>NC_064631.1:265877563-268377563 GCF_023864275.1 Schistocerca cancellata | reverse complement strand
TAATCGGACTACGACCTCTAATAAAAGGATACCATAAACGTATGTACTGTTTTTATGGCTTACTGTGTGTGAGATACGCATATAATCTCCCTTACTTCATGGTTCGCCTAGCACATTGCGCCTTGTATTTTTACTGTCTGAGCTTTTGCTAACGAACACACACGGAAATATTTTCCAGATCTTGTAGGCATCGTGAACGTGCACAAAAGCTGCTTGGTGCCAGTCTAATGCTTCTTTTATACAATCATGTTCGGTAAATTAGACGCCGAGGACAAGGTCGACCGTTAATAGAGGGATGATGAACATCTGCAGATGCCACTTAAATGCAAAGACTAAAAAGTATCTAATGAATGACTCGGCGACTATTCCATCGTAACCCTGAAGGAGTAATGAGCTCTAATGAGATGGTACACGGAACGATATTGAATACAGCCAGAATTCTACCAGTTCAGATGGTTAGAGAGGAACGTTGTGAGAAGAGGGGATGAAAAATCTTAAAACTGAAATGTTCTGTTGATTATTGAATTAAAAAAAGAAAAGCTTTCGGTGAACTTGGTTCTGCAAATGCTTATCTCATATGAAGGCCACGCGAACCAGGTCAGCAGACATATCTTTCATCTAAGACTGATCACGTCGAGACCACCTTAACTTTAAGAGCAGAAGCAGCCATGGCCTTGAGATACACCGTTCTCTGCTTGGCTAGGCCACTTCATGCAAAACACAGAACAAGTAATCAGAACAATGGAATTACTCGAGTACTGCCACAAACAGGCCTAGTTCCTTAATGAAATAAATAACTGTTTTCACTCACTTCGGACTAACCTTCATGTTGTGTCGTCCAGAAGATTAACATTATTGCTGGTCACTGGAGTTGGTTCCACTGTGCCGGAACGTCGAACACTTTCAGTACAGTGATTTCAATAGCAATTTGTATAGAACGTTGTTCTACATCTCAACGCACAACACTACTTTCTTTTATGTCATCAGTCTTCAGACTAGTTCGAAGCGGTCGCCCGCAGTCTCCTCTCCCTTGACAGTCTCTTCATCTCAGAACAGCATCTACGTCCAACACCCTCAACCATTTGTTGCATCCATTACAGTCTCCGCCTTGCTTCACAACTTTAACCTTCTGTAACTTCCCCTGGCACTATGTCAGTTGTTTTCCGATGCTCTGGTAAATATCCTGTCCCGTCTTCTAGTTAGTGTTTATCACATATTTCTTGCCTCGATGATTCGGCGGAGAACCTCACTGCCTATCAGTCCGTGCTACAGAAATACCAACACTCAAATGCTTCTATTGTCTTTATTTCTGGTTTACCTACAGTGCCTGAGCCACTTCCATACAATGCTACACACGAATTGAGACCTATATTTGATACTGGTCGGCATCTTTCGGTAAAAGATGATCTCTTTGGTAGTCTGCTTCTAAAGTTCTTCTTGATTTGTCACTCATTCGTCATTTTCTTCCCAAAGTAGAAGGAAGAAGTGGCATGGACTCGACTAACGCCTGAAGTAGTGCTGGAGGGAATTAACACCATGAATCCTGCAGGGTTGCCCATAAATCCATAAGAGTACAAGGAGGTGGAGATCTCTTTTGAACAACAAGTTGCAAGGCATCCGTGTCGCATTGTCCTGCTGGAATTGCACAATTCTGTCGGAATGCACGATGGACATGAATAGGTGCAGGTGATCATACAGGATACTTACGTACGTGTTACCTGTCAGAGTCGTATCTAGACGTGTTAGGGGTCGCATATCACTCCAACTGCAGACGCCCCACACTATTACAGAGCCCCCTCCAGCTTGAACAGTCCCCTGATGACATTCGGGGTCAATGGATCCATGAGGTTGTCTCCATACCCGTACACGTCCATCCGCTTGACACAATTTGAAATGAGACTCGTCCGACCAGGCAACATGTTTCCAGTCATCAACACCCCAATGTCGGTGACGATGGGCCCAGGCGAGGCTTAAAGCCTTGTGTCGTGCAATTATCAAGGGTACACGAGTGGGCCTTCGGCTTCGGAAGCCCATATCGATAATGTTTCGTTGAATGTTTTGCGAGCTGACACTTGTTGATGGCCCAGTATTGAAATCTGCAGCAGTTTGCGGAAGGGTTACATTTCTGTCACGTTGAATGATTCTCTTCAGTCGTCGTTGGTCTCGTTCTTGCAGAATCTTTTTCCGGTCGCAGTGAAGTCGGAGATTAGAGATTTTACCGGATTCCTGATATTCGCGGTACACTCGTGAAATGGTCATACGGGAAAATCCCCACTTCATCGTTACCTCTGAGATGTTGTGTCCCATAGCTCGTGCGCTGACTATAACACCACTTTAAAACCCACTTAAATCTTGATAACCTGCCATTGTAGCAGCAGTAACCGATATAACAATTGCGCCAGGCACTTGTTATCTTACGTAGACTTTGCCGACTGCAGCACCATATTCTGCCTGTCTACATATCTCTGTGTTTGAAAATGCATGCCTATACCAGTTTCTTTGGCGCTTCATTGTAAAATTTCACCAGTTGAGGCGGTATGTGATGCTACAGTGGTTGCAAAATCAAGTAACATTTGCAACCGCTCTCCCCCCCCCCCCCCCCGGGCTGCTAACTATTAGAGTATCTCAGAATCACGCATAGATTCACAGAGACACATGCCATGTGTGGACGAGCATTGTCCTGTTGAAAAATGGCACCACGATACTGGTGCATGAGAATTAACACACGAGGGATGAAAGGTGTCCATGACGAACCGTTGGCCCATTAAGACTCCCTCAATCCCTACGAACCATGACCTGAAATCATACCAGACTGCTCACCACGTCATGACGCCAAAAGTAACACCGCTATGCTTATCCAAAACAAAGGATGCCATGGTACTCATCGATGGTGGTCATTTAGGGTAGTGCAGAACCACGATTCATCGCTGAACGCAATGCATTGCTATTCATCAGTAGTCCATGCTTCCCATTCACAGTACTATTCCAAACGCACCCATTTGTGTTGTGTCAACATATGGGTGGTAATTCCCTCGCCCAGCTACTGCTAGTCGTCTAGCAATGGTGTGGGATGATACATAATATTGCAGGGGGCTCATAATTGCTCTCTGACGGCAGGCGCACGTGTGAAATGGTTGTGCTGTGCTTGGGCAGAGGTGGCTGACCGGAATCTTGACGATGAGCATGCCTGAGCTCATGCTCACAAGTAGGCCAACATCGGACCACTGTGACATCTGGATGCCGCACAAATATGGATAATGTACGATTCTGCAGCCGGATCGAATGAAAACCTGCAATGAGACCCATTCCTATATTCTATCAGTTGTTGATAACGCTATCTCACACGAGTACATGACATCTCCGAGCCCTTTAGTAGTGATCAGTCAACATCAGACGCTGTCCACATCCTTTATATACTCTACTACGACTGGTAATAACACTTAACACGAAAAACAGTAATACACTCATGCGAATGTTCTATCTATCACAGAGAACTGGTACTTTGATCATTTATATAACCGATAATGTTACGTCCATGTGCGAATTTATACTGACATCCCAACGTATCTTTTGGGTTTTTCCCTTTCGTTGTCATCTACAGTTTAACTTTAGATAACGAATACTGAATCTCACCCCTACGCCCTTTTTTTTTTAATGGGAGCAGGGGTCTCTTCCATTCCATTTTATCTTTTATAGTTTTTATATATATTATTTATTACCCCTCAACAAAGGCAAACATTCTACACTGACAGCATCAATAAATTCGTCTCTCGTTGGGAGAAATACGTTCATTGCAAGGGTGATTACGTCGAGAAATAAGTATGGTGACATGAAGAATAAAGATGCAAAATGAAACTTCTTGGCAGATTGAAACTGTGTGCTGGAGCGAAACTCGAACTCGGAACCTTTGCCTTTCGCGGGCAAGTACCCTACCATCTTTCTTTAAATCTTATTATTGCCTATATTGTTCGTTGAATTTGTTCGTGGCGGACGTCAGATGCCACTCGTTCAGGTTGTTCGTTGATCCGTTCACTCAGTTTTTCATTACAGAGGGTAGCGAAACCCTCTGACCGAACACGCTTTTTTTTTTTTTTCAATTCGTTCGTTATTGATCGTTGTGTTTGGTCGTTGCGGACGTGGCAAGACATCCTGTTCAAGTTCGGTGGTTGATCCTTCCACTCAGTTTTTTATTACAGAGGCCAACCGGCTCTCTGACCGAACACGCTGAACTACCGTACTGGCACCATCTGAGCTACCCAAATACGACTCAGGACCCGTATTCACAGCTTTAATTCCGCCAGTACCTCGTCTCCTACCTCCAGCTCCGGTACAGACTTTTAATTTGCCAGGAAGTTTCATATCAGCACACACTCCGATGCAGAGTGAAAATTTCGTCCTGGAAGATGCAGAATGTTAATAAAGCTGTTTGATTCAAAAAGTTTTAAGAATTTTCCCGTAAATAATTCGGAGGCATTACTTTTCAGCACACCTTCACAGAAAGGCCTAACATCTTACGTGTGAGTATTGATGGAACGTAAATGGAAAAACCATCTAGCAGACCTACTAAAACGTTTACGTTCTGTTATTTCTGCTACGAAAATAGTCGTTAACTTCGGATACATAAAAGTCAGTAAGTTAATAGATTGCATATTTCCATTCACTGATGTTATAAGGGTTAATAGTAAGGCATAATTCCACACTTAGGCAAAAAATATTCATAATTTGACTTACGTTTGGGATTAATACATCTTGTAGGTATCTCTTTAAGGAGCTAGGAATCTTAACCACAGACATGGAACACCTTCAATCGCTTACAAATCTGAGTTTGAGAGTGCCGTACCCATAACTATAGTGTGAATGAAGTTTGCCAATTTGTCCAACGCCTGCACAACGTGTCTACAAGGAATGATATACCACACACAGCCACCCAACACAGGTCGTCAAGGGAACAGAACCGAAATACACCAGAGGCGTCTATGGCACCCTGTCAACGACAGCCGGTTTCAAATCCGGTAGGAACTGCTGCTGTCAGGGAATGCTACTCAGTAGTTCAGTTCACACTGGCTGTCACGTTACGTCACGCCACGTCAATTCGCTTAGCCCAGTACCGAACGGTGAAAATCAGGTTACATGTTAACTTTCGTGATACAAAAAAAGTCGCAATTAAGGAACTAGCAACGATAAATTTTGTTACTGACTAAAGCAAACTTCATAAAGCATGTTCGTGATCAATCTTGGGTGGTAAACTGCTGGATAATTCGGGAATACTGAGATATAAGTCACTTAGCAACGAAATAAAGCGGAAGTGAGAAATGGATACATGAAAAATTTGAAAAAATCGAGAAAGAAATTATTGTCGGAAGGACTGCTCAGCATACATAAATGTCAAAACAATCTTCGGTGAAATTAAACGCAAGTGAGGTGACATTAAGAGTGCAACGGGAATTCCAGTGTTAAATTCAGAGTAGAGACCGGATAGGTGGAAAGAGTACATTGAGGGCCTTTGTGAGGGGGAGGACTTACCTCATGTAAGACGAAATAGGAATCGATAGGGAAGATATAGGTGATCAGAATTTAGAAGAGATCTGGAAGCCTTAAAATCAAATAAGGCAGAAGGAATGAATAACATTTCATTGGAATTTCTAAAATTATTGAAGGAAGTGGTAACAAAGAGATTATTCACCTTGGTTTGTAGAATTTATGAGACGGGCGACATACCATCAGACTTTCGGGAAAACATTATCCATCCAATTCCAAAAACTGCAAGAGCTGACAAGTGCGAGGATTATCGTACAATCAGCTTAACATTTCACGTATCCAAGTTGCAGACAAGAATAATATACAGTAGAATGGAAAAGAAAATCAAGGATCTGTTAGATGATGCTCAGTTCGACTTTAGGCAAGGTAAAGGCGCCAGAGAGGCAGTTCTGACGTAACGGCTGATAATGGAAGCAACACTAAAGAAAAATCGAGACATGCTCATAGGATTTGTCGACAAGGAAAAAGCGATCGACCATGTGAAATGGCACAAGATGTTCGAAATCTGGAGGAAAATATGGAAACATGGGTAATATACACTACTGGCCATTAAAATTCCTATACCACGAAGATGACGTGCTACAGACGCTAAATTTAACCGACAGGAAGAAGATGCTGTGATATGCAAATGATCAGCTTTTCAGAGCATTCACACAAGGTTGGCGCCGGTGGCGACACCTATAACGTGCTGACATGAGGAAAGTTTCCAACCGATTTCTCATACACAAACAGCAGTTGACCGGCGTTGCCTGGTGAAACGTTGTTGTGATGCCTCGTGTAAGGAGGAGAAATGCGTACCATCACGTTTCCGACTTTGATAAAGGTCGGATTGTAGCCTATCACGATTGCGATTTATCGTATCGTGACATTGCTGCTCGCGTTGGTCGAGATCCAATGACTGTTAGCAGAATATGGAATCGGTGGGTTCAGGAGGGTAATAAGGGACGCCGTGCTGGATCCCAACGGCCTCGTATCACTAGCAGTCGACATGACAGGCATCTTATCCGCATGGCTGTAACGGATCGTGCAGCCACGTCTCGATCCCCGAGTCAACAGATGGGGACGTTTGCAAGACAACAACCATCTGCACGAACAGTTCGACGACGTTTGCAGCAGCATGGACTATCAGCTCGGAGACCATGGCTGCGGTTACCCTTGACGCTGCATCACAGAAAGGAGCGCCTGCGATAGTGTACTCAACGACGAACCTGGGTGCACGAATGGCAAAACGTCATTTTTTCGGATGAATCCAGGTTCTGTTTACAGCATCATGATGGTCGCATCCGTGTTTGGTGACATCGCGGTGAACGCACATTGGAAGTGTGTATTCGTCATCGCCATACTGACGTATCACCCGGCGTGATGGTATGGGGTGCCATTGGTTACATGTCTCGGTCACCTCTTGTTCGCATTGACGCACTTTGAAAAGTGGACGTTACATTTGAGATGTGTTACGACCCGTGGCTCTACCCTTCATTCGATCCCTGCGAAACCCTACATTTCAGTAGGATAATGCACGGCCGCATGTTGCAGATCCTGTACGGTCCTTTCTGGATACAGAAAATGTTCGACTGTTGTCCTGGCCAGCACATTCTCCAGACTCTCACCAATTGAAAACGTCTGGTCAATGGTGGCCGAGCAACTGGCTCGGCACAATACGCCAGTCACTACTCTTGATGAACTGTGGTATCGTGTTGAAGCTGCATGGGCAGCTGTACCTGTACACGCCATCCAAGCTCTGTTTGACTCAATGCCCAGGCGTATCAAGGGCGTTATTACGGCCAGAGGTGGTTGTTATGGATACTGATTTCTCAGGATCTATGCACCCAAATTGCGGGAAAATGTAATCACATGTCAGTTCTAGTATAATATATTTGTCCAATGAATACCCGTTTATCATCTGCATTTCTTCTTGGTGTAGCAATTTTAATGGCCAGTAGTGTACAATGTGTACAAGAACCAAGACGGATCAATAAACCTGTAGCTGGCCGGAGTGGCAGTGCGGTTCTGGGCGCTACAGTTTGGAGCCGAGCGACCGCTACGGTCGCAGGTTCGAACCCTGCCTCGGGCATGGATGTGTGTGATGTCCTTAGGTTAGTTAGGATTAATTAGTTCTAAGTTCTAGGCGACTGATGACCTCAGAACTTAAGTCGCATAGTGCTCAGAGCAACCAATAAACCTGGAAGACCAAGAACGAAGTGCTGGATCAAAAAGAGTGTAAGGCAGGGAGGTAGTCTTTCACCCCTACTCTTCAATCGACACATTGAAGAAGCAATGACGGGAATAAAAGAAAGGTTCAAGAGGGGTATTAAAATTCAAGGTTAAAGAATATTAACGTTACGATTCGGTGCTGACGTTGCTATCCTCAGTGAAAGTGCAGAGAATTACAGGATCTGTTGAATGGAATGAACAGTCGAATGAATACAGTACGTCGATAGAGAATACACCGGAAAAAGACGAAGGTAATGAAAAGTAGTAGAGGTGAGAATTGCGATAAACTTGACATCTGAATTGGTGAACACGAAGTAGATGAAGTTAAGGAATTCTGCTACCATGGAAGCAAAATTACACATGATGGACGGAGCGAGGAGGACATAAAAAGCCGACTAGCACTGGGAAAAGGACATTCCTGGCTAAGAGAAGTCTACGAGCATCAAACATGGGCCTTAATCTGAGGAAGAAATTTCTAAGAATGTACGTTAACAGCACAGAATTATATGGCAGTGAAACATGGACAGTGGGAAAAGCTGGTACAGAAGAGAATCGAAGCTATTGAGATGTGGTGCCGCAAAGGAATGTTAAAAATTTGGTGGACTGATAGGGTAAGAAATACGGAGGTGCTTTGCAGAATCAGTGAAGAAAAGAATACATGAGAAACACTGACAAGAAGGAGGAATAGATGATAATACATCTGCTAAGACACCAGGTAACTACTTCCATGGCTGTAGAGGGAACCGTAGAAGGTAAAAACTGTGGAGGAGTACAGAGAGTGGATTACATCAAGCAGTTAATTGAGGGCGTAGGTTGAAAGTGCAACTCTGAAATGGAGAGATTGGCATCAAACTATTCAGAAGGCTGATGCTGAAGAAAAGGGCACGGGACAAAAAAAGAAAAAAAATCTCACCACTAGCACACATCACGCTAACACCGTGCAACCCACATATATCTTCGACAGTGGGCTCAAGACATTTTCTATGGGATTGAGATGGCGTAATTAAACGGACCAGTCGAATTGCTATATGATGCATCAGTATTCTTGAAGCGAGGTTCGTGTGCGTGCAGCATTGGGAACTCGGCAGTTGTCATCTTACAAGACGGAGTTAGACACACCATACTTCTCCTATCACGTCATCAGATAAGTCCTCTTCCTCATATCGGCCCTCAGTGCAGTCTTTTCACCTATTAGCTCTCTCCTCTGCATTTAGCAGTAGAATTCCCGTTGCACTCTTAATGTTACCATTCTTACTTTTAATTTCACCAAGGGTGGTTTTGACTTTTCTGTACGCTGAGCAGTCCTTCCGACAAAAATTTCTTTTCGATTTTTTCACATTTTTTTGTAGCCATTTCGCCATAGCTCCCCTGCAATTCCTACTTCTTTCATTCTTAAATGGCGAGTATTTCTGTACTCTTGAATTTCCCAGAACATTTTTGTACTTAATTTTTTTTGTCGATCAGCTGAATTATTTTACTCTTACCCACGATTTCTTTGCAGTTACCTTCCTTGTACCAATGTTTTTCTTTCCACCTTTTTATGTCCAGTCCTCTTCAACTGAACTACCTACTGAAATATTCATCATCCCACTATTTGAAGCGTTAGAAAACTTCGAGCGCATCTTTTCATTCCTTAGTACTTGCTTATTCCACCTCTTTGTGCACTAAATCTTCCTGACTAATCTCTTAAACTTCAACCTGGTCTTCATCATTATCCGCTGTTACTAGCTGAAATTTACTGCAGGACTCAGTTAGACTTTCTCCTCTCTCATTCCTACAGCCAAGCCCGTAATCTCTCATAATGCTTTCTTCTATTTCTTCCCCAACAACCTTATTCATATCCCCCATGATTATAACTTTTTCATCTCTCGTTACGTGTTGAATTACTGGTTCAATATCCTCTGTGTCTTCATATTACGGTCGCGACGTCGGCATGTACTGTATATCTGAAATATTGTTTTGTCATTGGTTTCCTGTCGATTCTGATGAGAGCAACCGTATCAGTAACTGTTCACAGTAAGTCACTCTCCGCCGTACCTTCCTATTCGTGACGAATTCTACTCCCACTACACCATTTTCTGCTGCTGTTGATATTACCCTGTACTCGTCTGACAAGAAATCCTTGTCGTCTTTCCATTTCACTTCACAGGCCCCCGTTGAGCCTTAACATTTCCTTTTTCAGGTTTTCTAGCTTCCGTATCACATTCAGACTTCTAACACTCCGCGCTCCGATTCGTAGGACGTTAACCTTTCGTTGATTATTCAGTTTTTTTGTCATGACCACCTCCCACTTGACAGTCCCCTCCTGGTGATCCGAATGGGGTATTAGTTCGGAGAGATAATTGCGACAGTTTCTTCAATTACAGGATACTTGTTCTGTGGATACACATTATCTGTCTTTAATGCAGAGCGCTTCACTGCCGTCTGCATCCTCATTTCGTTGATCGTTACTGATTATTTCGCCTTTAGGGAAAGTTTCCGACCCCAAGGGCAAGAGAGGCTCCTTTCGCACCTCCGCCCTCTTTGACAAGACCATTGGCAGACCGAGTGTAACTTTTTAAGCCGGAAGTTTTCGGCCGCCGTTGCCGATAATTTTTACTTAAAATTCAAGCAGTGCCGAAGTTCGAGCGCGAGGAGCAGAATGTTTTCATTATTGGTCAAAGACGCTGTCCCTACACCATGAGTAGGGTGGTTACCGCTTAGCAAACTAAAGCGACAGCTTGATGTGAAAGACAGTACAAGCATAACGTTTTTACTTTTTGCCCATCTATTAAATTATGAAATACAGCGTGCAGCCGCCGTTCTTCAGTGCAAGGCGCCAGCAATAATGTGGAAAGATCCGGGGAGGAAATGTAATTCGGATATGACGCAGCGCAACATCCCAAGAACACTAATTGTCTGAGAGCGAAGTACAGTAGCTGCCTGCAAGGACGACCAGGCCAAGCTTAATTGCGCATGCGCAGACGTGGCGGGCTCAGTTACCCAGCGAAAATCCTGCCCATCTCCGCGTGAATTCCAGGAGCTGGCGCCAGCAGGCCACTCCAGAAGCTTCATGATTCGCAGACCTCTGCGGTGATGGGCGCACCTAACTATGTGTTGCCTGCTGTAACGATGACATCATCGCAACTCCAAAAAAAAAAAAAAAAAAAAAAAAAAAAAAAAAAAAAAAATCATTGCGGTCTGGTTTTTCTGGAATTGGTCGCTATAATTTATACTCATGATCTAATGAAACACTTGTGTGTCAGATTAGATTGTTTATGACTGTTATGTAACTTGCAAATGTTTTTCTGTTCTGGAGCACTGACGTATTTACGCTCTCGTGTGGCGCATTTTGCTTCTAAGAAAGCAGAAAGCAATATGATTGACGGAGTAACCTAATTGGTGGTAATAAAAAACTTTAATCGCGTAATCAGGACTGACGATTTGGCCAGCACCTCTTAGCAGTACTGACTTGCATACTATACTCTGAATTGTTTATATTCCGGCTACTTCGGGCTGGGTTGGCAAGCACACAAGACTACATTTCAGATTTAGAACCATTTAAAACAGAAATATGTAATTTAATAACACAATAAATAAAGGTGAAATCACTTGAAGAAATACAGCATCCAGCCGCGTTTTGTCGAAGTTTATATCCCAGAACACCTTTCGGGCTTTGAACTGCCTACAGATGACATAATACATTCATATCGTCATCATTATGACGAAGACTGCGATTTAAATGTATTACGCCAACTGAAGATGGATGAAAGAGCGAAACGCTTTCTGGCACAAACAAAGTTGTACAAAAAGTAACTGGTCGCTGTATTTCATCAAGTAATACAATGTTCATCCGCCATTAACGTGGATAAATTATCATGGAATCCGCAAAGTAAATTATTCTTTTATATTGATGTTAGCGCAGCATACTTCTCATTAGTGGAGTGGCAGATTTTAGTAAGTATGACAGTTCAGATTCAGTGATGATTTTGTTGTTAACAGCAGTAATCTACTATATTTACACTGAGAAAGAATGCGGATTGTATGAAGAGGTAATGAGGGTTGAGTGTTTTATTGATACAGATGAGGCAGCAGGACAGGAGTATTTAACAATGTTAGGTGCAGTGTGGTGTCTCAATTCCAGCTTATACGAGTATTGAAACTTTAATAGTGGCAACTACTTATTTACAGCTTGTACAAAATAGACACGAGTTTCAAAGTTTTACTGACCTTCAAAGTAGTCACCAGCATTGTGTATAACCCGTTGCCAGCGATGTGGAAGTCGTAGGATACTCTTAATAGTGCCAGTTGTGCTGATAGTTCGAGCTGCGCGGTCTATTGCCCGACGAATTTGTAGCAGTTCTGAAGCGAAAGCCGTGAAGTGTTTTCTTCAGTTTAGAAATCGATTTGAACTCACGAGGGCGTAAGTCAGGGGAGTGCAGTAGGTGGTATAGCACTTAACAGCTCCATCAGACAAACAGATCAGTAACAGCCTGCACTGTACGTGCTTGAGCATTGTCCTGCAAAATGATGGTCAGGTCCTGCAGACCTTCTGTCTCTATGCTGTTCATTTTTGGAACACAACCTACGACCAGATTAGCTTCTTTCTGAGCATTCTGTTTTGTGTCTTATCGCAGCGCAGATTTCAATATCTGGATGTTCTTACTCTGCTATAGTGATGAAAGTTCTGTACTGCTGGAAATTGTGTATTTGTTATCTTTATAATATAACTTATGTTTGTTAAAGTGATATATTTTATTTATATAAAAATTAACATCATCTCTCTGAATATTTGCAGAATTAGTTTCAGACGCAGATTTTCATTGTTGGCAGCCATTACTGCCTGGATTCCTGAATTTTTTTGTATACGGCCGCTGCTTATTCCGAAGAAAAACTGTTTCGTTACTCACGACTAGTTATTATAGAAGTACTATTGTCAAGGTTTTCCAGAATTTGAGCAAATTTTAGGTGCACCACACTACAGACTAACAAGTATGTTCCAGCATTGACACAGCTAACACTTTTATCTTCTGTCAAAAGTATTAAATATTCTCTTTAGGTTTAAGCAAAGGCTACGTTACGTCGGCAGTACATGTAAAGGACCGTATTTTCCCTATAAATGAGAGAACATAATATTCTTGACTGAAAAATTGCTGTTTTGTGACGAGGGCAAAATCACACTTAGATTATTGCTAACCATTGCTTAGGAAACCCTCATTACTGTCGGACGCACAACATTACGTTAGGAATTCATATAATAGTGTTGTAATTCTATCTTTCTTATAACTACACGGGCATAAACCGTTGGCACTTCGTGTATAAAAGCCCACAACAGCAAATAACGTTATAATATACGACAAATTTCATTTCATGTTATTACATTAATAAAACCCTTTTTAGAATCACATTGCCGCCCAGAACGTGGGGCTGGATTTTGTGATATTTGTATTTAGTTAAGTAAAATGTGAGTGTATGTAGACGCATTTTCTGTGTATTAATACAAGTATAATTTTTCTATCATGTACCGATGAAAAATATATTGACGGAGAAACATAACATATGAGAATCATTCAGAAACAACAGCCGTAATAACTCTACAAGAACAGATCCAGAATCTACAAAAGGTAGGGAGCTGGGTTTATGTCTTTGTGTTTTTCATTATCAGTAAGCCTGCAGGGCATGCAGATAGTCATCGATTTGTGTTAAGATTTCACAAACAAGTGGCACAATAATTCTGTTCAATATCAGCTACTACATAATTGTCAACTGTTAAGAATAATTTTCTCCTGGCAGCTGAATAATTTCTCTGTATATTTGTGTCTTTAGACTTAAGTTGTCCAAACTATGTGGTACCGTGTTAGTTAGGTACAGCGACATGGTAAGATCAAAAAGGAAAGATAAAGCTAATGTAGAAGAAATCCCACGGAATCCCGCGACAGTATATTAGATTCTGATAGTAATATAATGAGTGAGAGGATGACTTCTGAATCCTACATGCAAGGAGCAGAAGATGACAGTATGTCTTTAGCGACACTGGATTCTGAATAAGGTTTGCAATAATGTGGTAAACATTACAGGGCGGGGTGCAGCCACAACTGATCGTTTGCCAATAACAAAACCAGAAAATGATTTAATGACCATGAAGTAACAAAAGCTGGAGCTGTGAGACAATTATGAGAGGAAGAACAAAGAGTTTTAGACAGGGAGGGAGAGGAATGACAGACGATTACAAAGGGGCAACTTCTCGCCTATTTTCAAAAATAGCGGGAAGAGAAACAAGGAATTTTAGAGGAGAAGCGAGAGGAAAAACAAATTATTGTGGACAAAGAGGTCATATGACAGTTTAGTGAAGCTTTAGCTAGTCGTGAGGAAGAAATAGTCACAGGGTTAAATCATGGGCTTGATACTCACGACAAAGCTCTTGCTGAAATTATCACCGAAGATTTAACTAGTATTCGTTCCGAGATCAGGGCTTTGCAAACTTATTGAAATTACCATAGACTGAGGGTCATCTGAGAGCGGATACGGCAACTGCATTTAACCCAAAACGATTTAGAGGAAAAGGTTAAGCAGTTAACCACATCTGTGGATGAGGCCAATAAAAAAATGAGAGATATTATTAAGGAAGAAGATAAAATAGAAGTGAAGACTGCACCTGTCGAAATAGCCTTTAGAGAGGGGGAGACCTGCCAAGATATGCAAAAAAAGCTACAGAGTAAAAGGAGTCTAGTTCAGTCAACGTTTTCAGCATGGTAAAAACAGGATAGAAGTTAGGTCGGAGAACCTGGACAGGACGTAAGAAGTAATACAAAGTTCGAACAAAGGAACGTATCTAATCCTGTATTACAGTGTGGGAACACATCTTTGGCACAGTCAGTTTTTGAACCCATGTTTGATGGCGACATGGGCGAAGTTAGCCCACATCTGCCTGAAGTGAACAGGAGTTTGATTGGCATAGTACCAGCTACGCCAACGTTGACCCATCTAATGCAGGAAGAAAGCTTAATAAAGCACCGGCAGATTCATACGTTTAACGACGATAAGAAGGCAATTCATCCCGTAGTTTTCATTGAGAACTTTAGTAGTGTCTTTGCCTGGTCGTGCACCAGCGGCAAGGATTCAGTTTGCAGTTTCACATATAACGGAAGACGCCTCCTTAGTGGAACTCCACGCTGCTGATAAGTTGAAACACTTTCAAGGAATTTGGGATGTGTTTTTAGTTCGTTTCTGGTCACGTTCTGCACAAGAACAGTTGAGTAACTTGTATGTAGTCGAGAGATATATAACCCTAAGCATGAGACTCTTAGAAATTATACAGAAAAATACTTGAAAACGACCAGCCGATATTACACAGGGATGTTTTACGAATATTAAGTGCACGCTTACCAATCTCAACCTCAATTAGTATAAGCCCGGTACAGATTTGGATTATTTTCTTTCTGTACTCGATTCTTTAGACCTCATACTGGAGGGTGTCAAGAATTAGAGTGCGACAAAGTGGCAAACCATACACTACTGGCCATTAAAAATGCTACACCAAGAAGAAATGTAGATGATAAAACGGTAATTCATTGGACAATTATATTATACTAGAACTGACACGTGATTACATTTTCACGTAATTTGGGTGCATAGATCCCGAGAAATCAGTACGCAGAACAACCACCGCTGGTCGTAATAACAGCCTTGATACGCATGGGCATTGACCCAAACAGAGCTTGGATGGCGTGTACAGGTACAGCTGCCCATGCAGCTTCAACACGATACCACAGTTCATCAAGAGTAGTGACTGGCGTATTGTGACGAGCCAGTTGCTCGGCCACCATTGACCAGACGTTTTCAATTGGTGAGAGATTTGGAGAGTGTGCTGGCCAGGGCAGCAGTCGAACATTTTCTGTATCCAGAAAGGCTCGTACAGGACCTGCAACATTCGGTCGTGCATTATCCTGCTGAAATGTAGGGTTTTGCAGGGATCGAATGAAGGGTAGAGCCACGGGTCGTAATACGTCTGAAATGTAACGTGCACTGTTCAAACTGCCGTCAATGCGAACAAGAGGTGACCGAGACGTGTAACCAATGGCACCCCATACCATCACGCCGAGTGATACGACAGTATGGGGATGGCGAATACACTCTTCCAATGCGCGTTCACCGCGATGTCGCCAAACACGGATGCGACCGTCATGATGCTGTAAACAGAATCTGGATTCATCCGAGAGAATGACGGTGCGCTATTCGAGCATCCAGGTTCGTCGTTGAGTACACCATCGCAGGCACTCCTGTTTGTGATGCAACGTCAAGGGTAACCGCAGCCATGGTCTCCGAGATGATAGTCCATGCTGCTGCAAACATCATGGAACTGTTCGTGCAGATGGTTGTTGTCTTGCAAATGTCCCCATCCGTTAAATCAGGGATCGAGACGTGGCTGCACGATCCATTAGAGCCACGCGGATAAGATGCGTGTCATCTCGACCGCTAGTGATACGAGGCCGTTGGGACCCAGCACGGCGTTCCGTATTGCCCTCCTGAACCCACCGATTCCATATTCTGCTAACAGTCATTGGATCTCGTCCAATGCGAGCAACAATGTCGCGATACGATAAATCACAATCGTGATAGACTACAATCCGACCTTTATCAAAGTGTGAAACGTGATGGTACGAATTTCTCCTCCTTATACGAGGCGTCACAACAACGTTTCACCAGGCAACGCCGGTCAACTGCTGTTTGTGTATGAGAAATCGGTTGGAAACTTTCCTCATGTCAGCACGTTGTAGGTGTCGCCATCGGCGCCAACCTTGTGTGAATGCTCTGAAAAGCTGATCATTTGCATATCACAGCATCTTCTTCCTGTCGGTTAAATTTAGCGTCTGTAGCACGTCATCTTCGTGGTGTAGCAATTTTAATGGCCAGTAGTGTAGCAATGGAAAGACTGGCTAGAACGGCAACAACCATCGAAGGAATGGTAATCAAAGAGGAAATGATTTCTGGGCAATTAACAATGGTAACGGAAATAACGGCTACCGTAACCAGGATTCTAATAGTAGGACAAACAGTAATAACGGTGGGCCACAGTTTGGTACTCCCAACAATGGCAGCTACCAGAACAAGTATAACATTTGTAATTTCAAAAGTCGGAATGACAACAATTTTAATTTAAACAGAAATAAAAACATGAGAACTTCTAGTGGGTCGTGGCAGAACCCCGGACCCAGTGGCTGGAACCCTAATTCAGGGCGACAACAACAATAATCTCAGAATGTACCAATACATCACGTTAGTGCGATTTCTCTACCTTATGTAGGACATCAGTCGCACTGGCTGCCTTCGTAGCAAAATACTCAAAATCAATCAGGGCAACTTCTATATCTACATGTACATTTACACTCCGCAAGCCACCCAACGGTGTGTGGCGGAGGGCAGTTTACGTGCCACTGTCATTACCTCCCTTTCCTGGTCCAGTCGCGAGTGGTTCGCGGGAAGAACGACTGCCGGAAAGCCTCCGTGCGCGCTCGAATCTCTCTAATTTTACATTCGTGATGTCCTCGGGAGATATAAGTAGGGGGAATCAATATATTAGATACCTCATCCAGAATCGCCCCTTCTCGAAACCTGGACAGCAAGCTACACCGCGATGCAGAGCGTCTCTCTTGCAAAGTCTGCCACTTTGCTATCACGCTTACCAAAAAACCCTGTGACGAAACGCGCCGATCTTCTTTGGATCTTCTCTATCTCCTCTGTCCACGCGACCTGGTACGGGCCCCACACTGATGAGCAATACTCAAGTATAGGTCGAACGAGTGTACTTAATGTACATGTTGCGGAGATGACTGATAATGATCAGAGTATACGTTCACAAGCGGCAAACTATGCGCGGCCTCGTAAGCCTTCGGCAAGCGGTCGCGGCACGGGGTGAAGGCACGCAGCACAATGTTCTAAACATGCTGAGGTATAGTGACAGGTAAGAACCCTGGTAGGAACTGTCCCAAGGAACCCGTAGCTGTCAGAAAGAAAGCGTCGAAAAAGTCCAAGCTGCAGTAAACGACAGCAAAAATGGCATTCAAGCACAATTGCTAACCGATACCGGAGCATCGGTTTCGGTTATGGATAGCAATTGCTTTAGACATGTGAATCATATTAAAAGGCTACCCTTGTTGCCAATGCAAAATTGTAAAGCAACTGGACCCATTGGTGCAAAAAGTCAAATAATTATGTACCAGATGCAGGCCGAAGTGATATTTGGAAAAGGAGAAATAATATGCACTTTTCTATTGTTAAATAATTTGCCGGTCACCGTTATCGTGGGATGGGATATTGTGCGCGATAGTGAAGCACATATCGACCTTGAGTATTATGTATCCGTTCGAACCAGTTATTAGTAGGCAATAATCAATCAAAGGAGGGTTATTATCATAACTAAATGAACTACGCGCAAGAAACACAGCAAATTGCCAACTTGATTGAATCCAAAGTAGCTGAATCTGACTACCTAAGTGCGGCACAGCAGAAACAACTTTCACAACTGTTATATCAACATGAAGTATTTTCAGAAAAAGCTGGTGCTGTCTATGGATACGTACGTGATATACAAGTTTACGAGCATCAGACCTACTGTCGTGCTACCTACTCGGTGCAGAGGACCCAAAAAGCGCCTGTCATGAAGGAGGTAAGAAAGATGTTGGCTTGGGGTGTAATAGGAACATCATTCTCACCTTGCAGTAGTCAATTTCTGGCTATTACAAAAACGGCTGGAAGCATTCGCCTAGTACTCGACCCACGGGACATATATAAAGTCACTATCCCGGTGTTGACTAGACCGGAAAACTTAGAACAGATTCAAAAGTCCTACAGAACGATATACCTTTCCTCAATCGACACGCGTTCGTCTTACTGGCAGACTGTATTGTCGCTGTCATCAAAAAACTATACTGTTTTCATATTTGCTGGACGTAGTTACCAGTTTAAGGGGCTACCTTTGGGCTCATTTATTACTGTGCTTCACACTGTGTTTGTGCCAAAACTTCTAGACAAGGAAACAGTCTATGTACATGACTTACCTATTGCCACAACTACTTGGCAAGAACATGTGGAACTGGTTGAGAAAGTACTAATTAAGTTTGAGAATGCTGGCATCACAGTTAACATGAAAAAGTCCAAGTTTGGACATGAACAGATAAAGTTCCTCGGGCATATAATCTCACCCAGTGAAACTGTACTCGAGACACAAAAGATGGATGCAATTAAAAATTTCCGTAATTCAAGTCCAAGAGACAATTAAAAGTATTTTAAGGACTCACCTCATTTTTAGGCGCTTCACGGCAGCGGAGATACTAAATACAATTCGCTACGATGCCTAGTGAGAAAAATTACTCATTGGCATTGGACTGATAAATGCAAGACAGTATTCGATGGTAGTAAGCAGGCGGCCGTAGTTAATTCAGAGATTCTGCAACACCTAGGCATGAGTAAGGTTTTCAGTCTGGCAACAGATGCTTCAAGCTGTGGTTCGGGGGTGTGCCTCTTTCAGGCAGAGGAAAGATCCAGGAAAACTGAAGTTAGAATCATTGGTTTCATGAGTAAAGTCCTGTCAGGGTGCGACGTGCATATTTAGTGACAGAACTCAAGGCCCATGCTGTAGTGTGGGCATTTGAAAATATCATTATAATATTTATAGAAAACATGTTAAGGTATTCTGCGACCATCAGGTGCTCAGTTTCTTTTGTCATGCAAGTTATTACATGTGCAGCTGTCTCGATGGACATTATCCATACACGAATGTGACTTTGAGATTTGTCACGTAAGTGGACAAGAAAACATAGTACCGGATGCCTTATCCAGGTACCCCAAGGTCTGTTGTAATTCACAAACTTTGTAGAAAAAATCTTCAGAGTACAATGTGCTTCTGATAAAAGCTGCTACGTACAGACAACGGTGCCCAAATATGTGGAGGAACATAGAACCACTGTAGATGCAGATCCTATGTGGAAAAACATAAAAGAAACATTAAGAACCGATGCACTTAGTCAAATTATCACTTGAATGAAGAAGTGTTATACTACAGACACAACACTAATATCAATAAATGATGTATGTGTGGCTGCCTATTAGTCATCTAGAGGATTTTGTTTGGTATACTCATAATACCTGGAGGCATTTTGGCACAAAAATGTCCAGAAACAATATAACCCAGTACTGTCATTACCCCAACATGAAGAAGCAGGTAGGGGTTAATAAGAACTTGTGTAATTTTTCAAAAGGCAAAACCCATGAACGTGAGTAACAAACCTAAACTACATCCAATACTGCCGGTAAAACCGTTGCAGATCATTGCTTTCGATGTAAAAGGGCACCTTCCAACTGCCAGGGGAGGTGTTAAGTACTTAGTTGCTATGTACGACTTCTTTAGTAAGTATGTGAAGAGGTATCCGATTAAGTCTGGAACATCCGCTTCAGTTATCAACGGCGGGTACACCTATTTCCATTTTATCTGATAACGCTTTCTATTTTGTAAGTAGGAAGTGGAAAAATTTCATGCAGCTACAGGATAAAATGCTTATTATAATATCCTACTTCAGCCTGTGTAGTAATCCAACAGAGAGAATATTTCGAGAGCTGAATCGATTTATAAGATGTCCATGCGCAGCAAACCAAACGAGTCGACTACATCATTCTGTTTGAAACAAATTTTAATAATCTATTTCGTATCTCTACAGGTTTTACACCTTCAGAGCTTTGTTTCCAAGCACGGGAGCCAATGAATGGTTAAATCAACTTCCTAAGATAGAAAGAAATGAAACAACCTAGGAAGATAAAGTAGATCAGGCTCTAGTCACTCTTACAGAGGAAGCTAGACTTCGTAAGGAAGAATTTGACAAGAAGTTAACAAAAACACAATCATAAGATGTTGGAGGTTTAGTGTTGCTTAGATCACATCCGAAAGCATCACTAATTAAAAATAAAGATAAGAAATAGCATTTATTGATAATGGACCATATAAAATTCTCGACATACCTCGTGAGGGTTGTTACGTGCTGGGAAATCCTAATAATAATGAAGTAAGAGGCTTTTATCCTCATGTGGACCTCAGGAAGTTTCATACATACAAGGAATTTATTTTGCTGCACCAGCAACCAAACTTTCTTCTGAAATAAGTTATAGGTATTTTTTTCTTTTCTTTTTATTATCTTGTATTTGTATCATATGTGTATGTTTAGTTACAAGTGCATAATAATTTTCTTACCAGTGACAAAAAGTTAGAGATTGCGCATGCAGGAACCCTTTGTTTTTTGAGAAAACTCTGAGATATTATTGAAGAGAGAACCAACATGCACCACTTGTTATTTAGTGGAGTAGCTTTAATTTCTTTTTGTATGGATTTCATTTCGCGTTCGCATATATATGTGTGTCATGTTTTGCTGGGCATTGGTAGGATAAGTAATAAGCGCGAAATATAGAGAATATGATTCCAGATTCTAGACAGTCTATCAGTTAGGATACATGCATGCCATATAGACTTATTGATACAGGATCAAATGGATACCGAGTTCTAGTTAAAAAAAAAATCGGGGCAGTTTTAGTGCACCTTGCTCTGAGTTTGTTGTGTACTGCAAAGTCGCGTTTTTCAGTTGGTGTTTTGCGTTTGTTTCTTTGTTTAAGCTGAGATAAATGCACGCAGATCCTCATTCAGGTTGTAAGTCACTAAATAAGGGAATGAAGCTGTATGAGTGAAACGCTAACGTAAAAAATACACGGCATTTGTAATCCTGTGGTCAACTAACAGAACTTTAGAAAAGGATTCTACTTTACTAAATCACAGATAATCTGTAAAATGTAATTTTATGTAATGATACATTAATGGTGAAAATTTTGCTAAGATATACTCATTGCAAAGATGTGGTTGGCTAAACGAACTGATCGCAGTACTTGTGTGTACGATGAACTCAGTGAAGTATGGACAGTGAACACTGATCTGAATTTGTGTCCTACCACGTCCGTGTGTAAATAATCGTGGCTATCAAAAACTTGTGAGTGAACTGATAAACCATATTATGTAATGGGAATCCGTGCCATAAAAGACGCTCTACGAATGCAAACAACGCTTTAATCCGAACGGAAGGACATTCTCTGTGTATATCGATAAGTACTTAAGAACAGCGGTCAAATCCTTTTTGAGAGCAATAAACTGCGAAAGAGTGAAAACTGTGTTACAAGTTGAGAGACAGATTACTCACGCAGCGCGCAACAATGAAAATTCCATGCTGTCGCTGGGAAGCTATGAGCGCTGCAGACGCCGATAAATGTAGTAAATGTAAATAATCGGCACTTGCATTACCAAAGACGCACAGTCTAGTGCAAAAGTTAGTGCTCAGTGTCGATAGGCAAAGTGTCATGAGTGAATAGTACACCTACTGAGTTGACCGAGACTATATATTGCTTAACACAGCATCAACATAAACAGTGATATCCCAAAACTGTGCGCGAATGGGGTTAGGATGTAAATGGCATTAACCCCTCCCTTGTAGGGTTTTAAAGTTTCTACACTCCTGGAAATTGAAATAAGAACACCGTGAATTCATTGTCCCAGGAAGGGGAAACTTTATTGACACATTCCTGGGGTCAGATACATCACATGATCACACTGACAGAACCACAGGCACATAGACACAGGCAACAGAGCATGCACAATGTCGGCACTAGTACAGTGTATATCCACCTTTCGCAGCAATGCAGGCTGCTATTCTCCCATGGAGACGATCGTAGAGATGCTGGATGTAGTCCTGTGGAACGGCTTGCCATGCCATTTCCACCTGGCGCCCCAGTTGGACCAGCGTTCGTGCTGGACGTGCAGACCGCGTGAGACGACGCTTCATCCAGTCCCAAACATGCTCAATGGGGGACAGATCCGGAGATCTTGCTGGCCAGGGTAGTTGACTTACACCTTCTAGAGCACGTTGGGTGGCACGGGATACATGCGGACGTGCATTGTCCTGTTGGAACAGCAAGTTCCCTTGCCGGTCTAGGAATGGTAGAACGATGGGTTCGATGACGGTTTAGATGTACCGTGCACTATTCAGTGTCCCCTCGACGATCACCAGTGGTGTACGGCCAGTGTAGGAGATCGCTCCCCACACCATGATGCCGGGTGTTGGCCCTGTGTGCCTCGGTCGTATGCAGTCCTGATTGTGGCGCTCACATGCACGGCGCCAAACACGCATACGACCATCATTGGCACCAAGGCAGAAGCGACTCTCATCGCTGAAGACGACACGTCTCCATTCGTCCCTCCATTCACGCCTGTCGCGACACCACTGGAGGCGGGCTGCACGATGTTGGGGCGTGAGCGGAAGACGGCCTAACGGTGTGCGGGACCGTAGCCCAGCTTCATGGAGACGGTTGCGACTGGTCCTCGCCGATACCCCAGGAGCAACAGTATCCCTAATTTGCTGGGAAGTGGCGGTGCGGTCCCGTACGGCACTGCGTAGGATCCTACGGTCTTGGCGTGCATCCGTGCGTCGCTGCGGTCCGGTCCCAGGTCGACGGGCACGTGCACCTTCCGCGACCACTGGCGACAACATCGATGTACTGTGGAGACCTCACGCCCCACGTGTTGAGCAATTCGGCGGTACGTCCACCCGGCCTCCCGCATGCCCACTATACGCCCTCGCTCAAAGTCCGTCAACTGCACATACGGTTCACGTCCACGCTGTCGCGGCATGCTACCAGTGTTAAAGACTGCGATGGAGCTCCGTATGCCACGGCAACTGGCTGACACTGACGGCGGCGGTGCACAAATGCTGCGCAGCTAGCGCCATTCGACGGCCAACACCGCGGTTCCTGGTGTGTCCGCTGTGCCGTGCGTGTGATCATTGCTTGTACAGCCCTCTCGCAGTGTCCGGAGCAAGTATGGTGGGTCTGACACACCGGTGTCAGTGTGTTCTTTTTTCCATTTCCAGGAGTGTATTTTATGAACCTGATACCATACGTTACTTTAATGACCATTCTAGGAGATACGGTTCTGGGGAGGCTTGCAGTCTGGACTACGCGAACAGCAGAGCGACGCAAGTTCCATCACCTGTCCCTCTCGCAGTCGAGACCAAGTACTGTTCCGTCGGGCCGACTATTCCAGAGCCGGGCGGACGCCGATTGTTACGAACCAACGACTACGTACAAACGAATTTCACTATCAAGCAAGATTGCAAATTCTGTTTAACAATATGAATGTATGAAGGACTGTAAAATTCCAACAATGAGCAAATCTCATGTAAACTTGCACAAAAAACTTTTCAATGGAAAAATGTTAGCTCCCGATATATTTTCCATCCTCACCGATATCCTTAAGTTATTATTTTTTCTTCATTTATAAACCAAGTTATGTGTTCGCTAGTCAAATCACATGAAATTACAGTGACTCAGGAACTTAATAACACTGCACGGTCAGACGATCCAGCTAGAAGGCTCTAGGCTCGTTTTCTTTCTCGGATTTTCCAGCGCCTGTGAATCGTAATGGGAGAGCATTTACGGGTTTTCCAACGTCTGTGAATCCTAATGGTAGAGCATTTAAAGCTACATACCGGTAAGAACACCAAGTTTTTTCCGAGCTGTATTCACGCTGTCATACATCACCCAGTAAATTACACCACAGATGTTAACATCATAACACAACTGTTTCCACTATCACTATGACTATACAGAAATGTCTCGTATACGATTATCGTATGAAATGTTGAATATTTCATGTTTAACACTTGCGTAATGGTAAAACAGATGTATTTTTTAACTGGTTATCTACTTTGAAAATTGTTTGACTTTTTTTCGATGTAAGTATCAACTTTTTCCAGTCAACGAGGTGGAAATGTTTAATCCAATTAAATTATGAGATGGACATTTCCAGGAGTCTTTGCAATGTCTTCTGCAAATAAATTTGTGTACAATACAAGTGAATTGTGTCAAAATGACGTAGAAAACAGGACATAGGAATTTTATCGGAGTTTGCAAAAGTACATGCAAGTCGTAACTCTGACGCGACCAAACCAAAGAATACTTAAAGAAAATAGTTTCTTTTGTAATGTAGAGACTAGAGTCTTCTTTGACATCATTCTACTTTGTGTCGTATCGCTGCGCTTATTGAAATATCTGGATGCTCTTACTTTGCTCGATTGATGAAAGGTCTGTATTGCCGTAAATTATGTATTTGTTATCTTTAAAAATATAGTTTATGTTTGCTAAAGTGATAAATGATGTTATTTATTTCAAATTTAACATCCTCTCTATGAGTATTTACAGAATTAATTTCGGATGGAGATTTTCGTTGTTGGTAACCATTACTGCCTGGATTACTAAATTCTTTAAATACGGCCACAGTGCTGAGCTTATTCCGAAAAAAAAACTACGTTGTTAATCACGACGAGTTATTACACAACTACTACTATTAAGATTTTCGAGAATTTCAGCAAATTTTAGGTGCACCATACTGCAAACCAACGAGTGTGTTCCAGCACTGACACAGCTTACGCTTTTAGGCCCTGCCAAAAGTATTAAATGTTCTCCATAGGTTTGACCAAAGGCTACATTACATCGGCAATATTTTCCGGGTAAATGAGAGAACCTCACGCTCTTCACTGAAATATTGTTGTTATGTCACGAGGGCAATATCTCACTTAGATTATTGCTAGCCATTCCTTAGTAAACCCTCCTTACCGTGAGACATACAATATTACATTAGGAATTCATGTAAAACTGTTGTTAATTCTATCTCTCCTATAACTGCGAGGGCATAAACTGTTGGCACTTTGTGTATGAAAGCCAGCAACCACAAATAACGTGAAACTACCATTTGATGTTAATACATTAGTGAAACCCTGTTTAGAAGTACGCAGTCCATTGGTGGCGCTGTCCTTTGTACTCGGGGTAAGTAAGAGCTGATAGTACGGTTCGAAGGTGGCGCAGACCTCACGAAGCCATGGACCAAAGATGTCAACAAGACACTGTGCAAGCTGGTAGTGGTCCCATAATGGTGTGGACTGTGTATACGTGGAATGGACTAGGTCCCCTGGTCCAAGTGAACTGGTCGTTGAATGAAATGGTTTTGTTTGGCTACTTGGAGACTTCATGTTCCCGAAGAATTGTCTCATTTCACCGGGCTGTAATCGTACGCGATCCGTTTGAAGAACATTGTGGACAATTCGAGCGGATGATCTGGCCACCCAGATCACCTGACGTGAATCTTATCGAACGTTTTTGGGACATAAATGGAAGGTCAGTTCGTGCACAATATCCTGCATCAGCACTACTTTCGCAACTATGGACGGCTATAGAGGCAGCGTGGCTCAGTTTTCTGCAAGGGAAGTCCGACTTGCTGAGTCCATACCACGTCGAGTTGCTGCACTAAGCCGAGCAAAAGGAGGTCCGACACGGTATTAGCAGGTACCCCATGACTTCTGTCCCTTTATTGCACTCGGTGTACTCGTTGTTAAGGTTCTAGTCGGCCACGTTGACCGCCACAAGGGAGGTTCGGAGTACTGTGCACCAAGCACACTGTAACCCCTTCGCATCTGCGACTGCCATCCGAGAACAAGTAATGTGCTCCATGCAACATTCTGTGTAACCCCGCACCATTGGTCTGAGACTAGCAGCAGCCAGGTAATAGAATTTCTCTCCACTGTGTAGGCTGCCATTAACACCACTCCACAAACGGATGCCTCTGGAGTGACGCCGCGACCGGGAAGTGTGCTCTACTGATGAATGGCATCATACTATGCTCAGCCATGAATCACGGTTTTCACTACCCCGTATGATCATCGTCGACTAGTATGGCGGTGACCTGGGGAGAGGTCTCATTCTTCCAGTGTTTGGAGAGGCACAGCGATGTTACTCCTGACGTAACGGTATGACGAGTCATCGATTATGACTTCTGGTCTCGGTTGGTTGTGACTGAGGAACTCTGGTGGCACAGCGGTACGTCAAGGATATCCTGTGTCCTCATGCGTTATCTGTCATGCGACAGGATCACGGTACCATTTTTCAGCAGGACAATGCTCATCCTCACATGGGACGTGTCTCTATGAACTGTCTGCGGAATGTTGAGGTACTCAGATGGTTCAAATGTCTCTAAGCACTATGGGACTTAACATCTGAGGTCATCAGTCCCCTAGACTTGGAACTACTTAAACCTAACTAACCTAAGGACATCACACACATTCATGCCCGAGGCAGGATTCGAACCTGCGACAGTAGCAGCAGCGCGGTTCCAGACTGAAGTGCCTAGAACCGCTCGGCCACAGCGGCCGGCTGTTGAGGTACTCCTGTGGCAGGCATGTTCTCCACATCTGTCTCTGGTAGGACATGTGTGGGACCACATCGGATGTAAACTTCTTCCTACTACTACTATCCAGGGTATCAAGGACAGTTTACAGTTGTGGACCACCTTGACTAAGTGTAACTTCAAGTTCTTTGTAATTTTGACCCGATTTTGTCATCACTGAAACGACATTACACACCCTCTCAACCCGTGAAATTTCATTATGAATCCTCCTCCCATTCTGGGAGCTTCATTTTCTGTGTCAGGCAGTGTATTGCAACGAGAAACGAGAGAGGCATATCGAAAGAACGTTTTTACCATTTCTACTACCCGCTATAAATAAGGAACTAAGAGAAGTCACACGTAATTTTTGTGTGTAACAACCAAAATACCTTCATATCCAGATATGCAATATCAGCAATGTTTTCATGCGCTATGGTGGCCATTGTGGCATCGTTCAAGCCACTGTGTTGCACTTCTTTTCGTGCCCATTGACTGGTGCAATGATTAATGGGATTTATAGCAATAACAGAAATAGCCTCAGGCTGCCAGCCGTCTACATCTACATCTACATGGATACTCTGCAAATCACATTTAAGTGTCTGGCAGAGGGTTTATCGAACCACCTTCACAATTCTCTATTATTCCAATCTCGTATAGCGCGTGAAAAGAATGAACACCTATATCTTTCCGTACAAGCTCTGATTTCCCTTATTTTATCGTGTTGATCGTTCCTACCTATGTAGGTCGGTGTCATCAAAATATTTTGGCATTCGGAGGAGAAAGTTGGTGATTGGAATTTCTTGAGAAGATTCCGTCGCAACGAAAAACGCCTTTCTTTTAATGGTTTCCAGCCCAAATACTGTATCATTTCTGTGACACCCTCTCCCATATTTCGAGATAATACAAAACGTGCTGCCTTTCTTTGAACTTTTTCGATGTACTCCGTC
This sequence comes from Schistocerca cancellata, assembly GCF_023864275.1. Classification (NCBI taxonomy): domain Eukaryota; kingdom Metazoa; phylum Arthropoda; class Insecta; order Orthoptera; family Acrididae; genus Schistocerca; species Schistocerca cancellata. Next base: position 268,349,588 of record NC_064631.1, on the reverse strand, counting down.
AGTCCTATCTGGTAAGGATCCCACACTGCGCAGCAGTATTCTAAAAGAGGACGGACAAGCGTAGTGTAGGCAGTCGCCTTAGTAGGTCTGTTACATTTTCTAAGGGTTCTGCCAATAAAACGCAGCCTTTGGTTAGCCTTCCCCACAACATTTTCTATGTGTTCTTTGCAATTTAAGTCCGCAGCTCGTGGTCGTGCGGTAGCGTTCTCGCTTCCCACGCCCGGGTTCCCGGGTTCGATTCCCGGCGGGATCAGGGATTTTCTCTGCCTCGTGATGACTGGGTGTTGTGTGATGTCCTTAGGTTAGTTAGGTTTAAGTAGTTCTAAGTTCTAGGGGACTGATGACCATAGATGTTAAGTCCCATAGTGCTCCGAGCCATTTTTTTCCAATTTAACTTGTTCGTAATTGTAATACCTACGTATTTAGTTGAATTTACGGCTTTTAGATTAGACTGATTTATGGTGTAACCGAAGTTTAACGAGTTCCTTTTAGCACTCATGTGGATGATCTCACACTTTTCGTTATTTAGGGTCAACTGGCACTTTTCGCACAATTCAGATATTTTTTCTAAATCGTTTTGCAGTTTGTTTTGACCTTGTGATGACTTTATTAGTCAATAAACGACTGCGTCATCTGCAAATAACCGAAGACGGCTGCTCAGATTGTCTCCCAAATCGTTTATATAGATAAGGAACAGCAAAGGGCCTATAACCCTACCTTGGGGAACGCCAGAAATCACTTCTGTTTTACTCGATGACTTTCCGTCAATTACTACGAATTGTGACCTCTCTGACAGGAAATAGCAAATCCAGTCACATAACTGAGACGATATTCCATAAGCACGCAATTTCACTACAAGCCGCTTGTGTGGTACACAGTCTTTGCAGCCTGAGGCTATTTCAGTTATTGCTATTGTAATAAACGGTTGTGTTCCCACCAATCCGCTGCGATGGATATGCAAGATTAACGGCATTGTTTTCTGGAGGTCATGTCTGATCCTCCAAAGATCTCAATCATTATCGTAGGTGAATGCTGGGGTGGCTCCTTCGAAACGGCCGCATTAGATTTCCTGTCCCACAGACCTAAAATCCGGGAGTATTCTCCATCTTTTTCTGGACGCCAGCAGGTTGTTATGCTGGAATGTATTCAATTGCCCTGTTTCCTGCGTCCTATCAGTAACAGCACACGAGACACCCCACTTTTTGTTAAAGAAAACTGCGCCTGAAACATCCGTCAATGGACTAATCAGGCCAACACATATCATGTTTCCGGCAAACCATTACATTGTCTTAGAGGAAAGCCGTTTTTATTTCACAGCCACGGCGACGAATGACTCCTTCATCTGCTATTTCCGAAACATCGCCAGTGCTATAGCCCCGAACTACCTGTTTCGGAAAATAGCTAAAATCTAACAAAGATCAAATATGAAGTAAGACAGAAACAGCACAAACTTACGTCATTGAGGTCTTCACTTGTAATACGCAGAAGTCGGAAAATTAGCACACTCTGTTGACTGTTTTATCGTAGGTGTCGTGTTTTCCACTCAATAGGGGGGATAGTGAATGCCCGTGACCGAGCTGTTAAACAAGGAGACCGGTTTACTGACAGCGGCGTAATCCTTCTTGGAAGCAGAGACCCGCGCACTACACGAAGTCTGCGTTTTATTGTAGTTCAGCGAAGGAAGTCATAAATACTCACTTTATGATATCTTCATCTCCGACTATCCTTCTGCTGTAACTAGTAATTCGGACAATAATCAAATATGCAACTGACAAACGTTGATATGTTCTTAATGTGAAACAGAATTCTAACGCGGTTATTTCTAAAATTTTATGACTATTTGAGGATACAGATACATATTTTCCCCTCTTTTTCCCCGTGATTAATCCTATTAGATTCTTGATCTATCTATTCTGAAGCACAATACCAGTTTTGATATTTATTTTCTAATGGAACCAACGAGAAATCTGCGGAATAGCTGTACAGTGCTGTAATATTCATTGATGTTTAGAGTGAAATACTTTGCTAAAACAGAGCTTTAGATTTTAATCTGGTCAAAGCTGGATGAGATACAAGGTTCGTCTGATAAGTTCGTTGAATGACTCAAAAAAATAGAGAAATCAAGAGTTGCAAACGAAATACCTTTTCTGGCCTTCAAACTAATCGTCATTAGCTGCAGCACATTTCTAACATCGGTTGTAAAGCTGTTGGAAACTATTAGCAAACGCTTATTGTGGAATAACGTGTTGTCGTATATTTGCAACATCTGCGAATAGTCACAGTCTACTTAGCTTACACTGTCTTTGCTTATCTCCAACTCTCCTGCTCACAGTCTCACAGCTTGAGCTTGAGCAGAAGAGCGACTACACCAGAAGCGTTTGCTTGCAGTTTCCAGCAGTTTTTCTACCGTTATGAGAAGTGTGTTGTAGCTAATGGCATTTACTTTGAAGGCCAGTGAAGGTATTTTGTATGTAACTCTTGTGTCCTTAATTTTCTGATACCATTCAGGGAAGTTATCAGACACACCTACTACAACACAAAAGGAACTTGTTCACAGATTGTCCGTAAAAGGAGACAATTCCACAAAAGTTGAACAACTCTGGAATTATTCTACATCACCGGAAAGGAGACAAACAAAACATAAAACATATAGTTCTATCAGGTTTTCCTGTACAGGGACCAAGATATTCATACAAGTTACGAGGGGCGTTTGAAAAGTCCGTGCAAAGTCCGAGAGGTGGCACTACCGCCGAGTATCGAGGTCATGTTTAGTTAGTAGCATCTTTGGAATGAACGCACGCCAAGTTTCAGCCATATTGGTCTATTTATTTGTGTTTGGCATCAAGGAAGTCGAGTGATTGTCAAAAAATTGACGAAAAATAATTTCGTGTGGTGATTAAACATTACTTTATGAAAGGCAAAACGCCTCAGAAGACTAAAGAGAAGCTTGATAAACATTACGGTGACTCTGCACCTTCGATTAGAACAGTTTATAAGTGGTTTCAAAATTTTCGGAGTGGGTATGTGAGCACAAGTGATGCTAAAAGTTCTGGGCGCCCTGTGGAGGTTGCGACTCCAGAACATACACTCTCAACCCGTGAACTTTCATTACGAATCCTCCTCCCCTTTCTGGCAGCTTCACTTTTATTGTCAGGTAGTGTATTGAAAAGAGAAACGAGAGAGGTCAGTTTTAATTTTTGTTTTCTAATGAAAGCAATGAAGTCCGCAGCTCGTGGTCGTGCGGTAGCGTTCTCGCTTCCCACGCCCGGGTTCCCGGGTTCGATTCCCGGCGGGGTCAGGGGTTTTCTCTGCCTCGTGATGACTGGGTCTTGTGTGACGTCCTTAGGTTAGTTAGGTTTAAGTAGTTCTAAGTTCTAGGGGACTAATGACCATAGATGTTAAGTCCCATAGTGCTCAGAGCCATTTGAACCATTTTGAAGCAACGAGAAATCTTCGGAATAGCTGTACAGCGCTGTAACCCTGGTGTGTGAGATTGCTAGTGTTGTGGGCATATCGAATGAACGGGTACATATTATTTTGAATAAACATTTGGACATGAGAAAGCTATCCACAAGATGGATTTCGCGATTGCTCACGCTTGACCAAAAACATAATCGTGTGAAGTGTTGCAAGGATGGTTTGCAGCTGTTCAGGAAGAATCCACAGGACTTTAAGCATCGTTTCGTCCCTGTGGATGAAACATGGATACGTTACTATGCTCCTGAGACCAAAGAACAATCTAAACAGTGGGTTACCAAGGGAGAATCTGCACCAAAAAAGGCGAAGACGATTCGTTCTGTCGGAAAGGTTATGACAACTATCTTTTGGGATTCGCAAGAGATAATCCTCATTGACTATCTGGAAAAGGGTAAAGCTATTACAGATACATATTATTTATCGTTATTTGACCGTTTGAAAACCAAACTGCAAGAATAAAGCAGGCGATTGGACCGCAAAAAACTCATTTTCCATCACGACAATGCACCAGCACACACCTCAGCAGTTATGGTCGCAAAATTAATGGAAATAGGATTCCAACTCGTTTCACATTCCCCCTATTCTCTAGACTTGGCTCCCTCAGACTACTATTGGTTCCTCAATTTGAAGAAACGGCTGGCGGGACAAACATTTTATTCAAACGATGAGGTGACTGCAGCAACTAATAGTTATTTTACAGACTTGGACAATTCCTACTATTCGGAAGGGATAGCCGGCGGGAGTAGCCGAGCGGTTCTAGGCGCTACAGTCTGGAACCGCGCGACCGCTACGGTCGCAGGTTCGAATCCTGCCTCGGGCATGGATGTGTGTGATGTCTTTAGGTTAGTTAGGTTTAAGGAGTTCTAAGTTCTAGGGGACTGATGATCTCAGAAGTTAAGTCCCATAGTGCTCAGAGCCATTTGAACTATTTGGAAGGGATAAACAAATTAGGACAGCATTGGACGAAGTGTGTAAGTCTAAAAGGAGACTATGTCGAAAAATAAAAATGGTTTACGCCAAACACGTAACTAGATTTTTACAGCAAATAAACAATTTTTTCAGCCTTCAGTTGCAAGGTAATTTTACTCGTTTACCTAGGTTTCGATTCCAGTAATGGAATCTTCTTCAGAACCTATAAATTAAACCACATACGGACATATATTACTCACTAAAATGCATTATCAGTCTAATGATTGAATAATGAAGAAATTGTGATACTTACAAAAAATGAAATTATTTTGTGAGCCAAACACTGACCATGTCACAGATTAAAAATTAAAACATTAAAGACGCATAATCATAAGATTATGTCAGTCAAAATTAAAACCATTAGGGCGAACGTAGACGGAGCTGCGCCGGCCATAAATCAGGACCACACGTAAGCGTCTCGAAAACTAGGCGTCGTGAGCAGTTACGCGGCGAGGCTCGGCCGCGGCCAAGCGCATGCGCAAGCGCAAGCCCAGGGGCGAGAGACAAACTGTCTCAAAATTACTTAGAGCAAATATACATATAAACAAAATGTGACTGAAAGCTGTCCTACAATTGCACAAACCTATCTATTGGTATAGCAACATTAAACAATTTACCTGAGAACAAACTACAAAGCCAAGGTATAAATTTTTTTTTCCTTTAAATATTATAGTAAGAGGGCGTAGCCCCGCTACAGCAACTAAAAATTAGTGTCAAAACCATGCGTGCTAAGCATAAAATGTCTTTAACATAAAAAGGCCTTAGCAACTATGTGTCATTACCAAGCATATAACGAAATACAAAGACACACATGTACAATCACATTATAATAAAGGGACAAAGCAGATAGGGAAACAGCATCGGCCATTCGAGGCGGACTGTGGGTCAACTCCACTGAAGTAAAGGTTGAAATCCTTCGAAATAACTTCTATTTTTTAATTGCAGCTGATCATTAAGTAAGTTGTCCCTATCAATACTAAGTTGTTTAAAAATTTGCAATTCTTCGAGGGTGTCTAGCCTACATCCCTTTACTTCATTATGCAAAAGCTCTGCGTCTTTTAAAGGCTTGGGAGCATGCGCCTTTTGGACCAGATGTTCAGCAAATGTGGATCCTCGAGTTCCATCACCGCTTTTTGTCGGCAGGTGCTCTTTAAACCTAACAGACAGGGCCCTTCCTGTCTGTCCAATGTAATAAGAAGGACATTCAGCACACGTGATTTTATATACACCTGACAGCGATGATTTATCATTACCTTTATCCAGAGAATGAACTAGGTTCTTTTTGAGGTAGTTGGTGGTAGAGTATGAAACTTTACACCCTAGGTTTTTTAATAAACGACCTACCTTATAGGATATGTTACCTATAAAGGGAACTGATATGTATTTCGTTGCCTGGTGTTGATTGTGAGTATCTGAACTGGAAAGGGTGGTAGTCTTCTTTCGTGTTTTTTTTTATTGAACAACTGTCTCACTATACTGGGATTATATCCATTATTTTGAGCGATGTTTTCGAGGACTTTTAATTCGTTCTGTAAGTTGATTGGCGAAAGCGGAATGGAAAAAGCTCGATGGATACTCGAGTGAAAAAAGGCCATTTTTTGGGCCTGAGGATGGGTGGAATCAGCTGGGATGATGATGTCGGAATAGGTTGCTTTCCGAAAAATTTTGAAATCTATTTTGTTGCCAATAATGGATAGAGTCAGATCGAGATAGTGTAAGGTCCTATCAGCTGTCTGATTTTCTTGCGTGAAACTGATTTTTTCATGTAGGTTATTGAAAGTGGTAAATAACAGTTCTAGCTCTTCATGGGAACCTTCAAACACAAACAGCAAGTCATCTACATATCTCGCATAGAATATTATATTATTTGCCAAATCTGGATAATTCCGAAAAAACATCTGCTCCATTGAGTTTATAAAAATATCTGACATGATACCAGCTAACGGGCTGCCCATAGCTAGACCACAGGGTTGCGAATATATTTTATTATTGAAAGAGAAATAATTGTACTTGAGGGTGGTGCGTAACAGAACCATTAGTTCATCGATCTCAGGGGCCGATAATTTTTTATGGTATCGCAAATTGGTTTCTATAATGTCCATCGTCTGTTCAACAGGTACATTAGTGTATAAATTTTTAATATCAAATGATACGAGTTTTGTGATGTCAGAACAGGCTAAAGTTTTAAGTTTGTCTACCGAATTTTTGACGGAGAAATTTTTTTCAAACACAAAATTCTCTTTCAATTTACGGTGCAGGAACCTAGCTAGTTTGTGGTATGCACTTTTGGTACTGTCAACGATCGGCCGGATAAGATTATGTCAGTCAAAATTAAAACCATTTGAGACAGTTTGTCTCTCGCCCCTGCGCTTGCGCTTGCGCATGCGCTTGGCCGCGGCCGAGCCTCGCCGCGTAACTGCTCCCGACGCCTAGTTTTCGAGCCGCTTACGTGTGGTCCTGATTTATGGCCGGCGCAGCTCCGTCTACGTTCGCCCTAATGGTTTTAATTTTGACTGACATAATCTTATGATTATGCGTCTTTAATGTTTTAATTTTTAATCTGTGACATGGCCAGTGTTTGGCTCACAAAATAATTTCATTTTTTGTAAGTATCACAATTTCTTCATTATTCAATCATTAGACTGATAATGCATTTTAGTGAGTAATATATGTCCGTATGTGGCTTAATTTATAGGTTCTGAAGAAGATTCCATTACTGGAATCGAAACCTAGGTAAACGAGTAAAATTACCTTGCAACTGAAGGCTGAAAAAATTGTTTATTTGCTGTACATTTCACAGTTGCTGACACGCTGCAATATGTTAAAGATTTGTAAGTAGATTTTATTTTTGCACGGACTTTTCAAACGCCACTCATACGAGGGGGGTCCAATGAGTAATGTACCACTTCTTTTCCTGAAAGCAGGTTGGCTTTATACTGGATTCCAATACACCATATTATTCCCCACTCTTTTAGCTTCAAAACCCTATTTTTCAAGATAATCTCCGTCCAATGCGACGGCCTTAATTGCATCCTACTGGGAGGAATTGATGCTCGCTTGGTACCACTCTACTGGCCGACGATGTCAAAGTTAGCGTAAGGAGGGCTATGCGTGAAGCGTTCGGTGAATTCGAAAGTAAAATTCTATGTACCGACTTGACAGAAAATCCTAGGAAGTTCTGGTCTTACGTTAAATCAGTAAGAGGCTCGAAACAGCATATCAAGACACTCCGGGATGATGATGGCATTGAAACAGAGGATGACAAGCGTAAGGCTGAAATACTAAACACCTTTTTCCAAAGCTGTTTCACAGAGGAAGACCGCACTGCAGTTCCTTCTCTAAATCCTCGCACAAACGAAAAAATGGCTGACATCGAAATAAGTGTCCAAGGAATAGAAAAGCAACTGGAATCACTCAACAGAGGAAAGTCCACTGGACCTGACGGGATACCAATTCGATTCTACACAGAGTACGCGAAAGAACTTGCCCCCCTTCTAACAGCCGTGTACCGCAAGTCTCTAGAGGAACGGAAGGTTCCAAATGATTGGAAAAGAGCACAGGTAGTCCCAGTCTTCAAGAAGGGTCGTCGAGCAGATGCGCAAAACTATAGACCTATATCTCTGACGTCGATCTGTTGTAGAATTTTAGAACATGTTTTTTGCTCGAATATCATGTCGTTTTTGGAAACTCAGAATCTACTATGTAGGAATCAACATGGATTCCGGAAACAGCGATCGTGTGAGACCCAACTCGCTTTATTTGTTCATGAGACCCAGAAAATATTAGATACAGGCTCCCAGGTAGATGCTATTTTTCTTGACTTCCGGAAGGCGTTCGATACGGTTCCGCACTGTCGCCTGATAAACAAAGTAAGAGCCTACGGAATATCAGACCAGCTGTGTGGCTGGATTGAAGAGTTTTTAGCAAACAGAACGCAGCATGTTGTTATCAACGGAGAGACGTCTACAGACGTTAAAGTAACTTCTGGTGTGCCACAGGGGAGTGTTATGGGACCATTGCTTTTCACAATATATATAAATGACCTAGTAGATAGTGTCGGAAGTTCCATGCGGCTTTTCGCGGATGATGCTGTAGTATACAGAGAAGTTGCAGCATTAGAAAATTGTAGCGAAATGCAGGAAGATCTGCAGCGGATAGGCACTTGGTGCAGGGAGTGGCAACTGACACTTAACATAGACAAATGTAATGTATTGCGAATACATAGAAAGAAGGATCCTTTATTGTATGATTATATGATAGCGGAACAAACACTGGTAGCAGTTACTTCTGTAAAATATCTGGGAGTATGCGTGCGGAACGATTTGAAGTGGAATGATCATATAAAATTAATTGTTGGTAAGGCGGGTACCAGGTTGAGATTCATTGGGAGAGTCCTTAGAAAATGTAGTCCATCAACAAAGGAGGTGGCTTACAAAACACTCGTTCGACCTATACTTGAGTATTGCTCATCAGTGTGGGATCCGTACCAGGTCGGGTTGACGGAGGAGATAGAGAAGATTCAAAGAAGAGCGGCGCGTTTCGTCACAGGGTTATTTGGTAACCGTGATAGCGTTACGGAGATGTTTAACAAACTCAAGTGGCGGACTCTGCAAGAGAGGCGCTCTGCTTCGCGGTGTAGCTTGCTCGCCAGGTTTCGAGAGGGTGCGTTTCTGGATGAGGTATCGAATATATTGCTTCCCCCTACTTATACCTCCCGAGGAGATCATGAATGTAAAATTAGAGAGATTAGAGCGCGCACAGAGGCTTTCAGACAGTCGTTCTTCCCGCGAACCATACGCGACTGGAACAGGAAAGGGAGGTAATGACAGTGGCATGTAAAGTGCCCTCCGCCACACACCGTTGGGTGGCTTGCGGAGTATAAATGTAGATGTAGATGTAGATGTAGATGTCGCCAGCGTCTTGCTTTATCAAGTCTCCCCATCATGTACGTACTGCTCGCCGCGGCGTCTTCCTTCCTTGGGCCAAACAGGTCTCCACGTAAGGTCCGAGATCAGGGCTGTAGGATCGACGAGGAAGAACAGTGGAATGAAGTTTTGTGAGTTCCTCTCGGGGGCGCAGACTTGTGTGAGATCTTGCGTAATCATGAAAAAGAAGTTCCCTTACTTTTTTGTGGGGACGGAGACGTTACAGCCGATTGTTCAGTTTCTTGAGGGTAGCACAATACACTTCCGAGTTGATCGTTGCACCATGAGGGAGACCAGCAAACAGAATAACTGCTTCAGAGTCTCAGGAGAAAGTCGCCATGACTTCACCAACTGAGGCTGCGGGTTTGAACTTTTCCTTCGGAGGAGAAGGGGTGTGGCGCCACTGCATGGATAGCAGTTTTGTTTCCGGATCGAAGTGGCAAGCCCATGTCTCATCATCTGTGACGATGTTCGTCAAAGATTTGTCACGGTTAGCCTCGTAAGGCGCAAGTTATTCCGCAAAGACAGTACTCCGTCGCTCTTTATGGTATACTGTTAGACCGAGCGAGATGGCGTAGTGTCTAGCACACTGGACTCACATTCGGGAGGACGACGGTTCAATCCCGCGTCCGGCCATCCTGATTTAGATTTTCCGTGATTTCCCTAAATCTCTCCAGGCAAATGCCGGGATGGTTCCTTTGAAAGGGCACGGCCGGCTTCCTTCCCCGTCCTTCCCTAAGCCGATGAGACCGATGACCTCGCTGTCTGGTCTCCTCCTCCAAACTATCCAATCCAATCCAATCTACTGTTAGGCGACGAAGAACCCACGGGGCATACGCCTTTGAGTACCTCAACCTGTGGAGAAGTGCGTCAGCACTATCAACAGAAACGTGCAGCCGTGCTGCAAGGTCTCTGATAGTGATCCGTCGACCACCTCGGAACAGTGTGTCCGCACGTTCCAATATTGCGGGAGCCACAGCTGGAAGCGGCCGGCCTACACGCGGGAGATCGGACAGATTTGCCAATGAATATCTGCGATGCTGTGGTTTTCCGTCAAAAGAAAGTGGTAGACAGCACTCTGCTTGAAACTCTTCTCCGTTACAGACACCATTTTGAAGACTACGAGTAGCGCCGCCACCTATCGGAACTTCATGAAACTATAGGGGCTGAAGAGGGAGTTTTCCACGATGTTCCATAACGAGTTCTGCATTTTTCTAACTGAAATTGACCGAGTCGGCCGAGAAAAAAACGTGTAGCATTACATATTGAAATCTCCCCGCCTTTTATTACCGTCCATACTGGATAAACAATGCATTTTAATCAAGAAAAGAATCAAAATTTGTTGTGACAGCGCTTGAGAAATCAAGGGTTGTTATCACGCTTGAGAATAGACGGGGTATTTCACGTAGGATGCGAATCCTGCGTCCAGTGTTGCGCAGAAACTAAAACAGCGGAGATAGAGGCAGGAGGCAGGTGGCAGGACCGTATCACCTGGAATTCTTCGGCCTGTTCCTCGGAGTGTGTCTGATAGCGTATCATTTTTAATCGTTCTGACTGTGTAGGAGTGGGCTTGGAAAGAAATCTGAAAATGAACACGGTTATCCAAAAAGTCATGAAATTATTTTTTTACCATGTCCCGACACATCGCCGCACTATCAGGCCATTCGAGTTAGGAAGGGGGAGGGGACATTCCAGATTTGCTGTGCACCCTAGGTCAGTCTGCTCTAGGTATCGGCGGTGCCAGGATCCCTGATTTAGTGCATGCTAATTCAGAGACCACTTCATGGCTGGTACTTTCGAAACAATATTTGGTAATCAATTTCTGCACAAAACCAGACGGAAAAGATGTATACACTTATGAACTGCTTAAACAATCCTACGGGGTTTTGCTCTTTCGTATATGAATGTTACAAGGTGGCTGAATAAGTTTAAAAGATGGATGATGGCCCTCGCTGTTGACGGCTATCAACAAGCCAAACTGATGAAACAGTGGATCGTGATTGTGGGTCATTGAATGCTTACCATTGAGGGAGTATTTGTCTGTTACCTGACGCTCCGCATGTTCCGAAAACCGTTGTGTTGTTGTTGTTGTTGTGGTCTTCAGTCTAGAGACTGGTTTGATACAGCTCTCCATGCTACTTTATCCTGTGCAAGCTTCTTCATCTCCTCGTATCTACCGCAACCTACATCCTTCTGAATCTGCTTAGTGTATTCATTTCTTGGGCTCCCTCTACCATCTTTACCCTCCACGCTGCCCTCTAATACTAAATTGGTGATCCCTTGATGCCTCAGAGCATGTCCTACCAACCGATCCCTTCTTCTAGTCAAGGTGTGCCAGAAATTTCTCTTCTCCCCAATCCTATTCAATACCTCCTCATTAGTTATGTGATCTACCCATCTAATCTTTAGCGTTCTTCTGTATTGTCGTGTATTGCATTGTTATGGGAGACTTGAATATGCGGAAGTTGTGCACTAGGCTGACCGCCCCCCCCCCTCCCCTCCCAGTTTGCGGACGAGCAAAAGAAGGCCTGATCATGAGTGAACTGAAGGAACGTGTGGAACATGAATCTGTTCACTGCGGATTCACACTAGATGTCAACAGACCGTCACGCCACGTCATGTCACCGTCACAACAGGCTGTATTCACATTAGACGTCACATATACCACGTCAAATCGTTTAGCCCGGTATCGAACAATGAAAATGAGGTTATGAGATTCTAGCTGAGACACAAAAAGTCTGAGTAAAGTATCGGAATTCAGAAATTAACGATAAAGAGTGGCCAAAGCATAGAGGCTGTTTACCTTATCCTTTATGTTTTTTTCCTTACGTGATGAATAACGTACAGCTGTACTTTTCTCCTTCAGTAGACCTGACTTTTTCACATGAAAATTGCTTAATCAACTAATGATGGTCTTATTTGTATACAGTGTAGGCGTCAGCTGTGTTCTGTTATTGCATAACTTAAATCATTTTTCGTTTTCAGATGTATGGCCTGTTTTATGGAACAACACTCGAGGGAAAATTATCCAAGTCGTCACGGAACACTTGCAATTTGCCAGGAACATAGCGCAAAATAATAAAATAAAAATTAAGAAGGCACAAAGGTATGAGAAGCACTACTACAGCATGAAAATAGGTTCGCTTGAGGTGTTAGCAAACGATAGAGTCCCCTCCACCACGGCCACCGTCAGAACTTTCCTCCCGAGACACGTTGACGGTGAGGTGACGGAGAGGACCACGTGTTGCCAAAGTTGTTTGTACTACAATGCTGAAGTTTCGCTGGGAAGCCCTTACACATCATCCACACAGCCCCGATCTCTTCCCCTGCGTGTTGTATATTTTTTGTGACTTGAAGAAAGACATTCGTAGCCATCGTTTTGCTTTGGACGATGAGATGTACGCTTAGCTACAATCGCGGTTCCATAAGCAGCTGCAAACATTGTTCCATGAAGGCATAAAACAATTATCATCTATGGAGTTTACTTTTAAAATGACAAATTACTTCATTTTTCCCATGTGTCTCGTATTGATTTGACTGTCCCTTATACGTCCTTTTTCTAAACAGAAGTTCCCAACTTGAGGCTAATTACATCCTGAGGGGTAAAATGTAATTCTCTGAGGGGTAAAACAAAAGAGTTCGACTGTTTTTCGGTCACTAAACAAAATTATTTTTAAAATATCATTAGTATTATCACTGTCTCGTAAAAATGTAATATTCATTATGTAAGTTACCAATAATTACATATTTTTTCGAATACTGACACTAACCAGCGACATAATTGGTAGAGATTACAGCTTATGACACGAATTTCTGAGCATCTTCCTCATCTAGTCCACCCACTACACATATAGATTGTATTGTGGGTTGGCATCCGTCCCAGTACATCGGGACCGACATCATTATGTTCTTGTCCCTACATCCAGACGAGACGCAGTTTGGTCCCAGTTTTGCAAAATACTGTTACGAAGTTGGCTCAGGCACTGAAGTAACACCATCTGTTAGTGCAACACGTAAAAGTACTCTCAGTTAGTTTTATATATGCCAACAAGTTTATGTTGACAGGGTCGTCTTACAGGTGGCGTTGCATGTTGCGTATCCTGTAGACCATCTGGGTCTAGCGCCATCGTTCGGGATAATACCAGACTTCTCCAGTAGTACGGGGCTGGAACTATTTAAGCAGCGCCACGCGGAAGAATTTCCCCCCTCTACTTCATTTTGCCTGTCCTTCCCCCTTTTCTTTCCCAAAATCTGTCCAGTTACCCCTCATCTGCCTTCGGCTGTAGTGCGTCATATTTGTGTCAACTTTTTAGTGTAGTGTTTTAAGTGAGTGTTCAGTGTTGTGCGTCTTTTCCAAAGTGTTGCGAACAGAAATCATGCTGTCGCTGGGTGTGATTTTTATATCTCTTGCGGACAGAAACTAGACTGTCGCCGTGTTTTTTTAATTGTCTGTCTATTAAAAAATGGTTCAAATGGCTCTGAGCACTATGGGACTTAACTACTGAGGTCATCAGTCCCCTAGAACTTAGAACTACTTAAACCTAACTAACCTAAGGACATCACACACATCCATGCCCGAGGCAGGATTCGAACCTGCGACCGTAGCGGTCACGCAGTTCCAAACTGACGCGCTTAGAACCGCACGGCCACACCGGCCGGCTTCTGTCTATTATTTTACCTGTCTATTTTCTGTGTATTTTATTAGCTTCGCCAACTCTTTGTTGTATGTTTTAAGTTCCACAATTTTCCGCCATTTTAGCATTTAAGTCACCGATTTTATCGCCTGCTTTTATTATTTATTATCTTCATTTTTTTAAAAAAAACCCTGTAGGCTGAAGAGCGGCGTACTAAGCTGCTGCCAGCCCGTCTCCTTCGGGGGGAATCGAATGTCAAGAAAGGGGAAAAAAAGAGGAATGGGGCAGTTCCCATTTGTATAACGATCTGATAAGACGATTATTTCTAAACGTAATATGAACAACGAGTGCAAGTTTAGTGATGTTTGAAGCGTTTACTGTGCGTATACAGGGCGTGAAGTGTATAGTGATGTGTACTTAGTTGACTAAAGTGTTACTGTCCACTGTTTTCCGTCTAATAAACTTATCATTGCTTTCGAAAATGCCTAAGGATGGAAAGAGAAAGTTTCACTTTTCGCATGATTACACAAAAGAGTGGTTTTTTCTCATGGACATACGGATCTGGAAGCGTTGAGTGAGATTTGTAGCTGTTTCATCTCTGTAACTCTCGAAGGTAAGGGAGATGTGAGGCATCACATTCCTACGAAGAATCATACAAACAAATTGGCGATAGCATCTACATTAAGACCTATTTCTACATTCACGATTAAAAACGATACCCAGGACGAACTGTTCGTTGCTGCTGGAGGACTAACAACAGCTTATAAAGTTGTAACTCCTTCATTTCTCTAGACTGTACCGTAAAACTGAAAGCCACAATGTATTCTGACTGCAAAGTCGCCACAAAGCGGTATACATCCGGGACAAAAACTACAGCGATTGTTAAAAATATTCTCGCACCGCACTCCGTGTCCTAGTGCCTAAAACAATTGCAAGACGTTTCATTTTACGGCGTAGGCACCGAAGCATCGAAACACAAGGATGAAAAGATGTTTGCTTTAGTTGTTCAGTACTTTAACGAAACTAACGGATTCCAACAGAAGCTGGTGAAGTTTGAGTCGCTGAATAACGAAACATCGAGACCATTAAAAAGTTTTGTCTAGACACTGTAAGACAACTGCAAATTCCATTAGATAAATTAATCGCTTTTTGTGGAGACTGTACCAATACCAACTCCGGCTAGCGAAATGAGTTTCACCGGATTATATAAGAACTAGGAAAAATGTAGAAGGAATTGGATGCACCGTCTGTATTCTCCACAATACTATATCGAGCACTGCTGGAGTCTTAACTGTTGACACTGAAATAACCGACATGAAAATATTTAATTCTTTATATATATATATATATATATATATATATATATATATATATATATATATATATACGCGGTAAGGAGAGAGAAGCTGAAAGAGTTTTACTTATACGTTGATGTCAAACATCAGACTCGTCTGTCTCACTCAAAAACAAGATGGCTATCGTTAATGCTCGCAGTTGAGAGAATTCTTAAGCTTTCGATTCCGTTAAAAGAATTATTTGATGTTGAAGACAGGCTACCTAAAGTAATTTTAGATTTTTTCGTAGTCCGTTCAGTGATATTTACTCCATGTCCTTGCAGTCAAATTTGGCTCTGCTTCAAAAAATATGAAAACAACATGGAGAAGAATAAAGTCTCGATAATTGAAATAAGGAATATGTATTAATCGACCCTCAAAGGTGTTTGAGCGAAAAGAAGACGACAAATTTTATTGGCATGCAAACCAAGATGAATTTGAACAAGTTAAAGAATAAGAATCCTAACCAAGATGTAATTAATTTGAAATAATAAAGAATGTAGCAACCAGTCGCGGAAACATAATTTATTTATCTTGTTGCAAGTCGATTTCGACTGATATCAGTCATCATCAGTGCATTTTTCCAACCGATAATAGAAATCAAGGACAGTACCTCTACTTATGGCACGTATCGGTTAGAAATATGCACCGATGATGACTGATATCAGTCGAAAATGATTTGCAACAAGATAAATAAATTATGTTTCCGCGGCTGGTTGCTACATTCTTTATAATTTTATATTCCACAGTCGCTGCACAGAAAGGGAACCTTATGGAGTCCAACATTCAAAACAATAAATTTGGTTCTGAAATTTGAGGAAGGGACAATGGCTTTCTACATCATAGCATTTGATTACTTAGAGAAGGGGGCTTTCCCTTTTAGTAAATATAAAATATTTAGTCGAAATGTGGTGCTACAGAAGAATGCTGAAGATTAGATGGGTAGATCACATAACTAATGAGGAGGTATTGAATAGAATTTGGGAGAAGAGGAGTCTGTGGCACAACTTGACAAGAAGAAGGGACCGGTTGGTAGGACATGTTCTGAGGCATCAAGGGATCACAAATTTAGCATTGGAGGGCAGCGTGGAGGGTACAAATCGTAGAGGGAGACCAAGAGATGAATACACTAAGCAGATTCAGAAGGATGTAGGTTTCAGTAAGTACTGGGTGATGAAGAAGCTTGCACGAGATAGAGTAGCATGGAGAGCTGCATCAAACCAGTCTCAGGACTGAAGACCACAACAACAACAACAAAGTATTTAATTGGATGACGCTATTTGAGACCCCACATTGGGTGGAGATTGAAAACACTATTATATACCTGACTATAAATCGCGTGAAGATTTAAGGCGACAATTGTTTTCAGGAATATACGTACCTGAAGAGCTTTCTAGAAAATACGCGTGACTCAGAAGAATGGACGTCTAAACACTCTGTGGAAGAAAGGTGGATTTACTTTCATAAGGAAAACGAAAATCCTGAACGCAAATGTCAACTGCTATATGCAGGTATTTGTTTTCTCTTCCCGCACGAAACGCCGCTGTGGAAAGAGTATTTTCGCTGATGTCGGCCCAGTGGACTGATGAAAGAAATCAACTGTTGCCAGAGACTGTGGAATCAGTCTTACAGTGCCAGTTAAGTTGACTTGCATGGAGTTTTATAAACACGTAAAACGGAAAGAAGACTTCCTGAAAAAAGTGAAATCTTCCGAAAAATATGGTGTAACAACTACT
The DNA here is from genome assembly GCF_023864275.1 of Schistocerca cancellata. Lineage (NCBI taxonomy): Eukaryota > Metazoa > Arthropoda > Insecta > Orthoptera > Acrididae > Schistocerca > Schistocerca cancellata. The sequence continues at coordinate 268,332,513 of NC_064631.1, read as the reverse complement.
TCTGCCACAACAGGTTCCATTTAATTGTGTTCTAAATAAAGATAACTGCATTAAATAAATTCTTATTTCATTTCTACACCCCAATCTCAAAGTGTCCCGACAAGGTCCCAGCTGGATATGGCAACCCTACTAGCTACATGCATTTATGACAGTAAAATTTTGAGACATGTGGTGATTATAATTAAAGTAAATTTTCAGATCGCTGTAGAAATAACACCACTGGTCAGAATGATGTCAAATTGCAATGGACTATTATCGGAGAAGGGAGAAAACGTATGGCAGAAGAAAAACTAGTAGTTACAAAATGTAGCAATACATGGGGCTATAAGCATCATAATTTAATAGTTGTCAACTACAAATGACAAATCAATCATACAACAATGCCTAAGGTATACGTTTGACGTTAAACAAACTATACTACTCAGTGCCGGCCGCTGTGGCCGAGCGGTTCTAGGCGCTTCAGTCCGGAACCGCGCTGCTGCTTCTGTCGCAGATTCGAATCCTACCTCGGGCATGGATGTGTGTGATGTCCTTAGGATAGTTAGGATTAAGTAGTTCTAAGTCTAGGGGACTGATGGTCTCAGATGTTAAGTCCCATAGTGCTCAGAGCCATTTGAACCATTTGAACTACTCAGTGTGCATTGGTGTACGGGTGTGATACTGTTAGTTAGGTAAGCCCATCCGCCACGACAAAGTCGTATCACATCGGATGGGAAAATTGATTTTTAATTGTCCAGACGCTAAAAACCGCACAAAAAGCATCAATCACTTCGGATTTTAACTGTCGTGAAGCCAAAAACCGCATAAAACGCATCAATCAAAATCAAATCAGATTATTAATTTCCGTGTGACAGGCGCAAAACATGTTCAAAATGCTGTCCACCTTTTTCTGCAACAAGTTGAAATCGAGAAACAGCATGTTCCACAACTGATCGAAGTGTTTCCGAGGTCACGTTCAGAATGTATTGCGCAATACGTGCCTCCAATGCAGCTGAATTTGCAATCGGAACACTGAAAACAACATCTTTCAGATAACTCCGCAGCCAGAAGTCACACAGATTAAGATTAGGTGATCGGGACGGCCAGGCTGTAGGGAAATGGCGCTTCAGCAGCTGCTTAACTGGATTTGCAATGTGCGTAGATGCGCCATCTTGCATAAAAATGATCCCATCCACACATCCACATTGTTGGAGAGCTGGAATGACGTGGTTGCGCAAAAGACCTTCACAGTGCTTACCAGTGACGGTACTGGTAACAGGACCGAAAGCACCTGTCTCTTTGAAAAAATATGGCCCTGTCATAAATTATGCTGTAAACCCGCACCACACTGTGGCCTTTTCAGGATGAAGTGGTACTGGTTGATTTCCGTGTTTATTTTCCGTTGCCCATATTTGACAATTCTGTGTATTGACGTATCCTGTCAGATGGAAGTGAGCTTTGTCTGTCCACAAAATCTTTCACGGCCAGTCATTGTCCACTTCCGTGCGAGCAAGAAATTCTAAAGCAAAGGTCTCTCTTGATGGCAGGTCAACAGGAAACAACTCGTGCATATTGGTAACTTTGAATGGATATGCAGAAGGATGTTCCGTAGGATTTTACGCACCGTGTTCACGGGTATGTCCAATGTTCGGGCAATTCTCCGTGCACTACGCGTTTGCACACCACCACTCGTCTCCTCCTGCACTGCTGTGGCCACTGCTTTCACTGACGTCGAATCAGTTCGTTTCCTTACCCTACTAGGTTGCACACCAAACGAACCCGTCATTTCGAATTTCCGAATCATTTTCTCCAGACCCACTGCAGTCATCGGACCAATGCCTTTTTTCAGACCCTTCAGTGTCCGGGACTTCTGCAGAGCGGCGTGTGCACAGCCATCATTCTTGTAATACATCTTTACAAGCAGAGCGCGATCCTGCATTGAGACAGTCATGGCGAACTTCGCAGACTCGAAAGTGGGGAAAGCTATGTACTTGGTGTGTTTATACCAACTTCGATGGGTCATCAGCATGATAGGTGTTTTCATTTACGTATTCTGACACATACAGCCCTATCTGTTGATCAATTTTCACACTGAAACTTCCTGACAGATTAAAACTGTGTGCCGGACCGAGACTCGAACTCGGGACCTTTGCCTTTCGCGGGCAAGTGCTCTATCTCTCTACCACTCTCTAGAGCACTTGCCCGCGAAAGGCAAAGGTCCCGAGTTCGAGTCTCGGTCCGGCACACAATTTTAATCTGTCAGGAAGTTTTATATCAGCGCACACTCCACTGCTGAGTGAAAATATCATTCTGGAATTTTAACATAATTTTTTTCCTTCCGCCATATGTTTTTCCCCTTCTCCGGTAATATTCCGTTGCAATTCGTCGTCACTCTGAACAGTGCTGTTATTACTACAGCGTTTTGAAAGTTTAACTTTAATTATAATCATCCTGTATATTACATGTGCCTTAATATCTCATAAAAATCCTTTCTGCAATTGTAGGTTGTTCCATCAATGAACCTGAAATCCCTTCATTATTCACTTCGCAACAGTATAGGAAATAACTGACAGAACAACACAACGACAACTTCGTAATGGCTACTATACTGCTGCTGGCCGGAGTGACCGAGCGGTTCTGGGCGCTTCAGTCTGGAACCGCGCGACCGCTACGGTCGCAGGTTCGAATCCTGCCACGGGCATGGATGTGTGTGATGTCCTTAGGTTAGTTAGGTTTAAGTAGTTCTAAGTTCTGGGGGACTGATGACCTCAGCTGTTGTCCCATAGTGCTCAGAGCCATTTTTACTATGCTGCCACAGGACCTAGACTGCTTCATTATTATTATCAGTGGCAGTGGTCAGACACAAAACACTGGCAGCCTGAAGTCATCCAATTCCTGCCCGTTCATAAATAAGGAGTCCAAGAATCAGGCTATTTACAAAAGTTTGCGTGTACACCAACACACAAGGCAGTGTGGCTGGGGGGGGGGGGGGGGGGGGTACCTCTGATACCACTTACTGATCTCCGGTCCTCCCGTCCCTTCCCTCTTTCGCTCGAGATGGGTGAGTGGGATGCGTAAGCCTTTTTTTAATTTTTTTTTAAATGGTTAATTTTAAGTGGTAGTGCAGGGTAGGGTGAATCAATTGCCGCGGGGGACAGGACTGATGCAGAACAAGCATGTTTCGTAACAAGCGTCTATTCTCAATGTGGCTAGTTAGCTTTTCCCGAAAAATGGTTGTGGGTAACACTCGCGATGTACTGACAATTGCTTCCTTGTTCTTTAAAAATTGTATTTGAAATAAAAATTCTCCACTGTCACATTGGTTCATTAATTCATAGTTTAAAAAAATACCTACAAAAACTGAATATCATTTATCTTTTGACATTTTAAAAATATGTTCAAAGAAAATTCTTTTTCATCTTAAAATTTATTTAGCTGCTAATGCTGAAGATGGTGGAGGAGGGGGGTGACAAACTATTATGTGATTGCAATTAGGGGTAATGGTCTAAGAAAGGTTGAGAACCACTGTTCTACAACCTTCTAAACCATCACCCCAGAAGGCTCAACTGAAATTCCAGTAGTCAGTTGTTTAACAACAGTTAGCACGAAACGTTATTTAAAGAATGTCAAGAAACTCCCTCAAAGATAAATAAGGGATCTTACAAAGTGGCGAAGAAATTGTGCCTCAGAACAATCGCTATCGAGAAAGAAGTAGCCCACCTCGGCCTTCACAAACGGATTGAAAAAGAGAGGACGCTGAAATCTACAAAACAGCGAAATACGGACATAACAACACTAAAAACTTTCAAACAAAGTACATCAAAGATACCGAAGACATGCTGCTAATCGCTAATAAGGTCAAATGCGAAAGATTGCATGAATATTACGATTACTAAAGAGTGAAGAGTTTCCACGATGAACAGAGATAAAAGAATCAATAATACCTAGTCCTGTAAATGAAATCAATGCCATTGAGCTAAAACGAGCAGTTTACAAAGTAAAAAATAACGAAGCGAGTGGTGTCAGGGCAATCACCGACGAAGCGTGGAATACACTGGAAGATGTTGGAAAGATATGGCTTGTAAAGCAGTTTGACAACATCCTGAAAGGCGAGGACACGCGTAATGCTTGGCGGAGCAGTGTGCTAATATTATTATCCGCATAAACAGAGGAGACGAACGCAACTGTGAACACTCTAGGAGAATGAAACTCACGCATCATACCCGCAAAAGTCTGGGGAAACAGAGCTTGGAGATGACCTGGCTCAACTTATCTCATTAACAGAAAATCAGTTTGAATTCACAACAGGAAAGGGAACAACGGATACTATTCGTGCAATAATACAAGTGATGGAAGATTCTCGATAAAACAATCAATGTTGTTGGTTGGTCTTTATAGATCTAGAAAAGGCTTTGGATCGAGTACTAAGGACAGTAATATGTCAAACTCTACGTGCACTTCATGATCTGGTGTACTACACGCAAGTCATGATGGACAACTACAGCGAAGTCCAAATTTGTATCGAAAGTACTGCAGGCGTATGAAAGAGCTTTGACATTAATGATGGCGAAAATCAGGGAAGCGCTCTAAGTCCCATATTGTGGAATACTTTGCATGCTGATGATATTGACATTTCGATGTGATAACATCTTGGAGGCATTTGGGATCAGTAATGCCAGAGGACGGATCAACTGAAGCAGACATAACTCACAGCACATCTGGTTGGAAAAAGTTGCACATGTTTCTGGGGCGCTATTCAATGCAAAGATGACCATAAAAGTCAAAGGCAACAATTATTAAACCGCTATAAGACCAGCTCTGTTGTATGGCAGTGAAGTGTGAGCATGAAAAAATACCCAAGAACAGAAGCTCCGTACAACAGAAGCGCGCATGTTGTGAAAGGCGGTAAGAGTAGACTTGAAAGAGAAAAAGCGTAGGAATTGGAAAAAGCGTAGTAAGTTCTTAAGAGAGCTTAATGGTCTCCCCGCAAACGGAAAAGAATAAAGATTGAGATGGTACGCTCACATAATACAAATACTTGGTGACCAAGTCGTGAAAAAATGCTTTTCCAAGGCAACAAAGAGGAGAGGAAGAGGTAGACCTCAAACCACCTGGCTGAAGAATATGCAAAGCGAAATGAAGAAAATAAGCATTATAGAAGATGATGCCTTCCCGTGGGAAAGGTTGCGTGGAGTGCTTAGGAAGCCGACGTAGGGGAACGGGAGAAGGCGAGGACAAAGAAGATAGCGTGGAACATTTGTCTCTTCCTGAAGTTTTCAGCCGTCATTTACGTAATTTTCACTGGTGTTTCGTCATCTGACCCTCAATGTTGTAAACCTCTGCATTGTGTGTGAACTGATAGGTCTATTTGCTCGTGATTCCAGGTTGACAAAAAACAAACAACGGGAAATTTTAATCGGGCGGCGTCCTTACCTAGAAAATGGGTAGGCCTATTCCGCAGTAACATTTTAACGCAAATATCAGTGAACTGAAGAGGATCACGTGCATGTTTCTTCTAGCTGTACGTGGAAAGTAACCCGCCCACGGCTTGTTTACGCTTGGAAATTACGCGATGCAACTGGATATTCTCAATACAGGTTAGCCCTTGCGGTCTCCTTCGGAATACGGCGAACCCACGTAAGATACCCACAGACATCGCTCGCTACTCCTGATAGTGATCTACATGCAAGAAATCTGCTGTTTGTAGTGAGAGCGCCGGGGAAATCCGGTGGCCGGTGTCACGGGATATCGTTTTTCCGTGTGGCGCTATGAGCTCTAAACAAGAAATTACGTAATATCTTGCTATTGTTAACTCAAAGATTAATCTTCAAAACAGTCTTATAATTTCTTAGCTTTGATTGTTTTTCCGCTGAATGAAGCAAGTGAATAAATAGCCCAGGATTCTGCCTTAATAGTTATTGGCTTGAATTTCATCTACAGGCAAACTAAAGAAATAGCAAGACATTAATTTCTGTGAAGACTGCAAATCTGATATTTTCTAAAGAAAAATATAATTATGCCTTTAATGAGAAAATTTGAAACGTTTTGTTTACTATCATTGGATGGATTTTTGGAGTAGTTCGGTATCTACAACTGCTTACGCTCATCCGCATAACATAGTCTCTTGCTTCTCAAATAACTGTTCGTAACTCTATGTATCTATGATAACGAGTGTATTAAATTATACTCAGATGAATATCATGAAGGTTGCTATCAAACAAGCATTATTACCTTTTAAGTAAATATGAAGGACTTATTGCAATAGTGGTACAAGCCCATTACCTCCACCTTTCTGCCTATAATGCTTCTGAAGTTAATGATCCAAACAAACAGAAAGAAAGGTTCTTCTCTAGCAAGAAGCCATGTGCTTGAATATTTCTGGTATCTCAACTGCAGATTTTTCAGCGCTCATTTAACTTTAGGACGCTGTATCTCAAATGGAACAAAAATGGATTTGTGCCCCTATTGAAATAAGCCCTTCATATTGTTCTCAGGCTTATGAACACAAACGTCGACAGTTTTCTTACGTGAAAGCTTAATTTTTAACCTCACTGTTCGCCCCTCACAGAACTAGCCAAAACAGTAAACATTGAAGGTGAAACTTCCTGGCAGATTAAAACTGTGGGCCGGACCAAGACTCGAACTCGGGACCTTTGCCTTTCGCGAGCGAGTACTCTACCAACTGAGCTACCCAAGCATGACTCAAGCCCCGTCCTCACAGCTTTACTTCTGCCAGTATCTCGCCTCCTACCTTCGAAACTGTACAGAAGCTCTCCTGATAACCTTGCAGAACTAGCACTCCTGAAAGAAAGGATATTGCGGAGACATGGCTTAGCCACAGCTCGCGGGATGTTTCCAGAATGAGATTTTCACTCTTCAGCGGAGTGTGCGCTGATACGAAACTTCCTGGCAAGGTTCGCAGGAGAGCTTCTGTAAAGTTTGGAAGGTAGGAGGCGAGATACTGGCAGAAGTAAAGCTGTGAGGACGGGGCGTGAGTCGTGCTTGGGTGGCTCAGTTGGTAGAGCACTTGCCCGCGAGAGGCAAAGGTCCCGAGTTCGAGTCTCGGTCCGGCACACAGTTTTAATCTGCCAGGAAGTTTCATATCAGCGCACACTCCGCTGCAGAGTGAAAATCACATTCAGTTATTCAATTGACATCAAATGGCTCTGAGCACTGTGGGACTTAACATCTGAGGTCATCAGTCCGCTAGACGTAGAACTACTTAAACCTAACTGACCTAAGGAAAAAATCCATGCCCGAGGCAAGATTCGAACCTGCGACCGTAGCAGCAGCACGGTTCTTGACTGAAGCGCCTATAACCGCTCCGCCAAAACGGCCGGATAAATTGATATCCTGTGTGTCAATCCGCGCTCGCAATTCTTTTATAAAAAATAGAGAAGGTCTTGTTTCTCCTTTCTATCAATTTAGACATCTTTGTTGAGACGGTAGCAGTCTCCAGTGATTGTGTTCTACGCGTGTTAGATGTTAGTTGCTATGTAGAGTATAGTGAATAGCACAATTTGACGACCACTTCTAGCTGACTTGACAAGTTCTACCGAGGAAGATCCGTCTTATGAACGTCACATTTAGGCATGTGATGCTTTCACGATGGCTATCATGTGGGAAAAGAGCTTAGTCCTAATATCGACGCCGTCGTTGGAGCTCTGCAGCGGATTAGCTCGGATATTAAAGTCAATACCAATAATATCCGTGCAAATGATACGGTTTATATGGGAGAGGTGGTCATAAGGAAAGGGATGATGAGGTCTCACTCAAGTTTGTGAAGAAAATACCTTCCATATTTGAGTAACATGCAAGGATTTTGTCCACATAAGGATGTTCTGCTGGTGCCCAATTGCATCTCAGTGACGTGAAATGCCTCTTCAGATGTTGGGAGAGCTGAGGCTGGGTTGACGCATTTGCATTACATCTTTCATGCAATGAAAAGTATTTGAGCCGCTGATAGTGAGACAATGAATCGACATTGTCGAATACATATTGACTGAACGTTTCACCTGGATAAAGCTCTTCAGTGTGGTACACAGACGACAGGTTCAGCTGTTCAGGATTTATATGTGACAGTTGACTTAACAACTGCAAGTAAGTACTCATGTAATACACTGAAAGCAGCTCTATTACTTAAAACGAGCTCAATGAAGGAATTTTGTCTACTAACATAAACGAACTGGGCAGGAAATGTTAGGAAGGTACAGTCTGTTTGTTAACTGAAAAGCGAGAAGCACTTGTACTGGGGGAAGGCACCTTTCCCGAAAGAAAACTAAAATTGCCAATAGGATGACATAACTCAATTTCCTCTCTAGCTGTGTAGAGCAGAGTGCAGAAATTTAAGTAGAAACTGACAATTCGCGTTTCTTACGTTAGTACCGTGGGTGATCATACCCCTATTCCATGTAGTGTTACGCACTTTGTGTCAGCGCACTGCATCGCCAATGGTTCATAAGGCGCGCTGCTGAAGGGTCCTTGTAACTGTGAGGCGCCATCGATTGCTTCTTGTGACGCAGTGAGGTGAAGAGGGCTGCCAAACGCCTGCTCGCTCTTCAGTTTGGTGACCTACGAAGGTGGGAAATACACGACCACGATGCGGTGACCACCAATCCATCGACACCGCTCCTCCCCAAATACAGCCCGTCACACCCCCCACCCTCCCTCCAGAATGCCTTAATACAGCTCTGCTGCAGTTAGATGTGGTACATACATTTGTCCTTAACCCACATCATTTGACAATAAACATTTATATTATGCTGTTAAAATACTGTTTGTAATAACCTGCGATTTTGCCATCCCCTGCAACGAGGAAATCATTAGTCCTAGAGAAAGAGGAATAAGGCCTTTTTTTGTAGAGCATTGAACGTAATTTAGTTTTGTAGTGGGAGTTATTCAAGAAAGACATGAAAAAGCTTTAAACGTCCTCCCACCTCTATCCCCATTCCCCACCAGATAGGATTTTTAGTATGTTGTCCAGGGCGCTCCTGCATACCACTGTAAAAAATTTGCGACTACCCGAATTTTTTACCGCTCGACCTTAGTCTTTTTTGACTGGGCTATTACGTGCTCGTTCTGTTTCATGTCGCTTTTCAGCGTTACGCCTAGATATTTGATCGACTTTACTTTATGAAGCAGCATACCATTTTCCAACATTACGCTTATCGACATTGACTTTTGTACGATATTTACAGCAAGCTGCCACTCACCATATCAAATAGAAATCCTATCGTGTATCCACCGCCGGCCGGAGTGGCCGAGTGGTTCAAGGCGCTACAGTCTGGAACCGCGCGACCGCTACGGTCGCAGGTTCGAATCCTGCCTCGGGCATGCATGTGTGTGACGTCCTTAGGTTAGTTAGGTTTAAGTAGTTCTAAGTTATAGGGGACTGATGACCTCACAAGTTAAGTGCTATAGTGCTCAGAGCCATGTGAACCATTTTTTAGTCAGAGAACAGGGCGGACCTATTACATTTCCCTGTGACAAGCTTGATGATATCTTTGGCTCTGATAATTGCTCGCAGTGCATGACGACGTACTGGGTTCTCTTACTTAAAAAAGTCTTCCAGTTATTACGCATCCAGAAAGTAAGGGAACATAAGATTGGAATTTTCTAAGTCCGAAGAGAACGACATTGCCCATGGGGTTGCCGCTAGACGTAAACATTTCGACACAGTTAGTCGGTCACTGGAGTGCTAGATCAACACTTCTGTGTATGATTGCAAGTCAGCTAAGCAGAAAATTGTTAGATGAGTCTGCCTCTGTTTCAAATGGTTCATACGGCTCTGAGCACTATGGGACTTAACTTCTGAGGTCATCAGTCCCCTAGAACTTAGAACTACTTAAACCTAACTAACCTAAGGACATCACACACAGCCATGCCCGAGGCAGGATTCGAACCTGCGACCGTAGCAGTCGCTCGGTTACAGACTGAAATGCCTAGAACCGTCGGCCACCATGGCCGGCGCCTCTGTTTCTCTCGTAACATTATGTAACAAACGCAAAGGAGGATGCAACAACTCACATCACGGGTTTGACAAAGCTGTTAAGACACTGAAACAAGTCTAGCAGAAGGGAAGACCGCTGACAACTGGTGAAGGGCGGAACCTATTCGGTCATGACGAGCGGCGTCAAAAACTGGAGTCTCTCTGACATGCCATAAAAACACCATCTCGCTAGGCTAAAGAAACTAAGAAAGTATGTCTTTGGAGTGGTACGTTTCGTGTCTGCCGCATTCCACGTGCTGCGTTAGCAACCAGCAACTAACGTCTAGTCCGGTCATTGCGGCGGCCTGCTAACCGAAGGGGTCCGGGTTCGACACAGGGCAGGGTCGGTGATTTTCTCGGCTCGAGAACAGGGTGTTGTGTTGTCCTTACTTTCGTATTGTCATAATTGACATTCGACTGTTGAGATGGTCGTGTGGGCACGTACCCAAAGCCAATGCATAAAAAAGAAAAAAAAACTAATGTCCGCATTGAACCGCACCTTCTATTGTTCCCTTCCCGTAATCTGTAAGCTTCACAGTGTACGCGTCTCATCCGTGCACACATACCAGCACTCCCTCCACGGCTATTAACGGCTCAGATCGCTAACTGTGATGTCTCTGCGACCTTGTTGGGAGAAGGAGATTTTCTCCGCCGCCTTGACATATTACGCGACTGACTTAGCGGTACTTAATTGGCATAAACAAAGGATTTACATGGCCGTGACTCGTGAGACTTACCAAGCTGCTCGTGACCCTCGCGGCGCCACAGTTGTCTGTCACATGACTGTATTGTTCAGTAGACCGAAGGAACAACCATCTGCCAATAAGGGGCTGGGTGGCTACACTAGTGTTGTGGAGGGGAATTCTCCTATATTACGCAAGGTAATAAGATTGTGGCCGATATCTTTCCACATCTCTATCCTATTCGAATGTGGTGTGATTTATAAAGATTTCGTCGTCGACTGGACGTTAAGGTCTTCTGTTCCTCCCTCTTTACAATGTTGCCTGTATTACTCTTCCAATCTTCCGCCTTATTGACAATAAAGTACATCCGAAAAAAATTGCTGCTTTTCACATACGTCCTGCGTCAGGACGTTACACAAAAACTGCTAGGTAACTCAGAGTGCAGTTTCTGGTTGCTATACATTTTGGCAATATCTTGAGTTAAATCCAGAACCTCTGCGCTGTCTGTTGTGGAGTGAAGGCGTTTCATAGTGTTTAAGGTAACTTGCCCACGAACGCCTGGAAAAATAACAGTTTTCATAAATTTTACACCGCTCTAACAGCACAACGTGAACTCTTAGCAGGATGTGAACTGTTGGACTATGGAGGTGTTTCTTCCTGAGCATTCTAATATACAGTTAATAACATTAGTTCTCACGTTGACGTGATTACAGTTTTTTTGTTAACATCGGTAAATTACCTTTTGATATGCCGGCCCATACTTGGAATCTATGTATTCACTGTCGTACTTAGATGCTTCAAACTTCAAATACACAGTAACGCAATGTCTATATAAAAAGCAGATTACGATCCAGTCATGTTATTTAAGCTACATCCTTTTATTCTAGAAACATCTGATAATCAGAATTAAGGTTGCTGTTTATAATTAATGTGTATTTTCCTTGCTGTTGACAAAACGTCAGTGTCTTGTTGTGTACTGTCTTCCAACTAGTATCCTGAAACATTCCAAAAAATTTCCGACCTGTAGCATAAAATAAACATGTCAAAGGACCGCGAACAACAGCACTCGGGTTGTTGCCGTGCTGCTTGACTTCCGGAATGCATTCGTTACAGTTCCACAATATCGTTGAGTGAATGTCCACCCCTGGTAGCTGACTGGTCAGCGCGACGGAATATCATGTCTAACGGCCCGGGTTCGATTCCCGGCTGGATTGGAGATTTTCTCCGGTCAGGGACTGGGTGTTCTGTTGTCCTCATCATCATCATTTCATCCCCATCGACACGCAAGTCGCCGAAGTGGCGTCAACTCGAAAGAATTGCACCAGGCGAACGGTCTACCCGAAGGGAGGCCCTAGCCACACGGTATTTCCATTTAGTGAATGACATTCAGTAACGGAAAAAAAGATCCCAACACCAAGGAGAAGTTGTGCAAGATAAAAGAAAGTTAGTAGGCTTGTATCTACATTTGGAAGACGACGTCTGTTCAAATTTTGCGCCAGTCGAATAAGGGTGGCGCTAGTAGCGCCAATTTAAGGTTGCGAATCTGGTTTGCTTTAAATAAACGCTGTAATGGTCATGAGGGTTAGTTATCTTTGAGATTGGACTTCGTGAGTTGATGTTAGCTAAGAACGTCTTTAAGGTGACAAATACGTCGTTATCAGCAAAGGCTACGAAAAGCTGGATGTTCCTTCTGAGATATTAAAAAAGACTTGGCAGGAATGTAGCCACTGAGTCTGACTGCTGGCAGCGGTGATCACGAGAAGGTACAGTCGCAAGAAAACCGGGCTCTAGACGGTCACGCGGCACTACCGAAAGGAAAGACCATCGTGTTCAGGGTATGGTTCTGGTGCACGGTACTGCGTCTGCAGCAGCAATTTGAGCCGCAGTTGGCATCACAGTAGCACAACGAACTGCTATAAAACGGTTATAGCTTCGAGCTAGACGCCCTGTAGCGTGCGTTCCATCGACCCCAAATCAGCGCCATTTGTGACTTCAGTGGTGTCAAGCGAGAGTTCATTGGAGGGCAGCATGGAGCTCTTTTGTGTTTTATGATGAAAGCTGGTTCTGCCTCAGTGCCAGTGATGGCCGTTGTGGCGTTTTTAACTAATTTGTAAATGAAAATGATAATCTTATTTTATTACATTGAGTAATTACTAAATAAATTTTCTCCCGGCTAAAGATTTGGTCAAGTTAACGTTGTGTTAAAGTGTTGTCTGTAAGTTGTGTGTCACTAAGTCACAGTTCATACAACAGATTCTATACAACTATTGATTATGATGGAAATAGTTATCTTCAGCAATATGATTATTAAAACCACCGAATATCAGCCACGCACAACACTGACGTATGTTACCTGAAACAATATTCTTCGCAACTCGTGCGTAATTAATTTCGGCTCCATACGTCAGATAGAAAAGTTTGTTTTAAGGATCGTGCTATGAGCACTGTTTTTAAAGAACCAATCTGATTCGAATTATTTTCATTAAAATGAGATCGGAACCACCGGTGCACATTTATTTTTACACATTTGTATTACGTTCGGCATTTATGTCTGCAGAATTGCCTAATTTGAATTTGCCGCTGAGATAATTGTTAAGATGCCGGCAGACAATTGATAGAGACTTTCTATTGTTAGGGCAAATGAATAAGTATTTGAAATGCTTATTAAACTCTACTCTCGTATTGTGCACTATTTAGACTTCATCAAGCAAACATTTGGTTTGTTTCTAAGGAAAACACAGACAAAAACGCGATACAAATCGCTATCATCAATGGCTGCGCTCCTTGCAGCGGAAAGAAATAATTAACACAGATAATGCTTACTGTGAGAGGAATTAAAGTTACAAATAATTATTCACTCATATTTATAATAATAATGAACTCTATTCTCAAGTAATTGAAACATCCCCTTAGAAAAATTATGCAAGACTGTGCTTAAACTGACACACAATATTTTTAGCGCAACGCAATCTGACTTTCAATAATCCCTACAAAAGAATAGCCCTTTCTAACATTAACGTATGCCTATCACAAATCACTTACCTCACAAAAATCTTCGTTACTCGAACTACTGCAATACAGTGAGCGCCACTACTGCCAGCTAAATAAAAGATTCAAACTACAGAAGGCACTAACTACTGATAGGCACAGTTAGCAAATGAAAGATTTTAATAGAGAACAAACAATGTATTTACCTTAATAGTCATAATATATGTAGCAGTTCATGACATCCATTTGTACAAATGTACTGTTTCTGATAGACACACCTCCAGATTATCCATTCTCAAAAATCCGCCATCTCACTTCCCCACATCCACCACTGCTGGCGGCTCGCCTCCAACTGCGCAATGCTACGCGCTGTTAACAGCCAACTGCCCAACACTACAATAGCAAATTCCAACAATGCCACCCAGCCACAGACTGCACACAGCACAGCCAGTGATTTTCATACAGAGCGCTACGTGGTGTTACCATTAAAAAAACCTAAACAGCCTACTTACATAGCCCCCATGCTCCCCACAAAAAATTTTACAAATTGTTTTGGGCAGTGGCCAATACAGATTTGAAAAAAATTTTTCATAATTACAAGAACAAAGAAATCAAATGCACACACATATCGATACAATGTTGGTCAAAAGCTAAAATTTTCTCGCAGTCCATAAATACAGTTCTTATTGTTCATCAAAGTAAAATGTCCGCCCCGGTAGCTGAGTGGTATGCCTGCATCTCGTGGTCGTGTGGTAGCGTTCTCGCTTCCCACGCCCGGGTTCCCAGGTTCGATTCCCGGCGGGGTCAGGGATTTTCTCTGCCTCGTGATGGCTGGGTGTTGTGTGCTGTCCTTAGGTTAGTTAGGTTTAAGTAGTTCTAAGTTCTAGGGGACTGATGACCATAGATGTTAAGTCCCATAGTGCTGAGAGCCGTTTGAACCACAAAGTTTGTCAAAACGGTGAGATTAAAAAAAAGAAAAAAAGTGGTCACCGTGACAGACTGTCAATCCTAAGGGCCCCGGTTCGATTCCCGGCTGGATCGGAAATTTTCTCCGCTCAGGGACTGGGTGTTGTGTTGTCCTAATCATCATCATTTCATCCCCATTGACACGCAGGTTGCCGAAGTGGCGTCAAATTGAAGGACCTGCACCAGGTGAACGGTCTACCCGATGGGAGGCCCTAGCCACACGACATTTCCATTTATCAAAGTAAAATAGCAGTGTTTTTCTCAATGACTGAGCAGTAAAAGAAAATACACACAGAAGTAGTGGATTTCCATGCAGTCTTGACGAAGTAGTATTGTCCTTCCAATGGAAAGACAGTGCTGACTCTTGACATGCAGATAGGTAATGAGCCACAACAGAGCAAATCCACAGCAGAGTCAGTCAAAGTTTTTGAAGAATATTGGTAGGTAGGTCATCACAGAGCAGACCCACTGTAGTCCTGGTAGAGAGTATGGTGTTGGTGGGCCACCAGAGGTGCAGACCCACTGTAGACCTTGTAGGGACGGCCAACAGCCATCTGTTGCGACTGTGCAGGTGCACAATCACCATCGAAGAGTCTTGCGGAGAATATAGCAAGTCCATAAACCACCACTTGTGCACTCACAAAGTTTTTGGAATTGTTCTGAGAACCAGCAATGCTGTTATCCAGTCCCTTGCTGAATTATCAACACACGTGCGAGCACTAACAGTCCCTACTTCTCACATATCACGAACCACAAGAAAAAATCAGAAGATTCCAGTAAGGTATCCTGGCAGGGTCGCCATATGACTGACACACAATATTTTTAGCGCAACGCAATCTGACTTTCAATAATCCCTACAAAAGAATGGCCCTGTCTAACATTAACCTATACCTTTCACAAATCACTTACCTCACAAAAATCTTCGTTACTCGAACTACTGCTACACAGTGAGCGCCACTACTGGCAGCTAAATAAAAGATTCAAACTACGGAAGGCACTAACTACTGATAGGCACAGTTAGCAAATGAAAGATTTTAATAGAGAACAAACAATATATTTACCTTAATAGTCATAATATATATAGCAGTTCATGACATCCATTTGTACAAATGTACTGTTTCTGATGGACACACCGACAGATTATCCATTCTCAAAAATCCGCCATCTCACTTCCCGCATCCACCACCGCTGGCGGCTCGCCTCCAACTGCGCAATGCTATGTGCTGTTAACAGCCAACTGCCCAACACTACAATAGCAAATTCCAACAATGCCACCCAGCCACAGACTGCACACAGCACAGCCAGTGATTTTCATACAGAGCACTACGAGGCGTTACCATTAAAAAAACCTAAACAGCCTACTTACATAATAATTAACAAATAATTACAATTTCTTAACAGACCTCAGTTTGATATGCGTCCGCAACTTACAAAAGCCAACCAACAAAAGGTAAAAACAAAGGAAGACAAACGCAGATCATAAAAGGAATTTACAATTATCATTGTCTTTGTGTGATACACATCGATATGTCCAATTACATCATAGAATATTATATAAGTAGTTAATATTTATCATCGTTTTCACTATTTTTTCATATGTCCTATAGATAATGTTTATAACTGTTACAGGCATAATTTCCTCTCGTCGCACTGTAGCTAAAATTTGTCTCGTGGATGTTACACCGTGTGCTCGTTAGAAGGCTGCCAGTTGAGGGCTTGCAACCAACCTGTCTGCGTGCTAGATACACTGTACCTGCACCTAGAGTTATGGTCTGGCGAGCCATTTCGCATAACAGCAGGAGCACTATCGTGGTTACCCTATGCACCCTGACTGAAAAATTGTACTTCAGTCTAGTGATTCGACCTGTTGTGCTGCCATTCATGAAGAGCATTTCTCCAACTGGATAACACTCGCCCACATACTGCTGTTTAACCCAACATTATCTACAGAGTGTCGACATGTTGCCTTGGCTTGCCCGATCACCAGATCTGTTTCCAACCGAGTACATATGGGACATCATCGGACGACAATTGCAGTGTCATCCACAAACAGCAGTAACCGCCCCTCTATTGGCCGACTATTTTTACCGGTCAACTAGCAAAGTGAAAATTTTCATGCAGAGCTGTGGAGCAGCCACAACTGTCGCTCGAGTCTAAAATTCAACAGTTACCTGTTCCGCGAGTAGGATATGTGACTGCGTGAATGACAAAATTATTACTTTTCGCTGATGAGTGAATCGCAACTCCGCCAAGTTAATGGGTGAGAGATTATTTGCTGTACAGGTGACGTAGATAAGGAAATTAACGGCTTTCATAAGGGAGTGGAGATAAGCAAAACAAGGGGAGACTTAGGTCAAATGTTTCGAATTGTTGTTAAGGCGGGTTTTATCGTTGCGCTGCGTCGCTCGCGCTTCAAGAACAACGTTGCTGCTGCGCACTTCGGTATTTCCAAACGATGCTGCCACACAAGCACGACTGGTCATTCTCCCTCATTGCAAAAAAGGACCAGGTTCGCAGCCAGAACGCGTCGTCGGCTTTTTCCGTTGCTGCTTGCGCACACGTCCCTTCGAACGGCTTCGCTGCTGGGTGACCTTGAGGCACCCGTCCCACGAGAGCCGGGTCGTGCCTTCTTGAAGGAGACGGCGGTAGCAAAGCAACAGACCAAGCCGGTTATTTCCAAGTCTGGCGGTACAGACACCTCGAGGTGATGATCTTGCGTCGACCAAATAGTGAGACTTCAAATAAGTGTCACCTCATGAATTTTAACAGGCTGTCATCAGTCCAGAGGCAACCATCATTAAATGTATCAACAAAAATGGGGTTAGGAATCCCTTCTAACATTCAGCTAAGGAGAACATAAATTTTGGAAAATTCCACACACTTTACAGTGGCCAGAGTGTTTTGTGCCCCTAACTCTAGGCAACAGCTGAACTGCATGTTGTTTGGTGGGTCACAGTTACGACACCTCGCAACGAGTCATTTTTATAATTATTAAACGGTCTCCATCTCATTGTCTACTTAAACGACGCAGGAATGTCGCTGCAGAACATTTTAATTACTGGAGTATTCTTGAAGATCATTCTAACACCAGTACAAATGTACAGGAATTACTTACGGCCTGCAAACTGTCATTATCAGTAACCACACTTGAGTGTCTACTTTCACGTTCGTCATTGTTTCGTCAGAATAGATCAGTACTAAACAAGTTCTCTCTCTGAACTGATACGTGATACAGCTGCCTTTGCTAATAGCGGTTGTCATAATTCCACTCATATATGCACAGTCATAGTTACACAAAAAAGATATAAATATTAAGATACAATAATATTATATATATAGTTATTTAGATATCTAAGTTACGTCTTAATTTAGAAGGAAAAACTGTGTATAGAACTAGTTAGAGTAAATTTCCTTGTGTAAAATTAAGAATGTTTGAACTCAAAGAAATTTACTGAGCAATCTGAATCCAAGAGTGAGGAGGGGACAGGAAACTGTAACATGAAATGGTTTTCATAATACGACTAATACTACCGTGAATGAATGCGTATTGTGAACCGGTACTTCCGTTAAGGGACAGTCAAATGGAAACGAGACAGAAGTAAGTAAACTGTTCATTATTTCAAAAGTAATGGCCATAACTGTTATTACTATGTGTCTCAAAAAGGATTTTACAACTTTAAAAATTCATATAAATTTATTGAAAGAAAATATAGAGATTGGTTTAGTGATACTTCGTAGGGAACACATCAAGTTTTTTTTTACCTTAAACTAAATATATTGTATGTGGCTTGGTTATCTTGCACACGTCCCATCGGAAGTTAATTTCTTCCCAAACCCGCTGTAGTATTGCAGGTGTAACTTGCTCAGTGGCGGCGTAAGTTCTTGTTCTAAGTTCCGGTAGAGAAGCTGGCACGGAAAGTACAAACACGATGTTATTGATGAATCCCCATAGAGAAAAAACGAGTGGTGTCAGGTCTGGGGAACGTGGGGCCCTTGCAATTGGCCCTTCACAGCCAATCCATTGAACTGGAAAGCCGTCACTGAGAAAATCCCGGACGTGAGCCAGGTAGTTAAGTGGTTCGCCATCTTGCATGAAGTAAACATTTCGTTCTTGGTCATCCCCATCGATCTGTGGTATCAAAACTTGTTGTGACATATCCAGGTACACTGTCCCGTTGATGGTTCTCTCACGAAAAAAAGGTGCAGTACATTTTGTTCTTGATCAGTGCACAATAAACGTTCAGTTTAGGGCTATCACGAATATGTTACAATGTTTGACGTGGATTTTAACTGCCCCAGATTCTGTATTTTAACCCCGCCACTTAAGTGAAAAGTCGACTCGTCAGAAAAGATGATTTTGTCCAAGAAATATTCGTCCTCGTATAATCGATTTGACGTATCTGCACAGAAGTTCTTGCGAGCAATTTTATCAGTGTCTTTTATGGGTTGTACGGTTTCAAATGCAAACGGTTTCTCAACACACACGAAACAGTCGTATGTGGGATTTGCAGTTCGCGAAATGCACGCCGGGTCTATTTCGTAGGGATGTTCATCTTGACAAAACGTTGTCTCACTCGCTCAACGACGTCGTCAGATGTGCTTGGGCGACCTAATGATTTCCTATGTCTTACCGAGCACCCTATTTCTACAAAACATTTATGCCACTAATAAATTGTAGGCCTAGTAGGAGGATCTTTGGCGTACTTGGTACGGAAATTACACTGAACTGTTGTCGCTGCCTTCGGTTCTTAAAACCAAAACAAACAGCTAGCACGCTCGGGTCCAGTGAAGGCAACTGCCCAACTTACGGTGCGATTCGGCCCTGGCGAACTACGCGTGATAGAACTTGATATATTTTCCTACAAATTGACACTACAATAACCTCCCTAGGTACTATGAATTAATTTATATGAATTTTTAAAGTTGTAAAGTCCTTTTTGAAACACCTTGTATATTTATCCCGCTGTCAGGCAGAGAGATAGATACCTTCAAGGGAACCATGATTGTACCCAGGCGTGCACCCCTTCATCCGAAACAAATCGACGGCACGTGTGCTAAATATCTTGCTGTCGGGCGACCACAAAACCGTACTATCATCACCAAGCTGAGGGCCACGAATGTCTTCCTTAAGAGGTCCAAAAATATGGAAATAGCATCGGGGGAGATCAAGTATGTATGGAGAATGAGAAAGCGCTTCCGAATCTTTTGCAGTGCGCTCGAAACAATCTTACCAACATGTGGACGGGCCTATCCTGTGAGTCCTGCCTCCTGCGTACATAAAATACAGGCTGTGAACTGTAGGTCTTCAATGGCCAATATCCCAAGAGGTATTGGTTTCCGTACATATTATTATAGGACTTTTTCTTCTACTTTTGTACCATATTTTGTATGAATATTTGACACCTTCTTTAAGCACTCGGTATATGCAGTAGTTTTGCGTTTATATCTTTCTCAGAATGTAGGCTGATGTCAGACGAATCCACGGTTGTATCAAACTTCTCTTTACAGTTCCTCAGACCAAGGTTAATAATAGAAGAAAAGAAAAGACAGGAATATGAGCGTTCAGCTTCCCTTCGACGGCGATGTTATCAGAGACGGGACAGAAGTTCAGATAGGGCAAGACTAAGGAAAGATATTGGCACTTTCAAAGCCACCATCCCAACATTCCCTTGACCAATTTCGGATAACCAAGCAAAATCTCAATCGGAAGGGTCGAAGAGGGATTTGAAGTTCCTCGAATGCGAGTCCACTGTGCTAACAATTGAACCGACTAGCTTGTTACTGATGATAGAGTGCTGATAGCAAAATCGGTGTCTGTAGTTTACATCAGTTTGGAGCGGAAAACAAAAGTTCAAAATATTTTTGTTTCTCAGTGCTTGAAAAAGTGTCTGGTTGTGAGATTTCGAACATCACAATTAACAAATTAGACTGTGTACTTAAGCCACACAGTTTGGGAAAGCGTAGGTGGTACATTGCGTATTAATAAGTCGCCAGTGCTGTAGGTGAACAGACTGATGCATGTTATAGCGCGGAATGTTCCTACTGATGGCGAGAGGCTATAAGAAACGTATTAGAGGGCCAAACGTCGTATACACGAGAAAAGCTGCACCATCAGTCTGATCGGCGCACTTTTGACATACGATGTGGAATATCTCATGTGGTTCTCGGCGAATCCGTTCTCTGCTATCGGCGTCTATCTAAATGTTGTGGGACGCAGCAGTCCAAGAGAGGATTTTTCCGTGTTTAAAGCATACAAAGTCGATAAGGCTACTCTCTGAATCCTATGTCTTGTGGTGAAGAAGTACACGTATGGTTCGGTGGTATTTGGAACCTATAATTAGGATGTTGCCACGAATGGTATGGTTGTTAACCGCTTGGTGTTATATGGAATTGAATAGGAATTGCTGGACACAGACCCGCTTTAAGTGTACCACTTTCGCTGGCGCTTAGCTGGGACGATGTCGCCTTCTCTTTCCGCCGGTAGTTCTCTATCGAAAGTATCCAAACATCTGTTAGTGGACATAAATATGGGTGTGTTCACACCTCACATTTATGATGGCTTGAACTTTGGTAGGGCTACTTTCAATGATGTGTCTAAATGTCGTGGGGGAATGGTAGTGCATTCTTCCTCAAGACCCGTAACCAGACAAGCTAGTGATGCTGGCCGCTGGGTTCTGGACCGACACTGAAGTTCTACTCGTCCAGAAGAGAGTCCATTGGGCTCAGGTTGGGACTCGGCGAAACCAGTCCGTTTCAGGAATGTTATTTCCAAAAGCCATTGCCTCACACATGTTGCTTTCTGACAGGGTGCAGTTTCAGGATGATGCAAATACTCATCGTCTTCGTACTGTTCCTCTACTGTTCACAGTAGACAATGGTGTAAAATGTTTTCAAATCCATCTGCGTTTGGCGTTTTCTTAAATGAAATAAGGGGGAAACACCCTAACAATGAAAAACACGCCTATACTGCAACATTACCTCCTTCATGTTTCTCTGGCGTCAATACAGGTACCGCTCTCCGGATAATTGCCAAACCCAAACACTTTCACTGGACTGCCCAAGTGATTCATTACTCCAAACCACTCGTCTGTTCATCCACTGTCCAATGGCATCGTTTCTTACATCACCTCAAGCGTCACATAGCACTGACTACAGAAATTTGTGGCTTATGAGGAGTTGCTCGATCTATGTACCCCAAGCACGGTATTGCGCCAGCTGGACTGTTGGTAGTAACTTTGGAACTCAAGAGTTGATTTCGCACATTTTTTACAACTGCCCTCCTCATTGCTCGACGTTTCTCGTCCGTCTGTTCATGTGATCTCCCTGAAGAAGGTTTAGCTGTTGATGTTCCTTTGCATTACCAGTTCACAATAACATCACCAAGAGTCGACTTGGGCAGCTTCAGAACGATTGAAATGTCCCTGGTGGATTTGTTACACAGGTGGCACACCATAAACTCCACCAACAGTGGACTTGGGCAGCTTTAGAACATTTGAAATGTCCTTGGTGGATTTGTTACACACATGACACCTCATAAAGTTCACGTTAAAGTTAATGAGCTCTTCTGAGAGCCCCTTTCTGGGGTTACTCCTCCTTCTGCACAGTACTGCCCGCCTTCTTTTATGTGAAGAGGACTGTGTCTTGTGACATCTAGTTGACTGTTTCGCAGTACGCAGGGATGTGGACACAATGGGGTTTCTGAAGTCGTTTCGTACAGTATGGGCAATATACAGAGCAGACAATGGATAGTACTTAAGTATGCGTTGACTTTGAGTGTTATATTCACGATGGCGTTAACTATCGTGATTATTACGGAGAGGTTGAATGTTGTGTAATTTAGAGATTTTCGCCGAGGACCGCGTCCAGAGAACAATAAAGAGATGGCTGCGATTTTTTCTCCACTAATTACTAAGTTTTTAGAGCACACACTCCACAAGAAATTCACAGAATCTAGGTATTAATGGCTCCGGTTACGCATGCATCGATGTATTTGATTCTCTATATGCGGATTGCATAGGGTCCTGAAGATGGCATTAATGTTCTGCAAAACTGGTTGTATAAATAAAATAGCATCTTCTGAAAACGTATGGTTGTTTAGTGAGTTTTCTTTGGTAAATAAAGAGATTGCCGAACAAGCTGATTACTTTTTGAAATTTGAGCGACCACTAGTAATCTCTTTCCGGACTACGAAATTGACTTATTGTAGGATGTGAGGTCTGCCAGTTATGCAAAACACCGTTTTTCTCAGTACCCAAACATGTTCAGCACCACTGTGCCATCATCAATGGGTTTCCGTTTTATTTGTTTTGTAATGCGAACATTTTTATTAAATGATTACAAAATTATGTGGATGATAACTTCAAACAACAGTTCGTTTCTTTTCGTTAATACCTTTACACTTGGTGTACATGATTTTTCCGGATCACTTGTGTATTATTTACTACAGGTAGCCTGTCATCTGCTACCAAACGATGTTGATGAGAAATTTTGCTGCGAGGTAACCTATCATCTAGAACAGGCTGTTCCAACCGAGCTCCAGGGAGCCGGAGCGCTCCGGAGCGCTCACTGCGGGAGCTCGGAGCCAGCGTGGAGGGGGAAAGCGAACTCACTGCCCCCTGGCCTCATGCAGTCGCAACCGACGCAATAATCCGTGTTCAATGACAGCTATGACAGAAGCGGTAGCCCTGTACCTCTGTTGGAGGATACCTTTCTATTCGTTGAGAGGAATGGTCGCCGCAGTGTGTTGTATGTCATTTAAGGTATTTAATTCTGCGAAGAGGTACAATATACAACGACATTATACACGTCTTCACGCAGCGCACTACGATTAGGTAGAAGGCGTTGCACGCAGAGAACTGGTAGCCAGGCTTAAGAACGACCTACCAGGAGAAGTATGTTTAAAAACGGTTTCGTAATACGGAGGGTATGAAAACATGCAACATAGTTCGTGTTCTGTAATGCGTTTATAATTTTCAGGTGTATGAATGCGGAGAAAACACTACTGAATCTGAAATTCGAGCAAGCTACAGGGTCGTTCACATTATTGCGACGAGTGGCAAGGCGTTTTTGGTAGGACCACTCGTAAAATCGTGCATGGTAGCAGTTGCAGAATGTCTGTTTCCAAGGGAGTTGCAGGCAATTGAATGGGTAATTGAAGGAGTTTGCCTGTCGAAGCAAACAATGTCTCGTCGAATCCTGGACATGATAGCGGATTTAGAGACACAGCTCAGGAAAAAGGCGGAGAGCTTTGTTGAATTTTCGCTAGCGCTGGACGAAAGCACCGACATATCGGACTGTGCTCAGCTTGCAGTCTTTGTGCGTGGTGTCGACATGGAGCTGCAAGTAACTGAAGAACTCTTGGATGTGGTACCACTCGATTGCACCGCAACAAGACGTGACATTTTTGAAGCTGCTTGTGAATCAGTGGACAATATGAATTTGCCGTGGGATAAGCTCCGTTCTGTAGCGACAGACGGTGCACCAAAAATGATCGGGCGTCACCAAGGTTTTGCTTCTCGTTTGAAAAATAAACTCAGGGACGAATTCGGAAAGACATTTTGACCTTCATTGTTTTATTCACCAAGAGGCACAATGTGCTGAAACAGTAGAGCTAGGTGGCGTAATGAAAGATGTCGTGAAATGTGTGAATTTTTTGCGGCGTCACGGTATGAATCATCGCCAATTCAAAGGATTCCTGAAAGATATTGATGCGGAGTATGAGGATTTACCTTACCACAGTACAGTTCGTTGGCTGAGTCGGGGAAAAGTTCTTGATGTTTTCTTTGCCATTCGTGAGGAAATATCCCTTTTTCTCGAAATGAAACGGGAAGAAATTTGTTGTCTGAAAGATATAAAATGGATGTCAGACCTGGCGTTCCTAGCTGACATAACTATGCATCTGAATAATTTAAATCTGTCATTGCAAGGCAAAGAACAGCTAATCGTTGACATGCACGACCAGATCGACCAGATCAAAGCGTTCATGGAAAAGTAACGTTTATTTGAGAGGCAGATGAGTAGTGGACATTTAACCTTCTTCAATCGTCTTGCTTCTTTAAAACTACCTGAAGGTACTACTTTCGGCTATTACCAAGCAAAGTGAAAGCAGCTCATCACGTCGTTTGAAACACGATTCCAAGACCTCACTAGTTTGAAAATGGAACTTAAGGTGTTCAGCACTCCTTTTTCAGTTTCCCCCATGATTTGTCATCGTCACTTCAACTGGAGATTACTGATTTCCAAAATCCAACTTTGTTGAAAGAGAGGTACTACAACACGTTGGATTTGTCACGATGGTATCGTTCATTACAGCGAAAAACATTTCCCAAGCTTCACAACAATACCGCTCAGATCATTTGCATTTTTGGATCTACATATTGTTGTGAGCAGCTTTTCTCAGCAAAGAAAAGAGTAAAAAGTAAGGAACGATCGTTTCTTCAGGATGCAGCAATGTAGTCCATCCTCCGCATTAACGCTGTGAACACTTTGACGCCTGATATTTCCGATCTTGTAATGAAAAGAAAATATCGAGCTACAGAGGCCCAATAAATTTAATATGCAACTTCTTGTAAAACAGTTGTTTCTTACTTATTTCCTGAACATCGTATTTCCTGGTCTAGCATGTCACCACATCGTAGCAGCTAAGAGTATGAGGTTGTCGATCTTGTAAGACGCAGCTGGCACATCAAAACGCTTGCCGGCGTGCCGGCCCACTTGAATGGTCACAGCGAGCGACACGGCTCCCTGGAGCAGGGAGCACTCCGCGGCTCACAACGGAGCCGACGAGCTGGAACAGCCTGATCTAGAATGTAATTTGGTTTGTCGCGATATTTCGCGCCTACATTTGTTTTTACTTACGTTTTCGTGTGGCAAGCCCTTTTATTCTCTGCATCATGGTGAGGTGTCGTGATGTACACGTAAATATACCACTTATATTGCACAAATAAGGCCAAAAAAGCACTTTTCACTTTACCAAAACACAGTGTGATTGTGGTTGTTGTGTGTCCCAGCCCAATCAGTGTTCATTTGTTCACCAGAGAGTTTGGCGCCAAATTTGAATTTGTTTATATTTTATCGCTTCTTAGCTGTTTGTCTTGTCTTTTACAAGGTGTTCGTTTTGTGTGTAAATGGTGAGTCTTTGCATATTGTAGTGTATCCATTTTTCATGTGTGTGTATGTGTGTGTGTGTGTTGTCTTTTTTGTAAAGTTCCTTTAATGTGTTAAATAGTGTGTCCTTGCAGAATGTAGTTTTTTCATTTAAGACCTGTTTTCCCTCTGCAATTGCCTTCTGTATGTGGAAGTTTTCCCCAATATCTACTTGTTGCTGTAAAGGCTGTGGCTGGGCTTTAGTATTCTAAAGTCTGTTTCTATTGTAGTTGGGTGGTGATTGTGGGCTACAAGGTGGTCAGCAAATGTGCTATGGGAGCTGTTGCTTTTTAAAGCTCTGAGATGTTCTGAATATCTGGTTTTGAAGTTTCTGCATGTTTGTCCTATGTGCACTGACTGGCAAGTGTTGCATGTGAGTTCATATATTCCTGATCTGTTAAATTTTTCCGTGGGTGTTTCTTGTGTTCTGATCTTTTTCTGTGTTGTGTTCTTTGTCCTGTGTACTATTTCAAGTCCCTGTTTCTTTAATATGTTGCCTATTCTGTGAGCAATGTTGTTTTTGTAGGTGAGTATGTGCCATTTCGTTTTGTGTGTGAATTTTGTTGCTCTGTTGTGTTTTGTGTGCGGACATTGTTTGTGTTTTGTGTTGTTCTGTGTTGTGTGAGCTTTTTTGTGTGTGTGGTATGTTCATTTTTGGACTGTTTACATATTTTTTGATTTAAATTGTCTACCATATGGGTATCATAACCATTTTCTACTGCTATTTGTTTCATTGTGTTTAGTTCTTGTGTGTAGTTCTGTTTGTTCATGGGTGTTCTGTTTAATCCATGGAGCATGTATCTGAAGTTTGGTTGCTTATGTGACAATGGGTGGTTCGATAGGTTGTGAATGGTGGTGCTTGTGGTTGTCTGTTTCCTGAATATTGTGAAGTTGTGTGTGTTGTTTGTTTTATGTATAGTGAGATCTAGAATATGTAGTGTGTTGTTAGTTTCTGTTTCTAATGTGAAGTTAATTTTTGGGTGTAAGTAGTTTACTTCATTGTGTAACTGTTCTATATGTGTATGTGGCTCATCTATAAGGCATATTATGTCATCGACATAACGGTACCAGTATATAACTGTGTAGCTTTTTGGTTTTATTATGTGTCCGAAGTTCATGTTCCCAGGTTGTTCATAAGTATGTTAGCTAGAAGGTCACTAATTGGTGATCCGATTTGCACTGCTTCATGTTGAGAATAAAGTTCTTTGTTGAACACAAAATAATTTTGTGACGTTATGGTCTTGAGTATAGTTGTTATTTCATTGATGTGTATGTCTGGTGTGTTTCCTTGTTGTTTCAATCTTTGTGTGATTATGTTGATTGTTTGATTTATTGGAATACAAGTGTACATTCATGTGATGTCGGATGATATGAGGGTTGCTATGTCTGGTATGTGTATGTTCTTGATTCTGTCAATTAACTCCTTTGAGTTTTCCAGGTTCCTGTTGTTATCAAAAGTGTGCCCTGCTGGACTGCTAGTACTTCCCGGTTGTGCTGTGTCGTTGAAAGAGAGAGTTGGAACCTGGCAGTCTTGCAGTTGGAACGCGGTTGAAGTGAAGTCAGTTGGGACGTGGCAGAAGTTCAGTCGGGACGTAGCAGCAGCCGGGGACGGGGCGGCAGGGAGATGCGGACAGCCAATACTCGACGACCGCTTGCGACACAGAATGGACTGTCCGATGGACGGAGATGGGAGCCGGATCGACCGTTGGTCGGTCGTTCAGTTGGCCGCCTCATTGGGCGACGTGTGTTCGGGCTTTTTTGACCGTTTATGGGCCTCGTCGCTTGATCATCTTGCTGGATGTGGCTCGGTTCCCCCTTGTGCGGAGACGTCGTGGCCAAGGCGTAAGAGTTACCTCTGAATGATTGGATCCGAGCCAGTGTGCCCGAATCGCCGTGTCTCCCAGTTGCCGAAGGACAGCGGACACACATGGTTTGAGTGCAAACTACCTTGGTTGGTTGTTGGTCAGACGACATCTGTTTTGTCACAGATCGTCCTTTGGGTTTGTGTGTGTGTGTCCGCCGTTGATTTGTTCTAGTTGTTCATCAGTGATTCGTTTTACGAATGTTCGAGTTTCCTGTGGCAGAGTTTCATGAAACACTGTGCACCCTGTGTCAGTTCGACTGAGCAATGCTTTAAATGCTGTAATGCTGTCTGCGTTCTGCAGTAGTCAGTTGGTCGGCTGCGACAGAGCAGCGAGTGAGTGTTTTCTTACCCTGTTGAGGCCGTCCGCCACGGCGTGTAGTTCCACAGCCGTTGCGATGTTCATGTATGTCAGTAGTTATTTTGCTTTGGCTCATTAACAAACCAATATTTGAAGACAAGTTTTACTGGTCTCTTCGCCTCCCTGGCATTTTGGTTGTAGTGTTTTTGGCCTGGTGACCGAAATCAGGTAGTGGATTGGTTCGTCGACTGTCTGTCGGTTGGGTTGCCTTCTGATTTAGAGATAGTTGGTCACTCCGCCTGTCTCGCCTAAACTGGCGTTAGTGTTACAATTTCAGGGCACCATTGGAAACTTCTGAACGCCTTTCCGTGTCTGTTACATAGGAACTTCCCTGTCTGAGTTTTGGTTATTTGGTTGATGTGTGGCCTTCACCCGAGTTTTTATATATCCTAAATTAATGTTCCTGTATTGCCCCTTACACATAAGATTGTCATTCCTTATATGGGGCTTTCAGCCGAATTTTACATCAAATCTCTTAAGGCCTCAAGACGTTAAATTATTGTGTGATGTGTGGCTTTAAGCAGAATATTAATATCTCTTAAATTAATGTCCTTGTCTTGCCCGTAAGGCATGAGATTGTTATTCTTTATTCTGTATGAAATATTTTAAGATAAGGCCTTCTGCCTTTTGCTTGAAACTCCTCTTATTGCTTAATATGCGACCTCCAGTCTAGTTCCATTAAAAATTAAACTGATAAGGCCTTCAACCGATTAGATTGAAGATTTAGAAAATATTCTTGGGTGAAACCTCCAGAAGAATCTTGTATTTCAATTTTGCTAGGCCTTTTTTCTTGGGTTTTGAATGTGGCCTTCAGCCGATCCGAAGTTAATCAAAGGAGGTCGATTAAGGTTTTGAGTTTTTTGCATCGTTCCTGTGATATTGTGTGTTGACAAATAAAGTTTGTATGTTGAGTGCAACTGACAGGAACACATTTTGGCCCCTTTCCGCAACCTAATCCCCTCTGTCCTGCTAGCGCAGGTATTTCGATACCTATATGGTAGAAAAGTTAAATCAAAAATATGTAAACAGTACAACAATGAACATACCATCCATACATAAATCCTCACCCAACACAGAACAACAGAAAACACAAACAATGACCACACAAAAGACACAACAGAGCAACAACATACACACACAAAACGAAATGACACATACTCACTTACGATAACAACATTGCTCACAGAATAGGCAACATGTTAAAGAAATAGGGGCTCCAAATAGGATACAGGAGAGAGAACACAACAGAGAAAAAGATAAGAACACAAGAAACACCCACGGAAAAATTTAGCAGATCAGAAATATATGAACTCACATGCAACACTTGCCAGTCAGTGTACATAGGACAAACATGCAGAAACTTCAAAACTAGATATTCAGAACATCTCAGAGCTTTAAAAAGCAACAGCTCCCATAGCACATTTGCTGACCACCTTGTAGCCCACAATCACCACCCAACTACAATAGAAACAGACTTTAGAATACTAAAGCCCAGCCACAGCCTTTACAGCAACAAGTAGATAAAGTTACACACACACACGCACACACACACACACACACACACACACAGACACACACACACACACACACGAAAAATGGATACACTACAATATGCAAAGACTCACCATTTACACACAAAAGGAACACCTTGTAAAAGATAACACAAATAGCTAAGAAGCGATAAAATGTAAAGAAATTCAAATTTGGCGCCAAACTCTCTGGTGAACATCTGAACTCTGACTGGGCTGGGACACACAACAACCACAATCACACTGTGTTTTGGTGAAGTGAAAAGTTCTTTTACGACCTTATTTGTGCAACATACGTGTTATATTTATGTGTGCATGACGACACCTCACCATGATGCGGATAATAAAAGGGCTTGCCACACGCAAACGTAAGTAAAAACGAATGTGGGCGCGAAATATCGCGACAAACCAAATTTCATTCTCGATGGTAGGTTAATTTCCAGCAAAATTTCTCCGCAACGTTTGGTTGCAGATGACAAGCTACTTGTAGTAAATAATACACAAGTGATCCGGAAAAATCATCCACACCAAGTGTAAAGGTATTAACAAGAAGAAACGACCTATTGTTTGAAGTAAATATCCACATAATTTTGTAATCATTTAATAAAAATGTTCATATTACAGAATAAATAATACAGAATCCCACTGATGATGGCACAGTGGTGCTGAAACATGTTTGGGTACTGAAAAAAATGGTGTTTTGCATAAGTTTTTAAATTGACTTCGTTAATCTAACTGAACTACGTCATCTCCCTGGTAATTGTTTTATTCGCATAGAAAGGGAGACTTTGTTTCTTCTATATTGAATGTGGGTGATTTTGAAACACCGAATTTTGCTCAGCTGGTGTATTCGAAATGAATTCGCAACATTGTGAAACATAATTCTGGAACGCTTCTTATTTCAAACTCTGCCTGTGCTAATTATACTGGGTGAACGTTATTAAAACCGACCAACTGCAGAGACGGATTCCTGACTGAAAATGGAGGGAAAAGGCCCGATTAACATGTGTTGGGAAAAGCATCGTTGCCACAGTAGATAGCGCTGACGAATGAAAGTTCTTCTGACCATGTGCCGTGTGTTCCTTGTCTGTTCCAGGCTGTGCGACTGACGCAGCAAGCCGAGGTGGTGTTTATTTACGGCCAAGCTGACAGAAGCGTTCGAGAGGCAGCACAGCTACACCAAAGGAAGTACCTCACAGACACTAACCACACCACAGAAAATTTCAAACCCTGTTAGGGCGTTTGTGTGACCGTGGGTCCTTTTAGACAGACGAACGTGCAGGGAGGTGGCAGACTGTGCTTTCACCACATTTGGAGCACCGGTTTCTACAGGTTATTGAGACGAAACCCTGTAGAAGCTCCAGGGAAGTGGCCTGCCAACACAGTGTAAGCCAAAGTACTATCACAGTCTAATATATACAGTCGCGACACTCTCGCTGATTTTTGTTATATACCGCGACAACAGCGCCCCAGGCGGTGGAGAAGCTACGCTGCTGAATACGGTATTCAGTAAATGTAAACAGTATCGCTTATATTCAGTTTTAACATGGTTTTTACGAAATGAAGCGTATGTAGCGCAATCAGTTGCAGTAATAATAGGAAGAAGACACCACATTTGTCATTCTTCAGGTTTCCTAAGGACCCTGAAAGGTATGAAACATCACATTAGAGCGCTCTTTATTTACGATTTTTTTCTGAACTGTATTGAATTACTGTATTTGTTTTTCTTTTTTAGGAGCAAGAAATGGTTAATAAATAGTAGAAGACAGGACCTGCCGCAAAAAGATGTCCTTTATTTGCACAATAGCGTGAAATTTTGTGCGTTACATTTCGAGTTAATAAATAGTAGAAGACAGGACCTGCCGCAAAAAGATGTCCTTTATTTGCACAACAGCGTGAAATTTTGTGCGTTACATTTCGAGTCAAACCAGTTCGTGAGCGCGGAGTAGAAGAGATTGGTATGGAATGCAGTTCCTACGTTATTTGACGTGCCGAATAAGCCACAACTAGTGACGATGAAGAGAAAATTACCATACAAACGTGAAAGCGTTACTGCAAAAACAATAAATCGTGTCTTCTGACACAGAAGAAACAGCTACCACAAGTGTTCCTACACGAGAGACATATATGAAATCACTAACAACGGAATCTGCAACACAGACATCTTTTGAAGATAAAATGCTGAGATTTCGTGAAATTATTCGCGTGTTGGAAAATCGTGTGAAATGTAAAAACGTGCGAATCATTAGACTTCGTACAAAATTACTACGTGACAAGGAAAGTGCCCATCGTAAGAATAAACTGCAACCACAACGTCACAGGATACAAGTACGAGGTGCATTCAAGTTCTAAGGCCTCCGATTTTTTTCTAACTAACTACTCACCCGAAATCGACGTAATCGCCCTGCAGACGTACACATTTTTCACAACGCTGACGCCATGATTCCATGGCAGCGGCGAAGGCTTCTTTAGGAGTCTGTTTTGACCACTGGAAAATCGCTGAGGCAATAGCAGCACGGCTGGTGAATGTGCGGCCACGGAGAGTGTCTTTCATTGTTGGAAAAAGCCAAAAGTCACTAAGAGCCAGGTCAGG
Organism: Schistocerca cancellata; assembly: GCF_023864275.1. NCBI lineage: Eukaryota > Metazoa > Arthropoda > Insecta > Orthoptera > Acrididae > Schistocerca > Schistocerca cancellata. Next base: position 268,300,420 of record NC_064631.1, on the reverse strand, counting down.
TGAGTAGGGAGCATGAGGAATCACTTCAAAGTTGTTATCACGAAGAAACTGTTGCGTAACGTTAGCTCGATGAGCGGGTGCGTTGTCTTGGTGAAACAGCACACGCGTAGCCCTTCCCGGACGTTTTTGTTGAAGTGCAGGAAGGAATTTGTTCTTCAAAACATTTCCGTAGGATGCACCTGTTAGCGTAGTGCCCTTTGGAACGAAATGGGTAAGGATTACGCCCTCGCTGTCCCAGAACATGGACACCATCATTTTTTCAGCACTGGCGGATACCCGAAATTTTTTTTGGTGGCGGTGAATCTGTGTGCTTCCATTGAGCAGACTGGCGCTTTGTTTCTGGATTGAAAAATGGCATCCACGTCTCATCCATTGTCACAACCGACGAAAAGAAAGTCCCATTCATGCTGTCGTTGCGCGTCAACATTGCTTGGCAACATGCCACACGGGCAGCCATGTGGTCGTCCGTCAGCATTCGTGGCACCCACCTGGATGACACTTTTCGCATTTTCAGGTCGTCACTCAGGATTGTGTGCACAGAACCCACAGAAATGCCAACTCTGGAGGCGATCTGTTCAACAGTCATTCGGCAATCCCCCAAAACAATTCTCTCCTCTTTCTAGATCATGTCGTCAGACCAGCTTGTGCGAGACCGAGGTTGTTTCGGTTTGTTGTCACATGATGTTCTACCTTCATTAAACTGTCGCACCCACGAGCGCACTTTCGACACATCCATAACTCCATCACCACATGTCTCCTTCAACTGTCGATGAATTTCAATTGGTTTCACACCACGCAAATTCAGAAAACGAATGATTGCATGCTGTTCAAGTACGTAAAACGTCGCCATTTTAAGTATTTAAAACAGTTCTCATTCTCGCCGCTGGCGGTAAAATTTCATCTGCCGTACGGTGCTGCCACCTCTGGGACGTATTGACAATGAACGTGGCCTCATTTTAAAACAATGCGCATATTTCTATCTCTTTCCAGTCCGGAGAAAAAAAATCGGAGAACTTAGAACTTGAATGCACCTCGTACAAAAGGACAAACTCATTTTAAAAAGTATTGGTTCCAAGCACTTGAAAAAATATGCTCTCGATTTATTGATAAGCCATATCAGTATACCATTGAATGGAAAACGTGGTGCGAGATGGAAAGATGAAACTAAATTATCTGCACTTAATTTGTTGTATTATAGTACTCAGGCATACAGTTTTTTATTACACTGTTTTAGCCTTCCATCAGTACGTACCTTACAAAGGTATGTAGAAGATATACAATTAAACTGTGGGATAAATAATAACGTATTTCATCTTTTAAAGCAGAAAGTTCAGCAATTACCAGAAACTGATATAATTGTTAATTTGTCTATGGATGAGATGTCACTAATGTAAAATTTGATATATGACAACTCTAGGGATCGTGTTAGTGGATTTGGCCGGTCGCGGTGGTCTAGCGGTTCTGGCGCTGCAGTCCAGAACCGCGGGACTGCTACGGTCGCAGGTTCGAATCCTGCCTCGGGCGTGGGTGTGTGTGATATCCTTAGTTTAGTTAGGTTTAAGTAGTTCTAAGCTCTAGGGGACTTATGACCTAAGATGTTGAGTCGCATAGTGCTCAGAGCCATTTTGTTAGTGGATTTGAAGACATGCATTAGTTATAAAGATTAACGGCATCTTCTCAAATTTTAAACAGCTGTTAGTATATTATTTCTCTAAAGGACCAGAAAGAGCCACCCATCTGACGCGTCAAAAAACTCACAGACATTGGTTTGGTTGTAAAAGCATGTGTGACTGACCAAGTCACGAATTTTGTGGAGTGGAGGCACAGACTGGGTATCACACCAGTTAATCCATGCTTAGTACACGAAGGGAGTAAGATCTACTTTTTTTATGACACCCCACACTTGATAAAAATCATACGTAATAATTTATTTAGGTATAACGTTATCCACACAGCAGATGAAAGATGGACTGGCACTGCTTCATGGAAGGACATTTGTCAGTTGTAAAGTGATTGTGAAAGGAAGTACAAGTTGGCCCCCAAGCTCACTAAAAGAGCTGTCCAACTGCCAGCATTTTCAAAAATGAAGGTAAGCACTGCAGTTCGTGTGTTGAGCCATACAGTAGCAGCAGGCATTGAGACACTTGTTACTTGTGGCACCATATCATCATCTGATACTGCTACTGCAGATTTTTACCAAAAAGTAAACGATATTTTTGACATATTTAATGCATATAGTGTCAAAGGGCCTGTATCCTTAAGGAAATACATTACAAGTGCCTCAAGACATTTGGAAATATTAAAGACACTGAAGCCATGGATACAGTCATGGAAATCTGTAGATGTTGATGGGAAAGATTTTTCATCTAGGATTAAGTGTGTTCTGGGTAACTTAAGCGCTTTGAACATGTTTGTTGATGTTTTGGATGGAACCAAGTTATATTTATTAACACGCAAAATTAATCAAGATCCACTGGAAAACGTTTTCTCAGTGATGAGGCATAAAGGTGTTTTTTTTAGCAACCCATCACCATGACAGTTTTGTGCTGAATTTAATAATTGTGCTTTAAGCAAATTAATGAAAACTCACAGTGTAGCTACCTTCAATTGTGAGGGGATTAACTGGGGTCAGACAATAACGGATATGAAAGCAGTGCCCAAATTACTTGTTTCATCACTGTTGGACATCAGTGACACGAGTTCAGTGATCAGACTACCAAATGTGGAAGTCCAAACAGGCCTCGGAGAGGCAAACAGCATGAGATACGTGTCTGGTTATGTATTAAAGAAACTGCTTACAATTGATGACCGTTATAAATGTAGGACAGTACTTGTAGATGGCAGCCAAGACTTAGATGCAAATGACAAAGTTTATTCTCGTTTTAAAAGTTATTAAGGCGACTTTGGAAGCCTATTTAGTTGTACAGAAGATGTCAAAGAATTTTTAACTCATTATGAGACTAAGATGACTTCTACTTTTGATGAATATGCTCACATAAGTAATTGTGCTGCTTTCTTTGTGAACATGTTGATGGACATCCCCAATTTTTCACCTGGGTGCTGTGCTGAAACCAAGCTGCTGTTAATAAGACTGTTTGTGATAGTGAGGGTCTTTTACATTATTAAATTCAGGAATCAAGACTTAGTCTGTAGGGGCAAGAGAAGAAATAAAAAAGTGATGAAGCTGGCTCATTCGGGTTGCTAAAGTGTTAGGACTGACTCATTCATTTAATTTTATTTTCGTTAAATGTATCACTGGGATATAATAAAGTTTTAAAACAGTCATGCTTTTTATTGAGATGATCTGATAGCACAAAGAATACGATGGAAATTGTATTTTTGGAAGCCGGCTTCCTGTAAAGCAGAACGTAATGAAAATTGATGTGTCGCTTCATTTTTACACAAGGAAGAGCATCTATATACTTCATATGTGGGATATGCAGTGTGTATTGTCTTACTTACAGTGGAGTAAGTGCGACTGTATGCTACTTCTTAAGTATTTCTTCAAGAATATGTTGCAACTTATGTCACTCCATTCAGTAGTTCGTGCGCTGTTTACTTATATTTCACGATCATTTTTGTCTCTCGCTGTTCTCCTAACACTTGTGACGCAAAAATACACTATTTTGTGAATTACGTACAAAACGAATTAAAAACAAACATTATTTTTACTTCGCATCTGCCGTCATAGGAAGGCGAGCTATCTCGCCGCTAGTGTCACTTGAACTGTCAAATGGTAACAACTTTCACAGTAGTGAATGTCAATGTCACGATTGTATATATTAGACCGTGGTACTGTTACGTGTAGCACGTATAACAACTGCTACTTTCTCTCTCATCTGCCGCGTGAACATCACACTACATCTGAAAAGTGATGTGTATGCTGAACTAGTGACTGATATGCATTCATTAGCTTGTACACGACGTGTGTAACGCTATTCGGATCACCGACCTACTATCTATACAAACACGTCTAGGTGAGGAATGACTGCGAGACAGACACACACACGGTGCACGTAGTATCAGTAAGCGTGCTGTCCGTGTATATGATCGGGAAGTCACGCAGTCGGTCCTTGTTTGATTCGACGGCATGTTGTGGTGGCGCGGAGGTTCGGCACAAACATCCCAGAAACCGCACGACTTGTCTGGTGCGAAAGAGTGCGACAATCTGCGGTGTGACGAGTGAACGCGTGCCTTGCGTCCCATGGAGGCCACCTTGAACATCCGTTGTGACTTGATATGATGGAGCTCTGTACTGTGTTGTCGTTGCACGCACACCATCCATTTCCGAACACATGTTCATAGGAACTTTTTTCTTCCATTTCCGGTCAGGTGTCGGTTCGTGCGACTCGTCGGTTTTACTAACGTTCACACTGTGTGTAATAGTGGTTGTAAGTTTTAACTGCGGCAGCTGTTACGGGGGCACACGATCACTCTTGCCGGCAAAAGTGATCTACGGACGCGAGCCATGCTACTAGTTAGTCACTTCGATGACTAAATGCTGATGACCCATACTAGTAAAAACTGCTTGAGCCGTGTGCGGCTCGCTTTGGTAGCGTTCATAGCCTGGCATCTTGTGGTAGCGATAGTAACGTCTCGTTTTCTTAGTGTTCACTGGCGCCACTACGTTTGCTCGCCTTGTCTGTCTGTGAGTGTCAGCAGCAGCGCTTATCGATAGCGCGTACTGTGGTAGCATCTTAGGAACGGCCTCTAGTATTTCCGCGTCGTGGTGTGTTGAGCGAGTTGAGATGGGACGGACAGCTAGTACTCGCCCGACCGCTGGCGACACACGTGCACTGTCCGACGGAAGGATGTGGTTGCGAGAGTGCACGACCACGCCAAGGACCGGATTCAGCGAGTTTTAGTTCAATGGACCGTGATAGTCGAGTAGTGCAACTTTCACTTGTGCGTGTGTGTCCACCCGTCGAAATCACCTCATGGCAATAAGTTGTCAGTCGACGATTTATACTGGGATCTTTCCCGTGCCTGACCTGAGTGGTGAAGACGGTTGGTTGGTCGTTCGGTCGGTCGTCGCAGCGGACGACGTGCATTCGGTCTTCCGACCGCTTCTGGCTTCTCTGTGTTAGTGTCGACTTATAATTCGTCTGTGTTGTTTCACAATGACTGGTTTTAGTATTGTGAATTGTTGACGGATCTGTTTTCCCGGATCCGTGTGTATCCTGTGGTTTTGAATGAGCAGTTAATTTAATGCTGTCTGCGTACTGCACTTGGAGAGCAGTTGCGAAAGGAGATAAGTTAGGGCTTCGGACGGAGCAGCGAGGAGGTCCGCAGAGCGGGGGCGGGCTGGGACCAGGCACTGTCGGACCGAGGGGCTGTAGCCGACAACCGAACCCAGGACGTTTGAAGTTGAGTGAACCGTGTCCAGTTCTGAAACCTGTGCCGTTCAGATCACGCTGTTGTTTGCGTGTTGCTGCTCCCAGGGTCGGTGAGATCAGCCGCAACAAGTGGAGTGCGTCAGGTTGGCGGAAGCTATTAGCCGCCTTCCACTCCTTAATGTTAGTTTGGATTTAGTATTATTCTCATTAGTGAAGTGCAACCAGCGGTATTTTCTGCCTCGTGGCCGCTAATGCCTCAGTTACTTGCCCTGGAAGTTAGAGTACTTTTCTGGCAGTGTACCTTTCCTCGTCACGTTGATACTGTCCGACACGGCGTGTAGTTCGACAGCCTTTTGAATTTTACTGTGCATATATTTTTGGGAGGTCTGTCTTGGTTTTAGTGTTTACTTCGGCCTTGGGTGTTTTTCTGAAGGCGTAGAGCTGTCCGTCTCTTTGCCCTTGCCTAAAAATATTCCATCGTTGTACCGGTGATCGGACGTTGGGCGGATTGGTCAGTCGGCCGGTCGGCGCTTAAGCTGCCCCTTCACCTTCCTCAGATCGATCCAGGGAGCACTGTCTGTGGATCACACCCTCTTATTTGGACAAGTTGTCATAACTGGTTAAAATTTACCCTAATGTTTTAACATGTTATTGCCTTCCCCACTTGTAATTCCGGCCTTCAGCCGTTAAGAGGTTGTAACACTGCTTGTGGTCTTCAGCCAACAAATTATTTTCGATTTTCTCTTAATAAGGCCTGCAGCCGTCACTATAACCTGTTACAGTTCGTTAAGATTGTTTTAAAAATGTTTTAGTTTTTTAGCATGCAACTGCCTTCCTTACTTGTAATTCAGGCCCTCAGCCGTTGAGTGTTCTGAAAATTGCTTGTGGCCTTCAGCCGATAAATAATTTTCAATCCTATTTTAGTGAGGCCTTCAGCCGTCACTATAGCATGTCACAAGTTATTAAGATTATTAGAAAGGGTATTAGTATTTTTAAGGTGTAATTGTCCACCTTATTTGTAATTCAGGCCTTCAGCATTCGTGTATTCTGAAATTGGTTGTGGCCTTCAGCCCACGAATAATTTTCAACCTTCTTAATCAGACCCTCAGCGGTTGATGTGTGTAACATTCTTTGTGGCCTTCAGTCGACCAATAATTTGCAAATTTTTCTTAATAAGGCCTTCAGCCATTACCATAGCTTGTTACGGTTTTGATTGTTAAGAAGAAAATATCATAGTAATTGTTAATGTGTAACTGTCTTCCTCACTTGTAATTCAGGCCTTCAGCCGTTGTTTATTCTGAAATTGCTGCTGGCCTTCAGCCGTTAATTGTTTGTAATATTGCTTGTGGTTTTCAGCTGACAAATAGTTTCAGTTCTGTTTGATAAGGGCTTCAGCCGTCACTATAACTTGTTACAGTTATTAAGGTTGTTAAAAGGGTTTTTGGTTAAAAGGGTAATTGTCCACCTCATTGGTAATTCAGGCCTTCAGCCGTTGTGTATTTTTGAAAGTGCTTCTGGCCTTCAGCCGACGAATAATTTTGAACCTTCTTAATCAGGCCTTCAGCCGTTGATTGTGTGTAACATTGCTTGTGACTTTCAGCCGACAATAACTTGCAATTCTTCTAATAGGGCTTTCAGCCGCCATTGTAGTAAAGTTTTTAAAAATGATTGTTGAGAGTTTTGTTTTTTAAAAATAAAGTGTATGTGTTTTCTGTGCAACCAACGGTAACCGATTAGGCCCCGTCCACACCCTTCCTGCATTCCGTAAGTCCCACGTTTCACTGTTACAACTGCAACAGCCGTCATTTCCTGTTGTAAACACATTTTTTCCTAGAGTTGTTGCTTCTGATGGCGACGATTTTTCCTCCACTAATTATTAAGTACTCGACTTGACACGTCGGCACATTAAATCTCATTTGCTGACTAAGAAGGTCAGTGAGGAATGAGACGTGCTGAGAGTGCACACCTCACCCATTATACTCTCAACTGTTAGGCCCATGACTAGTACAAGTTGTATAGGTACCCCAGTCACGATACGCGCTGAATATTCTCATTCGCCGCGCCAACAGGAGGACTCTCTTCTTTTGATAGAGGTGTCCTAGTAGTTCACACTTCCAGGGTACATACACTACTGGCCATTAAAATTGCTACACCAAGAAGGAATGCAGATGATAAACGGGTATTCATTAGACAAATATATTATACTAGAATTGACATGTGATTACATTGCCGGCCGCTGTGGTCGAGCGTTTCTAGCCGCTTCAGTCCGGAACCGCGCTGCTGCTGCGGTCGCAGGTTCGAATCCTGCCTTGGGCATGGATGTGTGTGATGTTAGTTAGGTTTAAGTAGTTCTAAGTCTAGGGGACTGATGACCTCAGATGTTAAGTCCCATACTGCTCAGAGCCATTTGGATGGTTCAAATGGCTCTGAGCACTATGAGACTTAACATCTGAGGTCATCAGTCGACTAGAACGTAAAACTACTTAAACCTAACTAACCTAAGGACATCACACACATCCATGCCCGAGGCAGGATTCGCACCTGCAACCGTACCAGTCGCGCGGTTCCGGACTGAAGCGCCTAGAACCACTCGGCCACCACGGCCAGCAGAGCCATTTGAACCATGTTTTTGTGATTACATTTTCACGCAATTTTGGTGCATAGATCCTGAGAAATCAGTACCCAGAACAACCACCTCTGTCCGTAATAACGGCCTTGATACGCCTGGGCACTGAGTCAAACAGAGCTTGGATGGCGTGTACAGGTGCAGCTGCCCATGCAATTTCAACACGATACCACAGTTCATCAACAGTAGTGACTGGCGTACTGTGACGAGCCAGTTGCTCGGCCACCATTGACCAGACGTTTTCAATTGGTGAGAGATCTGAAGAATGTGCTGGTCAGGGCAACAATCGAACATTTTCTGTATCCAGAAACGCTCGTACAGGACCTGCAACATGCGGTCGTGCATTATCCTTCTGAAATGTAGGGTTTCGCAGGGATCAAATGAAGGGTAGAGCCACGGGTCGTAATACATCTCAAATGTAACGTCCAGTGTTCAAAGTGCCGTCATTGCGAACAAGAGGTGACCGAGACGTGTAACGAATGGCAACGCAAACCATCACGCCGGGTGATACGCCAGTATGGCGATGACGAGTACAAGCTTCCAATGTGCGTTCACCGCGATGTCGCCAAAAAACGGATGCGACCATCATGATGCTGTAAACAGAACCTGGATTCTTCCGAAAAAATGACGTTTTGACATTCGTGCACACAGGTTCGTCGTTGAGTACACCATCGCAGGCGCTCCTGTCTGTGATGCAGCGTCAAGGGTAATCGCAGGCATGGTTTCCGAGCTGACAGTAAATGCTGCTGCAAACGTCGTCGAACTGTTCGTGCAGATGGTTGTTGTCTTGCAAACGTCCCCATCTGTTGACTCTGGGATCGAGACGTGGCTGCACGATCTGTTACAGCCATACAGATAAGATGCCTGTCATCTCGACTGCTAGTGATACATGGCCGTTGGGATCCAGCACGGCGTTCCGTATTACCCTCCTGAATCCACCGATTCCATATTCTGCTAACAGTCATTGGATCTCGACCAACGCGAGCAGCAGTGTCGCGATACGATAATCCGCAATCGCGATAGGCTACAATCCGACCTTTATCAAAGTCGGAAACGTGATGGTACACATTTCTCCTCCTTACACGAGGCATCACAACAACGTTTCACCAGGCAACGCCGGTCAACTGCTGTTTGTGTATGCGAAATCGGTTGGAAACTTTCCTCATGTCAGCACGTTGTAGGTGTCACCACCGGCGCCAACCTTGTGTGAATGGTCTGAAAGGCTAATCATTTGCATATCACAGCATCTTCTTCCTGTCGGTTAAATTTCGCGTCTGTAGCACGTCATCTTCGGGGTGTAGCAATTTTAATGGCCAGTAATGTATTTTAAGGTAATTTTTCTTCTTCCTCTTCTCATTCTTTCTAGCCTTATCCAGTGGAAATGTGTGAACGTAGAACGTAAGCTTTCACAAGAAGAAATGTCACAATCAATAAAATACACTGACTAGCCAGAACATTGAGACCACCGACCTAATATCGGTATATATGCCGGCCGGAGTGGCCGTGCGGTTCTAGGCGTTACAGTCTGGAACCGCGAGACCGCTGCGGTCGCAGGTTCGAATCCTGCCTCGGGCATGGATGTGTGTGGTGTCCTTAGGTTAATTAGGTTTAAGTAGTTCTAAGTTCTAGGGGACTGATGACGTCAGAAGTTAAGTCCCATAGTACTCAGAGCCATTTGAACCATTTTGAACCTAATATCGGTATAAACCCGTCCAGACGATAGCAGCGTTGCTGGTGAGGAATGACTGCTAGACAGACAGACATTCGGTGCACATAGTACCAATGAGCGTGCCGCCCCTGTGTGGAACAGAAAAGGCGCACGATCTGTCTGAGTTTGACCGAGAGCAGATTGTGGTGGCCCGGAGAAACCGGGAAACCGGAAACTTGCCAGGTGTTCGAGGGTTCTGTGATGAGTGTCTTCAAGACACGTCAGGACGCCGTGGGGCTTGGCCGCCGCCCCTCATTACAGATGTCGGACGTCGTAGGCTGGGCAGACTGGTAAAACAGGACAAGCGACGAACTGTGGCGGAACTAACATCAGATTTTAATGCTGGGTAGAGTACAGTAGTGTCTGAACACACTGTGGACCAAACAGTCCTAATGATGGGCCTCCGCGGCGGACGACCCATGCATGTACCAATGTTAACACCATGACTTAAGTGGGCACGGAACCATCGTTACTGGGTGTTAGCGTAGTGACAAAGCATTGCATGGTCTGATTAATCCTTCTATTCTCTTCATCAAGCCGATGGGAGGGCATGAATATGTCTCTTCCAGGAGAACAGCTTCTTTACACCTGTACTGCAGGATGGAGACAAGCTGGCAGCGGCCTGTTTATGCTCTGGGGTACGTTCAAGTGGCCGTCCAAGGGTCCAGTGGAGCTCGTGCAAGGGGCGTGACGGCCAAGGAGTATCATACACTGGTTGCAGGTCACGTACACCCCTTCCCGATGGCAGTGGATTTTCCAACAAGATAATTCGCGCTCGCACGTCGAGCGATAATGCATTTTCAATTTATTACACTCTTAAATGACAAACACCATTTTAAGTTGACAACATATTTACAAGAATAATATTCAGTGCAACTAATAAAGCAAACGTCGCAAGACACGAAGAAAACGTATGGTCATCCACGGAGTTGTGGTGTTACAACCTTGTGATAAAATGCTTAACTTATCATGCGTTACGCAGCATCTTAGAGCTAAACAACTATCCGTAGTTCTAATGACAATAAGTAAAATAGCGAAAGAGAAACAGATTGTAGTTGACCAAGAAACTCGTCGTACTGGTTCTCACACGCAGTCTAGAAGTCAGGAGTTCTGTGTGTTTGTACGTAATTTGGTTCAAATTAGTACATTTGTTAATGAATTGTATTGAAACACACACACACACACACACACACAAACACACACACACACACACATCTGCATGTATAGTTCTTTCAAAATTTCAGAAAATATAAACATTGACTAATTTAGACGAAATTATGCCAGCCTGCAACATATATCTGAAAACCAGTTTTAAACCCTTACTATTGTTATCGGATCGTCAATATAATTACATTTCATCCCATGAGTATTAGTTTTATGAAAGCACAAATCGATTTTGCACCTCCACTGTATTATTGTCACGGTATTTTATTCCACACAACCATCTGATTTCGGCGATGTGCTATTTTCAAACATGTATCCTCGTAATTTTTACATAGTCACCCTGTGTGGATCTGTGTAATATACTTCTGCCATTTAAATATATAACTGATGTATAGAAGACTTGAAGGAGAACTTCGTTCCCTACTCGTCAACGATTTAAATATCTCTGCTGCCGCAGTCTTGATCGTGTGGAATTAATTGCTATGATCGCACTCGTAATACAGCTAAGGTGCAAAATGGTATTGTTTTTTAATAAATTTTTGTCTATGGCACCCGTTATCAAAAAACCTATTGTATTACTTTGTTTTAATACATTTTAAGACAAAAGTTATTATAGGTCTTATACTTACTAGTCCAACAAAATGTTTGTATGGGTTCTAAAAACATGTCATAAAGCGAAGGTCACCATTTCAAATTGCACAATAACCTGCCACAATTTAGATCTCGAAACATGACAACGACAGTCCACGATTTTGTTAAAATCAGACGCGTAAGTGCCTGCTAGCCTTCAGGCTTTGTTAGACCGGACGTCGTTTCACTCCAGAAATATCCTTCTCGTTTACGAAAACAGTGTTAAAGACAATACGTACGCAAACGTTTGCTGTGGGTTCATTGTTCACAGGATGTTACCATTGTTATTATTATTATTATTGGCTATTGCTGCGGGATTCCTTTTGGTTTTACGAGATATTAAATCACACCACTGTGTACTGTGATGAACATGTCACAAGTTTGTAGTTTAAACTTGCATTGTTGCAGTATGTCATAACTGTGACGATGGCATCTGTACGCCATGGTTTTAGGAGTCCTAATTGTACATGTGATTCTTCTAGCTGCTACAGTGTATATTCGTTGCTGAGTTCCACTACCTCCTCCCTTCCTCTTTACATTGGTGCAACATGGCCTTTATGAAACAGATTAAAAGTCTGCATCATTTGCGACTACTTTTCCCTTTACACACGACAATGTAGCGGCATGTAAAGACGCTTGTAACGCCTCATTAACCATTCAGCGTTAGAAATACAGCAATGCACAATCCTCGTATGTTCTCCTCGGCTATGAGGCGTGGAGTCACTCAGGATGTACTCTCGCCGTCTGAAGGTACACTTTCACGTCTTGCAGCTCACCATAGATCTGTGCAATCTTGTGAGCACGGATTAACGTTTTAATCATTTGCAGAAGTCATTTAGTTATTTTTTGATTATCGGTTTTGGCTGTTTTAATGTCATTTATATCTCTTCCTAATGTTTCCACATACCTACTACAACCATCAGCCTTCGTAAATTGATTTCCTCTCCTTGTACTCTACTGTCGCTTCTACACTGAGTTAGCGTAGATGTCGCATTTTTTAGTAAACATTTTCAATCGACCTCTTTACTAGGATATTTATTCTCGCAGCACTTCATTTCATAGGTTACGTTCATGACGTACATATTCCTAGACTGGATATTCACTTCTTCTGTCAGTTTATCACAGCTAACTTTCATTTAAGTAACTTGATATTCCTTCAACTACTGTTTACTCTTACCGTATCATTGCTACAGCTTAATCCATGTTCTGTCTCAAGTCTTCCTTACTTTCAAAAGTGCAGTGCCATCAGCATATTTCACCATTGCTATCTTTTCTTCTTACCATTTTTTAAATGGTCTTCATTTTCTTTCAATTTCTTCATTTTGTGTCAACATTTAATAGTGGCGATAGTCTGCACTCTTGCTGTATACGCTATTTAGCATTTTACTTTCTTGATCATCCACTTTCCACTTGGTTTTTGTAGAGAATGGGTACTTCACTCTCGTTTTGTGGTTAATCCTTATCGTTCCAGAATTCTTATTCCAGTACAGACGGAAACACTGTACCTGCGGTCAAAATCCATACAGGCACAGCGATTTCCACTAATACATACACACTGAAGCGCCAAAGAAGGTGATATAGGCGTGCTTATTCAAATACAGAGATATGTAAACAGGTAGAATTCGGCGCTGCAGTCGGCAACGCCTATATAAGACAACAAGTGTTTGGCACAGTTGTTAGATCGGTTACTGCTGCTACAATGGCAGGTTATCAAGATTTAAATGAGTTTGAACGTGGTGTTATAGGCGACGCACGAGCGTTGGGACACAGCATCCCCGATGTAGTGATGAAGTGTGAATTTTCCCGTATGACAATTTGACGAGTGTACCTTGAATATCAGGAATCCGGTAAAATATCTGATCTTCGGCATCGCTACGATCGGAAAAAGATCCTGCAAGAACGGGACCAACGACGACTGAAGAGAATCGTTCAACGTGACAGAAGTGCAACCCTTCCGCAAATTGCTAAAGATTTCAATGCTGGGCCATAAATAAGTGTTAGCCCGTGAACCATTCAACGAAACATCATCGATATGGGCTTTTGAAGCCGAAGGCACACTCGTGTACCCTTGATGACTGCACATCACAATGCTTTACGCCTCGCCTGGGCCCGTCAACACTTACATTGGACTTTTGATAACTGGAAACATGTTGCTGATCGGACAAGTCTCGTTTCAAATTTCAACGAGAGGATGGACGTGTACGGGCATGGAGATTTCGTCATGAATCTTTGGAGCCTGCATGTCAGCAGGGAACTGCTCAAGCTGGTGGAGGCTCTGTAATGATGTGGGGCGTATGCAGTTGGAGTGATATGGGACCCCTGATACATCTAGATACGACTCTGACAGGCGATACGTACGTAAGCATCCTGTCTGATCACCTGCATCCATTCATGTCCACTGCGCATTCTGACAGACTTGGGCAATTCCAGCAGGGCAATGCGACACCCCAAAAGTCCAGAATTGCTACAGTGGCTCGAGGAACACTCTTTTCTGAGTTTAATCACTTCCGCTGGCCACCAAACTCCCCAGACACATTATTAAGCACATCTGGGATGCCTTGCAACGTGCTGTTCAGAAGAGATCTCCACCCCCTCGTACTATTACGGGTTTATGGATAGCCCTGCTGGATTCGTACTACTTCAGACATTAGTCGAGTCCATGCCACATCATACTGCGGTACTCCTGCGTCTTCGCGGGGGCGCTGCACTATATTAGACACGTGTAGCAGTTTCTTTGGCTCTTCACGGTATATCCTCCGCCAGTAACAGTGTTCATAGAATGCTAGGAACACTCATGGACATAGTGACATAAAAGCGTTTTTGTTATTATGTTAGGTTGAGGCCAAAGTTCGTAGAGTTTTTGTTTTGCATGTAGGTATTCGGGTTGCCATGGGCTTATTTATCGACTCTCATTTTTTATTGGTAGTTCACCGTTGCTGTCATTTTGTCATTTTTAGATAGTGAGTGGAGCTGAGGATGCTAGGAAATGGAGTTTCAAGTGGAGAAATTGGAACATTTCCAGTATATCCTTCTGTTGGAGTTCAGTAGAGAGGTGAGAGTAGTGGACGAAGCCCAAAACATTTGCACCGTGTTTGGAGATTATACCTTTGGATAGAACACAGCAAGAAAATGATTTTCTTGTTTTAAAGAGGATCGCTGTGACATTAGTCACACTCCACATTTAGGAAGACGCTCGGGATTTGATGAAGATTACTTAAACGTACTAATCCACACTAATCCACAATGATCCACGTCACTGTACTCGAGAACTTGCAAATGTGATGAACTGTGATCATTCCACCGTCATGCGGCATCTGTACGCAGTAGGAAAGATTCGGAAATTGGTTGTATGGGTACCGCAAGCCAAAATCACAAAAATCAGCGGGGGCCATATGTGCATCTCTTATTGGTCGCCATCAATCGTGACGTAAGCAACACCGACCATTCCTACTGTGTATCTTCATGGCAATGAGGAATGGTGCATTTATGTTAACATGAGCAAAGACAGAAATGACTGAGCCCAAACAAAGCAGCAACTTCCGTACAAATACCTGCACTCATCCACAAAAAATAATGTTATGCTTCTCGTAGAACAGAGACGGTCTGGTGTATGTTGTATGAATTTGTTTCGCGACTTGTAACCATCACTACTGACATTTATTGTCAACAACTGCGACGTCTTGCGGACGCAGTCCAAGAACAACAACCAGGACTGCGTGAAGTGATGCTACTCTGCAATAATTCCCGCCCGTGTTCTAGCAGCCTGACAAAATACACTATGCAGGAGTTGGATTGGGCAGTCATTCCGCACCCACTTTATTCGTCTGATCTTCCGATCTCAGTCGAACAACCTTCAAGGAACTTCCATTCCGGATGAACATGGAACGAAGAGCTCTTCGCCTCAAAAGTCGTCTTTCTACTGTCGTGGAATCGAAAACTTTCCCAATCGTTGGCAGACTGTTATAATAGTGAAGGAGAATATGTTATTGATGACTAAAGTCTCTGTTAAGTTATCTGTTATGTTTATTGAACTTATGGAAAAACGGTACGAACTTATTATAATCCTTGTACGAAATAAATTATAGACATTAAAATTCAGTCTTTATAAATAATTATTCCTAGCGCTACCCAAAGGACTTCCGCAAAAAAGACGTTCCTTTTCATTGTTGAAGTCTGCTGGGTATTGTCATGATTGCCACCAGTGTCAAATGAAGCAAGTCGCGAAGAACAAATGAGGACCTCCAAAAAGAAGGAAGTTTATAGTCTAATGGTACGTCGACATTGTTAGAAGGAAGAAAGAAGATCACAGGGTAACGTCGCGTCGACAGCGAAGTCCTTAGCACAGAGCACAAGCTCTAGCACCCTAAGGGTAGCGAAGGAAATGGGCGGTGTCCTTTTCAAATCAACTATCCTGTAATTCGCGTTCAGGCAAAGAATGTATAACCTAAATCTAGACTACAGGATAAAAGTTTCCACATCGCTGCTATCGAATGAAGAAGTCTAGTTACTTCCAAATAGTCGGCTAGAAGGGCGTCATGTATTTACTCATTCCAGCGGCTTACAGTCACCAACATCTTCATCTCAAAACAGTGCTTGCAACGTACGTCCTCACGTTGTTGTGGTCTCCAGTCCAGAAACTGGTTTGATGCAGCTCTCCATACTACTCTAACCTGTGCAAGCCTCTTCATCTCCGAGTAACTACTGGAACCTACATTCTTCTGAATCTGCGTAGTGTATTATCTCTTTGTCTCCCTTTACGATTTTTACCCTCCCCGATTCCCTCCAATACTAAACTGGCGATCCCTTGATGCCTCAGAACGTGTCCTACCAACCGATCCCTTCATCTAGTCAAGTTGTGCCACAAATTCGTCTTCTCCCCAATTCTATTCAGTACCACCTCATTAGTTACGTGATCTGCCCATTAATATTCTGAAGCACCACGTTTCGAGAGCTTCTATTCTCTTCTTGTCTAATTTATTTATCGTCCGTGTTTCACTTCCATAAATAGCTACGCTCCATACAAACACTTTCAGAAAGGACCTCCTGACACTTAAATCTATACTCGATGTTAACAAATTTCTCTTCTCCAGAAACGCTTTCCTTTACATAGCCAGTCTCTACTTCGACCATCAACAGTTATTATGTTTCCCAGATAGCAAAACTCATGTACTACTTTAAGTGTCTCATTTCCTAAACAAATTCCTCAGTATCCCCTGTTTTAAATCCTCGTTTTGCTTTTGTTGATGTTCATCTTATATCTTCCTTTCAAGATACTGTCCATTCCGTTCAACTGCTCTTCCAGGTGCTTTGCTGTCTCTGACAGAATTACAATGCCGTCGGCAAACCTCTGAGTTTTCATTTCTTCTCCATGGATTTTGATTCCTACTCCAAATTTTCTTTTCTTTTCTTTACTGCCTGCTCAGTATACAGATTGAATAACATCGGGGATAGGTGACAACCCTGTCTCACTCCCTTCGCAACCACGGCTTCCCTTTCATGCCCCTCGACTTTTATAACGGCCACCTGGTTTCTGTACAAATTGTAAACGTAGGTTTGCCCTCCCTCAACGTATCTTATAAGATAAGACGTAGGGTCAATATTGCCTCTCGTGTTGCAACATTTATACGGAATCCAAACTGATCTTCCCCGAGGTCGTCGTCTTCCAGTTTTTCAATTCGTCTGCAAAAAGTTCGTGTTAGTATTTTGCAACAGTGACTTATTAAACTGATAGTTCGGTAATTTTCACCCCTGTCAACTCCTGCTTTCTTTGGGATTGGAATTATTATATTCTTCTTGATGTCTGAGGGTATTTCGTCTTTCTCATACATCTTTCTCACCAAATGGAATTGTCATGGCTGGCTCACCCAAGGATATCAGTAGTTCTAATGGAAAGTTGTCTACTCCTGGGGCCTTGTTTCGACTTAGGTCTTTCAGTGCACTGTCAAATTATCTACGCAATATCATATCTCCTATTTAATCTTTATCTACGTCCTGTTCCATTTCCACAATATTGCCAATTACGTCTTATATAGACCCTCTGTATACCTCTCCCACCTTTCTGCTTTCCCTTCATTGCTTACGACTAGTTTTCCATCTGGGCTCTTGATATTCATATAGGTTGTTCTCTTATATTCAACGGTCTCTTTAATTTTCCTGTAGGTAGTATCTATCTAGTGATATATGCCTCTACATCCATACATCTAGCTATCCCTGCTTAGCCATTTTATACTAGTGATATATGCCTCTACATCCTTACATCTAGCTATCCCTGCTTAGCCATTTTATACTTCCTGTCGATCTCATTTTTGAGATGTTTGTATTCCTTTTCGTTGCTTCATTTACTGCTTTTGTATATCTTCTCCTTTCATCAATTAAATTCAATATCTCTTCTGTTACCCAAGGATTCCTACTACCCTCGTCTTTTTACCTACTTGACCCTCTGCTGCCTTCACTATTTCATCCCACAAGGCCACCCATTCTTCTGCTATCGTGTTTCCTTCCCCTTTTCTTGTCAATCGTTCCCTAATGCCGCGTCTGAAACTCTCTACAACCTCTGGTTCTTTCAGTTTATCCAGGTTCCATCTTCTTAAATTCCTACCTATTTGCAGTTTGTCCAGTTTTAATCTATGGTTTATAACCAATAAATTGTCGTCAGAGTCTACGTCTGCCCCTGGAAATGTCTTACTATTTAATACCTGGTTCCTAAATCTCTGTCTTACCATTATATAATCTATCTGATACCTTCCAGTATTTCCAGGATTTTTCCATGTGTACAACCTTCTTTTACGATTCTTGAAACAAGTGCTAGCTATGATTAAGTTATGCTCTGTGCAAAATTCTACCAGACGGCTTCCTCTTTCGTTTCTATCCCCCAATCCATATTCACCTACTATGTTTCCTTCTCTCCCTTTTCCTACTCTCGAATTCCAGTCACCCATGACTATTAAATTTTTAGTCTCCCTTCACTACTTGCACTACTTGAATAATTTATCTCATCATACATTTCTTCAATCTGTTCGTCATCTGGGAGCTAGTTGGCATATAAACTTGTTCCTCTGTGGTAGGAGCGGGCTTCGTGTCTATCTTGGCTACAATAATGCGTTCACTATGCTGTTTTTAGCAGCTTATCCGCCTTCCTACTTTTTATTTCTTTATTAAACCTACTTTTGCATTACCTACATTTGATTTTGTATTTATAACCCTGTATTCACCTGACCAGAAGTCTTGTTCTACCGAACTTCACTAATTACCACTATACCTAACTTTAATCTATCCATTTCCCTTTTTAAAGTTTCTAATATACCTGCCCAATTAAGGGGTCTAACATTCCATGCTCCGAGTCATACAACACCAGTTTCTCCTGATGATAACATCTCCTGAGTAATCCCTGCCTGGAGATCCGAATGGGGGACTATTTTACCCAAGAAGATGTCAACATCATTTAACCATACAGTAAAGGTGTATACCCTCGGGAAAAATTACGGCTGTAGTTTCTCCTTGCTTTCATCCCTTCGAAGTACCAGCACAGAAATGCTATTTTGGTTGATGTTACAAGGCCAGAGCAGCCAATCATCCAGACTGTTGCCCCTCCAACTACTGAAAAGGCTGTTGCTCCTCTTGAGGAACCACAAGTTTGTCTGGCCTCTCAACAGACTCCGCTCTGTTGTGGTTGCAGCTACGGTACGGCTATCTGTATCGCTGAGCCAAGCAATACTCCTCACCACAGGCAAGTATACAAACCTCTGTCTTCCCCGACAGTTTTTGCTCTCTGCAGCTGCCTATGGTACCATACAAGCTATTCTCTTATGTCTTAATAGATGAAAGATGTGTCGGTTTAAATGCTAAGTTTTTGGTTAGACTTTATCTTAAATCACATCTAATTAGGCAAGAATTTTGCTGTTACTTGTTTCAAAGGCATTTCGAAGTTTAAACCCTTCCTTATGAGGAAGCTTTTTGTGGATTAATAGTGGATGTATGTGTCGATTTGCCGGCCTGAGTGGCCTAGCGGTTCTAGGCGCTACAGTCTGGAACCGTGCGACCGCTACGGTCGCAGGTTCGAATCCTACCACGGGCATGGATTTGTGTGATGTCCTTAGGTTAGTTAGTTTTAAGTAGTTCTAAGTTCTAGGGGAATGATGACCTCAGAAGTTAAGTCCTATAGTGCTCAGAGCCATTTGAATCATTTTATGTGTCGTTTTACGACTATGGAGTACCTGTGGCACTGTCTAGTAAGAAAAACAAAGCACTGTTTTACTACGAGGCTCATAGTGGCGTGGAGTTTATTGACTTCTGAATGAACTTTCTTTCTTCTGCCAATGTCTCAGATGACTGGTAGTACAGACCAGATCAAACGACGCCCCATTAGTTAGTACAAAAACTCAGTGAGGTACAGTAGTGATGATTTTGATGGCCAAGAGAGTAGCTACCTAGGCAGTAAAGTAACCAGACGGACGGAGCAAGGAGGACATTAAAAGCAGACTAACATTGGCAAAAAGGGCATTCCTGGCCAAGAGAAGTCTACTAATATCAAATATTGCCCATAATTTGAGGAAGATATTTCTGAGAATGTACGTCTGGAGTACAGCATGGACGATGGAAAAACCGTAACAGAAGAGAATCGAAGCATTTGAGATATGGTGCTACAGACAGATGTTGAAAATTAGGTGGACTGATAAGGTAAGGAATGAGGTTTTGCGCAGAATTGGAGAGGAAAGGAATATGTGGAAAACACTGACAAGGATAAGCAATAGGATGATAGGACATTTGTTAAGATATTAGGGAATGACTTCCATGGTACTAGAGGGAGCTGTAGAGGGCAAAAACTGTAGAGGGAAACAGAGCTTGGAATACATCCAGAAAATAATTGAGGACATAGGTGTGATGTCCTTAGGTTAGTTAGATTTAAGTAGTTCTAAGTTCTAGGGGACTGACGACCTCAGATGTTAATTCCCATAGTGCTCAGAGCCATTTGAACCATTTTTGAAGGACGTAGGTTGCAAGTGCTACTCTGAGATGAAGAGATTGGCACAGCAGAGGAATTTGTGGCGGGCCGCATCAAACCAGTCAGAAGACTGATGACTCTTGGGGAGTACACTGAGTAACATTGCAAGTGTGTGTACGGCCAACGTTCTGCCAGAAGGGGACATCCCTCGGTGGTTTTCTGGATCTATAGCGCAAACTATATGTCCGAAATCCGAGTGATATGTTTCATGTACCTCAATCATCACCATGTTTCGTGGTACCTTTTAAAGTCTGAGCCTTGACGACGAGACACTATATGGCACTTTGGAAAGATCTCATTGCAAGAAATCTGAAGTCCCTGCTGTTACAGGCTTCACTACCAAGACTAGTTTGATGTGGTTCCTCCGACGGGAATATCAAAATGGTTCAAATGGCTCTGAGCACTATGGGACTTAACGTCTAGGGTCATCATTCCCCTAGAACTTAGAATTACTTAAACCTAACCAATCTAAGGACATCACACAACACCCAGTCATCACGAGGCAGAGAAAATCCCTGACCCCGCCGGGAATCGAACCCGGGAACGCGGGCGCGGGAAGCGAGAACGCTACCGCACGACCACGAGCTGCGGACGACGGGAATATCAATCAGTGTGCCAAGTACCTGGTAGAATATTTTGTTTGATTGTCTTTTGCATTCCAAAAAGTTTAGCAGTTAGTCTAGGTAAAGTCGTGCCCATTATTGTAGGTTACAACGTAAAGAGCGTACAAAACATTTTTTTTACACTTTTGTATGTTGTGCAGATCCGGATCAAAACAATTTAGTAGGATATCTTACTGTGTTAATGGTTGTTTCATTTTTTTCGTATTCAACCATTTTAATTTTGCTTTATTTCTTTTCTCTTTCTCTCTCACCTTTTTTTTCTCGGGTAGTATTGACCCATGTACTCGTATGTGAATGTTTTATTAAAACTCTTTCTTCTCTCCTATTTATTTCTTTGTACAATCGTATTAATCATATCAGCACGTGTGTATTTCATTTCATGTCTAGCACCCATAACAGCCGGGAACAAAAAAAGGGCACGAGCGATAACTACTAAGACGTTATGTGCACTAAAGACAAGAAATTATCTTCAAAGTACTCCGACTAGAGCATGGTCCCGAGCGAACGTCCTTCTTCCTCTCAGCCGGAGCCTAAGCCAGTTGGCGTGCTTCTATTTCGATGATTCAGAGGTGTCCTTACAGCGTTTCTCACAACTTCTCACGTGTCAGAGTAAAACAATGGCTAACTGCCCTCAGTAGAACCTCGAACGCGTGACGCTTCATACACAGCTACACAGTAATTGTTAACATGGATTCGTGTCACGATCCTAAGGATAGCTCCTACTGCTACTTCCACACACACACACACACACACACACACACACACACACACACACACACACTCATAGCACACCTTGGAAACACCGCTAATATAACATTCGCATGCTGCTGCACGGCGTTAAGCAGCAATCATATCGATTCGTGCCCAAGTGGTCGAACATAAAACAAGGACAGCTGGTGTGTGACCGGTTTCTTGAGCACGTGTGAATAGCAGATGCGAGTCTGCGCTGTCTTTTAAATCACGTCCTGCAATCCTTGAAGCGGTATTTCCAGAAGCTGGCGTTCATATGAGGACGGTCTGATTCTGAAATCACGTCACTACACACCGGTTTCCCGTTGACGTCCGTGGAGTGGCTTTCCAAATGTAATTCCTTCATAAACAAACAACGTAGCTGATCAATACTGTGACATTAGCCTCAGCGTAGCAGATTAAAACTATAGGACCTTCAACTTACCAGAGGTTACTACATTTTCCTTCGAAAATTAGTATCTGTTCTCTCATGGTGGTGTGGGACGAACACACTACTGAAAAATGGAAGTAGCGGAGAATTGACTTCTTCGGAGCCTGAGGTTTGGTTCTGGATCTAGTAGGATGGGAAAGAAAAGCGAGAAGTCAGTGACACGCCGAAGTTCTGAGAGACACTCAGTGCGGTGTGTTCTGGTAGTGAACCGGGAGTACACGGCCAGCTGCATATCAGTATCTGTGTTGCAGGCAATGCGACACACATACGCACATCAAAAAAAGTTTAGCATCATCTCGGTTCCGAGAGTTCCGGAAACTGTACAGAAAATTGGAATAGAGATCAACGTAAACATCATTTCCGCCATTTTTGTTGCACATGAAAACCACGCATTGCGTGTTGTACCCCCATACAGCGAGAACTTCAGAGGTGGTGGTCCAGACTGCTGTACACACCGGTACCTCTAATACCCAGTAGCACGTCCTCTTTCATTGATGCATGCCTGTATTCGTCGCGCATGCTCTCCATAAGTTCATCAAGGCACTGTTGGTCCAGATTGTCCCACTCCTCAGCGGCGTTTCGGCATAGATTTCTCATAGTTGGAGGGTAGCTCCTTGCATAAACAGCCCTTTTCAATCTATCCCAGGCATGTTGGACAGGATTCATGTCTGGAGAACATGCTGGCCACTCTAGTCGAGCAATGTCGTTATCCTGAAGGAAGTCATTCACAAGATGTGCACGATGGGGGCGCGAATTGTCGTCCATGAAGACGAATGCCTCGCCAGTATGCTGCCGATATGGTTGCACTGTCGGTCGGAGGATGGCATTCATGTATCGTACAGCCGTTACAGCTTCTTCCATGATCACCAGCGCTATACGTCGGCCCCACATAATGCCACCCCAAAACAGCAGTGAACCTCCACCTTGCTTCACTCGCTGGACTGTGTGTCCAAGGCGTTCAACCTGACCTGGTTGCCTCCAAAGACGTCTCGGGCGATTGTCTGGATGAAGGCATATGCGACACTCATCGGTGAAGAGAACGTGATGTCAGTCCTGAGCGGTCCATTCGGCATGTTGCGCACAATTTGAGTCGTAACACGACGTCCTGTGGCTGCCCGAAGAGCATTATCCAACATGGTGGCGTTGTAGTCGGGGTTCCTCCGAGCCATAGTCCGTAGGTAGCGGTCATCCACTGCAGTAGTAGCCCTTGAGCGGCCTGAACGAGGCACGTCATCAACAATTCCTGTCTCTCTGTATCTCCTACATGTCCGAACGACATCGTTTTGGTTCACTCCGATACGCCTGGACACTTAACTTGTTGAGAGCCCGTCCTGGCACAAAGTAACAATGCGGACACGATAGAACCGCTGTATTGGCCGTCTAGGCATCGTTGAAGTACAGACAATAAGAGCTGTGTACCTCCTTCCTGATGGAATGACTGAAACCGATCGGCTGTCGGACCCCTCTGTCTAATAGGCGCTGCTCATGCGTGCTTGTTTACATCTTTGGGCGGGTTTAGTGACATCTCTGACCAGTCAAAGCGACTGTGCCTGTGATACAATATCCACAGTCAACTTCTATCTTCAGGAGTTCTGGGAACCGGGATGATGCAAAACCTTTTTTGATGTGTGTATAATGAGCACATTTAATTGATCGCTAACAGCGGTACCCCCCCCCCTTCCCCATGAACCATGGACCTTGCCGTTGGTGGGGAGGATTGCGTGCCTCAGAGATAAAGATGACCGTACCGTAGGTGCAACCACAACGGAGGGGTATGTGTTGAGAGGCCAGACAAAAGTGTGGTTCCTGAAGAGGGGCAGCAGCCGTTTCAGAAGTTGCAGGGGCAACAGTCTGGATGATTGACTGAACTGGCCTTGTAATAATAACCAAAACGGCCTTGCTGTGCTGGTACTGCGAACAGCTGAAAGCAAGGGGAAACTACAGCCGTAATTTTTCCAGAGGGCATGCAGCTTTACTGTATGGTTAAATGATGATGGTGTCCTCTTGGGTAAAAAATTCCGGAGGTAAAATAGTTCCCCATTCGGATCTCCGGGCGGGGACTACTCAGGAGGATGTCGTTATCAGGAGAAAGAAAACTGGCGTCCTACGGATCGGAGAGTGAAATGTCAGATCCCTTAACGGGGCATGAAGGTTAGAAAATTTAAGAAGGGAAATGGATAGGTTAGATGTAGTGGGAATTAGTGAAGTTCGGTGGCAGGAGGAACACGACTTTTGGTCAGGTGAATATAGGGTTGTAAATACAAAATCAAATAGGGGTAATGCAGGAGTAGGTTTAATAATGAGTAAAAAAATAGGAGTGCAGTAAGCTACTACAAACAGCATAGTGAACGCATTATTGTGTCCACGATAGGCACAAAGCCCATGCCTACTACAGCGGTACAAGTTTATATGCCAACAAGCTCAGCAGATGATGAAGAAATTGATGAAATGTATGATGAGATAAATTATTCAAGTAGTGAAGGGAGACTAAAAATTTAATAGTCATGGATGACTGGAATTCGAGAGTAGGAAAAGGGAGAGAAGGAAACATAGTAGGTGAATATGGATTGGGGGTAAGAAATAAAAGAGGAAGCCGTCTGATAGAATTTTGCACAGAGCATCAATTAATAATAGCTAACACTTGGTTCAAGAATCATGAAAGAAGGTTGTATACATGGAATAACCCTCGAGATACTAAAAGGGATCAGATAGATTACATAATGGTAAGACAGAGATTTAGGAACCAGGTATTAAATAGTAAGACATTTCCAGGGCCAGATGTGGACTCTGACCACAATCTATTGGTTATGAACTGTAGATTAAAACTGAAGAAACTGCAAAAAGGTGGGAATTTAAGGAGATGGGACCTTGATAAAATGACTAAACCAGAGGTTGTACAGAGCTTCAGGGAGAGCATAAGGGAACGATTGACAGGAATGGGGGAAAGAAATACAGTAGAAGAAGAATGGGCAGCTTTTGGAGATGAAGTAGTGAAGGCAGCAGGTAAAATAGGTAAAAAGACGAGGGCTGGTAGAAATCCTTGGGTAACAGAAGGAATACTGAATTTAATTGATGAAAGGAGAAAACATAAAAATGCACTAAATGAAGCAGCCAAAAAGGAATACAAACGTCTCAAAAATGAGATCGACAGGAAGTGCAAAATGGCTAAGCAGGGATGGCTAGGGGACAAATGTAAGGATGTAGAGGCTTATCTCACTAGGGGTAAGATAGATACTGCCTACAGGAAAATTAAAGAGACCTTTGGAGAAAAGAGAACCACTTATATGAATATCAAGAGCTAAGATGGATACCCAGTTCTAAGCAAAGAAGGGAAAGTAGAAAGGTGGAAGGAGTATGTAGAGGGTCTATACAAGGGCGATGTACTTGAGGACAATATTATGGAAATGGAAGAGGATGTAGATGAAGATGAAATGGGAGATACGATACTGCGTGATGAGTTTGACAGAGCACTGAAAGACCTGAGCCAAAACAAGGCCCTGGTAGTAGATAACATTCCATTAGAACTACTGACGGTCTTGGGAGAGCCAGTCATGACAGAACTCTACCATCTGGTGAGTAAGATGTATGAGACAGGCGAAATACCCTCAGCCTCAAGAAGAATATAATAATTCCAATCCCAAAGAAAGCAGGTGTTGACAGATGTGAAAATTACCTAACTATCAGTTTAATAAGTTACAGCTGCAAAATACTAACGCGAATTCTTTACAGACGAATGGAAAAACTGGTAGAGGTCGACCTCGGGGAAGATCAGTTTTGATTCCGTAGAAATGTTGGAAGACGTGAGGCAATACTGACCTTACGCCGTATCTTAGAAGAAAGATTAAGGAAAGGCAAACCTACGTTTCTAGAATTTGTAGACATAGAGAAAGCTTTTCACAATGTTGATTGGAATACTCTCTTTCAAATTTTGAAGGAAGCAGAGGTAAAATACAGGGAACGAAAGGCTATTTATAATTTGTACAGAAACCAGATGGCAGTTACAAGAGTCGAGGGGCACGAAAGGGAAGCAGTGGTTGGGAAGGAAGTGAGACAGGGTTGTAGCTTCTCCCCGATGTTATTCAATCTGTATATTGAGCAAGCAGTAAAGGAAACAAAAGAAAAATTCGGAGTAGGTATTAAAATCCATAGAGAAGAAATAAAAAGTTTGAGGTTCGCCGATAACATAGTAAGTCTGTCAGAGACAGCAAAGGGCTTGGAAGATCAGTTGAATGGAATGGACAGTGTATTGAAAGGAGGATATAAGATGAACATCAACAAAAGCAAAACGAGGATAATGGAATGTAGTCGAATTAAGTCGGGTGATGCTGAGGGAATTAGATCAGGAAATGAGTAGTAAAGGAGTTTTGCTATTTAGGGAGCAAAATAACTGATGATGGTCGAAGTAGAGAGGATATAAAATGTAGACTGGCAATAGCAAGGAAAGCGTTTCTGAAGAAGAGAAATTTGTTAACATCGAGTATAGATTTAAGTGTCAGGAAGTCATTTCTGAAAGTATTTGTATGGAGTGTAGCCATGTATGGAAGTGAAACATGGACCATAAATAGTTTGGACAAGAAGAAAATAGAAGCTTTCGAAATGTTGTACTACAGAAGAACGCTGAAGATTAGATGGGTAGATCACGTAACTAATGAGGATGTACTGAGTAGAATAGGAGAGTAGAGGAATTTGTGGCACAACTTGACAAGAAGAAGGGACAGGTTGGTAGGGCATGTTCTGAGGCTTCAAGGGATCACAAATTTAGCATTGGAGGGTAAAAATCGTAGAGGGAAACCAAGAGATGAATACACTAAGCAGATTCAGAAGGATGTACGTTGCAGTAGGTAGTGGGAGATGAAGAAACTTGCACAGGATAGAGTAGCATGGAGAGCTGTATCAAACTAGTCTCAGGACTGAAGACATCAACAACAACAAGAACAGCGTTGAGACCGAACTTGCATCTAGCGCGTTCTCAAGAAAATTATACGACCACAACCATCAAAATGGCGCTTATAAATACACTCCTGGAAATGGAAAAAAGAACACATTGACACCGGTGTGTCAGACCCACCATACTTGCTCCGGACACTGCGAGAGGGCTGTACAAGCAATGATCACACGCACGGCACAGCGGACACACCAGGAACCGCGGTGTTGGCCGTCGAATGGCGCTAGCTGCGCAGCATTTGTGCACCGCCGCCGTCAGTGTCAGCCAGTTTGCCGTGGCATACGGAGCTCCATCGCAGTCTTACACTGGTAGCATGCCGCGACAGCGTGGACGTGAACCGTATGTGCAGTTGACGGACTTTGAGCGAGGGCGTATAGTGGGCATGCGGGAGGCCGGGTGGACGTACCGCCGAATTGCTCAACACGTGGGGCGTGAGGTCTCCACAGTACATCGATGTTGTCGCCAGTGGTCGGCGGAAGATGCACGTGCCCGTCGACCTGGGACCGGACCGCAGCGACGCACGGATGCACGCCAAGACCGTAGGATCCTACGCAGTGCCGTAGGGGACCGCACCGCCACTTCCCAGCAAATTAGGGACACTTTTGCTCCTGGGGTATCGGCGAGGACCATTCGCAACCGTCTCCATGAAGCTGGGCTACGGTCCCGCACACCGTTAGGCCGTCTTCCGCTCACGCCCCAACATCGTGCAGCCCGACTCCAGTGGTGTCGCGACAGGCGTGAATGGAGGTACAAATGGAGACGTGTCGTCTTCAGCGATGAGAGTCGCTTCTGCCTTGGTGCGAATGATGGTCGTATGCGTGTTTGGCGCCGTGCAGGTGAGCGCCACAATCAGGACTGCATACGACCGAGGCACACAGGGCCAACACCCGGCATCATGGTGTGGGGAGCGATCTCCTACACTGGCCGTACACCACTGGTGATCGTCGAGGGGACACTGAATAGTGCACGGTACATCCAAACCGTCATCGAACCCATCGTTCTACCATTCCTAGACCGGCAAGGGAACTTGCTGTTCCAACAGGACAATGCACGTCCGCATGTGTCCCGTGCCACCCAACGTGCTCTAGAAGGTGTAAGTCAACTACCCTGGCCAGCAAGATCTCCGGATCTGTCCCCCATTGAGCATGTTTGGGACTGGATGAAGCGTCGTCTCACGCGGTCTGCACGTCCAGCACGAACGCTGGTCCAACTGAGGCGCCAGGTGGAAATGGCATGGCAAGCCGTTCCACAGGACTACATCCAGCATCTCTACGATCGTCTCCATGGGAGAATAGCAGCCTGCATTGCTGCGAAAGGTGGATATACACTGTACTAGTGCCGACATTGTGCATGCTCTGTTGCCTGTGTCTATGTGCCTGTGGTTCTGTCAGTGTGATCATGTGATGTATCTGACCCCAGGAATGTGTCAATAAAGTTTCCCCTTCCTGGGACAATGAATTCACGGTGTTCTTATTTCAATTTCCAGGAGTGTATTATAAAGTTGGATGTACTACCATTTTAGTAACTGTCCTATAGTGTTTTCAACAACTCGGACAGTGGCCACAGGGAATCACACAGAGATGATGCCGCGGAGCCATCCCTTACACGATGATTCCTGGGTACGTACAATGAGATACATAAGTCAGGCTGCGCCCGGGGACTGTAAGAGGTCGTGGGCCCGAAACCGTCAGGTCTATCCGATGACGCCCTAGACATCTCCACGCCAGAAATAATTCCAGGGATCTGACCTCCCATATTCATATACACAACGTGGCTCCACAATTCTTAGCCTGTTAAGCGCCAGTCCCTTGAAATCTCCCAGGATCCAGATGCAGAATGTAGGTCCAATCACCCCACGCCTTACAGTTGTCTTCTCAGTACCTATCCAGCACAAAGGAGTAGCCACTGGCTTTTAGCAAGTGATTTGGGGGCAAAGCAATATTTTACAGTGTCTTATGATCCAAATCTATTTGTTATGGCATCAAGAGAAAACATTACTTATAGCTATGACTTGAGGTGCAATCAAAGGGTGTTCACAGTCACCGACTGCGACTTGCCTGGTTGCATGAAGATGCCTGAAGCTCAACGCGAACCAGGAGAGGCCTTCCACGGCTGGGACCACGCTCCCATACTTGGGAATTTCGTAAGACATCAGCCTGTAGGCTGGTTAATTACCGTCATCTATCTTTTCCTACTTTGTGCTAACCTTTTCATCTCTACGTAATTATTACACACATCACGCTCTACAATCTGTTTTATATAACCTAGTCTTTGTTTCCCCCTCTATTGTTCCTCTTCCACTGCTTCTCCCAGCGCCAACTCAATTATTCGTGGATGATCATCCAAAAACTCCGTCTTCTATCTCACGTTATTGTTGCCGAGGTCTTCAGTCCTGAGACTGGTTTGATGCAGCTCTCCATGCTACTCTATCCTGTGCAAGCTTCTTCATCTCCCACTACCTACTGCAACGTACATCCTTCTGTATCTGTTTAGTGTATTCATCTCTTGGTCTCCCTCTACGATTTTTACCCTCCACGCTGCCCTCCAATGCTAAATTTGTGATCCCTTGATGCCTCAGAACATGTCCTACCAACCGGTCCCTTCTTATTGTCAAGTTGTGCCACAAACTCCTCTTCTCCCCAATTTTATTCAATACCTCCTAATTAGTTATGTGATCTACCCATCTAATCTTCAGCATTCTTCTGTAACACCACATTTCGAAAGATTCTATTTTCTTCTTGTTCAAACTATTTATCGTCCATGTTTCACTTCCATACACGGCTACACTCCATACAAATACCTTCAGAAACGACTTCCTGACACTTAAATCTATACACGATGTTAACAAATTTCTCTTCTTCAGAAACGCTTTCCTTGCCATTGCCAGTCTACATTTTAAATCCTCTCTACTTTGACCATCATCAGTTATTTTGCTCCCCAAATAGCAAAACTCCTTTACTACTTTAAGTGTCTCATTTCCTAATCTAATTCCCTCAGCATCACCCGACTTAATTCGACTACATTCCATTATCCTCGTTTTGTTTTTGTTGATGTTCATCTTATATCCTCCTTTCAATACACTGTCCATTCCATTCAAATGCTCTTCCAAGTCCTTTGCTGTCTCTGACAGACTTACAATGTTATCGGCGAACCTCAAACTTTTTATTTCTTCTCCATGGATTTTAATACCTACTCCGAATTTTTCTTTTGTTTCCTTTACTGCTTGCTCAATATACAGATTGAATAACATCGGGGAGAAACTACAACCCTGTCTCACTCCCTTCCCAACCACTGCTTCCCTTTCATGTCCCTCAGCTCTTGTAACTGCCATCTGGTTTCTGTACAAATTGTAAATAGCCTTTCGCTCCCTGTATTTTACCCCTGCTTCCTTCAAAATTTGAAAGAGAGTATTCCAATCAACATTGTGAAAAGCTTTCTCTAAGTCTACAAATGCTAGAAACGTAGGTTTGCCTTTCCCTAATCTTTCTTCTAAGATACGGCGTAAGGTCAGTATTGCCTCACGTGTTCCAACATTTCTACGGAATCCAAACTGATCTTCTCCGAGGTCGACCTCTACCAGTTTGTCCATTCGTCTGTAAAGAATTCGCGTTAGTATTTTGCAGCTGTGGCTTATTAAACTAATTGTTCGCTAATTTTCACATCTGTCAACACCTGCTTTCTTTGGGATTGGAATTATTATATTCTTCTTGAAGTCTGAGTGTATTTCGTCTGTCTCATACATCTTGCTCACCATATGGTAGAGTTTTGTCAGGACTTGCTCTCCCAAGGCCGTCAGTAGTTCTAATGGAATGTTGTCTACTCCCGGGGCCTTGTTTCGACTACGGTCTTTCAGTGCTCTGTCAAACTCTTCACGCAGTATTGTATCTCCCATTTCGTCTTCATCTACATTCTCTTTTATTTCCAGAATATTGTCCTCAAGTACGTCGCCCTTGTATAGACCCTCTATATAATCCTTCCACCTTTCTACTTTTCCTTCTTTGCTTAGATAACTGGGTTTCCATCTTAGCTCTTGATATTCATACAAGTGGTTCTCTTTTCTCCAAAGGTCTCTTTAATTTTCCTGTAGGCAGTATCTATCTTACCCCTAGTGAGATAAGCCTCTACAGCCTTACATTTGTCCCCTAGCCATCCCTGCTTAGCCATTTTGCACTTCCTGTCGATCTCATTTTTGAGACGTTTGTATTCCTTTTTGGCTGCTTCATTTAGTGCATTTTTATGTTTTCTCCTTTCATCAATTAAATTCAATATTCCTTCTGTTACCCAAGGATTTCTACTAGCCCTCGTCTTTTTACCTACTCGATCCTCTGCTGCCTTCACTACTTCATCCCTCAGAGCTACCCATTCTTCTTCTAATGTATTTCTTTCCCCCATTTGTGACAATTGTTCCCTTATGCTCTCCCTGAAACTCTGTACAACCTCTGGTTTAATCAGTTTGTCCAGATCCCATCTCCTTAAATTCCCACGTTTTTGCAGTTTCTTCAGTTTTAATCTACAGTTCATAACCAATAGATTGTGGTCAGAGTCCACATCTGGCCCTGGAAATGTCTTACTATTTAATACCCGGTTCCTAAATTTCTGTCTTACCACTATATAATCTATCTGATACCTTCCAGTATTTCCAGGATTCTTCCATGTGTACAACCTTCTTTTATGATTCTTGAACCAAGTGTTAGCTATTATTAAGTTATGCTCTGTGAAAAATTCTACCAGACGGCTTCCTTATTCATTTGTTTCCCCCAATCCATATTCACCTACTATGTTTCCTTCTCTCCCTTTTCCTACTCTCGAATTCCAGTCACCCATGACTATATAATTTTCGTCTCCCTTCACTACCTGAATAATTTCTTTTATCTCATCATACATTTCGTCAATTTCTTCATCATCTGCAGAGCTAGTTGGCATATAAACTTGTACTATTGTAGTAGGTGTGGGCCTCGTGTCTATCTTGGCCACAATAATGCGTTCACTATGCTGTTTGTAGTAGCTTAACCGCACTCCTATTTTTTTTATACATTATTAAACCTACTCCTTCATTACCCCTATTTGATTTTGTATTTATAACCCTGTATTCACCTTACCAAAAGTCTTGTTCCTCCTGCCACCGAACTTCACTAATTCCCACTATATCTAACTTTAACCTATCCATTTCCCTTTTTAAATTTTCTAACCTACCTGCCCGATTAAGGGATCTGACATTCCACGCTCCGATCTCACAATGATTCGAATTCCCCACTGAATGGTGCAGTATCGATCTAGAATCAGAGATACCAGTAGGCAGGAAATAACAGGTACTCACGAGTCCACAGACGGCACAAACAGAGGATACAATTGGCGCGCTCTCTGGCAGAGTGCAGCTCTTAAAGCGCGCGCATCATCAGGTACAGCCACTTCCTGTTATCTCTTGATTCCCTAGGGCACTTCAATGATACCTGCATATATTCATCTAATGACACCGGAAGACAAGGAAAGATAGACGTATTGACACACAAGTACAAGAAACGCAAAAACATAGAACACCTGTAAACAGTTCACTAAGTCAAAACACATCATTAAAATTACATTCAGTAAACGACTCTAACAAACGCAAACTGTACATAAAGCTTGTACGATTTATATATGGTGGCAGTACACACGGCACACACACACACACACACAGACACACACACACATACACACACACACACACACACACGCACGCACACCCACACACACACACATACAGAAGGAAGTAGCCACAAAGAAGAGCTGAGTTGCCAAAGAACATCGAGATAGGCAAACAACTTTCCAGTAACATAAGACACCGAAAGCCCAAAGCAAAATACATACAATCAACCTAATAATACAGTTACAAATATTTCAGCCACACACAATTCTGAGTGTACACAAACAGCAGAGGAAGATAAACGTCAGGATGTATCACAGCACTCAGACAGAAAATTCAAACAACACAACAACAATGTAACTATGATAATCTTGAGAGTAATAAACAGGTTAGAAAATAGGGCAATTTTCCAGAACCGAGCGGCTCTAGGCGCTACAGTCCGAACCGCGCTGCTGCTACGGTCGCTGGTTCGAATCCTGCCTCGGGCATGGATGTGTGTGATGTCCTTAGGTTAGTTAGGTTTAAGTAGTTCTAAGTTCTAGGGGACTGATGACCTCAGAAGTTAAGTCCCATAGTGCTCAGAGCCATTTGAACCATTTTGAACCAAATTTTCCAGACTGCTCTGAGTCAGGAGGTACGCCTCAGCCATCCGGAATGGGGAAAAATATGTTTCCCGACAACCGTACAGACAGACAGGATGATTTCTTTTGACAGACAACCTGCCAACCGACCGTCATTAGCTATGCAGACTCTTAGTGGAAGTATGCGTTTAAAAATAGATAAAATTTATAAGGATTTCATGAGGACGTATGGTAGCGTTAATTTCGGCTCTAGAGGGACAACATTTAAGCGCTTTTGCTTTACCAGATACCCGCTGTAGAGACCATGCAGCTAAACTGCAATAGAAGCACTTTGGTTGAAGCAGAACTGGATAGGCTCCTGAACGAGATAGAGGCAGATACAATATGTCTCCAAGAGCCGTATAAGCATGGCGGGTAACTTTCAGGCCTTCCAAAACATCAAATAACAAATACTGGGATCCAAGATGGCAACCAGCGCTGCGACTGTAACAGCGAATATGAATTACACGGTCATAAAAATAAACAATTCTGTCCCGAACGTCTAGCTATAGCTGATATTTCACATGGAGGGGAATTCTGGATTATCACACCCATGTAGGCCTACGGCCAGTATTCCTTTGGTATGGAACCTTTCGCTAATCAAGTAAGAGATATAGCACAATTTTCTGGAGACAAAAGACTTCTCGTACTTAGTGACATCAATACACGATCGATGCTGTGGCATGCAGTGAAGAAATTGTTGTTGACACAATAAATGAATGCAGCCTCTTTGCTCTGAACAGAGCAGGACAAGTACCTACATACTGTACTACAACAATGCAGGAGAAACCAGCAATATTGACAGCTCACTAGCAAATGTGAAGTCTGTGATATACGTCAAGAAACGGAAAGTACTCTATAGTGCCATACACATGACCATAATGCCATACTCATCCAGGCGAACACACACACTTCAATATCAAAAACAGCCGGCAGGGGTGGCCGAGCGGTTCTAGGGGCTACAGTCTGGAACCGCGTGACCGCTACGGTCGCAGGTTCGAATCCTGCCTCGGGCATGGATGTGTGCGATGTCCTTAGGTTAGTTAGGTTTAAGTAGTTCTAAGTTCAAGGGGACTGATGACCTCAGCAGTTAAGTCCCATAGTGCTCAGAGCCATTTGAACAACAAAAACAACATTTCTCTCTAAACAAGGTTAAATGTAAAAAATTAAGGGATGTGGCTGGATGATTTTCTCCTTTTTATAGTCAGTGGTAACATAGACTATAAAGCACACGTACTGATGGCCCAGTTTCAAAAATCACAACAGTTAGCAATCGCAAAAACCAAGCGCCCACTGAAGCAGAAACTCCACTGGTCCACTGAGTTGACAAGACTAAGCAAAGGCGTTAGAGACAAAAGGAAACATTGCAAAAAAGCAAAAAAAAAAAAAAAAAACATAAGAGGGAAATAAGACTGGAACTATAAACAAAGGGTGCCCACGAGGTTCAATCTGCCGGCCAGTTTTTGGGGTATCGCCATAGCACCACTCCTAAAATCTGCGCGAAGGTGATAGTGTTGAGTGTGTATTGGCTTATGCTGACGAATTTCAAGTAGTAATAATTGCAAACTCGATAGCGCAACTCGAAACCAAGGCCACACAACTCTTTATAAAAATACGTGACTGGCGCAGCCATAACAAGCTCACGATTGCGGCAAACAAGACAGCATATTAACTGATCAAAGGGGCGCTGCTCAGAAAACCATCATTAAACTGAACAACACTAGCATACAGAGAAACGTAACAATAAGATACCTAAGGATACACCTCGAAGAACGATTGACCTTCAACGAGCCCCTGAGACTTATAATTGAGAAAACTCACTACACTCTACTTACAAATATTACGACTTGATCATATAGGTCTCTTTGAGTTTATTATGTGCGTAGCAGGAAGTGCCTGCCCACATCGATTGTCTCTCATGAACCACAAAAGCATTGTGAGGCCTTGTCAAAGAGGTGTATTGCTCAGAATGCCAGGGGCATTTGGCACCACATCCGTGGAAGCCCTATGCGTTGTACCTATATCATACCCCGTTGACATAACTATCATACACAGAGCAGCAGCATACTGTCTAAAAAGGGGAAGAGTTGACAAGATACATGACATAACAGAGGAGCACATCACAGAAAAACGCCAGTTAAACCTTATAAAGGTTGAGACATGGCACAAAGCGTGGGAAATATCTGACAAGGGACCTCGGGGCTTCTCCTTCTTCCCGAACATGCAGGAACGGTTGAAAATGAGACACGTTGAGCCAAGATGCGGTATGGCGCACTTCGTGACGGGCCATGGCCTTACCCCATGCACCTGCATCTTTTTGGCCTCAGCTAAAGTGAAACATGTGCATGTGGGGAACAAGGGTCTCCCGAATAGAGAACACTACATTGTGCCACGCTCACGCAAGTAACACCGATCGAGAGATCGAAGAAACAGGTAAGCTTTAAAAAAATCAGATATATGGAGTATATTTAACCACATTACTGATTAAATATCAAGAGCGCTACACAAGACTTATAGTCAGGACTGACCATATACAAGATCTTTACGACACACACACACAAACTCTACATCACACCACAATACGATACGTGGGGCAACTCAGGGGTAAACACTGATATGGAAGAAGATGAACATACAAACACAGATGATAACATGAACGCACCAGTAACACCAGATACAGATACACATAGGGCAAAGCGCAGATCACACGGGGAGCGGAGGATGGAGGTCACCGTTCCGAGGCCCCTCTCCCACTTACGAGAAAATAATTGCTGTAACAAATAACACTATCATACGTCATACACAAACCACGTAGAGCTAATCTCCTGACTTACATATATATGCTAGCAACAATAATAGAACAGAATATGCTAATTCAGGTGACAGGTTCGAAGTGTTTAACGAAGCCCTCTCACTTGAAATAGCCACGGAAAGGGACTTCTTTCAATACAAATTTTTCCTGTCGTCTATTATTTTCTTCTTAAGAACATAGTAAAATTTGATTCGCTTTACCAAAATATATTTTATGTATCACGTGTGTCTTTTTTTAAAATTAACGGTTCAGTTACCTAAAAGAGAAGAAAAATAACAGTACTGAGAGAAGCTGCAGAAATAAACGAAGATATCATCTCCGCAGCGTTGTAGTTTTTAGTAGCAGCAACCCACGAAGATGGCAGGTCA
Organism: Schistocerca cancellata; assembly: GCF_023864275.1. Classification (NCBI taxonomy): domain Eukaryota; kingdom Metazoa; phylum Arthropoda; class Insecta; order Orthoptera; family Acrididae; genus Schistocerca; species Schistocerca cancellata. The sequence goes on along the minus strand of NC_064631.1, from coordinate 268,263,784 downwards.
CACGGCAAAGTTAGCAAATAGATAAATAAGTCTATCTTGAAGCATTTGGGCCGCGCCGTTAAATACAGTATTTAACTATTGTTTGCTATAGTAATTAACTCAGACCGACAGGAGGCGCACCGAGAACTGCGGACCATGGGGTCCTCGCCGGGCATCAGCAAGAGGTCGCTAGTCGCACCACGAAACAACGCCTCCGTCCGGTCACGAGTGACTGGAGGGCAGCACGTCTCTTCTTGAAGAGTGACTGCTTAAGCCACTCCAGTGACCACTGAGGACAGTTCCCGTCGGGGAGAGCTGGCCGAGTCATGCGCCGATTGCTTGCAGTCCATCAGTTAAGCTCTCATCGACGTACCATCGGAAAAGACTGCGTCATACCAAGAGGTTAGGCTTCGTAGTAGGCAATAGTTTGAGTGCTAGTTTCCCCCGTTATTTTGCCTTTTCCTGGGAATGAGTTTGAGCATACACCCCAGAATTCAATTTAGTTGGAACAACTGAAAAGGCGGAATTAATTTCTTGTTATTCCTAATACAACCACCAGTTTTTTTTTTTTTTGCAATCTTTAGAAGTTGTTTGTAACACCTACCGGGGCCCTCCTCAATTAGTAACAAAAAGTAGGATTTTTCAGGTTCCATGCTATAGCCCGTGAAGCTGAGTCCCCGTCTGAACTTAGCTATCCTTTCATACCGGCCTACTACATGGAAGCCCCCAACGTGGATGCGCCAGAGAGTTAGTTGGTGGCTATGGAAGGTGACCCTATGTTCCTTGAGTCAGTCTAATGGTTGCATATGATACCACAACCAAAGGCTTAATAATGACAATGATCGTAATTGGGTCGAGGGAAAATGTCCATTAGCGTGTGACACGTAGTGAAGTGGGCATATAATCTTGGCTATTACAGACTAGTTAACTTCTTACTTTCAAATATCGGTATGCAGAAATCTGAGAGTAAACCATGTTGATCCGCGATCTTTGGTTGTGTATTACATCGTCTCTGACTGGGCTCACAGAGAAAGAGAGAGAGAGAGAGAGAGACGGAGAGACAGAGATTATTATTATTAGTCAAAGTGTTTTGGGAAGCAGTTGTGTAACTTAATGGTCAAAATATTTTTATCTGCAGTTGAGCTGCTAAATATTGAGTACAGTTTTGATGGAAATGATTGAATAAGATGTTGATGACAGTATATATGGATTTCGAAAAGAGTTTTGTGGACAACTGTGATTCAGTGATCGAAGGTAAATCTGCAGCTTTGCGTACCTGTGCGTAGTTATCATTCTGTTGTAAAATTAACTGTCGTACCGAGATTTGATTGAATCATTTATTCCATGGACTGCTCACAGCTGGAGAACGTAGTTGTCGTCCCTCAAATATACATTTTTGTAAAAAAAAAAATTGGGGGTAGTTTTGGGTAGGTTAACCTTCTGTGCAAAGTAAATTTTTGAATAATCAATCAATTAGAACTGTTCACAAAACGTCATTCATGTGTAAAGTTAATATTGTTCATGATATTGAAAGTGAAGGTATAAAGTAATTCTTTGCTATTAAATTGCTTCAGGAAAATCATTTGTAGAGCGTTAGTACCCAAACATATTCCCATGCAAGAAATTCTATGTTGCTTGTGTCCTCATAGCACGTGGCGGTAACCACGCCGTTTAAAATCACTTTTAGTTTATCATTTTCATTTTGCTCGTCTGCGGCGCTGGTTTCTGTGCTCCACTTTTGAGATAAAATGTTTTCTGTACCTCGGTAAGTGCAAGAATAGTTCAGGGCCATACTCATACAGTTATACTATACATACAGAATAATTTCATCACACAGTTAATCAGTGATTATATTAGACAGTTTACATTCAGTTTGGAAGATATTTTCTTGTTACACAAAGTACATTTCAGTAAACAGTGTGATATATCTGTATGTGAAACATTTTTCATATTCTGAGTTTTGCTTTGGAAATTAGCTACTTAAATGAGCAGTGAACTTTTATTAAAGTAATTTATTCAGACAAAATTCAGTAGTTAATTTGATGTGCAATTTTTATTGGATTTGTTTCGGCCTGTTTTTGGAATGTTGGAATTGTTCAGTGTGACGTCAGGCAACACGCCCCTGTTCGCTCGACTGTACAATACATGTCTTAAGTAACCACATTTGCAGACATTTGTTTCGTAGCCTTACACTGTACATAACACACACACACACACACACACACACACACACACACACACACACACACACACGTACAGGCACAGAGTTGCAAAGAAAGAAAGTTACAACGAGCGACGGGTGGTCACAATGTTTTAATTACCATCCCCAAAACATAAAAGCACGTCGCCTTTCTGGTACACAATGAAATAACTGCGCTACAGCACCTCAGCATGTCTATACAGGAGACAAAACAAAATGGCGAACCTACTGATAAAGTACATTAAATGTATTCGCAATTGCGAATATGGAAACCGTCAGCTGTAGGATGGAATGACGAAAATGAAAATTTGTTCCGGACCAGGACTCGAACGCGATTTCCCACTAATCGGAGCGGTGGCCTACCATATGGCAAACTTTGTCGTCCACCATGTGTCTCCAACCTGTAATAGTACATCCAGTATGTATATTCCCGTATAGGTGAAGACATTTTACTTGAAAGTCAGTTGCCCGGAGTCGGTAGTAAATACGATATTGGGGTGTCTGTGTTATTTTGATTACGATGCAAAGTTCCTTTGGACATGCATGCATATCCAAAGGTTTTTTGCATTGTAATTCAGAATAATACAGGCACTGCAATATCGAGCTGATAAAGTAGTGGAAGTGTACGGCAGCGATGCACCACCGCATGAGACGATGTTCATTTGGCACGGGCGCTTCCATTGTGTTCATACAAATCTGACTGACGAAGAGCAAAATGACAGACTCACTCTGTGGAGAAACGGGAGTGAACTGCAAGGGAATTGGAAGCCCAGGTGGTCGAGGTTCGCCACATCACAATCAAAATGATAGTAGAAAAAAATGAAAATCAGTCATGGGTCAGTATTCAACACCTTGAACGTCTTGAACATGACAAAAGTAGCCACTCGCTGGGTTCCGACGTCCACTAGGAACGCCCACGAGACCGAAGCAGCAGCGAAAATGTTGCAGCAGTGTCGCACCAATGCAGATGATGTCTTCAGTCGCCTAATCACCATGAACGAGTGTTGGATATATCACTATGAGCCTGTGACAAAGGAGCAAAGCATGCAGTGAAAACACGTGGATTCACCATCGTCGAAAAAGGCGAAGACCTTAACGGACATCGACTCCATTTGAAATGGGTCTGTGATGGTGTGATACCAACAGATTGTGATCGTAAGGGTTAAAGTGTCAAGTGAGCATACTGCTGAAACGCTCTGAAGAGGTTACGGGAAACTGTCAAGACAAAGCGTCTGGGAGAAATGCCTAACGTCGTTAAACTTTCCAAATTAAGGGCCAATGTTGACAGTGTGGGTTGATACCTCGGGGCACATAAGACGGGAAAGGGAGAGGGGGGAATGGCCTATCCAAGAGAAATTCAGTTTTCACCAATGCAAGTTTATTGATTTATACCACAACCAAAGCTTCTATATTTTGTATCTACATATTATAAGATATCACACCAAATATTCTTAAGTGAAAAAGGAAATAATAGTGGATGGTTATAAAGAGCAGCTACTTACAGAGATCCAGTGTAGGTTGTAATTGTCGCATGCCACCGAAATTTGGTAGATATGCTAACGAGTTAATGTGAAACCGATTTACACTGGAAGTAATAGGTAAAATTTGGGCACTAGGTGCAAACTTGTGGCTGTATGCTGTTAGTGTGACAGTGTCACATCTACGCTCTCGTTTGGCAACCCATGACGGTTAATAATAAAATCAACATTATGCCTTTCTCACTTGTTTAATCTTTTCTGTCCATATCCCGTTCCTAATCCTTTCTGTATGTCTTTCTTGCATTCACAGTGCCAGATTTGCACCTGAAGTCTAGAATTGGACCTAATTTTTTCAGGCTTAAAACGGTTCCGCTTTAACATATTAGCATATCTACCAAGTTTCGCTGCCCTACGATAATTACAGCCCGCATTGGACCTCTGCGGGTAGCGGTACTTTAATTACAACCATCCGGTATTTTGGAACTACATGCATTTTTCTAAAGGCTTATACTGTGATCAATTTTCCGTATTTAAGCATGTACTGTGGGCAGAGCCATTGCAACAGAATCCCATGTTTAGTGTAATGAATTCGGGCACCTTTTCTAGAACTCTTTAAGACCTACTATCTGACAGAATACCAAGCAAATGTAGTAGACCGTTCTGAATCGGACTTTTGTATTAGGCCAAATACAAATACAAATAATATAATTAATTGATTTAAAATTGTCACAAAGGTTAGAACGGCGGATGATAACTTTGTACAGCAAACTTCCTTGGAGTACCGTTAACTAACTCTTAATGCGATGAACACCTTCACCACTTTTCCCGACAAGTGGGCCGACCACTTTTCCTAAACGGACGCCATGTCAGCTTTAGTGATCCACAGAAGAAACTGTGAAGATGAAATAAATATCGACAAACAACATCTGTAGACCAAAGGACTTTGTTTAAACACTGATACTGTAAAACATTAATATTCTATATTGACAGCAGGAATAAAGAACAGCCAACCAGTTGCAAAAAATATATATATATATATATATATATATATGGTTTTCAAATAACTTTTACCACGGTTTCGACAGATCTAAACCTGTCTTCTTCAGAAGGACAGACAACTTCACATTAGCAGTTCACTCAGTAAAAGCTGTCTCCACATGGCTTTCATCGCCAGTGGTCTGTATGTCCATATGTAAAAATTAAGACACCTTGAATCAAGGGCTTGTCACGTCAGTAAAAACAATTACTTAGCCTAACAGATCATGTTAGCAGCTACATGCCGACTCATGTAGCTACTAACATGGTCTGTTATTCTAAATGATTGTTTTAACTGATGTGACAAGCCCTTGATTTTAGGGGCCTTAATTTTTACGTATGGACATACACCCCGCTGGCGATAAATGTCATGTGGAGACTACTAATGTGAAGTTGTCTGTTATTCTGAAGAAGACGGGTTTAGATCCGTCGAAACGATGGTCAACGTCATTTGAAAACCACCATTTTTTTTTTTTTTTTTTTTTTTTGGAAACAGATTGGCTGTCCTTTATTCCTGCTACTCTGTAACCGTTGCTGCATTATTGCAGCCATGTTCAAAATATTGACTCTGCAAAGAAGCAACAATAAAGATATAAAGGGTGTTCAGAAGAAAAGGTATGATACAACATTGTGGGTATAATTGAAGTCTTTATTCAAAAGTAGTCACCAGAGACTCGATCACAACAAAAATGGTTCAAATGGCTCTGAGCACTATGGGACTCAACATCTTAGGTCATAAGTCCCCTAGAACTTAGAACTACGTAAACCTAACTAACCTAAGGACATCACACACACCCATGCCCGAGGCAGGATTCGAACCTGCGACCGCAGCAGTCCCGCGGTTCCAGACTGCAGCGCCAGAACCGCTAGACCACCGCGGCCGGCTCGAGCACAACATCCCACTGTTTCACGAGCTGAAGGATTCTCTGTTCCAGAATTCCTATGTCTGTGACAGGAGCCAGTCCCCCAATGTGTGCTTCACTTCGTCGTCCGAGTTGAAGCTCTTCGCTTTGAGATGATGTTTCAGCGGACGAACAACATGGGAGACATGGGGCAACATGTCCGGGCTGTAGGGCGAATGCTCAACCTGCTCCCACTTGAACTTGATCGTTACAATTTGTGTGACCTTAGAGACGTGTGGGCGCACGTTATTGTGGAGCAGGATCGCTCCTTCCGTTAGCACGCCAGGCCGTTTGTCCTGGATGGACTTTCGTAAGCTACGGAGTGTCTCACAGCCCAAGTCACTTAGACGTTTTTCCATGCTCGAGGAATTAGATGAATATCGGACTTCGGATAACGTAAAAGACGGTAAGCATCTCCCTGGCTGCTGATGCTACAGCTCTGAATATTTTGGGGCGAGGTGACCGCGCATGCTTTGCATCCCTAGATGTCTCACTATGTTATTGTTATCCCAAAGCGGCATATGCAAATTTCAGCTGGTTTGGTTGCTACGATGTTTCGTAACATTTCATTGGAGAACTCCTCGTTTAAATGACTTATCTTACATCAGACGACGCAAAAACGAAAACCTTTTACTATAAATAACTGAACAACAATGGCGAAGTACCGGGTGGTTATAATTAAACTTTCCCTATTAACACGTTATAACACGGAAACTCATTACCGTACGATTACCAAACGAGTGTCATCTAAAGGACATGGGGAAGAGAAATTATATAGAATCAGTTCAATTGAAACACTTTTAATGTGCTGCTACGGTACGTCATACCATTACATACCGGTACTATTAATGCTACAAATGGAACTCAATATGGCGCAGAATTTCATTCTGCACAGCAGAACGAAGCATGCTCCTTAGGTATGCTAGCTACCTCTGTTGATATGCTGCGCTTCAGATCAGCACATGTGTGAATGTTCCAGATAGCCGCCCCCTCCCCCCCCCCCTCCCCCAAACCAGAAATCACAGGGAGTGAGATTAGGTGATCGTGCTGGCCCAGCATTTGAAACGATCGGCTGATAATTCGATAGTTTCCAAATGTGTTTTGGAGAATCAGGTGAACACGAGCAATGTGCGGTGGTGTTCCATCTTGCATGAAAACTATTAAGATCAATGCGTCTATCTCCTGTAGGGCGGGTATGACATGCTGGTGAAGTATATCGCAGTAATGCTGGCCAGTCTGTGGTTCTTGAGCGCCAACCTGTTAAAAAAAGAATGGGCCAATGATGAATGTAGCCGTGAAGCCACGCCATACGGTGAAACGTTCACCATACAGAGGAACTTCATGCGCAGTGACTGGAGGTGAAGATCCCCACATTCGACAATTCTGTGTGTTCACCTCACCCGTCAGAGAAAATGAGCTCCGTCTTTCCATAAGATGGTCCAGGGCCAACCCTCATCAACTTCCATCCTTCCGAGAAAGTGGAGAACGAAGTCAACACGTCGTTGTGCGTTCCGTGGAGCAAGCTGCTGTGCGATAAGGATCTTGGATGGATATCATTCGAGAATGGTTCGAATCACCTTCCGTACAGTGGACCACGGGATGTTCAACTGTCGTGATACAGTAAGCGCACTGCCTGGTGGTCGGGAATTGCGCGCAGCGTTGTCTGCTATAGTAACAGCGATTTTATCAGCCACCTGTGGCACATCCGGAAAAAGAGGACCCGTCAGTAATCCTTTCAGCCGGCGATATTCTCGAAGTGCAGCTGCAGCATTACTGTTGTTTTGATAATAGAACTTCACCGATAATGCCCTGCTCCTCTTGTCCAAACTCATGTTGACACATCAACAAGTGCACAGCGATTGGGCAGGGGAGTGAGGCTAGGTATCACGATGGTTGATCACGGCACCTGTTGGCCATAGTTAGAACTGGACGGTGGCTGTGTGTCGCATGGAAATCATGCAGCCCATACTCTGGACATTAATGCTACCAAGTTTGAAACTCGTACGGTAATTAGTGTAAGTGTTATAACGTGTTAAATAGGGAAAGGTTAATTATAACCACCTCGTACACTAGAAACGATCTGACCAGTTCTCGGCAGGACCAAAAATATGCAGTGGCCACTTTTCCCGTTCCGGCCACTTACCACACATTCCCTTACCGATCTCAGTATTAACTGATAACGTAATAAATTAGTATATTATAGTAAATATTAATAGTATGCATTAGGAGACACCTTAAAATGTTTACTACATGTTTTGAATGTCATTTTTCGTTCACTCATTGTACTACATTACAACAGGCTTAATTTGATTTCATATTACTTGTTACGAACATCTGCCACATTTGAAGATGTCCGTCTCTGTAATGCCCATTCACGAATCCATGTTACTTCAGTTTGACATTTATACTTTTGCAACTGGTCGGTGCTAGTTGGCGCACGCTCATGACTTGTCGGAATTCTAACAAGTGAGGCAAACAATAAAATAATAACCCTCCCACTTTTATTAACCCCGCAGTGAACACGCTACATACCACTCTGCTCCTGACGAAGAGGCAGACTTTCCTTAGCTCAAGGCGGAGTTCACCAATTTCAATTAAAATGAAGCACAGCTTAAAATATTACTGTCACTGTTAGTTTCTGATGAGGAGAACACGGCAAGTGGCATAACACGATTACCCAGAAAATTCGTTCAGTAGAAAAGGAGTCAAAATGAGCTGAGCCGTGCGCGGCACCGCGGTCATGCCGATTATTGCTCATCTTGTTTTGTGGTTCTGTCGCCTTGTTTTTTCTTTTAATTAGATTTATTGGTGTCAGTAGGTTGCTGGTTGGGTTGCCCGTGAGTGGCAGCAGCAGCGCTTATCGATAAGTGCACTGTTGTACCATCTTTGGAGCCACCGGTAGTATTTCCGGGTCGTCGCCTGTCGAGAGTTCAGTCGACTACGTGCAGCAGTCGGGGACGGACCAGCAGTGTAGTCGGGGACGGAGCGCCAGTGATGTGCGAACAGCCAGTACTCACCGACCGCTGGCGACACACGTGAACTGTCCGACGAAAGGAGATTGGAGCGGGACGACAGTTGGTTGGTTGGTTGGTCGGTCGGTCGGTTGGTCGTCTCATCAGGCGACGTGTATTTTGTCTTTTGACCGTTTCTGGGCCTCAGTAGTTGGTCATCTTGCCGGACGTGGGTCGGTTCCTGCCTTCTGCAGAGATGTCGTGGTCAATGCGCAAGAGTTACCTCTGCATGGTTGGGTCCGAGCCAGTGTGTCCGGGTCGCCGTGTCTCCGAAAACGAACGGACATCGAGTTGAGTCGGGTTGGAGGTGCAGTCAGCTTCGGACAGCCAAGACTCGCCCGACCGTTGCCGACACACGTAACTTCAGTGGGACAAACTGGGCGGGTCGTTCGGTCGGTCGTCTCATCGGACGACATGTATTTGGTCGCCGAACACTTGTGGAAACTCTCTGTGTGTCGAACTGATTCGTTCTTGTTGTTCCACAGTGATTGCTTTTACGATTGTTTGAGTTCTTGTGCAGGTGTATTTACGTGGAACTGTGTGTACCTTCTGTGATTTCCACTGAGCAGGTGAATGCCGTCTGCGTATTGGGGTAGGCAGTTGGTCGATTGCGACAGAAGGAATTAATTAGGTTGTTGGTTGGTTCCTCAGCCGTCCCTAGGTCGTCTTGCCACCCGCGTATTAAGTGTTACTGTTGTTAGAGTTTCCTCCCCAGGCCGACCCTTGGAACATTTCTGAGCACCACTATTTGTTGTTTGTGATTGTCACTTTATTTGGTCGCAAGTACTGTGCCAGGCCTTCAGCTGTGTACTAATTTTGTCTGTTCTATGTTTAGTATATGGCCATCAGCCGAACCTCATGTCAAGTATTTTAAGATTAGGCCTTCAGCCGTGTTTTATTTAAAATTCTTGTTGCTCTGTATTTTGGCCTTCAGCCGCGTTTGTTTCAAAATCTGTGGCTTTCAGCTGTAATATGTAAATGCTTGTCTGCAAGGTTTCGCTTTAATTATCTTGAATTTTTAAAATGGCCTTCAGCTGTACTGTGTAAATGTTTATATTAAGCTTGTCTTTAATTATTTTGAGTAATTGTTTGGGCTTTCATCCGTCAAGATACTTCAAGTTTTCTTAAGATGGTTTTCTGTTGTACTGTGTAACTGCTTATCTTTAAAGCTTCACTTTTATTATTCTTCGTACATCCATAGTTCAAATGGAGGAGAGTGGGACGTCAGCTGGTATAAATTTATATTAAAAATGAAGAAATTCCTCCAGCTGTATTTAAAGTGTAGATTTTATTTTGGCAACTAGTTTCAACGTTGTAACTACGTCATCTTCAGGCCCATGCACTTGTTGACGTAAACTGCGTGCGGCTGATACTAGAAGTCAGTAGTGATATATGGACGTGCTCCATGTGGAAGGTGGGTAATTAAAAGAAGTTACTTGGGCCCTCAGCCATGAGTTAATCTTTGTTGTTTTAAGGAGAAAACTGTGCATTGGTTTCGAGGAACAAAGTCGTGTGTTCTTGTATAACTAACAGTAACTGGTCTTCGCCCCTTTCCACAACCTGATCCTGATCCGCTCTGTCCTTCGATATCAGGTCACATGAGCGAACACGTGTCTCGGCTTATCCGTAGATATTCCATAGTTTCTGAGAAAACTTCAGCCAAAGTTTTCGAGGTACCTTAACTGCTTTTAAGCAGGTAATTTGTTCAGCGGAAATGGTGTCGCACTGGCTAGCATTGCAAATTCACACTTCTGTGCCCCACGACCGAAACAGTGTGTCCCATTTACGTTCGATGCTGAGGTGCTATTCCAGAAGATGGAGAGTCCCAGCAATTCTGTTCATGTGTAAGGGGAAATTTAAGGTACACTGGGGCGACAGTGAGAATTTGGAGCGAGGAGGGAGGGGTGCCAGGGTAATCCGTACAGTTGTGTGAGCTGCTCTGCCAAGGTGGCCTAGTGGCTAACGCACCTGTCTAGTTCGAGGGAGACCTGGGTCCGATTTCTGGCCTTGCTAGAAATTTCCACTCGCAGCTTCAGTCTATACACATAAAACTGAGCCGTGTCTGGCTCGCGTTGATGCCATTCATAGCTTGGCACCTTGTAATATCGATAGTGGCGTCTCGTTTTCTTAATGTGTTCACTGGAGCCACTACGTTTGCTCGCCTTGTCTGTCTGTGAGTGTCAGCAGCAGCGCTTATCGATTGCGCGTACTGTGGTCCCATCTTTGGAGAGGTCTCTAATATTTCCGGGTCGTCATGTGTCGAGCTGGTTGAGTTGGGACGGGGCGCCAGTGAGGTCTGGACAGCCAGTACTCACCCGACCGCTGGCGACACACATGCACTATCCGCCGGAAGGATGTGGTCCCGAGAGAGGACGACCACGTCAAGAACCGGATTCAGTGAGTTTTAGTTCAATGGACCGTGATATTCGAATAGTGCAACTTTCACCTGTGTGTGTGTGTCCGCCCGTCCAAGTGGCCTCATGTCAATAAGTTGTCAGTCGACGATTTATACTGGGATCTTTCTCCTGCCTGACTTGGGTGAGGACGACCGTTGGTTGGTCGTTCGGTCGGTTGGTCGGTCGTCGCAGCGGACGACGTGCATTTGCTCTTCCGACCGCTTCTGGCTTTTCTGTGTTTGTGCCGACTTGTAATTCGTCCGTGTTGTTTCACAGTGACTGGTTTTAGTATTGCGAGTTGTTGGTGGGATTGTTTTCCCGGATCCGTGTGTATCTTGTGGTTTTGAATGAGCAGTTATTTTAATGCTGTCTGCGTACTGGATTTGGTGAAGAGTGGCGAACGAACATCACATTGGTTGGGGGTGCAGCAGCGAGCAGGTCCGTGCAGCGCGAGGGCAAGCTGGGGCCACTGGCGGCATGCTGCCACTGCCCAATCAAGGAGGGGTAGCTGCGAGAGCGACGACTTCGTTGCACACCGAACTCTGGACGCTTAAGTTGAGTGAAGAGTTAACTCCTAGTGCAACATCTACTATTCTGAGATCTTGCTTTTGGTCGTCGGGTTGTTGTTCCCAGCCTGGCGGCAACGAGTGAAGTGTTTCGAGGCGGTGAAATTTTGCAGCCGTCTTTCTCTATTTGTTATTCATCACTGAATTTAGTATTATTCTTATTAGTGAAGTGCAACCAGCGGTATTTTCTGCCTTGTGGCCGCTAACGCCTCAGTTACCTGCCCTGGAGGTTAGCGTACTTTTCCGGCGGTGTACCTTTCCTCGTCGTGTTGATGCTGTCCGACACGGCGTGTAGTTCGACAGCCTCTTGTACTATGTATTTTTTGTTTTGTTTTTGGTAGGTCTACCCTGGTTGTAGTGTTCCCTTCAGCCTTGGGTGTTTTCTGAAGACATAGTGCTGACTGTCTGTTCGCCCTTGCCTAAAAATATTCCATCGTTGTAGCGGTGATCGGACGTTAGGCGGATTGGTTAGTCGGTCGGTCGGCGCTTAAGCTGCCCCTAGTTCGAGTTACCATCCTGTTACGTGAGTACTACTCTTGGCTACCTGTGTCACCTTACATTATGTTTGAGTTATCTTCCTAGGCCGATTCTTGGAACACTTGCTGACAACCGCTTGTCCTGATTCCTTAGACTCTGATGTTTGTTTTAAGGATATTTCTAATTTTCTAATTATTGTTGGTGTGGCCTTCCGTCGAGTGATAATTTCACTTCTTTCATAATAAGATCTTCAGCCGTGTTACAATAAGTTTTTTTTAAAGCAAACTTGTTTTAAAAGCAAGGTATTTGTTAAGATGTGTGCTATTTTGAATTGTTTTCTTGACTTATAATTCAGGCCTTCAGCCGTTCGTTGTTTGAGGTATTTGTTGGTGGCCTTCGCCCCCAAATTTGTGGAATTTTTTTCTGTGATAAGGCCTTCAGCCGTCATACAGCCAGTTGTGCTTTTTTAAGAGATTGTTTTAAAATTTTAATTTCTTTAAATAAAGTTTACGTATTTGTTGTGCAACCTAGAGTAACTGATTACGGCCCCATCCACAATCGTAACGTTATCCAGCCCCATCCTGAGAAACCAGCTCTCAAAAACCTATTATCATTTTTATCTTTTTAATTTAGCTACTCATATCCGTAAAATATTACTACACTAATGTGTGGTTTGCTGCGAAATTATTACCAACGAGTGAAATCTTCAGCAATGTCAACGGCGTTTCTTTTCCGAATAGGATTCAAACGAAGAAACGTCACTTGAGCAAACCTGCCTTCGCGCATTGCTCGTTGTATTCGGAGTTTCCATGTTTCGAATGTTCCTACGACCGGTATCATCCAAGGGATTGCACCAAGTCTCCATGAAGAATAAACAATTAATAAAATATAAGTATTAAAATGAGAATTGATACATGAATGAAAATATGAGAATTTAAAAAGACTGTAACCGCTGAAAATACCATATACACGTACGTTATATAGTAAATGTTTGATACTATATTGTGAAACCCTGTTGTAATTTTACAATTAATATAACGCTCTTGTATCCTCTAACTTAATAGGAAACATTCGTGTAGTTATCTTCTACACACATGCGTAGATAAATGAAAAATAAATTATTAAATCAATAAAATAAAATAAATAAAACAATTATCGGGTCTCGAACACGGTCTTCAAAAAGTGAAACTGCAACGCTACTCACTGCTCCAGCATTTTGACTAAGATTGTCGCGCGCTAAAAGCCATCTAAATTACATCGAAAACTTTGAACGTCATTTTCTCTGAAACATTCGAGTGTCTACGCATAAGCCGAGACACGAGATCCCTTATTCTGACTCCTCTTCCACTGACCGAATTTTCTGGGAAATCAGGTTACGGCGCTTGCGATGTTCTCCTCGTTAGCAAGAGAAATATATCCTTAAGAAGCTCTTAACGTCAATTGACGTTTTTGAATTCTGCTGTTAGATGATATAGAAGCATATTATTATACACTGAAGCCCCAAAAATACTGGTAGAGGCGTGTGTATTCAAATACAAAGATATGTAAACAGGTAGAATATGACGCTGCGGTCGGCCACGCCTATATAAGAAAACAAGTGTCTGGCGCAGTTGTTAGATCAGTTACTGCTGTTACAATGGCACGTTATCAAAACTTAAGTGAACTTGAACATGTTGTTACAGGCAGCGCACGTACGATGGGACACAAAATTTCAGAGGTAGCGATGAAGTGGGAATTTTCCCGTATGACCATTTGACGAGTGTACCGTGAATATCAGGAATCCGATAAAATATCTAATCTCCGACATCGCTGCCACCGGAAAAAGATCCTGTAAGAACGGGACCAACAACGACTGAAGAGAATCGTTCAACGTGACAGATGTGCAACCCTTCCGCAGATTGCTGCAGATATCAATGCTGGACCATCAACAACTGTCAGCGTGCGAACCATTTAACGAAACATTATCGATATGGGCTTTCGGAGCCGAAGGCCCAATCGTGTACTCTTAATGACTGCATGGCACAAAACGTTACACCTCGCCTAGGCCCGTCAGCTCTGACATTGGATTGTTAATGACTGGAAACATGTTGCCTGGTAGGACGAGTCTCGTTTCAAATTGTATTGAGCGGATGGACGTGTGCGGGTATGGAGACAACCTCATGAATCCTTGGACCTTCCAGGGGGGGCTGTTCAGACTGGTGGAGGCTCTGTAATGGTGTGGGGCGTGTGCAGTAGGAGTGGTATGGGACCCCTGATACGTTTTGATACGAAACTGACAGGTCACATGTACGTAAGCATCCTGTCTGATCACCAGCATCCATTAATGTCCATTGTGCATTCCGACGGACTTGGCAAATTCCAGCAGGACAATGCGAAACCCAACACGTCCAAAATTGCTACAGAGTGGCTCGAGGAACACTCTTCTGAGTTTAAACGCTTCCGCTGGCCACCAAACTCCCCGGACATGAACGTTAGAGTATATCTGCAATGTCTTGCAAACGTGCTGTTCAGAAGTGATCTCCAGCCTTACGGATTTATGGACAGCCCTGCAGTATCCATGGTGTCAATTCCCTCCAGCACTACTTCAGGAATTAGTCGAGTCCATGCCACGTCGTGTTGCGGCACTTCTGCGTGCTCGTGGGGGCCCTACACGACAAGGCAGGTGTAGCAGTTTCTCTGCTTCTTCAGTGTAAAATGATGTTGAGAACAGCAGACCGCTCAACACTTAGATCCTGGCCATAGTCTGACGACTGTCCCCCTCCCCCCAAATTCCTATTTCCAGAAAGACGACGGCGTGACGTTTCAGGTGAAAAGTTTCTCGAACAGCCATAGTGCGATTCTATAACTTAGGCCTCCCCAAATCGTCCACCGTTGGGGAAACTGTGTCACATTTTAGAGTGAGTACGGAGAGAAGGGCTAACACCATTACCAGGTTTCAATGTAGCAATTTGAATTTTTTGAAAAAAAAATGAGATTAGTGTTTCAACGTCCCGTCTACTTCGAGGTCTTTAGAGACAAAGCACAAGCTCGGATTGTTGCAAGGATGAGGAAGGAAATCGACTGGACCCTTTCAAGGTAAACATCCAGGCATTTGCCTGGAGCGCTTTAGGGAGATCACTGGAAAACTAAATCTGCATGAGCGAATGCGGATTTGAACCGTCGTTCTCCCGAATATGAACCTAGTGTGCTAACCACCGAACCAACTGGCTTGGTTGATTTATTTTCGAAGTATTATTTAAAATCTTATGACTACTCCTCGGATATCAAGTGTGGATATTTGCAGATGGTCTCGGGCTACGGTTGGTGCAGAGGCAGCTGTAACAGCGAATGTTTGCTGGAAGCGAGAAGTGAACCCGGTATCGAGTGGCGCCTGCCCAAGGCCGCCTGCTGTGGCTACTAGCGCTCTGCTTTTTTGTTGTTAGCAGAGTGACCAGGTCTGGCTCTTAACCGGCCAGGCTGGTTTCCAGCTCCACTCGTCGGGACAGAGGAGCCTGCGAGCGGAAGGCAATGTGAATACTGGCTAATGGCTCTCTTCTAACAATACGTTGAGTCACAGGCCTTCACCTGGGATTTTTTCTACAAATATTTACTCCATTATGCTTCATACTCTAATTTAAACAGAAAAATACATAATGTCGTTATAGGATACAGCGTAGATGAATGTGGAAAAGAAGTTTATAACTGTAGCAAAATATGGTTTCCTTTCTGTTAACACTCTTTGCACGAGGACTAATTGCGACAAAGATAAAAGAAGTATTATTGAATTGGAAGGAAAATCACCATTGGCCGTATTTTGTTGTTTTATTGTCAGCAAAATCGATTTTCGTTCACTTGGTGATCATCCTCAGTGCTGTAATATACAATTAAAATTGGTAGGCACTGATATCAAGCTATAACTACAAGCTTAGAGAGATCACATAAAGGGCCAATGCTGATTTTCTTTCCAATTCTGTCCACTATTTGGTCGTGGCGCACACAACGCGCCATGGAGTCACCAATCAGTAATATTATTGAATTATTAATGCCTAGCAGCTTATAACGGCATTACAGTTGGAGCCTAAACTCTTGTATTCAACTATGACGTGCGGCGATGCAAGACTCCTCCCATCGCAAACGTGTCATATATTTATTTTATTTATTGCTTATTAGCATATTAGTCCCGTAACTCTCGAAGAGTAACGGCGGGACAATGTTACAGTGGTACTAAACAATCGTAAAGTTTACTACTCCAGGTTTTATCCAAAGGAAGTGATAATGTATTGATTATGCATCAGTTAAATACCATTATTAGATCTCCAGAGATATGTTATGTACCAAATTAAGTACAAAACGTCCTGTTTTATAGCCTACTACAATGGTAAATTTTACAAGGGTTTGGTAATGTAGAATTAAGGCCCTCTCTGAGATCTGAGCAGGAACGTCTAAAAGATATTTCGAAACATTCCCTATAACAATAATCATAATAATAGTAATAATAACAATAAAAACAATAATAACAGACACTAATGAGATTAGTTAAAGGCGTTTAGAATAATACAGATTATCTCAACTTTAGTAATCTACGGTTAAGGCCCTCTTTTAAATCTGACCAGTAACAGAATATATCAAAGATATTACCAAACGTTCCGAATAATAATAACAAAAATAACTGTTACTAACAATAATAGTAAAGAGCGTTTACACTAATCAGCCACAACATTATGACCACCTATCTAATAGCCGATATGTCCACCTTTGGCGCGGGTAATACCAGTGACGCGTTTTCACATGGAAGAAACGAGGCCGTGGTAGGCCGCTGGAGAGAGTTGACGCCACACTTGCACACACAAGTCACCTAATTCCCATAAATTCCGGGAGGGGGCGATGAGTTCTGACGCCACGTTCAATTCCAGATGCGTTCGATTGAGTTGAGGTTGGGCGAGTTGGGGGACCAACATATCAGCCGGAACTCGCCACAGCACACTCCTGGCCTTGTGACAATGCGCTTTATCTTGTTGAAAAATGACACTGCCGTTGTGAAACATGATCGTTATAAAGGGGTGTACGTAGTCCGCAACCAGTGTGCAATACTCCTTAGCCGTCATGGTGCCTTTCACAATCTCCACAGGATCCATGGATTGAAAAGTGAATGTTCCCTAGAGCATAGTGGGGCCGCCGCCAGCTTGCCCCACCGTTCAGGTGTCAAAGAGCTGTTGCCCTGGAAGACGACGGATCCGTGCCCTCCCATTGGCATGATGAAGAAAGTATAGGTCCAGACCATGAAACGCTCTGCCACTGCACCAACGTCTAGTGTTGAATGTCCCGTGCCCATTTCAGTCGTAGTTCCCGATATCGTGGTGTTAATATTGGCACATGCATGGGTCGTCAGCTGCTGAGGCCCACCGTTAGGAGTGTTCAGTGCAATGTGTGTTCAGACACGCTTGTACTCTGCTAAGCATCTGTCTGATGTTAGTTCCGCCACAATTCGCCGCCTGTCCTGGTGTACCAGTCTACGCAGCCTACGACGTCCGACATCCGTAATGAGGGGTGGCCGCCACGACGCTTTGGTTTCGTTATGCGTTGAAGACATTCACCACAGCAGTTCTTGAATACCCTACAAGTCGTGCAGTTCCAGAAACGCTCGTGCCGAGCCTCCGGGATATTACAGTCTGCTCTCTGTTAAACTCAGATAGATCGCGCGTCGTCCCCATTCTACATACGGACAGCACGCTCACTGATACTACATGCACCTTGCGTATGTCTGATTGGTAGTCATTCCTTGCCAGGTGACGCTGCTACAGCCAGGACGGTATTATATCGACAGTAGGTCGCTGGTCATAATGTTAGGGCTGATCAGTGTAGAATGATAAAGATTAGCTCAGCACATTTGATGCCATATGTAGCACTGTCGGAAGCGGTATGGATAAAGGAAGAGGAGCAGATTGAAAAGACAGTGAAAGTGGCTGTCAGGAAATAAAATAGGAAGAGAATTCGGACGACAAGGGGTCAGGGGACTGATGATGGTGAGCTGCACAGAATGTCGGAGAGAAGGATGTTGCGATAGAAGGTAAACCATTAACTGTCTTTTGAAGTTTGGAAGAATATTTTGAGGAATATTTTTCCAAAGACGGATTTCGAATTCAGAAAATGATTTAGAGAACATGACAGTCTTATGCGATGATACAGAGAGAAGTTTACTTTGTTGAGAAAGACTATTTTGCTATGCTACTCAGATAGTAACGAAAGAGTTGAAGACAAATAAAAGGAAGCGCAACAACTGAAAAGACGACAGAGCAAACATAGAGTATGATAGTATCTACGATTATCAGCACGTAGCCATGATACTTGCTCGTAGGCTGGTGTGATGTGGTCGAAAAAGCGTACGACACAAATGTATCGTGCGTACGGATTCTTCGCCAGTTCCAGACCGTGTCAGCTTCCGTACGAAAGCTTTTTGAGAATGGTGTCACTGTAGTTAACTATGAGAAGCATTAATGTCTCTAGGAGCTTCTTTTTAAGCTCGAAAGAAAACACTTTTTTTATTTCTGTAGTGATCGAAGTGACGATGACACCTTTTTACTGATTGCTTTGTGTGTTCAGTCCTGTTGAAACGTCCTCTTAGAAAAATTATACATGACTGTGCTTAAACTGACACACAATATTTTTAGCGCAATGCAATCTGACTTTCAAAAATCCCTACAAAAAATGGCCCTGACTAACATTAACCTATACGTTTCACAAATCACTTACCTCACAAAAATCTTGGTTACTCGAACAACTGCAATACAGCGAGCGCCACTACTGCCAGCTAAATAAAAGATTCAAACTACGGAAGGCACTAACTACTGATAGGCATAGTTAGCAAATGAAAGATTTTGATCGAGAACAAACAATGCATTTACCTTAATAGTCATAATATATATAGCAGTTTATGCCATCCAGTCTTACAAATTTGAAAACTCCACCATTTCTCTCCCCACATCCACCACTGCTGGCGGCTCACCTCCAACTGCGCAACGCTACGCGCTGTTCACATTCAGCTGCCCAACACTACAATGGCAGACAACAATGCAAACTAGCCACAGACTGCACACAGCACAGCTAGTGATTTTCATACAGAGCGCTACGTGGCGTTACCAATAAGAACCTAAACAGCCTACTTACATAGCCCCCATGCTCCCCACAAAAAATTTTACAAATTGTTTTGGGCAGTGGCCAGTAATGATTTGATAAAATTTTTCATAATTACAATAACAAAGATATCAAATGCACACACTTATTGATACAATGTTGGTCAAACGTTAAAATTTTCTCACAGTCCATAAAGAGAGTCCTGATTGTTCATCACAGTAAAATTGCAGTGTTTTTCTCAAAGTCTGAGCAGTAAAAGAAAATGCACACGGAAGTAGTGGATTTCCATGCCGTCTTGAAGAAGTAGTGTTGTCCTTCCAACAGAAAGACAGTGCTGACTCTTGACATGCAGACAGGTAATGGGCCACAACAGAGCAAACCCACAGCAGCGTCATTCGAAGTTTTGAAGAATATTGGTAGGTAGGTCATCACAGAGCAGACCCACTGTAGTCCTGGTATAGAGTATGGTATTGGTGGGCCACCAGAGGTGCAGACCCACTGCAGTCCTTGTAGAGATAATGGTATTGGTGGTCCATCAAGCGTTCAGATCCACTGTACTCCTTGTAGAAATAATGGTATTGGTGGGCCATCAAAGATGCAGACCCACTGTAGTCCTTGTAGAGATGGCTAGCAGCCATCCGTTGCGACTGTGCAGGTGCACAATCACCATCAGAGAGTCTTGCGGAGGATATAACAAGTCCATAAATCACCACTTGTGCGCTCACAAAGTTTTTGGAATTGTCCTTAGAACCAGCAGTGCTGTTAACCAGTCCCTTGCTGAATTATTAACGCACGTGCAAGCACCAACAGTCCCAACTTCTCACATATTGTCCATATACTATGACCAACAGAAACGTGTGCAGTGAAATGTAACTTACAAGTTACTTAATTTGATGAACTGATGTCAATTACAATTTTATAACACAGGAATACAATAACAAAGGTACAAAATACATCATTAAAGAACATAACAATACTCATAACATTTGTGGTAATAGTGGTTTTACAAAAGAATTGAACTAACATATACATCAGCATTACAGGAATTATGACATAAGTAAATACATAAAAGATCAGAATAACTTTTGAAACATCAACTTTACACATGAGCATTAAAACAAAACAGGATAAATAATGTCTAAACATCTTTACAAAGTAAATAAGATATTATCAGAAAAATTCTACAACGTAACTCTCGTCAGATAAACGCATAAAGACAGGAAGAACACAAATACCCAAGGGTACACAAACACATAGTGGGATAACACAAGGGGAAAGGGCAGGGTTTGTTTTCAGTGTAACATTTGGTACTGCAGTCCAACCCAAAACTTCATTCCATAGATCTTTCATCTTATTTCAACATTTGTTTCCACAAAAAAAAAAAAAAAATCCTATCCAAGCATGCTTCCTGTATTTATATGTTCACATATTGCTTACCTCATTATTTATTTTGCATTATATTACCTCATCATTTATTTCCAAGAAAATCCTACCTAAACTTGTTGCCTCTAAACCCTACTTTTTTGTTCATATCCTCTTTCAAAATACTTTTTTGGCCAAACCATTTTCTTATAGCTTCTCAATGCATTTCTTCCAATTCATCATAGTTAGTTTCTTATATAGTCTACCGTCTCTTAAGCTAACTTAAATCTACTGTGCTCAGATGCTAAACTAAGGGACGACACATTGCAGCAGCACAAAACAATTAGTACAAACAGCAATGACAAAAAATTCAAATTGGCAAAGCAAGCAGCAATTTATATAAGTTATATATAAATTAGCAAAGCAAATGCAAAATTATCACTAATATGAGCCAATGTGCAGCAAAAAGAAAAATAAAGCAGTAGTAAAGCTGGCTTAACAGAGTAATCCAAAGTGAAATTTAGTAGCAGTATGCCTGGCAAACAGCAGCAGCAAATGCAATAAATTATATCTAAACATGACAAAGCTCTAGGAGAAAAAATATTACAGTAAAAATGGCCATGTTTAATACCTATATCACATCTTAACACTTGTGTGATGCATCACGATAACTTACTCTACCAAAAAAATTACCAAGTAGTTGAAAAGAAAATTATGTATGCAGTTACTGTGAAGGGAAATGTCTTTTTGTGCTCCCTCATTTTTTTAGAAGTATATCATAAAATTATTCTTTACTGGGTCTATAGACAGAAAATAGTGATATTAGTACATCTATTAAATTTTATTTTAACCAATGCTGCAGTGCAGCTAGAAACTAGATATTAAACAAAATGAGCAATCTCTCAACTAGAAAGACAATAGATGTAAAATGTTTCTCATCATTTCATTAGGCATTTTAGTAAATATCATAAATTAAGAGCTCCACAATGTAATAATATGTTTTCAAGTTTGAACGTGTCGCATTTGCGATGCTTTCTACAAAGGAAAGTCAATAGCGAGGATAATACCCTCTTTTTTTTTCTCCACCTGTGCCTCTGAAAGGCACACACTAATGCTTTTTTCCAGGCGACTGTCACGCAGCTGGGTGCCCATGACTTATTACGTGAAGGTGGTCACTTAACTTTCTTACTGAAATATTTACGACACCAGTTTGCATTACAGTGACAGTCTCATATAAAAAATTTCACAGGTCGAGAATTTGCGTTGCAAATGTGTAGAAACAAAATCCTATGAATATAATAGTGTGCAAAAAATTTTTGCCAGCATAGTGATACATTCACGCATTTACACACATTTCATAACTCTTAAAATACGATTCTTGGTTTCCAACATCCTTTTTCACAAGTCAGAGTCCCTAACCACTACTCATTATTGTATTACACATATACATATTCGTCGACACTTCTTCAATATTTCATCTTAATAAATATGTAGCATACTCAAATTCCTCATATAACATCAGCTTATTGATCATAAACATACCTCAACAGCATAATACACATCGTCGTTGTAAAAATAACATCATAACACCTCAGTCAAATCTCAAAAACGTCATAGCTTTCTGCAATAATGTCAAAACCTAGAAAAAATTCTCTGCTCATTTCAATAGTGTCATCTACCTCAAACGTGCTTTAAAAATCATGATCCCATACCAAATTCAAAGCTCTCATAATGTCACAATGGTTCCAAAAAAAGGTGAACAGTTCACAAAGTGTAGACGAAATACAATTTCATAAGTGTGAAGTTATCCAACTGTGTAATTGCTAAACATCTGTCAATGACGTAGTAAAAAAAATGTTTATCTCTCAGTTAAATGATCAGATAGCTGTGTAATTTGTGTGTCAGAGAAATATGGTACCGATGTGTAAAGTTGTATAAGCAAATACCATATTAGCTAGGGCTCCTTGTGCTTGCCAAACACATGGTACACAAAGTAGGCGTGTACCCCCTGAGGATTAATGTAATTATCCCCTCAGGTGTTACAGATTACAGCAATGGAATGAAATGTATCAGGGAAAACCTTTGTATCATTGTAATTCAAAAATCTTTAAAAATAAATGTTTTAAGTACAAAATTAATCACTCAAATACGTGTACTTTAGTGCTAAATGTGCGTCTTGCTGT
The DNA here is from genome assembly GCF_023864275.1 of Schistocerca cancellata. Lineage (NCBI taxonomy): Eukaryota > Metazoa > Arthropoda > Insecta > Orthoptera > Acrididae > Schistocerca > Schistocerca cancellata. The sequence continues at coordinate 268,241,085 of NC_064631.1, read as the reverse complement.
AAGATAATTCTGTGGAAGTGTCGTAGTTATCGTCCTCTGAAATCTAAGTTGTGCAGAAGTCAATGTACTAACCTCATCATAAACAAAAGTGAAATGCTTTGCATATAGATATCTTAGTTATTACGCTTATTGCCTCGATGAAGAAAGTACTGTGCTGTAACATATTGTTGTGCTTCGGAAAAGGCTGTCTCATTGTAGCTATACCACAAAAGTTACTACTAAAACATGTTTTACTTTCCAGAATAATTCAGAAAAACTGTGCAGATATAAAACAGAAACACCGCAAAAGGAACATTGTAAATTGTCACTCATTAGTAGCGTCGTGATAAAATCGTGTAGCTGTCACATAAACTAACCACTGTGTCATCTGGTATCTCACTGAAAGTACTTTAAATCCAGAATGTATTTTCAAGTAAACCAATATGTTGCATTAAAATCCCATTAGCAGTACCAGTATATATTCTAAGTATGTAAGCCTTATAGTCGTTACGTAATCGTGCAACTAACAAGCAAGAATGTACAAATGACAACACTGTGTCGTCTGTTCACTATAACAATGCATTCGTAATTTCTGTTTAAAAATGTTCCCTAGGTTCTAGGGTGGATAGTTAACTTCAAAACACTGTTGTATGTTAACAGTTTCTCAGTGTGACAAATTGTACTAGTAGCGTGAAGTGAAAAGTTTTATGGCAAAGACTAAGTTAAAAAGCAGATTATCTCTCAATAAACGGTATTACATGTGAAATGTGGTGTAAACCTTTACTCTTCCTAGTATGCAGTGTTTCAACTTCGACGCAATTATCATGCGGTATACGTCGGTATGAAATACTGGAATTTTTCTCAAGGTTAGCATATGGTATTTATCTGAAGCCCAGCCAGCGCACGTGGCTGCCTGCGGTGCGAGTCATTGTCTGTCTCTTTGTTGGTGCGCATCGTTATTGGGATTTGTAGATCTAACTTCTACAAATTCACCTTGTCGAGAGGGGCCTGCCCTGTTTGAATCTCGCCAGTTCTGATGAAATTCAGGTCTGTCGTTATGATTATATCGTCTGTCGTCATGTCGGTAGATTCCACAGTTTCTTTGTTGTCGGTCACGTGGTGAAGAATTTCTCCCTGAATCGTAACTGCACCCTGAACTGTTGCATCTGAAATTATTCTGTCTCCTGTGATAATAATAGTTCTGGTTGCCATCTTGGCTGTTTCTATGATTGTCTCTGTCATATTCATTACTACGGAAATGCGATCTTTCTCTGTAATTATTACTACTCTGCCAACTGTTGTCATACGGGTGATGTCTGTTTTGTTCACGATTTGTGTTGTGAGAATAGCCTTGTCGTGTCCAGTTATTATTTCTTTCATCATGGAATTGCGACGGATGTGACATGTAATTGTTGTGTTCCTGTTTTCGCGTTCCGTGATTGTCAGTGTCAATTTCTAATTCTTATAAGAGCCCCTGAAAAGCTTCAATGTCGTCTTTGCAACGCCCTGCCAAAATAATATGTCGTAAATGCGGATGAGTTCTGAGGGCTGTATGGGTTTGAAAGATATTGATTCTTGTGCAACATGTCTTCAAAATATTTCACAAGACTGGAAAATTCAGATTGTTCGAAATGTTTCATCATTATGATGCTATGTTTTACTCGGTCTTGTGTAGCTTGAGACCAATATGCCGAGAGGAAGGCATGGTAAAATTCTCCTTCACTGTGACAATCGTGAATGACCGATCGCATTCTTTCAGCTAGTTCATTCTCTAAGTAGCCACACATAAATTCTAATCTGTGCTCTAATGACCTGTTGGGAGGAAAACAATGAGAGAATTGATGGAGCCACGATTGTGGATGAATGTCGTTGCCAGAATTCTTAAATGTTTTGAATTTACGTGTAGTAAAGAACAGCTTATAGTCAAAATCATCATGTCGGCGAGTCGCATATCGGTCATTATTACGTCGTTTCGGCGGTTCCATTTCAAAATTCGGTGCACCTTGCCAATTTCTTTCATAATTTCCCAAATGCCCTGTGTTATTATTTTGTGGCTGTTCCGTATTTCTATGTCCCTCTTCCCGTATTGGAGCGCGAGTGTCCTCTGAAATACGCAATTCTTGTATTACCTGCGTCAACTGATCTTGTACTTCCCGGATTTCTCTTTTGTACTGTGTATTGATTTGATTTTGATTTTGTTTAAATTTTCTAATTTGTTCATACTCTTCTGTGCCAGTGAAGGCTACGGGTCTTGTGTCATTCGGATCATCATCTACCTTTGTAGATAAGTTAGTGAACTGATCCGAAAGTTCGGCTACTTTCTCTGATAGTGAACACATTTCCTCAGTGTGTTTCTCTGAACCAAGTTTCAGAGTGTCCATTTGTGTTGAAATCGAATCTACTGTGTCCTTTAAGTTTTCCTGAGTTTTTGCAAGTTGCGTAACCAAATCGGTAGATGCAACTGAGTCAATTTTAGCTTGCAAGGTGTCGTGATTTTCATGAACAATAGTTTGGAGTTCTTTTACGGCTGCTTCGTGATTCTGTAATGCATTTTCATGCCGCGAAAAAATAGGTTGAAAATGCTCACAAATTTGTGTTTTTACGTCATTACAGACTTTTCGACATTTCGATACAATGTTATGTAACTCAGTAGTTAAATCTTCACGTGTTTGTTCAAGTGTGGTGTCTGACTTCCGAAGATTTTGTTCCATTGTGTCTAACTGTTGCTGTGTTTGTCTCTGGTGTTGTTCCATTGTGTCTAACTTTTGAAGATTTTGTTCCATTGTGTCTAACTTTTGAAGCTTTTGCTGTGTTTGTCCCATTTGTTGTATTAATTGTAATAACAATGCACTGGTGTCTGAAACATGTTCCTCAGTGCTATTCGGCAATGCATTTGAACCGGCAATATTCGCATTTTGGAAAGCAGAAAAAGTGTCTTGACTTATTTGAGAAAACGGCGAGGACGCAAAACCTGAATCTACAGTATTTGCAAGATTGTGTCCTGTCATTTCGGATTCCTGAGGCAATCTGTTGCCGACCGATAGTGCTTCCCTGTTCACTAATTGTTTCACTGCCTACACCATTATTTGCAGCCCGCTCCATTTCCCTATCCACAATTACCAAATTACTACTTTGAACATTAGTTAATTCATTACTCGGCGGCGCTAACACACTGCTTTCGTCTTCACTGTCATTTCTCAGTTTACTTTGGAGCCTAGTATTACGTTTTTGACACGCCATTATTTTCACAATATTTCACACGACAACACGGAAAAACACAATTTGAAGAGCAAAACAAGAAAACACATTCACATAACATTGAAAATAATATCTCGTTAATTGCAAGCGCAGCTGCGAAATACTTGGTGCAAATCTACATGCATGCCACAACTGTTTTACTGTACAAGAATGAAAAACTACAACTACAAAGGAAATTCTCTCTACAATTACGCGCTAGCAATAAACAAAGGCTGCACTAATTGCACAAACTACAAGAAAAAATCAGAAGATTCCAGTGAGGTATCCTCGGCTAAGGGTCGACATATGAAACGTCCCCTTAGAAAAATTATTCATGACTGTGCTTAAACTGACACACAATATTTTTAGCGCAACGCAATCTGACTTTCAAAAATCCCTACAAAAGAATGGCCCTGACTAACATTAACCTATACGTTTCACAAATCACTTACCTCACATAAATCTTGGTTACTCGAACTACTGCAATACAGCGAGCGCCACTACTGCCAGCTAAATAAAAGATTCAAACTACGGAAGGCACTAACTACTGATAGGCATAGTTAGCAAATGAAAGATTTTGATAGAGAACAAACAATGTATTTACCTTAATAGTCATAATATATATAGCAGTTTATGCCATCCAGTCTTACAAATTTGAAAACTCCACCATTTCTCTCCCCACATCCACCACTGCTGGCGGCTCACCTCCAACTGCGCAACGCTACGCGCTGTTCACATCCAGCTGCCCAACACTACAATGGCAGACAACAATGCAAACTAGCCACAGACTGCACGCAGCACAGCTAGTGATTTTCATACAGAGCGCTACGTGGCGTTACCAATAAGAACCTAAACAGCCTACTTACACTGTGCACGTGATAGTCCAGAATTATCCCCAAGTTCTTTGCAGAAGAAGAAAAGGATGTTTCTGTGCCGTTTAGGAATTTATGTGCCGTTTAGGATTGATGGTGGAAGAGATTCCCTGAACTGAGAAGTAATGTTTTTTTTGAGTGACTAAGATTGCTTGCGTTTTAGATGGGTTAAGTATTAAATCTATGCTCTGCTCTCCCCTTTGTAGGCAAGTAAATCGGCATTTACATGCTGGATGGTTGTGCACAGGTTTGTTGGACTTGAATTTACATTGAAGATCGTCAGCGTATGGCTGATACTGGCAGTGGGAGAGCATGGTTGACATATCATTAACACAGAATTTGGGAAGTAATTGGCTCAGTACTGATCCTCGTGGGACCCCTGATACTATATCCCTCCATTGTGACCTTTTTGTTCCAATCATTACACAGAGTGAATCCACTGTACAGCACTTAAGAAAAAGCTTGACTAGAATGTCAAAGTCGATAATGTCGAAAGCTCTGCTGAATTCCAAAAATCACATAACAGTGGCCTGTTGTTTGTCCATTGTTTCAGTTCGTCGGTCACTCTCATAAGAGCCGTCTCGCGCTGCGATTCTGCCGGAAACTTGACTGGAATTCATCTAAAAGTTGATTTGACGTTAAATAATTAGTGAGCTACTAGTAAGCTATGTATTCTAAAGCGTTGGATAACGCTGGTACAATGCAAATGGGCCAGTAGTCGGACGGTCGTTTGGCAGATTCCTTCTGGGGTAATGGTTTTATGAGTCCCTGCTTCCAGGCTATTGGGAGGGCACGGGAGGTGAGAGAATAATTAAAAATGTCCGTTATTTTTGGCAGTAGTGGATAGATGAGAAAATTAGTTAATTGCACCGTTATATTATCGTGCCCTGCAACTGCCGAACGAATTCGCGTAGTTGACTTCCTGACCGTGTTAGGGCTTACCGGCTGCTTGTACCAACGACTGATACTTTAATAGATTCAATGGCTTGCGACCTTATGCATTTTGGTCAAGTAAAGGTATCGGTGTGGCGAAAGACTCATGTAGATGCTCAATAGGAACTAGAAATTCAGCTGTACATTTGGGTTTGTCTATTCCTAGACCTCGTAGATTTTTCCACGCGACAACTGATCTGTGACAGTCCTCATTTTATGAGTGGGCATATCTGAGCTTTGCATTTCTTACAGATTGACTAACTCGGTTGTGTAGTTGTTTGAGGTGTAATGATTATAAAAAATTGTATGTCCTGTGTGCTGCATTTCTGGCATTCATATGGTGTTTGATGTGATCTCCTAGTCATGGTGCAGGTTTTCTCCTTATTCTTACTGTATTTAGAGGAGGTGCATTAGCTGAGATTAATTATGAATATTATTGCAAAGCGTAAATTAGTACCATCATATAACTCCACTAACTTTGTAGAAAAAGAATTTTCAGTTGTTCATCTCAAATGCTATTGTATATGTAGGTTTTACTATGTATTTATGAAAAATGCTAATTTTGCATTCACTGTTTTGGAATACTGAAATTTATCTTCTGGAAGATGGGTAACCGCTTTTTTTAGTCAGTCTTTCGCTTCACATGAAGCAACCTTTTACCGTTTCGTATTGTACTCTGATTTTTTATACGTGCTTACCAAATACTATTCGTATCTTCTATCCCACCCGTACAGTTTTTCCCGTCCGCTTCTGCATACAATGCCTAGTTTATTATTCTTGGAAGTCAGAGCAGACACCTCAACTGTTTTATTTCAATAAGCTATTTTTTCCAATATACCTTCATGTCTACATCTACATGAATCCTCTGCACAGCACACTTAAGTGCCTGGCAAAGGGGTCATCGAACCATGTTTGCAATAATTCTCTGTTATTCCGCTCTCGAATATCGCACAGAAAAAACGAACATCTATATCTTTCAGTGCGAGCTCTGATTTCCCTTATTTTATTATGATGAGCGTTTCTCCCTATGTAGGTCGGCGGCCATAAAATATTTTCGCATTCGGAGGAGACGTTGGTGATTGAAATATCGTGAGAAGATTCTGCCGCCACGAGAAACGCCTTTGTTTTAATGATGTTTTGTTTTAATGATGTCCTGTATCATGGCTGTGACTCTCTCTCCCCTATTTCGCGATACTACAAAACCTGCTGCTCTTCTTTGAACGTTCTCGATGCACTCCATTAATCCTATCTGGTAAGGATCCCACACTGCGCAGCAGTACTCCAAAAGAGGACGGACAAGCTTAGTGCAGGCAGTCTATTAGTTAAATTTTTTAAGCATTCTGCCAATGAAACGCAGTCTTTGGCTAGTCTCCCCCACAACATTTTCTATGTGTTCTTTCCAATTTAAGTTGTTCGTAATTGTAGTTCATAGGTATTTAGTTGGATTTACCGCCTTTTGATTAGACTGATTTATCGTGTAACCGAAGTTTAACGGATTCCTTTTAGCACTCATGTGAGTGATCTCACACTTTTCATTATTTGGGGTCAATTGCCAATTTTCACACTATTCAGATATCTTTTCTAAATCGTTTTGCAATCTGTTTTGATCTTCTGACGAGTTTACTTGACAATAAACGGCAGCATCACCTGCAAAAAAAACCTAAGACAACTCTCAGCCGGCCAGAGTGGCCGAGCGGTTCAGTCTGGAACCGCCTCGGGCATGGATGTGTGTGATGTCCTTAGGTTAGTTAGGTTTAAGTAGTTCTAAATTCTATAGGACTGATGACCTCAAAAGTTAAGTACCATAGTGCTCAGAGCCATTTTTTGAACGGTTGCTCAGATTGTCTCCTAGGTCGTTTATTTAGGCAAGGAACAGCACGGGGCCTATAACAGTACCTTGCGGAACCTCAGATATCGCTTTTATTTTACTCGATGACTTTTCGTCAATTACTACGAACTATGGCCCCTCTCACAGCAAATTATCAATCCAGTCACATAACTAAGACGATATTCCATAATCATGCAATTTCACTACAAGCCGGTTGTGTGGTACCGTGTCAAAAGCCTCCTGGAAATCCAGAAATACGGAATCAATTTGAAATCCCTTGACAATAGCATTCAACAGTTCGTGTGTAAAGAGCTAGTTGTGTTTCACAAGAACGATGTTTTCTAAATCCTTGTTGACAGTGTGCCAATAGACCGTTTTCCTCAAGATAATTCATAATGTTCTAACACAATATACGTTCCAAAACCCTGCTGCATATCGGCGTTAATGATATGGGCCTGTAATTTAGTGGATACTTCTACTACCTTTCTTGAATATTGGTGTGACATATGCAGCTTTCCAGTCTTTGGGTACGGATCTTTCGTCAAGCGAACGGTTGAATATGATTGTTAAGTATGGACCTATTGCGTCAGCATACTCTGAAATGAATTTAATTGGTATACAGTCTGCACCAGAAGATTTGCTTTTCTTAAGTGATTTAAGTTGCTTCACTACTCCGAGGGTATCTACTTCTAAGTTACTCATGTTGACAGCTGTTCTTGGTTCGTGTACTAAAATATTTACTTCGTCTTCTTTGGTAAAGCAACTTCGAAAGGCTGTGTTTAGTAACTCTGCATTCGCACCACTGTCGTCGACAGTATTGCCACTGCTATCGCGCAGAGAAGTCATTTACTATGTCTTGCTGCTGGCATATTTTACATACGACCGGAGTCTCTTTGGATTTTCTACCAGGTTTCGAGATATAGTTTCGTTGTAGAAACTATTATACGCATCTCGCTTTGAAGTCCGCCCGAAATTTCGAGCTTCTGTAAAAGATCGTCAATCTTGGGGATTCTGCGTCTGTTTAATTTTGACATGTTTGTTTAGATGTTTCTGCAACAGTTTTGTGTACCGTGGAGGATCAGCTCTGTCTTTTGTTACCTTATTTGATATAAATCGCTCAATTACCTGCCGATACTATGTCTTTGAATTCAAGCCATATCTGGTCTACACTTATATTGTTAATTTGGAAGGAGTGGAGATTGTCTCTCACGAAAGCGTCAAGTGATTTTTATCTGATTTTTTGAATAGGTATATTTTTCGTTTATTTTTGGAGGATTTGGGGGTCAGAATATTCAGTCTGGCTACGACAACCTGTGTTCACTAATTCCTGTATCCGGTTTGATGCTCGTTATTAACTCAGGATTATGTGTTGCTAAGAGGTCAAGTGTGTTTTCCCAACCGTTTACTATTCGCGTGGGCTCATGAACTAACTACTCGAAATAATTTTCAGAGTATGGGTTTAGGACAACTTCGGATGATGTTTTATGCGTACCTCCGGAATTAAACATGTATTTTCGCCACCTCATCGAGGGTGAATTAAGGTCAACACCAACTGTAATCGTATGAGTCGGTACGTGTTTGAAATAAAACTCAAGTTTTCTTTGAAACTTTCAGCAATTCTATCATATGAATTGGGAGGTCGGTAAAAGGATCCATTTATTATTTTATTCCGGTTGTCAAGAATGACCGCTGGCCATACTAAGTTACAGGAACTGTCTGCTTCAATTTCGCTACAAGATAAACTATGCCTAACAGCAACAAACACGCCATTGCCAACTGTGCTTAGCTTATCCATTCGGAACACCGTTAGGTTCTTCGCAAAATTTTCCGCTGAACTCATCTCCGGCTTTAACCAGCTATGACGATTTGAGCATCAGTGCTTTCTACTAGCGCTTTGAGCTCTGGTACTTTTTCCAACTCTGCTACGACAATTTACAACTGTTATACCGATCTACGTTCTTCCTGCACCCTTTCAGACTGAAGTCCTTTTTGTATTTCCCGAGACCCTCTAACCTGAAAAAACCGCCCAGTCCACGCCACACAGCCCCTGCTACCTGTGTAGCCACTTCCTGCGCGTAGTGGACGCCTGATCTATTCAACAGAATCCGAAACCCCACGATCCTACATCTAGATCTACATCTACATTTATACACCGCAAGCCACCCAACGGTGTGTGGCGGAGGGCACTTTACGTGCTACTGTCATTACCTCCCTTTCCGGTTCCTGCCGCGTATGGTTCGCGGGAAGAACGACTGCCGGAAAGCCTTCGTGCGCGCTCGAATCTCTCTAATTTTACATGCTTTCCTAGGGCGCAAGTCGAGGAATCTGCAGCCTACAAGATCACAGAACCGTCTGAACCTCTGATTCAGACCCTCCACTCGGCCCCGTACCATAGGTCCGCAATCGGTCCTGTAAATGGTGAGCTCTGCTTTCATCTCACAAGCAAGACTGGCTGCCTTTACCACCTCTGCCAGCCGCTCAAAACCAGAGAGAAACTCTTCTGAACCAAACTGACAATTGATACCGACACTGGTACAGACGTGACTGCTAGATCTGTTACCTTTTTAACTTTTCCTGTAATGAACGCGACAAGTTTATTTTTCTCTAGCTTTGTTGCGCTCCACAGTGGACTTCCAGTCAATATAGAGGTAAGCTTTCAGGCAATTCTTCCTCACTTTCATGTCACTATTTTGGAACCAACAGAGTTATTGTGTTGAAGAATGGTCCCTCGTATTGTAGTACGCCACTTGTGACATCAATCGTATTTATGTCTGCTTTCTAGCAGGGAGAAATCATTTACTGCTTTTGCAACTCTGTTGTCATAAGTTTGTACGCTAAGCATGCCGCTGTTTCCATGTACTATCTTGGTCCTTGATTTGTTAACTATAACGCTACACCTTGTGGGTAATATGCTGCTCAAGTCTTTTCATTATTCTGTTCGAAGAGCTATGTCGAAATAAAACACAACTACCTGTTGATTCTGTACTTTAACTACAGATTTAACATTGTTTTCCATTGTGAGCTGGTTATTCGACGTATTAATCTGAAAAGAGACCGTAGAAATAAATAGAAAGAAAAAGAATACCTCACAATTTCCTTAATAGGCTACAAACTTGTCTTCCTTGATCCTCAAGTTTTATTACTCATCTTGCTTTCTGTTCGTATTTTATTCTTCTTGTGGTTCGTTCCTTTCGTGTAACTCATATAAACTCCATAAATGCAAGTTAAAATAAAAGACTGTTGATTATTTATGTCACTGCGTGCTTTCTCAGCAACAGGAACATTATATGTAAGCCGTCGCGTGTCATCCGAAGTTCGCACACTCTAGCTGGCGCAGTATTTGACACGTTGTTGGAGTGATATATATTTTGCCGCGAGTTCCATACAGCTCCGTTGCCAGCAGGCTGTTAAATATTTTACACTGCAAGGCCACTGTCGGACTGGCGTAACAGCTGGACAGTGTTTAAGAATTAATTACAAGGTAACGCTACGTTACTGAAACAAAACTATTCTCTGGCGCAAGTGCAGTGATTCAAGGAGTACAGGTGTAGATGTACACTGCTGAACTGCCAGTCTAGAAAGTTAGTAATTCGCTCTAGTCTGTTATCATGCAGCACCAATGATAAATATTCCTTTATTGTTCGTTGCACTTTATCGTATTTATGTAACGACATCATAAGGCAGCCAAGCAAGCTAAAACTATATAATGTTGTTGCAGTGTGTGATTCATTTTCACTCATCTGAACAGTCGTACATAGAAATAAGTATAACGTACAAATGTATAAGTACAGTATCCAAATTAAGAAACCTGACCCCGGACAGTTTCTCTACGCTGAGACCAGGTGCTTCGCGTATCTACAACGCGTCTCTATGTAAACGCCTCTTCGTATCTCTATAGAAGGTTACTGTTTTCGCCTACAGCCGCTTGCGCTTCGCAGTTGAAGGCTGTCCAAAGCGCTGCCAGATGTCAGGAATTTCCTTAATTTGACTCGACTGTACGAGTGGTCGAGTTGTAAACAATGAAGTATTAAGACTACACACATTATGAGGCAATCTTCACGCATCTCGGTGTTTATGACATCAATCTCTTGAATTATGTGTCGTACAGTGATGTACTTGTGGAGATACATTCAGCGGGAAATATTTTGAAAACGGAGGTAGTAGAAAAGGAGTAATCAATTTGAACTTCAGACGCAATACGGCAGTGATTCACACTTCTCGGTGTTTATGAATCCACCTCACCTGAACTATTTGTGGTACAATAATACACTTTTGTATGTGCATTTAGCGGCTTATTTGGACACTGTGTGCGAAACTTATTGCAAATAAAGTTAGTAGAACAGAAGTAATACATTTAAAAGTTGTGCATGATGCGGAAGTTTTTCTTCACGCTTATTTATGACGTCACATCTCCTGAACAGTGATAGGTCGGTGGTTCTTCCCCTACAGCAATTGTTGCCTGAGAGTAAAGTACTTACGTGCAAAGTTTGGTTGAAACTGCTGCAGTGATTAAGGAGGACGAGATGTGGAACACACACACACACACACACACACACACACACACACACACACTTACATTTTATAATATCTATGGATTTATTCCTTATGATTGGCAGTCAGAAATATTTATTAATTTTTTCTCCATTATGACAACTGTGAATATTTTTTGTGGTTCTGACGAAAGGAATGAAGTCACCTCTAAAAATGGTTCAAATGGGTCTAAGCACTATGGGACTTAACATCTGAGGTCATCAGTCCCCAAGACTTAGAACTACCTAAACCTAACTAACATAAGGACATCACACACGTCCATGCCCGAGGCAGGACTCGAACCTGCGAAAGTAGCAGCAGCGCGGTTCCGGGCTGAAGCGCCTAGAACCGCGCGGCCACTCGTAATATTGAATGGTATATCAACAAAGAAATTGTTGACAGGTGAAAGTAATAACTACCTCCAAGCAATTTACTCGTTACGGAATACGGGCATTAGCAATATTTGCTGTATAAATTCAAAACTTACATCTTGCCTTCATTTGTATTAATTTATTATGCTCAAATATACAGATGCCAATATTTCGAGGTAACATTTCAAAAATCTTATACATAGGTCTTGCCGCAATCAGTTTACAACAAAAGTGAAATTCATGCTGCCAGCTGCTGATGATATTCTTGATTATCTCGGAAATGAAGGGATCGAGGTACGAAACCCCAGATGCATTGGAAGTAGACGTGTTACGTAGACACTGGAACACGGCGTTCACTCGTGCAGTTCCTTCTCGCGCTCCTCGTACTTCTTGGTGTACGTTCCCTCGGGGTCGTACTTGGCCTTCAGCTGTTCCCAGGTGTCTTTCTTGTGGTTGATGAGGTGCTTCAGCACTTTCTTCGTGCCGGCCTTCTGCTTCTCGTTGCACTTGGCACACTCGTTACTCAGTGCGTCGGGGATGGCTTCTGGAATAAAGAGAAATACACATTTTATGAGACTAGACGGTCTGGCTGATCGGAGAGAACCACAAAATATTTATTACCTCCCAGTGGAAACAAATTATTCCATTTTAACGCTCTTGCCGTCGATAAGCTATCTCAATTTTTACTATCACAATGAACGAATGGCTACCTTCAGTTAACATTAAAAGACGAGCTGGACATGGATTTGTGCCTAATAGACTGTATCAGTTGCTGCTTGGCTAGTGAATGAAATTACACATATTTTACATCACACATACATTGTTACACTAGCTTAAGGATTTTGAATTATGTAATACTAATATTAACAGATAAAAACGCAATTCAGTCCCCTAAATTATTGTAAACTGTTATCTTAACCATGAGATTATCTAGGATGTCATCTGATCCGCTTCTTGGGGAATTCTGAGATTTTTTATCTAGGATTTATTGTCAATCCTACAATTCCGCACTGATCTAGTCTGTGCAGTGGTAAAGACATTGGGCGGTTCTTAGGGATGGGCTAGGTTAAAATACACACCCACCCATTCAGAAACTAGATTTTCTCTCGTTTACATTAATAGTTTTAGGCGAATATCGGGCTGGTTCTTTGTCATCCATATTCTAATTCTGTTTGTGCACCATCTCTAACCGTCAACTTGTCGTTAAACCCTACGTAATTTTCCTTTTTTCCCTCTCCAAAAGTTCGGTGTCAGGCTATTCGACGTACCCATTAGAGGCAGACTGACAGTTTTAATACAATGAAAACACTTTGGTAAATGTATTTGGAAATGGTAAGGTGTTACAAGGTTATATAATTTAAAACAACACCATCTGTTTCTTTTCATTGCGTTTCAAAATGCAGCGAGTATTAGCTGCCAGCTTGTATAAGTGAACAGATGTACGTTTGTAGAAATACTGAAACCTAACTGGATTTTTTCTGAATCATAGTCGTTCTGCCGAGAAGATTTTTTTTATTCGTCTAGCGCTATTAGAAGCAACTTTGCTGTCGTGCCAGATGCCTTTTCTGCTGGTCTGAAGCTCAGATTTCTTTCCTTGGCTTCTGTTGCTTTTCTTCAGTTCAGTAACTGTTCTACTTTTCACGTTCTTCGAAGTCTTTCAATATGCAGAGAAGATATCTGAGATATTATAATCTAATTCTCATCTGGTATTTTATAGCTCTTCGAATTCGTTTATCTGAAACATTAGAGATGGACTTCTTCTTGTAGATCTCTCGCAAATCTCTTCGCAAATCTTAAGTGAACCTGAATCTTGCGAAGTAGCTGTGCAACGTCGTAAAACATTGGAAGTAAGAGGTCTTTTCGAACATACGAAGGAAGAAACGTTAATGGTCGTATGACAACGTCTCTGCAATCGCTCTGCTGTGAGCGTGAAGTCAGATGTGGAGGGCGGGGGGGAGGGATGAAGAGTGATGACGGTGGAGGGAGGAGGGGTTGAAAAATTCTTTCGCAACCCTGCAGAAAATTTTCGATCGTTTAGATTTATAGATTGATAATTCACCAACCGGTTTCTTCTGCAAGAATGCTACTAATTCCTACTCACTTTCGTATTCAACTGTGCTCTGTTTGCAGTGACCTTCGTGTTGACGAGATGATATATCTTAATGTCGTGTAAGGGAAGAAAAAAAGAGAAGAGTCTGCTTTGAGATTTTGATTTATAGAGTTGTTTATAATATTCTGGTACGAGATTATTTTCTTACGGTTCCATCATACAATTAATATTTCAGAAAGGTATCTTGAAATCAGGGTACGCGAAAACAAGTTACAGGAACTTGTTTCGTTTGAAAACAAGTTATCATAGCAGTTACTTGCAAATGGCTCAGTAACCACTTGAAGACGACCTGATGTGACGGTATTGGATTTGAGAGTTTCAGTGAATGTAAGGAAATTCATGTGATATATCGCTGATTTAAAAGTTGAGACAAGTGACACCTTTCGATTATTGCAGAGCTGATATCAATCAACTGCATAAGGGCCAGTAGAAGGGAATTGTAACGAGATCAGACTTTTTGTTTAGGCATACGATTCAATGTGTGACACTTCACTGTAGCGGTGAGTACGTCCTCGAGTAGTGCATTGGAATACTAGAGAAAGACCTCTGGAACCCAGTGTCGCAGAATAGAGTGCCAGAACGAAAATAACGCGGTACTAAATAGAAATTGGGTTAGATCTATTTCTGTATTATATTTGTCAACTTAATTGTTTAACGCAATGGTGAGGCTGAAGACGGGTGCCGCAAAAATTAATCGAGGAAGTTTTGGAAACATTCCTCTGAAATGTCATTACTTTTAGAAACTTGGAAACTTCTACTAACAGGAATCAGCAAGGCTGAAGCGGCAGTAACTTTGGGTAAAGAATAATGATTTAGGCGCATTCATCTGCAGCTTATTGCTTAACAGTGATTCAATTTTTCATCGCCAATGGCGTCAGTAGAGACGGAGAAGAAATTTTATGAACTGTCCATCCTCAGTAAGTGTGGTGTCACCGCCAGACACCACACTTGCTGGGTGGTAGCCTTTAAATAGGCCGCGGTCCGTTAGTATACGTCGGACCCGCGTGTCGCCACTATCAGTGATTGCAGACCGAGCGCCGCCACACGGCAGGTCTAGAGTGACTTCCTAGCACTCGCCCCAGTTGTACAGCCGACTTTGCTAGCGATGCTTCACTGACAAAATACGCTCTCATTTGCCGAGACGATAGTTTAGCATAGCCTTCAGCTACGTCATTTGCTACGACCTAGCAAGGCGCCATATTCAGTTACTATTGATATTGTGAATCGTGTACCGTCAAGAGCGACGTTCATCATTAATGGAAAAGTTAAGTATTCCACCAGCTACGTCCGTTTATCTAATTTCCTTGTCCTGTTCCAGGCCTCACGCCAGCCTGCGTGAGCTAAAACGCGTGCATGTCGGCCTCCTCTAGTAACACGGTGTTGGCTCTCCTGCCAACCACAACAGTAATAGGTTAGTAACTAGCTGCAGTCTACGACAGCTATGGTGAAAGTACACATCCGCCTTAACGGAGTGTGATGCAAATATTTAGGTCGAACTGAAATCAGAAGCAAATTAAATATTAAAAGGAAGAATTTAGAATGTTTCATATTTATTCCAAAGCACTGATGAAATCACTATAAAACAATATATTAATCTTAAAAAGAAACTGTTACGATATGAACCTCAAATAACGCTCCCACACATGGACCCCCCCCCCCCGCCTCCACCCCCCCCCCACCCACCCATACAAAACAGAGTTTATTCCAGGCTGATTCACCATGTGTGTTGTCAACGTTCCTCTAGACATTATACTGCACACTTCACCGTTAGACATGCTGTGCAAATAAGAAATTTAAGAAGACTGCTAATCAAAAGAAATGAAAATTACACTTTCGTGTAAAATTGGTTCTCGCTGACTGTTTCAACCTGTAACGAGTAACCTAGTGAACGGTCCGTGAACAGAAAGAGATTTGGTGACTGTGAGGAGTTGCGATGGGTTTAGTTGCAAAATATTCTCAAAGTTTTGACAAAAACCCTTGTCATTTTTAGTCGATGATTTAGACTTTTGGTGAAAGAAAGCGTACCAATGTGCTATAACAGTATTTCAAATATTTCAAATGTTTAGGGACACTTTTCGGTTCAAAGTTTCACAACCTCAGTGATTATTACTATATCGGGAATGCTGTAGGTAGTATGTATTTCTCGTGTCGTTTATATATCCTGTAAATACAAAGCGCTCTAGCAATGACGGACATGTGTGGGTGACTGACTGTTTTTTTTCGGGGATCGGCAGAGAACTGTAAACAGTAAGTGGAAATTTCACTGGACGGAGAATGCCAGTACACATAGTGCCCCTGGAAGAATGGTCAGTCTTCAAGGCTATGACAGGAACGATCATTCGAAGCAAATGAAAATCTAGTAAACATTGACTCTAAAATGAATACCTTAACAGCTATGGCACTTACGTCTTCATCGTCGGTAGTATAAAACAAATCTCTTCTACTGCAGGTTCTTTGGTTTCCAGGTTTTGGGTGGAGGTAGTACGGACCAAAACAAGAAAAAATTTTCTGCTAAACTTGGGCTCTAAAATGCATACCTTAACAGCTACGAGCACTTGTCCAATAGAAGAGATGCGTTCCACAGTAGCGAGGCCGAACAAGTGCTCATACCTCTTAAGGTACGCATTTTGGACCCCATGTTTACTGGACTTTTTTGTTTCGAGTGGCCATACCTGTCATATCCTGAATATGACTGTTCCTCCTGGGACACCTTGTATTACAGCGTACAGTGGCGCGCGTGCGGTGCGACACTTACTCTTGAGCTCCTTGCCGTCAGCGGTGCAGTTGGAATCTCCCTCCTCCAGCAGGCACTGCGTGTACTTGTTGAAGAGCCGCTCGTTGCCCAGGATCTCGTCCAGGTCGACGTTGTCGTACTTGGTGGTGTACTTCTCCTCGGCGGCGGCGACGGCGACCACGGCTAGCGCCGCGACGAGCACCAGGCTGGCCTTCATGTCCGCAGTGAGAGGTTGCTGGCTGCCGTGCGAGAGTCCCCGTGCTGCCGGTCGCCGCCCTTATATACACACCTTACCCCCACCACGTCACGCGCATCTAGCCTGTCTAGGGAGGCAACGTACGTTCACTGCTCCTCGTCGTTTCTCACAATTGCCAACACCGAACTGCTTCTTGTTATCGGAGGAAACAAACCTGAAAAAGCCGTGCGGTCTAAGGCGCTGCAGTCATGGACTGTGCGGCTGGTCCCGGCGGAGGTTCGAGTCCTCCCTTGGCCATGGGTGTGTGTGTGTTTGTCCTTAGGATAATATAGGTTAAGTAGTGTGTAAGCTTAGGGACTGATGACCTTAGCAGTTAAGTCCCATAAGATTTCACACACATTTTTGAAACCTGAAAATTTCCTATACGCTATGGGATCGCCCGTGTTTCGTTCAAAAAGCTGAACAACTTAAAGCCGAGAATTCGTCCGGGTTGTATGGCCGTGGTCCGTTGAACTGTTCTATCCCTGACGTTTCGTCCAAGGCTACGTTGGACATCTTCGGAGGTACTCCTGGTTGTGCTGAGTCTTGCCAACTGACGAGTCGAACGTTGAAGAGCGGCCTAAATAGCGTGGAAAGTGGGCGTGGTCTGGATTTCACGTGATACCAGAGATAAACCTTGTCAAAGTTAAGATATAACTATCGATCACAATACGTCAAAGATAAAAATTTCTCATCGATTCTGTAGCACCACTGCCCATATATCGCTGAGTTTCATGGCTTCTTCTTTTCTGTTAAAAATATCCCGATGTTTACATATTTCGATGGCTTCTCTGTGTAGCCGTGGATAATAGTTCGTGATAGTACATAAAACTTCAGTTTCCGAAAATTTCACTACGTGATCACCCGACTGAAGAGCATGTTCCGCAAATGGTGTATACAAGATTCCGTGTATATGTGGTAGGGTCTACAATGGAACTACAAAGACAAGTTTGAATACACGGTTGAAGGAACATAAAAGTCTTTGCCGACTAGGGAAAAGCAGACAAGTCAGCCATGGCGGAACATGCTCTTCAGTCGGGTGACCACGTAGTGAAATTTTCGGAAACTGAAGTTTTATGTACTACGACGAAAAATTATCCACGGCTATATAGAGAAGCCATCAGAAAATAGAAACATGGGGATAATTTTAACAGAAAAGAAGAAGCCATGAAACTCAGCGATATATGGACAGTGGCGCTACAGAATCGATGAGAACTTCATATCTTCGACGTACTATGATCGATAGTTATATTTTATCTTGCACAAGGTTCATCTCTGGTATCACGTGAAATCCAGACCACCCCCACTTTTCACGGTATTTAGGCCGTTATTCGACCTCCGACTCTAGTCAGTCAGCAAGACTAACCACAACCAGGAGCACCTCCGAAGATGTCCAAAACGTCAGGGACAGAAGAGTTCCACGGACCACGGCCATACATCTCCGAAGAATTCTCGGCAGCTGAAACATCCGATCGTGAAAGCCTTCATTGTATGAATAACTTAATGTTCTCCTACGTATCCTAAATAAGCGTGCCCTATTTGTCGCCGGCCAGAGTGACCGAGCGGTCCTAGGCGCTACTGTCCGGAACCGCGCGACCGCTTCGGTCGCAGGTTCGAATCCTGCCTCGGGCATGGATGTGTGTGTTGCCCTTAGGTTAGTTAGGTTTAAGTAGTTCTAAATGCTAGGGGACTGATAACCTCAGAAGTTAAGTCCCCTAATGCTCAGAGCTGTTTGAACCATTGAACCCTATCTGTTGACATGCCTCTCCAGTTTACAGTTGGACAATAATAACTGTCGCCTTATGGTGAATGCTTAGTCTCCTTTTTTCTATACTTACACAGTGACTCCTGGAAAAATGTAGTAGCGTTTCAAAGTTTCATTTTTCTTTAGTACTTGTAATATTTAGTTATCTAGTGTCTTTGTGTCGCATTAACTATGCAATAGAAATGCTTTTTTGTATTCAACCGGATGAAGTTACGGTTCTGCTACTGTACAAAGGGCACTTGCTTTTTGTGGGCAGTCTACATCTACATGGATACTCTGCAAATCACATTCAAGTGCCTGGTAGAGGGTTCTTCGAACCACCTTCACAAGTCTCTATTATTCCAATCTCGTACAGCGCGCGGAAAGAGGGAACACCTATATCTTTCCGTATGAGCTCTGATTTCCCTTATTTTATCGTGGTGATCGTTCCTCCCTATATACGTCGGTGTCAACAAAATATTTTCCCATTCGGAGTAGAAAGTTGGTGATTGGAATTTCGTGAGAAGATTCAGTCGGAACGAAAAAGTCTTTCTTTTAATGATTTCCAGCCCAAATCGTGTATCATTTCTGTGACACTCTCTCCTATATTTCGCGATAGTACAAAACGTGCTGCTCTTCTTTGAACTTTTTAAATGAACTCCGTCAAAGCTATCTGGTAAGGATCTCACACCGCGCAGCAGTATTCTAAAAGAGGACGGACAAGCGTAGTGTAGGCAGTCTCCTTAGTAGGTCTGTTACATTTTGTAAGTGTCCTGCCAATAAAACACAGTCTTTGCTTAGCCTTCCCCACAACATTTTCTATGTGTTCCTTTCAATTTAAGTTGTTCGTAATTGTAATACCTAGGTATTTAGTGTGGTGCAAACCATGCTATCCAAGGACCGTTCTTTGACTCAAAATTTTAACCTGGTGTAGGACTGTCTATTTCATACCAGCTTTACGAATGTGATGTATTTCCTAGAGCTTTGGATCATTTCTGTTGTTGCCGGCCGGTGTGGCCAAGCGGTTCTAGGCGCTTCAGTCTGGAACCGCGCGACCGCAACGGTCGCAGGTTCGAATCCTGCCTCGGGCATGGATGTGTGTGTTGTCCTTAGGTTAGTTAGGTTTAAGTAGTTTTAACTTCTAGGGGACTGATGACCTCAGATGTTAAGTCCCATAGTGCTCAGAGCCATTTGAACCACTTTTTTGATCATTTCTGTTGATACAGGTGTTTCACCATAAAACTGTTCTTGACTAGTGTTGTAATACACTACAAATATACACAAGAAAAAAAAGGAGAAGCAGAGAAACAAATGATCACAATTTCAGAAAAAATGGTCCATTTATTCCTGAATGAGCATCACGTATTAAGTCCACCTCTGACCCTTACGTAAGCAGTTATTCGGCTTGGCATTGAGTAATAGAGATATTGGATGTCATCTTAGGGGATATTGTGCCAAATTCTGTCATTTGTCCAACTGGTGTGTAGGGTCGTCAAAATCCCGAGTTGTTTGGAAGACGCTGGCCATAGTATTTCAAGCGTTCCCGATTAGGGGGGAGATCTGCCGACCTTTCTAGACAAGGTAGGGTTCGACAAGGACGAAGACTAGCGTTAGAAACTCTCGCCGTCTCCAGCGGGCATTATCTTGTTGAAACATAAGCCCAGGACGGCTTGTCGTGAGGAGCAACAAAACGGGGCGTAGAACATCATCGACGTACCACTGTGCTGCAATGGTGCCGAGGATGCCATTCGAAGGGGCTTTCTATGAAATGAAATGGCATCCTCTCCTGGTTGTCGGGCTGTATGACAGGTATTTCACCGCTGGCCAGGGCTTCCCCAGACACGTCTTCGCTGGCCATCGGTGCGGTGGGATACAATCCGAAAACAAAGGATGTAGGTTACAGTACACTTGTTCGCCCACTGCTTGAATATTGCTCAACAGTGTGGGATCCGTACCAGATAGGATTGATAGAAGGGATAGAGAAGATCCAACGGAGAGCAGCGCGCTTCGTTACAGGATCGTTTAGTAATCGCGAAAGCGTTACGGAGATGATAGATAAACTCCAGTAGAAGACTCTGCAGAAGGGACGCTCAGTAGCTCGGTACGGCCTTTGTTGAAGTTTCGAGAACATACCTTCACCGAGGAGTGTGCTCCCTGCCGCCGTTGGATAAGCAGCTGCAGCAGCAAGTCGTATACTCCTAGCTCACTCATTTGTTACATAGTTTAATTCTTAATTTCTTTGCGTGTTTTTCGAACTTGCATTGTTTAATTCATAAATTTCGGGCGTATTATAGTATTTGAGAGTTGTAGCATCGCGTTTTAGTACCTGAATAGTGTAAAATCGCGTAGTCTCCTTCCGCCGCCTAGCAGTGTGTCAGCAGTGCACAAGTGGCAGCATTACTGCATTTACTAGGCAATCTTGTATTTTAATAACCGTTTAAATTTTGTGTCGATTTGTTTGTGCTCTCTGTAGATTAGTTCAGATGTTCTTTGCACAATAGTTTTTAGCATGGATAGGGACTGCAACTGCTGTGTTCGGATGCAGGCTGAGTTGGCATCCCTTCGCTCCCAGCTTCAGGCAGTTTTGGCAACGGTCACACAGCTTGAGGCTGTTGCCAATGGGCATCACTGTGGGGGTCCGGATGGGGGTTTGTCGGGCACGGCCAGCTCGTCCCACGCATCCCCCGATCGGACTACAACTGTGGTTGCCCAGGATACTGCCCGCATTGAGGCTGATCCCTCACCTGTGGTAGAGTGGGAGGTCGTCTCAAGGTGTGGCAGGGGGCGAAAGATTCCGGAGGGCTGAACGAAAGGCCTCTCCAGTTTGTCTGACGAACCGGTTTCAGGCTCTGTCTCAGGCTGATACTGATCTTCGGCCTGACATGGCTGCTTGTCCTGTTCCAGAGGTTGCCCCTCAGTCTGCAAGATCCGGGCGGTCGCAGAGGGTGGGCTTACTGGTAGTTGGGAGCTCCAACGTTAGGCGCGTAATGAGGTCCCTTAGGGATATGGCAGCAAGGGAGGGGAAGAAAACCAAAGTGCACTCCGTATGCATACCGGGGGGAGTCATTCCAGATGTGGAAAGGGTCCTTCCGGATGCCATGAAGGGTACAGGGTGCACCCATCTGCAGGTGGTCGCTCATGTCGGCACCAATGATGTGTGTCGCTATGGATCGGAGGAAATCATCTCTGGCTTCCGGCGGCTATCTGATTTGGTGAAGACTGCCAGTCTCGCTAGCGGGATGAAAGCAGAGCTCACCATCTGCAGCATCGTCGACAGGACTGACTGCGGACCTTTGGTACAGAGCCGAGTGGACGGTCTGAATCGGAGGCTGAGACGGTTCTGCGACCGTGTGGGCTGCAGATTCCTCGACTTGCGCCATAGGGTGGTGGGGTTTCGGGTTCCGCTGGATAGGTCAGGAGTCCACTACACGCAACAAGCGGCTACACGGGTAGCAGGGGTTGTGTGGCGTGGGCTGGGCAGTTTTTTAGGTTAGATGGCCTCGGGCAAGTACAGAAAGGGCAACAGCCTCAACAGGTGCGGGGCAAAGTCAGGACATGCGGGGACCAAGCAGCAATCGGTACTGTAATTGTAAACTGTCGAAGCTGCGTTGGTAAAGTACCGGAACTTCAAGCGCTGATAGAAAGCAACGAAGCTGAAATCGTTATAGATACAGAAAGCTGGCTGAAGCCAGAGATAAATTCTGCAGAAATTTTTACAAAGGTACAGACGGTGTTTAGAAAGGATAGATTGCATGCAACCGGTGGTGGAGTGTTCGTTGCTGTTAGTAGTAGTTTATCCTGTAGTGAAGTAGAAGTGGATAGTTCCTGTGAATTATTATGGGTGGAGGTTACACTCAACAACCGAGCTAGGTTAATAATTGGCTCCTTTTACCGACCCCCCGACTCAGCAGCATTAGTGGCAGAACAACTGAGAGAAAATTTGGAATAAATTTCACATAAATTTTCTCAGCATGTTATAGTCTTAGGTGGAGATTTCAATTTACCAGATATAGACTGGGACACTCAGATGTTTAGGACGGGTGGTGGGGACAGAGCATCGAGTGACATTATACTGAGTGCACTATCCGAAAATTACCTCGAGCAATTAAACAGAGAACCGACTCGTGGAGATAACATCTTGGACCTACTGATAACAAACAGACCCGAACTTTTCGACTCTGTAAGTGCAGAACAGGGAATCAGGAATAGGAATATAATAAAAGGGAGGAAGGTTTATCTGTTTAGCAAGAGTGATAGAAGGCAGATTTCAGACCACCTAACAGATCAAAACGAAAATTTCTGTTCCGACACTGACAATGTTGAGTGTTTATGGAAAAAGTTCAAGGCAATCGTAAAATGCGTTTTAGACAGGTACGTGCCGAGTAAAACTGTGAGGGACGGGAAAAACCCACCGTGGTACAACAACAAAGTTAGGAAACTACTGCGAAAGCAAAGAGAGCTTCACTCCAAGCTTAAACGCAGCCAAATCCTCTCAGACAAACAGAAGCTAAACGATGTCAAATTTAGCGTAAGGAGGGCTATGCGTGAAGCGTTCAGTGAATTCTAAAGTAAAATTCTATGTACCGACTTGACAGAAAACTCTAGGAAGTTCTGGTCTTACGTTAAATCAGTAAGTGGATCGAAACAGAATATCCAGACACTCTGGGACGATGATTGCACTGAAACAGAGGACGACACACGTAAAACTGAAATACTAAACACCTTTTTCCAAAGCTGTTTCACAGAGGAAGACCGCACTGCAGTTCCTTCTCTAAATCCTCGCACAAACGAAAAAATGGCTGACATCGAAATAAGTGTCAAAGGAATAGAAAAGCAACTGGAATCACTCAACAGAGGAAAGTCCACTGGATCTGACGGGATACCATTTCGATTCTACACAGAGTACGCGAAAGAACTTGCCCCCCTTCTAACAGCCGTGTACCGCAAGTCTCTAGAGGAACGGAAGGTTCCAGATGATTGGAAAAGAGCACAGGTAGTCCCAGTCTTCAAGAAGGGTCGTCGAGCAGATGCGCAAAACTGTAGACCTATATCTCTGACGTCGATCTGTTGTAGAATTTTAGAACATGTTTTTTGCTCGAGTATCATGTCGTTTTTGGAAACTCAGAATCTACTATGTAGGAATCAACATGGATTCCGGAAACAGCGATCGTGTGAGACCCAACTCGCTTTATTTGTTCATGAAACCCAGAAAATATTAGATACAGGCTCCCAGGTAGATGCTATTTTTCTTGACTTCCGGAAGGCGTTCGATACAGTTCCGCACTGTCGCCTGATAAACAAAGTAAGAGCCTACGGAATATCAGACCAGCTGTGTGGCTGGATTGAAGAGTTTTTAGCAAACAGAACACAGCATGTTGTTATCAACGGAGAGACGTCTACAGACGTTAAAGTAACCTCTGGCGTGCCACAGGGGAGTGTTATGGGACCATTGCTTTTCACAATATATATAAATGACCTAGTGGATAGTGTCGGAAGTTCCATGCGGCTTTTCGCGGATGATGCTGTAGTTTACAGAGAAGTTGCAGCATTAGAAAATTGTAGCGAAATGCAGGAAGATCTGCAGCGGATAAGCACTTGGTGCAGGGAGTGGCAACTGACCCTTAACATAGACAAATGTAATGTATTGCGAATACATAGAAAGAAGGATCCTTTATTGTATGATTATATGATAGCGGAACAAACACTGGTAGCAGTTACTTCTGTAAAATATCTAGGAGTATGCGTGCGGAACGATTTGAAGTGGAATGATCATATAAAATTAATTGTTGGTAAGGCGGGTACCAGGTTGAGATTCATTGGGAGAGTCCTTAGAAAATGTAGTCCATCAACAAAGGAGGTGGCTTACAAAACACTCGTTCGACCTATACTTGAGTATTGCTCATCAGTGTGGGATCCGTACCAGATCGGGTTGACGGAGGAGATAGAGAAGATCCAAAGGAGAGCGGCGCGTTTCGTCACAGGGTTATTTGGTAACCGTGATAGCGTTACGGAGATGTTTAGCACTCAAGTGGCAGACTGTGCAAGAGAGGCGCTATGCATCGCGGTGTAGCTTGCTCGCCAGGTTTCGAGAGGGTGCGTTTCTGGATGAGGTATCGAATATATTGCTTCCCCCTACTTATACCTCCAGAGGAGATCACGAATGTAAAGTTAGAGAGATTAGTGCGCGCACGGAGGCTTTCAGACAGTCGTTCTTCCCGCGAACCATACGCGACTGGAACAGGAAAGGGAGGTAATGACAGTGGCACGTAAAGTGCCCTCCGCCACACACCGTTGGGTGGCTTGCGGAGTATAAATGTAGATGTAGATGTAGGAGTGAAGCAGTATATTGCTCCCTCCTACGTATATCTCACAAAGAGATCGTGAGGATAAAATCAGAGAGATTAGAGCCCACACAGAGGCATACCGACAATCTTTCTTTCCACGAACAATACGAGACTGGAATATAAGAGGGAACCGATAGAGGTACTCAAAGTACCCTCCGCCACACAACATCAGGTGGTTTGCGGTGTATGGACACCCTTACAGCATAGCAGTACTTAGGCGATATTCTCTGCCCCGTTTTGTTTCTCTTCGTGACAAGCCATCATGGTCTTCCATTTCAGCAAAGACAATGGGCGCCCACACAAGGCGAGAGTTTCGAGCACTTGTCTTTGTACCTATCGAACCCTACAATGGCCAATGTGGTAGGAGGATCTCTCCCCAACAGAGAACGTTTGTATCAGTATGGGTAGGGCCCTCCAACTAGCTAAGGATTTAAGACGCCAATTAGAATTTGTATGCCTCAGGAGAACACCCCACAACTCTGTCACTCATGCCAAGCCGAATAGCTGCTTGTAGAAGGCCAGAGGTGGACCAGTGCGTTATTGACTTGCTCAATTTGCGCTCAGTTTGTGAAGGTCTTTCACTTGAATAAATCAAACAATTTTTCTGAAATTTAATCATTTATTTGTCCGTACATGCCGCTGGTGGCCGAGCGTTTCTAGGCGCTTCAGTCTGGAACTGCGCGACCGCTATGGTCGCAGATTCGAATCCTGCCTCGGGCATGGATGTGTGTGATGTCCTTAAGTTAGTTAGGTTTAATTAGTTCTAAGTTCTAGGCGACTGATGACCTCAGAAGTTAAGTCGCATAGTGCTCAGAGCCATTTGAACCATTTTTGACGTCTTCAGCTGATGGTGTGTGAATACAATTTACTCAACGTAGAGAAGTTAGAAATATATTCCCATCTATCGAATATGTATGTTTACAACCCTGAAAAAAAGAACGTTAAAGTAAGATGCAAAAAAGCCATTGCACAAAAGATTCAGAAGGTAAAAGGGATTTCAGTAAGAAGAAACAACTGCTAATGCGGCAAACATACAGGATGTCAGGTTTACGTGAATGATTACACTGTCATATGTTTCTGAACATGTCTTGAAGAGAGGAATGGAACACAGGATAAAAAAATAAGGAGTGCTATTTTTTAAAAATAATACTGCTGTACATGTGTTCATAACGAAGAAAGTAAGAAAAAAACAATCATGTTGCTTAATGTTCTTCTGGTAGCTAAACAATATTTGCTTGCTACATTCTTTATTTCACTTCAGGACAAAAAGTTACTTGAGGTAGTCAAGATAAATGTGACACCCTATACAGGGTGTTACAAAAAGGTACGGCCAAACTTTTAGGAAACATTCCTCACACACAAAGAAAGAAAATATGTTATGTGGGCATGTGTCCGGAAACGCTTACTTTCCATGTTAGAGCTCATTTTATTACTTCTCTTCAAATCACATTAATCATGGAATGGAAACACACAGCAACAAAACGTACCAGCGTGACTTCAAACAATTTGTTACAGGAAATGTTCAAAATGTCCTCCGTTAGCGAGGATACATGCATCCACCCTCCGTCGCATGGAATCCCTGATGCGCTGATGCAGCCCTGGAGAATGGCATATTGTATCACAGCCGTCCACAATACGAGCACGAAGAGTCTCTACATTTGGTACCGGGGTTGCGTAGACAAGAGCTTTCAAATGCCCCCATAAATGAAAGTCAAGAGGGTTGAGGTCAGGAGAGCGTGGAGGCCATGGAATTGGTCCGCCTCTACCAATCCATCGGTCACCAAATCTGTTGTTGAGAAGCGTACGAACACTTCGACTGAAATGTGCAGGAGCTCCATTGTGCATGAACCACATGTTGTGTCGTACTTGTAAAGGCACATGTTCTAACAGCACACGTAGAGTATCCCGCATGAAATCATGATAACGTGCTCCATTGAGCGTAGGTGGAAGAACATGGGGCCCAATCAAGATGCTACGTACTGATGTGCTTGATGCTAGTACTGTAGAGCAATGAGTCGCATGTCAACACAAATACCGAAGACAACATTACCTTCTTCAATTGGGCCAACTGGCGGTGAATCGAGGAAGTACAGTACATACCGACGAAACTAAAATGAGCTCTAACATGGAGATTAAGCGTTTCCGGACACATGTCCACATAACATCTTTTCTTTATTTGTATGTGAGGAATGTTTCCTGAAAGTTTTGCCGCACCATTTTGTAACACCCTGCATATTTGGTATGTTAGCAATTCTTTATTTTTATAAAAATCTTTTTTATCTTGTGTAACCTTTACTACAGTGTCTTTCCTGAATCTTACTTTATCTGCTTTATTTGTAGAGTTGCAAAGTTCATATCTTTTTTCATATCTTGTCCATGTTTAACGTATAGCCAACCAACAAATGTATCCAAAGCACACACCAGGAAAGAAGCCACAGGTAACAGAGTTATAGGAAGATCTCTAGGTTTCGTTACTATATAAAAGATTCCATGAATATGCTTCAAAATTTTGACTATTGGATAGTTTCTTTGGCTGTCTGGTAATTTCAAAACTGCAACAAACATGGATGAAATACGAATATATAAGGTATAAAGTAACGCAGTTCGAGGAGGACTATGTACACAACTTTCCAACCCATCTTAGGATAAACGGGAAGTGTAGATGGGAATCATTTTTAACCACAGAAATAACTTGATTTCAAGATCCCGGCTCAACAACTGCCCATCCCGATGGCAGGACTGTCGAGAAGAGATATCTGATTTCACACTAATTATTTGGATCGCTTTGGTTATCTTAATTTAAAAATTCGCTCTGATACTTAGTTTTTACACTTCGAATCAGCTAAAGGTCTTTTTTCGAAGATAAGGTGTTACTTCTTTTTTATGTCTGTAGTACTTCATTAATAGTTTCATGATTGGCTAGAATAATGCGACGTGCCTGTCTCTTCGTGTCTTTCTGCCAGTATTTCGTTGTGATCCACGCGTTAGGATAGTTCGTTATTAGAGCGTATGATATCAAGCTCACTGAAACAACGTAAATCTATCTTTAGCAAGAAAGTAAACTTTGAAAGCAATATTTATACAAGGGTGTGCTAAAAAATTGTTGTGTACATAGTTCCGCGTAGTCAGCGCGCGTACACAACTTTCCCACTAGAGCGCGCCCCGCTAAGCACAACAGCGCAGGCGCAGCGCTCGTCCATCTCCGCAGTACGAGATGGCGCTGTCTTAGAGACGGACCAAATTCTGCGTTCTCCGATCCGCTTATTAACACGTAATGCAGCCAATCACATTGCTGCTAACGTAGAACCTTTTCTCCTCGCGGATCACACTCTCGCAGTGATACCTGAGCGCATGAGGTATTATAACGAGTGTACAGACCTCCGATTAGTCAGTCTGCATTTGTCTGCATTAGTCTGCATTTGTATGTACCAGTCTATGGTCAAGTTTCAGTCTGCGCCTAATAAGATTATCATATTCCTGTACATAGCCATGAAGAGAAATGAATAGGCACTTTGTCAAGTATCAGAGATATGTGAGAATAAGATTAACGTACCAAGACCAAAGGAACTTCAGATTGTCAATTGTAAATAGCATCCAGAATCAAGTTAAGTAAGGTTTATGATTATTATTACTTTAATAAATGTGTGTGAAAATGAATCAAGTTCTGTTTAAGGTTGGTCACCATCAATCTGCTACTCTAAGCGTGAAAGTGGCATTTCTGTCGTCTGACGGAACGGCAGAAGATAAACACGCCACGAAAAGAGCACGAGACATATTGCTGACACTCGCCTACTCCGTTAGAGCGACAAGCCAAATAATCTGATGGTGTGTGTACCGAAGGTCTTACAGTATGCACACCACAAAAATAATGCCTCCAAATTTTTTACGTGAAAGCTCTTAAAGCTTTTTAAATAATACGAACGTTTCATGTCTATTTATTTGCTGTCCTCTGGCCCTAGAGGGCTCCGAATTGTAGCGTGTAACATGGCGGTATGGTACATAACTATGTCAATGGATGAGAAACAGCCTGCTTTAATCGAGTTCGTAAACACATGGAGCATATTATTCTTCAGCAGGACAATGCCAGACCACCCACGAGCACTGCGACATCTGCAAAGGTCCGACGCTTTGGATTCACTGTCATTGATCATCCTCCATAGAGGCCCAACTTGGCCCCATCCAATTTCCATGTGTTTCCAGATCTTAAACTACACCTTAGAGGACTTCATTTCGTTACTGATGAAGCTGTTCAAGTAGGGGTAAGGTTGTGGCTACGTCAACAAAGACAAGAATTGTGCAGTGACGGTGTCAACAAACTGACCTCTCGTTGAGATTAATGTTTTTGTTGTCAGGGTGACAATGTTGAGAAATAAATGCATAGACATGAAGACTAAAGATGCATGTTGTTAATCTTTTTTACGTAAAAAGCCGTAAGAGTTTTTGCATAAATTTGTAGGCATTACTTTTCGGCACGCCCTCGTATAAAGCGGGGAGTCTTTCTTATCAGAGTGCTCATTTCATACCAAGAAGTTCTCTTAACACTTGACATCGAGGGAGCGTATTTACCGAGAGAATTGACCACTGTTCGTGTTTCGAAATGACAAGAGGCGTCACTTGACACAAACAAGGCTGTTGGAAGAACTCGTAAACTGAACAGTGCATTCATTTCTACTGCCAGTAAAGAGTGGTCAGTTTTTTACTATTACACGAGCCGTCGGGAAAACAAATATGATCGAGTATGTATTACAAAATAATGAATTACATAATGTAACGAAACGTGTAACAAAATAAGGCACTGTGGGATGCAAGAAACAGTCTAATATTAGTAAGCGCGAGCATATATACGAGAAGCTGTTCAAAGAAATAATAATAATAGTTGCGAACAATGTGGACTATATGGACTTTATTTACGATAAAAGAAATAGAAGTCCCTTCCCCGAAGATACGGAGAAGAGTGTCACTAAATAGAGCATCAAGTGGACACGAAAGCATCGACAATTTAGAACTTATGTTATTTGATGAAACATTTTCTTTCTCTACTCTTTTTCGGAGCCGTAACTGTAAAATAGCATCAATTACCTACATTCGTTCTGTTACCATCAACCGTATGAAACTGTTGACGTAATAGCTAGATAAAAATTAAATTTTGTTAAAACCAGATAACATTTTTCGATTAAGTGGCGCTACTGACGGTCAGTACATGTTTACTGATTTCTTTTACTATAAAATTGCATGGGTTCCTTGTTTCCTTCTGTTGAAACTTGTTGAAGCATTTCTGGAAAGGGGAGAGCGGCTGAGACAACAGTACGAGACAGCGACTGCTTCGTTGACATCTATGAGGAACTATACTTATTTGTATAATCCGTACCGATGGAGTCATATTTTCCTTTTACAGAGGAATGAAAAATCTCGGTAAATGGTTGACGGGACGCGAAGTCGCAGTGGTTAAGGCGGGGGCTTGGTTTTCTAATGAGGCAGGGTTGGTTTCCCGTTGCGCAATCGTCATCCCCAGAATGAAATGGTGTACTCGACCCCTTAAGAAGGTATAGCATTTCAGTCTGGCGCTGCCCTCGAGGGCTTTGTCTACATCCTGAGATCGTAAATGCAGAAATACTTGTATTTTAGTCCATTTAACAGTATCCCCGACGTACTCATTTTTGAATTTAACATCCGTCAAACTGCTTTGGGACGACCATACATCTTCCCACATTTCGGGATCCTCTATAGGAAGGAAAGAAACAAAAGAACTCTCAGTACGACTATTGTCTGGAGAGTACTGTTCCTGGACAGCACCTCATTCCCAGAGCTGTGCAATACACAGCGCATTTCCCATGTCACATAGCAATGGTGGTGCAATTCACTTGTCGGGTTACACATCTGCAGATGTAACACAATCCTGTACTCTGACGGGAAATTAAACACGCCTAAATTCCTGCACAGCACCAGATGTTGTACAGACGCTGAATGCACTCTGAGATCGAATAAAATTCTGTGGCTGTTATCGCTTTCGAGTGCAACTGGGTTCAAGTACTTCACTGCCATACATATTTAATTTGTATATTGTTTCCCTAAACCAGTCTTGGCGAATGGTGTTTCTGAAAAGGGAATGATCGGTTTCCTGTCCCATCCCTGTCCCATTTAAATATGAACTTCGTTTCTGATGACATTTTCATCTACAGGTCTTCAAATTCTAATCTACTTCTTCAGTCGGAAATGTTGGTCATTTACGCTGCAATTTTCAGCACAGATCACAATTTACTAAATAATCTTATACATGTAACGTATGTGTTTCGGCAAACGTGTTCATCAGAATCATGAACAATTACAATGCATTCAAGATATCAAGTTACTGTTAATACTTCGATGGATCACCAATAAGTGCAAATGAGTTTTACCCTAACTTTAGTACGTCAAAGTACTAACAGCCACGTGATACATGGCGTTGGCCGAAATACCTTTTGTATGTAAAGCGATTCAATAAATTGCGATTCATACTGAACACGCGATAATATAAAATGGTCTGTAACTTCTATAAGAAGTTTTTGTCTTACACTTTGCTTTACGCTACACAACAACAGGCATAGTTCAGCACTAATTTGCTTACCTACTGACCGATATATACAGGACAAGTTCTGAATAACAGATGCGCCAAGAAGATTGGTGCCTTGCGGAACAAACCGTTCTGCGCGTTTCGGCAAAACTCGTTAAAACCGTAACCTGAATGGTCGGACGCATCTTTAAGTTCTGTGGCTCACAATCGCACTTTTAGGAGAAGTTTCGATAATTCGATACAGTTTCATATTGTCATCTAATCAACAAAGTATGAGGGTGATGCAGACAAGTTTTCTCATTGGCTTAAATATTTCTTGAAAATAGAATACAACATAGCGTTCTTAACGGCTAGATATCTTCAGAGTAAAGTAGCCTAGGTTGCACGCCAAGCGAATGTTAAAGGACAGTTATCCCTCACAATATACATAAAGAACCAAGCGGATAATGACGGAAGTTCCATTAGGCTGTACGTGATCAATCGTGTTGTGTATAGCGAAGTCAAAAATCTAGAAAATTGTGGCGGAATGGAGAAATGCCTGCAGTGAATCGGATCTCGATGCAGAGTTTGGCAATTGACCCTCACCTTAAACAAATCAGACATGAAGACACTGGAAGTAATAACGTTTTGGACCTGACAGTTAAAATAGAAGGAGATACCCACCTTCTCAAAATATTCCGGAAATCCACTACACCTGACGGCATATGGCACAGCAGTTCTTGCCATCCACCATCCCATAAAGAGGCATATTTCCGCTCAGCGATTCAAAAATTCATCAAATACTCTTTAAACGAGGCGAAGATTAATGCTGATTACACATACTGGAGAAGGTAGAATCTAACAATGGCTGTGACACAAAACTAGTTAATAAGTTATACATAAGAAAAGAACGTACTAAGGATAGATATCAGATCAAATTAGAAATGAGTGAGCCAGTAAAAAAAGATCACTTTATAACCTTCCCATAATGGGGTCATGTTTGTGACAAATTTAGTCGTTTATTTCGAAAAGTTATGGTGTAATTTGGCTTCAGGATAGAGAACAATGTAAGTTCACATCTTATACACATTACAGATAAGAGCAAAAAATATAGCATGTCAGGTGTATATTAAATAACTGGGAGTGAATGTGATAAATTTTACGTTGGGCAGACAGGAAGAAATTTCAGAACGAGATTTAAAGAACATATTAATGTTAGTGAAGTCAATCCCTCAGCATTCGGTGATTTAAGAGAATAAAAGTATTCTGCTAATGAAATTAATGAAAACATCACCATTCATCGTAAATCAGAAAAAGACAGAGTATTAAATGTTCTAGAAGAAACTGAAATATATACCCACATTACGAAACAACCGGACAGCATATTTAATGAACAAACAGAGTTTTGTAAGTATACAAAATTTCAATAGTGCTTTAGCGGAATAAGTTTGGTTTGGGGTCTTTCCCTAACCTGCACGTAAAATTGTCAAATGCGACAAGATATGCTG
Source organism: Schistocerca cancellata (assembly GCF_023864275.1). NCBI lineage: Eukaryota > Metazoa > Arthropoda > Insecta > Orthoptera > Acrididae > Schistocerca > Schistocerca cancellata. The sequence continues at coordinate 268,208,131 of NC_064631.1, read as the reverse complement.
GATTATATTGCAATTTTTATACCTTTTCATTATATTGCTTTCATTTACCAATTGTCCAAAGACTATGTTTTAAAATATATGACTGCATGTCACAGACACATATGAAATTGCTAAAGACAGGAAACGTAGATTCTCATACCTGTCAGTTCCATGTTTACATTACATGACAGTTATGTCAGGCGTGATCACAAATTGTCACTATCTAAGATCTGACAGCAATAACGTACACGACAACCTATGAACTATGTGATACGACGGATTTCATCTTGCGACTTGTAATGTAAGTAGACTTACATTTCTGGTATTGTATATACAGCTGTTATGTTTTAGAAGTCGATGTAAATACAGTTGTTCGTTCTTCTGTATTAAGATGCCACTGACAGTGGGTTGTGCACCCGAATAACTGTTTGGCAAATGAAGATTTTAAGTGCAGCTCAAGGTGTTTAGAAGATGTTGTTCAATAAATATCTTAAAGCTGCAGAGCACCAAGTATTCAAGATTTTTAAATGAAACTATCCCCTATAACTAAGTTGAAGGATCCATTGTTGTCTGATTACACGATTGTCGAGCAATCACTGGAAAGAGTCACATCGACTAAATATCTACGAGCTTGTGCACGGTGCGATTTAAAGTGAAACAGGCACATAAAACTGATCGTAAGAAAGATCAGACGGATTGGAAGAGTACTCAAGAGGTGAACGCCAACCGTGGACGAGGGTAGGTTCACAGAGCGTTCTGTCATACTTGAGGTCCGCCTAGGTCCCTTACGAAGTACACATAATTGATGGCAGTGCGTTTAGTCGCGGATTAGTGAAATAAGCTAGCGGAAGTCACGGAGATGCTCATTCAGATCCTTTGGTAGACACTACAAGAGTGGCATTGTGCATCACGACGCCCTCATCTAACTCCAGTGGCAGGTGCTACAAGACAGGCGTTGTGCATCACGATGTGAGGAAATTCCGAGAGCGCACCTTCTTTGAAGAGTCAACCAGTGCAGGAAGACGAAGGACACTCGGCGCAGGCTTTGCCAATTCACTCCACTTTAAACAAATTTGACATAGCAGGGGGGTGGACACGTTTCTGTGTGATTTCACGACTGCCGAATAATCGGTGAAAACAGTGTCATTCGTTAAATTTTTGCCAATTTGTGCACGGAGAGCCTTGAAGTGGAACAACTACTCGAAAATAATTGTGCGGAAGGCTGATGCGAGACTAAAATTCATTAGAAGAATCCTCAGGACGTGTAGTCCAACAACATATTGCTTCCATGAAGCTTTCTGGCATATTAAGGCTGTGTCGTGGACTGGGACTCGAGCGCAGGACCTTTGAAATTAGGAATTTACAAGGTGCGATACTTTCGGAAGTGAAGTTGTGAGGACTGTCGTCAGTTGTAGTCGGGTAGCTAAGTTGGTAGAGTATTTGCTTGGGGAAAGGAAAGGCCCTGGTATCGAGTCACGGTATGGCAAACAGTTTTAACCTGCAAGGAAATTTCATGTCAACGCACACTCCGCTGCAGAGTGAAAATTCCATTCTGTCAGCATGCTGCTTCCTCCTACTACGTTCGCACGATGCTCTGCTTGAACTACATCCGTAGATTATTGTTTGATTGTTCTTAATTCGAATCCGCCACTCACTTGAGGGAACCGTTCACTTACGCCTTCTTCTTCTTCTTCTTTTTCTTCTTCACTTCAAAGTTAAGACAATTTGCCTGTTCCGACGTCACATGTGTGCGTATATTATTTAATAAATTTTTATTTGGGTTAAAATAAAGGGTAGTCAGAAAGAGTCCGGAAAGGTTATCAGAGTATTAGGGGGTAGGTTGTGCTCAGAAATAATTGTTGGGAAAAAATTGATACTTTGTGTCTTTTCCGAGTTACCAATGATGTTAGCCAGTCAGGCCATTCCGCGCGCAAATTCAAGCGGCCCGCCAGATACAGTTAGTGTGAGCTGTTTTCACAGCGCAGATCTTACCGCACGTCCAATGCCCAATTTTTGTATCGCTCTCTTGTACAGTTTTGGGAAACCAAACGAAGAACTCGTTTGGCGACACTTTTCCTTACGGGCCGCTTGTATTTGAGCGTTCAACGGCCTGATAGCTACTTCCAGTGCTAGTTAACTCGGAAACAGCGCAACATATCGAGTTTTTTCTTAACAACTATTTCTCATCATAACCTACCCTGTAACTTATAAGCTTTCGAGACTGTTTCTGACCACCTTGTATAACTCTCTGGTGTCGTCAATATCATTAATCTCACTCAATTTATCCAGTCATTTCACCTAGTTATACGTATTTATCGGTGACATGTCTATTTACTTAATACGTTTATTTATACCAACAGTCATTCTTTCCGAATCCGATTCACAACTGAATAAGAAAGGATCGATGTGACAGTGGTCACAGAGTGCTCTCCGCCACACTCCATAAGGTGGCTTACAGAATAAATATATGATGTACCAAGTCTACACTGTATTAAGTAGAAATTGATCCCTTTGTTTTTATATTCACTGAAAAACAGACGACAGTATGGTAATGTGACGCTCTAGACGCCGTACGTAGCATACAGAGGCTCCGATAGCATCTCACCCGCAAGATTAGCTCGTAGGTCGTCACAGGTCAGGTGCAATCGTTCCCTGTCGCTCGTACCGCCTAGGACGCCGGCAGCCTAGAGAGGCTAGACCTTTCACGCAGCGTGAGGCGTCGTCCTTCAAGCGTTCCTGACCTCTCGCAAGCCCGCCTCGCTCCTCAGGCAGACATGCGCTGCGCCGCTGCTCTCCGCTAACGCTGTCGTCAAGCGGCGTAAGGTAAATGCTTCTGTCGGCCTGGAGCTTCGATCAGATTCGACAGACCGGTTTTTGGATAGACTCCACGTGAAGAAACTTTCGTTGACGTGGAACACTTCAGAAAAAAAAGAAAAATACAGTTATATTACGTGAGAGCTGATACACTTCAATTGAATGTTCATTCTCCAGAGTGTACGTAGTGCTGATCAAGATGGTGAAACAAATAATAACAGTTCCTGCAATAGTTTTCATGAATGTTGTTAGAGTTCCAGAAAAAGAGACAGGGAGTTACTCTGATTGCACCAGTATGTTGGAAGATCCTACAAAAGACTACTCTAATGTTGTTGAAGCGAGGAGCTAAGAGAGTACCAATATAGTGTAACTAAATTCAGTGACGAATCTGGAGACCATACAGAGACAAGTTGGAGATAAACATATCTGAAAAGTGAAGGTTGTAAATTTGTATGTGTCCAACGCTGGCGTCCCAGACTAAACTCCAAAGCGCATGACGTGCTAAATTAAATGGAATGCTACTGAAACATACATTTAATTAAATATGATTACGCCATATTTCGTGTATGTTATGATTTGAGTTGTCGTCACATGGCCTCTGTACGAGATGAGTACAATTACAACAGCGGTGATTTGGAATGATGGGTCACGTAAATCATCAAAAGAATGGGAATGCTTAGAATTTTGATTTAACTCTTCTCTTTTTTCAGGCTATGCCTTATACCAGATATGGTGCCCAACAGAAATGAAATGCAATAAAGCATCTGGAACAGTATTAATACAGACAGCGGATTCAAAATTTCACTAATGAATCTTCATTGAGGTGACAAACGTCATGGCATATCTCGTGTCGGACCTCCTTTTGCCTGATGTACTGCAGCAACTCGACGTGGCACGGACTCATCAAGTCGTCGAAAAATTGAGCCATACTGCCGCTTCAGGATGTTGTGAACGAACTGCCCCCTCGATTATGTCCAAAAAATGTAGGATGGGATTCATGTCGGGCATATCATTCACTCAAATTATCCAGAATATTCTTCAAACCGATCGCGAACAGTTGTGGCTCGGTGACAGAGTGGACTGTCATCCATGAAAATTCCATCGTTGTTTGGTCTCCAGTCAATGATCGGTTCAGATCATATAGACTACACCATTATGGAGCCATCAACAGCTTGCACAGTGCCTCGTTGACAACTTAACTCCTTGGCTTCATTGAGTCAGCACCACACTCGAACCATATCATCTCCTCTTATCAACTGAAATCTGGACTCCTCTGATTAGGCTACGGTTTTCAAGTCGTTTGAGGTCCAACCGGTACGGTCACAAAACCGGGAGAGGCGTTGATTAGATGTGCTGTTAGCAAAGGCACTCACTTCGGTCGTCTGCTGCCATAACCCATTAACGCCAGATTTAACCTCACTGTCCTAACGGATAAGTTCGTCGTACATCCCACATTGATTTCTGCGGTTATTTCACGGAGTGTTGCTTGTCGGGTAGCGCTGATAACTCTACGCAAACCCCGCTGCTCTCGGCTGCTAGGTAAAGGCCGTCGCCGTTGCCTTGCTCGTGTTGGGAGGTAACGCCTGAAGCTTGGTATTCTCGGCACACTCTTGACACTGTGGATCTCGAAATACTGAATTCCTAATCGATTTCCGAACTGGAATGTCCCTTGCGTCTAGCTCCGACTACCATTCCGTGTTCAAAGTCTATTACTTCCCGTCATGCGCCCGTAATCAGGCCGGAAACCGTTTCAAATGACTCGCCTAACTACAAATGAGAGTTCCGTCAATGCACTGCCCTTTTGTAGCTTGTGTACGCGACTCTACCACCATCCGAGTATATGCTTATCTCTATGCCTCGACTTTTGTCACCTCAGTGTAATTCATAAAACAAAATACAACGATCAAATCTGAGGTACCTAATTAACTAGTGTGCATTCCTTCAGCAAAGCATTGAACAAGATCAGTGCTATAGAAATTACTCAAATCGTAAATGACACTGTATTTAAAATGTAAATAGTACCTAAAATTAGGTGATATACTCAGTCAACAAGCCCTGTAACTACAGTATATGCTTACACAAACTGTTTTTTAGATTCTAACTGCTGACCTATAACTGCAGACTGCAGTTATGCAGAGTTCACTGAGATATACTATCTCGAGAGCAATCCATCTGACGGGAAATCGTGACTAGGACTTTGACTGTTGGTGCTGGCAACACAGTCTGCGAGCAACGATCACTCGCCTGCTCCTCCGCTATTATTCTTACACCTCAGTCATACACACACATAATAAAAAGTATTGCATCTCCCCCGTTCCCAGAACTCCTGAAGATAGACGTTGACTGTGGATATTGTATCACAGACACGCCGCGCGGTATTAGCCGAGCGGTCTAAGGGCGCTGCAGTCATGGACTGTGAGGCTGGTCACGGCGGAGGTTCGAGTCCTCCCTCGGGCATGGGTGTGTGTGTTTGTCCTTAGGATAATTTAGGTTACGTAGTGTGTAAGCTTAGCGCCTATTGGTCGGAAGGGGTCCGACAGCCGATCAGTTCCAGTCATTCCACCAGAAAGGAGGTACACGGCTCGTGTAGTCTGTAGTTCAACCATGCCTAGACGGTCAATACCGCTGTTCGATTGCGTCTGCATTGTTACTTCAAGCCAGGAAGGGCTCTCAACAAGGGAAGTGTCCAGGCGTCTAGAAGTGAACCAAAGCGATGTTGTTCAGTCATGGAGGAGATACAGAGAGACGGGAACTGTCGAGGCCATGCCTCGCTCAGGCCACCCAAGGGCTACTACTACAGTGGATGACCGCTACCTATGGATTATGGCTCGGGGAAACCCTGGCAGCAACGCCACCATGTTGAATAATGCTTTTCGTTCAGCCACAGGATGCTGCATGATGCGTAACTTCACTCCCGACGTCCATGGCGAGGTCCATCTTTGCAACCACGACACTATGCAGCGCGGTACAGATGGGCCCAACAACATGCCGAATGGAGCGCTCAGGACTGGCATCGCGCTCTCTTCACCGACGAGTGTCGCATATAGTTTCAACCAAACAATCGGAGACGTGTTTGGAGGCAACCTGGTCAGGTTGAACACGTTAGACACACTGTCCAGCGAGTGCAGCAAGGTGGAGGTTCACTGCTGTTTTGGGGTGGCATTATGTGAGGCCGACGTACGGCGCTGATGGTCATGGAAAAAGCCGTAGTGGCTGTACGATACGTGAATGCCATCCTCCGACCGACAGTGCAACCATATCGGTAGCATATTAGCATATTGGCGAGGCATTCGTCTTCATGGACGACAATTCGCGCCCCCATCGTGCGCATCTTGTGAATGATTTCCTTCAGGATGACGAAATCACTCGACTAGAGTGGCCAGCATGTTCTCCAGACATGAACCCTATCGAACATGCCTGGGATAGATTGAAAAGGGCTATTTAGGGACGACATGATCCACCAACCACTCTGAGGGATCTACGCCGAATCGCCGTTGAGGAGTGGGACAATCTGGACCAACACTACCTTGATGAACTTGTGGATAGTATGCCACTACGAATACGGCCATGCATCAATGCAAGAAGACGTGCTACTGGGTATCAGACGTACTGGTGTGTACAAAAATCTGGACCACTACGTCTGAAGGTCTCGCTGTATGGTGGTACAACATCCAATGTGTGGTTTTCATGAGCAGTAAAAATGGCAGAAATGATGTTTATGTTGATCTCTATTCCAATTTTCTGTACAGGTTGCGGAACTCTCGGAACCGAGGTGATGCAAAATGTTTTTTGATGTGTGTTGTTTTACAAATTCAAATGACTTTATCTTGCTGCAACACGATATTTATTGACTTTGGAAATTCGTTCGCCTTTTATGTTCAAGATATATTCAGCAGATTTTTTCAAGAGTAACGCAGCTTTATTTTTATATGTGTTATAGAAGCTAAACAGTTCACACGATAGTTTTTACATGAACAAAATGTTGCTTAAGGTAACTGGTCCGTCCAGTCAAAATCTTTGTCTTCTGTCATCTGGTCGCAGGACAGAGAGCGCACTTCCACTTCACTTAGGAAACTGGCATATACTCACATCGCGATCTTTTGGTTTTATAATTCTCACACTACACTTCTCTGCTCATCTTATGGAACCTAAGACTTGTCTTAAGAGAATGTGAGGGAGTTTTCTTGATTTTTTCCTCTATGCAGTGTAAAGTGATGAGATGTTTACTATAAGCATGTTAACATTATGTTAAGATGTTGGGAGAGGGAATTAGGGGTTGCTGGGAGACTGAAAAATGCTGAATGAAGGGGGTGGGAAAGAGTGGGAGTGGGGCTGGGTAAATGGTCACACGGTAAGATTTTTATTTTAGAGGTTATTTGGAGGGAATGCAAGATGAGTGACGAGAAAAGGATTGTGTGGCATTATTGTGTATATGGTAATTTTCTTGCAAGGTTGCATGATGTTGGTTATAGTTTATTATGATTACTTTCGTGCGTTACGCCTTGGAGGTTGGCTAACAGTTATGTTCTGTGAACTGCTTCACAAATGTATAGTTATTTGTTCAGTATTTCCAGGTTCTCATATATTCTTTGTATCGGATATCGGATGTTCTACCTGTTTGATCTGCTTACCTCAGTTAGAATTTGTTTCTTTGTAGTTGATACGTAACTCTTTCCTGGTATTTGCCTATGTCTTTTATAGACGTTTGAACAAGACATTCAAATTATTACAAATTATAACACAGCAAAGTTACTTCCAATTTAACAAGTAATTTTGTTTACGTGAGGATAGATTACCAATGGGTTTTCTAGTCTAATCAGTTTGTGTGTGCTGGGGATCGATATCTATTTTTCGTGACTTCCCTGCAGATTAATTAAAGCCTTGTCTCTAATCTCCATGATGTGGATTTCTTTGTAGCAGAAAACAGCTGATGGACCCTGCTCTCCTATGGTGCTAAGACATCAAAAAACAAATAAAATGCGGTGAGGAAGTTGATTAGTATAAATGATACAAGCTTTTGATGTATCAGCTGGTTTATTAAGAAGTTATTCGAAACCTCTACCTAATGTTAATTAACAGCCTAGCACAAGAAAAATAATTATGTCTAATGTCTACCATAACGAAGAGGCAAGGAAAAATACTATGGTCCAAGTGTCTTCATTTGTCTCTAAACAGGCTAAGTTAGATTTTTTTCTAAATGTCCTAGAAAAAAATTATTATTGCAGCTTGAGGCTGCTCCCCTTTAATCAAAATGTGCTGAATGAAAGTTGTTAATAGTAGCAAATAGCAGCCTGGGAGAGTTAAATCAGTTTTAGGAGCCTTGTCAAATATTTTTATAGGTCATGATGAATGCATAATTTTTACTAAAGTTTCAAAAGAATACAACATACAGGGTGATTCAAAAAGAATACCACAACTTTAAAAATGTGTATTTAATGAAAGAAACATAATATAACCTTCTGTTATACATCATTACAAAGAGTATTTAAAAAGTTTTTTTTTCACTCAAAAACAAGTTCAGAAATGTTCAATATGGCCCCCTCCAGACACTCGAGCAATATCAACCCGATACTCCAACTCGTTCCACACTCTCTGTAGCATATCAGGCGTAACAGTTTGGATAGCTGCTGTTATGTCTCGTTTCAAATCATCAATGGTGGCTGGGAGAGGTGGCCGAAACACCATATCCTTAACATACCCCCATAAGAAAAAATCGCAGGGGGCAAGATCAGGGCTTCTTGGAGGCCAGTGATGAAGTGCTCTGTCACGGGCTGCCTGGCGGCCGATCCATCGCCTCGGGTAGTTGACGTACAGGTAGTTACGGACAGATAAGTGCCAATGTGGTGGCGCTCCATCCTGCTGAAATATGAATTGTTGTGCTTCTTGTTCGAGCTGAGGGAACAGCCAATTCTCTAACATCTCCAGATACTGTAGTCCAGTTACAGTAGCACCTTCGAAGAAAAAGGGACCAAAAACTTTATTGGCTGAAATGGCACAGAAAACGTTCACCTTAGGCGAGTGACGTTCATACTGAGTTGTTTCCAGCGGATTCTCAGTGCACGCTGAACAACTGTCGTCGATTCACTTCTGCCATACTCAATAACACAAAAAGCTTTCTGTTGAGCGGTCGCCATCTTAGCATCAACTGCCGCTGACGCCTAGTCAACAGCGCCTCAAGCGAACAAATGTACAACTAAATGAAACTTTATAGCTCCCTTAATTCGCCAACAGATAGTGCTTAGCTCTGCCTTTTGTCGTTGCAGAGTTTTAATAGTTGTGGTATTCTTTTTGAATCACCCTGTATTATGTTGAGTGAGATACATGCATAACATCTTCTGGTTAACAGGTCAACCACCAATAAAAAACTGATCAACCACATGCTCACAATAACAAGTTACATAAAAAAATAAAGTCACAATACAAAAGAAAGTGACAATCTAATTTTTTATATTTCACAATTAAAAATGGAACAACATGCATGTACTTGAAATGTACTGTAACTGCACAATAACTGACAAAATTATACACCAAACCTCTAACCATTCAAACTCATAGAAATAACCAGCACTTCAGTACGTTCTCCATAGACTCAATATACTGTTACTCAAAGAAAAAAAATATCAAAAACAACTAGAAATCACAATGCACATAAATACAAAAATTGTTACACTGGTAACATAATCACAAAGCTAAACAATAAAAGTAAAAGACAAATAACACAAATAAACAACAAAACCAACAAACAACAATATGATATAAAATAACATAAACACACATACTCAATGCCTTACCAACAAGACAGAATACATAAGACAATAAAAAAGAAGAAATAAAATGGTACACAATTCAAAAGTTGCTATTCTCTTATTGTTTAAACTGTTTATCGTTCATGTTTCACTTCCATACATAGCTACACTCCATAAAAATATTTTTAGAAAAGCTTCTTGACACTCAAACCTATACTCGATGATAACAAATTTTTCTTCTTCAGAAACGCTTTTCTTGCCATTGCCAGTCTACATTTTATATGTCTCTACTTCGAACATCATAAATTATTTTTCTAACCAAATAGCAAAAATTCATCTACTATTTCAAGCATCTCATTTTCTTACCTAATTCCCTCAGCATTACTTGACTTAATTCGACTACATTGCTTTATCCTTGTTTTGATTTTGTTGGTTTTCGTCTTCTATCCTCCTTTCAAGGCCCTATCCATTCCGTACAACTGCTCTTCCAACTCCTTTGCTGTCTCTGACAGAATTACGAGTACTTGTCGTGCGAAAAACTCAAAGTTTTTATTTCTTCTCCCTGGACTTTAATTCCTACTCCAAATTTTTCTTTTGTTTCCTTTACTGCTAGCTCAATATACAGATTAAATGACATCGGGGATAGGCTACAAACTTGCTGCACGCCCTTCCCAACCTCTACTTCCCTTTCATGCCCCTCGACTCGGCAGAGCGTACACAACAGATACTTAGGCCCAAAAGTAAATTCTAAAACTTACAAATGACATATTAGAAAGTCAATAAATAAATCATTTACACTGCAACACATATAGGGGAAGGTACCTTGTGGCTAACGGGTAGTTTGTTTGATACCCGATACAAAGAACATTTATGGGACAAATCACACCACATACGCCGGAAAATGTCAGCGAACATAACGAAAAGCCAACCGATTGGAAACGAGACATGAAAATATTGAGAATAAACGATAACCAACACATTATAACCTTTCAAGAAAATTATCGTTAACACAAAACCAAGGCAAAAAGAAAAACCCTTTTAAAAGACCAAGCGAACGACAAACAACTCATCGTCTACATTAACAGAGAGAATAGTAGAGCTAACACCCTAATAGAGTATCATCGGAATAATACTACACAACCCCTTTCCCCTCCCTTTTGCCTGATTCCCTCGAAATAAATTCTAAACAAAAAATGCAATCCCCACCGACCCATCCATTGTCCACTTCCCGACAACGACAGTATTTTACGAAGCCCTTTTCACAATGCGTACAAACCCACTCTCCCATGCCTCAGTATATGAACGTGATGTTAACATCTCTATAGTATACACGCTATCGCACCGAAATTCAGATCATATAAAACGTAATGGTACGCGCACTCCGGCACTTCCACACATAACAGAAATGAGTAAACAATTGGTTGGCCACAGATGTCACCATAAAAAAGAGGAAAGACACCAAGAGAATAGTGTTACAACAAAAATAGCTCACAGTTCTCGTGAGACAAATATGAAGCTCTTACAGTATCAGCAGTGAAGTGTTTCACAGTTGTTACCCAACGAAAAACGAAGTATGAAAGCTAGAGAACCAGAATATAAGAACGTGAATATGTGTCGATTTTCCATAAGTGAAGTAGTAGCGCACCCTCTAACCCATGGCCAGCTGAGTGGAAGCGCAGAATTAAGCAGGATGGACAATTAACTGTAAGCAACATTTTGCTGTCGTTGTGGTCTGCTGTCCCAAATCTGATTTGATGCAGTTCTCCATGCTACTCTGTTCTGTGCAAGACTCTTCATCTCCGAATAGCTACTGTAACCTATATCCTTTTGAACTTGGTTACTGTATTCATCTTTTGGTCTCCCTCCACAATTTTTACCACCCATACCTGCCTCCAGTACTAAATAACGATCCCTTGATGTCTTAGAACGTGTCTCATGAAACTATCCCATCTTTTGCACAATTTGTGCCACAAATTTCTTTTCTTCCCAGTTCTGTTCAGTACCTCCTCATTAGTTGAGTTACCTACATATTTAATATTCAGCATTCTTCTGTAGTGCCACATTTAAAATACGAGTACTTCTATTCTCTTCTGTTCATCGTCCACCTTTCTCTTACATGCATGGCAACGTTTCAGACGAATACCTTCAAAAAGGACTTCCTAACGCTTAAGTCTATAGTGGATGTTAACAGATTTCTCTTCTGTTCATCGTCCACCTTTCTCTTACACGCATGGCAATGTTTCAGACGAATACCTTCAAAAAGGACTTCCTAACGCTTAAGTCTATAGTGGATGTTACAGATTTCTCTTCTACGGATACACTTTTCTTTCCATTATCAGTCTACCTCTTACATCCTCTCTACTTCGGCCATCGTGTTACTTTAGTGCCCTAATGGCAAAACTAAATCATTATTGTTAGTGTCTCGTTTCCTTATCTAATCCCCTGAGGTAATTCGACTACACTCCATTATTCTTGTTTTGCTTTTATTGATGTTCATTTCATATCCTCCATTAAGATGTTTTTCAAGTACTTTGCTGCCTCTGACAGAATTCCAATGTCATCGACCAACCTCAAAGTTTTTGCTTCTTGTCCCTGAATTTTAATTTCTTCTCAAAATTTTTCTTTGGTTTACATTATTGCTGGCTCATTCTACAAATTCACTAACATTGAGGATAGGCTACAATCCAGTCTACTCCTTTCTGAACCACTACTTTCGTGCCCCTCGACTCTTATTACTTTCGTCTGGTTTTTGTACAAGTGATAAATAGCCCTTGCCCCCTCTATTTTACACCTATTATCTTCAAAATTTCAGAGAGTGTATTCCAGTAAACATTGCCAAAGGTTTCTCTAAGCTTACAGCTGCTATAAATGTAAGTCTGCCTTTGTTAACCTATCTTCTAAAACAAGTCGTAGGGTCAGTGTTGTCGCGCGTGTTCCAATGTTTTTACGGAATCCAAATTGATCTTCCCCGAAGTCGGCTTCTACCAGTTCCTTCTTTCTTCTGAAAATAATTTGTGTTAGTATTTTGTAAACGTTGCTCATTAAACTGATAGTTCGGTGATATTCACGGCTGTCAGCACATGCTTTCTTTGGAATTGGAATTATCATATTCTTTTTGAAGCCTGATGGTATTCTGCACTTCTCGTACATCTTGCACACTAGGTGGATGAGTTTGGTCATGGTTGCCTCTTCCCAGGACATCAGTAGTTCTGATGGAAAGTTGTCTACTACAGAGAACTTGTTTTGACTTAGGTCTTTTAGTGCTCTGGCAAATTTTCTCGCAGCATTATAGCCTCTATCTCAACTTCACCTACGAATTCTTCCCCGTCTGTAGTATTGGTTTCGCGTTTATTTTACTTCTATAGCCCCTCTCTATATACTCCTTTCATCGTTCAGCTTTCCTTTCTTTGTTTAGTACTGGGCTTTCCATCTGAGCTGTTGATGCTGATACAGCTGCTTCTCCTTTCAACAAAGTTCTCTTCAATTCTCATACAGACGTTATCTATCTTTCCCCTAATGATATATGCTTCTTTATCCTTACAACTATACCCTAGCCATTCCTGTTTAGCAGTTTTGCACTTCCTGTCAAACTCATTGTTTAGATGTTTGTATTCCCTTTCGCCTGTTTCAGTTACTGAATTTTTATATTTTCTCTCTTCATGAATTAATCCGAGGATTTCTGCCACTTCCTGTCCTTTTACTTATTTGATCCTCTGCTACCTTCAATTTCTCAGAGATACCCAATCGTTTTCTACTGTATTCCTTTTCCCTGTTATAGTTTCCTAATGCTCCCTCTGAAAATCTCAGCAATCTGTGTTGTTTCAACTTATACAAGACCTATTCCCTTGATTACCTAACTTTTTGCAATTTTTTCATTTTTAATATTTTTAATATACACTTCATAACCAAAGAATTGTGAGCAGAGTTCAAATATGCCCATGGACATGTCTTACAGTTGAAAATCTGGTTTAGAAATGAAACTTCCTGGCAGATTAAAACGGTGTGCCCGACCGAGACTCGAACTCGGGACCTTTGCCTTTCGCGGGCAAGTGCTCTACCAACTGAGCTACCGAAGCACGACTCACGCCCGGTACTCACAGCTTTACTTCTGCCAGTACCTCGTCTCCTACCTTCCAAACTCATTCTGGAAACATCCCCCAGGCTGTGGCTAAGCCATGTCCGCAATATCCTTTCTTTCAGGAGTGCTAGTTCTGCAAGGTTCGCAGGAGAGCTTCTGTAAAGTTTGGAAGGTAGGAGACGAGGTACTGGCAGAAGTAAAGCTGTGAGTACCGGGCGTGAGTCGTGCTTCGGTAGCTCAGTTGGTAGAGCACTTGCCCGCGAAAGGCAAAGGTCCCGAGTTCGAGTCTCGGTCGGGCACACAGTTTTAATCTGCCAGGAAGTTTCATATCAGCGCACACTCCGCTGCAGAGTGAAAATCTCATTCTGGTTTAGAAATCTCTGTCTTGCCATTACATTATAATTCAGAAACCTTCCGATGCCTCCAGGTCTTTTCCATGCATACAACTTTCTTTCCTGTTTCTTAAACCAATTGTTACTGATGATTAAATAATGCCCTGTGCAAAATTCTACGAGGCAGCTTCATCTTACATTCCTTCCCCCAGTCCATATGCACTTACCATTTCTGCTTCTCTTCTTTCTAGCGAATTGAAGTCACCCATAATAATTACATTTTCGTTTCTCTTAACGGTCTGAATAAATTATTTTACCTCGCCGTAAATTTCTTCAATCTCTTCAACTCTGCGGAAGTAGTTGGCCTATAAAATTACACTACTTCAGTGGGTGTTGGCTTCATGTATGTCTTTTATACTATAGTACGATCACTATGCTGTTCATAGTAACTTACCCGCATTCCAGTTTCCTTATTCGTTATTAGATCTACTCTAGCATTACTCGTACTTGATTTTGTATTATAATCCCGCAGTCACCTGATCTGAAGTGATGTTCCTCCTGCCACCGACCTTTGCTTATGCCCACTGTACCTAATTTCAACCTATCCATTTCCCTTTCGAAATTTTCTAATATTACACGCTCCAACCTCTACAATGACAGTTTTCTTTCACCTGTTGACGACATTGTCATGAGTAGTCCTCACCTGGAAATCTGAATGGTGGACTATTGCATCTCCTGAATATTTTACCCAAGAGAATGCCATTATCATTTAACTGTACAGTAGAGCTGCATGCACTCGGGAAAGGTTACGACTATAATTTCTCCTTGCCTTCAGCCGTTCGCAGTACTAGCACAGCAAGGCCATGTTAGCTGATATTACAAGGCCAGACCTGTCAGACCACTGTTCCTGTAAGTATTGAAAAGGATGCTGCCACTCTTCTGGAACCACACGTCTGTCTGTCCTCTCAATTGATACTCTTCCGTCGTATTAGCACCAATTGTAAAGCTATCTGTGATGTTGTGGCAAGCGAACTACACAATCACAGCAATGCCATAGTTCATGGAAGGAAGTTCATATTAAAAATAAGGTGTGAACTCTTTCAAATCTATATCACAATTAAATGTTGTTGTTGTTGTTGTTGTGGTCTTCAGTCCTGAGACTGGTTTGAAGCAGCTCTCCATGCTACTCTATCCTGTGCAAGCTTCTTCATCTCCCAGTACCTACTGCAGCCCACATCCTTCTGAATCTGCTTAGTGTATTCATCTCTTGGTCTCCCTCTACGATTTTTACCCTCCACGCTGCCCTCCAATACTAAATTGGTGATCCCTCGATGTCTCAGAACATGTACTACCAACCGATCCCTTCTTCTAGTCAAGTTGTGCCACAAGCTCCTCTTCTCCCCAATTCTATTCAATACCTCCTCATTAGTTATGTGATCTACCCATCTGATCTTCAGCATTCTTCTGTAGCACCACATTTCGAAAGCTTTTATTCTCTTCTTGTCTAAACTATTTATCGTCCACGTTTCACTTCCATACATGGCTACACTCCATACAAATACTTTCAGAAACGACTTCCTGACACTTAAATCTATACTCGATGTTAACAAATTTCTCTTCTTCAGAAACGCTTTCCTTGCCATTGCCAGTCTACATTTTATATCCTACTGCGACCATCATCAGTTATTTTGCTCCCCAAATAGCAGAACTCCTTTACTACTTTAAGTGTCTCATTTCCTAATCTAATTCCCTCAGCATCACCCGACTCAATTCGACTACATTCCATTATCCTCATTTTGCTTTTGTTGATGTTCATTTTATACCCTCCTTTCAAGACACTGTCCATTCCGTTCAACTGCTCTTCCAAGTCCCTTGCTGTCTCTGACAGAATTACAATGTCATCAGCGAACCTCAAAGTTTTTATTTCTTCTCCATGGATTTTAATACCTACTCAGAGCTTTCCTTTTGTTTCCTTTATTGCTTGCTCAATATACAGATTGAATAACGTCGGGGAGAGGCTACAACCCTGTCTCACTCCCTTCCGAACCACTGCTTTCCTTTCATACCCCTCGACTCTTATAACTGCCATCTGCTTTCTGTACAAATTGTATATAGCCTTTCGCTCCCTGTATTTTAGCCCTACCACCTTCAGAAATGTGAAAGAGAGTATTCCAGTTAACATCGTCAAAAGCTTTCTCTAAGTCTACAAATGCTAGAAACGTAGGTTTGCCTTTTCTTAATCTAGCTTCTAAGATAAGTCGTAGCATCAGTATTGCCTCACGTGTTCCAATATTTCTACGGAATCCAAACTGATTTTCCAAGAGGTCGGCTTCTACCAGTTTCCCATTCGTCTGTAAAGGTCTGTCAAACTCTTCACGCAATACCTTATCTCCCATTTCGTCTTCATCTACATCCTCTTCCATTTCCATAATATTGTCCTCAAGTACATCGCCCTTGTATAGGCCCTCTATATACTCCTTCCACCTTTCTGCTTTCCCTTCTTTGCTGAGCACTGGGTTACAAGTAAATTCCCTAAATTACGATTACTGAACGAACGGTTTATAAGCATAAAACTTCGTATTCAGGAGCCACAAAATAACTGTGGGAACATAGACGTGTTGTGGTGGAGTTCGTCAATCATTGGGGATCATACTCACGTCAAACCAACGCATGGAAGCGTAGGGCCAGCACACAAAGCGGCCACGTGGACGTCAGGTAACTGTGGTGTTCTTGCTCTGAGTCCGGTCGTGTGATAAATTAAGAAATTACTGGCAACTGAAGCGGATTTTTATTCTATAAATACGTTCCCCAGTTACGGATGTTCACCGAATAAAATATTTTGTAGTTTTAATTATATTTATTTGCCTTAAAGGCATTTAAATATTTAGAAAGTAAACATGTCAGAACATGTGTTATAACAGTCACTAATTAATCGTTAAAAATTCCAAGAATGAAAGTGACATACCATTTATCAAAAACTTCAATGTGTGTATGCATGACTTTCAGATACTATAAACAGTAACAGAATCAAAATTAACAAGTTCATAAATTTCAAAACAATAAATATCAAAAGAGCAAAAAAGAAATGGATTTGATTACAAGTGATGAGATGGCATCAGACCACCAACCTGAGGTAGTTCACACATTGCTTGGTCCCTTCGAATATAAAACACGCACAATACACACGCACTCCTAATCCAGACAACAATAACTTCCACTGCCCACAGTTAAGCAGCATTATAAGCGAGAGCCCTAACCGAGTTTCACTCAACGAAGAAGGGATTTTAGTTTAGTTTAGTTTAGTTATGTCATGTTCCGTAGATTATGTTTGCGATTATTTTATCGATATGATGTGGAACAAGTCAGATTACAAGATATATATACACACACACATGCATAATGCTAATATTAATATTACTGAAATTCTTAGTTCTACACATAAAACTACATTTAGAGGTACAATTTTATGTTTTATTTATTTTTTACCTGTTCTGAAACAGAAACTCGTCCATGGAATAGAAGGAATTGTCCAAAAGAAATGATTTTAAGCTAGATCTACGGATACCAAAGATGATGTAGCCCTTTGGTTACACGTAACAAAGGCGGTAACCGAGCGTTTGGCTGTGAGTAAATATCGAAAGCACAGCATCCACAACCAAGACAGTGGAAACGACAAAAGTTTCGACTCCGAATACGCAAACCTGCGACTAAGAAGGCAGGGGGAAGCAATATTTCTTCGTCATATGCACACCATTTCCACAGCTGCCGATACCGCGACAAATTGGAGCTCCGTCCTCTACGAGCGATCCCCGTTACTCAAAAGAACGCCCAACGCTGAGAGCAGGGAGAAGCGCGCATGCGGTTAAGTGAACTCTGCGAGAGAGTCGGGTCCTCTCTCGAGATGCCGACAAGCAGGAAACTTCATGAGCATCAGGAAGCAGGAATCGATTCTAACAAGCACACGGATCGCGAACTACATGAACATTATTGTGGACCATCTGTATGTCTTCCCTGCAGGTGATGACATCTCCCAGCGGGATAACGGTCTGTGACTCAATGCTATAAGTGTGCTATAGTGTTTTGAGAAACAGAGAGTGAACCTGCGATGTCTTTTCCATCAAATTCTGAACCATATGGTCTGGAACCGAGCGACCGCTACGGCCGCAGGTTCGAATCCTGCCTCGGGCATGCATGTGTGTGATGTCCTTAGGTTAGTTAGGATTAAGTAGTTCTAAGGTCTAGGGGACTGATGACCTCAGAAGTTAAGTCCCATAGTCCTCAGAGCCATTTGAACCATATGCAAAACATTTGGGACGCTTTCGGTCACCTGCTCCCCGAACCACCATAATATACGGGAATTGTGTGACCTGAGCGCAGAAATCCAGTGCCATATACCTCCAGAAATATAACAAGTGTTTCTCCACACAGAATACTGTGTTATTGCCTTCCTAATGTGAAACAGCACACTATTCAGCGGGTTTTGGCTTATAATATGGACGTATTGTTTCAAAGACTTCCGTCAACTCTCTAGGAGTGATATGTCACGTCACGAGCGACAGTTTTCTCAGAGACAAAATGTACTCTGACGCTTCCCGGTGACACTACGCGTCCTTTGGTATTCTCCGCCCCTGGGACAACAAGATTTCAGTGAACTGGAGGTACAGCAGTGCGCATACTCCCTACACCAGTAAACTGATAGAGCGATTTTCAAGAAGAAAACTTTATGAAAGAGTGTCTCTAAACGGAGAGAGATCTGTCAGAATCGAATCAGGGACTGCTGGCCCCAGCCCCTTTCATGTGGAGTCATGGGTCATAGGCCTATACGTCGCTTCCTCCCAGAGTTCTGTGTATGAAACAACAGTACATCAGACCTAAATAAAAAAGTATGACTTTGATTAAAGTGCAGTATTTTGAGGTCAGTTACACTGTCGAGGCGAGAGGAAGAGAGAGGAGGCGATTAGTATTTAACGTCCCATCAATAACATGGTCATTAGAGACGGAGCAAACGCTCGGATTAGGGAAGGATGGACAAGAAAAACGGCCATGCTCTTTCGAAGAATTGCCCGCATCTCGTGGTCGTGCGGTAGCGTTCTCGCTTCCCACGCCCGGGTTCCCGGGTTCGATTCCCGGCGGGGTCAGGGATTTTCTCTGCCTCGTGATGGCTGGGTGTTGTGTGCTGTCCTTAGGTTAGTTAGGTTTAAGTAGTTCTAAGTTCTAGGGGACTTATGACCACAGCAGTTGAGTCCCATAGTGCTCAGAGCCATTTTATTTCGAAGAAACCATCCCGGAATTTTCCTTAACTGATTGAAGGAAATCATGAAATCTTAAATCAGGACGGCCGGACGGGTGTTTGAACCGTCGTCCTCTCGAATGCGAGACCAGTGTGCTAACCAGTGCGCTACCCCACTCAGTCAGTTACATCGTGACACCAATAGAACAATAATACAGGTAGTTCCAGAAGCGCTGTGACAAACTTCGAGGGGTTGTAGAGGATGTCTTGAACTAATCGAGGATAGGAACCCGTTTCCGGAAACGTCATCCATCGACGCTACAGAGCGTCGAAGTTATAGGCGTCAGCGCCTGCCACTAGGCCAGCCCTTCGGCAGCAAACGTGACTTTGTACACTGCCGCACCGTTGGCGGAACGTCTCGCAGTGTTGTTTGTAATTCAGTTACCACGACTGACGGCCACGATCGCCAGTGGAGAAGATGGAGCTCCACAATGTGATCAAAAGTATTCGGACACCTGCCTGAAGATGATTTACAAGTTCGTGGTGCCCTCCATCGGTAACGCTGGAATTCAGTACGGTGTTGGCCCACCTTTAGCCTTAATGACAGCTTCCACTCCGCAGGTATACGTTCAATCAGATGCTGGAAGGTTTCTTGGGGAATGGCAGTCCGTTTTTTCACGGAGTGCTGCACTGAGGAGAGGTACTGATCTCGGTCGGTGAGGCCTGGCACGAAGTCGGCGTTTCAAAACATCCCAAGGGTGTTCTATAGGATTCAGGTCAGGACTCTGTGTAGGCCAGTCCATTACAGGGATGTTATTGTTGCGTAACTACTCCGTCACTGGCCGTGCCTTATGAACAGGTGCTCGATCGTGTTGAAAGATGCGATCGACATCCCCGAATTGCTCTTCAACAGTGGGAAGCAAGAAGGTGCTTAAAACATCAGTGTAGGCCTGCGATGTGATAGTGCCATGCACAACAACAAGAGGTGCAAGACCTCTCCATGAAAAAAGCGACCACACCATAAGACCACCGCCTCCGAATTTTACTGTTGGCACTACACTTGCTGGCAGATGGCGTTCACTGGGCACTCGTCATACCCACACCCTGCCATAGGATCGCCATATTTTCCATCGTGATTCGTCACTACACACAACATTTTTCCACTGTTCAGTCGTCCAAAGTTTACGCTCCTTACACCAACGAGTCGTCGTTTGGCATTTACTGGCGTGATGTGTGGCTTATGAGCAGCCGCTCGACCATGAAATCCAAGTTTTATCATCTCCCACCTAACTGTCATAGTACTTGCAGTGGATCATGACGCAGTTTGGAATTCCTGTGTGATGGTCTGGATGGGTGTCTGTCTATTACACATTACTACCCTATTCAACTGTTGGCGGTTTCTGTCAGTCAACAGACGAGGTCGGCCTGTACGCGTATGTGCTGTACGTGTCCCTTCACGTTTCCACTTCACTATCACATCGGAAACAGTTGAGCTAGGAATGTTTAGGAGTGTGGAAATCTCGCGCACAGACGTATGACACAAGAGACACTCAATCACCTGACCATGTTCGAATTCTGCGAGTTGCGCGAAGTGCCCTATTCTGCTCTCTCACGATGTCTAATGACTACTGAGGTCGCTGACATGGAGTACTTGGCAGTAGGTGCCAGCACAAGGCATCTAATATTAAAAACGTATGTTTTTTGGGTGTCCGGGTACTTTTTATCACATAGTGTAGTTGTTCCTTGTCTCTAATGAATGCGATGCTCTGTTGCCTTAGTGAACGATGGTTTCAGACTACGTTTCCCAACAGCATTTTATTTTTCTCCTGGAACCCTTTAAGATGTCCAATGTATTTCGGCATACAGGAAAAAAATATACTGCAGATGGAAATCACTGTCCGAAACTGTCATCCACCTAGGCAATACAGCGTCGCATTCGTAGGAGACAAGGCTTTCCTATGCAGGAGGTATCTTGATCTTCTCTACTGGCGATGCTATCCACTTGCGATCACTAAACAACAACAACATAGCGAGACGTTCCGACAGCGTAAAATGTCACGGTTGGTGCGTGCTAGTGGTAGTCACCGTCTCCTGTAACTTTGACGCTGTGTAACGTAGTCGGATGACGTTTCCGGACATGGATTACTATCCTGGAATTGTTGCTCAAGACACCCTCTACAACCCTTCAAAGTTTGTCGCAACGTTTATGGGACACACTGTGTACCTCTCTCAAAAGCTTCAAATGGATGTAGTTTTCATGCAAGGAGAAGAAGATATCTGCACAGAAACGTTAACGTGGAGATCAGCATCAAATGGCTCTGAGCACTATGGGACTTAACATCTATGGTCATCAGTCCCCTAAGGACATCACACACATCCATGCCCCAGGCAGGATTCGAACCTGCGACCGTAGCGGTCACGCGGTTCCAGACTGAAGCGCCTAGAACCGTACGGCCACACCGGCTGGCTGGAGAGCAGCATCAAACCAGTCTTTGAGATGGAAAACGTAGCAGCAACAGTACCCTAAATCTCGGTGACCGATGCCGGTATACTGTGTGCTGTTGATTCAAGTGTGCAATCGGAACCCAGAAAATCAACGAGTTAAAACTACAGTGGTAACAAAGTTTCACTTCGCAAGTATGCTACACAGAAAAAAGGCTAGCACATATCCATCGACATGCTTTAACATTGATACCTTTCCTACTGAAAAATTACGTCTTATGCTCGTGTTTTGATGTATCTTTCTCCACCAGAAACATTCTAGTCTGGTGGTTTGCACAGAGTCTTCTGGGCTCTTCGCTCTTGACGACTCACTATAACACAGTTTATCGCAACAAGTGCGTGGAAATAACGAGAAGCGTTAGTGGCGATGTGTCGTGTTTCCTGATGAATCGTCAATAGTGCAGGCAGTGAGGCTGTGGAGATTAAGGCCATAGCAGTCGACTCCATTGGTCAATGATCACTGATCACTTCATTCATTCATTCATTCATTCATTTATTCATCGTCTTATGTAGCCACATCAAAATGGAGAACCTTCGGGGATGTGGAACGAGTCAACATGTACATTAACAAAAAGCAAGTAAACGATACAAAGTTAATCTGTGCATTACATTAACAACGAACTATCACTATAGAACGTAATGCTTTTGTGATTATGCTAGCTAAATTTATTTGAGTAAATTAGGAATAAGCTGACTTGTTTGAAAAAAGCCGTTGTCTGCTAACTTATTCTAAATCGGTGATAATAGTTATCTTAATAGTTAATTGATTACAATGTTTACTTGTCAAAGGAAGTGTTTACCAGCATCTGTAAATACCGAGTCTTAATTCCGGTGCATTATTAGCAATCATGCAACTTCACCATGTTCTTGACTATACATATTCAGATTTTTTGTAGAGTGAGTTGTTAGTGAGTTGTTTTTAATTTTCTTTTGAACTGGAAAGGACTTCAAATTTCCTGCTTTACTTTATATGCAAGCTGTTTGAAGATCTTCTCGTCAGAGTACACGAATCTATAGAAAACGCTGGATAAGGACGCAAGGTCTAGAAGTGCATTCTGTATTGTGTCTTGTACTGTGATTGTGTGAATCATGATTCAGTTTAAACTGATTTTTATCGACAGCAACAAAAGCCGTTAAGGAGTAAATGCACTGAGAAGGAAGTGTAATATTTCTGACATCCTGAGACAGGGTTCTGTAAGATGTACGGTTTTCTACAAAATTTTCTCACTGATAGCTTCTGCTTAGTAAACAGTTATTTACTTTACGTGCACTGACCCAGAAACAGGAGACGGCAGGGAGTGAAACTACGCAATATCTGTGAAAATAAGCCAACACCCTTGTCTTTAGGCTAACAGAATGAGAGACCCTTCTAAGGGTAGAACGCAGACTGTATCGTGAACACGTTGTGAAGCATTTGGGAGGTCGTAAGCTAACCTTCCGAACGTCACCTTTCTTTCTTACGGACGCGATTCTGTGTTTAAAGGATTACCACCAGTCAAACTTCTTGTAAGTTCGTGAGGAAAATGGCAGTCACCATTCAACCTGCAATACTGAACAAAAACTTCGGGGAAAGAACTGTTGTATGTCATTCAAATGAAGTGATTTAGAAAAAATGTGAAAAAGTGAAGCTCGCTTCTCCATAGCATGAGTAGGATATTACGTCATAAACCATATCCAGACGGAAGAGAACAATCGTTGTTTTCGTTTTTATTCACGATATTGGCAATCTATCAGAATGAATCATCTCAAGAAATATCTAGACAATAAATGCAGGCGACCTCTGCCTTGTGTAGATAGTGGCAATTACCCAGGAGACATGAAGTCGTAACTCTCGCTTCACCTCAGTCATACATGCTGTGTAGACAGGGATCACAGAGTGTCTTTGAGCTAGCTTGTGCGTTTCCTGGTAGAGTTGCTGGGGAGGCTGACGCTGTCTTCACTCTCGTCGGGTATTCTTGAAAGCTTCAGTATCTCGGTAGATGAAAAAGATCAAGTAAAACTAACACAGCCATCACGCTCAGGGTACTTTTCGCTACTCACTGACTATTGCTTCATTCTCTCCTTGTTAGAAATGGAGAAGATACGTGATAAAGAATCACTATCCTGTCTGCTTATATAGATGTCTCAATTGGGGCTGTTAATCCTCAAGTAACTCTTGTTGCTGCGCTACTATCCAACGAAATGTGCTCGACCATACAAGCTGTAGCATTTAACTCTTTTAGAGTGCTATTAGTACTGTCAGAGGAGAAAACCATGTTTAATACGAGTATTAAAACGCCCTTTCACACAGATAAGTATATCACTACTCGTATGTAACTTTCTCTTCAAAACGTGGTCTCCAGTCGGTATGTTCGAATCAGTACCTTCTCTAGCAATTCTTATAAGTGTTACTTCCAAAGTTTTCTGAAACTTATCTTTCTTAAGTTAACGTTACCTCTTTCACAGTAATTTTAAAAGTCTGTTTGACCATGTAGTGTATGTCCAACAGGTACAAGTATCAGACCATTAATTTGTTATCCTGAAGGAATTCCAGTATGGAGCAATATTACAAGTAATCAGGGATCGAATCAATAACCTTTTGGGCCGGCCGCGGTGGTCTAGCGGTTCTGGCGCTGCAGTCCGGAACCGCGGGACTGCTACGGTCGCAGGTTCGAATCCTGCCTTGGGCATGGGTGTGTGTGATGTCCTTAGGTTAGTTAGGTTTAAGTAGTTCTAAGTTCTAGGGGACTTATGGCCTAAGATGTTGAGTCCCATAGTGCTCAGAGCCATTTTGAATAACCTTTTGGTTCCAGGTCTTTCATGTGGTCAAGACTATTTGAACTGTCTCCAGCCTAATTAGACACGAAGATATCTTCATTGGGTTATTCTAAGGTGTAATTGTGGTTTGCTATTTTGTTTATTCCTTACTGTACGTAGGAAAGCAGAACCAGTTTCTCAGGTACAGCACAATAACTAACTTTCATTCTAACTTTATCTCCAAAGGAATTATACTACAGCAATCAGATACATTAACACTTACTCTGTTATTTATGTAGATAATAGTATTCAAGTGGAGGCAAAGAAAAACCGGCAATGAGAGATCTCTGTAATTCAGTTATTTTTCGCAGTTAGTAAAGCAAACTTAAATGCTATGATACTAACACAACATGAACATATACTTTGTAATTATCATTCTTTCATTTATGGACCATCTCAGCAGTTAAACAAACGGTGGCTCATATACTCTACTTTGTCTGGGAATGGTAAAAGCTTTCAACTCTTATGAAATCTTTACCAAGAACTGTTCGAAGAATGAAACAAATCTAACGAATTAGGTTCTATTTTGATTATAGCACTGGATTTAAGCAGTTAAATCTTTTGTACAACAGTATGATATTCTGTACTGTAACTACTTTCAGTATACTACTGTACTTTAGATCATAAGAATATTCTACATTCAAAGTTATTTAGAAAAAAATAGCAAGATATTTTGCTTTTAATTAAATAAGTGCTGCCTACTAACTAACTTCACTTTTCTTTGTTCGCCGGCTGGAGTGGCAGAGCGGTTCTAGGCGCTACAGTCTGGAACAGTGCGACTGCTAGGGTCGCAGGTTCGAATCCTGCCTCGGACAGGGATGTGTGTGATAGGTTAGTTAGGTTTAAGTAGTTCTAAGTTCTAGGGGACTGATGACCTCAGAAGTTAAGTCCCATAGTGCTCAGAGCCATTTGATCCATTTTATTTCTTTGTTCTACTTAGCTGCAGCACCCCAAACCATTCCACCTTTTCGCCTTCCTGGCTTTCCGTTAGGTCTATACAACTCTAATGTCCTCTTCATGCCGCACGGGATTAGCCAAGAGGTCTGAGGCGCTGCAGTCATGGACTGTGCGCCTGGTCCCGGCGGAGGTTCGCGTCCTCCCTCGGGCATGGGTGTGTGTGTTTGTCCTTAGGATAATTTAGGTTAAGTAGTGTGTACTCTTAGGGACTTATGACCTTAGCAGTTAAGTCCCATAAGTTTTCACACACATTTCAACATTTTTTGTCCTCTTCATTAATCACTTTTCATATTGACAATGTTTTAACACATTTATATTATTCAGAAATAAATTGTTTTAGAGAAAGTTATACAAAATTTTTTCATAAACTCATCTTATTGCAATTTAGACATAAGTTTGCTTTATAGAAGTTTTGTTCAAAGCTATCAAATTTCACAGATAAGGCATAGAACGATCAAGTATTATACGATTGGTTGTAAAGATTTTTTTTTTTTTTTTTTTTTTGCCTGCAACGGATCTTGAAAATTTCGAGTCTTGCGTTTTCGGTGACTCAGCGTGTATAAGTGCAGTTAGAGAAGAGGTGGATACACATTTCAGATTTAGGCATTGGTTCACTGCAGAAACATGTTGTAATACTCCCATCAAGGCACCGGCGAAATACTTTTTAAGACTACAAGAACAGTGGTAGTGTTCTTAACTTTGGGAAAATGGAGAAGAGTAGCGTCCGCCAGGATAGTTTATAACGCGTCAGACACTGTGTGAGATGATATAGGTGTGCTAGGTGTGACATATCCTTTAGACGACAAACCTTTACTTATACACTGCATACCCTGAGCAGATACAATTATCATTTTCTTTCGCTCTTTACTGCCAGATAAAGGATACATTACGCGCTTGTAATCACGTCGCGTCACCCAACGTTGTGTGATAAAATCGCTGAGAATATACTCTCCCTAAAATATTGAAACTTTGTCAGCCTACACAATAAAATGTAACTTTATTAATGAACTATTCCATTGTAAACCGAAGGACATTTAGAAGATCTAATGAACTTCTTAACTGTCGAACAGGTAAGTACAAAGTCATAAAGAACTCTTGAATAACCTTTTATCATGACAACCAAGAATGAAAAGACATTTACTGTTTCATAACTAATGAGACGGAGGTTCACTATTCCAGCATCAACTCAAGAAATATTTTATTATGTCGTTACTGTATATGAATATATTCGTTATCAGAGATATTTTGTACTAAAAAAATTATTGTAATTTTGGAAGTATGAGCGTTCAGACTGAGGTTTTATTGTCCGTTTCCCTTGGCCTCATTCCCGAAAGGGTGAACGTATTGGAGAACCATAGTTAAATGTAAATGAATTTCACATTACGCGAGCGCTCAAACATGTGCACCAAAATAACAACCTATAAATCTATAAAGTAAGTGCAATGCAGAAATTGAAATATAAAATGAGTTTATATGAACGAGCCTCATTTAAGTAATTACTCATAGCTGGACCCTGGAAGTGCAGTGAAGTGTAACTTCCAGGTTTTAGGGAAGCAGTCAAGTATATGAAATAAAAAGACATCATACTGATTTTTAAATAAACGTAACATAAAAACGTTCAATATCCGATAAATAAGTAAAAATAAGGATGACTCTAAAATTAAACCATTTTTGATAGCTGTATTAATATGTAAGGACGAACTACTATCAGTTATTAAAAGACAGAGAAGAGGCTCTTTCCCATTTAACCTTACTTTCCCCTGTTGTAGGTGCGAGTGCCGACCATAAAATTTGATTTGTTCTGAATGATAACCAAATATGTAAAAATGTCGTCTGATATAGATTTCTCACATATTTTTTCAGGATATGTATTTTATGTTCTAGAAAGGAAGGGTAATGTACGTTCTTCGAAAGCCATCAGACCGATCAAGCATCGCGTCTTGCTGTTTAACAATTTCATTCAAAATAGAATGTATGTGCCTACAAAATGCACTCACTGCTACTAGCAGTAATTAAGATGGAAACCAGTTAATACTTCTCACGGTCATTTCGCTTATCGAACAATGGTACGTGCTGCAACATCCACAGCCTGAATACACTCATCAATTAGACAAGCGGTAGCTATTTTACGAGTAACTGTCAGGAAAACAAATCAGTAATTAACTGAATACAATGTGTGGGTTTAAATTCAATACCCCAAAAAATACGCAAACGGTGGCACTTTTAACTATCAAGAAAGCAAATAAACAATTAATAGAGTTACTATGTGTGGTTTTTAATTCAAAACGTCATGTCATCACTTTTGAGATGTATCTCTTAGAGGGCAAGTCTTTCCTTATACAATGTATTCAATTGATCAAATTCAATTATCTTTGACATTTTAATTTGCTCTCTGCTGCCAGGCAAAGGATACATTGCATGGACACTAGGTTTGCTGAGTATTCGGAATAGTTGGATGCGAATACCAAAATATTTCCTTCTCCAATGTCGTTCTTATTTCTCTGAAAAGGAGTAAATGACGTGAAAATAGCTACGAAGAAACTTCAAATAGCAATTCACGCATTCTAATGGCAGATCAAGTAACTTCTATTGAATGCTGCACTATACTTCAAAGTGACACAAAGACGTGACACTATTTTTCTGCCTCGCAGGGTAGCCGCACGGTTTAAGGCGTCTTGTCACGGTTCAAATGGTTCAAATGGCTCTGAGCACTATGGGACTTAACATCTGTGGTCATCAGTCCCCTAGAACTTAGAACTACTTAAACCTAACTAACCTAAGGACATCACACACATCCATGGCCGAGGCAGGATTCGAACCTGCGACCGTAGCGGTCACGCGGTTCCAGACTGAAGCGCCTAGAACCGCACGGCCACACCGGCCGGCTCTTGTCACGGTCCGCGCGGCTCCCTCCGTTGAAGGTTCGAGTCCTCCTCGGGCATGGATTTGTGTGGTGTCCGTAGCGTAAGTTTGTTTGAGTTAGATTAAGTAGTGCGTAAGCTTAGGGACTGATGACCTCAGCAGTTTGTTCCCATAAGACCTTTCCACAAATTTCAATTTTTACTATTTTTTAACATAATTACTAAGTCTATGTAAAAAACTGTCGAAAAGTTCTACCGATCAATTCCTAGACGATGAAATTCTCTCCTTGGTCAAGGAGAAGAGAGTGTGAATGACGTCATCTCTTTCCTTCCGGATGTCCTTTCAGCTTGCCGAAAAAGAAAAAAAATTACATGGTGCAAGATCTGGTCTTCCTTGTCATCACCACCCCCGCCCGTGCGGCCTTGGTGAAATTGTTGGCTTAATTTCTCTGCGGTTGGACGCAATATTGGATTTGCCATATATACAGCAAGGAATTCACGGTGAATCTGTGTGCAATTTAGACGTTTTGCTCACAAGTTACGTGTGCTTTAACTTCGTAGTACGTTCCCAGTTGCCGCGTCGATTCACTAACGCACTGTCTCTGTGCCTGTCATCCGTAGCGCAGCAGAACTGTATCTACATGAAAACTGGCATACACAGGGTGGTCAGAAACAGCCTGAAAAGCTTGTAAGGGTGTTCCAGGATAGGTTCTGCTGAGAAATAACTGTTAAGAATAAAATTCAATATGTTGCACCGTTTACGAGTCAATTAGCATTGTTCGAAGTTCGAATGTGTGTGAAATGTTATGGGTCTTAACTGCTAAGGTCATCAGTCCGTAAGCTTACACACTACTTAACCTAAATTATTCTAAGGACAAACACAGACACACCCATGCCCGAGGGAGGACTCGAACCTCCGCCGGGACCAGCCGCACAGTCCAGGACTACAGCGCCTCAGACCGCTCGGCTAATCCCGCGCGGCAATTAGCATTGTAGTTAGCCAATCAGGTCGTTCGCTGCGCAAAATCAAGCGGCCCAAGGGCTGCGTCGCTAAACGCTTTCCTCGTTGATTTTCTAAAGCCAAAGTGGAGAGCGAAACAAAAACTGGACATGGGACGGTGGTAAGGATCGATCTCGAGCCCCAGGCCGGTTAGTCTCGTGCGCCATCATCCACGCTATGAGAACAACTGACACTGATTGTATCTGGCGGGCTGCGAACCTAATTTCATTCCTAATTAACTCGGAAACGGCGCAACGTATCGAATTGTTTTCTTACCAAGTCTGTCTCAGCGCAACTACGCTGCAACACCCTTTCAAGCTTTGCAGACTGTTTCTCGCGTCCCCGTACACCCTCTTCTGAAAATACGCTGGTCTTATTACACAATGTTCGTAGCTTGATAAGACACATGTAACTTACTTTCTGAAGTTATGTGATACAAAGTAGTACCAAAGAATGAAAGCACGCAAGCATGTTCATAAGCCACACAACCAAAAATAATAAACACACACAAAAGATATTAACAAAATAACTATCTACACTATGTGATCAAAAGCATCCAGACACACACAAAAAAAATACGTTTTCATATTAGATGCCTTGTGCTGCCACCTAGTGGCAAGTACTCCAGATCAGCGACCTCAGTAGTCATTAGCCATCGTGAGAGAGCAGAATGGGGCGATCTGCGGATCTCACGGACTTCGAACTTGGTCGGGTGATTGAGTGCCACTTGTGTCATACGTCTGTACGCGAGATTTCCACACGCCTAAACATCCCTAGGTCCACTGTTTCCGATGTGATAGTGAAGTGGAAACATGAAGGGGCAGAAACAGTCGGAAAAGCTTGTACAGATCGACCTCGTCTGTTGACTGATAGAGACCGTCGACGGTTGAAGAGGGTCGTAATGTGTAATAGGCAGACATCTATTCAGACCATCACGCAGGAATTCCAAACTGCATCAGGATCCACTGCAAGTACTGTGACAGTTACTCAGCAGGTGAGAAAACGTGAATTTCTTGGTCGAGCGGCTGCTCATAAGCCACACATCCATGCCAAACGATAGTTTGCTTGGTGCAAGGAGCATAAAC
The DNA here is from genome assembly GCF_023864275.1 of Schistocerca cancellata. Taxonomy (NCBI): domain Eukaryota; kingdom Metazoa; phylum Arthropoda; class Insecta; order Orthoptera; family Acrididae; genus Schistocerca; species Schistocerca cancellata. Next base: position 268,177,751 of record NC_064631.1, on the reverse strand, counting down.
ATTGGACGATTGAACAGTGGAAAAACGTTGTGTGGAGTGACGAATCACGGTGCAGAATGTGGCGATCCGATGGAAAGGTGTGGGTATGTTGGATGCCTGGTTAACGTTATCTGCCAGAGAGTGTAGTGCCAACAGTAAAATTCGGAGGCGGTGGTGTTATGATGTTGTCGCGTTTTTAATGGAAGAGGCTTGCACCCCTAATTTTTTTGCGTGGCACTATCTCAGCACAGGCCTACACTGATGTTCCTTAAGCACCTTCTTGCTTCCCACTGTTGAATAGCAATTCGGGGATGTCGACTGCATCTTTCAATACGATCGAGCACCTGTCATAATGTACGGCCTGTGGCGGAGTGGTTACACGACAATAACATCTCTGTAATTGACTCGCCTGCACAGTGTCCGCACCTGAATCCTATAGCACACCTTTGGGATGTTATGGAACGCCGACTTCGTGCCAGGCCTCACCGACCGACATCAATACCGCTCCTCAGTGCAGCGGTCCTTGAAGAATGGCTGCCGTACCCAAAGAAATCTTCCAGCACCTGATTGAACGTATGCCTACGAGAGTGGAAGCTGTCATCAAGGCTAACGGTGGGCCAACACCATATTGAATTCCAGCATTAGCGATGGAAGGCACCACGAACTTGTAAGTCGCTTTCAAGCAGGTGTCAGGATACTTTTGATCACATAATGTATCATGACTTTCTTTGACTCCAGTCATTCAATGCCAGATGTAAATACATTATTGCCGATTGGAATACAATTAAACTAAACGGAATTATTGACGTCTGGAGAAATTGTGCGACACTTACGAGGCATATTGTTGGAATTTAGCTTGAGAAGTATCTGCTGCAGCTGAACAGAGAATTTGAGACTAGTGTAATACAGAGCAGTACGGTGGGACGTTGTAACAAGGCAGACAGCCCATTTGCTAATGACGTAAAACAGTTACAGGGGAGGAATGTGTCTTCCAGCAATGTTTCAGCTTCTGTTCACCTACTATGCAATGTACCAAAAAGAAAACAGTAAAAGTTCATTGCAAGGTCTCTGGATACGTATTAATACTCACAATAGCACAACAAAACTGCATGTTGATTTATCTACATCCGACACTGGAAATTAGCTAAGTAAAGCTAACGTTGGTGTAAAACAATTGGCAGTAAACTGGAATGGAAAAACACGCATGGCTGGTGACGCACGAACACCTCCCAGGACAGAAAAGAGGAGCCGCGCGGTGGGGGACAGCGCCTGCTGTATATAAGCTCGCTGGAGGAGAGTGTCCGCATCAGCAGTGAACCCGGCACCGCAGACCCAACTCCCAGCAGACATGAAGGCCGCCCTGGTGCTCGTCTCGGCGTTAGCCGTCATTGTGGTCGCCGCCGCGGAGGAGAAGTACACCACCAAGTACGACAACGTCAACCTGGACGAGATCCTCGCCAACGACCGCCTGCTCAACAAGTACGCCCAGTGCCTGCTGGAGAACGACGAAACCAATTGTACCGCCGACGGCAAGGAGCTCAAGAGTAAGTCGCCTGGTGCACCAGGCAACGTTCGGCAATATCCATAGTATGACCAGCGTAGAAAATATAAATTTACCACTAACGATTTCAGTAGGACAATTAATCAGCGTGAGAATTCTGTAACCAACCAGTTACAGTACAGTAAAGTGAGCGAAATGTAAGGTGCAGGAAACTTGGCACGACATATGATTTTGGTAGTGGCGAAAACTGCAAGATGAGTGCGAAATTAAAATATGAAATTACATCATATGGACCAAAACAAAATAATAGTTTTAAAAATACTACTAATACGACTATAATCACAACGTCATAAATGCTGCATTTAAATAAACGAAAAGATACACGTTTTTCGTATAAATCAACGACAATAAAAACTTTTTAATCAGTGCCTTCGAATGGTAATCATATAATACTTTCATAGGTCGATAATTTTGGATACGTATAATGCCCGAGAACTACAACGATTTCCAAATCTTGACTACAAAGACGGTATCAATCTTGTTTATTTCATGTTAATTTTGTTAGCGATTTCGATCAGTATGCCATTATGAGAAAAGATTTAAACAACAGCGTCGTGAGATTCGATGTAATACTTAATGATACCAGTCAAATGTTGGGTAGAGGTTTACTTTGCGCAAAGCTGTAACAGCTTTATCATTAAATAAACGCGCCTGAGACTTATTTTAGAATCAACGTTTATAAGAGTTGCTGTAAGAAGATATTGGCGTATTTAAAGCGTGTAAACGTTACATTTGGTGCCAGTAGTTCAGACAGGTCTCTGCTGCTACATAAAAATGTCTTTATTCAACTTATAGTTTACATGTATGCCGATATGTAAATGTTGAAAACCAATAAGAGGAATAACTGGAATAACTGCAATCGTCTTAATATATTTCGCCGGAGTTAATATTGGTTATGTGATGTTTTATCTATAATACTTCGTTATGACACATTTTGATCTACTGTCCTCTAATCTATGGTCTCTCTGTCTTATGTGGTATATTAAACATTATTGCTTGAATCTAAACTTGACTGTGTACAAAAAACCAAACGTAAACTACACGATGACACAGAAAAACGGGAACGTTTCCACAATCCAATAAAACTAAAAGTGATGAAGGAAAGAAATTGCTTTCATAGTTATTGAAACCTTTAAACTTTGCCATTTACGAAACATTGGTCGCATTTATCATTTTTTAAAAAATACGTCTTTAGATGGCGTCCTCCTGTACGAATACATTCGTGAAATCTGCTGTTGTGATTCCTCATTTACCGTTGCAACATCTCAGCTGGGATACTAAGAATTGCATCCCAAATTCTCTATTTTAACTCATCCAGGGTTCTTGATCGAGTCGCGTAGACTTTGCTCTTGAGGTAGCCCCACAAACAAAAAATCACAAACCGATAAATCTGGCGATCTAGGGGGCCAGGGAATGTTACCGAATCGTGGGATCACACTGTTGCCAAATAAATCTCGCAAATATGCGATTGACTGCCGTGCAGTGTGTGAAGTCGCTCCGTCCTGTTGAAACCAGGCCTGTTGAACGTCTTGAAAGTTGTTCAAAATCTGGTGTAACGAAAGTTCGTAACATCTCTGCGTAACGATAGGCATTGGCAGTTGTTGCATTTCCCTGTTCATTTGCGAAAAAATATGGTCCAATAATCCTATGTGATGGAACACCACACTATACTGTCACTTTACTAGCGTGTAAAGGACGCTCATGCACGTCGTTAGGTTTTGTGACTGCCCAGTAACGGCAGATGTGTTTATTCACATAACCTGTGAGATGAAAATGTGCCTCATCTGATATCCACAACTCATTTAGAAATTCATCGTCATTGTTTATTTTTGTTATCATTTGTTGACGGAATCCTAATCGTAACCGGTAATCGTTGTTCTTCAATTGTTGCACTATCTGTAGTTTGTACGGATGAAATTTTAAATGAAAATGAAGAATCCTGTGAACACTCTCTCGGATATTCCAACCACTGCTGCTTGCTTACGAACTGAACGCCGTGGGCTTAGTAAGACAGACTCGCGTACAACATCAATGTTCACTGAAGAATGCACACTTCTTGGTCGTACTGTTCGTTTCTTCTTGAGGGCAGATCCATCTCTTCCAAGTTATTAATCCAACATTTCATCGCGTGTATCGACGGAATGGCATCATGAAGTCCTAAATTATAAAAACTTCGAAACTCCCTCTGTGCCGCTACTAAGCTATCATTGTTTTTATGAAACATTTTTATGGCTAAAGCACGCTGTTTTCCGTTTCACTTAGCCACGATTACTAAAATGGTGTACTGTTTACTCGCTGTCACGAACCCGCAGTGCTGCCACCTGCCCATGGCTGTCACTACTCATTTCAAACATTCTCGTTATTCTGTGTCACCCTGTATTAGGAATTTGAATTTGCAGTTAGATGTTGACTGACGTAAGTTTATTTCGTACCTGGTAACTATAAAAGTTCGGAAAGCAATATTTTATTTATGTATGAGTTAACAAAAAAATGGTTCAAATGGCTCTGAGCACTATGGGACTTAACATCTATGGTCATCAGTCCCCCAGAACTTAGAACTACTTAAACCTAACTAACCTAAGGACATCACACAACACCCAGTCATCACGAGGCAGAGAAAATCCCTGACCCCGCCGGGAATCGAACCCGGGAACCCGGGCGTGGGAAGCGAGAACGCTACCGCATGACCACGAGCTGCGGACTATAAGTTAACAGAATGCAGTAGTTTCTAGAAAGAAAAATATTGAAAAAATATTTTTGCAGTAGTTACTAATTAATAAGAGTGTTCTAATCCAAATATTTGGAAGCAGGAAAACTTTTGTTCATTGGTAAAATTGTCAGATTCTGCTTACATCTCAATGAGCTCTTAGGTTTAATAGTGGGGTTTTCTGCTTGCAGGTGTCATTCCTGACGCGCTGAGCAACGAGTGCGCCAAGTGCAACGAGAAGCAGAAGGAGGGCACCAAGAAGGTGCTGAAGCACCTCATCAACCACAAGCCCGACATTTGGGCGCAGCTCAAAGCCAAGTACGACCCTGAAGGCACCTACAGCAAGAAGTACGAGGACAAGGAGAAGGAGCTCCACGAATAAGCACTGTACTCCCGCGTCTCTGTTGTGTAGATGTTCTGCTGAAATAAAATGTTCCATGTGCTACATGTATCGCCTTTAGTACAATAATTAGCAATAACATCAAAAATGATTTCAATATCAAATTTAAACTGACACTAAACATTAAGCAATTTCACTCTTGTTTGATTCGCTGCCGTATCTATAGATCAGTATTACTGCAATTTGATTTGCGCTATGGCGGATGATGAAACACACTAAGAGTGCCAACTTAAGAATCATTACAAATCTAGCTATGCACCGAAGGACTTTCGATTCTTCTTTTTCCTGAGAAATACTATACTTCAGCATGAAAGGCTGATTGATTTTGATAGTTGATATATATAGTATGTCCACACTAATCTCAGAACTATTTGTAAAGTATTTGCTAGATGGATAACGATGTGTTTCTAATCAATAGCGTTATTTTTCTGTGCAAACATCTATCGAGAATAAAAAGAACGTGGTGGCCAGAATATGTGATCCATTTACTGGAGGTCTCCGATTCCTGTGCTCGTTCTTCTTGTTCACAGAGAAGTTTCAGATTCAGACTCTCACTGTCACCTCAGTTTTTAATAATGATTTCAGTATAACAGCACCTTCAGACACGCATGCAGCTAATATCTCAAGTATAGACAGGAGTGTTTTGTTAATTTCATGGGTAATGAATTGTACTATGCACCACATTGTTTGTGCTAGTGACATCATGTCTCAAACCTGATAAGAGTGTTATTATCAGCAGTAAAAAGGCGACTCCTCTGTTTAAAGACACTCAAAAAACGTTGTATAAAACGAGAATCGTGTGTCATGGCCACGATGTATGGGTTTACATTTTTCATTGGGGATTGCTACACAGGCATTCTTAGGCAAGGACAAGTGCACACATAAGAAAGGAAACCACAAACGTAATCGTCTGAAATTACATATTTTCGATCGAATCTTAAATTTCACACCGCAGGAGTCTCATAGTAATTTAAATCTGTTGAAATTCACTATATTATAAGGTAAAATTTTCACAAACTTTATTTTTACACTTTGTAAGTGTAATAAAAATGGGTTTTTAACATTCAAGAACCATTTCAGCTAAAACCTTGTGCGGCACACATGCGCTGTAGCGTAGGTGTCCTTTGTAGGCCAGTTTGAGGCTGTTTCCAAGCTTCATAGACAAGAACTGCAGTACATTAATTTGTTCGTCTAGATTTCACTTCTACCACAGTGGTACGCTGTAAACAGTTGTCATATACATCTTCTATATAAGATATATCAATTCCAAAGAACAGTCATTACTGTGGAAGGAAATGTGATACTCAACAGAACGTGTAAGAAAGATAACATTCTAAAAATTACTATACACAAACAATTGTAGAAGATTCTAGAGAGCCTCGGAACACGTAAGGTTTGTTGCTCGAATAACTTTTGAGGTCCAAGTTAAGGGATCGTGCTCGACAAATTATGTAAAATTAAATAGCCAGACAACAATTCATTACATGAGTGATACTCTGTGTGTCATCACATAAGGTAGATAAAAATTACCTCTGCAATACTTTGTCAAAGCTATGTCATTAGCAAACTGGGGAATTATTTCAAAGTGTGGTTCTTTGACTGTGATATATCACAAACACTGCACACAGGCAGATCCTTTTGCCAGAGTTGGAATCCCTGTAACACAGGCCAGTGGATCAGGTGGATGAGAAAGATTTCCCTTGCACCTGACTGGTGCATCACAAGTTATCTAGTATTTCTGGTAAGTCCTCTTGCATGGTGTGTATCTTTATACATTCCTAGTCGAAAGCCTACGTTTTGGGACAATATGGCATGTGTATGCTTCCTTGGTTTCTTAGAGTTCCCACACCGATGTCCAGGAGCAAATCACATCTATTCCTTGTTGTTGTAAACCCGAATTGGCTACACTGGCTTCTCTTATGGTCACACACACGATGTGAGTCGCTGTATATCAAGGTATTGGAGCATATGATACATTTTATGGCTTAGAAACATTTCATTTGCTTTAATGCTCCTAGAACCGTAAATGTCTCGCCATTAACTTCGAAATAGTAGGAAAAAACAATAGTGGAAAACCATAGAATAGCCAAGATTGCAAGGTTGTATGCTCAGACTCATTATGTCAGTAGGTCTTTAGTAATAGCGTTCACACTTTATATTGTATAATGGTGCTGTAAAACGTGATTTGGCTTTCCCTCCGCTATTTGAGTGACTTTAAAATGCCCCTGAGCCTCTTCATTACCCGACGTGCCAATAGGTTCAGGTGCCAGTAGGTTTCAGGGCTGAAATACAGTTCACACTAAGTGCTAAAGGTTTGCTATCGTGAGGATTCCAAATAACTTGCTTGAGCCCGACTTACGAATGGCCTTTCATTGGAATATTGGTGATTGTGTACTAGGCACGGAGTATATGCCTGTTACATCATCAAGATGGACAGATGGACAGAGATAGCTTACGTGGTTCAGCAAACAGGCTTCCTGAACTTTTCATATAGGTTAGTGTGACCAGCCTGATCACCTCACGGTAGAAAGCCTCAATAACCTTAAGATTTGGTGGCTTCGCTAACCCACGGAAATGGTATGCAGTCACGTTAATGAGATTAACTTGTAAAACTGGAGGACACACAGTCTCCCTCTTCCCCAGGTAGTTAAAGATGTTTCGTTCCTCTGTTTCATTCATTTTAAATTCACGGGCAGTCAAAATGAGGCCAAAGAATCACATGGACTTCATCATGCCCTGAATGGCGTTTTTCTTTCAATGCCGATGTTTTAAATGCGCATCGTGAGCGGTGGAAGTCTATGCACACTGTATTCTCTGAGAACTTGAAATGTGTAAGCGCAGTCCTAAGTTGTGACTGATAGGTTGATTTTTTCATGGTTAGAACCAGATATACCCTCTAATAAAAAAAAAAAAAATCCGACGGGCCACGAAGGACTTATCCGGAAAGCAGCAGATGTGCTGTACCTGTACAGACAAACAAATCACTTTTGAATACATCGTGGGAGCAGACAGTGATCAATGTTATTACTAATAGTTACTATTATAACCAGTATCGATCACATATTTATTTATTCTGGTAACCGGTTTCGACCACGCCTGTGGTCATCTTCAGACCAAAATGCTGTGTGAGGAGCAGCCTACTTCTGGTGGTAAATCACTGCAGTGATTGACCACCAGAAGGAGGCCCCTGCTCATACAGCATTTTGGTCTGAAATGACCACAGGCGTGGTCGAAACGGGTTACCAGAATAAATAAATATGTGATCAAGACTGATTTTAATAGTAACTATTAGACAAAGAAATGATTACAGTTTCAGAAAATCTGGATGATTTAATCAGGAGAAAGAGATTTACAAATTGAGTTAGTCAATAACGCGTTGGTCCATCTCTGGCCCTTATACAAACAGTTATTCGGCCTGACACTGATTGACAAAGTTGCTGGATGCCCTCCCGAGGGATTTCATGCCAGATTACGTCCAATTGGCGGGCTACATCGTCAAGATATCGAAATGTTTGGAGGGCCTTGCACATAATGCTCGAAACATTCTCAATTGTGGATATCTCTGACGATCTTACTGGTCAAGGTGGAGTTTGGCAAGCACGAAAACAAGTAGTGGAAACTCTCGGCGTGTGTTCGGGCGGGCATTATCTTACTATAATGTAAGCCCAATATGGCTTGCTTTGAAGAGCAACAAAACGGGGTGTAGAGTACCGGGCTATTACAAAGGATTGAAGCGATTTCATAAATTCACTGTAGCTCCATTCACTGACATATGGTCACGACACACTACAGATACGTAGAAAAACTCATAAAGTTTTGTTCGGCTGAAGCCGCACTTCAGGTTTCTGCCGCCAGAACGCTCGAGAGCGCAGTGAGACAAAATGGCGACAGGAGCCGAGAAAGCGTATGTCATGCTTGAAATGCACTCACATCAGTCAGTCATAACAGTGCAACGACACTTCAGGACGAAGTTCAACAAAGATCCACCAACTGCTAACTCCATTCGGCGATGGTATGCGCAGTTTAAAGCTTCTGGATGCCTCTGTAAGGGGAAATCAACGGGTCGGCCTGCAGTGAGCGAAGAAACGGTTGAACGCGTGCGGGCAAGTTTCACGCGTAGCCCGCGGAAGTCGACGAATAAAGCAAGCAGGGAGCTAAACGTACCACAGCCGACGGTTTGGAAAATCTTACGGAAAAGGCTAAAGCAGAAGCCTTACCGTTTACAATTGCTACAAGCCCTGACACCCGATGACAAAGTCAAACGCTTTGAATTTTCGGCGCGGTTGCAACAGCTCATGGAAGAGGATGCGTTCAGTGCGAAACTTGTTTTCAGTGATGAAGCAACATTTTTTCTTAACGGTGAAGTGAACAGACACAATGTGCGAATCTGGGTGGTAGAGAATCCTCACGCATTCGTGCAGCAAATTTGCAATTCACCAAAAGTTAACGTGTTTTGTGCAATCTCACGGTTTAAAGTTTACGGCCCCTTTTTCTTCTGTGAAAAAAAACGTTACAGGACACGTGTATCTGGACATGCTGGAAAATTGGCTCATGCCACAACTGGAGACCGACAGCGCCGACTTCATCTTTCAACAGGATGGTGCTCCACCGCACTTCCATCATGATGTTCGGCATTTCTTAAACAGGAGATTGGAAAACCGATGGATCGGTCGTGGTGGAGATCATGATCAGCAATTCATGTCATGGCCTCCACGCTCTCCCGACTTAACCCCATGCGATTTCTTTTTGTAGCGGTATGTGAAAGATTCAGTGTTTAAACCTCCTCTACCAAGAAACGTGCCAGAACTGCGAGCTCGCATCAACGATGCTTTCGAACTCATTGATGGGAACATGCTGCGCCGAGTGTGGGAGGAACTTGATTATCGGCTTGATGTCTGCCGAATCACTAAAGGGGCACATATCGAACATTTGTGAATGCCTAAAAAAACTTTTTGAGTTTTTGTATGTGTGTGCAAAGCATTGTGAAAATATCTCAAATAATAAAGTTATTGTAGAGCTGTGAAATCGCTTCAATCATTTGTAATAACCCTGTATCGCCGGGGTACCTCAGTGCTATGAGGGTGTGGTGGGTGACAAACAAAGGGGTCCTTCTATGAAAAGAAATGTCACCCTAGACCATCAGTCGTGGTTGTCGGGCCGTGTGGCGGGTGACAGCTAGGTATCCCACCGCTGACCGAGGCAGCTTCGCTGGCAATAGGGGTCGTCACTGAAAATTCTACTCCAGTCAATGAATTTCCAAGCCGAAAACTTATTTGGAGACGTCCCGGACAAAAGTGGGATACTACCTCGGCTGTCGCCCGCCACACGGCCCGACAACCGCAAGTGGTGGTCTGGGGTGTCATTTCTTTTAATAGCAAGGCCACTCTGGTTGTCATCCTCGGCACCCTTGCAGCACAACGGTACGTCGACGATATTCTGCGTCCCGTTTTGTTGTTCTTCATGGCAAGACATCCTGGGCTTTCATTTCAGCAAGATGAGCCCGCACGCACACGCCGAGAATTTCTGCGGCTTCTCTTCGTTCCTGTCAAAACCTGCCTTGGTCAGCAAGGTCGCTCGATCACTCCACAATGGAGCATTATGGATTCTGACCATTTAAAGCGCCAGTTGGAGAGAATTTTGCACCTTACTCTTCACGTTCACTTCAAACAAGACTATCAATCAATGCCAAGCCGAATAACTTGCCTAACGGCCTGAGATGTACCACAACATTACTGACATGCTCATTTTGTGAAGCTCTTTCTCTCAAATGAATTATCCAATTTTTATGAAAGTAGAATCATTTCTATAGTTGTGCATGAACATCGCATCTACCGACTTCCATCCCATTTGGGTAATTCCTTTGTGGTGCGTCGTTTTTTTATCTTAGAGTGTATGTACGAGTAGCGCAACCCCCCCCCCCCCCACTCTCTTTAAAATCGGTCTTTCTGTGCTGTTTTATCACAGTTGCAGGTGGAGATGAATGTTGCGAAATCATTCGTATGTAAGAAGCATAGTACGAGATTCGTTACTGTAGGTGTTCCGCTATTGATGGAAGTAATAGTTGGTTGCTTGAGAGATACCGTTCTTTTGAAACCGAACTAATAGGCTTTCCCAGACTGGGTGCCTAAAATATCTCCGAGTCGAGGACGTCTGAAAAATTTTACGGAGACATTACTGGAAGACATACTTTTGGGACTGTCCCAGAACATTATTCTTTCAAGTGCTGTCATAGGTCTTCTCAAGTTTGGAAAGTAGAGTTGGGAAATCCTGTCCTGTCGCTGCTCCCAGCAAGTTCCGGTTATTGATGGCTAATGAGTCTAAGGAGCTATGTGAGTTCGAGATCCAAAGTAAATAATTGAATTACACTCCTGGAAATGGAAAAAAGAACACATTGACACCGGTGTGTCAGATCCACCATACTTGCTCCGGACACTGCGAGAGGGCTGTACAAGCAATGATCACACGCACGGCACAGCGGACACACCAGGAACCGCGGTGTTGGCCGTCGAATGGCGCTAGCTGCGCAGCATTTGTGCACCGCCGCCGTCAGTGTCAGCCAGTTTGCCGTGGCATACGGAGCTCCATTGCAGTCTTTAACACTGGTAGCATGCCGCGACAGCGTGGACGTGAACCGTATGTGCAGTAGACGGACTTTGAGCGAGGGCGTATAGTGGGCATGCGGGAGGCCGGGTGGACGTACCGCCGAATTGCTCAACACGTGGGGCGTGAGGTCTCCACAGTACATCGATGTTGTCGCCAGTGGTCGGCGGAAGGTGCACGTGCCCGTCGACCTGGGACCGGACCGCAGCGACGCACGGATGCACGCCAAGACCGTAGGATCCTACGCAGTGCCGTAGGGGACCGCACCGCCACTTCCCAGCAAATTGGGGACACTGTTGCTCCTGGGGTATCGGCGAGGACCATTCGCAACCGTCTCCATGAAGCTGGGCTACGGTCCCGCACACCGTTAGGCCGTCTTCCGCTCACGCCCCAACATCGTGCAGCCCGCCTCCAGTGGTGTCGCGACAGGCGTGAATGGAGGGACGAATGGAAACGTGTCGTCTTCAGCGATGAGAGTCGCTTCTGCCTTGGTGCCAATGATGGTCGTATGCGTGTTTGGCGCCGTGCAGGTGAGCGCCACAATCAGGACTGCATACGACCGAGGCACACAGGGCCAACACCCGGCATCATGGTGTGGGGAGCGATCTCCTACACTGGCCGTACACCACTGGTGATCGTCGAGGGGACACTGAATAGTGCACGGTACATCCAAACCGTCATCGAACCCATCGTTCTACCATTCCTAGTCCGGCAAGGGAACTTGCTGTTCCAACAGGACAATGCACGTCCGCATGTATCCCGTGCCACCCAACGTGCTCTAGAAGGTGTAAGTCAACTACCCTGGCCAGCAAGATCTCCGGATCTGTCCCCCATTGAGCATGTTTGGGACTGGATGAAGCGTCGTCTCACACGGTCTGCACGTCCAGCACGAACGCTGGTCCAACTGAGGCGCCAGGTGGAAATGGCATGGCAAGCCGTTCCACAGGACTACATCCAGCATCTCTACGATCGTCTCCATGGGAGAATAGCAGCCTGCATTGCTGCGAAAGGTGGATATACACTGTACTAGTGCCGACATTGTGCATGCTCTGTTGCCTGTGTCTATGTGCCTGTGGTTCTGTCAGTGTGATCATGTGATGTATCTGACCCCAGGAATGTGTCAATAAAGTTTCCCCTTCCTGGGACAATGAATTCACGGTGTTCTTATTTCAATTTCCAGGAGTGTAGAATCTACTCCAAGCGCTTTGCTAGGACTCATGTGAGCTCAACACTGCGATATACGTTTGGGCACGTATGGTCGTTTTCTACTTTCAGAAGAAATCTTAGGGTGCTTACGTTGATAAGTTGGTCCTGTTTTCCATTCATATTTGCACAAGGTGTCTTTCACTTTTCCTGTGAGTCACCGCACTTTATCGTGATCAAACACTATGCTACCTGCAGCAGACAATGCGTAATCTAGTAGGATCAGTTAAGAAGTACCTTGCTCTTGAAATATGAGTCCTAAATGTGCCTCCATACGATAGCTTTGTGCTACGAGACGGCAGAATACTGGCTCTGTTCTGCTATTATCAGTGCTATGTCTCTTGGCTGGTTTGGACATTTCAGGTGTGCATAACAACAATAACTGTGCACTTCCCTCCTTACACGGAAATATTACTGATTGTCGTCTATACCAATATCTCACTAGCTACAAGACGACGATGTTCTCTATAGTCGATTCCATGACAAATTCCACTGATTCCAGAGCGGCACCCATCGCTCGACTCTGAACATGATGTCCTGGAATCTGCGTTCTGGAAGCTAACTGTTTCAAGCGGTATATAAAGAGATCTTATAATTTGACAACATCGAATAGATTAAAAGGTAACTACGCGGTGGAAATGATTTTCACTACGGAATTGTTAAAAAGGAAATGACCCTTGTATATAAACATCGCCGACGATGAGAGAGTGACGCAGGTTAACTAGCTACAGGAATCAAAGCAACTGGAATTCAATTAGTTATTTTACAAAAATCTTCACGTTTGGTCTTGGGAAAGAAGACTGTACATTCAAAACTAAAGAAAATGCACATGAAGTATTAAATTACGTCAGCTACAATTTGTAAATACGTGATTTGCCCCGCAAGGTACTGCGGATAATAGGAAAAGGGAGTTGTGACTTCCAGGAATCACGATCGATCCTCTTTAGCCGGCCGCGGTGGTCTCGCGGTTCTAGGCGCTCAGTCCGGAACCGCGCGACTGCTACGGTCGCAGGTTCGAATCCTGCCTCGGGCATTGATGTGTGTGATGTCCTTAGGTTTGTTAGGTTTAAGTAGTTCTAAGTTCTAGGGGACTGATGACCACAGCAGTTAAGTCCCATAGTGCTCAGAGCCATTTGAACCATTTTTGATCCTCTTTAATCGACGAGGAAAAAATAATTGCGCTACCCATGGTACAAAGAGTAATGCTATCCAGACAGGCACAGGCACTAATACACGTGCATGGCAGTCTACTGAGCAAGATATGACAGTACAAGTTTCATCATAATAAAGATCCACACGCGAATCGCGAAAGAAATGAAGTAACTGAACAAGCAGTCTTGAATATTTCATTCAGCAAAACCGAATGTTATAGGGATTTTCCCAGAAACCACGAGAGGCTTGGTCAACTACATCTTATCCCGTCTCAATGAATGTCAAACACTGTAGCGAGACACACTTACCAGTTTGTACAACGCCAGTTAGGAATGAAATAAACAGAAAGCACTGGGAAGCTAGATCGAAAGGACTACATGAACAATGCGAAGAAACGGCAAAAGAAATGATTGTCGGAAGGTCTGATTAAGCATATAGAAAAGTCTAAAACAACCGTCGGTGAAATTAAAAGCAAGAGCCATAGCATCAAGAGTGCAATGGGAAATTCACTGTTAAATGCAGAGGAGAGAGCGGACAGGTGGAAAGACTACTCCGACGGATTCTATAAGTGGGGAAGACTTGTCTGACGACGTGACAGAAGAAGAAACAGGAGCCGACAGGAAGTATGAGGTTTATTCAAATGAAACCTGGTCAGCGCGTCTACCTTTGCCTTACACGTAAGGTGGCGCCACATAACTGCAGGTATGGTGGCGCCATCTATTGGTAGAGAGATTGACGCCTGTGCACCGTTTGACATTACATAGCGCCAGTGTGGTTTCACGCTGAAGAGAATGTTGTCACACAAGTTATCGTCCACTACCTAACATGCAGGTGAGTAAGCAGGAACAATGAACAGTGGTTCGAGTTTTGGCGGCGGAGGGAGTTGGAGGCCGTGAAATGTATCGACGGATGAAGGCTGTGTACGGCGAGTACAGTCTGAGCCGTTCCAGTATTGTGGAATGGCGCAAACGATTCCTTGAGGGGCGCGAGTCACTGGAAGACGAATGTTAAAGGCAGAATTTAAAAGAGCTTTGGACGACTTAAGATCAGTAAAGGCTGAAGGGATAGATAACATTACATCAGAAATTCTAAAATCACTGGGGGAACAACAAAACGACTATTCCAGTTGATGTGTAGAAGATATGAGACTGGCGATAGGAGGGTTGTCCAGAAAGTACGTTCCGATCGGTCACGAAATGGACACCACAGTGAACACCCGATGAAGCTTTGCACAGATGTGTTGGGTAGTGTCTCTAGTATGACCGTCGATCGCATCAAGGCACTCTTTTCAGTTGTGTGCGCACTGTGGGCGAGTAAAGGAGCCTAGAACAACGATGTCTCCCGCCAAGTAGGAGGGCCCACTGAGAGGCTTCGCCTTAATGAATGCAGCCCACCTAACACAACTGCCACGCACTTCCTTCTTCATGGCAATTCTCAACCGCACTCTGCAGGGGCAGTGAAGACGCTCCTGCAGCCTTTTCGATGGGAAGTGTTCGATCACCCACGCTGGATGCGAAGACAACACTTGGGAGCAGGCTACGAGCTATAGACCAGCGTAGAGAATTATCGGAAAGCACAGGCGGCTGCCTTCTACGACGATGGTGTTGGGAATTTGGTATAACGCTTCGTCAAATGTCTAAGTCGGGGCGGCTTCTGATTTTCACTGTGGTTTCAATCGGAACTTATTTCCTGGACAACCTTCGTGTACCATCACACTTCCGAAGAAACGTCATCAACCCAAGTGGCTACAAGTGCGAGAATAATCAAACGATAAGCTTAATAGCTCGTACATTCATGCTGCTGAAAGAGTAATATACAGAAGAACGGAAAAAATTAAGGACATGTTAGACGACGATCATTTTGGCATTAGGAAAGGTAAAGACAACAGAGGGGCAGTTCTTATGTTGCGGTTGATAATGGAAACAAGACTGAAAAAAATGAAAACGCTTTCATAGAATTTGTCGACCTGGTAAAAGTGTTCGAAATTCTGAGGAAAATAGGGGTAAGCTATAGCGAAAGACAGATAATATACAATATATACGGGAACCAAGAGGGAACAATAAGACTGGAAGACCAAGAATAAAGTGCTCGCATTACAACGGGTTTACTGTTCAGTCTACACATCGAGGAACCAATGACGGAAATAAAAGAAAGGGTCAAGAGTGGGATTAAAATTCAAGGTGAAAGGGTATTAATGATAAGATTCGCTGATAACATTGTCATCCTCAGTGAAAGTGAAGAAGAATTACAACATCTGGTGGTGGAATGAAATGAAATGAGCGTATGGCATTGTTGGTCGGGAGGATCCATATGGGGAAGTTCGGCTGCCAGGTATAAGTCTTACTGCAGTCGACGCTACATTGTTGCGTGCCGGTGATGAGGATGAAGTGATGATGAGGACAACACAACACTCCAACACGGCCGGGAATCGAACCCGGGCCTGCTGCATGGGAGGCAAGCATGTTACCACCAAGGTAAGCAGGCAGACGATGGAATAAACATACTAATGAGTACAGAAGACGGATTGAGAATAAATCGAGGAGAGAAGAAAGCAGTGAGAATTAGCAGAAAAGAAGTTAAGAAATTCTGCTATTTAGGCAACCAATGACGGACGATGCAAGAGGGACATAAAAAGCTGACTAGTAGTGGCAAAAAGGGCATTCCTGGCCAAGAGAAGTCTGTATCAAACATAGGAAGAAAGTATTATCTGGTTGTGAATCATAGACTGTGGGAAAACCGAAACAGAAGGGAACCGATACATCATTTGAAATGTGGTCCTAAGAAGAAATTTTTAAAATTAGGTTGATTGATAAGATAAAGATTGAGGAGGTTCCCCACAGATTGTTGCAGGAAAGAATTTGGAAAACACTGAAAAGAAGAAGGGACAGGATGACAGGACATCTGTTACGACATCAGAGACACCCTTCCATCAACACAGAAGGAACTAGTGCAAGTCAACCAAGGTTCATGACTATTTCTTAGCTTATCAGACAAGAGGAAATTGTCTCGAATTACCTCCTCTTCTTATGAGTCCAAGATAGGTGCGCGCCTAAGACTATTAGCATGAAGTCAAAGCAAATGGCTCGTTGTTAACCTGTCGGACAAGAGGAAACGCTTGCAATGTTTGCCCCTCTTATGAGAATTTAGAAATATCTGGACAGACCAACTGAACACAAAGAAAGTGCGCCCTTTAGTGTGGAAACATGTAATGACCGAAGCTGTCGCCAACGAATCTGGGCGTTCTTGCGTGAGCATAAATCGTCACTGAGAAAGCAGCTCGAACACTATATTTTAACGCAAATGACTTTGCTGGGCTCCCCCGTGGCCTGAAAGAACATGCCGAAATTGTGTGCAGCGGAGCTGCCCGCATTTATCTTTTGGAAGGCGTCGCCCATTGTCTGTGAAGAACAGGCAGGGCGGAAAGCCAGAAAACGACCTAGAAAGGCTCAAGTGAGAACCCGACCAGGCGTCAATCACATGAGACGGAAATTCTATCACTTAAATAAAATCTGAATTGCTCATTCATTTACATGTTAAGAGGAACATCTAATTAGACATAAATGGTGGTAGTAAGGCGCTAGCAACTCATTAGATAGGTATTACTTTTGCTCTAACTGGTATTTGCTTGTTCTTATATTGACGTGACTGGCGAAAATTAATCTTAAAAGGAGGCCGAGACTGATTTCCATGAAACGAATCAGACAGAAACTGGAGGAACGTGTCATCCTTGGATAGGAAAACGGCAAGCATTTTCTTATGTTCACCTTATTAAATTCTTTTTTGTTATTGGTTGCTGGGCTGAGGGTGCAAATTAGCTGGTTCACGAAAGAGCTAAGGAGTTTGGGCCCATCTCAAACAAGCAGTGAGGAAATAAAGAACCAAGAAAAGTGGAAAGTAGAAGAGACATTTGAGATGGATATGACGGATGCTCAAGGTGACATAAACAGATGCCTTACACATGTCAACTATACTCACTCAAATATAAAGTTGACGAAGGTGATCGAGGAGGACCATAAGCTAGCATTTCCCAGATGTCTTGGTGAAAGGAAAAGCAGACGGACCGTTGGACTACAGCACATACCGCAGACTTTTACCTACGTACTCAGAATGGGCAGCATCCAGCGCAAAGAACCAGTGTGCTAAAAACTCTAGTACACAGGGCGCTTTCGCACTCCGACCCAGAGAATCTATCCAGAAATTAGAAGGTCTTCAGACGGTTTTCGAAATAAATGGCTACACTTAGGGACAGGTTCGACGGCCACTACAAATTTCACGAACAGGGCTGGTTTCCGAAGACTGTGGAACGTTGCCACGACATTTGAGCTATACTCCGACGCATTTTCGGCGAAGTTACGATGGATCCCCCGGAAACACATTAAGACTGTGTCCTGCGCTTGTACAAATAAGCGAAGCTTACATCCGACGAGTTACTGAATCTGTTCAGTTTTCGCACAATTGTAGTATGTACTCAGACACAAGGAATACTGTTCCCGTATGATGCTCGCCTCAGGCGTTTCCGAATAATCGAGGTTCAAAGATTTGCGAGTCTGTTCAGTACCACATGCTAGCACCAGACCTCAAGCAGTGGCGTAGCTTAACCTGATAAGCTGCCAGGCTACAGACAGAACTGCCTCTCTTTTCCTTGTTTTTTTTTTTTTTTTTTTTTTTTGATGATCTTCCACCAAACACTCGTGTGATGATTCTTCAGTCACCGCCAAAGATGCTCGTAAAGGCTCCGTATGAAAAATACAGAAAATGTATCTACGTAATGTTCACAAAAGAACGTGTGTCCTGAGCAGTTCTGAACTCTTGTCTAGCAACTCATCCCTTTTAGCGTCGAAATAAAGCGCTCATCATCACAGCTTGTAGGAAAATAGGCAGCCCTGGTCCATTCCACTGCTACAGGTCACAGCTGCTTTCTTCTGATGCTCCAGAAACAATGCTAATGTCGTGTACATTATTCGAAGCATGTATAGTCACGTATTACTTCACTTCATAAGCACACGAATGTATTGATAAATAAATATTCATTTCATCGTGATTCGTTAATACACCCCGATTACAGATGGCCCATAATAACTGTCTTTGTGCCGTCAGAAGACGTCACTCAGCCACGGCAGTTTGAAAAGCCACACGAACATATTTTTTTATTTTTTTAAGTTTTTTAAAATTATTGGGTTCCTGTACGTGCACATACAGCCATCTCAACAATAGAAATGTGATTCTACAGTTTCATTTGACAATGAAGATTATACATCAGTCATACCATGGTACGAAGTTACATGGGCTTAACAAAGTACAGATTCCGACCCAAAACAAATTTTACATTTATAGTATAATGAAACGAGTAGACAAGAGGAAAATGTATCACAGGATACACAGAAGTAGCATGCTACAAAAATCCTGATGGCAACACAGTAAAAGTGATAAAATGCTATTAGTACACGTCTGGGACACTCCCAATTCAATCCATATTAATGACTGTGTATCTAAATTAACAGTAAAGTGCTGTTTTGAATGATGTGCGAGAACTGTTCCAAAAGCTTCGGATAGATAATTTAATATTTGTGCAAGTCTATAAATACCATCTAGACAGAAAATGAGAACAGTATGCAATAAGCAGATTTGGGTATTGTAGACATACACATAGATACACTAGTATTCAGATACAAACAAGTACCAGGAACATAGCGACACACATTTAAAGGCTGAGCGTTCCACATTCTGCTGAGTAACACTTGGGAACGTAGTCAGTCAACTGTGCTTAGATCTCTTCCTGGCAGCTTAATTACCAAGAGCACTAATTAGTAGCACAGGGAGCTACGTCAGGATGTTGGCATTGTTAAGGAATTCTTACAGTACTTTTTACGTTGCTGTACCTTTGGATGCTAACAAAGTTGGCTGCTTGGGAAGTGATGACCAACTGCCTGAAGATTACTTGTACAGACGATGATGTGATAAGTGTTCTGACGACATTGTGGTAACATGCGGTTTGGATCTTCTTCCTTTCCACAAACACATAGAGGGGTGGTGCTTAGGTTGAACCGAAAGAGGTGTCTGTCAATGGCAGATAAAAGGGGTAGGGGCGAAAGGGGCTGCCAATCCAAATATCGAATGCATGAAGATTTGGTGCCCCCCCCCCCCCCCCTGGGACACTCCTTTTTTCATCAAATCTCAAACAAGGTCATAATTCGTTCAGTAAAAAAGAGGCAGCTTGCAGTTCGTATGCAAATTATGAATCTAGGTACCTACTTACCTACGTATTATCAGACCATGTCATTTGTCAATGGGTGTGTTCAGAATTTTTAGAAATTTTGTAAAACAGTGCATGAAACTTAAAAACTGCAGAATGATAACCAGTTGTCTGTGATATGCAGTTATTCTACATGAAACGTTTTTTGATACCTACGCCATCTACACAGGTGTACTGTAAGTATAAATTAAAAATATGTGCGTAAGTGCAGTGAAGAGCTTTCTACTGATTTATTATTTTTTACTTAAATATTGCCTTTTAAAAATTACTTTTCCGAAGTTTGTACATAATTATTATACAGTTTATTTTATGAATATAAAATTCCAACTAGATGTATTGGAGTCATCTAGATTTAAGCAAAGGTTTTTATCAACTGTAAACACCAAGATCAACACTAGAGTCATCTAAAATTTATACGCCATAATTAACTGGAGAAAACGTTTTGCAACGTTTTTCCTGCTGAACACACCAATATCACGCAAATATTTATATAGTTATAGTCATCGCCTTAGGGGATGCATCCAGCTTGCTCCGTGGCGGCTTCGGCGCTAGACATAAGTAACACATTGAAGAGCGAAAGAAACTGTGTAAGTAGTCTGTTTATATGTTTGTATGCTGACCGTGCGATAGACTGCATTAATAACTCTGACATGGGCTGTGCGCCCTCTGTAAGAGGCTCTGCGTGGCTGGTCGGACTCGCAATTAGAGTTGTATAGCCAGCAGTGACGGAAGTTGGAGGTGAATAGCCAGCAGTGATGGAGGTTGGATGTTAATAGTTGGCAGTGATGGAGGTTAGAGATCTGAAGTGTTAGAGCCAGCGAACGGTCTACAGTGTGTCCGTCAAGGAAATTTAATTTTGTTGATGATTATATAATTTTTGGAACTGGATGTCACGGACGATTATATAATTTTTTTGAACTGGATGTGACATTATTAAGGTAAAATTTTCTAAATACATTGTTTGCTCTGCAACAAAATCTTTCCTTTGCTAACCACATGGCTATTAGTAGTTAGAACCTTCAGAAGTTAGAATCTTTTATTTAGCTGGCTGTACTGGTGCTCGCTGTATCGCTGTAATTCGTCTAATGAAGATTTTCTGTGGGGTAAGTGTGTTATGAAATGTATGAGCTATTGTTAGGATTTCTTCTACTTCAGGGCCATTCTTTTGTGTTAACTATTAGCAGTCAGACTGCGCTGCGCTTGTATATTATGGATAATAAATGAACAGGTTTAGCTTGAATCTTTCTTGTCAGAGAAAATTCTGTAAGTCAGTGTTCAAAAGATAAAAAGAAGCAAAGTGACAGTACGTTCAGTTTCAGCTCAGCAGTTTAAGAACTCTGAGTAAGCATTTAGCAGTTTAAGTAAAATCATATTTAGAAGTTCCACCTTCCCAGTTATTTCAGTCCAAGTAAGTAAAAACCATATTAAGAAGTTTCAGCTGGTACACCTGCCTAATATCGCGCAGAGCCCCCGCGAGCGCGCAGAAGTGCCGCAACACGTCGTGGAATGGACTCGACTGCTGTCCGGAGGGAACTGACACCATGATAACCGCAGGGCTGTCCATAAATCCGTAAGAGTACTCGGGGGTGGAGATCAATTCTGAACAGCACGTTGCAAGGCATCCCAGATGTCCTCAATAATGGTCATGTCTGGATAGTTTGATGGCCAGCCGCAGCGTTTAAACATAAAAGAGTGTTCCTGGAGCCACTCTGCAGCAATTCTGGACGTTTGGGGTGTCGCATTGACGTGCTGGAATTGCCCAAGTCTGTCGGAATGCACAATGGACGTAAGGACTTGAATGGATGCAGGTGACCAGACAGGACGCTTAGGTAAGTGTCGCCTGTCAGAGTCATAACTAGACGTATCAAGGGTCCCGTATCACTCCAACTGCATACACTTCACACCATTACAGAGCCTTCACTAGCTTGAACAGTCCCCTGCAGACATGCAGGGTCCATGGATTCATGAGGTTGTTTCCATACCCATACACGTCCATCCGCTCGATAAAATTTGAAACGAGACTCTTCCGACTAGGCAACATTTTTCCAGTCATCAACAGTCAAATGCCAGGATTTACGGGCCTAGGCGAGGCGTAAAGCTTTGTGTCGTGCAGTCATCAAGGGTACAAGTGTGGGCCTTCGGCTCCGAAAGCCCATATCGATGATGTTTCGTTGAATACTACGCACGCTGACACTTGTTGATGACCTAGTATTAAAATATGCACATATTTTCGGAAGAGTTGCACTTCAGTTACGTTGAACGATTCTCTTCAGTCATCGTTGACCCCGATCTTGCAGGATATTTTCGCCCGCAGCAATGTTGGATATTTGATGTTTTACCGGATTCATGATATTCCTGGTCAACTCATGAAATGGCCGTAAGGAGAGTCACCACTTCATCGCTACCACAGATGTGTTGTGTCCCATCCATGGAGGTAAGAATAGAGGGAGACGCCGTGACGTCACAGCTGTGAAGCTATGTGAAGCCGAGGGTAGCCATCTCAATCCGACCAAAACATTGCTGTTGTAAGCTTGTGTGCATAAGCCTATCGCTGTCTTTGGAAGGGTTTTGCGCTATTATGGTGACTTGTGTGGTGTTCGGATGTACGAATCGTTCTGATTGTGATGCGAAATCGAAGGGAATAACATTTCATGTGTAAGTTGTCTCGTTAAGTGTGATTTTACAACTTCATTGTGAATGAACGTGTGCTACATCGGTACTTGTACTATAGCGTGTTTTCCTCCTGTATGATTTTACATTTCCTAAAAATGGAAGTCGGAAAGCTCTGTGGGAGAATGCCGTGAGGAGGAAGAATTGGCGTGCGTCTAAATGGAGCACTATATGTTCTCAGCATTTCCGAGAAGAGGACATAGACCGAACTTCCCTTTCAACAGTAAGGCTCCGAGAAAATGCTGTACCATCAGTTTTCCCTACACACCCAAAACATTTGCAAAAGGTATGTTAATTCAAAGAATTAAATTCTTAGTTTTCAAGTTCACGTTTCAGTAATACGTACGTATCGTCGATAATCGAAGTGTTGAATAACTCACTTTGTCTTCATCATGTACCAAATTAAAAGCTAACACTACATTAACTGGCGTAAAGTATAGGCCTAAACAGGACACTGTGTAGATTTGCCATTCTATGTACCGTATTTCAGTAAATATTGGTGGTAATGAACAGTCTTTCCCAGTAGTGTAACGTAACTGAAATGTCCCAGTATGTATTACAAACAAGATGTATTTATGGGGCTTTGGAGGGAGGGTATAGCTAACTTTGTTTTCAGTTTCTATTATTTAGTTTGTGATACACGTTTATTACTGAATGAACAAAATTGTATCGTTTACATTGAAGGCTAGCTATTCGTAATATTACATTAAAAACTGTTTTTAATCAGAAGAAACGCGGAATTTCGCCTTTACGAGATTTTATTTTAAACATAAACTTTGAAACATCCAATCTGATGACGTTACATGCGTGTATGGTGCAATTAGCGACTGGAATACACGCAGCGCTATAGCACACTGGCAATGTTTTGGTCAGAGTGTCATGGCAGCGAGCCACGCCCCCATGGCTTCAAAACGTAGTACGGCTGAGATACGTAGCGCCATCTCCCCTTATTCTTACCTCCATGGTCCCATCGCTCGTACGTCGACTATAACACCACTTTCAAACTAACAAAACAACTGCACCAGACACTTGTTGCCTTATACATGTGTTGCCGACCGCAGCGCCGTATTCTGTCTGTTTACATATCTTTGTTTTTGATTGGGTATGGCTATAGTGATTCCTTTGTCGCTTCAGTATAGATCCGAATAACAGAGATATTGCGTGATGATTTCTTTCGTGAAAGGAACAACATATCTATTAAAAAATTGCTATTTCAACCGTATTGTCGCAATATTACGTCATAACTTGTGAGATGTTAGGAACCAAGTGTTCGAACAAATTTCGTGCTTTCAGTCAGTCAACGTTTAATCCATCGCACGATATTTCAACTTGTCACCTGCCAGTTATCTTCAGGTGAGCCATTGAAGCTTAACAGCCTTCGATGGCTCACTAGAAGGTGACTGGCAGGTGAGAAGCTGAAATATCGTGCCATGGATTAAACGATGACTGACTGAAAGCCCCAACCTTGTTTGAACATTCAGTTCACCGGATAATTTTAAAACTCTCAGGAGACCAAGTGCTAGAAGACAGAAGCCACCGTGGGACTTCCCTTCGACATCCATTTGAAATTCTCAGGGAATGTCCTTCAGAATCAGGAAAACCCAAACGGCCCACACCTGCACGCGCTCTACAATGCAATGCCTTGTGCTTCGTGTTGACTTCCATTTAACTTCATCCCTCGTAAAGCCCTGTTAGAAGTACTATGCAATTAACGAAGTTTTCCTTGATTTTTGTCGTGGTTGCTTAAATGAGTTTAAACAGTGAACTAAGAAGAGCCCAAAAAGTGATAGCTAGATTTGTAGATTTTTATTATTTCGAAATTTTCTAGTGTATATTATAAGGATCAGATATGCATAGACAGTTAAAGTTCTATAATCACTTACAAACATTAGATTCTTTATTTTCACTTTTTGCAGCAAATAAAGAATTTGTTGTAATGTCGAAATATGTTACAAATTCTAGAAGCATTATGTTTAACAATCAAATAATTGTTCATGAAGTAGTAAATTAAAAACAATATTTTTATATACTGGAGAAATTGGCATTATTGGCATCCACCGTATAAACGCTATACACAATATTCATTTGAAAACGACCATACGTTCATGGCCATGATGGTACCTGTCTACTCTCATCAACGAACATACAGGATACATGGAGAGAAAAAATTACAGTTAATGGATGTGTATGCTATGATCTGTAATCTTGCAAATCTCTTTTTTTGTGATAAGAATTAACATATCCGGCTCCCAGAAAAGTAAACTAAGAAAAGCAAAGACTGTAGAGGCTAAATCATTCGCTGAATCTTTATCGAAATATCTTTATGCTCATGAAGAAAATAAAGATGGAAAAGGAAAGTGTAATCAGACCGTTGAATCTGGCTATGGTGTACAATTCTTATTGTTGTTGAAACTACAAATGCAAGTGAAAAGCCTACTTTATGTAATTTTAATGAAGAATTTGACGTAAGAGTCACCGATAAAAATATAATAAGGAAAGTAATGATGAGAATTAGAATTTTTTGTTACATCTAAGTACGTCTCCTTTCATCCGAATTGTGCGGTTGACGACAAAATATGATACAGTATTGGAAGATCATTGCTTAAAACAGTTTGCAAGCCGTTGGTAGTGCAAAGAAAGCACTTTCTTATTTATTAACACATTTCCCAACATCTGTTCCAGAGCATATCAGATTTGTGATTATTGAAAAGGGGAGTGAAGTATACCAAAACAGTGTGGGACCTTGAATATATACAAAAACCAAGTTATCTATCTAAAGGTAAACACCGTTGTCTATCTTCGTCATGGTTTCATTCACATTCATTTACTTTACGACGATTCCTTGTCGAAAGAACCAAAGGTACTGTAGACATACAGTATTTAAAGAAATGGATGCCGCACTCACTATCAATAAATAAAATGTACTGTTTTTAGTACTGATTATTTTCCTTTTATGGCGAGAAACTGAATCCAATGACATCACAGCATGAATCATCACCCGAAAATCTATCAAATTTAGAAATATAGAAAACACTCTCTATGGGCTTGAAACTCAATAAACCATTGAGAAAGATAATCAAAAATGGTTAGTAATGAGACCACGGAAAGAGAAACACTGTAGATCGTCTTTTAGATATTGAACTTTTTTTAGCCTAGAAAAACGTTGCTTTCTACTCGTACAATCGTTGTGAACACGCTTCATTGGGAAGCAAATAAAAATTTATTAGAATTGGTGCAAGCGATGGCGAAATGTGATCCAGTATTGAAAAAGTATAGTTTCAAACTTGAAGAACCCACTGTTGGTTTTAAGGAGAGTACCCTCTTGGTTTTCAAATCGATACAAAATGAAATATTTTTATTTTAGATGAACATGTTAAATAAAAAATTATTGCAGACACAGAAAAGGCTAACTATTACGAAATAGATTTCCATAGCACCTCTGATGAAAACAGAGCTAACCAAATGAGTTAAATAATTAGATACGTCTATTTAGAAGACAACAGTGTGGAAGTGCGAGAACACATTCTTCGTTTTTTTGTGCCGGAGAAGACTGCAGAGGATAAGTCGAAAGGTACTCAGCAGTAGCTGGAAAAAGATAGACTGGCTATTGCGGTGTGTAGGGCTCATAATTATGATAATGCTGCTCAGTGTCAGTTGTACATGGAGGAGTACAACGAAAAACTCGAGAAGTCAAACCAAAAACTCTGTTCAGTTCCTTTGTTAAGGATTCCAAAAATCTGTGGCGTCCATTTTTTGGTACTGTAGATAAGTTACATTCACTCTTCTCGTCTTCTGCATATAGATTGACATTAGCTGGAGAATAAAAAGACAGTCAAAAATCTGAAGCGACTGCTTGATACTCGCTGCACTGCTCATTACGAGTCAGTTAAGGTCGTAAAAGAAATCGTGGAAACAATTATGAGCACTGTGGAAGATATGAAAATCTGTTCAAGGTAAACATTGATATTGGATCTCCAGCAAGGTTGCTCCTTTCACCTACGCCAATTCTTGGCACACGATACTGCTACAAGTAAATTTAGCTCATCGGTATCTACAGTCTCCAAAACTGACTTCAGATAAAGGACTCCCAGATTAAAAACTCTGAATGAGTTTTTAGCGGGGAACGAAACGAACTGCAGTTTTAGAGAAGACTGATACATTAGACCGTAAAAATGCAATTATGTGGACACTATCAGTGACCGACGAAAAAAACGGTATCCGGTGAACTAGCGCATGATGCTAGCTTATCGATTCAAGGAGAAATTCGTCGTTCTGTTTACACAAGAATTGTCACAACGAAAAGCGGCCATGAAGGAAAGAACTAAAATCTTCGAAATTGTTGAAACAAAATTTATGATTCAAACTTCCGATGACGCTCTGGCTACAACACTGGAGAATATGGTAGGAATTTACTATGAGCTTGATAGGGATCAGGTATGGTTGGCATCTACATGCAAACGATACGAATGTGATTTTTCTGCTCGATGGAAAGCCCAAGAAATATTTCAGTTTATTATTAAATGAGAATTCAGTGAATTATTATCGTAAATTTCATTTATTATTCAATACTTCTAACCAATTGTGTCTTATACGCATCATGAGAGAGAGAAGCTTCTCTAAGCTGAAACTAATAAAAAAATATCTTCGCTCTTTATGAAGAAACTACCTCGTACTAAAGTTACAAAACTAACCTGGTATTATAAGTGTACAAGCTTTGTCTCTAGATATGTGAAATAAAATGTAGTTTTGTTCTTCTATTCTTTATTATTTCTTTGCACTTCTCTTGATGGCTTCTGCGCTAAATGCCGATTCGTGTTCTAGGTTTCTCACTTATATCTTCAAGTAGGTACGAGGGCTATTCGAGGGAATGTTTTGGCATTAAAAAAAAGTACAAGAAATACATTTTATTATATGCATTTGAAAGAGCGATTGACATACTGCTTTTCGCGCTGCAGTCATGGACTGTGCGGTTGGTCCCGGCGGAGATTCGAGTCCTCCCTCGGGCATGGGTGTGCGTTTTTGTCCTTAGGATAATTTAGGTTAAGTAGTGTGTAAGCTTAGGGACTGATGACCTCAGCAGTTAAGTCCCATAAGTCCCATAAGATTTCACACACATTTGAACAATTTTTTTTAACATAACGCTTTTCCACATAGTCACCAAACACATTGAGGCACTTATCATAGCGGTCGACAAGCTTTAAAGGACCTTCGTCGTCAAATTCTGCCGCCTGAGACTTCAGCCTGGACTTCCGCGCCGTGATCAAAGCGCAGCGTTGCAAGCTAGTTCTTCATCTTGGGGAACAAGTGGAAGTCGCTTGGTGCAAGATCGGGGCTGTAGGGCGGCTGAGGAAAAATTTCCCATTTGAATGAATTAAGTAGTTCTTTAGTGCACTTTTTCGTGTGAGGTCGGGCATTGTCGTGCAAAAACAAAATTTTGGTTGTCAGCATTCCTCGGCGTTAGATTTTAACTGCTCTTCTAGGGCTGTGCAAAGTTTGACAGTACCGGGGAGAATTTATGGTTGCTCCACGTTCGAGAAAATCAATAAGAAGCACACCTTGCCTATCTCAAAACACTGTCGTCATCAACTTCCTTGCTGGCAAGATTTTCAAACACTTTCTTGGTTGTTTTTTTTGGAAGGGGGGGGGGGGAGGGCTTGTGTGCCCTCACTCCAAGGACTGTAATTTTGTCTCGCAACTGACGTGTTTCACGACGCAAGTCTCGTCACCGGTTACGATTCGATCCAGTAATGAATCACCATGTTTGTGGTAGGCGTCCAGAAATGTCAACATTGCCCCCATTCGCTGTTCTTTATGTCGGTGTTTAAGCGTTTTGGGCACCGATCGTGCACAAAATTCGTGGCACCCTAGTTTTTGAGTGACAATTTCAAACAACAATATCCGTGAAAGTCGTGAAAAATAAAGAGAAAGCTCCGTTATTGTGAAGCAACGGTTCCCACGAATCGTTGCATCAACTAAAGCGACAAGATCGTCAGTCACATTGCTTGGGCCTCCACGCTTCTCTTCATCATGAACGTTGGTTCGGCCATTCTTAAACCGAATGCACCATTTCCGGACGGAACATTCACTCATTACATTGTTTCCCGTACACTTCGCACAGTTCACGATAAATTTGTATAGCTTTTAGGTGTTTTGGCAACAAAAACCGTGTCACAGGCCGCACCTCACAACTGGCGGGATCTTCGATTGCAACGCACATTTAAAATTCGAATATCGAGAAAACCGGACGGGCAGAGACGTTCCCGCTATCACGGATGGATGCCGACTGAGCTGCCGAGCACGCACATACCAAAATATACGCGATCGGCGTGCGCCTATCGGTGTCAGACGGAACCGTTCCCTACTTTCTGAATAGCCCTCGTATACTACGATTAACAGAGCGTAGAGTACACGCAATATAAATGCTTAACTCTTTTTGTCAGACATTGCAAGTATATTATTTATGTTTTACAAAATATACATTATAAATGCATCAGTTTCTAAGCAGACTTGAGGCCCCATTTAATTACGATGTCACGTCCTCCCACAGGCTCAGTTCGACGCTGGTGTCTATCGAACATCCAAAGATTAACTTTCAGCCGTTGTATAACTGTCGTGAAGCTCCTGGATGTTTGTGTCAAATTATGTCACACGAATAGAATTGTGGCTGTGGCAGTGCGACTCCTTGAGGGCGCTGTCCGCGAGGCGGTTGCTACGGCAGCTCACGTACGAGACGCTGTGCGTGTGAAACCGGTTGGAGTACGACCAACCAGTAACATGAGATGGAGCCCTGGAGTACCATCGGTCAGCCGAGAAGGACGGATTTGACAGGACAGTCTGTTCCTGGCTGTTCCTAAAATGCACAAACTGGGGCAGCGTCTTGAGCTGTGTGAGTGTGTTGTCATACAGCGCTCTCCTCATTTCTGGCGCAAGTTGTTAACTCTCACTACCACTCATATCGTGATTATAGGAAACAGCAGACATTGGTACTGGTGAGTACATAGGCTCTTAGTCTGTGGAAGGGTGACTATATATTATTGCCGCCTGTTAAGCACTTCTGTGATAGATTACCTCTGATTCTCAGTACTTGTATTATAATCTGTTTGGGCAGTTGTGCAGCAGTGCTCAGTAAACCACTTAATTCTACACCTGAATCTGTATCTACATGTCTATTCTGCAAATCACACTTAACTGCCTGGCAGAGTGTTCGTCGAACCACGTTCACAATAATTCTCTGTCATTCCACTATAGAACAACACGAGGAAAAACTAACACATATATATTTCCGTACGAGCTCTGATTTCCCTTAATTTATTTTGATGATAGTTTCTCCCTATGTAGCTCGGCATGAACTTTTTTTTATTTTTTTATTTTTTTTTTTTTGCATTAAGAGGAGAAAGTTTGTGAATGAAATTTCGTTTCGTGAGAAGGTCCCTCCGCAACGAGAAACGTCTTTGTTTTCATGATGTCCACACTAAATCCCGTATTATGACTGTGACCCTCTCTCCCCTATTTCTCGAAAATACAAAACTCACCGTTCTTCTTTGAGCTCTCTCGGTGTACTCTGCTAGTCCTGCCTGCTAAAGATCCCACACCGCGCAGCAGTACTCCGAAAGACGACGGATAAGCGTAGTGTAGGCAGTCCCTTTAGTAGATCTGTTGCATCTTCTAAGTGTTTTGTATTTGGTTAGATTTGCTCTGAAACAAAAAAAAACTCATTTCAGTGAGGTGATGTTAGGCCCATGCCGGCTACCGTGCCAAATTATTATAGTGGTAATTTTAAGTTTTGTAGTTTTTAGTAAGTACAGATTATTTGTAAGCTTCTTTTCACGGCGCTTACATCTCGATACTTTTTTGCGAGTTATACAAGTTTCTCCTGTCCAAATATAAGTTAACAACTATTCAGGAACAACGCTGAATACACTATTGGCCATTAAAATTACTACACCACGATGATGACGTGCTACAGACACGAAATTTAACCGACAGGAAGGAGATGCTGTGATATGCAAATGATTAGCTTTTCAGATCATTCACAGAAGGCTGGTGCCGGTGGCGACTCCTACAACGTGCTGACATGAGGAAAGTTTCCAATCGATTTCTCATACACAAACAGTACTTGACCGACGTTGCCTGGTGAAACGTTGTTGTGATGCCTCGTGTAAGGAGGAGAAATACGTACCGTCACGTTTCCGACTTTGATAAAGGTCGGAATGTAGCCTATCACAATTGCGGTTTATCGTATCGCGACATTGCTGCTCACGTTCGCCGAGATCCAATAACTGTTAGCAGAATATGGAATCGGTGAGTTCAGGAGGGTAATAGGAATGCCGTGCTGGATCCCAACGGCCTCGTATCACTAGCTGTTGAGATGACAGGCATCTTATCCGCATGGCTGTAACGGATCGTGCAGCCACGTCTCGATCCCTGAATCAACAGATGGGGACGTTTGCAAGACAACAAGCATCTGCACCAACAGTCTGACGACGTTTGCAGCAGCATGGACTGTCAGCTCGGAGACCATGGCTGCGGTTACCCTTGACGCTGCATCACAGACAGGAGCGCCTGTGATGGTCTACTCAACGACGAACCTGGGTGCACGAATGGCAAAACGTCATTTTTTCGGATGAATCCAGGTTCTCTTTATAGCATCATCATGGTCGCATCCGTGTTTGGCGACATCGCGGTGAACGCACAGTGGAAGCGTGTAGTCATCACCATACTAGCGTATCACTCGGCGTGATGGTATGGGGTGCCATTGGTTACACGTCTCGGTCACCTCTTGTTCGCATTGATGGCACTTTGAACAGTGGACGTTACATTTCAGATGTGTTACGGTCCGTGGCTCTACCCTTCATTCGATCCCTGCGAAAACCTACATTAGAGCAGGATAATGCACGACCGCATGTTGCAGGTCCTGTACGGGCCTTTCTGGATGCAGCACGTTCTCCAGATCTCTCACCAATTGAAAACGTCTGGTCAATGGTGGCCGAGCAACTGGCTCGACACAATACGCCAGTCACTACTCTTGGAGAAGTGTGGTATCGTGCTGAAGCTGCATGGGCAGCTGTACCTGTACACGCCATCGAAGCTCTGTTTTACTCAATGTCCAGGCGTATCAAGGCCATTATTACGCCCAGAGGTGGTTGTTCTGGGTACTGATTTCTCAGGATCTATGCACCCAAATTGAGTGAAAATGTAATCACATGTCAGTTCTAGTATAATATATTTGTCCAATGAATACCCGTTTATCATCTGTATTTCTTCTTGGTGTAGTAATTTTAATGGCTAGTAGTATAGCTCTTGCAGGAAATCTTGCTTTCTCCCGAAATATAATGCACTTGTGAAGCTTAAGATTAGCATTTTCACTAACGGCTCATTTTACTTGCTGTATGTCACAAAATAAAACTTCCAGCACTTCTCTGCTTGTTAGTAATATGAGTGTCGTTATTTTGTGTTTTATATCTCCTTCTAAAAACACGCGTTCCTTGGCACTGCGTAATAGAAGTTTAAATCTTAGACAGCGACTGGAAAATAACTGCTACACGATCGGTAACAAATAAACAACTGACTGCAATGCAGCGGCACCCACTGACAAGCTAGGGTGACGTCAGCGCGGCGTCTGTGGACATTCACGTTCAAGGTGGGACCATGCAGGAGTTACCAGTGGCTGATGCAGCCAAACAGTTAGACGAAAAAGAGTAAGAAATGGCACAGATGGATATGTAATCCAGGTCTCAAAAAAAAAAAAATGTTCAAATGTGTGTGAGATCTTATGGGACTTAACTGCTAAGGTCATCAGTCCCTAAGCTTACACACTACTTAACCTAAATTATCCTAAGGACAAACACACACACCCATGCCCGAGGGAGGACTCGAACCTCCGCCGGGATCAACCGCACAGTCCATGACTGCAGCGCCTGAGACCGCTCGGCTAATCCGCGCGGCAATCCAGATCTATAGCCGGTAAACATAACAGTCGCTCACTAAAAGGTGTATGTTGTGTATCACAACTGTATATAGTGACAATTTCAAAATCACCACATATCGCTTGTTTCATGCGAATATAAATAGCTGTGTGCAACGCAAATGTTGTCCCACCACCCCGTTTCCTGAACTTTCATCAGAACAATGCAAGTTACCATGCAGTCCACAATATCCAAGAATCAATTTAGGTAAACAATTACGAAAAGAAATGAGTCCATGCAGTCTCTTAAAGAGATTTATTTAATATGATGATATATCTGTTCCAAGGAGAGTATTTAAATGTAACCTCTTTCAATCACTAGCTAAAGCATTATGTCATGAACCACATCTTGGAAAATCTTGAATTGTATCAATTGTGGAAAACCTTTTTCCGGTATTTCCTATGGTTTTGTAGATATCTGATATTGACAGACCGGATTGTCAGTATCAGGAGAAAAAGCGCACTCTTTGCACACGATGTATGCTTTTCATACTCGCAAAAGGTGATTCACTCACAACTGACATTCGGAAATAGCTATGGAAAGCGTACGTGGATGGCTCTAAACTGGAATGGAAAAACCCGCTAAGCTGGTGACGCACAAACGCTTCCCAGGCCGGCAAAGACGCGTGCAGTTGCGTGGTGGGGGACCCGCCTGCTGTATATATACTGGCAGCAGGAGAGTGTGCACATCAGCTGTGAACCCCGCACTGCATACTCACCTCCCAGCAAACATGAAGGCCGCCCTGGTACTCGTCTCGGCACTGGCCGTCATCGTGGTCGCCGCCGCGGAGGAGAAGTACACCACCAAGTACGACAACGTCAACTTGGACGAGATCCTCGCCAACGACCGCCTGCTCAACAAGTACGCCCAGTGCCTGCTGGAGAACGACGAAAACAACTGCACAGCCGACGGAAAGGAGCTAAAGGGTAAGTTGCCTGTAGCGCCCGACAACGTTCACTACCCTCCATGTTCTGATGAACTTAGAAAATGCATAAATATTCACTGACAATTTCGATTGCAAAGTGAAGATTCTGTAACTAACCAACTTCAATTAGATGCAGATACTGAGTGATTTTGAGAACTGTGTGAAACATAAAACAGAAGATACACAGAAAACTTGTAGTATTGTGTTACTTGATAATAATGAAAAAGTAATACAGAGACGTAGTATGAAAAGATGACACATGAAACAGTAGAGAAAAGGCCTCTGTATAAAATGTGTAAGAGGTGTGTGTACCACTCTTTCATTAACGGGTGGATAGCTTGGCGCTAGATGATAAAGGCGAAAAAAAAAAAAAAAACCATGAGGCCTAAATCAGAAAAGACGACAGCTGACATAGTTTTCCATTAAGTTACACTGTCGGGTGTGAAGTGTCGAAACAGCAGGTTTGCTGCTTCAGGGGTTTATAGGAATTTTAACGGTAGTAATAATATAAGGAACAGAAATTGCTTCTGTCATGCAAATTGTCATCCCGCGGTAAGTGAGGACTAAAATTTTACAGACACCAGATTTGTATGGATGAGAAGAGGTTCTCCAAACAATTTTCTAAGATAGCTGATAGCAGAGGTAAACTTAGTAGGACATAAGAAAGGATCCTGAGTGGGTTTGGTTAAGGGGTAAGCGGTGACATCTCTGACCAAACAAAGTGTAGGTTTCAGATCGACAGGTTCGAAGCTCTCACGATGCACAGAAACCTGGCAATGGATGGTAACGGGGAATAAGATTCCTTGGCAGAGAAAGGATGTACCGATTTTGGCTGCGAAGAAATGATCCAGTAATGTTTAATTATTATTGAAAATGGTCTCTAATGACCATCATCGAACTTAAAAAAAATTATCGCAGCATTATCAGTGCGGTATATGAAAAACAAAATTTGGGGAGCAAAATAACTGATGATGGTCAAAGTAGAGAGGATATGAAATGTAGACTGGCGATGACAAGGAAAGCGTTTCTGAAGAAGAGAAATTTGTTAACATCGAGTATAGATTTAAGTGTCAGGAAGTCGTTACTGAAAGTATTTGTTTGTATGGAGTGTAACCATGTATGGAAGTGAAACACGGACGATAAATAGTTTGGACTAGAAGAGAATAGAAGCTTTCGAAATGTGGTGCTACAGAAGAATGCTGAAATCAGATGGGTAGATCACATAACTAATAAGGAGGTATTGAATAGAATTGGGGAGAAGAGGAGCTTGTGGCACAACTTGACTAGAAGAAGAGATCGGTTGGTAGTACATGTTCTGAGACATCGAGGGATGCCAAATTTAGCATTGGAGGGCGGCGTGGAGGGTAAAAATCGTAGAGGGAGACCAAGAGATGAATACACGAAGCAGATTCAGAAGGATGTAGGTTGCAGTAGGTACTGGGAGATGAAGAAGCTTGCACAGGATAGGGTAGCATGGAGAGCTGCATCAAACCAGTCTCAGGACTGAAGACAACAACAACACATAAAAAAGCAGCATGGAAGTTGTTTCAACTTGTAGTTGATATGCAAGAGACATTTCTTCATCAGAATTTAATTCTTATGCAGAAACAGATTTTTTAAGTGTGTTGCCGTCTATTGTGCAGATCAAATTCGCAACCAGAATTTCAGTAAAGTTGCTGCTGCTATATAACCGTGAGGATTCAATTTGAAAAACATTTCACATTTATCCCTTTACTTAAATGAAGAAATGCTTTCTGTGGGCGTTAACACTGTGATGTTGGCTTGAATTATTGATGTACTGTACTGTACTAGTACGTTTATTAGAGCTCTAATTACAATGTTTTCATGCATTATTCATTTCCCTAATATAATGTTTGAAACACTTATGAAATATTAGCAGTATTTAGATAAAGCAGTTAGGCAGAAAGGAGATCCCCTATGTTTCCCATATGTTCCATCCAATACTTCGTTCCTGTATCACAATTATATTTTGACTATTTCTGTTCATATTGTTGTCTCTGTCTGTCTGTCTTTTGGGACTTGCTTAGTGTGGTGTCACCGCCAGACACCACACTTGCTAATCGGCCGCGGTCCATTAGTACATGTCGGACCCGCGTGTCGCCACTGTCAGTAATTGCAGACCGAGCGCCACCACACGGCAGGTCTAGAGAGACGTACTAGCACTCGGCCCCAGTTGTACGACGACTTTGCTAGCGACTACACTGACGAAGCCTTTCTCTCATTTGCCGAGAGACAGTTAGAATAGCCTTCCGCTAAGTCCATGGCTACGACCTAGCAAGGCGCCATTAACCATTTCTGGAGAGAGTCTCACTTGTATCATGAAGAATGCTGTACACAAATGATGGATTAAAGTTAAGTATTCCTGGAGCTACGTACTTTTCTTTATAGCATTCATAACGTATCCTGTTTCAGACCTCACGCCAGCCGGCGTGTGTAACGCGTGCATTTCGGCTACTTCCGAGTGGCGTGGCTGTCTTGCTACGCCACAACACTTAGTACTATCACTTGATCTAAAGCACTATACTTCTCTGCAGTACACCAAAAATAAATAACTTAGAATTTGAAATTTCTAAAACACTACTGATCGACTAAGGTTTCTTTTAAATATACCCTACTTCAGCTGTGAAGTATCCGAAAGTAGAATTCATTGTTAAAGAATAAAGGCACTACGTTAGTTTCCATGACGAATAGAAAAATGCGTACTGATTGGAAATACATAGCACAGTTGCAAGCAAAGAGTTGTAAGGACGGAGAGTTTTATTCACTAGTGAAATTACGAGACTCTACTTTGCATCTGACAAATTCTCAGGTTTACTCAATTGTTTTTCTGCCTGCAGGTCTCATCCCCGACGCGTTGAGCAACGAGTGCGCCAAATGCAACGACAAGCAGAAGGAGGGCACGAAGAAAGTGCTGAAGCACCTCATCAACCACAAGCCCGACCTCTGGGCGCAGCTGAAGGCCAAGTACGACCCTGAAGGCACCTACAGCAAGAAGTACGAGGACAGGGAGAAGGAGCTCCACGAATAAAGGCTGTACTCCCGCGTCTCTGTTGTATAAACGTTCTGTTATAATAAAATGTATTCTGTTACCACCCGCGTTGTCTTTCAGGCAATAATTACTATTTACATCCAAAAACGAAAGAACCAGAGCTGCATTTATTAAAAACGCTGAGAGATGCAAATATTCAAACACCAGAATTGTTTACCTGTAGAACATTGTCAATATTTTGTGTTTGCCTTGTGTGAGAAGAGACATCGTACAGAGGCTGCCAGCTTGTATCACTGCATACTTAGACACGTTGCAAAAGAGGTTTAATATTGTTTTCCTGACACACGTGAATTGCTTTCAATGAGTAATGCAATATTAATACTGTGTATTCAAGTTTTTAATAGTAATTAATAGCGCAACACATTTCTTTCTGGAAGGAAGTAAATTTTGTTCAGGATTCCAAAACGTCATATTATTACCCACTTTCTTGGCAACAAAACAATGATTTTAAACACTAACTGATATCACTTCGACGGCAAAACTCCGCCTTAACGGTAGGGCCTATGTGCCGTTATGGTATCACTCAATAGGTCAACGTGTGAGCGAACGAGTGTGTAAGCACTACCGACAGAGACGTCCAGTTGAGCAGAGAGGCGTCTGATAGTGATCATTCGATCACCTCGAGTGAGAGTGTCCGCACGTTCCAACACTGCAGGAGTCACAGCTGTGTGCGGCCGGCCGCACGTTGGAGATCGGACACGTTTGCGCGACGTTGTTAGGACAATGACAGACGCCTAGCCCAATGAATCAATGTGATTTTTTTCACTGCCAGGGGTCCACAGACATTCTGCAAGCCGTTATGAATACCTTATATGCTCTGGCTTTGGTCAAAACGAACTCAATGACAGCTCTCTGCCTGGAATGGATCTCTATTGCAGATGCCATTTTGAAGGCTACTTACAGCGCCAACACTTATTTGAAATTCATGAAACTACAGGGGCTGCAGCGGGAAAATTTCACGAAATCCCACCACTAACTTAGCATTTTTTCTTCGTAAACTTTCAGAGAAAAAACTGTGTAGCATTAATTATTGAACGTCCACTTACGAACATTGCTCTCATCGACATAAAATGCTACATGCAAATGACCGTTGCTGTTTTATCTGATATTTTTCTCTGTGACTTGAGCACATCTTATAAAGCGCTGCATTAATTAATCATATTTATAAAGAAGATAACATTAGTGGTCTTGGAGTCTCTCATGTAAGATACTCAGGTGGTTCAATGGATAGTATTAGTTTCACTGTGGAGATGTCTGTCATACAAGATATATAGATGGTTGCATTATACATCATCTGCATGCCACTGGTATCGGATTCCTACGACTCGTTTCCACATGTGCATAGACAACTGTATAAAATTCCCATTATTAGTGTGATCTGTATTTAAGAAAGTTATTACGAAGTTTCAGTCCGAATCACCAGCACAGAAAAGTGGAAAGTGGCTGTATGTATCAGTACATTTGTGACTGGAACGAGAGAAAGGGGCAAGGGCGGCAGCAATGCGTTTTCTTAGTGTGGGTTGCCTATATCATGTGTAGGCACTGAGGGGCAAACCTATTGTTCTCCTTTGTTTGACAGGAAATTAACCTATGGTTCTCCTTTGATTGACAGGTCCTTATCCTATTGTTCTACTAAAAGGATCCTTGCTTTTGATAGACTAGCATTTGAGATATTCTTCTCCCGTCAGCATCCCCCTCTTCCCCTTGGGAAACCTCCAACACACCATCCCCATCGCTGCTACAGGTACACGTTCAGGTCTGAGTTACTGGAGTAGCCCCTCTGACTGTTATCGATTTGATTGGCTAATTAATTAAATTGATGAATTAATTAACCTCTCTCTCTCTGGTAAACCCCTTACACCCCCTGTTCCCCCACCCCCCCACACACACACAGAAATTGGCGGGAAAAGGGCTCAGTTGATCGGTAATTTGGAGGGAATTCGATTGCAGTCTACGGAATATTGTTAAAAGATTTAGACAATGTTTGGTATACTGTTTATTTAAACAATTTATGTGATTCAGGACAGTGTATGGAATATAGTCTATTTGTTTATTCAATTTTTCAGGAAATCTATTCCCCCCTCCCCGCCATCCCATCCCTCCTTCTTCCACCAGGATCTCACAAAGGGAAATTTAAGGGGTAAGTTGTTAATTTATATAAAAAAAATAGTTTGCAGGGCTTACATTTCTCTTGCTCATCATTCCGTGCTGTTTGCAAAGATGCAGGTCTTGTAAGAAATAATTAAATCGATCCCCATTCTTTTAATTGCGATCACACAGGAAATATTGTCATGAAACACCTATCACACATAATTACACGGTTAAAAATCTTTCGATCGCGAAGCATGCACCGACCACTGTCCCCTGTCCACTGGACTGCACAGAACGCCACCGCAGATGCTCCCAAGAGACTGGACGTACTGGCGGCCCCCTCAGAGTGACGATGTGACCGTCAGCTGCCGAAACACAAGCAGGAGTCAGTTTCGGTCCCATGAGCATGAGGCGTCAGCACCCCTTTCATACTTGATGCATCTGAGAAATACCTGTTGTAACACGTGTCTACCTGGTCACCATTGCTGGAGCCCTGACGCATAGCATTTGCACGTGCGGTGTAGCGTGACGTTCGTATAGAGGATCATCCTCAGCGACATGTTTGCATAGCGGCTCACAGGTGTAGGTAAAAGGTTGTCAGGGGTATACTGACGCCACACGTCTATGTAAATAATAGTCAACACCTTTTGCAATGGGCTATAGAGACCTTTTGCAATGCTCCGCAGAATAACACAGGATACATTCTTGCTAGCGATCCTAATGGGACAGCCCACCAGATACTGTTGGTATGCTTCAACATGTCTTTGAACATTTGCTTTTTCAGAACTTTCCATACGTACCTTGCTTCCATCTTGTTCGAATCAGTTTGTAGAGGCTCTTATGCCCCAGCACAAAGGACATCTTGCGAATGAATGGAGTATTATGACTGGCTCTTACTGAATTTACCGTCCAAGTTACTGATGGTGCCATTGTGAGAGCACTGTCCGCCACTTTTTTTCTGCAGACGAGACTTTCAACGACAGAACTATTTTGTACAGATCGCCATATTGCACTGACTCTTAAACCCCGCAAAAGTGGTTTACAGACCGTGAAATACATCCCACTTACTCACCATGCCATTTTGCAGCACTGATGGAGGAAACTGCCGCCGTCAAAGTGGCCCATGACCACAGCTGCGGATGAGCGTGTCGGCCAGAGAGAGTCCAACTGGCCGTGAATGACCCCACACCCCAGGAGAACCTGAGTGGTAAGAGTTCGAAAAACACTCGTCGTATTGAATCTTCTCAAATTTGCGCAGAGTATACACGCGATAGACTTGGTCCCGATGGTGACTTAATGCAAACTTGGTCTTAGTTCACTATTCACCCGTACAGGGGGAGCCGCGAGCTAAATTGCCATAAGCCAGAAGCTTTCGTGGACTTTCTGAACTGGTGTGCAAAAGGATGGGCGAGCCCCACCTTCGAACAAAAGCATCTGCTGAGATGGTGTTTCCTGTTCCGACCTACTTGTTTGATACTGTGCTTTCTACGGCTATCTCCAGACTCACAAGAACCAGACGCATATTTATCAGTGTCACTACAATTAAATATTAGGATTGCTGCCACAGTCTGACACGGATCAATGTACGGGAAGTGTCTCCTCTTGACGGCCTTGATTCTGAAAAGATTCTCAATATCTATAGGCACATAATTTTCCATGTAAGAAATATCTATCATTCCCCTTATGGCTATCGATGTGCTGAATCTATACCTACCTCACGATAGGACACACAGTAGGGACCACCAGACTCCTGTTCATATACCGTGTGAACCGAGCGGGGTGGCGCAGTGGTTAGACACTGGACTCGCATTCGGGAGGACGACGGTTCAATCCCGCGTCCGGCCATCCTGATTTAGGTTTTCCATGATTTCCCTAAATCACTCCAGGCAAATGCCGGGATGGTTCCTCTGAAAGGGCACGGCCGATTTCCTTCCCAATCCTTCCCTAATCCGATGAGACCGATGACCACGCTGTCTGGTCTCCTTCCCCAAACCAACCAACCGACCATATACCGTGAAGATTGTAGTACAAAGGCTGGGTCAGTTCACCTCAGCACAAAGGCGTAACTGTTTATGGCCCCAACATGCTTGCTTGCTTTCTACACCCAACTCCAGCCGCTGGGATTACAAGAACACATGTATTTTCACATGATTTTTCAGAATATTATACCACTTATGCGATACTTCTCGATATCAGGCACATAGCAATATCGCTTGAATAGCAGTATCGTTTGCACAGTGTAATTCCGAAGACATAGACTGGAAATTATTTCTCTTAAAACCCAAGACTTAAGCGAGGTGCAGCATGCTGTAAAACACTGAGTTACTATAAACTTAGCCCATCTGCGAAGATCTTATCTTGAACACTCGAAATAATAGAGGAAACTGATATCTCCACTCGCGAACACCGATGACGGTGATATAACAGATTCAAAAGTGAGTGGTGACATGCTTGCCTCCCACGCAGCAGGCCCGGGTTCGATTCCCGGCCAGGTTGGAGATTTTCTGGGCTGGGTGTTGTCCTCATCATTATTTTCTCGCTATAAGTGGCACGCAAGTTACTCAATGTGGCATCAACGGAAGTAAGAATTTGTAGCGTTGCTCTTGGGGGACGAAAATAAAAAGAACTGTTACTTTTTTTTTAATGTCGAAAAAGTGAATATTTTGGTGGGCCACTTGGCAACAGAATCAGGGATTTTATTACGCTATTATAATAACATACGTTGACCATTATATACCTGAATAAGAGCAGCATATTGATATATATATATTTAAGATCGTTCAGAAGAAACATTATCATTTCTGTGCATTTTTATAGTCGCGATGTAGTCATACCCGGATCAACACTAAGGGACCAGAAGATTTATAGACTTTAAAAGAAATGCAATACTACACAAAAAAGTTGGTTCAGAAATAATAGGAAAACGATAATGTTCCTTCTGCCTCATCCTGCGTTCGGCCCATCAGCGTGATCGTAATTTCTGATGATGAAGTAACACAAACAATAATTATCATTCAGTTAATTAAGGGGATGGAATCATCAAGGTTAATTTACGAAAATAAGCACACTTATCTTTAACACACGTTTTTTAATGCTACGTACCTTTTCATATTAAATTACAATAGATGACAATTGTGGTTAGATACTTTATACATAACAGTCAAAATGTCCTCTTGACGCTGTCTGTTCGATATCAGTTACAAGAAACTACATGTTTTCTGATTGGAAAAAAATAACAATTAGCATATTCACTCAATACTTTCCCATAGAATATAAAATACAGTTGCGGAACGCAGCAAGTCCGCGTCCGCCTCTCATGGAATACAAACAGTAAAAGGTGAGGCGCCAAAAGCCTCATTTGTCTTGAAACAACAGAATTCTTTTTTTTTTACACCATTAATCGATACATGTACATAGAGATTTACTGGCACCGCGCAAGAACGGCAAAGATAAAGAATAATAGATACTGTCATTGCTATGCGATGGTTCATTTCTTTTACTTTACAATTGTTCGATAACTTTAGGCCATCAGGCGTTTACTATTGAGCGTATATTAATGTTTGTGAGGCGAAAATTACTAATATTACACTGCCTCCCATGAGGAGGGAAGGAATACCGAAGGTATTACTTTCATCCTCATGCCCATTGGAATATTTGTAATTTTCGGGTGTAACATACAGGTTATTAAAAATTTCATTTCACGTTCATTCCATAATAAAAGAATTAACGCTTCAATTTGTAATTACTGACGATGGATCATTGTGAATTTGTTCTGTGTGTCTATCAGTGTTTGCATGGATTCAGTCTTTCTTGATGATTCTTAAAATTAAGGCTATAAGTACACATATTTACAAACTTTATAAGGAAATAGAGTCACACTTCATTTTTCAACGTTGCAAAGGTAATTTGACTATCACAACTGGTACACAACTTTCTGTTTTGACTGTATTCATTTTATTGTCATCGTCTTGTCGATTGACTGCCTTGTCCGTTGTCGCACTTAATTATACATTTATTTTCGTCGCACATACACTATTTATGATAGACTTGGATTGTAGAGCGGCCACTGGTGATGGCTTCGACAAGGAAGTCCATATCTTTCACTTTCAGGGCTCGAGTTTCGCTCTCCGAATTATTTCACATATGAAACAGATAAAATATCTTATATTAGAATAGCTTACAAAACTAATTTTATATACATATGGGATGGGATTTAGGAAGCATCGGATCTTTTGACATATTTTCGTGTGCTTATTTTCATTCGTATCGTGATCTTTCGTTAAAGTTTACATTTCAAATGTTCAGAGGTGACCTTGTGACTTGTCTCTGTGTACAATCAGTCATTATAATAATTACGCTAACTTCTCTATCTTAGAGTCTCTCAGAAGGTTTATGATACATACAAAATGCTTTCAGTACTGGGTGTGAATGTTTTTGCTACAGAATGTAGCGCACAGCAACTACTGTTGGCGGTTGAACGTTCACATTATTTCGTCACATGGTGGCTGTCCGCCTCCACTGTTGCGAGCAAACTTGAAATTCAGTCTGTGCGCGCGCACGTGACCGGAGCTTTCTTGCAGAGCGTTGATTTCGCGCTTGAAGTGCCGTGCGTCGCTTTTGTTCGGCGGATCGTGGCTTTGTGCTTTTTAGATTGGTGGAGGGAGCTTCTGCCACCGAAACTGCCTCATATCACTTCCTACCCACTATCCAGTTACGGATTCACAGGTAAGTGGTAGCTACCGCTGCAACTGCACGTGTGGAATGACACTGATTATTACACACTGCACACATCAATGAATTTTTTTACACATATGGTGCAGTAGAATACTGCCACTGAAAATCGTCGAACTTTAAAACTTCACTTGCACTGTGGTGAGCGTCTGCGTGAACGATGTATTAAAAGAAATTCTCGCTTCATAACATCACACGGTGTTTACAAGTTGATTTACATACTAATATTTACAAGAGTTCATTTAAATCGAGAATTAATCTAATTGACCACTTTGAATCAGAACAATTGTTTCTTAATTAGTCTTTTTTTTATTTATGCCTACGGTCACAGGTAGGCTATTATAAGTCCTTTTTCTTTG
Source organism: Schistocerca cancellata (assembly GCF_023864275.1). Classification (NCBI taxonomy): domain Eukaryota; kingdom Metazoa; phylum Arthropoda; class Insecta; order Orthoptera; family Acrididae; genus Schistocerca; species Schistocerca cancellata. The sequence continues at coordinate 268,134,085 of NC_064631.1, read as the reverse complement.
ACCAAATCCATTCCAATCTCCTTTACAAATTAATTTCATTCATAGTAATCTTTATCACGCTTGCTTATTCATTTTGTAGGCCCAATACATTTTTTTTTAATTGCTCGTTTTATGTAGTGACTTGTGAGGGGAGCTTCATTTATGTCAAAGTTTCTCTCGTATGTGCTTGTCTTTAAAGAAAGTCCGAGGACAGATTTGAAAATAGCAATTCCGCCTCGGGATTTCGTGTAGAAATACAAACAGTCGTAAAAGAAAAGAGGGCAAAGCGGGCCTACTCACAGATCGTCGACAGAATTTAAATTACTCCTCAACCAGGTCGAAAATTTAATTTACATTGCGCATTACAAAAGCAATATGCGCGTCGCGAACCTACTCATTTTTATATGTAGTGCCTCACTTCCTAAGCACACGTGCATCTTTACAAGTTGATCCTGAGGAGTGGATAGGATCAAGGATCTTAAAGGATTTGCACTTAGGAAAGGGATTCAATAATCACAGAGAAAACAATAAATATTGCAGTGCGCACTTAAAATAAAATCTATCACTTTAAGCATGTATATCTAATATGTATCTTGCTGCAGCTTGCTTACTACTCTTTGCTCATTTCTTAGACTAAGTCAAGTTTATGCATTACGCACTTGGGTATTAATTATCATTTGTATATATAAGCCTCTCACTAGAGTGTTGTTGTTTGCTGCTGTCGCGACCTGTGAAGCTTGGGCGAGATTCTTATTCTATTTGCTGCTAGCTAGTGAATTTGCAGTGATGATGATGTTTGGTTTGTGGGGCGCTCAACTGCGTGGTTATCAGCGCCCGTACAATTACCCAATCTTTGCTCAGTCCAATTTCGCCACTATCCGGGATGATGATGAAATGATGAGGACAACACAAACACCCAGTCATCTCGAGGCAGGTGAAAATCCCTGACCCCGCCGGGAATCGAACCCGGGACCCCGTGCTCGGGAAGCGAGAACGCTACCGCAGACCACGAGCGGCGGACGTGAATTTGCAGTATCGCTAATGCTCAATAGTACCGTGAAGTTGGCATAATAAACCATGTTACTCATCTGTTCTTTTACTCAGCTTGTTTATAGTCTGGACTCATCTTACTTTGCGTTATATAATAAACTTCCTTTTTATTCCATCACACTTTTACTTAAGGTTAACGTCAGGCCTTTTTAGAACAATTGCACTGCGTTATCAATCTGTTCATGCTTAATCCTAGGTATCTGTTTACTTCAAAGAGATGTTATTTCATCGCTGGCACAGCACTGTGCTGGAAGTTACAAGTTAAATCTACCGACTGTTTTGCGCTAACAGGTGGTGCCTTATTTACGTCACATTTGAAAATAGGGAATAACCTCATGGAATCGAATCTTTTCTCGCAACTTTCCTCTTTTGTCTGGACGTTTAAGTATTTCCTTTTAAAACAGGTCATTAACTTGTCCTCGATTAAATTTCACTTACAAATACTAAGCACATATAATCATCAATTTCATATTACTATTTAGTGAGAGAAGTGCATTATTCGCTCCTTCCTGCTCATTCTCAAATTACTATTTAGCGAGAGAAGTGCATTATTCGCTCCTTCCTCTTTCCTCATTTTAGTACCTCGGGGCTAATTAATACCTCTCGAGTACATCATTTTTCTTACATACTAACTTATAACTAAAATTGAAAATCGCCTCTAGGACATGTCCTCCTGTTTACATAAAGATTATTCATGTAAATACTTGTCTACAACTTATTCTGTATTTCATTTTCCAGACACGTTGTTTTGATACATAAGGTTTCCTTTTAGCACCGGTTAACGTCCGTAGTCAGTTCAGTTCAGTTCAATTCTTGTTACTCATTGGTTAATCCTGATCTCCAATACCTTAGAATTTTCTTACAGCTTAAATTAACTTAATTCCTGGCGTTATAAAATTTTCTTAAATCATGATGGTGGAACAATCCTTTGATTTTATTCGTGGCAGGGTCAGATAACAAATAGCTACCAATGTGTGGTTTCCTCATTATCACAAAGGGACCTTCATAAATGTGTTGCCACTTACGATTCCTCTTTAACAACAGGGATGGTTTAAAGTGAGTCCTGACTAATACCTTTTCTCCTTCTTTGAAATCTATAACTCTGTTTACCTTCTTATCAAATGCCTTTTTTCGGAGGTTAGCATACGTTGTCAATGATATGAGAGCTTGCCTGATTTTTGCGTCTAGGTCCAATTCGTTGTCTTGTAACTCTGGAAGGGGGTCTATCCATTCATTCCTTTCTTTTGATCTTGACAATAACTCATGTGGCGTGAATCCGGTCGACAGATGAGGAAGGTGGTTTACAATCTGTTCGAAAGGTGTTACGAAGTCTACCCACTTAGATTGTTTATTCGGAATGTACGTCCTTATAAATCTGTTAAATTCTTTGAAGATTCTTTCTGTCGGATTCGATTGCGGTCGATACAGGGATATCAAAATTTGTTTGATTCCACGGCGAGCAAGAAATGCACGCCACGGGCGTGATGTGAAATTTGAAGCATTATCAGACAAGATTGATTCTGGAACCCCGAATCGTGGGAAATAGTTATTTTCAATGCGACGAATTATTGGATTTGCACAAGAAGATTTTACTGCGTACAGTCTTATGTGCTTAGAAAAATTGTCCAGGATTGCTACTAAGTATTTAGCGCCTCCCCTACCGGTGGGTAGTGGACCTGCCAAATCAATACTAAGAAGCTGGTTTGGCCTTTCAGCAATTATTGGATTTAGTGGGATTGAAGTGGAAACGTTTAAGGATTTTGCCTTTTGACAGATGACACAGTTGCTCAATAATTTATGGATTCTCTGGTGTAGATTCGGAACATAACAGTAAGTCGAGATTTTCCTTTTACATTTTTCTGGTCCGTAGTGACCCCATGAAATGTGAGTGTACCACAGAAGATGTTCAATGAAATTTCGAGGGATGCAAACACACCACCTCTCAGATGACTCAGACGTCTTATGAAATAGCACTTGGTTATGAACTTTATAAAACTTGGACAACTTGTGGGCTGGATTTTCGTGAAGAATTTGTATAACCTTTTTCCATTTTGGATCTGTATTTTGAAGAATCTGAATCTGCCTACATAACTGAAGAAAACACTTTCTGTGAATTGGATCTTTCATTAACAAAACTTTATAATTAGACATTTGTTCCACCAGTTCGCTGGTTTCTGGTAAGCCCTCAGGTGAGCGAGAAAGTGCGTCTGCTATAACATTATCTTTACCTTTTATATATACAATGTCAAAGTCATATTCCTGCAGGAATAAGCACCATCGAGTAAGACGAGGGTGTTGCAACTTGCATGTAAGGAGGAATGATAAGGATTGATGGTCTGAATAGACTTTAATTTTTTTTTCCATAGATATAATAGTTAAATCGCCTAAAAGCCCATATTACGGCAAGTGCCTCCAACTCCGTAACCGAATAAGACTTCTCACACTCTGATAACACTCGACTTGCAAAGCTAATCACTTGGATTTGCTCGTGTCCATTTACTAATTGAATCTGAAAAAGACAAGCGCCGATACCCACAAAGGAAGCGTCTGCAGTAATACAAAATTCCTTATCCATCTGAGGATGATGGAGAATGTTACTGTTAACCAGACTGTCTTTAATTTTCTTAAATCCGTCTTGGCATTCCGGCGTCCAATTCCAATGTGAATTCTTTTTTTCAAGGTTGTGAAGAGCGGGATTGTTCAGTACCTGATTGGGAACAAAACGTCTGAAAAATGACGTAAGACCAATAAATCCTCTCAGTTGCCTTTTTGTAACAGGGGTTGGAAAGTTTTTTATAGCAGACAATTTTTCCGGGTCGGGTTTAATTCCTTCAGGGGTGATGATGTGTCCTAAAAATTTAATTTCACTTTTTCAAAACTTGGATTTCTTAAGATTTGCTGTAACACCATACTCTCTGAATCGTTGAAATATCTTTTGCAGAAGGGCCACATGATCTTCCCAATTTCTCGATGCTACAAGAACGTCATCCACATAGACTGTTACATCGTCTAAAAGTTCAGGACCCAGTACATAGTCAAGGGCAGAAATAAAAATTCCGGAACTCACATTTAGTCCAAACGGTACAACTTTGAAATGGTAAGATCTACCTGCAAATATAAACGCAGTGTACTTCCTAGACTCCTGCGCAAGTTTTACTTGCCAGTAACTGCTTTTCAAATCAAGGGTGCTCAAATACTTAACTCCATGAAACATCTGCAGATGCTTTTCAAGAGCCTCTGGTCTCGTTCTTATGGGTACTATAATTTTATTGATTAATCTGGCATCTAGGACTAGCCTTACGCTACCATCTGATTTTAGTACAGACAATAAAGGACTCGAATAAGGTGAATGAGATACTTCTATTACATTCCAGCGTAACATTTTCCTGATCTCGCACTTGACAGCTTCTCGTCTCGCATATGGAATGGAATAGCTTGTTCTACAGTAGGTTGAATGGGGCAGGACATCCATTCGATATTCAAAGCCTTTTATTAGTCCAGGTTTCTTAGAAAATACTTGAACGTAATCTGTTAACAAATTGTAAAGCTCATTCTTCTGTTGTTTGGATAATTCAGTGGACTCACTAGCTTTACCGTATAATTCATTCTGACCGGGAATTAGGTCTTTACACTCATCGTCATTAACACTTTCAGGATCTGTCACGTCTTCTGTCTGACTGTACTGTTGTCTTTTAGTCCATGGCCGTACTGCTATCCGAAGCACCCCAAAGTTTGTCTTCACCTTACTTCTTAACAAATTTACAGTTACTTGTTGCTGGCTCGCTATTAGAGTACAGATTCCACACTCGATGTCAATTTTAGCTTTCGTCTGCCTCAAGAATTCCGTACCCAGGATACATGGCACTGATAGGTTTTTAACAATAAGAAAAATGCACGTTACTGAAATAGACTCTATCTGGATTTGAAGCTGAGTCTGAAGATTTACACGTTGTGTTAGTAGACCAATTGCTCCCGATACGGTGCAACCTTGAATTGGAAGTGATAAAACTTTGCATACAGAGGATATTTGCTTAAATAAACATAAAGATAAGACATTTATATTAGCTCCTGTATCTACAATGGCTGTTACTGGTATGTTGGCAATTGATACTCTTATGGAAGCTTGAACTTGTTCGTCCCATACGTCATCATTGTCTTTCGTCTCAGTGTCTGCTACTAGATCATCCCGTAAGTTTGTCTTTTTGTCATACCTAATTGCTTTAATTTCGTGTGGACTAAGGGACAGGGTGCCCCCATTCAAACCTGCAGCATCCTCTAGAAGGCTCAAAGGTGCTGCTTTTAATTTTCCGCTCGACGCTTACTTTCCTGCTGATTTATATTTCTTAAAGTTTCTTCCGTCTGGAACTGGTGTTGGTTTTGTGGTACGAACTCGGTTGGAAATGGATCTTGTTGTCCTGGCGTATTCGCTTGCGCATAATAAATTTGCGTATTATGCGGGCGTTTAGGATTCAGACTCCCCGAAGGTCCGTTCGCTTGTTGCGTGAAGTGTATATTTTGTGGCTGAAAGGTATTTTGCTGTGGCTTGTGTTGATTGTAACCGTTACTGAAAGGTGTACGTTGGTCTCCACCTTGATTATGCCATTTATTTCTTTTCCACTGACGATTTGAATCGTAAGACTGATCGTTTTGATAATTACCGTTGATCGGTTGCGTGTTTCCATATTGCTGGGGCTGTGTGTTATAATGTGCATTTTCGTACTGAGGTGGTGACGAATTATATATTGGATTGTATCTCTGGCCGTTATTGTACTTATTTTTGTATTTGCTGTTGGAGTACGTAGTGTGTTTATTTTTGAAACCGTTGTGGGGTTGGTACTGGCTGTCGCTGTGACGCGCTTTCGCTCGGCCACCATTGTTGCCTGCATATTCTGTATTGTGCTGGCCGCCTGCACTGAAGTGAGCGTTGCCAACATCAACTCTAGCGTCCTCGTAAATCAGATCTAACGAGTCTAACACAGATAGGAAAGTGTCCGTATCGTCCTCAGACACGTTTACTAACTTTTCTCAGATCGCAATAGGTAGCTTAGTTTTTAGAATCATAATAACGTCTTTGGCGGTGATCGGCGAATCCCAGAACTTGATTTTCGCTAAATACTTTTCAAAATACCTTCTCAAACTACCGCGCTTACTGTTAAAACACTTCGGCATTGTAAACCTCTTTTCTCAGGCGCTGCTGCACACCAGAACTCCAGAATTTAGCTAAAAACATCTGTTCAAACTCTTTGTAACTCTTACAAGAGTCGACCATTTCGGTTCCCCATAAGGCAGCATCGCCTACGATAAATCCACTAACGAATTGAATTCGCTGGCGGTCACTCCAGCTATTCGGGAAAATTCCTGAAAAATTTCGGAGGAACACTATAGGATGAATTTCTCTTTTCTGTGGGTGAAAGGTCGGAAAAATACGATGTTTGATCACGCTTTCCTCCTGAATCAAACTGACGAAAGTGGGTGGGCTGGTACTCTGGTTAACTTGTGCTTCTATAGAACTATGAGTTTGAGCGTTATCAAATGGTGAACGGTAATGTACCTGCTGTTGTTCATTACTTCGTGGTGAATTATTCCAGTCTCCTGACACGGGAGGTGGGGAATTTTCAACTTGACATTTTAGTGTACGAACTTCATCAACTATCTGTTGACGCCATTCAGGTAAATCTTGAGCTAACGTTCGTCTTATCTGGCCTAATTCTGACATCACCGTGTCTCCTGTTTTTCCAGGGGCCGCCAATATTTCAAATGTCACGTTTTTGACAGTTTCCCTGAGTTCGTTCTTGACCTTGTTTTCTATGAATCCGTCTTTATTTCTAATCCACTCTTGGTAGTGGTCAGACAATGCTTCAGCATGTGCCTTAACAGTATTCTTTATTTGATCCTCTACATTAAGAGTCTCGATCTGTTTGGAAAGATCATCAACAACATTCTCGATCGTGTCTACTGCGGTTTTAACTCCTTTGACCTCATCAGAGATTGCAGTATAATCTTCTTTTAAGGTCGCAGCTTGTTTTTGATATTCCATCACATTTGAATTTATTTCTCCCTTGGCTGATTCGATTTTTTCATCTAACCGTTTTGAAATATCCTCTATTTTTGACTCTACTTGTGTGTCAATTTCTAGCCTCATGGTCGTGATCTGACTACTGATTTGGCTTTGGCCATTACCCAACAGGGTATTTAAATCAGCTGTTATGTCTGCCTTTAGTTCGGCCTTTACCGAATTTAACCGTGTATTTAGGTCATTTATCTCCGTTTGCAGATCTGTTTTTACTGAATTTATGTCTGTTTTTACCGAATTTATGTCTGTTTTTACCGAATTTATTTCTGTTTTTACCGAATTTATTTCTGTTTTTACTGAATTTATGTCTGCTTTTACTGAGTTGCACAGATTTGTAAGGACCTGATTTTTATTATGCCGTCTTTCGGCCTTCTCTTTTTCTTCGCGGGCCTTTTCATCTAATCTTTCCTGTTTTTGGCTTTCGAACTTGCGTTCCATTATTGCTTCGATCATTGCAGCCAAGTCATTTTTTTCAAAAGCGGGAATAGTTTGCACACTAGGACCAGCTTCTAAAACTTCGGTCGAGGCTGCTTCTGCCTCCGCTCGTGTACCTATCGCGCGTGATCGTAATGGATAGTGAGGTCCATTCGCATCACCGCTGTCGTCTGGTTTTGTTTGTGTCCGCTGTTTACCGTCAGCCATGTTCATGAATTATTTGTCAAACGTCAAAATGCTACAGATATTGTTTGTCACTGCCGTCAGTCGTTTGTCTGTGACGTAGTGCTATGGCTTACTGGGACCTAAGATGAAATTTAAACTCTGGGTAACAACTGACGTTAATTTACGCCAAGAAGACAAGATGGTTCCTACTAATTACAAACAAATGAAATATCACACGTTTTACCCGTTTTGAGCGTAGTTATCCGCCATATCGTAATTTTTTTATGCACTGACAACAATGATACACTTTCACTGAATTTAACTACATAAGAATGGACTATGGACAAATTGAAATAAAGCTGTTTCAAGGCAAGGAAAGACAGGTTTACGTTCTGATCAACTCGAAAGACGCTACGTCACTACGAAAGATTGGCTACTGCATATAAAAATTTGACTTACTATGGCTGTCTTGATGATGATACAGATGAATACTCGCGTTTTTTGGTAATTTCATCAATCGTTCTTCTGAATTAATTAAGGTTTTCCCACTTCCCTTTCTCGGTTGAATTGCTTCCACATGAAAAAATGAAACAATTATTAGAACAAGCACTGAAAAATTTTTAAACACATAAATGAAATGATTTTTTGATCGAGTCCCTGTTCGGGTGCCAAGTGTAGCGTTGCTCTTGGGGGACGAAAATAAAAAGAACTGTTACTTTTTTTTTAATGTCGAAAAAGTGAATATTTTGGTGGGCCACTTGGCAACAGAATCAGGGATTTTATTACGCTATTATAATAACATACGTTGACCATTATATACCTGAATAAGAGCAGCATATTGATATATATATATATTTGAGATCGTTTGGAAGAAACATTATCATTTCTGTGCATTTTTATAGTCACGATGTAGTCATACGCGGATCAACACTAAGGGACCAGAAGATTTATAGACTTTAAAAGAAATGCAACACTACACAAAAAAGTTGGTTCAGAAATAATAGGAAAACGATAATGTTCCTTCTGCCTCATCCTGCGTTCGGCCCATCAGCGTGATCGTAATTTCTGATGATGAAGTAACACAAACAATAATTATCATTCAGTTAATTAAGGAGATGGAATCATCAAGGTTAATTTACGAAAATAAGCACACTTATCTTTAACACACGTTTTTTAATGCTACGTACCTTTACATATTAAATTACAATAGATGACAATTGTGGTTAGATACTTTATACATAACAGTCAAAATGTCCTCTTGACGCTGTCTGTTCGATATCAGTTACAAGAAACTACATGTTTTCTGATTGGAAAAAAATAACAATTAGCATATTCACTCAATACTTTCCCATAGAATATAAAATACAGTTGCGGAACGCAGCAAGTCCGCGTCCGCCTCTCATGGAATACAAACAGTAAAAGGTGAGGCGCCAAAAGCCTCATTTGTCTTGAAACAACAGAATTCTTTTTTTTTACACCATTAATCGATACATGTACATAGAGATTTACTGGCACCGCGCAAGAACGGCAAAGATAAAGAATAATAGATTCTGTCACTGCTATGCGATGGTTCATTTCTTTTACTTTACAATTGTTCGATAACTTTAGGCCATCAGGCGTTTACTATTGAGCGTATATTAATGTTTGTGAGGCGAAAATTACTAATATTACAAATTGCACTCGGCGGCTAAACTTCCCTGGATGGGGCCACCCGGCCAGCAATGCCCCACGCTCATTTCAACAGATTCCAAATCCAACTAAAGTGTTTCTCGCGTGTAGAGAACCAGAAAACGTGTCTTCAACCCATCTTTCACCTGCTAGATGGGCACGACACGATCGATGTTCTCTCAACCAAATAAAGAAGGGAAATATGCAGAAGTAGTCAATCGGAAAAGGTCTCTTTAATTTTCCTGTGGGCAGTATCTATCTTACCCCTAGTGAGATAAGCCTCTACATCCTTACATTTGTCCTCTAGCCATCCCTGCTTAGCAGTTTTGCACTTCCTGTCGATCTCATTTTTGGGATGTTTGTATTCCTTTATGCCTGCTTCATTTACTGCGTGTTTATATTTTCTCCTTTCATAAATTAAATTCAATATTTCTTCTGTTACCCAAGGATTTCTACCAGCCCTCGTCTTTTTACCTACTTGATCGTCTGCTGCCTTCACTACTTCATCTCTCAGAGCTACCCATTCATCTTCTACTGTATTTCTTTCCCCCATTCCTGTCAATTGTTCCCTTATGTTATCCCAGAAATTCTCTACAACCTCTGGTTTAGTCAGTTTATCAAGGTCCCATCTCCTTAAATTCCCACCTTTTTGCAGTTTCTTCAGTTTTAATCTACAGTTCATAACCAATAGATTGTGGTCAGAGTCCACATCTGCCACTGGAAATGTCTTACAATTTAAAACCTGGTTCCTAAATCTCTGTCTTACTATTATATAATCTGCCTTTTAGTATCTCCAGGCTTCTTCCATGTATACAACCTTCTTTCATGAATCTTGAACCAAGTGTTAGCTATGATTAAGTTATGCTCTGTGCAAAATTCTACCAGGAAGCTTCCTCTTTCACTTCTTACCCCCAATCCATATTCACCTACTATGTTCCCTTCTCTCCCTTTTCCTACTCTCGAATTCCAGTCACCCATGACTATTAAATTTTCGTCTCCCTTCACTACCTGAATAATTTCTTTTATCTCATCGTACATTTCATCAATTTCTTCATCATCTGCAGAGGTAGTTGGCATATAAACTTGTACTACTGTAGTAGGTGTGGGCTTTGTGTCTATCTTGGCCACAATAATGCGTTCACTATGCTGTTTGTAGTTGCTTACCCGCTCACCTATTTTTTATTCATTATTAAACCTACTCCTGCATTACCCCTATTTGATTTTATATTTATAACCCTGCATTCACCTGACCAAAAGTCTTGTTCCTCCTGCCACCGAAATTCACTAATTCCCACTATATCTAAATTTAACCTATCCATTTCCCTTTTTAAATTTCCTAACCTACCTGCCCGATTAAGGGATCTGACATTCCACACTGCGATCAGTAGAACGCCAGTTTTCTTTCTCCTGATAACGACGTCGTCTTGAGTAGTCCCCGCCCGGAGATCCGAATGGGGGACTATTTTACCTCCGGAATGTTTTACCCAAGAGGACGCCATCATCATGTAACCATACAGTAAAGCTGCATGCCCTCGGAAAAAATTATGGCTGTAGTTTCCCCTTTCTTTCAGCCGTTCGCAGTATCAGCATAGCAAGGCAGTTTTGGTTAGTGGTACAAGACCAGATCAGTCAATCATCCAGACTGTTGCCCCTGCAACTACTGAAAAGGCTGCTGCTCCACACGTTTGTCTGGCCTCACAACAGATACCCCTCCGTTGTGGTTGCACCTACGGTACAGCCATCTGTATCGCTGAGGCACGCAAGCCTCCCCACCATCGACAAAGTTCATGGTTCATGGACAGTAATTCTCTGTTATTCCACTGTCGAAGTTAGTGCGAGCTCTGAGTTCCCTTATTTTATTACGATGATAGTTTCTCTCTATGTAGGTCGGAGTCAACAAAATATTTTCGCACTCGGAGCAGAAAGTAAGTGATTGAAATTTCATGAGAAGGTCCCGCTACAACGAGAAATGCCTTTGTTTTAATGGTACCGGCACCAAATCCTGTATCATGTCCGTGACACTCTTTCCAGCATTTCTCGATAATAGAAAACGTGCTACCCTCCTCTGAACTTACTCTATGTACTCCATTGTTGCTATATTTCAAAGATATCACATCGCGGCAGCAGTATTTCAAAAGGGGAAGGACGAGTGCAGTGCAGGGAATCTCTTTAATAGATCTTTGCATCTTCCCAGTGTTTTCGATTTGGTTAGATGCACACTGAAAAAAAAATCATTTCCATAAGATGACGTTAATCCATGCCGACTAGCCAGACGAATTGTTTATTTGGGAATTTGAGGTTTTTTAATTTTTATTCAACCCACATAATTTGCAAGCTTCTCATGGTGTTCACGTTCGAACCAGTGCAATCCAAATATTCCAAAGAAAATGAAGTTTTTCAACATTACAGATTAAAAAAAAACTTTAGGAATCTATCATGCATGAAGTAATGCTGCGGAGGCCTGCCAGACAAAGTAAAATGTACAAATATGATACTTCCGAGTTATGGAACATAAGCTTCTCTGTTACCACAAAAAGTTATGAAACGATAACACATGCTGACAATGTCACACCGCAGTGGTGTCATAGTATAGTGGGACGCGATTACTACGCACATCTGGGCAATTTTTGCGATTTACGCGATTTTTTTCCCCTCCGAACGCAAGTTAATAACTATTCATGAACAATGCTCAATAGCTCTTGTAGAAAATCTTGCTTTCTCCCGAAAAATAATGCACTTCGAAGCAGAAGATTAGTACTTTCACGAACGGTTAATTTTACTTCCCGTATATTATACACTACTCGCCATTAAAATAGCTACACCACGAAGATGACGTGCTACAGACGCGAAATTTAACCGAAAGGAAAAAGATGCTGAGATATGCAAATGATTAACTTTCCAGAGCATTCACACAAGGTTGGCGCCGGTGGCGACACCTACAACGTGCTGACATGAGAAAAGTTTCCAACCGATTTCTCATACACAAACAGCAGCTGACCGGCGTTGCCGAGTGAAACGTTGTTGTCATGCCTCGTGTAAGGAGGAGAAATGCGTACCATCACGTTTCCGACTTTGATAAAGGTCGGATTGTACCCTATCGCGATTGCGGTTTATCGTATCGCGTCATTGCTGCTCGCGTTGGTCGATATCCAGTGACTGTTAGCAGAATATGGAATCGGTGGTTTCAGGAGGGTAATACGGAACGCTGTGCTGGATCCCAACGGTCTCGCTAATCACTAGCAGTCGAGATGACAGGCATCTTATCCGCATGGCTGTAACGGATCGTGCAGCCACGTCTCGATCCCTGAGTCAACAGATGGGGACTTTTGCAAGACAACAACCATCTGCACGAACAGTTCGACGACGTTTGCAGCAGCATGGACTATCAGCTCGGAGACCATGGATGCGGTTACCCTTGACGCTGCATCACAGACAGGAGCGCATGCGATGGTGTACTCAACGACGAACCTGGGCGCACGAATGGCAAGACGTCATTTTTTCGCATGAATCCAGATTCTGTTTACAGCATCACGATGGTCGCATCCGTGTTTGGCGACATCGCGGTGAACGCACATTGGAAGCGTGTATTCGTCGTCGCCATACTGGCGTATCACCCGGCGTGATGGTATGCGGTGCCACTGATTACACGTGTCGGTCACCACTTGTTCTCATTGACGGCACTTTGAACAGTGGATGTTACATTTCAGATGTGTTATCACCCGTAGCTCTACCCTTCATTCGATCCCTGCTAAACCCTACAATTCAGCAGGGTAATGCACGACCGTATGTTGCAATTCGTCTAAGGGCCTTTCTGGTACAGAAAACATTCGACTGCTGCCCTGGCCAGCACATTCTCCAGATCTTTCACCAATTGAAAACTTCTGGTCAATGGTGGTCGAACAACTGGCTCGTCACAATACGCCAGTCACTACTCTTGATGAACTGTGGTATCGTGTTGAAGCTGCATGGGCAGGTGTACCTGTGCACGCCATCCGAGCTCTGTTTGACTGAATGCCCAGGCGTATCAAGAGGTGGTTGTTCTGGGTACTGATTTCTCAGGATCTATGCACCCAAACTGCGTGAAAATGTAATCACATGTCAGTTTTAGTATAATATATTTGTACAGTGAATACCCGTTTGTCATCTGCATTTCCTCTTGGTGTAGCAATTTTAATGGCCAGTAGAGTAGTTTAATGCTTCCAGCACTTCTCTGTTTCGTAGTAATATGTGTGCAGTAATTTTGTGTTTCATACCTCTTACTAAAATGACGCCTTCCTTGGCACTGCGTAATCGATGTCAACATCTTAGACTGCGACTCCAAAGTACGTGCGACCCGATCGGAAATAAATAAACTACTGACTGCACTGCAGCAACACTGACTGATAAGCGGATGGGACGTCAGCGAGACGTCTGTGAATATTCATGCTCAAGTCGACACAGGTGCAGTGCTGCGGCCGGAACAAAATTTTGTACAGCCTTGTTTTATAGTCATTTAAACAACACTCGAGGGTGACTACTCAAAAATACTGAAGTCTGAAAAGGGACACCCTAATGAGCATTGCATTTTCCTGCCAATGTCTTTCCCCACAACGCTGGTTTTGAGGCTCTGACAAACTGTTATGGGAAGTTATTTGTAAACACTATATTATTGCATTGTGTTTTAGAATTGCAACAAAATGCCTTACGCCTTGTTGGAGTTATTGTCGTTGGCAGAGACTGTGGGCACGATCGTTCAGGACAAACATTCATAGATATATGTTGTCACAGTTACAGTAAGTAGTTGATTCATTTTTAAACCTGAATGTGTTTTAAATTGTTGTCAATCCAGATGCTGCCTCAGTGTAATTTCATGACGTTATTTAGTTTTAATTTTGTGACAAATATCTTGGGGTCTGTATCCTGGTTCCTGGTTTTAATTGACAGTTGTGGTCTTGAATTTTGCCTTGATTGAAATGAGTTAGGTTTGTGATAATAGTGGTACAACAATGAAGACTTTTCCGCGGCATACGTTGGTTTGGAGAGTTCCATGAGAATTGTCTTCGGACTGAAGGCTGCAGCCACAACAACATACCTTGTTCACAACATGCTACGTCCTGAGAGCCGATGTCTATGCACTGTTCAGTGATGTTTCCAGTTTCCAGTCAGGAAATCAATGAGTAACAGCCACAGAAACTTACGCATTCACGCTTGACAGTAATGTTACTGGGAAGAAGTGTTGGCGCATACACTTCGACATGCAGTAACAATCTCACCTGCTTCAGTCTGCAGCTCGCGGACCTATCCTATACGTGTATTTTTACATTAGACACAGCCTAGAATTCTGCCAGAAGTCTTCTTCTGCACTCTTCAACCTCGTCGAGTTGGCGGTGGTTGATGCAGTGAGACAATTAGATGAGAGAGAGCTGACACACTGTGTTCTTTGATGAGTAATTAATCGCACAGCTGGTTCAGGAAACACAACAGGATGTATGCTGTGTACCGCAGCTGTCTGGAGTGACAATTTTTAAACCATCAGCTATCGTTTTGGTCATGGACGACAGTTACCTGCAAATACAAATAGCGCTGTGCTATGGAATCGATGTCCAACAACCCTATTCCCTGAACTTCCATCAGGACAATGGAAGTCACAATACAGTCCGCAATCTCCAAGAACCCATTTAGGTAAAGAATTACGGAAGGAAATGAGTCCATGCCAGTCTCTTAAAGAGATTTAGTGAACATGGTAATATATCTGTTTCAAGGAGGGCATTTAAGTGTAACCTCTTTCTGTCACTAGCTAAAGCATAATCTTACGAACCACATCCAGGAAAATCTCGCATTATATCAGTTGTGGAAAACCTTTCCCCGGTATTTACTACAGTTTTGTAAATATTTGATATTGACAGATCGACTGCACTTGCCTAAAGTACAGCTACAGACACGGAGGCTGTTCCATTTTTCTCGAATAAAGTGATGGAAAAAACCATTTTAGAGGCTAGTTCGTAGACTGGCAGACACTTAGTAACTGATACAGAAATCCAGAATAGTCGAGGAAAATAATTTACAAGAGTGCACATAAAATGCACAAATCAGCAGGGAGGAAATATGCAAATAAGAAAAAATGAAAATGTATGTGCCATCTTGTACACAGATTATTCTAAATAAGGAAAACATTCTCCGGCCAAGATCACATGTAATTTTTAATTTTGTTCATTTGCAGACTTTGAAAAAAACTTTCTGTCGTCATTTGATCTTCGGAAATTCTCATTAACATGCATACATGCCACCAACACAGCGAGAAAGAGAAAAGTGTTCGCATTTTATTGGTGTTATGTGCTCACGTCAGTAAGGATTTCTGAAGATCCGATGATGACAGCAAGAGTCTGTCAAAAACTGTCATTTTAAAATAAAATAAATGCAGCAACCGAAATTGGTTGCAGAGTATTTTCCTGTTCATCAGTGAGAGAGCTCTCCATTCGAACCACTGCAACCTAAATTTTCCAAACAAAATGAATTTTTCAACGTTACAGATTATAAAGTAAACTTAGAGGAATCTATAATATATGAGGTAATGCTGCGGAGTTTTGGAAAATGAACTAAAATCTACAGATGTATTACTTCTGAGTTATGGAACACAAACTCCTTTATTACCTCAAAAAGTTATGGTACGATAACACATTCTGTTCACTAGAAAACGTCAGACCACATTGGTGTGACAGTACAGTGGGAGACGATTACTACGAAACATATCGCTCCGGGCCTAGTCCTGTGAAGCCATCCTATTGGCTGTGGTGGCGCCAGAGCCTGCAGATGGTGGATGGCAAAATCTCATTGAAGACAATAAATGATAACGTTGAAATGGTTCAAATGGTTCAAATGGCTCTGAGCACTATGCGACTTAACTTCTTAGGTCATCACGCGCCTAGAACCTAGAACTAATTAAACCTAACTAACCTAAGGACATCACACACATCCATGCCCGAGGCAGGATTCGAACCTGCGACCGTAGCGGTCGCTCGGCTCCAGACTGTAGCGCCTAGACGCGCATAACGTTGAAATGGTTCGGGGCGGTAGTCATGTAATTGTTTTTAATTGAAAGTTCCTCCATTTGACTGTATACGTCGTTTATTCTGATGTACAATAATGAATTCGGCTTTGGCTATTTTCAAGTACGACAGTTCTGGGCATGATCAGACGTCTATAAACGAAGTCATCGTCGAAATATGTTAAATATAATTAAATAATGAAGTTGTGACAACATAAAAACGGTAATATCTTGACATAATGTTGCCTTTTGTTTCTGAACGTGTTCTCGTTTTTTTGCTGTCACTCCTGCATTATGTAACCATATTTAATATGCAGGGTATTTCGACGATGGCCACTTTTATACAAGTGTGATCATGACCAACAGTGTGATGTCTGAAAATACCAAAGGGTCGAAATCAAGATTGTACAATAGAAAAAACCAATCTATACTCTCAAATGGCGGATCTTTCAGTAAAGCAATAATAATTTTAACTGTTACCCTCTTTCATCCGGAGGAGATTATCGGTGGGAAGTGTTAGAGCCTGTGTACTGACAGTATGTGGCGACCTTCCCTTCCATGTAAAACTAGATCCATAAGTCTGTAAATGCTTGTACGTACGAATTTTGTTTCGTTCTTATTCTTAAACTGTAATATTAACACAAGGCCAATTTTTTCGCAAGACTTACCCCCACATAAATAAAACTACTATTACTACTAATAGCTTTTGCAATCTCTTAGTCGTATCTGAGACGCTATGTGGAAGTAGTAGTAATTTTAAGTGGGCCTAGGAGGTCAAAGAGAGGCTAGAAGATGGTTAATAAAGTGATTTAATAACATAGAGCGCAGAGAATTAATCTTAGTCCATCAATAAATACTTCGGAATAATCCAGTGAAGCAACACGTCACATAATTTGCACCATGAACCGTAAACCGGTAGAGTGTATGAATTCTGGACACAGCTAGCGGTTGAACTCCGAGTTACTCTACGACCTCTCCGAGGGCAGGACGAAATAAATGTTTCATGTAGTCAGATAACACGTACGGTACTGCAGCAAATTGTGAAAGGGTATGGAATGTCAAATTCTGAAATACTTGAAGTTATGTTTCTCAGTTAATAAGTGAAAGCTCACCACCCACTAACCGGAATGTCGATATCACAGGAGAAGAATAAAGAAAGATAAAAGGCATATGCTGAATGCTTTGCATACTCGCAAAAGATGGTTCAGTTACAACTGACATTCGGAAATATTAAGGAAAGCGTACGTGGATGGCTGTAAACTGGAATGGAAAAACACGCCACGCTGGTGACGCACGAACGCCTCCCAGGACGGCAAAGACCCCTGCAGTTGCGTGGTGGGGGACCCGCCTGCTGTATATATACTGGCAGCAGGAGAGTGTGCACATCAGCTGTGAACCCCGCACTGCAGACTCACCTCCCAGCAGACATGAAGGCCGCCCTGGTACTCGTCTCGGCACTGGCCATCATTGTGGTCGCCGCTGCTGAAGAGAAGTACACCACCAAGTACGACAACGTCAACCTGGACGAGATCCTCGCCAACGACCGCCTGCTCAACAAGTACACCCAGTGCCTGCTGGAGAACGACGACAACAACTGTACGGCAGACGGGAAGGAGCTCAAGAGTAAGTTGCCTGGAGCACCCGACAACGTTCACTACCTTCCATGCTCTGATGAGCTTAGAAAATGTATAAATATTCGCTGTCAATTTCGGTTGCAAAGTCAAGCTTCTGTAACTAAGAAATTAGATGCAGAGAATGAGTAATTTTGACAAATGTGTAAAACATAAAAAAAAGATATACAGAAAACTTTTGTAGTACTGTGTTACTTGATAACAATGAAAAAGTAATACAGAGACGTAGTATGAAAAGATGTCACATGAAACAGTGGAGAAAAGGCCTCTGTATAAAGTTTCATTAACGGGTGGGTATCTTCGTGCTAGATGATAAAGGTGGAAAAGAACCATGTGAGATTGTCTTGTAGAAGTTGTTTAGGATTCTAGCTGAGACGTACACGTAGTGTGTGTATTAGTGATGAGGTACTGAGAACTAAAAATAGACGATAGCTTACATAGTTTTCCGTTAAGTTACGTTCTCAGGTGTGAAATGTCGAAACAGCAGGTCGTCGTTTCAGAGGTTTATAAGAATTTTAACGTTACTAATAATATAAAGAATCCGAAAGTGTTACTGTCATACTAATTGTTACCCTATAGTAAGGGACTACTAAAATTTTATGGGCATCAGTCCGGGATGGATGTGAAGAGATTCTCAAAACACTTTTCTACGGTAGTTGACAATAGACGTAGGACGTAAGAAAGGATCCTTAATGGACTGGATTATATGATGACATCTCTGCCTGACAAAGTATAGGTTAGAGGTGGACAGGTCTGAAGCTCTCACGATGAACAGAAACCAGACAGCGGATGGCCACAGGAAAGAAAAAATCTTGGCAGAAAAACGACGTACAGATGTTGGCTGCAAAGAAAAGATCCAGTAATTTGTAATTGTTATTGAACATGGTCTTTAATGACCATCATCAAACTTAAAAATAATAATCGCAGCATTATCAGTGTCGTATAAAAAAAGCAGCGTGGAACTTGTTTCAAGTTATAGGTGAGCTAAAATACAAATTTCTTCATCAGAACTTAATTCTTCCGCAGGAACATACCTTTTCAAGAGTGTTACCGTCTGTTGTGCAGATCAAATTTGCAACCAACTACGTCAGTGAACTTGCTGCTGCTATATAGCCGTGAGGATTGAATTTGAGAAATTTTTTTCATTTATCCCTCCACTTAAATGAAGAAGTGCTTTTTGTGGGCGATAATACTGTGCTGATTACGTAAGCTTTCCCGGCGTAATAAGTCTTGAAAATCTTTTCGGGTTTGCTGCCGGATCCTAAAATCAACTTGACTCGATATTTCGGCGATCCAACTGTTCGCCATCTTCAGGAATGCTGCTTCTGCTGATGAGTCCCGCTGAGAACTGACGCAAGATTGCAATTCAACGTCCTATATAGGCCACCGTTCAGTACACGGCGCATGCGCCGCCCATCACGGTTTCTACCTGTCAAAACAGGGAGGTGGCGCCGCCCTTGGTGAAACATTGCTGGCAGCGATATATCGCAATCCATGCCGATCCGAAGAACGTTCAGTTTTGATGCGAGATAATACGGGATTCCACGTTTTGCTAAGAGGAAACCCATTGTCTCTGTTGATTAAATTATCAGCTAACCTAATTTCAATCGCCTCTTTATAGACACTATCCCAAAATCCGGAAATGTTGGCAATCACAACAGTTTCCTCAAATTTCATTTTGTGTCCCTCATTTAGGCAGTGTTCTGCTACGGCCGATTTTTCCGGCTGTTGTAGCCTCGTGTGAGATGGAACTTTAGGACACAGTGTTCACCGAAAGCCGACACATACAGATTGGTATCTGCACCCTAAGAGTTTTCATCCACCACACCAACGTAGTGGCGTCCTTAGGACTTTGGTACGGAGAGCCTATGCCATTTCCGACGCAGACAGCTTAACCCAAGAACTTGAGCATTTGATGACTGTTTTTAAGGAAAATGGATATACAGAGAAACAGATTCGTCGGGCTATGGAATTTGGACCATCTCCGGAGGCGTACGAAGAGGTACATAGGTCTGTGGCCTTTCTTCCTTATGCTGGAGGCTTATCGTTTAAGATTGGACGAATTTTAAGGAATTTTAACAGAGTGTGTTTCGTCCACCTTCTAAGATTAGGGCTCTTCTCGGCTCTGTGAAGGATGATTTGGGACTTAGGAAACGCGGAGTGTATAAAATCCCGTGTCAATGTGGGAAAGCTTACGTTGGCCGTTCTATTCGCACAGTGCATGACAGGTGTGTGGAACATCGCCGTCACACGAGGCTACAACAGCCGGAAAAATCGGCCGTAGCAGAACACTGCCTAAATGAGGGACACAAAATGAAATTTGAGGAAACTGTTGTGATTGCCAACATTTCCGGATTTTGGGATAGTGTCTATAAAGAGGCGATTGAAATTAGGTTAGCTGATAATTTAATCAACAGAGACAATGGGTTTCCTCTTAGCAAAACGTGGAATCCCGTATTATCTCGCATCAAAACTGAACGTTCTTCGGATCGGCATGGATTGCGATATATCGCTGCCAGCAATGTTTCACCAAGGGCGGCGCCACCTCCCTGTTTTGACAGGTAGAAACCGTGATGGGCGGCGCATGCGCCGTGTACTGAACGGTGGCCTATATAGGACGTTGAATTGCAATCTTGCGTCTGTTCTCAGCGGGACTCATCAGCAGAAGCAGCATTCCTGAAGATGGCGAACAGTTGGATCGCCGAAATATCGAGTCAAGTTGATTTTAGGATCCGGCAGCAAACCCGAAAAGATTTTCAATACTGTGCTGCTAGCTCGAATTGTTGACGTACCATACTATACTAGTACGTTTATATGAACTCCAATTACATTGTTTTCATGTATTATTCATTTCCCAAATATAAAGCTTGAAATACTAGGAGGATAGTAGGAGTATTTAGATCAAGCTGTTGGGCAGAAAGTAGATCCCCTGTGTTTTCTATATGTTTCATACAATACTTCGTTCCTGTATCACAATTATATTTTACTTATTTCTGTTCATTTCTGTAACTGTGTATGGCTGCGTATCATTTTGGGCTTGCTTAACACTATCATTTGACCTAAGGCACATACTTCTGTGCAGAACACAAAAATAATAACTCAGAATTTGAAATATTTAAAAAACTGCTGAACCTCTAAAGTTTGTTTTACGTATGCCCTACTTCAGCAGTGAAGCATCTGAAGGTGGAATTCATTATTGAAGTATAAAGTCACTATCTAAGTTTCCAGAACGAATAAAAATGGCGTAATGATTGGTAGTACATAGCACAGTTGTAAGCAAAGACTTGTAAGCACGAAGAGTTTATCCACAAGTAAAATTAGTAGACTCCGCTTTACATCTGAGAAGCTCTCAAGTTTACTAAAATGTTTTTCTGTCTGCAGGTGTCATCCCCGACGCGCTGAGCAACGAGTGCGCCAAGTGCAACGAGAAGCAGAAGGAGGGCACCAAGAAGGTGCTGAAGCACCTCATCAACCACAAGCCCGACATCTGGGCGCAGCTCAAGGCCAAGTACGACCCCGACGGCACGTACAGCAAGAAGTACGAGGACAGGGAGAAGGAGCTCCACCAATAAGCACTGTACTCTCGCGTTTCCGCTGAATAAATATTGTGTCGAAATAAACTATGTTCTGTAATTACCCGCGGTGTCTTTCAAACAATTATCAATAATTACATCAAAAAATGAGAAAAATCTGAGTTGCAATAATTAAAAATGCTGATAAATCCAAATTAGACTCTCCAGAATGGTTTGCAAATTTTCACTCACCAGAATTGTTTACCTGTAGAATATTGTCAATACTTTGTGTTTGCTTTGGATGAGAAGAGACATTGTACAGAGCCTGCCAGCTTGTGTCACTGCAAACTTAGACGCGTTGCAAAAGAGGTTTAATATTGTTTTCCTGACACATGTGAATTGCTTTCAATAAGTAATGCAATATTAATACTATGTATTCAAGTTTTTAATAGTAATTAATAACGCAAAAAATTTCTTTCTGGAAGGAAGTAAATTTTGTTCAGGATTCCAAAGCGTCATATTATTACCCACTTTCTTGGCAACAAAACAATGATTTTAAACTCTAACTGATATCACTTCGACATCATTACTCCGCCTTAACGGTAGGGCCTATATGCCGTTATGGTATCACTCAATAGGTCGACGTGTGAGCCAACGAGTGTGTAAGCACTACCGACAGAGACGTCCAGTTGAGCAGAGAGGCGTCTGATAGTGATCAGTCGATCACCTCGAATGAGAGTGTCCGCACGTTCCAACACTGCAGGAGTCACAGCTGTGTGCGGCCGGCCGCACGTTGGAGATCGGACACGTTTGCGCGACGTTGTTAGGACAATGACAGACGCCTAGCCCAATGACTCAATGTGATTTTTTTCACTGCCAGGGGTCCGATGACATTCTGAAAGCCGTTATGAATACCTTACATGCTCTGGCTTTGGTCAAAAAGAACTCAAAGACAGCTCTCTGCCTGGAACGCGTCTCTATTGCAGATGCCGTTTTGAAGGCTATTTACAGCGCCAACATTTATTTGAAATTCATGAAACTATAGGGGCTGCAGCAGGAATATTTCACGTAGTCTCACCAATAATTTAGTAGTTTTTCGTAGTTAATTTGGCGAGAAAAAATGAGTAGCATTAAGTATTGAACGTCCACTTACGAACATTGCTCTCATCGATGTAAAAGACTACATGCAAATGACCGTTGCTGTTTAATCTGATATTTTTCTCTGTCACTTCAGCACAACTTGTAAAGCGCTGTAGTCATTAATCATCAATATAAAGAAGAACATTAGTGGTGTTGGTGTCTCTTATGTAAGATACTCAGGTGGTACAATGAAAAATGTTAGTTTTGCTGTGGAGATGTCTGTCATACAAGATATAGAGATGTTGCAATATCATCTGCATGCCACTGGTATCGGATTCCTACGACTCGTTTCCACATGTACATAGACAACTGTATAAAATTCCCATTATTAGTGTGATCTGAATTTAAGAAAGTTATTACGAAGTTTCAGTCTGAATCACCAGCACAGAAAAGTGGAAAGTGGCTGTATGTATCAGTGCATTTGTGACTGGAACGAGAATAGGGGGACAAGGGTGGCACCAGCGCGTTACTTAGTGCGGGTTGCCTATATCAGGGGCTGGTGTGCACTCAGTGGCAAACCTATTGTCGTTCTCCCGAAATAAAACTATTGTTCTCCATTGATTGACAGGTCCTTGACCTACTGTTCTACTAAAAGGATCCTTCATTTTGATTGACAGGTCCTTGACCTATTATTCCTCCCCCCTCCTCTTGCCCCCACAGGAAACCACCAACCTACGCTGTCCTACTCGCTGCTACAGGTACATTTTCAGGTCTGAGTTATTGGAATTGCCCCTCTCACTATTATCAATTTGATTTACTAATTATTGAAACTGATCAATTAATTAAACTCTCTGGTAATTACCCTCAGGATCTCATAAACGGAAATTTAAGGGGTATATTGTTAATTTACAAGAAAAATTAGTTTGCTGGGCTTGAATTTCTCTCGCTCATCATTATCTGCTGTTTAAAAAGATGCAGGTCTTGTAATATATAATAATATCGAATGCCCTGTTTTTAATTTCGATCATACAAGAAATATTGTCATGAAATACCTATCACAAACAATTACACAGTTAAAAATCTTTCGATCGCGAAGCATGCACCGTCCACTGTCCCCTGTCCACTGGACTGCACAGAACGCCACCGCAGATGCTCCCAAGAGACTGGACGTACTGGCGGCCCCCTCAGAGTGACGATGTGACCGTCAGCTGCCGAAACACAAGCAGGAGTCAGTTTCGGTCCCATGAGCATGAGGCGTCAGCACCCCTTTCATACTTGATGCATCTGAGAAATACCTGTTGTAACACGTGTCTACCTGGTCACCATTGCTGGAGCCCTGACGCATAGCATTTGCACGTGCGGTGTAGCGTGACGTTCGTATAGGGGATCATCCTCAGCGACATGTTTGCATAGCGGCTCACAGGTGTAGGTAAAAGGTTGTCAGGGGTATACTGACGCCACACGTCTATGTAAATAATAGTCAACACCTTTTGCAATGGGCTATAGAGACCTTTTGCAATGCTCCGCAGAATAACACAGGATACATTCTTGCTAGCTATCCTAATGGGACAGCTCACCAGATACTGTTGGTATGCTTCAACATGTCTTTGAACATTTGCTTTTTCAGAACTTTCCGTACATACCTTGCTTCCATCTTTTTCGAATCAGTTTGTAGAGGCTCTTATGCCCCAGCACAAAGGACATCTTGCGAATGAATGGAGTATTATGACTGGCTCTTACTGAATTTACCGTCCAAGTTACTGATGGTGCCATTGTGAGAGCACTGTCCGCCACTTTTTTTCTGCAGACGAGACTTTCAACGACAAAACTATTTTGTACAGATCGCCATATTGCACTGACTCTTAAACCCCGCAAAAGTGGTTTACAGACCGTGAAATACATCCCACTTACTCACCATGCCATTTTGCAGCACTGATGGAGGAAACTGCCGCCGTCAAAGTGGTCCATGACCACAGCTGCGGAAGAGCGTGTCGGCCAGAGAGAGTCCAACTGGCCGTGAATGACCCCACACCCCAGGAGAACCTGAGTGGTAAGAGTTCGAAAAACACTCGTCGTATTGAATCTTCTCAAATTTGCGCAGAGTATACATGGGATAGATTTGGTCCCGATGGTGACTTAATGCAAACTTGGTCTTAGTTCACTATTCACCTGCACAGGGGAAGCCGCGAGCTAAATTGCCATAAGCCAGAAGCTGAACTGGTGTGCAAAAGGAAGGGCGAGCCCCACCTTTGAACAAAAGCATCTGCTGAGGTGGTTTTTCCTGCTCCAACCTGCTTGTTTGATGCTGTGCTTTCTACGGCTATCTCCAGACTCACAAGAACCAGACGCATATTTATCAGTGTCACTAAAATTAAATATTAGGATTGCTGCCACAGTCTGACACGGATCAATGTATGGGAAATGTCTCCTCTTGACGGCCTTGAATCTGAAACGATTCTCAATATCTATAGGCACACAATTTTCCATGTAAGAAATATCTTTTATTCCCCTTATGGCTATCGATGTGCTGAATCTATACCTACCTCACGATAGGACACACAGTAGGGACCACCAGACTCTCGTACACATACCGTGAAGACTGTTATACAAAGGCTGGGTCGGTTCCCCCAGCACATATGCGTCTTTATTTCTGGCTCCAACATGCTTGCTCCAGGCTCTGGGATTACAAGAACACATGTATTTTCACATTATTTGCCAGAATTTTATACCATTTACGCGATACTTCTCGATATAACGCACATAGCAATATCGCTTGCATAGCAGTATCGTTTGGACAGTATAATTCCGAGAATATAGACTGGAAATTATTTCACTAAAAACCCGAAAATAAGCGAGATGCGGCATGCTGTAAATCACTGAGTAACTAGAAACATAGCCCATCTGCGAAGATCTTATCGTGAAAACTAGAAAAAAATAGACGAAACTGATATCTCCAGTCGCAAATACCGATGTCGGAGATATAACAGATTCCTAGGTGAGTGGTAACGTGCTTGCCTCCCATGCCGCAGGACTGGGTCCGATTCGTGGGCAGGTTGGAGACATTCACCGCCCATGGGCTGGGTGTTGTGTTGTTCTCATCATCATCATCATTTCCTCGCTATAAGCGGTACGCAAGTCACTCAATGTGGCATCGACGGAAATAAGACTTGCACTCCGCGGCTGAACTTCCCTGGATGGGACCACCCGGCCAACAATGGCCCACGCTCATTTCAACAGATTCCAAATCATTCTTATAATTTACAACGTCAACTAAGGTGTTTCTCGTGTCTAGAGAAACAGAAAACAAGTCTTCCACCCGTCTTTCATCTGCTAGATGAGCACACCATAATCGATGTTCTCTCAACCAATTAAAGGCGAGAAATGTGCAGAAGCAGTCAATCGGACAATTTACATGGGAAGGAAGAATGATCCAGGGCAAACACACATTCACATTGAATCTTCTCAAATTTCCACAGAGAACACACGAGATTGCGCAGGCTGCCCAGTACATAATCAGTATTAATTCGCTATTCAGCCGTCTAGAGGACAACACAGTAATGTCAGCTACATTTCTGTACCCAAATCGGCCTTTCCATTCGAACGGCTCCGGCGGTCTGTGGGAAACGTGAATCATTACCGCCACAGATCACCACCGCCGGGCGCCACGCACCCCCAGACAGAATCGTCCTAGAAAATCGGCTACACATATATTTGATCACTGTACTTACAATTAAATATTACGGTCACAGTCGCATTTGGACGACATTCACAATGAACGAACTATCATAAATACACCTGATGACGGCAGTGGCTCTGGAAATAGAGATATTTGTACCATTCTTATGACTTGACATACTTTCCCTAGTAGAAAAATAAAAAGAACTTTCATTCCCTTTGCTATCGCAGTATTCAAGATAAATACTTACCTTCCTTATAACCGGTCGTAGTCATTTCCTTTGCACATGTTGGAACACACACACTCTTACTTTTTAAGCTAGATGCTCAAGGTGAACCTATCACACATCCCCTAATATTAAGTATAATACTTCGCCAATAGCTGATTCCTGGCAATTAGAAACAATACTGAGCGAAAATCAGCAATGGGTTGACATGTGCCATACATTTTTCCTGTGAGTGGCACCACTGTGTCTTAGAAAGGTAGGTGTAAGGGTCTTACAAGCCGCCAGATGTTAAAAAAACACGATCGCAGCATCCATGTTACTGTCACAAGCGGTTTTGTTTCTACAGGTATTCACAAGTATACATGTTAAACGCTATACTGGCTTTATAAATCAAGGTACTGCATTACCTACGGATGAAGTGATTTTTCCAAACAAATAGCACGACACTGACTATAGACAATGATCGCCGGAGTGTATATTATCAGACCAACAGTGCGGTTACACTTCGCCGACCGTGCAACCTCGTAATAAAATCATCGAATTTAGAAAGTGATTCGGCTAAGGAATGCGGTATGAAGCCGGTATTTGCAACTCCCTCACGCCGCCGCTAGATATTTCTCCAGTGTTTATAATGCTTTCTGTCTCGATGCTATGTCACAGGTTTTGTGGTATATCCACTGGGTTATAGGCGATGGTTGATCGAGAAAGATCACAAACAGTAAACGGTGTGCTGATTGAGGTCGTAAGAAATGTGCACTAGCTTTTCAGATCTCTAGTGCTATGCTTTCCAGTAGAAATGATGTCTGTAATTTGGAATCAAGTCTTTCAACCACGTACCTGCGTTGGATCTTATGGAGAAGTCTTTTAATGATTAGAGCCACTAGTGTATCATGCAACTGCTGCCATTTCTGCACCTTTGCGCATGTGATTGTTCCAGTTTAAGTCGGAACTGAGCAGAATTCGGAGAGAGAGCTTTATCTACCTCCTTCTGCAACCCGTGTAGAAACAGATTTACCTGAATTAGTGCGACAGGACCATGCTTTGATCATTCGGTGGAAATGGGAACATGCTGCAGCAGCTCCGACAACAATGTACGATATGTAAGGTCTGCGCCAAATGAAGCCTGCTCCTGCAAGACGAGTATAATAAAAGACAGTAAGGGAACTGAGATAGACCTTTTTATTTCTACAATGGTTTACATCAGTTTACAGCTTGCACATTTAGCTATTTTTTGACATAATCACCGGGCCGGCCGGAGTGGCCGTGCGGTTGTAGGCGCTACAGTCTGGAGCCGAGCGATCGCTACGGTCGCAGGTTCGAATCCTGCCTCGGGCATGGATGTGTGTGATGTCCTTAGGTTAGTTAGGTTTAATTAGTTCTACGTTCTAGGTGACTGATGACCTCAGAAGTTAAGTCGCATAGTGCTCAGAGCCATTTTTCAGATAATCACCGTTTCTGTCGATGTATTTTTGTAGATTCTGTGGCAGTCTTTGTATGCCCATGTCATAGCAACTCGAAGCCATGCTGTTCAGAAAGTTATGAACCTCTTCTTTCACCTCATCGTCGGAGCTGAATCGCTTTCCAGCCAAATGTTATTTTTGCTTAGGGAACAGGTGGTAGCCACTCGGCGCCATGTCAGGACTATAGGGTTGGTGGTTGATTATGTTCCACTGAAACTGTTGCAGGAGAGCAACGGTTTGCCGAGCGAAGTGTGGTCGAGCGTTGTCATGGAGAATGCGCTCGCCCTTGTTCAACATTCTTCTTCTCCGGTTCAGAATCGCCCGTTTGAGTTTTTTCAGAGTCTCACAGCACCTGCCAGCATTAATTGTGGTCCCAGTGGGCATACAGTCGACCAACATTATCCCTTTCCGATCCCAAAAAACGGGTGTGTTGACTTTACTGGCAGACTGTGTTTGTTTGAATTTCCGCGGCTTTTGCGAAGGATGCCACCACTGGTATTAGGTGTAAAGTGGTATGGCCAGATTTCGTCACCTGTGACAAGTGAGTCCAGAAAGTTGTCCTGTTCGGCTGCAAGGCGGCGAAGAAATGCGCGGGAAGCATCAACTCGTTGCCGCATGTGGTCCTCAGTCAGCGTGCGTGGCACCTATCTTGCGCACACCTTCTGGTAGTTCAATGTTTCCGCTTAAATTCTGTGAGCGGTGCTTCGGGAAACCTCAGGAATCAATGTACAGAGATCATGCGGGGTGATCCGCCGATCTTCACGCTTCCTTTGCTCAACCTTCAACACTGTCTCCTCAGAAATTGACGATCTCCCGCTCCTTTGTTCGTCGTGAATTTCGGTCCGACCATCTGCAAACTCTCTACATCACTTACGAACATTTTGACATCCATGCACGACTCACCATACACTTCCGTCAATTGGCGATGGATTTCAATCGGCGCAGTGCCCTTTGCGTTCAAAAACTGAATAACTGCTCACAGTTCGCACTTGGCGGTAACATCCAGCAGGAGCTCCATTCTCAACGGCTGCCAAGCCAAGACTGAGCGCCTCAGCGCGGCGTGCGCATGTTTACACACAGCGCGTGAAGAACTCTTCATAACACTGTAACCAACTGCCACACAAAGAGAGTTGTGTACTTATAAAAAAATAGGAGACCTTAATTTTGGGATTACCCTCGTACATACAGGTACTACAGTCCGAAGCAGATCCAAGTCCTTCATGGCCCATTCACGTCTATCACCCCAACATGCTATCATCGTTATTCTGTACCATTCAACAGAGAAAAATTACGAACTATAAAAGCGCTGCTTACTTCATCTGATAGAGAACTCAATATATCGAAAACATATTCCGTCTGCATGCTGGCATCGAGCACCTGTGACGATCCTATTAAATATACAAGTACTCATCTATTGCACAGACCAGTGCAAAGTTTCATCAGCTGTACTGTAGGAGAATGACCTCATCCCACAGACTATACTATAAGTCGCAAGAGATGCTCCCTGTGACCCAGTGTCATTGTCTGAAACATTGTTTTTTTCTGCTGTAACACGCTTTTTACTATGCCAACGTTTTGTTTTTTCCGCCACAACATCGAAGTCGGTCTCAGTTTCTAAACTGACACTAACACGTTCTGATCCATTGCCTCTCACAGAAAACTAGCCGTTGCATGGCGTGAACCATGTTCATGCTGCTGCTACCATAACACACCACACACACTGGATGATTTTAAATAAAAGAAGTTACAACATAAGAAAACTGGAAGAGTTTGGCGGCGTTGTCGAGTCTTTCCAAACTGCTGTTTGAAGGTGATTGACGACCTCTGAGCCACACGGAGTAACCATGCAGTTTCAGGCCTCATGTCATGGACTGCCTGGCCCCTCCCGGCAGAGATTCGAGTCCTCCCTCTAGCATGGGTGTGTGTGTTGTTCTTAGCATAAGTTAGTTTAAGTAGTGTGTAAGTCTAGGGACCGATGACATACGCTGTTTGGTCCCTTAGGAATTCACACACATTTGAATACTTTTTGATGACCTCTACATTAAAACTCATCCGTCACAGTGATGGGATAGCTGATGATTCTGTGTTGCGTTTCGATTGATTCCTCATATTGCAGTCATGTACATGATCATTGATTTGGTGCTAGCCATCCCTAGAAGGTTTTGCCCCTCCACCAAAACTCTTTCTCCATTTCAGACAAGCTCTTTCTCTATTTCAAACAAGCGATGTCAGTCAGTCATTGTTTGGTAACCAAAATCATACCAGTGGACACATAGGATGAAAAAGACACCGCCGATATACTGTAATAATAAGCACCACAGTTGATAGCGATCTGTCTCTTCGCAGATCGGAGTCACAGGGCATTCTCGCAGTCTGAGGATAAAATTAGAGACTGAAAGATCCCCTTGCACTGATCAATCCGCCCTGCAACACCATAACCAGTTAAATCTGAAGCTAACCAGAAGCAGGCCGCTACATTCTGCATCTCGTGAATGAATTAATGCTTGCCGAGTGCTCACTTATCCAAGTGCACAGATTTCTGCAGATGCGCCCATGTCGAAGAGGTTAGCACCCCATATCTCAGTATAGTAGTAAATTTGAAAGTTTTGTGATGTAATAGCATACGGTTAAGAAGAACAAGAAACGGGTGCTTTTTATGCATGATGGAGCTCCAGACAAATGGAGTAAGAGGCATTTTACATAAATTAACTACGCTATCTATTTTAAAGTATTGTTCTAAGGTCTGGGGTCAGTACTATGAGGGTATTGGGAAGATAGAACATAAACACACGTTCTCCTAAGGCTACACGGTTCTGCACTTAAAACAGGCTATAATGTAAGGTCGCTTCAGTTTCCGACCTATTAGTCATGTGGAATGCAGCTCTGTTAATATTTCAATGTAAGAAATATATTTCCAGCGCATGACATACATCCTTCTTGCAGGTTTCTTTACGAGAAACTATGGTAACAAACTGTAAAATCAAAAACTACTTCCTTAAGATGTCTGTGTGATACTTGCACACCGTAGCTTTCCAGAGATGTATTACGTCAACTGTTGACATCCGATCACGGTTGAGAAATTATACTATGCCCGCATCAGTCCTATATAAAATGATCGTTAGTAACGGAGAATACCTCTTACAAGGAAACAGACAAACGCATAGCAGCGGTGTCCGACATGTGAAATTACACGTCATGCCGCCACTAACTCTGTAAACAATACATCTGTCAAGCAAATGTATACACGGGGACTACAGTGCCTCACATTCACCTATCGCTAACTTACTATCAACTTAGTTATGAAACTGAAGTCTCGATTTTTATACCCAAGATGCGACAGGGGAATGGAGTACATCACATAAATATTCGTTCATTAAGAGGACTGTGTCGAAATAGGGTGGTCGTATTTCATCTCAAATGAGATGAAAGTCCACTGATGACCGAGAGGTTTTCTGTTAACGATCGCAAGAAGACAGTGCTCTAAGTCACACACAGAACACGTGGTTGTGTACAAGTCAAATACAGGCTACGTCACACGACTGTAGCATCCTGACAGAACGACGGAAAAGAATGGTCAGATGACCTACTTCTCTAGAATGCATCATCAGTCTGCCATTAAATCGTACCTTGTTACAGACCTATCTCAACCGATCACTCCGTCCACTCTCAGTTATCCTTTAACGCAGACGCATGTAAGTTTAGAACCAGATGGTTCTCTGTTTTCCTGAAAAGCGTCAAATACAGTAGTCAACTCGTGTGTATCACTGTTACCTCAATAGACATACAGTAGAACGCTGCCTCGACGAAAAAAAGTAAATGCCTCGCTGGTTCCCTTCGCTTCCTTGTCGACGCGTTCTTCTATTCCTCCTGCTGTCGCACGCTTGTTCTCATGTACAAGAATTGTTCTGCTCCAACCAGAAGACATGCAAGCACTTCCACAATTTCGCCGCATTTCGATGTATTTTACCTCATTTTATGCGTATTTTCCGAGGAAGTGCTTTTTCATCCTATGTGTCCACTGGTTTGCTGTTGGCTACCACATATTGACTGACTGACATCGCTTGTTTGAAACAGAGAAAGGGCTTGTTTGAATGGAGAATGAGATATGGTGGAGGGGCAACACCTTCTGGGGATGGCTAGCACCGAAACAGTGATCACATACACGACTGCAGTATCGAAACGAAACATAGAGTCATCAGCTATCACATCACTGTGCGTATAAGCTTAAATCTAGAGGTCGTCGGTCACCTTCAGACAGCAGTTTGTTAGGTCTCGCCAACGCCACCGAACTCTTCCAGTTTTCTTGTGTTGTAACTGTCTTTTATTTAAAATCATCCAGTGTGTGTGGTGTGTTATGGTAGCTGCCTATAAGCCAGGGGGATATATCACAAATCCTGTGACATAGCATTGAGATAGAAAGCATTAAAAATACTGGAGAAATATCTAGCAGCGGCGTGAGGGAGTTACAAATACCGGTTTCATAATGCATTCCTTATCCGAATCACTTTCTAAATTCGACGATTTGATTACGAGGTTGCACTGTCGGCGACGTGTAACTATACAGTTGGTCTGATAACATACACTCCAGCTATCATTGTCTACATTCAGCGTCGTAGTATTTGTTTGGAAAACCCACTTCATCCGGACGTAATACAATAACTTGATTTATAATGCCAGTGTAGCGTTTAACATGGATACTTTTGAGTACCTATAGAAATAAAACCACTTGTGATGGTAACATGGACGCTACGATCGCGTTTTTTAACATCTGGCGGCTTGTAAGACCCTTACACGTCTCTTTCTAAGATATAGTGGTGCCACCCGCAGGAAAAGCTTATGGCACATGTCCACTCATCGCTGATTTTCGCTCAGTATTGTTTCCAATCACCAGCAATCAGATATTGGCGAAATATTATAATTAATATTAGAGGATATGTGATAGTTTCACCTTGGGCATCTGGTTTACAAAGTAAGTGTGTGTGTGTTCCAACATGTGCAAAGGAAATGACGATGTCCAGTCGTAAGGAAGGTATGGATTTGATCTGGAATAGTGCGATAGCAAAGGGAATGAAAGTTCTTTTTATTTATCTACTAAGGAAAGTGTGTCAAGTCATAAGAATGGTACAAATATCTGTTTAGCCAGAGCCACTGCCATCTGTTGGGGTATTTACGATACTTCGCTTATTTTCGAATGCAGTTCAATTGGGACTGTGACCGTAATATTTAATTGTAAGTACAGTGATGAAATATATTTGTAGCCGATTTCCTAGGACGATTCTGTCTGGGGGTGCGTGGCGCGCGGCGGCGGTAATCTGTGACGGGAATGATTCACCTTTCCCACAGACGGCAGGAGCCGTCCGAATGGAAAGACCGGTTTTGGGTACAGGAATGTAGCTGACATTACTGTGTTGTCCTCTAGACGGCTGAAGAGCGAATAAATACTGATTATGTACTGGGCAGCCTGCGCAATCTCGTGTGTTCTCTGTGGAAATTTGAGAAGATTCAATGTGAATGTGTGTTTGCCCTGGATCATTCTTCCTTCCCATGTAATTTGTCTGATTGACTGCTTCTGCACATTTCTCGCCTTTAACTGGTTGAGAGAATATCGATTGTGATGTGCTCATCTAGCACGTGAAAGACGGGTGGAAGAGACGAAGGCTGGTTCTCTAGACTCGAGAAACACCTTAGTTGACTTTGTAAATTATAAGAATGACTTGGAATCTGTTCAAATCAGCGTGGGAATTATTGGCCGAGATGCCCCATCTGGGAAGTTCGGACGCCGAGTGCAAGTATTATTTCAGTCGATGCGACATTGGGTGATATGCGTGCCGCTTACGAGGGTGGTACGATGATGAGGACAACACAACACCCAGTCTACGAGCGTAGAAAATCTCCAGCCTGGCTGGGGATCGAACCCGGGCCCGGTGCATAGGAGGCAAGCACGTTACTACTCAGCTTTGAATGTGTTGTATCACCGACATCGGTAATCGCGATTGGGAATATCAGTTGCCTCTATATCTTTACGAGTTTTCCCCGTAAAGATCTTTGCAGTTGGGCTAAGTTTCTAGTTACTCAGTGGTTTACAGCATGCTCCACCTTGTAGTGGTACTTGAATTACGTAACCATTACGGCACCTCAACTCAACCTCTCGATACCAGCGATATTCTAATGTGTTTCTGTTAACTACTTAACATATTTCTGAGACAAGATTCAGATTTGGTTTCATTTGTGATACATCGATATGTTTATATTGTAATGATATTATTCTTATGTGTATGCTTTCTTTTGTCACTATGATCTTTGACATACTTCTAACTCTGATTTTTTGGGCGCGTAAGCGATTATTGGTTAGTTGCTAGAGAGTCGGACCTTGAAAAAGTCAAGCCTTGGACGTCATGTTGGAAAGACACATATTGTCGTCAGCTTATAAAATGTCAACTTTAACAGGGAGGAAGATGTTTTCAAGTATGTTTTGTATTGTGAAGTGATGTTTGTGTGTCACGTGATATTGCAACAAAAGCAATAAAAAGGAAGTGTAACTTAAATTCGGAGTGCTGATTATTTTTTTTTTACATCACTATTGTGCTATCTTTGAAAGGTTTAATCTCCAAGAATGGTTTGTGAAGCGCATCTACACAACTTTTGAATATAGCAGAATAAATCCTAGGCCTCTTTGCATCCGAGCTTGGAATCATCACCACCTAGATTTTCGACGATTGAGCCATCATTTTACAACGAAATCAATGTGGGAAACTCGAAAAGGTGAGTGCCTAGTTTATTCATAATTACATGAAATGACTTAATTAACTGTGCTCTAATGACACCTGCCACATAATAGCTTTCTTGTTGCCCGAAAATGCAGTATTTAGCAGCGTGAGCAACACCACAATCATTATTAAATTTTGACCTTTGTTGTGGTAGGGTTGTTAGAACCACATTTAAGTTTTGGGTTTCTAGAGAAATAATTTACAGTATATATCTTCAGAATTACAGTGTGCAAATGATACTGCTATGCAAGCGGTATTACTATGTGCTTCATATCGAGAAGTATCGCGTAAATGGTATAATATTCTGGCACAACATATGAAAATACATGTGTTACTGTAATTCCAGAGTCTGGAGTAAGGTGTACAAAGCAAGCAAACAAACAAGCAAGCACGTTGGAGCCAGAAACTGTGTCGCCTTTGTGCTGAGGGGAACCGACCCAGCCTTTGTACGACAGTCTTCACGGTATATGTACGAGAGTCTGGTGGTCGCTACTGTGTGTCCTATCGTGAAGGAGGTTTAGATTCAGCACATTGATAGCCGTAAGGGGAATGAAAGATTTTTTTTCGCGGAGAATTATGTGCGCTATAGATATTGAGAATCGTTCCAGAACCATGACCGTCAAGAGCAGACATTTCCAGTACATTTCTCTGTGTCAGACTGTGGCAGCAATCCTAATATTTAATTGTAGTTACTCTGATAAACTTGTGCTTGGATCCAAATATTCTTGTGAGTCTGGAGATAGCCGTAGATAGCATAGCAGCAAGCAAGCAGGTCAGGGCCAGAAACAGTATCTCAGTAGGCACCTTTGTTCGTAGCTGGAGCTTGCCCATCCTTTGCACACCAGTTCTGAAAGTCCAAGAAAGCTTCTGGGATATGACAATTTGGCTCACGGATCGCACTGGACGGATGAATAGTGAACTAACACCAAGTTTGCTTTAAGTCGGCATCAGTACCAAGTCTGTCGCTTGTATAGTCTGCTGAAACATGAGAAGATTTAATACGACAAGTGTTTTTGAATTCTTACCACTCAGGTTCTCGTGTGGTGTGGGGTCAACCACAGCTGGCTGGATTCTCTCTGGCTGACACGCTCTTCCGCAGCTGTGGTCATGGGCCACTTTGACGGTGGCATCAGCGCTGCACAGTGTGGGATGGATTTGACGATCTGTAGACCAGTTTTGCGGGGTTTAACAGTCAGTGCATTATGGAAATTTGTACAAAATATTGTTGTCAGTGAAAGTCTCACCTGCAGAAAAAGAGTGGCTGACAGTGCTCTCAAAATGGCACCATCACTAATTTGGCGTGTAAATTCAGTAAGAGCCAATCAGAATACTCCATTCATTCATAAGACGTCCTTTGCGCTGGGGCATAAGGGACTCTACAAACTGGTTCAAACAAGATGGAGACGAGGTATCTACGGAAAGTTCTGAGAAAGCAAGTGTTCAAAGATAAGTTGAAGGAGACCATCAATCTCTGGCAGGGATGGTGTCACTCATCCGCCACTGTGGCATTAGGGCATCTCCAGACCTGTAGTTGTAGCAGACCGAAAATTCTCACAATTTTCTTTTCTGTAGGACAGTGCTTCGAATTCTGTTTGCGTAATTGTTCCAATTTCTCCGTCATCGCTTAGAGCTCTCTTTGCAAACAACAAGAATGCTTTTACGATTATCTGTGTTTTCGCAAGTATGCTCAGATGTGACGAAGGTTTTCGGTGGCGAAAGCGTAGTTTCTGAGAGGTATGTTGAAAGAAGTACGTCATCACGTCCTGCTTTCCAGGAAGGGAACATGTGATGCCTCGTTAGGACCATCAGGAAGAATGCAATCGGTGTTATTCTGGGTTTTTTCGTTAACAGGTCCTGTTAGGACAAGAATTTCCATGCATACAAGCTGAGACATCACGAAAGCTCCTACAACAACAACAAAAGCGACCGTTAACTATTTCTGGGACACTTTAAGATTTCCAGGAAGGGGTTGATATGTTATGTATGGGCTGTCCCGTTAGGATTGCTAGGAAGAATGCATCTTGTGTTATTCTGGGGAGCATTCTCTGGATCCAGAGGGATCCACTATGAAAACATCTTGCCGAGAGTGATCCGCTATGCGAACATCTCGTTGGACTGCAGGTACGAAGGCTATGCGTTATTGCTCCAGCAACGGTGCCTAGGTAGACACGTGTTTCTACAGGTATTTCTCAGGTGTATGAAAGGGATGCCGCCACCTCATGCTCACGGGACCCAAAGTGACACCTGCGCATGAATCGGCAGCTGACGATCGCTGCGTCGCTCTGCGGGTGCCGCCTGTACGTCCAGACTCTTGGGAGCATCTGCGGTGGCGTTCTGTGCAGTCCAGTGGGCAGGGGACAGCGGGCGGTGCGAGCTTCGCGATCGAAAGATTTTTAACTGTGTAGTTATTTGTGATAGGTGTTTATTGACGGTATTTTTTGCACGATCGGCATTAAAAGAAGGGCGATCGATTTAATTACTTCTTACAGGACCTGCATCTTTGCAAACAGCAGAGAATGATGAGCAAGAGAAATCCAGTCACCACAAACTGATTTTTTAAATTAAATAAACAATATAACCTTGGATTTCCCTTCGTGAGATCTTTCCTCTCCATTAGGTCCTTCGTCTCCACT
This sequence comes from Schistocerca cancellata, assembly GCF_023864275.1. Lineage (NCBI taxonomy): Eukaryota > Metazoa > Arthropoda > Insecta > Orthoptera > Acrididae > Schistocerca > Schistocerca cancellata. The sequence continues at coordinate 268,096,706 of NC_064631.1, read as the reverse complement.
GCAGAGCCGCCAATTTCCACTGAGGAGGGGAAGTGGAGAGGGGTGGGGGAAGAGGGTCAAGATCGGGTAGCAGGAAGCGTGGACCGATTTCCTGAAAAATTCTTTAAATAAATACATAAATAAAATATATTCTATACACTGTGTTGAATCCCATAAATTGCTTAAATAAACAATACACCACACATTGTCAAAATTGTTAAACAATATTCCATACATTGCAATCGAATACCTTCCAAGCTACCAGTCAACTGAGTCTTTTTCCGCCAATTTCCGGGAAGGATGTTGGGGGGGGGGGGCAGGGTGTTTAGCAGAGAGGGAGATGTTAATTAATTGAGCAATTTAATTAATTAGTCAGTCAAATTGATAATAGAGAGAGAGATGCTATTCCAATAACTCAGACCTGAAAACGCACCTGTAGCAGCGAGTGGGACAGGGTGTGTTGTATCTTCCTTGGGGGTGGAGGGGGGAGGGGGTTGAGGGGGGGACATAGATTAAGGACCTGTCAATAAAAAGGAAGGATCCTTTTGATTGAATAATAGGTTAAGAACCTGTCAAACAAAGGAGAACAATATGATAATGACCTGTCAATCAAAGAACAACAGTAGGTTTGCCCCTGAGTGCACACTTGCCACTGATGTAGGCAACCCACACAAAAAAACGCGCTTGTGCGTTTCAAACATCTCATTTTACTTTATCATCCCAGTATTTCATATATGATCAACGTACAGTAGTAATTCCTTAGTTACAAGATACAGTAAGAGATCTAAAAAAATATGTGTACTGGAACTACAATAAGTGGCTGCATACACTGACGAGCCAAAACATTATGTGCATCTGCTTCATATCGTGTATGTCCATCTTCAGACCACAACAGGGCAGAGGTTCTGTGTGGCACCGATTCGATTACTCCTCGGTGTCCTTCTGTCTACGCTGTCTAGGCTGAGGTCAAACAATTCCTGTACATTATGGGTCAGTAGCTGGCAGCCACACGTATTCCATGGGTTCAAATGTATCGATTTTCGTCAAACCATATGCCTGAGTTCGCTCTCTCTCTCTCTCTCTCTCTATCTCTCTCTCATTTTCCTCACGTCACGACTCCTCGAGGCACCATTCTGACCTTGCGACATACTAAGTTATCCAAGTTATCCTGCTGGAAGATGCCATCGCTGTAGGAACAGATATTATCCGGCTGATCCCGGCGGAGGTTCGAGTCCTCCCTCGGGCATGGGTGTGTGTGTTTGTCCTTAGGATAATTTAGGTTAAGTAGTGTGTAAGCTTAGGGAATGACGACCTTAGCAGTTAAGTCCCATAAGATTTCACACACATTTGAACATTTTTGCTGGGCGCACAAACTCAGCAGAGACGACACCCAACAAAGGGAGCATGCGTAGCTAGTTAGGTAATGTTTATTCGTCCATAGATCATTTCGAAAATGGTATGAGGCGTGGCACGCCATCTGAATTGAATTTTTTTTAAATTAACTAATTTTTGCATTTAGCAATATTATCTGTGTTGCGTAGGATTTGGGCGGAGTGGACTTTGGGCTAGGATTTGTGCAGACAAGGGCCCAGTTTAACAACTAATTTGTTAAACATAAAAGATATATCTTGACATGAGAGAAGTGATAACAAAACAGAATTAACAGCCCAGTGCAGTTCTTGAAGGCAGGGCTCAACAAGAAAAATAACAGGGTAGAGTACCTTTCGAAGCAACGGAAACAAAATTCGTATTGAATAGGGTCAAATGTAGTTTACAATAATAGTTGACTGTATCTAGGCCTGGGACACAAGCGGAAAAATGACAATAAAAATTAATTTATGCAGTTAACCATAGAAGACAACTCTCCTCCTTCTGCATAGGCCATGATGGCCCAAAGGTACCGACTGGCAGCCGTGTCATCCTCAGCCCACAGGCATCACTGGATGCGAACATGGAGGGGCATGTGGTCAGCACACCGGTCTCCCGGTCGTATGTCAGTTTCCGAGACCGGAGCCGTTACCTCTCAATCAAGTAGCTCCTCAGATTGCCTCACAAGGGCCGAGTGCACCCCGTTTGCCAACAGTGCTCGGTAGACCGTATGGCCCCCCATCCAACTGCCAGCCCAGCCCGACAGCCCTTAACTTTGGTGATACGGCGGGAACTGGTGTTACCACTACGGCAAGGCCGTATAGAAGACGACTCCCTTATTTAATTAAGGCTACTTACATTAGGACGCAACTAAATAGACATAGATCAGCCGGAACATTATGGTCCCCAACCTATTATCGATATAAGCCCGTCCAGGCAATGGCAGCTTCAGCTGGCGAGGAATGACTACCAGTCAGACATACGCAAGGTGCATGTAGTATCAGTGAACGTGCTGTCCGTATGAAAAAATGGGGACGACGCTCGATGTATCTCAGTTTGACAGAGAGCAGATTGTAACATCCTGGAGGCTCGGCAAGAACGTTTCAGGAACTACACGACTTGTCGGATATTCAAGAACAAGGCCGTGAATCCGTCGTCTTCCAAGGGAAGAGGTCCCTAATACCTGTACTGCAGGACAGAGACATGCTGGCGGCCGCTCCATTATGGCCTGGGGAACATTCAATTGGACATTAAAAACTGTAAAATGATAACCAGTATTACATTCTAAAAATTATGTTTTTAGAGTTTATGCATAATTATTATAAAGTTTATTTAATGAATATGAAATTCCATCTAGACGAACTAGAGTCAAGTATTTATATAGTTATAGTCATCGCCTTAAGGGGTGCACACAGATTGCCCTATGGCGGCTTCGGCGCGAGACGCGAATAACTGATCCGGATAGCAGACATATTGTTCCATGATTCCTTTCGTAAAAGGGACAACATACCTTCTAAAAATAGCAGTTTGAATTGTTGAAATATTCCGTTATAACTTGTGAACTGTTAGGAGACCAACTGTTCAAACAAATTTCGGGGTTGTAGCAGGTGTCAAAATATCGTGCGATGAATTAAACGACGACGGACTGCAAGGCCGAAATTTGTTTGAACTTCCAAATCTCCGGGAAAATTTTAAAATTCACAGGAGACCAAATGATACAAGACAGCATCCACGGCGGGACTACCCTTCGACTTCCATTTGAAAACTTCTGGGGTTGTTTGTCAGAATCGGGAAGACCCAAACTATCCACACGTCCACTCGTTCTAAAACACCTTGAGTTTTGTGTTAACTTCTATTTAATTTCGGTCCTCGTAAAGCTCTGTTAGAAATAGTACGTTTGTTTTCTTTCTGTCGTGATGTGTTAAGTGAGTTTGAACAGTGAATGTATTCTCTCGAAACTAAGAAGAGCACCAAAAGTGGTAGCTACATTTATAATTAGCCTATAATTATCTCTAAATTTTCTAGCAAATACTATGCAGATCAGAGATGCATAGACACTTAAAGTTCTATTATCACTTATTTTCACTTTTTGCAGCAAATAATGAATTTGTTGAAATGTCGAAATATGTTACAAATTATAGAAGCTTTATGTTAAACAGCACAATTATACAAGCTCTGTTTCTAGACATATAAAATAAAATACAATTTTGTTATTCTATTCTTTATTATTTTTTAGTAATGTACTTGATGGTTGCTGAGCTAAATGACAATTCTTATTTTACGTTTCACGATTAAACTTGCGTAGAGTACACACAGTACAAATATTGAACTTTTTTGGCAGACATTACAACTGTATTATTTATTTTTTGCGCTATATAGACTACAAATGTTTCAGTTTCTAAATGGACCTGGATCCCTATTTAGTCTGGCAGTCCAGGATGTTTGAGAGGCTTAATGCGTCTCTAGTGTCAGTCGAACTTCCAGTGTTTAATTTTCAGCTGTGGTGTAACTGTCGTGGAGTTCATCAGTGTTTGTGTCAAACTGTATCACACGAACAGAGTCGTGAGTGTGGCAGCAGGACTCGTAGAGAGATCTGCCAGCTAGGGAGTTGCTACAGCAACACAGGTACGAGTCGGTGTGCGAGAGCAGCTGCACACATCCCGCAGACATGGGATTACGATCAACCAGTAACGTGACAGGGAATCCTGAAGTACCACCGATCAGCCGAACAGGACGGATTGGACAGGACACCTGGGTAGCCATGGTCTGGTCGGTGGCCGATAAGGAGACTGTGCTGTCGGATCAGTGGAAGCACGCCACGCCCACTGCAGTTTGCTGCAGGACACTCTGTTCCTGGCGGTTCCTGGGATGCACGAATTGGGGCAGCGACTTGAGCTGTGTGAGGTGTTGCCATACAGAGCTTCCTCATTTCTGGTGGAAATTGTTGTTAATTCTCTCCTTTACACTACTAGGATCGTCATTATAGGAAAGATAAAACATTGCTATTGGTGTGTACGTAGGAGCTTAGTGGGTGCAAAGGTCACTATTTATTATTGGCTGCCTGTTACGCATTGTGGTGATGGATTATCGGTGATTATGAGTATTTATATTGTAATTAGTTTGCCAGTTGTGCTGCAGTGCTCAGTCTACCATGGGTTACGTCGTTGTACCTTCTTTCCAAGTGATATTGGCAGGTCACTTCAAAGTAACGCAAAACATTAGATATTTTGGCGCTTTCGTTACCATGCTGCTGTAATTATCGCTGAGATTTCTTTTGCAGTGAGTGAAATGTGAATATTAGTATTCCTTTGTTTTGCCTTATAATTTTTTTTTCGAAAAATTTCATGCCCACCCCTTCAATCTGCGTCTACATTTTACTTCTGCATGGCCGCTCTGCAAACCACTCTTAAGAACCTGGAGGAGGGTTCATCGAACCACCTTCACAGTAATTCTTTGTTATCCCTCTATCTAACATAGCGCGAGCTCTGAGTTACCCTATTCTATTACGATGATCGTTTCTCTCTATGTAGGTCGGCGTCAACAAAATATTTTCGCATTCGGAGCAGAAAGTAAGTGATTGAAATTTCATGAGAAGGTCCCGCTACAACGAGAAACGCCTTTGTTTTAATGGTACCGGCACCAAATCCTGTATCATGTCCGTGAAACTCTTTCCAGCATTTGTCGATAATAGAATACATGCTGCCCTCCTCTGGACTTACTCTATGTACTCCATTGTTGCTATATTTCAAAGATATCATCACATCGCGCAGCAGTATTTCAAAAGAGGAAGGACGAGTGCAGTGCAGGCAATCTCTTTAGTAGATCTTTGAATCTTCCGTGTTTTCGATTTGGTTAGATTTACTTTGGAAAAAAAAGTCCTTCAAGATGACGTTAATCCATGGCGACTAGAGTGACGAATTGTTTATTTTGGGAATTTGAGGTTTTTAATTTTTTATTCTACCCAAATAATTTGCAGACTTCTCATGGTGCTTAGGTTCGAACTAGTGCAACCCAAATATTCAAAATAAAATGAAGTTTTTGAACCGTACAGATTATAAAAAAACCTTATAGGTATCCATCATGCGTGAAGTAATGCTGCGGTGGCCTGCCAGACAAACTAAAATGTACAAATGTGATACTTCCGAGTTATGAAACATAAACTTCTTTGTTAGCACAAAAAGTTATGAAACGATAACACATGCTGTACACTAGACAACGTCACGTCGCAGTGGTGTGATAGTACAGTGGGACGCGATTACTACGCACATCTGGACACTTTTTTGCGATTTATGCGACTTTTTCCCCTCCGAAAGCAAGTTAATAACTATTCCTGAACAATGCTCAATAGCTCTTGTAGAAAATCTTGCTTTCTCCCGAAACATAATGCACTTCGAAGCAGAAGATTAGCACTTTCACGAGTGGTTAATTTTCTTCCCGGTATATTATAGTTTAAAGTTTCCAGCACTTCTCTACTTCGTAATAATACGTGTGCAGTCATTTTGTGTTTCATACGTCTTACTAAAATGACGCGTTCCTTGGCACTGCGTAATCGATGTTAACATCTTAGACTGCGACTCGAAAGTGCGTGCGACACGATCGGTAACAAATAAACAACTGACTGCACTGCAGCAGCGCTCCCTACAAGCGGAGGGGACGTCAGCGAGACGTCTGTGAATATTCATGCTCAAGTCGACACAGGTGCAGTGCTGCGGCCGGAACAAAATTTTGTGCAGCCTTGTTTCATAGTCATTCAAACCACACTCGAGGGTGAGTGCTCAAATGTACTGAAATCTGAAAATAAGGGACACACTAATGAGCATTGCATATTCCTGCCAATGTCTTTCCCCACAACGCTGGTTTTGAGCCCCTGAAAAGCTGTTATGGGAAGTTATTTGGAAACACTATATTATTGTATTGTGTTTTAGAATTGTAACAAAATGCCTTACGCCATGTTGGAGTTATTGTCGCTGCTTTATATGGCAGACTCTGTGGGCACGATCGTTCAGAGCAAACGTTTATACATATATGTTTTGACAGTTATAGTAAGATTGTATTAGGTGCTCTGGCTGACGTATAGTAGATTCGTTTTTAAACCTGGATGTGTTTTTAAATTGTTGTCAATCCAGATGTTGCCTCAGTGCAGTTTCATTACGTTTTAATTTTATGACAAATATCTTGGGCCCTGTTACCTGGTTCCTGGTTTTAATTGACAGTTATGGTCTTGAATTTTGCCTTGACTGAAAAGAGTTGGTTTGTTATAATAGTGGCACAACAATGAAGAGTTTTCCGCAGCATGCGTTGGGTTGGAGAGTTCTATCAGAATTGTCTTCGGACTGAAGGTCGCAGCCAAAATATACTACGTCCTGAGAGCCGATGCCTATGCACTGTTTAGTGATGTTTACAGTGTACACTCAGGAAATTAATGGTAACAGCCACAGCACTTACGCACTCACACTTGACAGTAATGTTACTGGGCAGAAAGGTCGGCGCATACACTTGGACATGCAGTAATAACCTCTCCTGCTTCAGTGATTTTCTGCAGCTCGCGGACCTATCCTATATGTGTATTTTTACATCAGACACATCCTAGCCTAGAATTCCGCAAGGAGTCTTCTGCTCTCTTCAGCCTTGTCGAGTTGGCGGTGGTTGATGCACTAAAACAGTTAGATGAGAGAGAGTTGACGCACTGTGTTCTTTGACGAATAAGTAATGGTACAGCTGCTTAACGAAACCAGATCTATAACCGGTAAACACAACAGCCAGTCACTAAAGGATGTGTGCTGTGTATCGCAGCTGTCTGGAGTGACGTTACAGATTATGAAGTAAACTTAGAGGAATCTATAATATATGAGGTAATTCTGCGGAGTTCTGCAAAATGAACTAAAATGTACAGATGTATTACTTCTGAGTTATGCAACATAAACTCCTCTATTACCTCAAAAAGTTATGGTACGATGACACATTCTGTACACTAGAAAACTTCAGACCACAGTGGTGTGACAGTACAGTGGGAGGCAATTACTACGAAACATGTCGCTCCGGGCCTAGTCCTGTGAAGCCATCCTATTGGCTGTGGTGGCGCCAGAGCCTGCAGATGGTGGGTGGCAAAATCTCATTGAAGACAATAAATGATAACGTTGAAATGGTTCAAATGGTTCAAATGGCTCTGAGCACTATGAGACTTAACTTCTTAGGTCATCAAGCGCCTAGAACTTAGAACTAATTAAACCTAACTAACCTAAAGGACATCACACACATCCATGCCCGAGGCAGGATTCGAACCTGCGACCGTAGCGGTCGCTCGGCTCCAGACTGTAGCGCCTAGACGTGCATAACGTTGAAATGGTTCGGGGCCGTAGTCATGTAATTGTTTTTAATTGAAAGTTCCTCCATTTGACTGTATACGTCGTTTATTCTGATGTACAATAATGAATTCGGCTTTGGCTATTTTCAAGTACGACAGTTCTGGGAATGATCAGACATCTATAAACGAAGTCATCGTCGAAATATGTTAAATATAATTAAATAATGAAGTTGTGACAGCATAAAAACGGTAATATCTTGACAAAATGTTACCTTTTGTTTCTGCCAGACATTTTCTGAACGTGTTCTCGTTTTTGTGCTGTGACTCCTGCACTATGTAACCATATTTAATATGCAGGGTATTTCGACGATGGCCACTTTTATAGAAGTGTGATGATGACCAATAGTGTGATATCTGAAAATGCCAAAGGGTCGTAATCAAGATTGTACAATAGAAAAAACCAATCTATATACTCAAATGGCGGATCTTTCAGTAAAGCAATAGTAATTTTAACTGTTACCCTCTTTCATCTGGAGGAGATTATCGGTGGGAAGTGTTAGAGCCTGTGTACTGACAGTATGTGGCGACCTTCCCTTCCATTTAAAACTAGATCCATAAGTCTGTAAGTGCCTGTACGTACGAATTTTGTTTCGTTCTTATTCTTAAACTGTAATATTATCACAAGGCCAATTTTCTCGCAAGACTTACCCGCACATAAATAAAACTACTACTACTACTAATAGCTTTTGCAATCTCTTAGTCGTATCTGAGACGCTATGTGGAAGTAGTTGTACAGGAGTAGTAGTAATATTAAGTGGGCCTAGGAGGTCAAAGAGAGGCTAGAAGATGGTTAATAAAGTGATTTAATAACATAGAGTGCAGAGAATTAATCTTAGCCCATCAATAAATACTTCGGAATAATCCAGTGAAGCAACACGCCACATAATTTGCCCCATGAACCGTAAACCGGTAGAGTGTATGAATTCTGGACACAGCTAGAGGTTTAACTCCGAGTTACTCTACGACCTCTCCGAGGGAGGGACGAAAGAAATGTTTCACGTAGTCAGATAACACGTACGCTACTGCAGCAAATTGTGAGAGGGTATGGAATGTCAAATTCTGAAATACTTGAAGTTATGTTTCTCAGTTAATAAGTGAAAGCTCACCACCCACTAACAGGAATCTTAATATCACAGGAGGAGAAGTATGAAAGATAAAAGTGCATATGCTGTATGCTTTGCGTACTCGCAAAAGATGATTCACTTCCAACTGACATTCGGAAATATTAAGGAAAGCGTACGTGGATGGCTGTAAACTGGAATGGAAAAACACGCCACGCTAGTGACGCACGAACGCCTCCCAGGACGGCAAAGACCCCTGCAGTTGCGTGGTGGGGGACCCGCCTGCTGTATATATATACTGGCAGCAGGAGAGTGTGCACATCAGCTGTGAACCCCGCACTGCAGACTCACCTCCCAGCAGACATGAAGGCCGCCCTGGTACTCGTCTCGGCACTGGCCATCATTGTGGTCGCCGCCGCGGAGGAGAAGTACACCACCAAGTACGACAACGTCAACCTGGACGAGATCCTCGCCAACGACCGCCTGCTCAACAAGTACGCCCAGTGCCTGCTGGAGAACGACGAAAACAACTGTACGGCCGACGGGAAGGAGCTCAAGAGTAAGTCGCCTGGAGCACCCGACAACGTTCACTACCTTCCATGCTCTAATGAGCTTAGAAAATGTATAAATATTCACTGACAATTTCGGTTGTGAAGTGAAGATTCTCTAACTAACCAACTTCAGTTAGATGCAGAGAATGTGTGATTTTGAGAACTGTGTAAAACATAAAACAAAAGATACACAAAAAACTTTTGTAGAACTGTGTTACTTGATAATAATGAAAAAGTAATACAGAGATATAGTATGAAAAGATGACACATTAAACAGTGGAGAAAAGGCCTTTGTATAAAATGTGTAAGAAAGATCACAGAGATGTGATTACACGCCATTTCATTAACGGGTTGGTATCTTCGCGCTAGAAGATAAAGATGGAAAGGAACCATGTGGGATTGTATTGTAGAAGATGTTCAGGATTCTAGCTGAGACGTATATGTAGTGAGTGTATTAGTGATAAATCGTACTGAGAACAAAGAACAGACGATAGCTTACAAAGTTTTCCGTTAAGTTACGTTCTCGGGTGTGAAATGCCAAAACAGCGGGTCGTCGATTCAGATGTTTATAAGAATTTTAACGTTACTAATAATATAAAGAATCCGAAAGTGTTACTGTCATACTAATTGTTACCCTGTAGTAAGGGACTACTAAAATTTTATGGGCATCAGTCCGGGATGGATGTGAAGAGATTCTCAAAACACTTTTCTACGGTAGTTGACAATAGACGTAGGACGTAAGAAAGGATCGTTAATGGACTGGATTATATGATGACATCTCTGCCCGACAAAGTATAGGTTAGAGGTGGACAGGTTTGAAGCTCTCACGATGAACAGAAACCAGACAGCGGATGGCCACAGGAAAGAAAAAATCTTGGCAGAAAAACGACGTACAGATGTTGGCTGCAAAGAAAAGATCCAGCTATGAGTAATTGTTACTGAACATGGTCTTTAGTTACCATCATCGCACTTAAAAACAATAATCACTGCATTATCAGTGTCGTATAAAAAAAAATCAGCATAAAACTTGTTTCAACTTGCAGGTTAGCTAAAATGCAAATTCCTTCGTCAGAACTTAATTCTTACGCAGGAACATACCTTTTCAAGAGTGTTACCGTCTGTTGTGCAGATCAAATTTGCAACCAACTACGTCAGTGAACTTGCTGCTGCTATATAGCCGTGAGGATTCAATTTGAGAAACTTTTCTCATTTATCCCTCCACTTAAATGAAGAAGTGCTTTTTGTGGGCGATAATACTGTGCTGCTAGCTAGAATTATTGACGTACCATACTATACTAGTACGTTTATATGAACGCCAATTACAGTGTTTTCATGTATTATTCATTTCCCAAATATAAAGCTTGAAATACTAGGAGGATATTAGGAGTATTTAGATCAAGCTGTTGGGCAGAAAGTAGATCCCCTGTGTTTTCTGTATGTTTCATACAATACTTCGTTCCTGTATCACAATTATATTTTACTTATTTCTGTTCATTTCTGTAACTGTCAGTCTTTTTGGGTTTGTTTAACACTATCATTTGACCTAAGGCACATACTTCTGTGCAGAACACAAAAATAAATAACTCAGAATTTGAAATATTTAAAAAACTGCTGAACCTCTAAAGTTTGTTTTACGTATGCCCTACTTCAGCAGTGCAGCATCTGAAGGTGGAATTCATTATTAAAGTATAAAGTCACTATCTAAGTTTCCAGGACGAATAAAACTGGCGTAATGATTGGTAGTACATAGCACAGTTGTAAGCAAAGACTTGTAAGCACGAACAGTTTATCCACAAGTAAAATTAGTAGACTCCGCTTTACATCTGAGAAGCTCTCAGGTTTACTAAAATGTTTTTCTGTCTGCAGGTGTCATCCCCGACGCGCTGAGCAACGAGTGCGCCAAGTGCAACGAGAAGCAGAAGGAGGGCACCAAGAAGGTGCTGAAGCACCTCATCAACCACAAGCCCGACCTCTGGGCGCAGCTGAAGGCCAAGTACGACCCCGACGGCACCTACAGCAAGAAGTACGAGGACAGGGAGAAGGAGCTCCACCAATAAGCACTGTACTCCCGCGTCTCTGTTGTGTAGATGTTCTGTTATAATAAAATATATCCTGTAACTACCCGCGTTGTCTTTCATACAATTATCAATAATTACATCCAAAAATGGGAAAAAATCATAGTTGCATTGATTAAAAAGCTTATAAATCCAAATTTTATCTCACCTGAATGGTTTGCCTGTAGAATATTGTCAATACTTCGTGTTTGCGTTGTGTGAGAAGAGACATCGTACATAGCCTGCAGCTATGTGTCAATGATAATCTAGACGTGTTTCAAAAGAATTTTAATAACGTTTTGTTGACACATATGAATGGCACTCAATGGGTAATGCAACATTAACACTGTGTACTCAAGTTTCTTACACTGATTACTAACGCAATGCATTTCTTTCTGAAAGGAGGATGGTTTTATTCTTAATTACAATAAACCACATAGTTACCTATTCTCTTGCGTACAGAACCCTGATATTAAACGTTCAGTGCGACGGCATTATTCCGCCTTAATGGTAGGGCCTATATGCCGGTGTGCTATCACTCAATGGGTCGACGTTCGCGCCAACGAGTGTGTAAGCACTACCGACAGAGACGTCCAGTTGAGCAGAGAGGCGTCTGATAGTGATCAGTCGATCACCTTGAGTGAGAGTGTCCGCACGTCCCAAGGCTGTAGGAGTCACGGCTGTGTGCAGCCGGCCGCTCGTAGGAGATCGGACACGTTAGTGCGACGTTGTTACGACGATTACAGACGCCCAAGTCAATGACTCACTGTGCTTTTGTTCACTGCCGGTGGTCCGTAGACATTCTGCAAGCCGCTATGAATACCTTACATGCTCTGGCTTTCGCCAAAGCGAACTCAATTACAGCTCTCTGCTTGAAACGCACCTCCACTGCAGATGCCATTTTGAAGGCTACTTACAGCGCCACCACTTATTTGAACTTCATGAAACTACAGGGGCTGCAACGGGAATATTTCACGAATTCCCACCACTAATTTAGCATTTTCTTCGTAAACTGGCCGAGAAAATACAGTGTAGCGTTAATTGTTGAACGTCCACTTACGAACATTGCTCTCATCGATATAAAAGGCTACATGTAAATGACTGTTACTGTTTTATCTGAAATTTTTCTCTGTGACTTCAGCACAACTTGTAAAGCGCTGTAGTCATTAATCATCTTTACAAAGAAGATAACATTAGTCTTGGTGTCTCTCATGTAAGATTTTGAGGCGGAGCTATAGATAACGTTAATTATGTTGTGTATATGTCTATTATAGAAGATATCGAGACGGTTGCATTATACTTAACCCTAGAACGACCAAGCCTTTTTTTCTAACTTGGATGCCAAGGGGAGAGGGGGGTGGGGGTCGGCGAGCCCACAGGTATTAAGTAAGTTTACTGACGAAAAATTACAACTTTCAAAATGGTTTATGCATTTTAACTAAGGCATCGGTTTATAAATGTTGTTAATTGCTATAAATATTGGATTAAGTGAAAAAAATTGACATATTACAATAAAAATATGAATGGCACTCAATGGGTAATGCAACATTAACACTGTGTACTCAAGTTTCTAACAATGATTACTAACGCAATGCATTTCTTTCTGAAAGGAGGATGGTTTTATTCTTAATTACAATAAACCACATAGTTACCTATTCTCTTGGCTACAGAACCCTGATATTAAACGTTCAGTGCGACGGCATTATTCCGCCTTAATGGTAGGGCCTATATGCCGGTGTGCTATCACTCAATGGGTCGACGTTCGCGCCAACGAGTGTGTAAGCACTACCGACAGAGACGTCCAGTTGAGCAGAGAGGCGTCTGATAGTGATCAGTCGATCACCTTGAGTGAGAGTGTCCGCACGTCCCAAGGCTGTAGGAGTCACGGCTGTGTGCAGCCGGCCGCTCGTAGGAGATCGGACACGTTAGTGCGACGTTGTTACGACGATTACAGACGCCCAAGTCAATGACTCACTGTGCTTTTGTTCACTGCCGGTGGTCCGTAGACATTCTGCAAGCCGCTATGAATACCTTACATGCTCTGGCTTTCGCCAAAGCGAACTCAATTACAGCTCTCTGCTTGAAACGCACCTCCACTGCAGATGCCATTTTGAAGGCTACTTACAGCGCCACCACTTATTTGAACTTCATGAAACTACAGGGGCTGCAACGGGAATATTTCACGAATTCCCACCACTAATTTAGCATTTTCTTCGTAAACTGGCCGAGAAAATACAGTGTAGCGTTAATTGTTGAACGTCCACTTACGAACATTGCTCTCATCGATATAAAAGGCTACATGTAAATGACTGTTACTGTTTTATCTGAAATTTTTCTCTGTGACTTCAGCACAACTTGTAAAGCGCTGTAGTCATTAATCATCTTTACAAAGAAGATAACATTAGTCTTGGTGTCTCTCATGTAAGATTTTGAGGCGGAGCTATAGATAACGTTAATTATGTTGTGTATATGTCTATTATAGAAGATATCGAGACGGTTGCATTATACTTAACCCTAGAACGACCAAGCCTTTTTTTCTAACTTGGATGCCAAGGGGGGAGGGGGGTGGGGGTCGGCGAGCCCACAGGTATTAAGTAAGTTTACTGACGAAAAATTACAACTTTCAAAATGGTTCATGCATTTTAACTAAGGCATCGGTTTATAAATGTTGTTAACTGCTATAAATATTGGATTAAGTGAAAAAAATTGACATATTACAATAAAAAATACAGATGTGTTCATATACAATAGACTATTCTGAGTCCTCAACTTCAAGGCAAGAGACACACTTCACAATTTATTCTGAATGTGTGTTACACACATGTTTATGATACTGTCCACAATACTGTTTTGGTTTACTTAGATTGTTGTACTTGTGCTTCTTTGTTTTGGCTTCTCTTACACAAATATGATACCGACCTTTCCCTGCAGGAGGCTGACGTGCTTCTGTTGTTGTTGTGGCGTAGCAAGAGCCACGCCACTCGGAGGTAGCCGAAAGGCACGCGATGTAATGCAGACGGGCGTGAATTCTGGAACAGGATAACTATTGAATGGTAGCAAGAAAAGTACGTAGCTTATAATATATACTTAACTTTAATTCTCTGATGAATACAGCAATCTTCATGATACAAGTGAGACTCATTAAGATACATGCAATGTTACAAATGGCGCCTTGCTAAGTCGTAGCCATTAACTTAGCTGAAGGCTATTCTAACTGTCTCTCGGCAAATGAGAGGAAGGCTGCGTACGTCTAGTCGCTAGCAATGTCGTCCGTACAACTGGGGCGAGTGCTAGTCCGTCTTTCTAGACCTGCCATGTGGTGGCGCTAGGTCTGCAAGTACTGATGGCGGCGACACGTGGGTCCGACATGTACTAATGGACCGCGGCCGATTTAAGCTACCACCTAGCAAGTGTGGTGTCTGGCGGTGACACCACATTCCTCCCCCGCAAATCGGCGAACGGTCGTGTTATAAGGCTTCCGCCCGCCGTGGGGAGGGCCCCATGTTGACGTATGCGATGAGGTGGGGAGCCTAACAACAGGCGAGGCTGTGCCACCCGCACCCGGCCATTCGGTCCGAGGGGAGCTAGGAAACGCCTGGAAACCTACTCCAGGGTGCACGTCAACATGCGGCGCATGCGCCCGTAATGAGACATGAGTGGCCGAAGGATCGACCTCCATTGCGTCGGGGTATCCGACACGCGATGACGCCATGTGGTCCGGAGCGGGCAAGAGGTCCATGGCGGAGGACAGCTGGTCACGGGAGGCAATCGGCGGCGCGTGACCCAGGGAGGCGGTTGGCGGCTGCAGCGAAGCGTCCTCTGCGGGCTGCGCCGTCGGCGGCTGCTGCGGCGGCTGCGGCGGCGCGACGCCATGGGGCAGAATGGAAGGCATCGTCGGTAACACCTGGGGATGAGGCGAGCCAGTAGATGGGTCCCCAGGGCGCTGACCGGACGGCTCCGTCGCTGAAAGCAGACGGGGAGCGGCAGAACCCAGGCGACGACAGAGGCGCAGCTGATTGAGATGCCGACGCACCTCACCAGAGGCCCCCATTACCAAATACATCGCGCGGCCGAGGCAGCGAAGAATGCGCCCTGCGAGCCAACGCCTTGAACCGCGATAGTTGCGATATAATACAGCGTCGCCAGGAGCAAAAGCAGGAGTCTGCCGCTGCACAGGAACCTGATGCGGCGGATGCAGCAAAGACATCAAGGTTCGATGAGGACGACCGTGAAGCAACTCAGCCGGCGAGCGACCATCGCGGGGCTGAGAGCGATACGAAGACAAAAAGAGCAACAACGCGTCCTCCCGAGAATGCGACTCTTTCACCTTCAACATCTGTGACTTGAAAGTCCGGACCAAACGTTCCGCGGCACCGTTTGACTGAGGCGAAAACGGCGCGGATGTCAGATGTTGAATACCATTGGCCTGGCAGAATGACTGAAATTCTGCGGACATGAATTGTGGACCATTGTCGGAAACAATAGTCTGTGGAAGACCTTCAATGCAAAAGATAGCAGACAACGCTTGGATGGTGGCAGAGGACGTCGTGGAAGACATCCGGACAACAAAAGGAAAATTACTGAAGGAATCGACAACAACCAACCATCGAGCATTCCAGAACGGACCAGCAAAATCTATGTGTAAGCGTTGCCAAGGGGAAGTGGCTTTCGGCCATGCAAAGAATTTCCGCGGCGGTGCGGATTGTTGTTCGGCACACGCCATGCAAGAAGAGCACATATTCGTAATCGCAGCATCGATTCCGAACCAAGTACAGTGCTGACGAGTAAGTTGTTTCGTACGCACTATACCCCAATGTCCTTGGTGGAGAAGCTTTAAGACAGATGACTGTAACGAACGTGGGACCACGACCCTAGACTGATCATTATCGGAACGCAACAACAAAACACCACGTCGTACAAAAAGTCTGTCCTTGTGAGCAAAAAATCGGCGAACCATCGGATCCTCGATCCGTGACTTCGACAAGGGCCATTGCGTAGTAACAAAACGCAAAACGGTAGCAAGGACAGGGTCTGCAGCTGTGGCTGTAGCTACACGACGAAAATCAATCGGAAACGATTCGACCACGTCATCAGTGTCCGCATCAATGAACATGCAAGCAAGTTCGGAAGAATCGAATGCTTTATCCTCGGCAACAGGCAAACGGGACAACGCATCTGCGTTTCCGTGCTTAGCAGTGGACCGATACAAGATATCGTAGCGGTACTGCGAGAGGAAAATAGACCAGCGAATGAATTTCTGCGCTGTACGTGGAGGTACAGGCTTGTTCGGATGAAAAAGCGATGTCAAAGGTTTGTGGTCTGTAATGATGGTAAAGTGACGACCATACAAGAAATCGTGAAACTTCGTAACACCAAACACGAGAGCCAAAGCTTCTTTCTCTATCTGGGAATAATTTCTTTGCGCTGACGAGAGCAATTTGGACGCAAAGGCAATAGGGCGATCATGCGAACCATCTTTGTGCGCAAGCACAGCACCGATCCCGAAATCCGATGCATCTACCATCAACAAAAGGGGTTTCTGGGGATCGAATGGCGTAAGGCAAGTATTTGAAAGCAACGCCGATTTCAATTGGCGAAAGGCGCGTTCGCATTCCGTCGACCAGACGAACGGAACACCTTTACGGCGTAAGCGATGAAGCGGAGCTGAAATGGAAGAGGCATGAGGAAGAAATTTATGATAATAGTTAATTTTTCCCAACACACTCTGTAGCTGCTTCACATTTTGCGGCGAAGGCAAGTCCTGTATGGCACGGAGGTGCTCTGGACTCGGATGTATGCCTTGAGCATTGATTACATATCCCATCCTCGTCGCCAAACTGTTGTGGCGTAGCAAGAGCCACGCCACTCGGAGGTAGCCGAAAGGCACGCGATGTAATGCAGACGGGCGTGAATTCTGGAACAGGATAACTATTGAATGGTAGCAAGAAAAGTACGTAGCTTATAATATATACTTAACTTTAATTCTCTGATGAATACAGCAATCTTCATGATACAAGTGAGACTCATTAAGATACATGCAATGTTACAAATGGCGCCTTGCTAAGTCGTAGCCATTAACTTAGCTGAAGGCTATTCTAACTGTCTCTCGGCAAATGAGAGGAAGGCTGCGTACGTCTAGTCGCTAGCAATGTCGTCCGTACAACTGGGGCGAGTGCTAGTCCGTCTTTCTAGACCTGCCATGTGGTGGCGCTAGGTCTGCAAGTACTGATGGCGGCGACACGTGGGTCCGACATGTACTAATGGACCGCGGCCGATTTAAGCTACCACCTAGCAAGTGTGGTGTCTGGCGGTGACACCACAGTTGTCACTTCTTTGATTTTCTTTTGTAGAATAGTCTCCATTAATTGAACAATTGGCATTTGTGTCTTCTACCTGAAATTACACTAGTTCCATCCCAGCTTGCAGAAGGTAAAATTTCCGTTTGTTGTGTTTCTTTTCATTCCATCTTGGATGTTTCTGGATGAATATGATGGTTGCATTGATAGAACAAATGCCGATGAGAGAGTAAAATACAGATAGAGGCCATCTATTTCTTCCTTACCTTTAGTGGAATTATAATATGCATTTATCTCGGTTTTATTCTTCTCTCCTCCAACAGTGCGTTTATCTTGGTGTATTGTTGACAACATCAGTAAGTTTTTACTTGGTTTCGTTTTTACTATGTAGGACACCAAAGTTACTGGAGGCCTACCTGTTGATGGGTCTGTGAATAAGAACACTGATGAATATAGCTATCGATTTGACGTGTTCTTCGTTATGTCTGGAATATGCTTCCTGTTTGACTGGAGAGCTCCTACTGTAGTAACTTTGTAGTCTTGGTATAACTCTTCCGCCAAACCCACCGACGTGTAGTATCGGTCTGTAGTAATATTTCGACGAGTATTTTTCACAGGTGCTACCAGATATTTGACGACAGCTGCTGAACCCCGTTCTTCTTTCGACAAATTCTGAACATTACCTGCGTAGGATTCCACATTCAAGACATATCTGTCAACTGCATCGGACATCATGCGTATAAGGATGCCATACTTGCCCGGTTTATCATTCATAAATTCTTTGAAGGGGCAGCGCCCTCTAAACAAGCTGAGCATCTCATCAATGGTGAGGTGGACCCTGGTTTATACAATAGTGGAAACCTATCATTCACTTTGTTGAAAACATCACGGATTGCTGTGAACTTTTCTGCTTCCTTTCTTAGCTGGCGGGTACTTTTGTCATCAAATCTTATGATTGCAATAAGTTCCTCGAAACGTTCTCTTTCCATAATACCCTTGTAAACTGGCCGACTCACTAGGTCTGACCAAAGATCGTGTACACTGACAGAATTGTCCTTATTTGCCCCCATAAGTATCAGGATTCCTATAAAGGCATACAATTCTTTCTCATTATCAAAGTAACATTTCGCCTAACTGCCTCTTCATTTGAATGTATTAGTTTTCTTTCATGGTGTTAGGCGTAAGAAGTAACTTCAAGGCTTCTCCAGGTGAATGGCAAATACCAGCTGGAGTTACTCCTGCCTGCTCTCTTACTATATTAGCAACAGACCTCCGAAGAATTCTAGGCTGTGTGGTTGCGTACATTCTTCCAGACTTGGCCACAATAACATCCTGATGGTCACTGCCTGAAACTACGCTATCTTCATCTTCTCTAACATCCACATCACTTTCCCGATCTGAATCATACTCCATAGCACCATCCTCATATTCACTTTCACTCCCCGAGTCAGAATCTTCATCTAAAATTTCTTTCAGAACTCTTTCTAAAGACGAGTCACGTATTCGTTTAGTCATTTCTAAGTCTGGGTGTGAGCAGTAGGGAACTGCACTAACTCACTGCAAGTTTACTATATAAATAACAGCTGACTGACATCAACAATCCCTTCCTCTGAAAGTAAACCGATTGTTGTGAATATCAAGAATACCAACCAACAAGAAACTAACTTGCATTGTTCTAGAGATGAGAAATACGAAATCCTACTAAGGGAAATTTTCTATAGCATGGAAGCCTACCGGTTGTGAGCTCTGCAAGATCCATGTACTAATTTGCCACCTTCTGAAGAAGACAAATTTGTTGAAACCTAGGTAAAGAATTCTTTATCCATTGCAACTGGTCGGCTGTTCATAATTTTATTACTTGGAACCGTTGCTGTTGTGCAGCTATGTCTAAAATACATGAGTATACTCTCTTTTTCCTGAAACCACGATTCCTCGAAGTACCATTCTGTCGATGTGATACGATGTTGTCCTGCTGGAAGATACCATCGCTGTCCTACAAGACGTCGTCCGCGAAGCGATGCAGGCAGTCCGCAATAACGTTGTCGTAATCTACAATTGTCACAGTGCCTTTGATTACTACCACAAGTTCCACAGAATCCCATATCACTGTCACACATAGCATGATACTGCCCCCATCAGCCTGCGTCCTTGGAAGAGTGCATATTTCGAGGAGCTGCTCACCCGAAGGACCGCGTATCCAGACAAGACCACTGACCTGCTGTAACAAGAAACGTGATTAATCCGATCAGGCTACACGTTTCCATTAATCCACGGTCCGTTCTCGATGGCAGTTTGTATATTCCTGACATTATCAGAACGCGAGTGATCTGTAGTATAATGAAGTCTGGAAAAAAATCCAGAGGCAAGGCTGGTTGTAAAGTATTTATTAAAATGACCGGTTTCGATACAGCTACGATACCATCTTCGGATTCTCAACTTTACAATATACACTCCTGGAGATGGAAAAAAGAACACATTGACACCGGTGTGTCAGACCCACCATACTTACTCCGGACACTGCGAGAGGGCTGTACATGCAATGATCACACGCACGGCACAGCGGACACACCAGGAACCGCGGTGTTGGCCGTCGAATGGCGCTAGCTGCGCAGCATTTGTGCACCGCCGCCGTCAGTGTCAGCCAGTTTGCCGTGGCATACGGAGCTCCATCGCAGTCTTTAACACTGGTAGCATGCCGCGACAGCGTGGACGTGAACCGTATGTGCAGTTGACGGACTTTGAGCGAGGGCGTATAGTGGGCATGCGGGAGGCCGGGTGGACGTACCGCCGAATTGCTCAACACGTGGGGCGTGAGGTCTCCACAGTACATCGATGTTGTTGCCAGTGGTCGGCGGAAGGTGCATGTGCCCGTCGACCTGGGACTGGACCGCAGCGACGCACGGATGCACGCCAGGACCGTAGGATCCTACGCAGTGCCGTAGGGGACCGCACCGCCACCTCCCAGCAAATTAGGGACACTGTTGCTCCTGGGGTATCGGCGAGGACCATTCGCAACCGTCTCCATGAAGCTGGGCTACGGTCCCGCACACCGTTAGGCCGTCTTCCGCTCACGCCCCAACATCGTGCAGCCCGCCTCCAGTGGTGTCGCGACAGGCGTGAATGGAGGGACGAATGGAGACGTGTCGTCTTCAGGGATGAGAGTCGCTTCTGCCTTGGTGCCAATGATGGTCGTATGCGTGTTTGGCGCCGTGCAGGTGAGCGCCACAATCGGGACTGCATACGACCGAGGCACACAGGGCCAACACCCGGCATCATTGTGTGGGGAGCGATCTCCTACACTGGCCGTACACCACTGGTGATCGTCGAGGGGACACTGAATAGTGCACGGTACATCCAAACCGTCATCGAACCCATCGTTCTACCATTGCTAGACCGGCAAGGGAACTTGCTGTTCCAACAGGACAATGCACGTCCGCATGTATCCCGTGCCACCCAACGTGCTCTAGAAGGTACATAAGTCAACTACCCTGGCCAGCAAGATCTCCGGATCTGTCCCCCATCGAGCATGTGGGACTGGATGAAGTGTCGTCTCACGCGGTCTGCACGTCCAGCACGAACGCTGGTCCAACTGAGGCGCCAGGTGGAAATGGCATGGCAAGCCGTTCCACAGGACTACATCCAGCATCTCTACGATCGTCTCCATGGGAGAATAGCAGCCTGCATTGTTGCGAAAGGTGGATATACACTGTACTAGTGCCGACATTGTGCATGCTCTGTTGCCTGTGTCTATGTGCCTGTGGTTCTGTCAGTGTGATCATGTGATGTATCTGACCCCAGGAATGTGTCAATAAAGTTTCCCCTTCCTGGGACAATGAATTCACGGTGTTCATATTTCAATTTCCAGGAGTGTATAAACTCTCCGTAATTTGTGATATGACACGGTGTACAAAGCGTAGATAGTGGAGCTTGTATGAATTGTAAAGTTGATATTCCAAAGATCCTAACATAGCCTTACCGAAACCAGTCGCTTAAATAAATACTTTACTAGCAGCTTTGCCTGTCTGGATTTTTCCAGAGTTCGATGACACTGTGTCCACTGCAAGTGTAATTGGGAATGCCGTTAAGCCAACATGCGAATACGCAGGCGTCGTCGGCTGTTCAGCCCCATGCTCAACAGTGTGCGCTGAACGGAGTGCTGTGAAACAACTGTGCCTACACCAGCGTTATTCACTGTCTTCAGATCTGCCACATCTCGCCGCCTATCCTACTCTGCAGAGAGAACAAGCATCCGACTTGCACTTTATGAGATGCTGCGTGGACATGCAACACGTTGTCGCCTAATCGTGGCGTTACCATTCACCAGCCACTCCACAGATGCTTACAAAATTAACACGCGAACAGCCGACCAACTTTGCTGTTTCCGAGATGCTCATTTTCAGGCAGTGGGCCGTAATTTTTGTCAGTGTCGATTATGTCAAAGAATATTCTCATGTTTTCTCATTTAAGGCCGTATCGCGGCTAGAAAGACTTTCTATTCGTCTTTACACAGCTTAAATAATTTACTTAGCGCTTCATCTATCCACATCACAATCAAGCTTCAGTCAATCTCGCAATGGATACTGGTTTTAACGTTTGGCTCGTGAGCGCATATTTTCGAGGGCTTTACTGCTAAAATGTAACAAGGCGAAGTGGAATAGAAGACATTCGAAGACAAAATGAAACCATACAAAACAGTTTCAGACAGTAAGGTCCAAAAAATCAGCAGAGACAACACCCAACAAAGCGAGCGTGTGTAACTAGTTAGTTAATGTTTTTTAGTCCATAGATAATATTCTGATTGGTATCACACGTGACACGCTATCGGAATAAAAAAAAATTAAAGTTAACTGATTTCTGCACACAGTAATATTATCTTTGTACTGTAGAATTTGGGTGGAGTGCGCTTCGGGCTAGCGTTTGTGCAGGCAGCAGATGTTTAACATCTGATTTGTTAAACATAAAAGATTCTTCTCGACAACAGAGAAATGATAACAAAGCAGAATTAATAGCCCAATACAGTTCTTGAAGGCAGGGGTCAACAAGAGGACAACAGGGTAAAGTACCTTTAACATAATGGAAACAAAATTCAGTCAGAATGGGGCCAAAAATAGTTTCTGGTATTGTAATATCTTACAATATCTAGCTCTTGGCCACAAACAGAAAAACGACAGTAAAAATTAAATTATGCAGTTAACTGCAGGGAAGCAGATGCAAGACAACTCTCTGATTGAATTAAGACTACTTCCGTTAGCATTCAACTAAATATATACAGAACAGCCAAAACATTATGAACACCGGCATACTGTCGATATAAATCCGTCCAGGCGATAGCAGCGTCAGCTGGCGAGCAATGATTGCTGCTCAGATACACGCATGGTACGTGTATTATCAGTGAGCGTGCTGTTCTGGAAAGCGCACAATCTGCCTGAGTTTGACCGAGACCAGATTGTGATGGGCTGTAGCCTTGGCACGAAATTGTCGGAAACTGCACAACTTGTCGGGTGTTCGAAGAATACTGTGGTGAGTGTCCTGAACAGGGGGCGAAATCAAGGTGAAACCACGTCCAGACGTCGTATTTTGGGTGGCCGTCCTTTACTGCACATCTCGGACGTCGAAGGCTGGACAGACGGCGAACTGTGGTGGAAAGAACATCAGACTTTAAAGGTGAGCAGAGTACAAAAGTGTATCTGAACACACGGTGCGCCGAATATTCCTAATGATGGATCCCACAGTATACGACCAAGCATGTGCCAATGTTAACACCATGACATCGGTGACTACGACTGAAATGGGCGCGTGACCATCGACACTAGACGTTGGCGCATTGCCAGAGCGCTGCATAGTCGAATGAATCCATCGACGTTCTTCATCATGCAGATGGGAGATCGCGAATTCTTTGTCTTCCAGGAAACAACTCATTGACAGCTGCACTTCGGGATGGAAACAAAGTGGCGGCGACTTCATTATGGCCTGCGGAACATTCACGTTGGCATCCATGGGTCCAGTGGAGCTCGTGCAAGGCACCATGGCCGCCAGGGAGTGTCGCACACTGGTTGCAGACCATGCACACCCCTTCATAACTTCCATGTTTGCCGACGGCAGTGGAATTTTTCTACATCATAACGCTCCAAGTCACAACGCCTGGAGTGTGACAGAATGGTTTGAGAAAAACAGTGGCGAGTTCCAGTTGACGTGCTGGTTCCCAGCTCGCCAGATCTTAACCCGATGGAACACGTCTGGGATGTGATTCAACATGGCGTCAGAGCTCATCACCTGCCCCTCCCTCCAATTTACGGGAACCAGGTGAATTTTGTGGTGCCAACTCCGTCCAGTGATGTACCCAGATCCCATTGTTTCCACGAAACGATGCGTCGCCGCTGTTATCCGTGCCAACGTTGGACTTATTGGCTATTAGGTAGGTGGTCATAATGTTCTGGCTATCAGTGCTGGTCTATGCCTAACCCCTTATGGTCACTAAAGCAAAGCTACTATCAACCATTTACAGGATTACCTATGCAAATTTATCAATATAGTTTTCTGTACAATATGACAGACAGAACAGATCAATCTTACAGGGTAAAACAACAAGATAAATTTCGATACAATGGCTTTAACAAAATCGTTCACCCTCACAGCGTTATAATAAAAGATCTTATTCTGCATAACTGCACGTATAAAATCAGTCACGCTCAGACAATGCAAATAACAAAATCAGTATCGCTCTCGCTTAAAGATAACATCCACACACTCAGTGCGCCTTCACATACTTATCCGTAACCGACGCACTGTGCCCATGGATCTATCGTTTGTAATATTACTGGTCATCTGATACATGGAATGCACTACGTGCGCTTCACTCTACACTTCGTTACATCACTCGCCCGACCAAAATACAGCTGTCGGCCTCTAGAGCACACAGTTAGAGCTCCTCCTGTGGTCTGGAAGCCCCTGTCGCCTTCCTCTCGCCCGGAAAAAGACACCAACCGCTCCACTGGGTTGCTTGTGTCCACAAAGTGGCCATGCCCCGCACTGACCGTTAGTGAGGTCCCACGGACAGATCCTTAGTGAACCAACGTGGATGAGGCTTCTCATGCTTGGCTCTCCACCAAGTGACTGCCTCTAACTGCTACACGGGGAAGCACTGGTCTTCATGGAGGGGTCAGCTTAATGGTACGCACGGTGTCAGCGACGACTGCGGGCCGCCGTCCCTCGCCGCCATCGTAATGAAGTCCGCCGTGCACCGCTGCTCGCAGTTCAAGGCCCGACTGCTCTGTCTGGCGCGCCCTCTGGTGAGTCCAAGACTCTGACATGATTGCCGGCCAGCCCAAAATCCGTTTTGTATGAATGCATGGTGTCTATTCTTTCGGCCGTGTCCGACGGAACAGGCACCACACAGGATCCGCAGCTGTGATATCATGTAAATTGAAAATGGATGGGGGGGGGGGGGGGAGGAACTAAATGAAAGGAAAGGGAAGGACTAATGATATGACGTGCATCGGGACTTTATGCGGAATTGCAGCGACAAGTGAAAACGGCCATCTAGGCGAATCAATTATACACAGCGCCCCACACAAAACTATTATGCCTCACTACCGAGTAATCATATCTGTCGAATTACTTATGAAGAGGTAACAATGTGTCGAAACGCCCATGGCCACCACTTCCAGCAACACTTACGAACATGTACTTCATGCTTTTTGTGTTACTTTTTTAGTTAGTTCATTGCTACTTGAATCTCAGTCGTGAGGTGCACCGGTTTTATGCGCAACACCCTCTATGAATGTGTGGTCTTTGTTCTTTTGGACATGTCCGAAAGAACAGACACCACGCATTCATAGAGCTGATCCGCCTCGATGGGCGACCAGTCCACAGATCCACTGCGGATGCACATTTACGTTCATCCTCCACGGAGTATCTAAAATTAGCGAGCATGGAGGACATAGCAGAATCTCTGTGTTCGAGTGCCAGGCCGACACACATTTTCAGTTGTCGCCTCTGATTCCACATAAAGTCCCAATGCAGTTCTACATCTACATCTACATACATACTCCGCAATCCACCATACGGCATCTTCTCTCCCTGTTCCACTCCCAAACAGAACGAGGGAAAAATGACTGCCTATGTGCCTCTGTACGAGACCTAATCTCTCTTATCTTTGTGGTCTTTCCTCGAAACATAAGTTGGCGGCAGTAAAATTCTACTGCAGTCAGCCTCAAATGCTGGTTCTCTAAATTTCCTCAGAAGCGATTTACGAAAAGAACGCCTCCTTTCCTCCAGAGTCTCCCACTCGAGTTCCTGAAGCATTTCCGTAACACTCGCGTGATGATCAAACCTACCAGTAACAAATCTAGCAGCCCGCCTCTGAATTGCTTCTATGTCCTCCCTCAAGCCGACCTGATAGGGATCCCAAACGCTCGAGCAGTACTCAAGAACAGATCGTATTAGTGTTTTATAAGCGCTCTCCTTTGCAGATGAACCACATCTTCCCAAAATTCTACCAATGAACCGAAGACGACTATCTGCCTTCCCCACAACTGCCATTACATGCTTGTCCCACTTCATATCGCTCTGCAATGTTACGTCCAAATATTTAATCGACGTGACTGTGTCAAACGCTACACTACTAATGGAGTATTAAAACATTAGGGGATTCTTTTTCCTATTCATCTGCATTAATTTACATATTTAGAGTTAGCTGCCATTCTTTACACCAATCACAAATCCTGTCCAAGTCATCTCATATCATTAGTTCCTTCTCTTTCCTTTCCTTTCCTTTCCTTTCCTTTCCTTTCCCTTCCTGTCGTTTGACTCATCTCCGCCCTCAATTTTCATAAAACGTATCACAGCTGTGGATCCTGCATGTTGTCTGTTCTTTCGGACATGTCAGAGAGAACAAAAAACATGCATTCATGCATCGTTGGGCAAAGAATCCACAAATTAGTGAGCATGAAAGAAATGGATGAGGGTTGCTGATAGGTGGCGCTATGCGGGAATGTGAGTCGAGCGGGATGCATGCCGAGATATTCTGCGCATTTGCAATAAACACTGAGTCCAGGTGGGGCAGTGGTTAATGCAACTGCCTGGTAAGCAGGAGGTACCAGTTTTGAGTCCCAGTTCGTTAATCATGTTCTCACGTCGCCTCTGATTCCGCGTTAAGTCCCGATGCAGCTGATATCACTGGTTCCTTCTCTTTCCTTTCCTTTCTTCTACTTCCCTATTTAATTTTCATGACAAAATCCTTTCTGACACTGCCCCTTCCAAGCTCAGTCTCCAAGCTCTCTACCCTGTGCACCCTCTGGTCCACCGGATTCAGGACTGCCTCCACTTGCTCCACTTGAGGGGCGTTTCTGTGGCGTTCCTCTGGATCCCAGCATATGTTGGTATCTGTGGAAATAAGGCGGCCGATTTAGCGGCCAAGGCTGCAGTCTCTCTTCTTCGGCCAGCTATTCGCATGATTCCCTTCGCCGATCTAGGGAGTATTTTATGTCTTCGTGTTGCTCTTTTATGGCACGCACATTGGTCGACACTTCCCAATAACAAATTGCGGGACGTGAAAGCTCTTCCCTGTGCTTGGACCTCTTCCTCCCGAACTCGTCGTCGGGGAGAGGTAATTTTAACTGGACTCCGGATAGGGCACTGTCTTTTTAGCCATCGACATCTTTTAAGCGGCGATCCTCCCCCACTTTGCCCTCACTGCTCTCAACTGTGGACGGTGAAACACCTTTTAGATGAGTGCCCCTATTTTACTCCGTTACGCGCCCGTCTACAGCTGTCGCCTGATATATCTTCCATTTTAGCAGATGACACGCAATCAGCCGATCGCGTTCTCGAGTTCATTAGTGCCAGTGAGATGACGTCAGTAATTTGAAGCTCTTCTTGGGGACAAACAACCCCCTTCTATAGTGGTTTTTTAAGCTTTCCTTCTGTTTTTGGTTTCCCCTCTTTTTTGAGTTTTGCTCCCATTGCTGCTGGTTTCCAGTTTCGTTTTTTAGCTTTTACGAAGTCACAGAGCGGGCGCTAATGACCGTAGCAGTTTTGCGCCCTAAAACCATAACAAAAAAAAACATCAAAGTTTTTCTAACACTATTTATTTGTATCACATCACTGTACACTGTGCACACTAAACACACACACACTCAGCTGGCATCAGGATCTTGACCATTATGTCGCCATTCTATTGAATTCTTCGTGTTGTCCCCCTGCCCTGTCTTTTAAAGCTGTTTTTCGTACCACAATGAATAAAATCTTGAGCTAAATAAATTGGAAAATATTTAGACTGGTCCTTCTCAAACCATGGGCACAGTATTTTACAGTAGCAGTGATTAAATTAGAGCAGTTTGTTATAGAATGATAATTGTTTATCAATAAATAAATTATTATTTTTTTAGCACACGCTAGTCTGTGTTATCTAAAACAATCCTTGACTTTGTAGTACGAGCTCTTTTCTAGGTACGCTTTAACTGACTTTTCAAGTATCTAGATTTTAGTTGTCTCTTTAATCTCGTTGGGCAGCTTATTGTACAGTTTTACGCCCTTACAAATGGCAGATTACTATTACGCAGAGCCTGTGAACGAGTGTTACTGTCTTGAGCATCTACGGAAAGAGACAGGACAGTGAAGCTACCACTAGAAGCTAAATGATTGGACTTCCACGACTCTTCACACAATGCGGTGTTCGGAGGTTTGTGTGCTCTGTAAAATAGAACAGCTGGTGATCTGTGGCACCTCTGCCTAGAGAGCATACCGTTCACGCACAAGTGTTTCGGAGCACACCGTTCATCGTACATTGTTTAACATGGTGCTCTGCAGCATACTACCCCCACATGTTCATATGTTGACCCAACGGGGACCACCGAACAGTGGAAACCTGTTGGCTCTTCGGGTGATTCACATTTTTGCTACACTAAGTCGATGGTCGTCTCCTCAAACGCAGTCATCGAAGTGAACGACGAGTCGAAACGTGCAGCGCTCCACGGACGCAGGCTGGTGGGAGCAGGTTTACGCTGTGGGAGACATTCTCGTCCGCTTGCATGGGACCTGTGGTAATAGTCGCGGACACTCTGACTGCTGAGAACCACCTCCACCCCCTTCATGCTTGATGTCTCCCCCGGCGGCGATATCATCTTTCAGCAATACAGTTGTCTGTGTCTTGGAGCCAGAACCGTGCTGCAGTGGTTTGACGACCACTTTACTAGACTAACGTTGATGTCTCAACTACCAAATTCGCTTGATGCAAATCCTATGGAACCCATCTGCGTCACTGTCGGGCCTACGTACACAAATCAGCGGCCCCTTATTTACGCGTATTACAAGACCCGTGCGTAGACATCTGATGCCACACACCTCCACAAACCTACCAACAAACTGTCGGGTCCCTGATACACAGAATTAGATACGTATTTCGTTCCACAGACGGACAAACCAGCTATTAAGTAGGTGGTCATAACGTTTTGGCTCGTCAGTGTATATTAGTTTGGTCTGATTCTTTCCTCATGTTCATGAATGCTGCTGTTTGTAAGTTAATTGTTGATGTTTTCTTCACGTGCCTAGTGAGAAAAAAATTCCCTATCACAGATCTCTCTTAGTACAATGGGATGTCTCAAGGTCGAAGAAGAGAAACAGTTGTGTTGTTTGGGAAAAATGATTAAGCAAATATTTTTATATTTTTGCATTAAAAACTCTACTGACATGTAAATAGGACACATAAATATGGAAGGCAATTTGTGTAACGTGCCACTAGAGCAGAGAACTGTATCTAAGAAAGACATGGATGACAAGAGTGACAGGTAGAGGGAGAGGAAGGAAGAGAGAGAGAGAGAGAGAGAGAGAGAGAGAGAGACATAGAGAGAGAGAGAAAAAGATGAAACATAAATCTGAGCTACAGGACGGGTTCAAGCGCCGGTAACGATCTCATCTCAAGGTTATTGATAAGGACATCTGGTGTCGGGCTAGACATTTACGTTTTTTGGCGCCCGACTCCCTCTCTCCTGGTGAACCACTGCGAATTAATCAGGGCCACCCAGTGGAGCAATCCAGAAAATTGTGTCACGTGACATAGCAATGGCTGGAACCCCCTCCTCACCCCTCTGGACGGATGAGGACCATGAACCCCCTACCCATCTTCGTCTTTTATAACTGGGACAATAGTGTGTGAGGGTTTACTCAGGAGGGGAGAGAATGTGTCTATTTTTTAATGATAAATAACGTTAAGTCACGTCACTTGAGTTCTATTTGTTAATATCAATATTACGTGACATCAGCAGAGACCACACCCAGACAGATATGTAAATTCTCGCATTTCTACGTATTTTTAGATATTTGCCTCTGGAGCATAGGGAGAGTTTGTGTCTATATGTTTACAATAATTACGTCACTGTAAGTCTATTTGTTTGATATTTCGACGCAGCAGCACAGGCCACACCCACACAGAAAATATGTAAGTACT
Organism: Schistocerca cancellata; assembly: GCF_023864275.1. NCBI lineage: Eukaryota > Metazoa > Arthropoda > Insecta > Orthoptera > Acrididae > Schistocerca > Schistocerca cancellata. The sequence continues at coordinate 268,066,588 of NC_064631.1, read as the reverse complement.
CTTAGTTTTACGTATTTTTGGTATTTTTGTCAATTCTACGTATTTTACAGGACTTTTCGCAATTTTACGTATTTTGTCGTGTCGATGTCATGATGTTCTCAGGCAAACACAGCGCAGAATTAGATATCACTGTTACTAAGTAAGGCACGCTTCCCATACTCCATCTTTCATTACTGGAGACGCTCTGGAGCTGTGTTGCACAGGGATTGACTGGGTCTATTTCTTTATAAGTAATTATATCGCTCGAGGTCTAATTGTTAATGACAATATTACGTGGCCCCCCACCTAGCCAGATATGTAAGTTCTCTCAGTTTTACATATTTTCCTCAATTTTACGTATTACAGCGTTTCCCACAATTTTATGCATTTTGTCCAATAAAGTAACATTGTTTCCGATGTCAGGTCGACGTCATGATCCTCTCAATTTTGGTCCCGGTTTACGTATAACTACCAATGTGTGACGTCATAGTATTAGAAACGACAAAACGACCACGTTGGTAGAAATGATGAGGTCATATATAATTCTAGAAGTCAAAGATATTGTATAAGACATACCACGCTACATGACTAGATTACGTCACGGCGTAATAAAATTCTGATGCCTATAACCGAAGATACATTTAGCACACATCTAAAGAGAGGCTAACCGTATCTGCACCAACCCCAGCGAAAATCACGCCGCCTGTTCGAGGGCAGATCACCCAGCGCTCAGAGTCCGACGCGACGGGACAGAGCCGCGAACGCCGATGGTCGCGAACATAGTGCCCAGCAATTGCCGAGAGAGCTGCGGTCGGTGTCAGGCTATGCTGGCTGAAAGATCTCACGCAGGCGGTAACAACGGCAAACTGATCCCAGAGACATAGGCGCAAATACACACTATTCTTCTCATATAGGTACGAAACGAGGGTTTCTATGCTTTCCGATACCTAGTTTCGACTACGCTTAAAGGTCATTGAACTACATACAACCCGTACACGAAATGCATGCGGTTTGATCGTAAATAGGACAATTATTAGACTTTTCTGTGTTGGCGAATAACACAAGCAAATATTCTTGTTAAAAAACTCTACTAATTTCTACATATGAATTTACACACAGAAAACAACCTTTTCTTTATGTTTGTTTAGTGTAGTTTTGATAACATTCAGGTTAATTTTTAATCTATAATTTAAATCTTTGGTGGACTCTGCTAATTCTTTCTCCCCCCAGTAACTTGGCAGGTACAGAGAAGGTATCTTGCCGAATTCCAATGTGTATTTAGTTTTTTTCCTATAACTATCTGTTTTATAGCTTCAACAGCTATTTCCGGTCCTTCCTGCAAATCTTCTAGCCGAGAGCACTTTGGGAGTTTAATGTTACCTCTTATCTCTTGCGTAACACAATGATTACAACACTCCATGTCTTTCTGGGTGTACACCGCCATCTCTTCTACGGCGCAATCTTGGGGAATTTCCATACAGAATTTTAAGTTTACAGCTTTCGCAAAGGAATTAACATTAAATGTTCTTATTCTGTTAAGTTTTAAGCTCTGCAGATGGTTGTTCTGTCGCGAGGTGCACAGCATCGAATGTCACCATCATTTTCAAGCAGATCCGGGTGGGAATGGAGCTTTATAAAGAGAGTTTTTCGTACGTCCTTTAATGTAGTAAATGTGCTCCACATCATCCGTTTTCGCCAGATCTCCAGCATGTGGCCACTTATAACTGATGTTAACGGTAAACGCTAAAATGTTATATTCCCCAGTCGTTGCCAGGTTTTGCCATATACTATGTTTAAAACCAATACTTAAATCTTGTTTGTACATCCGCAGTAGCTTTTTATTTTTCCAATAGCAGTTTATATACGTCTTTTGTGGCAATTGAATTAACAATATACTCCAGTTTTCGATTTTGGCTTCGATCTCTTCCATTTCCAGTTTTCTTATTCGTACACACGCCGCATTAACTGCACTTAGAGGCGTAATTTCTTGAATGAAGAATGGCTTATGTTTGTGTGATACATTTATTCTTTTTCTTAGTACTTCTGGAGTAACATTGTTTGTGGCCACCATTCCTAATTCGGCGATATCTGTATCACCCGATATTGTGGAGAACACGACGTGACGAAGCAAGCTGGGCTATTTTTTCTTCCTCTCTTGTTTTTCCAGCTGCCACTTAAACTCGTTTTTTCATTTTTGAACTAATTACCATTAACACACGTGAGTATAATCTGTATTTTTATAAAAGAGAAAGATTGATCCTCAGCTTCTGTGCATAGTTTTAGGTATGTAATTGATTCTAATTTATTTTGACTGTTTCTAGTTAGTATCTTTTGTTACAGGGCGAAATCAGTAACTGTTTCGTAACTTAAATTATATTGCTGACATATGAGCAAATATAAATTCTGTAATAATTGTAAAGATTTGGAAGACGAAATGCTAGTATTCCTAAAATATTTATTTGGCTCTAGTCGGAAACATATTAGCAAAACCAGCCCTTAGTTGATTGGAAAGTATTTCACAGTTTTGTCAAAAGTATTGTTAGCGTAACTATATTTGTTAATTTCACGATTTAAACAAATAACTACTCTTGTAGTAGAAGAAACTGTTAAAAAGAACCAATTTTTCAATGTATACAGTTTATTTAATGAGTTAAATTTTAACTGTAATTTCTGTAAGTTTAACTTCGAACAGTGGGTAGTTTCAGCACCTATTATTGTGATGATATATAAGGTCCCGAGTTTTGGTCACGAGACAGTCTGTCCACGGCCGAATTTCAGACGAGGAACCTGTGTTGGTTAGTACTACAACAATGCTTCAACTTAACTGTGGAATAAGTGTTAAACAATGAGGTCTGCGTAAAAACAATGACAGTGTCTGCTCCATACGTACCTGATTATTCTTCAAGAACCGTGAACTTTGTGGTTAGGTTTTACTGCTCATAGATGTTCAACAGAAAGCTATTGAAGCAGTATGTGGAGGTTCGCCTGCAATCTATTAAAGAGGCTTATGGAAAATTTAAACAATAGTGCACTGGCCATACATATGTAACTGTGTAACATTGGGGGATTGTGCAAACTGAAAGTAAAGGTACTGTGAAACGCAACTGTGCGTCTGTCGGCTACATTAGTTACCGTAGTCAGTGTCGGAATCTACAACCCATTTTTCAGCCAGTGTAGTAACACAGTACGTCGACACTGAGGACAATCAACGACCGAAGAAATAAAAGCAGGTGGAACCGCTACAACGATACTCGACTGGGAGAAATATGTTTCTCCTGCTGTAATACACCACTTCTGTGTATTACTTATATCTTCTTTGTTGGAGTCAGTATCAAGAACCTCCACGTTTTTTACTGGCAGATAATTAAGACCGAATGCAGGCAGAAAACAGTTTATAATCTTTTCTCGGTCTAGAATGTCTAGTAGGTTTGTTTGTACACCAGTCAATTTTCGGGTTTGCTTATTACCACAACAGACAAACCTCAAAACGTTGTTATACACTTTAGAGCAGCTGTTCTCTAAGTTGTCAGTTATCTGGCACCACATGGATGTGAGTGGCACACAGCACAACGAAGCACTAAGTAAATAGTGTTTGCTAGAATTTAGAACACTTAAACAGTGTCACGCAAGATCAAACACATGATCTATTCTGTAGTTTTATATTGTAGCCTCCAGTCTGGTAATACCATGTTTTTTAGCCAAGGAGGATGTAAAAGTTTCTTGTATTCGCATGTCTGGGCACTTTAAAAATTCTATAGGGTGCTTACCGATAACTTTGTTCACGCCTGGTCTTGTGATGAATGGTTGGTTGGGCTTGTGATCTGACATATAAGTTTATTATAGATCTTTCCTCTAAAATTAGAGGTCATCCACTTCAAACATTCCAATTAAACTGTCTTATCGTTGTCTATAATCACACTGATATTCCCCTGGAAGTCTCCTTCCATGCAGAAGTCGTCCACTGATATTAAATAGTTCCATACCTCTACTTCTATTGGAAAAAGAAAATGCAGATGTTCAAGCGAGGTTTACATATTGGTTTAAATACAGTGTGTGGCTACATTCAAGGACATACGAAGAAACCTGTTTACAAATCTCCATTCCCACCCGAATCAGCTTAAAAATGATGGTAATATTGGATGTTGTGCACCTCGCAATAGAACAACCGTCTGCAGAGCTTAAAAGTAACATAACAACAAAATTTAATGTTAATTCGTTTGCGAAAGCTGTAAACTTAAAATTCTACATGGGAAGTACGAAAGATTGTGCCGTAGAAGAGATCGTGGTGTACACCTAGGAAGACATAGAGTGTTATAACCGTTGTGTTATGCAGAAGATAAGAGGTAACGTTAAACTCCCCAAGTGCTATCGGCTAGAAAATTTGCAGGAAGGATCCGAAATAACTGTTAAAGCCGTAAAACAGTTATAGGGAAAAAACTAGATACATATAGGAATTCGGCAACATAACTTCTTTGTGCCTGTCAAGTTAGTGGACGGAGAAAGAATTAGCAGAGTCCACTGTAGATTTAAATTATATATTAAAAATTAAGCTAGATGTTATTAAAACTACACCAAACAAACATAAAGAAATGGTTGTTTTCTGTGTGTGAACGTAAATGTTGAAATTAATAAAGTTTTTGTACTAGAATATTTGGGTGTCGTATTCGCTAACATAGAAAAAATCCTAACTGTTATCCTATTTACGATGATCTAAGAGCATGTGTTTCGGATACGAGTTGTGTGTAATTGAGTGAGCTTACAAAGTAGCTAAAAGTAGCTAGTAGAAAGTATAGTAACGCTCGTTTCGTACGTATACGAAGAGACCAGCGCATAGCTGAACTGGTTATAAAAGATGTTAGGGAAGAGTATGAGGTGGAAGGGGGGGGATTTCCGTCATTTTTATCTCACGTGACACAACTGCCTGCGTGTTTTCCCTTAATCAGTTGTCGGTGATTCTCAGGGGGAAAGGGGTTACGGAAGCGAGGTGCGCAAGTGTGTAACCCAACAATGGTGTCCTTTTATCTAATCAGCGGAATGTGCTGACATCAGCGTTCTTTGAACGGAAACCGGCCCGGTATCCTACTAATGTAGAAGTACAGAGCGAAATTTAAAATTTTGGATTAAGCAGACTACTTGAAAGAAATAAGGGCAGAAAACCTGTGAGAATCCATTGTGAGAAGAAAGGAGAGATTACTGGATCATGTGCTACGATGCTCAGTAATAGTTATTTTGGCATTGGAAGTACAAATGGACAATAGAAATAGGAAAGGATACAAAGACGAGATTATGTAAAAGAAGTTGTCCGTATCGTTAGGTGTGGAGATGAGAAAATTTGCACCTAATGCAACGATTTGATCGGAAAAGATTCTAATATTTCATTTCGAGTTCAGGTATGGCACGAGTAAAATTCATTCTGACTACATGACCCCGCTTTACCTAAAACGACGACTTTTGGAAAACTATTCTATTCATGTGAACGCAGGTCAACGGGCGTAAGATACGGCCAACTATCTACTATGTCGCAATACTTATCGATACATTTAAAACTGAAATAGGAATAAGGGTTACATTTCAATGACTAGGTCATTGCAGACGGATAAAGCGGATGATGATTGGCCTATACTGAGAAATTATTCCTTCTATAGGTGCACCGCAGAGTTGTTTCACAGCGGGTCCTCTTAATTCGTGCCAGATCTTAACAATTGGCCCTCCTCAATAGGAAAAAGCGAAGTGTGCTGTTAAGAAAATGTTAGGACTTCCTATTAACAAGAACTATAAGATAACCATTCGGAAGGGAAGGTCGACGCAATCTTAGCAGCAATGGCACATATTGCGGGATGAAGAGGTGCTTCACTGCTTTCTCACCATAAGCCTATCGATCTGCCTCACTTTTCATCCATAAACATTAATTTTTCTTCGTGAATCTCTACTATATGTCCTATGGCGGTAAACGCACGCCAAGAACTTATACCTCTACACCTACTTATATACTCCACATTCCACCTTACGGTGTGTAGCGGAAGGTACCAATGTTGCTTCCCCGCTTTCGTGTACCAGACGTAGAATTAGCGAGGGTAGAACGAGTTTTGGTAAGTCTCTTTATAAGCTCGAATCTAGATCCTGAAATAAATGTGCAGAAAAACAAATAATTACAACTTCAGATAACCTGGATGATTTATTCAAGAGAAAGAGCTTCACAAACTGAGGAAGTCAGTTGGTCCACCTATGGCAATTATGCATGCAGTTATTCGGCTTGGCATTGATTGATAGACTAGTCGGATGTCGTTCTGAGGGGTATCGTACCAAATTCTGTCCAAGTGATGTGTTATATCGACAAAATCTCGAGCTGGTTAGAGGGCCGTAATCATAATGCCCCAATCGTTCTCAACTGGGGATAGATTCGGCGACCTTGCTGGCCAAGGCAGGGTTTGGCAAGCACGAAGACAAACAGTAGAAACTCCCTCCTGCTGAAATGTAAGCCCAGGATGGCTGGCTATGAAGGGCAACAGAACGGGGTGTAGAATACCGTCGACGTACCGCTGTACTGTAAGGCTGCCGCGTTTGACAACCAAAGGGATCCTGGTGTGAAAATAAATGGCAGCGCATACCACCACTACTTGCTATCGTGCCGTATCGTGAGCCACAGCCACTTCGGGTATCCCATCGCTGTCCTAGTATTATCCAGACGCGTTCTCGCTGGTCATCGGGGCTTAATTCGAAGCGGCACTCATCACTAAAGAGAGTTCTACTCCACTCAACGCGATTCCAGGCCGAAGGCATGTCTGGAGACGCCCTAGACAGTTGTGGAACACCACCCTGGCTGTCGTCTGGCATACCGGCCAACAACCAGGGGTGATTGTCTGGGGTGTCATTTCTTTTCATAGCAAGACCCATTTGGTAGCCATCCGCGGCAACATTACTGTTGTGGTTGGCAGGAGAGCCAACACCGTGTTACTAGAGGAAGCCGAAAGGCACGCGTTTTAGCTCACGCAGGCTGGCGTGAGGTCTGGAACAGGACAAGGAAATTAGACTTTAGAAAAAAACGGACGTAGCTGGTGGAATACTTAACTTTAATCCATTAATGGTGAACGTCGCTCTTGACGGTACATGATTTACAGTATCAATAGTAACTGGTAATGGCGCCTTGCTAGTTCGTAGCAAATGACGTAGCTGAAGGCTATGCTAACTATCGTCTCGGCAAATGAGAGCGTATTTTGTCAGTGAACCATAGCTAGCAAAGTCGGTTGTACAACTGGGGCGAGAGATAGGAAGTCTCTCTAGACCTGCCGTGTGGTAACGCTCGGTCTGCAATCACTGATAGGGGCGACACGCGAGTCCGACGTATACTAACGGACCGCGGCCGATTTAAAGGCTACCACCTAGCAAGTGTGGTGTCTGGCGGTGACACCACATTCCTCCCCCGCAAATCGGCGTACGGTTGTGGCATAAGGCTTCCGCCCGCCGTGGGGAGGACCCCATGTTGACGTATGCGACGAGGTGGGGGCCTAACAACAGGCGAGGCTGTGCCACCCGCACCCTGCCATTCGGACCGCGGGGAACTAGGAAACGCCTGAAAACCTGCTCCAGGATGCACGCCAACATGCAGTGTATGCGCCTGCAAGGAGACAGGAGGGGCCGAAGTGTCGACCTCCATGGGGCCGAGGCACCCGACGGGCGAAGACGACATATGGTCCGGAGCGGGCAAGAGTGCCACGTCGGAGGACAACTGGTCACGGGAAGCGATCGGCGGCGCGTGACCCAGGAAGGCGCCCGGCGGTTGCAGCGACGCGTCCACTGCGGGCGTCGCCGGCAGGAGAACAGGCTGCGGCGGGGGCGGCGGCGGCGGCTCGTCGCCATGGGGCAAAATGGAAGGCAGCGTCGGTAATATCTGGGGCCGAGGCGAGCCAGTAGATGGGTCCCAAGGGCGCTGACCGGACGGCACCGTCGCTGAAAGCAGACGGGGAGCGACAGATCCCGTGCGACGACAGAGGCGCAGCTGATTGAGATGCCGACGCATCTCACCACAGGCCCCCAAAACCAGATACATAGCGCGGCCGAGGCAGCGAAGAATGCGCCCTTCGAGCCAACGCCGTGAACCTCGATAGTGGCGGTAGTAGACAACGTCGCCTGGGGCAAAAGCAGGTGTCTGCCGCTGGACAGGAACCTGATGCGGCGGTGGTAGCAAAGACATCAAGGTTCGATGAGGGCGACCGTGGAGCAACTCAGCCGGCGAGCGACCATCTCGGGGCTGAGAGCGATACGAGGACAAAAAGAGCAATAACACGTCCTCCCGAGAATGCGACTCTTTCAACTTCAACATCTGTGACTTGAAAGTCCTGACCAATCTTTCAGCGGCACCGTTTGACTGTGGCGAAAACGGCGCGTACGTCAGATGTTGAATACCATTGGCCTTGCAGAATGACTGAAATTCTGCGGACATGAATTGTGGGCCATTGCCGGAAACAATAGTCTGTGGAAGACCTTCAATGCAAAATATAGCAGATAACGCTTGGATGGTGGCAGATGACGTCGTGGAAGACATCCGGACAACAAAAGGAAAATTACTGAATGAATCTACCACAACCAACCATCGAGCATTCCATAATCGACCAGCAAAATCGATGTGTAAGCGTTGACAAGGGGAAGTGGCTTTTGGCCATGCAAAGAATTTGCGCGGTGGTGCTGAATGTTGTGCGGCACACACCATGCAAGAAGAGCACATATTCGTAATCGCGGCATCGATTCCGAACCAAGTACAGTGCTGACGAGCAAGTTGTTTCATTCTCACTATACCCCAATGTCATTGGTGGAGAAGCTGTAAGACAGAGGACTGTAACGAACGTGGTACCACGACCCTGGACTGATCATTATCTGAACGCAACAGCAAAACACCACGTCGTACAAAGAGTCTCTCCTGGTGAGCAAAAAATCGGCGAACCAACGTATCGCTGATCCGTGACATTTACAAGGGCCATTGCGTAGCAACAAAACACAGAACGGTAGCAAGGACAGGGTCGGCAGCTGTGGCTGTAGCTACACGACGAAAATCAATCGGAAACGATTCGACCACGTCATCGGTTTCCGAATCAATGAACATGCAAGCAAGTTCGGAGGAATCGAATGCTCTATCCTCAGCAACAGGCAAACAGGACAACGCATCGGCGTTTCCGTGCTTAGCAGTGGACCGAGACTAGATATCGTAGCAGTAATGCGAGAGGAAAATAGACCAACGAATGAATTTCTGCGCTGTACGTGGAGGTACAGGCTTGGTCGGATGAAAAAGCGATGTCAAAGGTTTGTGGTCTGTGATGATGGTAAAGCGACGATCATACAAGAAATCATGAAACTTTGTAACACCAAATACGAGAGCCAATGCTTCTTTCTGGATCTGTGAATAATTTTTTTGCGCAGACTAGAGCAATTTGGACGCAAAGGCAATAGGGCGATCGTGCGAACCATCTTTGTGCGCAAGCACAGCACCGATCCCGAAATCCGATGCATCCACCATCAACAAAAGGGGCTTCTGGGGATCGAATGGCGTAAGGCAAGTATTGGAAAGCAACGCCGATTTCAACTGGCGAAAGGTGCGTTCGCATTCCGTCGTCCAGACGAACGGAACACCTTTACGGCGGAAGCGATGAAGCGGAACTGAAATGGAAGAGGCGTGTGGGACATAATTGTTATAGTAATTTATTATCCCCACCACAGTCTGTAGCTGCTTCAAATTCTGCGGCGAAGGCAAGTCTTGTATGGCACGGAGGTGCTCTGGACTGGGATGTATGCCTAGGGCATTGAGTACTTGTCCCAGGTAGGGCAAGTCACGAGCAAAAAACACACATTTGTCCTTCCGCAAGCGAAGACTATTTTGTCGAAAGACCTGAAATAATGTTCTGAGATTGGCTAAATGTTCTTCTTCCGTCTTCCCGGAGATCACAATATCGTCCAGATAGTTTGCTGCAGTAGGGACCGACGCACAAACAGTTTGTAGATATTGCTGAAACAATGCAGGGGCGGATGCACACCCGAATGGCAGTCGTTTGAATCGATACAAACCAAGATGCGTGGTAACCACCAAAACGCGCTGGGATTCTTCGTCCACCGGTATTTGCAAGTACGCATCTGCTAGGTCCAACTTCGAAAAATATTTACCCGGGCACAGTTTGTCAAAAAGAGCTTCCGGGCGGGGTAAAGGAAAAGTTGCAGTCACTAGTTGTGGATTCACTGTTGCCTTGAAGTCCACACAAAGTCTCAATTTTCCGGAAGGTTTTGGCAAAATTACTAAGGGTGATGCCCAGAGAGAAGCCTGTACACGTTCAATTACACCTTGTGATTCCAAATCGTGTAATGTTTTTGCGACCTCATCACGCAATGCGTGGGGAACATTGCGCGCTCTGAAAAATTTCGGTTGCGCGTTTACTTTCAGTTCCAAATGTGCTTTATAGTTCTTAGCGCAATCGAGGCCCGGTGCAAAAATGTCTTAAAATTCGTCACATAGACGAGAAACACTGTCGGAAGGCATAGTCTGGTTCACTGATAGGACCTGATTTACTATAGACAAGTTAAACAACTGAAATAAATCGAAACCAAACAAGTTCACTGCAGAAGAAGAACGAAGGACGTAAAATGACACAAGTTTTGTTTGTCCCTTGTATGTTGCAAGAAGGCTCCACTGTCCTAATACAAGGATGTCTTGACCTAAATAGCTAGTTAACAGTTGCGGCACGCAACGGTGGTGTGCCCAGCAGTATGTAAGTGTCATGATTGATCAGTGAAACTGCAGCCCCGGTAACGATCTGGAATGGTATCACTTTGTCGTTAATGTCCAAGTCCACAAAAAGTTTATTGCCCTGCTGACGACAAGAGCGACTGTCTCGTGCAATGTGAACTGACACTGGTACAAAATCACTTGCGACTTGACGGGAGTTCCGGCGATGTCGACGCACACTATTTGTGGGACGAACACAGCCACTGTTAGAGAAGGTGGCACTGGGCGGAGTGGAATGGACTATATGAATTTCCATGGGTGAAGTTTCGCGAGCCTGAGTATCCTTGGATCGATTCCGATTCCGGCGCGAAGCAAAGGTCCTGGAATGATTTTGAGTTTCCGATCTGAGCTTTTTCTGGCAAACACGTTGGACATGTCCCTTTTTATTACAGTAAAAGCAAATAGCTTGGTGTGACGGGCAATTCTCACGCGAATGTCTAGTAGTACACCGCGGGCATGGTTTTAGCACTGCATTTGCTTGCCGGTGTGGTGCACGTGGCTGAGAGCCTGGCGGCAGTGGCATGGCTGGGCGCGAGGGCTGTTTACTGTTCCATGCAGCTCGCCCAGCGGGCTGGTTAACCTGACACACGGGTGGCGAAGTTGCAAATGATTCCTGAGCAAAGTCAAGTGTGTCCTGCCGATCCAATATGTCCATCACTTGTTGAAGGGAGGGATTGACTAGTTTCAAAATCTGTTCCCTTATATGAACATCAGAAACGTTCTGTGCAATTGCATCATGTACCATAGTATCTGAATAAGGGAGTCCACAGTGACACTCAAAAGCACAATCCCTAGTAAGGCCTTACAAGGTTGCAACCCACTCCCGATTAGTCTGACCTGCCATATATCTTGTACGAAAGAAGGTATACCGTTTAGCAACTACATTGACTGAGTCTTTGAAATATGCATCTAATGCAGACAAAATTTCGTCGTAGGACAGAGTTGCTATGTCGCGTCGGGGAAATAATTTGACTATTACACGGTACGTTTGTACGCTGACCGAAGACAACAAAAACGGCTGCCGCTCGTTACCTTGAATTCTGTAGGCGGCGAGATGGAATCCAAATTGGCGTGACCACTCCGTCCAGCTTTCCAGTGCAGCATCAAAAGGACGAAAAATTGGTGCAACTGCGTGTTGTGGCTGCCTTAGCGGTGGAGCGGCGGCTGCCGCATCGTTTTGCATCGCATGTTGACCCTGGACGAGCTGTCCTAGGGCATCCAGTAAGGCCTGCGTCTGCTGATTCTGTAAGCGATAAAATTCGGACAGTACATCTGGAGATGGTGGCGAAGCCATTACACAAGTAAATCAGGGCAGTATAGTTAAGAACGCGGTATTGCCTCGTCGCCAATTTTGTGGTTGGCAGGAGAGCCAACACCGTGTTACTAGAGGAAGCCGAAAGGCACACGTTTTAGCTCATGCAGGCTGGTGTGAGGTCTGGAACAGGACAAGGAAATTAGAATTTAGAAAAACGGACGTAGCTGGTGGAATACTTGACTTAATCCATTAATGGTGAACGTCGCTCTTGACGGTACATTATTCACAGCATCAATAGTAACTGGTAATGGCGCCTTGCTAGGTCGTAGCAAATGACATAGCTGAAGGCTATGCTAACTATCGTCTCGGCAGATGAGAGCGTATTTTGTCAGTGAACCATCGCTAGCAAAGTCGGTTGTACAACTGAGGCGAGTGCTAGGAAGTCTCTCTAGACCTGCCGTGTGGCGGCGCTCGGTCTGCAATCACTGATAGTGGCGACACGCGGGTCCGACGTATACTAACGGACCGCGGCCGATTTAAAGGCTACCACCTAGCAAGTGTGGTGTCTGGCGGTGACACCACAATTACAGCAAAGGGGGAGGTCGTCGATATTCTACGCCCCGTTTTGTTGACCTTAGCTGCAAGTAATCTTGGGCTTAAATTTCTGCTAGATAATGCTTGCCCAAGTTCCTACTGCTGGTCTCCGTGTTTGCCAAACCCTACCTTGGTCAGCAAGGTCTCCGGATCTCTCCTAAACTGAGACCGTTTGGAGCATTGTGGTTATATCGCTCTAACCATCTCGGGATTCTGACTATCGAAGGCGCCATTTGCACAGTTTTTGGCACGCTATCCCTCAGGAGGACATCCAGCAACTCTATCAGTGCCAAACCCAGACATTGCTTGCATAAGGGTAAAAGATGGACCAACGCTTTATTGACTTTGTTTGTGAGGATAAATCATTGAATTTTTATGAAATTTTAATCATTTATTTGTCTGTACTATTACATCACATATGCCGATATCTGTCCCATCCGGATAATTCCTTCGTGAAACGTCGTTTTTTTGTGCTAAACTCTATTTTGATCTGTAGGGTCATTACGTTTTCAGAATTTTAACAGAAAACCATTTCTTCATGCATGTCGGTCCTCTAACATCTTCCATTGCCGTTGGATGTGCGGTTCTGTATTGCTTTCGAATTTACTAAACGAATCTGTGACTAATCGACTGCTTTCCTTTGGTTCTTCTTTTTTTTGTTGTATCAACCCGACCTGACAAGTTCCTAGTCTGTGTAGCAATACTCAGGTGTCGGCCAAATTAGTATTGTTGGCTTCCTCCTTGGTGGACCATATTTATTGACTATTCTCCAAAAGAATCTCAGAGTAGCATGTGCCTTTTCTAGGATTAGTTTTATGCGTTCATTCTTCATTAAAGAGCATACTCCGTGGTATTTAATGGTTATGTTTGCAGCGGTTTCTCGGCAATCGAGTAATCAAACAATAAAGTGACATTCTACCTTAAAGTAGTTCATTTTGAGAGTCAACAGGCAAACACTACACCAAGTGCCGATTCTCTGAAGGTTTTCCTGCGCTTTGCGACATTCTTATGGTGTTATGCCGGCCGGAGTGGCCGATCGGTTCTAGACCCTACAGTTTGGAACCGCGCGACCGCTACGGTCGCAGGTTCGAATCCTGCCTCGGGCATGGATGTGTGTGATATCCTTAGGTTAGTAAGGTTTAAGTAGTTCTAAGTTCTAAGGGACTGATGACCACAGTAGTTAAGTATCATAGTGCTCAGAGCCATTATGGTGTTATGATTTTACGAACTGTATCCTGAAACTTCAGAAGATATACTCTAGTTCTTTTAGACTGTGAACCTCCACTAACTTAACATTTCACTAACCACAAATTTTAGCTTCTTTCGAAACTATAGTCACTAGCGTGTCACTAAACATCAAACCATCACCATTTATGTTAAGTATTGGCGCATATGCCTGAAATGATATGCAATGATCATTCCATCACCTCACACTTCCCAGATCCACTGGGTGAATAACCAGGATCACATAATTTTCGTGTTCAGTGACCACGGAAAGGCCTACGATCGTAAAATGCATTGGAATCGCCGCTTCAAGCTCTTCATTGCGATAATATTGTCAGCCATGCTGCCCCCTTCTTACCCAGCCATGTAATTGTTAATAACTGTAATGCACCTGTCCTTCATTTCAGCGGCTGTGCTTCTCTAAAAATCGCCCTTTCCAGGCTATTTTACGGAATTATTGACGTCAGTCATCAACCACCTATTGGTCCCTCCTGATAGATGAAACGATAGCATCCGATACAATGAACAGGATCAACGAAATCAGTCTGCATTAAACTGCTTGTTATTATAAAACTATTGGCTAAACAGTTTTCACTGGAATAGAATGTATCAGAACGAACTCAAGGAGATATAAAATACGTGTGTATCTTTGTTTATGATCACATAGTGTTTATAGAAGCAGATATGATACATGTAATATATCTTTGTATTTAAATACAAAGCGTTTGTAGAAGCAACTGTTTAGTCCTCTTTTCTAAGTGAGAAATGTGAATTAGGTGATTCCATTTTGGTAGAGGCAGGTGGTAAGAATTTCTTATAAGATATGTAGGCGTTTCCAAATTCCAGTTGCGACATAAGATGCATTATCCTGCTATTTATACTAAACCTGAAATATCTACTGTCACATATAAACTCTAAAGTCAAAGATACAGTATTAGGGATATAATGTGCTTGCCTCTAAACTTATCTTGAAAATTTATGATAACGAATCTTTCCAATCTGAAAAAAAAAGTCTATGTCGTGCATCCACGTAGTTTCACACATTAACTAAATTTATAATTCATGTGTCTCATGAAATACACAAGGTAGAGAAATTGTATCTTAAAAGCATTTGCTTAGGATGACAATAATTGTACCGTTGATGAAAACTGTGTTATTTGTCTAGTCATATAACTAAAAAGTTGTAGTGGTTCAATGAGATACCACCCAGCAATCAACAGGGGCTTTCAAAAATGAATGACGTTGCTTAAACGGATTTTTAAATATCAATATAATTTATATTCTGATAACAAATTTACATTTTGAAAGACAATGCAGGTAGTTACAGAACATAGTTTATTTCGACAGAACATTTATACAACAGAGACGGGGGAGTACAGCCTTTATTCGTGGAGCTCCTTCTCCTTGTCCTCGTACTTCTTGCTGTAGGTGCCGTCGGGGTCGTACTTGGCCTTGAGCTGCGCCCAGACGTCGGGCTTGTGGTTGATGAGGTGCTTCAGCACCTTCTTGGTGCCCTCCTTCTGCTTCTCGTTGCACTTGGCGCACTCGTTGCTCAGCGCGTCAGGAATGACACCTGCAAGCAGAAAAACGTACGAGTATTAGTAAACCTGGGCCACATCATGTGTGAAGCACAGCCTGGAATACCCGTCAGTGAATAAAATTCTTTGTGCTCAGAGTTTGCTTAGAAGACTGCTACTATTACAGACCGCTGTGGAAACTACTATCGTTCCTTAATTCTTAAGTAATGATCGCTTTGTTTTAGGAACTTGACATCTGAAAGGCATAACATGAACTAAAAGTCGGTTATCATCTCGTTGCAAACTTCCAAGGTACTGATGTCCGTTGCTCAGTCAACAAGTGCACGTATGAGCACAACACAAGCTCACAAGCTTAGATTAAGTAATAATACTGATCATATCCCATATTATAGGTAGCACATAAACAATAATTAATGCGTTGCGAAGTCAAGGAGTCCAATTATGATTGTGAAATTCTAACAACGATTTATAAAGGGTATCCCATAAAACGTGTTTAAGTTGCAGCAGACTTATTTTCTACCTATTGGGCTCATAATATTTCAATCTTTTTAGTTGAGAAATTAGAATGATATGGAGTAATTGTAACATAACAAAAAACACCATTATCTACTGTGATATTTACTGTAGTATGTATTAATCGTATTTCATTCTTTCGTTGTATAGTTTTTTATTATTGGACTACAGTGATATACAAGGCGGCCAGAAACCGTCTGTAAAGCTGCATGGGTGTTGCGGGTTACTTTGTACTGAGAAATAATTGTTAAGCAAAAATGGGATACGCTGTATCGTTTCAGAGTTCATTAGCACGGAAGTTAGCTAGTTAGGGTGCTGGGCGCGCAAATTCAAGTGACTCGCCAGAGACGGTGTCGTCACACGTGTTCTTCGTATGGTTTTCTAAAACCAAATAAGGGAGCGATACAAGAAACTGGACATGGATGGGAGCGAGGTGGAGCCCGAGCCAAAGGATGAGCAGTACCGTGCGCTATTATCTACTCTATGAGAACCGCTGACTATCCCTAAGAGCTTTTCAGACTGTATATTTCTGAAACTAGATGAAGATATTTATATTGAAGCAGTGTAATTGCTACTGACACCAAATTTATTCTCTACTGTGCACTGGACAGGATTAAATTTGCCACTGAGGTTTAACACTGCGATTATGGTATTAACGCACGAAAGCTAGGACATCATTTACAAGCTCAACCGCCTGTAATATCGCTGATAAAAATCCAACACTGAAGCTGCTTTCAGTATGACAGTAATCTCTGTGATACTGCTTCCTCTGTTTGTACACAGTGAAAAACTAATTTACTTCTTCTTTAATTTAGTTACCAGACTGTCGTCTGATACATCAAAGTCCCCCATATCCATCTATCCTTAACAGTTGTCTCATTTCTCCCTATGCCCCAAATCTAGAGGACTAAGAAATTTCTGCTAGGAGTTGCAACAAATTTTTATTGCTTCTCCCTCATCTAGCTACAGACTATTTACTTTTTGGCGCCTTGTTACACGTCACATGGTAACAATGTGTGTAAATAATTTCCACAGACATCTTTCCTAGCAAATGCCCTTAAACATCTTTTCGTCTTTTACCTCTGCTGTATGGTAATTGAACTGAGAAGCTAAGTTAGACTTCAGCACAGGCGGAAATATATAGATGTGAAACGAGCTTTGGCGTGTAGTAATGGAGGAGTGCAGGAGTGCTGCTCATTACTCTGTATATCTCTTCGATAAAATTTGAAGGAACGTGAGGATATTTACAAATAGTGCTATTATATGTAGGAAACTTGTGACGCCTAGAAACTGCACCAAAACGCAGGAGGACCGACGCTTGGTGCAGCACTGACAGTGTATAAATTAACGCAGTGCGGAGAAGTAGGCGCGAAAGTCCAATACTGTTTGGTTATAGTAACAATGCCAAATCAATAAAAACCGGAAAAGTCTCGGAGCATCTGTGCTGAGCGACCAGAAGTGGAACGATCATATCAGACGAGTTGTAAGAACGACAGGCGACAGACTGCGTTTCGATGGAAGAACCCTAGCGAGATGTAGTTCATCTACGAAGGTATAATCATACGACAGACGACCGAGGCTGAGTATTGTTCGGCAGCCCCTTTCCTTACCAGACGGGGTTAAAAGAGGAGGTTCAGCATGAATTGTCATGTTTTTGTTTACTTAGAAAGTAACTGAGCTGCTCAATAAACCTCAATAACAGACACCTCGAGAGACGCGATGTGCCTCAGAGAAGGAAATAAAGAACTAAAAGGGGAACAATAACGCAATATATAGACGTGATAAAATGAATGTGGTGGTTCAATGACACCTAGTGTAAACAGAACATGAAAGGAGGAAGTTATAGTGGTACTGAAGCTCCTTCCGCCACACATCGTGATGTTACGTGCTTAGGATCGATTTAAACATTGATCTAGCTCCAGTTTTACATTGAAACTGGTTAGTATTAGAACTTCGCCCACAATAACTTCCATAGAGAAGGGCTTTTAGCGGATGTATGTATTTTATGAGGCTATAAAATAATGAATAGTAGGGAAAGTTGTTGCGAGAACCAGGCAACTTACTCTTGAGCTCCTTGCCATCGGCGGTGCAGTTGGATTCGTCGTCCTCCATCAAGCACTGGACGTACTTGTTGAGCAGGCGGTCGTTGGCGAGGATCTCGTCCAGGTTGACGTTGTCGTACTTGGTGGTGTACTTCTCCTCCGCGGCGGCGACCACAATGACGGCTAACGCCGAGACGAGTACCAGGGCGGCCTTCATGTCTGCTGGGAGGTGAGTCTGCGGTGCCGGGTTCACTGCTGATGCGGACACTCTCCTCCAGCGAGTATATATACAGCAAGCAGGGTCCCCCACCACGCGGCTGCTGACGTCATTGACGTCCCGGGAGGCGTTTTTGCTTCTCAAGCCTGGTGTGTTTTTCCATTTCGCTTTACAGGTAATTGTTTTACTCTCACGTGAGTTTTACGTAGCTAATATCCATATCGGTACGATATTACGATGCGTGTGTCATTCCGAATTACGATGCAAAGTTCCCAAGGAAGAGGCGCGGCGGCTACTGCAGCCTTTATGAAATGTAAGAAATGTATTTGCAGCTGCGTATAAGGACAACCGTCAGCTGTATAAATAATGTAATGACGGCAATGAAAATTTGTGCTGGGTCGGTACTCGAAGCCGGATTTCCCGCTGTCGCGTTACCATTAGGCTATCCGAGCACGACTCATGGTCAGAACCAAAATTCCGTATGTAGTCAACCAGGCGTCTACAACTTGTACCCATTCATCCATTATACAGGGTGTAAATTTTAAGTTGACAAACCAGAATAACTCGAAAAAAATAAGCTTCACACGAAAAAATATGTAGAATTCAAAGTTGATTATTTTCGAGGGGGACATCTGCTGGTGCTAAAATTAACCCGCCACCCCAGTCCCCTGGGTGTGGGGCGGGAGGCAACTTTTAAATTTCAAATGGGAGCCCCCACTTTTTATTGCAGAGTCAGATTCTACATAAAAACCACTTACATTTTGTCTTAAACATTTGTTTTGATTCTTGGAAGTTAGCGCTGTAATCCAAGAAGATTCATGTTCTTATTTTTGCGTGGAAAATGGTCATGGATAAATAGAAAGTACTTATTTACTTCGTAAATTTTGATTCGCTAAAACTAAAACTCTCCCTCTCTCCCCATAGGGTGGCGTTTGAGAGAGAGGAACTACAGTTTTACAAATGTTGACCCAAACATCCGAATACGGGGAAAAAATTAATATTTGGGTCAAATAATCAACTTTGAATTCTACACATTTTTTCGTGTGAAGGTTATTTTTTTCGAGTTATTCTGGTTTGTCAACTTAAAATTTAAACCCTGTATATATTCCCGTACAGGGGAGACATTTTACTTGAAAGTCGCATGTTCGCTAATTCGGAATAACATAGGCACTGCAATATCGTATTTATCCGCCGACACCGGCCAAGCGACTTTCAACAAAAATGTCTCCGCTGTACGGGAATATACACAATGGATGTATTAGTACAGGTTGTAGGCACATGGTTGACTACAAATGGAAGTTTGGTTCTGGCCATGAATTGTGCTCGGGTAACCAAATGGTAACGCGACAGCTCGCGATAAGCGGGAATTCCGGGTTCGAGCCCCCGTCCAACACAAATTTTCTTGTCATCAATCCATTATACAGCTGATGGTTGTCCATATTCGCAACTGCGAATACATTTCTTGTATTCAATATCCATACCATTTGTGAATGAATCATTATCCTCCTTTATTGTGATCCGATGGTTAGTGCTTCTTATGCGGACATTGTGCCTTTAACTTTCACACTTTCGTGACATTGACGATGCGTTTAGAGGTCGATGTGCTTGAAGGGCAGGTGTAGGCCAAAATACATAATGACATTTAAACATCCATAACACTTACAGAACTACAGTCAATAAGCAAAACGTGAGGAGAATATTATGTAGAGCATAGTACACGATATACTCTGCAATTTTTGTTTGATAATGTTCATGGACGTGCATTATATGAGGATTTGAATGTGTAATTAGCAACGTACATTTCATGTACCTTTTCTCATAATCTAACCAAGTACTAAAGCTGAAACTTTACATCTTACTTAAGCGTAAAAGGCTGGTAAAACATGTGCAACAGATTTTTTTGAAGCTCTAGCTACAATCAAATTAACTTTTCACTTTTACGTAACCCTATAAAGTAAAGGAGAACCCTTCCAACCACACAGAACACAAAGAAAAATTGCTGTACAGTATTATTAAGTAAGTGATTTTCAAGAACTGTGTCAAATTTCAGGACGTGAGCTTTTATAGCGCCTGAGGAAAGGCACATTATATCTCAAAAAATCAATTTATAGCAAATCTCTTTTTAAAGATTTTATTTCAGTTTTAACAGTATTGCCTTACCTCTAGCCACCAATGCTGTCCGTACCCATAACCCTTCTTCTGTTCCTTGTCTTCCGGCAGTGATCTCTTTCTCTGCTTCCTCTGCGTAACCAACTTTTGCATAGTTTCTTCTGCTGCGTGGGCTCTGTCAGTGGCAGTCTTCAGTGTGAATGCATCTGGATGGAATCCTAATCTCTGGAGGCACTTAATCCGTCCTACATTTCCTCTGTCAGACACTAGACAGCTATCAGATGCAGCTGTCTTCACAACATTTGATGGCACATATACCTGTTTTTGGACAATACATTCATATAAGGTGATTGTAGTTCCTATCCGCATTTTGTGTTTTTCCGTGTACACATTTTTTCAGCAGTTCAGGATTGGCTATGTATCTGAAAGTTACCTTTCTAACATTTAAAATAGGAAGTATCAAACCATGCTTTCATTGGCTTTTCCCGAAGATATTTGCACCACTATATGTGACAGAGGAAGTTCTGAGAATTAACATCTGCGGAAAGTTTGTGGAAGACTATTGTGCACACTACTGTTTAATTATTTGCACACTGTGTACACGGTCCCTGATAGATTTTCCATAATATATTTATGATGTGTGAATTTGTTTGACAACCTCGCTGTGGTAATCCATCTTGTAATTAATAATTTATAAACAGAGAAAAATTTGGGTATAATCTTTGTGACAGCCTTCTAGATACATCTACAGTTCGTTTAGACTTTGTGACCGAAAAATTGGCACAGAAATATGGCTAACATTGAGAAGGCATGGATCACAGATCCGAAGAAGGGGGAATGGCAAGTACTAGTGACCAAAGAAATAATTTTAAAACGTATTTGTTGACGGATAGAAGCATCAGTCTAATGAATTATGCAACAAAATATTTCGATTTTTTTCGCTATTTTCCCTACAACTATTCTTAAATTATTGAGGCCAAACCTTACAGTTTAGAGCGTTCTAATAAAGACATTCCAGATCCCTGATTTGCTGAAGTAGCAGTACACTCCTTCTGACTGGTTATTGACTACCATTCTACATAATGTAGTGGATGTTGTGCTTTCACTTATTAAATAGGAAAGTGAAAACTTGTGGCACTGGCGTAAATTACGTATCAGCCCCCTCATCGACTAGCTTCCATACTAGATACACTGCATGGCTGACTATCTCCTCTCATTGTATAGATCTGATTCACATATTTTACGCTTCACTATCTCTTACGCCTTGCGGTATTAGAATATTGTAACTTACATTTCATTGCGTTGTTCGAACTGCTCATTTTGGCTTGAACAACAGTTATAAGACCAGTTTGCCCTGCTTGTTTCCTACTCTGTAACATTATCAAATTTAATTTTTTAGGAGAATGATATTTCATGAAACTAGTATTTCTTCACTTTCGTTCTCATTGTGTATCTACTCTACTCTGATTTATGGGTTAGTATATGCGAATCAACACTCTTTTCCTTTTACTTTGAACTACTTATCAGCGCGCAGAACTCAATCACTTCTTGACTTTTGGCAAGTAAACCGATCTTGATTCGTCCCAGCGGTTCGAAGCGACGTGAATAATTTTTCACAACACCACGCATTAGGAACTGGGTATAACGCTCTGCTCCACAACATTTCCTTCGAGGGCAGTTTTTAAAAAAGTAGGCAGACTTGCATTCAGCAAAAGCTTAGGACATGACACAAATCTTTTGATTAATGATCACTTAAGGACAGATTGCAACAGATATCCCGCAGATGGAATCCCATTGGCATCTTTGCTGGTAATAAACCCAGATAATCCAAACTTTAGGTATTGTTTATGTAATGTTAAGGTATCGTCAAGACGAAGGTACAGCTATGGTGAAAATGCTTTCGTTGGAGGAACCTAAACGGTTGCCGTGTTGTGCCCTTTCTGTTCACAGCATTTTATTTTTCTGAATCATGAGTCTTCTGACTGATTTGTTTTGGCCCGCCATTAACACCTGACCAGTGCTTACCTTTTTATTTCAGAGTAACACTTGCAACCTACGACGTCAACTATTCGCTGTATGTATTCCAATCTGTCTTCCTCTACTGTTTTTACTCTGTACAGATCTCCCTTTAGTACGATGGAAATTATTCCCTGATGCTTAACAGATCTCCTATCACACTGTCCCTTCTCCCTGTCCGTGTTTTCATATATTCCTTTCCTCCTCGATTCTGCGACGAACCTACTCATTCAGTTCGTTATAGTTCCACCTAATTTTCAGCATTCGTCTATACCACAACATCTCAAAGGCTTCGATTCTCTTCTGTTCTGATTTTCCTACAGTCAATGTCTCGCTACCATACAGTGCTGTGCTCTAGGTGTACATTCTCAGAAATTTCTTTCTCAAATTAGGACCTATGTTTGATACTAGTAGGCTCCTGTTGTCCAGGAATGCATTCTCGCCAGTGCTAGTCTGCTTTTTATAGCGTCCATACTCCGTCTCTCACAGGTTATTCTGCTGCCCACGTAGTAGAATTTCTTAACTTCGTCTACTTCGTGATTCCCAATTTTGTGTTTAAGTTTCTCACTGTTCATTTTGCTGCTATTTCTCATAACTTTTGTCTTTCTTTGCTTTACTCTCAACCCATATTCTGTACCCATTAGACTGTTCACTCCATTCAACGCATCCCGCAATTCTTCTTCACTTTGACTGAGGATAGAAATGTCATCGGCTAATCTTATCACTGATATCCTTTCACTCTGAATTTTAATTCCACTTTTGAACCTTTCTTTAATTCCCCTTATTCCTTCTTTGATGCTTCTTGAAGTATAGACTGAACGGCAGGGGCGAAAGACCACATGCCTGTTTTATGCACTTTTTAATCTTAGCACTTCGTTCTTGGTCTTCCAGTCTCATTGTTCCCTCTTGATTCTTGTACATGTTGTACATTACCTGCCTTTCCTATTTTTGTCAGAATTTCGAACATCTTGCGCCATCATACATCGACGAACCCTTTCTCCAGGCCCATACACCCTATGAATGTGTCCTGGGTTTTCATCAGTCTTGCTTGCATTATCAACGGCAACGTCAGAACTGCCTGTCTGGTGCCTTTACCATTCCTAAAGCGAAACCGATAGTCATCTAACACTTCTCAGTTTCCTTTTCCATTCTTCTGTATATCATTCCTGTCAGTAACTTGGATGCGTGAGTTTGAAGTTGATTGTGCGATAGTTGTCGCACTTGTCGGTTCTTGTAATCTTCGGAATTGTTGGCTGATGTTTTTCTGAAAGTGTGATGGTGTATTGGAAGTCTCATACATTCTGCCCTGTTCAATCTGTACATCAAAGAAGCAATGAGAGAAATAAAAGAAAGGTTCAAGAGTGGAATTAAAATTCAGGGTGAAAGATTATCAGTGATAAGATTTGCTAATGACATTGTTATCCTCAGTGAAAGTGAAGAAGAGTAGTAGGATGTGTTGAATGGAATGAACAATCTAATTGGTATAGAAGATGGGTTGAGAGTAAATCAAAGAAAGAGGAAAGTAATGAGATGTAGCAGAAATGAGAACAGCGAGAAACAGCATCGAAATTGGGAATCACGAAGCAAACGAATTTAAGGAATTCTGCTAGCTACGCAGCAGAATAACGTGTGACAAACGGAGCAAGGGTGACATTAAAAGCAGACTAGCAATGGCAAAAAATGCATTCCTGGCCAATAGAAGTCTGTTAGAATCAAACATAGGTCTTAACTTAACAAAGAAATTTCTGAAAATAATAGTCAGGAGCGCAGCATTTTATGGTAGCGGGACATGGACTATAGGAAAACCAGAAGAGAAAAGAATCGAAGCCTCTGAGATGTGGTGCTACAGAAGAATGTTGAAAACTAGGTGGAACGATATCGTATGGAATTAGGAGGTTCGCCGCAGAATCGGTGAGGAAAAGAATGTAATGAAAACAGTGATAAGAAGAAGGGACAGGACGGTAGCACATGTGTTAAGGCATCGGGGAATAACCTCGATGGTATTAGAGGGAACTGTAGAGGATAAAAACTACAGAGGAAGGCAGAGACTGGAATGCAGCCAGCAAACAGTTGAGGACGTAGGGTGCAATTGATACTCTGAGAAGAAAAGTTGTCACAGAAGTGCGATTAGTTGCGGGTCTCATGAAACCAGTCAGGAGAACGATGACCCAGAAAAGAAAAAGGGCAAGGGCACGTTGGGACGGAGATTTATATAGCTATACATGGGGAAACAGAACAGCTACTATTAAACACCTGACACGTTCGATTCCGGTATTAAGGCACATTATCACTGTTTCATAGTTATCTGGAAATTAGATTCAAATTGTCTTTTCCATCTGTCAGAGTACTGAAATTAGGATATTCGTATTTTTTAACGGAATTTTATACACGTTTAATAGTGTAGGAAACTCTTGAGAAGAAAGAGGTACAGCGACAGTGAGTCCATGGGAGACAGGAAGGACAACGCCACACATTACCTGAAAGATGAGCGTGTCAGGCGGATGGAAAACGATAAACGTGGCTTCCTTTCCCAAGAGAATCTCCCAGGTGAACTCGTGTATCTACGCATCTCGAAGTCGACCACCGTTACGATCTGCAGATTCTGTTTCTTTTAACTGTGTGTGTGGTGATGAGAGGCAGACTGCATCTTTAACACAAATGGAAGCAATCGGCTTCTTTGGCTTGGTCACTTCTCATTATTTCTCGTCTTGAGGACAGGAGGTATGTGAATACTTGTCATCGGATTTTGCACACTTCTGAACACATCGCTAAAGCTGAATTACAGATTTGTTCATTGAACAAGCGCTCACCAACTCCTTCCACAATTTTTTATTCAAAGAACTGCATGGGGATTTCCAGTGTATTGGGCCACGCTTTGTCCTACCGAAATGTGTTTCGTAGAGAAAGGCACATACGCGGTAGACCGTAGGGTTGTTGGATGTATCTGCAGCAGGTTTCACTGCTAATGCAAGTTGATGCGAATATGCCAGACATTGTTCTTTGTAGCGTTCCTTCAAAGTGAAGGAATCTAATTCTGTGATTTTCTGGCTCACTTGTCAGTTTTGAAAATTAGATAACATCACGTAGACGTAACTTCCCGGGCTTGAGCGTATTGTGAATGAGGTATATAGTTCTACATTAACTGTCATACGAAAACTTCTGGCGGTTCATAAATTTTGGACACCTCGCGAATATAAACATTTCATTATCTTATGCATATAAAGAAACATAGTGCAGTGACATTACGTGATGTGTGGTGTGTCATCGTAATTGTTTTAGTGTTATGACATGTGAGAGGAATCTGTCAATTAGCCCCTATATTCCACAGTAGTGAAAGTTTACAGGCCGGCCGAAGTGGCCGAGCGGTTCCAGGCGATACAGTCTGGAACCGCGCGACCGCTACGGCCGCAGGTTCGAATCCTGCCTCGGGAATGGATACGTGTGATGTCCTTAGGTTAGTTAGGTTTAAGTAGTTCTACGTTCTAGGTGACTGATGACCTCAGAAGTTAAGTCCCATTGTTCTCAGAGCCATTTGAACCAAAGTTTACAGAGTACAGCAGACTTACAGAGAATATGCGCCGGTCCAAGTGTACTCAACATGCGCCCGATCGTGGGAGTTATTACTGCGGAATACCAATAACGTAGAGTCAACGAGAGCTCTGTTCATTTTGGTGAAATTAGTTGTAGTTAGTCAGTGGTCCGCACTCGTTTCGAGCGGTTCAGAGTTTGGAGCGTTCAGATTTAGTACTGACAATCTGCATCTCCCAATTGAGTAGATAAATATCCTACGACTCACGTAGAGTTTTCAGTAGAATGCTGAACGATAGGGAAAATTTGGTAACGAATTTAAGGATTGTAGTTAATGATTTGGTAGTGGTAATCAGGAAACGAGATAATTAATCTGAAGGTGCTAATATACGCCGTAAAGAGGTCCTCAATTGACAATTTAGTGAGGAGTAGTTTCCAGAATGTCTACTCTCAAAACAGGAACTGTGCTCTCAGCGTTTGGGATAGGAATCTAATGCCAGAAGCAGTGAAGTATTGCTTTGAGTGCAACAAAAAGGAGCGGTAACGAGTAGTGGATTACTATTTTTTTTAATTTAGACCATATAAAGTGGATAGGTAGCAGTATATCACAGATCATGGTTTGCAAGTCCTGGTGGTGTAGCAAAACTGTAATTAAATGTCTTTTTAACATGAATTCTTGGGTGTTCGTCTAGTTATTGTATTCTACTGTAATTTACACAATTTTAATGAGACGAAACAGGTACACTGATTCAGTTGTAATCTAAAGAAAAAAAAATGTGGATCAGAGGATGAACGTAAAAGAAAGGAAACATATTCCTGTATTAAACAAAACAAATAATAGTGCAATTTCCTCACATCTGATCATGCAAGAAAAGTGTACAAAAATATCGGAAGAATCTATTTCAAGAACAACCATATTGTAGGAATAAAATAAAACAAGGAAAAATAAAGATCGGGGATAGGCACATTAAGTTTTCAGTAATTTTATGTTCAAAGTATGTTTGCCAAAAGTCTCAATAGTAGTTACGAAAGAAATTTACACTCCCAGACATTACTCAGTTTTGCAGAGACATAATTTAACGTTAGGCTAAAGACGGCAATAATCAGATAAAATTTGACGGTATATTTATGGTTGCCACGGCATTCTCAGAGTATTATAAAAATTTTCTTTGTTTATTAAGATTGAAATATGCATGAATATCCACTTACATACACTTAACGATATATTATGGTTATTTGAGCTGTAAGTCGAAGTACTTGAGTATATTCTGCATTAAGTGTACTTAAACTCTTACGATTTCATTGTAACTGACAGTTCCTGCCCATATTTGCTAGTTAATACAACAGATAGTACCGTCAATAAATGTTAAGTATTGCTACCTTAGTGTGAAATAATAGACGGTTAGTACTCAAAATCCTGGCAGAATCACCTTCACATCGTAGAATCAACTTCAACTCCCAATCTTAATATCTTGGTCGTAGAAAATTCAAAGTCTAGGCACAGAGCTTATAGAATGCTTACAAACACAAACAGGTATTTAGATGTTACTTCGCACCACCAACTAGCCCACAAGCTAGCAGTATTCAAGACTCTGTCTTCACGCGCCTCCCCTATCAAGTATAATAACAGTTTGGAATCGGAGTTGGATTTGTTAAAAAGACAATAAAGGCCAATGGCTATGACGGTTTGTCCATAGACAGGGCTTTCACACCAAATATACGCGAAGAAGAAGGACGAGATACTGTCTTCTTATTCTGTTATGTCACTGCTCGTCTCTATGGTTACTGACGAAATTATCAGAGTTCTACATAAAAATGCGACACAAACCACATTTTTCATTCAGAAATAATAAAAAAACTTTATCTATGCAGAACAGGCGTACCTGACTACCTACACACTGAGAGAGTCCAGGAACTGACAGCAGCCACATCTTGGACTTCATCCTTTAATCCGACAATTGATCTTTGGATAGCAATCGGAATCCTTCAAACAGTAGAGTTTGTTGCATGGCCTGCTAATAGAGATTGTTTACAACTCAGATCGTCCGATGCCACAACAAATATCTTTTTGCTATTAGAACACACGTTGCATTCATCATCTCTCAAGAGCATAATAGACAAACATAACTGCATGCAGACACAAAGTGTAAGTTGCGGTCGTATTTTAGTAAATAAATAAAAATATTTTATTAATCCTTCCAAGCCAATTTTTTAACACTTTGTCCCACAAAATCCCTGTCGTAGTGTAATAGAAGACGGGATCGAGAGCGTATGCGCCCAGTCATACACTCTGGAATTTCTCAAAAACGTCTGCGAGCAAGAGGACATCGGCCTCCACATACAGTTTAGCATAGCCCTCTTAATCACAGATATTGAACACCTGCCAAACATTCACTGCATGCCTATACTCTGCATCCATTATGGCAGTGCCTGTGAGTTTGCAGGTGAGTGTGGTTATATTGTGCAACGTGTTTTCGGGGAGTCTCACCATCGAATCGAGGTTATTCCTGTGGAAAGACCTCCTTCTTCGTTACAAGTTGAAAATTTGCTTCGTCACAAAATGCAGCTCGAGTGATATGCAAATCCTCCCGACGCATCGTCTCAGCATGTTTCTGAAGAAGTGCCTGTATAAATCGTAGCGAATCCCGGAAGCGGAGGTATATTCTTGGCATGATTCGCTTGGAATATGAAATGTTTTTTCCACATTGTCTGGTATGACGCTGACTTCATCATTCTCCAACTCAAAATCCCTCAAGTGCTCAACAAGGTAATGAGCATTGTACCCTTTCAAATTATGGAAGAGGACAGGAATGTGTCGTGGCAGTTTGTACTTCAAATTCCAAGCACTGTGCCTTGCACCACGGAACATCCCCGTTAGACGAGTGTCGCTACATGGAATTTCCACTTTTCTGTCCAAAGGCAGGTCACAAACATGACATTTAACTGCCTGCTTGTATTAAGCATCATTATCCTAAGAGTCAGTCGTTGGAATGTTTTTTGTATAAAGTCGGTCTACATCCCGCACATGTGTTTCGATCTCAAAGAGCAACCGTCTCGCAGGATTATCCCTGACATATGAGTCACATTTGTTGTGACTGGATCATATGAGCATACAATTTGATACACTGTCACATACGGTACCTTTCTTCCTGTGAAAGTTGTGTGAGAGACATTGGAATCGCCTTCGGAAAACGTCAGGGGAACTAGTAAGCACTCAGAGCCAGCGTGTGCAACAAAGGGACGTTTTGCCTGTGTACAGTAGACTATTATTAGCCTAAATACATATAGTGCTCCTACTTTCGAATGGAATTCTAACAACATTAAGTTAAGCTTCGTTAGTCGTAAGAGTCTCCTGTATCATCTGATTGGCTTCAATAGGGAATAAGGACTGGGACGAATTGCACTGCCGTGCTTACACTCTGTTTCATAGCTGTAGAACACATCCGCAGAACCCGGCGCAGATCTGACCATTCCACAGAGGACGTATGAAACGTGTCACCCGATAACTGGAAGTGGGCCGTAACACTCCATAAAGCACAAGTCCCATGTTAATCAAACTTTGTGGAGGTGTTCACCATATAACAAAAATTAAATGATTACGCCTACATTGCATTCTGTCCTGGTGTCCATCATCATCAGTATGATGTGTGACCTCCCATGGGCACGAATAAACTGTTGTATTAATTGTGACAGTCTCCGATCGCCATCTTCAGTAATTTCTTGCCATGTCTCTGAAACACGTCCTGTGTAAGTTCATGAAGATTGCTGGTTGGAGTCTGCTATGAAGGTATTCGTCTTCCGATCACATCCCAAACATACTGTATGGATGTACAAATCAGGGGACACGGCAGGTCAGGCAGGAACCCCTAAATTCCTCAAGGCGTTTGTGGTGTGAGCATCAGTTATCATGACTATGTAGACTTTCCCTGCGTATTAGTATATCAAATTATTGTCCGGTTTTCAGCAGGATCGAACTGTTATCTGAGCACAATATTTCAGCGGTCCACCTGGTCACCTTCATCAGGTGACAAAAGCTACGCTGCTCTCGCCGATAACTGATTCCACTCGCAAATGACTGCACTTTATATGCATCGGAAGTACAACAGCGCATGCGCTAGAAACAGAGCGCACGTGTTCAATCATTCCTGCTGCCCCCTGGAGGACTTTGAGGATATGGGCCTGGAAACATCTGTTTTGAAGCCTTGGTGTTTTCTGAGATATGTTGACGATATGTTTGTTGTTTGGCCACATGGAATAGACTCTTTGCACCGGTTACTGGACCATTTTAACTGTCTTCATCCGAATGTCAAATTCACGATGGAAATTGAAAAGGAGGGAAAGTTACATTTTTGGATGCACTAGTTTATAGAAAAGAAGACGGAACTTTTGGACACAGGGTTTACATGAAACCGACTCATACCGACAGGTATTTACATGCTACCCGCTGCCATCCACCTTTTCAACGTACAGGAGTCCTTCGGACCCTGCTTAAACGAGCGTATGCTGTCTCTGA
This sequence comes from Schistocerca cancellata, assembly GCF_023864275.1. Taxonomy (NCBI): domain Eukaryota; kingdom Metazoa; phylum Arthropoda; class Insecta; order Orthoptera; family Acrididae; genus Schistocerca; species Schistocerca cancellata. Next base: position 268,036,295 of record NC_064631.1, on the reverse strand, counting down.
TGCTGAAAATTTACCACAGGAGCTACAACATCTTAACGACGTGTTCAATAATAACGGCTACACGAACCGACAATTCGACGTGCTTTAGAGTTTGGACCTCTACCTGAACCTTCTGAAGACACGTTTAGGTCCGCGGCTTTTCTTCCGTATGCTGCGAATGTGTCCGCCAATATAGGTAGACTTTTGAAGAAATATGAGATCACAGGTGTTTTTCGTCGCCAGCTAAGATTCGCGCAGCCGGCCAGTGTGGCCGAGCGGCTCTAGGAGCTTCAGTCTGGAACCGCGCGACCGCTATGGTCGCAGGTTCGATTCCTGCCTCGGGCATGGATGTGTGTCATTTCCTTAGGTTAGTTAGGTTTAAGTAGTTCTAAGTTCTAGGGGACTGATGACCTCAGATGTTAAGTTACATAGTGCTCAGAGCCATTTTTTTAAGATTCGAGCACTGATTGGCTCTGTCAAAGATGATTTAGGTTTGAGGAAGTCTGGAGTTTACAAAATACCGTGTGAGGCCGGGAAAATTTACATTGGCCAAACTATTCGAACCGTCAACGACAGGTGTATTGAACATCATCGCCATACGCGATTATTACAACCAGATAAATCTGCGATAGCTGAGCATTGCCTTACAGAGGGACACAGGATGTTGTATAATGAGACGCAAGTAGTTGAAAATGCTTAGCGGTATTGGGATTGTGTTCTAAAACAATCTGTAGAAATCAGACTAGTTGATAATATCATTAATTGTGATAATGGAATCCTGTTTTATCAGACATGAAGAAACAACGGCATCTGAATTGGCCGGCTATGAATAATCATTTGTAACGATATATCGGTTTCGACAGAATTCGCCACCGGAGGTGCTGCAACTCTTTTTGCGCCAGGGGGCAGTAGGAATGATTGAGCGTGTGCGTTCTGCATCTAGCCCATGTGTTGTTGTACTTCCGATGCATATAAAGGTGCAGTCATTTGCGAGTGGAATCAGTTATCAGTGAGAGCAGCGTAGCCTTTCTCACCTGCTTATGGCGGCCAGGTGGACCGCTGAAATATTGCGCTCAGATGACAGTTTGATCCGGCTGGAAATCTGACAAGAATTTGATATCAGTTATCGTGCTGGAATGTGCCATTTGGTGCCCTTATGATATACAGCTACATGACTTCTCCGCAATTCACACTTATTTTCTTGGCTCATAGTACCATTTTCAGATTATTTCTTGACTGTTCCACTCCAGAACAGTATTGGGAAAATGTTTCCTTACGAGCTCTGATTTCTGTTACTTCATTACGATGGCCATCTTTCCCAATGTACGTGAAATTCAACAAAATATTTTCGCATTCGAAGGAGAAAGTGGACGACTGAAATTGTGTGAAAAGTAACGAAAATATCCTTGGTTTAATTACTGCCGTCCCTACTAGCGTATCGTATCTGTGACACCCTCTCCATTATTTCACGATAATAAAAAATGGTATGAGAACAGGTTTCACCGTTTTTGCCACATACTGGCTAGCATTCAGCCACCTTTAGCATTTACCAAATCAATTCTGTTGTCACAGAAAATAGCTTTCCGCCCCATGATTCCTGGAGTTGCAGGCTTATAGATCTCGAGAATCGCTGGATGCTATGATCTTTCACCAGATCGTCTACGGACACACTGGCGACTCTCTGAGCGCCACAAGTAGAAGTGAGACTCACTTCGGAACACCACTGATTGGCACTCAGTGTCTTGGTTGATTCTGTCTCCCGGAGAAAACAACCACTCACAGGGAAAGTGAATTGAGTGAAGGTTGCTGGCCGGGGTGCCGAGCGGTTCTAGGCGATACAGTCTGGAACCGCGCGACCCCTACCGTCGCAGGTTCGAATCCTGCCTCGGGCATAGATGTGTGTGATGTCCTTAGGTTAGTAAGGTTTAAGTAGTTCTAAGTTCTACGGGACTGATGACCTCAGATGTTAAGTGCCATAGTGCTCAGAGCTATTTGAACCATTTTTTTTTGATTGAAGGTTCACTGACGAGTGACAACGAAAGAAATAAACTAACCTATATGTACAACTTGGACAGGGTGTTGATCTAAAACAACCAAGTTTGATAACTATGTTGGATCAATTTGGAAACGAAAAAACCTCGATGTCATATTCAGAAGTAAAAATAAATTCAGATAACATATGCGTACAGGACATGAACGTTAGAGGATGGACAAGTTGTATGCTCTCCAACGAGAGTGCAAGGGTACAGTAGAAAAACCATAGACAACATTTTTGTTCATTCCTCATTACTAGAAGGGCATTCTGTTAGCAAAAAGGTGAATGGCCTTTCAGATCTTGATGCACAAATTTTAACTCTAAAAGTTTTTTGTGCTGCAACACATGTTATAATTATCAACTGTTTAGTAAAGCTGATCCAGTTGCTATAGAGACCTTTGTAATCCTTATGAAGGATTAAGAGTGGCAAGATGTTTATAGTGATGATACACTGATTCAGTAGACGATAAATATAATGCTTTTCTCAAGACTTTTCTCATGCTCTTTGAAAATTGCTTTCCGTTAGAACGTTCAGAACAGGGTACTAGCACAAACAGGCAGCCTGGGTGGCTGACTAGAGGGATAAGAATATCTTGTAGAACAAAGTGGCAATTATATCAAAACGTTAGAAACAGTCAAAACCCAAATGCAGCAGCCTATTGCAAACAGTATTGTAAGGTGCTTAAAATGTTATTAGAAAGGCAAAAAGTATGTGGTATGCAAATAGAATAGCTAAGTCTCAGGATGAAATTAAAACCATATGGTCAGTCGTAAGGGAAGTGGCTGGTCTGCAGAGGCAGGTCGAGGATATAGAATCAGTGTGTAGTGGCAATGTCCGTGTCACTGATAATTCGCATATATGTACAGTATTTAATAATCACTTTCTGAATATAGCAGGTGAACTAAATAGAAACCTAGTCCCAACAGGGAATCATATAGCGCTCTTAGGAAAAAGTGTTCCGAGACTGCTACCTGAAATGCTCCTCCACGGTACTGACAAGAGGGAGATTGAGTTAATAATTAAATCACTAAAGACCAAGAACTCTCATGGATATGACGGGGTATCTAGCAGAATACTGGAGTATTGTTCTATGTATGTTAGCCCAGTACTTAGCCATATCCGTAACTTTTCCTTTAGGAGTGATCAGTTTCCTGACCGATTAAAGTACTCGGTAGTGAAGCCATTTTATAAAAAGAGAGACAGGGATAATGTTGACAATTTTAGACCTATTTCTATGCTATCGGTGTTTGCTAAAGTTATCGAGAAGGTTGTATATACAAGGTTACTGGAGCGTTTAAATACACATAATTTGCTGTCAAATGTACAGTTTGGTTTTAGAAATGGTTTAACAACTGAAAATGCTATATTCTCTTTTCTCTGTGAGGTTTTGGACGGATTAAATAAAAGGTTGCGAACGCTAGGTGTTTTCTTTGATTTAACGAAGGCTTTTGACCATTTTGACCACAAAATATTACTGCAGAAGTTGGACCATTATGGAGTAAGGGGAGTAGCTTACAATTGGTTCGCCTCTTACTTTAAGAACAGAAAGCAGAAAGTAATTCTCCGCAATATTGAGAGTGGTAGTGATGTTCAGTCCCAATGGGGCACTGTTAATTGGGGCGTTCCCCAAGGGTCGGTGCTGGGGCCACTGCTATTTCTTATTGATATAAATGATATGCCTTCTAGTATTACAGGTGATTCAAAAATATTTCTGTTTGCTGATGACACCAGCTTGGTAGTGAAGGATCTTGTGTGTAATATTGAAACAGTATCAAATAATGTAGTTCATGAAGTAAGTTCGTGGCTTATGGAAAATAATTTGATGCTAAATCACAGTAAGACTCAGTTTACAGTTTCTAACTCACAATTCAACAAGAACCGATATTTTGATAAGACAGAATGGGCATGTTATAAGCGAGACGGAACAGTTCAAGTTCCTAGGCGTTCGGATAGATAGTAAGCTGTCATGGAAAGCCCATGTTCACGATCTTGTTCAGAAACTAAATGCTGCTTTATTTACCAATAGAACAGTATCTGAAATAAGTGACAGTTCAACACGAAAAGTAGTCTACTTCGCATATTTTCATACGCTTATGTCGTGTGGTATTATTTTTTGGGGTAATTTTTCTGATTCAAAGAGGGTAGTTTTGGCTCAAAAACGGGCTGTTCGAGTTATATGTGGTGTAAGTTGGAGAACCTCTTCTCGACCTCTATTCAATAGTCTGGGAATTCTGACATTGCCCTCACAGTATATATTTTCTTTAATGTCGTTTGTTGTTAGCAATATTAGCTTATTGCCAAGAGTTAGCAGCGTTCACTCAGTTAATAGTAGGCAGAAATCAAATCTGCATGTGGAATGCAATTCCTTGACTCTTGTGCAGAAAGGAGTGCAGTATTCTGCTCCATCCATTTTCAATAAGGTACCACCAGAACTCAAAAATCTTAGCAGTAGCCCAAACTCTTTTAAGTCCAAACTGAAGAGTTTCCTCATGGCTCACTCGTTCTATTCTGTCGAGGAGCTCCTGGAAGAGCTAAAAATTAAGCAAATTCCAGTGTTACATTGTTGATTTTCTTTATTTAAACTTACGACTTATCGCCTGAATATGTTTCTTATATTTCATTTTATGTGTTTCTACTATAGTGTTATAATTTTATGTATTGACTCGTTCCATGACCATGGAGACTTCTCCTTAATTTGGTCCCACGGAACAATAAATAAATAAATAAAATAAAATATGTTCACACGACTCCACATAGACAATATCATCAAGAGTGAGTGAGAAGAAGACAGAAACCTAAGTTTCACAAATTCTTGAGGTCTTTACTAACTATGGTAGGCAGTGTAGACAGAACATTAATTACTCACTACTGACTATTAATCAAGATTATTAATACGCTATATAGGCATCTAAAATCGGGAATTAATAGTATGCAGCTATAGCGAAATTAATGAAGATTGATGGGAAAATGAGATGGAAAATTAACCAGGGAAGTTTCCATCAGAGCAAAGAAATTAGATGCAAAGGGAAGTGAAAAAAACTTGCTAGGTGAGTAACGCAGTGCACCTGCGCGGACGGGAAGACGTGCCTTGCGGAGTGGGGGTGCGCCTGCTGTGTGTATATATACGCGCAGAGTACCCGGTTCTGCATCTGCAGTGGATCCCGCAACGTATCTTATCCGTGACACGCTCTCCCTTATTTCGCGGTAACACAACAGGATATGAGAATAGGTTTTACTATTCTTCTCACATACTAGCAAGCACTCAGCCTCCCATCTGCAGTTACCAAGTCAGTTCTGTTGTAGCCAATAGCTCCCCGCACCATTACGGGCGTCGAGAATCGCCGGAACCCATGGTCTTTCACCAGATCGTCTACGGACATGTTGGTGTCGCTCTGACTGCCACAGCCGGCCGGAGTGGCCGTGCAGTTCTAGGCGCTACAGTCTGGAGCCGAGCGACCGCTACGGTCGCGGGTTCGAATCTTGCCTCGGGCATGGTTGTGTGTGATGTCCTTAGGTTAGTTAGGTTTAAGTAGTTCTATGTTCTAGGGGACTGATGATCTCAGAAGTTATGTCCCATAGTGCTCAGAGCCTTTTGAACCATTTTTTCTGACTGCCACAGAAATGGGATTCATTTCAGAATACCACTGGTCGCCCTTCATAGTGTGCATAGTGTGTTGCGACGTCCACCTAAAGATTTCCGGTACTTTTAGGCATACCTGCAGCCATCTTGTACTCACACTATTCTTCTTCTGTAGGAACGGTTTTTGTCTTTACTGAAAATAAGTTCTCGTAAGAGTAAGGTGTAGTTTTAATCAAATCTAGCAGACTTGGAAATATTAGAGTATTAGTCTAGTAGTGTTCGGAAAAGGAGTTTAAGGTGTAAGACTTCCCATTTTCGCCAGTTTACCGTATGCATCGTAACCCCGCCCTCAGTGATCATAGGAGTGGCAACTGATGCACAGTTCCACAAAATGCATGATGATTTTCTACTTCCATTGCACAGGCTTTCAGCAGACTTGAATGTAAGAGGAAACTTATATCAAGAAGAAGAATTCTGTCAGTCTTAATTGTCTCTAAGGCTAGAATACCATTCAGTACAAGAAAGCTCTGGATAGTCAGTGCTCTAGTGCACAAGAGCGCAGGTTACACTTGGGGTTTCTCCAAAGATGCTGATGCTCCTTATGTATATGGTGAATAACAAACTGTAAATCAAATCACAAACTGTTCTGAGCATTCGGTGGACTAGATGAAACGGGAGAAAATTTTCGTGTAATATGACTTCATTTTTATTGTGTTATTTTCTTTGTAATATATTTTAATTTTTAAATACGTTATGGTCGACTTCTATCTATTCTGTCCTATTTTTTAAATGAGTTTCACCTTTGATACGAGTAAATAAATAATGTCTTCAGAGGTGATGATAAGAATGTTGCTAACTTCCTCGTTTCCGCACTTGTTAATGCTCCATTGGATTCCACTGGACGTCATTTTCACTGGTGGAACACTAACGTGCTTGGTTTGTGTTCCATCAGAACAGACACGACAAGTGATTTTAATTTTCCTAAGTGCCTCTAAAACATGAAGCGATTCGCGACCACTTTGAAAAAATATTCTCAAAATTTCTTACAATGAATGGATTGTAATTCCAAATAAAGATTTTTGCGTCGTGTCAGTGTAAAAATATGAATTCTGTAGTTTCTTGCCGTGTTGATTTGCAGTGTGTCTGAGGCGATTCGTCCCACACTCTCTTCCCACCTTCTGGTAAGTATTAGAAGAAACCACATACGGTCTCTTCTTTGTGCTTACTTCTAACCTTTTTTTAATGAGCAGTGCGATTTCCTTAGCTCTCTTTTACACCGAAATACCCTTACGGTTCCAAGGACCTCACTTACGCAGTTGTGATTTGTGACGGATAATTCGTCGCGGCGTACTGATGGAAGTGATACAGCGCGGTGGCAAGAGTGTACGCTGACAGAGAGCATTGACTGAATGAAATAAAATTGTTTATTCTAGCTGACTGGTCTTTGCGAAAATGTTGCCCTTCTTGCAACAGAATTATTGCTATGGGTATACTGAACAGGTAAACAAATGGAAGTGGTACAAGAAATGCAACGATACGGATTAGAAACTTTAGGACTACGTGAAACAAGAATAACTGGATTTGGAGAAAGAAGAATAAAGGAAGGACATATCCTCCTCTATTCTGGAAGAAAGGATGAAACCCAACGTGGAGGAGTGGCATTAATATTAGACCAGAGACCGAAGCAGTCTTTGATAGAGTGGTACAGAGGGAATCATAGTCACTCGTTTTGCAACGAGGGTAAGATCAGTGGCCACTGTACGACGTTACGCACCAGCAGAACTGTCTGAGGGTGAAGAGAAATACAGGTTTTATAACGATCTCCAAGAAACACGGCAAAAGTGTCGAAGAAGAGATATACTCCTGCTGATGGTTGACTTTAAAGGAAAAATTTGGAGTGACAACGATGGGATGGAGCAGATTATCGGGCAACATGGATTGGACACCCGAAATGACAAGGAGGACGTCTCATAGACTTTTGCGGCATGTTTAACTTGATTATTGGAAGTTCCACTTACCCCCATAAACGTTAGCACGAAGTGTCCTGGATTTCACCAGACGGCGGAACAGAGAACCGGATAGCCTATTCTGCATTTAGCAGGACCTGGCAAAAATCACTCCTAGATGTGAGGAATAAAAGAGGATCAGATGTCGGAACCGACCACCACCATATGCTGACAACAGTCAGTCTAAAAATAGCTGGACACAAGAGACATTGCAGACAGAAGAGGATTAAGTATAATTTTGGAAAGTTGAACAATACAAAACCGATAGGAGTTCTCGATCCAACAGGGAAATCGTTTTAAGGTGCTTGGCAGAGGAATCGAAGAGCACGACATGGAGGATCAATAGGATTAAGTGAAAACGACCTGTGCACAGACTGCTGAAGAAATTCTTGGAACAAAGGCCCACAGCAGACAAGACTGCATCTCTGACCATACTTAGGATGCAATACAACAGAGGAAGGCAAAACTCCGGCTGAAATGCTCACAGACAAGGGAAGTAAAAGAAGAACTCCAACAGGAACTCTGCATATTAAATAGGATGGTGAAGAGGAGTTGCAGAAAAGATAAGAGAACTTTCATCAGAAGTCTCGCAGCTAAGACGGAGGAAGGAGTTAACAGAGGCGATAACAAGACACTACAGAACATCACACGGAAGTTGTCAAATACGAAACTTGGGGATGATATGCCAATCAGGGACAACCAAGGAAAACTACTCACAAATCGAGAAGACCAAGTGCAAAGGTGGAAACAATATTTTGAGAAAGTTCTGAACCGTGAAACTACAGATGTCAGTGTAACTCAACTACATATGGATGGAGAAGGACTCTCACATGATATATAAATTAACTTAGAACCGCCATCCAAAGAGGAAATCGCTAAACCAGTCCAACGGATAAAGAATGGAAAAGCTCCAGGCCTGGACAACATCAGTGCAGAGTTAGTTAGAGTAGATTCCTCTATAACGCAGAAATTTTACATCCACTCCCGACAGCCAAATGAATGAATGAAAAAGTACCAAGTTATTGGAACTAATGCTTGCTCATCAACCTCCACAAGGAAGGAGACCCAACCGTTTGTCATAATTGGAGAGGGATCACCTAATGTGAATCCCAAGCAAGATACTCTCGCGAATAATCCTAAATAGGATAAAGCATATGTAGACATGAAAATAGGAAGATAACAAGTAGGATTCAGGTAAAAACCTTAAGAATAATAGCTGAACATTCATACGAATACCATTCACCGCTTTGCATGCTGTTTGTAGACTTTGAAAAGGGCTTCTTCAGCATAATTACCAGTAGAACAAAAATATGGAGCTCACTGCAAACGTTTGGAATTCCCGAGGAAATAACTATTCTTGTCAAGTGAATGTATGAAAACTACACGTGCCAGGTTCAACAACAAGGTCTGCTTTCAGATCCAATAGCAGTGAAAACAGGAGTTAAGCAGGGCTGCATGCTCTCACCGATACTGTTTAGCATAGTACTGGATCTTGTCATGGCGCAAGCAGTGGATAATGTGAGAGGAATAAAATGGAGCAATGGAACACATCTAGAAGATCTAGATTTTGCAGATGACCTTTGTCTTCTGTCCCACAGCCTCAACGACATGAAAAAGAAAGCAGAACATATGAAATCTGCTGCGAAGAAAGTCGGTTTGAAAATTAATACCCCAAAAACAAAAGACATGCGGGAAAAAGAAAGCAACAGCGTAGAACTTAAGCTTGGGAGCCAGATAATCGAAAGGGTGGATAAGTTTTGCTACCATGAAAGCATGATTATGGTGGTGCAACAAAAGCCGCATCAACAAAGCCAAAGGCGGTTTTACAACTCTCCGCTCTATCTGGGGATCGAAGGACATAACATTGAGGGCCAAATTGCGGATATTTGAAAGTAATATATATGGATGTGAAACATGGAAAGTGACACAATAGCTAATCCATAAGCTGCAGACATTCAACAACAGATGGCTGAAGAACATCCTGGGGCTACGGTGGCCAAATGTCATCTCTGGGAAAGAACCAGCCAGAAGCCGACTGATCTGCAAATAAGAAGCAGGAAGTAGAGATGGTTAGGACATTCGCTTAGGAGACCAAATAAACACATTGCGAGGGAAGCACTTCGTTGAATCCCGCAGGGACGACGGAGACGAGGCACGCCCAGAATGACATGAAGACCATCAGCTGGAGCAGAAGGTCAACAGCAAGGAACAGGATGGGAAGAAGTGAAACTACTTGCAGAAGACAGAACAAGATGGCGATCCTTTGTTGCCGCCCTATGCTACACATAAGGAATTAAAGGAATTAGTAATAAAATAACAATAATAGCAAAGTTTGGAAATATATGCGGTAATATCCAATGAAAACTATACAATAAGACCCGGCAGTTCATAAAAATAAACTTTTATAAAACCAAGGTTATTCCAGTTCTGTAAGTCGCCGAGAGCTGGATTCAAACCAATAGAGCAATGAGTAGAATACAGAGGGTACGAATGAAATTCTTGGAAAAAGTGCGCTATTACCCGTAAGTGAAACTTGTGCTATGAACGATCCAAGTGGACGAAGAGACACAGGATTAACAAAAAATTGTGGAAAGGTAACTTGTGACTGTGATCAGACTAACCAATACTCTACAGAAGGAGGAGAAAAACGTAGAAAGGGAAAGTACACAAACCCACAAAGCAGTAGATAGTAACTGCGTGGAAAAAACAAATTAAAATCTTGTCTTTATTTTGGTTCTGTTCTTTCAATTTTAGACTGAATTTCATAATATCGATGATTCGAAAAAGCAGGGAGAAAATCAACACGCACAATAGAAAAAAAATGAAGTGATAGAAGAAGACTCACAGGCTAGTGACAAAGAAAAAAATAAACTGATCTACGTTCGCAGCTCTGGTAGCGTTTTAACTGAAAAGAGTTTGGTAACTTTAACGGATCAATTTGGAAACGAAAAAATCTCGATGTCAAATATGCAATTAGAAATAAATATGTACAGGACATGATTGTGAGTGAACAGATAAGAAAAAAAAGCGATCTACTTTCACAGGCCTGATAGTGTTTTGAGCGAAAAGAATTGGGAACTTTGACGTATCAATTAGGAAACGAAAAAATCTTTATGTCAGATATACAATTGGAGATAAATACGTGCAGAACATGACTGTGGGTGGACGGATAAGTTATATGTTCGGGCGACCTCACATATTCGTACACTATGTCATTTAGAGTGAATAAGAAGCTGCAACGTAAGTATGTGTAATCGTTAAAATATCTGGTAACTATGGGAGGAAACGAAGACAGGACAATAACTACTCACAACTAACTACTCAACGAGGCTAGTAATATACTATAAAGACATCTAAAGCAGGCCTGAATTGGGGGTAGCAGTATTCAGAGGAGTTACAGCGAAATGAATGAAGATTGACGTGCAAGTGAGATGAATAATTAGCCAGGGAAGTTCCCACCAGAACAAAGAAATTCGATGCAAACAGGAGTGGAAAAAAACCTGCTGGGTGAGTGACGCAGTGAGCCTCCGCGGACGGGCAAGATGTGCCTCGCGGAGTGGGGGTCCGCCTGCTGCATGTATATATACACGCGCAGAGTACCCGCTTCTGCATCTGAAGTGACCCCGCAGACCCAACTCCCAGCAGACATGAAGGCCGCCCTGGTACTCGTCGCGGCGTTAGCCGTCATTGTGGTCGCCGCCGCGGAGGAGAAGTACACCACCAAGTACGACAACGTCAACCTGGACGAGATCCTCGCCAACGACCGCCTGCTCAACAACTACGTCAAGTGTTTGCTCGAGGATGGGGAAGCCAACTGCACCGCTGATGGCAAGGAACTCAAGAGTAAGTGTTCTGTAGGCAGTTGCGGCTCTCAGTGCCTTTCCTACTCAGATCACCTCGCATCAGAGGCGCTTTCCGCACAAGTACCACTGACCATGCCGTACTCACATTCTGAGAGGAAATTCTTAAATGTATCTATCTTCAGAGCACCACTGAAAGATGTAAACGTGTCTTCATCATATATATTCAAAGCCTAACCCTTGTCAGTTTAGTCACTACGTTCCGTCTCCCAGTCTTCGTCACTTTGCAGATTTTCTGTACCAGTGACACAGAATATTTACTCTTGAGGCGGGCTCTATCCTTCCTTGTCAGGTATTTTGCCTGAAGAATGTTTGTTATCCAATTTGTTATTACCAGATACTAACATTACTCATTTCTTTTTCGCTAAAGAGCAGCTTTTATCTCTTTTTAGCGCTTTCTCATGGTTATTCTCTGAATCCAGGTTATTCAGGTGACTTTCTTGTAATGCTTATTTTTCTTTGTATATTTGCGTTATCTTTTGCATCGCTTGGTCAATACGAACCATTGAGGAAAGAACAGGATAGACAGAATCTGGAGGGCATATCTTGAGACTATTTTCACAGTATAACTGATACAGAACCGTCCTTAAGTCTGATACGAATGAATGCTATGAAAAATTGTGTCCAATTTTGGTTTCACTGTAGGGGATTACTGTTATACTACTCTGTGAGAAATAGTACAGTGGTTGTCTCCCTTGTCTCAGAAATTTCTTTTACTGAAAAATCAGTTCTCTGTACCTCGTGTCCCTGCTAGGTCGCTACATATCTCCATGGAAGAGAATCTTCCTACTTACGTGGTGCGCATGGGAGCGTGCGTGTATGTTTGTGTGAGTGTATGCCTGCGGACATTGTAAGCAAATTGTAACATGTCATGTTTGAGAGCTACAACTATTTACTCTGCAGAGTTTCAGGTAATATTGATTTTCGCCCGTCATGCACAATGGGTTAGCTATCGAAGGACATAAGATCGTATTTCGTACTTTAATTTTTGTTGTGATTTACCTGTTTTATTTTACTTACAGACCATAAGTTGTGAGCAGGGACTTGCACCCGAGAAGAAAAGACAACGCAAGTGGCTATTCTTTTTTTCTGTTTTTCGATTTTTTTCAGATTCTAAAGCAGATCCCTAAACCATACTTCCAGAGACACCAGTGTAAGTAACACTGAAGGCTGTTGTTCCAGGCTGCCGTATGCGTCAAACGTGGTTCTGCCGCCTCACTTCTTTTGGAGTATATATACATATGTGTGTGTGTGTGTGTGTGTGTGTGTGTGTGTGTGTGTGTGTGAGAGAGAGAGAGAGAGAGAGAGAGAGAGAGAGAGAGACAGAGAGAACTTGCCAGAGGGATCCCAGCGCGCTGATCGCTATGAAGTATCTAGCAATGCTTCACGAATATCAACCGACAGTTTCTTCATTACCTTTCTGTTACCTCCTCCGATTTCTGCGGTATCTCTCTCGATTTCTAAAGCAGCGTCATTCTACATTATGTTCTCACAAAATTACCTTTAATATGTCGCCTACATTACGTCTAAAATCAGAAGTACTGCTCAGATTTCAACCGTCCTCTGTTAAATGCATCAACGTTTTTCATTCCGGCAGAGAATAAAACCTTTTGTCTCACTTTCAGTTCTTGTACATATGCTGCTCTGTACGTTAATTCAAAACAATTTTAAGTCAGATGATAATTTATAGGTGAAATCATTAACCTGGAAATAGATATACTCCTTTTCTATTCTATACTTTTCGAATGTTTGTTCTATAGATCGGTGCTTCCTATTGTGAACAAATGTCTTGATTACTACAGAAACTGATTAAAGAGTATAATTTTCTCTCTATCCAGTCTTGAATCTCTAGAATTCATATTTCTCACGGACGCTATACTATTTGAATATTCACCATATTTCCTGTAAGTCAGTTTTTATTTCGGTATGTTGTGTCTTTAGTGAGTCATTTCTTGTGTGTCGTGTAAAACTTTGTTTTCAGTTCATACTTTACCCTTTCAAGCAAAATAACAGCATTATTTTGTGCTATTACCTTGAAAAGTATTTCTCATTTTTTCAACTGATTAATTATTTATTTATTTAAATCGTTTTATGCATTTTTGTGGTGTACAAAAGAAACCATTATAATAATTTACCTATAGTCAATATTTTCGTTCGAGTCCTGAACTTAGATTTGTGCATAGTATGTTTTAGGCTAACTAAATATATATATGGGTTGTGCATAAAGTGCCTATTGAATATTCTCTTCGTCCTTGTAGATTCAAAATCATAAAACACTTTTGTGTGGAGGTATGACTAGCGGTGAACTGTAATTCACAGTACTTAACGTCGTTGTAATGCAAACAGAGGAATCAAAGCAAGTTCTGTAGACTGTATTAGTGGAGTGGAGCTGTTAGTGTGAGGAGACAGGGGTCAATGGTAAGATCACTAAAGCGACACCATGATTATAACTGGTTAAAGTATTTCAAATGAGAGTGGAACTGCAAGTTGTTTCAATGAATTATGATTGACTGAAAACAGTCTTGATCACAGTAAAATATTTATTTTTGATGGTTACCGGTTTCGGCCAGAATGTGATCATCTTCAGACCGTTTATACCATGATAGCAGGCGGTGGCAATGAACGGAGCAGTTGCTCCGTTTTCCACTACCGCCTACAATCATGGTACAAATAGTCTGAAGATGGTCACATTCTGATTGAGGCTGGTAACAACTGCAAATAAATATTTTACTGTGGTGAAGATCGTTTTTAATCATTTTTAAAGATATTGTTGTTATGACTGATATGCAGAAATCCACAGAAATATTCAAAATAAACCTATCTGCTAAATACCATTGCAGGGTGGCTGGTGTCGATTAGGTAACATAAGTTAGTAAGTGTTACATATTATCAAAGAAGATAATGTTATATACTGTCTATGTCTGGTTCAGTAAATGGAAAGTTCTGTTGCTGAAGTCAATGGAGACACAAGTATGTAGCATTTACATGTTTCTAAATTCACGTCTGAATTACATCAGATTTGAAGTTCACAGATGATGTCACAGTATAGATTGTTGATATACTTTCCGGGATGTGAGGTCGTGGTCCAAGAACTTTTCTGCTCCTTACGTTTCGTCCAGGACTGCGCTGGACTTCCTCAGAGGCGCTGCTCCGCTGAGTCGGCAAGACTCAGCGGAGCAGCGCCTCTGAGGAAGTCCAGCGCAGTCCTGGATGAAACGTAAGGAGCAGAAAAGTTCTTGGACCACGACCTCACATCCCGGAAAGTATATCAACAGCCATGTCAGCCGGTCGTGAAAGCCTTCATTCTACAAACAGATTAGATTTCCTGAAATTATGATGTGCGTGATAGTAATCGTGCTTTAAATAATGTGATTGTGAAAGTTTTTAGGAACAGTAAATAAACGTTGTACTGCAGATACGTAGGAGATAGCAGAGTCCTAAAGAGAGAGCCATATCGCAGGAGATTTTGTTCTGTTCAGTTTTGATTAGGTTAGCGGGTACACCAGGTCACTAACTATTGTCTTCTCATACAGAAGCCGTCCCTGACGCGCTGAGCAACGAGTGCGCCAAGTGCAACGACAAGCAGAAGGAGGGCACCAAGAAGGTGCTGAAGCACCTCATCAACCACAAGCCCGACGTCTGGGCGCAGCTCAAGGCCAAGTACGACCCCGACGGCACCTACAGCAAGAAGTACGAGGACAAGGAGAAGGAGCTCCACGAATAAGCACTGTACTCCCATGTCTATCCTATCTAAACGTTTTTCTCAAATAAACTATAACTTGTAACTCAACACATCGTTTTTAATGTAACAATCCCAAAATTACGAAAAAAAACAGTAAATAAGGCAGTTTGCTTTGACGAAAAACCTTCAATATGGCTCCTGAATGTTATTCGACGACTCTGATAGAATGGAAATATAGGCCTATGACATTAGCTGTTTGGATCAAAATCGGGTTGCTGTCGATTATTTTTTCTGATTTATCTAAACCTCATTCGTCGGTGAACGGGGTGGCTTATTAAGTAAGGGCAATTCCTTTCCTAACCTTCTCCAATTTTGCTCCGTCTCTAACGACATTAAGCTGACTGAAACCACTTCATTCCTTTTAGTTATTTTATTTTATGAAGCGGGCCCATTTGTGCTACGAGAGTAGGGGACTCATCCAGAGAATTCCAGATGGAGATTCAGTCTAGTCTATGCAAGTATCCCGCCATTGTTTTTATAATTGAGTGTTTGACAGCTTATTGTCGGTCCTAGCAGCTGATGTCTTAAAGAAACGGCTAACGGCTAAGACATAGTGCATAGTCGTGTAATTCATATATTTCCCCTTGACTATACGATTTGATGTGTGTTATTAGTTGTTACACGCAACAAGAACCCGATCATCAGGCTACGTCGACTGGCGGCAAGAGCAACAGTTATGTAACTAAAATTTAAAACATTTCGTCCTTTTATGTATAAAAGCATGTGTACCAAAACTCTAAGGATGCTATTAAATGAATAATACATAAATAATTTGATATCGTGGACCTTATAAACATACTATATCGTTAATTCTGTATGTTTACGAACGCAAGTGATAGGCAATGTTATCTGTCAGCAGTCTATAAGAAATTATGATATAATGGCTCGTAGAATTGTCTACGTGGAGCGATTTTTTTACAAACATACAATCGATAGAGGTCATCAGTATAATTTAAGCTGACTATAGCACTAACTGCATTAGCATAATTCATGTAGAGACCCGCTAAGAAATGCGCACGATGTTGTTCAAGCATACTGAAAGCTGTATAAATCACTGAGCTCTACTTTGTAGCCGTATTAGCGACAAGAGAGAAAGAAACAGGACAACGGTAAACAAACACATTTGTCTGCATTTACGAGGTATGCAGCTTAGTCTCTTGCACGATGGAGTTGGCTTGTCTAGTAATTGCTTGCACTTACACAAGTACATTAATGAGTTTCACAGTTACATTAATTAGGACGACTGGTGTTTTACGGAGTGTGTGATTTGTTAATTGCTGGGAATGCCCTAATGAGAGAAACCTTCTTCCCACAGATTTTGCTCCAAGGCCATGGGAAATAAGTGAGGATGGAGATGCTGAATAACGATTCATTCACAGACAGTAAAAGATGTTATGTAAATGCCAAAATTTGGGAAGAGAGAGTGGAAGTAGCAATTAGTGGTATCTTCAAAACACGACCTACCAGATCAGGAAAGGAAGGAAGACATTTGAAGCAGGCATGTGCTGAGGAAGAAATCTTTGGGTAATAAAAGGGCTGTGCTGGTACATAATGTAAACGGAGAACTGATTTCTGAAACTGTCCGTCTGGAGGAAAGCATTCGATGGATGTAGAAAGCGAACAGTGAATTCTAGAGAAGAAGAAACTCGATGTATTTGAAATATGATGCTACAGAGGGACTGAACAGAGATGGAACGAAATATATAAAGAAAAAACAGAATGTATAGTATACGAAAGATTTCTATTTCAGAAAAATATGAACAGACTGAAAACCTTTACATCACATGAGTACAGTGGCGGCAAGCAACCCATTACTTAATTTGAATGCGAATGACAAAGATATAGAACAACGGCACGAATTAATTAGATGTTACCAAAATTTTTCTTTCTTACATTTTATTTTGATTTATTTACTAAGACAGGTACGTTCTACTTTATCCATCCAGAAAAAATAAAATTCAGTATTGTGGAATCAGTAACTATCTCTGTAAGGCGGCAAATAAAAGAAAGTCTTTCTGGTAACAATTATAGAGGGCTGCATATTTATTTTTCCACAACTAAATCACTCACATTGAAAAGAGGCACGTTATGAAGCGTCTTTCTATTGTCTCATCAATATTTTTTCGTAAAAAGCTTTACATGAAATGTGCGTGGAGAGGAAACTCTTCCCAAGTGTGTCAGAGGAAGAGGAGAAAGGTGACGTGGAAGAAATATCTAGTTCAGTAACTGCTTTGACTGATGCTAAGTGGTCTAAGATTAAACAAGTTGCTAATGGCTCTATAATATTCCTTCGGTGTTAGGAAAATCTTTGAGAGGTTAAGGAAGTAAGACGTTATGAAAGTTCGTATCATAAATCTATCTAAAGGGTGGGTTATACGAAGAACAGCACATTATCACTGTATTACCAAAAAAGGAGTGCGCGGGTAAGTGTAAAGACTGTGGCACGATTAGCAGCTAGTCACTCTTATAGCTGCTGATCATGATAATATAGAGAAAAATATAAATATAAGACTTACGGGGTGGTCGCTTTTGTTTCGGGAAAGGAAAAATACCAGTGGAGCTTATTAATGCAGGCAGCTTTTGAGGACACTTATCAAGAATTTCTGGGTCCTGATAGGGCCTTCGATAATGTAAGTTGGAATAAGATGTTCACAATCCTCTGATTGGAGCTGAAGCACAGAAGAATACGAATAATCTAGAAGTTGATGCTAAGGAGGGTGTGAGGAATATTTGCATCTTATTACCACTCTTGTTCTATTTCTAGGTCGAAGAGGAAATTAAATTAAATAAATTTCGTACTTACAGGACTTATTACAAGCATCGTACATACTACAAGACACGGAAAAAACCTTAAGAATAAACGGAGCAATGAGGAAGCTGATATAGAGTAGTAGAAAGGGGACTGACAACTTTCTTGACATCAGAATTGGGAAATGAACTTTAGAGAGCAAAGTGAAGAACTCCTTTATCCAGGAAGCAGGATTTCACAAGACTGTCCAAGCAATGAAGATATCAGGAGTAGACTGGTACAGGAGAGGAAAGCTTTATCCAGTCACAGATGTATACTGGTATTGGAGACTGATACATGATGTAGGGAGAAGCTGCTGGAAGTGTATGTCTGGAGCACAGCACTATATGTATGTGCAGTAAGGAACATTGGAAATCTGGGGAGGAAGAAGCTGGAAGCTTTTGTAACACTATGCTACCAAAGAATGTAAAAGAGTGTGCGAACAGATAAAATAGGAAATTAAGAAGTACAACAGATAAAGGTGAGTAAACCAGTCTATGACCGCCTGGCTAGCCGCGCGGTGTAACGCGTTACTTCCCGAGTGGGAAGGCGTGCCAGTCCCTGGCACTAATCCTCCTGGTGGATTTGTGTCAATGTCCAGTGTGCTGGCCAGCCTGTGGATAGTTTTTAAGGCGGTTTTCCATCTGCCTTGGCGAATGCTGGCTGGTTCCCCCTACTCCGCCTCAGTTACACTATGTCGGTGATTGCTGCACAAACAGTGTCTTCAAATATTCGTGCACGATAATTACTCTACCACGCAAAGATTTGGGGTTACACTCGTCTGGTATGAGAAGTTCCCGGGGAGTGGTGGGTCCACTGGGGGCCGAACCGCACAATAACCCTGGGTTCAGTGTGGGGCGGCGGTGGGGTGGGTGGACTGCTGTGGCCTGTTGTGGAGTCGTGGACCACTGAGGGATACGGCGGGACGAAGCCTCTCCGTCGTTTCTACGTCCCTGGTTCAGTACACAATACACACACAAACCAGTCCATGAAAGATCTTGAAAGTTGCTCATCGCAATGACAACTTCCAGAATTATTTTTCTCCTTATATTCTGGATCACACTCAAAGACACTCCGTAACAAGTTATGCATTGCTGAGGTTGTCACAGTCTTTAACTAGCTGCGGAAGCATCTCTCAAGCGAGACACTTTAGGGAGTTGTAGCGGTAGCCAATGCGAAGCGAGCACAGCCGTGTGTTTCTCTGGATGCAGGCCGTTTGATGTTTACGAAGCATTCTAGTGTTGTCTGGGCTTCCTGTCAGTGGTTACGCGCCCTGTGGCTCTGCTATGGATAAGTAATATATTAACTTCCTTTGAAGTTGGTTTCCGTTGGTCAATCTCAGGCCACGATTCACAAGTGTATTTTGAGATTTCGGCCCGCATCTTACAGCTTGAGTAATATTGTTTGAAGCATTTTCTGATCTTTAATGTGCATTTACTTATGCTCATACTTAACGTTTGTTGTTTAGTGAGATGGAGAGTTTCAAGGCATGTGGTACAGAACTTGTTTTTCAGTGGTAAATAACCAGGTTTTTGATTTTTGCCCCAAATAAGAAAAAGTTAACAATTTCATAACTTAAATTTTGAAAACTTGCTAATCAAATTTTTGCAAGAAACATAAATTTAAGAAACAAAGATGCAAATTGCAATAGTAAAGGAGAATTCCCGAAATGTATCAATTCCTGATATAGAACAGAAGACCTACAGGAATGTCCGTTTATCAATCAGTGCCAAATGTTAGTAAGTCCTAAATACTTAACGCAAATTAACAACTCTAGATTAAATACACAGGAGGCTAAACAGACAAACTACAGAGAATGATCAGAACCAAACACCACGACGTCGTTTAGAGACCATCGAAGCCACAACGCCGCTAAGTGCTAGGTAATTGTATTCAGCGTGTCTTGATATTACGATATTGTTCGCAAAGCATGTCGAATAACCTTCATTATCCTCACATTCCGCCTTCGGATCTGCGTAAGAAATTGTGGTTCTTTTGCAGTTGAGCTCACGGCCACTGGAAATGGAAAAATGGCTACCACAGGCTCGCTGTCGGCCAGGCACAAGGTAGACCCGAGACTCTCACTGCCACACGGCTCTGTGTACACAACAGACTGACGTACTGCACTCTCACTGCCGCGTTGTCTCAACTCCTAGTAACCGCCAGCGTCCGTACTGAACGCTCACATTCCGCATCAGTTTGAACACCAGCTACGTGTTGGACCACTCTGCACCTGCTCAAGGGTCTTACTTATCGCGTTAGTCATGTGCCGATTTTATATCCATATAGTGGATACGGTACGTTGGCCATTATGAACTGGCTGATTTTTGTATTTGGATTAATATATAGCAATGTCATTCTTAAATTAGTGTTTGTGGACAGTTAATGAACACGACATGGAAGAACACACAATATGAAACAACATCACAGAGTGATATCGGTCCGGTTATGTTAACGTGACTACCTGTCAAAAGGTTGAATAACCACCTTTTGTCGTGCGAGACGTGCAAGAAGAGAGTGAGTGAGGAGTTCTGGAAGGTCGACAGGGATGTGGAGTCATGCCGACTCCAGAACCTTGGCCAGTTGCTCTAGGTTTCTCGGTTGAGGATTCTGGCGCGAACAACCCCACCGAGACAGTCCCACAAATGTTCGACTGGGTTTAAATACCGTGAGTCTGGTGGTCAGGAGAATATGGTAAACTCATCCTGGTACTATTCGACCAATGAACGAACACTGCGAGCCCTATGACACGTTGCAATGCCCTGGTGGTGGATGCCACCGTGCTGAGGAGAAACAGACTGAATATAGGGGCGGACATAGTCCCAAAGAATAGATACGTACTTATGCTGGCCCATTGTGCCTTCCAGAGTGACGAGATCATCCAGGGGACGCCACGAAAATATTCCCCAGACCATAATGCTCCAACGACTGTTGGGGGTAGTTTGCTTTCAGACATTTCACGCCGTACACTCAAACGGGCATCTTCCTGATTGAGCACAGAACGCGGTTTACCTCAGTACGTTAATTTAAATTACTACTGTCACTGAGTTGCTGCTTTGCTTGACCGTGAGCGGCGTTGGCAGCATGTGTCGATATATCCCCTCTCGTAGTATCTTTGCTTGACTGCGATTACTTCCCGGTCGTTGTCTGTCGTAGACCAGTTCGTCGGCAGTTCGGGTCGCGACTTCGGGCTGCCAGTCAGTGGGAACGCGTTTGGAGAGCAGTCTGGACATGCCAGTCGGGGAGTTGCAGTGCGTCACTAGTGCAGTCGGGTTGGAGGAGCAGTGAGGTCTGTGTCGACATGGCTCGCCCGACCATTGCCGCCACCCTTCACTTGAGCCGGGTCACGGTCTTGGTAGATCGTCGGTCGGTCGTCCTAACGGACGACGCGTTTTGACTCGCCGATCGTTCATGAGTCGGCTGTGTATGTGTGCATCGACTCACCATTTGTCTTCTTGTGTGCTTAGTCACTGTTGAGTATCGTCCAAGTCTTCATGTAAGTGATTGTCAGGTTGTGTGTGTAGTTGGCGTTATGTCCACTGACGATTATTGTAGATGTTGTCGGCATTCTGAGGTAGTCGGTCGGTTGTTGCGGATGAGGGAAGTTTTCTCCGCGCGGTGCAGTCGGCTGGGTCCGCTGGCAGCCTCTGCGCAGTGTCGGAGCGTGTGTCGAGCTGTCCGATCGCTACGAGATTCGTGGTTCACCGACCCAGGACGTCTAAGTTGAGTAGTGGTTTCAACTACGAGAGCCACGTCCATTCATGTTGTGGTGGTTCGTTTCGGTGGTTTGCTGTTGGGGAGGTTTTCCTGTGAGAAAGCCGGCCGGAGTGGCCGAGCGGTTCTAGGCGCTACAGTCTGGAGCCGCGCGACCGCTACGGTCGCAGGTTCGAATCCTACCTCGGGCATGGATGTGTGTGATGTCCTTAGGTTAGTTAGGTTTAAGCAGTTCTAAGTTCTAGGGGACTGATGACCTCAGATGTTAAGTCCCACAGCGCTCAGAGCCTGTGAGCAACACCGAATGTTTTAACTGCTGAAATTTAGCCGCCATGCGGTGCAATTAACTATTTTGGTTGACTAAAATTCGAGTACAACAGTGGAATTTTCTGCCTTGTGGCCGTTAGTGTTCCGGTTACCTGCCCTGGCCACTAACGTCATTTCAGGCAGCTTCCTTTCCTCACCTGTTGTCGCTGTCCAACATGGTGTGTAATTCTGACAGCTAACACATTCTCCACTGTGGATGATCACGTTTTTAGCTTTTTCTGTTTGAGTCCTCATGTACTGATTGATGGGAAGCAAGTCGTTGTGTCAGTCGGTCCGTGGCTGTCCTCTGGTTGAATTCCGACGGATCAAGTGTAATTGGGCTCACCACCTGTCTCGCCTAAGTGAACGAGGGCTGAACGACCTCCTGGAGGCTTCTGAGTGCCACCGGTGGTTAATTATCTGTTTTCAGCTACTTAAAATATAAAGCTTATGGTTATTTTTATCTTTTTTTCTTAAAAAGTTTGCAAAACTAATTCTTAAAATTTATCTTCCTAGCTTAAACATTGCGGCCTTATGCCTTTAAATGATTCTGGTAGTATATTTTAAAATTTGGAACTTAATTGTTGCCTTCAGCCATTGGTATTGCACCTTGCATATCTTTGTTTTATCTACTTTGCTGTGATGTTTTTTTTAATTTAATTATTTTATTGCTATCTTAATTGGATTTTTAACTTGTTGATTTGTTAAAATTTCTTGTTTGGAGGCCTTCAGCCGCGATAGAGGTGCATTCGGTAAAGGCCCGGCTATGTGCCGCCTTGGTTGTTAAATTGTTATTAAATTACAATAAATTACAATTAGATGGCGAAACTGATCCCAACCTTATTTGGCCCTTTCCACAATCCTAATTACCTGTTCTGCCCAGAGGGTTTAACGGGCGTATCAAGTTGTGATATTGGTTTGCAAATTTCAGTCTTCGTCGCCCAGCAGTCTGCACCGGTGCATAAACCAGGCACCTGCTGCAGAAGTACATAAGCAGCAACGTTCTTCGAACGGTCATTAAGGAGACACTGATGGTAGCCCCTTCGTTCATTCTGATGGCCTGTGGTGCACCGCAGTTGGGTCAGTGCACAGATTTGGATGGATTCATTTTGACATGTGTGGTATTCTTTAACCACTGAACCATGGCGGTTCGAGAATAGTTTACAAACTTAGCTGTTTCGGAAATGCTTCCACTCTCAGCCTGAAAGGCTTTTGGACGCCAGATAAATCGCTCCGTTTCTGCATTACTACAACGACTGCCCCGTTTTTCATGTGCCCCGACACTCTTTATGTATCTTCCACTCCTAGTGCTGCCATCTGCTATCTGTGAGTGGGTATTGCCCGCTGACGTCCAGCTTAGGCGGTGGTCACGTCGATATGACTGGACCGTGTTTTATTTTAGTCAACAGTCCAGTCCGATGCTGGTTGCTATAGGTATCTACACTAGTCTATCTTGTACCAGTTTCATCATACGTAATAGCTAACGTGCCCTACATCTATTTTTACCTGCTTACTACATTGAAGGCTTGTGGTGTCAAACAATACATTCAAGTTGTGCCATGCAGCTCAATTCTCCCAGTTTGTATCTGGCACCTTTTCACTACACTACTCGCCATTAAAATTGCTACACCAAGACGAAATGCGTATGATAAACGGCTATTCATTGGACAAATATATTATACTAGAACTTACACGTGATTACATTTTCACTCTATTTGGATGCGTAGATCCTGAGAAATCAATACCTAGAACAACCACCTCTGGTCGTAATAACGGCCTCGATACTCCTGGTCATTGAGTCAAACAGAGCTTGGATGGTGTGTACAGGTACAGCTGCCCATGCAGCTTCAACACGATACCACAGTTCATCAAGAGTAGTGACTGGCGTACTGTGACGAGCCAGTTGCTCTGCCACCATGGACCAGACGTTTTCAATTGGTGAGAGAGCGGGAGAATGTGCTGGTCAGGGCAGCAGTCGAACATTTTCTGTATCCAGAAAGGCCCGTACAGGATCTGCAACATGCGGTCGTGAATTATCCTGCTGAAATGTAGGGTTTCGCAGGGCTCGAATGAAGGGTAGAGCCACGGGTCGTAACACATCTGAAATGTAACGTCCACTGTTCAAAGTGCCGTCAATGAGAACAAGAGGTGACCGAGACGTGTAACCAATGGCACCCCATACCATCACACCGGGTGATACGCCAGTATGGCGATGACGAATACACGCTTCCAATGTGCGTTCACCGCGATGTCGCCAAACACGGACGCGACCGTCATGATGCTGTAAACAGAACCTGGATTCTTCCGAAAAAATGACGTTTTGCCATTCGTGCACCCAGGTTCGTCGTTGAGTACACCATCGCAGGCACTGCTGTCTGTGATGCAGCGTCAAGGGTAACGGCAGCCACGGTCTCCGAGCTGATAGTCCATGCTACTGCAAACGTCGTTGAACTGTTGGTGCAGATGGTTTTTGTCTTGCAAACGTCCCCATCTGTTGACTCAGGGATCGAGACGTGGCTGCATGATCCGTTACAGCCATGCGGAAAAGATGCCTGACATCTCGACTGCTAGTGATACGAGGCCGTTGGGATCCAGCATGGCGTTCCGTATTACCCTCCTGAACACACCGATTCCTTATTCTGCTAACAGTCATTGGATCTCGACCAACGCGAGCAGCAATGTCACGATACGATAAACCGCAATCGCGATAGGCTACAATCCGACCTTTATCAAAGTGATGGTACGCATTTCTCCTCCTTACACGAGGCATCACAACAATGTTTCACCAGGCAACGCCGGTCAACTGCTGTTTGTGTGTGAGAAATCGGTTGGAAACTTTCCTCATGTCAGCACGTTGTAGGTGTCCCCACCGGCGCCAACCTTGTGTGAATGCTCTGAAAAGCTAGTCATTTGCATACCGCAGCATCTTCTTCCTGTTGGTTAAATTTCGAGTCTGTAGCACGTCATCTTCGTGGTGTAGCAATTTTAATGGCCAGTAGTGTAGTTACGAACAACCAATCAAATCTTTGGTATTCTTCTGAATTATCACATTTGTAAAAGCTTTAGTTCGCTTGTTATGAAGTACACACTATTTTATTTTACCAAATCCATTTGCCTATAGCAACGAGGACAAACTATGTAACACTCTCTGATGTACCGACGTCTTGACATTGGCATCTATCGGAAAGACGTTTGTTTTTCTTCAAGTTTACATCTACAGAGATGACATTGTGCATGGTCCGTTACGAACTGCATCATTCATCTATTTGTGTTGATATATTTCAGAGTCATTCTTCCACTAATTACTGGGTGTAGTTCATAAACAAGACACAGTATTGGACAGTGAGTGTTCTTGCGGGATACGACTTAATACCGCCATCGGATTCCACTGTTCTGAGTGTACGACAAGAGTCGGGCGACTCGTTGTAATTGGCAGGTGCTGGCGAGCGTTCACAGCCGTGCCGGGAGCACCGCGGCCTGTCCTCCGAAGGCCAACTGGCTAACTGGCTGTCCGCCCCGCCCCACGGCCGTCGCTCCTTTGTGTACGCCAGTTACTCGGTGCCACAAAAACCCCAACAGTACGCTACCATACGTATACACATTTCTAGTTTTTACATCTGAAATTTCATATCCGTGGTACTTTATGAGCTTCCAAACCATTCGTGGCTGAAGTGCATAACCTATAGAACTCGTACAAATACAATTAAAAATTTTTGCGACACGTTACACAACCTTCAACCACTCATCAATGAAAAAAACTCCGCCCTACGTTAACGACCACGGGTGAAAACCGAAGACTAGCCAAGATTTTCGATGGGCAAATTCTTGAGCACAGAATCAGCAGAGATAGAAAGTTTATGAAGGAAGGGTTAAAGAGAGATTAAGTTTTCATGTCGCATCCATAGCGAGTTCATCAGCCACGGAGCACAAATTTGGTTGGAGGAGGATACTGGTGGTGTCCTTTTCAAGCGAGTCATCGCGACATTTTCCCTCATTGATTCAAAGCACTCCGTCTTCAGGCCACAAGTTGCCCATCGCGACCATCCGACCGCCTTGTCATCCTCAGTTGAGGATGCTGATAGGAGGGCGTGTGGTCAGCACACCGCTCTCCCAGTCGTTACGATGGTTTTCTTTTTCCGGAGACGCTACTATTCGGTCGAGTAGCTCCTCAATTGGCATCACGAGGCTGAGTGCACCCCGAAAAATGGCAACAGCGCATGGCGGGTGGATGGTCACCTATCCAAGTGCTGGCCACGCCCGCCAGCGCTTAACTTCGGTGATCTCACGGGAACCGGTGTATCCACTGTGGCAAGGCCGGTGCACCATTGATTCAAAGAGAAAACAGAAAGCCTTTATCTGGATGGGCAGATGCGAAATCGAACCCAGGTTCTGCGGAATGCATGTAAAGTGCCTTCCTTTAACATCATTCCTTTATACCTTTTATTGTAAGAGCTAATGATGAGAAACAAGCATCAGTAAGACAGAAATACGGGATAATCAGGTATATGGAAATGACTCCTCGGTGTTAAACATGAAGTAATATATGTGGAATTTAATGACTGATTGACAAATCGAGCAATTGTCAGTATTAGACATTTCAGCGCGAAACGTTTCCAACAAATAGGACAATTTCTGCCTCTTACTTAGGGCGTGATCTAACTGGTTCTACCACATCGGCGTCCTTCAGTAGATCGATACAGTGTCCTTTTGATTGAGAGGTCTACATGTTTACCAAATACGGAAGAGACGTACGTAGTGCACAAATTTGTAGCCGTCACTCCTACTATGGCAATGAGTAGATGTTGAACGCCACGAACTTCACTTTAAAAATACGATGAGTCACCAAATGAGTGAACAAAATAGTTTAGCTAGGAAGTCAAGATGCGTCTAAAAATTACATCCATACAACTAAAAAATCGATTAGTAAGAAGACATACACTGATCAGCCGGAACATTATGAGCACCGAACTACTAGCCACATAGACCCGTCCAGACGATGACAGCGGCACCTGGCGAGGAATGATTGCTCGTATCAGTGAGGGTCCTGTCCGTGTGTACGAGAATGGGGAAGGTGTGCGATCTACCTGAGTTTGACCGAGGAGAGAAGGTGATGGCCCGGAGGCTCAGCACGAATATTTCGGAAGTTGCACCACTTGTCGTGTGTTAGAGGAGTGCTGTGGTGAGTGTCTTCAACACGTGACGAAACCAGGGGGAAACCACGTCCAGACGTCGTGGGGTTGTCCGGTCACCCCACGTTGCAGGTGTCTGACTTCGTAGACTGAGCAGACTGGTAAAACAGGACAGATGGCGAACTGTAGCTTTAATGCTGGGCAGGCTTTAATGTTGAGCAAGTGTGACTGGACACAGAGTACACCGAACACTCTTAACGAAGGGCCTCCGTGGACCACGTCACATTCATGTACCATTCTTAACTACATCGGCTACTGCGACTGAAATGGGTACGTGACCATCGGTATTGGACATTGGCACCGTGCTAGAGCGATACATGGGCGAGCTAATCCCTATACCTTCTTCATCACGCAGATGGGATGGCGCGAATTCTTCGCCTTCAAGGGGAACAGCTTCTTGACCCCTATACTGCGGGGCTGAGAGAAACTGACCGCGGCTCCATTACGCTCCGGGGAACATTCACGCGTGCATCCATGGCTCTAGTGGAGCTCGTGCAAGCCAAAAATGGCTCTGAGCACTATGGGACTCAACTGCTGTGGTCATCAGTCCCCTAGAACTTAGAACTACTTAAACGTAACTAACCTGAGGACATCACACACACCCATGCCCGAGGCAGGATTCGAACCTGCGACCGTAGCAGCAGCGCGGCTCCGGGCTGGAGCGCCTAGAACCGCACGGCCACCGCGGCCGGCGCTCGTGCAAGCCATCATGACGGCCAGGAACTATCACACAATGGTTGCAGATCTAGTTAACCTCTTCATGAATATGATGTTTGCCGACGGCAGTGGCATATTTAACCAGATAATGCGCCATGTCGCAAGGTATCTGTGATGGAATGGTTCGAGAAACAAACTAGCTATTCTATTAGATTTTCTGCCCCCCACACCCAACTCGCCAGATCTGAATCCGACCGAACACACCTGGGATGCGATTGAAAGTAGCGTAAGAGCTCATCACCCGACTCTCCAGAATTTGTGTGAATTAGACGGCTTGGTGTGTGCAGATGTGGCTCCAGCTCCCTCCAGCGACCTACCAAGGCCTCATTGTTTCCAAGCCAAGACGCGTCGCCGCTGTTATCCGTGCCAAAAGTGGACATGCCGGCAATTAAGTAGGTGGTCGTAAAGTTCTAGCCGAGTGTATCGTTTTTCAATGTAGTGACAGACTGCGTGAATGTGTTGTGTGAATATTAAGGTACTATTAAACTGCCGATAGCATAAAATTTTATGACTTTCAAAGAGAAACTAATTTAAAATATAAGGAAGCAGTTATTATTCATTAATTACTTTTGTTACCTGACCCCCCTTGGGACCTCTGGGTCGTTCGTTAGATGGGATGAACAGTAAAATATGACTGTTTTACGAAACATTGTTTCTTAACCTTTTCAAATTCTGTACTTCCTTGCGTTACGGTTATCCATGCGCTACAGAAACACTTGTAGCAACTGAGGGTAGAGATATCGATCCTATACTTGAAGGATTGACTCTGCACTTACGCTCTTTTGCTACAGCAGAGCGCCCCCTTATCGTTCAAGAAGGGAGATGTCGAAGCCTGGAGATCTTTTCGCGTGTGGTGAGTCAGTAGAACCTGAAGAAGTCAGCCAAGTCAGGTCACGGATGCCCTTGCTCCGCGCACTGTATTGAGCCGAAGCATACTTAGAGGGCAGATCCTGAAGGCTTACGTCTCTTGCAACAGCACATAAAAGTGAATTATTTTTTGTGGAAAGAATACTGGAAGTCGTACCAGAGTAAAACGCGAGTAGGACGCATGTGTGTGTGATCAAAGTGATGCTTTTTAAATCATATTTAAATTTCATATCAGGGGAGTTGTTACATAATGAAAGGTGATGAAACGGTAATGAGCCGGCAATGGTAAACTTATACAGCCTCGCGATAAATGAGTGACTGCAATGGGAGAGTGAGTGCAATTCGGAAAAGTAGGATTTACAGTGGAATAAAATAACTGTATCGTACAAAAGAGTCACCGATTTCAACCTCCACATTATTAATAAAAGTATTCTGGAAGGGACAGAAACATAGAAGAGTGTGGGGGAGTATATGGGGTATGCGCCTTACGCGCACAGTCAGAACTTTAATTATTAGCGCATGTACCTCAGGAGTAAGTTTGCCACCATATCTGGCTACTTATTAATGTCCGATGCCTAATTATTCTAACTAGCCAGACTACAGCAAGTATTAATTACCTATAGTCATCGACAAAAACAAATAAACAGTAGGGGGCTTACAGACAATAACTATAACTAATAACATTGACAACACTGATAACGGGAGTGACAGTAACAGCAAAAATTCAGAATAACAATAATATTTAATACGATACCCTTTTTGGGACAAGGGGGTAGGGGGTGGGTGTTGGGAAGTGGTTATCAGTCTTGTGACAGGTTTGATGCGGCCTATAACAATTTCCTCTACTGAAGGGATTTCTTCACTTATTTACAGTGAGGTGACAAAAGTCATGGGATACCTCCCAATATCGTGTCGGACCTCCTTTCTCCCGGCGTAGTGCAGCAATTCGACGTGGTATGATCGCAAGAAATTGTTGTAAGTCCCCTGCAGAAATATTGAACCAAGCTGCCTTTATAGCCCTCCATAATTGCGAAATGTGCAGCATTTCGTGCACGAACTGAACTCTCGATTATGTCCCACAACTGTTCGATGGGATTCACGTCGAGCTATCTGGGCGGCCACATCATTCGCTTGAACTGTCCAGAATGTCCTTCAAACCAAACCAAAACAACTGTGGCCTGGTGACATGGCGCAATGTTATCCATAAAAATTCCATCTAACTTGGTCCAGTCAACTGGACTGTATTGTTGACCCGAAAGGTAAAATACACAAGGTGGTTCAGCTGCCCCTGCCTATGTGTTTTATGCAACCCACATCGGCTTCAAATGTTTTCATATTCTCTCGTTTCCTGCGCACAGACTACTACTCCTACAGAAAAAATAAGCAGGACGTTTTTGTAGTTAAATTTTGTACTGCGATACGCTTGCCCTGTATGCGACAGTTTTCGAGTTATTCAAGAAAAACGCGTTAGGTCACTATTTTTACGTTTTTCTTGAATGAATCGAAGTCTACAGCCTCTAACCGAAACTTATTCCGGTACAAAATTTAACTACGTCAACCCTAGGACGCCCAAGCCTTTTTTTCTAACTTGGATGCCTAAGGAGGGGTGGGGGTGGGGGGTTCGGCTAGCCCACAGGTATTAAATAAGTTTACAGACGAAAAATTACAACTTTCAAAATGGTTGATGTATTTTAACTAAGGCATCGGTTAATAAATGTTGTTAATTGTTATAAATATTGGATTGAGTGAATAAAAAATTGACATATTACAATACAAAATACAGATATGTTCATATACAATAGACTACTCTGAGTCCTCAACTTCAAGGCAAGAGAGACACTTCACAATTTCTTCTGAATGTGTGTTACACACATGTTTATGACACTGTCCACAATACTGTTTTGGTTTACTTAGATTGTTGTACTTCTGCTTCTTTGTTTTAGCTTTTCTTACAGAAACATGGCGCCGAACTTTCCCTGCAGGAGGCTGACGTGCTTCTGTTGTTACTTCTTGGATTTTCTTTTGTAGAATAGTCTCCATTGATTGAACAATTTAGTTAGATAACCCTCTTGCATTAGCACTTCCTGTTTGTTCCCCTCTTGTAGGTGTAAATTCGCGCCATTTGATCAATGGTATCAATTCCACCTTTAGTGGAATTATAATATGCATTTATCTCTATTTTATTCTTCTCTCCTCCAACAGTGCGTTTATCTTGGTGCATTGTTGACAACATCAGTAAGTTCTTACTTGGTTTCGTTTTTGCTGTGTAGGACACCAAAGTTACTGGAGACCTACGTGTTGGGAACTGCACTAACTCACTGCAACTTTACAAGATAAATAACAGCTGACTGACATCAACAATCACTTCCTCTGAAAGTAAACCGATTGTTGTGAATATCAAGAATACCAACCAACAAGAAACTAACTTGCATTGTTGTGTAGATGAGAAATAAGAAATCCTACTGAGGGAAATTTCCTATAGCATGGCAGCCTAAGGGGAGGGGGGTGTTGTTGGACCCATAATAAGTTTATTTATTTTTTCTTTCAAAGCAGGAATTTTCTATAAAATATATTGACGCTAACGTTTCATAAAATAGCCAACAAACAATAACTCATAGGGAATATGTAGTATGAAAGTTAATTGGGCAAAAGCAGGGGACATAAAAACATTGTGGGCTCAACGAACCCCTCCCCCCCCTTAGGCGTCCTAGGGTTAAATTTCGTACAAGAAGATCCCGTTAATCTTTCTGTAGGACTAATAGTTTGCGTGTAGTGAGCGAGAGAATATCTGTGTACCGTATTTGTTCGAGTAACAGCTCTGTTTGCAGGAAAACGTAATTACTGTCGCAACCTTTTTCGGACCCCATGTCATTTTCAAATGATCGGTTAGTTGTTACAACAGGAGTCAGTTTGTAGGCCAATGAGAGCTTAGGACGAACCAATAAACTGTCCAATGTGTAGAGTACGAAATTTTGCGGCAAGAAATGACATCAAAGGTGGCAGTTTCGATTCCAGAGAACCGAAAAAAAACAAAAAACACGGCGTTTGTTACGCAATGCATTACCCTTGAAGGTGAAAATAAACGTGCGCGCGCCCAGTGGGAGGAGGTCCTCCTATATATGCGTGCCGCAGCCGCCTCGCAGCATTCGCAGTGGACGCCCGCCGCAGTCATGAAGGCCACCCTGCTGCTCGTTTCGGTGCTCGCCGTCGTCGCATTGGCCGCCGCCGAAGAGAAGTACACCACCAAGTACGATAACGTCAACCTGGACGAGATCCTCGCCAACGACCGCCTGCTCAACAACTACGTCAAGTGTCTGCTCGAGGATGGAGACACCAGCTGCACCGCTGATGGCAAGGAGCTGAAGAGTAAGTGTAACAGCAGGCCACTCGCGGCTGTTGCTCCACGTCAAGTATCTGTGCTCTATAAAAATCCATATGTCTCTCGCCAATGAAGAAGCAGCCTCCGCTGACCTTCCTTCAAATAGTGAAAGTCCATCCTTCTTGCGGACTTCGAACAGCTGCTGACAATATAAGTAATGAAATGGAACACCACACCCGTATTTTCAAACTATTTGTTATTCAGACGACTAGTTTACAGGCAGCATTTGCGTCATCTTCAAGGTCTACAGTTAGCCAAATAAGTGCTCCGACTCCTCGCCTCACATATCATGGGACCCATTAATAACTAGATGCCGTGGGCAGTTATTCATCATGAGTCTATATTCCGAACGTGTAGTCACCATTGCGAGCACATGGGTATAATATGCTTACAAAGATCCTTTTTGCGTCTATGTGGTAACAGTAATGATTTAATTATATGTTCAGAATATACACTAATGATGAATAGCGGCCAACCTCCCCTATTTATTGTATGAGCCGTATGATACGTGAGCCAGTGACTGTAAATACTAATTTGGTTAATAGTAGGACTTAAAGTTGAAAATTCTGCGTTGAAACCAGTCGCCTGAATAATAAATAGTTTGAAAATACTACTGTGGTGTTCCATTTCCGTCCCTTCCTACCAGTCGACAATGAGTTAGATATGAAGAAGCTGATTATTTTCTGCTACACGTCACGCGCTGTCTTCCATGTCGTCTGACATCTCTTCTTGAATGTTCTTTCCTCTCTCTCACCCGCCAACAAAAGTAGATGCATGTGGGAATCGAGCAGTTGTGTATCCTTGCACGTATTTTTAGTAGTGCGCTATACTTGCGTATTGTAAATCCAGTTGGTTTCATTAACAGTTCGCAACACACTGTTCCGTTTCTTACTTTGTCTGCTATCGACTAACCTATGCACTTTGTATCTTCCTTAAAGTTTTTTCAGTAGACTCTTAGCTTTCGCTTCATCGATGCTCTAACGTTATATACACTCCTGGAAATTGAAATAAGAACACCGTGAATTCATTGTCCCAGGAAGGGGAAACTTTATTGACACATTCCTGGGGTCAGATACATCACATGATCACACTGACAGAACCACATAGACACAGGCAACAGAGCATGCACAATGTCGGCACTAGTACAGTGTATATCCACCTTTCGCAGCAATGAAGGCTGCTATTCTCCCATGGAGACGATCGTAGAGATGCTGGATGTAGTCCTGTGGAACGGCTTGCCATGCCTTCTAGAGCACGTTGGGTGGCACGGGATACATGCGGACGTGCAGTGTCCTGTTGGAACAGCAAGTTCCCTTGCCGGTCTAGGAATGGTAGAACGATGGGTTCGATGACGGTTTGGATGTACCGTGCACTATTCAATGTCCCCTCGACGATCACCAGTGGTGTACGGCCAGTGTAGGAGATCGCTCCCCACACCATGATGCCGGGTGTTGGCCCTGTGTGCCTCGGTCGTATGCAGTCCTGATTGTGGCGCTCACCTGCACGGCGCCAAACACGCATACGACCATAATTGGCACCATGGCAGAAGCGACTCTCATCGCTGAAGACGACACGTCTCCATTCGTCCCTCCATTCACGCCTGTCGCGACACCACTGGAGGCGGGCTGCACGATGTTGGGGCGTGAGCGGAAGACGG
Organism: Schistocerca cancellata; assembly: GCF_023864275.1. NCBI lineage: Eukaryota > Metazoa > Arthropoda > Insecta > Orthoptera > Acrididae > Schistocerca > Schistocerca cancellata. The sequence goes on along the minus strand of NC_064631.1, from coordinate 268,002,475 downwards.
CCTAACGGTGTGCGGGACCGTAGCCCAGCTTCATGGAGACGGTTGCGAATGGTCCTCGCCGATACCCCAGGAGCAACAGTGTCCCTAATTTGCTGGGAAGTGGCGGTGCGGTCCCCTACGGCACTGCGTAGGATCCTACGGTCTTGGCGTGCATCCGTGCGTCGCTGCGGTCCGGTCCCAGGTCGACGGGCACGTGCACCTTCCGCCGACCACTGGCGACAACATCGATGTACTGTGGAGACCTCACACCCCACGTGTTGAGCAATTCGGCGGTACGTCCACCCGGCCTCCCGCATGCCCACTATACGCCCTCGCTCAAAGTCGGTCAACTGCACATACGGTTCACGTCCACGCTGTCGCAGCATGCTACCAGTGTTAAAGACTGCGATGGAGCTCCGTATGCCACGGCAAACTGGTTGACACTGACGGCGGCGGTGCACAAATGCTGCGCAGCTAGCGCCATTCGACGGCCAACACCGCGGTTCCTGGTGTGTCCGCTGTGCCGTGCGTGTGATCATTGCTTGTACAGCCCTCTCGCAGTGTCCGGAGCAAGTATGGTGGGTCTGACACACCGGTGTCAATGTGTTCTTTTTTCCATTTCCAGGAGTGTATTTTACGATGTTCTCTTCTGGACGGTACAGTACATGCTATCGAAAACAGCTACTTTTAACCTAGGCCTTTCCTACTGTCTGTGAATGCAATGCATTTTACTCTGTATTCTGTTGGCAGTCAGTCACCTGACTTTTTGTCGAAAGCCTCTCTTGATCGTAAACAGCGTAAACAAATACACATTTCTTTGTTTAGAGCTGATAATCTGCGTTTGGGGTGGTTTGAATACCACAACGTACCGAGAACAGATCTTGTCGACTCTTGCATAGTTTATGAATATAAGATGTGCTTTTCGTATCGCTTCAGGTTCTCTGTTGTCAGTTCACGGAACGAAAGCAGATTTTGCGCTATGCAAGAAATAGTCTGATTATAAGAAACAGTCTCATTATAGATCAAATGCAGCGTAACTTCTACAAATGCGTTGTCATTGTCGAGGGTTCAGAGAGGAGGATTTCTTATGCTGAAAAGAAGTCTGTCGCCTGGACAAATTTTCAGGTAGTCGTACTTGAGAACTGTTTCTAGTTTGGCGTTGTTTCTGTCTAATACGCTATAGTAAGGAAAAAAATTGTAGTGAACTGTTACTGGAGTCGTTGTAGGAAGTACCTTTGGGAGTTGTGGAAATACAGGGTGAGTCACCTAACGTTACCGCTGGATATATTTCGTAAACCACATCAAATACTGACGAATCGATTCCACAGACCAAACGTGAGGAGAGGGGCTAGTGTAAATGGTTAATACAAACCATAAAAAAATGCACGGAAGTATGTTTTTTAACACAAACCTACGTTTTTTTTAAATGGAATCCCGTTAGTTTTGTTAGCACATCTGAACATATAAACAAATAGGTAATCAGTGCCGTTTGTTGCATAGTAAAATGTTAATTACATCCGGAGATATTGTAACCTAAAGTTGACGCTTGAGTACCACTCCTCCGCTGTTCGATCGTGTGTATCGGAGAGCACCGAATTACGTAGGGATCCAAAGGGAACGGTGATGGACCTTAGGTACAGAAGAGACTGGAACAGCAGATTACGTCCACATTCTAAAACCTTTTTATTGGTCTTTTTCACTGACACATGTACATTACCATGAGGGGTGAGGTACACGTACAAACGTGGTTTCCGTTTTCAATTACGGAGTGGTATAGAGTGTGTCCCGACATGTCAGGCTAATAGATGTTCAATATGGTGGCCATCATTTGCTGCACACAACTGCAATCTCTGGCGTAATGAATGTCGTACACGCCGCAGTACATCTGGTGTAATGCCGCCGCAGGCTGCCACAATACGTTGTTTCATATCCTCTGGGGTTGTAGGCACATCACGGTACACATTCTTCTTTGACGTACCCCCACAGAAAGGAGTCCAGAGGTGTAAGATCAGGAGAACTGGCTGGCCAATTTATGCGTCCTTCACGTCCTATGAAACGCCCTCGCGGCTAATCTACACATCACTAGCACACAAATTGCGCGAGATCGGGAATTTCAAAAACGTCGGTGTTGAGAATGCTTCATCAACATCGATTGCATCCGTACTATATTTCTATTCACCACGAATTGCATAGCGACGACTTTGAACTTCGTGTACAGATCTGCCACTGGGCACAAGAGAAATTACGCGACTATAACAGATTTTTTGCACGCGTTCTATTTAGCGACGAAGCGTCATTCACCAACAGCGGTAACGTAAACTGGCATAATATGCACTATTGGGCAACGGAAAATCCACGATGGCTGTGACAAGTGGAACATCAGCGACCTTGGCGGGTTAACGTATGGTTGCGGCATTATGGGAAGAAGGATTATTGGCCCCCATTTTATCGATGTCAATCTAAATCGTGCAGTGTATGCTGATTTCCTACGTAATGTTTTACCGATGTTACTACAAGTTGTTTCATTGCACGAGAGAATGACGATGTACTTCCAACATGATGGATGTCTGCACATAGCTCGCGTGCGGTTGAAGCGGTATTGAACATTACGTGCTGTTGGGTGTATTGTTAGCTCCCCCTCTTTTTCGACGCGCTGCATGTTATTCATAACAGGTGGATTGGTCGTCGAAGCACCATACCATGGTCCGCACGTTCATCGGATCTGACGTCCCCGGATTTTTTTCTGTGGGGAAAGTTGAAGGATATTTGCTATCGTAATACACCGACTACGCCTGACAACTTGCGTCAGCGTATTGTCAATGCATATGCGAACATTACGGAAGGCGAACTACTCGCTGTTGAGAGGAATGTCGTTACACGTATTGCCAAATGCACTGAGGTTGACGGACATCATTTTGAGCATTTATTGCATTAATGTGGTATTTACAGGTAATCACGCTGTAACAGCATGCGTTCTCAGAAGTGATAAGTTCACGAAGGTTCTTGTATCACATTGGAACAATCGAAATAAAATGTTCAAACGTACCTAAGTTCTTTCAAATGGTTCAAATGGCTCTGAGCACTATGGGACTTAACATCTATGGGCATCAGTCCCCTAGAACTTAGAACTACTTAAACCTAACTAACCTAAGGACAGCACACAACACCCAGCCGTCACGAGGCAGAGAAAATCTCTGACCCCGCCGGGAATCGAACCCGGGAACCCGGGCGTGGGAAGCGAGAACGCTACCGCACGACCACGAGATACGGGCCTTAAGTTCTTTATTTTAATTTAAAAAACCTACCTGTTACCAACTGTTCATCTAAAATTGTGAGCCATATGTTTGTGACTATTACAGCACCATCTATCACACAGCGAAAAAAGTGGTCATTCTTCATATTTCTTTGCGTACTAAACGAATATGTAATAAAAATGGGGGTTCCTATTTAAAAAAGCGCAGTTGATATACGTTTAACCTATGGTAGCGCCATCTAGCGGGACAACCATAGCGCCATCTGGTTTCCCCCTTCAAGCTAGACAAGTTTAGTTCTTTGTAGTTTTTTCGTTTGACGCTTATTTCGTGAGATCAATGGACCACCCCGTATACTAGTAAAAGACGACTGACATATAGATATAATGATAATGTAATCATGTTGAATTTTCGTGGTTTTACGTTATAATATTAAATGGCAACTCTGTAGCAGTCACAGATGGTGAATAATTTTAATACTGTAGCGTGGAGATAGCGTCACCAATGGAACGAAAATTCTTTCGGAAAATGGGTGCTCTCGCTTCAGTTATCTGGAAACTTGTACATGACGTTTTAAAATTAATTGGAGTTCACAATAGCTTAGGATAAACCGGTAAGTGTCACCAAAATTTTAGTAACTAATATCCTGTTGCTTAACCATCAATATTTAGCGCTGATAAATTTATGGAAATTCAGAATGATAGCCTTACCACTTACTCTATTAAAATGCACAAAAGCAAGAACGTCTGTAAAGAAAATAAAGAATCCATTAGCATCAAACTACAAAATTGCTAGTGTTTGTTAATTCTTTCATATAATAGCAATATAAAGTAATATTTAAATGAATGAAGAAGTGAAATCAGTAGTAAGAATTGCAAATTTAAGACTGATTTGTTGAGAGGACTTTGAACCACTTAGAAAACTCTCGTGCACCTGTTTGTAGAGTTATGTTACAATAATATATGAAGTTTTTATTTTATAATCTTGACAAAATACGTCGAACGAAGTCATGGAGGAGTTATTCGGACCACGAGAATTAGATAACGATGTATGTATAGTTGACAGTACTCACTGTTAAATAAAATTAGAAAACGGACAACTATAGATGGGGACGATAAATCTGTTGCATTTGTCACATATGTCACATACGAGAAAAACAGAAACTAGGGCACATAAAGATGCATACAGGTATTAATTTTCCCCTCCTCTATACGAGAATGGAACATGACAAACAGTGCGTAAAGTGAGAGTGCAGTGTATTGAGTTATGGTGGCCAACGCCTGAGGTTAGGTTACCCCTTCAACAGCAAACTGAATTCATACGCTGATGCCACTGCTCGTAATGGTCACTACGGTGTCTTTCTGAATAGCACAGACGTATTAGTTACCATTTATCCTCGTAACGAATCCGCTGGTGGCATGTAAATTTTCTTTTCATGGATTGGCATAACGATAGTCACTTGCACCTGCAAATTCGACGCTCTACTGTCTGTCTCTCTCTTTCTGTGTGTGTTTGTTTGTTTACGTATGTGTTTTTAGGTACCTTGATTTAGGCTGTCTATTGTTTCCCATAAATTTAGTTCCCATAGAATCGGCAAAGGATGTACGTGCAAGCAAGGCATAGGATAGTAATACACGTTTTTCAGTATCAAGCAATACTTTCCTTGGTATTCTATACAACACATAATTGAGGATGTTGGGTGTCAGTGCCATAGTGAGATGAGGAGATCACCACAAGAGGGTAAAACATTGTGCTCCCCAATAAGCCACACGACTGATGATGAAAAGGTAGTTTCCCCCAAAATTTTTTATTTTAGGCAATTTATTGGTCGATATAGAAGATAAGGAATAGTCGATTCACTTTGTTTCAGGAGCTGAGTAAGCTCTTCAAAAGCTTATTCATTATATAAAAAAAGAAAATATATGTTCCGTTTTAAATAGTGTACAACATCCTTCAAAGGAATTATAATAATAGTCATACACATGGAGTATGGTACGCTTAGTGAAAAGCCATTACTCCGTGGCTAATTCTAAGGTGTCTCCTCTACAACTCTATAAAAAGCTTTAGTGCTGTCGTGCATGAAAACTTATGGAGATTATTTTAACTTCGCTTTCCTGTATAGAATAAATTCAGATGGCAAGGAAGAGATACAGTACATGGTAATGGAACATTTACGAATTTCGGTGCTTTGTATAGGAATACTAACTACTTTTGTGGATTACTCAAACTTGCAAGTACTACATTCTATAAGATAGTGAAATAATAACAACAGCCACTAAATTTTCATAACTATTTTTGGAAATACACCAAATTCTTCTCAGAGCCTACAATAAACATCGACCAATGAACATGGTGTCTCTAACAGGTTCTCCTCCTCAAACCCATCTGTCACTAAATTGTGTTTAGATGCTCTCGAGCAACTGTAAATGATTAGATTGGGTCATGAAGATTAACTACCCTTTGGTGAACTACACAGAGGTATAACTATAGTTCAGGAGTCATTACCTTCTATAGCATAGGACCCCTAATGTCTAACCAAACAGTCCTTGCCTATGATTTCCTATAGAAAATTAATTTCTCTTGATGTATTCTGTTATATCCAGAAGCTCTCAAAACTATATGTTTGACACACAATATTCCTAGTGTTTTACGACGTTTTTTAGTTTTTACATGTGATTTTTGTTAGTGTATTGGTCATTTTATTTCGAAGAAGTGAAGTAAATATTAGTTCAACTTCAGAGGTTGTTTTCTTCATTGCAGAAGTCCTTCCTGACGCTTTGAAGAACGAATGTTCCAAATGCAGCGACAGTCAGAAGGAGGGCTCGAGAAAAGTTCTGAAACATCTCATCAACCACAAGCAAGAGACGTGGCAAAAGCTGAAGGCCAAGTATGACCCCGAAGGGAAGTTCTCCAAAAAATACGAGGATAAGGAGAAGGAACTTCATGCGTAAACGCTGTACCGCAACCTCAGTTTTTTAATAAAATTTGTTTTGTTGCTCTACAATCTGTTTTACTGTGGGCTGAACCAATTTAAGATGCAGCAAAGTGTATTCAAATAAACGTGGATCCTTTTTTTCCCTTTCCTTTGACGTATGTCCATTGTCAAAGGCAATTATGCACAACCCTCAATGAATTTTGTGGATGTATGTAAACAGTTAACTGTTAATACTAGCAAAACAACAAATTTTAGCTCTTAGAGGTAGTAACTTTCATTATTATGGAATCAAGAATATGTTTCTTGTTGTATAAATGTTTCTCTTCAAATACTTAGTACTAAAAACAAAGGCAAAGAGCAAGAGGTTGTTGGTATTAAATGACATGTTTCATCTTTATAGAAGGGCTAGGTCTTCCATAAAACATATATTAGGTTGGTGTACAAGTTCGTAGCGTTTTTATTTTGCATGATGATGTTCCGTTTGCTATCGGTTAATTTATAGATTGTCATCTTTTATTTGTACTTCATTGTTGAGATTTGAATTTTTATATTGTCATTTTGTCATTTGGAGATACTGTATGGAGCTGTGGACGCTAGAAAATGGAGTTCCAACTAGAGAAATCGGAACATTTTCGACATATTCTTCTATTTGACTTCAATAGAGGGGTGGTGGCAGCGGAGACAACCATAAACACTTAAACCGTGCATGGGGATAATGAAACTGGACAAAGCATGGCAAGAAAATGGTTTCCTCGTTTTAATGAGAGCCGTTTTGACATTAGTGACTCTCCACGTTCAGGGCTTGATGAAGATCGTTTAAACGCATTGATCCACAATAATCTACGCCACTGTACTGGAGAACTGGCAAATGTGATGAAATGGGATCATTCCACATTCAGAAATCGGGTGTATGGGTACCGCATGCTCTAAACCAAAATTACAAAAATCAGAAATCAGCGGGTGGACCATATGTGTGCATCTCTGCTTGCTCGTCGTCATCTGGCTAGTGAACAACACCGACACTTCCCATCCTGTATCGTTACTGATGACGAGAAATGGTGTCTTTATACCTACATAATGGAAGGAAAGGAATGGCTAAGTCCAAACAATGGAGCTACTTCCACTCCAAAGACCTAAGCGCATTCATAAAAGAAGATGTTACGCTTGTATTGGAACAGCGACGGTGTGGTCTATGTACTATGAATTGCTTCCCCGGTATGGAACGGTCACTGCTGACACATATTGTCAACAACCGAGATGTCTTGCTGGCGCAGTCGTAGAACAACGGCCTGGAACTCTACGTGAAGTTATGTTACTACACGGTAACGCCCTTTCACATTCTGCTAGATTGACAAAAAACATTATACACTCCTGGAAATTGAAATAAGAACACCGTGAATTCATTGTCCCAGGAAGGGGAAACTTTATTGACACATTCCTGGGGTCAGATACATCACATGATCACACTGACAGAACCACAGGCACATAGACACAGGCAACAGAGCATGCACAATGTCGGCACTAGTACAGTGTATATCCACCTTTCGCAGCAATGCAGGCTGCTATTCTCCCATGGAGACGATCGTAGAGATGCTGGATGTAGTCCTGTGGAACGGCTTGCCATGCCATTTCCACCTGGCGCCTCAGTTGGACCAGCGTTCGTGCTGGACGTGCAGACCGCGTGAGACGACGCTTCATCCAGTCCCAAACATGCTCAATGGGGGACAGATCCGGAGATCTTGCTGGCCAGGGTAGTTGACTTACACCTTCTAGAGCACGTTGGGTGGCACGGGATACATGCGGACGTGCATTGTCCTGTTGGAACAGCAAGTTCCCTTGCCGGTCTAGGAATGGTAGAACGATGGGTTCGCTGACGGTTTGGATGTACCGTGCACTATTCAGTGTCCCCTCGACGATCACCAGTGGTGTACGGCCAGTGTAGGAGATCGCTCCCCACACCATGATGCCGGGTGTTGGCCCTGTGTGCCTCGGTCGTATGCAGTCCTGATTGTGGCGCTCACCTGCACGGCGCCAAACACGCATACTACCATCATTGGCACCAAGGCAGAAGCGACTCTCACCGCTGAAGACGACACGTCTCCATTCGTCCCTCCATTCACGCCTGTGGCGACACCACTGGAGGCGGGCTGCACGATGTTGGGGCGTGAGCGGAAGATGGCCTAACGGTGTGCGGGACCGTAGCCCAGCTTCATGGAGACGGTTGCGAATGGTCCTCGTCGATACCCCAGGAGCAACAGTGTCCCTAATTTGCTGGGAAGTGGCGGTGCGGTCCCCTACGGCACTGCGTAGGATCCTACGGTCTTGGCGTGCATCCGTGCGTCGCTGCGGTCCGGTCCCAGGTCGACGGGCACGTGCACCTTCCGCCGACCACTGGCGACAACATCGATGTACTGTGGAGACCTCACGTCCCACGTGTTGAGCAATTCGGCGGTACGTCCACCCGGCCTCCCGCATGCCCACTATACGCCCTCGCTCAAAGTCGGTCAACTGCACATACGGTTCACGTCCACGCTGTCGCGGCATGCTACCAGTGTTAAAGACTGCGATGGAGCTCCGTATGCCACGGCAAACTGGCTGACACTGACGGCGGCGGTGCACAAATGCTGCGCAGCTAGCGCCATTCGACGACCAACACCGCGGTTCCTGGTGTGTCCGCTGTGCCGTGCGTGTGATCATTGCTGGTACAGCCCTCTCGCAGTGTCCGGAGCAAGTATGGTGGGTCTGACACACCGGTGTCAATGTGTTCTTTTTTCCATTTCCAGGAGTGTACAAGAGGTAGGTCTGGATGTCATTGTGCACCATCTTTGTTCAACTGATCTTGTGCCTTTTCCGCCATCTATCGAGAAACCTTCAACAAAACCTTTCCGGATGAAAATGCACTCCTAACATAGCACGAGGAATTCTTCGACACTAAACCACGTGATTTCTACAGTCGTGGAATCGAAAATATACTCCAGCTTTTATTTTTATTTATTTTTATTTTTTCTATACTCCGCGAGCCACCTTACGGTGTGTGGCGGAGGGTACTTATTGTACCACTATCTGATCCCCCCCTTCCCTGTTCCATTCACGAATTGTGCGTGGGAAGAACGACTGCTTGTAAGTCTCCGTATTTGCTCTAATTTCTCGGATCTTTTCGTTGTGATCATTACGCGAGATATATGTGGGCGGTAGTAATATGTTGCCCATCTCTTCCCGGAATGTGCTCTCTCGTAATTTCGATAATAAACCTCTCCGTATTGCGTAACGCCTTTCTTGAAGTGTCCGCCACTGGAGCTTGTTCAGCATCTCCGTAACGCTCTCGCGCTGACTAAATGTCCCCATGACGAATCGCGCTGCTTTTCGCTGGATCATGTCTATCTCTTCTATTAATCCAACCTGGTAAGGGTCCCATACTGATGAGCAATACTCAAGAATCGGACGAACAAGCGTTTTGTAAGCTACTTCTTTCGTCGATGAGTCACATTTTCTTAGAATTCTTCCTATGAATCTCAACCTGGCGCCTGCTTTTCCCACTATTTGTTTTATGTGATCATTCCACTTCAGATCGCTCCGGATAGTAACTCCTAAGTATTTTACGGTCGTTACCGCTTCCAATGATTTACCACCTATGGCATAATCGTACTGGAATGGATTTCTGCCCCTATGTACGCGCATTATATTACATTTATCTACGTTTAGGGAAAGCTGCCAGCTGTCGCACCATGCATTAATCCTCTGCAGGTCTTCCTGGAGTACGTACGAGTCTTCTGATGTTGCTACTTTCTTGTAGACAACCGTGTCATCTGCAAATAGCGTCACGGAGCTACCGATGTTGTCAACTAAGTCATTTATGTATATTGTAAACAATAAAGGTCCTATCACGCTTCCTTGCGGTACTCCCGAAATTACCTCTACATCTGCAGATTTTGAACCGTTAAGAATGACATGTTGTGTTCTTTCTTCTAGGAAATCCTGAATCCAATCACAAACCTGGTCCGATATTCCGTAAGCTCGTATTTTTTTCACTAATCGTAAGTGCGGAACCGTATCAAATGCCTTCTTGAAGTCCAGGAATACGGCATCAATCTGCTCGCCAGTTGGCATACCGTAGTAAATAGTGAGGGAGAATACATTATTGATAGCTAAAGTCTCTGTTATGTGTATCTCCTGGTGTGTTTATTAAACGTATGAAAAAATCCTACGAACTTAATATAACGCAAAATGTAGTTCACGAGGAACGTAGAAGTGTATTGAACTTCGATGGGGCCACCCCAGTTTCTGTCATATACTAATGACTTAATTCTGCAATCTCAGAATAAAAGAAAAAGGTACGATTAGCTATACGTTAAAATTGTACTAACAGTCTTTTTTTATTTTTGAAACCTTTTATCTTCGTACACGTATTTGCGAATCACGTCATATGTAGTGTTCGACACATCATAAAAAGTTAACTGAGAGAAATAACTATTTTTTTACTCTGTGATTAACGAGCTCCGATTAGTCAGTCATTCATCGAAACTATCCTTTGAATAAGAATCCGTAGCATCGCAGAGTTTTACCACTACTTAGGTTCAGTACCGACTTAAACGAGTGGAGGGATCCGAATCATTGGTAGCGTAGCTGAAACTGAACATCACCAAGTGGCTTTCCTTTGAATGACCAGTATCGATATTCTGCTTGAGTACAGGGGTTGTCTGCTCGGTATAAATAATTGGCGAGCTTTTACAATCAAGAGGAGCAGGTAGACATTCAGATTTGCTTCACTTACGAGAGAGAGTCTTAGTAACTCTGGAAAATATTATTGAGTCGAAATATGCTCCGAAGTGTATTCCATAAGTTGTAAGAACTGATTTTCAGAGATGTGTCGGAATATTTTTCGTTCTTCGTACATTTTGCTAAACCTGCCAATACCAAGCTGAGAGCTACTCTCGGACAGAGATACGATGTTCGTTCTATCCCGCTGCGAGCCTGAATGTGATGTTGAGAAATCTTTATTCCTGATAGACTAAAAATCAATTTGTACACGCTCCAGTGTGAAAAGCAGGATATAAATTTAGGTAAGCAATATGTCCTGTAGCACCTGCCCTAATTTATTACCTTCGTTCCCCTCATTTCATGTGTTCCATGAAAGCTAAACATTTGCCAGAATCTGGGTTTCAACATTAATGACCCTTCATCAAGTTGTTTTTCCGATCACATTGCTAACATTACTAATTATGAAGGATATGTACAGCTCCGTGAATGTTGCATGTACTACTTTCTTCCCTTACAGGTCATCGCTCTAGACAACAAAGAGCGTGCAGCTATATCAAAGCAGAAATATTCTTGGTGGCAGTCTTTGCAGCCATGACTGTTTTTATTCTGGAACAATTCAAAACTGGTTAATGTTCCACTTTGTCAAAATGAAATGGAAAAATTGTTATGTTAAGCTCCATTCTTATCTGCCTCTCAGTTACGGAAGTATACAGATGTTACTTGCTCAAAATGAACTCCATGATGCGTTTAGAAATCACCTATTAAAACTATATTCAAACAACCAGCCGACTAGATTTTGTCAAATCGCTCTGAGAAACTCGTGCACTGGACACTCAACCTTCTAATATATCAGTTGGTAATCGAATGAAAGATCATTCCCACAAAACAAAGGGGAATCCATGGCCTCTGCACTTCTTTGAAGTTGAGTTCTATGCAGAGTTCCTTAAGACGTTCAGTATGATCCATATTAGTGTTATTCCTGTGAATAGCCTTCTAAGGTATCGAAAGATAAATACACTAAGGTGACAAAAGTCATGGAATACATCCTAATATCGTGTCGTACCTCCTTTTGCTTGGCGTAGTGCAGGAACTGGACATGGCACGCTCTCAACAACTCGTTGGGAGTCCCAAGCAGAAATATTAATCCATGCCTCTATAGCCGTCCATAATTGTGAAACGGTTGCCGACGCAGGTTTTTGTGCAATAACTAGCCGCTCGATTATGTCCCATAAATGTTCGATGGGATTCATATCGGGTGATCTAGTTGGTCAAATCATTCACTCCAGAATATTCTTCAATCCAATCACTTACAATTGTGGCCTGGTGACATGAGATCTTTGCTTGAGAAATTTAAGTCCATGAATCGCTGAAAATGGTCTCCAAGTACACGTACATAACCATTTAGATTCAACGAACAACGATCGGTGCAGTTGGACTTCAGGACGCAATAGATTCCATGTAAACACAGCCCACACCATTATGGAGGCACCACAAGCTTGCTCAGTGCCTTGTTGACAACTTCAATCCATGACTTCGTGAGGTCCGCGCCACACTCGAGCCCTACCATCAGCTCTTACTAACTGAAATCGCAACTCATATGACAAGTCCACCGTTTTCCAGTTGTCTAGGCACCACCAGATACGATCATGAGCCCACAAATGCACTGTAGGGATGAGCTGTTAGCGAAGACTGTAGCGTTGGTCGTCTGCTGCCTTAGCCCCTTAAAGTCATATTTCGCCGCACTGTCCTAACGGATATATTCGTCGTACGTCCCGCATTGATATCTGTCATTATTCCAAGCAGTGTTGCTTGTCTGTTAGCACTGACAACTCTATGCAAACGCCTCTGCTCTCGGTTGTAACTTGAAAGCGATCAGGCACTGCGTTCCTGTGGTGAGAGGTAATGTCTGAAATTTGGTATTCTCGGCACACTATTGACTCTGTGGATCTCAGAATATTGAATTCCCTAATGATTTCCGAAATGGAATGTTCCATGTGTCTAGGTCCAACTACTGCTCCGCGTTCAAGGTCTGCTAATTCCCGTCATGCGGCCATAATGACTTCAGAAACCTTTCAAAACGAATGACCTGAGTACAAATGACAGCTCGGCCAATGCATTACCCATTTATACGTTGTGTAGGCAATACTACCGCCATCTGTATGTATGGATCTCGATATGCCATGACTTTCTTCATCTCAGTGTACAGTGCTTGCCTTTAAAATAACAACATCAGGAAAAAGAGCAAGTAATAAAATTTTCCATAATGTGCATATACAACAGAGTAGGGAAAATATACACATCAAAAAAATTTTGCCTCACCTCGGTTCCGAGAGTTCCGGAACCTGTACAGAAAATTGGAAATGAGATCAACATAAACATCATTTCCGTCCTTTTTATTGTTCATGAAAACCACACATACACTGTTAGTCCACATTGCCTCTCGTCAACGGCGAATCGGCGTGGATCCCTCAGAGTGGTTGGTGGGTCCCGTCGTCCATAAACAGCTCTTTTCAATCCATCCCAGGCATGTTCGATAGAGTTCATGTCTGGAAAGGATGCTGGCCACTCTAGTCGAGCGATGTCGTTATCCTGAAGGAAGTCAAAAATGGTTCAAATGGCTCTGAGCACTATGGGACTTAGCATCTGAGGTTATCAGTCCCCTAGAACGTAGAACTATTTAAACCTAACTAACCTAAGATATCACACACATCCATGCGCGAGGCCGGATTCGAACCTGCGACAGTAGCGGTCGCACGATTCCAGATTGAAGCGTCTAGAACCGCTTGGCCACAACGGCCGGCTGAAGGAATTCAGTTTGGTGACCAGGGTGTACGGTAAGCTCAACCAGGTGCTCTTTGAACTTAGCACGTACCCTGAAAACTGTGTGACATCTCTCTGTATCTCCTCCATCTCCGAACAACAACGCTTTGTTTCACTCCGACATGCCCGGACACTTCCCTTGTTGAGAGCCCTTCCTATCACAAAGCTACAACGCGGCCGCCATCGAAACGCGGTATTGACCGTCTAGGCATGGTTGAACTACAGACAACACAAGCCGTGTACGTCCTTCCTGGTGAAATGACTGGACTTGATCGGCTGTCGGACCCCCTCCGTCTAATAGGCGCTGCTCATGCATAGTTGTTTACATATTTGGGTGGGTTTAGTGACGTCTCTGAACAGTCAAAGGGTCTGTGTCTATGATACAATAGCCACAGTCAACGTGTATCTTCAGGAGCTCTGGGAACTGGGGTAATGCAAAACCTATTTTGATGTGTGTATTATCACCGTTAGTGTCAGCAGCAGTAAAAGTATAACAACATTTTAGTCCATACTCAGTATTATTTACTTACACTGCCAATACAGAAACAAATCATTTTAATACTGCTTGTCGTATTAAAATTGTTATATCTTAAGTAATTATGATTTGAAAAAGGTACTGTAAATTGTGAAACCCTGGCACGATCTAACACAAGGCCTAATGTCATTAATCAGATCAAGTTAAATAAACAGACTACTTAATTAATGTGACTACCTGTCAAAATTCTGAATAACCATCTTTTCAAGCGTGGACCACTGCAAGATTGCAGGAAGAGAGTCATTCAGGTTCTGGAATGGATGTAGAGCCTTGCCGACTCCGGTGCCGTGTCCAGCTACGGTAAGTTTCTCGGATGAGAATCAACGGCGTGAACAGTCCGATCGAGGTGGTCCCATAGTTTCTCAAATGAGTTTAAATCCGGGCAGTCTGGTGATCAGGGTGTACGGTAAACTCAACCAGGTGCTCTTTGAACCAAGCACGTACCCTGCAAACTGTGTGACACGTTTAACTGTTCTTCTGGTCGATGCCATCTTGCCGAGAGGAAAACAAACTACATGTAGCAGTGGACTTGGTCCTCAAGGACAGATTAATGCTTGCGTTGATCCGTTGTGCGTTCGAGAATGACGAGATCACTCAGAGAATCCAACGAAAACACTCCCCAGACGACAACGCTCCCTCCTCCGGCCTGGATCCTTCCGATGGTTGTCACAGTGTTTGCTTTCAGACGTTTTGCGTCGTACGCGCCAAAGGCCATCTGTCCGATAGACCATAAAACGTGGTTTATCTGATTCATCTGAAAGGGCCACTTGTCGCCACTCAGCTGGCGTTCAGTTGCGGTAATGGCGCGCAAAGTCCAGCCTTCGTCGCTGATGAACAGTAGTCAGCACGAGTGCATGATATAGTCCCTGCTGCAGAGGCCCATATTTCACCAATATTCGCTGAACAGTCCTTAAGGATACTCGCTTGGTACCCTCTTGATTCATCTGGGCAGGCAGTTGGGTAGTCAATTGCACGATTATTCGCCCGCACACATCTCCGTAGCCGCCGTTCATCCCTGATATTTACGGCCCGTGGTGCACCACTGTTGGCTCGGCGTTTTGGATAGCGCCATTTTGCCATACACCGTATAGTTTAACCATGGCGATACGGAAACTACTTACAGACTTATCCGTTTCGGAAATGTTTCCATTCTTGGCCCGAAAGCCAATGATCATGCCCTTTTGGACATGGGATAAATCGCTTCTTTTCCGATTTATGACTACAGCATCACTATTCTCTGTGTTATCCTCGATGCGCTATATACAGGGTGTCCCATTTACCTTGACCACCCTAAACAACTGTTTGTCCAGATTCAAATTACAAAATGTTTCAAGCAAATGTGGTTTAGCCGTCAGGGGGACATCAATCAGCATTATTGCCTTCGTTGTAGCTTTGGTTTTTACAAAGGTATGAACAGTGGTATGACTTTTTTAAATGGCCCCCTGTATTTTTTATTTGGTAATTAATTTCCTCTCCTAAAGACCTATTCAAAAATGTATCAAAGTGTTTTTTTTTTTTTTTTTTTTTTTTTTTTTTTTTTTTTTTTTTTTTTTTTTTTTTTTTTTGGTCATCAGTCTACTGACTGGTTTGATGCGACCCGCCACGAATTTCTTTCCTGTGCTAACCTCTTCATCTCAGAGTAGCACTTGCAACCGACGTCCTCAATTATTTGCTTGACGTATTCCAATCTCTGTCTTCCTCTACAGTTTTTGCTCTCTACAGCTCCCTCTAGTACCATGGAAGTCATTCCCTCATGTCTTAGCAGATGTCCTATCATCCTGTCCCTTCTCCTTATCAGTGTTTCCCACATATTCCTTTCCTCTCCGATTCTGCGTAGAACCTCCTCATTCCTTACCTTATCAGTCCACCTAATTTTCAACATTCGTCTATAGCACCACATCTCAAATGCTTCGATTCTCTTCTGTTCCGGTTTTCCCACAGTCCATGTTTCACTACCATACAATGCTGTACTCCAGACGTACATCCTTAGAAATTTCTTCCTCAAATTAAGGCCGGTATTTGATATTAGTAGACTTCTATTGGCCAGAAATGCCTTTTTTGCCATAGCGAGTCTGCTTTTGATGTCCTCTTTGCTCCGTCCGTCATTGGTTATTTTACTGCCTAGATAGCAGAATTCCTTAACTTCATTGACTTCGTGACCATCAATCCTGATGTTAAGTTTCTCGCTGTTCTCAGTTCTACTACTTCTCATTACCTTCGTCTTTCTCCGATTTACTCTCAAACCATACTGTGTACTCATTAGACTGTTCATTCCGTTCAGCAGATCATTTAATTCTTCTTCACTGTCACTCAGGATAGCAATGTCATCAGCGAATCGTATCATTGATATCCTTTCACCTTGTATTTTAATTCCACTCCTGAACCTTTCTTTTATTTCCATCATTGCTTCCTCGATGTACAGATTGAAGAGTAGGGGCGAAAGGCTACAGCCTTGTCTTACACCCTTCTTAATACGAGCACTTCGTTCTTGATGGTCCACTCTTATTATTCCCTCTTGGTTGTTGTACCTATTGTATATGACCCGTCTCTCCCTATAGCTTACCCCTACTTTTTTCAGAACCTCGAACAGCTTGCACCATTTTATATTGTCGAACGCTTTTTCCAGGTCGACAAATCCTATGAAAGTGTCTTGATTTTTCTTTAGCCTTGCTTCCATTATTAGCCGTAACGTCAGAATTGTCTCTCTAGTCCCTTTACTTTTCCTAAAGCCAAACTGATCGTCACCTAGCGGATTCTCAATTTTCTTTTCCATTCTTCTGTATGTTATTCTTGTAAGCAGCTTCGATGCATGAGCTGTTAAGCTGATTGTGCGATAATTCTCGCACTTGTCAGCTCTTGCCGTCTTCGGAATTGTGTGGATGATGCTTTTCCGAAAGTCAGATGGTATATCGCCAGACTCATATATTCTACACACTAACGTGAATAGTCGTTTTGTTGCCACTTCCCCCAATCATTTTAGAAATTCGGATGGAATGTTATCTATCCCTTCTGCCTTATTTGACCGTAAGTCCTGCGAAGCTCTTTTAAATTCCGATTCTAATACTGGATCCCCTATCTCTTCTAAATCGACTCCTGTTTCTTCTTCTATCACATCCGACAAATCTTCACCCTCATAGAGGCTTTGAATGTATTCTTTCCACCTATCTGCTCTCTCCTCTGCATTTAACAGTGGAATTCCCGTTGCACTCTTAATGTTACCACCGTTGCTTTTAATGTCACCAAAGGTTGTTTTGACTTTCCTGTATGCTGGATCTGTCCTTCCAACAATCATATCTTTTTCTATGTCTTCACATTTTCCCTGCAGCCATTTCGTCTTAGCTTCCCTGCAGTTGCTATTCATTTCATTCCTCAGCGAATTGTATTTCTGTATTCCTGATTTTCCCGGAACATGTTTGTACTTCCTCCTTTCATCAATCAACTGAAGTATTTCTTCTGTTTCCCATGGTTTCTTCGCGGCTACCTTCATTGTACCTATGTTTTCCTTCCCAACTCTGTGATGGCCCTTTTTAGAGATGTCTATTCCTCTTCAACTGTACTGCCTACTGCGCTATTCCTTATTGCTGTATCTATAGCGTTAGAGAACTTCAAACGTATCTCGTCATTCCTTAGTACTTCCGTATCCCACTTCTTTGCGTATTGATTCTTACTGTCTTGAACTTCAGCCTACTCTTCATCACTATTATATTGTGATCTGAGTCTATATATGCTCTTGGGTCCGCCTTACAATCCAGTATCTGATTTCAGAATCTCTGTCTGACCATCTAATTGAAATCTTTCGCCGGCCGGTGTGGCCGAGCGGTTCTAGGCGCTACAGTCTGGAACCGCGTGACCGCTACGGTCGCAGGTTCGAATCCTGCCTCGGGCATGGATGTGTGTGATGTCCTTAGGCTAGTTAGGTTTAAGTAGTTCTAAGTTCTAGGGGACTCATGACCTTAGAAGTTGAGTCCCATAGTGCTCAGAGCCATTTGAACCATTTTGAAATCTTTCCGTATCTCCCGGCCTTTTCTAAGTATACCTCCTCCTCTTGTGATTCTTGAACAGGGTATTCGCTATTACTAGCTGTAACTTGTTACAGAACTCAATTAGTCTTTCTCCTCTTTCATTCCTTGTCCCAAGCCCATATTCTCCTGTAACCTTTTCTTCTACTCCTTCCCCTACAGCTGCATTCCAGTCGCCCATGACTATTTGATTTTCGTCCCCCTTTACATACTGCATTAACCTTTCAATATCCTCATACACTTTCTCTATCTGTTCATCTTCAGCTTGCGACGTCGGCATGTATACCTGAACTATCGTTGTCGGTGTTGGTCTGCTGTCGATTCTGATTAGAAGAACCCGGTCACTGAACTGTTCACAGTAACAAACCCTCTGCCCTACCTTCCTACTCATAACGAATCCTACACCTGTTATACCATTTTCTGATGCTGTTGATATTACCCGATACTCATCTGACCAGAAATTCTTGTCTTCCTTCCACTTCACTTCACTGACCCCTACTATATCTAGATTGAACCTTTGAATTTCCCTTTTCAGATTTTCTAGTTTCCCTACCACGTTCAAGCTTCTGACATTCCACGCCCCGACTCGTAGAACCTTATCCTTTCGTTGATTATTCAATCTTTTTCTCATGGTAACCTCCCCCTTGGGAGTCCCCTCCCAGAGATCCGAATGGGGGACTATTCCGGAATCTTTTGCCAATGGAGAGATCATCATGACACTTCTTCAATTACAGGCCACATGTCCTGTGGATACATGTTAAGTGTCTTTAATGCAGTGGTTTCCATTGCCTTCTGCATCCTCATGTCGTTGATCATTGCTGATTCTTCCGCCTTTAGGGGAAATTTCCCACCCCTAGGACAAGAGAGCGCCCTGAACCCTTATCCACTCCTCCGCCCTCTTTGACAGGGCAGATGGCAGAATGAGGCTGACTTCTTATGCCGGAAGTCTTCGTCCGCCAATGCTGATTATTTATCAAAATTTAGGCAGTGGCGGGGATCGAACCGGAAGACGTTTTGATTATGAATCAATGACGCTACACCTTACACCTTTTTTTTTTTTTTTTTTTTTTTTTTTTTTTTTTTTTTTTTTTTTTTTTTGATGGACCGGTGGGGGCTCGGGGGGGCAAAGTGGGCAGGGGTCGAAACCTGAGGCCTGGCCACAGTGTCCCCCTCACCACCACCGAGCCTGTGGTGCTTAGGGAAGTGGGAGAAACAGGAATCAACAGTAGTGGAAGGCTTTGTTATTTATTTATTTGCGTGTGTTTTTGTAATATTCACTAATAGCATGAAATTATGGGAACACATATGCGAAAGAGAAAATGAAATATAAATTCTGGGTAAAGAAAAAGAAAGGAAAAAGGAAAAGCAAAAAGAAATAAAATCCGCGCAATCTGCGACGCGCTCTCCCATCCGCGGAGGTCAGAAGTAGAATAGATCGTCGGCGGTTGAAACTCAGACACCGCCGGGGGAGGAGGGGTGGGTGCCCTCTGTGCCAGGCACCCCCCAACTCAGTGGAGGTCTAACAAAGACCGCTCGAAGATAGTTAGCAAATAATGTTCGGTAACGTGGCGTGTTTTCGAGAGCTGCATGGGCTGTTCGTAAATAGGTCCAGAAGTCGAGGCGGGATTTAGGTCCCTCATGAAAGAGATAAGCGACCGCCCACCCTTTGACCCACGTAATAGCATGACATTTGGCGGCGGGAAAATGTCGGTCCTCTGGGTATAGAAACATTCGAGGCTCGACTGTGTCTGGTGGCACCCGGAGATAGCAGGCAATGATTTGCTGCACGAAGCGCCATACATCTCGCGATGAGGCGCATGTCAGACGGTGTTCATCAGTGTCCAGTTGCTGGCAAAGGAGACAAAGAGGGGATTCTGACAAGCCAATGTTGTGCAGGCGCTGCTTCGTGGCAAATTTCCTGTGTACTATGTTATACCACAGTGCCCGGACGTTCGTAGGGAGGAAGGGCTGGTGGACGGTAGTCCACACTATGGGCCACTGGATGGAGGGGTGTTTGGTCTCCATCACATTCCGGGGAACACAGCGCAGCAACAGGCTGTAAAAATCCTTAGTCCGAGGTGGGCGTGTATCTGGGAGACTGGTATGTATGTAACTGTAGTCGACGAAAAAGGTCGAAATATGGGGCAAATGAGGCACGATATGGCCGACAGACACCGGTGGTGAGGTGGAAGCAGGTAGGAGGACCTCAAGCAAGCTGCGTGTTAGAGATGTACCCTGGCCCATCCACTGTTTTCTCATGGTACTCATGTACAAGGCTGCAGCTCGCATACGGACATTGACGACCCCGACGCCACCATACCGTGAGGGCAGGGTAAGTGTCTCATAACGGACTTTGAACAGTGAACCAGCCGTGAGATAATAGCCAAAAGCCGCCTGAAGGTTGCGCCCAATTGCAGTTGGCAGAGGGAGAACTTGCGCGATGTGAACCAATTTTGATGCCACATAAAGATTAATAAACGCAACCCGTTGAAGTGTGTCCTGGCGGCGCAAGAGGTTCTGGCGGACGTCGTTGCGGATGACGTGTAACAGGCGACGGAAATTCGTTGTCGCCGTGCGTGTGACCGTGGGGGTAAAGGTAATGCCCAGGTACCGGAAAGTCATCACAAGCGGCAGTGGTGCAACTTCACCCTCCTGGAGGCCTCGTCCAATGTGCATTGCAGAAGATTTGGCGATATTCATGGCACTGCCAGCGGCAGCCCCATAACGGGTAATCAATTCGAGGACATCCCGAATCTCAGAGCCGGAGCGAATGAGGAGGAGGAGGTCATCAGCATATGCCCGACAGCGATCCCTAGACCACAGGTGCCCCTAGATGATACAACGCCCTTACGACAGCAGTCCCAGCCAAATCAGCACATAGATCCATGCCAGACGGGGTGAAAACTCATACTGATAAGTGAGCTCTTACTGCCAAGTTCGTTGTAAATTTTAAGTGATGTTATAATCAATGAAATAACGACGCATACCTTATGAACGAGTGAAGTGTCATTTTGTTTCCTACTCCTCTTCTGGATGGTTCCGTCATCTCAAGAGTAGCACTTGCAACCTAACTTCTCAGTTATTTGCTGGATGCATTCTAATCTCAGTATCCTTTACAGATTTATACCCTGTACAGCTGCCTCTAACACCACGGAAGTTATGCGGTGACGGCTTGACACATGTCTAACCATCCTGTCCCTTCTTCTTGTCAGTGTTTCCCATGTATTCCTTTCCTCCCCAATTCTGTGGTCAACCTCCCCATTCCTTATTTTATCAGTCCGTTTAATTCAGTCCAACTAATTTTCAAGATTCTTTTGCAGTTCCACATATGAAGTGATTCAATTCTACTTCGTTCCGGTTTTTCCACAGTCCATGTTTCACTACCATGCAATGCTGTGCTCCAAACGTACATTCTCAGAAATTTGTCCCTCAAATTAAAGTATATTTTTGATCCATTAGATTTCTCTTGGCCAGGAAAGAGCTTTCCAGTGCCAGTCTGCTTTTTATGTACTCTTTGGTCTGTCCGTCATGGGTTATTTTGCTGCCTAGGTAGCAGAATTTCTTAACTGCATCTACTTCGTGATCATTAATCCTGATGTTGAGTTTCTCGCTGTTCTTATTTCTGCCACTTCTCATAACTTCCGTTTTTCTTCGATTTACTCTCAATCCATATTCTGCACTCATCAGACTATTCATTCTATTTAGCAGATCATGTAATTCTTTATTAATTTCCGACATTCATTTCTTTTTCGACACCTCCACATTTTTCATGTAGCCATTTTACCTTAGCTTCCCTGCATTTCCATTTTATTTCATTCCCTTAGCGATTGTATTTCTGTATTCCTGAATTTCCCTGAACATTTTTATACTTATTTCGTTCATCGATCTACCACAGTATTTTTTCTGTTACCCATGGTTTTTCGCAGTTATCTTCTTTGTACAAGTTCCTTTCCAGCTTCTGTGACTGCCCTTTCTAGAGATTTCCATTCCTCTTCAAGCGAAGTGCCTACTGAACCATTCCTTATCGCAGATTCTACAACCTCAGAGAACTTCAAACGCTTCTCTTCATTATTTAGCACTTCCGTATTCGACTTCTTCGCGCAATCATTCTTCCCGACTAGTCTCTTAAACTTCAGTCTATTCTTCATAGCTACTAAATTGTGATCAGTGTCTATCTGTTCCTGGGTGCATTTTACTTTCCAGTACCTGATTTCGAAATCTCTGCCCGACCGTGATGTGCCAGACGTATTCCGAAAGTAAGGTCCGATCTCTCGCGAAATAGAAACTAGAATGAAAATCCGATAAAGCTTTGCATAGGAGTTTTTGACAGTGTCTCTAGTATGCCCGCTGATCGCGTCACGTCTGCTTTTCAGTTCTGAACGCACAGTGGGCACGTAAAGATCCCTAGAAAACAGCGTCTCCCGCCACGTATGAGTGCCCGTGAGAGATTTCACATGATTTGATGTAGTCCACACAAAATAACTGTCATTCATCTCCTTCTTCATGTCAGTTCTCGGCCACGCTCTGCAGGGGCAATAAAGACTCCCCTGCAGCGTTTTTGATGGGAAGTGTTTGACCACCCTCCATACAGCCCGTACTTCGCTCCCACTGATTTTCATCTCTATTGACATGAACCACTGTCAGCGGTTTGGGACAGACAGCGAACTGCAGATCAGTGTAGAGAATCGGCGAAAACTGGAGGCGGCTGCCTTCCATGCCGAGGGTATTGGAAAGTTCTTACAAAGCTACGACAAATATCTCAAACGGAGCGGTGGCTATGTAGAGACGCTGCTGAAGGTGTGGCTAACTATTGCAAATAAAACACTTTTGATTTTCACTGTAGTTTACATTTCGCGACCGATCGGACCTTATTTTCGGAATACGCCTCGTAATCTGACTGAATTCTTCCTGTATCTCCCCGTCTTTTCGAAGTGTACCTCATCCTGTTGTGATTCTTGAACAGATTATTCGCTATTACAAGCTGAAATTTATTGCAGAGCTCAATTAGCCTTTCTTCTCTCTCATTCCTTGTCCCAAGCACATATTCTCCCTTGTCCTTTTCTTCGACTACTTTCCTACAAGCACATTCCAATTCCCAATGACTATTATATATTCATTCCTCTTTACCTATTGAATTACCCATTCAGTATCATCATATATTTTCTCTATTTCTTCATCTTCAGCTTACCATGTCTGCATGTATACCTGAACTATCGCTGTCGGTGTTGGTTTGTTGTCGATTCTATAAGAATAATCCTATTACTGAACTGCCCACAGTAACTTATTCTCTGCCCTACCTTCCTATTCATAACGAATCCTACTTCTTTTATACCATTTTCTGCAGCTGTTGACATTACCCTATACTCGTTTGACCAGAAATCCTTGTCTTCCATTTCACTTCACTGACCCCCTCTACAGGGTGTTACAAAAAGGTACGGCCAAACTTTCAGGAAAAATTCGTCACACACAAACAAAGAAAGAAAATATGTTATGTGGACATGTGTCGGCAAACCCTTACTTTTCATGTTAGAGCTCATTTTATTACTTCTCTTCAAATCGCATTAATCATGGAATGGAAACACACAGCAACAAAACGTACCAGCGTCGCTTCAAACACTTTGTTACAGGAAATGTTCAAAATGTCTTCCGTTAGCAAGGATATATGCATCCACGCTCCATCGCATGGAATCCCTGATGCGCTGATTCAGCCCTGGAGAATGGCGTATTGTATCACAGCCGTCCACAATACGAGCACGAAGAGTCTCGACATTTGGTACCGGGGTTGCGTAGACAAGAGCTTTCAAATGCCCCCATAAATGAAAGTCAAGAGGGTTGAGGTCAGGAGAGCGTGGAGGCCATGGAATTGGTCCGCCTCTACCAATCCATCGGTCACCGAATCTGTTGTTGAGAAGCGTACGAACACTTCGACTGAAATGTGCAGGAGCTCCATCGCGCATGAACCACATGTTGTACTTGTAAAGGCACATGTTCTAGCAGCACATCATGACAACGTGCTCCATTGAGCGTAGGTGAACGAAACTAAAATGAGCTCTAACATGGAAATTAAGCGTTTTCGGATACATGTCCACATAACATATTTTCTTTATTTGTGTGTGAGGAATGTTTCCTGAAAGTTTGGCCGTACCTTTTTGTAACACCCTGTATATCTAGATTGAGACTTTGCATTTCGTTTTTCATACTTTCTAAGTTCCCTATCAGGTTCAAACTTCTGACATTCTAGTCCCAAATCGTAGAACGTTATCCTTACGTTGGTTATTCAATATTTTTCTCATGGTCACCCCCAACCCCCCCCCCCCCCTTCCTTGGGTGTCCCGACCCAGGGATTCGAATGGGGAACTAGTCCAGAATCTTTTGCCAGTGGAGAGGTTATTACGTTATTTTTTCAAATATAGGGTATATGTGCTGTGTATACACGTTATGTGTCTTTATTGCAATGATTTTTATTGCCTTCTGCATCCTCATGCCGTTGATAGTTGCTGATTCTTCCGCCTTTACGGGCAGAGTGAACTGAACCTCTGTCCGCTCCTCCGCCCTCTTTGACAAGTACGTTGGCAGGATGAGGGTGACTTCCTTTGGAGGAAGCCTTTGGTCGACATTGCCGATGATTTTTATTTAAAATTTGAGCGGTAGCGGTGTTCGAAACCGGGACCGAGAATGTTTTGATAGATAAAGAAAGACGCTACCACTAGGCCACCAATGGTGCTCTGAAACCGTCCATAATCGCAAAAGTGCTGCCATCGCAAGAATTTGTGCACGAACTGATCTCTCAACTATGTCCCATAAATGTTCGATGGGTAGCCCAGAAGAGGCGCTGCGGACAATGTCGTGCTTTTGACAAAGGCACTCTCGCTTGTTGTCTGCTGCCATAGCCCATTAACTGCACATTTAGCCGCACTCTCCTAATGATACATTGATTTCCTTATTTAATGCAGTGTTCCTTGTCTGCTAGAACTGACAACTCTACGCAAACGCCGCTGCTCCCGATCTTTAAGTGAAGGTCGACGGCCAATGTGTTGTCCGTGGTGAGAGGTAATGCCTGAAATTTTGTATTATCCGTACACTCTTGACTCGGTGTATCTCGGAATATTGAATTCCCTAACGAGTTTTGAAATGAAATATTCCATGCGTCTAGCTCCAACTAGCGTTCCGCGTTCAAAGTCTGTTACTTACCGTCGTGCGGCCCTAATGACCTCGGAAAACTTTCAGCACAAATGACCTGAGTAGAAATGACAGCTTCGCCAGTGCACTACAGCCACCTGTATAAGTGCATATCTCCTTTCCATGACTTACGTCATTGAATGCATATCAGTAACCACAGAGACACATGGCTTCATTCCATGAAAATCTACGGAGAGATTTGTAATTTAATCCGGGATATAAATGAGAAGTCTGTTGACATCATTTGTCTTGGCCTTGTTGACCAAATACAGGCGCAAAAAGCGTGTGGTAGCTATCTGTCCTGCTGGAGCTAAGTTCAACTGTTATTATTATTGGTGGATATGCATGATTTCTGTTTATCTTTTTTTTGTGATATCGAAGCGTATTGGCTGTTTTAAACGTCGATTTATGGACGCCGTTCACGGTAAAACCATTTGAAGTGAGAGACTATGTCAATTTATTTACGTTTCCTTGAAGGTAACGGAGATTTACAGCGATCAGTAGTCGATTGCGAATATACGCTAAGGTTGACATGATAGTTGATCTTGCTTGGAGGAAAGGCAATTGCGATTACGAGTTCTCGTGTACACTGGATTTCGCAATGAGAATTCCGGTGATAGAAATGTGGTTATAGGGAAAAAGACTGGAAAGTCACGCAGTTGCAGTGAGTGACGTGTAAAGGCGTCCCTGGATGGAAGAAAACAGGCCTGGTATAGTGGGGACGGGTGTATATAGGAGCGACTTAGGCCTGACAGCGGTACGTAGCGCACTCTGACCGCAGACATGAAGGCCGCTCTGGTGTTCGTCTCGGCGCTGGCCGTGGTCGCCGTCAGCGCCGCGGAGGAGAAGTACACCACCAAGTACGACAACGTCAACCTGGACGACATCCTCGGCAACGACCGTCTCTTCAATAGCTACGCGCAGTGCTTGCTCGAGGATGGAGACGCCAACTGCACTGCTGATGGCAAGGAGCTCAAGAGTAAGTGTAGCTATGTGAACACATTGACATTCAGTTAGGAGACTGGTTACACCTACGCTACACGCACCTAAGTGTACCTGCACTTATACAGGGTGGTCCATTGATCGTGACCGGGCCAAATATCTCACGAAATAAGCGTCAAACGGAAAACTACAAAGAACGAAACTCGTCTAGCTTGAAGGGGGAAACCAGATGACGCTATGGTTGACCCGCTAGATGGCGCTGCCTTAGGTCAAACGGATATCGACTGCGTTTTTTTTTAAATAGGAACCCCCATTTTTATTACATTTTCGTGTATTACGTAAAGAAATATGAATGTTTTAGTTGGACCTTTTTTTCGCTTTGTGATAGATGACGCTGTAGTAGTAACAAACAAATGCCTCACAATTTTAGATGAACAGTTGGTGACAGGTAAGCTTTTTAAATTAAAATACAGAACGTAGGTACGTTTGAACATTTTACTTCGGTTGTTCCAATGTGATACATGCACCTTTGTGAACTTATCATTTCTGAGAACGCATGCTGTTACGGCGTCATTACCTGTAAATACCACATTAATGAAATAAATGCTCAAAATGATGTCCGTCAACCTCAATGCATTTGGCAATACAAGTAACGACATTCCTCTCAACAGCGAGTAGTTCGCGTTGTCCGTGGATCACGATAGTAAATATCCTTCAACTTTCCCCACAGAAAAAATCCGGGGACGTCAGATCCGGTGAACGTACGGGCCATGGTATGGTGCTTCGATGACCATTCCACCTGTCATGAAATATGCTATTCAATACCGCTTCAACCGCACGCGAGCTACGTGCTGGACATCCATCACGTTGGAAGTACATCGCCATTCTGTCATGCAGTGAAACATCTTCTAGGAACATCGGTAGAACATTACGTAGGAAATCAGCATACATTGCACCATTTAGATTACCATCGATAAAATGGGGCCCAATTATCCTCCTCCCATAATGCCGCACCATACATTAACCCGCCAAGGTCCCTGATGTTCCACTTGTCGCGCCCATCGTGGACTTTCCGTTGCCCAATAGTGCATATTATGCCGGTTTACGTTACCGCTGTTGGTGAAACCAACGGCCCGACTAAAATTGTGAGCCATATGTTTGTGACTATTACAGCGCCATCTATCACAAAGCGAAAAAAGTGGTCCAACTAAAACATTCCTATTTCTTTACGTACTACTACGAATATGTAATAAAATGGAGTTCCTATTTCAAAAAAACCGCAGTTGATATCCGTTTGACCTATGGCAGCGCTATCTAGCGGGCCAACCATAGTGCCATCTGGTTTCCCCCTTCAAGCTAAACAAGTTTCGTTCTTTGTAGGTTTTTCGTCTGACGCTTATTTCGTGAGATATTTGGCCTGGTCGCGATCAATGGACCACCCTGTATATATTTACTCCGTGAGGCACCTTATAGTATGTCTCGCAGGGTACCACTGTCACCTTCTCCGTTGTCCAAATCCTGAATAGCGCTCGAGAACTACAGTTGTTAGTAATCATTCTTCTCAGTCGGATCTCTCTAATTTTGCCTCCGTAGTCTTTTCGCTAGATATATGCAGGAGAAAGCAATATATTGGTAGGACCTTCGAGAAACGGCAAATCACGCCATCCATAGGACGCCTCTCTTGTAGCGTCTGCTGCTGTAGTTGGCTGAGCATCTCTGTCACGCTTTCGCGCAGAGTAATTGTACCCGTGACACCAAATGCGTTCCCCTTCCTTCGACATTCCTCATTTCATCTATCAGTCCTTTCTGAAAGGGCACAAGACTGATGAGCAATATTCAATTAATGCTCTAAGCCTTCAATTTTTGATCTACTGAGTGAATCATAAACTACCTCATTCGTTAATCGACTTCACTTCCTGAGGGTTCTTCCAATGAATCACAGTCCGGATTCTGGCTTACTTGCTCTTAGTTTTATATGGCCGCTCGATTTTAAATAGCACCAGACACTTAGATGTGATTACTCTCAGTGCTTGTTCGCCAATATTGTGATCGTGTAATAATGGGTTTCTCCGTCTAATTATGAACTCTACGTTACATCTCTTTGTATTTAAGGTCAATCCCAGCACCGAGCATCGTTTCTCTGGAGGTCTTCTTGGATTTCAATATCAGAGGCTGGCCTCGCCTTTTCTCTCTGTATAACAGCGTCATCAGCGAACAGTGTCACGGAGTTACGAAGTTGTCTACAATGCCATTCATACACTACAGGAAAAAATTGCAACATTTTAAAGGTCTCTGATTAATGGCACGTGCATGTGTATGCCGTAGGATTGTAGTGACACTAATTAATTTGTCACGATCATCGGCAATCAGATGGATCTTAGAAGGTGTGTCCGTGCACCTTCTATTTCGGCTCTTAGACAATAATTGCGTTGAGGTTGCAGGAAGCTGGATGGACGTGCCGACGAATTCCTGCAGATGCTGCGCACAGTATACCGGTGATGAGTCGTTGTTTTCAGCGGTGGCACATGAAACAATATCACACCTGTAGACCAGGAATATCTGCCAGGTTAGCCGAGAAAGTCAAGTCGGCTCTCAGCCGTGGCAGCGTGCGGGCGGCCCCGCGCGCGGGCCAGTGTTCCGCTGCAGGCGTTGTTTACTTCCGTGTCGCAGCTTTAAGGCTTGTGTCCGTCCACCGTGAACATGTTGAGCGCTTACCGCCGTGCGTCCCTTAAAGTTTCCTTCCCAGCTGAACATGCGCGACCTCGTGCACATGAAGTTGAAACGTTCCTACGTGAAGAAGTTCGTTTAGATCCTAACCACGTTCTCGGAATCCATTTTTCGATTACGATTAGTGTCGTTCATATTAAAATGACAAACACCGAGGTGTGTGAAGATGTTATTCGCCGCCATGCCAATGGACTTAAGTTCAAATACTCTGATGGTCACGTCGAAGCTGTAACACTCAAACTCGCAGCGTACGGTCAACGCACGATTAGGGTGTTCGAACTACCTTTTGAAGTGCCGAAGGACGAAGTTGTCTCTGCGTTACAACCATACGGTAACGTCATCGGTTACGTAGAGGAAAAATGGCAAACCTTTACGACCTACCATGTCCTTAATGGTGTGCGTCAGGTCAAAATTGAACTGAAAAAACATATACCATCATACCTGACAATTGGCGGGGTGCGAGCCATTGTCATGTACGACGGCCAACCCCGAACATGTGCGGGTTGTGGACAAGAAGGCCACGTCAGATCCGCCTACATGCGGCGCCGCCTGATCCAGACGCCGGTCGGCGAGGAAGCGTCCCCAGCGGTGATCACTCAGATCCTTGTCACATATGCCAAGGTTGCCCAGGAAGGTAGCACCTCTACACAGGGTCTTCCTGCTCCGTTGACGTTGTCTGATCAGGTAGATGCAACCGCTACTGAGATTCCTTCTGAGGTGCCACAGACGCCAGATCCTGACCTGCCGAATCATCGCAGCACTGTGACTGAAAATGCTACTGAGATGGACGTTGATCCGGGAGTGGTACCTACTTCTGCTTTCCTTCAGACTGGTCCGGAGTCAGACGAAAGCCACCCGCAATCAGACTCTGAACGATCTGTTCGAAAACAAGGGTCGACACAAAAGAGAAAGAGACGTAGCCGTACACCCCCTGATGAATCCATTCTACGGATGGATACCAGGGATGCAGACCCGAAGATGGACGACAAACCGCTCTATGATGACCAACAGTCTGATGCGAACGACCCGTCACAGGCGAACACTGGCAACGAACACCCCTCCTTGATGGCGCCGTCGCCCCCACAGGTCGACGTTGAAGAGAGTCTATCCGCTGAGCCGAAAACTACGTCTCTTCTCCACGTGGATGATGTACACAGCCGGTGCCCTACCGCAGTATCAGTCTCCTGGGCAGACGACGTGGAGATCGAAGGGACTGGGGTGGACGGTGCTGATGATGGGCCCCCCCATCGGTTGCGCCCGCGCCTGCAAACTCTCCACAATAGCAGCCTCTTCAGCGGACCGGCAAGATCGACGACCTCTCGCTCCTGAAGAAGGAGCCCCACCTGTGCCTGTGGGACTGCAACACCAGCATTATCGTGTCGCAAAGATTAACCTCGCGACCATTCGTGCGCCCCACAAACTAACGCTGCTCCGCAATATGATTTATGATGCGGACATAGATATTGCGCTTTTTCAGGAAGTGCATGTCGCCGATTTTTCACCACCACATGGCTTCACGGCGCATCTTTCTCCCGCTTCGAACACCGGTAGTGGTGTTGCCATCATCTTACGAGAAGGTCATCCTGCCGAAGATGTCCTATACCTCCCCAACGGCAGAGGTATGGCCCTTACTCTCTTTGGTGTACACATCGTCAACATATATGCTCCGTCGGGCTCCAGCTAGCGTCGTGAACGCAATGCCTTCTTCTCGACTGAAGTTACACCCCTTTTTATGGGACCACACGATGACTCGGTCATGGGTGGCGACTTCAACTGCACCCAGCTACCTCAGGATCAGTTGCCGCGTCACTCACCATGCGCAGCTCTGGAAACAGTCGTCACGCGGCTACAATTTGTCGACACTTATGTTCACGGTGATCTTTTTTGCTTTACGTAATACACTGCGCACTCCTCTAGCCGACTGGATCGCATCTACATCTCGCGATCCCTAATTCAACACACTCGACAGGCTGAAATCTGGCCTGTTGCTTTCTCAGATCATGAGGCTTACTTATGTGACGTTGTTCTCACAAGACAGGCAGTATGGCACGGACGTGGTTTATGGAAACTGAACACGGCACTTCTTAATTCACCTGACTGTCGACTTCTAATAGAAGACACTTGGATCACATGTAACAGACGCCGTCCCACGTATCCGTCTACCATATCCTGGCGGATACAGTGTGCAAAACCTTCTCTTCGAAAAACTTTGATCCGGTATGGCAAAGATGTTGTCGCCTGGAGGAAGAGCACTATGGACTTTTACTACAGGATCCTACGAGAATGCTCCACGATGCCAGCCTCCCCTGAGCGCCATACAAGGATGAAACATGCTAAGGCCCAAATCTCCAATCTCATGCGAAGGCATTTGGAAGGAGCGATAGTACGATCTCGTACTGCTGATCGCATGCCTCATGAACATCCGTCGATGTACCATATCATCCAAGAACGCCAACATCGACGCCGAAAATTGATTCACGTCCTGACAGACCAAGAAGGGCGTCGCTACGTAACCCAATCTGCAATAGGGAATGTGTTTCACGCCCACTACCAGCAGCTCTACGCTGCAATTCCACATTCCCCAGAGTTGATCGAGGAAGTCTCACAGCTCAACTTCGGTGGTATCCCAGGAGATGCGGCGATTGATTTGATGTCAGAGGTGACTGATGATGAAGTCCGCGATGCGATCCGGGCAGGAACCATCAATCGCTCCCCATGACCCGACGGTCTTCCCCTCGAATTTTATCGCACCTTCCGTGATTTGTTAGAGTCCACATTCACCTCCATCTGTCGGGAACTGATGTCTCCGGAAGTACCTGTGCCGGACGCTTTCATGGAAGGAATTATTATCGCATGGTGGCAACAATATCAGTGATTATCGGCCCCTCACCCTGATTAACAGTGATATGAAAATCTTCACTCGCCTTTTGACGGCACGACTTAAAAACGTTGCCCGATATGTTGTGTCGCCAGACCAAGCATCTTTAGGAGGATATAATAATACCCGCACGTCTTTATGCCGCTACAGGGATATGATCGCCGTTACCCAGGCACAACGCCTCTCTGGGGCACTTGCGTCTTTGGACTTTAGTCAAGCTTTTGATAGGGTTGACCATTTGTTCCTTACGGCCATTCTCCACCATATGGGTTTCCCCGTCGCCGTTATCACGGTAGTGATGCGCCTTCTGCGGGGTGCCTCTTCCAGGATTATGTACAATGGCAGACTCACTCCTCCGATAAAAATCGGTCGATCCGTACGTATAGGTTGCCCTCTATCAGCGATTTTGTACGCCTTTTCCTTGGAATCCTTGCTATGCGGAGTCAGACAACGTTTGGTAGGGTTGTCCATAGATCGCTACCGATTCTGTTGCACGGCCTATGCTGACGATGTAGCCATCTGTTTACGTAATGCCGACGGGGTTCGAGCTGTTTTGACGTGGGTAGCGACTTATGGTGTGGCGTCGGGTAGCTCTTTAAACGTACGTAAGTCACAAGTTATGTTCATTGGCACGGGACTTCCTGTGGAGTGCGTTACACCTCTCCCCACCGTTGATACCATTCGCTGTTTGGGAATAGATTTTTGATCTGATCTCCGGCTTTCAGTCACCATCAACTGCCGACGCCTCCTTTTAATGATCAGAGCAGGTCTTATGGACCATCGCCTTCGATCCCTAGATATTCTCCAACGAGCTCTATATGTCAATATATATATATCACATCCCGAGTTCCCCATGTAGCACAAGTTCTACCTTTCTCGCTTACTGTGGTACGTCGCATGTTGGCAGCGATGCCATAATTCGTCAGCTCTGGGCTGTTGTTCAAAGTTAACTATGCAGCCCTTACTCTTCCCCGTGAACGAGGTGGGATAGGTCTGTTTCACGTGCCGGATAGAGCTCGCGCCCTATTTGTCAGCTCCCAGATGACGGTATGGACACGTTGCCCAACGAGCCTCACTGGTCTCCTCCTGTCGGCCTGTACGCCGGTCTCACTGTTAGTCCCAGTGATGATATCGTACGTTCCGGCCCAGTTCCATTACATACGATACTTCTTTCTTGAACTCAGTTATCTGCGCCTCACCTTACCAAGACAGCTTTTACTCAAGACAAAGGCAGTATACAATGTCCTTGAATTAGGTCGTCCACCTAAACCGATTGAACAAAAGTTCCCCCAGGCTGACTGGCGTCATGTATGGCGCGCGGTTTTCGCCTGTTACCTTGACACGAATGTTCAATCTGTCTGGTACCAAGCTGTCAATGGTAAGCAAATCAACAAATTTCGCCTTCATCGTATCCACCTCGCCCAATCACCTCTATGTTCCACGTGTGGAGTGCCAGACAATGATGAACATCGGTTTGTTTGCGGACCGGCGGCGGAGGTTTGGCACTTGATTCGTCGAATTGTGGCCTTTCTAACGCGGGACATTCCGGATCGGATTACTCCCCTTTCATTATTATTTCCGGAACGTCACTATTTTCCTCGAACAAAAACCAATGATGTGAATTGGATTCGCAGACATGCCATTCACTGCATCTATTTGGACAAACTGTAGACTCTGTACTCGATTTTTTGGACATACCTCAATGACCGAACTTCCTTGGGAGTGCTTTCCACGACCCGCCTCGCAGCTGGAATGTGTTATGCCAAGAGAGAAGAAGGTTTCCTGCTTGAACCAATGAACATTTCTGAACAATTGAACGGAACACATCAATTTCGAGAAGACGTGACTCAACATATTATCAGCGCGGCGCAGAAGGCCTCTGATCAATTACACAACGAAACTAAACAAAAAAAAATGAAATAACACAAAAACAATAAAAATAAAAATAAAATTCAGAAAAAGGAAGATTTTGTTTTGTTTGTAAGGATAGCCCTAACCTTGATTTCCCATATTTCCCCTGGTATATAGGCAGCTCTCTGGGGTAGGTTTAGTCAGGAGCCAACGCCTGAAGTGGACCAGATTTTTTTTGTTATAGGATGAAAAGTGGCGGTGGCACTGAGTTTTATTTTTGTAGTTCCATTTTATTAAGGGGTTTTCAAAAAGAAGAAATATTTAAAAAATATTGGTAAAAAAGGTCAGTAGAGAAAAAAATAAAAAAGGGGGCATGAAAAAAGAAAAAAATAAAAAAATAAAAAATAAAAAAATAAAAAAGAAATCTAATGTGCTGCTTCCTGGACTCGGGTAGGCGCGCCGGCCCCAGATCGAATCCGCCTGGCGGATTACTGACGAAGACTAGTGTGCTGGCCAGCCTAGATGTTGTTTTTAGGCAGTTTTCCACATCCCCATAGGTGAATACCGGGCTGGTCCCCACGTTCCGCCTGATGTACTCGACTCGCAGACATTTGAAAACGTTCGCACTATTTCATGGCTTACACTAGACGCAGACAGCTGGGATACACTAATTCTGTTCTGGAGGGGACGGATTGGCGACAGGAAGGGCATCCGGCTTCCCTCTGACACTAACATCGCTAAATTCATAATAACTAGGCCGACCCCGAGTTGAAGTGGGATAAAGGCCCAAAGAAAATGATGACCTGTAGAGCAGGTCCTAGACGTCCGCATGGTACACGTGCACGCAGTATGCGAGCAGCGGTGGTCACCCAATAGAGAAGGAATCCGGGCACATATTGCACCTGCTGTTTAACCATCAGCCATT
Source organism: Schistocerca cancellata (assembly GCF_023864275.1). Lineage (NCBI taxonomy): Eukaryota > Metazoa > Arthropoda > Insecta > Orthoptera > Acrididae > Schistocerca > Schistocerca cancellata. Next base: position 267,967,676 of record NC_064631.1, on the reverse strand, counting down.
GGGAATCGTCTGCTTGCCGCAGATAACATGTGCCTCTACCTTTATTAAGAAGAATGATCCAATGTTATTTCGGGCATGCATGCATGTCCTAGGAACAGGAACCGATGCTACTATAGCCGTTGTGAAATGCATGAAATGTATTTGCAGTTGCGAATTCGAACAACCATCAGGTGTATAACGGAATGATGGCTGGACCGGGACTCGAACCCGGATTTCCCGCTTTACCCACGGCTAGACCCAGACTGCCATTTGTCGTCATTGCTGAGTCACGACCTTTACTCGTACACACATTATGAAATTTCCGTACAAGGGAGGACATTTTAGCTGAAAATCGCTGCCTGGTATCGGCAGATAAACACGAAATTGCAGTGCCTGTGTTCTTAAGTAGAAAGATGCAATGTTTCCTCGGACGAACATGCATGCATGCAAGACGGGCACTGCAATATCGTATTTAACCGCTGAGACCGTGCAACGACTTTCAATTAATGTGTGCTCCACTGCACGGGAAATACATAATGTGTGTACGAGTACAGGTTCTGGGGAAGGAAGTACGACATATGGAAGTTTGAGGAAAGACTCTGGGTCGTATACGGACAGCCAAAACGGTTAACGCTACCGCTCGCATAAAGCGGGACATCGGGCTTTGTGGCCTAGTCCGCCACAAATTTTCACTGTCGTCATCCCCTTACACAGTTGGCCTGAATTTATCTCAAACTCGTTCAGTTGTGAAGTATCTGTCACATCACTTTCTATAAAATTACCTTGTAACTGAGGGTGCTGCATTTGTTTTCCCGGCTGTTCGCACAGGGTGGCCCTGGAGGAGTGGTCAGCATTCAGGGATATGACAGGAACCATCATTCGAATCAAAACACGGGCTCTAAAATGCATACCTTAAGAGCTACGAGGACTTAAAGACACTTGCTTCCCATATTTTGGGAGGTGGTAGAATGGACCAAAACAAGAAAAGAATGTCTAAAAAAATTGCGTATGTCAAGAGCTATAGACTTTTATTCATCTTTTATTCATCTGTGAAGCACGTCTCCTCTACTGAGTAAGTGCTCGTAGTTCTTAAGTTACGAATTTTAGAGCCCATGTTTACAAGACAATTTGTTTTCGTTTCGGTCCATACCTCATCTTCTGAAAATGTGGAAAGCGTAGAATTTGCACTAGAAGAGATTTGGGTCACAGTATGAAAGACGATTCTTTGATTTGAATAATGGTTCCTGTTATATCCCAGAACACTGACCATAACTACTGAGGCACCCATGTATATTGTGAACATTGTTGTATAGATTTCGAATCCTTTGCCACTTCCTGCATCGGTAAGATGATATACTATAATGATGACGATATGCTCTGCCCATAAAGCAGGTCCATCACTCGAAATTCGGCATTTTATAGCCCCCCTTCTCTTCCCTTTTGGAAGTTGCGTCGCTGGAGGAAGTTGGCACCACATCTGCACACACAAGTCATCTAATTGCCGTAAATTCCGGGGAGGGCGGCAAAGAACTCTGAAGCCACGTTCAATCACATTTCAGATCGATCGAGCTCAGATCTGGAGAGTTGTGGCTAGAACATCAATTGGAACTGGCCACTGTGTTCCTCGAACCACTCCATTACATATGCCTTGAAACATGGCGCATTATCTTGTTGAGAAATGCCGCTACCGTCGGGAAACATGATCTTCATGAAGGGGTGTACGTGGTCTACAAACTTGGCCATCATGGTGCCTTGCACGAGCTCCACTGGACCCATGTATGCCTACGCGAATGTTCCCAATATCATAATGGAGCCGCGGTCAGTTTGTCTCCGTCCCACAGTACAGGTTTCAAGGAGCTGTTCCCCTACAAGACGACGAATTTGCGCCCTCCCATCGGCATAAAGAAGAAGGTATCGGGGTTCAGCAGGCCATACAGGCTCTGCTACTGCGCCAACGTCCAGTGGCAATGGTCATTTACCCATTTCAGCCGTAGATGCCAATGTCGTAGTGTTAACATTGGCACATGCATGGTTCGTCGGCTGCGGAGACCCTCGTTAGGAATGCTCGGTGTACTGTGTGTTCACACACACTTGTACTGTGTCCAGTGTTAAATTCTGATGTTAGCTACTTCACAGTTCGCCGTCTGATCTGTCTGACCATTCCTATCAGCCTACGACGTCCAACATCTGTAATGAGGGGTGGCCACTCAACCCCACGATGTCTGAATGCGGTTTCATCTTGGTTTAGCCAAGTGTTGAAGACACTCACGACAGCACTCCTCGAACACCCGACAAGTCGTATAGTTTCCGAATTGCTCGCTTCAAGGCTTTGGGCCATCACAATCTGCTCTTGGTCAGACTCGGATAGATGGCGCGCCTTCCCCACTCTAGACACACACAACAGACTCACTGATACTACGTGCACCGAGCATATATCTGACTAGCAGCCATTCCTCGCTAGGTGACCCTGCCATCACCTAGACGACTTTGTTTCGATAGTAATTCAGTGATCATAATGTTCCGTGTGATCAGTGTAAATGTGACCAGTGACGTGCTTGATGCAGACTGCAGAAAATTTATGCCAAAATTGAACAGTAATAGGACCTTAACACAAGCGCGTATACTCTTGTGAGCATTGTCTAGCAGTGAATTTGGCGTTGGCTATGTTTATATGTAATACAGAACCAATTTTCTCGAGCCATCGTCGTTATCGAACAAGTTGCTTCAGGGAAACTTGCCTATTTTCTTTTAAGAAAATCGAGTGTTCAGAATATAGTTTTTACTCCGCTTGTGGCAATGTTGTGTGCCCAGCGTCGCTAATGTAGCCCCCTCAATCTCATTTACGAGACTAGGTTAAAGGATGCAGCGAATTTAAATATGAAAAAATGGAAATTAAGGACATCCGTTTAACGACGACAGGCCGTATATTGTGCTGCGATACCTTCACACCAACATCTTATTATTTCCCGAAGTTTTGCTTGTGAATTACAAGGGTGCGTAGTGTAGGAAGTTTACTTCCATATCAGAATGCTACATGGCTTCAAAGAGCGTTAACAGTGAGACTTCGTAGTCAGCTTCAGGTGAGTTGGAATAAAAACGCTTGACAGCATTAACACATTTAGTCGTAGACACCTGCAGACTTCCTCATGAGAGTTTAAATGACACATTTTTTGTGCGTTTATTAGGAATTCCTATGTGGTAATTTATTTTTCCTCATAAATACACAACAAACCCGTTCACTATCTGATGAAAAATATCAGGACACCTACTGGCCGACATTAGTATGGGATGAGACGAAACCTTGGCTTTGTGACTGCTTGCACCCCGTTGTGGACACTTTCAATGAGGCAGCTGAATGTCTGTGGAGGAGTAACAGCCAATTCTTCCTCAACAGCCGAAAAGAGAAAAGGCCAGGGTCTGGAGCGAAGTCTTCGTGTTAACTCATACAAAGGTATTAAATTGGGTCCAGTTCAAGATTCTGAGCAGAGCACTCTAAGTCAGGTATGTCATTGTCCGCAAACTATTGCTTCGCAGATGCTGCTACAAGACAAGGTGCATAGTCATTCTGATAACAATCATACTGTCCGAACTGCTCCTCTACTGTATGCAGTACAAAATATGTAAAATGTGTTCATATTCTTCCGCGTTTATTCTTAAACGCAACAAGGGGACCACAACCAAACCGCGAAGAATACACCCATGGTGTAATACCACCTCCTCCACGCTTAACTGTTGGGACTACACTTGATGCCAGATGACGTTCTCCAGGTTATTTGGGTTTGAGATTTAATTATATCCGATTAATTTTAGGTTTATAAGGTTGAGTTATTGCTAGATTCATTTGTTTTTGTCAAGCTGATTTAAAGTCTCTAAGTGCTTATTCTTCTGCTGTTAATATAAGAATGGTTGTTGGTGGTGTAGGAAGCATAAATTCGCCAAATCCAATCCCTCTCGTCGGATTGCCACTGCGTATTTCGTGATTCATCGTTTCCAGTTATCCACCGTCCACTGTCTGAAACATCGCTTAGCATTAACAATAGAAATATGTGGCTTGTGAGCACTTACTCGACTATTATACAGCTTTCTTTTTACCTCCCTACTACGCACAGAAATCGTGCTAGCTGGACTGCTGTAGAACTTGGGGACTCACGAATGACTCCTTTCGGTGATTTCATGCGATTCTTAGAACTGCCCTCGTCAGTGTTCGACAGTCCCTGTCCGTCCGACATGAGGTCTGCCTGTCTTGGTCGAGTTGTGGTTGGTCTAGTTGTGGTTTTCCACTTCACAATCACATCACCAACAGTCGACGCGGGCAGCTTCAGAAGAATTCAGATAAACCCGATGTTATTATTAGGTGACATCCAATGACTAATTCACGTTCGAAGTTACTGAGTTTTCTTGACCTATCCATTCTGCTTTTACTGCTTCTCTACTCACTAGACAATATTCACCGCCTCCTTTCATATTGGCGGGTTCGCTTCTCGTGACACCTAGCAGTCAATGCCGCATTACTTAGGTCTGTGCGAACCATTGTTTAGATCATGTTGGTAGTGCGACCGAATTCGCTGGATATGGTTCAATGTATTTTCCATCAAATAGTTGAAAATCTCGATCATGAACTATAAAGACAGTTCAACTGCAGCCTGATTCCGAGACCCTCAAGTATAGCTTTGCCGTCTGTCCCGCTGTTCACATAATTTGTTTGTCGCTTACAAAGTCACAGCTGTGAGGTGGTTTGATTGGAAATGGCAGATCTTCTCACGAGTAGTCATGTTAATTTTCTTCTTTGACTTTCTTCAAACCTTTAGCGGTAAGGAATGAACTGGCAGCTATAATGTAGGTACTTCTAAACAGAACTCATGACACGACTGATGTTATTATATCAAGTATCACCAGTTGAACTAAATTTGCAATTCACATAAAACAGCCACATTGTTAACTAACGTCAAGTCATATTATGTCCTTCAACGCGAAGAAGGAGGGTTGCCAAAAGAAATGGGTGCTCTCTCTCCCTTTCCTCTCCTACCACTTTCGTAGGCTGCTGTGGGCCCATAATTTAAGTAGACGAAGTTTTTTACCGGGTCATCAATCTGGTCTGAAGCAGCCCGAGATGAATTACAGTCCCGTGCTAACATTTTTATCCTATGTCTCCACTTGTATGTTAGGTACATTCCAATCTCTGTCTCGCATTCGGGAAGACGACGCTGTTCAAATCCGCGTCCAAACATCCAGATTTAGGTTTCCCACAATTCCCCGAAATCGCTCCAGGCAAATGCCGGGATGTTTCCTTTGTACAAGGCTCTTCCGATTTCCTCCCCATCCCTCTGTAATCTGATCTTGTGCTCTGCCTCTATTGAGGATGCGTTAAACGCTAATCTTTCTTTCTTCTTCCAGGTTTTACGATCTTCAGTTCCATAAAGTAGCACAGAAGGTATTCCTTGATGTCTTAACAATTTTCTATTATCCCAGTCTTTTTTTGAGTCAGTGTATTCCACTTGTTCCTCTCCTCATTCATTATCAGTCCATCTATCTTTATGACCACATCTCAAACCGCTTCGATTGTCTTCTTTTCAGTTTTTCCACAGCCCATGCCTCACTACCATACAATGCTGTACTCCAATCGCACAGTCTTAGAAATTTCTTTGTCATATTAAGGCCAACGTTTGATAATGGTAGTCTTTTGGAAAAGAATGCCTTTACTGCCTCTGTTTGTTTGCTTTTTATGACCTTCTTGACTCCTGTGCCATGTGCTCTTTTCCTTCCGAGGTAGCAGAATTCCTCCACTTCCTCTACTTGTTGTTCCACAATTTTGATGTAAGTTTATCACGAAATTTATCTCTGCTGCTTCTCATTATCATATATGAAAAAAGAACTTAGAGGTCGAGCTGATAAGCCACCCAATTGACGTTCCTGTACATTGTGAAGTGCGTGAGGATCAGATTAAGTAAGCAAGTTAAGGGGAAGAATAAAAAATAAAAGATTCCGTATTTAATACAAGAAAATTTAGCTCGTAGAGATTTTAGTACGTTTCACTAAGGATCTAATAGTTTATTTTGGGATATTTCTCTGTTGACAATTTCAGACGAACCTTTGCCTCTTTCCCCCTGAATTACCAATTCTGCTCGTGAGTACTCTGCTTTCTCCTGTGTCACTACGTTACTCTGGTCTTCAATAAGAATGTGATTCATTGAAACTGACCTAACATTTGATACTGCCTTTGATAAATTACAGTTTTCTTGGTTTCCTAGTGAATTCATTTATTATTCTCCATCCGCTTAAATGGCTATATTTTTGCAAACATTTCATAGATTGCTCCATTCGTTTACTTTAGGTGCCGCTATAGATTTTTAATAGATTCAAAATATCTAAGGAAGTCACGTCAGTCTTTAAATATTGGGTGCGAAACAAACAAAACAACAGCTACGGTCGCAGGTTCGAATCCTGTCTCGGGCATGGATGTGTGTGATGTCCTTAGGTTAGTTAGGTTTAAGTAGTTCTATGTTGTAGGAGACTGATGACCTCAGAAGTTAATTTCCATAGTGCTCAGAGCCATTTGAACCATTTTTTTTTAGTTTTATTATTTTCGGTGATGTAGTGGTTTTTATTTGGCCAAATTTCTCTATGGGAGCGCATTAAATGGGTGAACATTGCCCAGAAGAAATATATTTCAGTTTCTGTTCCAGTGTTGCAAGGGGAAGTCATATGAACCACTTCCAGTACTTTTTAGTTATATCGAAGGAAATTTCAGAAGTATTCCGAATTTATAATTTTGTAAGACAATTTTGGATTATATTCTGTAACTGTACCCATATACCAGATTCCTTACAACGGGTGTAGAGTAAAAGCAAATTACTTATTTTAAAAAAGGTCAGTACGTTTGTCCATGAAAACAAGAAAAGGGTTCAAGGCTATCCCAAAAGAAATAAATATGAATCAGTGCCTCAGTCGTACGTCTCGTCCTGTTTTACGTGAAATAGTGAGCACACATGGTCAAACACTAAATCAATTTTCAGCTTAAGATTTAGCGAGATTTTATTAAATGTATTGAGGGGAATTCCGGGTTAGATATTGGCTGTGGTACAGGAAGAACAGTATTCCATGTTAAAAAAAACGTTTTGAAGAAATTCTCAGTGTAGTCTATATCCTCTCTACCAGTTAATCTTGGTGTTGTATGTAGTATATATAAGACTGTTAATAATAAGCTTCTAGTTCCTTTTTCCGATAAGTAACATGATTTTCGCTTCTAGAAAATCTTTGGGATCGTAACAGATGCCAGTTATCACTGTAGTTCTTATGATAAAGCACAAAATATTTCAAAACCAACTACTATTAGACAACTACTTCCCCTCAGCTATATGCACATAGTACTTAATTACAGATACGTCAATTAAATAGACATATTTTATTATAAACATTAGAAAAGAACAATTCTCGTTTAAGTGAGAACGTATTGCCTTTCCAAAGTAGTGCCTGTGTAACTGTCTGTGACAAGTCAGAAGTGTGTGTCAGAGTGGTGGTGGAACTTCGGCGCCTGCGGTCAGTATGCTGCAAATTATGCAGGACGAACATCACTTTACGGCTATTCCGGGTTGTTACGGGCTCCCTCCCTTTATTTCCAAACTGATCGCTACATCCTTTCATGTTGTTCTACCTGCAAGTTGACGAAACAAAGAAGTGTAACAACATTTCGAGAAAGGAATAAAAGCAAATGGGTAGCAGATGTCAACGTGAGGGCTCGCAGACTCTGATAAAAAACAAATAACATAAAAAAGATCTATGGCTTATAGACAAACAAAGCAAAGGATAACAAAAGGAGAATAACGACGCGTTTAACCTTGTGAATGGCTCAGTAATGGAGGAAGTGAGGGACTTCTACTTACGAGGTAAGATTACACGGAATGGCCGAAACAAGGAAGATAAGGTTAAAAAAAGTTATTCAATAAAGGCTTCTATTGAGATCACATACAATCAACAAAACGTATACTCTACAATGAGTAAGAAACTTCATTCTGTTCTTAATTTTACACAGGGCACACAACCAAAAGGGAAATTGTGGAAGAAATGACAAATAACATTCGTTTATAGATTTCAGCGAGTTGTGATTGCGTGTTCCATAAAATTCTACGTACTGTCGTCGATTAAACTGAAAACTGAAACAATTTCTCTTTCAGTAAACATGCAATGTAATGAAGCTAAAGGGACTGTTTCGTTCCTTGCAGGAATCATCCCCGACGCCTTAAGCAACCAATGCGCCAAGTGCAACGAGAAGCAGAAGGAGGGAACCAGGAAGGTGCTGAAGCACCTCATCAACCACAAGCCCGACGTCTGGGCGCAGCTCAAGGCCAAGTACGACCCCGACGGCACCTACAGCAAGAAGTACGAGGACAAGGAGAAGGAGCTGCGCGAATAAGCACTGTAAAATACTGAGGCTTATAGATGTGACAAATACCGTCATTCTACATCATCCATCTTGGTGATTCAGAGAGCCAGACACAAATAATTTTCTTATCTTCATGAGAAGTTGTAGCATTTTAACAGTGTAACTAAATGTTAAAATATTTGTACTAGCTGTATCTGGTCTTCACTTAATAAAAATATAGTAAGGCACTGAGTTGTGAAAGTCTGAAAGTGAGTCTTCATCCCTTACGACAAAATGTATTTCGTTCTTCATGTTGTAATCTCCCAATGACAGCAATACCTGTTGAATCAAAAGCGGACAAAAAAAGAGGAAAAATGAGTCACGTGAGGAGAAGGAAAAAAAAATGTGTGTGAAATCTTATGGCACTTAACTGCTAAGGTCATCAGTCCCTAAGCTTACACACTACTTAATCTAAATTATCCTAAGGACAAACACACACACCCATGCCCGGGGAAGGACTCGAACCTCCGCCGGAACCCGTCGCACAGTCCATGACTTCAGCGCTGTAGACCGCTATGCTAATCCCGCGCGGCGAGAAGGAAAAACCTTTCAGTTTTTTCACATATTATTTCTTGTATAAGAAAAAACTTTGATCAGTACGCGGCCTACCAAATTAGCAGATTTTACCTTCAACGACGACAGCCATGAAACCTTTGGAAGTTCCAGGTAATGTTATGCTTTCATTTCATTTAGTAATAAAAAATCGATCGGGAGAATATTGATACGTCATTCCTTAGTCATATCACACTTGCACAGTGTATCTTAAATACCATAAAAGAGGAAGCGGGATGGAATCATGGTTGGTAGTTACACTTTATAATTAAGACACTTCACTGGCATTACGCCTTTAAAAAATAATTTGAGAATTACAACTTATGGACGAGCCACTAGATAAAACTAGATAAAACTTTGCAAATACAATTACAAACCCAACGTACTCTAGCAAAGTTTTTTTTTAACACAAAGTTGACGATTACAAAAAACGTTGCAAATATATAATTACAAAGCCAACGTACTCAGTACTCTAACAAACAATTTGAAATTAAGAAAAGGGGGTTACTGAGAACTTCAAACACCCATCTAGGACTTCCCTCAAAATAGATATAATGAAAAAATTACAGGTAAAGGGTGACTTAATAAGACTTGAGCACTAGTGCCAAACTAAGGTGCCATTACATAACATGATAGACTCAGTTAATTAAAAAAACTTCAACAGCGATACTGATCTAAAAAAATAAATGTTTACCTACTCAGACGTGTTCATAAAAAATTACGAGAAAAATCTGCACAAGGAACTCAGCGGATGCTATGCAATTTAAGGTTTAGCCAGTTGCCAGTCAGTAATATTTAAGAAAACAAGATCATATACAAACAGGTTACATGCAAAATATATATCTACCACCTTAACCCGCTTTGACAGTTCAGCGTTACGATCCTATCGCCATAGGAAGGGGATTCGAACGGGTAAAGGTCCGTTGACAAATGCAGCTGTGGCGAGAATGATTTCGAAGTTCGAAGCCACAGGTTGTTTAGACGATAGACCCCTTAGTGGCCGAGCGAGCACAAGGCGTAATGCTGCTGAGACAGTTCAGGAAGAAATGGAGACTGTAGCGGGTATGTCTATCCACGGGGAAGGCAGCGCTCGTGCAGTCGCACGTCGCACCGGCATTCCATACACTACCGTTTGGTTGGCACTTAGGCGTACCCTCCGATGCTATCATTACAAAATCCATCGGCATCGTGAACTGTTACCTGGCGATTTAGTGAAGCGGAGGGCATTTGCGGTGTGGGCGTTTCAAAAGATGGCGGAAGATGACGATTGGTTGAGTAACGTGTTGTGGACCGACGAAGCTCATTTCACGCTCCGAGGGTCTGTCAACGCCCACAACTGCAGAATTTGGGCTACCGAAAATCCTAGAACTGTCGTGGAAACTCCATTGCACGACGAGAAAGTAACGGTATGGGTTGGATTTACCACGTCTACCGTTATCGGGCCTTTTCTCTTTGAGGAAATGCGTGATTCTGGTTTTGTAACTGCTACCGTGACGGGTAAGAGGTACGCCGATATGTTACAGAATCGCATCATCCCCAGCCTGGCTGATAAACACCTGATGTAACGTACGATGTTTATGCAGGATGGCGCTCCACCCCATGTTGCTAGACGCATGAAAGATCTCTTGCACGCGTCGTTTGGTGATGATCGTGTGCTCAGAGGCCTCTTTCGTCATGTTTGGCCTCCCAGGTCCCCAGACCTCAGTCCTTGCGATTATTGACTTTGGGGTTACCTGAAGTCGCAAGTGTATCGTGATCGACCGACATATCTAGGGATGCTGAAAGACAACATCCGACGCCAATGCCTCACCATAACTCCGGACATGCTTTACAGTGCTGTTCACAACATTAGTTCTCGACTACAGCTATTGTTGAGGAATGATGGTGGACATATTGAGCATTCCCTGTAAAGAACATCATCTTTGCTTTGTCTTACTTTGTTATGCTAAGCTGTTAGACAAGCGCCATCTGTCGGACATTTTTTGAACTCATTCCAAGCATGTGTGTCAATTTGTACCTCTCTATCTACATTATTCCGTGATTTATTCAGTTTTCAAATTTATACTGACTTTTTGATCACCCGGTATATCAAACATACACCGTAACTGTCGTACAAATTAACCCAGAATAGATAGTTTCGTAATGTATGGAATTAACACAGCCAAAATTTTTAATGTACAAATTAACTTAGAGTAGATAGTTTCATAATATATCTAATCACTCAAGCCAAAATTCAAATACATGAAGGACCAGTGCTCTCAGGGCGCGGAGCTGACGCTCAGATGTGTTCCAACCTGTTCATATCAGCCGAATTTCGTGGTCAAGACATCAACGTGAGTTCCTCAAACCGCTGTATCACGATACTGGCGTTGTTATCCCGCTGAAAGATGCCATCGCTATAGGGAAAGATACCAAGTGTGAAAGGATGAAAATAGCTCAAAATATTGTTCATGTAGTCCACAGCAGTCATGGTGCCTTGGATAAGTAGGGGTGATTGTCCTCCATAATATAAACGGCCACCTCCTCCCCTTAACTCTGCACTACCTCTCTTGAGTCCCGCAGTGCGGAGCGTGTTTCGGTCATTTTCACCTGGATGACGACGAATATGTACCTGAAAATCAATGTGGTGTAAAAGGAAACATTCAGACAGGTGACACATTTCCACTGGTTCACGGTCCAGCCTCTATGGCGCAGTGCCCATTGTAATTGTAATTGATGTGGCTTCTGGGTCGACAGAGGAACACGTAAGGGGTGTCTGGGACGGAATTGCGTATTCAAATGGTGCTCCCTGAAACGTGCCAGTAGCAGAAATGTACTCTATTGTCAGATCGCCGCCTGTCCTGATTTACCGAACTGACGAAAACATCTTTAAGACATTTCTTAGCCTTGTTTACCTGCTTTGGACTGGTTTATTTGATATGACTTAATAATTGTCTAACAGCTTTTATTTTTGTACTTGATAATGGCATAAAATCCGAAATCTGGATAGTACAAAAGATAAATATAATAATACACAATCAAATGGCGGTGTACTTTTTCAAAAACATGCTGATTGCGCGGGCTATTCCACGGAAGACCCTGGCGCGGAAGACCAACATTCGAGCACGGTGACCCCAACAACGCGTAGGAACCAAACCCAACCGAGAAATTAACTAGATGACCACATACGGAAATGGGGAACATCAGTACAAAAACAAAAATCTGGAATCACCGGGAATGAAAAATTGTATAATTGACAAAAAATGTTAAGTATCTTGACACGTCAGCAGTATCATATGCAGTTGTGCACCACGTTCCTGTTAGTAACTAAAAAGTAAAACACAAGAGCAAAATCTTTACAAAACTTCGTCAGAAAGGTATATATGCCATCGTTATGGCGTCGCGTCTTAAAAACCAACGAAACTTAAGAAAACGTAGAGGAATATAGAGGGTGAAAGGCACCTCTAAACACCAGGCGGAGGCTGTATCCTAAAATGGAATAAGGTCATACGAAATCAAAAACCGAGCTAGCTGGTTCTTAGCGCAATACGCTTAAAAAAATACATACTACTATGAACGGCGAATGTGTGAACACATTCTTTATGCCTAAATTGTTAAGTAGTAGAACTCAGTAGTGAAAATAGGTCGAAATTAACTTAAAAACAATTTACCAAATTGGAAGTGAAAATTCGGCAGCCACTGAAAAGGACACATAGCACAATATTTTTAAATCAAGAAAACATTGTATTAGATTATAAGATCTATATAGTGCAAACATTCGAAAGGAACTCTAAAATGAATACTGCCATACCAATTCTGTATAACAGCGTGCATATTAGCAAGTGGGGATCAGTAAAATGCTACGAATCGTGGAGGGAACGGATAACCTACATATTATGCGTCAAACTGCAATCACTCGTGTGTGTTCTGTGCAGACAATCAAAATTGGCCAAAAGAACATGGTGGCGTAGTTCTATCTGCCCATTAATGGTGAACTACGGTCTAATTTTAAGGCATTTTATTATTCAGACATCTTCTAAAATATCTACCTGATTGCCTTTAGGTTCCCAATGTAATTTTTTTAGATTTTTATAAATATTCGTACCAGATTGTCCCTCCACACGTAAATGTGCACTGAGTGCTGTTTTTGAATTCGTCCTATCAGCTTACTCTTTAAATCGAACATAAAAGCTACTCCATGTCTGAACAACTATTTAACCGGGCAAAAATCAGAACTAATACTATAAACACTCGTCCCTTAAAAGGGTCTGACTCCGCCGTCTCTTTGTGTCTGACGGACTCACCAAGATTCCAAGGTATGAAAAAGGCGGATATCGCATTCTTTGCACGCAGTGCTCTGCTAATTCCACCAGAAATTCTACCCGCATACACGAACCTATGGCACACTCTGTGATTCAGCATACCCCTCCAGATGATGATGATATATGATATTTGGTTTTTGGAGCACTCAACTGCGTGGTATCAGCGCGTTTACAAATTCCCAATCTTTTCACTGTCCAGTCTCGCAACTTCCCATAGTGATGATAAAATGATGAAGACATCACAAACACTCAGTTTGGGAATCGAACCTGGGACCCTGTGATTCAGAGGCACTAACTTCCACTCTGGAGCTAAAATCATAAGTTCACCACAACTAGTATAGAGAGCCCCATTAACAGATATAATCGTTCTCTTTGTGCAGGGTGGGGCTAGGAAAAGTAGCCACTACGCGTGGATACGATTGGGCGTGAATGGTTCAAATGGTTCAAATGGCTCTGAGCACTATGGGACTTACAATCTGAGGTCATCAGTCCCCTAGAACTTGGAACTACTTAAACCTAACTAATCTAAGGACATCACACACATTCATGCCCGAGGCAGGATTCGAAACTGCGATAGTAGCGGTGGCGCGGTTCCAGACTGAAGCGCCTAGAACTGCTCGGCCACAGCGACCGGTCGGGCGTGAATCTATGCATATAACCAGACCACGTGTACGCACGCGACGTGATACATACGGGATCAAAGCATAGTGCGGGCTGTATCAGGGGAATATGGTACTCACAATGGAGCAGCAGATGTTTGTTGTGGCAGGTTACATGACAGCAAAGACGTGGAAACAATGTGGTCGGTTGTTTGCTGAGGAGTTTAATGGTATCACAGTGCCAGCAAAGAGTGCCATGCATCTCTTAGTCCGAAAATGGCGTCAGACAGGATCTGTTTTGAACAAATAAAAAAAAAAAATTCGAAACGTACGTGCTTACCAGAAACTGTGGCTGCAATTCACCAGAAAATGCTTCAGACCTATCAAATCAACTATTTCCTTTTATCAGCTGTGTTTCTTTTTACCCTGGAACTGTGTTCGCCAGACCATTTTTATTTTCCCCACTCCGTAATAATTCACGAACTCCGTGCTGTAACCGTGGACTTAGAAAATGTACTGGATCACTTTAAGTACCTTATTAGCAGCAGGGGCTTGGCATTGGAATCAACTCCTGCGTCTTGTTCGGCTAATATATTTATGAGTAATTCTGAATGTCATATTAAGACAAGAAGCTGGAAGCTTTACGTGGATGATGTGTTACTGCTACATGGGGCTATTAAGGATGAGTGTAATGTGCAAAGGTACTTAACACTGTTTGTCATTTATACTGTTTTCATTCAGGTGATTTTGTGCAAATATTCCTCTATTTTCCTGTGCAATCATGTATGTTATTTCTCGGTTGGGTTTGTTTCCCACCGTTGATTACATGTGTTTATGGCCACCGCGCTCGCATATTCGTCCTCTGGAACCGGACATGCGCTCCTGAGCTGTCTTTCGTGGACGTGATCCACGCACTCAGTATGTGCTGTGGTCGAGCGGTTCTAGGCGCTTCAGTCCTGAACCACGCTGCTGCTACGGTCGCAGGTTCGAATCCTGCCTCGGACATGGATTTGTGTGATGTCCTTAGGTTTAAGTAGTTCTAAGTTCCAGAGGACGGATGACCTCAGATGTTAAGTTCCATAGTGTTCAGAGCCATTTGAACCATTTTTATGTGTTGTGACTGTATCGTGGCCGTTTCACCTGAGGTTGTTCACTCCATTTCTGATGTGTTGGATCTACGGGGGGATTCTTTTCCGTATTTTTGGGTTCGATTCTTGCCATCATTTTCTTTTTAGAGTTTCGTCTTGCCTGGTGTCCTCTGTTATTTTATAGATGATTGGTATGTTTTTGTACGCCAGTTTCAATAAGGCAGCCAGAGGACGTCTATTATTTACGCTCATGGAGATCTAATCACTGGTTGCCTCACCTGGTAACTGACTCTGCAGTAGTTTGATACATTGAAGATAAGGTTATTTCTAATCGCAAACTTTGAATCTTCTTTCAGTTCACCTGTCTTGCTCATGAAGATGTGATTTTATGGTTACGCACCTAGTATTGATCGTGTATTTACTAAACAAATTTCTGGCAGCTGTTTCATTAACTAAAATGGATTATTAGAGCTGTGTTTGCCCCATATACCAAGTGATGTGTAAAGTGTACACATTCATGCCGAAACGTATAGTAGACCTGAAGCCACGCCGCAGTTTAAATAAAAAATCAGAATGAGCTGAAGATCTATAACAATGAGACGTTAAAAGCACATTGTGTACAGCTTATTTTACAAAAATTGTATCTCGCAAACCAACTTTATTACACACGTAGCTTCTAAGCCTCTTTAATTTATGTTGTCGCCAAAGGTTTCATTTTTCAGAACTAATTAATGGTATTTTGGTATTTTCCAAAATTTTAAATTATTGAAATTTCTATAATACAGTTTACAAGAACGTTAATTATTATTAACTTTTATATGAGAAACATTTTTGTATATCATCGCTTCGAAGATATTCCCTTCAAATCTAATGTACCAAATTTCCTTTCAAGGTGTGTTTTACTCCGTAAAAGTGAAACTGGGCACAAAAAAATAAAATACGTATTGCATCATTTTGCCCCCTCTGTACACCCGCCAGGTTTCATCAAGATCGTTTATTGACACTTGGGAATGTTCGATCGTTAGTGGGACGTGAAACAGAACATAATTAAGCGCAGTATGAAGTACCAGAGAAGTAAATTGTACAAGCACACAACGACTGTAATGTGCCAAAGCCTATAAAAGATTTTGTATCTATGTTGAGATGGGAGGGTTAAGTCGATACAGGAGGACGTAGAAGATTTCATCATACGAAACGGAACACTTATGAATAAAGAGAAATGGAAATTGTCCTATACTAAAAATTATTTTAGGTGTGAGCTTCTTGGCGTATTGTTATAGTGTATTGAACCGGGACTCGAACCTGGATAGTTCCATTTAGAGGACGATGTTCTTTTCGAATGAACTATCGAGGCGCTACTCAAGGCCCGTCCTCACGGCTTCAGTTCTGCCAGTACCACTTCCACAAATAGTTGTCACTTGTGAGTGCAGGCTGACTATCGGCTAAATCAAGCTGGGCCATCCCCTCAGTGGTTATATGTGCGCTATTGGCCCTCCATATAATATACGGTGACATATCAAAAGATTCTGTCGAGATTCCTCTACACTACTAAGTTGCCATTGTTTACTCACTAATGAAACAGCCATTTTATGAACGTCTGTGAGCAATTGAGGCCCTCTGTATTTGAAGAAATACCTTATAAATATGGACATGTCAACATGTGTGTCATTTGGTGACTACTACCATCCATGGCGCCAGTTGCAGTAAATGCCAGTTTCATAACATTAGGTAGATACAGCACAACTAAGTCATAGGGCCTAAGACGGGTTTCAGTGATTTTAATGGAAGTGTTTCCAGAGGCTCTTCAGAATGAATTGCAGTCAATTCCACAAGAAAGTGAAGGCCATAATTTTAAATGTAACGTCCGCAGCGACATCGCTAGTAATGGTCTCGAATCTGTACTCAGTGCGCTTTTGCACCGTGTATAGATAAACAGTGTGAGAGCTGAATGTTTTGTTTTGTCAGTTGCAGTTTAAAATGAGTGCAAAATATCTCAATATTTATCAAGAATGCCTTCTTAGGTCTGATATGAAGCTATTAGATTCTAACGGGGCAAACTGGGTGCTTCAAGAGGATAACGACCCGAAACATCGCAGCTGTCTCTGTACAGCGTGGAAACAAAACAATGGGGTGTCCAGTGTGGATTTCTCTGCAATGTCTTCGGATGCAAATCCGATCGAAAATGTTTACTCTTATATTAACATGAAGATTAAAGGAAATTCAATAATTCAATACACACTTTGAAGCAGCTGCCATGCGGAGATCGCTACCGAGAGAATATGCAGAAAATCTCGTGAAAAAGTGCCAAAAAGGTGACAAGCTGTAATCGATAACGGCGGCGGTTGGATTAACTATTAGGGAGTTGCGCGTTTAGTAACAACACGTATTTTAAAGTAAACATCTGTTTATAATAGTGTTTTTTACTTCATACAGATAAGGGCGTGCACTTTCTTGTGGAACTGACTGTAACTCTGTTAGTATGTTTTCATGAGAATATTAATCACAAGACACTGAAAAACATTCATGTCACATTTTGGTTACAACGATGACCTTCTGACGAAGACTTTGTGCATGTAATGAACACCTCAATATCGGATTCCAAACCGCCCTCCATCATCCCATCAAAGACGACCTAGACCACACTAACATGGTCTCCATATCAGCTAGGAGCACCCATTGTCTCTGGTGCAAGAGATGCTACCGTGCTTTTATACAGCTAGCCCCATCTTATCTGTCCTCAATCTCTCATTACGAACTAGATACAGGAAATAAACTACGCTGTATTTTTCCCACAGTTATAAAATCTCGAATTACTTATCTTCCATCATGTGTCCTTGAAAAACTAACAACGTTTCTTGCATTCATCCTAAATGCCATACATCATGTAACAAGACTAGAATCTAAAGTAGTCTTTATGGAAATGTAGCGCAATTCCTGTGAGTTCAGCCAAATTCGTTTTCTTAATGTGAATAACGAACAGTTAGTTGAATAGCCAGTATAAAAGATGTTTAAGAAATTGAAGTAGGCAACTGATAGATTGTTACCGAAGTATCCATTACAAAAGTGGTAAGGCTGACTTCTTAGTTACAACATTATGAATGTTTAGGGAGCTATGTTCCGCATACCGAATGTTTTCTAGAGTTTTTGCGTACAACGTGCAGTAGATACCTGTACTATGTCTAAGGTAGACAGTAGCTTGTATTCCTCTTTCATGCATATTATTCTAATATATCAAAAACTGTTTCTGTAAAGAAATAAACAGTTCGTCTGCTAATTAATACCAAATCGATAGTTCTTAGAGAATATTTAAACGCTAAGGGAAGGGAAAAATTCTGGCGAATGAAACCTGCACCTCACTTGTCTCTCCCTCTTCCCAGAGGGAAACCAGTCATCTTCTTCCATCATTAGGAGGAGGCGTAGCCATAGCATTCCTGAGTGTCCCCAGCTATTGCGTGTCAGGTACCAGGGCGCGTGAGGTAATATGACGTCTGGAAATTAACGAGTAGTAACCACGCAGAAGCATTTTGAATGCGTATACCTGGAGGTTCCAGAAAAGTCCTTTATCCAGATGGAGATGAGTAACTACACGTGAAAATTCAGCATTACAGCACGGTTCAAATAGAAATTTCGGTTTTCTTGTCGCCTTCTTCTGAGGAATGGAGGCTATCGCTGATGCATTGATCAGATTTACTGTAGATACTACGGCATCCTTCTGAGAGGTAAAATGTACTACATTCTATGACTAATAGTCTTTGGCAACTAGTCCAATTTGTTTCCCTTGCAATCCATTTCGATTCTGGTTCGTAGTTAACATTAGATACTGATGTTTCAATGTGAAGGTGATTGGGGCCTACTGAAAAACTTTCATTAAATGTCTTTATTCTGTATTAAAGTACAATAATAACAATTCCCTGTTTTATCGCCAATGCGATTCCGCTTTCGGTGACTGGGCTTGTCTTTTAAGTCAAGCAACAAGGTTAACAAGTTTTTCAATAATACGCATTTTGCTCGGCACATCTAAAGAAGAAATGCTGCTTTTGTTTGTTTCGTTCCGTCTAGGAAATTTGTGATGTTTTGGGCAGCTGTGTGTGATTTTCTGAAATGGGTCCTAATCACAGTTCTCTTTAACTAAGAACGACTGGGAATGGAAGTACGGTAGAAGTTACTGGAAGTTTTGTTTGTTGCTGGGGTTGCTTGCATGTTGTGGACCTGTGTTGGTGTTACGTAGACTGGGGTACGATTTACCGTCTTCTTTCAAGCACTGAACTCTCTCAAGTTTGCTAGTTACTAAATTCTTAGCTTCAGTGTGTGGAATGTTGTGCTCAGCAGAAGATTTCTTTATTTCTTTATTTGGTACTCTTGACACCTCTTATTCTTTACAATGGACACATGTGAGATTTGGATTTGGGCAATTTATACTACGCTCCTGAGAACATTGACTGCTTACATGGTCGAATCTTAGGCAACTGAAATATAATCTGACTGTCGCTACATATGTTCGGACCTGACACTTCACGCCGTACACCCTTACGTATTCCGGCAAGTTATTGGAGTCAAAGGTCAAACGCAGGTTTCGCATGAGAAAGATGACACAGAATTACCATTTAAAACACGCTTAGTTCAGGTCAACATTACTGATTACACCCCACCAGGTTAATCTGTGAACTGTAATGTAGGTTAATAACTGTTTACTATGAAACAACAAATACACTACTAAACTGATTGGAGCTAGTGCGTAAGTTATGTTTATTCTTATGCTACACTGAAGCGCCAAAGAAACTAGTATACGCATGCGTATTCAAATACAGAAATACACTATGTGATCAAAAGTATCTGGACACCTGGCTGACAATGACTTACAAGTTCGTGGCGCCCACCCTTAGCCTTGATGGTAGCTTCCACTCTCGCAGGCATACGTTCAATCAGGTGCTGGAAGGTTTCTTGGAGAATTGCAGCCTATTCTTCACGGAGTGCTACACTGAGGAGAGGTATCGATGTCGGTCGGTGTGGCCTGGCACGAATTCGGCGTTCCAAAACATCTCAAAGGTATTCTATACGGTTCAGGTTAGGACTCTGTGCAGGCCAGTCCATTACAGGGATATTATTATAGTGTAACCACCCAGCCACAGGCCGTGCATTAGGAACAGGTGCTCGATCGTGTTGAAAGATGCAGTCGCCATCCCCAAATTGCTCTTCAACAGTGGGAAGCAAGAAGGTGCTTAAAAAATCAGCGTAGGCCTGTTATGTGATAGTGCCACTCAAAATAACAAGTGGTGCAAGCCCCCTCCACGAAAAACACGACTGCACCATAAAACCGCCGCCTCCGAATTTTACTGTCGGCACTACATACGTTAGCAGTCATATCCACACCCTGTCATCGGGTCGCCACGTTGTGTACCGTGATTCATCACTCCATACAACGTTTTTCCACTGTTAAATCGTCCAATGTTTACGTTCCCTTCGTTTGGTATTTACCGGCGTGAGGTGTGGCTTATGAGCAGCCGCTCGGCCATGAAATCCAAGTTTCCTACCTCCCGCCTAACTGTCATAGTACTCGCAGTGGATCCTGATGCAGTATGGAATTTCTGTGTGGTGGTCTGGATAGAGGCCTGCCTATTACACATTACGACCCTCTTCAACTGTCGGCGGTCTGTCAGTCAACAGACGATGTCGGCCTGCACGCATTTATGCTGTAAGTGTCCCTTCACTTTTCCCCTTCACTATCACATCGGAAACAGTGGACCTACGGATTTCTAGGAGTGTGGAAATCTCGCTCCCAGACGTACGACACAAGTGACACTCAACCACCTGACCACGCTCGAAGACCGTGGTTTCCGCGGAGCGCACCATGCTATCCTCTCACGATGTCTAATGACTGCTGAGTTCGCTGGTATGGAGTACCTGGCAGTTGGTGGCAGCACAATGCACCTAATATGAAAAACGTATGTTTTTGGGGTGTCCGGATACTTTTGATCACATAGTGTATGTAAACAGCCGGAATACGGCGCTGCTCTCGGCAACGCATATATAAGACAACAAGTGCCTGTCGGTGTTGTTAGATCGATTACTGCTGCTACAATGGCAGGTTGTCAAGATTTAAATAAGTTTGAACATGGTCTTGTAGTCGGAGCCGAAGGTCCACTCGTGTACTCTTGATGACTGCGCGTACAAAGGTTTACGCATCGCCTGGGCCCGTCAACACTGACATTGGACTGTTGATGACTGGAAATTTCTTACGTGGTTGCACGAGTCTCGTTTCAAATTGTATCGAGCGGAAGGACGTGTACGGGTATGGAGAAGCCCTCTTTACTCCATGGACCCTGCATATCAGTGGGGGACTTTTGAAGCTGGCGGAGGCTCTGAAATGGTATGGGGCGTGTGTAGTTTTAGTAATATGGGACCCGTTATACGCCTAGATACGAATCTGACAGGTGACACGTACGTTAGCATCCTGTCTGATTACCTGCATCCATTCACGTCCATTGGACATTCCGACGGACTTGGGCAATTCCAGCAAGACAATGCAACACCCGGTACGTCCAGAATTGCTAAGAGTGGCTCCAGGATCACTCTTCTGGGTTTGAACACTCCCGCGGGCCACCAAACTCCCCAGATATGAACATTATTGAGCATATCTGGGATGCCTTGCAACGTGTTGTTCAGAAGAGATCTCCACGCCCTCGTACTCTTACGGATTTATGGACAGCCCTGCAGGGTACATGGTGTCAGTTCCCTCCAACATTACTTCAGACATTTGTCGAGTCCATACCACGTTTTGCTGCGGCACTTGTGTGTGCTTGCGGGGGTCCTACACGATATTAGGCAGGTGTACCAGGTTCTTTGGCTCTTCAGTGTAATTCTCCCTACAGATTTTATGTTTGTTATGTTCTTTAGGCAGTTTGATTTTGTATTTCCCAATGCCATCGGGTGCATAGTTCCAACATTTCCGGCCATTTCTTGTAGGTACGAGGTGTAAAAAGTACCTAATGAATGGAATTTGTGTCGATTGTCCACAGATTTTACGTGTAAATATTCTGTGTCTGTCATTTTAACAGAATCAACACTATTTACCACAGTATGTGTTACGTTGGTTTTACATCAGTTTTGGAAGAGTTTTCACTGCAATAAGGCGTATAACCAGGATCAGAGCATTAGAAGTTATTGTAACGTTCGGAGTCACTTAGTTTCATTCAGTAATTTGTTTGATTTTGCATGCAGCTTGTCTTTTTTTTTTTTTTTTACTGTCTCATCACATAAACGTCTGCTGTTCAGCTTAGAGTCTGTGGCTCCGAAGTCCATCTTCAAGGGCTAGTTGTCTTTATTCTGGTTGGTTAGAGACACAGCCTTGCTTGCATCTACGTACCGTGGCCCTTTTGTTACCAGGTCGTCCTTGTTCGCTCGTAAATTGGAATGGCCACCTTCACCGCACTATTCTCTGTCCGTAACATCGCTAACCCCCCCATGAACCATGGACCTTGCCGTTGGTGGGGAGGCTTGCGTGCCTCAGCGATACAGATAGCCATACCGTAGGTACAACCACAACGGAGGGGTATCTGTTGAGAGGCCAGACAAACGTGTGGTTCCTGAAGAGGGGCAGCAGCCTTTTCAGTAGTTGCAAGGGCAACAGTCTGGATGATTGACTGATCTGGCCTTGTAACGATAACCAAAACGGCCTTGCTGTGCTGGTACTGCGATCGGCTGAAAGCAAGGGGAAACTACGGCCGTAATTTTTCCCGAGGGCATGCAGCTTTACTGTATGATTAAATGATGATGGCGTCCTCTTGGGTAAAATATTCCGGAGGTAAAATAGTCCCCCATTCGGATCTCCGGGCGGGGACTACTCAAGAGGATGTCGTTATCAGGAGAAAGAAAACTGGCGTTCTACGGATCGGAGCGTGGAATGTCAGACCCCTTAATCGGGCAGGTAGGTTAGAAAATTTAAAAAGGGAAATGGATAGGTTAAAGTTAGATATAGTGGGAATTAGTGAAGTTCGGTGGCAGGAGGAACAAGACTTCTGGTCAGGTGACTACAGGGTTATAAACACAAAGTCAAATAGGGGTAATGCAGGAGTAGGTTTAATAATGAATAGGAAAATAGGAATGCGGGTAAGCTACTACAAACAGCATAGTGAACGCATTATTGTGGCCAAGATAGATACGAAGCCCACACCTACTACAGTAGTACAAGTTTATATGCCAACTAGCTCTGCAGATGACGAAGAAATTGAAGAAATGTATGATGAAATAAAAGAAATTATTCAGATAGTGAAGGGAGACGAAAATTTAATAGTCATGGGTGACTGGAATTCGAGTGTAGGAAAAGGGAGAGACGGAAACGTAGTAGGTGAATATGGATTGGGGCTAAGAAATGAAAGAGGAAGCCGCCTGGTAGAATTTTGCACAGAGTAGAACTTAATCATAGCTAACACTTGGTTTAAGAATCATGATAGAAGGTTGTATACATGGAAGAACCCTGGAGATACTAAAAGGTATCAGATAGATTATATAATGGTAAGACAGAGATTTAGGAACCAGGTTTTAAATTGTAAGACATTTCCAGGGGTAGATGTGGACTCTGACCACAATCTATTGGTTATGACCTGTAGATTAAAACTGAAGAAACTGCAAAAAGGTGGGAAGTTAAGGAGATGGGACCTGGATAAACTGAAAGAACCAGAGGTTGTACAGAGTTTCAGGGAGAGCATAAGGGAACAATTGACAGGAATGGGGGAAAGAAATACAGTAGAAGAGGAATGGGTAGCTTTGAGGGATGAAGTAGTGAAGGCAGCAGAGGATCAAGTAGGTAAAAAGACGAGGGCTAGTAGAAATCCTTGGGTAACAGAAGAAATATTGAATTTAATTGATGAAAGGAGAAAATATAAAAATGCAGTAAATGAAGCAGGCAAAAAGGAATACAAACGTCTCAAAAATGAGATCAACAGGAAGTGAAAAATGGCTAAGCAGGGATGGCTAGAGGACAAATGTAAGGAAGTAGAGGCTTGTCTCACTAGGGGTAAGATAGATACTGCCTACAGGAAAATTAAAGAGACCTTTGGAGATAAGAGAACCACTTGTATGAACATCAAGAGCTCAGATGGAAACCCAGTTCTAAGCAAAGAAGGGAAAGCAGAAAGGTGGAAGGAGTATATAGAGGGTCTATACAAGGGCGATGTACTTGAGGACAGTATTATGGAAATGGAAGAGGATGTAGATGAAGATGAAATGGGAGATATGATACTGCGTGAAGAGTTTGACAGAGCACTGAAAGACCTGAGTCGAAACAAGGCCCCCGGAGTAGACAACATTCCATTGGAACTACTGACGGCCTTGGGAGAGCCAGTCCTGACAAAACTCTACCATCTGGTGAGCAAGATGTATGAAACAGGTGAAATACCCTCAGACTTCAAGAAGAATATAATAATTCCAATCCCAAAGAAAGCAGGTGCTGACAGATGTGAAAATTACCGAACAATCAGTTTAATAAGCCACAGCTGCAAAATACTAACACGAATTCTTTACAGACGAATGGAAAAACTAGTAGAAGCCGACTTCGGGGAAGATCAGTTTGGATTCCGTAGAAAAATGGGAACACGTGAGGCAATACTGACCTTACGACTTATCTTAGAAGAAAGATTAAGGAAAGGCAAACCTACGTTTCTAGCATTTGTAGACTTAGAGAAAGCTTTTGACAATGTTGACTGGAATACTCTCTTTCAAATCCTAAAGGTGGCAGGGGTAAAATACAGGGAGCGAAAGGCTATTTACATTTTGTACAGAAACCAGATGGCAGTTATAAGAGTCGAGGGACATGAAAGGGAAGCAGCGGTTGGGAAGGGAGTAAGACGGGGTGGTAGCCTCTCCCCGATGTTATTCAATCTGTATATTGAGCAAGTAGTAAAGGAAACAAAAGAAAAATTTGGAGTAGGTATTAAAATCCATGGAGAAGAAATAAAAACTTTGAGGTTCGCCGATGACACTGTAATTCTGTCAGAGACAGCAAAGGACTTGGAAGAGCAGTTGAACGGAATGGATGGTATCTTGAAGGGAGGATATAAGATGAACATCAACAAAAGCAAAACGAGGATAATGGAATGTCGTCTAATTAAGTCGGGTGATGCTGAGGGAATTAGATTAGGAAATGAGACACTTAAAGTAGTAAAGGAGTTTTGCTATTTGGGGAGCAAAATAACTGATGATGGTCGAAGTAGAGAGGATATAAAATGTAGACTGGCAATGGCAAGGAAAGCGTTTCTGAAGAAGAGAAATTTGTTAACATCGACTATAGATTTAAGTGTCAGGAAGTCATTTCTGAAAGTATTTGTATGGAGTGTAGCCATGTATGGAAGTGAAACATGGACGGTAAATAGTTTGGACAAGAAGAGAATAGAAGCTTTTGAAATGTGGTGCTACAGAAGAATGCTGAAGATTAGATGGGTAGATCACATAACTAATGAGGAAGTATTGAATAGGATTGGGGAGAAAAGAAGTTTGTGGCACAACTTGACCAGAAGAAGGGATCGGTTGGTAGGACATGTTCTGAGGCATCAAGGGATCACCAATTTAGTATTGGAGGGCAGCGTGGAGGGTAAAAATGGTAGGGGGAGACCAAGAGATGAATACACTAAGCAGATTCTGAAGGATGTAGGTTGCAGCAGGTACTGGGAGATGAAGAAGCTTGCACAGGATAGAGTAGCATGGAGAGCTGCATCAAACCAGTCTCAGGACTGAAGACCACAACAACAACATCGCTAAATGGTGTGAAACAGCACAAAAGCATCAATGCACGCTGAAGCTAGCTTTAAATGTTGAATTATTTCACAAAGCGGAAAAATACAGATCGATGTAAGCAGCTAAGTTTATTTACGCCGCTACATCAGAGATTCCTTCCTCCTCGAATTTTCCCTCCTTGACTTCTACCCTGTACTCTTTGGGTAAAGCTTGTGGACTTCCCATAGTGCATATATATTCTTCAAGACAGCGTCTACAATTCCTGGAAGTTTGTTGGCATCGTTTCGTTTCACTTTGGATAAATGTACCATTGAAATACGCCTGGATGTAAATGAAAATTTCTAAACAAGGGAAGTCTGGAACAACATATTTGAATGAAGGGCTGAAGGAGAGCGGAATTATCAGGTACGATGGGTACCATGCTGTGGACAGAGTAATGGTTGGTTGATTCGTTGATTTGGGGAAGGGGACCAAACAGCGAGGTCATTTGTCCCATCGCATTGGGGAAGGATGGGGAGGGAAGTCGGACGTGCTCTTTCAAAGGAACCAGCCGTACATTTGCCTGAAGTGATTTAGGATATCACGGAAAACTCAATCAGGATGGCCGGACGTGGGTTTGAACCGTCGTTCTCCCGAATGCTAGTCCAGTGTGCTAACCACTGCACCACCCCGCTCTGTGCACAGAGGAAAACGAACGTACTGAGCATGAAAATGGCGTGCTCATGGTAGACGTAAGTGGCTTACAGAAAGAATGGTGTGATTTCCAGCCATTGTGCTCGGTTTGGGAAGAGTGAAACGTAGTGAGGCCAGGAAAACATCGCTGAGTCCAGAATGTGAGGAAGGAGAAGTGTTGACAAGGATCTTGTTTTGTATGACGTGATATTTCCAAGTGTTGAATTAATGAAGGTATTGAATGTAACATGCATAGAAATTATTTAAAAGCAGTGATATTTTTATCATTGATACCAATGGAGCATGGGAAAGCACGTAACATGTAAGTGTCTTCATTTTTGTGGTGTGCAGTATTATTCGTGTTGTCTACATGTATACAATAAAAAATGAATTCCAATATACGTGACTGCTCTTCTCCTACTCTCAAACACGTGTCATCCTAACAAATATTTCACGCGAAGTGTCCTGTGATATGACAGTACTTTAAAGACAACAGTAATAAACGAGCAGAATCAACAATCACCGGTTTCTATAAAGAGTTTTGGTTTTCAGGCACCTTGTCACGCTGCGATTTTTGCTCCAGTTGATCAATATCACGACCGCGACGAAGTGGTCACATACGTGCAACAGATTTCTGAAAACAGCTGTAAAACGTTTATGACTTTGTTTACTGTAAGTAGTAATCTATGTTATATGTTTATATTAATTTCAACAGACTGCACTGAATTTCAACACAGAGTGTGAACTTGAGGAACATATATGAAATCGACAGATTTCAGCTTTAACAATTCGAATGTATGAGTTCTTATCGCGTATATTTAAGCCTGTACCGCCATGGTGCAACCAGAGATTGCATAGTAGATCCATGATATTTCTTTTGCTTTCCAATTTTATTCCACGAACAATATTCCTATTGGTATAAATTAGTTAATTACGGAAGATGAACTGTTAATATTCTCATAATTTTCGTACTCTGAAGTGTAAGAAAACTGATAAATCTGTATAAATGTATAATATCTGCATAGTGGTCGAATAATGCGGTTCTAAGAAGTCATTGCTAATGCGATGCGCAGAAACGAGGGTCAGGCGCGAGGCGGCTTGGTACGGTTTGGTACGCGCGGTGGTCGTGCTGTTAGCCGTCCTGTAACTTCGCGTCGGCAGACGCTGGGTTGGACGCATCTAACAGCTCATTGGTTTAAGGGGACGATACAGGCGGATGGAGATGAAGATGTAAACGAGTGGAGGTAAGCTCACAGTCGCGTAGCACTTCATTCATCACAATTGACAGCAAAGCAACACCATCAACAACAGTTCGGGTATACATGCCGACGTCGCAAGCAGATGATGAAGGGATAGAGAAAGTATATGAGGATACTGAACATGTAACTCGGTACGTAAAGGGAAATGAAAATCTAATCGTCATAGGGTACCTAAATTTGGTGTAGGGGAAGGAATAAAAGAAAGGTTAACAGTAGAAAGTGCACTTAGTAGTGGAAATGAGAGCGAAGAAAGGTTAATTGAATTCTGCATTAAATTTCAGGTAGTAATAGCGAATACTCTGTTCAAGAATCGCAATAGAAGGGGAGAGTGTATTTGGAAAATGCCAGGAGAGAAGGCAAAATTTCATTTGTATTACATTATGGTCATTAGAAATTCCGAAATCAGATATTCACTTGTGAAGCATACCCATAGGCGGATGTAGACTCACATCAGATTTTTGTAATGATAAAGAGTACACTGAAGTTTAAGAATCTAGTCTGGAAAAAATCAAGGAATGAGGAGATGCTCATAAAGTTCTCTGAGGTTACAGATACTGCGATAATGAATAATTCAGTAGGCAATTCAGTTTCGGAATGGACATCTCTAAAAAGGGAAATCACAGGAATTAGGTAGAAAATCATAGGTGCAAGGAAGATAACTGCGAATAAACCATGGGTAATTTTGTATCCCGCCTGGAAGGCGGCGCGTGGGTCTGCTCCTGTTACATAAGCTGAATGAAAGAAAGGAGTACAAGCAGGTGAGGTAAAGCAATTCGCTACCGAAAATACAGTTAAGGCAGCTTTACTAGTGTATAAACATATGCAACCATATTACATAACTTTAGGTGATGAGCATGTAGGTGCGACGTCTTAGACCCGTAGAAACTGATACAAAGTCTCTACAGCAAGCTAAGCTGAAGCGATGTTTCTCGGCCGTCTGCACTTGATGAAATGGGCGAGATATCCGGTATCCGTAGAAAAAGGGGTAAGGTATAGGGAGAGACTGGTAATACACAATATCTACAAGAACCGAGAGCGAACAGCAAGAGCGGAAGACCAAGAACGAAGTGCACTGATTAAAGAGGATATAAGACAGGGATGTAGTCTTTTGCCCCTACGGTTCAGTCTGTACGTCTAATATGCAGTGACGAAAATAAAAGAAAGGTTGAAGAGAAGAATTAAAATTCAAGGTGAAAGGTGTTAAGATTCATTGTGGAAAAAGTGAAGAAGAATTATAGGATTTGTTGAATGGAATGAACAGTATAATGAGTGCAGAATGTGGACTGAGGAGAAATAGAAGAAAGACGAAAGAAATAAGAAGTAGCAGGAATGAGAACAGTGAGAAATTTAACATCATAATCGATGATCATCAAGTAGATGAAGTTAAGGAATTCTGCTGTCTAGGGGCAGCAAAATAACCCGTGAAAGACAGAGCAAGGTGGACATAAAAAGCGGGTGACAGTAGCAAAAGCGCATTCCTGGCCAAGAGAAGTTTACTAGTATGAAACATACGTATTAAGTTGACGAAGAAATTCCTGAGAATGAACGTTTGGAGCACAGCATTGTATGGTAGTGAGACATGGACTGTGGGAAAACATGAACAGAAGATAATCGAAGCATCTGAGATGTGATGCTACAGAAGAATGTTGAAAATTAGGTGGACTAAGAAAGTAATTAATGAGGGCGTTCTCTGCAGAATCGGCGAGGAAAGATATATTGAAAACACTGACATGAAGAAGAGAGAGAATGAAAGGACATCTGTTAAGACATCAGGGAATAACATCCATGGTACTGGAGGGAGCTGTAGAAAGTAAAAATTGTAGCTGAAGATAGAGATTGAAGTACATCCAGCACATACTTGAGGGCATAGATTGCAAATGCTAATCTGAGATGAAAAAGTTGGCACAGGTGAGGAATTGATGGTGGGGTGCACCATTAACAAAAATCTCTGTGTCTCATCTTAAAAATCAATATAATGATACCTGTATTAAACAAATAAAATTCCAATTTTGCTGTTAATAGCGTTTATTTTTCTGCAACAGACAGGAGGATAACTATCTAGAACAAAAATGTTCCAAAGGGTATGCGGTCCTTTATATATCCTCATTCACTTTCTACGCGGTTCACTGCTTCCAGTTTCTAGTAGGACGCTGACCTACGGTACGGCTATCTGTATCGTTGAGGCACGCAAGCCTCCCACCAACGGCAAGGTCCATGGTTCATGGGGGGTGGGGGGTGAGGGGGGGGGTTGGAAGAATGCTTACTATCAAAAACAGTCTTGATCACAATGTAGTTATTACGGTGACCGGTTTCTACCACTACTGTGGTCATCTTCAGACCTACAAGTCGTATACAAAGCTTTAATTAGAGGGCTACATACACTAAAGAAAATACATAAAGTTATAAAGCTATAAAACTATGAATTACCTATGAGTAAGAACTCCTTCTGCTGGAGAATCACTACTGGATAAGAACCTCTTTGAATGTATTCAGAAGTAATACCAGATGCATTGACAAAAGTTATAAAAGTGCTAAAGACATTTTGCACTGCTCTTCACTGAGCATCCATTTAGATAGCAATTATAATAGCAGAATTGTAATGTCGCTACTAATTATTTAAATACTTGGTACTGCATTTTGTTTTCCAATTCCTTTACGTGTGTATTATGAATAACGTGCAACTATGCCACAAGAATGCGTAAGTAAATGAATCCTCTTTGATAATAATTTTCAATTCAATTTCATGGACCTGGTGCTCAAATCGAATTGAATTCGGCGACACTTCTCTTGGACGTGAGGCGCTGTAACTTGTACTGACATTCAAATGTGAGCGTCCACAAGGAGATCTATGGATAAAACTCCAAGATTTCCATTTTTGATATAAATGAGTTGCCCAGTTTCGAGATGTGACGTCCTACAGTAACTAAATTCGCTCCTATAATTGGGTATACGAGAGGTTTAGCAGAATCAAGTTGCGACAACGGCTTCCCATAGGTCTAGGCCAGCACTATTTCGTGCAATTATTTTTTCTCTTATATAGACTGAGCGAATGTCATAGTCGGCAAGCGGTTTTTAGTACTGCAAAATACATTCTATGTTTTTGGAAAAGAGCCAGACTATCACTCTAGACGATGGCTCGGATTCAGCGCACAATTCGTTTAAGAAATTCACGGGATAGAGAGTTCTCCACCTGTGACGCATTTTCGAATGTTTCGACCGACGCACTTTTCGCCTGTGATGTACACAGCTCACGAAGCAGGTCATTGAAAGTTTACACTTTTACCTTTGGCTTCTGTATAATGCAGCCAAAGTATGCCAAGTTCAAGAGATATAGACTTCTCAGCTTATTAAAATGAGCAAAGAAGTGAAACCTTAATTTATTTAGTATTATAGAAACAAGCCATGCCTATATGAGAAGCCAACAAAAGTGTTTTTGGAGAAACGTTGAGTGATTCAGCTGCCCCTACAGATGCCGTTTCATGCAACTCGCAATTTTATAGCTGGCCTTCACAAACACGAGCGATAGTTTCATATTCTGCTGGCATACAGAAAAGAATGAACAGAATCTTTTTGTATGAAATTTAATATAGTTAAATTTTGTACTCCGATACATTTTCACCAGAGGACGTGGTTTTCAAGGGAAACGTATAAAACAGACCTTCAAACACACTCCCACTCCCCCGCTGAGCTCCCATCGGTCAGGATTTTAGTATATTGTTCGTGGCATTCGCTCCTAGCACTGTACAAACATTTGCGGCTACACGAATTATTTCCCACATTTGACATATTTTGATCTCCACTGACTGGTGTTACTATGCCACCGGCTTGTCGAGCACTTACAAATTGTAAAACTCTGTAAAATTTTACCTAACAGTTTTGTGAATTCTAACAACTTGAAATAAATGATTGTATCATTGTATTCGCAAGTCCTTCTGACAACGAATCTACTGTGCTCGTAAGGGCTGAGTTTGAATCGAATTCTCAAAGTAATTAGTTTTAGCGTAACATTTACAGAAGTCGTTCTTCGTTCATTACCCTCACAGTCACGTGTATAATGGTCCTATGGAATTGATAGCTAGGAGACCCCACATGGGGTAGTTCGGTCGCGTAGGTGCATATCTTTTAAGGTGATGCCGCACTGGGCGACTTGCGTGTCGTGAAATGATGATGAAGACAATACCCAATCCCCGAGGAGAGAAAATCACTGATTCGGTAGAGAATCGAACCCCGGCCTGCTGCATGGTTGTCGGACGCGCTGATCACTCAGCTAAGGAGGTGGATACGGGCACGCTTCAGTTACTCATGTGAACCAAACAGCCGTCTATGCTGGTGGTGCAATAGCCCAATCAATACAGTCAAAAAGGTCAAACTCGAAAACACTTCGTGTGGTGGGAAATATTTGTACAGTGGTCGGAGAAGCACTACGAACTTGTGATTAATCCTTAATGAACGACTCGCCCACGAGACATTAAATAATAATCTCCTTCCGTCCTATGTTTCTTCTTTATGTAAATCTGGGTAACTGGACAGGGATTTAAACTACTCACGAATCAAGTATAGCCATGTCCACTGACGTATAGTTTTTATGGAAAAACAGTGGTACGTTGTTTTATAATGAAAGTATTTTCGATAGATAGAGTATTCCTTTATTTTTACTAAAGATTATCTGATAGTAAATGCCAGTACATGAAGTACTTGTAGGCGTTTTATTTCTTGAGCACTACGATTGGCTGAGCTGCCAATTTCATAGAGAGATAGCAGATGAAAGTGGGCCAAAGGAAACCATTAATTTAACGCACGTTGTAGAAGCTGACGCCGACGCCATGTAGGACAGCATTCACCGAAGGCTGTTGTGTGTACTGGACAGGATGAGGGGACGTCCATCTTGAGTCGACACAGTGTGGACAACAGTTGACGCCACTGTCGTCCAAATGGGTTCAGATGAGTCATTGGAACTCTGCACAAGATCACCGCCACTCCCACCTTCGTTAAGCGTTTTCTGTGGCGGGGGTGATTTAATGTGCAGTAAAGGTTCAAAAAGGTGGGCTGCAATGAGCCTCGGGTGGAAAATGCAGAAAAGACGGTGCCATTCTGCCATTAGGAGAGCAACATGCCGTTGGGCAATATGTAACTCTGTGAAGGCCGCAGGTATTTGTGGATCTGCTCTCTCGGCAGAACATGGCAGGTGAGGTGTGAGGATTTTATAAGTGTGAGACTGCAAATTTCTCCTCCCAAAAAATCTGTAGCTGGCTCCTCATATATATAAGTAAAATGGGAGTCGTAGGAGGGTCATAGGAACCAACACGCTAATGTGCTCCTTTGAGGCACCGACAGGGCAGAAAACGTATTCCTTTCTTTAGCTGTAGGCCTCTGGGTGCAAAAATGCGAGAATTTCATTGATCAGTCGGGACTGACGTAGTAGTTTTGGAAAACTGATGACAAGTAGGAGGACGCTTGAGGAGAATGGACATTTATCATTGGATGATAACTCGTGAGAGGCTAGGAGTGGCTCGCGAAGAAGGGTCAAATGTTACAGACAGTGATAGTGAAAGAATCAGAATTTTTCTCGCAGAATTTGGTGTGAGAAGTAGTCATTTCACTTCGCAGCTCCAACTGGAGCATGATGTAAAGTTTGCGTTAGGTATCTCTTCGGGATTCACAGGCATCGTCCGAAACAGTGGGTGCCGACAGCAGCACTGGTGGACAAGACGACGACACTGTTAAAAACAATAAATAAATTTAAAAAATAGAAAACTGGTAGTATCTGCAGTCGGTTTCGTATGGATTGCAGTACTCAGTAAATGCTCGAGTGTTAATGAGTACGAGGAAGACCCTCTTCTAGCATGCATAATTTTACGAAATCAAATCTTGGCCAGCACTGTCGTCGGATCGTTGAAACAGATCAGTGTGCTAATAATGTAGTAAACTATATATCGGTTCCTTGTCTTGAATCTCCGCCAACCTTAGTTACTGAAACTGTTTCACGTTCTTCTGCCAATTTGTCAATGAATAGGATGTTATTAAACATGTTCGTTTTATATTTCAGTGCCATTATATATGTATCTCACTTCATCACAAAATTAAATTACAGTGTCGCTATTCCACCACCCTGTTGAAACTGTAGGACCACAATTTAGCGTTAAAAAATCCTTGCGCAATAAGTGATAGTTTACAGTCTTGATTGGTCAACTACATACCGATGCAGGTTAATTACCTAAAGGTGTAAGTGGTGGGTAGAACAAGGGAATTCAAAAACATGAATACTTTCGACGAATGCCCATCAGGTTGGAACAAAAATACGCGTCAAATGAAAGAAGACGAGTCAATTGACTAAATTCAGTTTTAATAAGTTCCTAGTGCTAAACACTATTCAGTTCCATTTTAAAAGCCAGCTTCAGTGTTTCGATACATAAACACCAAAGAGATTGAGCGAATATCACATCAGCCGCTCTGTGTCTTGCTCTGTAATTGATATTTACAACAGGTACAAAAAATCGGAAATAGTTTATAAATAAATCAGAAGCTAGCTAAAGAGCGTTCGTAACTTAACCTTCTGGATGGCACTATTTCGACAGCAGCATTGTTCGTGTGTCCTGTGAAATGTAACAGCCCTGGAAAACCCTTTACAGACTCCAAATGATATTCTACTGATATACATTTACATGTCGGATGTCGGTAGTACGCGTACCCACAGGAAATTAAATTCTTGCAACACCGGAAAAGGAGTAGAGGACAAAGGGAAGACGGCGTTGTACTCAAAGTTCTGCAAGCAGACACGACGAGGATGGGAAAACTAGCGACGTAATAACAGCGGGAAAAACTGGGGGCTGTGTATTTCTTACGTATTGCACCTTTGGGAAAAACAAGAGCGCCATGGCAGCGTTTCTCTATATAAGGAGAGCCGGTGCTTCCGCCGGCACCCTCAGTGTCCCCTGGAGAGAAGCAGACATGAAGGCCACCCTGGCGCTCGTAGCGGCGCTCGCCGTCATGGCGCTGGCTGCCGCGGATGACGGGAAGTACACCACCAAGTACGACAACATCGACCTGGACGAGATCCTCGCCAACGACCGCCTGGTGCACCAGTATGAACTCTGCCTCACCGAGGAAGACGACAGCAGCTGCACCCCGGAGGGCAAGGAGCTCAAGAGTAAGTACCCTGGCACCAGCGACTGATGACTGCTTTTGCTATGTTTGTTGTAATAGTCACTGTTCTGTAAACAATATCCTCTGTATAATACTTAACATTAGCAGTTCAGATCTAATTAGACAGGTAGCTGAGCCAAGTAGAGTAGGCCGTAAGAGCACAATGATTGCAATTCGTAATAAAGAAAAATGTATCCGACCATCATTGCTGAAGCTTTTGGGACATCTAATGCGATGCGCAAATGGGCGGATGGAGGAAATATAACGGTCAGAAATTTCATGTACAATCCAACTACAATAGATGAAACAAATTTAGTAGTATGAGTATTTAACAGAGGAGAAAGGAATGTGTCACATCATGAAGCACCAGTACGATGTTTGTCAAACCATGTGGAAACGTTCATCACACAACCAATATTAAATGATTAAATTTTCGTTCCACTCGGAACTGCTGTCCACCGTCAGCATCTGTATGAGGCGTGACCTCCACAGGCACGAATACACTTTTAAATTCGTTAAGGCATTGAAGCAAATGGCCTCAGAATGTCATAATTAGAAATTTGTTACCTTTTTATGAAGACTGTTGGCGTGATGCTGGCATGGAAGTGCATTTTTTACCTACCTCGTCCCAGGCATTCTCTATGGGTGACACAGTAAGGGGCTAGGAGCGCCAATCAAGGATTCGACTATTCCGCTGGGCGTTTGTGTGTGAAATGCAGTGTAGGTTCTTCTATCATCCTGCTGGAAAACCCCGGTCAGGCAGAGTATGACAAATTCTTGCCATATAGGCCTATTGGCAAACATTCAACAATTACCAAATGAGTCTTGCTGTCACATCCAATAGCTCCACACACGATAATTCCAGGATGTGTAGAAATGTGGGTCTCGAGATTCGCTGTTGCGTCTGACATCTCGCTGTTCCCTGCAAAGACACTTTGGCGTCGATCTAACCACCAGAAACAAAAGCGACACTCACCACTGAACACCATTCAATATCCTAGTCGACTCTGCTGCATGTAAGTCTCTGTTGTGTCTGTGCTATACCATCAGAGGCACGCAACGCAAGACAACTCAATATTTCAACCCAGTTACATGCAATCTTCTCTCGGAAGGTTCGCGGTAACGACTGCCAATAGATGAGCTACCATCAACAGTGCCACATGTCATCCCTCCGTAAGACATTACGGAGAGCTTCAGAAATTAAGCCAGAACATTGACGCAAAATATAGTGAGCGGGAACATTTCGGGCTACCACCTTTCCTCCCCTTGTCATCCAAATACTGATGCTGTAAATTTCTTCCAAGTACAGCGCATTAGCGACCTCGAGTAAGGAGCGAGTGGCGGGAGACCTAGAGTTTAGCTGGTGCATTATACCATTACTGACATTAAAAATCTCTACCAAAAGGTATAGGAGACGAATAAACTTCTAAGGCGGACTGAGGATTTTTTTTTTTCCAGTCATTAGCTAACTAGTTTGATGCATTCCCCTCTCTGCCGACTTCATCTCAGAAGAGCTTTTGCACCCAACGTCGTAATTCATTGTTGGATTATTCCAACATTCCTACAGTTTTTACTCTCTATAATTCCCGAAATTATCGTGGAAGTTATTCCTTGATGTCTTAACACATATCCTATCTTCCTCTCTCTTCTTATCAGTGTTTACCACGTGTTCCTCTCTTCGCTGGTTCAGACAAATTTCGTATCCTCGCAAGATAATGTTGATGAAATGAAAAATGTGACACGAAATTACGAACAATTAGTTATATATGAATAAATAGTTACCGAAGCAATCCATTATTAGTGCCAAGATTAAGCAGGTTGTCGTTAATATTAACTTTTCACTGTAAATACCGTATTATAAAACTGGAGAAATTATTTGAAATTTTTCAATGTAATGTTTGTTTCTCATGTCTAGGGAAAATAATGTGGTAGAAGCATAAGATTAACAGCCCAATTGTCAGGCGTGAGAAAATCACTTTTAACATATTCTTTGTGGATTTCGAGTGGCGAGTATACACTATCTGATCAAGAGTACATAGACAACACTATATCATGTGGAAGTGACCACCAGATGACACGGGAGGCGGACCCGCCTGTATAAAAGCAGGCGAAATGTATTGTGCCGTCAGTAGAGAAGCAGTAAAAGCGGAATGGGTCGGTCGTGAGAGCTCAGGGACTTCGAGCTTGGTCTGTTCATTGGATGTCATCTGAGAAACAGATGTATCAGATACAGATCAGCCTCACTAAAGCTGCCCAAATAAACTGTTCGTGTAGTGATTGTAAAATGTAAAAGCAAAGGAACAACCAAACCAAAACCATATAGACCTCATTTACTGAAAGTCGAAGAATCTACTGTAGCATTGCGGATGGTGATTGTATAAAAATCGCATGAAACAGGCGAAATAAAATTGTGAGATCAAAGGTGCTACCAACAGTCCAGCTTGCACAATGACTGTGCGGAGGTAGTTAAAAGCATGGGGTACAATGATCGAGGCGCTCCTGAGCGACGCACTGCTATAGTTGCCAGTCAGCAACGCTTGGAATGGGGGGAAGAGCGACGCCATGGGAGAGTGGATGACTGTTAACGAGTGATTTGGACTTATCACTCACACTATATACCCTGATAATGCTATGTCACGGTTTGGGTTAGTCGAAGCACAGAGGAGGTAGTGGGTGTTTTTCATGGTTAGGGTGTGGTCCTCGTATTGCGTTTACAAATACTTTAATTGCTTAAGAATTTGAAGGCATTTTACAGCATTGTGTACCGGATACGGAACAGGAACTGTTCGGAGACGATGACTGGGTCAGGATGATGAAGCACTCTGTCATAAAGCACCACCTATGAGTCAATGGTTTGTAAACAATATCATTCCTTAAAATGGACAAGCTTACCCAGAGTCCCGAGTTGAACCCAATGCAACACCTTCGAAATGAGACAGAATGCCGACTTCACTCCAGATCCCAACGTCCAACATCTCTACTTCCTCTAGTTTCGACTTCTGAGGTAGAATGAGCTTCCATTTCCCCACAGACATTTAGATACATCGTTGAGAGTTCAAGCCGTCAAAAAGGCAACACACCTCATATTAGGGTCCACTAGTATGTATGCGGATATGTTTGATGATGTAGTGTAATTCGTTTCTAAGTGCTATTTATGCCAAGACACTTATTTTCGCTACTTGTAGTATTTCTTCCTAAAATTGAAATACCTTGAAGAGTGGCAATAACTAGAGGTATTTTTCTGTGTCCATGTTATCTAACACTGTACTATCAAATTTAATGTTTTTGTAAAGAAACTTACCAAAGAATTTGTGTAATAAGCTTTTATGGTCTCTTTCTCGACCGAAATATCTCTATTGTATGTCTCTAAAGATGTGACACTATTGTTATTGAGAATTAAAGTGTATATGAACGACAACTGGCTCCGTAAATGTAATGTCCTATAAATATTCTATAGGCTACAAATATGGCTGCTTAGAGCAATAAGGTTGAATTCACGAATATTTAAGGAGTTAATGGAAGTTTAAAACCTGTCCACAAGAATACCATTTACCACATTTACATTTGACAAATTAATACATGAATAGGTTACAATTTTACACTGTAATTTCCGATATCCAAAGGCACCGGTGTTTATTCGGATTTATTTTGGCACAAGTAGCTAATGACAACTTTATTGATAAACTCTTAATAATGAAGGATTGAACTGAATCTTTCTGAAAATGAAGGTGCCATTATGTAACAAATATTGATTGCAAAAGTGATCGTTGTTTCGTATAACATTATTCGAAATTATGTTTTAATAATTAGTTTTGTCATAAAAAGATCCATTCCACTGAAGATGTCGATGTCTGTTTTCTTGCAGAAGACATCCCAGACGCGCTAGAAACTGAGTGTGCAAAATGTAACGACAAACAGAAGGAAGCCATCAGGAAAGTTATCAAGTTCTTGATCAACAAGAAGCCAGAAACATGGGAGAATCTGAAGGAGCATTACGATAAAGATGGAAAATACAGTGAGAAATATAAGAAGCTTGAGGATGAACTCAAAGATTAAACACCGTGTTAACATGTACAGCAGATATAACGAATAAATTGTTAATAGCATTTTTTTGCATTGTTTCTGTCGCGCAGTCAGAGGTACAGGGAGTCGTAAGAAAGTCGGTTGACAGCAGGTTCCCAAGAAGACTGTTTCAATTTTGGTGCGGTTCTTAGTATATAAACAGAAACAACACGAGAATGCATCTTATAGTTTCAGAAAGAATGGACAAAATTTTATAGGCTTATTGGCGTATCATATATTTATGAGCATCTGCAGAGAGAAAAATTCCCTCTAAAATAATATGGTGGTTAACTAGTTCAGCGTCATCTAATTGTTGGCACCTATTAATCCCTCCTTCGCCCTAAGCCCATTTAATCTTATTTTACGTAGATTTCCATCCCATTCATCAAAAGTATTTAGGAAAGAAGCCAACTAAATCGCTAAGAAGAACTGTGACAAAAGCTATAACCAACACAAGAAACCTACAACTTATCCCGCAGATTGAAAAAAAAAAATGTAATTTTGTAATCTTTGGTTTCGAATTGCAGTCAGAGCAAATTAGGAGGTTCGAATCTGGCCTCGGGCATGGACGTGTGTGATGTCCTTAGGTTAGTTAGGTTTAAGTAGTTCTAAGTTCTACGGGACTGATGTCCTCAGAAGTTAAGTCCCATAGTGCTCAGAGCCATTTTTTTTCGAAATTAGGAATTAGATTGAAGACCAAGCAGAAAGCAACAAAACTGATAGCATCATATGCACGAGCTGAAGAAGGAGGAGTCTATCCGAAACGCTTTGTAAACATTAAAATGGAATTCAACAGTGATTGGTTTCAAGGTTTTATTTTTGCCCAAAACGATAAAACCTTCAGTACCTTCAGTCACGAAAAGGACCGCCCCATCATTGTTAGATATTTCATAATACCACTAACAAGGTAAGTCTTTACTATACAAGTGAGAATGAAATGGAAGTGGTGTTAATGAGTAGCAAAGGATTTTATGATCTCACCACATTTGTAATACGTAGCACCATTATTACAGAGAGAATAGTAAAATGTCGAATGGCAGATTGTTGTATCACTGTCCTCCTCATTCATCGTCATCATAATCATCTTCTTACCCTTATTATTTATCAAGTGTCTATCGGGTAACTGCTGACCTTGATCCACAAGGCAGTATGGTTTGAGTTCATTACCTTTCATGAAAGGTAATAAGGAAAATTTGAAATTAGCGTTCTAATTTTTTAAGCCTTTACATTCTTTTCATTCCACACTCACTTCGTCCGAATAGCATTCTTTGTACCGTTCGCCGCAGGAGCTTGTTTTTTTGTGAGAGATTCAAGTTTTCCATTCTTTACTTCTTACATTACCTAACTCTCCTTATGAGTTCCCAGATTGTGTTCATTGTGGCAGTTTCCGAGTTTTCTGAGTAGGTCCATATTTAATAGACGCTCAGTTTCTCCGTTTTTCAAGGACAACGCTTCAGTCCTGTATAAAATAACTCTATTTAAATAGCCTTACGATTGTCAGATTGCTCAGGTGATTTTGAAAGAGGTAGAATCGTGTGTTATGAATGCTATGTATGCCGTTCAACAGTATGTTTAATTGCAATAGGTTCACAGGTATATCAAGCTATTCATAAAAGAGTATCATCCTCGATTTTGTCTTCTTGTCTACAACAAATTATCTCTCTGTTGTATACTTGTGTAAACTGCAATAATCAGTATAGCAGTTAACAACCCCCTTTGATATTTCTGAACGATCTTCGAATGAATCTACACTCCTGGAAATTGAAATAAGAACACCGTGAATTCATTGTCCCAGGAAGGGGAAACTTTATTGACACATTCCTGGGGTCAGATACATCACATGATCACACTGACAGAACCACAGGCACATAGACACAGGCAGCAGAGCATGCACAATGTCGGCACTAGTACAGTGTATATCCACTTTTCGCAGCAATGCAGGCTGCTATTCTCCCATGGAGACGATCGTAGAGATGCTGGATGTAGTCCTGTGGAACGGCTTGCCATGCCATTTCCACCTGGCGCCTCAGTTGGACCAGCGTTCGTGCTGGACGTGCAGACCGCGTGAGACGACGCTTCATCCAGTCCCAAACATGCTCAATGGGGGACAGATCCGGAGATCTTGCTGGCCAGGGTAGTTGACTTACACCTTCTAGAGCACGTTGGGTGGCACGGGATACATGCGGACGTGCATTGTCCTGTTGGAACAGCAAGTTCCCTTGCCGGTCTAGGAATGGTAGAACGATGGGTTCGATAACGGTTTGGATGTACCGTGCACTATTCAGTGTCCCCTCGACGATCACCAGTGGTGTACGGCCAGTGTAGGAGATCGCTCCCCACACCATGATGCCGGGTGTTGGCCCTGTGTGCCTCGGTCGTATGCAGTCCTGATTGTGGCGCTCACCTGCACGGCGCCAAACACGCATACGACCATCATTGGCACCAAGGCAGAAGCGACTCTCATCGCTG
Organism: Schistocerca cancellata; assembly: GCF_023864275.1. Classification (NCBI taxonomy): domain Eukaryota; kingdom Metazoa; phylum Arthropoda; class Insecta; order Orthoptera; family Acrididae; genus Schistocerca; species Schistocerca cancellata. Next base: position 267,926,405 of record NC_064631.1, on the reverse strand, counting down.
AAGACGACACGTCTCCATTCGTCCCTCCATTCACGCCTGTCGCGACACCACTGGAGGCGGGCTGCACGATGTTGGGGCGTGAGCGGAAGACGGCCTAACGGTGTGCGGGACCGTAGCCCAGCTTCATGGAGACGGTTGCGAATGGTCCTCGCCGATACCCCAGGAGCAACAGTGTCCCTAATTTGCTGGGAAGTGGCGGTGCGGTCCCCTACGGCACTGCGTAGGATCCTACGGTCTTGGCGTGCATCCGTGCGTCGCTGCGGTCCGGCCCAGGTCGACGGGCACGTGCACCTTCCGCCGACCACTGGCGACAACATCGATGTACTGTGGAGACCTCACGCCCCACGTGTTGAGCAATTCGGCGGTACGTCCACCCGGCCTCCCGCATGCCCACTATACGCCCTCGCTCAAAGTCCGTCAACTGCACATACGGTTCACGTCCACGCTGTCGCGGCATGCTACCAGTGTTAAAGACTGCGATGGAGCTCCGTATGCCACGGCAAACTGGCTGACACTGACGGCGGCGGTGCATAAATGCTGCGCAGCTAGCGCCATTCGACGGCCAACACCGCGGTTCCTGGTGTGTCCGCTGTGCCGTGCGTGTGATCATTGCTTGTACAGCCCTCTCGCAGTGTCCGGAGCAAGTATGGTGGGTCTGACACACCGGTGTCAATGTGTTCTTTTTTCCATTTCCAGGAGTGTATAAACACTACGACCTCCTCAGTGTACCTTCCACTGTTCAAACATCAAAATAAAGAAGAACCCCTTGATTATTAAAAATATATCACTGCATATTTTCCAAAGTGTTCGCGTTAACAGTACTTCATCCGAGAACAAAACATTAAACCTAATAATCAGCAATGGATTCCACGTTTCCGTGTCAGACATAAAAAATATGAGAGCAACATAAAATCAGACTGGCTAGTACAACAGCAGTGATTGTCGAAAAAATTCATTACAGTTACAGACAATATTAGTAAGAGAGCGTAGACTTGTCATTCCTTCGAGGGTTAAAACTGAGAAAGAAGAACACTAACGCATTACCTATTAGTTCCACACTGAGAAAAAACTTCTGTTAAGAGTAAAAGATGTACACATGTATTACATCGTCAAAGCTTGAATTAATTGACCAGAAAATCTATACTAATAATAGGAGTAAATCTGTAAAACTGTCATATCGGTATGTCTATTTTAGACTGTTCTCCAAAACTGCTACACGAAATTTCATTACGTTTTCGCAGTTAACATGAGCGTAGCTTGGGTTATCCTATAGGCTTTAGTTCATCAAAATCTACACGAAATTTCATTACGTTTTCGCAGTTAACATGAGCGTAGCTTGGGGTATCCTATAGGCTTTAGTTCATCAAAATCTAATCCCCAAACGAAAGTTTTACTAAAATCATCTTATCTCTTTGTTTGTCTGTTTGAACGCGATAATCTCCAAAACTACAAGAAACATTTACATGGGATTTTCACATGTAACTTAAGTGTAACTTGGGGCACAGTATAGGCGTTATTTAATCAAAATCGGATCTCGAAAAGAAAAGGTGTCGTCATTTAAAGTTTTACCTAAAACAGACGTATCTGTCTGTTCGAAAACTAAAGTCTTTCATGAGGTTTCCACTGCTAACTTGAGCATAGCTTTGGGCACCATATAGGCTTCGGTTCGTCAAAATTGGATAGTGGCAAAAAAGATAACTTAACTGAAAGTTTATTCATACTAATATCATAACTGCTACTGTAACTCTGTCAAGTTTCACGACTAGCCTGCTGAACTATTGCGATGAAATTTGGTATGGAGATAGTATGCATCATCAAGATTAACATAGATGCTTTAAAAATTATGTAGTACAAGGTACTCATTGATTTCAAGAATATTACTCTTTATTTACTCTTTGAAAAAGCTATTTGCTCTCTGACTATTGATCTTTATCACGTGTGTGTAAATGTTTTTAATTGTTGATATGTGTCATGTGATATGATTCAAAGTAATGAATACAATGCTTAATCCGTACTTCCACTCACTTTGTTGCATAATGTATGCTCTGTATAATGTATAGCTACTTCAATAGCACAATTCATAGACGTAACTCCAGCCCGTGCTCCTCTGTAAGCATTCCCCGGCAGCGATGCTGCGCACGCAGACGCATCGGGCTTTACGATAGCTTCCAAGGGGGGTAGAGTGTGGAGCACATCACTCGAACAGGCAGACAGCTACGTACAGTACGTACAGTAGCAGATTTACTCACCATTACTCATAACAAAACTACTAACAAGTGAGCGCCGCTATGGGTAGCAACTAGTGGTTAATCTTTGAAAATAACTTCGTAAATGTGGTGACAATCTTTACCAGATAGCGGCGTACACTGCAACAATTTCTTAGTTACTGACTTCAGACTTCATGAAGCAACTAAGACAGGCAACCCAAAAACGCAGGAAGAGTAAACGTAACAGGGTACACTTTTCCATGCGTTGTAGTGGATAATGTTTTCTGAGTACCATTGTACCGTTTATTGATGTAGATTTATGACGACAAATCTGTATTTTTGAAATGTAACTATGTTGTACTGCTATGTGTAGCACTGAAAGAGCCTTCAGAGAGGCCGCAAATCAGTACCCTACCGTCAGGAGAATAACTCCCACACACGTTCGCTGTATAGCGCTAAATGTGAGCAAATACATATCACAGGGATTCTTGGCGTGTTTGTTACTATAACTGTCATATAAAGTGCTCTAAAGATTGTCTCTGAACTTTGATACACACTATCAAACAATTACAGGCAGGCAATACCACAAGTTGGATGCCACAGCACATGTCCATGTTACGTCGTATTTCATGTGATCGATATACGTCGGTCTTTCCTTACACAACTCTTTTTTAGTTTACTCTAGAGATAAAAGATCAGACTTGTTAAATGTTGTAGGCGTATAGGCCACTTCGTGGATTTCGTTGGACTAATCTAACGATCTCAAATCTGTAATTGTGTGTGCAGAAAGATTGTGACATCCTTCAATTTGGTGGTAGCCAATGGGTTGACTCAGGTCCAATCAGATGTCTCTCATCAACTGCGGAAGTATGGCCATTAGGGACAGTGGATGCTTGTGTCTATTGAGAGTCACATCAGTGAAATAGAGATTACCTGACTAACACGTTTGCATAAGACACACTGTCTCTGCGGTGCTGTTATCTTTTTACTACTTGTTCAACATCTGCTAGTGTTATGTCTTTGAGGTCCTCTTAGATGCTACAGAAAAATGTACAACGTTCCATTAAAGAAAAGTACGTGTCATAATTCAGCAGTTATAATTGTGTAGTAATGCATTTGTCGGGATATCCGCCACACACTCGAATGTAAACTAGCGAAAACTGCACATCGGTTCATTTGGTTGTCGTCCATATATTTGGGGTAGTCAGGTAACTTATTGATTGTGACGATACTGACACCAAAGCCTACTGTCAGTTGCTGGTTAGGGAAAAGGGGTAGACACGCAACCTGAATTCCAACAATTTATTTTTTTTAAAAAGAGTAAAATTTTCATTTATTATTTTAAAACACAGTAACTTCTGCAGAATTTACCATAACAACTTGACCACTCCCAAATATTCATTAAATTAACAAGACTTATTATTACAAATTTACCAGAACTTATTTAAAAAGACAATGAATCCTGCTGAGATTCTCGCTTTTACATTAACAAATGACATCTTTATAATCAACCGTTTACCAGCAGTTACGCTTTTTTTACGGAAACGAGGTAGGTCAGCCATATACAAACAATATAATCAAAATATTTATGCTGACCAATGCCTTTAACTCACCTTGTAATTAAAACTGAAACACTCCAAAAGTAATTAAAACTCACAGCAGTTACAATATAGTATATAAAATGAGTAACAACACCGCAAAAAGACCGTAGTAAGTCTTATTGAAAGGTAGGGCGTTCTCTGAAACGTAAATACTTTAGGAGCAATTCAGATGGTCTCTGGTAGTACTGCTAGAGTTCTAATTCACATATAGAGTGCTCCTTTTCCAGTGGGTTCAACGTGCATGACGTGTAAGCAATCGCGCTTCACCGTGGTTGACTCTCCTGTAATAGGAATGCCCACACCCCTACCGTAGGGACATTCATCTGTAGGATAAGTGCTTTATTAAAATACAGGTGAGCCAGAGCCGTTGTTGTTACTAATGCTTACTTTAGCGAAATCTAAGATGCATCCCCACTCACACTTACATCCTCCTCTCCACAATTAATTCAACGGTTCGGCATTCTCGGGAAACCTTGCTATGAACTTGCGGAAAAACTTCATCATGCCTAGGAACTGAACTACTAATTTTACCTTTTTAGTAGCCGGCAGCTGACAGTGGCCGGCACCTTATGAGGATCAGTGGTTACCCCTTTCGGGACAACTATTTACTTTTAGAACCACGTCGACTTACAAGTAAATTTGACATTACATAGATTGACAGTAACCCTGCTCTCTTCAGTCTCTCAAAAACTTAACTTATTTGCTGAAAGTTCTCATCCACCAAACTACTATAAATGACCAAATCATCCAAAGAGCAATACATAAATTTAAAATTTACATCTGAGAAAATCCCATCCAGTAAATGGGAGAGTACCACAGTACCCGTAGATAAACTAAAAGGAACCCTATTAAATTCATTGACGTTCTAGTCGGCCCTAAATACGGTGACGGGCTTAGAACCTTCTGCCAGAAGGATTTCATTATAGGCCTGCTAAGGTCAGACTTGCTGAACACCCTTGAGCCATGAAACTATACGAAGCAAGAATATATCTCAGGCAGCAGTACCGAACATAATATAACTGTTTATTTAATTCCCCGTAATCAATCACTGGTCGATATGCTACATTTGCAACACACATTTGTGCAACACACAAATATTAACTTTTGTGTTTCCGTTGTCGTTGTCGCACAAATGGCCTTACGCTCCACTCATACTCCTTGGAGCAATTCCTTTTCTCACAGTTCCTCCCCATGTGCCGCAAATTATTACAATATCAACACCTTACCCTGTTGTCCTTTTTCTGATCATTCTTTTCGCCTCCTACCTTCCTGTTACTTCTCTTCTCTCACTATCTCATAATACAAAACCGAAAATTCTTCGAGATCCTCCCTGTCACCTCGATACACTTATGTTCCCCACTCGAACATCCCTTTAAACCTACTCAAATCCACATACTCGGTAGCCTGAATACTGCGCAGTAACTCCTTGAACTATGCAAATGTTATAGGTATTTTACAACGGTCAGCTCTTTCCCTATCCACGAACCGTAACCCATGGATAATAAGTTGGGCTACTTCTCCTTCAATATACAGTGAACAATAATGCTAACACCCTTCTCCTCGCTCTTTCCGCATATTTAACAACAGTTTCCTGATTACCCTGTTCCTTTCCCTATTGATTAGAAATCAATTTCTGTGGTGATCGTTGCGAAATAAGTCTACATCTCCCGGCTCCAAAGTGATTTATCATTTACTTTTCTTGTATAGCTCCCAAAGTGCACTCCAACAAATCGCCCTTAACCTTCCCCGTTTGAAACTTTAAGGTCTCCACATCAGTCACACCGACCACTCTAGATTTCTGTTGGAATTCCACAACCAAATACAGAAATCTAATAACTTTCTCAACCGAATCCAATGACAAATTCTTGCACTGTGCCAAACATCACTGCAATGGGTTCAGTAGCTTGACAGATGCCTTAACTGGCGCTGAACGCTCCCTCACCTGACACTGCTCTCCCTGCCCCGCCACACTTCCAGTGTCACTCCCTCCCGCTGTATTTTAGCAAGCCAGCCGCCAACCCTTTTTACGTAGCCTTTCATTCGTCGTTCTTCCTCTTTTTCCACGCTCCCCAAGGGTGACGGTACTTCTTTTTCGCTCAGGGGACGCAGCAAGATGTTACTCGAAATACTTTTTCTGACTGTAGTACTTCTATGCTACAGCAGAGGAGATGTGAGACGGAATCAGCCTCTGAACGATGGATTTTTTTTCTTTACTAGGCAATCAGATGTTCTAGTAACTAGTCGCAGATGGACAGCGTGGTGTGCGTACTGTAAGACCTTCAGTACACACACCATCAGATTATTTGACTTGTCGCTTTAACGAAGTAGGCGAGTGTGAGCAATATGTCTCGTGGTCTAATCGTGGCGTGTTTATCTTCTGCCGTTAGGTCAGATGATAGCAATGTCACTTGCACGCTTAGAGTAGCAGATTGACGGCGACCAACTTCAAACAGAACTTGATTAATTTTCACACACATATATTAAAATAATAACAAGCATAAAAATTACTTAACTAGGTTCTGGATGATATTTACAATTGACAATCTGAAGTTCCTTTGGTATTGGTACGTTAATCTTATTCTCACATACAACTCTGATACTTGACAAAAGTGTCTATACATTTACCTTCATGGCTACATACAGGAATATGGTAATCTTATTTGGCGCAGACTGAAACTTGACTATAGACTGGTACAGACAAATGTAGAACTCGTACAGACTGGTACAGACTAATGCAGACTGGTACAGACAGGTGCAGACAAATGCAGACTGACTAATCGGAGGTCTGTGCACTCGTTATAATACCTCGCGCGTTCATGTATCACTGCGCGAGTGTGATCCGCGAGGAGAAAAGGTTCTACGTTAGCAGCAATCTCATTGGCTGCGTTAAATATTAATACACGAATCAGCGGAAGCAGAATTTGGTCCGTCTCTATGGCAGCGCCATCTCGTAATGCGGAGATGGACGAGCGCTGTGCCTGTGCTGTTGTGCTTAGCGGGGCGCGCTCTAGTGGGAAAGTTGTGTACGCGCTGACTACGCAGAACTATGTACACAACAGACAGTCGCATTTACATTCAATATTTTCGAAGTAACTTGTCGCAATGGTTACACCGGTTCCCATCAGATCATCGAAGTTAAGCGTTGTCGGGCTGGAGTAGCGCTCAGGTAGGTAACCATCCGGTCGGCCGAGCGCTGTTGGCAAGCGGAGTGCACTCAGCCCTTGCGAGGCAAACTGAGGAGCTACTTGGTGGGCTCCGGTCTCTTAAACTGACAACGGCCGGGAGAGCGGTGTGCCGACCACATGTCCCTCCACATCCACATCCAGTAACGCCTGCGGGCTGAGGATGACACGGAGGCCGCTCGGTACCGTTAGCCATTCATGGTCTGTTCGGGTGGAGTTTAGTTTTAGTTTTTAGCTTTTAGTTGCGAAGTAAGGAATGACGCACAAATTCTACAGGATAGGTCCACATGGTTACAACAAGAAACAGTAAAAGAAGGCTTATTGGAAGATGTACGAAACAAGTATCAGGAATTAAAACTCTCGTATGAGAAACTGAGAACTCAGTTGCAACAGTTAACAGAAGTAGTACCAAGAAGCCAATATGTAGATGCAGGAGGGAAACTGTTAAAAACTGTGTTTCGAACAGCGGATATTGGAGATATCAAAATTTTACGCAACGCGCTTGAAATTGTACAAGAATTAGCGGAAGATACAAAAAAAAAAAGATAGATTGGCACACAACACGCATAGGAAAAGTGGAGCAGGAATTGCTCAACTTTACGAAAACAATACGAAATTTAACGATAGAGTTAGAATAATATGTGCAGATAACCAAGAATGTGTTAATTATTGATTTAGAGAAGAAATAAACCTGGCTAAGCAAATTAGATGAGAAAGCGGTAACAGCTACGCTGTTACGAACCTTAGCAGACAAATTAGGCGTTGCAAGGGTTGAGGACTAAACATTGCATGAAGCAATCCATCATGCTTCTCATGGAAAATTGAATGCAGCGTTATTAGAACCAACGCACATTTTGATGGCATTACAGAAAGCACAAAGAGAGTTTGCAGAGGGACTGCAACATTTCATACCTAAAACCAGTAAGAACGTTGCTTTATTTTATTGCATGTTTGTTGTAAGAACCAGTCTCACGTCATAATGTCTGTAGCAGACTTAAAAGATTAGAGAAAATGTGGTAATTTGTCCAGTGACGATAATGCAAACGAACAACCAGTCACTTAAAAGCAGTTATTCTTAGGGAAAATGGAAGCAACAGAGTGCAAGAAAAAAGTTTTTGCTTCTTAGCGAAAATTCCATAAAATTGGAGATCACTGGATTAATCCACATTTACACCTGAAAAAGTTATTATCACTTGCAATAAGAAATGTAAACCAAACGGGGTGATGACCCTAGGATTGCAGGGCATTGGATTATTAATTAATGGAACTATATGTGAAATAGTAGGAAGGTAATTTCACCCTCCAGTTACCATCATGGACACAGCAATGATTAACGTGTTCCGACCAAGATTGTATTGGCCAGAAGAACCATCACACATATTACCTTAAAGAAACCTAACCTTTGTTAGCGATACTTTAGATTCTACTGTGCTTCAATCCCCGAACGAATTATTAACTTCAGAAAAAGGACAAATTTGAGTAAATGAAGTAAAATAACATGCAATTTAAGAAACGTTGACAAAATACGATTATTTGTAGTGTATGAACGATGAGCCTATTATTGGTTCTAGCTTTCATTTGTACAGCTTACTTCTATGTAAGGCGTAAGATATCTCATTGAAAAGAGGCCACCACCTATCGGACCCCTGCGGAGTGTATACAAACTAGCAAAAAACGTAATGCAAATGGAAAGTGTAAATACTGTATTCATTCAGGACAGAATGTCGTTGACGCTTCACAGGTTCTCAATTGCGGTCCAGACTCCATGCAAAGGTGTCTCTGCTCGAGCCTCTCTAGAGCGATCAACGTAATACGCATAGCTAGCTTGTAGTCTCATAATCGGATTATCTCAAAGCAGGACACTGCCTAATCCTTAAATATTTTCTAGCGTTTCTTCCAGAGCAGACAAAATACCAGTGACCGGAACTTATCTCCTTATCTGTGATCTTCCATACTATCGGGAGTTGCAAGTTTTGTCTCAACTGATCTACCAATTCCGTTACGTTTTCTTTTAGTTCCACATCTTTTCTCCTAATTTCGCTGGTTAGCTCACCTCTCGTCAAATGGGCCAAACGAGTTTAATTTATGTATTAACAAGCGACAACAACATTAACACAAGACTCTGTACGTGAGTGTTTTCAGAGATTCGTAAAAACAGGTTATACCGGTTGGTCATGTTCTGTTTCAAAGACTGCAACGGTGTCCTTAATACTACTGCTGCTGCTACTATACGTGCAACCAGATCCTTTTCTCATTCAACAGGGATTTTGGAAACAGTGTTGCACACATCTCTTAACACGAAAAAAGTCCAGAGGGGTCAAATAAGAGGATCGAGTAGGCCACGGTGTAGGACAACCACAGCTAATCCACTTTTCTGAAAACGGTCGGTATAAGAATTGACGCACAGAATGACTGGAATGTGCCGCCCCGTCATGCTGGAACCATAAGAACTGTCTTCTAGCGAGTAGCACGTCAACCAACAACTCTAGCTATGCTCAGCCTGTCATTTAAAGGCCTAGATAGAAGATATGACCCAATTAAACAGTCACCAACAACGTATGCCCACGTACTCACGTAGAACCGCAATTGATACGCACGCGTAAATGTGGCATATGGATTAATCTCACTGAAAACATGGATGTTGAAGACCCCATCATATTGCTTCATCTGTAAACAGCACAAAGGACGGAAATTTAGGATGCATTTGACACTGCTCCAGATATCACTGCGATAACTGTGCAGTTTGTGCACCATCTGTAAGTGAAATGTACTAACAATTATTGCTCATGAAGGACTTTTCTTACAGTCGTCTGATTCGTTCTCATGTTATACACAATTGCACGATTGCCAAGAACGATAATTATGAAATTGGAGAGAAGTGTTTGTTTTAGGTCACGTGCAACCTTCCAGACTTTGTCCGCTTACAGAATTTTCATCCTTTATACGTCGCAAGTAAGTTTATACGCTGCATTCATGAATGGGGCTTGGGCAGAATGACTGTCTCTAACGATCCGTATGCGGTCTCAGTTCTGTGATTTTCTTGTCTCGTCAGGTCGCGATACGTATGTGGGATTAGTCTTGTGTTGTCCGACCCTTCTTGGGACATACGTTGTCGAGATTTCAACTGCAGATCTCAGCGTGATACGCAATGTATCTTTCGTTACCTCTACCTTTGAAGTTTGTTGAGCGACCTCCCCAAAGCACTTGAGCCAACTTAAAGATCTCATTCTTCTTTGTACCTTCTCTATGTGTTTTATTAATCCTACTCTGTGAAGGTCAAAATTGAATCAACAGTACCCAAGAATCGGTTGAACGAGTTTATCGTAACTCAAATCCTTTGTCGACATATTGCATTTGCTTAAGATTCTTCCAATGAATGTCTAATCGAAGAGCAGTAGCCTTATTCACCTAACTACATGGAACACATTACATTTACTTATACTTAGTGTTTGTAGTACACATTGTTTGAAGCCTCGAAGACCTACCTTAGACGTGTTTGTGTTGCTCTCGATATTTGTAGAACTGTGATAGATCGAGGACAGTCCTATCAAAAATTAAAACCAATCTCAAGTTAGAAAGCTTCTCTTCACCTCCCAGGTGGACACTAGAAGCTTTACACAAAGAAAGTACTTTGGACATTTCTTGCTTCAGTAACTACTTGAGCTATGTGCTTTCCCAAAAGTATAGTTTCAATCACAAAAATGGCAGATGATTTGAACAGAGTACTTTGAGGTAAGTATCATACCTGCAAACAACTTACTCCTGCTAGAAACACTCGAAGTTCATAGCAACTCTATAGAAAGACGACTGCCAGTCCCAGTACGGGCTTTAGAGTTGGGCATAAAATTTTGCAGCACTTTCTGAAAGATCATGGTTGTCTTCCGTACAATGGTACAAGGAGACAGTCAGCTAGGACTCACCCAAGTCTTCTTTAGTTTATAGTGAGATATTAAAAAACACCATAGGAGTGACATCCTACGAGCGTGGTTTATATGGGAGAAGACCTCCCGATTCAGTACTGAAGTTATATCTTGTCCATGTGCTCATGAAAATAATTATCGAAATGGGATGTTACAGGTCTGTGGTGAAACCATATTCTTTCGCGGACAGGACGAACTTTGTCCAACAACGTTGCGAATGAACATCAGGTATTCTGCGTCGTTCAGGTGGGTGATAGGAAATAAGGTCCTGTTGATTCGAAGTCACAGATTACAGAGGACCGTTACTGGTTATCCCAGACGTGTGTGGGGTATGAATTTTCATCACTCAAGATATAGCCATTATGGGACTCGAAAATACCATCACGACCGATAAACACTTCCTCTGCGGACGAGCAAATCTGTAGTCATGAAACTTAACATAGTTAAATAGTGGAACGTGTGATCTCAGTAATCTAAAAATCTTTTTCTTATAGTGTATAGATCTCTAAATTTTCGTTATATGCAGCGACTGCTAGTAATGACTATATGGACTGTAGATTGTGATTGGTGTTCACACTGGTCGCCTTACATATAGAAAGTATAGAGATCTAGACATTGTAATGAAATGAAGCGTGACAAGATCACACTGAAGAATACAGCCACCGATTGTTTAATCCAATACCGTTTTTGATGGCAGTGTTCTACTTAATGGCCGAGTTCAGAGAGTTATATCATCATCAGATTCCTCGGTTTACTGGTTTAAAGTGATCTAACTAACTGAACCTGGTCACTAAGTGAAGTAGAAATTTGTGTTCAAAGAATCTTTTGGGTTCCACAAGGTACTGTAATAACAAGTTTAATATAAAACTTAAGCAGTTCTGTTCTGGATTCAAAATAATTTAGGGCTATAGCTTGCACACGTTATGTTAAGGGTCTAAATGATTCTCGTTCAAAGTGCGCATTGCATGGGAATGCTGACTTCTGCAATGGCACTTCTTCCATGTGAACTAACATCGTCTCGTCAAATCCTTCATCAAGATCCAGTTGACTCTTTGTAGCTTGAATGATACTGGCTTTAGTAGGATGCTATTCACATTTTTGTGACAAAATAGTAATGGTCGTACTCATGGCCTCAATGGTGTTACCGCCCAAGTACGGGTTCCTTTAACTTTTCCCCTATGTTCACATTGCGACATTTATGTAGGAGGAACTAATGATTAAGCTTCTTATTTCCTCTTGGAACGTGTGTTTTCAGAAATATGAAAGTAAACAATTACGTGATACCCAACGACATTGGCAACGGAAGTTTGGCAATATTTGTGGCGTTATATGTAAATTGAGAGTGGAGAGGGGAAGAAAGGAAAGGAAAGGTAGGGGATTACTGCTGCCAGCTGCATTGGGACTATCTGCGGAATCAGCGGCGACTCGCTAAAATACGTGCCGGATCGGGGTTCGAACCCGGGATCTCCTGCTTGGGCAGGTGCGTTAACCATTGCACCATCCGGAACACAGCGCTATAGCATTGCGCGAAGTATCTCGGCACTCCTCACGGCCGATTCATATTCCCATCGACCGCCACCTGTCCCCAGTCCTTCTCCATTCCCTCCATGTTCGCAACTCTGAGACCCGCACAGGAGGTCGGACGTGTTTGTGCATCCGCACTGAAGAAGTGGGATCCATTGCGCGGCTAGGCGGATGAATTATGTGAAAACGTAGTGTCTGTTCTGTCGGAGATGTCGGCCATGTCGGGCATGTCCGAAAGAACAGACACCACGCACTCATATAATTTGTGATGTGCTTACAGTAACCTGAAGAATGGGCCACTAATTGGGCGTTTATTTTTTTAATTTTCTTCCTTTTGTTAATACAACACGGTTACTACGAGATTTGTAAGGGGCACCATTCGTGGATGAACTACACTTCACCTCTGTGGCTTCAGAAGACGACTGCACGAAAACTACAGGACATACAGCAAACAGACACAAGCACCAGTGCACAGTGGAAAAGTTCTTAACCCATACCACAGGTGCTGAATATGGGTATCATTTCTGACTATGAAGCCGTCAGCACTTACGTGCATTTCATTGAAATAACTGCTGCTTGCGGTTTGAGGAGGTGTGACAGCAGCCCGCTTTGGAAGTCAGTTCATTGCGTTGTCTATCTGTAGGCGCACACTATTTCCATACTATTACGATACAGAGCAGATAAGTTGTCTATACGCCTGTCGCGTAGCTGTATGCTCTGCAACTAAGCTACAGTGTATATTACACATAAAAACTGGAGAGATTCTATATCCACCAATACGCGTTATTTTTCTGTAAGACACGTACTTTTCGTGCCTCTGTGTGCTGAAACAACGGAGGTACTTATAAAAAATCCTGTATTTGTAGTCGACCTAACAGCGCTACAGACGAGTAACTGTCGATACATATCCGTTGGGAATGATTCAAGTGACGTTCTGAGAGACAAATGAATGTAATTCCTATCTGTCACTAAAAACTTTAAATGTTATTACATTTTATAAGGTGCTGGCTGTGGTTTTATGTGTGGAGTGATCTGTTGTAAACTAGTGATCTAGATCTATTTTTCTGGTTAAAAATCGGACTCGAGTACATTAACTACAAACCTCTATTACCTTTCTATCAAATCAATTGATGAAGGTGTCGTATTCCATAAGTGTAATGGCTACACCTTGGTTAAATGTAGTAGGACATATTTCTGCTCCGAAAACAAGTGAAACGATTTCTTTACCATGACGCAACGGAAAGAAGCAGCACAGTATGTCCTTATGGAGACGAATCCAACGTTTAGCTGTACCTCTTATAGACATATGTACTTTAATCCATTTCCTGATGCATGTGAAAATGACCTGGGAGACTTGAAGTAAGAGACTGAATTTAAATCTTTGCTTTGATTACAGTTACTTTTTACACGGATGAAGTTTAACAATGAAACAATTAATGTTCTTAAGTGCTACTGTCCCGTACGAAATGCAAACATGACACTAACTTAGCGGACGAAGTGATCAGGATGGCGGGGTGCTTCTACAGGAACAAAGAAAAAGATTTTAAAAGCTTGTGCGTGGTCCAACATGCTGGAAAAGTGGTAAGCATTGCTGAGGAGAAAGATCAAGAGAGAAATTTGTTACTACTCATTCACTAGAAATTCGCGGTTTGATAAAGTTGAAACTGTCTTAACCAGTATGCACGAGACAAGAGCAGATCTAGAGGAAAAACGGGTGCTAACTACAGCCATTGAACAAAAACAACGGCAGTGCAAGGAATTTTGCTTACTACACACATGGCAAAGACATCACTATTAGTAAAGCGTTTGGTACAACGAATTGGGACAACTAACCAGCTCTGATCGTGAACTAATGGTACGCTGGCAGGCAGTTGCAGTGCGCCTCACCACCGTTGTCTCGTAGTACGGCTGCACGGCGTACCCCCACCGCCCAACATCATCTCCAAAGCATCCAGCCTGCACCTCGTACCTCATTCATCTGCTGGTTTACTCCACTAAACCCGTCAGAGGATGCAATTTTGGCGCTCCTTTCGACCAATCAGAGCTCTGTCTCCTGGGCGCAACATGACGGTCCAATCAGCCTGTGTCGAAAGCGCGTCCCCTTTTTTGTTGCGCTTTATGTAGCTTTTCGTCTTCAGTTTTTAGATAAAAGTCAGACCGCGTTTTCTGTGTGTATATTTCAGCGCATGAACGGTGTTCATAAGCTTCAATAAACACTGATGTATAGTTTAGTTTGGAGTGGCAGCTCACAATCTGTTTAATTTAGGCTCTTATGTCTTAGTCATTTGTGTTTATAATAAGATTCACTCTGCATTTAGGGAACTGTTCAATTTATAACTTTAAGTTACGCATATAACTATTATTAGTCTCCGTGTTAATGTTTAAACTACTCAAATATACGAGTTGTTTCTTCGTCTGTTGATCGTAATGCCATGAGTTGCATCTAGAAGATAACACTGATTGCTTTGTTCGCACCATTGTTTCCAGTTTAGAGTGCAATAGTGAGTGAGACCTATATTCGACAGCACAGTGTTTTCTCTTTTCTGAAGAGCGTTAATGAGTGAAGAGGTTTAGATGACGGTGTATATCAAATGCAATTCCACACTTACGAAGATCAGCAACAGAATAGCAAGAAACATTTAAAAATTATAATTCTGTGTTTTAACCTTTGTAATTGTGCAGTGACTGGAGTCAATCAGAACTAAACAATGTTCATGGGAAGAAGCCGCCAACTGATTTTTATTTACCTTCATCGTCGACTGCAGGACGTAAATAAAATAATAAATGCGCTTGCAAACAAGAATTTATTAGATATATCAGCAGTACATATTAAAATGGTGTTTATTCCTTGAGCTCATCCTCAAGCTTCTTATATTTCTCGCTGTATTTTCCATCTTTGTCATAATGTTCCTTCAGTTTGTGCCATGTTTCGGGTTTGTGGTTGATTAGGAACTTGATGACTTTCCTAGTGGCTTCCTTCTGTTTGTCGTTGCATTTGGCACAATCATTTTCTAGTGCGTCGGGGATGTCTTCTGCAACAAATCGAACACAGTCTTCAGTGAAATGGTTCATCCATACTAAATTAGTGTCTACTTAACGTATAAAATAACAAGGATAAGAAATGAATCAAGACCGCTTTTTGTGTCTACATTTCTACAATTTACGTTCTATAGTTTTTCCTAAAAATTCGGTTCACTTCATAGTTATTAGCAGAGGAGTACTGCGCTAAAAATGGTATTGGGCTTTACACAGAAAATGCGCTATCCACAAAACTCTAATGCACGTTTTGTGCTAGGTAAAATTTGATACATAGACTATTCAGCTACTTAAAAAACTTTTGCTTCACAGCCATTAGACAAGAAAGGCGTCACTGCACTAGTTGAATTCAAAAAATAAAGAAAATTTGGAATTTCGCATACTGTATTAGGCCAATTAGCACAATTTTGTTGTTGTGTTGATGAGCATGTCTGAAATGTATTTTCACAGTGTCATCCATATTGGATATTTAGTGTGTTGTCAGCTGTCAAAAAGTTTACGTGTGTTTCGGTAGTACCGGCGATTATTTATTTAATATAAAAGTGTATCAGATAATTTGTACTAAATTTTGCAGTAATAAAAGGAATAAAGAGCAGCGAAGTTTTAGTAATGTTGTACACATACACAGGCACATAAAAAACACACACACACACACACACACACACACACACACACACATATATATATATATATATATATATATATATATATATATATATATATATTTGGTGATTCTGCTATGAGTAAAACAACGACTTTCGGGAAGTATAAGAATTTCGAAAAAGGCCGTGAAGTTGACGAGTAGCTTGGACCCCCAGCACATCGTCAATCGATAAAATCACAGTCAGAAAAGTCACTGATGCCTCTGAAATATCAGTTCACTGATGTCATGAAAAGTATTCTGGTATTTTGTATATAACATGTGTGACGCCAAAATTTGTTCCTAAAGCGTTGAATTTCCAACAAAAACAGCGGCGAATTCAAGTTCCTCAGGAGTCGCCAGATGAAGCCATTGAAGTAAAACGTGTCATAATAGGTGAGGAAACCTGGGTCAGCGGATATCACTTCCAAACAAATGCTGAATTGCCTCAGTGGAAGCATTTTGGATAGCCCCAACCGAAAACGCTTGACGAGTTCAGTCAAATCTGCAGGTTAACGGCATAATTCCACTTGAGTTCTTGTTTCAAGGCCAAAAGCTCAACAAGGAGTACTACTTAAAAGATCAACTTCAACCTAAAGAACTGAACCTAGATTTGTGACGCATCAGTTCGTAGCTTTCGTATCACGATGCTACACTTATTCACTCTTCTCATCCCGTTAGAGAATTTTTGGCATAAAAGAATACTATAATGATAGCGTAGCTCCCATACTCGCCAGACATAGTCCCATGTGACTTTCCTCTGTTCCGAGAAATAAATGAAAACTTTAAAGAACTTCGCTTTAAAAGCATGGATAAGATAAAAAATACATCGCTGAGAAAGCTGAAGGTTATCCCGAAGATTGAGTTCCAGAACCGTTTTGGGGATTGAAAACACACTTGCTGGAGTTTATAACACACAGGGTGTCCATTTATCTCTACCACTCTAAATAACTGTTTTTCCAGATGCAAATTACAATACGTTTCAAACAAATGTTCTTTAGCCGTCAGTGGGACATCAATCAGCAAGATTTTCTACGTTGTAGCTTTGTTTTTTACACGGTTATGAACATCGGTATGACTTTTTTAAACGGCAACCTGTATTTTTTAAGCGGTAATTCATTTCCTCTCTTAAAGACCTATTCAAAAATGTATCACAAGTGTACCATTCACTGAAACACAACGTTATTAATTACATAACACAACATTGACTTTGAGCCCGGAATCACACATCCGTCCACTTGCTGGAGTTGTCAGAAAACAAATGAAAACGAAGTAAAAACATAGCACAAAATTGTCTTTGACTCTCCTGTACCATTGCCCGGGAGTAGAACTTTCAAACGTGCCCAAAGCGGTGACCCTGGACACCAATTCACTGCTGCACTCGTTGAATCAAAGGATTATTTACTGCTTTCAGTGTTGCCTACTGAAGAGAGTAACAAGCAAGCACGATACGTTCCTGCATGTCCTCTAGAGTTGTTGGAATATCGCGATATACAACGTATTCTATGCATCCTCAAAGAAAAATGTCCAGAGGATTTAAATCAGGAGACCTAGCAGACCAAGTAACTGTTAATCCTCGACCAATCCATCTGGCAGAATACCTTCGGTTCAGAACACGATGTGCACGTAATGCACTACGTGCTCGACATCCATCGATTGATATCACATAAGCATTCTGCTTCTTAGCGGTTCGTCATCCAGAAGGGGAGGAAGAATTCGTCTGAGGAAGTTGGCATACGCTGTGCCGTTTAGACTACCATTGATGAAATAAGGGCCAATAGTTGTAGGACAAGCACAATTGACAGACTACATTTCGTGAAGTAAATTACAAACCTGAACATTGTGTATTAAGTCCCTGTTTCTATGGCACTGCGGGATTTAGAAAAACAGAACTTTTCACTTGTTTTTCGCAATATCTGTACTCTCCGTCCTCGGAAACCAGACACGGGTCCGTCTTATATCAGTACACGTCAATGACACAGCATCTGTTACACACCAAGAAGACAGTGGGACATTCGGAATTCAAAAATTAGCTCGGCAAAGATATTCCACCTCACTAAAATTGTTTTTAAAAGCCTTACAACAGCTTTTTAGACTCTTAAGATGGTAAAAGTTAGAAATAATACTTGGTAATGAAACATGTCTTTGCTTATGAATTGTATTGTGTGCAGCAGTGCAGTTTATCTTCATAAACGAGTGTAAGAAATGAATAGATTGTAAGAAGTTAAAGGCGAAATTCTGAAAGCAGACCCAAAATTCACTCAGTTAACAAAATCATGTAATCAGCATACATTATTTTGTTATTTACTGCATTTGATGGATAACATAAATGAGTAAAAGCGTATTCGTTGAGTGATTTCGTTGAATTTCATGGAGTTTTCTCAACGGAGCTTCGGAGGCACACAAAAAAGAATGTTATCCAGTTTAGTCTTATAGTAGTAAGACATCTACTTTTAATACGAAAACCTTTCAAATCCTAGATATACTCAGTGAGCTGTGAAGTGATGCGTTTTGACTGAGCGAGGTGGTGCAGTGGTTAGCACACTGGACTCGCATTCGGGAGGACGACGGTTCAATCCCGTCTCCAGCCATCCTGATTTAGGTTTTCCGTGATTTCCCTAAATCGTTTCAGGCAAATGCCTGGATGGTTCCTTTGAAACGGCACGGCCGATTTCCTTCCCCATCCTTCCCTAACCCGATCTTGCGCTCCGTCTCTAATGACTTCGTTGTCGACGGGACGTTAAACAACACTAACCTAACCTAACCTGATGCGTTTTGGGAAGTACTAGGAGAAACAATAAAACATTTGTTTCAACTGGAGTACAACATGCAGTTATGACTAACGAAAATGAATTAAAAATTGTTGGGACTTGTAATCTGGCGAATTGATGATCGATGGGGCAAGAAAGTTCTTTGCTGGATTTCGAAAGATAAGAAAAGAAAGAAAATGGCGTAATCTAAGGTTAGTATATGGCATTAGAAAACATGCTGGAGCCACATGGATGAGTAAAGCTGGAGATCGAAATGAAAAGTCTAGTGGCCGCCTTGATCCAAAACAGAAGAAGGAAGGAGGAGGATTTAACGTCCCGCCGACTATGACGTCTCTAGAAATGGGGGACAAGCTCGGATTGAGGAAGGAAATCGACTGGTCAAAAGACCCATCCAAATTGCAATTTTCTGGCGAGGATTTGAACTAACGTCTTTCCGAATACAAATACAATGCCTTGCTTGTTGCCTATATCGAGGAATAGTATTCGAAATGTAATTAATGAAATGTATTCGCTGTTGCGAATATGAACAACCATCATCTGCATAAGGGAGTGACGACAACGAAAATTTGTGCCACATCGGGATTCGAACCAGGATATTCCGCTTTATGAGAGCGGTCGCCTTAACCGCTCTGGCCACACCTGAACTTCCAAAAATCGTCGTTCCTGCGTCACAGTCTGTTCTCGTACACATATTATGTAATAAATTTTTGTTTGTGGAATGTCCACAACTGTTCTGCACCAAACTCATGGCAAACAAATCCACCACAGTTGGAAAATACTTTTCTGACCAAAGTCTTACACGACAGAAGTCGCTAGGCACTGCTACGGTTTCGGGGTCTTAGTCCCATCATGAGGGTACCTGAAATCTAGCAGTAGTAGGACGTCACGTCCATGCCCTAACAGCTAATGGGCGAACATCTAGAGTAGGTGGACGATCAAAAGGCATTCCAGCCACAATTTGGGATTTTATTGACGGTCCAACTACGCTGGATGTTTGCTATTAGTTGTTAGGGCATGGACATGACGTTCTACTACTGCTAGATTTCAGATACGTCTGGTGATAGGGCTACGACCTCCAAACCGTGCTACTGTATAGTGACTTCTGCCGTGCATGACTTCGGTCAATAAAGTGTTTTACAGCTGTGGTGGATTTGTTTACCATGAACAAGTATGTAATTCCCGTGTGGGAGGGGGCGGGGCGGAAATTTTAGTTGTAAGTTACTCTCTGGTATCGGCGGATAAAAAAGATATTGCAGTGCCTTTGTTGTTAAGAAGAACGATGCCGATGCCAGGCAGCGACTTTCAATTAAAATGTCCTTCTCTGTACGGGAATTACGTAATATGTGTACGACTGTATTATAAAAGGTCCTTTCGTGTACGGGAGTTACATAATGCGTGTACCACTACAGGTTGGCCGTGAGTTGTGGACGGATAGCCAAGACGACCACTCGCGTAAAGCCGGAAGTCCGGGTTCGAGTCTCGATCTGGCACAAATTTTCGTTGTGGTAATTCGCTGACGGAGCTGACGGTTGTTTGTATTCGTAGCAGCGATTGCGTTTCATATTTCATGACGGCTGGAGTCGTCGCAGTGACTGATCCTTCGGACATGCGTCTTTCTTATAAACATCAGTCACTGCAATATTGAAATGTGATTGTTTTGAAATTCATATCCCTGTGTTCACGGTAGATGCTGAACTTGGGATGGAGCGGATGAAGCACTCTGTTATTCTGTTCTAGGATCGTGTTTCCGAAAGTGAACGTCAGAATTACGGAAGGAAATCAGTAATGACTGTTAAGGTAACGACAACACCAATGCTTCACGAGATGAATCAGCAGCTCAGTTTGTTAAGGACACAATCCTGAAATTGCCTGAACTGACTCAAGCGAATCACCTGAGGATTTAAACAGATCTTCAACACGCTCATGTGACTATATTATTTCCTTGTCACAATCGTACTACTATTGTAATAGCTTCACTTAATTCCAAACATTAAATTACAATGAAGAACCTTCCTTAGGCACTTATTATCAGGGTACATCACAACGTAAAACTGAATGCAAGGAAAACGAACGCAACCCTTATGCGCTTTATGGCATAGTGTCAAAGTACAATACATTACAATACGCATGTTGGTACAGTGATATGTGGATAGCTCACGTACGTGTACAGTAAGAGACAGAGAGCAGTCTTTACACACTGGTGCCGGGGTACTTACTCTTGAGCTCCCTGCCCTCAGGGCTGCAGCTGCTGTCGTCTTCCTCGGTGAGGCAGAGTTCATACTGGTGCATCAGGCGGTCGTTGGCGAGGACCTCGTCCAGGTCGATGTTGTCGTACTTGGTGGTGTACTTCTCGTCATCCGCGGCAGCCAGCGCCATGACGGCGAGCGCCGCTACGAGCGCCAGGGTGGCCTTCATGTCTGCTCCTCTCCAGTGGACACTGAGGATGCAGGCGGAAGCACACTGACACCTTATATACAGACATTCCCAGCGCGGTCCCACCACGGTACTCTCGTTTTTCCCAAAGCTACAATACGTAAGATATACACGGCGCCGTGTTTTTCCCACTGTTATTGCGTCTCAAGTTATCCTTTTCCATTGTTGTTTTTCCGTGTAAAAATTTGCCACCTCCCTGCTCTGTCTTCGTCCTTCCTGACGCATCTTTCTCTTGCTGGAAAAAACTGTCCATATGCCTAGAGTAGTGGTGGCCATAGATTGAAATAGAAGGCTGAGAAATTTAGTTCGATATGTTTCCAAAGCACTTTAATAAACGGAGTATCACTACTGCATACTTTTCAAAATACACAAAAACAGCAAATCTCTATAAATAAAATGCATTGTCCTGACTGACTGACAGGCCATACTGCTAAGAATAGAAACTTGAAATTTGGAGAAGGTGTGAATGTTATACTGTAGCTATCGTTCATGAACGGACTGTTCGAAATTCCAACGCTAAGGGGGTTAAATAGGACATTGAAAGCTTTTTGAAAGATTGTTACTAGTAAGGGAAGTTTGAAGCTAGAACTACGGAAATTGGAATTTGGTTTCTCAGTCAGAAAATAAAACATATGTATTTCAGCATTTTTGGAAATTCAATCACTAAGGGGATAAAACAACGAAAGTTTTTTGAAAATAAATAATTACTAAACAACTACCTAAGTATTTTTAAGGCTACATCTATGAGAACTGGTATTTGACTTCTCGGATAGAAATAAAAAAAAAAATGTGTTTGAGTGTTTCTGGGAATTCAAACCCTAAGGGAGTGTAATAGGGGATGAACATTTTTAGGAAAATATT
The DNA here is from genome assembly GCF_023864275.1 of Schistocerca cancellata. Lineage (NCBI taxonomy): Eukaryota > Metazoa > Arthropoda > Insecta > Orthoptera > Acrididae > Schistocerca > Schistocerca cancellata. The sequence goes on along the minus strand of NC_064631.1, from coordinate 267,904,230 downwards.
TCGTTATATTAAAGAAATTAAAGTTAAATTTATGAAAATTGATATTTCACTAGTCCGTTATATGTAAAAAAATACTTGTTACTGGATGAAAGTTGCTATGGAAATATCTCCGCAAGAACGCAAAAGAAATGATTAACAAAAGTTTTGGACTCCAGTTACCAGAAACGCTTCTTGGTCAGATGTACATTCGGAAAAGACCTTCTTAAACGGCCTTAATTGGCGTTAAAAGGTTAGAAGGTGCTGCGATTTGTGAACAACATAAAAATTCGATTAAATATAACCAAAAAAATCTCTCAGGCCATACAGTCAAAGTGAGCGAAGAAGTGGACGCTAAGCTCGTAAAAAAATAAAAACAAAAGCATACAGTTTCAACTTAGAAAATACCCAAGCTGCATCTTTAACTACCTAAGAAAAAAAGTGAAGGTCCCAGAAGACATGGTTGGATGCCAGTGCAACTTCGTACACGTACACATCAACGACGGATTTGTAAATGATTATATTTGCGTTTCTCCGTGACAGGTGATACGGCCACCAGAGTGCATCAATTTTTTCGTGTGTAGTTTTGTTATCGTGCCGGGTGGGGTACAGAAAAAGTATGACTTGCGTCAGATGAGCGATCACTGTGTAGGTCATGGAGATGCCGCGTAAGCGTGTGAGACAGCGTCATCAGCACCTTACAGAGTTTGAAAGGGGTCTCATCATGGGTCTACATTTTGCCGACTGTTCAAGCCATGCAAGATTCATATTTCGGGAGTATTCTCGTGTGGTAGTGGCCCCAATCTTGGACGGCTTACTTGTCGTCGAGATTCCGGTCGACCACGCACGACAATCAAAAGGTAGAATCGACATATTGTGCGTTAAGTACCTTGTAATCACTTCAGACCTGAGCCTACCCTGACAATAGGTATCAGACTCCCAGCAACAATCTGGGTCACCTCACACCTTGGTCGGAGACTAGCAGACTAGCAGCAATCAGACTACAGAATCGCCGTCCGATGTGTAGAGTACTGTCAACACCACAACACAAACGGTTGCGTTTGTAGAGTTGCCTTGACCGGAAAGCATGGACTGCCGACAAATGGCGTCTCGTTGTGTACAACGATGAGTCGCTGTCCTGCTATATACCTGATGACAACTGTCAGCGAGCATGGCGGGCACCTGGGGTGAATTCCCATGCGTCCAAAATTTTTGAGAGGCTTGTCTGTGTTACTCCTGTGTGGAGAGTCATAGGGTATGAATTCCGGTCATGGGCGGCAGTGGTCGAAGGTACGTTAATGACAAAACGGTACGTCATGGACATTCTACGTCCTGACGCGACAATATTGTGGTGCCATTACTGAACAGAACCATACTTTCCACACATGGTTCATGTCTCTATAAACTGTTTGTGTGATGCTGACCTACTACCGTTGTCAACAAATTTGGTAGATCCGTCACAGATAGGCAATAAGAGTGTGCGAAACCACGTCGGACAGAAAATCCTTCCCAAAGCCAGTATCTGAAATGTGAAGTACCAATTACAACAGTTGTGGGCCATCTTGGATCAAGAGAAGGTACAACAGCTTTATGCCACGCTACCAAGCCCAATCGGTGCATAAATCCTGACCGGGGTGGGGGTGAGTGGGGCGAAGGGGTGCAACGTCCCACTGATAAGTATGCTCATGCTTCTAGGTTGTTTGTAATCACTGAAATAACATTACATATGCTATCAACCTCACAAGTTCATCTTGGCCGTTTGTGGCATCACATTCTTTGCCAGACGGTTTATAAAACGATACAGTGAATGAGCACTGCTCTTTTATAATTTAAAACTGTATACTGCATACGTTCTCTTTTAGTGTCGCTGCCCTTTGTTGCTAGGTTTAGGTTTCGCAATGTAAAAGGATTATTTACTACCGAACAGTAATATTTTACGTCATCTCTCTCTTATGTCGATCGCTGCAGGTCGTAACCAGCGACAGCCACTGTTGCTCTCTGATCACGATTTCTCGAACGATGTTCCAAAGAGAGGTAGCTCAGACATAAGACACTGAACTCCCGCACGGGGTACTGGGATTCAGATCCCTGCCTAACCATCCAGATATATGTTTTACGCAATTTCCCTAGATATTTTAAGGAAAATTCCGATATTGTTCATTTGAAAAGGATACTGTCTAGTCACTATCCTATGTTTACACAAACTGTACTTGTAGTCCGCCTCTAATAACTCATCTTCGACGTTCCTTCAGTCATAACAAGCCGACACCTGTAGTCATACCTGATGGGTCTCCGAACCGTGCCGCCACGAGTAAAGCCTATAAAACTGTCCAAAAAGTTTGAAAGAACGGGACCCCACCTCAGGTGCCCGCCATACTCACTAACGCTGGTCATCTAGGGTAGAAATTTTTTGTTTGTTTATAGACGCAATCACATTCTTATGACACAGCCATAACCGGTTTCGGCCATACAATAACCATCTACAGTTTCTATAAGAATACAAAGAAAATATATTTTTACAAAATAATCAGTCACTCCATTGATAAAATGTTTTTTCCAACATCTAGGGTTATACAGAGTAGCAATCATCGCTGAACATAATGCGTTACCACTCATCAATTCTTAATTTTTTTAAATCGTGTTCCACACATGCATATGTATTACAAATTCTCCATGCTTCGCACTTAATTGGCAGAGGATGCGAGACTTTCAAACTGCAGTGCCTAGCAAAAAGAGTAAAAAAAAAATGGTTATATGGCATATTTGGCCGGGATACCCCATCTACGATATTTGGCTGTCTTGTGCAAGTGTTTTTGTTTGAAGCCAAATTGGAGAATTAAGCGTCAGTGGTAATGAAATGATGAGACAACACAGCACCCAGACCCCGAGCCGGTTAATACACCGATTCGGCCGGAAACCGAACCTGGGCCCCCTGTATAGCAGCTCTGCTGACCACTCAACTTCGGAGTTAGACGACAAAATAAATACAGTACCCAGACGACATGGTTGGATGTCAAAGTAACTTGGTACACGTATATACCGTTGGTGGGTACGTAAATGATTAGACCTCCACTTCTGTGTGACAGATGATATGGCCACCAGAGTGCATTAGCGTTGCTTGGATACAGTGTTGTTTCCAAGCTTTGTTCGGTATATAAGGGGCGTGAACAGCGTCAGATGCCAGAGTGATCACTGTGAAGGACACGGCAGTGTCGTGTACACATGTGAGCAAGCGTTATCAGCACATGACAGTGTTTGGAAGCTGGCCTCATTCTGGATTTCCACCTGTCCGAATGGTCGAACCGTGTAAACGCTATATTTGTTTGGTACTCGGCTGTGGCAATGGCCTGGTGTTGGACTGCATCGGAATGTGACGGCAGGCGTATTTATCCTCAAGGTTCTGATCAGTCGCACCACCACAATTGAGGCTCGCTGTATCGTGCACCGAGTACATCATAAATCCATTCTCATGTGACCCAGCCATTCGATGACAAATAATGGCCTTCCTACAACATTGTGTCATCCCACACTGTTAGTCAGAGTTTAGCAGTAGCACTATAGGAGGATTAACGTCCCAAGCGCAGGCTGCCATTAACACACATGCGTTATGAGTGTTACTGTGCAAAGAAATGATGGCCTGCAGATGAATAGAGTCGAATTTGTATTCACCGATGAACAATGAATCGCGGTTCAAAACTACACCACATGTCCATTGTCGCTGAGTTGGTAGAGAGTTAAAAGAGGTCCCACTCATCCAATAGTTTCCAGAGAGGTAGCGTTGTTATTCCTGGCCTCATGGTATGGGGAGCCATCGAGTATGACTTACCGTTATAGCTCGTAGTGATTGAGGGAAAGCCTACGGCACCATTACAACTAACTTAAATCGAGCGGCCTCATGTGGTACCTTTTTCTGACAGCATAGATTCGTCATTTACCAACAGAAAAATGCTCCTTCAAACGTGGTAGGTGTCTCTATGATCTTTCTGCATGATGCAGAGATCCTCAGGTGGTCAGAAAGCCCTCCCAGTTCTGTGTCTAGTAAACAAATCCATCCCAGTGCTTGTGTCTATGGTACCAAGGATTAGTTACAACAAATGTAGACCAGGTTGCCTCTGGAGGGAGTACGACAGTTCTATGATAACCTTCACAAAAAAATGTAGTGTGGCTAGGGCCTCACGTGGAGTAGTCCTGTCGCCTGGTGCAAGTCTTTTTTTAGTTGACGCCACTCCGACGATTTGTGCGTCGATGGGGATGAGATAATGAATACAACATCTAGTCCCTGTGCGGAGAAAATGCCGACCCCAGCCAGGAATCGAACACGGGCCCCTTGGCATAGCATTCCATCGCGCTGACCACTCAACTATTGAGGCGGACATAACTTCGCAAACCTAACCTGAATTCAGGTGCAATGTTCTTCTTTTTCTCTCTGGTTGGTGAGTGCGAAGACGTGAGTTGTTTCCCCTGTGATCCCAGGTGTGTCGCTTCACATCCTATCTTGAGGGTCGGTTGCTTCTATTACATTTGGTCTTAGATGTACGCAACGGTTCAAACTAACGAGGGTTGCAAACACAAACGCATCGGTACATATCAACATTAAAGGATCGCCATCAGACATCGTTTGGAAATATAATCTGCTACTCTACTAACGATGGGCTGGACAATATAATAATAATTCAATTATTCTATTTCACCGTCCCACGTGGCTGAGTACTTTTGGCTAAACAATACGTAACAATGTAATAACAACTTGGCAGATATCCATAACTGTAATTCAAGAACTAATGTTACAATATGTATAGAAAATTACATGAACATCCGTGATTCACTCCATATCAAACCTGCTTTAGCGACAGACCATCACCAAGTGTACCATTAGAAGTATGTATGCTCTTCAGCCTGGTCCGTAATGAAGTGGCCGAGATGCGGCTCGTCTGTCCATTCGCCTAACAGCGATAGAAAATGTAACGTTATGGCCAATGCGTATCATAGTTTTGAAGTTCGAGAATGGTGCCTCACATGAGTTATTCAGAAACCGGCGCTCCAGCGTTCGAGTTCGAAGTAAAGTTGAGTCCTGTTAAGCGAAAGCGTCCTACCTCTGAGAATATTTTCGAGGCTGGGCAGCTGACTTGTCTTGGGGTTTCGAATAGGGGAGGTAACTAGCCTCAGCCAGACCGGTACGTTACACCAGGTCGTTTGAATAACGCCTATTCTCGTCTTCAACTTCATCTGCACAATTCTATGTCGATGAATATATTGAGACTCAAAGCTCGCTTGCATCTAGCAATTAACTCACGCCTTTTATCATCAGATCCTGTGTCCAATCTATGCTGTTTAATGTTGATTTAATGAAGTAAGCTATGTGTTCCCTATCAGAGGGCAGAACCGTCGCAACGTGATATTTATAAGTGGACTCATATGCCCAAATTTATTGTAACTTTGACTCGATTTTGTTAGCAATGAAATGGAGGTGCACCCCCTCTCAACCCGTGAGTTTCATTTCATTTCCTCCTCCGGTTTTGGGTGCTTTAATTTTTGTCGTCAGGCAGTGTATCTATCTGCTGTTAGTCTCGAATATCATTTGGGAAAATAAACGCGTAAATGTTTCCGTGTTATCTCTGGTGCATCTTGTTTTACGATGATAGTCATTCCTCCCTATGTAAATGGGAGAGGGTATCCTTCATTCTGCCAAACAAGCAATTCTATGGCTTGATAGTATAGGATGACTTGTACAACTTTTACATTGATAATTATTCACTCTCTTAAATTTTATTGGAAGTGAAGTTTAATTACCAACAAAATAAGATTCAATTATTGTATTCATACACTCCTGGAAATGGAAAAAAGAACACATTGACACCGGTGTGTCAGACCCACCATACTTGCTCCGGACACTGCGAGAGGGCTGTACAAGCAATGATCACACGCACGGCACAGCGGACACACCAGGAACCGCGGTGTTGGCCTTCGAATGGCGCTAGCTGCGCAGCATTTGTGCACCGCCGCCGTCAGTGTCAGCCAGTTTGCCGTGGCATACGGAGCTCCATCGCAGTCTTTAACACTGGTAGCATGCCGCGACAGCGTGGACGTGAACCGTATGTGCAGTTGACGGACTTTGAGCGAGGGCGTATAGTGGGCATGCGGGAGGCCGGGTGGACGTACCGCCGAATTGCTCGACACGTGGGGCGTGAGGTCTCCACAGTACATCGATGTTGTCGCCAGTGGTCGGCGGAAGGTGCACGTGCCCGTCGACCTGGGACCGGACCGCAGCGACGCACGGATGCACGCCAAGACCGTAGGATCCTACGCAGTGCCGTAGGGGACCGCACCGCCACTTCCCAGCAAATTAGGGACACTGTTGCTCCTGGGGTATCGGCGAGGACCATTCGCAACCGTCTCCATGAAGCTGGGCTACGGTCCCGCACACCGTTAGGCCGTCTTCCGTTCACGCCCCAACATCGTGCAGCCCGCCTCCAGTGGTGTCGCGACAGGCGTGAATGGAGGGACGAATGGAGACGTGTCGTCTTCAGCGATGAGAGTCGCTTCTGCTTTGGTGCCAATGATGGTCGTATGCGTGTTTGGCGCCGTGCAGGTGAGCGCCACAATCAGGACTGCATACGACCGAGGCACACAGGGCCAACACCCGGCATCATGGTGTGGGGAGCGATCTCCTACACTGGCCGTACACCACTGGTGATCGTCGAGGGGACACTGAATAGTGTACGGTACATCCAAACCGTCATCGAACCCATCGTTCTACCATTCCTAGACCGGCAAGGGAACTTGCTGTTCCAACAGGACAATGCACGTCCGCATGTATCCCGTGCCACCCAACGTGCTCTAGAAGGTGTAAGTCAACTACCCTGGCCGGATCTGTCCCCCATTGAGCATGTTTGGGACTGGATGAAGCGTCGTCTCACGCGGTCTGCACGTCCAGCACGAACGCTGGTCCAACTGAGGCGCCAGGTGGAAATGGTATGGCAAGCCGTTCCACAGGACTACATCCAGCATCTCTACGATCGTCTCCATGGAAGAATAGCAGCCTGCATTGCTGCGAAAGGTGGATATACACTGTACTAGTGCCGACATTGTGCATGCTCTGTTGCCTGTGTCTATGTGCCTGTGGTTCTGTCAGTGTGATCATGTGATGTATCTGACCCCAGGAATGTGTCAATAAAGTTTCCCCTTCCTGGGACAATGAATTCACGGTGTTCTTATTTCAATTTCCAGGAGTGTATAATAGAATAAGGAGTTTGTTGACATAATGAATTTTTTTCTCGTAATGGCTCATGTATTACATTTGAAACACCATCAAAGTGAGAACACAGTTCAGTGAGCTAGAACTCTCTGAAGACATATTTCATTATTTGAAAAAGGTCTCATCAGAGCGTTGTGGGAGAAAATTGTGGAGTAAGAAAAAGTTATCTTCCAAATATTTATTTGTCCTCTGTCAATATTTCACTAGTTAATGTTGGGTAAGCTTGCAATTATTTTTCTCAAGGGTGATTATCATTATGTATACAATATCGGGCATTTACTGAACCACCAATATGATAATATTCAAATTCAGATATTCAGATTCAGGAAACACTATGCCTGTGCAGAAGGCACCTGAATGCTATCAGAACGACCTTAAGCAGTGAGGCAAATCACTTCCCAAAGCCTGGGCAACTCACAAAGGCGAAAATGTTGGTTAGAATCGACTCCTAATCACCGCATGAGAGAGAACTATATATAAAAAGCAATTACAAGTTTTGAAGCAGACTCGAAAATTTTGAGGTGTGCAGGGTGAAAGCGACACAACTGCTGTACATAACACTTACTCCAGCCAAAGAAGTGCCAGGCTGCAGCCAGAAAGCGAGAACCGAACACTGACTCTAAACTCGAGCCAGATCGATAACTGACTGATTCCTCAAGGGTACTGGAAGATGGGAGGACACAGGAGGTTTGCCACAGTGACATTTCAAAATTTCCCTCTACGCTCCTGAAAGCATGGGATACATGGAGAAATTTCTCCTAAGGTGCTTGGTTGTATTTCCTGTTATATAACTTTAAGTTGGTGCTGCATGGTTCATCGCCTTATGATTCGCGGAAAAATATCTGGGCATGAAAATACAGCCCACAGCATTCTTCTTAAGGAAACATACTAGTGGCTCTTTCCTGGAGGGAAACTTCCCGAATTTTTGCTATTGGCCGTCCAAGGTCTAATGCTTGTATCTGTCCGTTCTTACCATGTTCCACCAACTGGGAAAAATACGTGCTAAAACGACAGAATTCAACACCCCTGCTCCTCAATCTCGATAGTTTATGAGAATACAACATAAAATTATTATATTTATTCTCACTTAGTCAGTACTGTCACAAAGTAGGAGACTGAATAGCTTAGGTGGTCAGGGCAATGCCCTGCAAAAGGCTAGGTTCTGAGTTCGTATCCTGGTCCCACACACAGTTTTAACCTACTAACTAGCTTCAAGATCCTTTACTTTAATAGTTGCCACCCATACTCTCTCATCATGTCAGTGACAATCTTTGACACATTTTGTGATGATACTAAAGACTCTGCTCCTTCTCTCAGTTGAATATGGTAAGCATCCCCAAACAATGCAGCAATACTGTGGAGGAGTGTAATTAAATGTTGTTAGATCAGGTTGTTAGGGGATTGGTTATAATTTATAGATGGTGTGACAATCTTAAATCCTGTATCATTTGTGTAAATCAGGAACAGCCAAAGACTTATCACATATTGAAACTTCTTAGTATAATTTTACTTAAACTGCTGAATGCTTGCTCAATGTTCTTAAGCTGCTGAGCGAAACAGAGAGAGACTCCAGGGCACTCTCACTTCTGATTCGGTGTTATGCCGCTTCATGTTTTTACGGAATATGATCTTTACTGGGATTTGACTTCATACATTATGATGAAATGGTGGTCAGTAGTTAATGGTCTCGCTTGCGTGCTCTAGGGAAGGAATGACAGTAAGCTTTACCTGCATTCAAAGGAATAAGGTGCCGATTTAAACGACTGCAGCTATGGTGGACCCAGGAAAGTGCGTTTTCTCTGCGGAACGTGTGGAGACATTTTCGGGCGGCCGTGTTCCGCAGTCTCATTGTGAAGAAACATTTCGTTGGCGCCAGACAGGAGGCAGGTGCATCCAGGCATACAGACTACCGCCGAGAAGTCGCCGTTGCACTGGCCAGCGCATTGTAGACTGGCAGTAAAGCAGAGGATTTGCCCTCGTTAGGGAGGAAGCCGACAAAAGAACTGTGAGCGTTCTGCAAATTTCCGTGGGACAGGGCGACTGGCTCCCAGACATCCAGACTCTGTTTCAAAACATATTTGTGAAAGCATCAGGCTTTTAGCGAGTTTATAGCCGTTCTTTGCAAACTTTGAAATGGATGCAACAGGACAAGCTGTTTATGGAGGGCTGTGCTTCCATCCTGAGCGTTTTGTTAGCAAAAGACACATCAAATGTGTGGGAAAGAGACCGCTAAGCTGAATATTTTTTCCTTTATCTCGCAATTGACTTTAAAGTCTCTGATTAACCAAATCGGTGTTTGCAGAGCAAAGGCCACTCTCCCAGCTACGAATGCTGGGCTCCAGCTCGTGATTGGCTTGTGTGAAAGTGGGGGGGAGTCTAAAATGTAAATGTGCTTTCGCTACCGAGCTGAGGAGGAAGCGAGTAGAAAGGAAGAAGCAGTCTCTTGTAAAAAGAGCTTCACTAGTAAAGAACTGCAGGTCTCTACCTAAACGATGAGACTTGTGTCCTTTGCTAGAGCCTGTGCCAGTCACCTTCTGAACCGTCAGAGGTACTGCTTACATCATCACGCTCACAATGAGTAAAGCGTGTGTGTACTTATTTGTCCTGAGCCGGCTGTCTTAACATTTGACATATTCCGTCATGCACAGTCGTGGCACGGAGTGAAATTCGTTTGGCAGAGCAGCAAACGGGTCCACCTGCACACTGGAATTCACCAGGGTTTCAGAAGCTCATAGGAAAGTACCTTCGTTCTGAATTAACCGAATGCGAGGCTGCATACTTACATTTTTCGGGAACGCGCCATTAATAACAGATTTCTGCCCTCCACGACTTCAGTCGCCGAACGCATCGTGGTGTGCCGCCTCGACCAGCAGGGGGCTTAACTATTCGCTGCTGCGATGTAGGGCTCTAAATATGTTTCTCAGCACCCTGTTCTTTTGAACCATATTTTTCTTTTTTGAATAGTATAGATGCTTGGCGGTGGCGTAGTTTTGTTTCATAACCAGGATTCACATGTATGAAGTCAGATAAAGTGATTAGTGTTCTGGTTAGTCGTGTGTTGATACCCAGGTGATCACTTTGTACACCATAGACCTTATGTTAGTGAAAGCGTTTGTTAAATAAAAAATTTTTTGTCTAATGTTTCTTTTGTCATTTTTGTTGTCTTGTAATGTTAAGAATGAATAAATCCAATGTCATTTATATCACAACTTCTCCCCGAGTTCTGATTGACAGTTCCTTCCCATTTTATTATTAGAGTCTAGTTTAAAAACATAAGTGGAAGCTTTCCATTTGGCGTCCCCTGCCAGGATCTCTTACTTTATTAACGATAGTCTTTCAACTGAATGCACTGTCTCATTGCTTGTCTTTACCATTTCAACACTGACCCTCAACATACTAGCGCAACGCAACCTGACTGCTCAAAAAATTATAATCTGACTTCAAATAATTAATACAAAAGAATCGCCCTGAATTAGAAGAAATCCTAACAATAACCCATACATAAGTCACTTACCTCACATAAAATCTTCATTACACGAACTACAGCAATGCAGCAAACACCAATAAAGCCACCTAAATAAAAGATTCTAACTAGTGTAGGCTCTTACTACCAATAGGTGTGTAGTTAGCAAAGGAAAGATTTTGTTGCAGAGCAAACAATGTATTTAGCAGATTTTACCTTAATCATGTGACAACCAGTTCGAAAAATTATATAATCATCAGTAATAAATCTCCATGATGGACATACATTCAGACCATCAGCTCGGGCTAATACTGCGAACCTCCAACACTGCCAATTATTAAACTCTAACCTTAATCACTGCTGACTACTCACTCCCAACTTCCATCACTGCTGGCTGTTCACCTCCAAGTGCGAGTCCGACCAGCCACAGAGTCTCCAGCAGAGTGTGCACAGCGCTGTCAGAGTTATTAATGCAGAGCGCTGCATAGCGCTGCGAACATACAGTCTCATAAACAGGCTACTTACAATATACATGTGGAATGTCATATATCATGTCGGTATGACTGGACAAGCCCCACCATTTACTTTGTTCTGTGACGTTTGTGAAAGGAAATCACGAGTCCATTCGCATACTGGAGACGAAATTCCATATGTCTGGAATTTCATTAATGGCCGCTTGTGTGCAACGACGTCAATAGCCTTTCAGAAATCTAGGAATATCAAATCAGGCTGAGACCTCCCGAGATAACACTTAGCTAGTTTTGTTCCGCAACGATAATAATTTCTAAATCCTGGGTATGTGTTCATGCACCTCTTTCTTCACGGTATCCCATAATATATACTGATCAGCCAGAACATTATGACCATCGACATACAATCTATAAAAGCCCCTCCAGGCGATAGCAGTGTCACTTGGTGGGGAATGACTGCTAGTCAGACACACTCACGGTGCAAGTATGAGTAGTATTAGTGAGCTTGCTGTCCGCGTGTGGAATAGGGAGAGTGTGCTATCTATCTGAATTTGCCAGAGGGCGGATTGTAATGGCCTGGAGGCTCGACACGAGCATTTAGCAAACTGCACCACTTTTCAGGCGTTCGAGGAGTGGTGTGGTGAGTGTCTTCAACACGTGGTGAAACCACGTCCAGGCGTCGTGAGGTTGGGTGAGCAACCATCATTACAAATGTCGGATGTTGTAGGCTGGGCAGACTGCTAAAACAGGAAAGGCGGCGAACTGTCATGGGAGTGACATCAGACTTTAATGCTGAGCGGAATACAAGTGTGTCTGAACACACAATACAGCGAACACTCCTAACGATGGGCCTCGCAGACGACGACCCATGCGTCTGCCAATGTTAACACCACAGGATCGGCAACTGCGACTGAAATAGGCACGAGACACTGGACATCGACGCAGTGGCAGAGCGTTGCATGATCCGATGAATCCTGATACCTTCCTCATCATGCCGATGGAAGAGCGCGATTCCGTCGTCTTCCAGGCGATCAGCTCCTGGACACCTGTGTTATGGGATGGAGTCATGGTGGTGGCGGCTCCATTATGCTCTGGGAACATTCAGGTGGGCATCCATGGGTTCAGTTGAGATCATGGAAGGCACAGTGACGGTCAAGGAGTACCGTACACTGGTTGCAGACCACATACACCGCTTCATGATGGTCATGTTTCACGACGCCAGTGGCATTTTTCAACAAGACTATGGGCCAGGAGTGTGATGGAGTGTTTCGAGGAACACAGTGGTGTGTACCAATCGATGTACGGGGCCCCAGCTCGCCAGATCTGAATCAGATCGAAGATGTCTGGGATGTAATTGAACGTGGAGTCCCTGAATTTACGGGAATTAGGTGACTTGTGTGTGCAGATGTGGCGCCACCTCCCCCCAGTTACCTACCAATGCCTTACTACTTCCATGCCCTGACGCGTCGCTGCTTTAATCGTGCCAAAAGTAAACCTACCGTCTATATGGTAAGAGATCAAAATGTTCTGGCTCATCAACGTATGTTTTGCGAATAAAAATACGTCGATTAGCTGTTTTATTTTTTTTTTATTTAGCTAAATATTTTTCGGAATTTTTCATATTTAAGGTTTACAAGTTTCAGTCGATTGAACTCAGTCAATGGACTTTCCGTTTGAAATGTGCATAACCTAAGGAACAATCAGAAATACATGCAACTGCTAAACTTTTATTCACATACTGTATGTCTTCTACTGTGGCTGTGAATCAACTGAATCAATTATGTATTGGGTAAAAGACGTTGGAAGACCCACATGTTACAAAATCAAACGACAAATATTTATTAATGATATGAGTCTATAATTTTTTCAGATGGATGAGTGTACATATTTACATTTAGAAAGAAAATAGTTATCTTTGGTACACCACTTAGTACAAAAAATGTAATTCTAACATATGTGGCATTAAAATACGAGCACTTGTTATCTGCTGTATGGTGGGGTCGTGGAAACATAGGGTGATATTCCAGTAATTTACAGAACCAATCAATTATTTCATGCATTAAGTTTGTGTAAATACGCGAGACTCAGAAGTATTTGGAGGTGGAAAGCTTTCTTGTACACTTGATTTCTTGGTAAGAGTTTTCGTGTTGTACCCATCTTTCGCCATGTATTAACCATCGAAAGGTGCAGTAGAACCAATGCATAGAGTGGAAAAAAGTAGTGTCAACATATGACACTTCCTGGCAGATTAAGACTGTGTGCCGAACCGAGACTCGAGCTTGGGACACTTTGCCTTTTGGGGGCAAGTGCTCTACCAACTTAATTTTTTTATTATTTTACCGCCCATATTCTGTCTAATACAGAGTTAGCTGTAAGTGCATTGTAGATTTGTTCACTGTTCCGTGCGTCTTGCAGTCATCTTAACCACTTTTTTTATTAAGTTTTTGGTTAATGCTTATTAACATAAAGAAATTATATACTGCTTCTTAATGGTATTCAAAGAAAATTAATCTTCCTCTTGATAATGGAAAAACAATTGTGCTAAAATAAACTGAGAGTAAGGTCTCCCATTTTCATGTGGAGATAATGAAGCCTACTTGAAGTCAAAAATTTTTAGTAAATAAAATTCTCTTCTTACGACGTAAGATGACTAAAAAATAAAAATAAAATAATTTTTGTCTAAATTCTTCAGAGTATTTAGTCCCACACTTCTTGCCAGGAACATGATTTCTTTCTTCATTGTCTCTTGAAAGGATCTATTATATTCTTATGCTCGTTACATGTAATCATGCACGGTTAACACTATGAAGTCCGTATCAATCTTTCCTATTACTGTGGGCTGAAGCCTTTTAGTCCCTGACTCTATTTAAGAAGCATACATATTTTTTTTTTTTTTTTTTTTTTTTTTTTAGTTTTTGGTTCGTATGAGGTTATGGCGCTGAGTCGATAGATATATCCATTAATCTACTTTGCTTTTATTTTCTGCCTTCAAGATACAATGCAGCGTGTGCCCCTTTAGCCAGTTAACTACATTTCTTTTCGTATTAGGATATGGCACTGCGTCCAGAGCCAGAAAATCTGCTGCATTGGGAGATGTTCTGTGTATGGTCGCTAGCTTCTGTTTAACTATATGCCAAACATCTCTTACTCTTTCACACACAAATCTGTGTTTTTCAGTATCAAGACGCGCACATGGGCGAATTGTGATGTATAGCATGCAGTTTTGAATTAGTTGGTTTTTTCCTGTTGACTGTATTGTAACACTTTTCTTTCATCTTGGAGGGTAAGTTGTGTTGTGGTTGTTTTCCGTATTACAGGCCAGTCGTTGTTATGTTTTTTTTTTCAATGATGTCTGGTACTTTTGTCGCGTGCTATTCTGAGACCCTCAATGAGATGTAACTGTATTCAACTAGAAAATTTTTTCGATGACAAAACACCTGCTGGTATATGCTGAAAATCTATTGGCGACTGCAGGCTGGCAGGAGCAATTTCGTTCAAGAAGTGAGCTGCTAATCTGCCTGGCAGCTGTTTCCATTGCTTATTCATTCGACACACTACAACTTGTAACTGACATGAGTGCATAAAAAAGGGGATACGTCTGATGTCAACAACTACCGCCCAATCTCTCTTCTGACTGCCGTATCCAAAATTCTTGAAAAAGTAATGTATTGTAGAGTAGCTTCACGCCTTTGTAAAAATAAAGTTTTAACAAAATGTCAGTTTGGTTTCCAGAAGGGGTTTTCCACGGAAAATGATATATATACTTTAACTAATGAAATATTAAATGCTCTGAGTAACTGGAAGTCACCTGTTGGAATTTCTTGTGATCTATCAAAGGCTTTTGATTGTGTAAATCATGGAACACTTTTAGATAAGCTCAAGTACTGTGGTATGAATGGGACAGTGCTGAAATGGTTTAAATCATACCTAACTGGAAGAGTGCAAAAAGTTGAAATAAGCAGTTCACATAAAATGCAAAAAAAAAAAAAAAAACTGATGATTTCTCAAACTGGGGAACAATCAAGAATGGGGTGCCGCAAGGTTCGGTCTTGGGTCCTCTGTTGTTCTTAATGTATATTAATGAGTTTCCATTCTATATTCACGAAGATGCAAAGCTGGTACTTTTTGCTGATGTTACAAGTATTGCTATCACATCCAACAAACAAGAATTAACTGCTGAAATTGTAAACGATGTTTTTCATAAAATCATTAAGTGGTTCTCTGCAAATGGGCTCTCATTAAACTTTGACAAAACCCAGTATAGCTAGTTCCACACAATAAATGGAATGACATCATTAATAAATATAGACTTTGATCAGAAATCGGTAGCTAGGGTAGAATATTCAAAATATCTAGGTGTATGCATTGATGACGGGTTGAACTGCAAAAAACACACTGAGGATCTGCTGAAACGTTTGAGTTCAGCTAATTATGCTATTAGGATCATTGCAAATTTTGGCGATATACATCTCAGTGAATTAGCTTACCATGCCTATTTTCATTCTCTGGTTTCGTATGGTATCATATTCTAGGGTAACTCATCATTGAGTAAAATAGTGTTCATTGCACAAAAGTGTGTAATCAGAATAATTTCTGGAGCTCATCCAAGATCATCCAGCAGACACTTATTTAAAGAGCTAGGGATCTTCACTGTAGCCTCACAATGTATATATATTCACTTATGAAATTTGTTATTAACAATCTGACAAATTCAAAAGTAATAGCAGTGTACATGGCTACAACACTAGGAGAAAGGATGATCTTCACTACTCAAGGTTAAATCTAACTTTGGCTCAGAAGAGTGTAAATTATGCTGCCACAAAAGTCTTTGGTCACTTACCTAAAAGAATCAAAAGTCTGACAGATAGCCATATAGCATTTAAAAGGAAATTAAAAAAAAATTCTTAATGGCAACTCCTTCTAATCATTAGATGAATTTATGTTTATGTTAAGTGGGTAATTTCCTCAACCCACACAAAAAATTAAAAATATTAAGTGCTGTGTAACATTTTGTGAAATGTAATTTTGTATAGACACATTTTATTAACCTAACACGTTCCACATCATTACGAAGTGTCGTATTCATGATCTATGAAACAAGTACTAATCTAATTTAATCTAATCTGAGGTTCAATCCTCCTTTCCTTGTGGGGAGTGTTAGTGTGTCGAACTTCACTTTGAAAATGTTGCCTTGGCTCACAAAACTCCCTTTCACCGACATAATTCTTTTCGTTGTTTCTAAGGGTATCGTCAAGCGTTGTGTGTTTGGAGTTTTATATACATTTACCATTGTGGTTTTCTGTATCTCGTCCAGTTGCCTCATACTGTTCAGTTGTACAGATGCTCGTATGCTCGTGTTTTTCATAAAAGGCTGTCCTGTCCTCAGGTCTACAAGCCGATAAAGGCATACTGTGTAGGCGCAGCTACTTTCCATTTTATTATAAACTGTGAATGAATTCCAGAATGAATTGTTAAATAAGTCATTACTATTATCTTTATTTCTTTCCTCTTTTATTGTTTCACAGAAATGATAGACGAACAGTTGTTGCGTTCTGTTTCTTTAATTATTTCGAATGAAAAAACTCATTTTGTGGAGAGTGTATATTTAATTGTTTTTTAACATTAATTTTAATACAACTGATTTCTTTCTAACAAAACTGAAAATGCTTTTTCAAAAAATTCAAAGGAATAGTTTAGATAGTAAGCAAAATAGAATATTTTCCAGGAACATCTACATGGCGATAGTTAAAAATTAAGTAACGAATTAACCCAGAAGTCAATATTTTTTGTCCAGTGTTTTCATAAATACTCATAATATAATGAGTTGAGCTGTATGTCAACTCATTTCATCACGAACAGTATCATTAAAAGACGATATCACCACTACAGAACATCCTACCAATGACCAATATTTCTGTGCTACAAATGAAAAAAATGGTTCAGATGGCTCTGAGCACTATGGGACTTAACATCTGAGGTCATCAGTCCCATAGACTTAGAACTACTTAAACCTAAGGAAAGCACACACATTCATGCCCGAAGCAAGATTCGTATCTGCGACCATAGCAGCAGCGCGGTTCCGGACTGAAGTGCCTAGAACCGCTCGGCCACATCAGTCGGCACTACAAAGGAAAATCCTAACATACAAATGTTACTTTTCTCCCAGAAAATGAAAAGAGCACTGCTTCTGGATAGTAACTGTAACGTTATTGTCACAGCAATGCTGTACCAATTCTTATTTCACGAATTTATTGCTCATTTATAACTGTCGGCGTTGTTATTAAAGTAGCACTTATCGCTTTCCCATTTTCTATAATAACGCAATATTTCAAAGCAGTGGACATTTTACCATTTAGCCTTACTCGTTTTACTCCTCTTTTTTGCTGTAATAATTCATTTTTAAAGTTTCACCTCCACCTGTCTGCCACCCTGTTTTCCCCATTTTTCTACATACAAATATTTTTTCAGTTCCTTTTCAACACGTCATGCTAGTTGCTAGCTTACATTTTATCTGTTTGCTATGCGCTTATGTTATAGCGCAGTTAAGCCACACGACGATGTTTCCTATTTCGTGCGCTGCGACAACTTTGTCAGTCGTTGCATGGCACCAGGCACATACATGCCGTTTCACTGCCCTTTCAATTCTACGTAAAATTTAATATGAAGACTTTTACACTCAGCGTAGCTCCAATGGGAATGCTTTGTAATGGATTTTATTTGGCTTTACTAATGGTCACACATACCATATTACTTGGCTTCAGCTTGTTTGCTTTGAAATTCGTCATCACAAATATGTGATTTTATGTGTAAGTAATATTTCTTTATCATATTTTTATCTAGTAATTTTGCACATCTCATAGATCTGAATAATTCTTTTTAACTATGATGTGAAAATAATTCCTCAGTAGGTCCATGTGCTATTGAAAGAAGAGAATTTTACGATTGCTGAAAGCATGATCACGGGTTATTGATAAATCTACATTTATGCAGCTGGTTGGCTGATTTTCCGAAATCATTCATTTATTTCAAGTTGTATATATTTTTGAAATTGGGAAAAATGACATTGCTGTTTGCAACTTAGTTTTTAGTAATTAATATGTACATCTCTTGCAAGTTCCTTACAACGACTACGAAGTGTCTTGCGACCGTCTTTAGTACACAAGTCAACTGAATGACAAATGCATTTTGAAATACAGTTCCACGAAGAAACTCTTTTAGTCGACTGGTTCCTAAATTGAGCTTCCGCATCATAGCATCTGCACCATCTGAGCCAAAATCAGTGGCGTTTTCTAATGAAGTGTTACGTTATATTAAGGCTTATATAAGACTCAACTAAGTTACCGCCTTGCTGCAATACAAACACTGTCATTATTTCCGTCAAATTGAAGTGTTTGCTCAATGTTGGGTCTTCCATTCCGTCATAATGGCACACAACTATGCAAGCAGAACTGACTGAAGCAATATCAGTTCTTTAATCTGTCATAACGGAGAACTGTAACATATTGAAACCTGAAAATAAGATCTTTTTATGAGAAAGTGCAATAGTATTTATTATAACACCCCTGTTTTTGTCCCTCTTCAAAACAACATTTCGTGTACTTTTTAACATAGATGCCAAATGGTCAATTGTATTAAAAGGAGTATTGTGAGCTGCTCGGAATGCGGCAGTATTAAGCCCGGCTTCCACAGTTTGTTTTTGGAGCATTGTCGTGCATTTAGACAGAAACTTTGGAAAAGTTGCGCATGGATTTTCAACGATGAAACTCATTTTATTAATATTCTTTTTGATTGCATGTGTTTCCTTAATGCTGTTAGAGTAACTACTGTAGAATCATTACAGTGTTCGCTTTTCGCCTTATAGCAATTATTAGGGTCCTTTTCTATCCAGGAACGACATGCGAGGGATCGTTCTCCCATGCAGTACATCATTGTTGAAGCCTTTGCCAAAGTTTCTCACATTTTGGTAACTCATCACTTTGCATCTTATTTTTCTTTGGCGCAGAAACACACCATCATCTTCATCAATGCTCGACATTAGACACCCTTAACAAATTACAGAAATTGAAATAAAATGTTGATGTTACATGTCTTTTGACAAAGCGAACTACGAACAGAACCAGAGCACGAAGAGCGGAGAATGACTGTTAAAGAACTCACAGCACAGCTGCCGGTATAGCCACGTGAGATGAGAAATCATGCACTACAGGAAGCACCTAGCGGAAATCCATTCTTAATGAAATATTTAAATATTAAGCCCAAGAGTAATGAACACACAGCTCTAAAATGAGCCGTACTGCATAACAATGTCCCTGCGAGGGGCTAGTATCGGAAGACGTTCTGCAAGTAAATAATATTAATGTGAGCGTAGTCCATTGTTATGCACGTGCATCGTAATTGTTTGATAGTAATCTATTAATTTATGCAGAGCTGACATGTTTCGCAATGATTTATAGTTCAAAAAATAAAAATCTCAAAATTATTATACACACATGAAAAAAAATTATGCATCAGCTCGATTCCGAGAGTTCCATAACCTGTACAGAAAATTAGAATAGAGATCAACATAAACAATGTTGTGGATTGGCAAGACAGCCAATCCACTCTGAGGAAGCCGAAAGGCACGCATTTAAGCTCACGCAGGCTGGCGTGAGGTCTGGAACAGGACACGGAAATGAGACTAGTAAAAACCGTACGTATCTTCTGGAATACTTAACTTTAATCCATAATTGGTGAACATCGCTCTTGACGGTACATGTTTTACAGCATCAATAGTAACTGGTAATGGCGCCTTGCTAGGTCGTAGCAAATGACGTAGCTGAAGGCTATGCTAACTATCGTCTCGGCAAATGAGAGCGTAATTTGTCAGTGAACCATCGCTAGCAAAGTCGGCTGTACAACTGGGGCGAGTGCTAGGAAGACTCTAGACCTGCCGTGTGGCGCCGCTCGGTCTGCAATGCAATCACTGATAGTGGCGACACGCGGGTCCGACATATACTAACGGACCGCGGCCGATTTAAAGGCAACCACCTAGCAAGTGTGGTGTCTGGCGGTGACACCACATTCCTCCCCCGCAAATCGGCGGACGGTTGTGGCATAAGGCTTCCGCCCGCCGTGGGGAGGACTCATTGTTGACGTATGCGACGAGGTGGGGAGCCTAACAAAAGGCGAGGCTGTGCCAACCGCACCCTGCCATTCGGACCGCGGGGAGCTAGGAAACGCCTGTAAACCTGCTCCAGGGTGCACGCCAACATGCGGTGTATGCGCCCGCCGAGAGACAGGAGGGGCCGAAGGGTCGACCTCCATCGGGCCGGGGCACCCGACGGGCGAAGACGACATATGGTCCGGAGCGGGCAAGAGTTCCATGTCGGAGGACAACTGGTCACGGGAACCGATCGGCGGCGCGGGACCCAGGGAGGCGCCCGACGGTTGCAGCGACGCGTCCACTGCGGGCGTCGCCGGCGGGAGAACAGGCGGCGGCGGCGGCGGCGGCGGCGGCGGCGGCGCTTCGCCATGGGGCAAAATGGAAGGCAGCTTCGGTAACACCTGGGGCTGAGGCGAGCCAGTAGATGGGTCCCCAGGGTGCTGACCGGACGGCACCGTCGCTGAAAGCAGATGGGGAGCAGCAGATCCCGTGCGACGAAAGAGGCGCAGCTGATTGAGATGCCGTCGCACCTCACCAGAGGCCCCCAAAACCAGATACATAGCGCGGCCGAGGCAGCGAAGAACGCGCCCTTCGAGCCAACGCCGTGAACCTCGATAGTGGCGGTAGTAAACAACGTTGCCTGGGGCAAAAGCAGGTGTCTGCCGCTGCACAGGAACCTGATGCGGCGGATGTAGCAAAGACATCAAGGTTCGATGAGGGCGACCGTGGAGCAACTCAGTCGGCGAGCGACCATCTCGGGGCTGAGAGCGATACGAGGACAAAATGAGCAATAACGCGACCTCCCGAGAATGAGACTCTTTCAACTTCAACATCTGTGACTTGAAAATCCTGACCAATCGTTCAGCGGCACCGTTTGACTGTGGCGAAAACTGCGCGGTCGTCAGATGTTGAATACCATTGGCCTTGCAGAATGACTGAAATTCTGCGGACATGAATTGCGGGCCATTGTCGGAAACAATAGTCTGTGGAAGACCTTCAATGCAAAAGATAGCAGATAACGCTTGGATGGTGGCAGATGACGTCGTGGAAGACATCCGGACAACAAAAGGAAAATGACTGAACGAATCTACCACAACCAACAGTCGAGCATTCCAGAATGGACCAGCAAAATCGTTGTGTAAGCGTTGCCAAGGGGAAGTGGCTTTTGGCCATGCAAAGAATTTCCGCGGTGGTGCTGATGGTTGTTCGGCACACACCCTGCAAGAAAAGCACATATTCGTAATCGCGACATCGATTCCGAACCAAGTACAGTGCTGACGAGCAAGTTGTTTCGTTCGCACTATACCCCAATGTCCTTGGTGGAGAAGCTGTAAGACAGAGGACTGTAACGAACGTGGGACCACGACCCTGGACTGAACATTATCAGAACGCAACAGCAAAACACCACGTCGTACAAAAAGTCTCTCCTTGTGAGCAAAAAATCGGCGAACCAACGGATCCCCGATCCGTGACTGACAAGGGCCATTGCGTAGCAACAAAAAGCAGAACGGTAGCAAGGACAGGGTCGGCAGCTGTGGCTGTAGCTACGCGACGAAAATCAATCGGAAACGATTCGACCACGTCATCGGTTGCCGCATCAATGAACATGCAATCAAGTTCGGAGGAATCGAATGCTCTATCCTCAGCAACAGGCAAACGGGACAACGCATCCGCGTTTCCGTGCTTAGCAGTGAACCGATACAAGATATCGTAGCGGTACTGCGAGAGGAAAATAGACCAGCGAATGAATTTCTTCGCTGTACGTGGAGGTACAGGCTTGGTCGGGTGAAAAAGCGGTGTCAAAGGTTTGTGGTCTGTGATGATGGTAAAGTGACGACCATACAAGAAATGATGAAACTTTGTAACATCAAATACGAGAGCCAATCCTTCTTTCTCGATCTGTGAATAATTTCGTTGCGCAGACGAGAGAAATTTGGACGCAAAGGCAATAGGGCGATCGTGCAAAGCATCTTTGTGCGCAAGCACAGCACCGATATCGAAATCCGATGCATCCACCATCAACAAAAGGGGCTTCCGGGGATCGAATGGCGTAAGGCAAGTATTGGATTATCAACGCCGATTTCAACTGGCGAAAGGCGCGTTCGCATTCCGTCGTCCAGACGAACGGAACACCTTTACGGGGTAAGCGACGAAGCGGAGCTGAACTGGAAGAGACGTGGCGCAGATATTTATGGTAATAGTTGATTATTCCCAGCACACTCTGTAGCTGCTTCAAATTCTGCGGCGAAGGCAAGTCTTGTATGGCACGGAGGTGCACGGGACTGGGATGTATGCCTTGGGCATTGAGGACATGTCCCAGATAGGGTAAGTCACGAGCAAAAAACACATTTGTCCTTCCGCAAGCGAAGACCATTTTGTCGCAAGACCTGAAATAATGTTCTGAGATAGGCTAAATGTTCTTCTTCCGTCTTCCCGGAGATCACAATATCGTCCAGATAGTTTGCTGCCGTAGGGACCGACGCACAAACAGTTTGTAGATATTGCTGAAACAATGCAAGGGCGGATGCACACCCGAATGGCAGTCATTTGAATCGGTACAAACCAAGATGCGTGTTAACCACTAAAACGCGCTGGGATTCTTCGTCCACCGGTATTTGCAAGTACGCATCTACTAGGTCCAATTTCGAAAAATATTTACCCGGGCACAGTTTGTCAAAAAGAGCTTTTGGGCGGGGTAAAGGAAAAGTTGCAGTCACTAGTTGTGGATTACTGTTGCCTTGAAGTCCACGCAAAGTCTCAATTTTCTGGAAGGTTTTTGCAAAATTACTAAGGGTGATGCCCAGAGAGAAGCCTGCACACGTTCAAGTACACCTTGTGATTCCAAATCATGTAATGTTTTTGCTACTTCATCACGCAATGCGTGGGGAACATTGCGCGCTCTGAAAAATTTCGGTTGCGCGTTGACTTTCAGTTCCAAATGTGCTTTATAGTTCGTAGCGCAACCAAGGCCCGGTGCAACAATGTCTGCAAATTCTTCACATAGACGAGAAACACTGGCTGAAGGCACAGTCTGGTTCACTGATAGGACCTGATTGACTATAGACAAGTTAAACAACTGAAATAAATCGAAACCAAACAAGTTCACTGCAGAAGAAGAACGAAGGACGTAAAATGACAGAAGTTTTGTTTGTCCCTTGTATGTTGTATGAAGGCTGCACTGTTCGAACACACGGATCGCTTGTCCTGAATAACTACGTAACTTAACATTTGTGGCATGCAACGGAGGTGTGCCCAGCTGTTTGTACGTGTCGTGATTCGTCAGTGAAACTGCAGCTCCGGTATCGAGCTGGAACGGTATCACTTTTCCGTTAATGTCCAAGTCTACAAAAAGTTTACTGTCCTGCTGACGACAAGAGCGACTGTCTCGTGCAACGTGAACTGACACTGGTACAGAATCACTTGCAACTAGACGGGATTTCCGGCGATGTTGACGCACACTATTTATGGGACGAACACAGTCACTGTGAGAGAGTAGCACTGGGTGGAGTGGAATGAACTACATGAATTCCGATGGGTGAAGTGTCGCGAGCCTGAATATCCTTGGTTCGATTCCGATTCCGGCGCGAAGCAAAGGGCCTGGAATGGTTTTGAGCTTCCGATTGGAGCTTTTTCTGGCCAACACTTTGAACATGCCCTTTTTTATTACAGAAAAAGCAAATAGCCTGGCGTGACGGGCAATTCTCACACGAATGTCTAGTAGCACACCGCAGGCATGATTTCACTGCATTTGCTTGCTGGCGCAGTACACGTGGCTGAGAGCCAGGCGGCTTTGGCGTGGCCGGGCGCGAGGACTGTTTACTGTTCTGTGCAGCTCGCCCGGCGGGCTGGTTAACCTGACACATGGGTGGCGAAGTTTCAAATGATTCCTGAGCAAAGTCAAGTGTGTCCTGCCGATCCAATACGTCCATCACTTGTTGAAGGGAGGGATTGACTAGTTTCAAAATCTGTTCCCATATACGAACATCAGAAATGTTCTGTGCAATTGCATCACGCACCATAGTACCTGAATAAGGGAGTCCACATTGACACTCAAAAGCACAATCCCTAATAAGGCCTTGCAAGGTTTCAACCCACTCCCTATTAGTCTGACCTGCCGTACGTTTTGTACGAAAGAAGGTATACCTTTTCGCAACTACATTGACTAATTCTTTGAAATATGCGTCTAATGCAGACAAAAGTTTGTCGTAGGACAGAGATGCTACATCGCGTCGGGGAAATAATTTGACTATCACACGATACGTTTGGACGCCGACGGACGAAAGGAGATAAGGCTGCCGCTCATTACCTTGAATTCTGTAGGCGGCGAGATGGAATCCAAATTGGCGCGACCACTCCGTCCAGCTTTCCAGTGCAGCATCAAAAGGACGAAAAGGTGGTGCAACTGCGTGTTGTGGCTGCGTGAGCGGTGGAGCAGCGGCTGCCGCATCGTTTTGCATTGCACGTTGACCCTGGACGAGCTGTCCAAGGGCATCCAGTAAGGCCTGCGTCTGCTGATTCTGTAAGCGATAAAATTCGGACAGTACATCTGGAGATTGTGGCGAAGCCATTACACAAGTAAATCAGGGCAGCATAGTTACGAACGCGGTGTGGCCTCGTCGCCACTTGTTGTGGATTGGCAAGACAGCCAATCCACTATGAGGAAGCCGAAAGGCACGCGTTTAAGCTCACGCAGGCTGGCGTGAGGTCTGGAACAGGACACGGAAATGAGAGTAGTAAAAAATGTACGTATCTTCTGGAATACTTAACTTTAATCCATAATTGGTGAACATCGCTCTTGACGGTACATGTTTTACAGCATCAATAGTAACTGGTAATGGCGCCTTGCTAGGTCATAGCAAATGACGTAGCTGAAGGCTATGCTAACTATCGTCTCGGCAAATGATAGCGTAATTTGTCAGTGAACCATCGCTAGCAAAGTCGGCTGTACAACTGGGGCGAGTGCTAGGAAGACTCTCTAGACCTGCCGTGTGGCGGCGCTCGGTCTGCAATCACTGATAGTGGCGACACGCGGGTCCGACATATACTAACGGACCGCGGCCGATTTAAAGGCAACCACCTAGCAAGTGTGGTGTCTGGCGGTGACATCACAAACATCATTTCCGCCCATTTTACTGCTCGTGAAAACCACATACTGCATGTTGTATCACCATACTGCGAGACCTTCAGAGGTGGTGGTCCAGATTGCAGTACATATCTGTACTTATAATACCCAGTAGCATGTCCTTTTACACTGATGCATGCCTTTATTGATTGTGTCATATTATCCACAAGTTCATCAAGGCACTGTTGGTCCAGATTGTCCCACTCCTCAACGGCAATTCGGCTTAGATCCCTCAGAGTGGTTGCTGGGTCTCGTCGTCCATAAACAGCCCTTTTCAATCTATCCCCGGCATGTTCGATAGGTAGAATGAAGGCTTTCACGACCGGTTGACATGGCTGTTGATATACTTTCTGGGATGTGAGGTCGTGGTCAAAGAACTTTTTTGCTCCTTACGTTTCGTCCAGGACTGCGCTGGACTTCCTCAGAGGCGCTGCTCCGCTGAGTCTTGCCGACTGACTGGTCGGGTGTCTGAGAGCGACTTATATATTGTGAGAAAGGGGGGCGTGGTTCAGGTGACACGTGATGAGCAGTCAGTCGGCAAGACTCAGCGGAGCAGCGCCTCTGAGGAAGTCCAGCGCAGTCCTGGACGAAACGTAAGGAGCAGAAAAGTTCTTTGACCATGACCTCACATCCCGGAAAGTATATCAACAGCCATGTTCGATAGGGTTCATGTCTGGAGAACATGCTGGCCACTCTAGTGGACCGATGTAGTTATCCTGAAGGAAGACATTCACAAGATGTGCACGATCGGTGCGCGAATTGTCCTCCATGAAGACGAATGCCTCGCCAATATGCTGCCTATATTGTTGCACTATCGGTCGGAGGGTGGCATTCACGTATCGTACATATATTACGGCGCCTTCTATGACAAACAGCGGAGTACGTCGGTCCCACATAATGCCACCCCCAAACAGCAGGGAACCTCCACCTTGCTTCACTCGGTGGACGATGTGTCTAAGGCATTCAGCTTGACCGGGTTGCCTGCAAAACAAGTCTCCGAAGATTGTCTGTTGCAGGCATATGAGGCACTCATCCGTGAAGAAAACTTGATGCCAGTCCTGAGTGGTCCATTCGGCATGTTGATGGGCCCATCTGTACCGCGCTGCATGGTGTCGTAGTTGCAAAGGTGGACCTCGCCATGGACGTCGGGAGTGATGTTGCTCATCATGCAGCCTACTGCACACAATTTGAATCGTAACACGATGTTCTGTGGCTGCTCGAAAAACATTATTCAACATGATGGCGTTGCTGTCAGGATTTCTCAGAGCCATAATCCGTAGGTAGCGGTCATCCACTGCAGTAGTAGCCCTTGGGCGGCCTGAGCGAGGCATGTGATCGACAGTTCCTGTCTCCCTGAATCTCCTCCATGTCCTAAGAACGTCGCTTTGGTTCACTCCGAGAGGTCTAGACACTTCCATTGTTGAAAATCCTTTCCGGCACAAAGTATCAATGCGGACGCTATCGAACCGTGGTACTGACCGTCTAGTCATGGTTGAACTACAGACAACACGAGCCGTGTACCTCCTTTCTGGTGGAATGACAGGAACTAATCGGCTGTCGGGGTGTCCAACAGCCGGTCAGTTCCAGTTTCTCGGTCTAATAGGTGCTGCTCTTTGGACGGGTTTAGTGACATCTCTCAGTAGTCAAAGGGGCTGTGTCTGTGAAACTATATCCACTGTCAACGTCTATCTTCAGTTCTGGGAACCGGGGTGATGCAAAACTTTTTTGATGTGTGTATGTTCGCGATAGCCCTTCACTTAGGGTCATACATCACACAGAACTTGAAATTACGGAATGTGTATGACCTTTACCACTCACGTAACAACAGTGCTTTCACACCTCCACAAACAAATAAAGATTGCCATAACAGAAGCAAAACTACTGTCTGTAAAGTCATTTGTCCTACTGCAGCAACTTATCCAACCTAATCAGTGAAATATCGGCCTATGGATGGACGTGCGCTCAAGAAACATGGGACGCGCTGTAGCTCATCAAATCCCAGTGCTTAGATACTGCCATAATAAACATAAATTCTGTATTCCCCTGTTTCCACTCATAAACATAAAAAAATACTACAATCATAGAAGTACGGATTGCGTAAAGTAGTGTTGGTAGACAGCCAAAAATTCGCGAGCGCAGAATCAGACAAAAACTTTATTTTCATATTGCCGAACAGATACGGTGTAGCTACAAGTGGGAGAAGTGCTTTCCTAACTACTGGTTATGCAGTCAAGGCAGGTAAACAGAAATCCACACGTGTAGCCGTGCCAACAAATGACAGACTGTTTCACAAGTGTGCTGCTGTGTTGTGAAAGGGTGGCGTCTAGGTGAGCAACTAACTGGTTATTTGGTAGTTGTTGGCATGCAGGAAGGTAAATTATCACTACATCAAGAGATAATTTCTGTTGTTGGCATTGGTAACGCACGGTGGTGTGAAATATCTGGTTGTAATACTAGTTGTAAAACTTACTTTCAGTTTTTATACTGATTGACAGGCAGCGATGGGGCGGGCCGGGGGGGGGGGGGGGGTGGTTGGTGGGATCGTTGGTAGTTTTGTAGATTAAAGGGACTACA
Source organism: Schistocerca cancellata (assembly GCF_023864275.1). NCBI lineage: Eukaryota > Metazoa > Arthropoda > Insecta > Orthoptera > Acrididae > Schistocerca > Schistocerca cancellata. The sequence goes on along the minus strand of NC_064631.1, from coordinate 267,876,228 downwards.
CTGCATGATTATCAGTCCCTTGGCGGGATGGCGTCACGTTGCTAATCACCAGTGAACCCTAAATTCGTGTATTAAACATCGCTCTACTGCCTCGTGTAATAAAAGCAGATAAATAGAAAATAAAAACGTACGCAACTTCAATGAGGAGGCTTCGATGGGATATGTACATCAAGAAATTACTGGAAGGTGAGCACTGTGCATTTGTAATATTCTAGGATATTTCCTTGATCTCTGACTAGCTACATAGATACAGGTTTGGGTGGTGTGGAGTCAACTTTTATTAAAGACCATTGCATCTGGCAAAATCTGTGATTAGTCGGGTGAGTCTCGTTCACACATTCCCGGCCAATTTGGAATACGGCTGACCGAATTGGGACTTCGATATTATAAGAGATCCGTGGTCTAAAAATAGTTCAAATGGCTCTGAGCACTACGGGACTTAACATCTGAGGTCATCAGTCCCCTAGAACTTATAACTACTTAAAACTAACTAACCTAAGGACATCACACACATCCATGCCCGAGGCAGGATTCGAACCTGCGACCGTAGCAGTCGCGCGGTTCCGGACTGAAGCGCGTAGAACCGCTCGACCACCGCCTCTGGCTACGTGGTCTCCTGTGACTATTTAAGGAGAAGCTCCATTTCGTTTATTTCTTACCATCTTTATATCTGAAACTTGGACTTAAAATAGCCCTAAAACAGTGCAAACATCAGCGGAATCCGCTGTGTCTTAACAGTGATGAGTACCGGTAATGACTGGTTTACTGGTGAAGAGTTGGTCGATCTGCATTTCGTGTGTGTGTTCACTAAATGCAATGACATCATATTGAGCCACTCCTTCACGACGATAATCACATCATAGCACTTTTGCATCGGAAAGATGCTAGATTACTTTGTGTATTGTGCGTTATGTTGATGGCAGGCTTTTTCACTGTTGAGATAGTATTTTTACATAAAAATGGTAATTAGGGTAAGAAACCTAATAAATCAAAACTACATTATTAATTATGGTCACTGGATATATATATATATATATATATATATATATATATATATATATATATATATATATATATATATATAGTGAATAGGGATAGCCCCTGATTGAGATTATAAACTGCCTTTTTCTGCATAAGTCTAGGCTGGTTACAACTACTCATGTTCAATTATTATTACAAGGGCCGAAATGGCTGCCTAATACTATGTTTCGTAAGGCTCGCTAGCCAGTACAAGTAGTGCTTTTGCGTTGTGGCTAAGTATACAAAAGGCCTAGATTAGTAAATGTAATAGCTAGACACTGGGTGTTGTTTAAGTGGCTGGTATAATTGAATCTCTGTGTCTCTATGTAGTAACGTGTGCGTTACGTCTTTGTGCTTTCGTGTACATGTCTTTGTGGCTAAGGCTGATCACCAATACGTACAGGGTATTTCTTCTAAGAGTCATCACGCGCATTTTGTCTGATGTTTCTGCTGATATCTGCAATTTTCTTTTTGCAACGTGTAGATGGAATCAACCTGCGACGGTACCACCGACCATCTTAAACGATAATTGATGCTAACGTTATACCTGTGCGAGGAATTTTTGAGATGAGACTGTGAGATAATCTAATGGAAACAGAGCAATCACTCTGGGATTCATTTCCGACATACTCCAGCAGAGCATTAAGCAATAGTAAACGATACGTCAGGAACAGACGTTCTCCCAGCACAAAAGCAAGTTGTAAGATTACATGTTGAAACAGGTCGCCAACCTAATTAGGCATTCTTGTGTCAAGCAAAGTGATAAAGCAGAAGGCAGTGCTAATACTAACCTAACCTTCCTTGACACACACATTAAACTCTTTCCTTATATCTATTCGTCCTCAGCTCGTGGGCTCGCCGTAGAGTTCTCGCTTCCCGAGCACAGGATCCCGGGTTCGATTCCCGGCGGGCTCAGGGATTTTCACCTACCCCCAGATGAGTGGGTGTTGTTGTGTCGTCTCCATTATCATCATCATTCATCCTCATTACGGTCGGAGGAAGGCAAAGGGAAACGACCCCAATTAGGACCTTACCTAGTATGGCGGTGCCGGTCTCCCGCATCGTTCTCCTACGCACTGTCAAGAAGCATGAGACTTCATTTCCATTTTACATTACATCTGTTCACATTACAACACAGTAACCTAAACGTGCAGATATATGTGCTACTAACTGGTAAGTCAGATAAGTAAATGACCAATGAGATAGTAAACAGCAACATATGCCTCTCAAAAATACGTACCTTAAATGAACTAGGTGCAACAGTTTATAAAACCAAATATCGACACACATGAAACTGGTAGCAATACCGAACAGGAAAAAGCTTGAAATGATTCTCAATTTAAATCAGGAGGCCCACTAATGATCATAATCTATAGCTTCATTGCCTAATACAAGGTCTCTATGCCTGTGCATTAACCAACTTGCATTAGAATAGATAATACAGTAAACAGTTCTTATTTAAACTCGGTTTGAAGCAACTAAACAGAATGCAAACCATTGAAAAGCATTGCTTCATTAAATAACCAGGCTGATACATGAGGATCCTTAAACTTTCATGGTTTGAAGAACCATTCTCATTAACAAAACTAAACCAGTATGTATGAGAAAAGGTTAAGTTTTCTTATCATTAATTATTAGTTAAGTAAAGCACAACAAACGATAACTCTGTAAATAACAGTGTGCTTTCTTAAGCCGTCTTTTGACCTACCCAAAATTATAACTGGCTGTGCAGATGACAACACAACGTCAAATTCAAGTTCAACCGCTTTCTCATAATAAATTAGTACACTCGGAATGAAAATCATTAGGATAGGAATCCTGTCCAGGTTTGTGATTTGGGGTAGTCAAGAGTGTAAGATAGAGTTTTTAGTACCATTACAATTATTATTAAAATTAAGCAGATTTCACAAATACCTGGTCCATTTACAGAGTGCGAAATACAAAACAATTTAGTGGACGGCTGGTGGCACTGGTGGCTATCAACCTGGCGGCGATGCAGTCATGGCAGTACTGTTGGCCTCGCCCTATTACTGATCTTCTTGTCGTGGAAATAACATTTTTATAGTGCCAAAAACCATGTAATGATAATGGTATCACCAAATTAAGCACCAGAGGGCCATAAATACTGCCCTTAAGCTCTTCTGGCCTCAAAACTCCAGGAATATGAGCCACAGTGATCCGCTACCACTTGCGAGGTGTTAACCACAACACTGCTCAGCCCAGACTTCTTACTCGTCAGAAAGGACGAGTTGCCACTTACGTGCCAACCACCTTTTCTACTCCGCCAGGCTACTTCCATAGCAGCGGGGCTTCCCCACATCTTTTACATTCAACCCTACGTTCCCTAATTATGGAACAAGTCATTTATAGTACATTACATAAAAATCATTTCAGTAGTTATTTAAATTCACAAGCATAATTTAAACAACATCGTTCAATAATTCACATAACTGAAACATGTACGCAAAGTCAAAGAATTTCCATGATAGATACAACATAATATATAAGAAATACTACAAATTGACATAGAAATATCGATACAGATACAAAATAGGTAAAAAGTAGTTTTTACAAGCCCAAACCAACGCTGCACGTCACATACTTAGTGCGATGCCCATCGTCGATGGAAAGTGTCGGTTTGTTTCCAGTTACAAAGGAAACGGTTTTTAAAATGGAATTTTATGTACCCATCGATAGTGCGGTCCCAAAGTAGTCTACAGTGACATTCATTTTACCGATAGGTGCTAACGGAAACTGTGAAACACGAGGAGTAACAAGCACACCAGCAGCGCCATCACCGCCCTGTCCCACGCTGACTGCTACCACCATGCAGAAGCGCTGCTCAGTCGCTGCTGGAGAACTGCCTGTTCTTTGTGTTTTGCTGTTTTCGCTGGTACCTGTTGGTAAAACGTATACCGCACTAGACTAACATGTTAGCACTGTGTAAAACTGGCACGTAAAACTCCGATTGAAAACATTTTGTTTGATACGGGAAGCAAATCGGCGTATTCCGAGGACGCTGTGCGTCGTATGAAGGACGAGATGAGCAGTTTGGGCTTACACCAGCTACATGCAGCAAACAACATCAAAGAAACTGCGCCTCACGACTGTTCGGAGAGACACCAAGTGTATAGATATACCTTTTGAGTGTCATCTATTGTAAATCAGGTCCGATTTTTAAATGTCAAAGCATAAGAAATTAGTTAATGAGTTATTTTAAGCTGCGGAGAGAATCATTCCAAATAATCTAGAGTTGAAAGGCATAGTGCTTTCAGTAAATGACATTAACCTGCCTACTTTCTACTAATGGTAGTCGCCAGAAAACAAACTGATGTTTACACTGTCAATTAAGGGCATGAAATTATGAGAATCTCTGTTTCATACTACACAGCTGGTCCAAGTCGCAAGAATCTGTTACAGCTGTAGTTACTCTGTCACTGCTAGATAGAACAGGGGCCAAAAGCTCATAGTAGATTCTGTAGCTTGAAAAAAAACCTGAATGAAGGAAGTTCAGCTCAATCGCTCAGTCAAATCAACCGAGTTATTCACTCTTTAACGATATATGGCCACACCATCGACAAAAACCAGTGGAATCCTGAAGAAGATCTCAGCAGAGGGATCGGAGCGTCGAGCAGTGTAGAAGGTTGTAAAGTAAGCGGCCTAACAGAAGATTTTGTCATCTGTCGACAGATATTTGTTCTCTCGGCAGTGCAGGATCATTCAACCACGCCAGATATCTTGAGTCTGGAAACTGGCTTGTTTGCTGTAAGAGAGGCATCAAAAGGATAGTGCGAAGACGTTTCGAACAACACGGAATCTGCCGAGCGACCGTAGCTGCGGCAGCAGAGAAAGGAGCGCCGACGTTGATGCTCTCAACGTCAGCACAGGACATAGGAATAGTTATGTGCATCTGTGCGTGGAGGCTCCGATGAAAAGGTGACTCTGTTTCTTACCATTCATCATAAGTGGCCCAGTAACTGATGTACAGCGATGGTACCATTGCGTACACAGCACGATCACCACTGGATCGCTTAGCGGGCACTGCAAGTGATACACTTTTACCTGTTAATCTTTCTTCGAGATCTCCCTGAAGTTAGCGTGTCTGACTGTTGCCCTGAGCAACACGTTCTCCAGACCTCCCGCGCACTGAAAATACGTGGGGCGTTGGATAAGTAATGCAACATATATTTTCCTCGGCTAATTTAGGATAACAAACGTGGAACATTCCCGCTTCAGCCCGTATAGTTTCATGAACTTACGATAAGTAGCGGCGCAATACGTAGCCTTCAAAATGGAGTCTGTAATGGAATTGCGTGCCAAGCAGCGAAGCTCTCATTGAATTTCCTTTGACGGAGATATTCATAGGAGCTTGTAGAATGTCAACGGAGACAAGGCAATCAACAAAAGCATACTGAATAGTTGGGCGAGGAGTCTATCATCATGACAACAAGGTCGTACAAACCTTCCCGACCTCTTAGGTGCCTTCAGGCAACACACAGCTGTGACTCATGCAATGTTGGAAGTGCTGACACTCCCATTCGAGGTGATCGACAGATCACAATTAACCATCTCGCTACATGACTGGATGTCTCTCTTGGTAGTGCTGAACACTCGTCCACCAGTTGTGGTACTTAAAAATGTGTGGCCTCTGGATTCCCCGCCACCTTAGAGAAGACCATAAAGAGCAACGAAGAGCATTTGTTTCGAACTACTTGCTAGTTACGAGGCTGAAGGTATTGTACCCAAAAGAGTGGGTAATAATATGGTGTATTGTCATTTTGAATAAACCCAACCTTCTTTAAGAAAAAAGATGAGTTGCATTACCTACTGAACGCCCCTCGAATCTGGTCATAGGTTATCTATAGACTGGCATACCACCACTTGCCAGCCACTATGACTGACGAGCTTTAAGAAGGAGATGCAACAGTGTGGAATACCCATATCTGTCATGTAAGCTTAGGTGGACTCGATGCCCACGCCGATGTCCAAGTTGGTGCCGATGTTATTGCCAGACGTAGCAGCTGAGCGTACGAAATTTCACATCCGTTACTCTACCAAATCACCTACAGATTTAATAGTGTATTGTTTCTATTATACTGTATACGCACAACACGTAAAAATTTCGTCGTTTGCTCCAATTGCCTGCCGCTGTGGCCGAGCGGTTCTAAGCGCTTCAGTCCGGAACCCCACTGTTGCTACGGTCGCAGGTTCGAATCCTGCCTCGGGCATGTATATGTCGATGTCATTAGGTTGGTTAGGTTTAAGTAGTTCTAAGTCTAGGGGGCTGATAATCTCAGATGTTAAGTCCCATAGTGCTTAGAGCCATTTGAACCATTTGAGCTATGCTTCCTAGAAGTAAAAATTTAATAGCCAATTGCGGATTTTGTGTAGCCATAGTAAAAAGTTAACGGTGTTCTTTGCAGATAAAACTTTTTAGCACCTCGAGATGTCCGAGCAAGTAAAATATGGTTTTATCAGTTACAGACACATATTAAGACTATACACCACTCAGAAATCTACACCAGAATCTAGATCTGCAGGTATACTCCTCAATCCACTCTACAGTTATGGTGGAGGATACACCCTACCATTGTTATAAAATTTTTGTGTCGCGAAAACACGATTAAATCATTAAAGACCTAAAATGTCTTATGAAACAATAGCTCTTCGTAAAAGACGAGGGCATTCAATAAGCAATGCGACACACCTTTTTCTGAAAGGAGGTTGGTTTTATTTGGGATTCCAACACACCATATTATTCCCTACTCTTTTCGCTACAAAATCATGTTTTCCAACATAGTGTCCATTCAGTGCGACATCATTACGCTACCTTACTGGGAGGGCCTATGTGCCGGCATAGTATCACCCTACTGATCGACTTCGGAGCCAACGTCTTGCTGCATCAGTACCCTCCCTGTCATCCATGTACTTCTTCCCACATAGTGCAGCCTTCATTTAGTCAAACAGATGGAAAGTGCAAGGTTCGGGTTGTAGGATAGATTTGGAAAAACAGTCCAATGAAATTTGGTGACCTCCTATCGTGTCCGTAGATTTAAGTGAGGCCTTGCGCTCTCACGAAGATCTGAAACCTGGTAGTCAAGGAAGGCAGGATTCGGTTACGATTGTGGACGGGGCAGTAATCAGTTACTATTGGTTCCCTTTTGAAATTACACACATTTATTTTAAAACGGTATTTCCAGACTCAGCAATAAATAAAGATATCACATGTTATTAATGAAAGAATAAACAATTGTGCAATTAATAGTGCTTTCAGTGCATCACAAAATACAGACACAGCAAATAATGTTTTAAAAACAAGCCAATCTGATCCCCATTAGAATTTTAAGGCAAGTAACCACAGTCACGGCTGAAGGCCTTTAACGCCAAGAACGATAATTATAAAAAAAATTAGCAAACGCACTGTAAAACAGCAATGCAATAGCAAAGTTTAATTTAAACAGACAGGCAACTGACCACCAAACGGGTGAGACACATTGATGGTAAACTTGGTAGCACAACCATTTAAACCGGCTGTAACGGCAAGAATGGCAATTATATAAAAGATTAAAAAAACATACAGTAAAACAGTAAATACAACAGCAAAGGTTAATTTAAAAGGACAAGCAAATGATCACCGAACAGGTGGGACAAAATGATGCTTAACTTTGTAGCACCATCATTTAAACCTGCTGTAACGCCAAGAATGGCAATTACATAAAAATTTTTTGGGAACATACAGTAAAACAGCAAATACAATAATAAAATACAAGAGTCAGTCACAGACAGTGCACCAGGAATCGACCTCTGAGTAGGTCCGGCAAAAACACTTTCGCGAGCGATGAGATAGGCAGCTAAGAGTTGCATTCACTTCACAAGATGGTAACTCAGACTAATGACAGTCTAACAAATGAATAATTATAATCTTGATGAGGCTACCTGACGTCCAATAAACCAAATGCAAAGATGTAAAAATACGCCAAAGCCGGAACCGGTGGTCAGGACTCCGTCCACAGAATACTGTGCTTAGAGCGCCCGGAACGAGAAAGGAGTCACTACCAGCAGAGTAGAACAGCCAGCCAACCTATAATCGAGAAAGCTGTCAAAACTACACGCCTCACCGGACATCAGCGGCAAGGCGAGGAAACGTACACTGCTGTTACATACATAAATGCCAGGGCAAGAAACTCTGGCGTTAGCGGCCACGAAGCATGAAAAATACCACTGATTGATCTTAACAAACTGTAACAAACTGAACGCAATAAATAGTAATTAGAAGTCTAGGAAAGCTAATCAGATCCGCCTTCCCCCAGCACTCCACTCGCTGCTCTTCGCCTCGGCAACACTACGAGCAGCAGCACTAACCCAAGTCACTGGAGAATCGCAAGATCTCACTATGGTGGAGGTTTCTGTACTTGAATCCAAATGCACTCAACTTAAAGTTTGCAGGATCCGGTTTACGACGAAGTCGTGCACCTTCGTGACCACAGGCCTTCGATCAGGCAGTCGATGCGCGCCGCCCGCGGTCCCGTCATGTTCTTGCTCTGTGCGGGCCTGGCTCCTCCTGAGTCCCCAACCGAACTACCCACTGACACGACCCGGAAGAACAACGAAGTCGCCCCAAAGATAGGGCAACAGTTACTACACATCGATAACTGCCGCTGCTACCACTAGCGGACAGGCAACGCTTGCGAAACCAAGTGGAACCAGTCAACACGAGAAGAAGACAAACAACTGCAACCATGTCGATTAAACGATACGGTTTGGCCTCTAACAGAGGACGGAAACCTACAAACAGCACCAACGCGAGCCGCAGAACGGCTTAAGATCTTTTGTATTGCCGGCCGAGGTGGCCGAGCGGTTCTAGGCGCTACAGTCTGGAACCGCGCGACCGCTACGGTCGCAGGTTCGAATCCTGCCTCGGGCATGGATATGTGTGATGTCCTTAGGTTAGTTAGGTTTAAGTAGTTCTAAGTTCTAGGGGACTGATGACCACAGATGTTAAGTCCCATAGTGCTCAGAGCCATTTGAACCATTTTTTTTTTTTTTTGAGTCTTTTGTATTTTTGCGATGACGAACACTCTGAAGTCGTTTCCTCAATTTCCTGACGGTAACACAATACACTTCCGAGTTGATCCTAGCACCATGAGAGAGGACATCAAACAGAATAACCTCTTCAGAGCCTCAGAAGACAGTCACCATAACTTTACCGGCTGAGGAAGCGTCTTTGAACATTTTCTTCGCGGGAGAGGTAGCGTGGCGCCACTGCATGGATTGCCGTTTCTTTTCCGATTTGAATGATGAACCCACGTTTTATATCCTGTGATGATGGTCGAGAAAATATTTTCACGATCTGCCTGATAACACGCAAGCAATTCGGCACAGCTGGTCCTTTTGCTCTTCAGGCTCTTCTGTTAGGCTGCCAGGAACCCAGCGTGCACGCACCTTTGAGTACCCCAACTGGTGGACGAGTGTGTCAGCACTACCAACGGAGACGTCCAGTTGAACAGTGAGGTGTATTACTGTGATCCATCGATCACCTCGAATGAAGGCGCCCGCACGTTCAAACATTGCTGGAGTCACAGGTGCGCGCGGCAGGACAGCAAGCTGGAGCCCTGACTGTTTGGCACGGCCTTGTTGCGATGATGACCGAATTCTCACCCAACGACTCACCGGGCTTTGGTTCACTGCCAAGTCTCCGTAGACATTCTGAAAGCGCCTATGAATATCTGTGATGTTCTGGTTTTCCACCGAAAGAAACTCAATTAGAGCTCACTTCGTGGGCGTTAAAGACGCCATTTTGAAGCCTACATATAGCGCCGTCACATATCCGAAGTTTATGAAACTATAGGGGCTGAAGCAGGAATATTTCACAATGTCCCGCAACAACGCAACAAGTTCTAAATTATTTCAACCGAAATTGTTGAACGCCCTTCGGAATCTTTATGTCAACTTTTTCTCATAATAGCAGATTAAAGAACAAAATTTCAGTAGTGAAAACACACCACACACAACCTGAAATGATCAAACTCATAACGTATTATACACTCAAGTCCCAAAGAAACTGGTATAGGCATGAGTATTCAAATACAGATATATGTAAACAGGAAGAACATAGCGCTGTGGTCGATAACGCCTATATAAGACAACAAGTATCTGGTGTAGTTGTTAGATCGGTTACTGCTGTTACAATGGCAGGTTTTCAGGATTTACGTGACTCTAAACGTGATGCCCGCATCTCGTGGTCGTGCGGTAGCGTTCTCGCTTCCCACGCCCGGGTTCCCGGGTTCGATTCCCGGCGGGGTCAGGGATTTTCTCTGCCTCGTGATGGCTGGGTGTTGTGTGCTGTCCTTAGGTTAGTTAGGTTTAAGTAGTTCTAAGTTCTAGGGGACTTATGACCACTTCAGTTGAGTCCCATAGTGCTCAGAGAGAGAGCCTAAACGTGATGTTATAATCGGCGCACGAGCGATGCGGCACAGCATCTCCGTGGTAGCGATGAAGTGGGGATTTCCTCATACGCCCATTTCACGAATTTACCGTAAATATCAGGAATCCGCTGACGCATCAAATCTTCGACATCGCTGCGGTTGGAAAACATCCTACAAGAACCGGACCAACGACGATATAACAGAATCGTTCAACGTGACGGAAGTGCAACCCTTCCTCAAACTGCTTCAGATTTCAATGCTGGACCATCAGCAAGAGTCAGCATGCGAACCATTCAGTGAAACATAATAGACATGGGATTTCGGAACCGAAAGCCCACTCGTATGCCCTTGATGACTACGCGATACAAAGCTTTACGCCTCGCCTGGGCCTCTCAAGACCGACTTTGGACAGTTGATGACTGGAAACATATTGCCTGGTCGGAAGTTTCAAATTGTATGGAGCGGATGGACGTGTACGGGTATGGAGACAACCTAATGAATTCATGGACCCTGCATTTCAGCAGGGGGGTGTTCAAGCTGGTGAAGGCTCCGTAATGGTGTGGAGCGTGAGCAGTTGGAGTGATGTGGGAACTCTGATACGTCTAAACGCGACTCTGACAGGTGACATGTACCTAAGCATCCTGTCTGATCACCTTCATTCCGACGGGAAATTCCAGCAGAACAATGCGACAACCCAAACGTCCAGAGTTTCTACAGAGTGGCTACAGGAACGCTCTTCTGAGTTTAAACACTTCCGATGGCCAGCAAACTCCCCAGAAATGAACATTATTGAGCATACCTTGAATGCCTTGCAATGTACTGTTCGGAAGAGATTTCCACCCCCTCACAATCTTACGGATTTATGCACAACCCTGTAGGATTCATCGTGTCAGTTCACTCCAGAACTACTTCGGACATTAGTCGAGTCCATGCCACGTTGTGTGGCGGCACCTATGCGAGCTCGCGGGGCCTTAATCTATATTAGGCGGGTGTACCAGTTTCCTTGGCTCTTCAGTGTAATTTAAATAAAAATTGGTACCATACGTGAAGTTTTTATGCCTATATCAAGGAGAATAGCAAGTTACCGCAGACTCTCAGAACTCCATTCAACCTGGAATGCTGATAATTGCTGATATCAGCAGTAAGGCACACAGTGGCACATGACTGATCGGAGCTGCGATCAGTTTTAGGTTTATGGGTCCTAGTGAACCAAAATAATATAGACACTCTCTTCCTATGTCAGCAGTTTTAGGCAGACGAGTTATAATTTTGTACTTTTGACTCGCAGTACGTGAAGTGCTATTTTTAGTTGTCGTCACATGGTATGCCTTTTTCCGGAGACACAAATTACGGAAATATCAGATTTCTGCAGGAAAAGCTATGCTATTATTAAGACTGACTGTATTACTATGTACTTGGTCTAGAGAAAAGAGAATTTTCAAACGTTGTTAACAAGCAGACGTTTTAGTGTATAGATCTCAGCGTGGTGAAGTTCGCAATTGTTCACTCATTTCCCTCCCCACGTACGCTTCTCCACGCTTAAGGCGCTGTACATCTACTACACTACGTATACAATCGATGTGCGGTTGGACAAGGTGAATCAAACTGCAACATGATTAGGAGACTGTCTAACCACAAAAAGTTCTCAATGTGTTACGAAAATCGGGGTGAGAAACGGTCATTAAATACGGAGCACAATCTCGGTTTAGGGAAGCATGTGAAAGGAAATCGGCCGTGCTCTTTCACAGGAACCGTCCTGGCATTTGCCTGGAGCGATTTAAGCAAAGCACGGAAATTCTAAATCTGGATGAGCAGGCGGGGATTTGAACTGTCGTCCTCCCGAATGCGAATCCATCGTTGTACCCACGATGTCTCCCCTCTAGCTCGAGAATCGATAAAAAGAACTTCGTAATCTCTTAAATAATGATGAAACTCATAACAAAATCGGTAACTGACATTATCAGGAAATACGACAGACTTACTTCAGGCACATCTCCTCACTAATGACAGAAATCCGAGAATATTGGTCTTTAGACTGTGAATTCAATTGGAAACATAGATTGTACATGGACATGGAAGAAAATTCACATGTAACTGGAATGGCATAACAAGCCGATAGGAACATTTCTACACAGAATTTAAGGATTTACGAACCCCCAATAAAATAGTGAAATGTATCAACCGATAACCATTAACAATGCAAAGGATTAACGCTCATATTAATGGAAAGAACAGTGGGCTTTCAGAGAAAACTGTGCACTTCATTTTGATCGACTTTCGTATGAAGAGCGTGATGTACGGTCGATGTTAACTAAAGATGAGACATCTCGAACATTCTCCGCGGTTATGGCACGTGGGGGCTCGTTTCCGTGACGTAATTCATTATAGCCTCAAGTATTCGAATCATGGCTTTCGCTGCGAGCGTTATGCGCGCGACTCGGTGCTAGAGTGAGGTTACTGCTTGCAGTGCGGCTCAGGTTCATGTGAATTAGCATGCCGCTTCCCATTAACCACCTCATCGCCATGAATCCGTATGCTAGGGCCTCTGTGTTTCATCACAGCTGGTGAGGACGAGCAGACCTCGTTCTACTTTCCGTTCGCCGTTCGCTGTGTGACGCATACTGCGTAATTTAGGCTCAGTTGCTGCCCGTGATTTCAGGTTGCCATAGAGAGCGTCACAAAAAGGAGCGCCGAGAGTCTGCGGCAGCTGCCCGTGCTTCTGCACTGAAAAATCTGTGCTAGTAGTGGTTGCTCCGGCCCTCCTTCTTTTCCGGGGCTGAATTTTGGACCTTTGTTGTACTTACTAGTTGTGAAATATTCATGAACACCGCAATAGGCAGTTCAGTTGAACAGGAATGAAATATTATTGAAGAGGACAATCACGGATGTTGGACAGACAAATATTGGTGAAAAGAAGGCAACTGCAAAGAAACCTTGCTTAACAGAAGAAATATTCAACTGATGGACAAAAGGAAGAAGTACAGAAATCTATTAGCAGTAAATTTTCAGAGTGTTCGGAATAAAGTTCCTGAATTTACTGCCCTCCATTGCCGGCTGGGGTGGCCGAGCTATTCTACGCGCTACAGTGTGGAACAGGGCTACCACTACGGTCGCAAGTTCGAATCCTGCCTCGGGCATGGATGTGTGTGATGTCCTTAGGTTAGTTAGCTTTAAGTAGTTCTAAGTTCTAGGGGACTGATGACCTCAGAAGTTAAGTCCCATAGTGCTCAGAGCCATTTTTTAGGCACTGCCCTCCACGAAGCGTGTGGCGCGCAAATTATTCTCGGGACTGAGACCTGGATGAACCCTGAGATAGGAAGTTCTGAAATATTTAGTGAGGGTTGGAACGTGTATTGGAAAGACAGATTAGACACCGTAGGAGGTGGTGTCTTCATTTCAGTTGACAAAAATATTGTGTCTACTGAGGTCGAAGTAGAGTGTGATTGTGAAGTTATCTGGACACGTTTAACAGGGCTAGGGGAAATAAAGTTAATTGCTGGGTGTTATTACCGGCCACCAGGTTCCAACGTGACAGTTCTAGAATCATTCAAAGGGAGTCTACACTCTGTATCGCAGAAGTACCCGGATCATGCTATATTAGTCGGAGGCGACTTCAACCTACCTAGTATAGACTGGGATGTCTATGGATTCATTACAGGTGGTACAGACAAGCCGTCGTGTGAATTACTTTTGAACACATTATACGAAAACTGTCTTGAGCAGCTAAATCGACAGCCAACGCGTAATGGAAATATTTTAGATCTGGTAGCCGCGAACAGACCAGACCTCATCGACAGTGTCAGTGTTGAGACGGGGATTAGTGATCATGATGTGGTCATTACGACTATAGTTACGAAAGTTAAAAAGTCGGTCAAGAAGGCTAGGAGAGAATTCTTACTAGTAAGAGCATATAAGCAGTTGTTATCATTCCACTTAGTAAATGCATCGACTTCATTTACTTCCGGTACGATGGATATGGAAGAATTATGGGCAAATTTTAAACACATTGTAAATCACGCATTGGACAAGTATGTGCCGAAAAAGTGGGTTACGGGCGAAAAAGACCCACCGTGGTTTAACAGAGTAATTTGGAGAATGCTCTGGAAGCAAAGACAGTTGCACTCGCGGTACAAGAAAGATCGGGAGAATGAGGAAAGGCAAAAGTTAGTAGAGATTCGTGCTGCTGTAAAAAGAGCGATGCGCGAAGCATACAACCACTACCATCGTCATACCTTAGCAAAAGATCTTGCTGAAAACCAAAGAACATTCTGGTCTTACGTAAAATCGTTAAGCGGATCGAAGGCTTCCATCCAGTCACTCACTGATCAGTCTGACCTGGCAACGGAAGACAGCAAAACGAAAGCTGAAATTTTAAATTTAGCGTTTGAGAAATCTTTCACGCAGGAGGATCGTACAAACATACCGTCGTTTGAGTCTCGTACAGATTCCCGTATGGAGGACATAGTGATAGACATCTCTGGGGTTGTGAAGCAGCTGAATGGGTGGAAAAAAAATTAATCGCCAGGTCCTGATGGGATTCCAATTCGGTTTTACAGAGAGTACTCTAGTGCATTGGCTCCTTACTTAGCTTGCATTTATCGCGAATCTCTTGCCCAACGTAAAGTCCCGAGTGACTGGAAAAAAGCGCAGGTGACTCCTGTATATAAGAAGGGTAGAAGGACGGATTTTCAAAATTACAGACCAATATCCTTAACATCGGTTTGTTGCAGGATTCTCGAACATATTCTCAGTTCGAATATAACGAATTTCCTTGAGTCAGAGAAGTTGCTGTCCATGCATCAGCACGGCTTTAGAAAGCATCGCTTTTGCGAAACGTAGCTCGCTCTTTTTTCACATGATATCTTTCGAACCATGGATGATGGGTATCAGACGGATGCCATATCCCTTGACTTCCGGAAAGCGTTTGACTCAGTGCCCCACTGCAGATTCCTAACTAAGGTACGAGCATGTTGTTGTTTTCTATCTACATAAATGATCTTTTGGATAAGGTGGATAGCAATGTGCGGCTGTTTGGTGATGATGCTGTGGTGTACGGGAAGGTGTCGTCGTTAAGGAGTTCCCTGCCGATTGCGTTTATCGAAAGGGCGCCAAGTGAGCAGAAAGCCGTCACCGCATTTCTGTACAGTAAGCTGAAAGGGGCCGAGTGGGCATGCCTACAGCCAGTCTGGTTGCCACACAACCACCCCCCCCCCCCTCTGCCTACTACTGGGGCTAGAATATTGCCAATGCAGCACAGTACGAAGGCGAGGCTGTCGCAAAGGTGAGCTGGATTACCCTGCATCGAAGCCTCGCACTGCAACACTTCTGTGGTCTACACGATCGGAAATGGTGTCTTGTCATTACAGGGCGGGTCAAGCAGCCATAAATACCCTCCTCCCTGGTTATGCAGAATATGTTATCGTCTACACCTGGCCGTGAGAAGTGCAACCCGCTAGTCGTCGGCCTGGTGTGGGTCACCCTGCCTTACTATTGCTAGACACTGTCTCCACCAGCTGCATGTCTTTGTGCTGTTGCTAGTCCTGCTGCCGCCAGGAGCTAAACTGATGCCTTCCAGATGGGGGTCGACGCTGGCTGACTTCAAACGACTATAGGGCACCTATGCGGGAAGTTTATGGTCTCAAGCCCGTGTTCAGGCGCCTCCCGCACATGACTTATTCCCAAACTGCTGCCTTGCCTGCATGTACACTCTCTGCTTCTGCAGGCTTGAGTCCGCGGGCTGCTGAAGCTACATCCTACGTCGTGAGTTCTAGTTTTGCTTCCTGTGCTGGCTCTACCAGAGTATGCTGGCTCCTCACACATTTGGGCATAACGGTATCACTGAGTTATGGCAAGCCTACCGTCTGCCCAGGCCTGACGCAACTCTACACTCGCCAGGGAGTTGACATCACTTCCTCACCCCAGCCCGGCTTTCTTGCTGCTGCATGCTAAGCCAAGCAATCGCTGCTACCCAGAGTTAGCCCACACTGCTACGTGCTGACTGCAGAAGGACGACACGTTCGACTGCTGCGTTGACTGTGATAGACAGACCTGTCACATCGTCTCTCTGCTTCTACGATCCTACAACGCCAGACCTCCTGGCTATAGGTACCTGCTGCCCTGTCAGCCACCCTGCAACTTCAAGACATCTTTCTGTGAGGGAAATAAACTGTCATGCCAACCAAATCCTGCTATAACTGGTGTAAGATGTGACCAGTGGCTTCAAGCAATACTGTCAGTCACCCACATCATTATCTGCACAGCGAAGTGAGTGAAAACGGTATTTTTCCTATTTACGATTCCTTCATTTGTGGGAAGGTGACTGGACTGCCGGATGAATTTAAAAGGGGAACCATAAGATCCAACGGAGGCATGAATGTCAATGAGTTCAAGCGAACATATAAATGAAGTCTTTTCCAGTGTGTGTATGGTTAAGGGCACACAGCGTATTTTACTAAGTCCAGATGCAGCCTCTACGGAGTCAGCACCACTAATACAAGTTGTAGATATGGACATTATGCTGGACAATGCAATGGAGGTGCATGGCTAACGATTACGTGTAATTATGTCACTGTAGTCCCAGATTGACCAAAATCCTTGTCTTCTTTCCATTTCACTTCACTGACCCCCCGATACATCTGGACTGAACCTTAACATTTCTCCTTCCATACTTTATAACTTCTCTACCACGTTAAAACTTCTGATATTCCACGCTTCAATTCGTAGGACGTCACCCTTTCGCTGGCTACTTGGACTGTTTCTCATGGTTACCTCCCTCTACGCAGTCCTCTCCCGGAGACCTGAATGGGGACTAGTCTGGAGTCTTTTGCCAGTGAAGAGACGATAATGACATTTTTGCAATTACAGGCCAGTGTCCCGTGGGTACACATTTAATACGTTTGTTTCCATTGCCTTCTGTATCTTCATGTCATCGATAATTGCTGATTTTTCCGCCTTTTAGAGTAATCTCTGTTCTCTCCTTCGCCCTCTTTGACAAGGCCTTTGGCAGAATGAGGGTGACTTCTTACGCCGGAAATCATCAGCCGCCACTGCCGATGACTTTTATTCAAAGTTCAAGCAGTGGTGACGTTCGAATTCTGCGCCGGCGACTTTTTGATCACTAGTCAAAGACGCTACCCCCAGAGTAGTTACGGAATTCTGCTACCTGGGCAGCAAAATAACCCACGAGGCACAGAACAGCGAGGACAAAAAGAAGACTAACACTGGCAAAAACGGCATACCTGGCCAAGAGATGTCTACTAGTATCAAATATAGGCCTTAATTCGAGGAAGAAATTTCTGAGAGCACAGAATTGTATGGTGGTCAAACACAGAGTGCGGGGAAACAGGAACGGAAGATAACAGAAGCCTATGACATGTGGTGCTACTGATTATTGAAAATTATGTGGGCTGATAGGGTACGAAATGAGGTGGTTCTCCGCAAACTCGTCGAGGAAAGGAACACTGACAAGAATAAGGGACAGGACGGTAGTACATCTGTTAAGCCATCAGGGTATAACTTCCGTGGTACTAGAGGAGGCTAAGGAAGGTAAAGTGCAGTAGAGAAAGACAGAGATTGGAATATATCCAGCAAATAATTGAGGACGTAGGTTGGAATTGCTACTTTGAGATGAAAAAGTTGGTACAGGAGGGAATTCTCGGCTGGCTGCTTCAAACCAGTCAGAGGACTAACGACAGAAAAAAGCATAAGTGCACTTTTCGTCATCCCATTTTGATTTTGCTGTTGTTTTCTTGTATATTAGATAAAGACTTCATCACGTCCGAGGGGAAACCACCACGTCCGAGTGAAAACCACAAGCAGTTACCACTCAGGAAACAGTGCAATCGCTAGTGGGTCAGGTAGCTCAACTTAGAGACGACAACGCAGACCAGCACCATCAGTTAGATGCTGTGACAGAGAATGGGGCCTCATACAGTTTCGTTGTTTCCTCCATAGATTTGACTATCTTGAGCCTAGTCGACCCTTTTTCAGGCAAAGCAAAAAAAATGGCTCTGAGCACTATGGGACTTAACATCTATGGTCATCAGTCCCCTAGAACATAGAACTACTTAAACCTAACTAACCTAAGGACAGCACACAACACCCAGCCATCACGAGGCAGAGAAAATCCCTGACCCCGCCGGGAATCGAACCCGGGAACGGGAAGCGAGAACGCTACCGCACGACCACGAGATGCGGGCACCAGGCAAAGCAGAAGAGCATGTATTACCATTTGTTTAAAAGCTTTTAACTGCTGTATAGCTGGGTTATTAAACAGATGAACAGTTGTTGCAAATGACCAAGTTACATTTGACGGGAAATGAGAAATGTTATGTGCCGTGAGAGCTACAGAAATCCTCAGACACTCGATGAACTAAGGTGGTGTGTGCTACAGCGATGTAGGAGACAGAATACCTGCAGATACTAAGTGTCGCAGAAGCAAAGTGAATCTGTTGAGAGTTTTGTTGACAGGACACGAAAAATTGATATTAATACCTAACAAATTATAGAAACTAAAGAAACAAATGAAGCAGCTGGAAGCGAAATAGAGGGTGTTAGACGGATTTTTACGCAGACTACAATATGTCAAGAAAAGTACACGCAAAATTTTCAAAGGACATGGCTGACGGCGAAGGCATAGCGACGACTTCGAAGATAATAGATGCGAAAACTAGAGGCCATAGGAGAATTGTATTTTGTGCTGTTAATTCCTAGCGCTGTGATCATTCAGGCCTCATACGAAGAGCTTGTAGTCATCCATGACGTAAGGGATGTGGCGGAATGAGACACAAAGAGCGAGATAGAAAAGTAAATAGCGTAATGTGAAGAGGACAAAATACACTCCTGGAAATTGAAATAAGAACACCGTGAATTCATTGTCCCAGGAAGGGGAAACTTTATTGACACATTCCTGGGGTCAGATACATCACATGATCACACTGACAGAACCACAGGCACATAGACACAGGCAACAGAGCATGCACAATGTCGGCACTAGTACAGTGTATATCCACCTTTCGCAGCAATGCAGGCTGCTATTCTCCCATGGAGACGATCGTAGAGATGCTGGATGTAGTCCTGTGGAACGGCTTGCCATGCCATTTCCACCTGGCGCCTCAGTTGGACCAGCGTTCGTGCTGGACGTGCAGACCGCGTGAGACGACGCTTCATCCAGTCCCAAACATGCTCAATGGGGGACAGATCCGGAGATCTTGCTGGCCAGGGTAGTTGACTTACACCTTCTAGAGCACGTTGGGTGGCACGGGATACATGCGGACGTGCATTGTCCTGTTGGAACAGCAAGTTCCCTTGCCAGTCTAGGAATGGTAGAACGATGGGTTCGATGACGGCTTGGATGTACCGTGCACTATTCAGTGTCCCCTCGACGATCACCAGTGGTGTACGGCCAGTGTAGGAGATCGCTCCCCACACCATGATACCGGGTGTTGGCCCTGTGTGCCTCGGTCGTATGCAGTCCTGATTGTGGCGCTCACCTGCACGGCGCCAAACACGCATACGACCATCATTGGCACCAAGGCAGAAGCGACTCTCATTGCTGAAGACGATACGTCTCCATTCGTCCCTCCATTCACGCCTGTCGCGACACCACTGGAGGCGGGCTGCACGATGTTGGGGCGTGAGCGGAAGACGGCCTAACGGTGTGCGGGACCGTAGCCCAGCTTCATGGAGACGGTTGCGAATGGTTCTTGCCGATACCCCAGGAGCAACAGTGTCCCTAATTTGCTGGGAAGTGGCGGTGCGGTCCCCTACGGCACTGCGTAGGATCCTACGGTCTTGGCGTGCATCCGTGCGTCGCTGCGGTCCGGTCCCAGGTCGACGGGCACGTGCACCTTCCGCCGAAGACTGGCGACAACATCGATGTACTGTGGAGACCTTACGCCCCACGTGTTGAGCAATTCGGCGGTACGTCCACCCGGCCTCCCGCATGCCCACTATACGCCCTCGCTCAAAGTGCGTCAACTGCACATACGGTTCACGTCCACGCTGTCGCGGCATGCTACCAGTGTTAAAGACTGCGATGGAGCTCCGTATGCCACGGCAAACTGGTTGACACTGACGGCGGCGGTGCACAAATGCTGCGCAGCTAGCGCCATTCGACGGCCAACACCGCGGTTCCTGGTGTGTCCGCTGTGCCGTGCGTGTGATCATTGCTTGTACAGTCCTCTCGCAGTGTCCGGAGCAAGTATGGTGGGTCTGACACACCGGTGTCAATGTGTTCTTTTTTCCATTTCCAGGAGTGTATGATGAATGAGCTCTTAATTGGCAGCGGGAGTTCCAAGTCCACAGAGGGGCGCTTCCAGTGAGTTTTAATGCCACAAAATCGTTTGCAGAGGCGGAATATTGCTTGAGTGTCGTGGTGAACGGTAGGGTCGATAGATTTTTGTTAGATACAGGTGTTCACGTGTCTGTGGCAACTACAGACCTCATAGGAAACAGTCAGTTAAATCCTCTCCAAAGTGTAGGTTATGTGGGGTTGGGTTACCGATGTACAGTCGCTAGGTTCAGTGATGATAAGTTTTCATGTAGAAGCAAAGGAATTCCGGAAAAATATTAAAGTTTTCCCCCATTTAGATAAAGGGTACCGCGCGGTCTAAAGACAAGATTTCACGTAAAAAAAAATAAAAAAAATACGAAAATTGGTTTTGGGCAAGACATTGTAGAATTTGGAGGAATATCGTCGCATCTGTCGCAAGGTTCATCTCTCATGAACCATAAATTACGGAAATGTGTGCAAGATCATTAAGGATCAGTTCACATGACGAAGTACCACAAGGTACAATGAAACTATTGTGGGTGAACTACCCGTAAATTTGTTATTTATGGTGAAACCACTGGAAGACAACAATAAGCTAGATAAAATACAGTGCTCTGTGAGCCGTGTGGCTCGATCAGCGATATTCCCGCCGTCGGTATGGGTCGGTGGAGTGCGCAGAGCGAGCGGTGACGCCACTTACCGGGCCGATCGGGGAACGAGGTGTAAGTTCTAGCAAGTAGCGAGGATTTTTGCTTTGGGACACCTAGCAGGAACGTCGTTTGGGAAGTCCGACAGACAGTACAGGCGCCGTGCGAGGCAGCAGGAAGAGCACATCTGAAAGGGGCTGTTTACCCAGGTAACGGCGCCGCAGCAAATATCCCCGGCGTAGAAGCAGTCACATTACTGGGAAGCCGTTGGTGTATTTCTCGTCCTGCATGTCTCCTGGCACTGGAATCTGCGGCGGCTGGCTTCGTCGAACGATCAAGAGGATGAGGGCCTTGCTTGTGCTGTAAATTGTGGCCAGAATCGACTACTGGGTTCTGTGCTGTTGAGTTGATTTTTTGGCAGGCCATTGCTACTCCTACTGAGTATGTCCTCTAATGTGTTAATTTCAACTTGTTTAGTACGCAAGGTCCTAGTGGGAGCTGTATGTGACGTGATGATTAACCTTTACGAAGGCCTGGAGTGCTGATACATTCTGTTTGTAAATTGCTACTGTCAGTGTTAACCGCCACTGTAAACAGTTTGGCTGGTTCTTGTCTAAGTGCCGCCTGGTTATTGTATTTAGATCACACGACGTAGTTACGCTGGCCAATTGCTATAGGTATACATGGATAAAATTTTCCCTGGATATATTTTGCTGCGAATTGCAATAACATTACTGTTACTTTTCTATCTGAACTGAAAGTGTATCAGAGAGACACGTGTCTAACTCTTAATGAGTAGTTTAATAAATTCTTACAATTTACTGAGAGGCCTGTTGTTATGGTGTGTTGAAATAGTTTGAAACTGATTCTATTAATAGAAGTACAAAAATTCCTTCAATGACAGTATGTTGATATGGTAATTAATTCTAAATTAATCTTTAATCACAAATTTAAGTGTGGCTATTTGCTGTGAGTCGCCTTGTGTTTTGCGTCGGTCGGTGGGGGGGTCTCCATCGATATACTGTTAGCCTGCATTTGACTTCTTGACTTCGTTTTATCGGGACTTCTGCTGTTTGTTTTGGTAGCGGTTGCGGGGTCCTGAGTCGCGTCCTGCTTGTGCTGTTGTGTAATTTCCGCCCCCTTTACCAGCGCTTGCCGGCTGGCCGTGTATCTAGTTCGCTCGAGGCTTAATGTATAGTTGGCCTTACGCACATAAGACAATAGATTTGTACTGCTTAGCTGATGTTCATTAATAGGTTGATTAATTCTACAGAGTATGTGCTGTAATGAATTATTGTGTTTCTAGTTACTTCAGGCAGATGTCAGTCTGTTGTAGATACCCACTAGTTATGGGATTTTTCGTGCCTATTCGTGACCGTTGCTGCTCCCGTGCCGGCCGAAGTGACCAAGCGGCTCTAGGCGCTACAGTCTGGAACCGCACGACCGCTACGGTCGCAGATTCGAATCCTGCCTCGGGCATGGATGTGTGTGATGTCCTTAGTTTAGTTAGGTTTAAGTAGTTCTAAGTTCTAGGGGACCGATGACCACAGCAGTTAAGTCCCATAGTGCTCAGAGCCATTTGAACCATTTTTTAGCTGCTCCCGTTTGGCGGTCCATGCCGAGCCTGTATTGGAAGCAGCTGAGTGGGAGGGCGTCCGTTTCTGGGCGTAGTTTGTTGAATCCCACAAGGTTGCTTGGTCACATGAAGTTTTATATTTTATATCCTACATTGTAGGGTGCCTGCCATTTAAGTAACGTGGTTGTGTGCCATGGTATCTGATTTGTCGTTGCCTCCACTCTGAATGATTTTGGTAATACCAATAACTGCAGTAACGACAGACTACATTTGCTCGTTAAATTTTGGTAAATTGTCCTTCAGGTTGATCATAGTTTTTGAGTAAATAATTCTTAACTCATTTCACTAAATGTGTAATAGGCCATAAGTGCCGTTGTTTATGAATGTTTAAATTTTGAAGTAACTTACTCTTACCTAATGATAATTTTAAAAATGTGTTGATGGTCTTATTTGTTATTTGTCTTGTTTAAATGTGCCAAATAAATGTTCAGTGCAACTGTCGATGGTGATTGCCTGATGTGTCTCTTGGCCCAGTCCTACCACCCCACAGCCTATTGTGCTGAGCTTCTGTCGTTGCCTAAAACTTGAAGTCCATGCTGTGCTGACACATCATTGTGTACACGTATACTGTAAGTGCACAGGACATACAATGAAGCGCGAAAGAAACTGCTATAGGCATGCGTATTCAGAGATATGTAAACAGGCAGAATATAGCGCTGCGGTCGGCAACGCCTATATAAGACGACAAGAGTCTGGCGCAGTTGTTAGATCGTTTACTGCTGCTATAATGGCAATGGGTTTGAACATGGTGTTATAGTAGGTGCACGAGTGATGGGCCATAGCATCTCCGAGGTAGCGATGAAGTGGGCATTTTCCCGTACGACCATTTCACGAATGTTCCGTGAATATCAGCAGTCCTGTAAAACATCAAATCTCCGAAATCGCTGCGGCCAGAGAAAGACCCTGCACGAACGGGACCAACGACAACTGAAGAGAATCGTTCAACGTAACAGCAGTGTAACACTTCTGCAGATTGCTGCAGATTTCCATGCTGGGCCATCAAAAAGTGTCAGCGTGCGAACCATGCAACGAAATATCATCACTATAGGCTTTCGGAGCCGAAGGCCCACTCGTGTATGCTTGATGACTACATGACACAAAGTTTCACCCATCTCCTGGGCCCGTCAACACCGACATTGGACTGTTGATGATTGGAAACACATTGCCTCAAAGTGTATCGAGCAGATGGAGGTGTACGGGTATGGTGACAACCTCATGAACCCAAGGACCCTGCATGTCAGCAGGGGATTGTTCAAGCTGGTGGAGGCTCTGCAATGGTATGGGGCGTAATCAGTTGTAGTCATATGGGATCCCTGATACGTTTAGATACGACTCTGACACGTGACACGTACGTAAGCATCCTGTCTGGTCACTTGCACCTATTCATGTCCATTGTGCAATTCCGGTGAATTTGGGCAATTTCAGCAGAACAATGCGACACCCCACACGTCCTGTATTGCTACAGAGTAGCTCCAGGAACACTCTTCTGAGTTTAAACACTTCCCCTGGCCACCAGACTCCCAAGGCTTGATTATTATTTAGCATTTCTGGGATGCCTTACAACGTGCTGTTCAGAAGGTATTTCCACCTCTTCGTATTCTAACGGATTTATGGGCAACACTGCAGGATTCATGGTGTCATTTTCCTGCAGCACCAGTTCAGACATTAGTGGAGTCCATGCAATGTCATGTCGCGGCACTTTTGTGTGCTCGCGAGGGCCCTACACGATGTTAGGCTTGTGTAACAGTTTCTTTGGCTCTTCAGTGTAGATGGTGAGCTAGTAATGGTTGGTACCGCGGATGTAAGTTTGACTAAGAGATTATTGATTTCTAATTTATCTGTTCCAGACAAAGATGATTTAAAAAGGACAAGTCTTGAGGCTAGCTATGAGTAACCGAAAGTAGAGCTTTTGCAAAGACTAGTAATGGAGAATGAAGAATTCGAGGACCTATTTGATCCTCGTGGCCTGTTTCCGCAACTCTGATGATGCAACACAGGATCCCAAATGGAAATCAATCACCTGTGCACCGTAAGCCATGTACGGTGCCCCGTCACCTACAACTGGTAATAGAGGAATTCATTAACCAACATTTACACGGTGGTGTTGTCGGGGGAAGTTCAGTTCTAGGTTGTAGGGTGCACCTATAGTGATAGTACTATAGCAAAGGTCGGGTTGAACGAAGAAGTATCTATTCTGCTGTGACTACAGACACCGCAACAGTTGTATAAGCAGTCGCACTTCCAATACGAGAGACCCTAGACTTGGGACAATGAAGGTATTTCTCCACCACAGATCCAAGAAGTAGTGACAGATGACTGACCAAAATCTCGTTACGTTTCCTTGGGGTCATTATCAGTATTGGCGAATGCTTTTTTTTTTAAATTAACCACCAACATTTCAACGGCTATCGAGTGGACTGTTAATGGGACTGAAGCCGAAACAGTGTATACTGTATCAAGGTAATATTATTTTATTTTCTAGGCATGTGAAAGAGCATGTACAACAATTAAGGGAAATTTTTGAGAGATTACTCTTAGCATACCTTCTCTTAGTATAAAGAAGTGTCATTTTCAATTACAAAAGTGAGTTACTTGTGAAATGTAATTAACCAAGGTGGAATAAGAACGGATCCAAGATTAGCCATCGCTGTACGGTTTTCCATTACCTCAAACAGGCAAGGAATTACACCACCATTCAAGACAGTGTATTGTGTAAGACAACAAGGCTGTATGCTTGAGTAGTTGTTCCTGTCAAGCTGGAAGATGCACTGAAGCACTGAAGCAAGTACATGATCACGTGTTATCTGGTCATGGAAGGCGGAGAACCTGGACCATGGAGTAACGTGCAGCTGCTGACAGCAAGATGACGCCTTCGACTGTTGTGCTGATTGTGACAAACGAAGTTGTTATTATTCTTTCGCTTACTTTGACTCTATGGTTGCCACCCATCTGGTTTTATGTACCTACTGCCCTGTCAACCATCCTCCAATGTCAACATAAACCTGCTGTGAGATCAATAAACACTCGAGCCAACCTGACCCCCTACACTGTGCAGCTGGGAGTCAACAAAATATTTTGGCAGTTGGAGGAAGAAGTTGCTGGTTGAAATTTCGTCATAAGATTTCATAGATTGAAAAGACGCGTTGATTTTAATGATTGCCACCCAAACTCGTTTATCATTTCCGTTACAGTCTCTCCCCTATTTCACAATAATACAAAAGAAGACGCTCTTGCTTGAATTTTTCTGGTTCTTCTAAGTTTTCTGCCTACTGTTTCGCCTTCCCTACAACACTTTCTAAGTGATCGCTCGAATTTAAATTATTCGTAATTGTAGGTATTTAGAAGAATCAGAAAGTTTTAAATTTGTGTGTATTGTTGTGTAACCAAAACTTAATGTAATTTTTTTAGTGCTCGTATGGAGGACGTCATACTTTTTATTATTTCGTTCAGCTACGACTTTTTACACCATGCACATACGTTATGAGTAAATAGTTTTGCAATTCGCTTTGAACTTGATGGTGAATAATGGTGAAAACAGCTTCATCTGCAAACAATCTAAGCGGGCTGCTCAGATTTCCTCTTACTGCGTTATGGGCCATTGAAGGTACTTCGGAAATAAAGCACATATGATAAACCGTTGAAAATGTTTTATGTAAATCAGTTCCTGATGAATACAACTAATAGTTAAGTCAGCAAACAACAAGGTCTTGAATTTACTAAGTGGGATAAAAGTACTGATATTCTGTTCAAAGTCCTACATCTACATCTACATGGATACTCAGACAATGACTTGAATGCCTGGCAGAGGGTTCACTGAACCATCTTCACAATAATTTTCTATTATTCCACTCTCGAATAGCATGCGGGGAAACCGAGCACCTACATTTTTCCATGCGAGGGTGATGACCGTTTCTCTCTGTGCAGGTCGGCGTCAACAAAATATTTTCGCTTTCTGAAAAGAAAGTTGGCGATTGAAATTTCGTGAGAAGATCCCGCCACAACGAGAAATGGCTTTGTTTTAACGGTGCCTGTCCGGAATCCTGTATAATGTCCGTGACACTCTCTCCCCCACTTTCCTCGATAATAAAGAACGTGCTCCTCTTCTTCGAACTTTCTCGATGTACTCCGTTAATCTTATCTGCGCAGAGGTCGGGGGGGGGGGGGGGGGTAGTATACGTAGTCTCTTAAATAGATCTGTTGCATCTTCTAAGTGTTCTGCCAACAAACTGCAGTATTTGGTTCGCCTTCCAGTGTTCTTTCCACTTCAAGTTCAAGTTGTTCGTAATTGTAATTCCTAGGTACGCAACTCGAGCATTTTTTTGTTCGCTGACATAACTAGTAGGGATTCTGCATTAGGATTTAATGACTCGTCAAATGTGGGGGTAGTGTAGCCGGAGAAGAAACTCGAGTTGGCGAAGCATACTGAAGAAAACCGACTGTGTTGTCCTTGAAAAAAGAGCTGTCGTGTCATTTGCCTTAGGCGATTTACGGAAACCACGAAACATTGGATATGTATGGCCGGACAGAACTTTGTACCCTGCGTTAATCAGTGCGCCAACTGACTCTGGTTATGTATACACATATATTCATTTGATGTCCCATACGATCTTAGAAGCATTCGTTGCTGTGGTAAACA
Source organism: Schistocerca cancellata (assembly GCF_023864275.1). Lineage (NCBI taxonomy): Eukaryota > Metazoa > Arthropoda > Insecta > Orthoptera > Acrididae > Schistocerca > Schistocerca cancellata. The sequence goes on along the minus strand of NC_064631.1, from coordinate 267,848,591 downwards.
TGAATGGTGTTTTCGGAATCGATGGTGGTTGGTACGGAAGAGTTCATTCCGTTCGAAATACTTCATTACGCGTAAGCTCGGAGTAAGTTCTAAGTCCTTCCAATATGTCTGATCTCAAATTAGGTTCTAACATCATACAATAGATTCCCTGAAATACATGGACGGTTCTTCAGTATATCACTTCCGCTACCCTTCTTTAAGAATAGTGTGATCTATACTATCTTTCATCCACTGGCAACAGTTCTTTGTTCAGGGAATCATGATATATTATGGTTAAAAAGGGACAAGCTGCAAATTCCAAATAGAAACTTGCAGTGATTCGGTGGGAACCTGAACAACTTCAAGCAGTTTCAGCGGTTTCTCAACGTTATTGACATTCAGTGGTTCGAGACTTAAAATGAGGCAGTAAACCTGAATGTTTGGAAGGGAACATTCGAAACCGATCTCTGATTTCCTCAACTACGATCCCTCTGTTATCCTCGAGGGCCTGGGCACTAGATTTGGTGCCACAGACAGCGTTAACTTTTATTTGCGTTTTATGACTGGTCTATCAATAAACTGTGGCATTATAGTTATAGAAGGATTCATTAACTATCTTTTGTCAGCTAAACGCGTTTCGTTTAGCATCTCTCTGTGGATAGCTCTATGCTTTTCTAGAGAATCAGTATTCGCTGTTTCTTCAGAAATATATAAGACGAGCTTTTCCTTTGGAGTTTGCTTATAGAGACTGTATGCCATAAAGTGTTTCCCGCTTCATCAACTACTCCGCGGGGTACATATCTGTCCAGTGCTCGGTCGACTACTCTTTTATACTTGATCCATAGTTACAGAAAATACTATTTCCCTTAGATACATGTTTGTAGTAATGAGCTAAAATTTCTATTTCGATAGTTATCTTTCGTAGTTTGGATATCCCTGTTGTTAGATGGTTCAAATGGCTCTGAGCACTATGGGACTTAACTTCTGAGGTCATCAGTCCCCTAGAACTTAGAACTACTTAAACCTAACTAACCTAAGGACATCACACACATCCATGCCCGAGGCAGGATTCGAACCTGCGACCGTAGCGGTCGCGTGGTTCCAGACTGTAGCGCCTTTAACCGCTTGGCCACCACGGCCGGCCCTGTTGTTAGAACTACCTGATGATCACTGATAGTGATTTCAATGTGGACAGCTTCATAGAGATCAGGTTTATTTGTTGCCGTTAGATGAAATGTATTTCCGTCGTGAGAAGGCTTCCGGGCTCTATCAACTCCAATGTACCATCACCGACAATGTGCTGTGACCTTCAAAAATGGTTCAAATGGCTCTGAGCACTGTGGGACTTAACTTCTGAGGTCATTAGTCCCCTAGAACTTAGAACTACTTAAACCTAACTAACCTAAGGACATCACACACACCCATGCCCGAGGCAGGATTCGAACCTGCGACCGTAGCAGTCGCGCGGTTCCGGACTGTAGTGCTGTGACCTCTAATAGTACTATAATTAGTAAGCACTCGTGTGATCAAAACAACATTGGGCCAAGGGCAGCTCTATCTTTTCACTATTCGCTGGAACTTTTTCACAAACGTTAAGCTTTCCTTTCTCATATTGCTGCCAAGCATCATACGTAGTTGGAATACTTTGTTCTATGTAACCACAATAGGTGTATTTGTAGCAACAAGTCTCATGTGACTCACACTGTATGTACTAACGAAAACCATCAAGACTCAAAATAAGATACAGAGAATGCACGCTATTGGATGTAAAACCAGCATCCTGCTCTTCAGTCTTCCCTTTTGTGTTGACATTGACTCTCTCAGTGTACATGAAAACAAACACACACTCTCAGGCCGAGCTGCTTACGAACATAGAAGAATCGAGTGCTTGCCTAAGAGCCAAGTAATACAACCTGAAGCCCGCCCGCATCGGCGCAAGCAACGAGAGCAACATAAGGGCAGAGTCAAGGTGAGTGAGAACGGTATTAAAAAAACTGTGGGCGTTACGAAACTTACTAGATGCGGTTGGCTTTACTGCGGTCGAGCTTGCGTAACGCGGAAGCGAATTTTCTGGTAAATCCAGTCCCTCCTCAGAATACTGGTCAAAACATTCCAACGAGAAAGGCACCCAAAGCTGTTCTTGAGAATTATGAATAATCTGCATAAAGAAACGTACTTTCAGCAATACACGAGCAAAGCACGTTATTATGAGAGTGCCATCATGAATCAAATCGTAATTGTGGATCATTCTGGGACAGCAGGGTACTCTGAATGAAAATTATAATAATCAATTCGACACTAATTTGTAACAAATATCCAAGTTGATAATTTTAACTTAATTTCAAGAGAAAATATATGTATCATTAAGAACAGCATGCAGCCGCTAATTAGCCTTAAATCTTTACTTAAATACACCACAAATCTTTTATACAAGAAAAAGACAACTTCGAATGGCTTGTTAGGCTCCAGTATTCAAGCATCCTACTATATAGAGTGAGGCATTTGAAACTGTTTGTCGGAATATTTGGCGAAATACATATCGGATTTAAAAAAAGTAATAAACGTTGTTCACCTCGAAAAGGGACATCCATTAACATAGCGCTCGACCCCCTTGCATTTTCCCGGGGACGGGAAGGGGCGTGACTCTGAAATCTTAAATAGGAATCCATATTTTTACTTCAACTAGGATTGTCCATGAAATAAGTAACTTTTTTTTGTGAAACATTTAATTCGTTTCATGATAGGTGGCGCTGTAATCTGCAAATATGGAAATGAAATGACACTTGTAGCAAAACGGTACTATCTCAAAAAAATACGCATCCGATTAAGACAAGCGAAGAACTATTTTTGATACTTTGGACAATGCTATCATGTGACACCTCCCACAATCGAATGAAGCACAGACCGTGGTCATGCGCTGAGTCCGCGGTCAGACTGTGCATGTTACTTCAGTGATTCGGAGTGTACACATCTCATGGTAATGTTAGCCATTCAAACAGGGTCGATATCATTACCACGTACTTTGAGGCTCATAGAAATGTTGACGACGCTCGTCAAAGGTATGCTACTCCGTTCCTTGGTATGAATGTTAAGTCTGCAACGACGTTTCGCAGTATAGTCCACCTGTTTACTGAAACGGGAAGTGTTAAATCTAGAGAAAGAGTCCGACAACGGCCTGTGACAAACGACAATTATACAGTGAATGTTTTAGCTGCGGATGATGCACATACCCACATTAGTTCGCGGTAAGGTTCAGGAATTTCGCAAAGAAATGTTCTACGCATACTGCATGCACACAACTGGCATCCATTTCATTTATCGCTGTATCAAGAACCCTATGGTGACAATTTTCGCAATCGCCTGAATTTCTGCAACCGAATACAGGAACAACTGGCAGTCAATGATAATTTCATTTTATAGATACTTTTGTCCGATGAATCAGATTTTACAAACCGTGGTCAAGAGAGTCGACATAATATGCACAATTGGTCAGTGGAGAAACCCCATTAGGTAAGACAAGTTGAACATTAACGCCCATGGAATATCAACGTTTGGTGCGGTGTTTTAGGTACGCAGGTAATTGGGTAACACTTCATAGAAGGTAATCTGACTGGTCAAATGTACAGCGACATTGTTGATAATGTTTTACGCATATTAATGGACTGCGTTCCACTCCAAACTGGACTGGATATGTGGTTTCAACACGAAGGATGCCCAGCGCAATATTCACGACTAGATCGAGAAATTTTGAATCGAGACTATTCAGGTAGATGGATTGGACGAGGAGGCCCTCAAACGTGGCCCGCAAGTTCAACCGATTTCACTTCTGCCGATTTTTTCCTGTGGGGATGGTTAAAAGAGAGTGTGTACCAACAAGCCCCGAAGACATGCGGCAGCGAATTCGTAATCAGTGTACAAACATTTAGCACTGAGACACTAATACAATTAGGATTTTCATTCAGACACAGAGTTCCAATGTGCATTAGAAACAACGGACAACATTTCAAACATTTGCTGCGCTGAAACACTCGTGAGGGGCAACGGGACTCACCAAAATCAAGCATCTCGAAGGGAACATGTTACTACTACGTCCACGTCGTTGTTGCTAGGTACGCTAAATGTAGTCTAACAATGCATTGTGGGAGATTAGACGGTGTCACATGATAGCATTATCCAAACTATCAAATAATGCACTTTGACTTTCCTAATCGGATGAGTGTTTTTGTGAGATATTACCGTTTTGCAACAGTTGCCACACTATGTTCACGTGTGCCGATTACAGCGCCATCTATCATGAAACGAAAGAAATGTTTCATAGCATCCCCCCCACCCCACCTCATCCCTAGGGGGTCGTGGAGGGGAATCGAACGTTGTGTTAATGGATGTCCCTCTTCAAGGTGAACAACGTTTACTACCATTTTTTTAATTCGATATATATTTCGCAAAATATTCCGATAAACAGTTTTAATTGCCTCACCCTGTAGATCACTATTCGTGTGGTGGCTTGTTACGAACAGAAAGAATGTTCAGAAGATGGTAAAATATATTTATATCGGTCTTACAAATCATTAAAAGTTGTGTTTATGAATAATGTATGTGGGAAACGCTACAGAAGCTCGAAACTGTCATGCCTCGAGATAGTTTGTTTCTATAATGAATTCTCCGTAAATGCCCTGCTATTGCTATTGTACAAAATGGTTCAGATGGCTCTGAGCACTATGGGACTTAACTGCTGTGGTCATCAGTCCCCTAGAACTTAGAACTACTTAAACCTAACCAACCTAAGGACATCAGACACATCCATGCCCGAGGCAGGATTCGAACCTGCGACCGTAGCGGTCGCGCGGTTCCAGACAGTAGCGCCTAGAACCGCTCGGCCACTCCGGCCGGTGCTACTGTAAAATCTAATTAGGTAAAAAGTAAGGAGCACCATTGCCATAATATCAGAACAACAAGATGAAAAACAACTATACCTGTTGAAAAATGACATGAAGAAAACACATCACATACAATGAACCGCGGTGGTGGTCAGTTGTAAACGTTGTGCAGACAGCGCCCGAAGCTAGTGCGCTGGTGCAACACTCAGGATTTCAGATTCGAATCTCGGTAAAGGATGGAATTTTCACCGCTAGTATATACCGCTAGTATAGAGATAGACGGGTAAAGATCCTGTAAACGTCACTGTCCTAAATAAAACCAGAAACCTATCCACTGTGTCTCACGGAAGAAGAGTAACCAGAGTAATCACATATAGTGTTATAGCAGACGTCAGTTATAGTTAATACAGTGCACAGATTTATTTTCTAACCTACAGCTTAAGTCGTTTCACATCCTCAAGATTATTCGTTTTTGTGAGCTCCGCGGCCCACGATGAATGAATGGATGGATGAGCGAAGGAATGATTAGTGCCGTGATTCATCTGTTGGAGTGGCACATTAAGCCCGGCGGCCTCCTCGGTTCTGTTTGCCGGAACCGCTTTTCATATTTCTCTTCTCTCATCATTTTCTCACCACTCATCACACTGACAGGTATGCAACACCTTACACTTCACGAAGGAAGTTGCTCTTGAGTGAAAATAAAGAGAGTCTCTCCTATTAATCTCTGGCAGATATCCCAGCCATATGACGGATGTTGTCTCAGTATATTCATCAGTAAAGACACTTGATGCAGATACCTAATATACCTAAAAAACAATCAAAAACATAACATAGCTACAGATTCTGTGGTCAATAACTACATTAATCAAAACATACTGGTATGTATCATCAGATAGGATATATGTCGCTGAAATGACCTTCTTAAGACAAATTGGTTACATTACAGTACAAAGATAATTAGAAAACAGAACTGTACACGATCTCTGATGTTGATGACTGGACATGTTATGAAGCTCATATGGGCAGCAATCAGAACTTTTTAACATCTTTTCATGGAAACAAAGAGGACTTCTATATGCTTTTGGAAATCATCCCGCCAAGTTCTGTGTATATGAGTCTACGAATTATCGATAGCGATTGCTCAAGGACCGTGATAAACAAGTGGTTTGTGAGTAGTATTCTGTATATGTTTTCTGGAAAACAGGTCAAACAAACCTTACGAAACAGGGAAGCAATGATATCCTTTCTCGAATTAAGTCCTGTTGAAACATGATACATGAAGTTTTCTGTTGGCTGGGCAATACCGGCGTTCGGAACCTGCCTTAATGTGTCAGTTGTTTTTCAGACAGCCCTAAATATGTACGAGTCTAAAATAACAGTCGTATCTAATGACACCCCAAAAGATGAGACTGAGTATTTGTTATTCTGCGCAAATGTGCTGGCTACCAAATTAGTGTACAGTCTATTTCGGCGAATATCCCGGTCTGTGATCAAACGTCGGGATCCAGTTACCATTGCGTTACCATGCAATCCCATTTCATTTTTACGAATCATGTTGGCACAGAGTGTACTTTTACACTTCGTTTGACAGCTTAACTGTCTGACTGCACGATAAAGCTGTACTTACCGACCATGCGGAGTGTTTCTGGGAATGTATTTGCGCCATGTCTCTATACTCACGACTATGTCTTTGTCGTATACGTTTCTACAATTCGCAATGCTTTGCGGTCTGTTCATGGTCTTTACATGAAAGAAGCGAAGCGCAATCTCAGAGGGCAAGCGACTGTGTTTGGTTTACATAGGAGGTGAAAGATGTTGTCAGGGTACCTGGCAGTGATACACGAAATACAAAAGTAAGTGCTGTTTTGCTTGCATTAATCCCAGTATCGAGTGCACATCTCGACGAACGTATCATGAATTGTCTCTTGTCCAAGCCATCCGATAGCAATTCAGAATGTATTAGTTACCAGCATCCTGTTGAATGCGACCATTGTTGTGCTGCAGCGATGAAGTAAGAAAGTACAGCTATTCACACGCCACATTAAATCTGTGATAAATCGAAATTCGAGCTCCCTCTGCTGTTGAGAACAATAACTGATTTTTGTACAGTTTGATCTAAGACCTAGTTTTTAACCATAGATTTCAGGACATTAGTGCAACAGTCTACCGATATTTATTTTTTATTTTACCCACATAGTAGCGCGAATTTTTTAGATTCGAGCTCAATATTTTCAGCTAAATTCTAGTGATCAGGATATGAGACCGTGGAGTTCCCTACTGGCAATGTTCTGGACGGGATTAACAGCTCTCACATTTTCCTTGGAATCAACGGAAACCAGTAGAAGTATCAATCGAAATCGGAATTTAGAACAATAATCAGTTTCTTTCTGGATCAATATGTCTCATCGACAAAAGCAAGCATCTAGTGTGTATATAATCATCGGTTTGTGTATGTAACGTAGTTTTGGCATACAATTTACTTGGCATGTATAGCAATGTATCTCTCACTTTTAGACTATACTTATACTCTTGTTTCCTACCCATAAAAGTAGAATGAACTGTTCTTTTGACTCATAAGGGAGTCTGGGTCTTTTCAATCACATATCAAGAAAGCTGGTAGTGTCATTGAAGTTGTTACAGTTGGGTGTATTTCGGAAGTGTAGTCGCAACAAAAATTTGGTTGAGCCTAGATGTCGTGTGTCTGCACAAAGCGCAGCTGAAATTGCTAATTATTAAATTGTGGTAAGTCAATGATTACCACATTAATTCTTGTGGTTTCCAGCGTGTCTGCTTTCAGAAATTAACTATCACTGGCGCGCCAGGCAATGTTCGATTACTGAGTGAGGCACTCTTTTTCCATTCATCACTTAAAACATTCGGATTAATAGACGTAGTCGATACTTCTAACGTTTCCTCTCCGACTGCGGAAGACATATCACCTCTGAAGATGTCTCCCAAAGCCGGGGATGAAATGTTTAGAGACTGTTTTATACATCGACTATGGCCTGTTAGCCCGATAGTTTTAAGTGATGTCAGGACCAGCCGTGAAAGCTTACACTGTATGATCTTTTTCCATTGTTTTAATAAGCAATCGAATTGCTCCACCTCTGAAATGTAATGACGTCTTGTCAATAAGATGATTTTCATCCATTTATAACAATAAATTGCACACCATGTTTCTAAAGTATCCTTTAATCAAATGCGTCTTTACCATTACTCCTTCACGACACTAAAAGTGCAAACACCTTCACAAAACGTGCTGTTTATAGGATATTTAAAGTTTAATTGGGAAAATATAATACACTTTAACTTGTCCTCTGTTATGAGTAGATATGAAAATGGATATCACTTGTAGCAATGTGATTTGTCCACTAATCGTGGATATTTTCTATAGATAAATAATGAAATCTAAATATAAATACAGCCACTGATTTACAATTTAGCCTCAGATTTACAAATACTGATGTGACGGGTAACATGCACTCAGTGTGATGCCGAAAGTTGACCTCGAGGATAATAGGTGTCATGTATAATTTTGGTATCTGAATTTTTGGTATCTGAATCGATTGTGAGCGAGCAGCGATGTTGTAAGCTGTATTGTAGAGCACTTGCCCGCGAAAGGCAAAGGTCCCGAGTTCGAGCCTCGGTCCGGCACACAGTTTTAATCTGCCAGAAAGTTTCATATCAGCGCACACTCACTGCAGAGTGAAACTTTCATTCTGGAAACATCCCTCAGGCTGTGGCTAAGCCGTGTCGCCGCAATATCCTTTCTTTCAGGAGTGCTAGTTCTGAAAGGATCGCAGGAGAGCTTCTGTAAAGTTTGGAAGGTAGGAGACGAGGTACTGGCAGAAGTAAAGCTGTGAGGACGAGTCGTGAGTGGTGCTTGGGTAGCTCCGTTGGTAGAGCACTTGCCCGCGAAAGGCAAAGGTTCCGAGTTCGAGTCTCGGTCCGGCACACAGTTTTAATCTGCCAGGAAGTTTTGTATTGCAGAAGTTAAGCTAGTCTCTGTGAGTTGCGCGAGGGCGCAGTGGAGCATTCAATGTTAAGCTTTGGTAGAAAGAGGCTATAAAAGACTGCAGCAGAATATCTTTAGCTGTGTTAGAGTGAGGAAGCTGACAATGTTAATCTGCGTTAAAGTGAGGAAGCAATGGCAAGATTATATATGAAATTTAAAGTCTCAATTTAACAATGAATTTTTTTGTGAAGGAGGAAGTCTGATGGAACATCAGGTAAATGTTGTAATTATTTATTTTTTATTTTATTTACTTTTTTTTACTATTGCTGCGTCATCGAATTAGCTTGGTTATTGTACTGAATGTTGCTAGATTCGAGAGATAGAAAGTGTGTTGTTTGGATGTTAAGAAGTTCATTAAATTTAAAATCCTTCTTGAGCACTTTTTCACAGTATACAAAAAATTTTGTGTTGTCATTTATGTACATATTCCATTTTCTTACCAATATTTCTCTTACATTTCTTTTTAATGGATCATCCAACCAAGTCTGTTCGAAAAACAGTTCGATTTGCAAATAACAGAGAACTCATTGTACAACCCTCCGCGAACCCTCGCCGCAACCACACACACATTCACAGAAACACACACACACGCACACACACACACACACACACACACACACACACACACATACACACCTCATGGCGGAAACTGTGATTTGTATTCTCGCAGGCGAATGGTCATAAAGGTGCTTTTGTCGCAGATCAATAACGAGTAACTTCCTGCTTCACCATTTCCCATCCATATTCAACTGGCGAGTGATCTGGTGATCTCGCTGGCCAGGACAGTTGATGTACACCACGAAGAGCACACAGCATCGCAGTAGCCATATGTGGGAGTATGTCACCTTTCTGCCGAAGAAATGGCTGTATCACGGGGATAGTCACCTGCGCAATGTAGCGGCTAGTGCCTACACTGTCCTGCAGAAAGATCAAGTCTGACCGCGAGTTTTAACTGGTGAATGTTCAAATGTATGTGAATTCCTAAAGGACCAAACTGCTGAGGTCATCGGTCCCTAAACTTACACATTACTTAAAATAAAAATTATACTAAGAACAACATACACACACCCATGCCCGAGGGAGGACTCGAACCTCCGGTGGGAGGGGCCGCGCAATCCGTGACATGGCGCCTCAAACCTCTTTAACTGGTGCCCCCCACATCATGAAGCGTCTACGCCATACACGTGTAAGTCCCTCGGTCGTATACAGAGAGAACCTACTCTCATCACAGAAGACAACAGAGTGCCATTCCACTCTCAAGCCACCTCTTTCACCACTTCAGAGTAGCCATGATCGCCAGTGTCGTGCTGTCAGTGGTAGCTTGGACAAAGACAAACCCCATCGTAATCCTGCTGCAGGCAGACTGTTGAAAAAATGTTCAAATGTGTGTGAAATCTTATGCGACTTAACTGCTTAAGTCATCAGTACCTAAGCTTACACACTACTTAACCTAAATTATCCTACGGACAAACACACACACCCACGCCCGAGGGAGGACTCGAACCTCCGCCGGGGCCAGCCGCACCAGACTGTTGCCAGTGGTCCCTGATGATACAGCAGATGCAATATGTGCCCATATTTCGTTCCTGGATGATATTCGGTCGGCCACTGCAGCTCACAATACGTCGATCTTGACGGGCATCTGCATTACGCGGACGTTCCTACCGCGTCTACAGGTGTCGTACTGGTCCACAAACCAGTGTTGAAACTCTCGTCACACCATTGATACCTTGTGCCCAAGACTTGGAACACTAACGCCCATAAATCTTTCCACGGTCCCACAACATCGACACCATTCAAATGGCTGTGGTGTTGAACAGGAGTACGTACTTGTGGATGGAGTGTGGTCGTACCCAGGAATGAATGTTCGCCTTTAAACTCAGCACAGCTATGTAAACTGACCGTGAAGGGAGGAGATATGAAAGGAAAGGGAAGGAAATATACACGTCAGCTTCATCAGCACTTCATGCCGAATCGGCGGTGTTGAGTGAAAATGTGCACTGGACCGGGATTCTAATCCGAGATCTCCTGCTTATTAGGCAGTTGCAACGGTGACGAGTGAAAATGTGTACTTGAAACGTCCCCTTAGAACAATTTATACATGACTGTGCTTAAACTGACACACAATATTTTTAGCGCAACGCAATCTGACTTTCAAAAATCCCTACAAAAGAACGGCCCTGACTAACATTAACCTATACCTTTCACAAACCACTTACCTCACCAAAAATCTTCGTTACTCGAACTACTGCAATACAGCGAGCGCCACTACTGCCGGCTAAATAAAAGATTCAAACTACTGAAGGCACTAACTACTGATAGGCATAGTTAGCAAATGAAAGATTTTAACAGAGAACAAACAATGTATTTACCTTAATAATCATACAAATGTCAAAACTCCGCCATTTCTCTCCCCACATCCACCACTGCTGGCGGCTCACCTCCAACTGCGCAACGCTACGCGCTGTTCACATCCAGCTGCCGCTGCCCAACACTACAATGGCAGACAACAATGCAAACTAGCCACAGACTGCACACAGCACAGCCAGTGATTTTCATACCGAGCGCTACGTAACGTTGCCGATAAGAAAACATAAACAGCCTACTTACATAGCCCCCATGCTCATCATCATCATCATAATCATCATTTAAGACTGATTATGCCTTTCAGCGTTCAGTCTGGAGCATAGCCCCCCTTATACAGTTCCTCCATGATCCCCTATTCAGTGCTAACTTTGGTGCCTCTACTGATGTTAAACCTATTACTTCAAAATCATTCTTAACCGAATCCAGGTACCTTCTCCTCGGTCTGCCCCGACTCCTCCTACCCTCTACTGATGAATCCATGAGTCTCTTGGGTAACCATGCTTCTCCCATGCGTGTAACATGACCCCACCATCTAAGCCTGTTCGCCCTGACTGCTCCATCTATAGAGTTCATCCCAGTTTTTCTTTGATTTCTTCATTGTGGACACCCTCCTGCCATTGTTCCCATCTACTAGTACCTGCAATCATCCTAGCTACTTTCATATCCGTAACTTCAACCTTGTTGATAAGGTAGCCTGAATCCACCCAGCTTTCGCTCCCATACAACAAAGTTGGTCGAAAGATTGAACGGTGCACAGATAACTTAGTCTTGGTACTGACTTCCTTCTTGCAGAAGAGAGTAGATCGTAGCTGAGCGCTCACTGCATTAGCTTTGCTACACCTCGCTTCCAGTTCTTTCACTATGTTGCCATCCTGTGAGAATATGCATCCTAAGTACATGAAACCGTCCACCTGTTCTAACTTTGTTCCTCCTATTTGGCACTCCATCCGTTTATCTTTCTTTCCCACTGACATTACTTTCGTTTTGGAGATGCTAATCTTCATACCATAGTCCTTACATTTCTGATCTAGCTCTGAAATATTACTTTGCAAACTTTCAATCGAATCTGCCATCACAACTAAGTCATCCGCATATGCAAGACTGCTTATTTTGTGTTCACATATCTTAATCTCACCCAGCCAGTCTATTGTTTTCAACATATGATCCATAAATAATATGAACAACAGTGGAGACAGGTTGCAGCCTTGTCTTACCCCTGAAACTACTCTGAACCATGAACTCAATTTACCGTCAACTCTAACTGCTGCCTGACTATCCATGTAAAGACCTTTAATTGCTTGCAAAAGTTTGCCTCCTATTCCATAATCTTGTAGAACACACAATAACTTCCTCCTAGGAACCCGGTCATATGCCTTTTCTAGATCTATAAAGCATAGATACAATTCCCTGTTCCACTCATAACACTTCTCCATTATTTGCCGTAAGCTAAAGATCTGGTCCTGACAACCTCTAAGAGGCCTAAACCCACACTGATTTTCACCCAATTGGTCCTCAACTAATACTCGCACTTTCCTTTCAACAATACCTGAGAAGATTTTACCCACAACGCTGATTAAAGAGATACCTCTGTAGTTGTTACAATCTTTTCTGTTTCCATGTTTAAAGATTGGTGTGATTACTGCTTTTGTCCAGTCTGATGGAACCTGTCCCGACTCCCAGGCCATTTCAATTATCCTGTGTAGCCATTTAAGACCTGACATTCCACTGTATTTGATGAGTTCCGACTTAATTTCATCCACCCCAGCCGCTTTATTGCACTGCAATCTATTGACCATTTTTTCAACTTCCTCAAATGTGATCCTATTTCCATCATCATTCCTATCCCATTCTACCTCGAAATCTGAAACATTACTGATCGCATTTTCACCTACATTGAGCAACTCTTCAAAATATTCCCTCCATCTGCCCAAGGCATCCACAGGATTCACCAGCAGTTTTCCTGACCTGTCCAAAATACTTGTCATTTCCTTCTTACCTCCCTTTCGAAGACTGCTAATTACACTCCAGAATGGTTTTCCAGCAGCTTGACCCATAGTCTCCAACCTGTTTCCAAAGTCTTCCCACGATTTCTTCTTGGATACTGCAATTATCTGTTTGGCTTTGTTTCTTTCTTCAACATAACTTTCTCTGTCTACCTGGGTTGTGGTATGTAGCCATTTTTGATACGCCTTCTTTTTCCTTTTACAGGCTGCCTTGACTGTATCATTCCACCAAGCTGTTTGCTTCATCCTACTTTTACACACTACTGTTCCAAGACATTCTTTAGCCACTTCTAGTACTGTGTCCCTGTACCTTGTCCATTCCTTTTCCAATGACTGTAATTGACTACATTCAACTAACTGGTACCTTTCTGAGATCGCTGTTATGTACGTGTGCCTGATTTCCTTATCCTGTAGTTTCTCCACTCTTATCCTCCTACATATGGACCTGACCTCCTGCACTTTCGGCCTCACAATCCCAATTTCACTGCAGATTAAATAATGATCAGTGTCATCAAAGAATCCCCTGAATACACGTGTGTCCCTCACAGCCTTCCTGAATTCCTGATCTGTTATTATATAGTCAATGACAGATCTGGTTCCCCTGCATTCCCAAGTATACCGGTGAATGTTCTTATGTTTAAAATGCTCCCCACAAAAAATTTTACAAATTGTTTTGGGCAGTGGCCAATAATGATTTGAAAAATTTTTTCATAATTACAATAACAAAGATATCAAATGCACACACTTATTGATACAATGTTGGTCAAAAGCTAAAATTTTCTCACAGCCCATAAAGATAGTCCTGATCATTCAATATAATAGTAATTACAGTTTTTTTTACAAAGTATCATTAGTAAAAGAAATTGCACACAGAAGTAGTGGATTTCCATTCAGTCTTGAAGAAGTAGTGTTGTCCTTCCAACGGAAAGACAGTGCTGACTCTTGACATGCAGACAAGTAATGGGCCACAACAGAGCAAACCCACAGCAGAGTCAGTCGAAATTTTGAAGAATATTGGTAGGTTGGTCATCACAGAGAAGACCCACTGTAGTCCTGGTAGAGATTGTGGTATTGGTGGGCCACCAGAGGTGCAGACCCACTGCAGTCCTTGTAGAAATAATGGTACTGGTGAGTCAGCAAAGGTGTAGACCCACTGTAGTCCTTGTAGAATTAATGGTATTGGTGGGTCATCAAAGATGCAGACCCACTGTAGTCCTTGTAGAGATGGCAAGCAGCCATCTGTTGTGACTGTGCAGGTGCACAATCACCATTGAAGAGTCTTGCAGATAATATAGCAAGTCCATAACCACCACTTGTGCACTCACAAAGTTTTTGGAATTGTCTTTAGAACCAGCAATGCTGTTATCCAGTCCCTTGCTGAATTATTAACACACGTGCAAACACTAAGAGTCCCTACTTCTCACATATTGTCCATATACTATGACCAACAGAAACGTGTGCAGTGAAATGGAACTTACAAGTTAATAATATGATGAGCTGGTGTCAATTACAGTTTTATAACATAAGAATACAATAACAAAGGTACAAAATACATCATTAAAGAACATAACAATACAGATAACATTTGTAGTACAGGCTTTACAAAAGAATCGAAATAACATATACAACGGTGTTACAGGAACTATGACATGAGTACATACATAAAAGATCAGAATAACTTTCGAAACATCAAGTTCACACATGAGCACTAAAAAATAACACAATAAATAATGTATAAACATCTTTACAAAGAAAATAACATATTATCAGAAAAATTCTACAACATAACTCTTATTAGCTAAACACATTAAGACAGGAAAAACACAAATTCACATAGTGTAATAACACAAAAATACAGGACAGGGTTTGTTTTCAGTGTGACATTTGGTACTGCAGTCCACCCCAAAACTTCATTCCATATATCTTTCCTCTTACTTCAACATTTGTTTCCACCAAAAAAATTCTATCCAAGCATGCTTTCTGTATTTATATGTTCATACATTTATTACCTCATTATTTATTTTCCATCATCTTACCTCATCATTTATTTCCAAGAAAATCCTACCTAAACCTGTTGTCCCTAAACCCTACTTTTTTGGTTCACATCCTCTTTCAAAATACTTTTTTTGGCCACACCATTTTCTTATAGCTTCTCAATGCATTTCTTCCAATTCATCATAGTTAGTTTCTTATATAGTCTACCCCCTCTTAAGCTAACTTAAATCTACTGAGCTCAGATGCTGAACTAAGGGACGAGGCAATGCAGCAGCACAAAACAATTAACACGAACAGCAATGACAAAAAATTCAAATTGGCAAAGTAAGTAACAATATTACAACTAATATGCTTTGTATGAAAATCACTGGCTGTGCTGTGTGCAGTCTGTGGCTAGCTTGCATTGTTGTCTGCCATTGTAGTGTTGGGCAGTTGGCTGTTAACAGCGCGTAGCGTTGAGCAGTTGGAGGTGAGCCGCCAGCAGTGGTGGATGTGGGGAGAGAGATGGCGGAGTTTTGAAATTTGTAAGACTGGATGTCAATTATGAATATTAAGGTAAATACATTGTTTGTTCTCTATTAAAATCTTTCATTTGCTAACTATGCCTATCAGTAGTTAGTGCCTTCAGTAGTTTGAATCTTTTATTTAGCTGGCAGTAGTGGCGCTCGCTGTATTGCAGTAGTTCGAGTAACGAAGATTTTTGGTGAGGTAAGTGATTTGTGAAAGGTACAGGTTAATGTTAGTCAGGGCCATTCCTTTGTAGGGATTTCTGAAAGTCAGATTGCGTTGCGCTAAAAAATATTGTGTGTCAGTTTAAGCACAGTCGTGTATAATTGTTCTAAGGGGACGTTTCATACTGACTGGGAACGATGACGAGTGAAAATGTGTGCTGACTGTGATTCCAACCCGGGATCTTCTACTTATTAGGCAGTTGCTTTAATCACTGTTCCATCCGGACACAGTTATCTCGGCACGTTCCCCAGCTGACTCCATTGCTACCTAGCGCCACCTATACGCAATCTCCATTCACGTCCCCCATGCTCGCTACTTTGAGATTCCCACAGGAGGTCGAACGTAACTGCACATCGCACTGAAGGTGTTGGATTCATTGCCTATTGAGGCGAATCATTTACATGAATGCCTGGTGTCTGAAGCACAGTTACTGCCAGCCGAGTTAAGACAGAGAGCACCTAGACAGGCATCCTGAGCGCCGTTTGATCGCCGATGGCTGTGTGAAATGAGTCACTAACGCTTTAATACTTTAGAATGCACGCATTATGGCCTGATGCCACTGAGCATAGCCTTTGCTGGTGTTATATCTTATCCGGCAGTATATATAATTCGATTCATATACAGGGTGGTCCATTGATCGTGACCAGATGCTACTGGACTACGTGTTCAATGGCAACACTGTGGAATGGATATTATACAAGCGACGAGGAACGAGTGGGGTAGGTATCATTAATCCCTCAAAGCAGTATAAAGAACCACATTATTGTGCGTAATTCACGTCCAGCAAAGTTTGTCTTTGGAAAGCTACACGAAAAACAGTGTGTTGACAAAAGTCATTGCAGGGCACTGCGTTGGTGGAGCTATCTGCATTCACGTGAAAAGGTGTCCAACGTAATAATAGCCGCTCGACGGATACTAAAGAACTTTCACGCGAAATGATAGTTGGAGCTAGACGCGTCGAACATCATGCTTCTGAAATCGTTAGGGAATCCAATATTCCGAGATCTTCAGTTTCAAAACCGTGCCGAGAATAGCAAATTTCAGGCATTACCTCTCACCACGGACAACGCGGTGGCCGACGGCCTTCACTTAACGACCTAGAGCAGCGGCGTTTGCCTAGTGCTGTCAGTGCTAACAAACAAGCAATACTGCGTGAAATAACCGCAGAGATCAATGTGGGGTGCGACGAACGTTTCAGTTCGGATAGTGCGGCGACATTTGGCGTTAATAGGCTATGGCAGCAGACGACCGACGCGAGTGCCTTTGCTACCATCACGACATCGCCTACAGCGCCTCTTCAGGGCTCGTGACCATATCGGTTGAACACTAGACAACTGCAAAACCGTGGCCTGGCCAGACGAGTCCAGATTTCAGTTGGTAAAAGCTTGTGGGACGGTTCGAGTATGGCGCAGACCCCAAGAAGCCATGGGCTCAAGTTGTCAACAAGACAATGTGCAAACTTGTGGTTGCTCCATAAAAGATGTGGACTGTGTTTGCATGGATTGGACTGTGTCCTCTGGTTCTACTGCACCGATCATTGACTGGAAATAGTTATTTTCCAGTACCATTTGCAGCCATTCATTGAATTCATGTTTCCAAACAACAGTGTCATCAGAATGAGATTTTCACTCTGCAGCGGAGTGTGCGCTGATATGAAATTTCTTGGCAGATTAAAACTGTGTGCCCGACCGAGACTCGAACTCGAGACCTTTGCCTTTCGTGGGCAAGTGCTCTACCAAGTGCCCGCGAAAGGCAAAGATCCCGAGTTTGAGTCTCGGCCGGGCACACAGTTTTAATCTGCCAGGAAGTTTCATAACAGTGTCATGTCACTGGGGTACAACTGTTCGCGACTGGTTCGAAGAACAGTCTGGACAATTCGGGCGAATCAATTTGGCCACCCTGTTCATCCGACATGAATTACTTTGAGCATTTATGGGACGTAATGGGGAGATCAGTGCGTGCATAACACCCTGCACCGGCAACGCTTTCGCAATTTTGGACGGCTATAGAACCAGCATGGCTTTTCTGAAGCGGGCTTTCAACGATTTGTTGAGTCCATGTCACGCCGAGCTGCTGCACTACGCCGTGCAAAATGAGGTCCGACACGATATTAGCAGCAATCACATGGCTCGTCACCTCAGTGTAATTACCTAACATTTGGCTAACACCTGTATCATTTTTCAATGACCATTCCTTTAGTTAAATTAGTTTCGTTCTGCAATTGCACGAGAGGAAATCATCTATATTGATTTAGAGAAATTACAAAGAAACCTAAAGCTGTAACACCAGAGGGAGGCTTTGAACGGCATTTCCTCTGAACGCTTTTATACTCATAGTAACTGCATCCATGCTCTTACCTTGTACAACACTCCTCTCAAAACAGTGAAGGGCTCTTTGGATAGACATGATGCCGATTATATTGTTTGTCATCTGCGTGAAGATACATGGTACTCAGAGAGAACCTGTTAGCTGCAAAGCCATGGTGAATGAACTGTGCCAAGTGGAGATGGCAGGAAAGCAGCTGTCACTTTGAACGGAATTATGAAAGGTAGAATAAAGAAAATAAGGGAATCGTACCGTTTGTGAGTATAGAGAGCGGTTTCCATAATCTAAGATGGAATGGGGTGGAATTAACAGAATAGATTACGGAAGAAGCTGATTGTACTCGAGATATATAGATGCCAAGACTAGGAAAAAACAAGAAGGAAAAGAAAGACTGATTTAAAACAAACTAGAGAAACACAATATCACTCAGAAATGTTGAAACCCTTCAGCAACGTTTCAGTTGCTACCTTCGAATGATTCTTCGCTCTAATTGACGAGTAGAATTATAGAAAAAGGGCGTTCATAATTCGAACAAGCGAGGTCGCCTTATAGCACGATTTCTATGTGAGTAGGAGCACTGAGCTGTAGCGTGACCATTTTATGCTCATCAATAAGCTGTCTTCTCATTTCTCACATTAACGGGTATCCTCACTACCAATCTGTCCACTTCAAGCGCCTGCCATAATTTAATAACTATAATACAAGATCAGATACAACGGCGCCTTGGGCTTCATGCCCACAACTAAATATTTCTCCAAGTTCTGCTACATGAAATTTAATGTGTAACGAAACATATCTATTGCACCCACTGGTGAAAACTCAGCACTGCACTGTTTTGGAAATGGCTGTTGATGGCAACTTGGTTCAAGGGATACGCACTAGCTAGTTTTCAGCGACATGAAACAATGATGGCCAGCTATGCCCGGCTCCTAGTTTGTAAGATGCCTCTGCACCTGTACAGCCATCCATAGCCATAATGCATCATTGTCTTTTTTTTTCGTCATCAGTCTTCTGACTAGTTTGATGCGACCCACCACGAATTCCTCTCTTGTCCTAATCTCTTCACCTCCGAGTAGCACCATGGAAGTCATTCCCTCACATCTTAACAGATGTCCTATCATCCTGTCCCTTCTCCTTGTCAGTGTTGTCCACATATCCCTTTCCTCTCCGATTCTGCACAGAATCACCTCTTTCCTTATCTTATCGGTCCACCTAATTTTCAGCATTCGTCTGTAGCATCACATCTCAAATGTTTCGACTCTCTTCTGTTACGGTTTTCCGTCAGTCCATGTTTCACTACCATACAATGCTTTACTCCAGACGTACATTTTCAGAAATTTCTTCTTCAAATTAAGGCCGATATTTGATTTTAGCACAGTTCTCTTGGCCAGGAAGGCCCTTTATCCCATAGCTAGTCTGCTTTTGATGTTCTCCTTGCTCCGTCCGTCACTCTTTAGTTTTCTGCCTATGTAGCAGAATTCCTTATCTTTATCTACTTCGTGAGGATCGATCCTGATATTAAGTTTCTCGCTGTTCTTATTTCTACTACTTCTCATTACCTTCGTATTCATTAGACCGTTCATTCCATTCATCAGATCATGTAATTCTTCTTCACTTTCGCTCACTATAGCAATGTCATCATTGATACCCTTTCACTTTGAATTTTAATTCCACTCCTGAACGTTTCTTTTATTTCTGTCATTGCTACCTCGAAGTACAGATTGAACAGTAAGGGCGAACGACTACATCCTTGTCTTACATCCTTTTTAATACGAGCACGTCGTTCTTGGTCGTTCTCTTATTATTTCCTCGTGGCTGTTGTACATCTTGTGTAGAAGTCACCTCTTCCTATAGATTACCCCTGCTTTTCTCAGAATTTCGAACATCTTGCACCATTTTACTTTGTCGGACACTTTTTCCAGGTCGACAAATCCTATGAATGTGTATTGATTTTTCTTTAGTCTTACTTCCATTATTAACCGAAACGTCAGAATTGCCTCTCTCATGCCTTTACCTTTCCTAAAGCCAAACTGATTGTCATCTAGCGCATCCTCAATTTTCTTTACCATTCTTCTGTATATTATTCTTGCAAGCAACTTGGATGCATGAGCTGTTTAGCTGATTGTACGATAATTCTCACACATGTCAGCTCTTGCCGTCTTCGGAATTGTGTGGATGATGTTTTTCCGAAAGTCAGATGGTATGTCGCCAGACTCATATATTCTGCACACCAACGTGAATAGTCGTTTTGTTGCCACTTCCCCGAACGATTTTAGAAGTTCTGATGGAATGTTATCTATCCCTACTCACTTATTTGCTCTTAAGTCCAAAGCTCTTTTAAATTCTGATTTTAATACCGGGTCCCCAATCTCTTCTAAATCGACTCCTGTTTCTTCTTCTATGGCATCAGACAATTCTTCACCTCATATAGACTTTCAGTGTATTTTTCCCACCTATCCGCTCTCTCGCCTGCATTTAATAATGGAGTTCCCTTTGTACTCTTAATGTTATCACCCTTTCTTTTAATGTCACGGACGGTTGTTTTGACTTTCCTGTATGCTGAGTCAGTCCTACCGACCATCATTTCCTTTTCGATTTCTTCACATTTTTCCTGCGCCCATTTTGCCATAGCTTCCCTGCGCTTTCATTCATTCCACAGCGACTTGTATTTCTGTATTTCTGAGTCTCCCAGAACATTTTTGTACTTCCCCCTTTCATCGATCAGTTGAAGTATTTCTTCTGTTAGCCATGGGTTCTTCGCAGTTACCTTCTTTGTACCTATGTTTTCCTTCCAAACTTCTGTGATGGCCCTGTTTAGGGATGTCAATTTCTCTTCATTTGTACTGCCTACTGAGCTGTTATTGCTGTATATATTGCCTTAGAAAACTTCAAGCGTATCTCGGCATCCCTTAGTACTTCCGTATCCCACTTCTTTGCGTATTGAATCTTCATGATTAATGTCTTAAAGTTCAGCCCACTCTTCATCACTACCATGTTGTGATCTGAGTCTATATCTGCTCCTGGGTACGCCTTACCATCGAGCAGCTGATCCAGTATCTCCCCTACAATCCGGAATGACTCAAACTAAAATCCACTCTGTTCATGGAAACGAACTTTCGGATATTTCCAAATTACCGTACTGGAAGAACTCGGTTCATAAAAAAAGAATCATCCTTCCCAGACTTGTGAAGTAGGCTACGAAAACACCACCTCCACCACAGAGGGCTTCCTACTTTTAGTTCCTAAGAGGGCTGCCGGCCGAATTGTCGATTTCACGAGGTCCAAACAGCTCCACGAAGTTATGTAATGTCTAGTTCTTCCACCCAATCAAAATCAGGAGCAGAATGAAGGTATTTTCATTTTCCGCTTTTAGAACTTTTAGAAGGTGGTGCTTGCTGCCAGACATCTTTGTAGTTTTTCTGGAACCGGTGTTGGGAAACAGCGGCCGTCGTGAGAAATTACTCGACCTTGGGGCGGCCTCTTATGTCAGGCAATTACCCGTTTAGAAGCATTAGGGAAATACTGGCCCACAGACTTCAGTTTGAAGGAAGCCCTGATGACGCAGAGGTGTGTGACCCTCACGCAATAGACGCCGTAAGGCGTGCATCGTAGAGAATGGCTGAATGTTTCCATGTAGAGGAAGAATGGAGGTTTCATAACAGAATAAATAAGAGCAATGGCGTACCTGTGGCCTTGGGGCAGTGTCTTTGATTCATAAAGAAAACATATTCTGTCCCGGGTTCGATATTTTCATTAATAATCAGAATTGGTGGCCGAAGTCTTCCGGCATCAGAAGACATCCTCATTCTGACAACGGCCTTCTCAAAGAGTGCGGAGGAGCGGCAGAGGTTCAGGGCACATTCTTGTCTAGGGGTGGGGAACTGCCCCTGAAGGGGGAATAATCAACAAAGATCAACGACATGAGGATGCAGAAGGCAGTGAAAACCACCGCATTAAAGACACTTAACGTGTACCAACATGTCATGTGGCCTGTAATTGAAGAAGTGTCATCTTTAGCAAAAGATTGCGGAACAGTCCCCTATTCGAATCTCCGGTAGGGACTGCCAACGGGGAGGTTAACCCTGAGAAAAAGATTGAATAAAAATAACATTCTACGAGCCGAGGCGTGGAATGTCAGAAGCTTGAACGTGGTACGGAAACTAGAAAATCGGAAAAGGGAAACGCAAAGGCTCAGTCTAGATATAGTAGGGGTCAGTGAAGTGAAGTGGAAAGAAGACAAGGATTTCTGGTCAGATGAATATAGGTAATATCAACAGCAGCAGAAAATGGTAGAGCGGGAGTGGGATTGGTTATGAATAGGAAAGTAGGGCAGAGAGTGTGTTATAGTGAACAGTTCAGTGATAGGGTCGTTCTTATCAGAATTGACAGAAAATCAACACCGACAACTATCTTTCAGGTGTACATGCCGATGTCGCTAACTGAAGATGAAAGACAGAGAAAGTATGAGAGAGCATTGAAAGGGTAATACAATATGCAAAGGGAGATGAAAATCTAGTGGTCATGAGGGACTGGAATGCAGTTGTAGGGGAAAGAGTAGAAGGAAAGGTTACAACAGACTATGGGCTTTGGATATGAAATGAGAGAGGAGAAAGACTGATGGAGTTTTGTACTAAATTTCAGCTAGTAATAGCGAATAATCTGTTCAAGAATCACAAGAGGGAGAGGTATACATGGAAAAGGCCGGATGATACGGGAAGATTTCAGTTAGAGTACATGATGGTGGGACGGAGATTCCGAAATCATATTCTGGATTGTAAGGCAGATATAGACTCAGATCACAATGTAGTGGTGATGAAGAGAAGGCTGAAGTTTAAGAGATTAGTAAGGAAGAATCAATACGCAAAGAAGTGGGATACGGAAGTACTAAGGACTGACGAAATACGCTTGAAGTTCTGTAAGACTGTAGGTACACAATAATGAATAGTCCAGTAGGCAGTACAGTTGGAGAAGAGTGGACATCTCTGAAAAGTGCAATCACAGAAGCTGGAAAGAAAAACATATGTATAAATAAGATAACTGCAACGAAACCATGGATAACAGCAGAAATGCGTCAACTGATCGATGAAAGAGGGAAGCACAAAAATGTTCAGGGAAATCCAAGAATAGAAAAATACAAGTCGCTGATGAATGAAATAAATTGGAAGTGCAGGGAAGCTAGGACGAAATGGTTGCATGAAAAATGTGAAGAAATCGAATGAGAGATGATAGTTGGAAGGACTGAGTCAGCATATTGGACAGTAGAAACAACCTTCGGTGAAATTAAAAGCAATAGTGGTAACATTAAGAGTGCAACCGGAATTCCATTGTTAAATGCAGAAGAGAGAGCGGATAGGTGGAAATAGTACACCGAAGGCCTCAATGAGGTGGAAGATTTGTCTGAGGTGAAGAAGAAGAAACAGGAGTCGATTTATAACAGATAGGGGACCCAGTACTATAATCAGAATTTCAAAGAGCTTTGGAGGACTTAGGATCAAATAAGTCGAAACGGATCGATAACATTCCACCAGAATTTCTAAAATCATTAGGGGAAGTTGTTGGTGTGCATAATGTATGAGGCTGGCAAGATACCGTCACACTTACGGAAATTTCTCACAATTCCGAAGACTGTAAGAGCTGACAAGTGCGTGAATTATCGCACAATCAACTTAACGGCTTATGAATCCAAGTTGCTGACAAGAATAATACATCGAAGAATGGGAAATAAAATTGAGGATGAGTTAGATGACGACAGTTTGTCTTTAGGAAAGTTAAAGGCACCAGAGAGGCAATTCCAACGTAGCGTTTGATAATAGAAACAAGACTATAGAAAAATCAAGACACGTTGTCGACCTGGAAAAAGCGCTCGACAATGCGAAAAGGTTAAGATGTTCGAAATTCTGAGAAAAATAGGGGTAAGCCATAGGTAGAGAAAGGTAATATACAATATGTACAAGACGCAAGAGGGAATAGTAAGAGTGGACGATCACGAACGAAATGCTCTGATTAAAAAGGGTATAAGACAGGGCTATATAGTCTTTCGCACTTACTGTTCAATCTGTATATCGAAGTAGCAATGATGGAAGTAAAAGAAAGGTTCAGGAGTGGAATTAAAATCCGAAGGGAAAGTGTATCAATGATGCGATTCGCTGATGACATTACTATGCTGAGTGAAAGTGAAGTAGAATTACATGATCTGCTGAATGGAATGGACAGTCTAATGAGTACAAAATATGGACTGGTAGTAAATCGAAGAAAGACGAGACTTGTCCGCAGCTCGTGGTCTAGTGGTCAGGGTTGCTGCCTCTGGATCACGGGATCCCGGGTTCGATTCCCGGTCGGGAACTGGATGTTTGTGTTGCCCTCATCATTTCATCGTCATCGTCATCATATGTGGCAGTGGCCAGAGTGGACTGTGACAAAATTGGAGTGTGTAACAGTTGGGTCTTTGTACGTACGCTGATGACCGCTCAGTTGAGCTCCCCACAAACAAAACACCACCATCTTCGGAGAAAGACGAAAGTAATGAGAAGTAGAAGAAATGAGAAGAGTGGGAAACCTAACATCTGAATTGATGGTCAGGGAGTAGATGAAGGAATTCTGCTACCTAGGCATCAAAATACTCAATGAGGAACAGAGAAAGCAGGACATTCCGACTAGCACTAGCAAAAAGGGCAATCCTGGCCCAGAGAAGTCTACTAGTATCAATCATAGGCCTTTATCTGAGGAAGAAATTTCTGAGAATATACGTTTGGAGCATAGATTGTATGGTAGTGAAACGTGGACTGTGGGAAAACCGGAACAGAAAGAATCGAAGCATCTGAGATGTGGTGCTACAGATGAATGTTGAAAATTAAGTGGACGGATGAGGTAAGGAATGAGGACGTCCTGCGCAGAATCTGAGAGGAAAGAAATATGTGGAAAACACTGACACGAAGAAGGGGCAGTGATAGGACATATATTAAGACGTCAGGAAATGACTTCCATGGTACTAGAGGAAGCTGTAGAGGGCAAAAACTGTAGAGGGTGACAGAGATTGGAAACATCCAGCAGATAATTGAGGTCGTATGTTGCAAGTGCTACTCTGAGATTAAGACTTTGTTGGCACAATAGGGAAATTGTTGGTGGGCCGTATAAAACCAGTCAGAAGACTGATCGAAGAAAAAAAGGTTTCCATGAAAAAAGATGGAGACATCATTTTTCATCACGCGCTCGTACAATGACTGTACTAGCTAAAGTCAATCACTAAGAGGAATACAGGAATATTATAGTCAGTATCATGACACATTTGACATTCATTGCTGGATGAAGGCAGCCCCTTTCAGTTTTCGAACGTTATGGTATTAATTTTGGATGATTCATACTTTCAGACTTTCTAACCTCAACTTCGGGCTTCCGTCAAGTCGTCTGTTAGACTTTTCTTATCTCTGCGAACTTGGTAAGTAATTCCCTCGGTCTGTCTACCAATAGTTAACTGGTTACAAGTTTCGCCCATCCATATTTCAGTTACAGCCATAATTAATACTTCAGTCTGTTATACGATACATTTTTCTGTTTACTTCGTTCTCATGCGTCCTGAAAGGTTTCCACATCAAACGTTCATGTGTTATTGCCATAAGTTAATAGTAATTATACACACCGATTGTCTACGTTTCTTTTCAAGCAAATACGGACCTCCATTTTGAAAAGTCTGTTTAGTTTATCGAAAGTGCATCAGAGAGCTGTGCTCTTCTATTCTTTTCTTCCCCTGTTTTTAGTCGTTATCTTTAATTTCTTTAAATACAGAAAATCATTAAGAGGTTTTGCGATTACTTCTCTTGGCGTTTGCTGCGTACGCATTCTACATTACTGTAGTCTTATTAGAATTGATTTTCGGGTCTGATTTCAAACTTGCTCCACTATATTCTTTTATTTATTGTTGCTGTTTGGCACATATTTCTTGAGCTATGAATGTACACTCAGTGTTGCATCTTGATTAAAAAGAACTGAAATACCAGCCAATATATGCCTCGATAAGACAGCTATCAATGTAAGAGGAAATATTTGGTAGTTTTTAGTAAGTGTAGTGTGTGATAATGGTGTCCTATCAGCTGAAATTTTCAAGTGCTTTGGACAGGTACCCGGAAATATTATTCTGTGCTGAGTAAACAGCCACCTTATTTTCATTTTGTGGAAGTTTCCCTGGAGTACTAACTCCTCGAAGTAATATCTGTATAACAGCATCTTCAGCCGTCTACTTCGTAATTACCTTCGCAGAAAAGTGGTTGCCTGTTTTTGTACTTCTGTGAAATCGTTAGGAAAAGATTACCTTCTGCAGCGGCAGGTAATGGGAGATGTTATATTCCGTTTATCAGTTGCGCTACATCTCAAGTTTTAACCATTTCCAAGGAAAGATTGTCGTTTGAATATATGTGTGACGCTGTGAAAGAGTGGGCTTAAATTTATGAACTTAATAACAGTCTTTAGAGGTGTATAATCAAATGCTTCGTCGCAAATGGGGCAATAAAATGTGACAGCAGCAGACCACGTTTAAAGTTTTACAAACACTAGTGAAGCATCTTGCGTTGTAGATTTCCTGCTCACTTCCACGAGATACATCGTAATTACACTGTTCCTCTTTAAATTCCTACACCATAAAGACGAGCAACTAACGAAATTTTACTCATCGTGCGTACATAGCATAGTAGGAAGAATACTTCCCTGTGCTTCGCAGAACGTGATAACAATATTAAAAAAGGAAAACTCTTGGTAATGTTCTGTGACATTGTATTTATTTGGTGTTATACGCCTACACTATGAAATTTTTATAGACATTTTCTTACAATTTTTCTTATAGAAAGAGCCATTGATTGAAAAATTAACTACTGGTTCAGATATGTCGAAGATGTGCTGTGTTTGTGGACCGGTACTACCACATTCAGATTCAGAACATAAGAAAATTCGATTCACGGTGGAACTAGGAGGCTCTTTATAAATTTCTTGGACCTTGATATTAATATAAGTACAAGAAAACACTTATTTACCGTTTACAGAAGAAATATTGATGCGGTAATCCCTGCAAGCTCCCAACATCCACACAGCCACAAACATTCAGCTTTTCATTCGATGGTGCTTCGCCTCATATCGGTTGCATTACCTGAATCCGCCTTTCATACAGAACTACAGACCATCAAACATGTCACTTCCAGCAATGGCTATAGCTGTACTCTGATAATATACTACTAAAGTAGAAAACGCATAAAGTTCTACCACCAGTACGCTGGTCAACAACAATCACTCAGTAGTTACAAAGACTGGCGCAAAATCCCATGTATGGGCAACATTTCGAACAATCTTGCAAAAAGGCTAAAGACTTGCATTTTATAATACCTATAGTATATCAAAATTTTTATTCAATGTTAAAGACAAACTGCAACAGGTGTCACACAGTGATGTTTATAAAATCACTTACGAGGAATATGAAAAAGTGTCTATAAGCCAGTCAGGCAGAGCTGTAGCAATTAGGCTACGTGAGCACGAGAGAAGCTGCAAGTTAAGGAAGAGAAATGCAACGTTTGCTGGTCGTCTTTTAGCTAAAAACCACTGATGTGATGCAAAAATAAAGTCTTACATTTTGTTAAGAAAAGCGGAAAGATGAACCTACTGGAAATACATGAAATCGACAAGCACGTCACATAGAATGCCAGAGTAGTATTAAATGATCAGACTTAATTTCCGATGTTTGTCCACACAAAAACTGTGTTTATCTTCCTTCTTAGATAATGAAATTATATGTATGTTACAAAAATATGTAAATTTTTCCTATGTAAACCCTGTAATGTCTGTGTAAGTCGCACGTCATGTTTGTCAGTGTTTATGACATTCACTTGTCAACTGAAGATGGCCTGGGAAGCCTAAATCAGGTTCTTGATCAAAGAAATATCATTTTGCAGAACACTAGGCAGTGTTTTCCTTTTTAATAATACGTAATTTAATTATTAGGTGATTTGATTGTGTACAGGGTATGCAAAATTTAGTACACGGAGCAACAATGGCTCTGATCCGGCTGAGCATCAAACCGAACTGAACTTGTATGACAGACATGGGTACAAGACACAAAGGGATCAATGACATTAACTGCCAGTGGATATTGATTTAAAGGATTGTTTTCTTTGGGTGAGAGAGCTGGAGGACATGCCTGTCTGGACACCGTGGAACACCTGCGTCGAAGTAGGTCTGGCAGCACGAACGACAGGCGATTTTGCGTGATCTTGCTGAAAGGTGCCACTAAGTCTTCGGCGACAGGGTACAGTCTTCGTCTGCTGTGTAAATTACTGGCCATGTGAAGCCAATGGCACCTCAAACCAACACTTCAGGCAATAGGCTCGTATGATGATGGAGAACGCAATTTGGCGACGGTTGTTCTCCTCGCATCCCCTACCCAATGACAAGTCCACCATGGTGTCGTTCCCGTGTTCTGCGGTACAGTTGGGCGCGCCTCTCCCTGCTGCAGCGTAGAGAGAAGTCGCAGCGGTAGCGTACTATACTTTCCGTAAGATCTGATATGCGATTGTGAACACGTTTACAAGGTAATAAAATTTGTGATGTAGCTTCAAAGTAATGCAGTTCCAAAAAGCACGAAAAGTAGTCAAATTTGCTCTGCAGAAGTAACAATGGACGTTAGACTTCATAGGGTAGTGACGACAGCGAAGTGCACTACGGCAATTTTTCAATTTGGGATTATCTGGTCCGATAAATCTTCTGCAAAAGTAATGGTATCAATATTGCACACTTATTTCAAGATGATAACTCAAACTGATTTTCTTCTGTTAATTCAACAAGCAATCTTTCCTGTAGAGAAAAGACATAGAATTTTGCTGTAGATGTCGGTTCCAAAATGTTCAACATCTAGTCTTTCCGTGCAGGAAAACTTTGCTCCTTCACAGGATGATTGTAATTTGGCGCTTTCACATGGTATAGGAAGAATTGTAGAACTTTTTCATTATACAGGGTGCGGAAAAAAGACCTTCCATATTTCACAAAGTAATTGCCAACAAAACAAGGATGCAGAGAAAATACTTTTATTTGTGAACAAAAAATACTATGCCAATTTACGTAGGTGGTTTTAAACTTTATGTCCGGCAAATGGCGTCCACACTGACGAAGCCTTTCCCGGAAGTCGTCCATAGTTCTTCTTGCAGTGGAATGACAGCCACTTCCTAGGTGATTGCCTTCTTAAGTGCTTGCAGTTTTGTAGGCTGATGTCTGTACACTTGAACTTTTAAATGTCCCCAAAGAAAAAAGTACAAGGTGATAAGTCGGGTGATTTTGAGGGCCAAGCGATGTCTTCTCTTGTACGCAGATTACGCCTAGACATCAGCTGTCTCAAAATTACTAGAGAATGTAGAGAAGTTTGAGCTGTGGCTCCGTCTAATTGGAACAAGGCTTCTCTCTCTTCATTGTTCCTAACAAACTGGTTTAGTTTACGTCGGAGAAAGGTCTCTACCATGTGACAGCAGCGACTTGAATTAACCGTTACCGTAAACGTACCTTCTTCGATAAAATACGGACGCCAACACTCAGTTCAACAACGTCGCCGCAAACTGTCGTCCATCGAAGTTTGTGAAGTGGTCGTTGGTGAGGTTCCGGAGGATTTCCTACTGGGCAGTAGCGAAAATTTTGTTTACGGTACCTGACAAGTGGAAATAGGCCTTATGAAAGGAATCAAAACAGCACCAGTGGGAATGTACTGGAGACTTTCCACACACACAGCTTTACGAGTTTCATAATCTCACTTAATTTGTTGGTAATCATCATTTTGCGCGGGTGCAGGTAAAAATCTCTGTGCAGGATTCTTCTATCAGTCCTCTGAGTCAAACCCAGGGTAGCTGCATGCGCAAGTGTTGAACACTTTGGTAATTGCTGGACGGACGGCCTCAGACGCACCACTTTTTCCGTTGTTATTATAGTTGTAGGTCGACCAGTAGTTTTGCTTTTAAGTTCAGAACCTAATGTTCTAAAGTTTGATACCCAAATTTGAAAGTTTTCTGTCAGGACCAGAAGCACATTGGCCAAGTTCGAATGCGAAGCCGGCCTTTGTGACCGAGTGGTTCTAGGCACTTCAATCCGAAACCGTGCTGCTGCTACGGCCGCAGGTTCGAATCCCGCCTCGGGCATGGATGTGTGTGATGTCCTTAGGTTAGTTAGGTTTAAGGAGTTCTAAGTCTAGGGGTGTGATGACCTCAGATGTTAAGTTTCATAGTGCTTAGAGCTATTTGAACAACATTTTTCGAATGCTGAATGCTCGCTGAATATTAATCACAGGACCACCATTATGAATATACTCCTCCACAACAAACGGACGATGCGTACCTAGCCAAGCAAGTGCACCTAGCAAAAATGGCACGTATACTGGTACTGATCGATACCCCATCCACATCATTATTCCAGTCACAGTTCACAGAGCGGCGTCTCCAATTACGGGAGGTCTTTTCGCCGGACCCCGTAGTTTCCGTGCCACTATTAGTGATGCTAATGATGCCAATACGATTAATAATAGCAGCAATGTATTCATTTTGATGCACAAATGAAGTGTTACAATGTTCTCTATCCATTAAACTTGGTGCTCTCACGCTCTGTCTCTCGTCCTTCGGGGTGACGAATACAGCTGACTCATTAGGGGGACTACATTACTCGGCGGCCACTCCTCTGTGAACAGGCTAAATACGAATCAGTGTGAAGAATGAAGCATGAACCTCCAAGTATTAATTCGTAGTGACCTCTGTTGATCTATGATTTGGATATTTTTTTCCTGCTAGGATCGGGATTAGAAGATGACAGCTTTAAAGGTAATGATGCGGTCTCAGCTGGTCGCGGATCGATGGTTCAGGTAGCTCTAGCGTAGTGAGAAACGTATACGAAAGGAAAAGAAAGCTAATTAGAATTGTTAAAATAATATCGGAAATACGTTGATCAAACGATGGTGATTCAAATAAAAACCTTAGTACCATAAATGTACCATTGACTTGCCAGTTGGTAGGAATTAACCTTGTGCTTCGACAAATGACCAGTAGTTGGCAGTCTGTCCTCGCAGCATAGCAAATGAAGCTTCTTTAGTCCAAGGATTGCGAAACCATTAACGACTACCACCGCCTTAAAGCACCGATCTATGATACGCTTTACGAGTAGTGAAGCTGTTAAACCTGTGGAAATGCCTTGCAGGGTGAAAGTACAGTGTGTGTCCCTGCAGAAAGTGTACGAGTGCTGCAGAAAGTCTGAAAAGAAGCATAATTTCTGCCGAAGACGCTCCTCACCCGAGCGAGGCACACCGTGTGATTACGAACGAAAACACTGCAACAGTGGAAGAGCCCGTGAATAAAACCAGCCGAATTACTTACGAAGTAGTATTTTGGATATTACTGCTGGTTGAGCACACAATATTGTCCATGAAGTGCTGCGTTTTAATAAAGTGTCCGCAGTCAGTTGAACTGAGAGATTGTCACGTCGACGCCTGTGAGCATGTTTTGGGCTCTTTCCAGTTGCACAGTCACCTGCAAGAAACGAAAATACTGATGGAGGAATGCCCCCTTAGCTCTTCGCCGAACAAAACAAATCCACACTCAATTATCCGCAGGAAAAGTCATGCTCATACTTTTTAGGGACGCAAAAGGGGTAGTTTAAAGGTATTCAGTGGAAATAAGTGAAATACTGACCAGTTATTTATACTTAAATCTGTTACCAAATCAGAACTTGTGTCTGCAGATTTTTTTTATTTTTTTTTTTTGTGAAGACGACAATGCTCGTCCTCATGGAGCTCGTTCAACCGCAGCAGCATTGCCGGAAATGAAATTTGAATGTCCCAAGCACGCACCTTATCCACGAGATGTTCTACGGATTGACTTTTATGTGTTATGACCGGTGAAAGATATACTGGATGGCAAGCAAGCGATGAAGAGAAAACAGCTGTGCACAAGTGACTGCATTCACTACAAAAACAATTCTTCTCACGAAGTGGAATGTGTGCATTACCCGTCATGGTCCTGTGCTGAGAAAGATATATCTGTAACTTTTCTACATTACTACGTTTGCACAATAATAAATATTTTAGGTTTTCGTTTTAATTGCCTTCGTGTTATGTACTGCAGGCGTTGCTGGTTTTATAAGAAGAACAAATCGTTATGTATTGATTTGTGGACGGAAAACAAATGTAACTACTTGAGAGAAGCGTGTGACGCTGATGGACAATTAATCTCCTTCAGAAGACAAGCATGGCAGGAGATTACTCTCACCAGTCCGATTAATATTTTTAAGCAAGACATGCAGAGCTTATAGTATTTAAAGAAAATCAGCAAACAAAGAAAGTGAACGACATTTAAATTTTAAGGAGAAGGTCGTCGATTTACTTGACGAGGTTATATTTCAGCGCAATCACTTTTTGTGATGAGCTTTATGTGTCTTGTCAGTAGACTGTAATTAGATGTAAGTTGTAAGAATTAAGTGTATTACTTGGTTAACGCTTTGTAGAAATACCACTTTAAATGCAGTTGGTAGAACGTGGCTCATAGGGCATACAGGCATAGGTTCTCATGCTACATTGCGTCCTCTGGGGTATTTACCTTTAACCTGAGCCTGTAGCTTTATCATTGACCTGACATCAGCGTACGACACTGTATGGCTAAGTGATCTCATCTTAAAACTGGCAAAGATAGTCAAATGCATAACAACGTTGAAGCTCATGAACCACATGCTGAGCGAAAGGAAGCTCAGGGTCAAATTAAATGGTGAAACCAGCAAGTGCCATCCCTAAAAATGGTCTTCCGCAAGGATCAGTCTTAGCTCCCTGGCTCTTAAACATCTATATAGCAGATTTGCCTGATCTGCACTCACGTAAATTTGCCTACGCAGATGATTTAGCTATACAGCGCACAGTAACTCGTTTGAAAATCTGGAATCAATACTAAATGAAGAACTAGCTATACTGAAAAAATACTATGACACATGGCATTTAAAAATCAGTGTGACAAAAACAGTAAGCACAGTCACGCATCCAAGCAACAAGGAAGCGAGAAGGGAACTGCGCCTGGTTATAAATGGTAAAGCTGTCAGCCACGAGAATTTCCCAAAATTCTCGGTATTAAGCTAGATCGCAGCATGATTTTCAGACAACACCTAAATGATACTGCCCAAAGGCTAAAGTTGAGAAATAACCTGCTCAACAGACTGGTAGGCACCACTTGGGGCTGTGATGCTGCCACTCTACGAACTGCTGCACTGGCACTGGTGTATAGCGCTGCAGAATACTGTGCCCCAGTCTGGAGCAGAAGCCCGCACGCCAAAAAAGTGGATGTACAACTAAATGCCACTCTGAGAACCTTCAGCGGCACTCTCAGCCCAACCCCCGTTGAGTGGCTTCCGGTGCTGGCAAACATCGCTCCTGCTTCCATACGTAGAGAGAAAGCAACCCAGGACATAGTAGAAAAAATTGAAGCAAACCCAAGGCTACCCATATGTGCCGACATGGGAGGACCCACGAGACTCAAGTCCAGGAAACCTATTGTCTGGAGCAGGACATTGGGCACAAAGGGTCTCGATGCTGAATGGAAGAATGCTTGGCAGGGCATGAGAAGAGGCGTCGTGGAAAACCATCAATCATCACCTAATCCACGACCCAGCCAAAAGGGCTGAAGGCTTCGATCTCAACAGGAAACACTGGTCTGCTCTAAACAGGTTTTGCACGGGAATTGGACAATGCAGACAGCAAACAACCAAATGGGGCTATACAGACGATTCGTGTTGTGACTGTGGCGAGGTACAAACAATGGACCATCTTCTAGTTTGTAACATTCATGGTTTCAGAGACGGCTCTCTGTTGTCGCTCCACAAGTTAACGGACAATGCCAGGAAATGGCTCCATAATCTTAATGTTTCTGTGTAATTAACTGTCTTCAATTTATGTGATTTTTGTTCCTTTTAATGTAATAATGTAGTTTCCCTGACATAATTGTAATGTAATAACTGAAATAATTTGTTTCCACGTTGTAAGTTCCAAACGTTTATTGTGATCTATATTATTCTATATTAATCTTATCTGTTCTTTGTAAAATATATCTGGCAGATCGAACGAGAAATAAATAAGCTTTGACTATCGGTTGTCCTGGTACTGTGAGGCAAAAAGCGTTGATAAAATGTTGTAGATAATTTTGTACATATTACTCATAATTGCCGATTGTGACTATTAGCAAATGTAACTGGTTATATTATGTTTCAACACTTATGATGAAAGTACGTTGTTTATAAAAGCAAGAACTATGTTATCTGTATGAGGAATTGTTCATTTCAAATAAAGTTTGCAACAACCACTGTAATTGTTTTTATATGTGATGGTTTGATAATGGACGTAGTGTTTGAAACAGGTCACTGCAAATAAAGGATATTTATCATTGCAGCTTCGACAGAATTACAAATCGCAGTTTTAAGAAAAAGATAGTATTAATCTTTGAAAGCATGTATTTTAACTCCAGTTTGAAGCAGTCTGAATACCAATTAGAATTGGTGTGTCAGGGAAGTTTATATTCCCACTAATATTTTCATCGATTGTGATGCACAAAGTTATTTCACACACGAGTGAGTGATGAATTAATGGCATTGTCTAACTTGTTGATGGCAGGTGGAATGGTAAAACAGAGGTCTTATTTATGTTACAGTCTCATATCTCTGTTTAACATTAGGGAGTGTTCAAAAATACTCATACCGTAAATTTTAAGCCAGTTTGCCATCGATAACAACGTTAACGAGGAATGCATGATGTATAACGCTAGTGGCTTCCGGAAACCGCAGCCGCAATGGTCCACAACCCCACGACGACTACCGCAGTCCACTTCACCCCTCCGCCGCCCCACACCGAACCACTCTTTCTGGGTTATTGTGCGGTTCGGCCCTCGGTGGATCCCCCCCCCCCTCCTCCCAGGGAACGTCTCATACCAGACGAGTGTAACCCCTATGTTTGCGTGGTAGAGTAATGGTGGTGTACGCCTACGTGTGGAGAACTTGTTTGCGCAGCAATCGCCGACATAGTGTAACTGAGGCGGAATAAGGGGAACCAGCCGGCATTCGCCGAGGCAGATGGAAAACCGCCTAAAAATCACCCACAGACTGGCCGGCTCACCGGACCTCGACGCAACTCCACCGGGCGGATTCGTGCCAGGGACCAGGCGCTCTTTCCCCTTCTGGAAAGCCGTGCGTTAGACCGCATGGCTAACCGGATGGGCTAATATTTGATTTGGTAGAACCCAGAGGAAGACTGAACGCTTTATTAATAGTGTGACAATGTTCAGTTTTAATGAAAAATAATGTGAATCAATGGCGATATGTATTACGTTCCTCAGACGAGATAGATCAGTGTTATGTTGTGAGTTGTTATAGACACGATGACATATTTTCTGACAGTCTACAGCCGGCCGTGGTGGCCGAGCGGTTCTAGGCGCTACAGTCCGGAACCGCGTGACCGCTACGGTCACAGGTTCGAATCCTGCCTCGGGCATGGATGTGTGTGATGTCCTTAGGTTAGTTAGGTTTAAGTAGTTCTAAGGTCTAGGGGACTGATCCTCAGAGCCATTTGAACAATTTTTTTGACAGTCTACAACGATGGGAAACAGATGTTCTACTGGATATTTTTATGCTGATACAGTCACATGAAATTTATTGCATGGTGTAAGAGACACTGCATCTGTGATGAAGATTATTTGTGATCCTAGCCGCTGGTGATAACTAGGCAACAATAT
Organism: Schistocerca cancellata; assembly: GCF_023864275.1. Lineage (NCBI taxonomy): Eukaryota > Metazoa > Arthropoda > Insecta > Orthoptera > Acrididae > Schistocerca > Schistocerca cancellata. The sequence continues at coordinate 267,812,542 of NC_064631.1, read as the reverse complement.
TTTATGAAACTGCGCTGAGAAACTAAACAATAATTTCTCGTCAAAGGCACTTTCCGTTATACGGGCATGCGAACTGAGACTAGGAAGATGGCACTGTAAACCGATACTGCTCCGTACAAGTATGAAAAACCACTCGTCACGAATGAGTTCGATTTAGAGATAAAATAAACTGTTATCAAGAACATTTGCAGCTTGAAATAATAATGAGTGCATCTATCAATAACAGCCATGGAAGTGAATTGTCTTGGTTTCAGGTTAACACTACCAAATCACTGCCCCAAATTATTATTATTATCATTTTATTATCATCAATATTATTATAATTTTGTGGAGTTTGTTTCTTGACATCACTCTTAGGAAAAATTATCCAAAAATATTCAGAAGTCATTCTCTCGTTAGAGTTGTGGAAGACACATACATCTTCTGACCGAAAAGTTGAAGACTCTCCCATACATCGGTCGAGAAGGGCTTTGTGTAGAAGGTACATAGTAAGCAGCCCAGTAGTTCCTGCATAAGCATCTCCAAGGGAATGAGGTATATGGTGGCCGCTCGCATTAAGGTACTGAGAAAATAGTCTACGACCACATTTATTAAGTGTATTACAAAAAATGTGTTACATATATAATTGATTGTGTTTGTAGTTAAGAATCAGAGCAGTGGAGCCTACTGCGGGTCCTCACGACTTGAGCTTCTTGATCCTGTCGTCGTAGCGCTTGCGGTACTCCCCGTTGGGGTCGTACTTGGCCTCCAGCTGCTTCCAGAGGTCGGGCTTCTTCTCCAGGAGGAACTTGGTCACCTTCTCCGTGCCCGCCTTCTGCTTCTCGCTGCACTTAGCGCACTCGTTAGTCAGCGCGTCCGGAATGGCCTCTGTAAACAGAAGATGGATGAAGGGTATCAGACGGATGCCATATTCCTTGACTTCCGGAAAGCGTTTGACTCGGTGCCCCACTGCAGACTCCTAACTAAGGTACGAGCATAAGGGATGGGTTCCCAAGTATGTGAATGGCTCGAAGACTTCTTAAGTAATAGAACCCAGTACATCGTCCTCGATGGTGAGTGTTCATCAGAGGTGAGGGTATCATCTGGAGTGCCCCAGGGAAGTGTGGTAGGTCCCCTGTTGTTTTCTATCTACATAAATGATCTTTTGGATAGGGTGGACAGCAATGTGCGGCTGTTTGCTGATGATGTTGTAGTGTAACGGAAAGTGTCGCTGTTGAGTGAATGTAGGAGGATAAAGGATGAGTTGGACAGCATTTCTATTCTGATTAATGTCAGCTTGCTTTAAACGCGGAAAAATATACGTTAATGCAGATGTGTAGGAGAAAACATCCCGTAATATTCGTATATAGTATTAGAGTATGCTGCTTGAGACAGTCACGTCGATTAAATATCCAGGTATAACACTGACGGGCTACATGAAATGGAACTAACACGTAAGGTAGATGCTTTTGAAGGCGAATGGTGGGCTTCGGTTTACTGCGATAATTCTAAGAAGGTGTAACTCATCTATAAAGGAGACTTCTTGCATAATACTTACGTGAGTGTGTATAGGCTACAGCTTGAGTGTTTGGGATCCCCAACGCGTCAAGTTCAAGGGAGACATCGAAGTAATCCTGAGGCGTACTGCTACATTCTCTACCGGTAGGTTCGATCAGTGCGGGAGTATTACGGAAATGCCACATGAGAGAGAAGCTGACGTAGGAACGTTATCTAACTTCGTTACATACCGTTGAATAATAGGGGCCAGTGTATGTGCTGGGCGATCCTTTCTGTAACAAACGAGAGATCTTATTATTTACTCTGTTCTTCCACTACACTTGCGTTTTGTGTCGCGCGTAGACACGTTTGACACCATGCTGTCTGGCCTATTGAAAGAAGATCCACAAAACTGGTTTGCAAAATACTTGAGAAACAGACAGTAATGCTTGTGAAAATGAAATGTTGTCCCGGAAGCATGTTCTTAAAAGCAGCAGGCCACTGAACTGTGTGAAGAGAACAGGCCAGCTTGTTCCAGGGGCGGACACCAGCAACGACGAAAGATTTCGCGAATCTTTCTGGTTTTTGAATGGGCTCAGCTAGGATACTACACAAACGGGATTTGGTATTTCGGTTACGATCAGACAACAGGTATTTAGTCACTGATGCGAGATACTGGGGTGCTTGGGCACGGAGGAGCCGGTGAAGTGGACATACCGTATTGTAGTAACGTCATTTGTCTGTCCGCAACTGCCCTGACAAGCCGTTTGAAGTACTGACATGGTCATAGAGACGAAATTTGCAGACGTAACACACGCGAGGACAAGTATTTGTGGTTAGTACTAATAATCTAGTGTTTTCGGTACTCCAGGCGCGTTGAATTACTTCGCAATAGTGTAGGCAATAGCGTAGGCTCGGAAGAACTAGATTGCAAGATGTATTTCTTCTACCAGAGCCACGCGGGATAGCAGCGCTGTCTCGGACGTCTTGTCACGGTCCGCGCGACACCGCCCTTCGCAGGTTCGAGTACTCCCTCGGTCATGTGTGTGTGTTGTCCTCAGCGTAAGTTAGTTTAAGTTAGATTTAGTAGTGCGTAAGCTTACGGACCGATGACCTTAGCAGTTTGGTCCCATAAAACCTTACCACAAATTTCCAAATTTTTTTCTTCTGCCAGCTTCACAAACGTTTCCTCAAAACTTAAAGTGTAAGGCTAACTCCCCCTCTGTTAGATAGTGAAGTCAAGGTTCCTATCTTCTCTCAGTTATGTCTCTTTCTCTTTTTCCTTCTCTAAGAGTCACCGTATTAACTGTGTATTATAACGTTTCTCCTACCCTCCATCGTCCACCGCTTTCTCTCATACACGCTTTTGCTAGTGCTCATCATTAAAACCTACCGTCAAGTAACTTCTAATTATTGTTGAACATCTATGAATATCAAACTCGTTTGTGTGTCTTTTAAATGTACTATAGCATTTTTATTACCTAATGTAATATACCGTGCTTATCGTAAGATAGCTGCAGTGCCCGGCTTGCCCGGGATGTTTAATGTCTGCCACGCATATTAATTGGCCTTGAGCCTTGTTGACACTCAAGGAATGAAACCCGCATAGGAAACTTCAGTCGCTTTAAATCGAAGGGCATATTTAAATCACTGCCAACGGCCTTGCCGCAGTGGTAACACCGGTTCCCGTCATATCATGAAGTTAAGCGCTGTCGTGCTGGGCTAGCACTTCGATGGCTGTCCATTCACTCTGCCGAGCGCTGTTGGCAAGCGGGGTGCACTCAGCCCTTGTAAGGCAAACAGAGGAGCTACTTTATTGAGAAATGGCGGCTCCGGTCTCGGAAACTGACATGCGGCCGGGAGAGCGGTGTGCTGACCACATGCCCCTCCATATGCGCATCCAGTGAAGCATGTGCGTTGAGGATGAAACGGCGGCCGGTCGGTATCATTGGGCCTTCATGGCCTGTTCGGAAGGAGTTTAGTTTTTTTAGTTTATATTTAAATCACTGGGTGTCAACAGAATGCGACTAACGCATACATCTTCGCTTGCTGCAAACCCCGTGATATTGGTGGCCTCTATTACGTTCGGCAACATGTTCTTCAGGGTCAGCCTTGTTCCGTTGATATGTAACACCGCCAAGTAATCGATAACTAAGAGTCTGAAATGACGTTTCTTTCAAATTCTCAAGCTTTCGCTCGTTCCATGAACTAGTGACGACTGACGGTTCTATCTCCAAGACGGGTATTGCCGCTGCAATTTATTTTCGCGATGGGAACTACACTCCTGGAAATGGAAAAAAGAACACATTGACACCGGTGTGTCAGACCCACCATACTTGCTCCGGACACTACGAGAGGGCTGTACAAGCAATGATCACACGCACGGCACAGCGGACACACCAGGAACCGCGGTGTTAGCCGTCGAATGGCGCTAGCTGCGCAGCATTTGTGCACCGCCGCCGTCAGTGTCAGCCAGTTTGTCATGGCATACGGAGCTCCATCGCAGTCTATAACACTGGTAGCATGCCGCGAAGGCGTGGACGTGAACCGTATGTGCAGTTGACGGACTTTGAGCGAGGGCGTATAGTGGGCATGCGGGAGGCCGGGTGGACGTACCGCCGAATTGCTCAACACGTGGGGCGTGAGGTCTCCACAGTACATCGATGTTGTCGCCAGTGGTCGGCGGAAGGTGCACGTGCCCGTCGACCTGGGACCGGACCGCAGCGACGCACGGATGCACGCCAAGACCGTAGGATCCTACGCAGTGCCGTAGGGGACCGCACCGCCACTTCCCAGCAAATTAGGGACACTGTTGCTCCTGGGGTATCGACGAGGACCATTCGCAACCGTCTCCATGAAGCTGGGCTACGGTCCCGCACAACGTTAGGCCGTCTTCCGCTCACGCCCCAACAGCGTGCAGCCCGCCTCCAGTGGTGTCGCTACAGGCGTGAATGGAGGGACGAATGGAGACGTGTCGTCTTCAGCGATGAGAGTCGCTTCTGCCTTGGTGCCAATGATGGTCGTATGCGTGTTTGGCGCCGTGCAGGTGAGCGCCACAATCAGGACTGCATACGACCGAGGCACACAGGGCCAACACCCGGCATCATGGTGTGGGGAGCGATCTCCTACACTGGCCGTACACCACTGGTGATCGTCGAGGGGACACTGAATAGTGCACGGTACATCCAAACCGTCATCGAACCCATCGTTCTACCATTCCTAGACCGGCAAGGGAACTTGCTGTTCCAACAAGACAATGCACGTCCGCATGTATCCCGTGCCACCCAACGTGCTCTAGAAGGTGTAAGTCAACTACCCTGGCCAGCAAGACCTCCGGATCTGTCCCCCATTGAGCATGTTTGGGACTGGATGAAGCGTCGTCTCACGCGGTCTGCACGTCCAGCACGAACGCTGGTCCAACTGAGGCGCCAGGTGGAAATGGCATGGCAAGCCGTTCCACAGGACTACATCCAGCATCTCTACGATCGTCTCCATGGGAGAATAGCAGCCTGCATTGCTGAAAAAGGTGGATATACACTGTACTAGTGCCGACATTGTGCATGCTCTGTTGCCTGTGTCTATGTGCCTGTGGTTCTGTCAGTGTGATCATGTGATGTATCTGACCCCAGGAATGTGTCAATAAAGTTTCCCCTTCCTGGGACAATGAATTCACGGTGTTCTTATTTCAATTTCCAGGAGTGTATAATCAGTCTACCACGATACATTACGTTTGTTATGCATTTAATTTTACATTAATTTTTTTTTAATTTCGCATCTGAATGTAGAAATTTGAGAAATCTGAAGTAAATTTGTCATGAAGTAAATCGGTCAAGTACTTTTTTGGTAATAACCTTTCGCCATTGTATACTACATACATATATGTTTGATGTCAGATTACGAAATCTCATATAGACACTGATCTTCCTCTTGTATTGAAGGTAAAGTATGCCAAATTTCGTCAATATCGCAATAAAACTGCAAATTTGTATGGATTATAAACAAACAGACAAAGGAACACTCTTCTTTAAATATATAGACATGTAACGTGAAATATGTAGAATACCTGGTTTACTATAAGAGAGTGTCCAATGGCCCTAATCTTCCCAACTTAAATAAATCAGTAAATTAAAAAAGTCGTCTGTCAGTGAAAAACACCACGTTTGCTGCCGATGGGGTGGTTTGGTAGCAGTCGCTGCGCTCCTTATCGCCGTTGGATGACAGTCCTGTCCGTGCCTACCTATCCTCCACAACTTCTTGCAGTCAGCCGGTGGGCACACATTGCTAAAGATGTCGACAGATCGTAAGCACGATTTACGTTCGCCATATTGCACAACGAAGAAACCGGCCGGCGGTAACTCTAGAAATGTCATGTTTTCTAATTTGTTCAAGACGGAGCCTGCTGTAAACATTTTCTACGGGGAAAACGCCGGTTCACGGAGTTGGCAGAGCAGCTCAAGTGCTTCCCTGTAGCCGGTAAGCAAACAGCTGTGTGTGTGTGTGTGTGTGTGTGTGTGTGTGTGTGTGTGTGTGTGTGTGTGTGTGTGTGAGTGAGCGCTCGCGCGCCGGACAGCAGCCACTCACTCACACACGTGGAGTAGGTCAGTGGTGGCTGGCCGATGAGGTAAGCAAGCGCCCCGCACTTTCTCTGCTGCGGGAATGAGGATGCACCACTTGTTACAGCTGACCGCATACACTGACTTTTACTACAAGTGATCTAAAACTGGGCACCGCCGAGTGATAGATACATTTTATTGGCCATGAATTTCAGCGTGATAGCAGAGTAGCGGTCAGGCGTGTGGGTCACCGATCTCCAAACGCACATCTCGGATAAGTCCTAACTGCTCCAGTTTAATGTCCCGCAGTTCTATGTAACAATACGCTACCTCTCATGTGGTGGCAAAAAAGCAGTCGGTCGATTATCGACGAGAATGTTGAAGCATCTGCTCTCCCCGTCCATGAATATGTGGGCAATGTTCGTGGACGACACACCTAATTGGGCGAGCGAGGTTGACGACTGCGTGCCAGGGGATGGCCTGATGACGGTACATAGTACCGAAACCGGTACTCAATAGGCCTGCACAAAATAAAAAAGTTTTTCCTGATTGTGTTGAACTCTGTTTCAATCGACAGTATGGCTGGAAACTGTGATGTCTACAACCTGAGTGGTCCAGTTAACCAGCCTGAAAAACAGCCAATAGACTGTCAGCCATTGTTTTCATGCTTCCATCTTCGAGACTGTATGGTCAATTTCTTACGAGAATGACTCGTCTGGAGAAGACAGATTTCATTGTTCAACCTTGAAACACGTATTTCTTTATTTCATAAACCAAATACAAATTTTGGTGTTTCTAGCTCTAAATTTCCTTAATAGCGACATATTTTCAAAAATCTTTCATTCGCGGTTTCACCTCCTTAGGGGAGGAATTGCGAAAAATGTCGATTGCAGTATAAGATAAACATCCTTTCCAAATACAAGTTTCTATCCTCAACGGTTTGGGCAGGGCGATGATGAGTGAGTGAGTGAGCCAGTCAGTCCTTTCATATACAGCGTTATTCTTATTAACTTTTAAAAACACCCGAAACAATGCAGACGACACTGCGATAATTAATTTAATATAAGACACATGGGGTGGCAAATGTAGGGAAATACCTCAAAAGTTAAGTGTTGAACATATGACGTTATCAAATGACATACCGCGCCGCACGTGCAGCGATTGGGATTGTCGATCGTACACCCGCCGGTCGGGGACAGTGCTACACATCACTGCACAACGGTGTAAATTTTAAACTTCTTTTGTAAATATGATCTGTTGTAAACGTTGAAGTTACGGAATTACTGTCCTCGCTATGACTAAGCAAAAGTTGTTCTAATTTTGTGTTTCTTTCCTTTTAACAGTCATTATTTAGCTAAGAAAACGTACGTCATTCACTGGTAACGACACAATTCGAAAGCTTCTACTCATTTAGTTGTCACTGAATATGGTAGTTTTATGTTGTACTGTACTTTGCAACTAAAACAGCCGAGACCGCGAGACAGGTAAATAAATCTTACCTCATTGTAAACACATAATGTGTAACGCAGTGAAAAAAAATTGTTGTCTGCTAGACGCAAGACTCAAATGCTGAGCTCTACGCGTTGAAGTCGTGCACGTAGGCCTTTTTTTTTTTAATTCTCATTTTGTTCGTTTTCGTTCGTTGTATCTGCTCGGGGCGGACGTCGGAAGACACCCGTTTCAGTTCGTCGCTAATCCATTTACTGAGTTTTTTTTATTACAGAGAGCACCGAAACCCCTGACCGAAACCCTCAGTCACACCTACGCTAATACTTGGGTTGAGCTGATCGGGTGTGACAGACCGAGAGGCCGCATCGCTGCATGTGGCGTGAGGTACCTCAAATCACATGTTCAATAATAGTCAACCACTTTTTGGGTATTTCCCGATATTTATGTCCCATGTGTCTTACATAAAAGTTACTTGCCTCAGCATCATTTTGTCTCTTCAAGGGTTTTTAAACGTTAGTAAGAGTCACCCTGCGTAGAAATAACCTTAGTAAATTAAAAAAAGAAAGAAGGAGAAAGAGTACGGTGAGACAAAAATAGCGATTTCTGCGCTAACAGGCTGAAATACAGCAATCAGGGTTACTGCTCTGATAACAAAGAAGTGCTCCAGCTTATTAATTTTGTGAAGAGGTACAGTCGGCGAAGGATATAGATCGGTCCTCGTTCTACAGTTCTAATGAAATTGTATGAAACTGATGCGGAAGACTATCTGCGCAGCTCAGAGCACTACGCCGTCTGCAATGAGCGAATTATGAGAATGCAGTCACTTTAAGCCTAAGAGAGGCGCACTTGCAACAGGCGTCCGGCTTGCAGACGTGCATCTAGCTAGTCCGGCGGGGTCCGTGCCCGGTGACTCACCGCGGTGAAAGCGACAGCCCGGCACTCACAGGCCGCGCTCGCCTAGGTCACTGGACCCGCCAAAGGCCAGCGTTCAAACTGGTAGTGCAGCCATTCGGCGGCGCCACGCATGAAGTGGGCACAGAAGTTAAGCATTAGGGGACCAGAGGTCGCCAGCCTAGAGGCGGTTCATCAAGCAACACGTAGCCTGCTACAGGCCCTGCTATTTCAGTGGCCCCGCAATCGCACCACCCTGTGTTTCAGGCGAATATTAACCGTCAGCGGTTTTGAACTGAAACTAGAAACAATGTGTATGGTATGCATAGGATTATGTGTACCTATGTTAACAGTACTCGAAATTTATTGGCGACTCCATAGAGTGCTGTGTGCACAACGACCATATATGTGAAATTAGAAGGAAGGTCAGCGTTGGCCGTAATTTTGATGGTTTATTGACAGGAAAATCGATTTTCAATCACATAGTGATCACCTTCAGTGCTGTAGTGTACAAATTAAACTCATAGGCACTCGTGTCAAGTTATTATCAGTAACCAAAGCTATGTAACGATCACAATATTATTGTGATTGTTGAGTTATTGTGATCGTTACATAACTGTGGTTACTGATAATAACTTGACACGAGTGCCTATGAGTTTAATTTGTACACTACAGCACTGAAGGTGATCACTATGTGATTGAAAATCTATTTTGCTGTCAATAAACCATCAAAATTACGGCCAACGCTGACCTTCCTTATAATTTATGTACTCGAAATAATAGATCGCTTTTATAAAATGAGAGTGTTTTTGAACATTTGAAGAACGCATTTTGACAGATCATCTTTACTAACCACATTTTAACTATTACGTACTGGCACAATATTTTTATTAACATATTAAGACCTTGCATCACAGTGTTGTTGACAGAGACTGTTTGACTTACATTGTCAACAGAGATAGTCTAAATACCATTTGCTGAGCCGGCCGTTGGTGGCTGAGCGGTTCTAGGCGCTTCAGTCTGGAACCGCGCGACCACTACGGTCGCAGGTTCGAATCCTCCCTCGGGCATGGATGTGTGTGATGTCCTTAGGTTAGTTAGGTTTAAGGAGTTCTAAGTTCTAGGGGACTGATGACCCCAGATGTTAAGTCCCATAGTGCTCAGAGCCATTTGAACCATATGAACCACTGCGGGCTCACGTCCACTACTTAGCACTGCCTGCTCAAAACTAACTGATTGTAAGCATATCTGTTGTTTACACAGTTCAAGATGCCACCGTAGTTACTGTGCTGACGTTGCTTATACGCCAAGAATAAAATCTGGGCCGGCCGAGTGGCTCTAGGCGCTTCAGTCCGGAACCTTGCTGCTGCTACGGTCGCAGGTTCGAATCCTGCCTCGGATATGGATGTGAGTGATGTCCTTAGGTTAGTTAGGTTTAAATAGTTCTAAGTTTAGGGGACTGATGACCTCAGATGTTAAATCCCATAGTCCTTAGAGCCAATTTTTTGAATAAAATCAGGCTCCGAACTTTTTGACGGACGGTTTATACGTCATGGTCCACTGCCTGCTGGTTCACTGTGTTTTGCTGTTTAAAATTGTCCAGTGGAGTGTGCTGCAAAATTTTGTAGCATCCAAAAGTCTAAACTTATTAAGCCTATAATACAATGCATTTTTCTTTTTAATGTAGGCTTTGATTAACTTAATAGCAGCACTGAATGAGCCTGATCATCACTAATTCAAATTTCAATGATATCTGACTGTCTGGCTGTTTCGCTTAGTAGCCTACTGTGATTGGTTCAAATGGTTCAAATGGCTCTGAGCACTATGGGACTTAACTTCTGAGGTCATCAGTCCCCTAGAACTTAGAACTACTTAAACGTAACTAACCTAAGGACATCGCACACATCCATGCCCGAGGCAGTATTCGAACCTGCGACCGTACCGGTCGCGCGGTTCCAAGCTGTAGCGCCTAGAACCGCTCGGCCACCCCGGCCGGCACTATGATTGGTGCGAGGGTATTTCAACACAGGAGTTTTATGCGAGCTCTGATAAAAACATACAACGAAACATTCTCTGCCAACAATACTGTGTGCATGTCACCATCTGAGACGGCGGGCAACGGTCATTTCTCCTCTCAGAGAACTTGAGCGTTGGTAAAATCCTGGAGGTTGATGTGTCCACGTTCATAGTGGACTTGAGATTGACAAAGTGATAGAAACTACCAGGAAGCTAGGGAGAAATTTAAATCAACAGCCTGTTGGAAACAACGACGTTGTTAACACTGCATTGACCGAAGTCGATTTTAGGAGATCCGAGGTGGAATCCTTCAAATGTTGAGTTTTCTCAAAATCTGTCTTCCATAATTGAGAAGTTGTTCTTCTAAGCATCGACATAAGCCTCAAAGAGTCAAGAGCCTGCATATATTCAGGCGGAGTAAATTGCTCAATTGGACGACCATCAAGACGGAAAATATACGTTTTATTCTCCTGAAATGTGTTAAGTAAAGCTAAATCAGAATGAGGATATGATGTTACTAAGTCTACTTATCCTGAAGTGCAGTACGAAGCCACAACCGTTGTTGTACGTTCATCGAGCAAAAATCGTTCCGAAATGAGAGTTCGTGTGTTACTTTGCCCATGCAATAAAAAGGAGAAAATGGACTAATAACATTAACAATAATAATAATAATAATGATAATTATTAATACTTACTCGACCACCTACGTGATATGAATTCATCACAACTAGTCGGAACTGAGTCGTACAATTGTTTCGAAAATAACTTCTGCCGTGGTCAGATTGCAATGTCTTAATGACAGTCATACGTTTCGCAGATGACATGTCTTCTTGACAGAAGCATGGTGGGTCTAACGAATAAATTATATAACTAAATAACATAGAATACAGGATTAGGATTAGCAAACTGAAGATGACGATGAACAGTGATGGAAGTGAGAATATCGGCTTGCTAAACATCAAGAATGGTAATAGTATAAGAAGTGAACGAGCACTTCTTTGCAAGAAACAAAATTATTTTGATGATAGAAGGACGAAGGGCGCCACAAGCAGATTAACGATGTGAACAAAAATAGGTATCTGTTGCATGCAGGAGTTTATGTATTGTCAAATATTGCCAAGGAATTATGGAACAAGTTCTGTAAACAATATGCTTAGATCACAGAACTGCGTGGTAGCGTGGGCCGTGAGAAAGCCAGGGCAGAATCTGAAAGCAATGAAAATATCGTGCAACAGAAGTACATAAAAATCATGTAAATAGACGAATTTCGAAGGATGCAGCGTCTGAAAGAGTGAATGAGGAACGTGAGAGGAGTAGCCTCATCAAAAGAAGAAACTAGAGTATGGGATACAAGCAGAAACATCAAGGAGCAGTAGGAAAAAAAGGAGGGGACAGTTGTCGAAGAAACAAAAATTAGAGATCAAAGTAGAGATTGTGTAAGCTGAAGAAGTTATGTAGAGATGGAGAGATTGGTGGAAGGTAGGAAGAACTGAAGAACTACATTAGACCAATTGGAAGTCATAGGACTTGAAAAATGGAAACATATTGTGCGTATATGGGAAAGTGACGGGTCTGTCGGGGTACGTACTCTTCAGCTCCTTGGCGTCAGGCGTGCAGTTGCGGTCGTCCGCGTCGAGCAGGCACTGCGCGTACTTGTTGAGCAGGCGGTCGTTGTTGAGGATGTCGTCCAGGTTGACGCTGTCGAACTTGGTGGTGTACTTGTCCTGCGCCGCCACCAGCGCCCCGAGCATCAGCAGCGCGACAATCGTGCGGACCATGGCGATGCGGCTCACCTGGTACTGGTAGTGGTACTGACACGGCTACCGTGTGTGTCGCGGCGAGAGCACCGCTCGCCTTATATGCGGCCGTCGTCCCCGCCACACGCCGACGCCCATGCGTCCTACTTACACCCTCCACTGCAGCAGCACAGCAACTGCCATGCCACACACTTCAGCTTTTGCTCTCTGCTCCTCTCTACCTTCTCTCTATCTTCCCTCCCTGTTTCATATTGCCAGATGCAATTGTGAGGTATTGTTAATATTTATTCATTCTATTCGCAAAATTGGGTTTAATATTCATTTAGTTATTTCCATAAATTAAAGTTACAAGGTCATTGTGCAAGAAATGCAAAACACAAATTACAACTTCAATGTAATTTATTTACCGACCGTTTTCAGTCCAGAATCAAGCTCACGTTAGTCAAATATGCAATTATGAAACCACCATTACGTATCATACATGTCTTGAAATCCAAGGTATAAAATTTAAGTCGAGGGAACAATTCTGAACTCAATAACTTTGTGAAATCGAGGCGCTAATCAGTAACAGTTATTATGTACAGAATTGTTCTGCTTAAATAGGTTCCTTGGATTTCTAAAAGTGTATGACATATAATGTTAGTTTTACAATTACACATTTGTCTACAGTGAACGTGTATTGAACTGAACCCAGTCGGAAAATAAACTCAGCGTCTGTCTTATGAATCTCCTACATTATTTGCATGCTGATATCTGCCTAGACCGGATATTTAATGATTTAATAACAATTTGTTCATGTTATTTGGACTATTGAGCTCCGTGGCCGTGGATAATGATATTTTACTATAAAAATAGAGCGACCAGCAACTTTTTTTAATGCGTTTTATTTATGCCAATATGCATTTCGCAGCTGGGCTGTGCAAAAGCAACGATTCCAATCATTTACTTCAATTTCGCGAGTTTTGTATTATTGCATTATTGATTATAATATTTATGGATTGTCAGTGTAATACTCAAGATAAAACACATCCTATTTTCAATCCTTTTATACACAGTAAGTTATGTCTACACTTCTGCTCTGTGGCGAAGTATTCATGTAGATTTTCAATGTGGTCGTCCACCATTGCCTCAACAGTATCTCATACGTACACTAAAGTAATGTCCACAAATATAGTTGTAAGAAAAATTAACTCAGTGAAGTTGAATATTGTAACTTCAGGGAAGTAAAATGTAAAGAGGTTGACCTACGAGATGTAGATGGAAAGCAGCTACTAAATGTGTAAAAAAGAGCAGGCAGATGACAGAAGTACATTTAAGGAATATTTAAACCAATTGATAACTGTGGATAGCGTACTTTGTGTAGAATATGTTTCAAGAACAAAAAAAGAAGATACGTTGATGAAGGTTAGTAGAAAAGAGAATAACCAAGATTCCACATGATGGCCGAAGCAAGCGAAGTACGAGATGTAGAATGTAACAGGTGAAGAAAACTTTATTCAGAAGAACAAGCTCCAGATTTGGAAATGAGGAGGAAGTTATTGAAAGTGTTCGTTTACAGAACAACGTTATATAGACATGGAACGTCGACTGTCGATATCCGGAGAATCTTTGATTTCTATTCAATTGTTCGATGATTTTAAGTTCGTTCTTGGTACAGTACATTGAAAACCAAATTTTATGTGAACGCCGGTAAATTAACTTTTCCATTATGACAACACAATGTGATTTACAAACGAAAAGTATAGTGCACAATTGGTTGAGTCTAAATGGGGGGTACTGGATATAGGTGAAGCAAGTGTTACTAGGGAGAGGAACGGATTAGTGTAAGCACTTTTGTGACAAGTGTTTACTCATAATGTGGATAGTTAGCATCCTTTCCTGAGGAGTTGTAGGCAGAACGCGCGATGCACTGAGAATAGTTTTATCGTTCTGTAAAATAATGATTGTTAGAAATATGCTGTACCAATTGTCTCTTTAGTTCATGGCTCAATAAAACACCTACAAAAACTAAATGTCGTTTATATTTCGTCATTTTAAAAATAAAAAGGGTTCATTAACGTTCTTTTTCATTATAAAGTTTAGTGGGAAGGGGGTGGGGCGGTAACGGTGTCAAAAATGTTGGGAACCATCGTCCTAGAGAGACCAATGAGAATGGAAGACCAAATGAAAATTTCTTGGAGAGAAAAGGGCGTAAAGAAGGGATAGAGTTTTTCCCCTCAAATGTTCATATGCATATCAAAAATGTAATGAATGGAGGAAAGCTTAGTTCCAGAAGAGAGATGAAATTTCACAGTAATGATATTGTGTTGGTTAAAAACAGTCTTGGTTGCAATTTTATTTTTTTATTTTTCAACGACGCGTTTCGCCTTATTTAGACATCTTCAGGTTATCTTAATTTGGTATTTCTTAGAAGAATCCTTTAGTCAGTGTAGCCAAAGGGCATCGTCGAATACATCAGGCCAACATCGCTTTCGTTAAACTCAGTAAATACTTAAAGGCGATGTTGGCCTGATATATTAGACGATGCCCTTTGGCTACACTGACTAAACGATTCTTCTAAGAAATACCAAATTAAGATAACCTGAAGATGCTTAAATAAGGCAAAACGCGTCGTTGAAAAATAAAAAACTAAAATTGCTACCAAGACTGTGTTTAACCACTAGTGTCAAGCACTGGTTTGCTGTCTGCCACATATGGCTTGGAAGAATTTGTAATGATATTGTTTTCATCAGTGGAAGTGAGCAAGAATTAGCCTTTCCAATGGAATGAGCAGTCTACTAAGCACGAGCAGACTATGGAGTAAGCCAAATAAGTACGCAGGCAGTGAGGAAAAGCGAAAATGAAATTAGTGTGTAACATTGAAATGTAGGAGGCGTTTAGCAGACTAAGTGACTGAATTCTCCTTCAATGAAACTATGACGAACGAAGGGGGCAGGACATAATACGCGGGTCGGCACAAGCAAAGAGTTCATACTTCGACAAGAGAAGTCTTCTTGATTAAAACGTTGCTTTTAATTTCAGGAAGAAATTTCTGACGATGTACACCTAAAGAACAACATTGTAAGCGAATTGTTGACAAAGAAAACCGGAAAGAAAGAGTATCAAATCATTTGGGATGTGATATTACATAAAGATACTCATAATTAAGTGGATTGATAAGACAATAAATGAATTTCTCCTGAGAATCAGTGAGAAATATAATATGCAAAGGCTGAAAATGGCACAGTATTTTCACATATGTGTTCAGACACGAGCGAATAAGAGCTGTAGAGAGCAAAAACTGTAGAGGAAGACAAATATTGGAATATATCCAACAACTTGAGGACGATGAGTGTAAATACCGGTCAGGTGAAAAAATTGGCAGATGAGAGAAAGTCATTGTGGGTGGTATCAATTCAGCAGGTGACCATGGAAAATGGTATCAATTAACCAACAATAACGAAATATTTATAGTTACATTGCTACGATAAAGACAGACGAAGAACATTTTGAATGAAATGATTAAGAATCTGAACGCAGCAACAGCTTCTAAACGTGAGATACATGCATTCATCAAGCACTAACTAATTTTCAACTGCATTATTAATTTTAGGTATACTGAAATCACCAGGCTCCATTATGATTGCAAATTACAGTCATCAGTTCCATCATGAACTTGATATTATAAATCAAGATTTGAGAAGCTTCTGAACCAAAGCAAAGATTGAAAATATATTGCTGTTTTAGGAGGCATCATCTGCGTCATTACCTCCTAGAAAGGCATCATTTTATTTAACTTTAACCTTGGCATCATTCGATCTATCGACAAGATGCACAATTCTGTGATCAGTGTTTTCTGTCATCACACCCCTTGAATTATAATTAAAATGTGTATTTGGAATTAGGTTTTCTCTACACTTTAATATTACTTTTAGCCTAAAAATAACAATTTATAACTTGGAAGCAGATATATAAATATTTCCTTAGTGTTTATATTCAGACAGAATATAGTATACGAAGGAGTGTGCACGAATATTTACATAGTATGCTTTTTAGAGTAATGTATATTAATCAATTCACGCATATAAGAGGAGAACACGGCAAGTGCAGTAACTCGCTTTCCCAGAAACTTCGCTCAGTGGAAGAGGGGTCAAAATATGTGAACACGTTTCTCGGTTTACCGGTAGATATTTGACCGTTTCTGAGAAAACGACGGTCAAAGGTTTCCGGGTACTTTATATGTCGTTTACCGAGTAAACCGTTCGATCGAAGTGGGGGAAAAGTGGCTAGCATCGCGGTTTCACTGTTTTGGGGCGCATGTTCGAAACCCGATTGTTATCCGTAGAAGATTACACATGAATGTTTTCCAGTGTATATTGAAGTAATGTTGTCAATTCGTCTACTAGTTATTGGTTTGGTGAATTAATAAAAAAGAAAAACAATAAATAAATGGAGAAATTATTTGAAATTGTTTCCGGTAAAATTCCTGCAGCGTATCTTGATTCATAACCAGTTGCAAGCGCCAGTTTGTAGAAAAGTCATCCGTTATGCGTGATTTGTCGCGAAATTATTGCCCACACGTTAAATCTTCAGCAATGTTAACGATGTTTCTTCCTCGAATGGGAAAATAAGAAGAAATATCGCTGTGACAAAGTTGTCTTCGCGAGTTGCTCATGCTGTTAGGAATTTCTGTGTTTAGAATGTTTCTAAAATCTGTATTATTCAGATGAATGCGCCAAATCTCCCTGGAAAATAAACATAAGGATAAAATATAAGAATTAATAGTGAAATATAAGAATATGTGACTTTAAAAAGATTGTAATCCACGAAAATACCACGCACACACATGTAATAAATGTATGTCAGTTATTATGGGACCCAGTTGTTATTTTACAATTAATATAACGTCCTTGTATCCTCTAACTTGATTAAAAAAACATTCGTGTATTACCCTTCTACTGATACAGGTGAATAATGGAAATAAAATAAAATAAATGAAAACGATAATCGGGTTTCAAAGACGGGAAGGAAAAGTGGAACGCCGGGAGAGTAGCCACTTTGTAGCGATTTGGACTGAGTTACGGGTGTGCTAAAAGGCATCTAAATTACATCGGAAACGTTGACAGTTTTCTCAGAAATGGTCGCATTTCCACAGGTAAGCCGAGACAAGTTTATCCTAATTTTGGCTCGTCTTCCAATGAGCGAAGATTCTGGAAAACCAAGTTCTGGCACTACGTGAAAGCTTGTAATTTCTGTATGCAGAATATTGGAATGAGGATCATTTAAACTCTAAATAACTTCCGCAGGGGCACACCACATCATCACACCAAGTCGATGACGAATGGTACCTGGCAACGTTCGTTCCCCTCGGAGGCCCCACACGCACCTGCATCGACAGAGGTATTATAAGCAGAATCGGGACTCATCTGAAAACACCTCAGTCCAGTGTTGTCGTTAAGGGCAATACCATCAGCGCCTCTCTCTCTACTGGCGTGTCGAGGGAATCCGTAACAACTGCCACCCTGTTGATACTCCTTTCTGTGCAATATCATAATACCCCAAGCTGCTGGGGGGGGGGGGGGCAGCTATAGTTGTGGGGGCTCCCTTGCAGACGGGCCAGCTGAAACTGGAACAGAGGGAACTACTTATTTTCGTAAAATTTTTGAAAACATTATCAGTGATATTATGTAACATAATTAAATATAATTAAAAACAGTCTTGATCGAAAATTTCTTTAAATCGGAGTGACTGCAGTCAGTTCAGCGTCGTGGGTCGGCGCAGCTTCCTCCATGGAAGTTCACCTACTGTTCTGGAGTCTGAAGATGATCTTTAAGGATTGAAACCGGTCACTCAGATTAAAAGAAATTTGCGATCAAGACTGTTTTTTAATTATATTTATTATCGCCTGTCTTGTACACCTTTTCCTCTTTCCGATGTTGTCATGTTAAAATTAGATAGTTTTCCCAAAATACAGTGGTATGCGCTTAATTTCACTTCACTAACATGCTAATGACGTTGCAATTGTGACAGAATCCTGAAGCAGCTATTAATCAAACAATTGAGAATGAATGAATAAGATCAATAGCATATGAGATACTCATGTTCGGTACAAAAGTAAAACTGTAATTTCTTCATTTATGTAAACCTATCCTAATTCTTATTGCACCAGCTATTGACGGGCCTTCAAAGAATTACCATATTCCATTAAGAAAATCTGTAATCACTCATATATCACAGCAGATAAGAAAGTCTTACATGTTAGCTATGTGACAAAATACTCTCTACTTTGCATGCATACCTTTGTCAAAAAATCGTTTCGATATCTTGAACTGATGTGAATGTTGTGAATAATTCACTTCCACTTCCTTTGCTCACAGGATCGGAAATGAGTGGCCTACATACAATACATTTTCTCGTGATAGAATTCTGATACAGACCTAGTGTAAAAATAGTATTCCAACAGCGGTTATTCTTATAGCTTTTCATTCAGGCTACCAGTTTCGACTCCTCAACAGAGTCATCTTCAGGACCTGTAACAAACGACAAGAAACATCCGGTAGAACAAGTATACAGCAGGGAATCGATAGCTCCACCAGGTTTCCACAGAAGACTTCATTAGCAACGTCGTTCATGTTACAGCACTTAAAGATAACTTCGTTGGGGAGGAGTCAAAATGGGTGATCTAAATAAAAGCTACAAAAATAAGAGCTGTCGGAATAATGTTATTAGAATTTATCGACCAGCCGCTGTCCCACACTTCATAATCGCAAGATAAAGCTAAGTTTGTCGGCCGGTGTGGCCGAGCGGTTCTAGGCGCTTCAGTCTAAAACTGCGCGACCGCTACGGTTGCAGGTTCGAATCCTGCCTCGGGCATGGATGTGTGATGTCCTTAGTTTAGTTAGGTTTAAGTGGTTCTAAGTTCCAGGGGACTGATGACCTCAGATGTTAAGTCGCATAGTGCTCAGAGCCATTTGAACCACAAAGGTAAGTTTACATTTCCAGATATAGAGCTCATCTCAAGTTAAAAAAATTCAACATATTAGATCGATTTGCAACAGTGCAACAATATCTGATCTAATATGCACCAAATGCAAACTCATAGTGACCACTGTTTTTTATTGCAAAGTATTTGAATTTCGCAGAGTACCTTACTAAATATAGAAACAGCACAATAACTACGCCTTTTAACGAAAAGAGAGGAGTTCATTATGGAACTGACTTACAACGCTATGGGATGCGTGAGAATCAGGTTCTATTTTTGCCGAATAGTTTCTTTAAAATCGTTTGAGAAATAGTGTAGTGCAATCGGCTTGTGCGTGCCTCCATTCCCATATTGTAACAGAAGCTGCCGGGGAATGTTTAGTTCTTAATGGACAAAGCGCCACAGTTCAGCAGGCGACAGACAACTGAGGTGCCCATCCTTTCGGAACAGAGAGGTGGACTTGCCCAGCGCCGAGTTCGAGAAGGCGTTTCTGTGCACGGGCCAAGTTACCTTGCGCGAGCTCTTCCTGTCTTTCCGCAGGCAACCCCATTTCCGCAATCGAGGTGCGTGCCATGACTATACGATCCCTCACAGGCGGGTAATCATTATGTATGACTTCGCGGTCGCAAGGTGCATGGGGCCGTTGAGAACCTGCACGGAGTTTGACCACTCTGAACTGAATGATTCCATATTGGCATGTTAGTCGTGGGGTCGGGGCCAGCGATGGCAGCAATATCTCTCAACGACCAGTCACAACAGACAAATATTCATGTGCTTTCGAATTCCGACACGTACTGATAGATGTTTCTCCTTCTTACAAGAGGCATAAGATTACTTCCTCATAAACAACCAACTTTAAGATGCGGTTTCTGAATGAGAATGTTCTGAATAATGACTATACACAAAATGTACATGTTGGCCGAGAAGTCCCCGTAGCAGGGGTAGTATCGAGTGAGGAGGGGCTCGTTCTTGCTGCAGCCATAAGCGTTCTGTAAGCATCTTTCCTCAAGCCGCGGTATTATATTTTTTAGACGTGTAAGTAATTTGCACTGTTCACAGTCTCTTCAAAAAGTACGATACAAGTGCATGTTGCCACGTCATCGCTGCCCTTATCATAACTCGAGGCGGATTCCTTTCTAGCTCGACACTGTACTGACGATTCTCCTTACCCCAAACGACAGTACTCGTATTTCTAGCATGTGGGCTGCGATAAACGGCAAATTCATCTGAAAACATAGCCATGACACGGATCACTGCGTTTGGATATTGAGTTAACAAAGCACAGCATGCTAAAACACGTTCATTCCGGTCTGCATCCGATAACTCGGTTATTTGGTCGGGAGGGTAAAAGGACTAAACATTTTCCATTCTTTTGTGACTGACATATGGTACCGTCATTCATATTACTAATCTAATTAAAGTAATTTAATGTTGTAACGTAATACATGATCATTTAAAATTACAGTGATCGTAGTTAATAAACCTCGAAGTGAAACAACTGAGAAATTCTGGAAAGGTATATTTTGACTTTCCTCCTCCCTGTCAGTCTCTCTCTCTCTCTCTCTCTCTCTCTCTCTCTCGTGCCAGAGAAATGCAAGTCCGAGACATTTCTTTTATTGAAATGTTTTTATATAACACCCAGTTTTTCGTGATCTTTATCTTACCTTTCTACCTTGTAATCCACAAGGTCATGTTATAAGCAGTAACACGAGCATGTTTTGCTGCATGGTCAGTTCCCGTTTTATCGAATCACGTGAATGTGACATTTACAGCCGGCCGATGTGGCCGAGCGGTTCTAGGCGCTACCGTCTGAAACCGCGCGACCGCTACGGTCGGAGGTTCGAATCCTGCCTCGGGCATGGATGTGTGTACTGTCATTAGGTTAGTTAGGTTTAAGTACTTCTAAGTTCTAGGGGCTAATGACCTCAGAAGTTAAGTCCCATAGAGCTCAGAGCCATTTGAACCATTTGACATTTACAGGAAGTTTTCTAGATGAAAGATGTTACTGATTATAGCAGCGCGTTAAACACCTCAGTCCTGTCTGTATACATTGTTTATTTTGTATATACTGGCTGAAGGAGTCTGCCTTCCGTTAGAAGATCCTGCTGAAAATACCGGTTAATATCCAATATATTACGTAATGCAACCTGAGCGTTGCTGTAATGTAGGGGCAAGAGATATTTTGAACTAAAGAAGCTACTCTCTTATCTGTAAAGGAATGCAGATGTCAACAGGTATTTACAGCTCAGAAAAGGTATAGAAGTCATACCCTCCTGTCGATAACAATACTGAAATGAGACAGAATAAACCATCAGTTGACCACTCGAGTATTTTTTCTTGAACCACCATTGCTAGAGTTCTGTAGCCAAACAGGAAGAAAGGTGGTTGAAAATGTACGGCGCCACATACAATCACTCTTAATTAGATCGTTGATATTCTACGCCAGATCACAAAGCTCTATACTTATTTTTCGATCAAGAGGACGAGCGAAGTTATCTGAACTGAGCGACTAGAGTAATTGCTAGGATATAGCACACCTAGTATCGATTTTTGTTTTTTCGCGATATTACGGTGAGATTGAACATGATATTTGCTACAAAAAAAAACATTTAAGTCTATTTCAGTTAACAAAGACTGTAAAAAATTGGAAACAGTAACGTTCACATTTAACTTTACTACACTAATAAATCAAATAAGTATCCAACTACTGTACATAAAATTTAAAATAATTTTTAACTGGAGCCTGTTCCAAAGGAAGCTAGGTGTTAACATTTCCATTAGGAGTTGAAATTGATATACTCACTCAATCTCTCTACGAAACCTTGCGATCATGCCCTGATGACCATGAATATGGCAAATATGATCCTTCAACAGTGACTGCCGACTCCAGCCTCAAAAATTTCCTAATAGGGAATATGCTACCCCTCTTAAGATATTACGACCACTCTTCCTTCCTTTCTTTTTACGGATCCAGTCTTCGTCTCCTTCACAGTCAAATATTAGTATTGTTTCTTAGAAGGGTGGTGCAGTTATCTAAATGTATGCTGCCTACTTGGTTATTTTGTGTGAATCACGTGGCTTCGAATGGAACAGTGAAATCATTGAAGGAGAGATGCACACTGTCAGAAATTCCACAAATTAAGAGCTGTATTTGAGCCTACAGGAGTTCTTTCGTAGAAGAATGACCAAAGAAAATATTGTTTCACTACTTTTACATCCCTTTAGTTACTGGACTGCGACTAGCAATCTAAAGCGCCAGGGGACAATAAGAAAAGAATAAGCATAGTTTTCAGCATTTCAGGAAACGATGATTCCTTATACGAAAATGAATGTCGCACCTTTATGTGTAACATCTGTTACAAACAAGTTAGTACAAGGTTTCAGTATTCAAAAATTCCTGCCTCCATAGTTTGTCAGTATGTGGGTGTTATGTTGACAAATTGCGCAACGGACTGATCTGAAAAGTACCCTTTGGCGCCTGCAAGAAGTAATTTCCACCCCACACTACTACAGAAGTCAGCCAGACGCTTATAACGTACCAAAAGTGCTTGAAAAACTTTCAGAAATAAATATCTTCTTGAGTCGTCCACTGTAAAGAAAAGACACAAAAATATTCTACTTGCTTACGTAACTAGTGGAATACTTGGGTACTGGAGTGTAGCTAGTTAGTGTGAGAAAAACATTAAATGAACGGGAAATATTATTTATTGTAAAATCAGAAAAACTTCAAGTGAAACTTTTATTTATAAACTGATACACAAATTTCCGCGCTCTTTTCGGAATAGGAGATTGCCTCTTATGGATAGGAATCCTGTTAATGAAATTTATATACAAAGTGTAGGAAAGCTCTTTTATCCCTTTTCTTTAAGACTGTTATTTACTCGTCAGAATGGCTGAGAGCCTCGCCTACTCAACTTGAATAATTTTCCGACAGAATTTTTCTAAGTATGGTCGAGGCTGCCGCGTGAGAAATGTAATGGAGTGACGTGAATGAAGTATGTTACTTCTAATGGAGGAAAGATGGGGCTCGCCTACGCTGTAGTGCACAATACTGTGAGCTGCGACGACTGCTGCCTGCGTCATTCGCCGCTGAAAAATAGCAAAATTGTCCGTTTCTATCTAGTTTGACCTTCGCCAATCGAACTCTCACTACACCTTGATGAAGGCAAGATCTCCTATCTGCCCCTAGCCTAACTATTGGCGTGGTACACCAGTCAGATAACCAGTTCACTGCAATGTCACTCAATGTTCGCTCGCAGGCGCTAACTAATACTCTTTCTGTGTTCACACCACACATTAAGTGTTACAGCCAACATAGTGAACAAATGCTTTATCGCGAGCGACTCAATACAGAGTATCACTCCGATTCGCTAGTGACAGAGGTGCTATTCTCAGTGCAGTACTAGTAGAGACTTTGTTCCTCGCTGTCTGCGTACATGCACGAGCGCACTCGCTCCCGCTACGTGTCCCCACTCCAAGAGCAACACCGGAACCAACCCTCTCCACGCAAAAGGCGAAAGGGTATATCATCTGCTGTCTTTCCCTCACTCCTCCAGCTCATTGCGTCAGGAATAGTCCACCAATCAGCGTTACTCGTACTAACGGGACGATGGCGCTCCATTTAAGCCGACCAGTCTGGAACTATGTAGCATCTGCATTAGGTGTTTATTGTCCACCTGTGAGAGCTCTGATACTGCACACTAGGTCCGACAAAAAATGCGTATGCTGGGGATCTTCCAAACAATACAGCGGGTTTTGCTTTTAAGGTGAACACACAGGCCATTATCCCTTTTCTCTGGCTAAAAACTGTTTTGGTCGCTGGGCAGTTGGCCGGCCGCTGCAGCTGCGTGCTAACTCACCCCCCTACGGACTTTCCAGTGGGCTGGTTGCTTCTGCTTAACAAAAACTCCTCTGGCCATCGTGTCTTGAATGTTTGTGTACGCCAGCATCGAATTTTTAATCTTGGTGTGCAGTTGCGATTTATTTATTAGATTTGCATATCGATTAAATGGAAATATGTAAAACTGACTCTACCCTATCTAGTTTGGGCTCGAATGAAACGTCTTGATACACAGAATACGATGGTGAGGTCGGAATATGAAGGTCAGGACACCATACCACCTTACAAGTTTTGTCTAGAAGTTCCACTCCTGGGCTACTGGATGAATTGCTGATGTAGGAAGAAGTTTCAATGAGCAGTGACTGGTCGACAGTGGGAGGACAACATCTGATCATGTACAGTATATGTGCTGGCGTACGCCTTCGCCAACACACGGCATTAGGAAACATTGTATAGCAGGCGCTGAATTAGGCACACCTATGACAAGAGAAGACAGAGACAACCCCAGGCTACGAGCCGATAACAGCTCCTGGGCAGCGTGCATATACGCCTCTGCCGCCGACCGAGTTGTCTCCATCACCCATTCTCTCAGTCTTGGTACCTCAGTATGCCGCATTGGGACTCAGTTCACATTGCACCTCAATACGTTGCACTGTGCTCTAGTCTTCCACAGTGACAGTCGTCACCTCGCACCTTAGCTAGCTGTGAGGGAATGTTATCCATTTTGTATAGTTGTGATACGGACACTAACAAGATTCAAGAATTAGTACATGTTAGTTTATTGCTGTTCAAAAATGGTTCAAATGGCTCTGAGCACTATGGGACCTAACATCTATGGTCATCAGTCCCCTAGAACTTAGAACTACTTAAACCTAACTAACCTAAGGACAGCACACAACACCCAGCCATCACGAGGCAGAGAAAATCCCTGACCCCGCCGGAAATCGAACCCGGGAACCCGGGCGTGGGAAGCGAGAACGCTACCGCGCGACCACGAGATGCGGGCTTTTATTGCTGTAAAACGCTGAACTACAGAATGACATAATTGAACTTAAGTACTCAAATGGTTCCTGTAATAAAGTGCATGTTAACCACGTGTGCATTTTGTGTTGTAGTGAGAGGAAACTGGCCACCCACCTGTCATACGCCGGCCGCGGTGGCCGTGCGGTTCTGGCGCTGCAGTCCGGAACGCGGGACTGCTACGGTCGCAGGTTCGAATCCTGCCTCGGGCATGGGTGTGTGTGATATCCTTAGGTTAGTTAGGTTTAAGTAGTTCTAAGTTCTAGGAGACTTATGACCTAAGATGTTGAGTCCCATAGTGCTCAGAGCCATTTGAACCATTTGAACCTGTCATACTGCCCTCCCCTTATCCAGCCAGGCACCACAAAACATTACAAGAGGGCACAGCCACATCAGTATGTGATAGATCTGCAGTACATCAGTGTCTTGCTTATACCTTCTATATTTGTTCAATGTTTCATGGGTTGAGAAGAAACTGGTCATTCTTCCGTCGAATGGGGACGCTGGATCCGTAAGGCCTGCAGACGATATTATATTTCCGTCTTTCGTTTATTTATTTACAGAGTACAACTGAAACACAACATGAAACTATATTTTATTGTATTGTATTGTATGGAACTGGGGACCTAGAAACGATGGAGAGGATCGTCCTTGCCATAACCCGCAGTGGTACACAACCCCACAACAGGATACAGCTGTCCACTCACCCCCACTGCCGCCCCACACCGAGCCCAGGGTTATTGTGCGGTTCTGCCCCCAGTGGACTCCCCAGGAACGTCACACACCAGACGAGTGTAAGCCTAAGTGCATGGTAGTGTAATTATGGTGTACGCGTATGTGGAGAAAGAGTTTTCGCAGTAATTGCCGACATAGTGTAACTGAGGCAGAATAATCCCGCATTCGCCGAGGCAGATGGAAAACCGCCTTAAGAATCATCCACAGGTTGGCCGGCACACCGGACCACGACACTAATCCGCCAGTCGGATTCGTGCCGGAGATCGGTACGCCTTCCCGCACGGAAAGCAGTGCTTTAGACGGCACGGCGAACCGGGCTGGCCACATGAAACTGTACAAACAATAAACGATAGTTCATACGACACGGATACCAAGATGAAATGCGAGAAAATAAGACGGACGTTACCTCAGATTCGGCCGGTCGCGGTGGTCTAGCGGTTCTAGGCGCTCAGTCCGGAGCCGCGCGACTGCTACGGTCGCAGGTTCGAATCCTGCCTCGGGCAAGGATGTGTGTGATGTCCTTAGGTTTAAGTAGTTCTAGGGGACTGATGATCATAGATGTTAAGTCCCATAGTGCTCAGAGCCATTTGAACCATTTGAACCTCAGATTCCGGTGAAAATGCAATGTTCGTATGGCATTTATTGGCCGAGATATCCTCTTCGGGATTCGGCCAACGTATTGCAAGTCTTTTTAGTTGACACCACTTCGGCGACTTGCGTGTCAATGATGATGGAGGACACACAACACCCAGTCCCCTGCTGGGAATCGTACCCGGGCCCCTAGCGTAGTGTGCGGTAACGCTACCGCTGAGCTACGGAGGCGGACAGTTTCCCACAAACACGTACGCATATTGGTCCTAGCATTACTATTCATTATTAATCCAGTTGTTGTAAAACGTTAATCAGCAGAATAAATGAGATACGTTTTCGTCAAGGTTAATCTCTACTTGATGTTTATTTTTTATTATGTTTGATGTATAATATCACGTCGTATATAAAATTCGTCAAAGACGAGGCGACATCAATAACGTCTAACAAGTAAAATGACGAATGCTGTAATATGGACTGATGAAGCTCTTAAGATAGGCTGCATTCTTAGCTGCGTACGAAATATTTGTGAACAGAGCAATCGAAACGATCAGTCATTCCGTTATGAGTATACCGAAAACTTAAAATTGTGGTTTGATTTTAATCGGAACTTAGTAAATACAAATTGTTTCGAAAAAAGACACTGTACACCTTAAGACTTGCCATATTCAGAAATTAAGAAACTTGATAGTTACTTATTCACTTTCGCTTTTGAAACTGAAAATCACTGTAGATACAGGTCTTACATACTTGCATTTTCCTCGCAGTTTTTGTAGGCAAAATACTGTCGTACAGCAAAGTTAATCGAATCTGATGTGGAACTAAAGTATGATTTTAATTTTCCATTTTCTATATCGTTTGTCAGCAGACAGTTGGCACCTCTTACAACAACGTACCTCTATGTAAATAATGCTGGATAAGCGAGAAGGAAGGTTATGCGTTTAATTAACGTGATAGTCTCTCCGCTCGTGGCTGTCGGTTCGGTTTGCTGTACTTTGCAGGGTCTGCCCCAACGAAAGTAATTACAAAGCCTCTAAGCTACTTAACAGTTGCCTACACGAAAACCACTATTTTGTTTTATTGTCATTGATAGGGTTACGAAACTTACACTCTTGTTTCATTCTCTTTCCCTGTTTACGCTTTATTTTCACTTTAAACAGTTCTTATCTGATTGTACCAAAAAATCTAATAGCATCAAAACAAGCCAGATATGGTTGATATTTTCTCTTTTCTATCTGTATACCTATTAACTCAAAATGAATGTTGCTACAAGTTTACAAGCAAGTAGTTCGTCAGACTGGGATGTACATCTGGGACGGTGCTACTGCAACAGAAGTAACACGAAAGCAAACTCCTGCTTGCTCCGAATTATTTGATTTAACGTTTGTACTTATATTGGTCTCTTATGTTCATTCCATATATTCACTTGGATCTTTTTATTAATACTAACATGTTACTTATGCCTACCAATTCAGTGATTAATTCAGTTCTTATATTAAGTTTTCCCAATTTTAATGAAATTGGGTGGTGAGAAATATTTTGTGACATACTAAACTTACAGTAGACTGCAGAGTTAGGCAGTTTCTGTTTGCAGATCACTGTCGAGATAACCATTTACCCATTAATAGCCACCATTTAAAACCACTACTAAGCAAATAAGGAAATGCTGATAGGTGGAATAAAAACATAGAAAGACTCTGCAATTGAAATCATTTTGCAGACATAATTATATAAGGTGAAAAGGAAGCGGATGAAGATCAGTTTGGTATGGGTGATTGGGGGGGGGGGGGGGTGCTGTAATATTGCGTGAAGAATTTTACACAGCTCTGAATCACTTAAACTGACACAACTCACCTGAAGTAGACAGTATTTCGAGTTTGGTATGGGAGGAGGGGGGCTTTCAGTACTGCCTGAAGCTTTTATGAGTGCGTTGTGTCGTTCTTTCGGACGTGACCGCGGATGGGAATTTGAGTCGTCCGGGGAGCGTTCCGCGACAGTCTGCGTATTTGCGATTTTCACTTGTCAAAGCTGTTTCCACGTAAAGTTCCGATAAAGATGATGTCTTTCGTTTCTTCCCTTCCATTTTCTTTCTCCTCCTCCTCCCCCCCCCCCCTCCCACTCGCCCTCCACCTTGAATTTACTTAATCGTCTGAAAAAACTTGACGGAACTATGAGACGTTTAAATTGACACAACGCACGTGTAGTAGACAAAACTTCTAATTTTATTCTAAGAATGAATCATTATAAAACTATTACATCTGGTAAGTGGAATGTATGAAACAGGAGAAACGCCCTTAGACTTCAAAAAGAATTGAATAATCTCAATACCGAAGAAGGCAGTTATTGACAGGTCTGTGTATTATCGAACCATCAGTTCGACACGTTATGCCTGCGAAAACTAACAAAATATTTATAGGAACGATTGGTAGAATCCGATCTTGGGTGCAGTGATTTCCGTTCCGGACAAATATAGGTACACATAAGGTAATACTAATCTTGGATGAGAGACTGAAGAGAGAAAGCTTTTGACAGTATTGACTTGAAGGTAAATATATTCATGTCTGATATAAATTAAATGTTAGGAATTCTTTTGTGAAATATTTGACGTGTGGCGTTAATGCAAGTAAAACGTAGAAGATATACTCTACCGGTAAGAAGTGAATGTATGCTTTTTGAGGTGGGATGCTACAGAAGAATGCACATGATTACATGGATAGAGCGCGTAACTAATGAAGAGATACTAAATAAAATCGGAAAAAGATTTGTGACACTAAATGACTAGAAGGGATAGTTTGATAAGATGCATGCAGAGACCATGTTGAACCTGTTTACTTTTCATTGCAGTAAGCAAGTTCCAACTCCATGTTGATTGAGGTAGTTGTGCAGTCATGAACAAGTTTGAACGGTAATGAGAGAGGTGGGGAGCTGCATCAAACCAGACTGAAGAAGACAACAATAGTGTCAGAAAGCGATCTGAGCTGATTTAGAAGCTGTCATGAAGTACACTAATTCAAGGGGCTCTCAAAAAGTTTTCGTTTGGGGGCGTTCTTACGGCTTGTATATAACGTTGAGAGACTCCGATGTGGGTACGTAAGCACTGTCTCGAAGGCGACCGGTAACTATGGTGTTCGTGTCTTTCCGACGTGCATAAATGCAGAAACGTGCACTATTATCAGATTCTTTTCTAATGGGGAAACCTCAGCATGCCAAAATTGCCAATAGGGATTTTAGCTAAAGGACTGGACCGCAGGGTTAAGATTGTCATTCATCGTTTGTTAACAAGAAAATATAAATGTTCTGTAAACTCAGAAAAAATTCACGATTTTAAAACAACAATTCGACAATATAAAGCTTTCACATAGAAAAAGAATCATTTAATTTAAAAGAAAATAAAAGTTTGTTTGACTGACCTTAACAACAACCTCTTAAGGGGAAGAGATCAGCGAGTAACACTTCATTTCACGTGAACCAGTTAATAACACTTTTAGCAATCCACGAGGATCGAACGAATAACGACAATTCCCGAAATTTATTTACAACAATAAATCACCCGTACAAGCAACAAGAAGATGGCAATAAAGGGCAAGATCTCAATCCAGGAAAACGAGGGGACCACAATTCCTCCTTATTTGAATAATTTGACAATACGTGATAATTTCTGCCAGCGGGGACGAGAGAAACCCATAACCTGAGTAAACAACCCAGAACGCTTGGTAATAAATGGTTCAAATGGCTCTGAGCACTATGGGACTTAATATCTATGGTCATCAGTCCCCTAGAACTTAGAACTACTTAAACCTAACTAACCTAAGGACATCACACAACACCCAGTCATCACGAGGCAGAGAAAATCCCTGACCCCGCCGGGAATCGAACCCGGGAAACCGGGCGCGGGAAGCGAGAACGCTACTGCACGACCACGAGCTGCGGACGCTTGGTAATACACCAAACTAAAAGCTTTTTCTTTATTGTAGAATTTAATGACCGCTTGGAGAGCGCAAGCTACTAAAGCAAACACTCTGAGTGGTAATAACACCGTCTCAGACAGCGGTGGTCATGGTTAATGCATCGCTAACCCGACCGCTAGACATGCGAAACAAGGATCACAGTCCCCACCAACGTTCGAACACTCACGCCCAAACATAGCAGTTGAAGGCCCTCATGGAATCAAGCTTAGCGTGGACACCTGGAGTACAGAGCTCACATCAGTAAATATTCAACCAAGGAGAGCCCAACCATGTGCACACAAAATCAAATTAACACAACTAATCCCAGAATACCCCAAGGAAGCCCTAAGTGCGGGGACAAAATTTCCACTGAGTGTTAAAAATATAAATTACGAACACATGGGGGACTACAGTCAAACCAAGTGAACAACCAAAGAAAATTTAAATCTTAAAACGTTTGAGTCAAAACCCACAAAATTTTCATAAAACTAGCTCACAAAATATCCAATTAAAAATCTGTATTACAGTCTTTGCAGAGGCAACAGCCAAAATTCCCCAGATAATATCTGACGGAATAAAAAGGCTGTCGAATATGACCTCTGGCCAAAAAATCACAGAGCTGCAGGGAACAGGCTAAATGTCAGTACTAAGAGGTAGTAAAACAACAAATATCCAAAATTATCATTGATTTTGAAGGTAACAATATAAGTGAAACAACTGAAACCATGGCGTTGACAACCTGAATTACTATTCAGCACACTCTGAATTTCATGGATCGTAACACCGAACTCCATAATAAATTATAATATGAATTAAAAGAGCAGGAGCAAAAGGCAACCTGCACTTATGAGAGCACCAGGGTTAAATACGTTCCGCAGGTATATAGGCCACATAATATGTTCAAATAAAACGACGTAAGCACAGGAAAATCACGTTAAAACATTTCCAAGAGTCCACTTCTGACAGCATAGATTCTCTGAATGGCAGATAAGTTAACCAGATCCACAGATCAACAGCCGCCAACGGCCCCCAAGTGTATAGGCTCCCAGGCTAGTCCACAACACACCGCGAGTATTTCCGACGTCGGTCAAATTGTCGACCACTTCGCCAGACACATATTTGGCTCGTACTGTCCCCAACTGTCTCCAGCGACCCCTTTACTCTTCTCCAGAGCGCGCCAGTTCGCACTCGAGTCGCAACCTATGACGAAAGATCAAAGGCTCGATATCCAGAGAGCCGTCACGGCTCAGCGTTCAAACAGAACCAACGTGCTGTTGTTCTTTTCTTAGCTGCCAAAGGACAAACACCAAGAGACACCTATCGGAGAATGAAAAACGTGTTTAGGACAGCATGTCTGTTGAAAACCATGCTGTTCGCGATTCGACTCAGGATGCCGGTCGATCTGGTAGGCCAGCCTCACCCATTGGAGACCAGCTCCAGTGGAAAACACTGGAGCAGCCGTCGTATAGCACTGATCTCTCCCCGTGTAAATATCACGCATCGGTCTCTTTAAAAAGGGTCGACGATTCTTGTCGAATGTGGATATGCAGCTACGAACTTCTTTACCGTGTTTTATCAAATGGGTATCTTCAAAGTGGTACGTCGGTGCGATGATTGCCTTAATGCTTACGGCGATTACGCCTGATTCTGGACTGTTCGGCCTTCGAATGGAAACTTTTTGTCGACCCATATTCATAGACCTCCAGCTCTCTGCGTCTGATGTCTACCTTTTGTCGTATGGGTGATTGTGACGACTATTCCTGTCTTATAACGTTGTGTAGTTAGGTAACAGCTGGTACATTAATCCTTTCAGACCGGAACATTTTCTGAAGGAAGGAAAATTTTTATTTGTGACCTACTGATCTTACATGATTTTTTTAATGATTTTAGATACATGATTTATACAAATATGTGTACCCATTTTCAATATATACTTTGAACATTTGACTTCTTCTTATGGACTAAAATAAATAAATTTGAAATATTCAGTGCTGTAATAAATAAACTGATAATCCAATAATTATCATGCAACGTAACACTAATAACATTGAGTTATACAGTGGAGTATAACTAACCGTCTTCCGCAAATTCTGGCGATCACAAGCTGCTAAGCACTGCTACATTCACATGATGATATTTTGACAGTGATGCCCAACAGGGGGGAGCACTTGTGCATGACGAAAAAGATTGAACATTCACGGATGTGTACACGAGGTTTCCATTGAGGAAAAATATTTCTGTTGTAGTAATACACACTACACGTTAACGTAAACAGTTGTTGCGAGAGCATGTGAAAGGGTTAAAGAAAGCAGGAGAGGAAGGTCTTCGACAAGTTGCACTTGTCAGTATTATCCGTATCACGTTCCTTCTTTCGACTGGAAGGTTTTGAGTGTAGCAAAATGATCGGTAATATTCGTCACTAGGATTCGAAACGTCTGGTGATGTCCGCAAATCGTTCCAGGCAAATACCATTATGGTTCCTTTGAAAGGGTACCGCCGATTTCTTTACCCATACTTAAATAACTCGAAGCTTTTGCTCTTTCTCTAATGACCTCGATGTCGATAGGACATGTACCCAGAAAACCGAAATGAAAACAGTGCGAATTAACAATGAAGTCACAAAACCAGCTGACGAACTTTACATTTAGCGCAGTTGATAAAAATGACTGGAAGGCTAATAAAAGAAATAAACTGGGCAATAAAAGTGGCCTGGAGTACCTCCAGTAAACTGCAGTGAAATTTCCTATGTATCTGAAAACTAAAGATGACACGTGGTGTCCAGTGCCAGTTTTGATTTGTAATAGTGATATAAAGATCTTTAATAAAAAAACTAATTTAAAACTGAGTATTACTTTGTGAGAAATGCTGAAATGCATGTCGGATATTACTAGAAAAGGAGGAAAAACAAAGTCGTTAAATGACATAACGAATTGGATGCTGTAATTATGAGTAATTACGACTGTAATGAAATGAAATGGTTAAGAGGGGTCATGTAGCCAGGTGAGTCGTTGTTAGGACCGAAGAAGTTCTTTGAGGGATTTCAAGAGGAAAGGAAGTGTCGAGCAGTTCCCTAAATGGAAGTGGGAACATGAAGTCAGAAAACAGTGGATGCCAATTGGCTGTTTCTGTTGCTGATGTTACTTACGTGGACGATGTAGGCACGTGCTTGAAGAACACGTAAATATTCCCATTAATGTGAGAAATTCTGTCGTGTGAAATCCATATCCGTGTATTGTGCGGTAGTTCATGTTACGAAAAGCCGATGACACCCTATGGGCGTAAATAGTCACTATGCAATGTCAAGGAACTGTGTCTCACTTAGGCGTCAGTGCGAAATGACTGGAAAGTGAGTTTCTAGTCTTTGTTCACTCACGCGAATATCTCTCATTCAAATCTGCTTAGTTCTGTGGCATTTATCGATTAAGAGGATCGCTCGTATTCTACAGAGTATTCATTGCTAGTGTGCATGGCATGAGCACATTCAGTACTTTTTACAAAGAACGCTGCTAGTGCTCAACAGAATCGCGGTCGTATTGGGAGTTGTTACTTGGTCACAGTAACGTCTGTTCATCCAAATGAGTCATTTTATTCTTATTTCTGCTAAATTTACTGTTTCTATGTTCATCGATAATTTAATCGTAACTTGTTTCACAGAGTGGAGACTTGTTTTGATTCGTCTTCGTGCGCCTCGTATTTCTAGACAGCGCATACGTTGTCTATGACTTTTGTAAATCGAGTTTAATCTGCTTCTACACTCTATAGTTCCGCACTTTGCAAGTGACCTGAAGGAGTGTGGCGGAGTGTACATCTGGTACCGCTAGCATTTATCCCATTCCCTGTTCTATTGGTGAATGTTGCATGGGAAGAAAGACTGTCGATAAACCTTGATACGAGTTGCTATCACTGACTTTCTCAAAGAAAACATTTCGGTGTACGTTTAATTAATTAATTAGTTTCCAGGCTATTCTTGGAACGTATGCTCTCTGAATTTCAAAAAGAGAACGTCGCCGTGACACACAACGCCTCACTTATAGCTTCTGCCACTGGAATTTGTTAGGCACCTCTGTAATGTTGCCGCACTTACCAAACGATCCCGTGACGAAACTTCGTTGCCTCTCTTCTGAAAACACAACCTAGCAAGGGTCTCAAAGTCGTGACCGATGTTCAAGGAATGATCTTACAGGAGTTTTGTAAGCCACATCTTTCTTAAAGAAGTATTTTTTTGGACTCTGCCAATGATTTCAACTTGGTTACTGCTTTTCCTACAACTGAGTTTGTGCGATCATACCATTTTAGTTCGCTGTGTACGGGTACTGCTAAACATTTTTTCGCTATTACATTTCCGTAGATATTTAGATAATAGCGAAATCGAACAGCATGTTATACAACAACAACGTATTTAACACTATAACTCTGTCGAAATATTTTATTCCTTTTCACGAAAGCGTTTTTTTATTTCTTTGTTATGTATGATCATATTGGAAATAGCGTAAATTGTTTAAACTTGATCCTCTGCCATACATGGAATGTTACATGAAACCCTTAAAAGAAGTGTGTCATCCATACCGTAAACATAGTATCCAGGGTGGCCGAGCGGTCCTAGGCGCTACAGTCTCGAAGTTAAGTCCCATAGCGCTCAGAGCCAAACATAGTATTAGTATCACGTTTGTATGATATCGAGTCATCGAAAATGTCTGAGTGCTTCAAAGAATCTCTTAAAGTGCGAACGCTCTCTGACGACAGTAGGGGGTCGTAAGGGGACATGGTATTGCTTCGACTGGGTCGTTACTGTAGGGTAACACTTATACGCGGCAAGAGAGTCATCTAATGATAAGTTTATTTTATTATGATTTAATCAATTAATGATTTACCTCCTATAATGCAACTTTATGTTATTATTGCTTAATTAAATAACTACTTGTTATTGACTGTTAAGTGAACTTAAGTCTAGTAGCATTTGGATTGAGAAATAAATTTTCCACATTAACGACAGATGACCGAATTATTTCGGCCCATGACTGGAATTTCACTAAAATATAGATGTTAATTAATGATAAACTAGACAAGCGAATCTAAATTGATCTTCATAATTAGTCTTCTTTGCATTCAGTCTGTATTAAGAGAGTGTATTCATTTGCCACTTTGATGATTAGGTGCACGTAATCACGTTGGATTACATCGTACACCGAAAGAAATGGAAAGGTTACAAATAATGGATTTCTTCGCCTAGTTACGTGCAACATGTTACATTTATTTGCGTTCGGGGTCGAATGCCGGTCCCTGATATGTAATATTGTGCTCTCTACAGAAATAATGTCAATTACTTTACGATATTATGAAAGAAAAATTTTCATTTGATACAACCACAAAACTCTTGAAAATGCCAACCGATATAGGCCTACACTGGTCATCATCTTATCTAAAAGAGAGTCAAATGGTTCAAATGGCTCTGAGCACTATGGGACTTAAATATCTGAGGTCATCAGTCTCCTAGAACTTAGAACTACTTAAACCTAACTAACCTAAGGACATAACACACATCCATGCCCGAGGTAGGATTCGAACCTCCGACCGCAGCGGTCGCGCTGTTCCAGACTGAAGCGCGTAGAACCGCTCGGCCACTGCAGCCGGCTAAAAGAGAGTCAGAAATTAAGGAAAATATACAAGTTTTTTTTCAATTCTACAGTAATTTCGCGGTTCATGGAGACTCACATGTAGACCCTTTCCATCCAAAGACACACATCTTCGCACAATTTCAGTCTGCTATTATTTCAGTCTACTTATCAAAGCCCCATACGGCACCATTACGGTGGCGAACCTCGAGCTCGTTCCTGACGGGATATGCGCGCCCTTTCGATGGACATGTGGTGCCATGTATCTCCGGAAACCTACCAATGATGGAACCTATGCTACACAGAAACGCTTTAGTATTGCGTTCCAAAGATGGAGCAACAAAATACTAATGTTATAATATTTTGGCTCTTCACAAGGGAAACTCCCACTCGCACCCCCCTCAGATTTAATGGTAGTATGGACCAGTGAACAGCTCGTCAAAAACTGAACACACATCAAGCATGCCGGCCAGAGTGGCCGAGCGGTTCTAGAACCGCGCGACCGCTACGGTCACAGGTTCGAATCCTGTCTCGGGCATGGATGTGTATGATACCCTTAGGTTACTTAGGTTTAAGTAGTTCTAAGTTCTAGGGGACTGATGACCTCAGAAGTTAAGTCCCATAGTGCTCAGAGCCATTTGAACCATTTAGATCAAGGATGAAAACAAGAAGAAGGTGTAAGGAACTATGAAAAAGAGCGAAATAGAAACAATGAACGATTGAAGATCAAGAAGCTCAATAATGAGTTTACGAAAACATCTGCGACGTGGTGGTTATGTGGTCGCGGTGTTGGAGTGTTATGCGGACGAAAGATGCTCAAATTTCTCTGCTGTCAGTTGTTTTTATTTTCTTCTTCACAACGTTATGAACTGTCCGTCCGGTCATTGAAATGTCTGTTCTCTTTCTGCAGTCGTGGCGGTTGTCATACTGTACACTGGTAGAATATGAGTCATGTGGTAAGAATACGTTACCTTCGTAAGTAAACGTGAAGAACAGTGAAAGCAGGCGAGATACCACACAGACACATCACAGAAATGAAAACAGCACATAAAGTGGTGTGAACTAAGTTACAACAAAGAAATTCAAGAAACTTCCAAAACGAAATGCAACTTCAAAAACGTTAAAAACGTGTTTTTGACAGATCACAGAGAAACCGTGTGATTTTTAAATGTTGCGATTATTCGTTCAGCTTATGTGACAAACTATTATGTTTCCATCATTTCCTTCGAAGTGATCACATTCACATTTATACGAACACTTACATCAGGCAAGGTGGCATATCTTACTCACTTACCAGTCGTACAAATTAAGTCCGTTGATAAGAGATTCCTGTCATGTGACACATTTACTGTCACTAATGCTGTGTATGACGCACCAGACGTGTTTTCCGGTGGGGGATTCGGTTGACTTGTCGCCTTGTCAGCAAAAGTTTGCGGTTCCCATTCGAAAGCCAATTCCTTCCAGCTGCTGAGAGAGTAGTTGTACATAATCAGCTGTCATTATACCTCGCTGTTGCAAACGGACGTTACAACACGACAAAAAGACAAATTTTAATAAAGCGAACAGTGAAAAAAAATTATGAAAGGTACAAGGGTGTCTTGAACACGGCTCAGCAGTATGGCAGTCCAACAGCATGCCCACTTAATAGCGACGCCGTTGCGTATATACGCTGCACTATATTGCACTTTTTGTCCTTCGACCGTTTACTGGTTCTATTTTGCTTTTTTTTACAGTTCAGTACACCTTCTTCGTATTTTCATAAGTGATCTGTGTTCAGGTTATGACGGGCTGTCCACTGAGCCCTCTTACCATTAAATCTGAGGTGGATGCGTTGGGGAGTTTCCCTTGTCAGTGTAAAGAAAACGCATCATGCTGCGCACTCTGTGACTTCACAAGGACTGAGCAAGTGAAGGGAGCTAGTGAGATCCACATGGCCCGAGACGCCACTCATTTGGCCTCTTTATTAGACCAGGCAGTATCAGTCACTTCGGCATCTTCCGTAAAGCTATGAAGAGTTATTTCTCTGGAGCACCCAGTTTCTTCAAGATTTCGTAGAACGGCCATGTGTCTACTGCGGACGATTGTTCCAATCCGTGATTTCTAACAACACTATTTGTGGTGAGTGTACTGTAAGACCTTCGGTACACACACCATCAGATTATTTCACTTGTCACTCTAACGAAGTAGGCGAGAGTCAGCAATATGTCTCGTGGTCTTATCGTGGCGTGTTTATCTTCTGCCGTTAGGTCAGACGATAGAAATGCCACTTGCACGCTTAGAGTAGCAGATTGATGGTGACCAACTTTAAACAGAACCTGATTAATTTTCACACACATTTATTAAAATAATAAAAAGCATAGACATTACGTAACTTGATTCAGGATGCTGTTTACAATTGACAATCTGAAGTTCCTTTGGTCTTGGTACGTTAATCTTATTCTCACACATCTCTGATACTTGACAAAGTGTCTATTCATTTATCTTCATGGCTACGTACAGGAATATGGTAATCTTATTAGGCGCAGACTGAAACTTGACTATAGACTGGTACAGACTAATGTAGACTGGTACAGAGTGGTGCAGACTAGTGCAGACAAATGCAGACTGACTAATCGGAGGTCTGTACACTCGTTATAATATCTCGCGCGTTCAGGTATCACTGCGCGAGTGTGATCCGCGAGGAGAAAAGGTTCTACATTAGCAGCAATCTCATTGGCTGCGTTACATATTAATATGCGGATCGGCGGAAGTAGAATTTGGTCCGTCTCTAAGGCAGTGCCATTTCGTAGTGCGGAGACGGACGAGCGCTGTGCCTGCGCTGTTGTGCTTTAACAGGGCGCGCTCTTGTGGGAAAGTTGTGTATGCGCTGACTACGCGGAACTATGTACACAACACTATTTCTTGTGTTAAAGCCAGTAGCCCCTACCAGTAACATCATGTAAGTGAATCATTGTAATTAGTCGAGTTATGTACTGACCTGAAAGCTAAATTGTCATGCAGTGTTCTTAATCAAGACTGGACTAAGTATTATCTGTTTCGGTATACCCATTCAGTGCCGAAAATCTTGATTCCATCGTATATGATTGCAATATTTTGCATTTGAATTCGAAACTGTAACAAATGTAATTCACGATGAGGTAAGTACATAATTATTTTAAATTGGAAATAAGTAAAGCGATATGCACTTTCCGTCCACGCCCAAGTTGTTTTCTAAAGATACAAGTACATTTTGACATTAATCGACTGATTTAGTGGAGTCCCGAAATTCCCACATCGTATGTTCTTAATGTGCACGTGTGAGGGTCAGAAAGTGTAGACAGAGCGCAGGTGGGGAGCGGGGGAGGTGGAAGCTGCGTATTATCAATCTTAAGAGTTAATAAAATATGCAGCTGGTCAAATGAAACAGCTGTTCATCGTTAAGTCATTTAGATAAACATAGATACTGATAACCGAGCACATTTGGTATTTGCGAATCAGAATTGGTGTATTCATAATACACGAGTAAAAACAGTTGGTAACTAGTAATTAGTAGTTAATTATTAATTAGTACACCTTTCCTAGAATGTGTAGAGCACAGTACCATCCGAGATGTTGAAGCTACCTATGCACGCTAAATCTGCAGCGCTCTTACGTTGACCCATATTGACATATAGGCATAAAAATTTTCATCGCCAGTATTAAGACGTTCGTAACTGCTACTGCTGGGGCCGATTTCGTAGGACAAATGACAAACTTTCCGTAGTGACTGATGGAGTGAGAGTACGGTATGTGACAATGAAAGAAATAGTTTAAAATTATGTGCCTTTCACTCAAGATCCTCCTCCATGGTCATTAGGCTTAGGTTCTCGTGCAACATGGAATACCATTACTAAGTATGACCAGAAAATGAGAAAAGCTTACCCGCTCATCACTATATGCAGACTGCTTACTTAACTGATTAGAGCTATAAGAAATAATGTAGAACACTACGGCGAGTCCATCGCAGACGGAGTATACTGCGTCCAGGAAGGTATTCTACTTTTCAAATGAATTGCGGAATACTATTTACGGCTTCCTTCAACAAAATTTTGTTATTATATCGAATTCTACATACTTTTGTACTTTATGTATTCTGTTCTAAACTATCTATGATTTTTGTAATAAAAGCAACACCTTATTGTGGCTTTTTAAATGGAAGTATACTGATATCTAATAGAGTCGCATTAGTGTTTCTGAAAGAGAAATTTGTCATTCTCCAACTCTGTGGTCTGACGATTACATACAAAGGAAAATGAAAGTCAAAGTAATTGCTTTCTGCGTGGCACATACATTATAGTGGTAAATTTTAAGTCACGAGGCGCAGTAACGCACGGCTCCTAGCTCTTTCTGAGCACTTAGAAGTAACTGTTACCTCGAAACGTCCCATCATAGCTGACACTCCAACGCCCGTAGTCATGTGAATTTTGGTTAGTGTCTAAAAAGTTCATCTAGACGCTGAATTGTACTGTTCATTCTTCCTCCTGCTGTGAGTAGCAGTTTTACATTACTCATTTCATAGTGTTACGCCTTGTCATTCCTTGCACGCGTTTGATTTATGGAGCTGTCTACGGGACTCGAAACATTGATATATAGAGAGCATCCATAATGAAAGCTCCATTTTCAAAACGCTTTAGAAAGAGACTCCACTACCCAGAATGAAGTCTAATTTGTACAACATATTGCTGAGGCACGAGGAAACGTCATGGAAAAAAATTACCAACACGAGGAACTGTAAGCGTCTTAACGTATGAAGGGTCGGCTACAAATGACAGAAGATTACAGTACGATGGCTGTTGTTTGAGTTGCACCTTACACCATCTGCACTGTTCAATGTGCATCATTGCACAAGTTCAGCAGTGTAGACCTGTAGCACTGTTAGTTAGGTACGCCCATCCACCACGACAAGGTAGTACCATATCTGACGGTAAAAACCGGTTTCCAGTTCTCCTGAGACCAAACACCGTATGAAAAGTACAATGACATCGGTTTCTGACTGTACTGGAGCCATAATCCGCACAAAAAGGAAAATAATATCAGACTTTAATTGTCGTGAGACTGGTGAAAGACATATCCGATATGCTGTACACAGTTTTTGCCACAAGTTGATAGTTTCGCAATACGTGCCTTCAATCCAGCTACGTTAGTGATTGTAGCACTGAACACATCACATGAGATTCAGAGAGCAGTATTTCTATATCTATATCTACATACATCTACATCTCTACATCTATATCTACATACATACTGTGCAAGCCACCGTACGGTGCGTGGCGGGAGGTAATCTTTGTTATCACCAGTCGTTTCCTTTCCTGTTCCTTTCGCAGATAGAGCGAGGGGAAAACGACTGTCTATACGCCTCCGTGTGAGCACTAATTTCTCGTATCTTATCTTTGCGGTTCCTGCCCGAAATGTGTGTTGGCGGCAGTAGGATCGTTCTGCAGTCAGCTTAAAATTCCGGTTCTCTTAACTTTCTCTGCAATGTTCTTCGAAATCAATGTCTTCTTCCCTCCAGGGATTTCTACTTGAAATCCCGAATCATATCCGCAACACTTGAATGCTGATCGGACTTACCGGTAACAAATCTAACAGCGTCACATATGAGATCTCCTTTACAGATCAACCAGTTTTTCCTAAAATTCTCCCAATAAACCGAAGTCGAACATTCGTCTTCCCCACCACAATCTTCACATGCTCGTTCCACTTCATATCGCATCGCAACGTTACGCCCAGTAATTTAAACGAAGTGGCTGCGTCAAGCAGGACACTACTATTGGTGTATCCGATTGCTATAGCTTTGGTTTTCCTACACATCAGCATTAACTTAAATTTTTCTACATTAAGCGCCAGCTGCAATTCATCACACCAACTACGAATTTTATCTAGGTCAACTTCTATCAACCTACTGTCACTTATCTTCAACACCTTCCCGCACACCACAGCTTCATCAGCGAACAACCGCAAGTTTCTGATCACTCTCATTTACGTATACAGAAAATAGTAACGGTCCTCACATTTCCCTGGGGCGCTCCTGATGTTAATCCTGTCTCTGATGAACACTCGACGTCGAGGACAACATACTGATTTCTACTACTGTGTAAGTATTCGAGCCATATGCACGTACCTTCTTTACCAGTCTGCAGTGGGATACCGTGTCGAATTATTTTCGGAATAAAAATGCAATCTGCATGTTACCCTTCATCCATAGTTAGCAGTAAATCATGTGAGAAAAGAGCAAGCTGGTTTTCGCACAACCGAAGCTTTCTAAAGCTGTGCTGATTCATGGACATGAGCTTTTGGGCCTCAAAGTAATTTATTCGAACTCAGAATATGCTGTAGAATTCAGCAGGAAACCGTTGTTAATGATATTGGTCCGTAATTTAGCGGGTTCGTTGTTTTACCCTTTTTATATACAGGAATCATCTGTGCTGTTTTCCAGTCTCTTGGCACTTTGCACTGGTCGAGAGACTAGCCATAAATGCACACAAAGTTAATCCCACAGCCAGAAGTCACACGGATTAAGATCAGGAGATAGGACGGCAAGGCTGTAGGGAAATGACTGTTGATAATTCTAGCATTTCCGAAATGGCTCTGTAGCGGCCGCTTCACTGGCTGTGCAACGTGCGGAGAAGCGCCATCTTATATAAAAATGATCCTAGCCTCACATCCACGCTGTTGAAGGGTTGGAATGAAGTTGGTGCGCAAAAGTAGCGTTTACCAGTGACAGTACAGGTAACAGGGTCTGCAGAACTTATCTCGATGAAAGAAGAGGAGGAGGAGATTAGTGTTTAACGTTCCGTCGACAGCGAGGTCATAGAGACTGACCACAACTCGGATTAGGGAAGGATGTGGAAGGTAAGCGACCATGCCCTTGCGAAAGAACTATTCCGGCATTTACCTTAAGCGATTTAGGGAAATCACGGAAAACCAAAATCAGGATGCCCGGACGTAAATTTGAACCATCGTCCTCCCGAATGTGGGTCTAGTGTGTTACTTATTGCACTACCGCGCTCGTTTCATCTTTAAGAAATACAGCGCTACAATAAGCGATGCCGTCAACCCACACCACACAGTCACCATTGTAGAATGAAGTGCTGCCAATAGATAGGCGTGCGGATTTTCCATTGCTCGTATTCTACAATTCTGATTATTGACATATCCTTGGAAATGGGTTTTGTCTGTCCACAGACTGTTCCATGGTCATTCATTGTCCACTTCCACACGAGCAAGAAACACCTGAGCGAACGTCTTGCTGTCTGATCATCAGAAAGCAAGTCCTGAACATGGGTGATTTTGGATGGATAGCAGTGCAAGATGTTTCGTAAGATTTTATGCACTGTGCTCGCGAGCATATGTAATGTTCGGACAATTACCTGTGCAATGCATGTTTGCACACCACCGCACGATCCCTCCTGCAATGCTACGGACACATCGTAGACAGACTTCGGATCTACTCCCTCAGCCACACTGCACTTTACAAGAATCGGTCTCTTCGAATTTTGTAATCATTTTCTCCAGACCCTTAGTAGACATCGGACCAATCCCTTTTTTCATACCCTTGAGTCTCCAGAATTCTGAAGGGCTACTGGCGCAGTCACTGTGCTTGTAAAAGAGCTTTACCAGCAGTGCGAGTTCCTTCATGGAGACGGTCATGTTGGGTGCCACGGAAGTAAACTTAAGGACAACAGTGTGTCGTGCATCTGTTGGTGTGCATATTCTTACGCTTACGGTGTCACCTATTGAACAAATTTTCGTTAGCTTTTTTGTTCCATGACGTTTGGCCTGCGTCAAAAATATGATGTTCAAATTTGACTTCATTCTGAGCAGTGGTTCTCTTTCTAAAACATTTTAAAACTGGAAATTTAATTGTGGATGCCATATGTTGAAGATCAGAAAAATGCTGGTAACTGAAAAACGTGTTTTCTCTCTGCGACAGAATTTTGTTTCCTAGACAGCTATTAACATAGAAGCTGAGTCACACCTACTATTTCTCCTCATGCACAATTACGCAACGAAATCTTTATAAAAACAGAACACCAATTAAATTTTTTTTGAACGAATGTCATGATATCTTTTTAAAATGACTTTTTCATTGACGTAGATAGATTGATAAGTCAAATAACCACAGCGTTTCATCATCTCACAAAATAAGCAACATGTTCGTTAAGGTAAGAACAAGGAAAATGTGTGAAAATCAACTCTACGTTTTTTTTTCACTCCTTATTTCATGACGAGATGCATTGGCGGCTTGATCGGAGATATTTTTTAGACTACTGAATTTGAACGTATAAGACAGTGATTTTTTTCAGTTTTGTAGCTGATATGATTCTCTACCTACCGGTTTCTTTGTCGAAGTTTCTTGTTGTTTCATGCGACATGTTTTGGGAAGGATTCTAAATTTATAGGTTTTTGATAATACAGAGTAAAGACACAGCAGATAATTTCTGTACTGCGTGGACTTTCAGCTCTTACCATGTAAAATAATTGAGAAGATGGTATTGGTACAGAGAAGA
Organism: Schistocerca cancellata; assembly: GCF_023864275.1. Lineage (NCBI taxonomy): Eukaryota > Metazoa > Arthropoda > Insecta > Orthoptera > Acrididae > Schistocerca > Schistocerca cancellata. The sequence continues at coordinate 267,768,169 of NC_064631.1, read as the reverse complement.
GTGGTGCGTGCCATCACGTAATTATTTAGGTCACCATGAAAATGCTCATCAAAATGCAGTGTCAGATGCTGAAGAATATGCGTTGTGCATCATGGAGAGGTTGGCTATTGAATTTTCGTGTGTCTACCTTCCCTGGAGAGCTACGCAACATATTGCTTCCTTCGCTTACATATCGTGAAATGACCATGACGGGAAAAACGGAGAAATGCAGATCCATATGAATGCACACCGAAAATCGTTCCTTCAGCATGAAATGTAACAGGATGAAGAAAATTCTGCCACTTTATAAGAGATGTACTATTTTCTTGTTGTTGTGGTTTGAGGCAGCTCTCCACACTAATTCTATTCTGTGCATGCAGTTTCATATCCGAATAACTACTGCAACATACATTCTTCTGAATCTGCTTACCGCATTCATCTGTTGGTCACTCTCTAGGATTTTTACAGCAAGACTTCCCTCCAATAGTACGTCGGCGGTCCTTGATGTCTCAGAATGTGTCCTATCAACCGATCCATTCTTTTAGTCAAGCTTTACCTCAATTTCTTGTTCCCTCATTAGTAAATCATCTACTATCCAATCTTCAGCATTCTTCCGTAGCACCACGTTTCAAAAGCTTATATTCTCTTCTTGTCAAAACTGTTTATCGTCCGTGTTTCACTTCCATGTAGGGCTACCTTCAGAAAAGAGGACACTTTCGTCTGTACACGGTGTTAACGAATTTATCTTCTTCAGAAGCGCTTTTCTTGCCATTGCCCGACTACATTTTATATCCTGTCTAGTTCGGCCATCTTCAGTAATTTTTCTGCCCAAATAGCGAAATTCATCTAGTACTTTAGGTGTTTCGTTTCCTAACCTAATTTCCTCAGCATTACCTGATTTAATTCGACTACATTCTACTATACTTCTATTGTTTTTGTCGATGTTCCTCTTACATCCTCTTTTCAAAAAACTGCTATTCCATTCGGATGCTCTCTCAATTCCTTTGCTGTCTCTCACAGAATTACAATGTCATCGGCAAACCTCGAAGTTTTAATTAGTCTCGCTGAACTGTAATTTCTACTCCAAATTTTTCTCTGGTTTCCTTTACTGCTCGCTCAACGTATAAATTGAATAATATCGGGGATGGGCTACAACTCTGTCTCATTCCCTTCTCAAACGCTGCTTCCCGTTCATGTCCCTCGACTCTTATAACTGCCGTCTGGTTTCTGTACAAGTTGTAAACAGTCACCGGCCGGTGTGGCCGGGCGGCTCTAGGCGCTTCAGTCTGGAACCGCGTGACCGCTACGGTCACAGGTTCGAATCCTACCTCGGCCATGGATGTGTGTGATGTCCTTCGGTTAGTTAGGTTTAAGTAGTTCTAAGTTCTAGGGGACTGATGACCTCAGATGTTAAGTTCCATAGTGCCCTGCGCCATTTTTTTGTAAACAGTCTTCCGCTCTCAATATTTTACCCCTGATACTTTCAGAATTTCAAAGACGGAGTTCCAGCTAACACTGTGAAAAGCTTGCTCTAGGTCTACAAACGCAATAAACTTTGGTTCGCTGGTATTTAATTTCTCTTCTAACACAAGTCTTACAGATAGCACTTCCTCGTGTGTTCTTGCGTTTCTCCGGAATCCAGACTGATCTTCCCCGATATCTTCTTCTACCAGCTTTTCCATTCTACTGTAAAGAATTCGTGTTAGTATTTTGCAACCACGACTTATTAAACTGATAGTTCGGTAATATTCACAAAATGTGTGTTACCTTACACATGTTAATAGCGGAACGTGAAGGGTGATGCCGAACAGGAGTACGACGTCTTGACTCATTCTGTGAAGACAAGATGAGGTACCTGATTGAGCTGTAGGGTGAACGAGGAAGTGCAGCAGGAGGACAATGGAAGTGAGCAGTGAGATGCGCCTCACGGACCAGTAACCTTCCTCGACTGCAGCGTGCGGCGGTGAGGGCGAGCTGCGGCTTTCACCAGCCAGCTGCTTTGCGTCAGTGAGCCGGCAGCAGCTCGGCATTCCGCGCAGGCGGGCGGCTGCTGGCGCGGCGACAAGTTTCTGCCACGGCTTGGCAGGAATCTCGCCCTTCTCGTCTTCACGGTCCGCGTTCCCTCCATGTGCGTACACGCGGCTCTCCTTCGGCACCGAGGTCGACACGGACGCCGCAAATTTTCTCGGGAATGTCAGACCCTGAGTAAAACTCGCCAGACCCGACAGCCAGGAATGCCAGAACAGCAACACGAGCACTGGATTCCATAAGCCAGAGGGAAATTACAAAACTGCATTGAACTGCTATCGTGTCTGCAATGATAACGAATCAGTCTGCCGGAATATTGAGTGTGTGGACGACACTTCCTGGGTGTATCCGTGAGATCGGTTGAAGATCATCATCCGTCGGGAAGATCTGACACATAAAAATGTCACTAATTCAGAACGTTCAGAACCTTGCGAAAATTTGACATTAATGTAAAGCATACGGAGTGCCATACTGTAACTACATTGATATCTAAATCTATACTCCATAAGCCCGTTACGCTGTTTGTGGCAGAGAATACACCTGGCACCATTCACTTTTTGTTCCTTCCATATTCAGTCTGCGAATGGCACCGGTGATGGTCGCTATGAGCTTTAACTTCTTTCATTTTCGAAAATGAACACACTTCATACGCTGTAATGGCGATGCAGACACTTTTATTGTTCCAAGATGACCGTTTCGACAGTCTTATGCTGCCATCATCTGATCTAAGGGGAAATCAAAGATGATAAGTATGTACGGGGAGGGGTTGGAGGGAGACTACAGTTGATACGACTCAAATACCTTCCATCATGGTCATTTCGCCAGACGTAACTAGCTGTAATTGATACACTGACCGACTCTTTCCGTAACATATGTCTTCAGAATTTCGATAGTAAGGCTCTAAATGACGCACAGCATCTCTATTGTAGCGTCTGCCTCTGGCGTGCCACAGGGTAGCGTTATGGGACCATTGCTTTTCACAGTATATATAAGTGACCTAGTAGATAGTGTCGGAAGTTCCATACGGCTTTTCGCGGATGATGCTGTAGTATACAGAGAAGTTGCAGCATTAGAAAATTGCAGCGAAATGCAGGAAGATCTGCAGCGGATAGGCACTTGGTGCAGGGAGTGGCAACTGACCCTTAACACAGACAAATTTAATGTATTGCGAGTACACAGAAAGAAGGATCCTTTATGGTATGATTATATGATAGCGGAACAAACACTGGTAGCAGTTACTTCTGTAAAATATCTGGGAGTATACGTGCGGAACGATTTGAAGTGGAATGATCATATAAAATTAATTGTTGGTAAGGCGGGTGCCAGGTTGAGATTCATTGGGAGAGTCCTTAGAAAATGTAGTTCATCACCCAAGGAGGTGGCTTACAAAACACTCGTTCGACCTATACTTGGGTGTTGGTCATCAGTGTTGGATCTGTACCAGGTCGGGTTGACAGAGGAGATAGAGATATCCAAAGAAGAGCGGCGCGTTTCGTCACAGGGTTATTTGGTAAGCGTGATAGCGTTACGGAGATGTTTAGCAAACTCAAGTGGCAGACTCTGCAAGGGAGGCGCACTGCCTCGCGGTGTAGCTTGCTGTACCAGGTTTCGATAGGGTGCGTTTCTGGATGAAGTATCGAATATATTGCTTCCCCCTACTTATACCTCCCGAGGAGATCACGAATGTAAAATTAGAGACATTCGAGCGCGCACGGAGGCTTTCCGGTAGTCGTTCTTCCCGCGAACCATACGCGAATGGAACAAGAAAGGGAGGTAATGACAGTGGCACGTAAAGTGCCCTCCGCCACATACCGTTGGGTAACTTGCAGAGTATAAATGTACATGTAGAATTTGTTGAGAATGTAAGTAACGATGTCGCGCCGACTAATCGAACCCATGACGACACGTACAGCTCTTCGTTGGATTTTCTCTATCTCTACAATTAATGCAACATGGCTAGGGTCTCTGACAGATGAGCAATCCTCAAGAATTGGTATCTCAATTTTTCTGTGAGTTCTTTTTTTCATGGTTGTACTGAATCTCTTTAAAATTCTTCCAGTAAATCTCAACATGGTATCTGCATTTCCTACAGTTAACTTAATCAGGTCATTACCCCTTAGTTGGCTCTGGACTTTTTTTTTGCCATCAGTCTTCTGACTGGTTTGATACTGCCCCCACGGATTCCTCTCCTGTGCCAACCTCTTCATCTCAGAGTACACTTGCAACCTACCTCCTAAATTATTTGCTGGACACGTTCCAATCTCTGTCTTCCTCTACAGTTTTCACTACCTACAGCTCCTTCTCGTACCATGGAAGTTATTCTCTGATGTATTAGCAGAAATCATACCATCCTGGCCCTTCTTCTTGTCAATGTTTTGCTTATAATTTTTTCCTCGCCAACTCTGCGGAGAACCTCCTCATTCCTCACCTTATAAGTCCACCTATTTTTCAACATTCTTCTGTAGCACCACATCTCAAATGGTTAGATTCTCTTCTGCTTTCCAATAGACCATGTTTCACTACCATAGAATGCTGTGCTCCAAACGTAAATAGAAATTTCTTCCTGAAATGAAGGCCTGTGCTTGATTCTAATAGACTTCTCTTGGACAGGAATGCCCTTTTTGCCACTGCTAATCGATTTTTGATGTCCTCCTTGCTCCGTCCCTCATGGGTGATTATGCTGCCTACGCAGCAGAATACCCTAATTTGATCTACTTCGTGATCATCAATCCGTATGCTAATTTTCTCGCTTTGAACCCTCCTGCTACTGCCCATTGCTTTTGTCTTTCTTCGATTTACCCTCAGTCCATTGTCTGTACTCATTACACTGCTCATTCTATTCAGTAGATCTTGTAATTTTGCTTCACTTTCACTGAGGATATCAATGTCATCAGTAAATCTTATCACCTACAACATTTAACCTTGAATTTTAATTCCACTCCTGCACCATTTTTTTATTTCCTTCGTTGCTTCTTCAATGTATATATTAAACAGTACGGGGTGAAAGACTACATCATTGTCTTAAACGCATTTTAATCCGAGCACTTCGTTCTTGGTCTTCTTCCATAATTCCTCTTGACTCTTGCACGTATTGTATATTAGCCGTCTTTCCTTATAGCTTACCCTTATATTTCTTAGAATTTCGAAAATCGTGCACCCTGATGTCAAAACGAAGCTGCCTTTTCTCCTACACGGGAACGACAATGTGACAGCGAGAGAAATACTGGAGGAAATCGGCAAGAAAGCACTGGAAACTGTTTCGAGGAAATTTAAATATCTTGTGGCTATACCATACAAAGTCCAATTAACAGACTTTTAAATTGGATATTCTTACGGAATATTGCAGCAGCTACGTATAGACGTCTATTACCTTTTGGATTTGGACGTAGCGTAAGACTTTAACGGAATTTTTAATAAAATGGAGATGTGTGACAAATTCATATTCAACCACAATTACTCCAGGGAAGGAGACCGCCCCCCCCCCCCCCCCCCACAATCCAGGGAAGCAGCAGTGTGATTGTGGGAAACTATAATATAGTTGGAGTAGATTGATTAACGTGGGTGACCTCTAATTGTAAAGGCATAAAATAAATTTATCTGTCAAATAACAAGTCCAGGAGAAAACAAAGTTATCGGCAACCACCTTATAGATTTTATGAAGTCTGCAGACACGTGACTAGAGAGCCTTTCCGTCTTCCTTGGCAGGCTAGGGTATACAACTACAGACTGTATCTTCCGTTCGACATTGTGCAAGAGAGTTTAAGTGTATTAGACTTTAATAGCCAGTATTTTCACTGTGCTCCTCTATATTATGTGCCAATTACATCCATGTGATGTTAGCTAACTAATAATTTACACAACAGCGTATGTGTAATGTTCAAGGAAGTACTGCAGTTTGCCTACCGCGGTGATGAAAATATCCATAAATTGACTGGTGTACAGGTAAGTTTGCCAGGCTCTCAAGAATGGGGAAAGCTTATAAGTAGTGTTCTGTCCGTTAACTATTTGGAGATTCTTAACACAGACTCCAACAAATGTGATATAAGTGTCATACAGAGGTGTTACATTAACGTAGGTGATACGTTTTTTTCACAATTTAAGACATTGCTCTCTACAGTACCATCAAATTTAGATATTTCCGAATTGGGTCTTATTCCCACAGACAGTGGAAGGAATATTGCGTTTAACGTGTCGTCGTCATCGAGGTCATTAGAGACGGAGCACAAGCTCGGATTGTGTCAAGGATGAGGCAGGAATGCGGCCGTGCACACTCAAAGGAACCATCCCAGCATTTGTCTGGAGCGATTTAGAGAAATCACGGGAAACCTAAATCTGGATGGCGGAACGCGGGTTTCAACAGTCGTCCACAGACAGTGTTGTTCCAAATCTGTTAAAGAAAAGAAAAATTTTGTCGAACAGATTTAAACCATTTCCCATAAAGGAAATCACTCCCGCAAGTAGAGTTAATGTGTTGTTTCCACGAAAAAAGAAAACTGGAAATGGAGGATATCTAAGACAAGAAACGAAAATTGGAGTGTATTGTGAAGATAATCGCCATACAGGAAGATCATAAACTGCAGTTGGGAAAAGAACTAGATATTACGGACGTGCAAGCAAGGGTTACATAAAGCTTTAAACACAGTGTATGGAGAATTCTGGCTACCATCAGGGAATGTAAAATATTGACATTTACAATAAAAATGGTTCAAATGACTCTGAGCACTATGGGACTTAAATTCTGAAGTCATCAGTCCCCTATAACTTAGAACTACTTAAACCTAACTAACCAAAGGACATCACACACATCCGTGCCCGAGACAGGATTCGGACCTGCGACCGGAGCAGTCGCGCGGTTCCAGACTGTAGCGCCTAGAACCGCTCGGCCACTCCGGCCGGTGACATTTACAATAAACAGCACTGGAAATCGTTACATGTTGGAGTGCTGGCCAAAATCAATGGAGTCAAGAATATTTAGTACACTAAAGGATACACGATATTTTTTACAAACCTCCATTCCCATTTCTGCTGGCTTAGGAATGGTTATATTACTCGTATATCCAGAGGTGACGAACCGGATGTTGTGCACCTAGCAACAGAACAGCCATTCACGGAGTTTAAAATCATAACATATTTAAAATTAATGGACACTCGATTGCAAAAGCTGAAAACCTTAAGTTCTATTCAGAAATCCCACATGAATGTGTATGACAAGTGCTGCTGGCGTACACACACGAGGATGTGAAGTACTTTAACAATTGTGTCATGGAAGAAATAAGAGGTAAAATTAAAATTCCCGAATGGTCTCATCTAGAACTGGAACATTATGGGGAAAAGGGCACAACAATAAACAGTGTACGTTAGAGCGAGATGCTTACTGCAAGGCTAAAGTCTGCAATTCGAAGCAACAAAGGAGATAGTTTAGCGGTACAGAAATAGATATATCTTAGAATTCGAGCACATACCTTCTTTGTATCTGTAAAATTACTGACTGGAGAAAGATATACCTGGTTCAGATATATATTTAAGTTATAAGTTAATAATTAACATAGGTGTCATTGAAACTACACATGGAATGAGATTTTCACTCTGCAGCGGCTAAGCCATGTCTCCGCAATATCCTTTCTTTCAGGAGTGCTAGTTCTGCAAGTTTCGCAGGAGAGCTTCTGTAAAGTTTGGAAGGTAGGAGACGAGGTACTGGCAGAAGTAAAGCTGTGAGTACCGGGCGTGAGTCGTGCTTCGGTAGCTCAATTGGTAGAGCACTTGCCCGCGAAAGGCAAAGGTCCCGAGTTCGAGTCTCGGTCAGGCACACAGTTTTAATCTGCCAGGAAGTTTTACACATGGAATGCTTAAAAGGAAGGTTGTTTCCTGTGTGTAAATGTATGTGCAGAAATTAATAAATATTTTGCACGAGAATATTAAAATATTTCCTTTTAACCATGATTGACGTGCATGTACTTTGCGTTGGGGGAGTGTGTAGATGGATGACCTTGAAAAGTAGCCGAAACTACGTAGCTTAAACATAGTGATCCCCGTTTCATGCCAATATAAGGCCAGCATCAGCTCTTATCCCGACATTAACACTCATAGACCCGTTAGTGGTTAATGGTTCAAATGGCTCTGAGCACTATGGGACTCAACTTCTGAGGTCATCAGTCCCCTAGAACTTAGAACTACTTAAACCTAACTAACCTGAGGACATCACACACATCCATGCCCGAGGCAGGATTCGAACCTGCGACCGTAGCGGTAGCGCGGTTCCAGACTGTAGCGCCTAGAACCACTCGGCCACTCCGGCCGGCAGTGGTTAATGATTTGTATCGTTGGACAGTAACTTAGAGTCAACAGGTGAACAGCACATAGTCTCTGTCCACCAGTCATGTGAGCCCACATCTGTTCGTGCCTGTTCTGCGATGCAAGAGCATCATCTGGACGCTTAGGTTGGCATACTCCATCCGAATATGCAACGGAAAAAAACTCCCTAGGAAAGACGACTTACTTCTCCCAGAAACATAATGCCATTCACACACTTCTCGCATAGTAATGCAATGAGAAAATTAGAGGCTAATATGAAGATTTTTACTGTGAGACAATCAGCAGCAGGGGTTCGCTGTTTTGTTTTCTCGATAAATAAGAGAAAACATTCTTCCATGAATTTCGAGTGCCTTTAAACGACTGGGCTGACGTCTTAATAGGTAGAATAAATTACATCTACATATATATGCATAATTCGCAAGCCATCGTACGGTCCATAGCGGAGGGTACTCTATACCACTACTAGTCTTTCCTTTAATATTCCACTCGCAAACAGAGCGAGGAAAAAAAAAGACTATCTATATGCCCCCCACATAAGCTGTAATTTCTTGTATATTATCTTTGTGGTCCTTATGCGAAATGAGTGATTGCGGTAGTGGAATCCTTCTGCAGACAGCGTTAAATGTCGGTTCTCTAAATTTCTCATTAGATTTCCTTGAAAAGAACATTGCGTTCACTCCAGGGAATACCGTTTGAGTTCTCAAAGCAACTATCCACTAATTTGGCGAGAGAAAATGTGACTGCTTCTATAGGACTGTATTCCAAGGGAAACCCAGGTCTGCAGACTCATACACATTTGGTGTATGGTGGTCAGCAGGCATGTATTTTGCTACGAGGGTAAGTCAATTATTATAGGCAATTTAGCTATATTTTTGTTTAATTTGGTAGTACTGTCGTTTTACGTTGATTACGCATGCTTTGTTTATTTCTTGTTATATCTTTGCAATTTTCAAGCTGCTCGGTTAGTTTTGTTATCGCTGCGGTGCTGTTAATCATGGCTGCTCCGCTGTCTATTTGCACGAAAGAAGATCAGCGTTCAGTGAATCGTTTTTTGTGGTTGGAAGGCGTATCAGGGGCCGAAATTCATCGAAGATTTTCGGTACAGCACGGGAACAGTGTTTTGCCACAACGCCGAGCGTCTTCGAATTGATTGAAAAATTCCGAAATGGTAGCAGAAGTGCTACGCACGATGAAGGAACCGGACGACCGTTTACCGCGACAAATGAAGAGACCACGTGGAATGATTCTCTTAGACAGGGGTTAACTATTGACGAAATGGCACATCGTCTGCAAATTAGTCACGGTTCTGCCTACGAAATCATCCACAACAGACTTGGGTTTCATAAACTCTGTGCAAGATGGGTCCCAAAGCAATTCACAAAGTTACATAACCAAACGGGCTTGGACATCTGCAAAAAACATTTGGATCGCTTTGGTAACGAAGGGGACAACTTCCTAGGATCATTACTGGTGACGAAACAAGGATCCATCATTACGAGCCGGAGAGTAAACGGCAGAGTATGGAATGGAAACACCCAAATTCGCCGTACAAGAAAAAGTTCAAGAGCCAACCGTCCGCAGGAAAACTGATGCTTACGGATTTTCTGAGACGCACCAGGTTCAGTACTGGTACATTATGAGGAAAAGGGCACAACAATAAACAGTGTACGTTGCAGTGAGATGCTTAATGCCAGGTTAAAGTCTGCATTTCGAAGGAAACGCCCAGGATTGATGTCAAAAGGTGCTGTGTTGTTGCACAACGCCGGCCGAAGTGGCCGAGCGGTTAAAGGCGCTACAGTCTGGAACCGCACGACCGCTACGGTCGCAGGTTTGAATCCTGCCTCGGGCATGGATGTGTGTGATGTCCTTAGGTTAGTTAGGTTTAAGTAGTTCTAAGTTCTAGGGGACTTATGACCACAGCAGTTGAGTCCCATTGTGCTCAGAGCCATTTGAACCACTTTTTTGTTGCACAACAATGCCCGCCCGCATGCTGCTGCCCACACTGCTGTAACGCTTCGGAAACTCAAATTTGAAGTATTATATCATCCTCCATATAGTCCCGATCTTGCCCCTTCTATCGCTTGTTTGGTTCACCCAAACAAGCATTAAGGGGCCTTCGATTTGCCTTGGACGGAGCAGTGAAACAAGCTGTGTATCCCTGGCTCGCAGGTCAACCGAGAACCTTCTTTTATGAGGGCATCAGGGAGCTTGTACAACGATGGACCACGTGAGTTACAATGCAAGGAGACTATGTCGAAAAATGATGTTCTTGTAAGTTACCTATTTGATTGCAATAAAATTTTATAACTACTTTGCGGATAATAATTAACCTCGTATATTTCAGTGGTCAGTCTTTCTGGCATATTTTAAAAACACATTTCAGAGAGTTTGGGTTTGCATGTGGGATGAGTAGAATCATATAGCTCAGCATTCTGGTGTTTAGCTCAGTGACATTTAAGCCTTCAGTCCTTCTGAGAAACATAGGACTTCTTTACGAGCGGGAATCATCAACAGCTGTCCAGGACGGTGTGTGTTTACTTGTTTAGCAGGAGCGGTACAGCCCTTACCTGCTGGCGGAGGTTTGCGACCCTGTGGTGACGGTGGCAGCTGTTGGCATGCGACATGTTGCCCACGACCGTACTAGGCGGAGGTGTCGTTGGGGCAGAGAAGAGTCAAACGTCCTAGCGCCCCCAAGACCGATAGCTCTCAGCAGAATTAGTCTGAGAGCAGTGTACTGGACATCTAGGTGACTTACTTCCACCAACATGACAAGGCGCCTGATAGACAGAAGACAGCGTTGGATATCCTCAGCTATCTGACGAAGACTACCACCCATTTTGATATAGAAGGAAGTGACTACCTAGCCTTTGGGGAGCACGCAGAGACGTCACAGAAGTGTCTGCAACGGTTGCCTGGTGTGTCTAATCTGAGAGCAGTAAAAAAATTGCTCACCATGCAAAGGGACCCTCATGATAAATTTAATTAATTAGTCATACAGTGCCATATCAATGACATTCCGCCGACGGGTGGAAATGAGGACGAGAGTTTAACGAATATGATTCATGAGTTGTAGCCATAAACAGGCGTTTATTCGTTGTGACAATATCCTTAAACGAAATTTAAATCTCCCACCTACACAAGGAGAGATGTTTAGCGTAATAAAATCACCTATATTACCGAATTTATAAAGTGATATGTAGTATTGAACTGATAGTTACAACTCCTCTCTGCTACTGTGTGGATACCTTATGAGACTTCGTAGGTGACAAGGTATTTCACTGCCTTAAGAGAGTTCGAAAGTGAAATGGCTCCTTTAATAGAGGTAGAGCATGCGTCTAGCACTCTGTCATCAGCCAAAAATGTGTATAATAATGTAGGGCTGTGATGCAGGTCATAGCAGATATTAAGCTGATAAGAACAGATTTTTTTTACCCGTTGAAAATACTTAGAGTAAATATAGCCAGTGCCTTATTTTTGTACTGGATTTCCACACTAACAACGTTATCTTATTGATGTGAGAACGCCTGTATGCACATTTTCTTTTGTTTTCGAATAAAATACACATAAAAGGTATGAATTAGCATTTCGTGTGACAAATTAGAGCGGTAAGGACATCAACATACCAATTTCGGATTGGGTAAGTTGGAGTTTTTAAAGTGAGGGATCAGTCACCATGGAATTGCAGTTGGAATTCAATGCCCAAAAAACGCCTGATTGCCTCACATTGTGTTAGGAGTCGGTGCACAAGTTAGCGGCAGATGCTGTCTCTAGGGCTCGACCGACAGGAACCCAAAGCTTAGCCTGCCATGAACGGGCAGATAAAATGGAAGTGTCCGGCCAGTCGGCTCCTCAGATACACAATACACTCTGCAGATTGTGCTGCAGTAGACCACCCTCTTACCTATCACCATCCTGACGACATCATCCACATCTTGTTCTTCTTTCGGAAGGCCATTACTGACGCCATAGAGGCCCATGTTCGTACTAAAACCATCCACCCCCATCATTCCACTATCCCTCCATGGGCTGTCCTCCTCCTCCACGAATGCCGTCACCTCTACACCTCTATCGCTCCTTCTTGCACACTCGTGACAGCGATATACACCAATGACACTGGCAAATATAGTGACGTGTACAGAACCTTATTACAGCAAAGAAACGCTGGGACTGGCGCCAGATCTGTGCATGACTCAATGCCACCCTCCCTATAAACTCCTTCAAGTGCTGGTCTGCCTTCCATTGCCTTATTGGTTCCCATTCCACACCCCATTATCCCCTTCTCCATAACGACTTCCTGTCAACCTGAGTAAGGCCAACCAATTCACTCCCCACCTTCCGAGGTCTCCTTGTCCCTGATGGTCCCCACATTGATTATTCTCTTTTCCCCATCATCATAGAATGCACTGATATCTCAGTCGCTCCACTTGCTCCTAGTCTCCTGTACCTGGGGTAGTTGCCCCCACTGACGTCAACACTCCAATCACTGCACAAGACATTAAACTTATCCTCCAGTGAAACATAACAGCCGGCCGGAGTGGCCGTGCGGTTCTGGGCGCAACAGTTTGGAACCGCGTGACCGCTACCGTCGCAGGTTCGAATCCTGCCTCGGGCATGGATGTGTGTGATGTCCTTAGGATAGTTAGGTGCAAGTAGTTCTAAGTTCTAGGGGACTGATGACCACAGCAGTTAAGTTCCATAGTGCTCAGAGCCATTTTAACCATTTTTGAAACATAACATGGCCCCTGGTCACGACTGTGTCACTACCAGCACCTTAGAGAAAGCCCCTTCTCCTTCCTGACTGCCCTTGCCAATTTCTGTAACGTCATCATCTCTACCGTCTTCTATCCTGACCTGTGGAAGACTTCCCACATCCTCTTATTCCTCAAACTCAACAAATCCCCTTCCATCACCTCTTCTTATCGTCCCATCTGCCTCACCTCCGTCTTCAGTAAGTTCTTTGAATCCATGCTTTCCCATTGTATCCATCACCACCTTAATCAACACCACCAGCTTCCCCTTACCCAGTGTGGCTTCTGACCCTCCTTCTCCACGGAAGACCAACTTCTTAACCTCATCCATCTTCTCTCCCTCAAGCTTAACTCCTGTTGCTCCACAATTTTTGTTTCCCTGAACCTCCAAAATGCCTATGACTACGTAAGGCATCCTGGTCTCCTCTTTGCACTCCAAGACTATGCCTGGCCTATCAATATTGTCTGTCTGGTCGCTTCCTTCCTCTCACACCATCCTTCCTATGTCACCCTCCATGACTTCAACTCCCGTATCTTTTGTCCACTGCTGGCGTCCCACAGGGCTCCGTCCTCTCCCCTCTCCTCTATCTCCTGTACATTGCTGATGGGCCCAAGCAACCCCCTCCTCTCCACCTCCTCCAACATGCCGATGACACCACCTACATGGCTTTCTATCATACTCTTCAACGGTTCCAACACACCATCCAAACCCACCTTGAACAGTTCAACACTTGGTGTAACAAGTGATTCCTTCACATCAACCCCTACAGAACCCAGGCAATCATCATAGGCCACACCACCCACTCCTTCCAACCCTACAATTTCTACCTCATCATTTATGGTTGTCCCATCTAGCTCACCCCACACCCTGAGATACCTTGGCCTCACCCTCGACTGTCACCTCACCTGGACCCCTCATCTCCTGACCATTCAGCAGAAAGCCCATTCCTGCCTCCACCTCCTGAAGCTCCTGTATGGCCAGGCATTAGGACCGCCTTCCTTCCCCCACACGACTCCTGTATCACTTCATCCCATTCCCCCCACATCGTCCTTTAACTGTTCACAGGCTTGATCCTCCCACCCCCTGGTTTCTTCCTTCCTGTCCACCCCTCAGCCATTGGCACACCTCTATTGCTGTATCCCTGCCTCTCGCCACCTCCACACCATCCATCTCCTTCATCAGGGTAATTTCCAGCATCTTCCCTCCTGGATGTCGAACTTCACCATGGCATCTACCCTTACTTCCAACTGTAACCTGGCCTTGTTCCTCCTCCCCCTACCCAGGGCCCCCTTTTTCCTCTCCTCTCCTTCTCACAGAGAAGGTCTTTCTCCTTCCCCCCTCCCCCTGTGTCCCTGCACCCCCTCCTCGACTGCTTTCGTCCCACATCCTTCCCACCTGGCACCCTTTGGCGCACCCCCTGCCCATCTCCCCACCTCTCCTCCCCTCCCTTCCTTCTTCCCTTCTCCCTCGCCTCCATGCCCCTAACAGATCCTCTGTTTCCTCATTGTCATCAGTGTGCTATGTCAGTGTTGTGTTTGGTGCTGTTCTCCCGTGCATCAAGAGCTGTGATTTTAATTGTGTGCTGAACTTGTACATGGTGCTACTGTCAGTGATCGTTTTGTGCTATGCTGTCCGTCAATAATTTTCTGCTCTGGTCATACTTCACCTTATTTTAATTGTCCCAGTGGGTATACTTTGTGTGCACTACTTTTTTTACGGTTTTTATCTCCACTTTACAGTCCTCCTCCCCTTTTTGTCTGTCCTCTTGCGTACTGTTCCTCCTTTTTATATCTATGTATGCCTTATTTTCCCCTTTCTGTTATTTTAAATGTCTTCTTTTGTATTATTACTGTCTTCAGCTGAAGAGCAGTGCATATGCTGCTCCCAGAACTCCCCAGATGGGTCATTGAAATACAATAAAGGAAAAAAATAGCAGTGTTGGGACATTGGGTCGCTGTTTTAAAATTATTACCTGTCCTTATGTACCTCCTAGCATCTATTCACTTGTAGATCAGCACTAGGCTACTCTCCTATATTTCAGTGATGGTTTACTGTCCTATTATTATTATTTTATTACTGTTACACTTCCTCCAAATAGGGCTGTTGGATAGGCTGCCTGGAGCAACTCTGTAGTGTTAGACTAATGGCGATAATATCCTCTCGGCATCCAGCAGTTATTGACGAGACTGGATCTACTCTCAAGTGCTCGATCAATGGCAACTACTCATCATCAACTCCCATGCTGCACAGCCAGAGAACTGTCAAACTGGGGTTCGTGGGTGGTGAACATTCAGGATAATCCCAAAAATAAATACATGGAGAGATTACAATACATCATTCAGCTCCAGCAGCTCGGCATAGACTGAACTTTTGCCCTTTAATTTCCAAGTGGGGGAAGGGGGAAGCTTTTCCTGCCAACTTCTAGGTTGAGGAAGGAATGATGCTTTTCCCAGCGCCATCTGGTGACGGTATTGTGAAATATACCAGACACAGAGGAAAATGTTTGGAAGCATTTTTCAACAAGATAACTGTGGTGTCACCGCCAGACACCACACTTGCTAGGTGGTAGCCTTTAAATCGGCCGCGGTGCGTTAGTATACGTCGGACCCGCGTGTCGCCACTATCAGTGATTGCAGACCGAGCGCCGCCACACAGCAGGTCTAGAGACACTTCCTAGCACTCGCCCCAGTTGTACAGCCGACTTTGCTAGCGATGGTTCACTGACAAATTACGCTCTCATTTGCCGAGACGATAGTTAGCATAGCCTTCAGCTACGTCATTTGCTACGACCTTGCAAGGCGCCATTACCAGTTACTATTGAGATTATGAATAATTTACCGTCAAGAGCGATGTTCACCAATTATGGATTAAAGTTAAGTATTCCAGCAGCTACGTACGTTTATTACTAGTCTCATTTCCTTGTCCTGTTCCAGACCTCACGCCAGCCTGCGTGAGCTTAAACGCGTGCTTTTCGGCTTCCTCATAGTGGATTGGCTGTCTTGACAATCCACAACAATAACACCTGTACATCCCCAAATTAATGCAATAAGATCTGTTGGAGTCTGATGATGTAGTCAGGACAAGTAGTTTCTTGACAGGTAATACTTACGCCATCATCACCTTTTCCCTCCAATTTTGAGTGGTATTGGAAAATTCTTTCGACAGGATAACGCCCAAAATAGAGAAAATAAACTACACTATGCCCTTCCAAACCAATAGCTCAAAATATACTGAGCAAATTTTCCTGTCATTTTTTAAATGGTGGTGGGTAGGGGATCTTGGGGGGATGGGAGTTTAAGCCGAGGAGTGGAAGAAACACATGTTGTCACACCTTTGAGCGTTGTTTGGTGGTCATTGTGTTAACTAGGTCTGTACGGCTCTGCACATCGAGGAGAGTACATACAAGAAAATTTTCCAACCACAAAAACCCAAAAATGAAGAAATAATAAAGAGAAAACTCTACATCCTTCGACACCAACAGCTCACCACAGACTTTTCCCACCATTAGTTCAGATGTGAACTGCTGGATGTCGATGTCCAATGGGCACAATATTTCAGCTAACGATCACATTGTCATTGTCAGTTGCGTAGATGAACTTTCTGATGGGGGAGGGGGGGGGTGGCTGACACTGCGTTTTTATCTCCTCCTTCTCCTCCTCCTCCTCCTCCTCCTCTTTCTCTCTGATTAGCCTCTCCTTCGACTGGTCACACCTAGCATCTCTATCCCACTGCTCCCATCGACCCTGTGTCCCATCTTAAGTTCGTTCCCCATTCGCACGCTTGGCATCTCTGCTGTTCTTCCATCTGTCTCTGAAGTCAGTTCGATGGCTAGTATCTGATTCCTCTTCTTCAACATTCTAATAGAGGGGTCGCATGCCTTGCTAAGGACATTTCCACTATCACAATTTATTAGCAGTTCCATTACTCGAATCTCAATACATTCCTTAATGACAGAGTCCCAGAATTTATGCGTCCTTTTCAGAATCTTAGTGTGGTTGTAGTCCATGCCGTGCAATGTCAACTTGTTATGCTGCTGTAAATGTATGGTGTTGATGTTTTCGGCAACAATAGTCGACAGTACATGTGCTGGCGTAAGCTGTTGCCAGCATTCCAGGCTGCAAAGAGGTTGGGAAAACATCGACAAGGGCCAATGATAGACTCGCAAACAACGCCCCGACAACGCCCTCTCGGCCGCCAGTATTTAGATCGACACCTTGGACCAGAGGGTCAGTCAGTTCAAGGCACTTATCCAGTGAGTCAACGAGTCGAGTCATCAGTCGCAGCCCAGCGGGAGTCGCAGTTAGCTCCGCCTGCTGTAGCCCATAGAGAGGCAGCACCTAGCGACCAGAGTAGTGTACAAAGTGGGACTTGTACTTCACCAGCAGTGAGGCTAACGTGGACTATTACAGAAGAGCTTGTACCACGTAGATTTCTTATTATTATGAATAAAGAACCCAATTAGTAGTTGCGTGTAGTTGTGTTTTAGAAAGAGTATACTGGCCACCAAGTAATATTCTCTCCTTGCTTCCCATGGTACAAGCCTACAGTGACAACGAGACGAAACAAAAACTAGCGACGAGTATAATTCAGTGCAGATTTTCTTTACTTCCCTTGTGTTTTAACTTGCAGGGATGCTCATTTCTCATTGCAAATGTGTTGTTGTGTTCTTGCATGTATTCCAGGAGGGGAGCCGCCCAAGTAATCTAATCTTTTCAGAGGTTTCACTTGCTGTTTTGCTAGAAGGCATTTGTGTACACCATGGCTAAACAACTGCCTCCCCCCGCCCCCTGAGAACCGGAACAGACGTTCCGTCAGTGGTACATAGAATTAAGTACACAGAATTTATGTTTTGTTGTGTTAGAGTGACTTAATGATAAGAGATGCCATAACATTCATGTCCCCGATAGTAGATTACTGGAACAGATCCCAAAGTACTCTGACCCATCACATCCTCAAGTGTTGCAAATCGTAGAGCAATATGATTCGGGTGCCATAGCGGCCGAGAAGTTTGACCAGGCTCCGATTTGGCAGGTCGAGTCCGACCGCCCCGAGCAGTCACAACAAGCGAGTACACAGCCGCGCGGACAGCCACGTAGACAGGGAAACAGACCTGTGAACTTAGTGAAGTCTTGCCCTAGATGTTTTGCTCACCATAAAAGATAGGATTGCCCATCACCTAACGCAACGTGTTACACGTGTGGGAAAAAAGTCCATGTCCAAGCACTTTATTTGCAACGGTACAAAAACGCCAATTTTGCCCGCTCTCAGAAAAATCAGGCTCGTGCACATACAGTGAAAGTTGTGTTTTCCGAAACTACAATAGGTTGTGCCAAAAGTAAGATTAAGGTTGTACCTCCTTCTCGGACTAGAGCAGTGAAACAACGTTCTAACAAATTATCTGTCTCATTACAAATTACTAAATGTAAGTTAGATACAGGTGTCTCAGTAACTTTGCTTAATCGTGCCACGTACGAATAATTAGTCTCACCACGCCTTTCTAAATCTAGCAAGCACCTCACTGCTTACAACGGACAGGAAATTCCAGTGCTTGCACTGCGTGGTTTTCCTTTTGCTTATAAATCTCACACTAAGACAATGAATTTTACTGTGTTGAAAATCAAGGGACAGTGAGAACATTTGATTTGTTTGGCCCCAGCATCCTCGATAATGTACTGTCAGTCTCTACATTTGGACCAAAAGGCAATGTCGCTAGATTGCTTAAACAATTTCCTGAACTATTTTCAGAAGGAATGGGAAAAGCGAATAGTGTTGAGTGGTACTTAAGTAAATAAATTCCCCCGCCGCGCCGCTCCGCTGGCCGACGCACAACACACGCGGCCGCTTAGAGAAGAGAAACACTGGGATTCCACATCCAAGGTATCACCATCCGATGCACGACTTCGCTCGCAATAATTAAACGGGCCACCTCGCGCTGCGTGTCTCCGGTCAGCTGGGCGAGACGGCGACACGAGATACACACCGCTACGCGTAATCAGACGCCGCCGCCGCTGCCGCAGCAGAAGGCTACGCAAACGACACAGCTGCCGTTCTCCGAACCAGAACATCCAGTAAGATACAGTTGTACGAAACTTTCAATAAAAGTTATTTCATATAAAAATGCTGTTTCATTCTACCTCATACCCGAGCCAAGGAAGAACCCACCCTGCCCACATGTTGTTAAGAGAGAAAAGTGAATTTATTTAATATTTTTACCCTGACAGACTGCTTTAGACTGATCATCCTGACAATTGGCTTGCATCAAAGAGAAAACCCAGTTACATTTAGTAGCAGAAGTGCTACATTTAGTATCACAACTGTTACAATAGCTTCTTAGTGCATGTTACGTTGAAAGACAACTCATAGCCTAAGTTTTTCCGGGTCCGCCCCGTTTTAATTGCTTTAATAGATGAAGTAGCCAGTGAAGAATCGCAAGATAATGGTTTAACTGCTCCCATTCAGTTAATGGATAACTCCACTAGTTTTGTTGCCTAAGCCTTCTGGTCTCATACGCGTTTGAGTTGACTTCAAGCCTACAGTCAACCCACAGACAGTCGTTGACACTTATCCGTTACCTCACCCTGAAGAACTCATGGACAGGCTTGGTGAAGGTATTTTTCTAAGATTTGCATGATGCCTACAAGCAAATTATAGTGGACGAAGAATCACAGGAAGTGTTGGTTGTAAATACATGTTAGGAGTGTTCAAGTATTTGCGTCTGCCCTTTGGCAGTGCTTCCGTACCCGCCATTTTTCGACGTTACTTGGAACAGCTGATTGCAAAAGTGCCATTTTGTTCAAACTACCTTGACGATATTGTCGTGACAGGTCGTACACCAAAGGGACACATTACAAATTTGCGTACTCTTTTTCATATGTTGTCGGAAGCGGGACTGAAGTGTCGTCTCGAAAAGTGTGACGTTTTTCAAACTGAACCACAGTACTTAGGTCATGTGATAAGCAA
Organism: Schistocerca cancellata; assembly: GCF_023864275.1. Classification (NCBI taxonomy): domain Eukaryota; kingdom Metazoa; phylum Arthropoda; class Insecta; order Orthoptera; family Acrididae; genus Schistocerca; species Schistocerca cancellata. The sequence continues at coordinate 267,748,141 of NC_064631.1, read as the reverse complement.
TCAGGATGTGCACCACCTGCAGTCTCATTTGCTCGCAATCCGTGACCTGCCTGGTCCTAGCAATGTGTCTGAACTGCCGCCAGTGTTAGGCAAGATGATATACTACATTCGGTTCACACCAAATACCACTCAGATCACGGCTACACGCGTTGCTTGCACCGGAAAAATGTACCTTTTGTGTGGAATGAAGACTATTAAGACGCCTTTACTGCATTTGGACCTGCCAAGCAAGTAGTTTCGCAAGTCGACGATTCTTGTTACTGAATCGGCGCTGTGCTTTCGCACAAAATTCGTGCACAAGACAGACCTATTGCTTTTGCCATGAAGTTGCTCACTCAAACTCAGTACAATTATTCTCAAATTGAAAAAGAGGATCTGGCTATTGTGTATGATGTGACCAAATTTCGTCACTATTTGTATAGTCGCAAGTTCTATTTAGTGACATATCACAAGCTCTTGCAGTCCTTGTCTCATCCTTAAAGCCGGTTCCTACACGCACTACTCCAAAATTGCAACGATGGGCTTTGTTGCTTTCGCAGTATAAATATGACATTGTGTACAGAACTAGGGCAAAGCATGGCAATGCAGACGCCCTGTCTTGCCTTCCGTTTGGCCCAGACTCTGATTTTGGTGCATCTGATGCATCTTGTTGCCAAATCTATGCGCAGGACTCTGAATTGCTGGAATATTTTCCCTGTACTACAGAAAAATATACAGGCCATGGAAGCGGACCCATATCTCACGATATTGTTTCGATACATTTTTCACGTCTTGGCCTCTTTCATTGAACAGTATGCAGAACTCATTTGTGCGCTGATACTTTGCACGACGGTATAAACTTAAAATTCAACAGGGTGCTATTCTAGTTCAAAGTGACAGTGGAAATCGCGTGTGCTTATTCCCAAAGTGTTGCAAAAGGATGTGTTGCGATTGCTCCACCAACGACGTTGGGGAATTGTTCGCACTAAACAGTTAGCGCGACGACACTGTACTTGGTGGGGAACGGACGCCCACATTGAGCAGATGAAGTCAGTGTCGCGCATTCGTGGAAAATCACTCCGCTCCGAAACAGACATTCTCAGCTAAGCCTACGACTCAGTCATCATGGCAACGAGTGCACATACGAGGGGCGTCTGAAAAGTCCGTGCAAAAATAAAAACTACTTACGTGTTTGGTGTAAACCTTTTTTATTTTTCGTCATAGTCTCCTTCTAGACTTATACACTTCGTCCAAAACTGTTCTAATTTGTTGATCCATTCCGAATAATAGGAATTGTCCAAGTCTGCAAAACAGCTATTAGTTGCTGCAATCACCTCCTCGTTTGAATAAAATCTTTGTCCCGCCAGCCATTTATTCATATTGGGGAACAAATAGTAGTCCGAGGGAGCCAAGTCTGGAGAAAAGGGGGGATGTGAAACGAGTTCGAATCCTATTTCCATTAATTTTGCGACCACAACTGCTGAGGTGTGTGCTGGTGCATTGTCGTGATGGAAAATGACTTTTTTGCAGTCCAATCGCCGGCGTTTTTCTTGCAGCTCGGTTTTCAAACGGTCCAATAACGACGAATAATATGCACCTGTAATAGTTTTACCCTTTTCCAGATAGTCGATGAGGGTTATCCCTTGCGAATCCCAAAAGACAGTCGCCGTAACCTTTCCAGCCGAAGGAATAGTCTTCGCCTTTTTTGGTGCAGATTCTCCCTTGGTAACCCATTGTTTAGATTGTTGTTTGGTCTCAGGAGTACAGTAATGTATCCATGTTTCATCCACAGTGACGAAACGACGCTTAAAGCCCTGCGGATTCTTCCTGAACAGCTGCAAACCATCCTTGCAATACTTCATACGATTCCGTTTTTGATCAAGCGTGAGCAATCGTGGAACCCATCTTGCGGATAGGTTTCTCATGTCCAAATGTTTATGCAAAATATTATGTACCCGTTCATTCGAGATACCCACAGCACTAGCAACCCCATGCACCTTACCTTTTCTGTCGTCTATCACCATATCATGGATTTTATCAATGATTTCTGGAGTCGTACCTCCACAGGGGTTCCCAGAACGTTCAGCATCACTTGTGCCCATATGGCCACTCCGAAAACTTTGAAACCACTTGTAAACTGTTCTAATAGAAGGTGCAGAGTCACCATAATGTTTATGAAGCTTCTCTTTAGTCTGATGAGGCGTTTTGCCTTTCACAAAATAATGCTTAGTCACCACACGAAATTCTTTTTCGTCCATGTTTTGACAATCACTTGACTTCCTTGATTCACAAGAATGCCAAACACTAACTAAACATGACGTCGATACGCACAGGTGGTGCCATCTCTCGGACTTTGCAACGACTTTTCAAACGCCCCTCGTAGACTATGCAGGACTATTCTGGAACACTCGTTGGCTCATTGTGCTAGACTCCTTTAGCAAATTCCCATTTGCAGTGCCTATTAACTCTACCACGTCACTTAGCACCAACCAAGCGTCGTCCTCCATATTTTGCATTGAAGGTTTGCCAGAAGTACTTGTGTCGTAAAACGGGCCACAGTTTACGTTACGTGACTTTGAACAGTTTTGTGAACGCAACGACATTCGTCATCTAACAAGTGCTTCATTTCACCCACAGTCAAATGGAGAAGCAGAATGCTTCGTACGCACTTTCAAACGACACACAGCCAAGCTTCACACCTCCCACACATGGGAGGTGCTGCAATTCTCTCTCGCCCTCTATCGTTCTTAGCCACGAGACGGACCATCACCGCCGCCATCGGACACTGCTACACTTGCTACACCCACCGCAGCATCCGGCGCTACCAGTGGTCTGCAAGTATTGCTCCGTGTTGCCCGGTTTTGTTCTTTCCAGGCTTTATGGCAACCGCTGGCCCGGGAAAGTGGAATGACCCAGGAACGTATTGGGTCTTCTATGTATTTGATTGCAGGTCCCGATGATTTGCAGCGCCGCCACAAGAACCAACTTCGCATATGTCATTTGCCCCGTGATTCTCCTACTTTTCTTCCTACAGATTCACGGCCTCACGGGAAGGCGAGGCTTTCGCAGCCGGCCCCTGTTGCTACCAGGGCACACCAGGAGGAGCGGGTAGACGATACGCCCTCGCCCACGGCGTCTCCGCTCGCCCCCATGGAGCTAGACCCGCATCGCTGTCGACGTCGTCGTTGCCGTCATCGCCTCAGCACACGCCCGGACGTGTGCCCTGGCTGCAGTTACCATGAGGAAGTTCTCGTTGCCTTACGAGCCAGATACCGGGGTACGGTGGGGAGTACGTCGTCCACCACAGACACGGCTCCTGGCTCATCTCTACGTCCAGTGTCCTTCCTCCCCCCGCATTGTCGTTCGCAGCCTCACTACACGACAACGGTGCGGCAGGGAGGAATTTGCTGGAGTAAACTGTTGCCAGCACACCAGGCGGCAAAGAGGTTGCGAGAAGATCGATAGAGGTCAAAGACCGACTCGCAAACAATGCGAGGCCAACGCCCTCTCGGACGCCAATATTTACATCGCCGCCGTGGACCAGAGGGCCGGCCGGCCGCGGTGGTCTAGCGGTTCTAGGCGCTCAGTCCGGAACCGCGCAACTGCTACGGTCGCAGGTTCGAATCCTGCCTCGGGCATGGATGTGTGTGATGTCCTTAGGTTAGTTAGGTTTAAGTAGTTCTAAGTTCTAGGGGACTGATGACCACAGATGTTAAGTCCCATAGTGCTCAGAGCCATTTGAACCAGAGGGCCAGTTAGTTCCAGTCACTTATCCAATGAGTAGAGTCCACAGTTGTAGCCCAATGGTGATCGTAGTTAGCTCAGAGACAGGCAGCACCTATCGGCCAGAGAAGTGCAGAAAGTGAGACTTGTACTTCACCAGCAGTGAGACTAACGTGGAATATTGTAGAAGACCTTGTACCATAACGAAGGAACTGTCTTAAGTAGATTTCTTATTCTTATGAATGAAGAACCCAATTAATACTTGCGTGCAGTTGTGTTTTAGAAAGAGGATATCGGTCACCAAACAACATTCTCTCCTTGCTTTTCATGGTACAAGTGTACAATGACAGCGAGACGACGCAAAAGTACGCACTGTCTGACGTATGTTAATCTTACCACATTGGCAGGGTAGACCCTGGATGTCCGTAGTCAAAGGTCATCTTGGACGGTGCCCACATCAGTTCTGACACAGACGTCGAAATTCTGGGATTGTGTCAATAAGGGATCTATTAACATTCGAGCAAGAGAATCGCTAATATTCGCGTTAGCAGGTTTGTACGTAGTGAGGCTTGGAACCACGCAATTAGAATGTTTAAGAGGAGGAATGAGATGTTAGACAACTAACTGACTTCGGGAGAGACGGAGGAATAGTAGAGGTGCCGTCAGCGCGCGCATATGTCCGCGAACCTCGGACAGGACACTGAGTTGGTGGGAGCAATGTGGGTAGGTATGCTGAACGCAGACGGCCTATGGAGCGGCCGAGCAGAGGGAGTGGAGGGGGGGGGGGGAAAGATAAATACACGGTGCCGACCTCCTGTCAGTCAGTTCATCAGAGTACCTGATGATGATACACAAGAATACATTGACCAAAATGGCGATCCGCTGGAAAGTTTTTTGAAAATGAAAAGTTTTTCTATATTAATTTGTCAGTTGATTTATTAGTTTGCTGAAATATTGTGTTCGTTGGACAGCGACACCTGACAATTAACCTGAGAACTAGTTCGAAGTGAAGGACGCCGAGAGAAGTTCTTGTACTACTAACGCAGAATTATTCTCTCTCCCGAATGTGGGTCCAATGTTTCTTCACGGCGGGGCGCTCGGTCTAAAGAGAAGAATGAGAATCTCTAGCCTGACAAATATTCAAAAGAAACATTTCTATCTGATGGACGTTTCAAGCATCACTTCGAAGTTTTCCATCTGTTTCCTGCTCCTCAGCAGACAAAATGGTTCAAATGGCTCTAAGCACTATGGGACTTAACATCTGAGCTCATCAATCCCCTAGACTTAGAACTACTTAAACCTAAGGACATCAGACACTTCCATTCCCGAGGCGGGATTCGAAACTGCGACCGTAGCAACAGCGCGGTTCCGGACTGAAGCGTCTAGAACCGCTCGGCCACAACGGCCGGCCCTCAGCAGACACATTTCTATAAGATGCTATGTTCTGAGAACAAATGTAATCATTTAACATCCACAAAGGAAGCTCTGCGCCTTTTTTTCTTTTTTATCAATAAACCGATTCAGATGACTAAGTGTAAATAACCTCGATGAATATAATGTAACGTTAAATGTTTCTGCGTAGTACGTGGACGAACATGTGCCCTAACATTAACCGAAATAAGCGCAAGTTTTGCCAGTTCGGTTGGTTGTTTTGGGGGAAGAGACCAAACAGCGAGGTCATCGGTCTCATCGGGTTAGGGTAGGTCGGGGAAGGAAGTCGGCCGTGCCCTTTCAAAGGAACCATCCCGGCATTTGCCTGGAGCGGTTTAGGGAAATCACGGAAAACCTAAATCAGGATGTCCAGACGCGGGATTGAACCGTCGTTATCCTGAATGCGAGTCCAATGTGCTAACCACTTTTTGTCAGTTCAAACTATAATGGGAATATTGAAAGAATCTCGTAAAGGAAACAGAGAGGACATTAACAGTCAATCACTAGGAGCAAGGTGGAAATACTACGTTTTAAAGCAATAATGATGCCATTAGCAGTGGAGGAAGGTATGATAGGTGAACGATGCAGAAGGAAATTAGAGGTATCATAGTTTGCAAAGATATCTCTCAGAAATTTCGCTTAATGAACCTGGTAACCAAGAAATACCTTAATCGGAATGGACAGACGAGGATTTGAATACCGCTGCTCCAAAAAGCGAGTCAAGAGGGCAAATAAGGGCAAACGTAGTAAAGATATAGGGCATTATACCAACTGTAGATTCGATGTACGTCATAGTCCTTCTACAGCTAAATTAGCGGCAAAAACTGAACTACAGAAGAAAATGTCGAGTTATAAAAATGTATGAAAGAGAATGTACGATAAATTTAAGAGAGCGTTACTGGAAAATAAAAGGAAGAGAACAGTAGGAGATCAATAGATACCTACCTTGTTAGCCTTACATACTATACTCTCACAATGTACCTGTTTGGCAGGTTAGCCAAGAGCAGCACTGAAAAAAAGCAACACGTCCATATTTGTACTCCCGGGGAAATAACTCGTTCTGCAACGTACATACACGTGTTTCGTTGGTCATGACATGAGTTGCAAGTGGACCTGCCTCATACTTCTATTCTTTTTAAGGCATATTCAGATTTTTACACGAATAATACAAGGAACAGACCTCGAGACACTGGAAAGTTTCAGACAGACTACATAATGCACAGAAATTTTAAAACTAGATTTTAAACTGCTTAGCATTTCCATAGGCAGATGCCTGCTTACCACCCCCGCCAAACCGATGACTTTGGAGTCAAGGCGAAGTAGAATTAAAAAACAGGCTTCTTAGTGTTATGTAATTCTAGACGAGCAGCTCTGTTCCTCTCTCCGAGCAAAGTTTGGGATGATAACTTCTTCTCTCTCAAGTACTCAAGATGGCTACGCCTGTTTAAGACTGAAGGAAGGTGTCAAGACCTCGCAGATACCGCATACATTTTCTTTGGTCGTCGCAAACTATAGTAATATTAGTGATGTAAAGAGTAGACTGATAGGGCGTAAATTTTTTTGTGTTCGAGTATTGGATTAGGATGTATGGTTCTCGAAGCTCTATCAATTTTCAGAGAGCTGCAAACTTATACTCTACACTGGTTAAATAATAGCGATGTGCGTTCAGTTTGTATGGAGGACAGACCACACTACTATTCACGCATCACGATGACATTGAAAATTCACTAGCCAGAACGACTTCAGTGATGCTGAAGATTCACATTTCATTATCTAAAACACGTAATGGATGTAGGAGTGCGTTTTCTAATGTTCCCACCACTTATTGTCCCTGGACTTCGCATATTGCACATTTCTTTTATGTGAACATAAATTAGTTTAGTCTGTCTTGGATACTATAATATGCTCACCATGCTGTCCATAGCAGCTTAACCACATTTCTGTTTCCTTATTCAGTATTAGATCTATTCTAGTATAACTCACATTTGATATATTTGATTATATTTACAATGATGAGCCAAAGCATTATGACTTCCTCTTGAAAGCGTTTTGGTCCACCTGTGGAAAGCAATTCACCAGTGATCCTGCGTGCCATGGATTCGACAAGTACTTGATAGTTTTCCAGAGGTTTGTGGCACCAGATGCCTACGCACATCGACGTGAATTCACTATCATGCTCAGCAGAGCTCTGCAGCACGTTTCTGGCCTTGTGCTGAAAGATGCCACCGCTTTTTGGGAAGACATCAAGCGTAAGGCGTTAGATGTGGTCCCTAATAGTGTGCACGTGGTCCACAGCTGTTATGGTGCCTTCGACTACTACCACAGGTGTCGCGTAAGCCTAGCTGAATATCCCCTTAACATAAGAGGTCAAATGTGCAGATGTGGAAATCCAACAATGTGGAAATCCAACAAGCCTGTGCCCGAGGCGCGCTGCATGTTCCCACCAGCCGTTAGCCTGGATGACGGCGTATTTGCACACGACCATCGACCTGGTTTAACAATAAACGAATAAACGGCATTCACCCGACCAGGCAACAAAATTTCATTGATCTGCGGTCCTATCTCGATGATCTCGTGCCCACTGTGATCATTGACGATGTTGTTGGGTCGGTATGGGAAGACGTAAGCGTTATCTGCCGTAGATCACCATGTTCAACACTGCGCTGAGCGGTGTGCTCCAGAACTCGTGTGTCTGCGCCAGCACAGTACTCAGTTGTCAACCCTGCCACAGATCCCTTCCTAACCTGTTTTAGACAGCGGGCAAGCCTTCGATCCCTATGTTCTGTAATGAGGTCTGGAGTCCAATTTATTGTCGTCGAATTATGGTTTCAGCATTCTTCAACCCCCTCCCCCAGATGCATACGACAGTAGCACACGGACAGCCGACCGTCTTCTCCGTTTCCGAGATGCTCGCTCCCACGCACTGGGCCACAACAATACGGGTTTTGTCAGTCTCCTAAGACGGCGGATTTTCACATTTGCGCCACTTATCGTTGCTAGAATGATTCCTCATTCGGATCTGCTCCCTTAATTACCAGGTCACGTGCACGCAGCACCACCATGCAGCACACAACCTCGCAGTGGGCAGAGGTCATCAGTGTATAGCCCTGTACTGGCCTCACCAGCGGTCATGTTTTTTTCTTGCCACTACATTTCACTAACTCGCAGAATATTCATTTCTATTTTTAAACTCACTATTTACTTAACCGGTCCGTAGGACAAAATTTTTGTTTTTCCTGGTGGCAATGTCTTCCTACGGCCTTGCCGCAGTGGATACACCGGTTCCCGTCGGATCACCGAAGTTAAGCGCTGTCTGGCGTGGCCGGCACTTGGATGGGCGACCATCCGTGTCGCCATGCATTGTTGCCATTTTTCGGGGAGCACTCAGCCTCGTGATGCCAACTGAGGAGCTACTCGACCGAATAGTAGCGGCTCCGGTCAAAGAAAACCATCATAACGACCGGGAGAGCGGTATGCTGACCACATGACCCTCCTATCCGCATCCTCAGCTGAGGATGACACGGCGGTCTGATGGTCCCGATGGGCCACTTGTGGCCTGGAGACGGAGTGCTAATGTCTTCCTGAGTAGTTCCCGGGCAGAGACGCGAATAAAGAACTATTTTACTTGAGAGAAATTTTACCTAACAGGTGCGTGGGCTCTTCAGAAACAACAACCGTAGTTATCCCTTACTTTCGGTACTACTAGAGATCCCCGGTGTGAGCTATTACAGCAAGGTCCTGTTGGCTAACATTATCTGACTTCTCCACAAATACCCTTCTATTACGATTGCTCCTTCGGTACTGATGTATGTTTCGTCGTCACTCCCTTGCAGCCTAGGACAATGCGGTAGGACACAGTTAGAGTGGTAAATAAGGAACTCCCCACTGTTTTGCGCTACCCACCCTGCGGACAGCATAGAGTGTCATCAAGTGGGCGGGAAAAACACGCTGGTGGTATTCAGGACTTCAGAGACACGCTTTTCTCACCATGCAGGATTATAGGACCCATGTGCAGACGGGAGCTTTAGAAACCTGTCGGGAAAACACCATCGTCAGTGCCGTTATTGTGGGGCGAGTGGCTCTCCTAACCAACAATGAAAGAGCAGAACCTACATTTTCCTTTTGTATTCCCGTGGTGGCTAGACTGCGTGGGTGGATATGTAGTTGAGGCGTCTGCCCTGAGTCCCACTTCTTGAGCAGAGACATGTGGTGAAGAAGTCGCTTGGGGCAGAAGTTTTTATGGAACTGAGGGAGGAACAAGACAGGCTTTATAAAATTGCGCTATTGGCCAATGTTGGTGGCAAAGTAGGAAATTGGTTTCAAAATTTGCTGTGCGCAAAAAGCTGTAACCTGGCGTCGAGAGGTGCGCTTTTTAGAGTCAGGCAGATATGGGATTCCAAGTGATGAGGGAGAGACAATTAGACTGACGATTCAGAATCGCACAGGCAAGCAAGTACTTCCGGAAACTGGGAACTTAGTGGGAGAATAAGTAAGAAGTACATCCATCAAAAAAGTTTTCCATCATCCTGGTTCCAAGAATTCCTGAAGATAAACGTTGAATGTGGACATTGTGTCACACAGACAGTCCCTATGACTGTTTAGAAATGGCACTAAACCCGACGAAGGATGGAAACAACTATGCATGAGAAACGCCTATTAGACGGAGAGTGTCCGACAGCCGATCAGTTCCAGTCATTCCACCAGGAAGGAGATACATGGCGCGTCTTTAGCTCTACCATGCCTAGACGGTCAATGCCGTGATTCGATCGCGTCCGCATTGTTACTTTTTGCCAGGAAGGGCTCTCAACGAGGGAAGTGTCCAGGCGTCTCGGAGTGAACAAAAGCGATGTTGTTCGCACATGGAGGACATACAGAGAAACAGGAACTGTCGATAACATGCCTCGCCTAGGCCGTCCAAGGGCTACTACTACAGTCGATGACCGCTACCTACGGATTATGGCTCGGAGGAGCCCTGACAGCAATGGCTGTCCGGTGTGGCCAAGCGGTTCTAGGTGCTTCTGTCTGGAACCGTACGACCGCTACTGTTGCAGGTTCGAATCCTGCTTCGGGCATGGATGTGTGTGATGTCCTTAGGTTAGTTAGGTTTAAGTAGTTCTAAGTACTAGGGGACTGATGACCTCAGATGTTAAGTTCCATAGTGCCCATAGCTATTTGAACCAATTTTTTTTGGGGGGGGGGGGGGGGACAGCAATGCCACCATGTTGAATAACTGAATAATACTTTTCGTCTAGCCACAGGACGTCGTGTTGCGCAGTAGGCTGCATGATGCGCAACTGCACTCCCGACGTCCGTGGCGAGGTCCATCTTTGCAACCACGACACCATGCAGCGCGGTACAGATGGGCCCAACAACATGCCGAATGGACCGCTCAGGATTGGCATCACGTTCTCTTCACCGATGAGTGGCGCATAAGCCTTCAACCAAGCAATCGTCGGAGACTTGCTTGGAGACAACCCGACCAGGCTGAACACCTTAGACACACTGTCCACCGAATGTAGCAAGCTGAAGGTTCCCTGCTGATTTGGGGTGGCATTATGTGGGGCAGACGTACGCCGCTGAAGGCCATGGAAGGCGCCGTAACGGCTGTACGATACGTGAATGCCGTCCTCCGATTGGCAGAAGCATTCGTCTTCAAGGACGACAATTCGCACCTCCATCGTGCGCATCTTGTGACTGTCGTCCTTCGGGATAACGACATCGCTCGAATAGAATGGTCAGCATGATCTCCAGACATGAACCTTATCGAACGCAGCTGGGATAGCTACTATGAGCAGCTTAGTGCATGCATTATTATAGTGAAAACAGACACAAAACCTACACGCACAACAATGGTATAAGTTTATATGCTAATCAGCTCATCAGATGATGAAGAGATTGAAGAAATTTATAATCAAATAAAAGAAAATATTCAGATAGTCGAGGGAGACGAAAATTAAATAGTGGTGGGCGACTGGAATTCGATAGTAGGAAAAGTAAAAACATTATTTGAATATGGAGTGGGCCGAGAGGAATGAAAGAGGAAGCTACATGATAAAATTTCGTACACAGCATAATTTAATCTACGTCAACACTTTCTTTAAGAATCATGAAATAAGACTGTACACATGGAAGAGACATGGAGACACTGAAAGGATTTAAACTGATTATATAATGGTAATAATTAGATTTTGGAACAAGATTTAAATTGTAAGGCATTTCCAGGGGCAGATGTGGAGTCTAATCACAATTTATTGGTTATGAACTATAGGTTAAAACTGAAGAAGTTGTAAAAATTTAGGAAATGAAGGAGATGGGGCATGAACAAATTGAAAGAGCCAGAGATTGTTGAGAGTTTCAAAGGGAGAATTAGATAACTATTGACAAGACGAGGGGAAAGGAATACTGAAGAAGAGAAATGGATAGCTTTGAGAGATGAAATAATGAAGGCAGCAGAGGATCAAATGATAACACAGCAGATATTGAATTTAATGGGTGAAAGACGATAGTACAAAAATGCACTAAATGAAGTTTGCGAAAGGGAATACAAACGTCTAAAAAATGAGGTTTACAAGAAGTGCAAAATAACTAAGCAGGACTGACTATTGGCTAAATGTAAGAATTTCTAAGCATTATCATCACTAGGGGAAGGATAAATACCGCTTATAGAAAAAATAAAGAGGACTTTGGGGAAACGAGAAGCAGAGCGCAGATGGAAACCCTGTCCTAAGCAAAGAAAGCAAGGGTGAAAAGTGGAGGGAGTATATAGAGGGTCTATACAAGGGAAGAAGATGTAAATGAAAATGATACAGGAGGTATGATACCGAGAGAAGAATCCAACGAAGCACTGAAAGACCTATGTCGTAACAAGATCCCAGGAGTATATAACATTCCTTCAAAACTACTGATAGCCTTGGGAGAACTAGCCATTGCAAAACGCTTCCATCTGGTGTGTAAGGTGTATGAGACAGGCGAAACACCCTCAGCCTTCAACAAGAATACAGTAATTCCAATTCCAAAGGAAGCAGGTGCTGACAGATGTGATTATTACTGAACTAACAAGTCAGAAGTTTGCACAAACTAGTAGAAGCCAACCTCACGAAAGGTCAGATTGGATAGATTAGGGAAAAGTAAACCTAAGTCCATAGCAACTGTAGTTTTACAGAGAACTATTTTCTACTGAATGAAATACTGTCTTTGAAATTCTAAAGGTAGCAGTGGTTAAATACAGGGATCGAAAGGCTATTTATACCTTGTACAGAAAACAGACGACAGTTAGAGTCGAGGAACATGAAAGGGAAACAGTATTTGAGAAAGAAGAGAGACAGGATTGTAGCCTATCTCAGACGTTATTGATTTTGTATACATTGAGCAAGCAGTAAAGAAAACAAAAAAAAAATTTGGAGTAAGAATTAAAGTCCACAGGGAAGAATTAAAACTTTGAGGTTTGGCAATGACGTAATTAAGTCAGAGACAGCAAAGGACTTGCAAGAGCTATTGAACGAAATGGATGGTGTCTTGAAAGGAGAATATAAATGAACATCGACAATAGGAAAACAACGATAATGGAATGGAGTCGAATTAAATCAGATGATTCTGAGGAGTTGTAGATGACTCTTTTTACTTCGGTAACGAAGTAACTGCTGATAGCCGAAGAAGAGAGAATACAGAATGTAGGCTGGCAATTGCAAGAAAAGCGTTTGTGATGAAGAGAAATTTGTTAACGTCAAATCTAGATTTAAGTGTCAGGCAAGACTCAGCCCAACCAGAAGTACCTCCGAAGATATCCAACGTAGCTCTGGACGAAACCTCAGGGATGGAAAAGTTCAACGGACCACGGCCATACAACCCGAAAGAATTCTCGGCAGCTGAGTCAGTTTACACAAGAAGAGAGTAGAAGCTGTTGTAATGTGATGTTACAGAAGAATGCTGAAGATTAGGTGGGTACATCAGGTAACAAATAAGGAGATTCTGAACAGAATAGGGGAGAAAAGAAATTTGTGACACAACTTGAGTAGAAGTAGGGACTGGTTGATAGGACACATTCTGAGACATCAAGCTATTACTGATTTAGTACTGGAGAGAAGTGTGGGGAGTAAAAATCGTCGAGCGAGACCAAGAGATTGATACAGTAAGCAGACTCAGAAGGATGTAGGTAGCAGTAGTTATTCGGAAACGAAGAGGCTTGCACAGGATGGAGTAGGATGAAGAGCTACATCGAACCAATCTTCAGACTGAGGAACACAACAACACGTTGTGGCAAAATAAAACACCTACAGCCGTTGCTGCAATTTTCAATTTTGCAATTTCTTCCAACAAAATAAAATAAAAACATAAGGACGACTGTAGGTGTTTTATTATTTGCCACAATAGTAAACTGTCGTCGTCTCAAAGACCACCTGCCAAAAGCATGGACATTCAAACACAACAGCAAGTATTTTTTTGGTGAAAGCGGAATGTCCCCATTACCTGTGTCATCGAGTTCTTCCTTCGAGTCATCCTCTTGTTCACGAGCTGAATTGTAAGCACTCCCTACTGCAAATCGATGTCTTTTTTGTTCATTTCGTTCTTATATCACTGAAATCTTCTTCCATATGCCGATTAACAGTTTCATCAAACTTAGAATCATAAAGAATGAAAACACACACAACAATGGTATAATATTCTGCAATATGTTTAATTTATTTCACAAACCGGTTTTCGGTTGTTACGAAATCATTAGGTACAAAGATAATTATGTGATGCAGTGAAATACTGTACGATCAAAGATTTTAAACTAGTGCAACTACAGAGCATCTCCAGTTAGAGAGATGGAAGAAATTAATGTTACAGTTAGAAATAAAAGACGAGAGATTATTTCTGTGTAAATGTCGCATGAGGTTGTTTAACTAAGATAAAATATGTGACAGATTAACTAAGAAACTGCACACAAATTAGAACAGTTGTTCATAGAAGAAAATAAATTGAACAATAAACATTGGTGACATATACAAAGGATGTGGCAAAACAAAATAATATTGTCTTTGATAGGTCCTAAATTACGAACAGGTAAGATATAATAGCGATATTAAGCAGGTGAGTGAAGCAGCTGTGATTATACAAAGTATTTTTGTAACACAACAAGACAAATTACAGTAACTGAACTAAAGGTAAATGGGAATTGTGTGTAAGAGAGGTAATGCACAACATGGTCTGGATTGGACTGTGTGTAGTACCTGCATTTAGAAGTGGCAAGGAAGGGAATTGTGTCAGGGTATTCCGTATGAAGTTTGGGCTGATGGACATATGGTTATTAATTTCGATTATTCCAAGACAGTTCATATTCCTCCCTTTATTGATGTAATGCTTCATTTCACATTGTAGCTAAGGCCTCCTTTAAGAAGGTGGTCTGCAGTAGTAAAGTCTTCTTTCCTAATCTTCGAACTTGGGTTGTGTTCCCTCAAGTGAGTACTTATCTCCCTGCCAGACTGACCTAAGAATTATATAGAATTTGCAACAATTACAAGTAATCCCATTCTTTTTCAAAGCTAGAGAGCTGTCCCTCCCACTGAGCAAAAAGTGTCCAACATTGTTGTGCACATAAAATGATGCCTTCTAGCTGCATTTGGTGAGACTTTTCCTAAGTATATGATTGTATACCGTTTAGTGCGTTCTTAAGATGGTGAGCTAACAGCAGGGTGAAGAAACGAGTACACCTGTTATTTCTACTTTTTATGCGTTATGGAGTCGACTAAAGTAGGAGGGCAGTCATTGTTTGCTACTATTTGATTGCTTTTAATGCCATTTGGAAATTGTCTTCACTAAAGTGGATAGGTATTAGGCAATGTATCATTGAACTGAGGGCAGCATGTTTATGGGTCCTTCGGTGTTGAGAATTGACAGATATTGCAATATCTATGGTAGTATGATTCCTATAAATCTACAGTCACTGATGAAACTTCCTGGCAGATTAAAACTGTGTGCCCGACCGAGACTCGAACTCGGGACCTTTGCCTTTCGCGGGCAAGTGCTCTACCATCTGAGCTACCGAAGCACGACTCACGCCCGGTACTCACAGCTTTACTTCTGCCAGTATCTCGTCTCCTACCTTCCAAACTTTACAGAAGCTCTCCTGCGAACCTTGCAGAACTAGCACTCCTGAAAGAAAGGATACTGCGGAGACATGGCTTAGCCACAGCCTGGGGGATGTTTCGAGAATTAATCTGCCAGGAAGTTTCATATCAGCGCACACTCCGCTGCAGAGTGAAAATGTCATTCTGGATACAGTCACTGATGTCTGCGTTTAGGACCAAAAAATTTATGAAGTAACCACCAATCTCCATTGTGAATTTTGTACTGTTCTGTTCAGAGTTTAGTTGGTTTTGGAATTTTTGTAGTTGTCTAGTAGTGCCTGTCTATAAGCACAACATATCGTTAACATACCTAAACTAGTACCCAACGTTAGTGGATTATTTTCCAGAAACTGTAATTGAAAAGTGATTATGAAGTTTTCAGCAAGGACCAGACTGAAGGGGGATCCAATAGGTAGCCCATCCATCTGTTTGTATAAACTACGAAGGAAAGGGAAATAATTTTGTGTTAGAGAAATTAGTGTAGCTCACCTTACGTCATCTGTGACAACTGGGTTAACTCCTGAGTTGCCTAATTCGTCTGTGAAAATGTTTAGGCACTCCTGAAAAGGCATATTAGTAAATATGCTGCTAACATCAAAAGAAACGAGCTTGACATTAGGGGGGATCTGCATGTCTTTTAACTTGTTCTCTAACTCAAGTGAATTAAGGATACCATGACTAGATTTAAACTTGGTTTTGGTCTTGACCAGTACATTTCACTCGCTATCTAATTTGTATCACGGTGTTGAAAATGAAGACATCAAAGGACTGTTTGAGATATTATCTTTATGAAGTATAGAGAGGCCATAAAGTCTGGGAGCTACAGGTTTCAGGTTGGTGGGGAACAACGTATCTGAGTCTAATATTGAACTTTTAAACAGTTTGATAACACTTTGAGCTTTATCATTACATGGTTGTGTGGCGTCTTTCTGAATCTGTAGGAATTAGATGGTTTATTAACATAGTCACGTAACTCTTCAGGCTTTCCCGGCGATCTAATGACATCTTGGGTTGTCGGCTGTTCTGCCGGATATCAGCGTCGTACTTGCACGATATTTCGGTCACGTAGCTCGAGACTTTCATCAGGTGCGACCTGAGACAGTCTCAGGTCGCACCTGATGAAGGTCTCGAGCTACGTGACCGAAATATCGTGCAAGTACGACGCTGATATCCGGCAGAACACCCGACAACCCAAGATGTCAACATAGTCACGTTTATTCATTAAGACAACAGGATTTCCTTTTTTTGCCCTTTTAGAAACCTGCATGTTCGATTTTAGTCTTACACGCTCATGTTTTCTAACGATATTCTTCTGAATACACTACCTGTTGATCGAAGCGTGTTGAGCAGACTTTGGTTTTTGTTTTGTTAACCTTAGAGTTGGCACATTTAATTGCGTTAATTGACTGTTTTTTCGGTTATTGGCAGAATATTTTACACATTGTAAATGAAAACACACGCAACTCTGATGTAATTTTCTACAATATTTGTTATGCTATCATCAGGTACAATGATAATTATGTGATGCAGTGAAATTTTGTTGTATCTATGATTTTAAAGTAGTGCATCTACAGAGTAACTCCATTTACAGAGATGAAAAACGTTATTTTAATAATTAGTAATAAAACGAGAGGGATTATTTCAGTGTAAATGCGATGTAAGACTATTTAACTAAGATAAAGTACGTGGAACATAAATAATGAACTTTATACAAATTACAACAGCTGTCCATAGAAGAAAATAAACTGAACAATAAACTTTGGTGACATATTCCAACAATGTGGCTGAACAAAGTAATTTTCTCTTCAATTGTTCCTAAATTACGAACAGACAAGCTCTGCACAAAGAGTACAAACAATAGATGCTCTGTTCCTTATCCACCACCTTAAGAACGCACTAAATGGTGCACAGTTCCATATTTAGGAAAAGTCTCACTGCATGTAGCCAGAAAGCGTGAATCCACGAAGGGAAAGACATCATTTTATATGCACAACAGTGTTGGACACTTTTGCCCAATGGTAAAGACAGCAGTCCAGTAGTGCAAAGGAGTGGTGTCTACAAAATTACTTGTAATTGCGACAAATACTATGTAGGTCAGTCTCACAGATCCATACGCACACACTTGAAGGAACCCCATGAAGTTGAAAAGTTAGAAAACATGACTCTACTCTTGTAGACCATCTGCCTGAAAAAGGCCTTAGGTACAAGATGAAACATGAAGTATTACATCACATCCATAAACGAAGGAAGAAGAACTGTCTAGAAAAAATGGGAATTAATAAACATATGTTCATCAGCCCAAATTTTATACTGAATTACCAGATACAGTTCCCTTAATCAACACTTCTAACTGCAGATACTATTCGTAATCCAATTCAGGCCTCTATTACTCACAAGCTCCAACTTGCTTTATTTCAGTTAGTACAATTTCTCTTGTAGTGTGGACAAAAAATTACTTTTTTACAGTCACAGTTGCTTCACTCACCTGCATAATATCCCTATTAAATCTTACCTGTCTATAATTTAGGAAATACTAAGGACATGTTTATTTTGTAGTCTTATATCAACAATTGCTGTGATTTGTGTATAGCTCATTAGTTAATGAGTCACAGAGACTGAAATAATCCATATTGTTTTATTCCTAATTCTAATGTTAACATTTTTTCATCTCTGGGAATGGAGGTACTCCGTAGATGCATTAGTTCCAAATCTTTGATCTAACAAAATTTCATTGCAAGACATAATTATCTTTGTACCAACTGGTGAGATAAATAATAAATAACTTAGAATATTACACCAGTGGTGTATTTGTTTTCATTCATAATGTATAAAATATTTTTCCAGGGACCAACAGAACAAGAAATCAATGCGAATCTTTAAAATTGACGTGTTTCTAAGTACACATTAATCCCAGATATGTATCAACAACAACAAAAAAGACTGTGATAATGCAGTTGACAGTAATATATTGTATGCTTTACAATGTAAGGAAGGCGAGAAGAGAATATAAAAATTCTACCAGAACTGAACTTGGAAAGCAAATTAAAAAATTCTCGTGTGATATGAAAGATCAAATCCTGAAATTTAAGGGTTACTTCTGCATTTTTCTTTTCATTTACTCATCTTTTTCTTAGGATGGCTTCCTTCTCGCATCTTCATCTGATTTACTCCTTCAGGTCTTCAACTTGAATTCTCCTCTGTGTAGCTATATCCACATTCTCTCTTATGAAATAAGGGGGAACGGAGGGGTCCAGGGTGGTTCTCTTTCCAACAAAAACTATGGAGACTGGCCATTGCTTTTATGAGTAATGCAGTTAACGACCTCTTCAAATAATTTGACAATCTTCCCTCAAGTGGTGTACTTGTTGAATCAGTTTTGGTTCCTTATAATATCCCTTTCATACAGCATTCAACAATACTGTTCTAGGTAAATGATAAAATAGATCTTTCTGAACTAGAGTATTCATTGAATGTTTCATTGTAGTCTTTTCACTTTTTGACACTGCTCGCATGTGTTGATTCGCTGCTTTGTCCTCTCCCTCATATCTTTGAAAATTGCAGTTTCTCGTAGCTAACACTTCTGTGCCCCAAAAATGGCCTTGACTAAGTTGTGTGTATTCTATTAGTTTATCCACAAAATTTTTGGGCCATCAGATTCGTCAATCTTACTCCTTTGTCCACCAATATAGAATTTGCTGAATCGTGTCTCACATCATTCTAAAATTGTTTCTAGCATCTGAGGGAAGTTTTCTTCTTCCAGACACTTTTTGGTCAAGGGTAAAGAGTATGGTTTTACAGCAAATGATTTCTGAAGTTGTGTTTTAAACTAGTATTCGAAACTGATGTTATTCCAAGTTGATCAGGAAAGATTTTTGGTATTTCACTAACTACCTGAATGCATTTCATTGACAGATGATAAAATTTTAATGTAGTTTATCTATATCTGCCCCTCCAATTCCCTGTTGCTCACAATTGTCTCACTGTTGCATTCCACTTCCAACTGCCCAAGATCACATGGCATGGCTCGCTTTCTTTAATATTTAACTGACTCGTTGCAATTCCGTGAGAAGGTACTCCTTTCCATCTCACCATCTCTTTTAAGTTCTACACATCTTTGTCCACAAGCTCCCTTCGCCCTACATCTGCTCAGCATGCCAATTCTCACCACGATGTCAATTTTAAGTTTTGACGCTACCAAAAAATCGTGCTCCATTTCAGAGTTTCCCAGATCGATTGCCACATGTCCTGTTTTAAAAATTGGCACTCTCTGTTTTGACTTTGGGTACTGGCATAGTTCCTGTTTGATAGTTCTTTGTAAGATGATACAACAGTAAATTGAAGATGATTGCTACCGGAATGCTACTGTCAACATGAGCCGTCCTAAATGTTCCAACTAGCCCTGACTTCTATTAGAGGCTAGAAACTGCCTCACGATTCCTCTTGATCTTCTCCTAACACCCGCTGTTCTTCTTTGTTTGTATATCACTGAAATTCCTGGTTTCCTGTTTATCCAGCGGTTCTTTGATGGATTGCTGATTCCAAAGGCTATTGTTTCTTCATCTTCAACCATGTTTTTGGTCAAGTCTGATCATATGCCGTGAGAGGCGTAGCGTAGATAGCGCTTCCATTGCATTGGTTGTAGGTGGAGCACTGCCCTACGTTTGTGCGCAGATTAATCAAGAGCCTGTGTGTTTTCTTATTTTATATGACGTACTGGCCTTGTTCTATACTATGGTGGTAACATTTTTTTAAATTTTTATTTTTCCGAGTATACATATTGTCTTGTGTTCCTGCCAGGGCGTTTTTTTTTATCAGTGTGGTAGGTGATCAGATTGATTGTTTCGATCTCGCTCAGCTGGAAGCCGGTAGAGCTAAGAAGCTGTTGCAACTCTTTCAGGGATTCCTTGACGTGTTAACCGTAAAGTCGAGTATGAGATCATCTTGAAAGATAATGTACCTGTGAGGAAAGCTCTATAAAGGTTATCTTCACCCAGATGAAAGCTCTGATGGGAACAATTAATGACGTGATACAGGAGGGAAATTTTGGCGCGTCCACCACTCCCTGTGCTCTCCAATTTTCTTAGTTCCTAAAAAGCAGGTGGCAATTACCGAACGGTTGTTGACTACACGCTCTTGAATCAGAAGTTTATCTTCGATTCCTTTCCCTTGCCAGATCTCCAAAACTGTCTTACATTGCTTCCTGTAACCCGTTGATTTACAGACCTACACTATGTGATCAAAAATATCCGGAAACCTGGCTGAAAATGACTTACAATTTCGTGCCGACCTCCATGCTGGAATTCAATAGGGTGTTGGCCCACCTTTTGCCTTGATGGCAGCTTCCACTCTCGCAGGCATACGTCCAATCAAGTGCTGGAAGGTTTCTTGGGGAATGGCAGCCCATTTTTCACGAGGTGCAGCACTGAGGAGAGGTATCGTTGTCAGTCGGTGAGGCCTGGCACGAAAAAGTCGGCGTTCGAAAACATCCCAAAGGTATTCTATAGGATTCAGATCAGGATTCTGTGCAGGACAACCCTTTACAGGGATGTTATTGTCTTGTAACTACTCCGCTACACGCCGTGCATTATGAACAGGTGCTCGATCATCCTGAAAGATGCAATCACCGCACCCGAATTGCTCTTCAATAGTGGGAAGCAAGAAGGTGTCTAAAACATCGATGTCGGTCTGTGCTGTAATACTGCCACACAAAACAATGGGTGCAAGCCACCTCCAGGAAAAACACAACCACACCATAACACCACCGCGACTCAAAAACAAAAAAAATTTTGGCGACTGTTCGCTCTGTATTTATGTCTTCCTCACTTATCGGCATGTCTTCCTCAAGTTATTAGTTTCTTTGTTTTTAGTATCATTCCTTTTAATATTTTACCTTTAATGTTGTAATCATTTTCTTTTTATTTAAGACTTTTTTTAGAATTATATCCTAGCATGTGAAATCCTTAATTACTGTTTATATTTCAGATAAATTAATGCATTTTAATTAGCGCTTTCTCTTCTATGGAGAGAGAAAGGAGAAAAGAATTCTTAACTGTACCGAATGTTCAGGTATTTCGTGCTCTGTTGACTGAAGTGACTGTTTAAAATGAAACCGATGTAGTAGAAGGTGTTTATAGGAATTCTTGTCATTCAATATCCTCTGCCTCCTCTTCAAGCTCTCCCTCCCTCCCTCCTTCCTTCCCCCTGTCTCTCCCCCTCCCTGCTGCCTCCTCCTCCTACCCCCCCCTCTCTCTCTCTCTCTATGTGTGTGTGTGTGTTTTGCCATAATCTCCCGTGCAATGAGTTATGTATTGATGGACGTAAGGTATATCCTTTTCTACGACTACCATTGTTTCAGTCATAGGAATGTTAACCTCATCTCGATTTACTCTGCTAAGATCTCTGCCCATACAGTTATTTCCTTTTGTTAAATGATTGTAACGAAGCTTTTGGCTGGAGAAATGTAATGTGAATTACAAAACTATTTTATCGAGCAGAACATTAGGAGCTTTTTTTTATGTTATAGATGAAACAAGTGGAAAACGAGTAAATCCAGACGCTAAGTTCATTTCTTAGAGTGAACCTAATTTTCTGTTGTAAGAGTACTGCATGGAACTTAACGAAAAGTGGGTGCATAATGTCAGTTATGATTTATTTACATCCACTTTCATACTCTGCTACTTTGAGGAGTGCAATATAGTGTTGCATCCTTATTGTTCAAAAACTGACCACAAGCCTAAACTTCTCATATTTTTATGTACAGCAGCCGTACATTCTAGTGCTCTGGCAAAGTGCACAAACGTCAATTTTTCAGTTTATAAGTGTTGGATTAAGCCAGTGGCATAATAAATCTAATCAATGATGACCAAAAAGGACCGAGTCTGGGAAATAATTCAAGCAGTTGTAAATTTTAGTACAATGGTGGGAGAGATTGACATTTTTATACGTTTTTCTTGGATAACTCGAAAGTCCCGGTCCCTAGCGAAATATATCCACGCACAAAATTTAACTAATTAAATTTCCTGCTAACAGAGTCCTGTCCATTATTTTCTGTGGGACTAACAGACTGCAAGCAGCGAGCAGGAGAATCTGAAAATCTTGCGCTTGGTTTATGAAGACGAGACATAAAATTGCAGATTACATAAAACGACGTCGGTAGGGCAGCTGGAACATCTTGTATATTTTCATGGAGAAAAGTCATAGATGTCAAATGATATTTCCCTTAACATAACTACTACAGAAACAGTAGCTCATATTGCATAACATCTAATAGCAGTCTACTGTCTCATATTTACATTTTATTGACATAAAATCTAAATAGTCTTGAGTGTCTAACTGATAATTTTATTCAAATTAAAATACGATGTAGCTTCCAGAGGATGATAATACGAAACGAAAAAATAAAATACAAAAAAGTGAAAAAATTAAATCAGGAATCCTCTACTAGGATTAATTATGCTGAAGTACCGGTAACTTTAAGTCTGATGTCTATACGTGCTTAACAATAAAATACGTTGAGGATGCCCCTTCGTGGGAATAAGATTTTCATTTGAACTAGATATGTTTTAGTTGGAGACAACGGCTGAGACATGTTCAATTTCTCCGAGATCAATAATACCGCTATTCGCATTGTATACAGCCGTGGCCATTAAACAAGTTACAGGTAATGGCGTTTACTGCAGTATAAATGACGTAGACTTGTCATACTTCGACAAAGCTTTGCTATGTCACTTACCGTTCAATCGGGTCGTGTTCAGATTCTGGTTGCCATGGTTGTTAGGTGGTGGTCGTAAAAATGTCACTGTACTGTATATGTGTTTTTCTTTTTTGAGTAAACGGATTTTTAGGAAACTTCCAGGTCTTAAGAAACATTAAAGTTACGTGTAAGACTGAAAATTGCAGAAGGTGTCAACCTACGCTGGTACCGTTTGCGACGGCGTGTCTCAATAAGTCTGCAGTGCCTGGCTGTCTGCCCAGAGACCGGCGACAAGGCGGCCTTCGCGAGGAAAGCGCACTTCCTGCTGGCTGTGCCAAGTCCGTTCGAGGCCTGCGTGTCCCACCGACGCCACAGCAGTAGGTCAAGTGGCGTGTACTCGGGCTCTGCTCTGCCGTTGCACCACATGTCAATAGCGTCCGAGTAGCGTACATGTCGTGTTCCTTTCTTAACTGTGATTCCTCTCTTCTGTTTCTTCGTTCCATACACTAGAATTAATTTTTTGGTTCTGTGTTGTGCACAATTGTAGGTGTGCATATCAAATTCGTTGTACTTAATTATTTTACGTGCGGTTGCTTTCACTTCCATATTTGGTTCCAATGTTTTTTCTTATATAGCCTGCTCTAGTTTTCCTCAGGTATTTGTTTTTGGCGCTGTGTATAGTGCTTAATGCTTTCCATTTATGCATCGTACTGTCGGAAAGAAGGGATCCTGAAGTCAGGGATGGATAAAATTCTACTTTAATGTCTCACGTACTCTTAATTTTTAATTTTATTTGAAAATTTTCGAAATACAACCATCTGTGTTACTGTATGTACCATTGTGACAAAGATGTAGGATGAATATTACTCACCGAATTATCTTTCACATTGAAGTTTTACCTTTATTCGCGAAAGTAACATAAATTTAATTTAAGGTGAATAGCTTTCATTGTAATGTTGTTTACAAACACGAGGCCGGCCGTTGTGACCGGGTCGAGTGGTTCTAGGCGCTCCAGTCCGGAACCGCTCTGCTGCTACGATCACAGGTTCAAATCCTGCTTCGGCCATAGATGTGTGTGATGTCCTTAGGTTAGGTAGGTTAAGTTGTTCTAAGTCTAGGCGATTGATGACCTCAGATGTTAACTTCCATAGTGTTTAGAGCCATTTGAACCATTTGAACAAACACGAGCTACACAGTCGTTATAATTTTCTAGCTTTCTGTTAGTTCACTGTAGTTCGGATTTCAAAGAGTTTGATCTACCAATCTGCCAGTACAATTTTAACTACCGGGGGGGGGGGCGGGATGTACTTAATCTACATTATAACAGTGATAAAACGAAGAAAACTATATTTCATAGACTGTAAATTCGTTTGGTAATGTTTCGAAGGCGTTTAACGGTAAGTTGAACGTTAAATTGATTGCTATGCTCGTACATAAATAGGAACGTGTACAAAAAGTTACAGGTTTCAGTGAACCCAAGTAAGTCAAAGGACAAAGGCGTTTTAATAAACAAGGCAGCCTCGACAGTACAAGAAACAGAATGTGATTTACAAAGTCCCTTTCATCTCTTTAATCGTGTTTGTAAACAACATTATATTGAGAGCTGTTCACCTTAAATTTATGCTCCTTTGGCCGATGAGGATAAAACTACGATGGACAACATAATTTGGAGCAATCTTCATCTTGCATCTTCGTCACACTGGCGTGTATGGTAACACAGATAGTATTATTTGGAAATTTTTCAAATAACATTAAAAATTTGGAATGTATGAGACACAAAAGTAGAATTTAATTCACAGATGACGTTAACGCCCCTTCTTTGTGAGTGTACGGTGCTTAAATGAATACACAGCCCAAAAAATGAATACCTGAGAAAGACCAGAGAGTACTCAAATACAGACTATACAAGAAGGAAAACAGTGGAACCAAATATGGAAGTGAAAGCAACTGCACGTAAAATAATGATGTAGAAAAATGTGGCATGCACACATATAAATATGGACAAAACAGAACTAAATCTTAGTTCTAGCTTTTAAGGGATAGTCTATGGAACGAAGAAGCAGAAGAAGGCAGTCACATTTAAGATGGGAGTAAGAAATGCTTTCTTAACAAGTGAGATAACTGCAGAGAGCAGACCTTGAATCACACTACTTGCCCTACTATAAAGTACGATATTCTGTAGTGGGTCTGATTCTCTAGCCTTCGTTTAGTTCATTGCTGTTCGGATTGCACAGGGTTTATTCTACCAGTTTGGCACTAAAATTTCGTTCTGGATGGTTCTTACAGTCGTTGTAATCATTCCTAGTCGTCTTCCTCTTTCTGACTGTAGCCACGTGGGCTGCAGGTAATCTTATGTCGTTATGGTAGAACAAGTTGGGATTTCTAGTTTGTTTCTTAGGCCTATAGCAGCATGTGTCACACTGGTAGACTTTTGTAGGATTATTCAGGTAGTATGCATATCCTCGTTGTTGCTAACGATAATGCGGACGTCGTCTGCACATGCTTGACGTAGAAATTTGGTATTGGATGTTTGTGTGCCATGTAGATATTGAGGTAACTCTTTCGGCAATTGTTTACTGTGTTTGGATACAGAGTTACAGGAAGTTGGCAGCCCTTCTTGTAGCTCGCCTGATAGGTATTGCTAGAGTTTCTTGACAAATTATCTTCAAAACCGAGCGAATGTAATGTTCTATTATACGAACGACCTTAGCCTAAAATACCATTCTGAGCATTACATTGATCAAAAGGATGTGATTTATTTTGTCGCAGCATTTATAAAAATCTATAGAAGCTAACGTTAACTATACTTTGCTGGCTCGTGTTAGGTGTGTTATACCCCGTTATTCAGGTAATATGTTCGGCATAACATGTCCTTTTACCGCTCGTGTTTGATACTGGAGAAATATCTTGGGGATTTTGTTTAACGGCCATGTACGTACTTTAAAATCACTGTTGATATTAACACCAGAAGTATGTAAAGAATGAAGGTAAACTGTAATCAGGTGTTATCTTTGTGTATATTTTTGTAAGTTTCTGGGCGAAAAAATATCAGGACAGTTACTACAGTTCGACAGGTATTCCATCTGCACTAGCTGATTTCTTTTCGCTGACGCCTTAATTATTGTTTGCAGGCCCAGTGGTGTTACTCCTTGTAATATGGCTTCTTTGTCTAGCAGCTATTGCTGGTTGTTACTCCCAATAAGGAATTTTCTTGGATGTTCTACTTTGTTTCGGTTTCAAAGTAGACGTCCGTAAAAAATTGTACGATGTTCTGTGTATGTAAAACGTACTACCTTGGTAATCTGATACCTATCTTTTATTTTGGCCGTCCCGTTTCCATGCCACAGTAAAAAGTTTCATTCGTTATATTATTCTAGCTGTAGATCTGATTCTCGGGCCTTTACATAAAGCGCTTAATCATTGTTAGATTGTCTGTTAAACGCGAATTATTGTTTCGTAACTACCGAAGAAACTTAAAATAAAGTTCTAGTGTTCTACTTCTCCCATAGGCTCTTTCTTTCGCAAACTAAATGAAACGTTCTTTGATTTGGGGCTTGGTGTGTTGCATTCACCAGGACCAGTGTTTCCACTCTATTTTTTTTATCCTACCAAGTTTTACAGAATTTCACCTTTTTTCCTTTCGACTTGTTTATTCACGACAGCCACATATACTTTGTATGTCTATTAATTTTATTTATTTATATCATCACCACTTTAACAGCCCAGGAGCATATAAAATAGACTCAATTTAAATAATAAAGTAGCAGACAACGTACCGAATTTTAAACTATTCTTCTAGAGAGGAAACTAAAATTGATAACTAATGACCAAATTGCAAATCAGAAATTATGTTGCAGATAATACTGATTAATCTTGGCTTACGTACACTAAAAAATGTTATTCACAAAAAATTTAAAATAGAAAATGACTGTAAAATAATATTAATAGAAAATAAGTGTATAACGTTTTCAAACTAGAAAATGAATATTAAAATAAATTTCAGCACTGCGAAACACACGAAATTCTATTAAACCAAATTAACATAAAAGTTACCAGACGCTACAGAGAAATGAATAAGGGTCAATTCATACCAAGTGGTCTACCACTGATTACTTGACCATCTCAAAGAAATTTATATTTGCTTGGTGATTTCCCCAATGTTTCGTAGTCACAAAAATGTTTTTTTTTAACTTATTGTTTGTTATTTTGATATGGCGGCCATATTTGTTCCAGGTCACATGCGTTTTTTCGTATTTGCAAGCGTCTACATTTTTTACAATTATTCAGTAGTGGAGTGTCCTAAGCCTTTCAAATAAAATGCATTTAGTTCAGCTCGCTCAGGACTGCAAATTAACATCATTATCTCTTAGCTGAATGTATTCTTTAATATATTTATAATAGTTCTAAGTTATCAACCACAAATTTAAAAAAAACTTAATTTTGAACGGTAGTTTCCCAAAGAAAGATTAATTCCTCAGCTTTAATATTTTTTCTGCAATTACACTATATAGTATAGTTACTTCTTATGGAGTATCAATGGTAAGCAGTTTACATTTAAAAAAATACATTTAAAAATGGATTTTTTTAATTTTTCTATTTTGTGGCCTGCAATATCTCTGTTGGGGGACCAAATAAAAATCTGAAAATTTCACAGTTAATATACTTTTATGACATCAAACTTCAGTAAAAATTTCAACTTTGAAATTCATTATTAAGTTATGGAAAAAAGATTACAAAAACGAGTCAAAAATATGTTTTTTTGACATCTGCAATATCTGGTAGGCTAATCAAATAAAGTATACCCATTGCGTAATGTAACACACCATATAACACTAGCTAATGATTATTTGTTAAAACAATGCTGTCGTAATTGTTTCAGCAGGCTAAGAATTGCATCTGCAAGCCTATACAAGTCTGATTGTTGTCTTTCCCCTTACACCAACAATTGTCTTCTCACACTTATTTAGCTAGAAGTTCTTGAAGTGTGCAGTTGAAAAATGGTGTCTCAGTGTTCTGTTGGTATTATTATTAATGAAGCATGGCATAAAGTTTGTATGTAGTGTATCCTAAAGACATTACTTTAATCGAAGATTACGCTGAAGAGGGAAAAGTTTTGTTTTACTGAAGAGTCGGCCCAGAGGTCAAATCAACATGCAAGTACCATAAAATTAAATACTTAAACATAATCTTTTTCGTCAGTCTTGCATGGATCCTTTTGAGATACATAATAAACCTATAACAAAAGGTCTGCAAGAAATAACATTTGATCACTATTCTAAAAATAAAAGCCCTTTTGTCAATCTCATACCAGGAAAATCATTGTGTCCAGCGTGTTATTCTAAGATAGTTGTAATTCACAAGAGAAAGCACAGTGAAACCACAGATACAGAATTTTGTGACTTATCGGCAACCATTAAAAAAGTAGATACAGCTCGTGAGATCCTGGGTATATCGCCTGCTGGTAAAATTAGAAAACTAAGTCAAGATAAAAGACCAAGTGCTTTGAACACAAAAATTGAGAAAGTGGCAGCTACAGTAAAAAAGAATTTGGAAGTTTCAGTTCAAAATACCACTTGAATTAAAACAGATGGAAGTTCTAAAAATTCACCAACCGAATTCGATGATTTGATAGAAAAACTAAATGCAGTACTTCAAACAAAAGGGGATAAAATTAAGATTACAAATTTACTGCCGAATTCTTGGAGTCGAGCAAAAGTTAGTGATGAATTTAATGTGTCAGAACGTCTTGTTAAATTAATAAGGCAATTAGTAAAAGAATGGGGAATTTTATCAGCATTGAAAAAGGAAACTGCATCTAATTTGGTAGATGAAAACACAATCAATAAATATGACGAAGACAATAATAGCCATTTGAAGTCTGGTATAAAAGACTATGGTTCTGTGTAAGAAAATGTTTCTAAGATTCAAATACAAAAAAGGATAATATTGTGTAATTTAAATGAACTATTCACTGCATTTAAAAAAGAAAATCCTGAGATTAAATTTGGAAGATGAAACTTTTGTGAGTCGAGAACAAGATGGTGTATTGTTGCAGGCACCTGGCACCCATAATGTTTGTGTTTGTTTGTATCATCAAAACGTAAAGTTCATGACATATGGGGGCCAATCTTAGAGTTGACTATAAAGACCTTTTGGAAGTTATGGTATGCAATATTGACAGTTACAATTGTATGATGAAGGGAAAATGTGAAGATTGACCAGGCATACAAGCCATATTTGACATGTTTGAAGAATCCGAAGATGATTTGATGTCTGACGGTATAAAATATAAACAATGGGTGACACAAGACAGAACTGAAATGGTGGCAGTTATAGAATCACGAGAAGAGATTTTTGAAGCGTGGTGGCCAACCTTGAAAGTCTGAAAATGCATCATTTTATTGCAAAAGCTCATAGTAAAATTTTGAAAGACAAAAAGCAAAGATTGGCAGCTGATGAATGCTTAGTTCTTGCTGACTTTTCGGAAAATTATTCCTTTGTTGTTCAAGATGAAGTAAAAGGGCACCACTGGGTAAACAACCAGGCCACAATTCATCGGATAATTCATGAAAGGAGACGTTTCATTACCTTGTGTTTCTGTCAGATTCTTTCACTCTCTTAAACAGTACTTGTAGCCTTGCAGCTCTTATTTCGTAAATTTTGCATTAAATTGGTCGGGTCACAAAACTTACACGCCGCATGAAAACGAAATGGTAAGTTTGGTACAGCTTTCAATTAGCCACTGAAAAATGTGCTGCCAATTTCGGCTGCGATCGGAATCGCTCGATTACTTTGTCACAGGTCCAAATGAGCATGCTCTGTTTCAGACAGTTTTTATTACCGCCCCTCTATTCCCGCTCTGATAGCTTTCTTAACGTGTCAAAAACACTTATTTTGAGATGTATTTTTAGGAAATAAAATACGTAAGTCGTTGACTTCTTCGGTGCTCAATGGCAACGAACTCTGTCTGCTACAATATTAGATAGTATAGCGATAATTCAATAATCAACGTAAAAGTAGCGTTAGAGTAAAAAGACTTAAAATATATTGCCAAAGTTTGCTAAGATTATTTTCACTTCTATAGAGCGCCGATGGTCTTCCTTTTTGGCCCCCTAAAACCACAACCATAATCATCATCATTAATGAGGAAGCGTAGAATGCTACAAAAATGAATTCATCTTGACTATACCGAAATGTTTTAAGTTTTTTCTTGTTTGACACTATTTAGTTGACAATTAAATTGCAACTACAGTCTGCAATATTGCAGCAGAAGCAAAGTTCTTTGTTTTTCTTGAGTGTCGAAGAAATCTACCATTCACATTACTTCATTCAATTTCATCTGAAAAGAAGAAATTTTGCATGTTTAATTGTACCCTCGGACAGGTCATAAATGCGCGAGTGTATAGATATATATGACACCTGTGTAATCTTTGCAAAATTCGTGATGAGTTCACAACACTGATCTGTATGTGGGAAGAGGAAAAGCAGTGCCAAGGAAGCATGGCGTGTTCTGTTGACAACAGCACTTACTGTGTCGCATAGTGAACTTACAGTGCTATAAATCGTAGGGGTTGGCAGTAGTACAAGAAGACAGATTAGAATACCGAGTGGAACTGGCGCACTTAACCTCACTAGGAAGTTTAAAAACTGAAACTGTTAAATAACTAAGTGAAGTATGTACTCACAACAAAAAAAGTTGTGCATCGCCTCTGTTACGAGAGTTCCAGAACCTGTACAGAAAATTGGAATACAGATCAACATAAACATCATTCCCATCCGTTTTACTGCTCATGAAAACCACACATCGCGCGTTGTAGCACCATACAGCGAGACCTTCAGAGGTGGTGCTCCAGATTGCTGTAAACACCGGTACCTCTAACACCCAGAAGCACGTCCTCTTGCATTGATGCATGCCTGTACTCGTGGAATACTGTGCACAAGTTCATAAAGGCACTGTTGGTCCCGACTGTCCCACTACTCAACAGCGATTCGGCGTAGATCCCTCAGAGTGGTCGGTGAGTCACGTCGTCCATAAACAGCCCTTTCCAATCTATCCCAGGCATGTTCGACAGGGTTCATGCCTGGAGAACAAGCTGGACATTCTAGTCAATCGATGTCGTTATCCTGAAGGAAGCAATTCCCAAGATGTGCACGATGGGGGCGCGAAGTGACGTCCATGAAGACGAATGCCTCGTCAATACGCTGCCGATATGGTTGCACTATCCGTCGAAGGATGGCATTCACGTATCGCACGGCCTTTACGGCGCCTTCCATGACCACCAGCGGCTTACATCGGCCCCACACAATGCCACCCCAGAACAGCAGGAAACCTCCACCTTGCTGCACTCGCTGGACAGTGTGTCTAAGACGTTCAGCCTGACCGTGTTGCCTCCAAACACGTTTCCGACGATTGTCTGGTTGAAGGCATGTGTGACACTCATTGGAGAAGAGAACGTGATGCCAATCCAGAGCGGTCCATTCGGCATGTTGTTGGGACCCTCTGTACCGTGCTGCATGGTGTCGTGTTTGCAAAGAGGGACCTCGCCATGGACGTCGGGAGTGAAATTGCGCATCATGCAGCCTATTGCATGTGGCTGCACGTAAAACATTATTCAACATGTTGGCGTTGCTGTCAGGGTTCCTCCGAGCCATAATCCGTAGGTAGCGGTCATCCACTGCAGTAGTAGCCCTTGGGCGGCCTGAGCGAGGCATGTTGTCGACAGTTACTGTCTCTCTGTATCTCTTCCATCTCCGAACAACATCGCTTTGCTTCACTGTGAGACGCCTGGACACTTCCCTTGTTGAGAGCCCTTCCTGGCACAAAGTTACAATGCGGACGCGATCGAACCGCGGTATTGATCGTCAAGGCATGGTTGAACTACAAACCACTCGAGGCGTGTACCTCCTTCCTGGTGGAATGACTGGAAATGATTGGCAGTCTGACCCCCAACGTCTAATAGGCGCTGCTCATGCATGGTTGCTTACATTTTTGGGCCGGTTTAGTGACATACCTGAACAATCAAAGGGACTGTGTCTGTGATACAGCATCAACAATCAACGTTTATCTTCAGGAGTTCTGGGAACCGGGGTGATGCAAAACATTTTTTTGATATGTGCATATCCACGGAATACTGCATATTTCCTAAATTTTATATTAGGCTCTTTTTCATTTTTTTAATTATTGAAACTAGACTAAAATATGAAAGTTACCATTTTTACTACTTTAAGGAACGATGTCCAACCACTCTACGAATCTGAAATTCTAAAATACCGATTTCACCATTCTGGTAAAGACTAAACAGGGTAAGTCACTTAAAAGGAGAAAAAAAGGGGGGGGGGGGGGTGACACGCTGTGGCAAATCGTGACTCTACCACATTATTCCCACTTAATGCTGTTACCATGTCTCTCTTTCAAGATACACTTCCATTTTGAAAAGGGACAGTAACGTTCATTAGACTATAGTTGATGCTGGGATAGAAATCCTGTCGCTTAAGAGGTCCGAGAAGGAGAAGTGTTTACATGTTTGCTACCATCCGAGGAGTATACGCGTCTCGTAGTGATAAGCAGATGTAGTAGACATTAAACACCGATGCTCGTGGAAGCATATTACAGAAACATTGTCTACAAATGCAATATTTATTAATTAAATGAAAGCTGTTTCAATACAACGCAATGAGTAAGGGAAAAATGATTACTAAATAGCCATTTCCGATAGGTTGTACAGGGTGACAGCAATTAAATAGAAGAGAATCGGTACTAAATGTTCCATATCGTTCCAAATGGCACGGAGGAAACTAAAGAATATTGGACTACCTGTCTGGTACGAATGTGCACGCATAATAAACGATTACCGAGAATTTTCGAAAATTGTAAAAACTAAGGTTCCCTGAAATATTTTTCCAGTATGATCACTTGATCAATAACGAAACGTATTGGTTCCGAATAGACTCAGAGCTTAATGCTCTACTTTCTTGGCAGTTTAGCGTTTGCTATTAAATTCCTGGCTTCGTAATAATTTGAGGAGTAAACAAAGCAATTTCACAGTTTCTAGCAGGCAATTTATCGTTTTCTTGTCGATCAACGTAACTGATGGGCGTCACAAGAACTAAATTATTGGGGGCAATTGCGACTCCATGTTCGATAAATTACATATAATTTTATAAGGCTTTTAATTTGTAAATGTTTCTAAAAATTGAATTATATCTGTCGTGAAAATGGCACTTTTCGCAGTCAGTGTAGGGTAACTTGGCAGATCCTTTCTGTTTTTAACCAGCTGCAAAGGATGTAGATATAATTACAAAATTTAGCATGTACATAGGTCCACCTTTAAAGAAATTGATACAGACGCTGTTCACAGCATCCGTGTAATTCATAAAAGGAGCAATAAATATCGACAATTGCACCGACACCAATGCTGCCGACACCAATGCTGCCTCCACAGAAACTTTGCCGATAATGTACAGCAGCACTCTTTCTTATACAGGAACAGTGGGGTAACAAGGTAGTGTGTCATTAAAATGTGCAGTCCCCTAGTTATTAAATTCTCTGTTTACAATACGTTCCATTAAATATTAATATTGCCAGCCTGCGACCTGAGGCAAAACAGCAAGGCGTCCTTCTATGTTTTATCAACATATATTGAGTACTCATCGATGCTTTGTGCCGACTTAAGCACAGAGCTTTTGAGAAAAAGTATTTTGGCGTGCTCCGATGGGCTCGCATGTATGTGTATGTGTGTGTGTGTGTGTGTGTGTGTGTGTGTGTAGTACGTATGTTGGCAACTGCCAACAGTTCGCTAATGCTGTGACAATCGGTTCAAATGGCTCTGAGCACTATGGGACTTAACAGGTCATCAGTCCCCTAGAACGTAGAACTATTTAAACCTAAGGATATCACACACATCCATGTCCGAGGCAGGATTCGAACCTGCGACCGTAGAAGTCGCGCGGTTCGAGACTGAAGCGTCTAGAACCACTCGGCCACAACGGCTGTCTCAACAATCGGAAACGGCACGATATGGTAAATTGAGCGAGGTGAAAACTATAGTTGGCAGTATTTAAAAACGGAGCAATATAATTCATGAGCGACCATACCAATGCGCCCACAGTAATAGGTAACCTCAAGTGGTTTTGTGAGGAGGAAGAAAGAAGCACTCAGTTTTCAAGGCAAAATGGCGGTGCCTCGAAGCATCTCGGCTAGAACCGGAAACTTACTTTTCGCTCACACAGAAATACATGGTATCAATCTCTGTATATCGCAAAGATTGACAGCAGTGAATGAAGGAACGATTACGACGTACAGCGACTACTACCAAGAGGAACTATGTTGATGAATTCTTTATCAACTATTCAGAGCGCTCTGCTAATGATATAATTGGAAACTGCATTGTCAATTACAATAGATATAGTTTTGACGTGTACTTTAGTTAACACTTTTCAGATTAATAAATGAGTAAAAATTGGATTAGACCGTACGCTGTGACAGTGCAATTAGCATGATTTAGAGGAAAACTTTTCCCTCCATTGTTTTCACCAAAGTGGAAACACTAACCATGACACCAGTCTTGCATATTTGGGTTGAAGGCCTAGGCATTTGCTCCAGGTGTATTCCAACATTGTGTGTATGTGCGGTTCGTTCGGTGGATCTGTATTGTACATGTCTAAGTACGATGTGGTAAGCTCTGTGATCGGAGAAGCCCAGTGGCCACGTTTCTCCGTCCATGACATAATGCTTGGCATCGTAGTTTATATACATTCTGTCTATATGCATTCTGTCCGGCACGCCTGCAGCTGTGCTGCTAACAAACGTGAAAGAGGTGATATTGCGATGAACTTATTCTACATATTTATTAATTTGAGTCCGTCTATTAAAAGTTGCAGTTTTAACAAAAATTAAAATTGAGTTTGGTCAGAACTCTTTAAGAGACAATTTTGTTGTAAGGTCACGTTATTATTGTCATTACAAAAATTCGCTTCTCTGCCTGCGACCGCCGCAGTCTGCAGGAGCTTATACGGGGGATGAAGAAAAAAAATGGAAAAATCGCTAGAAATGTATCCCTAAAGATAAATGCAGACTCCTAAATATGTTGGAAGTCTCACTCGTGGGGTCGGAACAGTGTTCTGTGTAGTTGTGAGTGCATTACGTCGGAATTAAGTGAATTCGAACGTGTGCAAAACGTCGGTGTTCGTACGGTGGGTGCATCCTGAACCAAGGTAACCGTAACGTTTGGTGTTTCAAGGGGCACCGTAGTGATGATATACACTCCTGGAAATTGAAATAAGAACACCGTGAATTCATTGTCCCAGGAAGGGGAAACTTTATTGACACATTCCTGGGGTCAGATACATCACATGATCACACTGACAGAACCACAGGCACATAGACACAGGCAACAGAGCATGCACAATGTCGGCACTAGTACAGTGTATATCCACCTTTCGCAGCAATGCAGGCTGCTATTCTCCCATGGAGACGATCGTAGAGATGCTGGATGTAGTCCTGTGGAACGGCTTGCCATGCCATTTCCACCTGGCGCCTCAGTTGGACCAGCGTTCGTGCTGGACGTGCAGACCGCGTGACACGACGCTTCATCCAGTCCCAAACATGCTCAATGGGGGACAGATCCGGAGATCTTGCTGGCCAGGGTAGTTGACTTACACCTTCTAGAGCACGTTGGGTGGCACGGGATACATGCGGACGTGCATTGTCCTGTTGGAACAGCAAGTTCCCTTGCCGGTCTAGGAATGGTAGAACGATGGGTTCGATGACGGTTTGGATGTACCGTGCACTATTCAGTGTCCCCTCGACGATCACCAGTGGTGTACGGCCAGTGTAGGAGATCGCTCCCCACACCATGAGGCCGGGTGTTGGCCCTGTGTGCCTCGGTCGTATGCAGTCCTGATTGTGGCGCTCACATGCACGGCGCCAAACACGCATACGACCATCATTGGCACCAAGGCAGAAGCGACTCTCATCGCTGAAGACGACACGTCTCCATTCGTCCCTCCATTCACGCCTGTCGCGACACCACTAAAGGCGGGCTGCACGATGTTGGGGCGTGAGCGGAAGACGGCCTAACGGTGTGCGGGACCGTAGCCCAGCTTCATGGAGACGGTTGCGAATGGTCCTCGCCGATACCCCAGGAGCAACAGTGTCCCTAATTTGCTGGGAAGTGGCGGTGCGGTCCCCTACGGCACTGCGTAGGATCCTACGGTCTTGGCGTGCATCCGTGCGTCGCTGCGGTCCGGTCCCAGGTCGACGGGCACGTGCACCTTCCGCCGACCACTGGCGACAACATCGATGTACTGTGGAGACCTCACGCCCCACGTGTTGAGCAATTCGGTGGTACGTCCACCCGGCCGCCCGCATGCCCACTATACGCCCTCGCTCAAAGTCCGTCAACTGCACATACGGTTCACGTCCACGCTGTCGCGGCATGCTACCAGTGTTAAAGACTGCGATGGAGCTCCGTATGCCACGGCAAACTGGCTGACACTGACGGCGGCGGTGCACAAATGCTGCGCAGCTAGCGCCATTCGACGGCCAACACCGCGGTTCCTGGTGTGTCCGCTGTGCCGTGCGTGTGATCATTGCTTGTACAGCCCTCTCGCAGTGTCCGGAGCAAGTATGGTGGGTCTGACACACCGGTGTCAATGTGTTCTTTTTTCCATTTCCAGGAGTGTATACTGCACGACAGGAAAGCGGTCAAAACGCAGACGTATGTGTGCGATGAGTGACTGTGACAGAGGATCGCTGAATAGGATTGTTACGAAAAATAACAGGAAGACAGCTGCAAAAGTCACAACAAAACATAATGTCGCATTCGCAAACCATGTCAGCACCAAAACGTCACGAAGAAAGCAGGGAATTCCTTGTCGAGCTGCAATTCCAAAGCTACTCCTTAGTTATTTAAATGCCTGTAACAGAAAAAAGTAGTGCTGAAGCCATAAAACCAGGACTACGACGCACTGGAAAAAAGTTATTTCGTCGGACGTGTCTCGTTTCACACTGTTTCCAACCTCTGGCCGAGTTTACGTCCATAGAGTGAAACATGGAGGAGCGGGGATTCGATGACGATTTGGACAGCTATATAGGAGTATTCCACGAGCCGTATGGTTATCCTACAATGTCGCTACAATGCCAAGGATAATATGACCACTTTGGCTGAGTAGTCCATACCACGTTACAATATTTGTTCCCCAACAGTCATGCTCTATTCCAAGACGACAAGGCCCCAATTCACACAGATCGCATCGTTCAGGACTGGGTTTGTCTTTGTGAGCAAGAGGATGAACGCTTCTCCCTTGACCACTACAGTCACCAGATCTCTATATTATTAAACGTTTGCGGTCTGCTTTAGGGTACGTGCTCGCTAACCGTCTCCAGGAAGAAAAACTGTATAGGAAACTCATAAAGGACCTGTATTTATGCATTTCGAGACGACTGGACGCTGTTCTGAATGCCTACGGGTTTCCTACACCGTCGTGGGCACGGCAACGTGTTGTGTTTGAAATATCCATGTTTTTGACCAACCCCTGAATGTTTATGGTTAACATTTCCTGAATTTTCATCGGTATTCCTCTTTCGTAATCGACGAGCGTTTGTTTCGTATGATAAATGTCTAGTTATCATAGAATAACTGTGCTTCTTACACTCCCTACGTTGGTAGATGGCTAGAATGCAATGTCATTAATTTTATGTTCCTATTAACTGTACAAGTTCGATGTCTGTATCTGCCGCATATAGTGCCTTGGGGTGTGCGCTCAGTCATTCCTTCCCTGTTGTTCTGGTCTCTCTTTATCTCACTAGCAGCTCTGAAAATAGGTTACCCTACAATCTTAGCAACAACACTACATGTATTCCACTGTGCTGCAGGACGAGACTAGTGAGCACCGCTAGCTGCAGCCACGGGGTTGGGGCAGACGCCCCTACCACTAACTCCAGCCTGTGGAATTTTGTGCCACAGCGCCGCCGACCTGCCATTCACACCTACCGCAAGTAGACTCCTGCGGGGGTGCGGGGGAGGGGGTAGCGGATCTCGCCTTCCCTCATCTCATTACCAAGACGGCCAGCTGGGCTTGAGTTTCCTAGGGTGCGGGCGGGCGTTCTGGAGCGGGAGGCAATCACAGCACAAGAATGAAAGGGTCGTTCATTTCAGGGCATTGGCAGACTTAGGGGCCACTGGATTGGTGCCGCACTGACATCGCTGGGTGCTGACTCGTCTACCTCCGTACGGAGGCAGAAGCTAGCCAGCCAGCCACTGCTCTCCCTGACCTGCTGTGCCAGGGAGGGGTATGTCTGCCTTGCATCGCCAACGACGCCACATATAACTGAAGTCTAATGAGATACTTCCCTCGACCGTCACTGAGACCCACCAGCCTGTCACTCCACTGCACACCGTATGGAGTGGTGCCTGGAACCGGCGTCACCCTCTGCAGCTGAAACACTGAAGACTGGATGTATCGTACGAACGTACTGCGCTATGTATTCACCGAAATTTAATCCCACAGATTAGTAAGAAGATTAAAATGGATGTAGAAGACAGCAGTTATTTGGGGCTGCATCAGACTAGTCTTTGGACTGAAGACCACAAAAATAACAGACCGTGTTTGGACGATAAAAGGAGACTTTTTTCAGAGAACGGAATCCCACACCACCCTTCATTACCTCTATATCTCATTGAGGGACCAGCATGGATGAGAGTTCATGCAATAAATTCTGGTTGTGCTCTGCCGTCTGCATTTGTCACTTTACTTTGGAATATGTCAGGAGCACAGCATAGCGCTTTAGGAAAATCGGAGAAGAAGATAATAAAAGAGATGGGGTTAAGGCACTATAGAAGAATATTGCAAATTAAGTGGAAAATAAGGTTCTCTGTAGGAACGGTCAAGAAAGGAATTAATGGAAAACTTTGATAATAGGAAGGGACAGGGATACAAGATGTGCGTTTACATGAGGGAATAACTTCCGTGGTAATGTAAGGTGCTGCAGAATATAAAACCTGTAGAGGAAGACAGAGATTGGAATACAGTCAATAAATACATTCTAAGACAAAAATACCCACCACATACGAGTTATGAAAATTGGTCACAAATCGATATCCATACAGGTACCGAAGGAAAATGCAACATTGTAAACTTGCCAGGCGATGGATGAATGTGTGGCAGTGCAGCGCAGTTTCACCGCGCAGCTGACAAGGAGTCATCAGTCTTCTGACTGGTTTGATGCGGCTCACCACGAATTCCTCTCCTGTGCCAGTCTCTTCCTCTCAGAGTAGCATTTGCAACCTAAGTCCACAATTACCTCAATTATTTGCTGGATGTATTCCAGTCTCTGTCTTCCTCTATAGTTTTTGCCCTCTACAACTCCCTCTAGTACCATGGAAGTCATTCCCTCAACTCTTAACAGATGTCCTATCATCCTGTCCGTTCTCCTTTTCACTGTTTTCCACACATTCCTTTCCTCTCCGATTCTGCGCAGAACCTCCTCACTCCTTTCACTATCAGTCCACCAAATTTTCAACATTCGTCTGTAGCACTACATCTCAAATGCTTCGATTCTTTTCTGTTTCGGTTTTCCCACAGTCCATGTTTCACTACCATAGAATACTGTGCTCAAAACGTACATAATCAGAAATTTCTTCCTCAAATTAAGGTCTATGTTTGATATTAGTAGACTTGCCAGGAATGCCCTTCTTCCCAGTGCTCCCCTGCTTTTGATATCCTCCTTGCTCCATCTGTCATTGGTTAGTTTACTGCCTAGGTAATAGGATTCATTAACTTCATCTACGTCATGGCCATCTGTTCTGGTGTTAAGATTCTTTCTGTTCTCATTTCCGCTACACGTCATTACTTTAGTATTTCTTCGGTTTACTCTCAACCCATATTCTGAACTCATGAGACTGTTCATTTCATTTAGCAGATCATGTAATTTTTCTTCATATTCGCTCAGGATAGCAATGTCATCACCGAATCTTATCATTGACATCCTTTCACTTTGAATTTTAATTCCACTCCTAAACATTTATTTTATTTCCACCATTGCTTCTTCGATGTACAGATTGAAAAGTAGAGGCGGAAGACTACTTTCCTGTCTTACACCCTTTTCAATCTGAGCTCTCCGTTCTTGGTCGTCCACGCTTATTCTTCCCTCATAGCTATTGTACGTATTGTCTATAACCCGCCTCTCCCTATAACTTACCCCTATTTTTCTCAGAATTTCCAACATCTTACACCATTTTACAATGTCGAACTCTTTTTCCAGGTCGACAAATTCATGAACGTGTTTTGATTTTTCTTTAGTCTTGCCTCCATTATCAACCAGTGCGTGAGAATTGCCTCACTGGTGCCTTTACCTTTCCTAAGGCCAAACTAATTGTCATCCAACACATCCTCAATTTTCCACTCCATTCCTCTATATATTATTTTTGTCAGCATCATGAAGACATGAGCTGTTAAGCTGGTTGTGCGATAATGCTCGCACTTGTCATCTTGCATTCTTCGGAATTGTGTGAATGATATTTTACCGAAAGTCAAACGGTACGTCGTCAGGCTCATACATTCTGCACACGAACTTCAATAGTCGTTTTGCTGCCACTTACGCCAACGATTTTAGAAATTCTGATGGAACAATATCTATCCCTCCTGTGTTATTTGATTTTAAGTCCTCCCAAGCTCTCATAAATTCTGGCTATAATACTGGATCCTCTATGCCTTCTAAACCGCGTCCAGTTTCTTCTTCTATCACATCAGGTAAATATTCCCCCTCGTAATAGCCTTCAATATACTCTTTCCATCCGTCCGCTTTCTCCTCTGCATTTAACAGCGGAATCTGGGTACCACTCTTAACGTTACCACCATTGCTTTCAAAATCACCGAATGTTATTTGGACTCTCCAGTACGCTGAGCCAGTCCTTCCTACAAACATTTCTTTCTCGATTTCTTCCCATTTTTCCTGCAACCATTTCGCCTTAGCTTCCCTGAACATCCTCTTTATTTCATTCCTCAGCGACTTGTATTTCTGTATTCTTGAATTTCCCTGAACCTTTTTGTACTACCTTCTTTCATCAATCAACTGAAGTATTTCTTCTGTAATCCATGGTTTCTTCGCAGTTACCTTCTTTGCTGTCATGTTTCTTTTCTCAAACTTCTGTGACTGTCCTTTTTAGAGATGTCCATTCCTCTTCTACTGCGCTGCCTATTGAGCCATTAGTTATTGCTGTATCCATAGCCTTAGGAACGTCAAGCGTACTTCGTCATTTCCTAGTACTTATGTATCCCACATCTTTGCGTATTGGTTCTGCCTGAATAATCTCTTACACTTCAGCCTACTCTTCATCACTATTGAATTGTGATATGAGTCTATATCTGCTCCTGGATACGCCTTACAATCCAGTATCTGCTTCCGGAATCTCTGTCTAACCATGATGTAATCTAACTGAAATCTTCCCTTCTCAGCCGGCCTTTTCCAAGTATTCCTCTTCTGATTCTTCAGCAGAGCAGATTATTAGCTATTACTAAGTGAAATTTATTACAGAACTCAATTAGTCTTTTTCTTCTCCCATTCCTTGTCCCAAACCCATATTCTCGTGTAACCGTTTATTCTACTACTTCCCCTACAACTGTCTTCCAGTCCCCCTTGTCTATCTCTCTTTACGTACTGTATCACCCTTTCAATATCCTCACATAGTTCCTCTATCTTTTCATCTTGAGCTTGCGACTTCGGCATGTACAGCTGAACTATCGTTGTCGTTGTTGGTTTGCTGTCATTCTGATAAGAAAAACCGTTCACAGTAACTGAAATGTTCACAGTAACACACTCTCTGCCCTACCTTCCTATTCATAACTTCCATTATACCATTTACTGCTGCTGTTGCGCTTACCATTTAGTCATCTGACCAGAAATCATTATCTTCATTCCATTTCATTTCACTGTTGCCTTTGCATTTCCCTTTTCAGATTTTCTATCTTCCTACCACGTTAAAGCTTCTGTTATTCCACGCCCCGACTCTTAGAGTGTTATCGTTCATTTGGTTATTCGATCTTTTTCTCATGGCGATACCACAACAAGAAGTCCTTGCGAATTTCGTTTCGTGCACTCAGTTGGACAGTGACTGTGCCTCGCAACAGGTACGTTAACAATGTACGCGGGTGTCAACATTTGAGGGAGAACGGGTACTTGGGCTCAGAGAAGCCAGTTAGAACAATCGGCGAATCGCTCTACAGTTGAATAAGAGCGATGTGTCTACTAGACATTTTGGCAGTAGTGCGTCATCCATGGCCGAAAAGAGCGTCAAGAAGGAGCGAGCAATCGTCAGAGAGGCACTCAAAGCCCTGGGTGCATCGTTATCATCACTCTGACGTGCAACTGGTGCTTCAGTGGCCACAAGGACCACTAAAAGGCGGCTCACAGAACGGGGATTGTGTTCACGGCGCCCCTTGCACCAACTGCCATTGACCTCCGTACATCAACGAGCCCGTCTGCACTTGTGTCGGGTACATTCGGCCTGGAATCTCATTGACTGGAGTAGAATTGCCTTCAGTGACGAGTCCCACTTCGAAGTGAACCCCGATGACAAGCGGAGACGAGTCTGGAGACACTCCAGACAGCGATGGGATACCAACCTGGCTTCCGATCACCACGCGGCGGACAAATAGGATATGGGGTGCCATTTAATTTCATAGAAGGATCCCTTTGTTTTGTCATCCACGGTACCCTATAGCACAGCGGTACATCGACAGTGCTCTACGCCCCGTTTTGTTGCTCTTCATATGAGGCCATCATGGGGTTATATTTCAGCAACATAATGCCCGTATGCACAGCGCTAGAGTTTTTACTGCTTCGTGCTGGCCAACCCTATCTTGGCCAGCTAGTTCACAGCATCTCTCCCCAGTTGGGAACGTTTGGAGCATTATGGGCAGGGCTCTCCAACCAGCTCGGGATTTGGACGACGTAGCGCACCAAATGGCCAGAATTTAGCACGATATCTTTCAGGAAGACATCAAACAAGTCTGTCGATCAATGCTCGCATAAGGATCAAAGGTGGACCATCGCACTGTGAAACTCTTTCTCTTGAATAAATCATTTTTTTCTGAATTTCTAATTATTTATTTGTCTGCCGTTTTTTTTAAATTGAGGTCGTATGGTGAAGTTATTCTGAGTTAATGAGCCTTAGGGAACTTCAAGGGTATTTCGTCATTTCTTAGTACTCCTGTATCCCACTTCTTTGTGTATTGGTTCTACCTGACTAATCTCTTAAACTTCAGCCTACTCTTCATCACTATTGAATTGTGATATGAGTCTATATCTGCTCCTGGATATGCCTTACAATCCAGTATGGGATTTCGGAATCTCTGTCTAACCATGATGTACTCTAACTGAAGTCTTCCCTTAGCAGCCGAATTTTTCCAATTATTTCTC
Source organism: Schistocerca cancellata (assembly GCF_023864275.1). Classification (NCBI taxonomy): domain Eukaryota; kingdom Metazoa; phylum Arthropoda; class Insecta; order Orthoptera; family Acrididae; genus Schistocerca; species Schistocerca cancellata. The sequence goes on along the minus strand of NC_064631.1, from coordinate 267,704,787 downwards.
CTCCTCTTCGTGTACTCATGATGAGGATTTTTTTCTATGTTCTAGGGATGCATTTTAGTCTTTAGATCTCGATATGACAAGGCAGTCCGTTATTTCAGTTGTACTGCCTTAACGCTCTATACCATCATTATGGCGCCAACACCTACAAAAATATAATCGACACTGAATTGCGAGGTGAATATGTGACTGATCCCTCAGTAATTGCGAAAATTGCAGCCCGGAAACAGGACGATAAGAACTCCGCGTGTTGATTTGCAGCATCATGACTTCTGAATCCTAATTTTTTCTTATTTTGAAATGTTCCAACCAGATTTTCTGAACAGATCTTATTATTTGAACTCCTATCTGGTTTGCTTACATATGCAATTTCTAATATCTCTAAGCAGTTGCTTTAGTCACACCTCTTTCGAGTTCCTATTCTCTTTTCAAATGAAGTTGATGACATCGTTTTACTGATCATCATGTCCTAGAAACATTATCTTTTTTATGCTATGGCGTCTTGACTTTAATATTTCCTAGCCTTTGGAAACGTGAATCGTGAATTACTCAATAACATCTTTTGGATTATTTATTGTATATATTGTTACACATTTACTCAGTATGGAACGTTATCGAATAATATCTTTCGGATTATCTATTGCGTATATTACTACACTTTATATACTATGGAACATTGTACCGAAGTCCATTGACATTTAAGTCAGATGGGTCAGAAGTGTTTACCTCGACTGGTGGTCTTCTTTAACGACTACATATTCCCGCAAATGCCCAGTAAACAAAAGACAACGAGCAGAGCTGAACGAACGTATCTCAGAAGTTACTAACGTGGTTTGCCGAAGATGATTCCTCCAAAACAGTAAATACTTAAATATCCAAATGTAGGTTTCCGATAGGTTGCCTCAACTGCTTAAGGTAAATGCTGATGTCGTTCTATTTAAATATAAGCTCCTAAAATTCTCCTTTATCTCTGTCCAGCCCTAGGTTCTGCGCTAAAGTTGCCAATGAAACAATGCGAACTGAGTTGATAATATCGTTACGTCTTTTGATAATTGCTTAAAGCAGTCGATTTATAACTGGTCTACAGCATGCAAAACTATGCGAGAATAAAGCCGTAATTTGCAACTAGATCCTTCAAGTCAGACAACTGACAATCTTTTTTCCCAGCCTGTTAATCGTGCCTCACGAACGCCATAAACTGTGATTCTTTCCAGGTACTCTGCACAGCTGAAAGCTAATTACGTTTGAGTTGGGAGAGCGGCAATATCCGCATGGCTAAGTTACCAACATTGAATCCGTTTTGGTAGCCGCAATCTTCGTTTAACTCCTAAGTTTGAAACGTATAGAGAAGCAACGGAAACAGTAGTGCTCTCGTAGCTCCATTCAATCTTGAGTTAAGTGACATTTCGTACAGGACAAAGCAAATGCTGGTGACAGCATATATATCCGTATATAATTTGGTTACCAATTACTCAGTGACATTAACACTTGTACCATACCGCGAAATCGAACGTCCACAGTGCTCTCTCTGAGGTTACCAAGATTTCTGATCTTCGCTATGTATGCAGTTAACTTCACATGGCCCCACAGATAGAAATTAATTGACTCAAATGCGGGAAACTTGTGCAGCCACTCCATCGGATCATTACAACCAATCCATTTATGTGGGAACTGAATATCTTGGTATGCCCGGACAGCTGTCCTGTAATGATGTGAAATTGGAACGTTCTATCTCCAAACAGGACCGATGGCAGAACATATTCGCATAACAGGTGCAGGGAATGGCGCTGTTCATGTACTCCGAATAAAGAAGACTCCAAGAAGACGAGAACCCCATATTCCACATCAGGCGATTGCTTTCGATGAGGACATTGCCTTCGGTGTATCCACCTACTACCTGTGATTTTATTTATTTACCTCTCTGTTAACATAGAAATTAGCTTCTATACATCTACATCTACAACATTCCCCGCAAGCCACCTTATGGTGCAGGGCGGGGGGTAACACCTACCACTATTCGTCATTTCCTTTCCTGCTCCTGTCACAAAGAGAGAGGGACAAACGATTGTCTAAAAGTCTCCACACGAACCCTAATTTCTCGCATCTTATTTTCTTGAACTTTCCGGAAAATGTAGCTTGTAGGAAGTAGAATCGTTCTACAGTAGGCCTCAATTGCTGTTTCTCTAAATATCTGCAGCAGAGCATAACGAAAAGAGTCATTTTCCCACCAGGGATTCCCATCTGAGTTCACCAAACATTTCCGTAAGACTTGCGTGCTGATAGAATCTGATGATGATGATGATGATGATGTCCCATACTTCTTTACAGAGCGTAGGGGAGCGACACGGGAGACCCGCGCCGCCTTACTAGGCAAGGTCCTAGTGGAGGTGGTTTGCCATTGCCTTCCTCCGGGTAATAAATTTAGAGGCACGATTCTGAATTTCTTTGATGTATTCCCTTAATACCTCCTGGCGTGGATCCAAAATGCTCGAGCAGTACTGAACAATAGTTCACACTAACGTTCTGTAGGCTGTCTCGTATATCGATGAGCACTTTCCTAGAATTCTCCCAGCAAAAAGAAGTCGACCATTCATATTCCTTACTACCAAACTGACGTGCTTATTCCATGTAATATCACTTTGCGACATTACGCCTAGATATTTAATCGAAGTGACTACGCCAAACTGCACCTTACTGATGCTGTATTTTCTACATTTAGAGCAAATTACCATTCATCGCATCAACTAGATATTCTATCCAAGTTATCTTGCATACTCCTACAGTCATTCAACAAAGTCGCTTTCCCGTATACGACAGAGTCATCAGCAAACAGCAGTAAACTGCTGATCACCCTGTCCGTCAGATCACTTATGTGTATAGAGAGCAGTCCTACCAATCTTCCTAGGGACACACCTAACGATATGCTTGTCTCCGATGAAGACTCGGCGTCGAGGTCAACGTACTGGATCATATTACTTAAAAAGTCTTCGCGCCACCCACATATCTGGGAAGTTAAAACTTAAACTTGGACCTTAATCTCTAAAGATACATCATTCGATTTTCGCCCAGCTTATGAATTAGCCATTCTGCAAACTGAACTCGACGATCTCGATAGTCCTCGGAGAGAAGTATAATTTGTGAAGATGCCATTTATGAGTGGCCAAAATTCTCGTTGATAATGTAGTACACATTACTTCAGTTTCCTTAGCGAAACGGAGAATACTGCTCTCTGGACTTCTGCTGAATGATGCAAGAACAGCAGCTATTGTTACTTCATCCTTACGTGACTTCCATACCCTCTCCCTTGCTAAGCGCGAACCAGTAGCCCCATACATCTTTCAGGAGAGGACAACCACAGCTCCGAGACATTATGAATAAGAATTAAAAAAACACGCAACACTCAGTAACCATTCAAATTATCACACAGATTATGACACTTAAAACAGTACAAAATACTGAAGTATTTCCAAACGCCGAATGTCTGTATGAAGGTGCTTTATTCGCAAGTAGAGGTTTCACGTCAATCTAGACGCATCTTCAGGCTTATAATGGTTATATTTAGGAATCCCAGCATTCGGAAAGTTATCCACGATAAGAGTCAAACAACATTAGTGGGTCGTTATAATAAAATTGAGTACAGCCAAAAGATGCCCTTCAAATGTACGAAACATGACTGCCGGATGAGTTAGGCCGGGTAACATCCCGTAGGAGATATTACAGGACTGGTAGACACCAGCTGTATAAAACCAAAGCAAATGAAACTTGAAATCCTGTGCCACGTCCGTAGTTACGCCGTATTGCTAACAGGTCAGTGTGTCGTAGGAAGCCTGTGGAGGCTAGCACTACAAATAGAATGGGCGCTAGTGACCTTAGCAGTTTTGCGCCCTAAAACCACAAAAAAAAAAAAAAACTACAAATAGAAGGCGGAAACCCACGGTGTCGCCGGGGCAAACAATTAGTCCCACAGGGCAAATGAGCAGGACATTTTTGTAGGAAATTTAACGTAGCTAAGTTTTGTACTGTAATTTGTTTTCAATTTTATTTAAAAAAATGTATATGAGTGACCTACACTAAATATCCTGCAAAAAAGGAGTTCATTTTTACTGCTGTACGGACAATTTCAAGCTGTGAGCTAGAGAATATGAAAATCTCGCGCGTTTTTTGAATATGTTTCGAGTTAAAACCCATAAGTAGGGGCAGCTGTATATTGGATATGCCACATAACCCCTTTTCTACTTTAAAATTAGTTGCATCCACGATTGCGGCTTCTAAAATAGTTACCTGTGGAGGCACGCCTTTTGTCCCTCTCACTTCTCATATTAATTTCAAATTTCATTTTAGAAGGGTGGTGTCACGTATATGGACCACGTATTTAAACTCAGGCCGCACGTAATCGGAACCCAGTATACGCAGTTTTGCATTTCCTAGCAAATGGTTATATCACGCCGATCTAAAAGAAAAGAATCTAGAGCTGACTTCAAAGAAGAGTGCAGTTATAATAACCGTTTATTTTGTAGGACTAGGATTTTGAGTTGAAAGCTATGGTAGCATTTTTTTGTGGAGGCTAACTTTTACGATGAATCGTTGTTTTCCACTTCTTTTTGGTCTTGAGCATAGTGTTTTTCATTGCCTTTCTTCTAAGTAATTAGCTTTTAATTCTTTTGAGCTACATCACTTCTGAAATTCCTAGCAAATTGATAAAAATATTGCAGCTGCGTTACTTTATTGCTGTCTGACTACGAACTCCGGGGAAATATCAGTCTTTATAATCTACTTAAGGCCCCTGAATGGAACACTAATTGAACATCAAATGAGGAGAAGTTGTTCTATTTAGACTTTTAGCACATGGCAACATTATTTGTTAACGGTTGTCTCTCAGAAGCTTGCACATGTTGCAGCGACCCGTGCGAAATACTGGCAAAAACATTACTGCAACATCGGTAGACTTGCGCCATCGTTGTTCACTGGAACTGAAACGTACGGCTCAAACACGTAACGAGCTATACTTCCAAGCACTGACACATAACCGTGGGACTAGATCTCGACATGATATACCGCTTAATGACCACGGAATATCCCTGACACTTGTTTGCCGCAGTCTCTCTCGAGCAGAAACTATTCTCTCATCGTGGCCTGTAAAGACGAACTTTACGGCGTAGTAGCCGTGACGACCTGCAAGTGGAAAATTTTACGTATTTGCGTCGAACAATCTGCTTGTAGAAAGACTCCAGTCGTCGAGCAGACTATCTTCTCTCTAGTGCCATTTACTGTAGTTGTGAAACGCTTTCTGCCTTACAATTTATATCTTTTCACAGTGCACCATTATTATTCTTGTAATATTACTGCACCTTATCTGGTCTCATACTGCATTTAAGCTGCAACTAACACGGGAAAAAAAATCGGTGGTAAATGTCTTATAATTTACGTCTCTGATGAGATTATTAATGTTATCTATTCCACCCTGACTTAAGAATATATATTCACCGAGATTTCGGTGAAACACTGGTGAATTTGGATGCTGATATGCAAGCTGCTTCTTATGTAATCCCACCAACATAACGTAAACCAGTTCCAGTCATTTTGACCACAAAAGTCATAGGCTGTCACCAGGAACTAAGTCCGAAACTTTCGCGTCAACAACCAGTGCCTTTAGCCTCTATACCTCTTCTTGTAACGTATACTTTAGACATAACAGATGAATGCCACGTATAACGGTTCAGCCTGCAAATGTGACACACTTATTAGCTGTTAAAGATTTAATATGCAGAAAATTGTATATGTGTTACATTCCAAGTGTTGAGATTCAATAAACTACTCTATATTGACGGAATAGTAAACTGAAGAGTGAATCAAGCTAGCTCCTCCCTTCTCCCTCCCCACCGGCCATCCCAAAATCATCCCAAAAAATCCTTAAGGATCCTTAAAGATGACTTTCAAGGACCTTATCAGTTAAAATATAGTAGGTGATCATTCGGATGTAAATGTTTAACAGACAGTCCTAACAGTTCCTGGACTAAAACTGCCTATTACCAGCCCAATTAGAACACGTTACAAGGAAGCCTCCATGGACATGATCAGTTTGTGATCCGTAGAAGTGTAGCAATACGCTGAGTAGTACTGACCTTCCGACTTAACAGAGAGGATAGAATGAAAAAAGACAAACCCACACTTATAATTTTCGTAGAATTAGGAAAAGCTTTTCAAAAGCTTTATGGTAATAAAGGTTTAAAATTCTATAGTTGTTAGGGATAAAATACAGAGAGTGGAAAATTATCTACAACTTGAACAAAAGCCAAACAGCTACTATGAGTCCAACTTAATGAATAAGAGACAGGATTTGAGAGACGAGCGAGACAGAGCCATAGCATATATCTGTGTTATTCAGTTTGTGTATAGGACAGACAGTACAGGAAATTAAAGAGAAATTTGAAAAAGGAATTAAACTTCAAAGAGAACAAATAAAGACCATTGCCGACGATATAATTTTGTCAGAGATGGCAAACGGCTTGGAAAATCAGCAAACTCATGGACAGTGTCGGTGATGCAGTTGTAAGACTGGCATCAATAAACGTAAAGCTAGAGGGATGATATGCAGACCAATTAAGGGAAATGGTGTTGGTGACGTTAAATTAGGAAATATAGCTTTACATGTCGAATCTAGATGGAAGAGAGTAGAAGACACTGGAATGTAGTGCTACAAAAATTCAGCTTGGTAGGAAAGATGAGGAGCAAAGGAATTTGTGATACAACTTGACCACAAGGAAGAACAGATTGGTAAGAAACATAATTAATTTAGTAATTGAGGGATGTATGGTAGTAAGGACAATTTGCTCCTCCTTTTTAATTATTATCGTTGCCTGTTGGTTGTTGTACTGACTATTCATTACATGCCTTCCCCTTTAGCTATAACTGTATTTGTGAGGATTTCAAACACGTTATACCACTTTACTCTGCCGAATAGCCGGCCGCGGTGGCCGAGAGGTTCTAGGCGCTTCAGTCCGGAACCACGTGGCTGCTACGGTCGCATGTTCGAATCCTGCCTCGGACATGTATGTGTGTGATGTTCTTTGGTTAGTTAGGTTTACGTAGTTCTAAGTCTAGGCGACAGAAAACCTCAGATGTTAAATCCCATAGTCCTTAGAACAATTTGAATTTGCCGAATAGTGATGCTGTTGGCTTCCATTATCAAGCATGATATCTCTAATGTATTTACCTGCAAAAAATAATCTTAATCTAACACATCCTCAACTTTCACCTTCATTCTTTTGAATATTATTCTAAGTTCCTCATTATGTAATGTGTCAAACAGATTGTGGAAAATTCTCCTTCTTTATAAGTCTTTTCCCATTTCAGGATAATGCCGATTATATTGATCTGATATTTCAAAGGTATGTCCCTATCTCATTCCGCACATCAGCTTTAATGATACTTTGGGTGCTATTCCCCCTAATTATATTAGAAATTCCGAAAGAATATTACATATTCCTAACTTCTTTGATTGCTACTCTTCTAAACCTTTGTCGACTTTTGACTGTAACACTGGATCCTCTAAGTTCTACAAATCGATACGCATTACTTCTTGTCTCACGTCGTCGAAAAGTTGCTCGTTAGCATAGAAAACCTCAGTATTCTCTTTCCACCTACCCTCTCTCTCCTCTGCCTTAGTAGTGGTATTCCACTTGCACTCCCAATGTTGACATTTTGTTCTTAAATTTATGTTATTTTAACTTGTTTGCTGTGTACAGTATTCCTTTGTCTTTGGACTTGGGAATGGACAGATTCATGATACTGCCGTCTTTAGCTCCAGATCCCATATAAACTTGTCAGCTCTTAAGAATTTCCTCAAAATATTGCTACTGGTATTATACGATAAAGAGATTGCTTCTATTAGTTGTTCTCTCAGCAGCTAAGGTCAAACAAATTGACCTGCAAATGATGTTGACAGCTGACTAAAATACTGGTTTAACAAGATGTCTTATGGATTAACAATTATGTTTATTAAACTGGGGACCTTGAAACGATGCCCCCCCCCCCCCCCCCACCGGGGAACGTCTCATACCAGACGAGTGTAGCCCAGAATGTTCGCTCGCGTGGTAAGGTAATTATGGTTTACGCATGTGTGAAGACAGTGTTTGGACAGCAATCGCCGACATAGTGTAACTGAGACGGAATAAGGGGACCCAGCCCGTATTCGCCGAGGCAGAAAGAGGATTCGTGCCGAGGACCCGGCACGCTTCCCGCTAGGGAAGCAGCGCATCAGACCGCGCGGCTAGCCGGGGGGCGGGGCTCTGGATTAACAATACTTCACAGGCAGTTTCAATAACAGACTGAGTTTAATTTATCATCTACGTATGAAAGGATGTCCCTGGTAATCGTTGCATGTGGCTTGGGCAAACCCTCCTCACACTTAAAAATTCCAGTGCACCAAGGTCATCTCACTTGACACAATAAAATAAAAAATAAAAAAAAACAGTATAAAAATGAAGAAGTACTTTTTTTTCGTAGATTTGTGACTTGCAATGTGCTAATAAAATACTGACTGTATTCTCCCTAGCCAACAGCCTTCCTACAGTGGTAACACCAGTTCTCGTCAGATCACCTAAGTTAAGCGCTGTCGGGATAGGCTAGCACTTGGATGGGTGACCATCCGGTCTGCCGAGCGCTGTTGGCAAGCGGGGTGCACTCAGCCCTTGCGAGGCAAACTGAGGAGCTACTTGATTGAGAAGTAGTGGCTTTGACCTCATAAACTGACATACGGCTGGGAGAGCGGTGTGCTAACCACATGCCCCTCCATATCCACATACAGTGACGCCTACGGGCTGAGGATGACACGGCGGCCGGTCGGTGCCTTTGGGCCTTTGGGCCTTGCAAGATCTAAGACAGCGTCATGGAGCCCAGTTGTAAATTCAAATGGTTCAAATGGCTCTGAGCACTATGCGGTGGCAGGTTTCGAGCCTGGGATCGAGACGTTTATGAATGACGCTACCTCTAGACCACCGGTGCTCAAATGGTTCAAATGGCTCTGTGCACTATGGGACTTATCTTCTGAGGTCATCAGTCGCCTATAACTTAGAACTAATTAAACCTAACTAACCTAAGGACATCACACATATTCATGCCCGAGGCAGGATTCGAACCTGCGACCGTAGCGGTCGCCCGGCTCCAGACTGTTGCGCCTAGAAGCGCACGGCCACTCCGGCCGGCCCAGTTCTAAGGCGACAAGATTTTGTCAGAAATTTGAGATTCATATTTCATGCTTACTTTTTGTGGGATGGTACATTACATGTGGGGTCATCGAATTATTAATCATTTATTGATTAATACTGAGTAGCCGCATACTAACACTTAGGTTGAGTTGCATGCTTTGAGGAAAATTTCTGCAGTCTCTCACAGTGCGGAGAACGTGTGTCTCTGTGGTCTCAGGAAGTGACACAGACCAAGAGCTGGCTGCAGGACAGTTCAGTCTTTGTGACCCCGAAACGATTAGGACGAGGAGGGCTTTTACTGCCTAGGACCGCCTCCCCGTCGAGGAGCCGCTGGAATGGGGTCCTCATGGCAGGCTTGCCTTTGCTAAGGAAGAATCGTGGATGAAGCCATGCTTAAAGCTTAAAATCGTTGAGATAGTAGCTTGCAAGCGCCGCCATCAGTCCTTTTCAACACGGAGGTATGTGCGAGGAATGCCTGCCACAGATGCGAGCTAACGGTCGTAGAAGTTCTCACGTCACAAGGCTATGATTGGCTGAATTTGTAGTCGGAGGAGGAGCTGCATTTTGTTCTACCGAACTGAGTATGAGCTGAAGGCAGTTAATTGAAGTTTCACGATTCTCAGAGTGGGAGATATTTCGTTTATAACGGGGACAATGATTGGCTGCATGGAGAGTACATGCTAATGAGGCGAGATTTGCCATAAACTGGGCACTGCGCGGCAGGTAGACTCTCTGGTGGGTGCCGAGAGGACACATATCGCCCGATAATGTTAGACATTGCGGCCAATGAGCCAGTGAACAGTTTCACTATTAGATTTGATAAAGTCCTGATTTTGCCTCTCGCAACGGCATCATTCGTTTCTCTATGAGCGAAGGAACGAACCTGCGCTTCTTTGCGGAGACTAAGGCCTTACGATCGTATACTTGAATCAAGTTTCTGGACTTGGCTTATGTGTAACCAGAATTCCTGATTCGTGTACGGCGTTGTATTGAAGTAGTTTCGACCCTAAAAGTTTGTGGACGCCATTTGGCGTCCTCTGTGTAGTCAGAGATCACAGCAACAGAACGTAGTTCGGCGCTACAGAGCTGCCCTCCCAGGTACTGAATTCAGTGTTACATGCACCACGGCTCTGCAGATAGCGAATCCTTAATAGTAAGTGTGTTAGGTTCCATTGGTTTGATCTTTACTGTTAGCACCAGTCGCCGGCCGGTGTGACCGAGCGGTTCTAGGCGCTTCAGTCTGGTTCAAACATGGTTCAAATGGCTCTGAGCACTATGGGACTCAACTTCTGAGGTCATCAGTCCCCCAGAACTTAGAACTAGTTAAACCTAACTAACCTAAGGCCCGAGGCAGGATTCGAACCTGCGACCGTAGCGGTCTCGCGGTTCCAGTCTGCAGCGCCTAGAACCGCACGGTCACTTTTGCCGGCGCTTCAGTCTGGAACCGCACGACCGCTACGGTCGCAGATTCGAATCCTGCCTCGGGCATGGATGTGTGTGATGTCCTTAGGTTAGTTAGGTTTAAGTAGTTCTAAGTTATAGGGGACTGATGACCTCAGATGTTGAGTCCCATAGTGCTCAGCCATTTGAACCAGTACCAGTCAGGGTGGACTCTTTCTTAACTTTGTTGCTAATCAGTATCACTATCGAATAAACAGGGGTGCGATTTCGATTCAAGACCTAGATGTTCTACCAAACTCAAACTTAAATTAATGAATAGGAGTTAACATTCTAGATCAATACTAGCTCAATTTGTATATTTTCCTGTGAGTGTTATTTTTGCAACAAATATCTCATCAGTATCCAGTAGTTTTATTTTTCCTAGATTAGATTCTAAATACCGATTCTGATTAAGTTAGAGAATTATCACGACTTGGTGAACTAATACACATCTCATTCCCGGTTGTTGGTTGTCATTGGCAGGACTAATTTAACTGAGTTTTTAGACGTGACCACTCTGTTGCGGAAACAACATTGGCAGCCATCACACATACACATGCGCGTACGGCACAACACACACTGCATACCAGGATAGCACTGGACACCTGTATGCTCATATATGAACTAGATCCTTCCGTTCGTAACGTATTCCGTGACGGAAGGAAAAACCGAATAGTACTTTACGGCGACTGCATACCGCCAGCTCATTTCCGTACTTATGGTACAAAACAGCTCTGGTATCTCATAACTGAAAAACATAGTCACCTATGCCACGGACAGTTTTCTGGCGCACAAATAAAGACGTCAGACAAGTCGGCAAGGAGCCAGATGACGCAAGGCCAACAAGTCTGAAGCCTTGTTGAAACAGATTCATAGGCGTTTATGAAACAGTTGAGTAATAGTCCCCTGGCTGGATGTATCTTAGCAGTAACCTCTGTAGCTGTCACTGTTTTCGTCATTTTGCGGAACATCGTGCAGAAATTCGACAGTTTCTATCAGTGGCAGCAAATTTATAAGATTCTAAAATTATAAAAACATTCAATATTAACTCGTAGTCTTTCATTTGGGGTGTCGCTTCGAAATGCATACGCATTATCTGCTGCACGTTAGTAAAAAGTCTACGTACTGGCTCACTACGTTCTCCGGTACACTCATTGTTCTGCTGTTCATAAAGATTCTGTTTCTTTCTTTGGAATGTAACCTTAGAAAAGCTGTCCAATAAATACGATAGTAGGACTACTGAAGTACTAGTTTCGTATACATAGAGAATGGTTTTGCAGAATAGGTGATGTGCTGATTTATTGTAGCTTACATTATATGACTTTTATTTTTTATGTACATTAAACGGTAAGGAATAAGTAAGGAGGAATAACACCAATAAACAGTGGGTGTTCTGACAGTAATTAAGAATGGTTTCAAAATGGCAAGTATGGGCTGATCTATAATGAAAATATAATATTATGTCTCTAACCACATCGTGAATGTAATTTCCCAGTCGTAGACAAAACACAATCCTTCCTACTTACACATACGTTAGGTCGAATATAACTAATAACGCATCATAGAACAATCGATAAACCTTAAATCCCCCACCTAACTCTTTTTTAATTGTACTCACCGTCGGACACGAAATTATAAAATTTTAAAATTATATGTGATTCTTCAGGTTCTTCCGCTGTACGTCATAACGAAATACTTCATTAGTGAGCGACCGGACGCCAGTTTCCAATGGACACAATACTTTGCCAAGAGATGAAGTTGCTAACAACTGCGCAGCTAATGATGGGATAGTGGTCGCTTGCCGAAATATGGCGCCCGTTAGTGGGTTTCAGCCGTTCACCCGTGAAGTATTTTATTATAAACTTACACTTCAGACAGTCGATAACAAAATGGTTTGCAAGTTAATATCATTGCATACATGCCAATAGCGCCATATCTCTAAAATGTAATGGGAACAATGAAAACAGAAAGAGGAAAGTGAAAATAGGGCATCTGAGCTCGCAACTGGATTTCGGCGGGTCATCCACGAATGAAGATGTTGAATATGATTGTTGCAATTTTAAGTAACTGTACGGATAATCATAAAAAATTAAATAATACACCAAAACAACATGTTGAAACTTCGCTTAGAGAACAACTGTTTAAAATTGATTATTTGTTTTTGTGGTAGAAAGCAAGTATTTAAGCACTGTATTCCAATTGTGACAATATTTGCTCTTCATTTGACACATACGGACTGAATTCTTGGTTTTTGAAGACAAACTCTATAGCATAAGGTGCTCTAAAAAGACTCTTCCAAGCTTACTGTACCTTAAGCATGAATGTAGATACATGAGGTACAAATACCTTCCACATTGGCCAAAATTTCTATTTTGAAAAGATCCGAGGGTAGACGCATATACTAACTTGGGTACTTATTGCAATAATGCATAGGTTAAAAGATGCCATTTACCTTATAAAAATGTTCTATGTGGCCTCCACCGGACATATGAGAAACGTCCTGACAATAATCCAACTCGGCCGATACCATTGTGATCACATCTCGATTTAGTGTATTCACTGCTGCGCAGACGAGGTCGGCCTGTACGATTTTCTGCTGTACGTGTCCCTTCACGTTTCCGCTTCACTATCACATCGGAAACAGTGGAACTAGGGATGTTTAGGAGTGTGAAAATGTCGCGTACAGACGTATGACACAAGTGACACCCAATCACCTGACCACGTTCGAAGTCCGCGAGTTCCCATTCTGCTCTTTCACGATGTCTAATGACTGCTGAGGTCGCTGATATGCAGTACCTGGCAGTAGGTGCCAGCACAATGCACCTAATATGAAAAACGTATGTTTTTGGGGATGTCCGAATAATTTTGATCACATAGTGTATGAATCACCAAAGTAAAGTTGGCGCCAGGGTGAACTATCAATTCACCCTAGGTTCCTAACTTCAATCGAATGGCAGATATTCAGAGTCCAGATGCATTAATGTGGCCATGTTTAGACGTCCGTATCAATAGCCACCCACAGACGCAGGTGGCAGCACTAACAGTGGAGGGTATATAAAGCATGCCTGGGTGGACGTAGTTAACAGTGAACTGGTTGCCGTAATGCGGAAGCGGAGTGATTTATCTGACGTGTAGCAGGACATGACCATTGATTTTTGGACCAAGGGTGGAAACATTTCCGAAACGGCTATGCTTGCAAACTGTTCGCATGCCGCCTTGTTAAAGTGTAGAGCACATGCCAAGAAAAGCGCATCCAAAACGGCCCCGAGGCAACTGTGGTGCACCACAGGCCATAGATGACGAAAGTGAATGATGGCTGCGTAGATGCTTACGGGCGAAACAGGAGTGCAAATGTTGTGCAATTTGCCTCTCACATGAACCAAGCGGCTACCAATTGGGTCTCCTTAACCACCGTACAACGAACGTTGCTACGCATGGGTCACCGCAGCAGGCGCTGGTTCATGCGCCCACACTGACTGCTGCTCATTGGCTTTGAAGCGTGGAATTTGCAAGTCTCTATCGCAGCTGCGCGTCCACTGAGTGGCGGCCAGTGGACTTGTCAAATGAATCACGTTTTATGCTCCGTTGGACTGAAAGCAAACGCCCGGCAAGAATCGTCGGAAGGATCCACGCCACAGTAGGGAGCTATATGGTCTGTGGAAAGTCTTCACGGCATTCCCTGTGTGATCTGGTCGTTCTGGAGGGCAAAATGGATCAACAGAAGTATGCTTAAATCCTTGGTGATTATGTCCACTCCTGCATGCAGTTTGTTTTTCCTGGACAAAACTTTCAAATGGCTCCGAGCACTATGGGACTTAACTTCTTAGGTCATTAGTCCCATAGAAAGGGGAAGTTTGGAAGGTAGGAGACGAGATACTGGCAGAAGTAAAGCTGTGAGGACCGGGCGTGAGTCGTGCTTCGGTAGCTCAGATGGTAGAGCACTTGCCCGCGAAAGGCAAAGGTCCCGAGTTCGAGTCTCGGTCGGGCACACAGTTTTAATCTGCCAGGAAGTTTCAGTCCCATAGAACTTAGAACTACTTAAACCTAACTAACCTAAGGACATCACACACATCCATGCCCGAGGCAGGATTCGAACCTGCGAACGTAGCGTTCACGTGGTTCCAGACTGTAGCGCCTAGAGCCGCTCGGCCACTGCGGCCGGCTTTCCTGGACTCCGTAGCATCTATCAGCAGGACAATGCAATGTGTCATACGCCTCACAGTGTACGTGAGTGTATCAGAGAGCAAAAGATTGATTTTACCGTACTCCCCTGGCCACCAAACTCCCCGGTTTAAAATCCGATCATGAATGTGTGGAACCACCTCGATCGGGCTGTTCACGCCATCCATCCATTCTCAGCTGAGAAATCCAGCGCAGCTAGCTCCGCCACAGGAGTCAGAATGACTCTAGATCCCCGTCTGTACCTCTCAGAACCTCATTGGCTCTCTTTATGCACAGCTCGCAGCGGTCCGCACTGGTTATTTAGGCTTTTGACAGGCGATCACATTAATGTCAGTGGACATCTACATCTATATTGATACTCTGAAAATCACATTCAAGTGCCTGGCAGGGAGTTCATCGAATCACCTTCACAATTCTCTATTATTTCAATCTCGTATGGCGCGCCGAAAGAATGAACACCTATATCTTTCCGTACGAGCTCTGATTTCCCTTATTTTATCTTGGCGATCGTTCCTCCCTATGTAGATCGGTATCAACAATATATTTTCGCATTCGGAGGAAAAAGTTGGTGATTGGAATTTCATGAGAAGATTTCGTCGCAACGAAAAACGCCTTTCCTTTAATGATTACCAGCCCAAATACTGTATCATTTCTGTGACACTCTCTCCCATATTTCGCGATAATACAAAACGTGCTGCCTTTCTTTGAACTTTTTCGATGTACTCCGTCAGTCCTATCTGGTAAGGATCCCATACCGCGCAGCATTATTCTAAAAGAGAACAGACAATCTTAGAGTAGGCAGTCTCCGTAGTAGGTCTGTTACATTTTCAAAGTGTCCTGCCAATAAAACGCAGTCTTTGGCTAGCCTTCCCCACAAAATTTTCTATGTGGAAGTTCAAAGAAAGGCAGCAAGTTTTATATTATAGCGAAATATGGGAGAGAGTGTCACTGAAATGACACAGGATTTGGGCCGGAAATCATTAAAAGAAAGGCGTTTTTCGTTTCGACGGAATCTTCTCACGAAATTCCAATCACCAACTTTCTCCTCCGACTGCGAAAATATTTTGTTGACACCGACCTACATACGGAGGAACGATCACCACGATAAAATAAGGGAAATCAGAGCTCGTACGGAAAGATATAGGCGTTCATTCCTTCCGCACGCTGTACGAGATTGGAATAATAGAGAATTGCGAAGGTGGTTCGATGAACCCTCTGCCAGGCACATGAATGTGATTTGTAGAGTATCCATGTAGATGTAGATGTAGATGTAGACAGTGTAGTACATTATAGTGAGAACGGATGTCAATTTGTAAGAATCTATAGATAAAGAAAACACATCCATCGAAGTATTCGAGTTGTCACGGGAGGTCGTAAGAATTGTATTTGCAAAGAAATACCTACTTTGAAGTAAAGAGGCTCTTAAAGCGAGAATAGCAGCATAAAAGAGTAAGTAAGGACTTACTACGTGTAGTTATCCATGACACACGCTGGTGATGACGTCAACCACCAGTTTATGACAGTGTCCATATATTTTTACAGTTTTGTTTTGTCTTTGTTACACAGCGTTGCTTCGTGGGGTTTTATTGAGAAACGAGGTCTTGCTAAACGACGCGACACCCTGGTTAGACTGAATCACTATGTATGCAAGATAGATATTTCTGCGACCGATTTTATGAATTTAAGTGTCTTTTGCAACGTCTTTGAGTAGAACTACAAGTCTCAGATCCGTCTACTGTCATGCAGTGAGCCTTAATCTTTCACCGATAATATTCCGCACATACAGGTCAGATACCGCAAGCACAAGCAAATGTTACTTCATAACAGAGATCGCGCAACCACACTGACTCATTCCACCTCATTTACATATGACAGAGCAAAATTTAATTATTATTCGCTTAGGTGGCTTATTAGCGGAGGAGTTCCAGATATTCTGGAGTTATCGCTACAGACAAGGTTGAACAATACAAATTTACTCTTGAATATTCATGAAGTTTTATCTAAGCTGTGACTGTCAGGCTTAATAATGAAATATATCCATTAGACTTCTTGTAATAAGATGGTTCATCACGCTAGTATTATAAGAATTTACTACGAAAATCGTGACATACATACTTTTCGCGGTACCCACACAAATTCTGGCAATAATAACAGGCATAAATGCACTTTAGCTGTTCTGAAAGCACTTCTAAACCGTTTTCAAATTATGGACCGAACCTACATGGCTAAAACTGCAGATTAAAGGTGGACTATTTTTCTTAATAATTGATGTAACGAGTTCCTGAGAATTCGAGATAAGTCCGAAAATTTATATGTAATTTCTTTATGTCGTTGAGCAAAGTAGAGGATTAAAACCAAGTTGTAGAGAAGTTGTTTTGCAACAGTATCACCTGGCGGCTGAGGTAGTCGTGGGCATCTGCAGATCAGATATTTACTTTAGTGGACTTTTGTTAATCACGGAAGCAGCCGAGTAACATGTTAAAATTTGTACTGGATCCATACAATTGTAACATCACACTGTAAATTGTACGTTCTCTCTGAAATTGAGTGCACGACTTTCCACAGGCATTTAAGCTACAATGAAATCAGTTGTAGTATAAAACTCTGTGTCATCCGCAAGTTCGGTCGTACTTTTCTCCAATAACATTGCTGTTACCAAATAAGCTAACCAGAAATGCCGGAGGAATCACCTCACAGGTGCAAGAGAATATCATTCACAGGTTTGACTAACGTCACTGGAAGAATATAGCGAAGATTGCCGCAGTTACAGCCTGTGAGTTCAGCCATTGATAGTACTTCCTTATAAGAGGCCGTGCTCCTGATTCGATTGTGTGCCGCGTGTATTTGTCATCTTCAATTTAATACCACAAATGATTGATAACAAAGTCACAGAGGAAAAGAAAACAGAAAATTATTCTGGGAAGGCTTGAATTCCACTAGATAACGGAATATCGCACAGTAACTAATACCAGAGAGTAAACTGTACAAGCAATCGATAATTCTTTCTCGTGTAACACACAACGACTATCGGAAGAAGTATTATCCTTCCTTTCAGAATAACTCTCATTCTTTGTCTTCTAGCACAACATAAATAGAAAATTACAGAGCGTTGTCCACACCAAAGTGTTTTGAAACTCACCGTTTATTTAAGCATATGTGCTACAGAAAGTTCAGTGTTCCTCTTTTAGCGTCCGCTTCGAAGACAAATGACATCTGCATCTGAAGTTGTCGTTTATTTTAAGACAACTGAAAACGTGACGCTAGCAGAGATAAAACTGCTCAGACGAGTGCCTATTGGATAACGAAGGAAAGATTACGCAAAAAATAAAGATAAAAAGGCTACAAAAATGCTACGAAACTAAACGGAAAGAGGAATGGTGCAGTCCGGTGAGGTGAACAGCGTTTAAACGTTGATGTAGTTCAAGAAATGTGTCTGAATCTCAGGTACACTGTAATGAAAGTTATGAAAATTCAGTAGTAATGTTCGATGAATATTGTAGCACTATTAAATGTGAAAAGCAAGGAAAGGTCCATGGGAATGATTTTGAATCCACGGAAACGATTTTTTTCTGGATAGAACTAACACTAACAGAAGTATCAATATTATGCAGAATGACATCGGAGTAAGGCTGTTTTTGAAATCAGGAAAGTTTCTGACATTGCTTTGTTTCACAAGGAAGGAACAGACAAGACAGAATAAACTATAAAATCAATTCCCTCTAATCCTCAGTGATTAAGGTTTGTACTTATTTCTAACTATGTCTGAAGAAACAGACATTGGTGATGATGTTGCAGGCTGTGCTGGATTACCCGAGCGGTCTAGGGCGCTGCAGTCATGGTCTGTGCGGCTGGTCCCGGCGGAGGTTCGAGTCCTCCCTCGGGCATGGGTATGATTGTTTGTCTTAGGATAATTTAGGTTAAGTAGTGTGTAAGCTTACGGACTGATGACTTTAGCAGTTAAGTCCCATAAGATTTCACACACATTTGAACATTTGATGATGTTGCATATGTACTAAATTTGTGAAATTTATTCACAATTGCAGAATCTTTCTGACGTCAGTTGCATTAGGTATGAAAATAGTACCTATTGGTGACACACTAAAATTTGTGTTTGACTGGGATTAGAACCCAGATTTCCCACTTGTGGCGAGGAGTCGCCTTGACCACATCGGCTATCCGAACGCGCTTCCAGGACCGACCCAACCTTCCGCACGTCGTACCGTGTAGACCCCATTGCTCACAAAATTAATTGGATACCTGCCCCAGAGTTTCAAGGAGACAGACGTATTCAATCTCAATATTACGATCGTCATACTTGTTATAGTTATTCTTAACAATGTCTGAAGAAACAGTCTAACGTTCAGTACAATTGTCTCATTGAGACCCTGTGGCGGGAATCTAAGTAGGGCCGCGACTTATGGCGTCGCACCTAGTGTGACATACGGAAATCTGGGACAGTCCTGGAAGCATGCTCGGACAGCTGAAGTTTAAGGCGACCCTTCTCGACAAGTGGGAAATCTGGATTCGAGTCCTGGTCCGAAACTAATTTTCATGTCTCATCAGTAGGTAATATCTTCATAACTACTGCGGTTAATGTCGGATAGATTGCGCAATTGTGAAAAAATTTCATAAATTTAATACAGCTGCAAGATTATTACCAATATCTGTTTCTTCAGTAGTAGTTAAAAATAAGTATTAGAACTCTCGACAGACAAAATGATGATCGTAGTAATAACGTTTAATACGTTTGTCTAACTGAATCTCTGTGGCTAGAACTTAATCTTCGATCGATTGTGTCGTAGACAGTACGACATATGGAAGTCATATGTCATATCGTATGTCATACTGCTGAAGTTGTTAAGGAGAAAGCTTGAGACGAGTGGGAAATTCGAGTTGAAGTCCCGGTTCGGCGCAAATTTTAATGTGTCACCAGTAGGTAATGTCAAACTTAATGTAGCTAATGTCAGGAAGATTCAGCAGCTGGGAATAAATTTCGTAAATTTAAGGTTTGTCACCAAAGTTATGACTTTCCTCGAAGAAAAATAATGAATTATTTACAACCACTACCAAAAATAAAGGATTCGGGGAGACTGGTGAAGATTATTAGACGCCTTTTCGAAAGAACCAGCCGAGAATTCACCTAAAGTCATTTAGGAAAATCACGGAAACCAAAAGAGGTCGGAGATTTGAACAGCAGTCATTTCGAATACGAGTCCAGAGTCACAATCAAGCAAATAAAGCAAAGGAAGATAGTAGCTTTATAATGGATACGGTAGATTGTACCATTTCAGTCGGTGAAGGAAATATTGAAAGGAGCAGTGATCACGAATTGTGACTTATCCCAGGCTTGAAAAGCCCACCTACACCATAAACCAAATCAGAATCAGAAAATGATTGAAATATAATTGAAGTAATGGTTATAGTCCTATCCTGATTTACAGTATACTTACTAGGAAGAAGAGAGTATAGCACCACTTCCGTATTCTCGTCAGAAGACAAAGCCACAGTGACAAAAAATATGTTCTAGTGTAATATGTCTGTAGGACTTCACATGTCTGCGAACTAAAATCTCAGAAGTGTAGACCAGCTATCTATACAAGAAATATCGTTGTCCATGTTGTCTTGAACAGTAAAAACCACATTCCACCTTTAAAACTAAGTGGAGGTTATAGGACTCCCTTAAATTTGTGTGGTAAATTATATGTAAGTCATTCGGGTAGGGCTATAATTACTAGAGTGACTGAATATGAAAGGTTCTGAAGACTTAAAAATGAAAGATTCCCGCTTTACTGAAAATGCTCTGAAAGAATGTCATTCTTATGATGTTAAATGTGTTGGTCCCCTTGGATGAAATCAAGGCAGAAAGCTACCATTACCTGAAATTCTGCCTATAAATAAACACCAGTCACAATATACGGAATTAATTCTTAATGCTCAAATGCAGTTTTGTTATTCACGGTTGCTGAAGGAGCAGCAGCCAGTAAATGTTTTTCTCATCACAGTACTTCTACTGTGAATAGTGCAACTGTTCCCCCACCAACTTTCACTGACACCTTGCTCCCTTATGCCGCCCTCTTTTTTCCTATTTATAATATTCACCAGCTGTTATGTCCATGTAACATAGCAATCAGTGCTAGTACCCACACGTGTACTGTTTTGGTATCTACCCTCCTACATATTTAATCTTTGGTCTAACGCCATATACGGTTCATTTGTTCATAGCTTGTCTGTGTATGGATGTGCTTTTAGTGCAGATATATGGTCGTAGAAAAGGTCACATACATTTGAGAAAACAATCTATGAACTCTCGCTGACGTTTTGTAGACTATTTGTTTAGTCTTAAATTGTCGGAGGATGTCCTGAAAAGCCGAAAGCCTTACGAAATGTAATACAAGTACTATTGAGGAACATAAGTTAATATGTACCTCAGTTTTCAATAAGCAAGCCTTAACTTTAATTTCTACAAAATCTTTACTACCAGTCTTAGAGACAGCTACAATTGGACTTTTCAGAGTGTAATTCAGAATTTAAGTTCACGTCAGGCAGAAAAAATGCCTTTTCACCATAATTATTCTGAGCTGCTCTAATGAAAATTTTCAGATCCCTGATGTAGGAAAAACAGTAGTCGTTAACGTAAGATACCAACCACACATTCGCTTTGCACACAACAGTGTTCTGTTCTCCTTAAGAACAGTTCAAAACGAATGGAAGAACTCAAGACAGCATTTATGACAGTAGGCTTGATAATCACAGTAAGACTAAAAAATACATAGCGAACACACTGAAAAAAGTATAGAAAGGTTTGTTTGTTGTTAAGGCCAATTGAAGACAGCTGAATGAAAAGCAATAAACAAACAAACTACAAAGTAACAATGGTTCCGAATGCTAGTAATGAAGTAAAGTTCGTAGAAAAATGCAACGGCCTTTTTCTAACCATGTATTGAAACAGGAAACCATGCTGTACTGTAAAATCAAATTTTCAGCACTAAGTAAATTTCGAACATAAATATCAACGGTTATAATACAAAAGTTTACATTAACATCATAAATTATTTTACCATCAAATGCGTATATTTTTAATTGCAATAACAGGTACACTTCATATTAGTCAGTTACAGCACCATCTACGACGAATGGGAGAAAATGACTTCAATAAATTGTACGTATTGTTTGGTGTAGGATGCGAATATGCAATAAATACGGAGGGTTCCCATATGAAAATACTAAGTTAACCCCGCCCACGCAGTAGGGGTTAGGAGGCGGCCAGTTGTAGCACAGACGTATGTCCCCTTTACCAATATTAACTTTCCACCTATAATATTTCTTTCGTACGTTGCGTGGTTTTCGAGGTATTTAGTGTCTCAAGTTAAAACAAACGCACTCTACATAACTACGAAGGCTATTTTTTTGAACCTTCGATCGGTCACGAATCTAAAATCACAATAAAAATCGGACGAATCTTTGCACAGATGTGTTGCACAGTGTCTCCGGTATGCCCACTGATCGTATCACGTTCCATTTTCCAGTTCTGCCTGCAGAGTAAGCATGTAAGGATTATTACAACATAAACGTCTCGTGCCAAGTGTGAAGTGCTCGCTGAGGGGTTCCAGCTGACTTTATTCAGCCCACATAACGTAACAGTCATGGATTTCTTACTTCGTGACAATGCTTGGCCGCAAACTACAGGTGCTACGAGTACGAAGCGCTTTCGATGGGAACTGTTTGATAACCCACCAATCAGCGCAGACTTGGCTCCCTCCGATTTACACCCTCTTTGCCCACATGAACCGCTCGCAATGAGGACAGTATTTTGGCGCTGACACCAGGTCAGCGCAGGGAAGTGGCGGAAAGCACAGGCGGCTGCCTTCCCTGACGAGGTTATTGGAAAGTTGGCACCCCTCTAAGAAAAATGTCTGAGTGCGGCGGGGTTATCTAGAGAAGCAACTGGAACATGTAACTGAACGTAGCAATTAAAACTGTGGTGTCACCGCCAGACACCACACTTGCTAGGTGGTAGCCTTTAAATCGACCGCGGTCCGTTAGTATACGACGGACCCGCGTGTCGCCACTTTCAGTGATTGCAGACCGAGCGCCGCCACACGGTCTAGAGACACGTCCTAGCACTCGCCCCAGTTGTACAGCCGACTTTGCTAGCAATGGTTCACTGACAAATTACGCTCTCATTTGCCGAGACGATAGTTAGCATAGCCTTCAGCTATGTCATTTGCTACGACCTAGCAAGGCGCCATTATCATTTGCTATTTATCTTGTGATGCATGTACCGTCAGACCGATGTTCACCAATTATGAATTAAAGTTAAGTATTCCAGTATTACTTACGTTCTTTGCTACTATAAATTCCCTTAACTGTTCGAGACCTCACGCCAGCCTGCGTGAGCTTAACGCGTGCCTTTCGGCTTCCTCATAGTGGCTTGGCTGTCTTGCCAAGTTACAACAAAAACATTTTTGATTTTCACTTGGGTTAAATTTCACAACCGATAGGAGGTTGGGGGGGGGGGGGGGGGAAAGCCCTCGTATGTGTGTGTGTTAGAGAAACGTTCTTGGTAATGTGAAATGCTCTAAACTACAAACTGCCTCGTTTACGACAATGTTTCTCAGAACCTGTTGCGACGCGACAGCAGTGATGTAATAGGCTTGCCTGTATGGTCATCGCGACCTCTTTCACAACCGGAGTGTAATTACTATTGATTATTTCATAGTGTGACTCGACCTCCAGTGCAATTACTCTCTTGATGGCACCCTACAAGGTCACCGATTTGCGTCTGCGTACCTAAGACGTAATTCCAAGAGCTGAGAGTCACAACCTGAAGGACGAGACTGAGAGCTGATCACAGTTAATCACAGCGTGATTACATCTTGGCATCTAGTTGCTGGTTTGTTATTAGTTATTTTCATGTTATGTGTCATTCTGTTATGTGTGTCCACCTGAGGAAAACAATGTAAAGCAAAATGAAGAAGTCTGAGCTATTACCTGTTTTATCAAAGGCACTGCGACGGGAGAGGCCATTTGTTTCTGTACAATTAAAGCATGAACAAAAACATCAACAAATGTATGTGTCCTTTCTACACCTTGTGATACCTTCGTAGTTGTAAGGTGAACGACTTTATTCGAAACCATAATAAGAGTGTCGATGAAATAGGGAGGCAAGAGGGCAATCTACTGCGTCTGCAAAATCACAGTGGTTGCAACAAAACTGAATGATGAAATTAGTGGTGTGTTGTAGGGTTGTTACTTATGGCTAGTTTAGTTTACATTCATTATAGCAATAAACATGAGGTGGGAGTACTAGCAATATTCTGATCTGAAGCCACGCGGGATTAGCCGAGCTGTCTCAGGCGCTGCAGTCATGGACTGTGCTGCTGGTCCCGGCGGAGGTTCGAGTCCTCCCTCGGGCATTAAGTCCCGTAAGATTTCACGCACATTTGAACTTTTTTTTTTTTTTTTTTTTTTTTTTTTTTTTTTTTTTTTTTTTTTTTTTTTTTGCGATCTGAAGATAATACCGCCCTTGTGACTAGAAGTAAAGGAGGAAGAGAAGACCTGTTGACTGAAAGAGAGGAAGGTCTAAAATAAGACTCAGAAGACTCTGCGAGGGTATCGGATGAATTTCTCTATTGGATGGAGAATGTGAGGCTCCCCTTAATAGGTCGGTCGAGTATTGCACGCAGGAAGTGGACACTATGGTAAAGGAGAACGTCGGCGTGCACATGGCATCTTTTAGGTCAGAGAATCCCAACCTACTCCTACGGTATCAGAGACGAATTACATCAGCTACAATGCAATCAGAGTATGTTGTCCCACATAAATCGTATGTCGAAAAGGTTAATAATATTTAGTAAACTGCAGGTGCATCCAAGGAAAGATCACTCAATTTGTATCGCTTATTGAAAGTTGTAATGCCCAGACGTAATTACGAACAGGAAAGTGGTTGAAGCCGGAAGTGAATAGTAACGAAATCTTATGTTCACACTGGAACATGTATTTGAGGAATAGGTTAGTCTCCAATGTTGGTGGCGAATTTTCGGTACAGAATTTAATAATATCTAGCGAGATTTTCACCAACTCCGAATGTGAATTAACATGGATGAAGTAAAGGGTCAAAAGTCGGTCAAAAATGGTAATCGTATCGTTTTATAGAGCACCTGCGTCAGGAGATGTGATGGTAGAGCGCTTGGTAATAGGGGATGACTTCAACTTGCCAGTTGCAGATAGGGAGCGTCATGAGGTCAAAACAGGCGGGATTGGTGTGACATCATTCTGAATATCTTGTCCGAAAATTACTTAAAGCTTATAGTTAAAGAACCAACTCCGGAAGCTAACGTCTTGGACATCCCAGCAATAAACAGATATGATCATAATCGATTGAGTTGACGCATAGGAAGGTACCGGCGACAATAAGGCTGTGATCACAACTATGACTGCGCGTTTCACTAGGAATGACAAGAAAGGTGAGTAAATATTTTTGCTTAGCGAAAGTGACAGGACGCAAATTGCAGAGTATCTAACTAGTCAGTAACAGATATTTGGCGCTGAGGTCGAAGATGTGGAGCACGAATGGAAAAAATTCATAAGCATCGATCAGTATGCCCTAGACACGTACGTTCCGAGCAAGGACTTAAGGTATGGGAAAGCCATATCGTGGTTTAATAGCCGTGATACAAAACTGCTACGTGAAGAAAGCGAACTTCCTCTCAGATGAGATAGAAGTCAAGACATGGCTGACAAACAAAAGCGGAACGAAACGAAGATGAGCGTAAAGAGAGCACCGAGAGAAGCGTTCAGTGACTCTGAAAGTAATATTTTGTCAGCCGATCTGAGTAAAACCCTAACAGGTTTTGGTCTTACATAAAATCAGTAAGCGGCTCGGAAACCTCTACTCATTCACTCGGTGATCATACTGACACCGAAACGGAAGATAACAGAGAAAAGCCCGAAATACTGAATTCGGTCTTTCGAAATAGTATCACGGCGGAAGATCATAACACGATCCCTCATTTCAATCGTCGAAACGTCTGATTATTGAGACTACCGTTCGCGGAATAGAAAAGCAACAACAATCGCTTAATACTAGTAAGGAATCAGGACCAGATGAGAGGCCTTATAAGACACAAATAACATGCGAAATTTGCTTCCTTTCTTGGAGCAGTTTATCTTAGATTGCTGCAGCAACTAAAGGTATCTAACGGCTGGAAAATAGTACGGATCATTTACTGTTTTGAAGAAGTGTCGTAGGACAGATGCATATAGTTATAGGGCTATATCGTTGACGTCCATCTGCTGTAGAATTACGAAGCATGTTTTATGCTCAAGAATTAGCACGTGTTTGGAGAACGAAAATCTGCTGTATAAAAATCAACGTGGAATCCGCAAACAGAGTTCTTACGAAACTCAGTTCGCACTGTTACTGTGTGAGATCCATAGCGCTGCATACAACGACGCTCAGGCAGATAGCGTTGTCCTTCAGGAAGGCATTTGACACGGTCCCGAAATGTAGTTAGATGAAAAAAAATACGAGCTTACCGTATGTCGGTCCAGTTTTGTGACTGGATCCTTGCACATGGAACTCAAATCGTCGCTCTTAACGGAACAAAATAGACAGATGTAAAGGTACGTAATCTCCGGAATACCGCAGAGAAGTGTGATAGGGCCAGTGATGTTCACAATTTATTTCTATGATCTAGTAGAAAGAGTCGGAAGATCTATTCCCAGATGATGCGGTTGTCTACAAGAATGTAGCAATGCCATAAGGGAGTATCGATTTGCAGAATGAATTGAAGGGTATTGATGGAATGTAATTAAATTTATTTTCAGCCTCCAGTTGCATAAGCAAAGAAACTTTACCTAGGTTTCGGCTATAATAATGTAGCCTTCTACAGAAATGTCACAATATAAAATTAAATTAAAACATGCCCGATATTGGCCTTGTCAAACTTAAAGTGTTAGTACTACAGTACATAGTCGTAAGGCTGCGTCTCTTCTACTAATGTTTTGATGTTTTGACGATACGTCACACCAACGGGGCAGACATGTTGCTTGCTTTGTGTCATCTCGAAGCTGCTGCTTCTTTGGGTTTAAGGGTTAGCAGGTCTAGCTGCTTTTCGTTCTTCTTCCTCTGGTTTGATTTTCAGTTCATCGCGTCTTGGTTTGTTTCTCCTGGTTTGACACTCTTAATTTTCCTTCCGCTTGCTGCCTGAGCAGCGTTGCAGGCCAGATATATGGGCCACGGGCGCTGAATCGTAGCTGGGCGCCGCGAGCAGCGAGCTCAGCTGGTGGTCGCGCGCATGCTCGTGCGGAGTAATACAGACTTAAAACCAGTAAATGTCAACTGAGATTATCATGGAAAATAGTTTATTACAATAGTTCGGACTATTAAAGGCATTAAAACCATAAGTCACTGCAGTTACCGTTTCATAAAAGGCAAAAGACATGTAAAAGTGTACTGTACATAAGTACGAATAAACACTAATTGATAACATTCTTTGCTACCATAGCTAGAAATGTTACCGGCAAATAAACCATAATAACTCAAGTTACAGTTCTATGAGCGGAAAATGACATTATATAGCGTGAAGGTAGCTTTTAATAAGAAAAGGCCGTAAGTTAAGGTTAACAGTGACTGAAATGTGTGGAACTTAGCTAATAATTAACGCCTGTGAATGATAATAAGGACAATTGTCTCATACAGGTTAGCGGTTAGATATACAGTATGTGATCAGTAATTAATACATGAGAAAACAAGTAGGCTGTATGTCATAGCCAGCTACTGACGTAGGTAGGAGACCATATAAAGTAATGGATTTATCGGATAGTAGGGGCGTGCAAAGCCACAAAATATTATGAAAACAGTTTAGCCAGCGGATTTATAAGCAAACCTTATGACAATTACGAGAAATGCGTATGTAAACATAAAGATAAGAGGGCAATGGCATCAGACGACAAAGAAAGTCCGCATAATCATGATAGACGAAGAAAGGGTTGAAATACTTCACAGAAATTCTTATTTTTCAACCGCAATTGGTCATTAAGCAAGTTGTCTTCATCGTAAAGAAGATAATTGAAAACATGCATTTCTTCGAGTGTATCTAGTCTGCATTCTTTTGCTTCTTGCTTTAAGAGCTCAGTTTATAAGTGGGTTAGGGGCATGGACCATTTGGATTAGATGTTCTGCAAATGTCGAGCCACGGGTGCCATCTCCACTTTTTGTGGGTAAATACTATTTGTATGTAACCGATAAAGCTTTGCCTGTCTGACCTATGTAATAACTAGGGCAATCGCTACAGGTAATTTTGTAAACACCTGATCGTGACAATTTATCGTTAGTGTTACTTGAAGAGTGGATTTGGTTCTTTTTAAGGCTATTATTAGTGGAATAGGCGACTTTAAAGCCCCGACTCTTTAAGATGCGCCCTATTTTGTAAGAAGCTTTGCCTATACACGGGATAGAAATGAGCTTAATGGAGAGATCTTTATAAGCGGTACCTAGTGTAGATAAGGTCGTAATGTTTCTATGTGTTTTTTATCATAGATCTGTTACACGATATTTGGATTGTAACCATTATTTTGAGCAATGTCTTTAATTCATTCTGTAAATTGTCTGAAGAAAGCGGAATAGATAGTGCTCGGTGTATACTTGAGTGGAAAAATGCCATTTTGTGGGCTAGGGGTTTTTGGATTCACCAGGGACAATATTATCAGAGATAGTGACTATACTGAAAATGTTAAAACGTACTTTGCTGTCAGCTATAGTGAAAGTTAGGTCAAGATAATTCAAAGTTCTATTAGCTGTTTCAATTTCTTGGGTGAAGCTCATTTTCTCATGGAGGTTGTTAAACGTGGTGAAAATCTGATCAATGGAACGTGGGTGCCTTAAATTACAAAAATATAATTCTTAGCTTAGTTCCACACATTTCAGGCAGTGTTAACCTTAACTTATGGCCTTTTCTTATTAAAATGTGCCTTTACGCTATATAACGTCCTTTGCCTCTCATCGAACTGTAACCTCAGTTGTTATGGTTTATTTGCACATAACATTTCTAGCTGTGGTACCAAACAATGTTATCAATTAATGTTTATTCATACTTTTGTACAGTACACTTTTTATGTCTTTTGCCTTTTATGGAAAGGTAACTTCAGTGACTTACGGTTTTAATGCCATTAATAGTATGAACTATCGTAATAAACTATTTTCCAATTTCTGGTTTCAAGTCACTATTACTCCTCACGCGCATACGCGCGACCACCAGTTGCGCTCGCTGCGTGGCTTCCCCCGGCGCCCAGTTACGACTCAGCGCCCGCGGCCCACCTGTCTGGCCCGTTTGTGTGGCCTATCGGCAAAACATTAGCAGAAGTGACGCAGCCTTATAACTATGCACTGTACTACTGAAATTTTAAGTTTGACAAGGTCAATATCTGGCATGTTTCAATTTAATTTTATAATGTGAAATTTCTGAAGTTGTTGTTGTGGTCTTCAGTCCTGAGACTGGTTTGATGCAGCTCTCCATGCTACACCATCCCGTGCAAGCTGCTTCATCTCCCAATACGTACTGCAACCTACATCCTTCTGTACCTGTTTAATGTATTCATCTATTGGTCTCCCTCTACGATTTTTACCCTCCACGCTGCCCTCCAATACTAAATTGGTCATCCCTTGATGCGTCAGAACATGTCCTACCAACCGATCCCTTCTTCTAGTCAAGTTGTACCACAAACTTCTCTTCTCCCCAATTCTATTCAATACCTCCTCATTAGTTATATGATCTACTCATCTAATCTTCACCATTCTTCTGTAGCACCACATTTCGAAAGCTTCTATTCTCTTCTAGTCCAAACTACTTTTCGTCCATGTTTCACTTCCATACATGGCTACACTCTATACAAATACTTTCAGAAACGACATCCTCACACTTAAATCTATACTCGATGTCAACAAACTCCTCTTCTTCAGAAACGCTTTCCTTACCATTGCCAGCCTATATTTTATATCCTCTCTACTTCGAACATCATCAGTTATTTTGCTCCCCAAATAGCAAAACTCCTTTACTACTTTAAGTGTCTCATTTCCTAATCTAATTCACTCAGCATCACCCGTTTTAGTTCGACTACATTCCATTATCCTCGTTTTTCTTTTGTTGATGTTCATCGTATACCCTCCTTTCAAGACACTGTCCATTCCGTTCAACTGCTCTTCCAAGTCCTTTACTGTCTCTGACAGAATTACAATGTTATCTGCAAACCTCAAAGTTTTTATTTCTTCTCCGTGGATTTTAATACCTACTCCGAACTTTTCTTTTGGTTACTTTACTGCTTGCTCAATATACAGATTGAATACCATCGGGGAGAGGCTACAACCCTGTCTCACTCCCTTCCCAACCACTGCTTCCCTTTCATGTCCCTCGACTCTTGTAACTGCCATCTGGTTTCTGTACACATTGTAAATAGCCTTTCACTCCCTGTATTTTACCCCTGCCACCTTCAGAACTTGAAAGAGAGTATTCCAGTCAACATTGTCAAAAGCTTTCTCTAAGTCTACAAATGCTAGAAACGTAGGTTTGCCTTTCCTTAATCTTTCTTCTAAGATACGTCGTAGGGTCAGTATTGCCTCACGTGTTCCAACATTTCTACGAAATCCAAACTGATCTTCCCCGAGGTCAGCATCTACCAGTTTTTCCATTCGTCTGTAAAGAATTCGCGTTATTATTTTGCTACTGTGACTTACTAAACTGATAGTTAGGTAATTTTCACATCTGGCAACACCTGCTTTCTTTTGAATTGGAATTATTATATTCTTCTTGAAGTCTGAGGGTATTTTTCCTGTCTCATACATCTTGCTCACCAGGTGGTAGAGTTTTGTCATGACTGGCTCTCCCAAGCCCGTCACTAGATCTAATGGAATGTTGTCTACTCCCAGGGCCTTGTTTCGACTTAGGTCTTTCAGTGCTCTGTCAAACTCTTCATGCAGTATCATATCTCCCATTTCACATTCATTTACATCCTCTTCCATTTCCATAATATTGTCCTCAAGAACATCGCCCCTGTATAGACCCTCTATATACTCCTTCCACCTTTCTGCTTTTCCTTCTTTGCTTAGAACTGGGTTTCCATCTGAGCTCTTCATATTCATGCAAGTGGTTCTCTTTTCTCCAAAGGCCTCTTTAATTTTCCTGTAGGCAGTATCTATCTTACCCCTAGTGAGATAAGCCTCTACATCCTTACATTTGTCCTCTAGCCATCACTGCTTAGCCTTTTGCACTTCCTGTCGATCTCATTTTCGAGATTTTTGTATTCCTTTTTGCCTGCTCCACTTACTGCATTCTTATATTTTCTCCTTTCATCAATTAAATTCAGTATCTCTTCTGTTACCCAAGGATTTCTACTAGCCCTTGTCTTTTTACCTACTTGATCCTCTGCTGCCTTCACTATTTCATTCCTCAAAGCTACCCATTCTTCTTCTACAGCATTTCATTCCCTCGTTCCTGTCGATTGTTCCTTTATGTTCTCCCTCAAACTCTGTACATCCTCTGGTTTAGTCAGATTATCCAGGTCCCATCTCCTTAAATTCCCACCTTTTTGCAGTTTCTTCAGCTTTAATCTACCGTTCATAACCAATAGATTGTGATCAGTCCACATCTGCTCCTTGAAATGTCTTACAATTTAAAACCTGGTTCCTAAATCTCTGTCTTACCATTATGTAATCTATCTGAAACCTGTCAGTATCTCCAGGCTTGTTCCATGTATACCAACTTCTTTCATGATTCTTGAACCAAGTGTTAGCTTTGGTTAAGTAATGCTCTGTGCTAAATTCTACCATGCAGCTTTCTCTTTCATTTCTTAGCCCCAATCCATGTTCACCTACTACGTTTCCTTCTCTCCCTTTTCCTACTACCGAATTCCAGTCACCCATGACTATTAAATTTTCGTCTCCCTTCACTACTTGAATAATTTCTTTTATCTCATCATATATTTCTTCAATTTCTTCGTCATCTGCAGAGCTAGTTGGCATATAAACTTGTAATACTGTATTAGACGTGGGCTTCGTGTCTATCTTGGCCACAATAAGGCGTTGACTATGCTGTTTGTAGTAGTTTACCCACACTCCTATTTTTTTATTCATTATTAAACCGACTCTTACGTTACCCCTATGTGATTTTGTAATTATAACCTTGTATTCGCCTGACCAAAACTCTTGTTCCTCCTGCCACCGTACTTCACTAATTCCCACTATATCTAACTTTCACCTATCCATTTCCCTTTTTAAATTTTCTAACCTACCTGCCCGATTAAGGGATCTGACATTCCATGCACCGATATGTAGAACGCCCATTTTCTTTCTCTTGATAACGACGTCCTCTTGAGTAGTCCCGGCAAAGACATCCGAATGGGGGACTATTTTACCTCTGGAATATTTTACCCAAGAAGACGCCATCATCATTTAATCATACAGTAAAGCTGCATGCCCTTGGGAAAAATTTAGGGTGTAGATTCCCCTTGCTTTCAGCCGTTCGCAGTACCACAACGGCGAGGCCATTTTGGTTAGTGTTACAGGACCAGATCAGTCAATCATCCAGACTGTTGCCCCTGCAACTACTGAAAAGGCTGCTGCCCCTCTTCAGGAACCACACGTTTGTCTGTCCTCTCAACAGATACCCCTCCATTGTGGTTGTACCTATGGTACGGCTATCTGTATTTTTGAGGCACACAAGCCTCCGCACCAATGGTTCATGGGGGGGAACAGAAGAGATATTGAATTTAATTGATGAAAGGGAAGAATATAAAAATGCAGTGAACGAAGTAGGTGAAAATTAATACAAACGTCTTAAAAAGGAGTTCGATAGGTAGTGCAAAACGGTTAAGCAAGGATGCCTATAGGACAAATGTAAGGATTCATATATCACTAGGGGTAAGATAAATACTGTATATAGGAAAATTAAAGGGGGTCTTTGCAAGTAAGAGAACCGCCTGTGTGAATATCAAGAGCTCAGATGGAAAACCAGTCCTAATCAAAGGGAAAGTAGAAAGGTGGAAGGAGTATATAGAGAATGTATACAATGGTGGTGTACATAAGGGCAATATTATGAAAATAGAAGATGACATAGATGAAGATGAAATGGGAGATACGATACTGTGTGAAGAATTTGACTGAGCACTGAAAGATCTAACTCAAAAGAAGTTCCCAGGAATAGACAACACTCCATTCGAAGTGCTGACAGCCTTGGGAGAGCCAGCCATGACAAAACTCTACCATCTGCGGAACGAGATGTATGAGACAGGCGAAATACCATCAGACTTCAAGAATAGCATAATAATTCCAATCTCAAAGAAAGCAGGTATCGACAGGTGTGGAAATTATCGAACTATCAGTTTAATAAGTCATGGCTGTAAAATACTAACACGAATTATTTAGATATTTATGGAGAAATTGCTAGAAGGTGACCTCAGTGTAGATCAGTTTGGAATCCATAGAAATGCTGGAACACTTGAGGCAATACTGACACTACAACTTATCTTAGAGGATAGATTAAGGAAAGGCAAACCTACATTTCTAGCATTTGTAGACTTTAGAGAAAGCTTCTGACAATTTGACTGGAATACTCCCTTTCAAATTATGGAGGTGGCAGGGATAAAATATAGGGAGTGAAGCCCATTTACAATTTGCAGAGAAACCAGACAGCAGTTGCAATAGTCGAGGGGCTTGAAAGGGAAGCAGTTGTAGATAAGGGAGTAAGACAGTGTTGTATCCTATCTCCGATGTTATTCAATCTGTATACTGAGCGATCAAAAATGGAAACAAAAGAAAAATTTGTAGTAGGAATTGAAATCCGTGGAAAACAGATAAAAGCGTTGGGGTTTGCTGATGACATCGTAATTTTGTCAGAGACAGCAAAGGTCTTGGAAGAGCAGTTGATCTGAATGGGCAGAGTCTTGAAGAATAATGGAATGTAGTTGAATGAAATCATGTGATGCTGGGGGAATCAGATTAGGACATGAGACAAAGTAGAAGAAGAGTTTTGCAATTTTGGGAGCAAAATAATTGATGATAGTCAAAGTAGAGACGATATAAAATCGCAAGTAAAGAGTTTCTGAAGAAGATAAATTTGTTAACTTCAAGTGTAGACATAAGTGTCAGGAAATCTTTTCTGAAGGCATCTGTGTGGAAGTGAAACATGAACGATAAACAGTTTAAACAGGAACAGAATAGAAGCTTTCGAAATGTGGTGCTACAGAAGAATGCTGGAGATTAGATGAGCATATAATATAACTAATGAAGAGGTTCTGAATAGAATAAGGGAGAAGAGGTCTTAGTGCCACAACCTGACTAAAAGAAGGGATCAGTTGGTAATACACGTTCTGAGGCCTCAAGGGATTATCAATTTAGTATTGGAGGGAAGTATGGAGGGTAAAAACCGTAGGACACCAAGAAATGAAGGCCTATTCATAAGGATGTAGATTGCAGTAGTTACTAGGAAATGAAGAGGCTTGCACGGGATAGGGTAGCGTGGAGAGCTGCATCAAACATTTTCTGGGCTGAAGACCACAAACAACAACATTTATTATACAGCTCCATATATTTTTATTAATTACAACATAAAACATTATCGACAGCACTTTTGGATTTTTACATTCTTCATTAGTCATGTGTGATTTGTTCAGGCTAGAATAAAAAAATATCTTTTGGGCAGATTTGTTTCTTTTATGTTATCTTTATCATCAAAGTGTTCATATCGCCAAATGCCTATCTTAATTGTTGAATGTAGTTGTTCTACTTAAAAGTGTTTTGATGTTCCTCCAAATTATTCTTTTTCGAGGTTAGACAATAGTTTATCAGCTGATAAAGGCATAAATTTTTAACATACCCAAAAATCTAAATTTTAGTCCATGTCCACCTTGTTTGCTAAATGAGATATATTTTTCTTCTTTGTTGGGAATTGCCTCTTAATTTCTTCTATCTGTTCAAAAGTCCTTTATGAACAAGTGACCACCATAAATGGCTAAACTGCGATGATCTATTGCAAGGAAGACAGGATTTTGGTAATTGATATTGTAAATTATGTGAGTTGCAACTCTAAATGTTCTAGTACATGATCATAATACTTCGATTTCGTTTCTCCCTTGGTAAATTTTGTTCACAATTACGACATATTTCTGATTTTGTAAATTCTTTTCTATTTTTTTGTCATTATAACTGGAATATGTTGTTTGCAAAGCTCTTCGAGTTCCTAGATTCTTATTTAATCATTTCTACAAAGTTTTGGAGCATCTTTTACAATATATCGAACTGGTGTTTTTTAATCCCCATTAGAATATTTTCTGTAGCAGTAATATGAATTTATGAATTTTGTGCACGTGTTATGTATTTATGTCTGTAAGTCTTACATTTCTAGTTTAATTCAGTGTTATTAATTCGTTTA
The DNA here is from genome assembly GCF_023864275.1 of Schistocerca cancellata. Classification (NCBI taxonomy): domain Eukaryota; kingdom Metazoa; phylum Arthropoda; class Insecta; order Orthoptera; family Acrididae; genus Schistocerca; species Schistocerca cancellata. The sequence goes on along the minus strand of NC_064631.1, from coordinate 267,669,539 downwards.
CTATGCTCTATCTTTCTTGTAATATTTCCTTGTAAATTGCAGAATCTATATTTTCCTCTGTTTTGGTACCATACTTCTTAATTACTTCATATGTATTTAAATATTTGGGGTCAGAAGTGTTATTATATTCAAAATCGGCATAACTACTTGTGAATGACTGAAATTTTGAAATTTTACTGTCTCACATTCTCTGGGCATTTGTATTTTTACTTATTTTTTGTAGTTTACAATTCCTTAAATGTTCAGGAAATTATTCTTACAATAATAATACCTCAGATATCTATCACAATAGTATCATTTCCTATTAGGTTCAAATATTTGACTGGTAAGCAATGTAGATAAACCTTTAATCCAACAATAATGTGAATTAACTTTTTTTTTGGAGGTAAAATAAGGTATCTATAATTTTTTTAGTAATACAGTGGCTGTACATTAAAAACTCGGAAGACGTCTTTGCAAGTATAAGCACTGCTTGATGCATATGATATCTTTACAGTTTTTTTTGCATTCCATTCCTTCAGGAAAAGCACTGTTTTCTTTTTCAAAAATCTTGTCAAGTTCTATACCAATATTTTTGTAGTTGGATATATGTATCTGTATGACAATCTTTTGGATGCAAAGCTTCTCTTTTTGCTTAGAGAAAGCATTTTTGGTCATACTCTTTAAAATTAATTTCAGCTTTCTCATCCTTAATTTTTTAAGCTAGATCAGTATATGAAAATCAAGAAATTCTGTCATGTTTATTAATGCTCCATTCGAAATCGTTAATTGAATTTAGGTATCATCCAGATTTTGCCCCTGAAAATTTTGCATTTCAGATAATATTTTATCTTTACAGCTGTGGTAATATTCTTCTAAGTTTGCTGATCTCATTATCACTTGGTTTGTTCTTCTAAAACTAAATTCTTTTGTTTCACCCTGTCTTATGGAAGTGCAATAAAATGTAGTATTGAATTTTATTGATAGGTCAATTATCAAAAGATTTTTGTTTATTTCAATTATAATAACTTTAAGCTGACTGAAAAATTCTTCCGGTTTATTGCCAGTATTAGTAATTTCTAATATTTGGCTTATATTTTCGAATACAGTAGCTTTTCTATTAATATTTTAAGTTTTACTATAGGAATCACAATGCAGAAAGTTTTTTAAAAATTGTTTACATGATATTCTATTGTCTCTTGATACTGATTTTTCAAATTAACAAAGTCATAATAAATTCGTTGTGAAACCTTTTTCATCAAATTCTATAAGTTTGATTAGTAAGGCATTTTTGAATCTAGAATAAACTTTTATGCTTCTGTACTCAGAAATATTTTTGAGTTCCTTTACACTTAAAGTCCTTTATGATGTTTCTGGATGCATTTTATTATTGCTGATGAAAACCCCAAGAAGCTGTGGGAGTATCCTTGAACTTCTAAACTATTTGCACTAGCCATAACTTGATTACATTTACAGTATTCATGCTGCCCATTTATACAAAATTAAAATCTAATAGGCAGTTAAAAAATAAAATTGAAAAGAAATATTTATAGTATTTTTTACTTGTGGTTACCTAATCTCAACGATGTTTCTGTTGATGAGGTTGAGAAAAAATAAAAAATCTCTGTTTTGGGTTTTTAATTTCAAGTTCTTACTTGTGTTATAATGTAACATCTCAGACATGGCCCTACTTTTAATAGATTTTCTAATTAATATAAACCATGATCTTGTAGTTTAGATCCATTTTTATTCAAATCTGTTCTTCCTGTCAATAATTTTAAGAGAAGCAACATTAGATCAAGTTAGAGAAAAATATTGAATTAGTTGTAAAGAAATAAATGGTAATCAATCGCTTCTCATCCATGTAGATCCAATCGTTCATGTTTTTGTCATTTGCAGTTTTTTTTACATTTCACTTTAATAATCTAAACTGTAGAGATTCATATTTTAGAATGTTTCTTTGTCTTATTTCTCATACAGTGGAATGAGACAAAAGGAGCAGGAAATAATAAGGTATCAAAAATTCTAATAGTGTGAGTAAATTAATGTATATTTTTTAAACATTTGAAAAGGTGGTTCATGATTTGTGTCCAAATTACTCTTTATTAATAATTATAATGTGTGTTCCACATTTAAGCTAGCTCTACCTGTCTCACAGTTATTAGCTTCTTTCACAGATGGCACCAATGTTTTCAATGCTATTTTTGTGTCCCAAATTACTATTCTACTGAGATCATCTTAAATTTGAATGGCTGTTTTTGTTATCCGCTCTTTTTTGGCATTTTCTCACATTTCGCATATTTTTCTTATCGATTTTTTTTGCTCATGTCCCCAATTTTCAGTGAAAAAACTGAGTTTTTTGAAAATGTTCTATAACTGTCGTCTCCATACTACTTTTGACGTCTGGGAAGAAGATAAACAAAGAACAGTTTGGCAACTTACAATGGAATATATTTAACTAGACCCTATGCTAACTGCAAAGAGGCGGATAATGGTAGGGACAAGTGAAGAGCCTTATTTAAAATCAAAATCAGGTATGACAGAATAGCTGCAGAAGCATATCAGTTCTCCTATGGACTGACTGTACATATCTTCCATTGGTAGATCTTGAGATCAGCTACAAAAATGGTCGACTGCCCTGAAGCAGTATGTACACTGACCACAGGAATGAACATCTGGGGCTAACTGCCACTTCCCTCCATATGATGGAGGGAAGCATTGTGTAGTATGGAAACGCTTCTCTTATGGAAGTGAAGTTATTTATGCCTTTCCCACATGTCTTATGGAAGTGGAGTTACTTTTACCTTTCCCACTGACCCATCTCCCACCAGTATTCATGATCTTCATCTGTCTGGCCTTAATGTGTTGGTATATTTTCGAATTTTACCTCAGTGTAATATAACAGGTACTAAATTGTAATATAACAGTTGCTAAACATTAAGAAACAAACCTCATATTTTGTAAGGTAAGCAAATATCGTTATGTGGTAGTGTTCTTTGGCAATAACACTTCACAAAACGGGTTTACAGTACTTAGTTCACAAGAAAAAGTTAATACTTACTTGACTCACATAAAAGAATCATTGATAGTTTGTCTCTGATGTTTCATTCCTGTTTGTTCAGAGTTACTTTTGCTTCCTTCAAACAGCAATAATTTTAAGCACATTAATAGAAACGCCTCAAATTTATCATGTCTCCCATTTTTAAAGAATTTATGACTGCTTAGTTTCCTTTGTTTTTTACGACCAAGGCATCTGCTACTTATCTCTAGAGACAAGATTATATACATCACTAAACCCTTAAAATATGCATGCAAATATGCATGAAAAATGCTTAAAAATGCATGAAAAGTGTCGAAATATGCAATATCAAGTAATAAAAAGCATGGTAGTTACTGGGTGCATATCAGTTACGAGGAACAGCGACGTCTTTGCGAAAAATCGGTATATTGAGAACGCTGATATCATTTTCTGAATACTTTTCGGTAGAGGTTAGGAGGGGGACCTTTCTGGGATTATTTTCAAAAAATATGCAAAAAGGGGACGCATACTGTGTTTCAAGAATATTGTTCCTTCTTTGCTATTGTTGTCGGAAACAAGCGGATACGATGCGAAGTAGTAGCAGCGAAACAATCGATGTGTACAGGACGAACTTTGAGATATTTCGCACGCAGAGGGACACGCTCAAAACCTCCATAATATTTTATTTAAAAAACTTCTTGCAATCATGAATCTTTTTGAATAGCGTTAACTTTTAATTAATGCTACTGGATTAAACCATCAGTTACATGTTTCTACTACTGTAAACATAAACGACCAAGTACTGTACCAAATGTGCGGTAGTAAGATTGTATTTCCGATCACTCAAAACATTTTCGTAAGCAGAAAAGAAACGTTCTACATAAACTCAGGTAATTTTATTCATTAGAAGTATAGATTCATTCAAAGTCAAACTTTGAGTTCCAGACTTTTTAATACTTGCAGGTAAACGGGAAAAATCAGTGCTAATCACAGCAGTGTCTTTTGTAATACCGGAATCATTAGAAGCTTCGCTGCATTGGCAAACTGCCAAAGTCTCGGTACTATCGAAATGATCAATGCAAAACAACACAGCTTCGACCCGCGTATCCCAACGAGCGATGTACTCCATGAGCAAAGTATGTCACATGAATGGAATTCGGATAAAATACTTGGCGGGCTTTTCCTGCTTTGATCACATAGGAAGCAGCATCCGAAATGAACACAAACAAATCTGCAGAAGATTCTGGAAATACCAGTATATATTTTTCTAATACCTTCATTCACAAATCTGGCGATCGTAGAATGATTTACTTTTTCAAGTTCTTTGCAGGCCGCTAAATTACAAGAAGAAGGCTCTTCTTTTAAAGCACCGACATTTAAATTTGCAATGTAGCGGTCGCATGTGTCTGTAGTTTCGTCAACAGAAAAACAGATAATGCTGTTCTTGAGTTCATTGCTCATCTCTTCCAGAACATTTACGTGAATTGTCGGTATGTAATTTTTACCCAATCTTGATTCATTTGGTGTATTTTGATTTAATCGATATTTACGCAGGAAGCCTTTGAGGATAGTGTTTGTAAGATTGTGAAGGGGAATATTGCTTGCAATGAATGCTTCACATATATCCATGCTTAACCGACTTTTTTGGTTACCTTTGGACAAATCCCTTCTACTGCAACTTACTGCTGTCAGAAGTTGTTGTCATGGTCCTTTCTTCTGCATTGCTGCTATATGAAGACTTGTCTTGACATGCTGGTCTATTTGAAACTTTTTTCTGCATGAAACGTTTTTCTCGTAAGACAATATAAAACTATTCCGTCATATGTAAATGTTCCATGATGGTCAGTTATCCATGAAACGAAGTTTGTTTTTTCGGGTGGCTTGGCGCACAACACGTTGCACATTACACGTCGTAACTACGTTCAATTGTTTACAAGTAAATGGAAAGCCAAACTGAAACAACGGACGTGCGACCGAAAGCTTGCCTGGTTTAACTTAACTGTTGCCGATGCGTACTGTGTGACAGCAGAGGGGATTAACCGGGGGCGCCGGCGCAGGAGATTGACTCTGTCTGTTCCTGTTCCTCTTTTGTAATGATATCGCTAGGCAGTGGCCTCTTGGTTAGCGACTGCACACAGTTCTAGGTCGCGGTCAATCTGTGAGACATCAAAACTAGATCGAGGTAGAGACTTTTAAAATATTGTAAACACTGAGAGAAAATATGCATCGTCATTAGTTTTTAATTAAAATATGCTATAACCAGTTAAAAGGAGCCATATATGCAAAAGCATATTATCTGGTCTCTACTAATCAGATATGTTTTATTGCATTGATTTATATTTTCATTGTTTCATTCTACCTTTATACTTATTATCAATATTTTCGTTTATTGTTGCTTTTAAAAAACTTTACTTTTATTTCATTTTAAAACGTTGGCACTTATGAGCCTCCCCTGTCTATGCCTCCGCGTATAGTTTTTGATCTTATACGTCTTGAACAACATATATCTGCAGTTCTATTCCAATATGCTTTTCGTTCTGTTCATTATTATTTTCGACTTTTTCCTGTTAATGCACTACACACTCCCCCCCCCCCCCCCCTCCCTCCTCTATTTAACAGCTCTGCCTAGTGCCTGTCATTCCCACTAGCCCAATACGTTGCTCGTGCTCCTGTGCTCTTATTATTCATCTTTATGTTCTTTGTATTAATGTGGACGGGCCTCCGGCGCCGATTTGGACTGGCACCATATTTACAGATATCGCGTGTAGTTTTGTTCTGCGCTGCGACGACTGTTGTCACCAGCTCTCGTTTTCCCCTTTTGTTCTCTACCGCTCCAGTTTGTTTTTACTTATGTCTTTTTCAGGTTACTCTGTTTGTTATCGCTCTTGTAACTTACGCATGCTTATTGGCGTGAGGTATCAGATATATTGCCATGCTATTTCATTCGGACTATTTCCTGGTTCTCACTTAGATGTTATAATAGTTCAAGATTGGACATTCTAAGACAAAAGGGAAGAAACTGAGCAAGTCAATAGCGCGTTGGTCCACCTTTGGCCTTTATGTTAGCAGTTATTCGGCTTCGATTTGATTGACAGACTTGGTTGTCTTCTTGAGGGATATTGTGCCAAATTCTGTGCAATGGTGCGTTAGATCGTCAAAATCCCGAGCTGGATGGAGGGCTCTGCCCATGATGCTCAAAACATTCTCAATTGGGAAGAGATCCGACAACCTTGCCAGGCAAGTTAGGATTTGGCAAACACGAAGACTAGCAGTAGAGATTCTCACCGTGTGCGGGCTGGAATTATCTTGCTGAAATGTAAGCCCTGAAGGGTCGAAAAACGGGGGTATCGTCGAGGTACCGCTGTGCTGTAAGTGTGTCGCAGATGACAACCAAATGGATCCTGCTATGAAAGGAAATGGCCCCATGATCATGAACCCTGATTGTCAGGAGAAAGGGCGGGCGACAGTCATATCGGTAACCCACCGCTGTCTGGGGCGTCTCCAGACAAGTCATCGCTGGTCGTTGGGAGTCAGTCGATTCAGGGCTTATCACTGGAAACAATTCTACTACAGTGACTGAGATTCCAGGCCAAAGACGTGTCTGGAAACGCCCAAGACAATGGTGGGATAGCAACTTGACAGTCGCCTTCCATTCAGGCCTTCAAGTAGTTGACTTGTTCCACATCATTTCGATAAAAGAACGTTACAAATGATCTATGGAAAATGTAACTAGCAAACTAACCAGTTGTGATGGTCCAGTGTGTCATTTCATTTCATAGCAGGACCCAGTTGATTGTCATTCCCTGCACCCTTATAGCACTGCGGTACGTAGACGATATTATACGTTTTGTTTTATTGCTCCTCATGGCAACCCATCCTGGGTTTACATTTCAGCAAGAGAACACCCGCCAGCACACGGTCGGAGTATCTGCTACTTGTCTTAATGCTTTTCAAACCCTACCTTGCCCAGCAAGGTCACCACATCTGAATTGAGAACGTTTTGAGCTATGGGCAGGTCCCCCAAGCAGCTCGGAATTTTAACTATCTGACGCGCCAATTGGACAGAATTTGACGCGATATCCTTCATAAGGACATTCAACAAGTCTATCAATCAATAACAATTTCTTATTATTTGTTTCCCCGTACATGGGCATCACATCCACCGATTTCCGTCCTTCCTGAGTCAATTAAGAATACTGTAAAATCTACTAGTGTTTTAGTAGTAGCCACGCCAAAGTTTCTGTACGACCACTCCACGATGGAACGGATTAAGTTTTTAAATGGGTAGCGTGTAATGGTCCAGTGACTGAGTACCAACAATTCAGACACGGAGAAGATTTTCGACTGTTCGAGTGCTAATGTCATCACCATCCGTGGAAATCGGTTGCAAACTGGTGAAACCAAGAGTAGACATCAAGGTGTTGCACGTCAGGACTCCATCACAGAGTGTGAAAGTCGAAGGCTTGCCCGCTCTGTAGGGAGGGATACGCGGCGCTCTGTGATAAATCTGACGACAGACTACGATGAATGCCGGAGCTCCCACAAGTGATTCAAAGTACGCCCTTCAATACACAGCGTTGAACGTGGGGCTCCTGTGCAGTCAACCCCTAGGCATTCTCGCGTTGACCCAAACACATCGTCAGTTGCGGATGCAGTGGACAGTGGATCATCGTGACTGGACCATGAATTAATGTAAACATATCTCCTGATCGGATGAATCACTTTTCTTGCTACCCCAGAACAATGCTGCGTCCAAATACGCCGTGTTCCTGAACGGCAGTGGCATCTTCTTTGCAAATCACAGTACGTGTCACAAGGTCAGAATCGTGCCAAAGTAGTTTTAGAACTCTGATAACGAAGTTGATGTCTTGACAAATAAGGTCATCTGATCTGAACCTAACGGAACACGTCTGGAACGTAATCGCCCACCAGTCCCGCATCCACATATCTTCGGCCCGTAATTTACGAGAAGTGAGTGACCTGTATGTTGATATCCCGTACCACATTCCTTACGAGAGGTGATAAAGACTTGTCTAAACAATGCCACGCAGAATCGTTGGCTTGTAGCGTTCCAAATTTAGGCACACGCGCTATTAACCCTCATATATATATAACATTTTGAGATTCTTTTTTTTTAAGAGTAATGAGCTGCTTTGTTTTAAATGTATGGATCTATAACATCAAGGATTAGGACAAGATCTGTAAGTGCTTATATATATATATATATATATATATATATATATATATATATTAAATGTATGGATCTATAAGATCAAGGATTAGGACAAGATCTGTAAGTGCTTATATATATATATATATATATATATATATATATATATGCAAGATCTGTAAGTGCTTATATATATATATATATATATATATATATATATATATATATATATATACAAGCACTTACAGATCTTGTCCTAATCCTTGATCTTATAGATCCATACATTTAATATATATATATATATATATATATATATATATATATATACACTCCTGGAAATTGAAATAAGAACACCGTGAATTCATTGTCCCAGGAAGGGGAAACTTTATTGACACATTCCTGGGGTCAGATACATCACATGATCACACTGAGAGAACCACAGGCACATAGACACAGGCAACAGAGCATGCACAATGTCGGCACTAGTACAGTGTATATCCCCCTTTCGCAGCAATGCAGGCTGCTATTCTCCCATGGAGACGATCGTAGAGATGCTGGATGTAGTCCTGTGGAACGGCTTGCCATGCCATTTCCACCTGGCGCCTCAGTTGGACCAGCGTTCGTGCTGGACGTGCAGACCGCGTGAGACGACGCTTCATCCAGTCCCAAACATGCTCAATGGGGGACAGATCCGGAGATCTTGCTGGCCAGGGTAGTTGACTTACACCTTCTAGAGCACGTTGGGTGGCACGGGATACATGCGGACGTGCATTGTCCTGTTGGAACAGCAAGTTCCCTTGCCGGTCTAGGAATGGTAGAACGATGGGTTCGATGACGGTTTGGATGTACCGTGCACTATTCAGTGTCCCCTCGACGATCACCAGTGGTGTACGGCCAGTGTAGGAGATCGCTCCCCACACCATGATGCCGGGTGTTGGCCCTGTGTGCCTCGGTCGTATGCAGTCCTGATTGTGGCGCTCACCTGCACGGCGCCAAACACGCATACGACCATCATTGGCACCAAGGCAGAAGCGACTCTCATTGCTGAAGACGACACGTCTCCATTCGTCCCTCCATTCACGCCTGTCGCGACACCACTGGAGGCGGGCTGCACGATGTTGGGGCGTGAGCGGAAGACGGCCTAACGGTGTGCGGGACCGTAGCCTAGCTTCATGGAGACGGTTGCGAATGGTCCTCGCCGATACCCCAGGAGCAACAGTGTCCCTAATTTGCTGGGAAGTGGCGGTGCGGTCCCCTACGGCACTGCGTAGGATCCTACGGTCTTGGCGTGCATCCGTGCGTCGCTGCGGTCCGGTCCCAGGTCGACGGGCACGTGCACCTTCCGCCGACCACTGGCGACAACTTCGATGTACTGTGGAGACCTCACGCCCCACGTGTTGAGCAATTCGGCGGTACGTCCACCCGGCCTCCCGCATGCCCACTATACGCCCTCGCTCAAAGTCCGTCAATTGCACATGCGGTTCACGTCCACGCTGTCGCGGCATTCTACCAGTGTTAAAGACTGCGATGGAGCTCCGTATGCCACGGCAAACTGGCTGACACTGACGGCGGCGGTGCACAAATGCTGCGCAGCTAGCGCCATTCGACGGCCAGCACCGCGGTTCCTGGTGTGTCCGCTGTGCCGTGCGTGTGATCATTGCTTGTACAGCCCTCTCGCAGTGTCCGGAGCAAGTATGGTGGGTCTGACACACCGGTGTCAATGTGTTCTTTGTTCCATTTCCAGGAGTGTATATATTATTATTATTCACGTTTGGGCCCTACTGGACCACGCGAAGTACAATCACGGGGCATTCAGTTATTTTCTTTTAGACTTTCTCTCTGCCCAAATTGTTTTCATTCTCTCGGAATGAGCTCTTTTCTTTTCATCAGACCATGTGGTTCCAGTTTTCTTTGGTTTTTCAGCTTGACCAACTACCCAGTCATGAATTTTTTGCCTAAATAATTTTCTGTCTTGAATTTCATCTTGTTTTATATCTGCCTCTTTCATGTCCTCTTTTATAGCAGCAATCCATTTTATTGTCTCAATTTTAGCTTTACTTCGATTTTCGTAGAATTCCACTACTTGTTTAGTTAGTCTGGTAGCATCCATTCTTTTAATATGCCCATAAAATTTTAATCTGCGTTTTTTCATATCCGAATATATGCTGGTGTATTGTTGAATTTCACTATTTGCTCTTAGCCTGTATGTTCCTTCTTCAGTATATTTTGGACCTAGAATTTTTCTGATTACTTTTCTTTCTCTTTTTTGGATTTCTTGAATGTCCTTTTTTCTGTTTAAAAGTCCGTCAACTGCACATACGGTTCACGTCCACGCTGTCGCGGCATGCTACCAGTGTTAAAGACTGCGATGGAGCTCCGTATGCCACGGCAAACTGGCTGACACTGACGGCGGCGGTGCACAAATGCTGCGCAGCTAGCGCCATTCGACGGCCAACACCGCGGTTCCTGGTGTGTCCGCTGTGCCGTGCGTGTGATCATTGCTTGTACAGCCCTCTCGCAGTGTCCGGAGCAAGTATGGTGGGTCTGACACACCGGTGTCAATGTGTTCTTTTTTCCATTTCCAGGAGTGTATATATATAAGCACTTACAGATCTTGTCCTAATCCTTGATCTTATAGATCCATACATTTAAAACAAAGCAGCTCATTACTCTTAAAAAAAGAGTCTCAAAATGTTATATATATATATATATATATATATATATATATATATGAGGGTTAATAGCGCGTGTGCCTAAATTTGGAACGCTACAAGCCAACGATTCTGCGTGGCATTGTTTAGACAAGTCTTTATCACCTCTCGTAAGGAATGTGGTACGGGATATCAACATACAGGTCACTCACTTCTCGTAAATTACGGGCCGAAGATATGTGGATGCGGGACTGGTGGGCGATTACGTTCCAGACGTGTTCCGTTAGGTTCAGATCAGATGACCTTATTTGTCAAGACATCAACTTCGTTATCAGAGTTCTAAAACTACTTTGGCACGATTCTGACCTTGTGACACGTACTGTGATTTGCAAAGAAGATGCCACTGCCGTTCAGGAACACGGCGTATTTGGACGCAGCATTGTTCCATACATTTAAAACAAAGCGGCTCATTACTCTTAAGACAAAGAATCTCTAAATGTTGTTATGTTGTTTACAGGCAAAAGAAAAGCATCTTCTGCACGTTTCCGAGTGTTTTCTATGCACTGAACGTTCCAACAGGGAGCAACGTCCACATTTTGTCCCCATATGCACTTCTGCTGGAAGAGGAGGACGAGGAAGAGAAGCATTGCTGCTCCAACATCTGTTTTTATGTTATAAACTTGTTCCTAGTTCCAGAAAAAATTCTCTTCTTTTGTAGTTGGTATTTTTATTCCAATCTAGATTTAAGTCCAGCCAAGTTACGAATTCATTTAGCGCACTAATATCCAAAATATTATAATAGATAACCACGGGCCATCTTCTTGTCATACATTTTGTGGAATAGGTACTGACTAAATTGCCCACTGTGTCTACACCTGATTTAGTTGCATTATTGTCTAGGATTACGATAGGGTTTGCTGCTTCGCCGTCACCTATTTCCTCTCTGAAATGCATAGTACTCAACAATGTCACTATCGTACCCTTTTCTGGGCAATGGGGGACTATTGTAGCTGATTCCTGGAATCAGAAGAGGCATGAAGCTGCAGTTCTTCCCATTGCTTCGATAAATTCTGTAGGTATTTCACGACGACTTTTTCTTGGTGTTCCTAGTAGAGTCATTTGTTTTCGTTCTAGTTCATTTGCCAATTCCAAACTTGTAAATAAATTAACTGTTGTGATATTTTTACCACTCCCAGATAAATGATCTGTCAATTCTAACCCTATTCTTTTTCCCTGATTTATTTCTCTAGGCTGGCCTTCACCATTTCCTGTGTACACCTGTAGATGTGTGACATAGTACTTAGTGCTGCCACATGCAGCCCATATCTTCATACCATATTTTACAGATTTTGAGGGTATGTACTGGCGAAATGGACACCTACCCCTAAAAGTTACCAGTTGTTCATCAACTGTAATATTCTCGTGTGGATCGTATGCGTCTTGTAACGTGCTCATGTTCAAATAAATCCCTTAAAGGAGCCAGTTTATCAGGGCTACGATTCTGTCACCGGTGCTGAGTATCATCAAACCCCTACAGCGTGATGTTTCCAGCCATAGAACTATTGAAAACAGGTCAGCCATGCTCTTTGTTCCATAAATTCACTATGCCCTCATTGTGACCTTTGTACACTCCCGCAAGAATAAGCAGGCCAAGAAAGCATTCAAATTCTACTCTATCAAGATCTGTCCATTTGTTTCCGAAAGTAATGTTCCCTTCTTTGTTGGTACACTTCAAAATACTCTGGTAAATACCGGGCTTCATAAATAATTCAAATGTTGACTGCACAATATTTAAGTTCCCTACAGTATGCCTCGTGGGACCTGGAGCCGTCTTCAACATATTTCGTGCTAACTGTTTCCCATGTATCCTAACAGGACTTTTTCCCCATGTTTCATTCCCATTTCTCGACCTGAAAAAAATCGGATTGCTGTTTTACATATGTACTCACATATTATTATTAGTAGTACTATCACTTGACTTTTTGCAAACATATGGTAGATTATATATACTTACATGAAAACATTCTGATTTGAGTTGTCAACAACTTCAGAAAGTAGAGTTTCCAAATCTCCAACATCTATATCAGAATCTTCTGTTGATTCGCTGCCTCCAGAAATAATAACATCAATCTCTTCATCGTCATCAGATGGTATACCTCCTAATTTCTCTCCTCCATTCGAAATTGCTTGTATTTCGGCACTACTCAAACGTTTTCTAATCACAATGTAGTTCTTGCACACGCTGAGGCAAAGCACTAGCAACAAATAAGGGGCAATACACAACAGCAGCTGAGGCAAGAAACGACAGTAATGGATATAAATAATAATAGGGAAATGTTAGTTTCATTATTGCAGATGTTTCGTATAACATTTGTTCAATGTAACATTCATTCTGTTTTCATAATGTTACATTCGAGAAACAAAATAAAAATTTCAATTGTGGTCATGCTGACCCTAGCGATACTCAGTGCATAGGCCATGAATCAATTTTAACATGTTGTAAATATAAAACTCAGCAATATGTCATTACATACAAGCAACTTAGAGAGACAAAGTCATAAATTTAGAAAATAATCGTTTTGAAACCAAGGGAGATATATATTTGGAATGTGCTTATGGGATCACACTAACCCTAGTGGTACTAGGAGGGTTAAGCAGTTGGTACAATGTTTTGGCTCGTCAATGTACGATTTTCACTTAACCTGTAGATTATGATGCGCATTCGCATTCAAGTATGTGCTTCATTGTAAGAATTAACGAAGTACCACATCGACGGACAGAGGACGGCTTTACGTAACTAAGTTTAACTTTTATTCCTTTTGTTACGACTGCTTTTATTGTCAGTTGTTTCTTCATTTGTCTGTAAGTACTTAACTGGGTCTTCACATACAGTATTGCTGTCGACAAGATTCCAATATGAATGGTTCCCTCTCTACATAATTCTAACGGAAACATACATACAATATTCTTTCTGATTATTATAAAAAGCCTGACGAAGTGAAAGATTTCTGTGTTACAATCACCGTGTGATTTCAAATGGAAATGGCTTTACGGATCTACTGGTTCGTCGATTTCGACAGTTATACAAGAAAATGTCTCTCGAGTTTCTCTGTCAGAAAAAATAAACGTGATACTTGAAAATGCAAGGCATAACTGTCTGTACAATGAACGGATTCTTGTGGCTGATGTCCTGTGCTTATAAAGTCTTCCATACTATTGGATACGAGAATTGTGTCAATGATTGAAAAACAACAGAACGATTCACATTAAGCCCTACGGCTATTTCAGTTTGCGATTGTACTGCTTCCATTCTTCCCATGGCCCTGCACCATAGAGAGCCCATTGAAAGGGAAGAATAATGTAGTTGGAGGAACAGGTTTGGTACTCTGACATTAGCTTCAATAGGAAGTCATTGATAAATACATGTAATGTCATTTATTTGAAGCGTGTCATCGAAAGATAGCTTTACAAATGAATCGATTTGCTCTGTCTAATAAATAGCGGGTGGCTATAATTAAACTTTCCTTTCCCTGTTTAACATGTTATAACATGGAAACTAATTACCATTCGAGGATCAAACTTGGTAGCATTAATGTCAAGGATACGAGGAAGGGAAATAATGCAGAATCAGTTCAATTAAAACACTTTTAATGTGATGCTACGGTACAACATACCATTACATATCGGTGCCATTACTGCTACAAAATGGGCTCAATATGGTGACCTTCAGTGTCCAGAATAGTCTGAAAGCGCAGGATAGCATTCTGCACAGCAGAATGAAGCTTGTCCGTAGTTGCGCTGGCTACCGCTCTTCATATGCTCCGCTTCAGATCAGCACTTGTGCGAATGTCCCCCTGGCAAACCCTATCCTTCAGGTAGCCCCACAACCAGAAATCACAAGGAGTGAGATCACGTGATTCTGCCACCCAAGGATTTGGAGACGATCGGCTGATAATTCGATCCTTGCCAAATGTGTTTCGGAGAAGTTCGTGAACTTCACGAGTGATTTGCGGTGGGGCCCCTTCTTGCATGGAAACTGCTGAGTTCAGTGGGTCTCTCTCTCCTTTAGGGCGGGTATGACATGCTGGCATATTCCAGTTACGCTGGCCAGTCACACTGCACGTCTTTGGCCCCTGTGCACGTTCAAAAAAAAGGACGGATCAATGATGAACGCAGCAGTTAAGTTACACCATACGGTGACGCACTCGCCAAACAGAAGAACTTCGTGCACAGTGACTGGAGGTGAAGATCCCCACGCTCGGCAATTCTGTGTGTTCATTTCACCCGTCAGAGAAAAATGAGCTTCGTCTGTCCATATGATGTTCCAGGGGCAGCCCTCGTCAACTTTAATCCTTGCGAGAATGTGCAGAGCGAAATCAACACGTCGTCGTGCGTCCTGTGGTGCAAACTGCTGTACGATATGGATCTTATACGGATACCATTTGAGAATGTTTTGAGGCACCTTCCGTACAGTGGACCATGGTGTGTTCAACTGTCGTGACACAGCACGCGCACTGCCCGATGACCAGGAATAGCGCGCAGCGTTGTCTACCACAGCAACAGCGATTTCATCAACCACCTGTGGTGCAATCGGTCGTCGGCCTCTTTCCGGAGCGATTCCCACTTCTCCAGTTGATTCGAACTTCGTCATCAGGCTCCGCACAGCAGGTGGAGAAAGAGGACCCTTCCACAATCCTTGCAGCCGGCGATATTCTCGAAGTGCAGCTGCAGCATTACTGTTGTTTTGGTAACAGAGCTTCACCTATAATGCCCTAACCCTTTTGTCTAAGCTCGTGTTGGCACGTAAACAAGTGCTCTGTGACTGGTCATGTGTGTGAGGCTATGAATTACGATAACTCATCACGGCACTTGGACGGTCTCGTTCTGACACATGGGAATCATGCACCCATATTATAACGTTTTAAAAAGGGAAAGTATAATTATGATACCCAGTAGAACAGGGTCAATTAAGAAATAAATAATTATGGTTCACTCAGTGTCAGCCGTTTTCTCCATAGTGCTTATAATGTGCTTTTATCGACTAACAGCTAATTAAATGCTGAAGCGTCTATTGAGACCCTTAAAGTAAAAATTACGCCATTCTTCACCGTCAACCGTTATTATACGAAAAATACAGTTTTTGCACAGGCATACTCATGCTGGGCCCACATGGGACGCCGAGTAGATGCGCTACCTGCAACACACTGCTGTACGATTGGTTGTCTTTGACGTAGGGATAAAAGTATGCTGGATATTTTCACTTTTTTATTTGGCTTTGGATTATTTAACCATACCATCTAGTATCTGCTAAATGTAGTGTAAACACAAATCTGGTCCTAGTCCTGATCGGACTAGCTGACTTTTGCATGCATGACAGTACTAGGAGTGACCAGTGTCTGTAAGACACGTAATAAGCCTGTCGCCAATCAGTCTACCCTTTATTACTAGTAGATGAAGCCTGATAGGCTGCTACTTCTTTATTCTAGCATCTCCTCATTCGGCCTCACGAGGCTGAGTGGGCCCCTTTGCTGACCTCCCTGTTTTACACAAACCCGATGAGGTACCAGGCAGCGACACTAACCATTCGGCTATGAAACATGGTACGAAAAAAAATATTTAGAACAATTTTCTGAAAACATGCGTTTGGTAAAACACAAAATAAACGAAGTAACGACATAACTACTCTTATCTCAAGGATCAACAGTGGGATGTTGTAATCAGTAGCTGCCAGCTGATTTTAAGCCGACCGCAGGCCTCACAGGCACTCGCAATAATACTGGGCCAGTATGTTGCATGGAATTGTGAGGGAAAGGACAATACACTAGTACTGTGGAATACTTACGTCCAGGCAGCGTCAGTTAGACAAACAGCCAGTTAGCAAAACAGAAGCATAAATTATGCAGAACGGGCAAATAAAATCTGTGAAGCTTCCAGTGGGAAATTCAATTGACCACGGGCTCTTTCACGGAAGGATAGATTCTAAAACAAGACAGTAATAACTAATTACAAATTAAACAAGTAAGCTGTGAAATTTATCGTGGGCAAGTGCCGTTTTCTATGTATTTTTGTACTATAATAGCTGCTGCAATCGAAATAAAACAACTGTTTACTGTGTGATGATTGAAAGCTTGTATGATCGTATGTCTGAGTAACAACAAAAATAAACGTAGAACAATTTCTGATATTATGATATACCATTAACTAACACAATAGTATCACCAAATTGAGAGCATTCTTAGGCCTCAAACGCACTTCAACTATCCGGCAACAGTATCTCTATTTCTTTCAATAAAACTTTTAAAGTTTACCACCGAAAGAAAGTTTAAGAAACCGGTTGCACTTGGAGGTCGATACGGAATAGTTGGGAAATATCAAGTAGCGTGGTAAAAATGTAGATAATTGTCTCAATTTAGGTAAAAATATATATTTAATAAACAAAAAATACAATTATGAGAGTGCTCTTGATTTACACACATAAATAAATAACTGAAAAAGTAATTTGTTTCGATAACGAATTTATTAAGTTTATTAACTTTGGCACAAAGTTCTGAAACAAGTATTTACACTGACGATCAAATATATTATGACCAACTGCTTAATAACTTGTTTGTCCAACTTTGGAACGCAGTATGTCACCGATTCTCCGTATAATAGATTCGACAGTTTGTGAATAGGTTTGCAGAGGTACGTTGCACCAGACGTCAACGTAGAAGTCATGTAATTTCCTGATTTGTGTATGCGGTGATGGTGCCTGACAGCGATCTAAACGGGTTCCGTTGGAGTCACATCAAGTGAATTTCGTGGTGAAGACATCAACACGAGTACACTATCATGCTCCTTAAACCACCGTAGCACGTTTCTAGTTTATTATCCTGCTGGAAAGTAACATCGGTGGAGGAGAAGGCATCAAGTATGAAGGGCTGCAGGTGGTACATAGATATCAGCTTCCATTGCTAGCCAGGATCGATGCCAAGGCAGCATAATGCTTCACTTAGCAAAATCCTACTCTCAGCAACATGCATCCTTGGCGCGCTGCATATTTCGACCGCGTTTCACCTGGCTGACAGCGGTTGTGTAGATGACCATCGAACTGGTGTAGCAAGAAACGTGTTTCATCTGCCCAGGTGACAAATATCCTTAGACCCACGGTTCAGCCCCGTCCTCACATACACTCGCTGTCTTCGAGTACCACGGTGTTAACCGAACCAACCTACTCTAGGTCTTTTCTAAAATAAAATAAAATAGCTGCCACTTCCATTTTTACCCTATTTATAACATACTGAAGCAAAACTCTTCCACTTACGTGGTTGGCCTCTCACTGCTCATAAGTATGCTAAATAGACTGCTTTTCCAGTAAGTGGTGCATGCTCGAAACAGTCCCTTCTTTAAGTAGAAAATAATGCTTTTCCCTGCATCCTACAGTTCCAAATAATCAGCTCGTAGATCGGGCAACTAAAATTTTTCTAGGCTCGGTTTAGTACTACTAACTTCAGGCAGCATCTCAAACTATGTAGAAAACATCAAGAGTATCATCCATTTCACCAGCAAAACACAACTGTGTAATACTTAATACTCAGTTGTTTTTTATGATGAAATGGATGCTACTATAAACTGGAAACAATTTAGAAATGAAAAAAGACCTCTATACACTGGACACTCGCTGATTATCTATAGCTCTTAATTCCAGATAACGGTCGACACCGTTTACGATGAAACAACCTTCTTTTAATAGAGCCCAGAATACGTTCGACAGTTCCAAATAATCAGCTCGTAAACAGGGCAACTAAAATTTTTCTAGGCTCGGTTTAGTACTACTAACTTCAGGCAGCATCTCAAACTATGTAGAAAAAAAATGGCTCTGAGCACTATGGGACTCAACATCTTAGGTCATAAGTCCCCTAGAACTTAGAACTACTTAAACCTAACTAACCTAAGGACATCACACACACCCATGCCCGAGGCAGGATTCGAATCTGCGACCGTAGCAGTCCCGCGGTTCCGGACTGCAGCGCCAGAACCGCTAGACCACCGCGGCCGGCCTATGTAGAAAACATCAAGAGTATCACCCATTTCACCATCAAAATTCAACTGTGTAATACTTAATACTCAGTTGTTTTTTATGATGAAATGGATGCTACTATGAACTGGAAACAATTTAGAAATGAAAAAAGACCTGTCCTCACTGGACACTCGCTGATTATCTATACCTCTTAATTCCAGATAACGGCCGACACCGTTTACGATGAAACAACCTTCTTTTAATAGAGCCCAGAATACGTTCGACAGTTCCAAATAATAAGCTCGTAAATCGGGCAACTAAAATTTTACTAGGCTCGGTTTAGTACTACTAACTTCAGGCAGCATCTCAAACTTTGTAGAAAACATCAATAGTATCACCCATTTCACCATCAAAATTCAACTGTGTAATACTTAATACTCAGTTGTTTTTTATGATGAAATGGATGCTACTATGAACTGGAAACAATTTAGAAATGAAAAAAGACCTGTCCTCACTGGACACTCGCTGATTATCTATACCTCTTAATTCCAGATAACGGTCGACACCGTTTACGATGAAACAACCTTCTTTTAATAGAGCCCAGAATACGTTCGACAGTTCCAGATAATAAGCTCGTAAATCGGGCAACTAAAATTTTACTAGGCTCGGTTTAGTACTACTAACTCCAGGCAGCATCTCAAACTATGTAGAAAACATCAAGAGTATCACCCATTTCACCATCAAAATTCAACTGTGTAATACTTAATACTCAGTTGTTTTTTATGATGAAATGGATGCTACTATGTACTGGAAACAATTTAGAAATGAAAAAAGACCTGTCCTCACTGGACACTCGCTGATTATCTATAGCTCTTAATTCCAGATAACGGTCGACACCGTTTACGATGAAACAACCTTCTTTTAATAGAGCCCAGAATACGTTCGACAGTTCCAGATAATAAGCTCGTAAATCGGGCAACTAAAATTTTACTAGGCTCGGTTTAGTACTACTAACTCCAGGCAGCATCTCAAACTATGTAGAAAACATCAAGAGTATCACCCATTTCACCATCAAAATTCAACTGTGTAATACTTAATACTCAGTTGTTTTTTATGATGAAATGGATGCTACTATGAACTGGAAACAATTTAGAAATGAAAAAAGACCTGTCCTCACTGGACACTCGCTGATTATCTATACCTCTTAATTCCAGATAACGGTCGACACCGTTTACGATGAAACAACCTTCTTTTAATAGAGCCCAGAATACGTTCGACAGTTCCAAATAATAAGCTCGTAAATCGGGCAACTAAAATTTTACTAGGCTCGGTTTAGTACTACTAACTTCAGGCAGCATCTCAAACTTTGTAGAAAACATCAATAGTATCACCCATTTCACCATCAAAATTCAACTGTGTAATACTTAATACTCAGTTGTTTTTTATGATGAAATGGATGCTACTATGAACTGGAAACAATTTAGAAATGAAAAAAGACCTGTCCTCACTGGACACTCGCTGATTATCTATAGCTCTTAATTCCAGATAACGGTCGACACCGTTTACGATGAAACAACCTTCTTTTAATAGAGCCCAGAATACGTTCGACAGTTCCAAATAATAAGCTCTTAAATCGGGCAACTAAAATTTTACTAGGCTCGGTTTAGTACTACTAACTTCAGGCAGCATCTCAAACTTTGTAGAAAACATCAATAGTATCACCCATTTCACCATCAAAATTCAACTGTGTAATACTTAATACTCAGTTGTTTTTTATGATGAAATGGATGCTACTATGAACTGGAAACAATTTAGAAATGAAAAAAGACCTGTCCTCACTGGACACTCGCTGATTATCTATACCTCTTAATTCCAGATAACGGTCGACACCGTTTACGATGAAACAACCTTCTTTTAATAGAGCCCAGAATACGTTCGACAGTTCCAAATAATAAGCTCGTAAATCGGGCAACTAAAATTTTACTAGGCTCGGTTTAGTACTACTAACTTCAGGCAGCATCTCAAACTTTGTAGAAAACATCAATAGTATCACCCATTTCACCATCAAAATTCAACTGTGTAATACTTAATACTCAGTTGTTTTTTATGATGAAATGGATGCTACTATGTACTGGAAACAATTTAGAAATGAAAAAAGACCTGTCCTCACTGGACACTCGCTGATTATCTATAGCTCTTAATTCCAGATAACGGTCGACACCGTTTACGATGAAACAACCTTCTTTTAATAGAGCCCAGAATACGTTCGACAGTTAGTTTACCACGGGACTGACTAATGATCATCATTTTCCGCTAATGTAGTATTAGTTCACACTGATTAAGTAATACTTAATCACCTTGTCGCCTCTTCTTTCCAGAGCTTGCAGAAGATTTTATACCGGAGCCAAGTTAGCCCCTGGGCGCCGACAACCCAAAATACACCACAGACAACGTAGTTTTCTAAGCCCATGGTAAACACCGGCTATTTACATACAAGATAATGGAAGCAGACATTCCGAGCAGTACTTCCTGCAGGGGGAGCTCGAGCCACGGCCTGCAGGAAGTATCACTACGCCAGAACGTGAATGGCTGGAGACAGCTATTTAGGGGCTAGAAGCAACCCCAAAGTTCAGTTCACGCCAGATGCCGACTTTGTGTACTGCGACCGTTGAAGATAACGTCTTCTTCTCTGAATTGGACTGTTACTAGTGTGTGTGTGTGTGTGTGTGTGTGTGTGTGTGTGTGTGTGTGTGTGTTACCACGAACCTGTGTGGAAAATTAGAAGTGAACTTTGGTTTGCCTCAGTTAGAAGACTTTTACTGGCATCGTTATTGTTACCTTTCGTTTGTTGTTCTGTCATCAACCTAGTGAACTTACATCAATAAAAGTTGTGTTTGTAAAAAATTGCGAATTGTCAGTCACAACAGAAACTAAATTCGAAAACGCCGTCCATTTTAACTGAACTAATGAACATATCAAGATGTACACAGTTTACCCGAAAGAAAATATCTTCATGTTACCATTTAGATGAGTATGCTTTGCCAGCCAAACCATAAGCTCGACTGTCCTAAAATAATCTATTCTCATCCTGAATAAAATCTATAAAAAAGCAGAAGATAGCATTATTTGCACTTTTTGCAAATGATGGATTTTTGTAGTGAGGTTCGTTGATTTCATTGCGGCCAGCTTCTGTGTCGTGGGCGTTCGTTAATATCCATGCCGAGTACTTCATATTTATGTATTTTTCGTCAGTTCTGCCAAATTCAGAGCACATTCCTTCCTGAAATATGATAATGAAAGATACATATTAAGTAAAAATACATATTAGAAATCACAACTATGTAAAATAAGTCAATCAGTCAAATTTTTCAGTAGCAATCAGATAAATATTTTTCCCAATGCAGTGAGATGCGACACATTTCTTACGTGACACAATGAAAAGAGACAGTCCGTTGCAGTCAAAATCTTGTCAGTCAATAACATTTTGGCAGAGGCGATAATTAATTAAAAGTAATTACTCAAAGTTTTGTTTTCGATTCTAGTAAAACTATATTATAAGGACATAAATACCTCGTTACTTCATCCGCAAGTTATCATATTACTTTCGCCCTCTTCAGGCTTTCAACTTCCTTATTTTCCAGTTCTTCGTCTTCGTACTACGTTTGTCAATTGAAAGAGTTTCTCAAATATCCTGGTAAGCTCCTGTATCCACACGAACGCCTCGCTATACCTACATACGTACTCCTTTCTCGCTGCAGCCTTCTCGCCGCTCTAGTAATGAGATATGCCTACGAAACAGGCGTTACCAGTGTAGCGCACGAGAGGCACGTTCCAATACACTATTGTCCAAAATTAAGCAACAAACCACTGTTTGCCCGTCCTGTGTGTAATTTACGATATAATCGTACAAAATGTCAACAGATGTCCGTACGAACATGTGCGCGGAAAGTAGCACTCTGGTCAACGTACAACCACGCCAACCATAACGTCAGGGCACCTGTCTAACGGGATGTTGTTTGCCGGGTAGTCCATGATCCACAAACAAATGGTCCAAATTGCTCTAAGCACTATGGGACTTAAAATCTGAGGTCATCAGTCCGCTAGACTCAGAAACTACTTAAACCTAACTAAACTAAGGAAATCACACACATCCATGCGACCGTAGCAGGCGCGGGGTTCCAGACTGAAGCGCCTAGAACCGCTCGGCCACAACTGCCGGCCATCAACAATTGCTGTGTACACAACCACAGACGGTGAAGGATGGCACAGAGAAGACGACTACCAGGCTCTCTATGGTGCAGGGCCATGGGAAGAATGGAAGCAGTACAATCGCAAACTGATATAGCCGTAGGGCTTAATGTGAATCGTTCTGTTGTTTTTCAGATGTGGCGACAGTTTATAGATATCGAAAC
Source organism: Schistocerca cancellata (assembly GCF_023864275.1). Classification (NCBI taxonomy): domain Eukaryota; kingdom Metazoa; phylum Arthropoda; class Insecta; order Orthoptera; family Acrididae; genus Schistocerca; species Schistocerca cancellata. The sequence continues at coordinate 267,646,309 of NC_064631.1, read as the reverse complement.
TGTATTTCGAAGACCAGGGCGCGGTCGTCCACAAAGAGACTACCGTTATTTGGCTGTAAGGGAACGATGGTACCGCCTTAGTATCTCACTCCGACTGGCATCTGACCTCGCAGCATCCAGTGGACGTGCTGCAGTGAGGCAAACGGTGTACAGAAGGCTTCGGCAGAGTAGCGTTTACTTTCGGAGACCTGCTGTACGTGTACATCTGGGGCATCTTCACGGAAGGAAATTCTAGAGTAGAGCTGTCAACATTCCATCTGGATGGTCGAACAGTGGATCAATGTTCTTTTCACAGGTGAGTCTTGATTTGGTCTGGACAGTGATTCTCGACGGATTCGCATCTGGAGGGAACGTGGAACACGATTTCGGGACCAATCACTGGAAAAGAGACTGATATCGAACATGATCCCTAATGTTGTCGGCAGGGATTATGTTGACACTCGAACACCTCTTCATACATTTGTATGGCTAAACCGGCAAGGCACAATTGCTGTCAGGTATCTTGGCGAGATCTCGGGACCTCACGTACGGTTGTTGCTAGGTGCTGTGGGCCCAGACTTCGTACTGCTGAACGATACATAGGTGTGGACGTGGTTGATGTTTTCTTGGAAACGGATAGTATTGCACGCGTAGCACGGCCTGATGGCTCTCCTGATGTGACTCCCATAGAGCACCTCGTACGCACGAGGGACACGGGCTGCTTCACGTCTGCATCCACCAACCACTCTCCAACACCAGTGAGCAGCGATACAGGAAGAATGGGCGTTATTGCCTCAACATGAGACTGATGACATCATTCACAGCATACCGCTTCTTTTGTCAGGCCTGCATTGCTGCCAGAGGTGTTAACATCCCATACTGGGCGCATTAACCAGTTGTCGTAATATGTGTGCAAATCCATTAAGTTGGAACGAAACGAAGAACATTTTTGTCTACCGTTATGCGTGTTGCAGATGTTTACGTTCTGTATTCTTTACATTGTTTCTACTTTACTATCACCTGAATATACTGATTTGTGGAAAAATAAATACAACCTTGCAAAATTTCGGTTTGTTTCTTTTATTTTGGACACCAGCCTCTCTTTCTTATACCCTCAAGCTACCTCTTTAGTTTTCGTTCATACGAGGCATTCATTACACCTACAATATAAGTTTTCCTTTACTTTTCTAAAAATATTCATATGAAGCTCCCTGTGTCGAGTTTAGCCGTCTCTTCGAATACTGCTCCATCGATGGCACCCAGGCACCTGTGTAATTGTGATACTGTCTCTGTCGGAATGTCGAATGCGGAATTCAGAAGTTATACTAATAAAATTAACTGTTGGTATACGTGTCAATAGGTAATACGATGTTTTCTTTCTGAGATATATAAAGAAATCACCGGATCCCATGCCTTGTCCAATTGAAAGCTGCCATCACGGTTCTCAATATCTTTCGCCAAACGTAAGTACATTGATTCGTTAATAACTGAATTCAAAAATGGTGGCGGAGCCAAGATTTCTGCGGCAGATTGACTCACAGAATTTTCTATGGGGATCAGTGTCCGGTTATGGATTGCTTACTGGAATGCAAAGGGCGACTGTTGGGATGAAGTACAACGTAACTTACCAACTTACCTGGACTATTAGCTCGGTCTTACCAATGCAGGCTCTGCCACATGGTATGGTATTCTGTAGACTCCAGCCTCCCACAATCCCAGATCATCCTTTACCTAATCAAGACAAGAGCAGGTCTTTTTATGTCGACGGAAGGTTATTTTAATTTCTATGAAATATTGCCGACATGGGAGGAACACCCTGGACTTGAACACCTTCTCCTCTTGATGTTCCCTCTTGCTGGTGCGTTGTCGGACGTTATGTAATTGTGTTGTACCCAAAACATATTGAAAATATAAAAGAACTTTAAATAAAAGAGTCTTTTTAATTCATATTCTGTACGATTTATTGCTTCCTGGTGAAATTACCAGGGATTCCACAGATTAGGACGTGATCCATTTCCCACACATATTTTGAAATTGCGAAGCATTGCCGGATTCTTTAGTTTGTTGTAAAATCAAATGGCACGTCACATGATAAGGAACTTGGGTGCTAAATTCCGGATAGCCAGTATATACTGACGTGTTGCTTTAGTCACAAATAGAAGTAAATATCACTTACTTTCCAAACAGCTACATCGTAAAAAATGTTGCGTGGAAACAATAAGAATCAGGAAAATTTACTTTATACCGACCGTGGAATATGATATATACGATGTGTGAACAACTTGGTAAAAACGAAAGCCTACGTTTATGCAGTGAAATGAGTAGCAGAAGACAAGTAATCAATTTGAGAGGCTACAGGTTCATAACTATACCATTAATCATGGATGTGAAATGATTACGAACATGATTGTGGAGACACAATGTGAGTTACTGTAAGAAAATGAGTGACAGCATTAGACTTCCCAGAACAAACAAAACTGACACCAAAAATTTCTGTAATGATTTAGGTGCCCATTTTATATCTCACCAGGAAAGAAAAACTACATAAATTACAAGATTCTGAATACATGGTCCTGAGCGTTGCCGTGGTGGCGAGGCATGGATGCCTCTGCATTACAGGGGACCGAACCATAGGCGCATCTACATCTGAGGCATGTCTGTGGAGAGGCCAGAATAACGTAAAATGTTTTATGGTTCCTAAGAAGAGCAACAATCTTCTCAGTTGTTACAGTGGCAACAGTCTGTGTGACTGACTGATATGGACTTGTAACATTACCCAGTATGGTCTTGCTATTATTGTCCAGTGGCATAACTGCAAGTAAGATAAAACCAAATCTATTACATTTTTTCCGAGGACATGCAGCAATACCAGCTGATGGCATCCTCTTGGTTAAAATATTCAGGAGGTAAAACAGTTCCCCATTAAGTTTTCCGGGCAGGACCTAGTCGGAGGGCTGTTATCGGAAGAGAAAACAAATGTGTCTTTCTTAGGGTCGAAGAGTGGAATTTCAAATCGCTTAACCATATTGGTACATAATAGAAATACACTCCTGGAAATGGAAAAAAGAACACATTGACACCGGTGTGTCAGACCCACCATACTTGCTCCGGACACTGCGAGAGGGCTGTACAAGCAATGATCACACGCACGGCACAGCGGACACACCAGGAACCGCGGTGTTGGCCGTCGAATGGCGCTAGCTGCGCAGCATTTGTGCACCGCCGCCGTCAGTGTCAGCCAGTTTGCCGTGGCATACGGAGCTCCATCGCAGTCTTTAACACTGGTAGCATGCCGCGACAGCGTGGACGTGAACCGTATGTGCAGTTGACGGACTTTGAGCGAGGGCGTATAGTGGGCATGCGGGAGGCCGGGTGGACGTACCGCCGAATTGATCAACACGTGGGGCGTGAGGTCTCCACAGTACATCGATGTTGTCGCCAGTGGTCGGCGGAAGGTGCACTTGCCCATCGACCTGGGACCGGACCGCAGCGATGCACGGATGCACGCCAAGACCGTAGGATCCTACGCAGTGCCGTAGGGGACCGCACCGCCACTTCCCAGCAAATTAGGGACACTGTTGCTCCTGGGGTATCGGCGAGGACCATTCGCAACCGTCTCCATGAAGCTGGGCTACGGTCCCGCACACCGTTAGGCCGTCTTCCGCTCACGCCCCAACATCGTGCAGCCCGCCTCCAGTGGTGTCGCGACAGGCGTGAATGGAGGGACGAATGGAGACGTGTCGTCTTCAGCGATGAGAGTCGCTTCTGCCTTGGTGCCAATGATGGTCGTATGCGTGTTTGGCGCCGTGCAGGTGAGCGCCACAATCAGGACTGCATACGATCGAGGCACACAAGGCCAACACCCGGCATCATGGTGTGGGGAGCGATCTCCTACACTGGCCGTACACCACTGGTGATCGTCGAGGGGACACTGAATAGTGCACGGTACATCCAAACCGTCATCGAACCCATCGTTCTACCATTCCTAGACCGGCAAGGGAACTTGCTGTTCCAACAGGACAATGCACGTCCGCATGTATCCCGTGCCACCCAACGTGCTCTAGAAGGTGTAAGTCAACTACCCTGGCCAGCAAGATCTCCGGATCTGTCCCCCATTGAGCATGTTTGGGACTGGATGAAGCGTCGTCTCACGCGGTCTGCACGTCCAGCACGAACGCTGGTCCAACTGAGGCGCCAGGTGGAAATGGCATGGCAAGCCGTTCCACAGGACTACATCCAGCATCTCTACGATCGTCTCCATGGGAGAATAGCAGCCTGCATTGCTGCGAAAGGTGGATATACACTGTACTAGTGCCGACATTGTGCATGCTCTGTTGCCTGTGTCTATGTGCCTGTGGTTCTGTCAGTGTGATCATGTGATGTATCTGACCCCAGGAATGTGTCAATAAAGTTTCCCCTTCCTGGGACAATGAATTAACGGTGTTCTTATTTCAATTTCCAGGAGTGTAGATAAACTGACTGTAGATGTATTTAGTGACGTGCAATAGTAGAAGGAAAGGATTTCTTGCAACGTGAGTATAGGATTATGGCCACAAAATACAAAAAAATTAAATAGGGAGAATGTCTAGTATCGAAGAAGATAATAGGAAGTTGAACATCGGTAATGAGTTAATGAACACAACCTGGACGAAAAGCGACGATACACCGCAAAAGCACTGCATGCCTACCAGCTACCCAGATGAGCATGAGATTGAAAAAAAAATAGTGATTAGATTTTTAAAAAGTTATTGAGGACATTAAGCGAGGCACTTTTTTCGGGTAAGGGGCAGATAATACACTGACGGAAAAAATTGCAACAACAAAAAATAATTAATCTAAAGTATAGAAAGTTCGGGACTACATTTATCTACTTAACATATTTAAGTGATTGACATTGCAGATTCATAGGTATATTTAAGTGTGAGATAAGCCATTCCAAACTTGTAATGTTGGAACGTTAATAACCGATGTAGCCGTCCGAATATTGAGTGCATGCATAGGAACGTTCATCAGGCGCGTTGTATAGGTGCCGGCTGTGAGTTTGTAGGATGGAGCTCCATCCCTGTTGCCCTTCGTCCGTCAGCACATTGATGGTTAATGCTGTTTGTGGATGATGCTGCAATTGTCGTCCGATGATGTCTCACAACTGCTCGACTACTGGCAGATCTGGTGATCGAGGAGGCCAACGCCACACGTTGATACTTTATAGAGCACTTTGGGTCACAACAGTGGTATGTGGACCAGCGTTGTCCTATTGGAAAAATCTCCTGGAATGCTGTTCATGAATGGCACCACAACAGATTGAATCACCACATTGACATACAAATATGCGGTCATATTTGCACTCCAGATCATAACTCCAGGTGTAAGTCTAGTGTGTGTAGCGCGTAGAGATGTTGGTTGCAGGCGCCCAGCTGGCCACGGACATCACTTGCACAGCGGCAGAACCACCTTTCATCAGAAAACACAACAGATCTCCACCCTGCCCTCCAATGAACTCTCGTTTGACGCCACTGAAGTCGTAAAGTGGGTGGTTTAAGGTCAGCGGAATGTACGCTATAGGTCGTATGACTCGGAGCTCTCTTTAAAGTAACCGATGTGCAACATTTCGTTGTGTCACTGTGGTGCCAGCTACTACTCAGATTGCTATACGAGAAGCAGTACGATGCGCCGGAATCACACGCCACACACGATGGTCTTCCTATCGGTTGTGCCACGTGGCCGTCCAAAGCTCGCTCTTCTTGCGACGGTACATTTTGTGACCACCGCTGCCAACAATCGTATACAGTGGCTACATTCCTGCTTAGTCTTTCTGTAGTATCGTAGAAGCAACATCCAGCTTCTCGCACCCATATTACACGACATCGTTCAAATCAGTGAGATATAACAACGGCTTTGTCGTCTTAAAGGCATTCTTTACTAACGTCAACTCACCACGTCCATACTCAAAGGTAACTTACGCTCAAGACGTGTATTTAAAGCAAAACCTGGTTTGCCTCATAGTGGCGATGCTTGTGCCACTCTTATGCAGATGGCGCGAAATTTGAATAGACGTCAGGTTTTAGAAGTACAAACGCGCCAGTCTACTTTCGTTTATGTGGAAAACCCCTTCTTGGCGTTGCGATTTTTTCTATCAGCGTATAACGTTGGGAAATGCAGCCTAATGAAGAAGGATAGGAGAACCGTGACCAGGAGAAGGGATGAAGAGAACACCATCTGACAGATTTTGGATAGAGCACAATTCAGTGATTGTAAACATTTGCTTTAAGACTTATGAAACAATGTTGTACACGCAGGAGACACTTGCAGACACAAGAAGCTGCCTTGTAGTTAATTTACAATGAGTACAGAAGCACCAGCAAAAAATAAAGAAAAATATAGAAAAAAATTCCCTTTCCATTTCAGTATTTGGCCAACAATTTAGTCAACGACTAAGGGAAAAAAAATTGTCTGTTGTAGCTACAACATTTTGAAACTACCTATGTGTAGAACAGAACAAGTATAGCACTTTTGAGCATGCCCTTCATCGTTACTACCTTATTTCGCTTCATTCAACACTGAAAAGTTTTCGAGCACTTTGTGATCAATATGTTTCGTTTAGACACTCAGCTTCAGGCACGAATCACTTAGTTTTATGTTCATCTGATATGTCATGTGTAAGTTACAAACCATTATAGATACTTGCGGAAATATTAGTGAGTCGTGCGTGTTTTAGTACCAATACCTGCCGCTCATTAAACACGCCGAGTAGGTTTAACAGCAGGCCCCGGTTGGTCGTGTTATACATGGTAATGCTAATTGTGGAGATACTGACTACCTTATTTGAAGAATTACTTTTTCGTCTGCCTTTATAGTCACGGGTTTCGTCTTCAGAGCGTAACATTCGTGTCAGATAATAGATATTTACTATTCTTTTAATGTTGTAAAACTGTTTCCTACCCACTGTGTGAGCGGGTGGGAAGATGGCTTCGGAAGAGCACGTGGAACTTCCAGCATGGCACCTCGGTGACATGACTTAGTGTGTCACTCCCGTAAGAGAACGGCATCCAATTTGAAATCGTGTCCACTCTTTACAGAGCAAACTAGTAGCAGAAAATTCCCTTCACAATTCACCATTGCAGCTACACTTCCGCATCCAGATCCGGTGAAGCCACAACCAGTGCTTCCACTGCAGCGTAGTAGACGACATCTGAAAGAAGCAGTTTAGTAGATGTCAGATCAGCAGTTTAGTAGATTTCAGATCAACAACCGCGAGAAGTGACGCACCTGCATATCTCCAATGCTGCGTACAATTGCTCTAGTACAAACAGTGAATGGTATCTGTCTTGCAAACGCAAGGAGGGTGTCGTAAGAGTCAGTAGGTTTTTATTTCTGATGATATAATTTGAGCATGCTGAGCTGCCAATGTTTAGTTTACGGCCAAGGATCGAAGCAACATGAAAAAATTAAGTGGTGGTTTTTCTCCGAGGAATTCCTTGTTCGTTGAGCGAGGCTTTACTATAGTGTTTTGGTTTGGGTTCTCACTTGTAATGCAGTTTAGCTTTAATTAGTGATCATCATATTGATCTTAGTCCCTAACATCTGAGCTACACGTTTATGCCCGAGTTATTTTAAGCATACATGTAAAAGGCAAACAGAATATAGAGATTAATGTTGATTGTTTTACGTAAGTTTATTTCCGTATTTATTTGTAGACAGAAATAATCTTTTTTATATCATGTGATTCATTTTAAAGTCTCATGTAACAATCCTGTTATGACAGTGTTTGTGCTCTTTTAAATACTCCTGTGTTAAATTCCCACAATTATTTTCAGGATTACTGAGTCACATTTAAATCCAGAAAGGATCTTACCAGAATTTTGTTGTTGTGACACTGTGGCCAAGTGGTTTTGAAATTTTGCCGTGTGTATGTTTTAAAGTATCAAAATAATGAATAAGATGAACTTCAGTGAAAGCTAAATAAAGTTCCTGTAGTGTAGTCAAAGCTGATGTTGAATGAATCATATTATGAATGAGACACTAAAAGTAACTGACGAGTATTAATATTTTAGCAGAAAAAGAACTGATGATTACAGAAGAGAGTATCAGATTCAGAGTGGCAAGAGCAAGAAACGCTATTCTCTAAACAGAAATATGTTTACCTCGAGACTAAATTTGTTGGTGGTCTTTACTGAAATTATTTGTCTGCATTACAGCCACATACGGAAGTGAAAGATTATCAGTAAACAGTACAGACAAGACGACGAAATAAGTTTTTGATCTGTGATGTTACAGAAGAATGCTGAAGATTAGATGGTTCATCAATGAAGAAATCCTCAGTCAGTTCTGGTTGAAAAATGATATACAGGGTGAGTCACCTAACGTTACCGCTGGATATATTTCGTAAACCACATCAAATACTGACGAACCGATTCCACAGACCGTACGTGAGGAGAGGGGCTAGTGTAATAGTAATAGTGTAATAATTAAACAATTATTGTTTAATACAAACCATACAAAAATTCACGGAAGTATGTTTTTTAACACAAACCTACGTTTTTTTTAAATGGAACCACGTTAGTTTTGTTAGCACATCTGAACATAAAAACAAATACGTAATCAGTGCCGTTTGTTGCATTGTAAAATGTTAATTACATCCGGAGATATTGTAACCTAAAGTTGACGCTTGAAACCTCCGACGTTCAGTTGCGTGTTGTAACAAACACGGGCCACGGTCGGCGAGCAGCATCTGCAGGGACATGTTTACGATGACGACCGTGTTTACGAGTGTGGCTTGTAGTGCACTGTTGTGGTTTCGTCTAGCTGTCGCAGTGTCCGCATGTAGCGCTTGCTGCTATTGTTGTTCTGCATTCGTCTCTGCACGCAGACCAACTGTAGTACACCGTGTTACCAGACGTCTGTGATAGTCAGTATCTGATGTGGTTTACGAAATATACCCAGCGGTAATGTTAGGTGACTCACCCTGTATATCACAACTTTAGCTAAATAAGGGATATGATGAAAGAACACATTCTGCGCCATCAAAGTGTATTTAATTTCTCAACGCATGTAGCTATGGGGTTAAAAATTATGCATAAAAGGTTACCAACGCTCCACTATATTTAGCAGGTTAACATAAATGTTGGCTGCAGTAGTGACACAGTCAGGAAGGGACTAGCACATTTACCACTGCCGTGCGGACCTGCGTCAACACAATCTTCAGAGTGAAGAGTATAACGATCACAAGAAACGCAGTGACAGTGGCAAAATCTATTACGGAAATAAGGTTAGTACACAACGCTGAGTCTCTACAGAGGTCTATCTTTATAGCTAAATCTGTGCAACGTATGGTTTGTACAAAGTGAACGAAAATCTTTTCTCCCCTTTCTGTTAAATTCGAGGATGGTGTTTGCGAAGAAGATTGTCGTTAATGAACATACGATAAATATAACCGACGGTATGAAAGTTCTCAATAAAATGCTCAAATGCGTGTGAAATCTTACGGGACTTAACTGCTAAGGTCATCAGTCCCTAAGCTTACACACTATTTAACCTAAATTATCCTAAGGACAAAAACACACACACACACACACACCCATGCCCGAGGGAAGACTCTAACCTCCGCCAGGACCAGCTGCACAGTCCATGACTGCAGAGCCTTAGACCGCTCGGCTAATCCCGCGCGGACTGAAAGTTCTCAATCTGCTCTACATAATGTGCAGCCATTTACTGGAACCCGTTTGTTTTACGTTCCTTCAATGAATTAAGAATACTGGTGCTTTTTTTTGGGAGGGGGGGAGGAGGTGTAGATCATCAGTCTTCTAACTGGTTTGATGCGGCCCGCCCCGAATTCCTCTCCTGTGTCAACCTCATCATCTCAGAGCAGCACTTACAACTTACATCCTCAGTTATTTGCTGGATGCATTCCAATCCCTGTCTTCCTCTACAGTTTTTGCCCTCTACACCTCCCTCAAGTACCATGGAAGTCATTCCCTGATGCCTTAACAGATCTCCTATCATCCTTGTCAGTGTTTTCCACATATTGCTTTCTTCTCCGATTCAGGGCAGAACCTCCTCATTCCTTACCACCACACCAAATTTTTAAAAATTCCCCTTTATCACCACATCTCAAATGCTTCGAGTCTCTTCTGTTGTGGTTTTCCCACAATCCATGTTTCACTGCCATATAATGCTGTGCTACATACGTACAGTCCTAGAAATGTCTTCCTCAGATTAGGGCATATGTTTGATATTAGTAGAATACTCTTGCGCAAGAATGCCCGTTTTGCCAGTGATAGCCTGCTTTAGAAGTTCTCCTTGCTCCATCCGTCATTGGTCATTTTGCTGCCTAGGTGGCAGAATTTCTTAACTTTATCTAATTCGTTACCATCAATCCTAATGTTAAGTTTCTCGCTGTTCTCATTTCTGCTATTTCTCATTACTTTCGTCTTTCTTCGATTTACTCTCAATCCATACTCTTTACTTAAAAGACTATTTATTCCATTCAGCAGTAATTCTTCTTCACTTTTGCTCAGGATAGCAATGTCATCGGCGAAACGTATCATTGATATCCTTTCTCTTTGAATTTTAATTCAATTCCTGAACCTTTCTTTTATTTCCATCATTGCTTCTTCGTTGTACGAACTGAACAGTAGAGCGGAAAGACTACATCCCTGTCTTACACCCTTTTTAATCCGGTAGTTTCGTTCATGGTCGTCCACTCTTATTATTCCCTCTTGGCTCTTGTACATATTGTATATTACCCGTCTCTACCTACAGCTTATCCCTATTTTTCCCAGAATTTCGAACATCTTGCACCATTCTACACTGTCGAACGCTTTTCCATGTCAACAAACCCTATGAACGTGTCTTGATTTTTTTAGTCTTGCTTCCATTATCAACCGCAACGTCAGAATTGCCTCTATCTTTTCTAAAGCCAAACTGATCATCATCTTGTATTACAATTTTCTTTTGCAGTCTTCTGTACATTGTTCTTGACAGCAACTTGGATGCATGAGCTGTTAAGCTGATTGTGTGATAATTCTCGCAGTTATCAGCTCTTGCAGTCTTCGGAATTTTGTGGATGATATTTTTCGAAAGTGAGATGGTATGTCGCTAGACTCATACATTCTACACACCAATGTGAATAGTCATTTTGGTGTATTTCCCCAATGGTTTTAGAAATTCTGATGGAATGTTTTCTACCCCTTCTGCATTACTTCACCTTAAGTCCTCCGAAGCTCTCTTAAATTTTGATTCTAATACTAGCTCCCCTATCTCGTCTAAATCGACTTTTGTTTCTTTTTCTATCACATTAGACAAATCTTCTCATCTTCCCTCTCATAGAGGCCTAAATGGTCTCTTTCCATCTATTCGCTCTCTCCTCTGTATTTAACAGTGGAATTCCTAGTGCACTGTTAATGTTGCCACCCTTGCTTCATATGTGACCGAAGACTGTTTTGACTTTCGTGAATGCTGAATCAGTCCTTCCGACAGTCAGTTCTTTTTCGATTTCTTCACATTTTTCATGCAACCATTTCGTCTTAGCTTCCCTGCTCTTCCTGTTTATTTAATTCCTCGGCGGCTTCTACACTCCTGGAAATTGAAATAAGAACACCGTTAATTCATTGTCCCAGGAAGGGGAAACTTTATTGACACATTCCTGGGGTCAGATACATCACATGATCACACTGACAGAACCACAGGCACATAGACACAGGCAACAGAGCATGCACAATGTCGGCACTAGTACAGTGTATATCCACCTTTCGCAGCAATGCAGGCTGCTATTCTCCCATGGAGACGACCGTAGAGATGCTGGATGTAGTCCTGTGGAACGGCTTGCCATGCCATTTCCACCTGGCGCCTCAGTTGGACCAGCGTTCGTGCTGGACGTGCAGACCGCGTGAGACGACGCTTCATCCAGTCCCAAACATGCTCAATGGGGGACAGATCCGGAGATCTTGCTGGCCAGGGTAGTTGACTTACACCTTCTAGAGCACGTTGGGTGGCACGGGATACATGCGGACGTGCATTGTCCTGTTGGAACAGCAAGTTCCCTTGCCGGTCTAGGAATGGTAGAACGATGGGTTCGATGACGGTTTGGATGTACCGTGCACTATTCAGTGTCCCCTCGACGATCACCAGTGGTGTACGGCCAGTGTAGGAGATCGCTCCCCACACCATGATGCCGGGTGTTGGCCTTGTGTGCCTCGATCGTATGCAGTCCTGATTGTGGCGCTCACCTGCACGGCGCCAAACACGCATACGACCATCATTGGCACCAAGGCAGAAGCGACTCTCATCGCTGAAGACGACACGTCTCCATTCGTCCCTCCATTCACGCCTGTCGCGACACCACTGGAGGCGGGCTGCACGATGTTGGGGCGTGAGCGGAAGACGGCCTAACGGTGTGCGGGACCGTAGCCCAGCTTCATGGAGACGGTTGCGAATGGTCCTCGCCGATACCCCAGGAGCAACAGTGTCCCTAATTTTCTGGGAAGTGGCGGTGCGGTCCCCTACGGCACTGCGTAGGATCCTACGGTCTTGGCGTGCATCCGTGCATCGCTGCGGTCCGGTCCCAGGTCGACGGGCACGTGCACCTTCCGCCGACCACTGGCGACAACATCGATGTACTGTGGAGACCTCACGCCCCACGTGTTGAGCAATTCGGCGGTACGTCCACCCGGCCTCCCGCATGCCCACTATACGCCCTCGCTCAAAGTCCGTCAACTGCACATACGGTTCACGTCCACGCTGTCGCGGCATGCTACCAGTGTTAAAGACTGCGATGGAGCTCCGTATGCCACGGCAAACTGGCTGACACTGACGGCGGCGGTGCACAAATGCTGCGCAGCTAGCGCCATTCGACGGCCAACACCGCGGTTCCTGGTGTGTCCGCTGTGCCGTGCGTGTGGTCATTGCTTGTACAGCCCTCTCGCAGTGTCCGGAGCAAGTATGGTGGGTCTGACACACCGGTGTCAATGTGTTCTTTTTTCCATTTCCAGGAGTGTATTTCTGTATTCTTCTCTTTCCCTAAACATTTTTCTACTTCCTTCTTTCATCGATGGACCGAAGTATTTTTTGAAGGACATCATCTACACACCAGTGACTGTCATAAGTTTTTATTACACTATTGCAATTTCAGCCTGAGGCCATCATCAAGTGCTGATATCAACGTAATGTAAGCTGACACATTTGCATGTCGTTGTCAGTTTTGTTAAAACAGCATACAAATGTGTCAGCTTACATTAGGTTGACATGGCTTAAAGCCATAATATCAACACTTTATAATAGCCTAAGGCTGAAATTGCAAAATTGCAATAGTGTAACAAAAACTTATGACAGTCACTGGCGTGAAGATGACGTCCTTAAAAAAAAAAATTTATGACTGCCAATCCCAGCTACAAAGAGTTTATGACGCATTTCTTCTGTTACCCATGGTTTCTTCACAGTTAACTTCTTTGTTGCCATGTTTTGCTTTCCAACGTCTATGACTGCCCTTTTTAGAGATATCTATTCCTCTTCAACTGTACTGCCTGCTGAGCTACTCCTTATAACAATATCTATAACTGTAGAGAACTTGAAGATATCCCTCCATTTCTTAGTACTTCCATATCCCTCTTCTTCCGGAATTGATTCTTCCTGACTTATCTCCTGATCCTCAGCCTACTCTTCATCAATACTACATCGTGATCGGAGTCTATATTTGCTGCTGTGTACGCCTTACAATCCCGTATCTAATTTCAGAATCTCTGTCGGACCATGATGTAATCTAACTGAAATCTTCCCGTATCACCCTGTCTTTGCCAAATATATCTCCTCCTCTTGTGATTCTTGAACAGAGTATTCCTATTAATAGCAGAAATTTATTATAGAACTCAATTATTATTTCTCCTGTCTCATTCCTTGTCCCAAGCCCAAATTCTTCTGTAACCTTTTCTTCTATTCCTTTCGGTGCAACTATTTTTTCGTCCCCCAAGATTATTACATTTTCATTTCCCTTTATGTACTGTATGACCTTTTCAATATACTCATATACTTTCACTGTCTCTTCATCTTCACATTGCGACGTCGGTCTGTATACCTGAATTATCGTTGTCAGTGTTGGTTTGCTGTCAACTCTGACAAGAACAACCCTATCACTGAACTGTTCACTTCAACACACTCTTTTCCCTATATTTCTATTCATAACGAATCCTACTCCCGTTATACCATGTGCTGCTGCTATACTTATCTCATCAGAAACCCCTTTCTTCTTTTAGGAACATGGTTCTGAGAGTACTATTGCATTTTTACCTGCTATATAGTCAACGGAGGACACAGGTGCTCATTATCGTCTTGGTAGACTGAAATTATTGTCACAGCTATAAAATACACGAAGGGACAACGGAAAGCAGAAACAGAATGTGTGACGTCTCATTTATGTACTTCGTCGCTACTGTATTTCTCAGCCCTAAGGGACAAGACATACACTGAATAATACCGAATACAGACTGGTCTGCAGATGTTATAGTTATAAGCCTTTCGAAATTGTTGTTCACACCACTGCTGCTTATCACACGCCAGTAAAGGCTAATTAATTATTCTATAAGACCAGAAAAAGACATATCACGAAGGAATTATCCGAAAGTGGTGGAAATCGGTAGATGTTGTACATGTACAGAAAAACGAAAGATTACAGTATCAGAGAATCTGGATGATTTATTGAAGAGAAGATCTTCACAAATGGAACAAGTCAATAACGTGTTGGTCCACTTTTGGCCCTTATACTAGAAGTTATTTGGCTTGTCATTGCTTGACAGAGGTTTTGGATATCCTCCTGAGGGACATCATGCCAAATTCTGTCCAACTGGCGACTCAGATCGTCAAAATACTGAGCTGGTTAAACGACCCTGCCCATAATGCTCCAAAAGTTCTCAATTGAATGGGGAGAGGGGATGGGCACATGGTATCCAGCAACCTTGCTAGCCAACGTGCGGTTTGGAAAGCACGAAGACAAGCAGAAGAAACCCTCGTCGTGAGCGGGGCGGGTGTTATCTTTCAGAAATGTGAACCAAGGATAGCATTCCATGAAGGACACGGGGCCTAGAATATCCTCACCGTACAACTGCCCAATAAGGGTGCCGCAAATGACTGCCAAAGAGATCCTACTATGAAAAGAAATGACACCCCAGACCAACGCTCCCGGTTGTCGGGCCATATTGTTGGTGAAAGTCAAGTTGGCTTCCATTGCTGTCTGGGGCGTCTTCAGACACGTCTTCGATGGTCATTTGTGCTCAGTTAGAAGCAGGACTCGTCACTGAAGTCAATTATACTCCATTCAATGAGATTTCTGGCCGAATGTGCCCGAAACTACCGCATACTGGCCTGTTAGTGTACAGAGGTCAATGACAGTCAGTGCAAAGGGTGCCGTCAGCTCAGCTCCCTTTCTGCGAACCGCCTTTAATAGCTCTTGTGTTCACTGAAGCATCAGTTGCATGTCGGATAGGTGATAATGATGAATCCAGGGTTCTGAATACCACTCTGACGATTGCTCGGTCCGCACTTTCTGTGGTCTCTCTATGTCTACCACTCCATTCTCGATGCTGTGTTCGGCTGTAGTTCCCTCATTCCTGCCAACAGTATCGAATAGAGGCATTACTCTTATTCACGCTTCGAGCGATGTGCCGACCGGCCTCTTTAAGGCCCAACTAATGTACTCTCTCAGGTGCTGTCTGTGAGGCATATTTACTGTCGTACTGAGTAAAACGGAATGAAATTCACAACGATTTTATAGCCTGGTATTGACATGTCCCATGTTTGCCATCCTTGCCAGCTGTGCGGTGAAATTGTGCTGCGTTACACATTCATCCATTTGCCACCAAAGCTTACAGTTTTGCAATTTCCATCAATATCCTTATGAATATCAGTCTGGAAGCAGTTTCGCATAGGTCCCTCATAATACGTCGTCATTTTGTCCTATTACAGAAAACTTATAACCTTAAGATCAATTAAAAGGAGCTATGCAGTATAGGTCCTGGGATTATTATATGTTGCATCTTTTGCACTATAGCACTCGAAAGACTAACATCAAACCTTCTCTGAACTAATACAGTCAATTACCGCACAACGCTTCGGTGTTATCAATATAAAGTTACTACAAGTGTATACCAGTCTCGCTCTTGTCTTGTACGAAAAATATCTAAACCAGGATCTTTACTTCACCTAGTCATATATTCTGCGTCTTCCGATATCTTCTACTCAGAAGCTTAATTATTGCTATACCTAGGTTTCAGTTAAGGAAAGAGGTCAATTTTAGGGTATGGTCTTTCCTTTGTTAGTGAATATGTATCAATACTCCAACGATATTACTCGAGTTCGGAAAACTTGTTCTATATCTGCTAGATAATTTCACTTAGTAATTCTTAAGGTGATTTGTCTGCATTTAAGGTGTTTTCCTTCAGCAAGATTTTCACCAAATATCTCATCCTGTAATTGCTTTTCCTTGTATCGGGTTTAATTACTCCTCATATAACCCTCTGACCAGTATAATCAATAAACAGGGCGAGTCACTAACTATTGCCACCAAGAATGACTCCGAAGTTATGACAGGGACTGAAAAGCTCGTGGGACAAAAGTTGCATGGGTCAACGGGGGTCATAATGTGACGTTGGTTTTTTGTTTCTAGGTGGGGTCGCTTCAGAGATATGAAGGTCAACTTTGCTTTTTTAAATGGGATGCTATAGTTTGGTACTTATTTTCTGATAGCGGCTGTCGAGATGAATCCAATGATGTCTAAGGTCTTTGAAGGTCAACGAAGGTCACAAAGGTGGCATGATGTCCATTTACAGAAGGTGTTCGAAGTGATGACCATTAGTATCAATGCGATGCTGCAATCTTCTTATCATGAATTGAGTGGTCCTCTTTATTACATCGGCCCTTATCGAAGCACATGCTCTGACAATTCTCTCTCGCATATCTTCAGGTCTATTTGGAACGTCTTTATAGACAATGTCGTTTACGAGTCCACACAAGAAAAAATCCAGCTGCGTCAAGACTGGCGAACGAGCTGGCCACGACCCATCTCCTCTCAGCCCAATCCAAAAATTTGGGAATTGTCTGTGCAACTCATTTCTAGTCATCAGCGAAAAATGTGCCTGTCACCCATCGTGTTGATACCACATTCTGTTACTTGTTCCTAAAGGTATTTCTTCCAATAACAGACTTAATGTTGCTTGCAGGAATGTGCTGTACCTCCTACCATTAAGATTTCCTTTGATGAAATACGCACAACACTACTCTGGTCAGATTCGCTTTCGATTTGACGCGAACTAACACAAGGATCTTGAACCACAGTGGCAAGAGTACGAATTCCCGTTTTCTCGATAGTAACTTTCCTTTGCCTGATAAGTTTCCGATGCGTTAAAGATCCAGTTGTTCTCAATTTAGCATACACATATTTCAATGTACGACATATAGGATTAAGTATGTTGGTGATATCTTTCAGGGTATAAGTCTCTAGCTCTCACTGAATTTCGTTGGCATTCTCCGTAAATAAGAAGCATATCGACTTGTTCTTCGAAGGAATACATCACTCACATTCGCCTGATTCGATGATACTAGTCTCACCGTTCCTACTAGTGTTGTATTGCGAAAGCATCGAATGTTGTTTACATGTCAATGGCACGTTAGAAAGATATGCCGTATTCGGCGAATGTTTACTATTTGTACGATATACGAAAGAGAATTGTCAGAGCATGCTCTTCTGCCGAAGTGATAAGGAATGCCACTCACTCTATGATAAGAAGATTGCAACACTGCACTGGTACCAATGATCATCACTTCGAACACCTTCTGCAAATGGACGTTCATGCAACCTTCGTTGACCTTACTTACTGCTACACACCGTTGGATTCGTTTAGATAGCCGCTACCAGAAAATAAGTACCGAACTATAGCATCCAAAAAAAAAAGAAAAAAAATTGACCTTCATATATCTGAAGCGACCCCACCTAGCGACAAAACACCAACGTCATATTATAGCCCCCATTGTCCCATGCAACATTTGTCTCACAAATGTTTCAGCTACTGTCATACTTTCTGAGTTATTCTTGGTGGCAGTAGTTGGTGACTCACCCTGTAAATGCTTCTCGCAGTTAAATAACTACTTTGGCTTCCTTATGACTTCATAGTGAAGCTAGTTACCTTTTTAGTTTATTTTATTTAATGATGAAATATCAAATCTTCTTGGGGCTGTTTTTATGGAGAAAGAATACTCTTTTTTCACTCCTTTTATTCTCTAACTGTCTTTGAGTACCGCAGTGTTCCCAGAATGAACCTGCTTTTGGCCTGCTTTTCGCCTATTTATTATAGATAGAGACTAATCACTTCCACTTAAGACCCTGGTGTCTCACTACACGTAAGTGTCACAAATTGACTGATCGACTGATCATAATAACCCGAAGCAGCTTGTTCGTAAAGTAGAAAATAATTATTTCCTTGCTTCTTACAGTTCAAAAACGTCAACTCGCAACTGGGGTAACTAATACTGATTCTATGTTGGTTCGATACCTCTTCCTTTTTACAAAAATTCGAATTATTTGGAAGACATTAACAGTAGCATTCATTGTACCATCAGAATACATTTGTGTCTATTTCAGCGCTCAAATGCATATAGCACCACAATTACAAAACTAAAAACGGAGACAAAGAAAATACTCTGTTCTCTATGAACACGGAGCTACTTTTGGATAGCTAATTTCCCATCTATATATCTCCAAATCAGTTCGGCACATATTTTTCTCGTGATGAACTAATAATCATTATTTTTCCGCAACATAGAACTCTTTCACCCAGATTAAGTAATTTAGAAATAAATGAAGTTTTGCCTCTTGTTTCCAGAACTAAATCGGACATACGTTAATTTCAACTGAACTGATGAACTTTACAAAATGTACTAAAAGTAATTTTTTGACAATGCTTGGATTTTGTAATGGCCGTCCCTTGACTTCATAGCGGCTATCTCCGACTGAGTAGGCATTCAATAGCACCCTAGGCAAGTGTTCCAGATGCATGTATTTTTGGTCAGTTCTGATATGCTGGGAGCTCTTTCTTTGCCCGTAAACATCTGAAAATTATAATAAAATTTATTTAGCGTATGGCAAGTACAAATCACGTTTATAGAGAAATAAGCTGCAGCAATAACTTTATAACTTTGGCACTAAAAAACAAGACATAAAGAATTAAATGCAGTTATGTCATGAACAACATATATATAATTACTAATTAACATTTAGGTTTTTAATATATTGAACTGCACTACGAGTCGCATACAGGAAGTCCGTTGTTTGACCTGAGTAGGCTCTCAGAGGGCACTCTGCAATGATGTGCCGGATCGTCTGATTCTCAGCGCCGCAGTCGCACTTTGGGAATGGTGCTCTTCTCCATTTGTGTAGAGAGTCCTTACCCTGTTGAGGATGGTCCAGGTTTTACGTGGTAAGCCAAAGCCTGGAGGTCTGTTCGACGGTTTCAGTAAGGTGTTTACCTGTGGTGATGCTGATTCTTCCCATTCCACTTTCCAGCGTTCTTCAAGACAGAAACCATTTTCCTCCAGATCTTTGGCCGTTATAAGAGGTGGATGCCTAGAGCGCAATCTATCTCTGTCAATGCCATTGCTCAAAGCGTTAATCGGAAGTTGCGGGTTGTCTTGTATTTTTTTAAATTCTCTGAGAAGCGCATGTTCTCTTCGTAAGTGAGGTGGCGGTATGTGGCTCAGTACAGGTAGCCAGTGAATGGGGGTTGATTTTATTGTACCTGAAATAATCCTCATAGTTTGGTTCAGTACTGTGTCCACCATTTTTGTGTGAGCGCTCTTTAGCCAAACAGGGGAACAGTACTCTGCCGCAGAGTAGACAAGTCCCAAAGCAGAGCATCGCAAGGTGGAGGCGGAGGAGCCCCAGCTGGTACAACATAGTTTCTGAATGATATTGTTCCTAGTACGGATTTTTGCAGCAGTGTTGATGAGGTGTTATTTGTAGCTCAGGGTTCTATCTAATGTCACTCCCAGGTATTTTGGATTTTTATTATTAGGCAGAATATTGTTATCAAAATATATCTTAAGGCGTCAGTTAGCCAATTTATTATTCAGGTGGAAACACATAGCCTCAGTTTTAGTTGGACTAGGTTGTAGTCTCCATTCACGAAAGTACGTTCCCAGCAAGGACAAGTCGCTTGTCAGGACAGTCTCAGTATGCTCCATATCTCGATGTTGTGTAGCTATGGCCCAGTCATCTGCATATCCAAACTTTTCACATTTAGTATTAGGCATATCGGCTATGTACATGCTGAAAATTAGCGGTGCCAGGACTGATCCTTGGGGCAAGCCATTAGTGAGCTTCATTGTTATGCTCCTATAATTTCCAAGTATCACCTGGAATGGTCTGTTGCAGAGCATCTCGTTGGTAAGGTTA
Source organism: Schistocerca cancellata (assembly GCF_023864275.1). Classification (NCBI taxonomy): domain Eukaryota; kingdom Metazoa; phylum Arthropoda; class Insecta; order Orthoptera; family Acrididae; genus Schistocerca; species Schistocerca cancellata. Next base: position 267,625,902 of record NC_064631.1, on the reverse strand, counting down.
GCCATTTTCAAACATGGCAAGATGCGGAGTAGTTTGTAAATCAGGCCTTGCCTCCATACAGTATCATAAGCCGCTGTGAGGTCTTTAAATACCACGGATGTTCTTTCTTGTCTTTGGAAGCTTGCCTCGATGTAGGAAGTTAGTGAGAGGACTTGATCTGTGCAGCTCCTGTTTGGCCGGAAGCCTGCTTGTTCCACAGGTATACACTTTAGGATATCTGGACTTATTCTGTTGCATATAAGTCTCTCCAGTAGTTTGTAGATCATGCTAAGAAGGGCAGTTGGGCGGGAGCTGTTTGGTTGGTCATTCGGTTTACCTGGTTTCAGTATCGCTATGATTTTTGCTTTCTTAAGGGTATTTGGTATTCTTCCAGTTTCCATCATGCTGGAGAAGACCTGTGCAAGCCATAATTTTGCAAATTTACCGCAGTGAATCAGAAACTCTGGATGAATTCCATCAAAACCTGGGGCATTCCGTGGCTTGATGTCTCTCAGAGCCAGTGTTATCTCTTCGATTGAGAAGGACTGCGTGTGTAGAGAATTGTTTCCTACTAAAGATTTCAACTTTTTAAGTTTATAATAAAAATGTCACATTAATTCGAAAAACAAAAAATTTTTCAATGGTATTCAGACTAAGAGTTTTTAATCTCAAGCCGCGCGTGGTAGCCGCTCGGTCTGAGGCGCCTTGTCACGGTTAGCGCAGCTCCCCCCGTCGGAGGTTCAAGTCCTTCCTCGGGCATGGGAGTGTGTGTTGCCCTTAGGTAAGTTAGTTTAAGTTATAGTAAGTAGTGTGTAAGCATATGGACCGATGACCTCAGCAGTTTGGTCCCACGGGAACTTACCACAAATTTCAAATTTTTAATCTTAAGGTGGGGCGACACATTTCTTTCCTGACAAAATGCAAAGAATCAGTCTGGTTCAGTTATAATCTCACAAGATCGTTAACAATACGCTGTCAGAGGTGATGTGTGACTTAAAGTCATACTATAACTTATTTTATTGTGAGAGTACAGCGATATTACAGAAATGAAAGTAGATCGCTGCTGCAATCGCAAGATGCTATATTTACTTATGTACTCTTCAGATTTTCAACTTGCTCATTTTCTACTTGTTCACTTTCATATTGAAACTATTAGATGAACTAGTTTCTAGAATTTCCTGATACCCTTAGTTACCTACACCGATGCCAGCTATTCGTACCCCTTTTTCGATGCAGCCTCCTTGCCGTCCTAGTGATGCGGTCTGCCTAAAGAACAGGCGTTATCAATGTAGCGTACGAGACGCGCTCTCAAATACACCGACGAAAAAAAATCGCAACACCAAAAAATATTTGATGTAGAGTAATTAAATTTCGAGAGTACATTTGTATAGGTAATATGTTTAAGCGGTTAACTTGCAAGATCACGAGTTAATGTAAGACTGAGATATGCCACTGCAAATGTGAAATACTCGTACATTAATAACCGGTAAACATTACCAAAATGTTGAATGCAAGCACTCATACGTGCATGCATTGTGTTGTACAGGTGCCGGATGTGAGTTTGTGGGAAGGAGTGCCATGCCTGTTGCACTTGTTTGGTCACAACAGGGGCGGTTAATCCTGGTTGCGGATGACGCTGGAGTTGTCGTCCGATTATATCCCATATGCGCTCAATTGGTGACAGTTCTGGTGATCGAGCAAGCCAAGGAAGCATGTCGACCCTCTTTGAGACATGTTGGGTCACAACTGAGGTATGTGGGCTAGCGTTATCCTGTTAGGAAAAGATACCTGGAATAGTGTTATTGAATAGCTGCACAACAGGTCGAATCACCAAACTGATGCACAAATTTTCGGTTAGGGTGTGTGGGATAACTACGAGATTTCTCCTGCTGTCGTATGAAATCGTATCCCAGACCATAGCTCCAGGTTACGTCCACTGTATTTAGCACGCAGACAGGCCTTAACGGGCGACCATATAACTAACACATGGCCATTACTGGCATCGAGACAGAACCACCTGTCATCAGACACCGCAACAGACTTCACCCTGTTCTCCAGTGAGCTCTCGCTTGACAACAATGAAATCGCAAATGGCGGTGGTTTGAAGCCAGTGGCATGCACGCAACAGGGCGTCTGGCTCGGAGCTGTCGTCGAGATATACTATTGTAACAGTTCTTTGTGTCACTGTGCTGCCAACTGCTGCTTAAATTGCTGCTGAAGATGCAATACGATGCGCCAGAGTCTTACACCGAACACGATAGTCTCCAAACTCAGTACTACCATGCGGCCGTCTGAAGCCCGTTCTTGTTGCAAACGTACATTTCCGTAACCACCACAGACAGAAATCATGTCAGGGGCTATAATTCTGCCAAATCTTTCTGCAGTATCGAGGAAGGATCATCCCGCTTCTCGTAGCCCTATTACACGACCTCGTTCAAAATCAGTGGAGTGTTGATAATGGCGTCTTTGTCGCCCTGAAGGCATTCTTTATTAACATCAGCTCACCACGTCCACCGTCAAAGGTAAGAAACGCTATCGACCGTAGTAGCGTGTTTTTAAAGCAGACCTGAGTTTCATTCTCATAGAGGTGCTACTAACGGCAGTCTTTTGAGACTGGTGCGAGGTTTAAATAGACATCATCTTTCAGATGTATACGTGTGACTGCCAACTTCCGTTTATATCGCGAATTCCCTCTTTGTATTGTAATGTTATTTCCGTCCGTGTATTTATGAAGCCTGTCTAAGCTTTGTCGCCAGTTTTCATATATTCAGGCATTCACTGTAGTGAGACATTACATTCTATTTCTCCGAAGATATCAGTGTGAAGTTCCCTGTTGAAAATCATTTTTAATACTACTGTCCTGTATATATACACTCAAATATTCATGTACTGTGATGTAACGTGTTCGGTGTACTTGTGGAGACTAATATAACTAGCGTGACGAACACAGTTTACGGTGATGTGTTACAGATTTGAATACTGTAAAAGAATTCAAGGTATTTTAAAAGCTTAATACGATTTCAGAAGACTATAGCTTCGATATGAAGGCTAAAACATGGGGCGAATTCTTAACTACGCGTAAGACTATAAAATCTTTATTTCCAAAAGAACGATCTGATTTTAAAAGGCTGTAGCTTTTACATGCATGATTGTACAAGCTTGGGGTATTTTACATAATTATGTTGAGGATCAAAGATTTCATTAACCTGTAATAAATTTTCAGTTAGCATCCTCCGAACATCATAAAACTCGTGTAGTACTTTTGTGATCGTTAGTGGATTACTGCATTCACTTTTGTTGCTGACCAAATGGTTGAAATGCCTCTGAGCACTATGGGACTTAAACATATGAGGTCATCAGTCCCCTAGAACTCAGAACTACTAAAACCTATCTAACCTAAGGACATTACACACATCAATGCCCGAGGCAGGATTCGAACCTGCGACCGTAGAGGTCGCGCGGTTCCAGACTGAAGGGCCTAGAACCGCTCGGCCACACCGGCTGGCCTTTTGTTGCTGTGTGCCGTGGCCATCTACCTGTAATTTTTGAGTAGGAGAGGCGCAAGGACGAAGCCTGTCACAAACCACCACAAAAAAAGACATGCATACCTTGAAATTAGGGCTCTAGGAAGTCAATGGTGGAGTATGAGATCTGTACGCCCTTATGGCTGATTCTTCGTTGATACAACATGGTTAAGAGATGCTCTTATAAGCAGGTGTTGGTGCGGTCGTGGACAAGTCCATCAAAAAACGAATTTGTAGGCGTGTTCTCGCTATTGCGGGAAAAGCCAGATCCCCAACATATAAAGGTACATGATTCCTTTAGAGCCACATTACCCGCAAGACAGAACAGGATGCAAGTGTTTTATCGGGAAACGGCACATGAAGGACACGCGAACCATTTGAGAGCCTCTCTTGCTGCACGATGGTAAGAGAATGCTGTGCTGCCCTTATCCTTGCGTTGCGGTGGTTCATTTCTTCCAGTTATATGGAACGTATCCTCATCACCGTGCACTAAATGTGAAAGGTAATTGCTACCATATTTATTTGCATAGGTAATTAATCCACGAAATCTCTACAGATATTTGTTTATGTCATAAAGGGCTTGTACCAGCCGAACTCTGTGTGGTTTGAATCAAAAACATTGCTGTAAAACTTTTCCAGACATACACAGAAGGAATGGCCGAGTCTTACCTGAAACGTCAAGTAGGCTTCCGTGGATTAAAAGCAAACCTCTGTATCACTTGTTCTGCGCCTTGAAGAAGCACGGGAGAGTATGCTGTAGATTTTATCTTCAAAATAAAAGCCAGTGCCTTCAAACCACTGATGCTATTGTCGAACACTGAGCTGTAATATGTGCAGCACCGCACTCTCCATGGAAATTACGTCCGTGTAGTTGTAAATGAATTCTATCAGTTGAAACGGAGAAGGGAATCGCCGTTTATTACTGTATTATTGTCGTCTTTGTGTGATGCCCACTGGGTAATGAACAAGCGATGATAGAGCGAAGGAGCCAGCTGCACCAGGAGACACCTGGCGGCTACCACGCCAACCATTAGCTTGAAACTGGCGTCTAAGTAATCTTTCAGTTTCGATGCGTAAAATGAAATTTACCACAGGCTTCCATCTTCGTTCACGTAGCGTGCATTTAAAGCAAACTTGATTTACACCCTCACAGTGACACTATTTGCGCCACTCTTAGGTGACTGGTGCGAAACAGATATTATCTTTCAGACGTAGAAACACGCCTACCAACTTTTATTTATGTCGCACAACTCCTCGAGACTTTTGCTGTCAGTTTATAACCACGCTGTATTTTGGATTGATAAACCGTTTTAGCAGTTTCTGTCGTAGGTGGAACAGAATCTAACTGCAGAGAAAAACGGAGCAAGTATTTGAAGTTTCATCCAAACGCTTCATTAGTTCAGTACATAAACTAGAATGAAATGAATAGGGTTCACGATGTTAGGCAAGAAGAAAGCTTTTCAAGGTATGAAGAAATGATAGGTGTCATGAGATATAGTCTTTCATAAAAATGTTTAGTTTTGCAGAAACGGAAATAAGAAAAGGAAGTTGTAACAATTTTTGAAAAATGATAAAGGAGATAGTTTTTTTTACAAGAAAAATAGCAGACAAAATATAGGAACCTAAATCTATCAGTATACAGAGTGTTCAATAAAATTATTAGCAGATATATAGAGAAAAAGAAACAGACGTTGGACATTAATAAAGCAAAGAAGATACTGCCTCTAGATGTGTGTATTGGACACTGGACCAGTTGATAATCCTGGGAAAAAAATTGAATGGAGCAATGAGAATCATTTGCCTTTTAGCCAGGAAATTTTGGAGAGCTTTCGGTTTGTACACATCAAAATCTGTAGTAACAGCCCTTATAAGTACAGCATTGACTCAAACAGTGGTAGAATGTCGTCGCATATTCAGATAATGGTTAGAGATCACCACTTTCCGAAATTCAGAACTGAAAAGTTGTCTGGCAAGGAACTTCTTTATTACCAAAAATTATCCTCAGTAGCTGTAAAAGAAGTTTTCATAATCTGTGAGTGTGAATGTGTGGTGTTGGAGTATATGTATGGTGCGCCACCTTTTCTTTGTACTGCTGTTGTTTAGTTCAGCTAGACACCGTATTGAAGAACGTAACAGAGAAGTTTGTATGTAGGCGGAGTAATAAACTACCTCAAGTTATAAAGTATAATAAACACACCACAAGGGAAACTCTGCAAATAGATAATTAAATCATAAAATCATTACAAGGACTAATTATTGATGAAGGTGGAGAGGACGAGATGCTAGGCTGAATGCAGGGTTGGACTTGTGTCTTAAATATTTTTATAGGATTAAAAGCATTGATAACAGAGAAAGACGCAATGGAAGTTGTTTAGATGGCGTGAGGAAAGTTTCAGAAGCATAATGGACGCGTACCTCTGAGTATCCTAACGCACGTGAAACCCAAGGGGAGGCCAACACGCAGCAGCCGTGGGTCAGATGCTTGACGATGATGACACAATTTGCAACACAGATTGACTACTCTCCCTACTACTGACTTATTTGCTGTTGATTATTATTGCCTGCCTATTTTTCGACTTTGAACAAACATCAAAATCTCACCGTTCAGTGTCAGTGAAATAACAGTTTATAACACACGGGAATACTGTGCTTCCACAGGCAGACCTCCTGTACCAACTCACGCTTAACAATGTTTTTTTTTTTTATTTTGAGTCATCAGTCTTCTGGCTGGTTTGATGCTGCCCGCCAAGAATTCCTCTCCTGCGCTAATCTCTTCATCTCAGAGTAACGCTTGCGTTACACATCCTCAGTTATTTGTTGTATATAAGCAAATCACTGTCTTTCCCCACAGATTTTACCCTCTAAAGTTCTAGTACTGCTGACATTATTCCCAGATGCATTAATACATTTCCTATCATTCTGTCCCTTCGTCTTGCCAGTGTTTCCATGTATTCCTTTCATCACCTATTTTGAGGAGAACCTTTTCAATCCTTACCATTGCACCCGATTTTCAACATTCGTCTGCAGCACCACATCTCAAACGCTTCGATTTTCCATTCTCTTCTAGTTCCGGTTACCACACTTCCCATAATTCACTAACGCACGATGTGCTTCACGCGTACACTCTCAGAAGGCCAATTTTTGATACCAGTAGGCTTTTGATGGCCAGGGATGTTGTATTTGACCATGCCAGTCTCTTTTATATGTCCTCCTTGCGTCTTCTGTCATGGATAATTTTGCTTCCAACGTAGCAGAATTCTTTAACTTCTTCTACTTCGCGATACCCAATTTCGATGTAAAATTTCTTGCTATTCTCAGTTGCGCTACTTCTTGTTACTTTCACCTTTCTGCGATTTACTCTCCGTCCATAACCTGTGCTAAGTAAACTGTTCCAATAGATCTTGTAATTCTTCTTCACGATCACAGAGGATAGCAACGTTATGAGCGAATCATATTACTGATATCTTGTCGTTCCGAATTTTAAATGCATTCTCCAACCTTTCTTTTATTTTTGTCATCGCTTCTTCGATGTACAGATTGAATAGTAGGACGGAAAGCCTACATCTCTTCTTACACCCTTTTCAATCCTATCGCTTCGTTCGTTGTCTGCCAGTCTCACTCCTCTTGGTTCGACCACGTATTTTATATTACTCACCTTTTCCTACAGCTTACTGCTATTTTTCTCAGAACTTCGAATACCTTGCACCATTTTACATTGTGGAATGCTTTTCCTAGGTGTCTCGATTTTCCTCCCGTCTTGCTTCTGTCACTAAGTGCAACATGAGAATGTCCTCTCTGATGCCTTTTTCATTTCTAAAGCCGAACTGATAATTATCTAACTAATCCTTTATTATCTTTTCGACTCTTTCTAGACATTATTCTTGTAAGGAGATTGGATGCATGAACTGTTAAATTGATTCAGCGATAATTTGCGCACATATCTGTCCTTGCAGTCTTCCGAATTTTGTGGATAATATATTTCCGGAAGTCTGCAGGTACGTTGCCAATCTCATAAATTCGACAAACCAACTTGAATAGTCTTTTGGTTACCACTTCCTGAAATGATTTTAAAAATTTCGATAGGCTGTTGTCTACCCCTTCTGCCTTATTTCATTTTCCAGCGCTCTTTCAAACTCAGATTCTAATACTGAATCTCCTTTGTCGTCCCTACAGACTACGATTTCTTCTTCTACTACATCATCAGACTCGTCCTCCCCTCCTCCACACGAGAAAGATATTATGTGTTCTCTACCCACCTATGTGCCCTCTCCTCTGGGATTAACAGTGGAAATTCCATTGCTCTGTTAAGGATACGACCCTTGCTTTCAAAGTACACTACTGACCATTAAAATTGTTACATCAAGAAGAAATGCAGGTGATAAACGGGTATTCATTGGACAAATATATTATACTAGATCTGACATGTGATTACATTTTCACGCAATTTGGCTGCATAGATCCTGAGAAATCAGTACCCAGAACAACCATCCCTGGCCGTAATAACGGCCTTGATACGCCTGGGCATTGAGCCAAACTGAGCTTGGATGGCGTATACAGGTACAGCTGCCCATGCAGCTTCAACACGATACCACAGTTCATCAAGAGTAGTGACTGGCGTATTGTGACGAGCCAGTTGCTCGGCCACCGTAGACTGCAACTTGCGGTCGTGCATTATCCTGCTGAAACGTAGCGTTTCGCAGGGATTGAATGAAGGGTAGAGCCACGGGTCGTAACACATCTGAAATGTAATGTCTACTGTTCAAAGTGCCGTCAATGCGAACAAGAGGTGATCGAGACGGGTAACCAATGGCAGCCCATACCATCACGCCGGGTGATACGCCAATATAGCGATGACGAATACACGATTTCAATGTGCGTTCACCGCGATGTCGCCAAACACGAATGTGACCATCATGATGCTGTAAACAGAACCTGGATTCATCCGAAAAAATTATGTTTTGCCATTCGTGCACCCAGGTTTGTCGTTGAGTACACCATCGCAGGCGCTCCTGTCTGTGATGCAGCGTCAAGGATAACCGCAACCATGGTCTCCAAGCTGATAGTCCATGCTGCTGCAAAGGTCGTCGAACTGTTCATGCAGATGATTGATGTCTTGCAACAGTCCCAATCTGTTGACTCAGGGATCGAGACGCGGCTGCACGATCCGTTACAGCCATGCGGATAAGATGCCTGTCATCTCGACTGATAGTGATACGAGGCCGTTGGTATCCAGCACGGCGTTCCGTATTACCCTCTGAACCCATCGACTCCATATTCTGCTAACAGTCATTGGATCTCGACCAACGCGAGCAGCAATGTCGCGATACGATTAACCGCAATCGCGATAGGCTACAATCCGACCTTTATCAAAGTCGGAACGTGATGGTTCGCATTTCTCCTCCTTACACGAGGCATCACAGCATCGTTTCACCAGGCAACGCCGGTCAACTGCTCTTTGTGTATGAGAAGTCAGTTGGAAACTTTCATCATGTCAGCACGTTGTAGGTGTCGCCACCTTCGTCAACCTTTTGTGAATGCTCTGAAAAGCTAATCATTTGCATAGCACAGCATCGTCTTCCTGTCGGTTAAATGTCGCGTCTGTCGCACGTCATCTTCGTGGTGTAGCAATTTTAATGGCCAGTAGTGTATTTTTTGACGTTTGCTTTCTCTGAATCAGTGCTCCCGATGATCATTTCTATTTCCACGTCTTTCCTACAGACTTTTCACCTTGGCTGCCGGGCAATTGCTGTTTGTTTCATTCATATGGGATTCACATTGCTGTATTCCTGTCTTTCCCTGAACATATTTGTACTTTCTTTCTTCGCCGATCATTTTTAGTATCCCACCAGTTATTCTAAGTTCCTTGTACCTGTATTTGCCTGTTCAACATCTGTAATTGCCGTTTTTAGAAAAGTCCACTCGTCTTCTGCCTACTCTAGTTTTCGTTATTGTAGTACCCACATCCTTAATGAACTTTAAACGCATCTCGTCAGTTTTTCGATATTTCAGTATCACACTTCCTTCCACATTGATTCTTTCGGACGATTCTCTTGCAAGTAGACTCTACATCATTACTAAATTGTTATCTGAGTCTATACATGCACTTGGGTACGCCTTACGACCAAATATCTAAATTTGGAATCTCCATCTGAACATGATGTAATCCAGGTGGAATCTCCTGGTGTCTCCCGGCCTTTTCCATGTGTATCTCCTTCATTTATTCGTTATCACCATCCGAAATTTATTGCAGAACTAATTAGCATTTCTCTTCTCTCGTTCCTACTGCCAATCTCGTATTCTCCCACATGCCTCTCTTCTATTCTTCCACCTACAACCGCGTTCCAATCCTCAATGACTGTTAGATTATCATCTTCCTTTAATACTGAATTATCCATTCACTATCCTCATGTACTTTTTCTACCTCTTAATCTCCTGATTATGATGTTGGCCTGCTTCTGATTTGACATGTCGGTGTTGCTTTGCTGTCGAGTCTGTTGAAAACAACCATATTACTGGACTGATCACAGCAGCTCACTCTGTTCTACCTTTCTATTCATAACGATTCCTACCCTTGTTGTACCATTTTCTGCTGTTTTGTAATTTATGATACATGAATTTACTGCACTGCCACTGAAGTGCTCGATTTTACTGCACGACTATTTGCTACCCTTGAGGTCGTAAAATAACTTGCAGTAATTTTCTTCTGTAATATATCGTTACTGGCACACATGTGATCATTTCTGCCTCTGATTCAGGGTTAAGGGTCGAAAAATAGTTGTGCAGTAATAATCTTCTATAGTATATCTTTACTGCACACATATAATCATTTCTGTCTTTGTTTCAGCAGTCAGTGGGGATAGATAAACTGTAGCAGAGATTCTAAAATCAGAGCAATGTTTGAGCCAACCGAAGATCAGATGAACATCAGTTTTTGTGAACAAAGATCATTTATAAAACACCAACTTTATGAGGTTTATGATGCTCCTCGATGATACACTGTTCGTCCAAAACGTTCTCGGACTGATACGGTGTATAAGCGACATTAGCGCAGTAACAACGATGATCGTGGAAAAATTTTCGAGGTTTTAGCCACATTGCTTTGTGGCAATAAGTGTAAGGGTGCTGATGACCTCGCCATTGAGCGCCCAAACGCTCCAAACGCACACACTGAACTAACAACTGTTAACAACAGATGTGCATTCGAGCAGTCAGTTGTGACCAGGCAGCGTGTACTGGGTGTGCAGCCGTAGTGTGCCAGAGTTGATTTGTCACAGACCGCAGTGGAGAAACATCTCTAAATCAAGTGTGCAACACATTCTGCAGAATGTTTCGATGAAGAAAAAAAGTGTGTGCGAAATTTATTCGGCACTCCTTGACTTCTGAACAAAAGCGACCTGTAGACACCTGCCGCGCATTGATTGAAATGCAAAACGAGGACAATTCCAGTCTGGTGAAAATCAGCACGGATGATGAAAGTTGGTGTTACCACTACGAAGCTACCAGAAAACGACCAAGTGCAGAGTGGATCTGTGATGAATCGTCAAGACATAACAAAGTGCGAATGTGAAACACGATTTGAACAACACCCTAAGAAGGACAGTTTCATATGGTTCTGTGAACGCTCTTTTAGTTGTATTGTTATACATTCGGGTGACAAAAGTTGTGGCATAGCGAAACGCTCATATACAGATGGCGCTAGTATCGAGTACGCGAGGTGTAAAAGGACGGTGCAAATGCGGAGCTGTCGTCTGTACTCGGGTAATTCATGTGAAAGGCTTTCCAACGTGATTATGGGCACACGAAAGGATTTAACAGCCTTTTAGGATATTACATTTCGGAAACCGTTAGTGAATTCAATATTCCAAGATCCATTGTGTCAAGAGTGTGTCGAGAATACCAAATTTCAGGCATTACCTCTCACCATAGACAAAGCAGTGACCGACGGCCTTCGCGTAACGAGCGAGAGCAGCGGCGTTTGCGTACAGTTGTCACCACTAACAGAAAAGTATCACTGCGTGACATGGTCGCAGAAATAAACAAGGGATATACGACTGACGTATCCGTTAGGACAGTGCGGTGAATTTGGCGTCAACGGGTTACGGGCAGAAGAGGGCTGGCGCGAGTACCTTTGTTAATAGCGTGATGTCGCCAGCAGTGCCTCTTCTGGGCTCGTAACCAGACCGGTTTGATCTTGGATGGCCGGAACACCATGGCCTGGTTAGAAGAATACCCATTTTAGCTGGCAGGAGCTAATGGTAGGATTCGAGTGTGGTGCAGACCCGGTGAAGCAATGGACCTAAGTTGTCAACAAGGCCATTTTCGAGGTTGTGCATATGTGAGCATACCTGTGTCCTCATCGATAGAAATAAAGAGCATATGACGAGGTAATCCTACAGGTTGGCTAAACAGTAGAGTCAAATATCTGTGGTACAAGCGTAATCTCATATCGTGTGTGAGATGACCGGAATCATCCCCAGAAGACATTTAGCTTTTGGATTGAAGTGGCACATGTCACATTCATTGAAACGGAATGTAAACTATAATGCTGAATTCTAGCAGACGCTGTAAATTCGTATGCAGCTTTTCTTCACACTTAAGTTACGATTCGTAAGTCATATCAAATGTCAGAGAACGGGTTCCGTTTGAGGTCCCGTTGAAAGTAGAGTGGTGTATGGCAACAGTGTTAACATGTGATCCCTAGACGCAGCACCACCATAACATAAACGTGATTTTACGTGATAATACCTGAAGGTTTTTATTCACCTGCAAAGCTAGGCTTTGGAGGATTGTGATAACGACAAAACTATCGCAGGTTCTAGAATCTGTAAGCCCAGTGGCTTCTGGTGTTCGCTTTTGGTACAGATATTTGAGTCGTTTTGTAGGAAGTGCAGTGTTTGGCTCCAGACGCCACGTACAGATATCTATAGGTACCTCCTCTGTACTGTACAAATCGCCTATACCTCATCACAGCTTGTAGTCATCAATCGGTTGCAGCAGACAATCGAGTCTCTACTTATTAAATTGAACCAACTCACAAAATGCCTTAGAATTTTATACTAGGTATGAAGAGAAGGAAAACGTTTTACACTTCATGTGGCACACAGCGCAGAGTTGATTTGTACATAACATAGGTCGCAAACACGTAAAATGAAAACAGTTATTTCACTCACGTAAAGAGATTCATCCAGTACGAAGTTCATCCCAATTTTAGTCGGTAAATATGTATGAAGTCTGAGTGTGGTAGGGAAACTGTAAAATCTGAAAAGTAAAATGCAAAGGTTCAAACTAGATATCAGCGACGTGAAATGTAAAGAAGATAAGAATTTCTGGTCAGATATTAGCAGAAAATGTTAGAACGGAAACAGAATTCGGGACGAACTGGAAGGTATGGCTGAGAATCAGCTACTGTGAATAGTAGAGCGTTATTATCAGAAACCACAGCAAACCAGTTCCAACAATAATACTTCAATACACGTCCCGATGTCGGAACGAGAAGATGAAGTGAAGGTATATGAGGATACTTAACAGGTAATTAATTATGTAAAAGGAAGATGATAATCTAAGAATCATGGGGCACTGAGTTCTGAAAGGCTGTAAACACTGAGATAACGAATATCATAGTAAGAAATTCATTTGAAACCGAGTGAACAACTGAAAAAATGGAAATGACATAAATAGGACAGACAACCACAGTCACAAGGGAGGTAACTGCGAAGGAACCGTGCGTAACAGAAGAAATACTTCAGACGAGTGACAAAAGATGTGTCATAACGTTTTGGGGAAGACAGGAATTCAACAATATACATCACTTAAGAATAAAATAAATAGGAATGTAGGAAAGCCACAATGAAATGGCTGCAGGGTAAATGTGAAGAAAAAGAAGTGGTCCTTGGAAAAACTGCTTTAGCATAAAAGAAAAGTCAGAGCAAAGTTCGGAGAAAGAAGGAAGGGCCTGAGCATTCGGAGTGCAGCTGTTATTTCAACGCTAATGTAGAGGAGAAATCAAACAGGTACAAACAGTAAATTAAATTCCTGTACGAGGCAGTGGACTTGTTTGATTACATGACAGAAGAAGAAACGAGAGTCTATACGGTAGAAATAGAGGATCCTGTAACAGCGCCAGAATTAACAAGGTTTTGGAAGACTAGCCGAGATGTGTAACATTACAGCAACAGTTAACCTGTCGAAGAGATATCGGCCTAATTACTTGGAGGCAAAATGTCGACTGCTTCATTCTCAGGTACTTAGCTGCGATCATTGATGCAATCTCAATATAATGAACTCTGATGTAACGTAAACAGTTTTGGTAGAGAGGACTCTTAATGCTCGTACACCTGGCTGTAGACGGCAGAAGCAGAAGGCCTAGGGAACTATCTCTATACCTAATAGATCAGTTTAGTAATAGTCGAACAGTGTTTTCCCTGTGACGGCATCGTACCAGTACACGGACATGCGCTTGGTTGCTGCAAATTAGTTTTGTGTGAAATTATGAATTGCTGCACCATGGAAACGCATTTAGCGAGGACCTTTATTCGGATGTCTCTGTGAAGAGCTTGCGGAGCAATACTAGAACCCAAAGTGGAACAATACAAGTACTCCTCGGACTATAAGCGAAAAGCAGACATACTGATGCCAACGACATTCCTAACTTGTGACCTTTCTATTCTGAAACGTTACAATACTCTGTGTAACCACTGTATTAAGGAGATTGATAATTAAAGTATATATTAATACGAAACACGCTTTTTGATTTTATACAGAAGTTTTCACGCAAAATGTACGTCGTACACCAGAACTGCACGCATATAGTTTTTTTTTAAAAAGGCTCTCAGTCTCATCATATTCCAGTCTTGAGAAATTTTCTGGAATTTTCAACATATATTTAGAAACAGAATATTGCAACAGTAAATACTGAAGTGCTGGCAACCAGGACTTTCGAAGTTGCAGGTCAGCAGTGTCTAGGCTTGTTGCTTTACAGTTCTCAGATTTTCTTGTCACTATTTCCTGATTTTATATCGTAATATTATCGCGACGATATGGACTGAGTAAACGAGGCCTATATATTTATACATAAGAGTTTCTGATTCTGTCAGTTACATCCCAGCAATACAGCTTCACTCGTCATAGCTCTGCCGAATTCAGTACTTCTGTACTTTCTTACGCTATGCACTGTCTGTCATGAAAGTCATTCTCAGTCCCAGTGACATCTACATCTACATCATACTCCGAAAGCCACCTAATGGTGTGTGACGGAGAGTACTTACGGTACCACTACCTGATTCCTCCGACTCTGTTCCACTCGCAAGTAGTGTTTGGGGAGAACGATTGTCGGTAAGCCTCTGTATTGGCTCTAATTTCTCGAACTTTCTCCTCGGGGTCAATATGCGAGACGTATGTGAGGGGGGAAATAATATGTTGTCCGACTCCTCCTGAAAAGTGATGTGCCAAAATTTCAATAGCAAATATTTCCATGATGCGCAACACCTCTCTTGTAATGTCTGCTAGTGTAGATTGTTTAGCATCTCCGTAACGCCCTTTCGCCAGCTAAACGATACCGTGAAGCAACGTGCCCCTATTCGTGGGATTTTATCTATCTCCTCTATCAGTCCCATATGAAAGGGATCCCAGATAGACTAACAGCTCTCACGAATCGGGCGAACAAGCGCCTTATAACGCACTTCTTTCGTGGATGAGTAACATTTCCTTAAGATTCCTCCGATTAATCTAAGTTTAGTGTCTGCTCTCCCACTATCATTCCACTTAAGGTCGCTCTCGACAGTTTCGCCTAGATATTTTACAACATGCACTGTCTCCGTCTGTTTGTCATCAATAATGTAGCTGTACAGTAGTGGATTTCTTTTCCTATGTATGCGCAATACGTCACATTTATTTACGTTCAGGGTCAACTGCCAGTGCCTGGACGATTCATCAGTTCCCTGCAGATCGTTCTGCAAATTCTTGCTGTCGTCTGGCGTTGTTACTTTGGTATAGGCAACTGCATCATCTGCAAAAAGCCTTAAAAAGCATCCGACGCTTTCTACTAGATCATTTACATACACAACAAAAAAAGTTTTGCATCACCTGGTTCCCAGAACCCCTGAAGATAGACGTTGATTGTGAGTATTGTATCACAGACAGTCCCTTTGACTGTTCAGAGATGTCACTAAACCCACCCAAAGGTGTAAACAACCATGCATGAGCAGCGCCTATTAAACGGTGGGGTTCCGACAGCCGATCAGTTCCAGCCATTCCACCAGGAAGGAGGTACATGGATCGTGTTGTCTACAGTTCAACCATGCCTAGACGGTTAATACCGCCGTTTTATCGCGTGCGCATCGTTACTTTGTGCCAGGAAGGGCTCTCAGTAACGGAAGTGTCCAGGCGTCTCAGAGTGAACCAAAGCGACGTTGTTCGGACATGCAGGATATACAGAGAGAGAGGAACTGTCGACGACATGCCTCACTCAGGCCGCCCAAGGGCTACTGCTACAGTGGATGACCACTACCTACGAATCCTCGGAGGAACCCTGAAAGCAACGTCACCATGTTGAATAATGCTTCTCGTACAGTCACAGGACGTCGTGTTACGGCTCACACTGTGCGCAATAGGCTGCATGATGCGCAACTACACTCCTGACGTCCATGGCGAGGTCCATATTTGCAAGCACGACACCATGCAGCTCGGTACAGATGGGCCTAAAAACATGACGAATGGACCGCTCAGGACTGGCATCACGTTTTCTTCACCGATGAGTGTGGCATATGCCTTCAACCAGACAATCGTCGGAGACGTGTTTGTAGCAACCCGGCCAGGCTCAACGACTTAGACACACTGTTCAGCAAATGCAGCAAGATAGAGGTTCCCTGCTATTTTGTGGTGGCATTATGTGGAGCCGACGTACGCCGCTGGTGGTCATGGAAGGCGCCGTAACGGCTGGACGATACGTGAATGTCATCCTCCGACCGATAGTGTAACCATATCGGCAGCATATTGGCGTCGCATTCGTCTTCATGGACGACAATTCACGTCCAAATCGTGCACATCTTGTGAATGACTTCCTTCAGGATGACGACATCGCTCGACTAGAGTGGCCAGCATGTTCTCCAGACATGAACCCTATCGAACATGCCTGGTATAGGTTGGACGACGTGACTCATCAACCATCTGAGGCATCTACGCCCAATCGCCGTTGAGGAGTGGGACAATCTAGACCAACAGTGCGTTGATGAACTAGCGGATAGTATACCACGACGAACACAGGCATGCATCAATGCAAGAGGGCATGCTACTGGGTATTAGAGGTACCGGTGTGTACAGCAGTCTTCACCACCAACTCTGAAGGTCTTGCTGTATGGTGGTACAACATGCAATGTGTGGTTGCCATGAGCAATAAAAAGGGCGGAAATGATGTTTATGTTGACCTCTATTCCAATTTTCTGTAGAGGTTTCGGAGCTCTCGGAACCGAGATGATGCAAAACTTTTTTTGATGTGTGTATATTGTAAACAGCATCGGTCCTATCACACTTCCCTGTGGCACTCCGGATATTAACTTTTCATCTGTCGATTTTGTTCCCTTAAGAACGACTAATCTCTGCATGCATTCGTCATTGTTTCATTTGTCTTTCTTTTGCAAGGGTCCCTATTATACACGGAGTTATTAAATGTTTTCTTGTTAGCCAATTGTTGAGCATACACTGTCTGTATAAAGTATCGGGCCACCATTTTGTGGAAACTAATGTGGGATGTGTCCATTGTTCGCCTTTGTGACGGCTTGAAATCTGCTAGGCAGAAACTCAGTGAGGTACCTGAATGCCTCTCCATGGATAGCAGCCATTCTTCCTCAAAAACCGAAACCAGAGATTGCAGTAACGTTGCACGCTGAGGTCTGGAGCGAGGTTGACATTCTGACTCATTCTAAAGCTGTTGAATCGGGTCTGAACTCTGGACGGTCCAGTCTATTTTAGGAACGTTATTCTCCACCAACCATTGTCTCAAATATAATACTTTATGGCTGGGTGCATTGGCATTTTGGTACAACCATCGTCTAACTACTCATCTACTCTGCACAACACAATGCTCTAAAATCTGTTCATATCCCCAGGCAATTAGCATTTTCTTAAGTGCAAAAAGGAGATAACCCCCGAATCACGAAAAATACACCCAGACGGTAACACCACATATTTTGCACTTCACTATTCGCTTTACACACGAGAGCACGCAACGTCCTCCAGGCATTCGAGAAATTCCTTCCATCTTCTTACCACAAGGTATGACGTGATTCATTATTCCGAATCACTCATATCTAATCAATCTATATCCACTGGCGTCGCCCTTTACACACTGTCAAGCGTCGATAAGTGAAGCTACAGATATCTGTGACTTACGAGAAGCTGCTCGACCATTGGACTCCAACCGCCCCTACACGCAGTCACCGCACTAGCCGGACTCCTGGTAGCACTCTGAAACTCACGATTCCTCCCGCTGATTTCATGCAATGTTTTATAACCACCTTTCGCAATTCTCGACGCCCCCTGTCCGTTAGTAAATGAAGTCCGCTCGGTATGGTTGTTCCGTCCGATTTCCACTTCACGATCAAATGACCAACAATCGACTTGGAAAGTTTTAGGACGATATATACTACTGGTCATTAAAATTGGTATACCAATAAGAAATGCAGATGATAAACGGGTATTCATTGGACAAATATGTTATACTAGAACTGACATGTGATTACATTTTCACGCAATTTGACTGCATAGATCCTGAGAAATCAGTACCCAGAACAACCACCTGTGGCCGTAATAACGGCCTTGATACGCTTGGGCATTGAGTCAAACAGAGCTTGGATGGCGTGTACAGGTACAGTTGCACATGCAGCTTCAACACGATACCACAGTTCATCAAGAGTAGTGACTGATGTATTGTGGCGAGTCAGTTGCTCGGCCACCATTGACCAGACGTTTTCAATTGGTGAGAGATCTGGAGAATATGCTGGCCAGGGCAGCAGTCGAACATTTTCTGTATCCAGAAAGGCCCGTACAGGACCTGGAACATGCGGACGTGCATTATCCTGCTGAAATGTAGGGTTTCACGGGGATCGAATGAAGGGTACAGCGAAGGGTCGAAACACACCTGAAATGTAATTTCCACTGTTCAAAGTGCCGTCAATGCGAACAAGAGGTGACCGAGACGGGTAACCAATGGCACCCCATACCGTGACGACGGGTGATACGCCAGTACGGCGATGACGAATACACGTTTCCAATGTGCGTTCACCGCGGTGTCACCAAACACGGAAGCGACCATCATGATGCTGTAAACAGAACCTGCATTCATCCGAAAAAATGACGCTTTGCCATTGGTGAAACCAGGTTCGTCGTTGAGTACACCATCGCAGGTATTCCTGTCTGTGATGCAGCGTTAAGGATAACCGCAGCCATGGTCTACGAGCTGATAGTCCATGCTGCTACAAACGTCGTCGAACTGTTCGTGCAGATGGTTGTTGTTTTGCAAACGTCCCCATCTGTTGACTCAGGGATCGAGACGTGGCTGCACGATCCGTTACAGCCATGCGGATAAGATGCCTGTCATCTCGACTGCTAATGATACGAGGCCGTTGGGATCCAGCACGGCCTTCCGTATTACCCTCCTGAAACCACCGATTCCATATTCTGCCAACAGTCATTGGATCTCGACCAACGCGAGCAGCAGTGTCGCGATACGATAAACCGCAATAGCGATAGGCTACAATCCGACCTCTATCAAAGTCGGAAACGTGATGGTACGTATTTCTCCTCCTTACACGAGGCATCACAGCAACGTTTCACCAGGCAACGCCGGTCAACTGCTGTTTGTGTGTGAAAAATCGGTTGGAAACTTTCCTAATGTCAGTACGTTGTAGGTGTCGCCACCGGCGCCAACCAGCATCTTCTTCCTGTCGGTTAAATTTCGCGTCTGTAGCACGTCATCTTCGTGTTGTAGCACCTTTAATGGCCAGTAGTGCATATCCCTGAGAGCCATTTTACTCAGGTGACACCCAATGACCAGCCCACGTTCGAAGTCTCTGAGCATTCCTGATAGATTTATTATGCTGTTAATACTTTCTTACCGACAGACAAATACTCATCGCCTCGTTTTATATTGGTGAGTTCGACTCATGTGAGATTTAGTGGTCAATTCCGCATTACACAGGTGTATCCGAAAACTTTCGATCACATAATGGACATGGCTTGCCTAGTATCTTCACTTTACAGGTTAGAGACCTTCCTGTGTGACAGCTGCTTTTTGTCTGATCGGGTTCGTCAGCGTCGTCCTCTTAACAGTCGGTTAAATTTTACATTTTCTCTAACATTGCAATTATTGTTGCAAGTGGACTGTGAGCTACATTTCTGAAGAGCGCGCCTGTATTCCATATGCTACGGTCGATCATGGAGCCGTAACTGAAATAGGTTAAAAACTAGAACGGATTTTCATTGGAAAACAGTAATATTTTTGGCATATACCGTTCTAAAATTATTCAGAAATTGCAGTAAAGAAAGACGTCGCATAACCTAAAATATTCGAAGCTTATTTATACATACTACCCAGGAAACCACTTTTTACATACTTAGCCTTCATTTATCATAGACTTTATAGCGAAACATTTTTCTATAAACTTTGTAGCAAAGTATGTCCTAAAAATGGTCAAATGGCTCTGAGCACTATGGCACTATGGGACTTAACTGCTGTGGTCATCAGTCCCCTAGAACTTAGAACTACTTAAACCTAACTAACCTAAGGACATCACACACATCCATGCTCGAGGCAGGATTCGAACCTGCGACCGTAGCGGTCGCGCGGTTTCATACTGTAGCGCCTAAAACCGCTCGGCAACCACGGCCGGCCTACGGTATGTCTTAATGAAGATCTTAATAAGCCCGTCGATCAACTTATGTGTTCTATTTGCCTGCTTATCAGCTTTCTGAAAGGTCCCATGCCTGAAAGAGCATTTTGACTTTAATGTGCCACATATCCAATTATAAAATGCATTGCATTTGTTGAAAATTCTTCTTCTTGAAGTGGCTATTCGGTTAGCAGACACGCGTAAATCTTTCTATTTTGATCGCCGACGGAAAAATCATTGGATTAAGTCTACCTTGACAAGTCCCATAAAATGACTTTTATATTGGCGGCTTTATTTTCAAACAAAAAACCTTCCGCTACGCTTGTTGACTCTGCCACGAGCAGGCTCTGTAACGATTTCCTGTGGAATGAAGTAAAGTCGATTTTAAACGTAGATAACCGCTGTGCTGTAACACGGTGGCAGAGGCGAAGGGCCTTGGGAATTAACTCCACACCTAACAACGTGGTTGTGTAACAGGCAACCTGTCCGAGAAATACCGCCGTGATTTCGTTGAAGGCTAAAGGACGACTGCTTTCTTCCCTAGTGATAATCAGCGATCTTATATATACAGTCCATGTAATGAACTGTGACGACAGGAAAATAGTTTATGTAGAGAAAACTCTCATTACAACCCGAACTGTATCTGATTACGACATCAAGCAAACTATGGGCCTCACAAGCACTTATTTCTTCAACTTCTCTGCTTTTAAGTAAATGCATTTGTGCAAGGTTACTACAGTTGATAGATTATCTTCGTCTTTATTTAAGTGTTGCGCGTTTGCTTGTTAACATCTCTTATTTAGCGGCTT
Source organism: Schistocerca cancellata (assembly GCF_023864275.1). Classification (NCBI taxonomy): domain Eukaryota; kingdom Metazoa; phylum Arthropoda; class Insecta; order Orthoptera; family Acrididae; genus Schistocerca; species Schistocerca cancellata. Next base: position 267,604,707 of record NC_064631.1, on the reverse strand, counting down.
TATTGTCTGTTGTCAGTTACTATTTGACTTGTCCACAGCTTTTGTGTTCTGCCTGTTGACTTTCTTTGGCACCGGCCTTGCGCAGTGGATGCACCGGTTCCCGTCAGATCACCGAAGTTAAGGGATGTCGGGCGTGGCCGGCTCTTGGATGGGTACCCATCCGGGCCGCCATGCGCTGTTGCCATTTTTGGGATGCACTCAGCCTCGTGATGCCAATTGAGGAGCTACTCGACCGAATAGTAACGGCTCCGGTCAAAGAAAACCATCATAATGACTGGAGAACACGTCCCTCCTATCTGCATCCTTAGTTGAGGATAACACGGCATCCGATGGGCCACTTGTGGCCTGAAGATGAAGTGCTGTATTGACATTTTCCGTATTGATCGGCAATTCATTATTATTATGAGAATTATGTTTTTATTCATTGTTGTGTCATGACTTCTCTATTTATTTTTGAAGTTTCGATCTGTTCATTTATGCTTATAAGTCCTAAGTCTTGTCTCAATGTTGTATTCGTTTTCAGAGAGTGTACAGCCAGCTGCTCTTCTTAGAATCATCTTTTCCGCAGGTTTTATTCTTTGTTCATTTCAGGCAGTTAATGTTCAAGTCTCACTGTCATTAAGTAGTCTCTAACATATAAAAAACGAAGTAGCTTACCCGAATGGGGCGTAAATCGGTAGATGTAATGTACGTGTCCTGGCCCTTATGCTAGCAGTTATTCGGCTTGGCATTGACTGACAGAGATGTTGCGTCTCCTCCTGACGGATATCCTCCTCCTGACGGATATCGTACCAAATTCTGTCCTAATGGCGCGTTATATCGGCAAAATACCAAGCTGGTTGGAGGGTCCTACCCATAATGCTTCAAAAGTTTTCAATTGGGGAAACGTCTGGCGAACCTTGCTGGCCAATGTCGGAGATGGCAAACATGAAGACAAGCAGCACAAACTCTCTCCGTGTACTGTCGCGCATTATCTTGCTGAAATGTAAGCTCAGGTTGGCTCGTCATGAAGAGCAACAAGACGGAGCGTAGTTTATCGCTGGCGTACCACTGTGCTGCAGCTCACGACCAAATGGGATATAAAACGGCATTCCAGACCATCTTTGTGGTTGTCGGGCTGTGCGGCGGGAAACAGTAAGGTTGGTACCCCACCACTGACCAGAGAGTCTCCAGACACGCCTTCATGGGTGATCAGGGCTTGTTTAGAAGCGGGACTCATCATGAAGACAATTCTATTCCAGGCAATGAGATTCCAGGCCAGTGACATGTCTGGAGATTCCCTGGACAGCGGTGGGCCAACACCCTAAAGTGTTGCTATGAGGAGCCATTTCATTCCACAGCAGGACACATTTGGTCGTCATCCGTGGCACCCTTACAGCACAATGGCAGGTCGACAATAGTTTGCTCTCGGTTTTGATGCCCTTCATGGGAAGCCGTTATCTGCTTTCTTTTCAGCAAGATAATGCCCACCCACATACCGCGAGAGTTTCTACCGCTGGTCTTCGTGCTTGCCAAACCCTGTCATGTCCAGCAAGGTCGCCATATCTCCCCCCAGTTGAGAACGTTTAGAGTATTACCGGCTGGGCCCTTCAGCCAGGACGGGATTTTGACGATCTAACACGCCGGACAGAATTTGGCCCAGTATCCCTCAGGAGTTCATCCAACAGTTCTATCAGTTGATGCCAGGTAGCATAACTACTTTTAATAGGGCCAGTTGTAGACCAACGCTTTGTTAACTTACTCAGTTTACGAACTCCTTCTCTTGAATAAACCATCCAGTTTTTCTGAAATTGTAACCATTTATGTGTTTGAATATGTACATCATATCTAACGATTTCCGTCCAATTCGGATAATTCCTTCGTGGTGGGTCATTTTTTCGTCTTAAACTGTATATAATTGTCAGCGGTACTGTTTTCTAGAACTTTATTAGAGTTTGGTTCCTCACCCTTTTACTCTGTGCAATATGTTCCCATTAGCAGACTTGAATCATTGAATTTCCTCCGCTATATCTTTTCCGTTTGTGAAAGTGATCGTATTTCCAAGAACGTGAATCCATTCACTCTCTCTCTTATACGCTCCTTTATTATAATTTTGATAGGTAGCGGGTCTTGGCTTTTAAAAGCTATTACCTTTGTTTTTCGAGTAGAGACTATTAATAGGTTAACGTCTTGGCTATTGTGTGTCATTTATAAATGGCTTTTCGGAGACTGTTCTCACTGTCAGCTGTTAGAATTTGGTCATTAGCAAAGAATGTTGTCTTTAGGTAATTTCGTCGTTTCTTCCTGCAGCTTGTCTCTGATATCTTTTAATGTCTACGTTGGTAGTACAGACAATGCCACGAAGAATTGGACCCATAACTAACAATCTTGAAGGTAAAAATACATATCAACTGCTGTTGTAGTTCTCCCCGCACTCAGAAAACACATTTCTTATTATTTGATGTTGGGTCAAATGTCGAGCAAAGGATAGCTATTTCACCAATTTTTATATCTGATCCAATGGTTTCTGTACCGTCGAACCACCTACGTGGGCGGATGATTACGGGCTTCATCACCTGTTTCGACTAATGTTCAATTTCTGGGGTTGACAGGCTAATCTACATCTCAGCCACAGAAACTATTCGCTACATAAAACAGTTGGAATCGTTCTAAATGGTCAAAAATTAGCCGATAAAACCAATCATTTATTTTTTAAATTTTGGTCTGTGTTCAACAACTGCTGCATCAATTTGCACTAATATTCCTAATATTTAAGTAACGATTTGAAAGACACAAATCTTATGGCCTGATTGTCTTTGTTGTCTGCTGGTTTGCACACATATAATCATCGCCATATTGTAATGGATGCCAAATACATCATCTTCAAGACAAGTGCGGATGAATTTCAGTATGCTGTCACGCATTTCTTATCCATTAAAAAGGTAGGACCCTCTGAAACTTTCTTTGAATTCGCATTCTGTATGATCCATCCACAGAATTCCTGGCAGAATGACGACATGTGTTGTTGTACTGGAATATTAATGTGGAATTGCCCGACCGAAGGGCATCAAATGCTGGTCTAAAATCCCCATGATGTTGCGGTTACCACACAGCTGGCCATCAGTACGTGATTGTGGCACCTTACTGTGGTCACAAGGCAGCTTCTAGCATTTATGTACCAATTGCTGTAGGTGCAAAATCTGTCCAGAAAGCACCGTAATCCACCTTGTCATGAGATAGCATTGATATGGTGTTACATGTCTTATGAAATCAGGAACAGATGAAGCCGAATTACAGATAAAAAAGAAATATTCGGATTTACTGGGAATTTTTACTGGAATCTGTCAGTAAAGGCAATGATGAGGACTTAATCCTAGACGAAGTGGTTGCACATGCAGTGAAAACAATGGACACAGTTTAATTTTTTTTTTGGAAATACAGTTGATGCTCCGACAATACAGGAGACTCAACGTGTAACTTCCGGATAGCAATAGCTATTTAATATTCAGCCTGCTTCAACAGCAGTCCATCGTGTTTTCCGATACTTCACCATAGATCTATGCCGAAGAATGTGGCGTTTTCCTGTCGGTTCCGATTTCCAGTTTTCGACTGTACAGTTTATTAATATTTGTTTACCTAAGTCACTTCTTCACAATTTGTGTCTGGTGTTAGGTTATTAAAAACTTCTGGGGTAAATTAATGGAATTAACTGAAGCAAACTTTGTTCCTTTTTTAATTTTGTCAACAAATCACGTGCGTTTAATCATAAATACATTTTTTTCTGGGACTTGTTATTGTTACCGAATGGAATCCATCAACTAAAAGATTTCATCTGGCGGAATTTTTACTTTGTCTGAGGTTGTCTTGGCATGTTACGCGACATTTTTGTTGTTGTGATGCGTTTCAATAGAGGGACATTATTTTCGAAAAATTGGAAGTACGCAGAGAATGTAGAGGGCCTGAAACAAATCATGTGTGGAAAATAAAGAACAAATCACTACCACATAATTAATTTTCATTACACACAGCAAATTCCAGGATTTCTTACAACATGCAAAGACGTGTGGAAGATACCGGGATATAAAAACATATGAAGAGAAACCTATATCTGCAGACGAACTGCTTCAGTGATACTAGATTGAAGATGTACTGTAATTTATTGTGAGTCTGCTAATTACATCACTTGAACTGAGTAATATGGTAACGCCGGCCGGAGTGGCCGTGCGGTTCTAGATGCTACAGTCTGGAGCCGAGCGACCGCTACGGTCGCAGGTTCGAATCCTGCCTCTGGCATGGCTGTGTGTGATGTCCTTAGATTAGTTAGGTTTAATTAGTTCTATGTTCTAGGCAACTGATGACCTCAGAAGTTAAGTCGCATAGTGATCAGAGCCATTTGAACCATTTAATATGGTAACAATTATCATCTCATGAAACAAAGGTGAGTACAACATACAAAGCAAGTTCCTCGAAATCTGTCAGTAAAAGACAATGAGCTCTGTGTTTCACAGTTTTCTAGAAGGGTTCCTTGCAGACGTGACGGATCTCCACTGCTCTAAATGCTTCTTCCTCTTCGAGGATAACATTCAACACTTTGTTTCACAATAATTTTTTACAGTCGCAGCAATCAGATAAAGCTCTTTGCTGCACCATTCCCTATAGGCAGCACCTCGATACAGCTGGAACTCTGAATATTCATTACTGTGAATAGAGCGTATGAGGGACAGTCAAATGATAACGAGACAGATGGAAAAATGTAAGTAAACTGTTTATCGTTTCAGAAGTTTTTGCCATGAACACGAGTGTATCCTTCAATGTTTTGCCTGATTACATCTGTCAGTGGCGGCTGTGAACTTTGCTTCTTCACGAAAACTGTTGTACACAGCTATTACTGTAAAAAATTGTTTTACCACTATGGTAGGCTCAAAAGAGCAAATTACTCTTGTTATGGTGTAACTTTCCAGCCGTTAATGCCTGCTTATGCTCGATAATGATCATTTGCCCGAAACTAGTAGCTAAGCGAACTGTGCAGAATAAAGTACAGCTGAAGGTTTACCATGAATTTTTAAATTATTTGGCGGCTAAATGTCCCCACCTGCAAATATACATAAATATTAATACATTTATCCCACTGTTAGATAAGACAGTCAGTGCCTTCATGGAAAAATATTTCCAGTTGCCTATCGAAATATGATTGTATCCAGGCGTGCACATCTTCGTGCGAGGCAAGTCGACGGCCACTAATATCTTCTTCAGGGCTTCAAAAATATGGAAATCTAATGGTGAGAGAGCAGGACTCTATGGTGGAAGTGCAAGAGCTTCCCAGCGAAACCGGCAGCGTATTCAAAACGACATTGGCAACTTCCGTACGAGTTGCAGATGTAACAGAGATTGTAGATATAACAGAAAATTTAAGGTAATGTACTGAAATTGTAACATAAATCCTATGGATTTATTGTGATAAGGAAGCTGCAAAATACTAGATGTATTTTGCTAATAAATTTGCAAAATACTACTTGTAGATGTATTATGACAACCTAACGAAAAAGTCAATAACATATTGAGATACGTATCTCATGTTTTACTTGTAATCTATACCTCTCATGAGAGAACGAATGCTCGAAGTAGCGTGGGAGACAGAATATTCCATCTGTATCAAACATGTGCCAAATTCTCTACACTCTGTCACGAGATAGCTTCCGTGAAATGACTTACTTGGAAAGGGAGTGAACGTTTAAGGACATGGATTAGAGTCAGATGCAAACTATGTGTCTGGAAGACAGTTCATTCAGACATTAACCTATTTCCACCGCCACAGACCGAGAACGACATCACAAACCGCCCATCCTTGTCTTAGAAAGATCCGTGATTAGCTGTTTCTATTTTTGTATCCTGTTTCCAAGAAATTGAACAGAAAAGTGGGGAAGAGAATGGAGGGAAACGTTTAAATGGGGTGGGAGTGGAGGGATAATGGGAAGGGATGGGATGTTGGGAGGGGGAGAAGATGGGGATTGGGAAGCTCAAGTTCATATTATATCCAAAGCTATTGCTCTCCTCCCATGATCCAGATCCCTGTTTACTTCCTACTAATTGTTTTCAGGACAGTAAGGATCATAGAAAATTTTTGTCACTTGGTGTTGAAACTACAATATTTCCGTCACTTAAACACAGGGAAGACTGACTTCTAGACTTCTACTTTGAAAGAACCAAACAAGAAGTGACAACAGAAAACTGGGAGAAAACTGGGTAGAAAGTAACTCCGTTGTGCTACACAAAAATTATCCTACTTGCTTATGCCCTGAGATAAGCATGCTGTAGCAACTCACAAGCAGATCGAAAGAACTATCAATAAATATATGAAGCGTAAAATCTGAGTAGCTACTTTATTTCCAATGCTGTCTACATGCAGTGTAACAGTTGCCACTTTTGTTACTTATTTAAAGCAATTTACGTTGCTTTCCTAAACCGTTTTGGGTGAATAATGGGCCGGCTCCACCTAACAGGCCACCACGAATTTCCTCCTCCATCCGTATTGACGACGATCATTAATTAATCTAGAAAGAATAGTTTCTGGATACTTGACAGAATGAAATAGCTTTACGCTTAATGTTACTGCTTTTCTTTTTATTTTGATGTTTAGTTTTGGGACTATGTTTGTTTTGTACCAACTATTTCTGGCTATCTGCTTTATGACGTGTAGTTCTTTTTGGTGGTTCTCTTTGTTGAAAACGAGCGGCGCTTCGACACATGGTCCCAAGACTTCATGCCACTCAACAAAAAATTACCAAAAAGAAGTTGACATCATAAAGCAGATAGTCACAAACAATAGATACAACACAAATATAGACACAAAGCAAAATATGAAATTAAAAGAATAACAATAATATTAAACACAAAACCACATACAGCAGCACAACATAACCCGACACACTTAGTACCTTAGCAACAGATAATAATCAAGAAAATATATAAGACGACACAAAATAGCAGGCAAAGACATGCAAATACAAACTCACACAAAATCACCAACAATTTCAAAAGACGAGGCAAGAAGCGTAGCATACATAGCAGACAATTCTATCAAAAAATACACTCCAATAGTGACAAGAGCCGTAAACTTATATTGCACAGCAAACATATATCAATTACAAAATAGCTCTTGCGATGGTTGACATGTTGGGAATCAGAAAGTTCAGTGTCACATACGACGAACTGATGAGAGCCTGGAAGTATGGGACAAACAACTTCACTTTTGCAAAGCATCTCAGAGAACATCATCGTAAGGCTACTTCTAGAGAAGAAGAGACGCAAATTATGAGAATAATCAATAAAAGACAACTTGTAACCTTCCAAAGAAGTTAGATGCACAATGAACCAAAGTTATGATGAAAACCATTTTAAATGACCAAGTGTACAAACAACTCACAATTTACGTCAATAAAACAAATAGTAGAATGGCACCACAATATATGATTATCAGAACAATGCTACATAAATACTTTCCCCTCACTCTTCCATGGCCCTCTCCCACTAACTTTTAAACTAAAAATCCAATCTCCTGAACACCTAACACTGTCTACCCACTATATTATTACATCCACATAGAACTTTCGGAATCTCCGTCCCACCTTTCCAGATGTCTTAACAAAATATCAACAGAAGAAAACCATTTTCGTGGACATATAGAAACAAAGACATACACACACATATACAAACATATAAACATAGAGAAAGAGAAGGAGAAAGTGATCAGAAGTGAACAGTCTAAGGTCTGCACTTCGTTACACTTGAAGCACTTACGCTAGTAACTAAAAAAATAAACATCGAGTGAACACAGATTTGCGACAGATATTACAGTGCTCTTAAGAAAAACTGAAGTTAGTGCCAGACTGGTAGTTGTGTTCCACAGCAGTTAGCGTGCAAAATGTTAGTACACTGGACTCGTATTCGAAAGAACGACAGTTCAAATCTACGTCCGGCCATTAAGATTTAGGTTTTCCGTGATTTCCCCAAATCGCTCCAGGAAAATGCAGAGATGGCTCCATTGTAAGGGCACAGCCGGTTTCATTCTCCATCTCTGACACAATCCAACTTTTGTTCCGTCTCTAATGGCCTCTATGTAGACGGGACGTTAAACTCCATCTTCCTGCTTACAAATATGAAAACTACATAACAAAAATATCATGAAGTTACAATACATCGAAGATTATTAAGTGAAGTAACAGAGCAACATATAACTTACAAGCTTAGAGGAAATGCAGATTTCGCCGGACAAATGAATAACTGTAAATGGTAATTTTTTCTACAAAAATTAGAACGCCAATCGTTCCTTAATCTACAAATATCTCATATAAATGAAAACTGTATGATTCCAGGCTAAATTCACTGAATACATCTTAATGTAAAAGACGAAATGCGTATAGAGCAAACAGAACGCATTGCTGGAACAAAGATTTTAAATTTATGAAAGGAAAGTACTTGTGTTTTTTTTTTTGTAATTTCTAGGTTTTCATTCGAAGGTATAACAGTTGAAACATGAATGAAACAAATTCGGTGTCATGAAAAATAACGGGTTGAAATCTGAATGTTTTAGATCAGTTAACATGTTACGATTTATAACTTGGTTTAAGCTAATAACGAACATCTTCATCCGTCACTCAGTAGAATCATTGTGTTTCAATCCTTCTAGCCCTATGAATATGTTTTCCTCGTTACATTGTTACATTTCTCATCTTCTTTTGGGACAGTTGTTTGGTTGTTGAATAATTTGTATCATTATTTCTGTTCTAATTGTCACTATAGTCAATATTAGAGCTCTATCAGAGTTTATCTTTATCATATGCTCGAGGAGAGTATTTTGTTACTTTCTGAAAGAACCTTGTTTCCCCTCCTCTGAGGTATTGTTAAGGTCTATACTTGACTACACACGTTGTTCCTAATTCTATACTTGTCTGCTCTTTTAATATGAAAGATGATGGTCTTCTGGATCCTAAACCTTTAGATTCAGTTGGCTCTTTGGGGCAGTATGAGGGCACCCGGAGATATGGCTTATGTTACTCTAGCATGTTCCATCAATTATTTTTTTCCTGAAATCCACTTCTTATTATTACCGAGTGGAATCCCGTGACATTAGATATGTTTGTACAGCAGAAAACAGAGATGTGCGGTATGATCCTATTTTAATCTGGATTTCAATATGAAACGATGTTAGCAACAAACTGAACACAGTCAAAGGTCTGCATCATGTACTGCCTTACATTGGAAGCACTTACGCTAGCAAATAAGAAAAGAAACATCGAGTGAACACACATTTATGACTGAAGCCGTCAGACTAGTAGCGAATCAATCTGAACGGAACATCACAGTTCTGAAGTTGTGATGTATAAAATTTCCTGGCACTTGGCTAAAATTGAAAACCATTACACATGAGATGCACGTAGTTTATATTGTCATACAGAACTTCAGTTATAAAGTATACACTTACTAAAAGACAGGTTTTTGAGTGTATGACAGTAAAATTCTTTCAGAAATAAGCAGGTTGTTATTAACACATGAATACGTCTTCCCAGAGATGAAAGCAGGCATGTTGCAGAACTGTAGGTGCGTGTCAGGCTGCGATTCTAATCTTGTCCAGTTGTTCGCCAGCGGGGTCGTACTTGTCGAGGAACTGCTTGAAGAGTTCGGGGTGTTTGCGCGAGACATGTCCAAAGTACTTAGTCATCGAATGCTTCTGTTTCTCGCTGCACTTGGCGCATCCCGTGGCGAGCATTTCGGGCAGCAGCTCTGTCAAGTACAAACAAAAACAGAGCCAGTTCAGTACAACAAGTAAAAGTGAAGCGGGGAACAGGGTGTAAGCGAGGAGAGTACTTGCACAGGGTAAACTCTAACTGTACCAGAAAAATTTAGGAGGTTGTTCAGGGGTATTTTCTGAGTGGCTTGGTATTCCATACACAGTTATTATTCCGTTTCATTTAGTACCTACATTTCTCTCTATATCTGTACTCTATTAATAGTAGCTTTATAAGAGTTCAGTGTAGGTGGTATGTGCCGTGTGTCTCGCTTGCAAATTTGTCCGCTCATGTTACTCGCTGTTTAGAACAGTAGTTCCCACTTTACTCTTTGCCCATATGCTTACATTAATTTCACACAGCTATGTAAGTTCAGGAGTGTGGAAAGTAAGTGGTGTTCTTTATTAATTTGGTAGCCTTGTACACGACAATGATGCCAGAATTTTTCCATCACACTCAGTTTTCTTTGCACAGATACCCCTCCTGCCAACCTACTGCGGGCTATTTACAATTTAAAAGACTTGTAATACTACTGAAGGCTGTTGTAGTCTGTCCTAAGTAAGCACAGTAGTTTTTCAAGTAGCTTTGATCAGTTACGGCGGTCCCCACGTTATCTGTACGTTACGTGTATTGCGTACCTATCGAGCGTAGGCTCATAACGACCGCTTTCTTTGCGTATGCGATCTGTGTCTAACTAGATCCCCCTAAAAATCGGTTGTGATGAATTGTCTAGAAATGGAGGGAGGATTTACAATCGGCCGAGTAATCCAAGGAAATTTTTTTTTTTAGTAGTTATCCTAATGACTGTTACTTGAAAGTAAAGAGTATTTCTAGCAAAACTGAAATAGCCATTTTCTAACTCAGCTTTCATCCGAAAACTGTTGATTTGTAACGTGAAACAATGAGGATGTTGTAGTAAAAATAAAGAAAACAATATCTACTAATCATATACAGCGCTAGAAAACCCGATTTCCTCAACAAAAATGTAAAAAAAACCGGAAAACAAAAATACATCAAACATTTCTTCAATACTTCGTTGAACTTACATAAAATATGTTTCTATTATTAGCAAACAGCTTTTACATTTATCAATAATAACAGGAAACTTTTGTCTTCGATCTGATGAAGAACGTTGTATTGAGTACAAAAAAAAACAATAATTAAATATATTTTTATGCTTGTGCATCTAAATTGTGCTTGCATCATATGTAATCTCTATGGTTAGACAAAGGGGCAGAAGTCAAGCGATTAACTAATTTCATTACTTATAAAATGTGATTTATATTCTGTAAGGATATTAAATCCACAGTCAATTAATACTGAATGGTTTGCAGCAAAACTAACAATCAAAGATACAAAGCGAAGTCGTCGGCTCACAGTTCTCTGTTACCCACTCATTTATGTTTCTTTTCCTACCATTGCTACCAATGCTACCAGTTAACTTCTTATTTACCACGTCATTTCATTTATGTAGTGTACCAGAACTACTGAAACGTAGTTCCCTTAACGCAACTGTACTGTTATCTGTCAGCTGCGGAATCTGTGTGATGTAGTGAAATTTATATAAATGTAGCAAGATTGTTTATTTGTTGGATACCGAAGTAGAGGGGGAGAATTAACTTAGAAGCTGACGTTTCCTTATGGTAGCAGAAATATAGAGTTGTGTGAATACCAGAGCAAGAAGAAGGTGCTTACGCGCGTTGCTGTGAGTGGTGCTATTTCATCGAAGCTGTGTTCAAAATGACAGGAAAGCAGTGGGTGAATGGCCCAGATATATTTTGTTATACATGCGGAACTTATGTTGTAGGTAAAATACACAGACAAATAACAGAAATCGTGCGGAAGTCATAGTTTGATTACTTTCGCATGAAGCTCAGGGGTCAGAACAAGTCATTTAGTCAATACATTGTGTGTCGTAATTGCGTGAAACAGTTAAGTGTGCAGTGATGGTAAATTGAAATGTTTGAACGTCGCTGTTCCTATGGTACGGCGCGAACAAAAGAATCACGTAGATGACTGGTACTTCTGTATGATGAAAGTATTGGGATACAACAAAGGAAACATGAACAACAGAGTCTTATCTCTGAACTTAGATTCGGCGATTAGATCTTTCCCTCATGGTCTAGGGCTGCTGATCCACTCCCCACCGACGTCACTGGATACATTTGAATTCTTTGAACCGGAAGTAAGTTGCGAAAGTAGTGAACCTGAATACTTCGAAAGTGGTACCAATTTTGTAACCCAAAACCTCTTACACAAACAGAACTTAATAATTTCGTGAAAGACGTGGGACGGTCAAAAGACTCAGTACAATTTCGAATCCTGCCTCGGGCATGGATGTGTGTGATGTCCTTAGGTTAGTTAGGTTTAAGTAGTTCTAAGTTCTAGGGGACTGATGACCATAGATGTTAAGTCCCATAGTGCTCAGAGGCATTTGAACCATTTTGAACTCAGTACAACTTGTGCAAATAATTTACTCGCCCACCTTGCATCATATCCAGTGCTCAGAATTCGTGATACAGGCTTTAGGAAATTATTTGTTGAAGATGGTTTAAGATGTTCTCAAAAACATCGACGGATTAATGGTGAAAGAAGTAGCTGAAAAGCATGAGGGTAAGCAATGAAGTTTATTTATAGATCCGTCGAAGCGAAGTTTGAAAGCAGTATTCGTAAATCTGGAAATAAGCTAGCATTCCAACTGCGTGTTCATACACTTAAAAAAGACATACAGTGACTCGAATGTACTCATTCAAAATGAAAAACACCAGTGTCTTATATGAGGCGATTTTGAAGTTACTCGCATTCTCCTCGTCCAGCAAACAGGGTACAACAACATGCATTGCCATATATATGAATGGGACAGTAGGACACCTCATAAGCCTGAGAGAATGGCCTAAGAGAAAAGGTTTGATAACGGGATCGATGAGAACTGTGAATTTAGGTAATTAGGGTAATTAGGGTAATCCAGATAACATTTTACTGTCTCCACTGCAAATTAAATCAGGACTGATGAAGCAGTATGTGATAGCACTGGACAAAACGGGAAACTGTTTACAATACGTGCTTAGCAAATTCCCAAATCTATAGGTTGTAAAGTAGAAAAAATGGATGTTTGTTGGACTAGACATATGTAGATTGCTGATGAATACCTTTACATGCCAATGATGGGAACAGAGCAGCAAGCTTGGAGAAGATTAAAAAATTTTATGAATCGTTTTCATGGCAAGAATAAGCAGACTGATTACAAGGACTTATTGGAAGGTTATACCACAGTTGTTCAAACAGTGAGGATACAAAGTCTCCCTACAACTACTTTTTTCTAGTGTCATTCCTAGACAGCCTTCAACACAGTTTGGCTGCTGCATCAGAGAAACAAGGTGAACGGTTCAATCAAGAATTTAATACTCTGGAACATCGTTATCAAAGTCCAGGGAAATAAACATGATGGCTGACAACTGCTGGTGTATCACACGTGAAGGGAAAGTGTTACACAAAAGGAAGGACATAAAGGGTTCATACACAGGCAAACATAAACGAAAGTTATGCCGCCAGCTATTAAGTGTCCAGATCACCAAATTTGTTTCTTCTAGTTCATACGCTACTTTTTACCATTTTATGAGACCATTTCACCTCCATCTTTCTGTAATTGCCTCGTGATTTCATTAGGTACAGACACTGATGATGTTAATTGTAGTGGACTGACAAGACAGCCAGTCCACAGTGACGGGTAACCGAAAGGCACGCGTACACACACGCCGACTGGAGTGAATTCTGGAACAGGAAACGTAATTAATGCTATAAGAAAAGTACATAGCTGATGTGATACTTAACTTTTATTTCCATCATTGTGGTACATCGCTATTGACGATACAAATTAGACTCGTTCCGGATAGGGTTAATGGCGCCTTGCTAGGTCGTAGCCATGGACTTAGCTGAAGGCTATTCTAACTGTCTCTCGGCAAATGAGAGAAAGGCTTCGTCAGTGTAGTCGCTAGCAAAGTCGTCGTACAACTGGGGCGAGTGCTAGTCCGTCTTTCTAGACCTGCCATGTGGTGGCGCTAGGTCTGCAAGTACTGACAGTGGCGACACGCGGGTGCGACATGTACTAATGGACCGCGGCCGATTTAAAGCTACCACCTAGCAAGTGTGGTGTCTGGCGGTGACAGCACATTAATGATGACTGTGAAAAAACCTGACATGTTTTAGAGAAAGAGGCTCCAGCTAAATGCAATAGATTTAGTCAGAAATTCATGCTTTCATTCAAAGCCCGGATCAAAAGTCAAAATTCGTCAGACTATGGTAATGACGGATTCTGTCTAGGGTTTGTTTTCCGGTAGTATTCGTCGTTTGTAATGATTGACAGCGGTTTGGACAAGTTTATTGATGAAGAGTTGACCGACATACAGCTCGTGTTCTAATTAACTGAATGCTATGGAAGAGAGTCACAACGAACTATGCTGAGCTGTGGCCACTGCAGTGGCAACAGCTTCACAACACTGTAGCGTCAGAGTCCTCTGCCCCTTGTATTGTACATTTTGAGGACTGAATATCACAGGCTTGATGGGCTTTATGGCCTCTGGCTGCAGATGACCGACGTGAATGCCTTTGCTAACAGCACATCAGCTGCATCGCCTCTCCTGGGCTCATTACCATATAGGTTGGACCCTGGATGACTGGAGAACCGTTGTCTGGGAAGATGATTCCCGAGTTCAGTTGGTAACAGGTAATGGTAAGGTTCGAGAGTGGCGCAGACTCCACGAAACCATGGATTCAAGCTATAAACAAGGCACTGTGCAAGCTGCTGTTGGCTTGATAATGGTGTGGGCTGTTCGAGTAAGTCCTCTGGTCTAACAGAAACGATCATTGACTGAAAATGGTTATACTCGTTTACTTGGAGCCCAAGTTTCCAAACAAAGATGGAATTCTTATGGATGGTAATGCTCCGTGTCAGCAGGCTGCAGTTGTTCGAGATTGGTTTGAAGAACATTCTGGACAGTTCGAGCGAATGATTTGGCCTCCGATATCGTGCTCTGAAAACACTTGCGCAATTATAGACGGCTACAGAGGCTGCATAGCTCATTATTTCTGCAGGGGACTTCCAACGACTTGTTATGACTTTTGTCACCTAAGTTTATATTAAACGAGTGTGTAATCTCATCTGGTATACAATGCGTTTTTAGAAATATGGCTATTACATTGAAGCTCCAAAGAAACTGGTATAGGCATGCGTAATCAAATGCAAAGATATGTAAACGGACAGAATACGGCATTGCGGTCGGCAACGCCTATATAATACAGCAAGTGTCCGGAGCAGTTGTTAGATCGGCTACTGCTGCTACAATGGCAGTTGCAGGACCTTGACCATGATGCTCCAAACGTTCTCAATTGGAGGGAGAACCGCTGGCCAAGGTAGGGTTTGGCAAGCACGAAGACAAACAATAGAAAGTCTCGCCATGTACAGGAGGGCCAACAAAACGGAACGTAGAACATCATCACGTACCGCTGTGCAGCGGATGACAACCCAAGGCGTCCTCCTGCTTGTCTGCCAGTATGGTGGTCGAGACTCGGATTGGTATCCTACTGCTGTCTCGGACCTCACCAGAGACGACTTCGTTGGTCATCAGGGCTCAGTTCAAAGCGGGACTCATCAATAAAGACAGTACTACTTCAATCAATGAGACTCCATGCCGAGTGTGTCCAACAGAACTCCAAACATGCTTGACGGTATGCAGAGGTCAATGGTAGTCCGCGAAAGTGGCGCCGTCAACTCAGTCCCCTTTCGGTGAGCTGCTTATTAATGATCCTCGTGGTCAACGAAGCACCAGTTGCACGTCGGATCGACGATAATGATGCATTAGGTACTCTGAGTACCTATCTGTCGTCTCTCGAGGTCGACCGCTTCCTCGTTGACGCTGTCTTTGGCCATGGTCTACCAATTACTGCCAACATCGTCTAATAGTGGCATCGCTCCTATTCAAACGTCGAGCGATTCGCCAATTACTCCAGCTGGCTTCTTTGAGCCGAACCACACCTCTGCTCTCAAATGTATTGTTCAGTCCTCTGTGTGCGAGTCACAGTTACTGTCCAACTGAGTACATGGAATGAAATTCTTAGAGACTTTATGCCTTGGTATCCACATGCCCTCTGTTTACTATCCTTGGCAGCTGTCCGGTGAAATTGCTCTAGAGTTTCACACATTCATCCAGTGGGCATTACAATTTTGCGCTTTCCGTCGATGCCTGTAGGAATATCCATTTGTCACCAATTAGCATAACTCCTTCGAGGTGGGCCGTTTCTTTTGTCTTAGAGTGTACATGGAAATAAAAACTCACATTCGTCCCAAAGGTAGCTACAACAAAGACCGATAACAAAAACACAAACCTAAGTAGTCTGAAGAATTGAGTCGTAACTTATGTACAGAAATTGTTTTGAGACAGATGAATGTTTCGTACAGAAATGCTTCTATTTAAAAGAAATGTACATCAGTGTCATGACATTCAGAATCATCACGAATATAGCATATAAAGCAGTGAATATAAATTATACAAGAGTTGGCAGTGTATCCTCTAAAGTCAGATGATCGTTGCGAATACAAAATTGGTGTACTGATCTAAATTATGAGACGAATAAACGTAAATTACTATCAAGCTATGACTTGTAATCGTACAGCCTCCAAAATTAAGAGTGAGGTTATATATCAGGTAAGTTTCAGTAAACTTATGTATCAAATGTAGCTTCTTTGGGAATAACTGAGGAACCAGATTTTCTTCATTTGAAGTTGAAGTACATGCATAATTAAATGCTGTGTGTCCTTGACCCGTTTAAGCCCTAGATAAATGGCAATTAATAAATAGTAAATGTATGATTAAATAAAATAATTCAACAAATAAGCAAAAGAGTATTAGCAGTTAAACGACTTTGTAATGAAAAGAAATACCAGGAAATTAAAGATACTGAAAATGAAAGCAAGTTTAATCACGTACAGAGCTCCCAAAAAGAATGTATGATGTGCAGAAACTAAATTCATGAGACAATCACTGTCGTTATGAATTACTGACCATTATCAACCTGCTATCAAAACGAGAGAGGAAGCCTTCATCTTAGTTACGGGTTGGGCTCTAATCGTCAAACTGTGTATTAGAAAACATGGACACAAGCATGACATTTGGTAGCTACGTCGCAAGAGGAGGATGATACGTATGAAAAAAGAAAGGGCAGTGCCGTTTGATGATGTAGATTTGATCGCTTCTTTGAAATAGGAACGATGGAACTGAGGCGCCGGTACAAAGAACCCCGGCTGCACAAGCCTGTGCGAACTGCGTAGTAGTATCTCAGAAGTGACTTTGCAGCGTGAGGGTGTTTCTTATCCGAAAACACTATATTTCACTGGAGACTAACTACACTGACCGGAAAAAGAAACGCAAAGCCAAAAAGAGTTGTGCGACATAAACGAAAACTGTTACGCTTGTTACTGTGTTACTATCAGCTGAAAGATAATGTCTATTAAAATTAGCGCCAGTCGCATAAGAATGGTGTCAGTAACGCCACTATGAGTTTCGAATCAAGTTTTCTATACATACGCTGTAACTGTCGTGTGTTAGTCAAGAATGACTTTAAGGCGGCAAAGAAACCATTATCAGTACCTCATTGAGTTTGAACGAGGTCTTGTAATAGGGTTATAAGAAGCTGGATGTTCCATCTGGGCTATTTGAAAAAGACTTAGCATGAATGTATCCGCTGAACATAATTGCTGGCGAAAATAAACACGAGAATGTACAGTCGCAAGAGGACAGGGCTCTGGGCGGCCACGTGCCATTCATTACCTTGAGGGAAGATCATCGTACTCTGGCGCGTCGTACTGCACCTGCAGCAGCAGTTTGAGCAACATTTGGCACCACAGTGACTCAAAGAACTGTTACAAATCGGCTACTTCAAGGACAGCTACGATTCAGACTCCCGGTAGGGTGCATTCCACTGATCCCAAACCACCGCCATTTGTGACTTCATTAGCGCCAAGCGAGAGCTCATTGGAGGGCGGAGTGAAGGTCTGTTGTGTTTTCTGATGACACCTGGCTCTCTCTCGGTGCCAGTCATAGCCGTGTGTTGGTTAGAAGGAGGCCAGCTGAGGGTCTGCAACCAACCAGTCTGCGTGTTAAAAACACTGCACCTGCACCTTGTAATGGTACTTGCATTACGTAACCATTACGGCAGCTCACCTGAACCTCTCGAAACCAGCAATATTCTACTGTGTTTCTGTAAAGTAGTTAACATATTTCTGAGACAACATTCAGATTTGATTTCATTAATGTAGAGGTACTTTGATACATCGATATGTTTATGTTGCAATGATATTATTCTTACGTGTATTCTTTCTTTTGTCACTATGACCTTTGACGTACTTGTAACTCTGATTTTTGGGCGCGTAAGCGATTATTAGTTAGTTAGAGAGTCGGACCTTAAGAGGGTCAAGTTGAAAAGACGCAATTTGTAGCCAGCTCATAAAATATGAACAGTGAGGAAGTTGTTTTCAAGTATGTTTTGTATTGTGAAGTGATGTTTTGTGATTTACGTGATACTGCAACAAAAGTAATAAAAGAAGTGTAACTTAAATTCGGAGTGCTGATTATTTTTTTTTTTTTACATCAGCATTGTGCTAAATTTCGAAGGTTTAATCTTCAAGAATGGTTTGTGAAACACATCTATAAAACTTTTGAATATAGCAGAATAAAACCTAGGCCTCTTTGCATCCGAGCTTGGAATCATAACCACCTAGATTTTCGACGATTGAGCCATGATTATACAACGAGACCAGCGTGGGAAACACGAAAAGATGAGTGCCTAGTTTATTCATTATTACATGAAATGACTTTATTAACTGTGCTCTAATGACACCTGCCAATTAATAACTTTGTTGCTGCCCGAAAATGCAGTATTTAGCAGCGTGAGCAACACCATAATCATTATTAAATTCTGACCTTTGTTGTGGTAGGTTTGTTAGAACCTGGAGTTTCGGTCTAGGGTGCAATTTCGTATGACAGCAGGAGAACTCTTGTAGTTACCCCACGCACCCTGATTACAAAACTATACGTCACTCTGCTTATTCGGCCTGTTGTGGTGGCATCCCGTATTCCATTGGATGTTTTCCAATAGGATAATGCTCACATACCGCTGTTGTAACCCAACATGCTGTACGGGAGTGTCGACATACTGCCTTGTCCTGCTCGATCACCTGATCTGCCTCCAATCGAGCACATATAGAGCATCATCGGACAACAACTCCACCGTAATCTACAAAGAGTATTAACCGTTCCTGTATTGGCTGGCCAAGTGCAAAAAAAATGTTAAAATGTGTGTGAAATCTTATGGGACTTAACTGTTAAGGTCATCAGTCCCTAAGCTTACACATTACTTAACCTAAAGCACACACACCCATGCCCGAGCTTGGACTCGAACCTCCGCCGGAACCGGCCGCACAGTCTATGATTGCAGCGCCATAGACCGCTCGGCTAATCCCGCGCGGCGACCAAGTGCAACAGGCACGGAACTTCATCCAACAAACTGACATCCGGTGTCTGTACAACACAATACACGAACGTTAGTATGCTAGCATTCAATATTACGGTCACGGCGGTTAATAATGTACCACCATTTTACATTTGCAATGCCTTATCCAGAGCTTACATTAACATGTGATCTTTCAATATTAATCACTTACATATATTACCTACACAAATATATTCCCAACGTTTCATTACACGACATTAATTATTTTTTTGTCGTTGCAATTTTCCTCCGTCAGTGTAATTTGATCCCTTCTGTATTATCAAGTAACACCACAAACAAAAAATTAGGTTAAATGATTCCGTTTTTCAGCATGGCATGATCCACACAGCACTGTAATGGCGTAATGTCGAACATTCGGAGATGTGAGCAGCGCTGTCTGAAATGAGAAATGTCCTATCACGATACACGTACATTAAAATAAACACACTTGACAAAAATTGAATCACCTACAGGAGACATCGGGGTAATACCGTGCAACGTCGCTTATAACCTTGGCAGTAATTCGGTGGGGAAGAGGGGCGACAGGTTTCTTCACATATGCCATATCAACAGTCATATCTATCTAAAGACACTCATTGATGATTAAATTCCGTAGATGTACCGGATTGTCGTAATGTTTACTGCATCTACATCTACATCTACATCTACATGATTACTCTGCAATTCACATTTAAGAGCTTGGCAGAGGGTTCATCGAACCACAATCATACTATCTCTCTACCATTCCACTCCACAACAGCGCGCGGGAAAAACGAACACCTAAACCTTTCTGTTCGAGCTCTGATTTCTCTTATTTTATTTTGATGATCATTCCTACCTATGCAGGTTGGGCTCAACAAAATATTTTCGCATTCGGAAGAGAAAGTTGGTGACTGAAATTTCGTAAATAGATCTCGCCGCGATGAAAAACGTCTTTGCTTTAATGACTTCCATCCCAACTCGCGTATCATATCTGCCACACTCTCTCCCCTATTACGTGATAATACAAAACGAGCTGCCCTTTTTTGCACCCTTTCGATGTCCTCCGTCAATCCCACCTGGTAAGGATCCAACACAGCGCAGCAATATTCTAACAGAGGACGAACGAGTGTAGTATAAGCTGTCTCTTTAGTGGACTTGTTGCATCTTCTAAGTGTCCTGCCAATGAAACGCAACCTTTGGCTGGCCACAATATTGTCCATGTGGTCTTTCCAACTGAAGTTTCTTGTAACGGCAAACACTTACTCTGTGATTAAGATTGGCTGGTTTGTGGGATCATGGACGTGCGACAGAGGACCCGATTGTTTATCAGACCGGTATTCGTGCAGCCATGTTAATGCGAGTGTTGTCATCTTGGGAAGCGAAAGTATTCACAGCATAACTGTGACATAAATGGACTGTTACAGGTAGTTACACGATTTTTATACCTTCTGAAAATATCGGACTCCGCCATATTATGCTTCAACAGTATGAAGACTTTTCATATTCTTGGAGCTCTAGCAGCCACTCCATCCAGTTATGGTTTACCCAGTGAGCTTCGAGATAGCAACCAGTGTGCCAGCTTTTAGTCAGCTGAGGAAACACAGAAGGTGCTATTCAAGAATTTTAGCAGTTACTGCCCTGCGAACTGTGCTGGAAAGAAAAGTCCTGGGTTGTCAGGTTGGTAATCATGATAGACGGCTGCCTCGAGGACGTTGTGTTCTGGAATCAGTAATTAAGGTGGCAGAGAGGGTGGAGAAAGGCGCGTGGGTCCTCGAAAACCGATTTCAGAGACGTTGGCCTGCAGCCTCTGATTAAGTCTCCTTTTATCTCTGAGCAACTCGCAACTTGCGTGCCCTTTAAATCACAACTAGTGTTGCGTTTTTATTAATTAGAAGTTTGTATTTAGTGTTGAACAGTTTTCTTTAGTTGCATTTGTGATATGCTCAGACATATTGGAGTGTCACCTGCACGTCCGCTAGTAGTCTTCCTTATTACTGCTTTCAATTGCTTGTAAACAGCTGGGCTATAATATGGTCTGACAAATCGACCTTCTTTGTGAAGAGTGTTTTTAGTAACTAGCTTAATGGTGTTGCACAAGTTTAACCCTCTTTTGGCATTTTTGTGGATAGTTCACATCCCAAGATATTTAGTTTCAAGTTACTTTATTCTTATTCTACCTTTCTTATAATAAATTCTATTTTTTAATATTATTGACAGATTATATTGCACACTCTACATCAACTAAATAAACTGGATTAGTTAAAAGTGTTGCATTTAACTTATTTCTTTCAAGTTCATGAATTTAAACAAACGACCGTTCATTATTGGAAATTTGATGAAGATGTTCAGTCACAGTGGCCCGTTTTAATCAGTGTCTTCATTGTGCCAGCAATACTTTGCAGTATAGGCGTCCCCACTGAGAGTAATTTTCAGTGGAGAGATCTCAATGTTCTAATATGTATGTATAAATAATTTTTGAAGACGTGAAACTGTTGGGCAAGTTTTCCTTTTGTTTTTCTGAGTTCATGAATGTGGGGCTCAGGCTGTAGGAACGTCAATGAACTCCAGAATCTCTCATAGAAAAACAAAACTAATATAAATATAGATAAATCTAGAAGAAGATAACATTTCATGATCAATATGAAGATCTAGACGATATGGGAACCCAGAATCACCGACGATGTTGAAGTAAACATCATGGTGTATGCTTTTGGTAACCTGAATAACTGGGCCAAAAAACTGAATGAAAAACACCGCCATAACAGAACCACCTCCGGTCTGAATGACATCCACCATATGCTGCGGCCTAATCGTCTAATTGCACCGTCGGTGTACACGGCGTCTTCCACGATCTGAAAACAAGCAAAATTCAGTCAGATACTGTCCAGCTACTGTAGTGTTTGGACCACTGGCGACACACAGCAAAATGTTCGGCTGAGCGGAAAGGCGTCTTGCAATGTAGGAGACTACAAATGTCCATTGTTAGCAGATCCCCCGCAATATTCTCTCTCGGAAACTGAGATGGAAGTGCGTTCATTGACAACTGCAGTTTCTGTCGGGTTTAAAACAGATAGTCACTAGTAAGATGTTACACTTATTTCTGGTCACCGTCAGTTAACATTTTTTACTGTCACTGTTTTCACCAAGGGCTACTTCATTTCTTGTAGACACGTAGGACAGTCCGTTATGATACACCAGTGTATCGCACAACTTCATTCGAAGTGTGATCATGGGCACTTGCAAGCACAATAGCTCCTTTCTGTCCTTCGGTCATGCGTGGACGTCAGCCCACGACGCTGTGCTGATACCGTGCAACATGCTGTCACATACGCAGCACTCTGCTTCCCGACGTGTGTCGGAGGTCGATGTCCTCTGGCAGCCTCTGTTACTACATCTTCACCATCTACAGCTCTCCAAAGCGGTCAGAGGGCTCTTTTAAGAGGGTCGGGAGACCGCGAAATCAAATAGCGTTAACATCAACGGGCGCAGATAAAGAATATTTTTGGCAAGGCATAATACGCGGTTGTGGTCATGACTTTTTGTATTCATGATATTTCATTTTAAGACTTTGACCACGTCGTGCATGTGTGCGTGTGTGTGTGTTTTAATTATTAGGTTGCTGCATACGCTCGTAGAGTTTTTTGTTTTGCATGTTGGTATTCCGGTTAATATGGGCTCATTTATCAACTGACATTTTTATTTATTGCTATTTCAGTTAACATGTTGCCATTTTGTTATTTGGAGAGATAGTGAGCGGAGCTGTAGACACTAGAAAATTGTGTGCCAAGTGGAGAAATCTGTTTTGAGTTCGGTAGAGGGGCGACAGCAGCGCAGGGAGGCAGAAACATTTGTGCCGTGTATGGGGATAATGACACTGGACGGAGCACGGTAGGAAAATGGTTTTTTCGTTTTAAGGAAGACAGTTTTCTCATTAGTGATTCTCCATGTGCAGGAAGATCAGTGGGGTTTGATGAAGTTCGTTTAAACCCTTAACCCACAATGATCCACGTCAATGTGATGAAGTGTGATTATCCACCATCGTGCGACATTTGCACACAATGTGGATGGTTAAAAAATCGGTTGTACTGGTACCACATACTCTGTCCTGTATCGTTACTGGTGACCAGGAATTGTGTCTTTATGCTAACACAAGAAAAATAAAGGAATGGCTGAGCCAAAACAAACCAGCAACTGCCCGTACAGACACCTTCGCACATTCACAAAAGATCATGTTGCGCGTCAGCTCGAGCAGCGATAGTGTGGTGAGCTACTAATTGCTTCCTCGAGGTGCAACCATCACTGCTGACATTTGTTGTCAACAACTGAGACGGCTTGCAGGCGCAATCCAAGAACAACGGGCAGGAGGCTGCGTAACTGATGCTAATTCACGCTAACGCCAGTTACACGACAAAAAACACTATACAGGAGCGGGGTTGGGAAGTTATTCCACCCACATTATTCACCTGTTCTTCCGCCCTCAGATTTTCCCCTTTTCCGCTTTCTATCGAACAACCTTCAGGGAACTCCCTTTCCGGATGAAAATGCTCTCCGAATTTGGCTCAACGTGCTCTTCGCCTCAAAACCACGCGAGTTCTACAGCAGCAAAATCGAAAATTACCCTAACGTTAAGAGACTGTTGTAAACAGTGAAGGAGAATTTAATTATTATTGTTCATTGAAGCCTCTGTTATGTCAATCTTTTGGGTTTATTAACTTATGGAAAAACGCTACGAACCTACGCACCGAATTTTCCTGTCGGCACCCCTTTATTTCTTGGGAAGACATATGTGTACCCCAGCTGTCTACGTGTACTGTTAGTGACGTGAAAGAGGACGAAAGTTCTCTAAATGTTTGCTGATCGTGTAACTGATGTGGTAGTTGGGTACCAACTGGTATTCTCCTAATGCTGTGTGGAAACTGCGTAAAAAAGACATCCAGGCTGGCCGGTGCGCCGACCATCCCGGCGGGTTCGATGCGGGGCCGGTGCACCTCCCCGTCACGCAAGTGGCGCTTTAACACCTGTGCCTATCTTGGCAGCTGGAATACGGGATATCATTATATGCTAATCTTTCGGCATTACTGCGTGGATCGTAACATGCTACCACATGGAAGTACATAACCGATGTTTTATCTGGTGTTGCGGAATTATCTAGCCGTTGCAAATGAAACATATCAACTAGGTAAATGACCCGCACCATTGCTACGTATTTTGTATAATTCGGACCACACATGTCAAGTACTATAGGGTGACTCAAAAGAAGAAATCTTGGAACGTGTTGTGGTAACACTACGACGTAGGTGACACTGAACGGCATATAGAATGCTGCTTGCATTGTCTTCCCATTAAATAAACTGTGAATATGGAACAATGTAACGTTGTGCAGCGTGCCTTTGCGGTACACGCCTATTACAGGAATGGAAGGGTAGACGCCGCACGTCGAGAATTTCGGCTTCATTTCAACATCGGACGGCGTGGTCGTGTTGCCTCAGCGCACACAATCAACAGTTGGGTTCGCAGTTTTGAAGCAATTGGTTCTGCCCTCAAGACGAAATTTGCACGGAGGTCCAGAACCAGTCGTACGGGAGACAACATCAAGGTTCTGTGAACTGCTTTCGCCAGAAGCTCACAACTCTTTGTTCGAAGTCAACATTTGCATCCTTCACGTGTTGAACTAATATCGAAAGTGGATTCAAAGTTCCATCCGTACGATCGATTAGCAAATTCAACATAACGATCTGATGATGCGTAGACAAGACGCATGTTAGCAAAAATGCACGACGACGATGCGTATTGTCTACGCATTATCAGATCGTTATGTTGAATTTGCTAATCGATCTGCAGCTCGTACGGATGGAACTTTGAATCCCCTTTCGATATTAGTTCAACACGTGAAGGATGCAAATGTTGACTTCGAACAAAGAGTTGTGGGCTTCTGGCGAAAGCAGTTCACAGAACCTTGATGTTGTCTCCTGTACTACTGGTTCTGGATCTCCGTGCAATTAACAACTCGTAGGTGTCGAACGCAGCTCACTTTCGCCTCGGCAGCTACGTGAGTAGACAAAATTTTCGCTATTGGTCCAACCAAAATCTACGTCATCGTCATGAGCGTCCATTCCACAGCAGCGATGTTAGTGTATGGTGTGCCATGTCGTAGAGTGGCTTTATAAGTCGCAACTTTTTTTAAGATGATGATGGTTGCGACTGTTCGATGCGTCGCCATGATGGTAAGTTCTGTAGCGCATTAACTGCTCCATTTTGCTACCAACAGTCGGTTTCAAGATAATGGGGCAACGGAAAATGCGGCACGGGTATCGATGGGAGCTGGTGACATTTCAAATCACGGTGACATAGCACGGCCCCAAGACCGCCTGGCCTAAGAGCGCGTGAATTTTTCTTGTGGAAGGATTACCGTTCTCGACTTTCTACCACCGAAGAACTGAAAGCAACAATACGAGAGGAAATCTCCGGGATTTGTATTTAAATGTTAGGTCGAGCCATACATAACGTTCCTATCAGGCTACAGGAATGTGATATTCAAGAAATGAAAATCCTTGTGTAGACTGTGGTATTCCAGAAATAAAAGTGCTTGTGACATTCAATAATGGCACAGTCTGTACAACAATTTCACATACATAAATATGTGTCAAGTAACTGTGCTCATCCATTAACCTCCATTCCAAAATTTCCCGTTCTTTGCAGTGACCCAGCATTTCACAAATGAGGCTTTTTTTATTTATCTGGCGACATCAGTTTCCTCACGTCACTGGGCACCGATCGACCCAAGTTTTCCTTGCAAGAATCTTCCGCATGATCGGCACGGAAATCTTATTGGATTATAATGATGCATCTATGAACACCCAGATGTAAATTTTCTATGGCGTCTGTGAATCATTCTCCTCAAATGCTGGGATTTTTTAAATTTTTCACAGCCAGTTTCCTTCGCAACTGGCGTACAGGTCCAGCTGGCGCTTTGATCGATCACCTCACTAACGGAATGTCGATCTGTTACTTTCTTTAGTACTGGACGTGTCTGTCAGCTGCCAAGCGACCAGATGTATGTTCTCAGCAGCCCTGGCGTAGGAGGTGGAGATATTTTTGAATCATAAAATGTCCACTACAGCTATAAGAGATTTGATGCTACAGAATGTAAGGTAAAGACGATTACATATCGTCCTTGCTATGGGTTTGTCCTCACCTTTGACATGCTTGTTTGCGGGGTCACATACGTCGTCAGTAGCGCTCACCAGGCATTTCATTATGGACTGGACCAAGGTGTCATCCTGGATGATGGTGTCTACGTCCACGTTGTCGTAGGCTGTCTGGTACACGTCCTGCAGAACAGAATAATACTTTAGAATAAACAGTTATAAATCTAATTAGCGGCTTGTGTACACCACTTTGCGTCTAGCAACTCGTTATTACTGCATGAAACACTGAGTATAGCGCACAGAATCCAAATACAGTCACAGAGTGGTATTCGGAACCAGGAAAGCCAATAGATTATTTTCAAATATCTTAAAAGTATATGAACAAAAGGGAATGTCCTCATTGTTTAGAGAGCGTATACAGAATCTCTCGGAAAACTTAACAAGTGCCTACATTTTAAATAAACGTTAAGTGAATTCGGAGATACGACTGGAAGACAAAGAAGACCACTTAAGACTTAAGGCGAATTAAATTCTACATTGACATTTTATGTCGGGAAAAAGGAAGTTGTGGACAAGGACAGGGTGGTTCAAATTCAAGTGGCATGGACTAGTGGATACGATTGGACATAAACGTATGCAGATAACCACCTCCAGTAGGAGGAACAGACCTACGCCTGACAGATAGATAGCGGAGGTGAGTCTGGTCGCGGCCCTAGCTGGCCATCCAAGTCACCTGATCCGTCAGTGTGCGATTACTTTGGATGAGGAGCCCTCAAGTTTAATATGTATCGGAACAGCCCTCACATCTACAAGAACTGCAGCAGAACATTTCCAGGAGACTGCAGGAATTTCTATCTGCCTTCTTCAAAATGATGATCAGGGCCAAAAAGTGCCAAGAGATGAATGGCGGACTCTTTCAACATCTGAATTATTCAGCTTAGCACTGTATTTACTTTCCTCTGATGTGTTTCTTCCTACCCTGGAACTTTGTTCTCCAGACCACTTTTAATTGTCCCACCCCGTATGATGCTGACAGTTTGTCCTTCCTTAAGACACCAGGCCTAATAAAAGTATTTCCTATATTGAAATTTTATACATTTTGTTGTCTATGTTCCAGCAACCGTACGTAATTAATTACAAGACGTATATACAGCCACTTCGGTTGCGCAACATTTTGTCGATTGACCACGGTTTCGATTGCACTAAGGCAATCTTCATCGGAATAAAAAGTTACATGGAATACATGTAACCACATCATGGTTTTAAACGTCTGAGCATGTAACTTTTTATTCTGATAGAGACTGTCCTAGTGCAATCGAAACCGTGATCAGCTGACAAAATTTTGTGCAACCGAAGTGGCTGTATGTATGCCTTGTAATTATTTCCTATGTGCAGAGGTAAATGTTCGATATTTTGCAGTAGAAGACGTCAGAGCAGCAGGTGAAGCTCGACAAGTATCGTTGGATGATTAATTTTTTCAACCACACTCTTACTGTCGCCGCCTCAACTAACAACGCTAAAAGACTGCATTTTTTGGTGACAAAACAAAACTTCTTGCCACTGAAGGGTTATCGAACCGGTAAAAAGGTTTGCAATTTCGCTAGCAGACGTGAGAAAGTTTCAACAGTGTTACACGAGGATTCTGAGATTTGCGCATAGACGCTAAAAAGAGAACATCACAAGGTAAGAGTGACATCAGGTCGCAGAGAGACAATGTTGTGACAGTTGTAATGGACAAGAATGATTAGAACAACACCAAGTACCTACTTAGCGAATTCACATATATGGAACTCAGTTGAGATCCGACGTCAAGGAAGATGAGAATGTAGCATCCATAATGGTATACCAGACCAACGACACTGGACGTCTGAAGTTGAATATGCAAAATTATCATCATCTTTCAAAGCCAATGCCGACGTCTTAAGAGTACGTAGCATACTGGCGACGCAAAAGTAAAAATATACCTGGGCGTATGTGTCAAATGTTGTCCACCGAGAGAGCATACAGCAGATCTATTGAAGAAGAAAAACAGACATTTGCTCAGCTTGAAGATGGATGCTGGCATCTCAAGTTCTAATTAGATAGCAACTTACCTTCAAGAGAGAAGGTAGAATGTCTTGTTGGGTCTATAAAGCTGGAAATTTTGGACGTTAGCTATGAAATATTTGGTTATGCAGACAAAAGGGTTTTCTACCACTCGTCATGTGTTTGTTGATTAATTTGCGGTCAATTTCGGAGTAACTACTGCTTCATATTCGAGCTCTTTAGCTCCGTTATCTTTGTGATACAATGCCGCAAGTATATCCTGTTAATTTACCCTTGCATTCTATACGCGGTAACTCATGCTTGGTTTGAAATGATTGATACAGAACCTCACTGTCTTGGTTTTCAGCATAAGGTAGCCGACAGCGTTTGCGTAGCACCCCCATTGAGGCATAACGTAAAAGTAATCGACTATGCAACACAATGCCATATGATGTCTCAGCAGCCAAGGGACATACTCTTGACAATGACTCAATGGGAACAATAAAACAAAATATCTATAAGTAGTGCTGTCACAGAATCTCATTTTTAACATTGCACTGTATTAGGATATCAAGCCACGGTCGAAAAAAATCACGAAAATTTTAGTGAAGAAGTTGGACATCCACCCAAGAATACCCGTACCTATGTAGAAGTTAGCAGATGTGCTTGTAAAGTTCACGGAACCATAATGGTATAACAGGATGACATACGACTCTTCACTAAAGATTAGTGTCAGTATCCTCGCGAAAAATTCGTGGTGAGGCTGTCATTGTTTCTTCAGGCTGAGACGTTCGATGTTTCTCGATAATGGAAGCCTATGTGACACAGGTCCACCAGTCCAGCTTTCAACAGAGCAAGACGTCGACGATTTGAGGCAAGACAAGTCGTCGACGATTTGAATCCTTGCGGTCCTGAGAACAACTTGATTTGTTTACACTGCCTGGAACACTATTCCCTAGGTGCTATGTACCACTCCTCTTATGTCGGCTGGTTCCTCAAATGCTAAATCATTTACCCGGAAACTGATCAGTCAGATCCTTGGAGACTTACTCCACAGGTAATGTTTACAGTCACGCCAGAAATGTCGCTGCAGATCTTTAGTATATTAATCATTGCTTTTAGCAAAATGTCTACGCTTGTTCACAGTTAATAATTATTGAGATAATCATTTCTCTCTGTTGTAATAATTTGCACAAGATTTAGTGTATTTTTTGCCAAAAAAAGAGCAGACTACTAGTTAGGAATCAGCGTTCAAAATGCCTCTGACTACTTTTAGTTATGGACTGAAGAAATATATCTCGGCGATAGGTTCCGCGAATAATGATATCACAATTCTGTGTTACACAATAATCTAGTACTCAGCTTGATGATGCCTGGAATATTAGTTTCCAACTATGTTACGAAAGGTTCCAAATACAACCAGAAAATAAATCGTTCGGTCGTCATTTCAAGGAAATACCCCTGTACAGCATATACACTTTCATGTTGCTAGCAGACCACTTCTCTCCCGAGACTGTCAAACTGAATCACCATAGTTAGACGTTCAGCTACTTTCTTGCAGTGATAAATATTGCGAAGTGCTTAAAGGCATAGCCAAAGTTCTGCAACAACGCATATTTCGTAGAATACGCATTAATTTCAGCTCCTCTTCGTCCGTCATGCTTCGTTTTTGATCTGGTCTCATGGGACTGAACATATGAATTGAAAGCACACTATCAAACTCACCTCTGAAGTGGAAAGAGGAATTACCAATTTTAAACGTTTTGCTTGAAACTAAGTCAGATAGGCTGTTTACCGGAAACCACCAAATACTGACCTATACTTCATCCAGGCCAAATGAGAGCTATTTTAAACACGCTGATACATAGAGCTAAAACTCTAACTGAGAAGGTCCACCTGGGATCCTAGATCAGATATCTGAAAAAGGCGTTGCAGGAAAGCGGCTACATAAAGTAAGCAACGTCTAGTGATAAACCTATCGCACTCCTTTCATTCGACAGAGTTACGACAGTTAAAACTGGTTGTCCCTGGCAGACAATGCATTCAGTTCAGTTTTGGACCACGCAAGAAAATTAAAGAGACTCTTCGTCTCAGTGCTTCTGGACAAATTGTGAATGCCGTAGTAGTTTCATTGATCAGATCTTGCGAACGATTTCAGAACGGTGCCCAGAAATACGAAGCCACATTAAATTTCCACAACTCTGCTGTTGTTGAGCACAGAACCATATACAAACACTGTTATGTTACGATTGATGAAATAAAAATTTCATCCCATGCAACTGTCTACTGGAATTCTGTCATCAAAGAAGCCGTTGCGATTACAACGTAGAATAACAACTTTAGCTGGGACAACAATTATACCCTTAGTGGTGCAATAATGGGTACTAAGTGCTGACGGTTACAAGATATAGGCTGAGTTATCCGCCACCTAACGAAATCACCATAGTTGCTAGTGTCCTCCATCATAGACACCGACATTATCTTTGGTAGCATATAGAAGTTTTGTCACTTCATGACGTGTCGATATAGAACTCGACCAAATACGAAGGGTGTTCAATTAGTAATGCAGCACATTTTTTCTCGGGCAATTTCGGTTGAAAAAAATGCAGAATTTGTTGTGGAACGTCATGGAAAATTCCCGCTTCAGCCTCTATAGTTTCGTGGAGTCCCGACAACTATCTACACTATACGCAGCCTTCAAGATGGCGTCTGTAACGAAGGTGCGTTCCAAGCAGAGAGCTGGCATTCAGTTTCTTGCAGCAGAAAACCAGAGCATCTCAGGTATTCATAGGCGTTTGCAATGTCGACGGAGACCCGTTAGTGAACAAATGCGCGGTGAATCGTCGGGCGAGACGTCTGTCATCGCAACAACGTCTCGCAAATATGTCCCATCTCCCGAGTGCCGGCCGACTGCGCACTGATGTGACTCCTGCAATATGTTCGTCGCCATAATCTTTATTTTGTCATCACTCGTGTTACTGCTTTGATGCAGCGTCCCACAATTTCCTCTCCTCTGCCGACCTCTTCATCTCACGTCATCATTTATTTGCTGGACGTATTTTAGTCTCTGTCTTCCTTTAAGTTTTTACCCTCTACAGCTCCCTCTAGTACAATGGAAGTTATTCCCTGATGATTAACAGCTTTCCTACCATTCTGTCCCTTCTTCTTGTCAGCGTTTTCCACATATTCCTTTCCTCTCCGATTCTGCGCAGAACCTCCTCATTCCTTACTTAATCAACTTTCGTTTCTAGCACCACATCTCAAATGCTTCGATTCTCTTATGTTCCAGTTTTACCAAAGTCCATGTTTCACGACCATATAACGCTGTGCTCCAAACGTACATTTCCAGAAATTTCTTACTCAAATAAAGGACTATGTTTGGTACTATATTGTGTTCATCATAAGAATAAACTTGATGTAAACATTACACATGTATTCTTCCGCGTTTGCACAAATCCCATTTGATTTCACTTCACTTGGACAGAAGCCAAGTGTGCCCAGTACAGCAAAGTACGATCATAAGGATACTTTTATGCTGTGTTATACGCACAAAGACTGAGCAATAAAGTTGGACAACAGCTTTACCGACACGTTTAACTTCGACAGCACTGACCAGCCAGCTGGACTAACTATACTGCAATGAGTGTGCAGCTCCTGTTCAAATGCAAAAAGAGACGAGCGGAGAAACAATATAGCTTTGAACACAATTCAATTTTTAAAGAGAATGAAATAATATTCGGCAAAACTCCAGCACTACCGCACACCTCTTAGGTGAGCAGATGGAATGCCATAAAATGCTCTCTTTCTCATCTAACACAGTATTCTAATTACAAAAAAAGAGTGATGAAAGTTCCTAACGTAAATACACAGTAATTTTTCTGAGCGAGCTATGTGCTATGCAAAAGCATACTGTAAGGATTTCTGCGTATTGTTGAACACTGAAGCCACTGAAGGTATTAATTACCGTCAGTCGTCTGGTAATCTCTTAGCTCCTTCCTTATCCGAAACCTAGGAATATATTTAAGTTATGGAACTGCCATCATGTTCCTATGTCACTTATCACTCTGGTTCGTGTGATACTAGACCTGTGTTATAAAACAATAGACATAGCCCAAATAAAGATCAGTTAGTTTTTCATTTTAGCCCTAAAAAATAAATTGTTTTGTTTTGTTAACTTAAGCAGCCTTTGTTAACCATCTCTCATAAAATATCGATAATTAAGAATTTATATGTGAAATGAAGACAGGAACTTCTCGTGCAATATGTAGTTAGAAACAAGAAGACGTGCATTACTAACAAAAAATGACGATGAATTTTACAGTTACGAGATGTAGGTATTTAAAGTTGAACGAAGAAAAAGATGACCAAAGCAAGACTTGAACCCGTGGTCTACAAAATCGCAATAGATTATTTATTTATCACGCTACAGATTCCACCGTACATCCAATGTGTACTTTTATTATAACTGTATTAAGTACAGTCCCTCGGAAAGCTTCAAGGCCATTTTTTCTGCAAATTTAGGAAAATCTAGTTCTCTGCACTTTTTAACAGTGTTCCACAGGCGTGGTTCATTACGGAGCAGGAAGCAGCCTCAGCCATTTTCTACTGCACACTAACAGCGCGACAGTCGGAGCACAACAATACAGAGACTGTGACTGATGATTTTTGAAATAAAAACTACGTAGCTAAAGCGTGATTAAGAAATCGTTAATGGCTGTTAATACATTAGAATATCTTAAAGTTTCATTTGACCTAACTTAGTAATAATATATCTAATACATAAGTATGACCTACTTCCAAGAGCGCAACACCTGTATACGTGTGCTACGGCTTCTGATCAATCAATGCGTTTGTGTTTGTTTATATCAGGTTTATCTTATGATGAACATTGTATAGCAGATTTCTCTCGCCCATGAATGCCCTATTTGTCTGTGCTAGTCTGCTTTTTATGTTCTCTGTAGTATCACGTCGGGAGAACTTGATATTTCATTGTACTCTCTGTCTTACGACGCCTGTGCGGAAGTGGTGAAAGTGTCAATATGATGGAAATGATTTTTAATTTGTTAAAAGCTGGTAGTGGCCAAATGTTTACTTCGCATATGTTTTGAAATGTAATGCATAATTTTTGTACCTCCAATCTGGACTGACTAAGAAAGCTATAAATTGTTTCATATATTGAAAACCATGACGGTAATATTGACACTCAAAGATATAGCAGCAGCGAGTGGCAGCAGCGA
This sequence comes from Schistocerca cancellata, assembly GCF_023864275.1. Lineage (NCBI taxonomy): Eukaryota > Metazoa > Arthropoda > Insecta > Orthoptera > Acrididae > Schistocerca > Schistocerca cancellata. Next base: position 267,571,008 of record NC_064631.1, on the reverse strand, counting down.
TGCTAAAGAGAGACTGTTGTACATTGTATCTCTGGCTTTGTTAGCCGACTTAGATGTTGAAACGTCCCCTTTGAACAATTTTACAAGACAATGCTTAAACTGACACACAATATTTTCTTAGCGCAACGCAATCTGACTTTCAATAATCCCTACAAAAGAATGGCCCTGACTAACATTAACCTATACCTTTCACAAATCACTTACCTCACAAAAATCTTCGTTACTCGAACTACTGCAATACAGCGAGCGCCACTACTGCCAGATAAATAAAAGATTCAAACTACTGAAGGCAATAACTACTGATAGGCATAGTTAGCAAATGAAAGATTTTGATAGAGAACAAACAATGTATTTACCTCAATAGTGTTCAAAAGTCATAATGTATATAGCGGTTCATGATATCCAGTATTACAAATTTCAAAACTCCGCCATCTCTCTCCCCACATCCACCACTGCTGGCGGCTCACCTCCAACTGCGCAACGCTACGCGCTGTTCACATCCAGCTGCCCAACACTACAATGGTAGACAACAATGCAAACTAGCCACAGACTGCACACAGCACAGCCAGTAATTTTCATACAGAGCGCTACGTGGCGTTACCAATAAGAAAACCTAAACAGCCTACTTACATAGCCCCCATGCTCCCCACAAAAAATTTTACAAATTGTTTTGGGCACTGGCCAATACAGATTTGAAAAAATTTTTCATAATTACAGTAATAAAGATATCAAATGCACACACTTATTAATACAATGTTGGTCAAAAGCTAAAATTTTCTCACAGTCCTTCAAGACAGTCCTGATCACTCATCACAGTAAAACTGCCGTTTCTTTTCTCAAAGTCTGAGCAGTAAAAGTCAATGCACACGGAAGTAGCGGAATTCCACATCCACCACTGCTGGCGGCTCACCTCCAACTGCGCAACGCTACGCGCTGTTAACATCCAGCTGCCCAACACTACAATGGCAGACAACAATGCAAACTAGCCACAGACTGCACACAGCACAGCCAGTAATTTTCATACAGAGCGCTACGTGGCGTTACCAATAAGAAAACCTAAACAGCCTACTTACAATGTCATTTCTTATTTTTTTGTTTTGTTTTGTGTTGTCTTCCTAGCAGAAGAAAAGAGATGTATATACTGTTGTACGAAAGAGATAGTCCGCCATTACAATCAAAATTGTGAATTTAATGTTGGGTCTCTATATAGAAAAGGTGGAAGGATTAAAAATCATTGGAACTCATATTGTTGTATGAAAGAGATAGTCCGCCATTGCAATCAAAATTGTGAATTTAATGCTGGGTCTCTATAAAGAAAAGATGGAAGGATTAAAAATCATTGGACCTCATCAAGACCTCATCTTGATGAATAAACGGCTGGAAAAAGGTAATTCATTCTTTTGAAAACCCGGCACTTCATATTGGACATTATATATGTTTAAGTTTTACCAGCGAGATTTACATCTTGTGGCGACAATAATTTCAAGAGCCTACATCGAATTTATAATGACACGTATCAAAACCAGCGACGAGCGAGGTTGTCGTCTTTTCCCAAAAGTAACATTCAGTAGCCCGGACGTGGATTTATTCTCACTACACGATTAAGGATCTGCTGCCTTTTTCTTTACCCTCCTGTTTCTTTGAGATTGTGCAGAACCATCAATACTAAATCGCCGATCGCCGCAGCTGTGGAGTCCTGGGATCGACATCGCCGAGACACAGAAGAAGAATTCTTCTTTCAGCTGACCTCTATTGTTTGAGATGAAATAATAATAATAATAATAATAATAATAATATTTTCAGAGAATCTTCAAGATTTTTGTAAGGAAAAGTTCTGCAATTAACTTCACAAACATTCATAATATTCTTGTTTTCTTTTAATTTTTTTTATCTGCACAGTCGCCCAGTACAGGATACATTCACTCCAAGAGAGAATTAGTACATTATTGCAGTTAACTTTGGGAGGCGATAGTATACATCCTTGTTCCGTCCATCATTGGTTATTTTGTTGCCTAGGTAGTAGAATTCTTTAATTTCATCTATTTCGTCATCATCAGTCCTGATTTAAGTTTCTCGCTGTACTCGTTTCTGGCACTTCTCATTACTCTTTCTGCGATTTACTCTCAATCCATACGCAGCAGACCATGTAATTCTTCTTCACTTTCAGCCAGGATAGCAATGTCGTCAGCGAATCGTATCAGTAATATCCTTTTCACCTTGAATTGTGATTCCATTCCTGAACCTTTCTTTTATTTCCGTCATTCCTTCTTCGATGTACAAATTGAACAGTAGGGGCAAAAGACTACATCCCTGAATTACACCCTGTTTAATACGAGCACTTTGATCTTGGTCATCCAATTTTAGTATTTCCCCCTTGGCTGTTGAAAATTTGGTATATTACCCGTCTCTCTCTATAGCTTCCCCCTATTTTCCTCAGAATTTGCACCGTTTGACATTGTCTAACGCTTTTTCCAGGTCGAAAAAACCTATGAATGTTTCTTCCATTATGAAACTCAACTTGAGAATTGCCTCTCTGCCCTTTTCTAAGGCCGATCTGATAGTCATCTAACACATTCTCAGTTTTCTTCTCCATTCTTCTGTATGTTATTCTTGTCAGCAGTTTGGATGAGTGAACTGTTAAGCTGACTGTGAGATAATTCTCGCTCTTGTCGGTCTTGGACTCATGACAACTGTGTTGATGACATTTTTATGTGGATGATATTTTTCCGAAAGTCAGACTCATATTCTACACACCAATGTGAATAGTCGTTATGTTGCACTCCCTCACAGATTTTAGAAATTCTGATGGCGTGTTGTCCATCCCTTCTACCTTGTTTGACCATAAGTCTAGCCAAGCTCTATTACGAGTAAATTCTGATTCTAATACTGGATCCTCTACTTCTTATAAATCGACTCCAGTTCCTTCTTCTATCACATCAGATAAATATTCCCCCTAATAGAGGCCTTCAACGTGCTGTTTCCACCTATCTGCTCTCTCCTCTGCATTCAACAGTGGAACTACCGTTGCAGTCTTAATGTTACCACCCTCGCGTTTAATTTCATTGAAGGCTGCTTTGACTTTATTATACGCTGAATCAGTCCTTCCGACAATCATTTCTCTTTCGATTTCTTCACGTTTTTAATGCAGCCATTTTGTCTTAGTTCCCCTGCACGTCCTATTTATTTCAGACCTTAGCGACTTATATTTCTTTATTCCTGAATTTCCCTCAATATTTTTATAAATTCCTTCTTTCATTGATTAACTGAAGTGTTGCTTCTGTTACCCATGTTTCTAGGCAGATACTTTCTTTGTACTTACGCTTTTCTTTACAACGTGTGTGACTACTATTTTTAGAGATGTTCATTCCTCTTCAGTATACTGCCTACTGAGCTATTTCGTGTAATAGTGTCTACAGTCGTGTAATAGTGTCAAGCGTATATCTTCATACCTTAGTACTTAGTTTCTCACTTCTTTGCCTACTGAGTCTTACTGACTGGTCTCTTTAACTTCAACCTACTCTTCATCACTGGTTTATTGTGATTTGCACTATATCTCCTCCTGTGTACGCCTTACAATCAAGTATCTGATTTCGGAATATCTGTCTGACTGTGATGCAATCTAACTGAAATCTTCCCTACCTCCTGGTCTTTTCTAAGTACACTTCCTCCTATTGTGATTCTCGAACAGAATATTTATATTACCAGCTGAAATTGAATACAGAACTCAATTAGTCTTTCTCCTGTCTCGTTCCTAGTACCAAGCGCATATCCCTCCGTAACCGTTTCTTCTACTCATTCCCGTACAAGCACATCCCAGGCCACTAAAGTCAATAGGCATTTGTCTCCCTTTATGCTCTGCATTATCTGTTCAATATCCTCATATATTTCCTCTGTCTCTTCATCTCCGGTTTGCGATGTTGCCATGTATATAAGAACTGTCCTTGTCCGTGATGGTTTGCTATCAATCTGATGGGGAGAACCCTATCACTGAACTGTTCACAGTAACGCACTCTCTGCCCTATCTTCCTGTTCAGAACGAGCCATACTCCCGTCATGCCATTTTCTGCTGCTGCTAATATTACGACCAGAAATCTATTTCTACTTACCATTTCACTTTACTGATCCCCTCTATATCTACAATGATCCTTTTCAGATTTTCTAGCTTTCCTTCCACGTTCAAGCTTCTAACATTTCACGCTCTGACTCGTAGAATATTATTCTTTCGTCGGGTATTTACCCTTTTTCCCATGGTCAGCTCCCCCTTGGCAGTCGCATCTCTGAAATCCGAATGAGGGACAATTCCGCAGTATTTTACCAATGGAGAGATCATCATGACACTTTTTCAATTATAGCCACATGTCCCGTGGATACACTTTATGTGTCTTTAATACAGTGGTTTCCATTGCCTTGATCTTCCTCATGGCGTTGATCATTGCTGATTTTTCCGCCTTTAGGGGCAGTTTTTCCACTCCGAGTGTAAGAGAGTATCCTGAACCTCTGTCCGCTCCTCCGCCCTCTTTGACAATGCCATTGGCACAATGAGAGTGACTTCTTATGCTGGCCAGTGCTTATTATTATTCAAAAAGTAAGCGGTGGTGGGGATCGAACAAGGAAGTAACGACGTTTTTTGTTTATTAATCAAAGACGCTACCCATAGACAACGTGTACACCGACAATTGAAACTCAATTTACCTTCCCCACGCAATGCAAGGCATCACACAAGCCTGTGCGCCACAAATTCATTGAACTGTTCTTATTCATTCACTCTACAGCCCTGATCTCGCATCTTCTGACTCCCACCCATTTAGCCCAATGGAGGATGCACTTCGCGGTTAGCATTACGTGGATTTTGTGGAGGTTATTGATGCCTCAAGGCGTTGCTCCGACGTCGACCAGTAGAATGGTATCATGCGTTCATTGAGGCCTTTCCACAAGCGTGGCGTCGTCGCATTGAATGAAGTGAGGATGAAAAAGGTGTTTCGTAGCCAGAAAAGTGTTGAGTAATGTGGTGTATTGGAATGTCGAATAAACCCATCCTGCTCTCACAAAAAAAAAAAAAAAAAAAAATGTATTGCGTTACTTTTGGAATCCCCTCGTAAATAAAGCACCGCACGGCTGACAAATAAACTAATAACTGCTGATGATGAAGACAAGGAAAGTCGATGAAACCTGGCCTATTCATAAAAAGCAGAGGTGGCATGAAATCCGTGAAACATTTATTCACGAAATACCCCTGTATTCATATGAAGTTAATGGGAGAAACTACGAATAACCAGTATTTAATTTGTCAGAGGGGAAACTTAGGCCCATCATCGGCAATTACACAAGGTTTTCCTTTTGTCGACTCATCCTTACTACTGTACGGTTTACGAGGACATACAACATCGAAATGACAAATTTTTCAGTGACGAAAAATGTAGGTAACTTGGGGTAAGTGACACCATTTTCGTATTATTACTAATCTATAAAACAACCGAAATAAATTTTCACTTGTTACTATTATCTTTTGATATCGAGGATCAGAAAATATTTTCAGCTAGGAGCTAAAACACTTTATCGAACCGTCAGTAAGTTTGCCTGAGACCACTGCCCAAGGGAAATTCCATTCTTAAAGAATACATTTGTTCAAATTATGAGCCGTGATAAAGACTCATAACGTGGCGCACCAAAGAGACACACGAAATTTGTTGTTTATTCATCTGTGGAAAGAAGTACTAAAAATTTTGCAGAAGTAGTAGTAATTCTGGTAGACTTCATCAAGTACGAGTTAAAATAATACGTGTGAATCAAGCAAACGAATTACAATAATTAAACCTATAGGTTCAGTAGTTATGTATGTGGCATAAGGAGAATAAATGTACTGTCTTATCCATAGATGAAGTAATTGGAAGTAATTCCGTTACAACCGTGAAAACTACATGTCATATCTTGTTCAGAAGCTATAAGAATTGCAACTGTTTGATTCAAGCCCACCCCAAGCTGTTGTTACGTCTCTAGCGACCAGTAACTGCTGCCGACTGCCAGAAGAACTCTGTGACGTATTATCTTAAGGTACCTGGGTGGATTAGTCAGTTGATACGCGTTTAAACACTTTAATTATCCTTGCACTTGTGACGTAGAACTTTGATTCAGGTAGTGGCCGACAGCTATATTTGCGGCGGTCTAACAGCACTTTTTCTTGTGTACAAAATACGACATTGTGTCGACCAAAGCTTTGAAATACTTTACACCATCACAAGATAGTAATAGAAAATGAGCGACTTCGGTTACAACTACCGTTCTCAGATTTCATTGCCACACTATCGGTTTGTATGTAGGCTTGTCGAACCCTTTTCACATTTTCCTTTCGACAACGAGGGCGCTTAGAAGATCCAAGTCTTCACTCATGTGCGGTGGAGGTAATTATATTTCACAACTCGCGCCCTGAATCGGTGACTATGTTATTTTTCTCTGCCTCGTGATGACTGGGTGTTGTGTGTTGTCCTTAGGTTAGTTAGGTTTAAGTAGTCCTAATCTAGGGGACTGATGACCATAGATGTTAGGTCCCATAGTGCTCAGAACCATTTGAACCATATTATTTTTAGTTGTGATACGCCAAATAGACAGTCAACAAACATCGTGTAAGTTATTAAAAATTTTCATTTCATATTGTAATAACCTATAATCTAGCTCGAACGATGGATTTCCTCCGGAATGTTGGACAGAATAAACTGTCTTCTTCTACTGGAACGCCTTCTGGCTTCATAAACGAAGAACAATGTCGAGGTATCAGGATTTTTAATATTATGTATCATTGTTTCCTTTTCTCGAAACCACCTCTATTTGGTTCTGAGGATATCAGGGGATAATCATCCCGGAGAGAAAGAGGACATTTCCGGCACTGTCCTGACTACTAACTCAATTATTGGTGTACTTTTGCACATAAAAACATATTGAGTTACTGATCCGAATTCTGGGCAAGGAACTCTCACAACATTACTGAACCCCGATGGTATGAAAACATTTTGTACTAGAAAGTGTTATTGAACGTCAGCAGAGAAACGGTCCGTTTTAGAATATTTATAGGAAATTTAAATTGAAATTCCAGTTGTTTCTGATGCCCTTACTCATGTGTGATATCGCTTATGATAAGACTTACATACTGTATCTTTTAGCCAGAGCACAGCGTACTTCAGTTTCGCTACTGAAACTGACATCTCTGTAGTCTCCAATAAAGAAAAGTTGTTAAAGTGGTTAAAGGACGAATTATTTTTAGGTAAACGAAGAAATGACGAAGAAGAAGAACAAGAAGAAGAAGGAAATCAATAAATAGAACTGACGCAACCAGTTCAAGTTTTTTGCGCCATCCACATGTAGCATTCGACATAACGGTCACTTCAAATCTGATTCTTGTTGCATTAAAATAACATGAGGAGACATAGATTAACAAAGAAGCCAATAACTGCTCTCTTCTTTAACAAAACTCTGAACTTACTTGTAGGTTAATTCAGAAGATTATGTAGTTTCTGCCACGAACGATGATGGTACTAGTCTTTAATTACTACTCGTAAATGCGAATCTCTTTGGCTAGTAAAGGCTTTGTGCGATTATTCTTACGTAACCCGCAGTCAAGACGCGAGAATAAAACTAAATGCAAAATAAATAACAAGAGCGTTTTCAAATTTTAGTATTATCAAAGCACTATAACTTTCTGGGTATCATAGAAACGAAATCCATATATCTGGTAGCAACTCACCTGTGCCGACGCAGGTGCTATGGCGGCAACGAGGAAGCTGAGGAACACCAGAAAGGGTACTGCAGACGACATATCGGACGTGTGGTAGCGCAAAGAGGCCGCGTTCTGTCTTTATATTGGTCGCGGTAGCTAGAACCTTTGTTGATGGAGTCTGTGCGTCACACTCTTCGTGACACTGGGCAATTTTCATACGTTTCTGCCTCTCGGTGCACGAGGTGTGTCATTTAGAAACAGACTCTCCCTTCGGCACAGTGTTTTTCTCACGGTACACGCGAGTCACTTAACAAACTGATGTTAATAGTTTCGGCCCTGAATGTCGTTTGTAAGAAAAAAAGTCTTTCTAGAGACATTCTGCCGAGTCAGTTTGCTAACGCTGAATACGAAACGAGCGGAAGAGTGGTTCACTTACGCTCAGTCTTGCATTCCGTGTGTATTATGTATATAGGGATACCTACACACCAACCAGTTTCTTCAGACTACATCGTTGTTCCCCTTCTTCCTGACGTTGGTTTCCTATACATTAGTTCATTCGTTTTGAAAGTAAAGAATAAGAAAGGATAGGGTGTGACGTCCTTTGGAAGACGGCAGATGAACTTCAATATCTGGGCTGTGGTCTTTCCAAAGGTATCATCCCGGAATTTTGGCTGTACGCATTTTCGGAAAAATGGCATAAAATCTATATATGGCTGGCTAGATGGAGATTTGAATCTCAAATACCAGTTTCGAGGTACCATCCTATGTTGCAACACTACCAGAAGATCGCGATGACTAAGTGACCAAAGGAGTAGAAATATGGTTCCTTTCTATAGTACGGACGTCCCATTACGAAATTCAATAATTTGATATCGATACCAATACCTAAAATTATGTTGATACTTGGATTTATCTCCCAACATATGTGCTGCAGGGACAGTTTCTGAAGATTTTTTTGTATTTACAAGGGTGAATCAATAAATAAGTCACAAATGCCAGAATATCGCAGAATTGCGCACCTCAACGTAATTAGAAACTCGCAGTAGGTAACAAATTACGTGGAATGTAGTGATTAAGCAAAATTCCACGGCTAATGGTTAATGATCTGCAATCTAACATGGTAGGTGTTCTATGAATTTGTGCCCGACTATAACAACGCGACTTCTGTGACCCGAGGGACTGTCCACATGATCGCCCTTAGCGAAATTCGTTCCGTATACGGTTAGAAATTTTATGGAAATTTGTTTTCATTTGGATGCAGGAATTCCGCAAAGGACAGGGAAAACTATCGAAGAAGGAGCGTCCTGGCCCCACTGGTTATCCAGTGACTTCACTTTGTTACACCGTCAAAGGGTACTTCGCTACCCCCAGGACACATCAGTCTTGTCGACTGTAGTTGTTCAAAGAACCGAATAAAGTTGTCTGATCCCGATAGGTCATTCGTTAGATACGAAAACTGTCACAAGAATTTTATACTGCAGTATTTAGCGCCTTGTTGAAGGATGGGATAAGTATTTAAATTTAACAGCGGAGTAAACGCAAGCACCCGTGGTGCCGGCCACTGTGGCCGAGCGGTTCTAGGAGCTTCAGTCTGGAACCGCACGACCACTACGGTCACAGGTTCGAATCCTGCCTCGCGCATGGATGTGTGTAATGTCCTCACGTTTGTTAAGTTTAAATAGTTCTAAGTTCTAGGGGACTGACGACCTCAGATGTTAAGTCCCATAGTGCACAGAGCCATTTGAACCATTTGAGCAGCGGTGGTCTAGAGGTAGCGTCATTCATAAACGTCTCGATCCCAGGCTCGAAACCTGCCACCGCTTAAATACTAATTAATAATCAGAATTGGTGGCCGAAGACTTCCGGCATAAGAGGTCACCCTCATTCTGCCAGCGGCCTCGTCAAAAGAGGGTGGATGATGATCTGTCCATTGGCAAAAGACTCTGAAATAGATCCCATTCGGATCTCCGGCAGGGCACTGCCAAGAGGGAGGTGACCGTGAGAAAAAATATGAATAGCAAAGAAAGAAACTTGAAGCTGGTAGGGAAGTTGAAAAATCTGAAAAGGGGAATTCAAATGATCGATCTATATGTAGTAGAGGTCAGTGAAGTAAAATGGAAAAAAGAAAGAGATTTCTGGTCAGATAAGTATAGGCTAATATCAACATCAGCAGAAAATGGTATAACGGGAGAAGGATTTGTTCTCAACAGGTAGGAAGGGCAGAGACTGTGTTACTGTGAAAATGCAGTGATAGAGATGTTCTTATCTGAATCTACAGCAAACCAACTCCGAAAACGATAGTTAAGGTATGCATGCCAACGTCACAAGCTGGAGATGAAGAGATAGAGTATATGAGGATATTGAAGCATAATACTGTACGTAAAGGGAGATGAAAATCTAATAGTAATGGGGGAATGGAATGAGGTTGTAGGGGGAGTAGTAGAAGAAAAGGTTACAGGGGAATATAGGCTTGGGACAAGGAATGAGAGAGTTCCGTAACAAATTTCAGTTCATAATAGAGATAACTCTGTTCAAGAATCACAAGAAGAAGAGGTATACGTGGAAAAGGCCGTGCGATACAGGAAGATTTCAGTTAGATTACTTCATGATCAGACAGAGATTTCGAAATCAGATTCTGGGTTGTAAGGCGTACCCAGGAGCAGATATACTCATATCGCAATGTAGTGGTGATGAAGAGCAGGCTGAATTTGAAGAGATTAGTCAGGAAGGATCAATACGCAAAGAAGTAGGTTGTGGAAGTATTAAAGAATGACGAGATACACTTCAAGTTCTCTAAGAATAGCCTAGTACGCAGTATGGTTGGAATGGATATCACTAAAAAGGCACTAACAGAAGTTGGAAAGAAAAACACAGTCACAAAGAAGGTAACTGCAAAGAAGCCTTAGGTAAAAGAAGAAGTACTTCAGTTGATCGATGACAGAAGAAAGTACAAAAATGTTCCGGGAAATTCATGAATATAGCAATAAAAGTCACTGAGGAATGAAATAAATAGGAAGTGCAGTGAAGCTAGGACGAAATGGCTGCATGAAAAATGTGAAGAAGCTGAAAAGGACATTATTGACGGAAGGACTGACTCGGCATATGGGAATGTGAAAACAGCCTTCGGTGAGATAAGTGTTGTAAAGGTAAGAGTGCAACGGGAATTCCGCTGTTAAGTACAGAGGAGAGAGTGGATAGGTGTAAAGAGTGCATTGAAGACCTCTGTGTGGGGGAAGATTTAACTAATGTGATAGAAGAAGAAACAGGAGTCGATTTAGAACAGATGGAGGATCCAGTATTACTCGTAGAAGCAAAATTTGAAAGAGCTTTGGAGGACTTAGGATCAAAAAAGGCAGAAGGGATCGATAACATTCCATCATAATTTCTAAAATCATTAGGGGAAGTAGCAACAAAACGACTATTCATGTTGGTGTGTATAATGTATGAGTCTGGTAAGATGCCGTCAGACTTCCGGAAATTCCTCACAATTCAGAAGACAGGAGAGGAATTCGTGGCGGCCTGAATCAAATCACTCAGAAGACTGACTGCTCAAAAAACCAAAAGTTGAGAAGGAAAACAAATTTCAGGCTTGTACAAGTCGCTCTGATGTCTCTGCCGCAGATTGCGACTTACAAGGGGACCCTCCATACTATAAATCACGGATTTTGATGTTGAGGCACTTATCCTTAGTACCTGCCTGGTTTTTTAGGGAAGGACCTTGGTTTTTGAAAAAAATCGATTTTGAAGTTCATTGCGCGCTTTGTACATCCGTAACATTACATACGTTCCAAGCAAGTCAGCGTAGCGTAGCAGCAAAGGTCCATGGTCACTGCGCTGCAGGTACCGTGTTCGAATCCTGCTCGTGCACTTTTTTATTGAAAATCGACCAAATTTTTCAATTTTATTTCCAAGAATATCAACAAACAATGTAAGGTGTGTGAATTTATAACGATATATTCAGTTATTAATAACTCTCCATGCTACTCTATCCTATGCAAGATTTTTCATCTCCCAGTACCCAGAAATAGCGATTGTTGTACCAAAAATAGTCATGTGAAAGATATACAGTGTGAGTCACTAACTATTGCCACCTAGAATAACTCCGAAATTATGATAGGAGCTGAAAAGTTTGTGGGACAAATGTTGGATGGGAGAACGGGGCCCATAGTATGACATTGGTTTTTTGTTGCTAGATGGGGTCGCGTCAGAGATATGAAGGCCAACTTTGTTTCCTTAAATGGGATACTATAGTTTGGTACTTATTTTCTGATAGCGGCTATCGAGATGAATGCAATGATGTGTCGGGAAGTCGTTTCTGAAATTATTTGAATGGAGTGTACCCTTGTATGGAAGTGAAAGGTGGACGATAAATAGTTTAGACAAGAAGAGAATAGAAGCTTTCGAAAGGTGATGTTACAGAAGAATGCTGAAGATTAGATGGGTAGATCACATAACTAATGAGGAGGTACTGAATAGAATTGGAGAGAAGAGGAGTTTGTGGCACAACTTGACTAGACGAAGGGATCGGTTGGTAGGGACATGTTCTTAGGCATCAAGGGATCACCAATTTTGTATTGGAGGGAAGCGTGGATGCTAAAAATCTTAGAGGGAGATCAAGAGATGAATACACTAAACAGATTCAGAAGGATGTAGGTTGCAGTAGGTACTGGGAGATGAAAAATCTTGCACAGGATAGAGTAACATGGAGAGCTGCATCAAACCAGTCTCTGGATTGAAGACCACAACAACAACATGCTGTTTGTACTATATTTTAAGATTATTCACAATCTCAGTGGAATTTATTACCTCTGAATGGGTTCTGGGGCACGAATATACAATTATTATCGCCATAACTGTCCATCAAGATTTATGTTTGTTTAAAAATTCAATTTAAAACTGCTGCTATTATTTTTTACTAAGATGGTGGCTAAGGTAAGGCAATCACTCATCGAATCTGGTTCAGGCATTGTTTTACTATTAACAAAAAATAAATATTAAATTTTTTCTGTACCTTTACTATATGCATTAACATTTAAAAGTATTCCTCAATGTTAATCAGTTATTATTTATTCAGCATTGTACCAATAACCCGCGCTATAGCTCAACAGCGCTAATGGCTGCGCTCCATTGTAGCTGAACAGAAAACTTAACATTTATATAACACGAAAATCATATTAAAATAAAACTTCAAAAACACGTATTGATATCAATGACACAGAAACTCTATTTTTCAAATATTACTGAATAATATAAAACAGTTTTTACATACCTCAGTGCTACATGGCATCATGCACATCCTATCACTACAAGAGTTCGAACAAGAAGAAGGAATTATTTTACAAGAAACATAATAACAAAAGATGGAGACCTTTATTATCTTTTCCCATAGGTACTGTCTGAGATACATGTTTTTACAGAATATTAAATATGTTACTGACAATAATTATTTATTATATTAGTAACGATGAAGTCCTTTTTTATTAATATCACGAGAATGTTCATTCAGATTCCACACATAAAGAAGTCTTAAATATTTTGTCTGAATAAAATATATGCGCGGATATTCCATCGCTCATTGGGCTGACCAAAAAGCATTTTATATATATATATATATATATATATATATATATATATATATATATATATATATATACACATATACATTCCTGGAAACTGAAATAAGAACACCGTGAATTCATTGTCCCAGGAAGGGGAAACTTTATTGACACATTCCTGGGGTCAGATACATCACATGATCACACTGACAGAACCACAGGCACATAGACACAGACAACAGAGCATGCACAATGTCGGCACTAGTACAGTGTATATCCACCTTTCGCAGCAATGCAGGCTGCTATTCTCCCATGGAGACGATCGTAGAGATGCTGGATGTAGTCCTGTGGAACGGCTTGCCATGCCATTTCCACCTGGCGCCTCAGTTGGACCAGCGTTCGTGCTGGACGTGCAGACCGCGTGACACGACGCTTCATCCAGTCCCAAACATGCTCAATGGGGGACAGATCCGGAGATCTTGCTGGCCAGGGTAGTTGACTTACACCTTCTAGAGCACGTTGGGTGGCACGGGATACATGCGGACGTGCATTGTCCTGTTGGAACAGCAAGTTCCCTTGCCGGTCTAGGAATGGTAGAACGATGGGTTCGATGACGGTTTGGATGTACCGTGCACTATTCAGTGTCCCCTCGACGATCACCAGTGGTGTACGGCCAGTGTAGGAGATCGCTCCCCACACCATGATGCCGGGTGTTGGCCCTGTGTGCCTCGGTCGTATGCAGTCCTGATTGTGGCGCTCACCTGCACGGCGCCAAACACGCATACGACCATCATTGGCACCAAGGCAGAAGCGACTCTCATCGCTGAAGACGACACGTCTCCATTCGTCCCTCCATTCACGCCTGTCGCGACACCACTGGAGGCGGGCTGCACGATGTTGGGGCGTGAGCGGAAGACGGCCTAACGGTGTGCGGGACCGTAGCCCAGCTTCATGGAGACGGATGCGAATGGTCCTCGCCGATACCCCAGGAGCAACAGTGTCCCTAATTTGCTGGGAAGTGGCGGTGCGGTCCCCTACGGCACTGTGTAGGATCCTACGGTCTTGGCGTGCATCCGTGCGTCGCTGCGGTCCGGTCCCAGGTCGACGGGCACGTGCACCTTCCGCCGACCACTGGCGACAACATCGATGTACTGTGGAGACCTCACGCCCCACGTGTGGAGCAATTCGGCGGTACGTCCACCCGGCCTCCCGCATGCCCACTATACGCCCTCGCTCAAAGTCCGTCAACTGCACATACGGTTCACGTCCACGCTGTCGCGGCATGCTACCAGTGTTAAAGACTGCGATGGAGCTCCGTATGCCACGGCAAACTGGCTGACACTGACGGCGGCGGTGCACAAATGCTGCGCAGCTAGCGCCATTCGACGGCCAACACATATTATTTTACACTCCTGGAAATTGAAAAAAGAACACATTGGCACCGGTGTGTCAGACCCACCATACTTGCTCCGGACACTGCGAGAGGGCTGTACAAGCAATGATCACACGCACGGCACAGTGGACACACCAGGAACCGCGGTGTTGGCCGTCGAATGGCGCTAGCTGCGCAGCATTTGTGCACCGCCGCCGTCAGTGTCAGCCAGTTTGCCGTGGCATACGGAGCTCCATCGCAGTCTTTAACCCTGGTAGCATGCCGCGACAGCGTGGACGTGAACCGTATGTGCAGCTGACGGACTTTGAGCGAGGGCGTATAGTGGGCATGCGGGAGGCCGGGTGGACGTACCGCCGAATTGCTCCACACGTGGGGCGTGAGGTCTCCACAGTACATCGATGTTGTCGCCAGTGGTCGGCGGAAGGTGCACGTGCCCGTCGACCTGGGACCGGACCGCAGCGACGCACGGATGCACGCCAAGACCGTAGGATCCTACACAGTGCCGTAGGGGACCGCACCGCCACTTCCCAGCAAATTAGGGACACTGTTGCTCCTGGGGTATCGGCGAGGACCATTCGCATCCGTCTCCATGAAGCTGGGCTACGGTCCCGCACACCGTTAGGCCGTCTTCCGCTCACGCCCCAACATCGTGCAGCCCGCCTCCAGTGGTGTCGCGACAGGCGTGAATGGAGGGACGAATGGAGACGTGTCGTCTTCAGCGATGAGAGTCGCTTCTGCCTTGGTGCCAATGATGGTCGTATGCGTGTTTGGCGCCGTGCAGGTGAGCGCCACAATCAGGACTGCATACGACCGAGGCACACAGGGCCAACACCCGGCATCATGGTGTGGGGAGCGATCTCCTACACTGGCTGTACACCACTGCTGATCGTCGAGGGGACACTGAATAGTGCACGGTACATCCAAACCGTCATCGAACCCATCGTTCTACCATTCCTAGACCGGCAAGGGAACTTGCTGTTCCAACAGCACAATGCACGTCCGCATGTATCCCGTGCCACCCAACGTGCTCTAGAAGGTGTAAGTCAACTACCCTGGCCAGCAAGATCTCCGGATCTGTCCCCCATTGAGCATGTTTGGGACTGGATGAAGCGTCGTGTCACGCGGTCTGCACGTCCAGCACGAACGCTGGTCCAACTGAGGCGCCAGGTGGAAATGGCATTGCAAGCCGTTCCACAGGACTACATCCAGCATCTCTACGATCGTCTCCATGGGAGAATAGCAGCCTGCATTGCTGCGAAAGGTGGATATACACTGTACTAGTGCCGACATTGTGCATGCTCTGTTGCCTGTGTCTATGTGCCTGTGGTTCTGTCAGTGTGATCATGTGATGTATCTGACCCCAGGAATGTGTCAATAAAGTTTCCCCTTCCTGGGACAATGAATTCGCGGTGTTCTTATTTCAATTTCCAGGAGTGTATATTATTATTTTAATTGGTGTTTTGGCCTTAAAGAGCGATTTTGGACTAAACTACATGGCCAGTTCCTTTTGCTGCCTTCCTTGCTGCCCAAACTTCCTTTATTCGCTCACTGTGTTTCTGTTTCCGGTCCTCTGTCCCTGCTTCTTGTCGGCTTTGTGTCTTCGGCTTCATCTTGATGCCTTTTTGGTTGCCCATATTTCTTTCATCTTCTGGCTGTGATCTTGCTTGCGTTCTTCGGTCCATTTTATGCCTGTTCGTTTGTCACATTGTATCTCATTTAGTTTACTTTTCTTAATGATGTTTCTGAATTTTATTCTGTCGTTTATTGTGTCTGCTGTTTTGTTGAGTTGGTTCAGGTCGTTTTCTACCTCTGCCACCCATTTGTTGTTTCTAGTGGTTACCCAGTCAAAGATCTGTTTGGTCAGCCTGTGTGATGGCATTCTGTATAGGTGTCCATAGAATTGTAGTCTGCGTTTTCTAATCTTTTCTGTGATTGTCTCCTTATATTTGTACAGTTCCTCTGTAGGTTTCTTGATCCATATTCCATTGTCGATAGTTGCGCCAAATATTTTCCTAAGTATTTTCCGTTCTACTTTTTCTAATTGTCTGATACGTGTATGCCCTAGGATTAGTGTGGTCTCTGCTGCATGTAGTGTCTCGGGGAGCACCACCGTGTCGTAATGGCGTAATTTGGCTTTTTGTGAGATAGACTTCATGTTGTAATGATTCCACACTACTTTGTAAGCCTTGTCCAGTTTAGTCTTTCTTTCTTCGTTTGAGTCTCTGTTATGTCCACTCATTTGTAGTGTTTCACCGAGGTATTTGAAGTTTGCCGTTTTGTAAATCGTGCCATACATTGTGTTCAGAGATGAGAGTTTCTTTGTGCTCATAAACTGTGTCTTTTCGTAAGAGATCTGTAGTCCAGTTTTGGAAGCGATTTCGTGCAGTTTTTCAATAGCGTCTTTTGTTTCCTTTATACCTTTCGTGACAATCGCCAAATCGTCTGCATAAGCCAGGCATTTAATCTGTAGGTTTCCTAAGGCTATCCCCTGTTGTGATATTTCCCATTCTTTTATGACCTTATCTAACACCAAATTGAAAAGGAGAGGTGAGAGGCCATCGCCTTGTCGGACACCTGTGCGAATTTCAAAGGGCTCTGATAGTTCCCCACAGAACTTTACTTTGGAGGTCGTGTTGGTTAAAGTTTGCTCTATGATAGCCCGTGTTTTGTTGTCTACTTTGTATTCTGCTAGAATTTTGAAGAGAGTTTTCCGGTCGATAGAGTCGTACGCCTTTTTGAAGTCAACAAAGGTAATGAGCAGGTTGTGTTTGTGTTGGAAAATCATTTTCAGGTTCCAAATTTGTTCCGCACAAGACCGCCCTTTACGGAAGCCTGCTTGGTATTCCCCAATCAAGTGGTCGGTCTGGCATTCTAGTCTGTTCAGTAAAGCTTTATAGAGAATCTTGTATGTGACCGGTAGTAGGGATATTCCTCTGTAGTTGTTCGGGTCAGTCTTGTCACCTTTTTTGTGTTGTGGGTGTATCAGGGCAGTTTTCCAGTCGTCAGGAATTTTCATGGTCTTCCAGATGTCTTCCAAGATCCTGTGGATGTCTTTGGTGAGTTCTGGGTCATGTAACTTCCAGATTTCCGCGATGATGCCATCTTCTCCTGGTGTTCTACGATTCTTGGGTGACTTGATTATTTCTTTAACTTCTTCTAGAGTTGGAGGTTCACTATCTGGATTGTATGTGCTCGTTTCTGTAATCATTTCTTCCATAGGGGGGTCCGTGTTGAGCAGTTTTTCAAAGTACTTTGCCAGAATGTCACAATTGTTTTTGGTATTGGTTTCTAGGGTTCCATCCGGTCTTCTGAAGCACAAGTTGGGTGGTTGATATCCAGTCATATTTTCTCTGAACGTTCTGTAGAAGTTTCTTGTATTGTTCTTCATGAAGTGCGATTCGGTCTCTGTCAGTCGCCGTTTGTCATACTGTCGTTTTTCACTGCGAATGATTTTGCTTGATTGCTTCTGTGTTTTCAAGAAGTTCATCCAATTCTCTTGGGATTTATGCCTACTAAATTTTTTCCATGCACTGATTCGTTGGTCAATAGCTTGGTCACATGTGTGGTTCCACCAACGGTGTTTCCGTGTGCGTGGTGCTTGTGCTAGTTTCATGGCCTCTCGGATTCTTCGTGAAAGTTGTGTCCAGTCTGTCGTTTTGTCCATTTTAATTTTGTGTAATATTTCTGTCTGGTTTAAAGTAACGTATTCTGGATCTGGTCTAACAATTTTGTTCTTCTGGAGCTTTTTCTTGGGCAAAAGACGAATCCTGATCTGTAGTAGGTGGTGGTCTGAGTCGAAATATCGTTTACGGGTGCCTATGTTCAAAATTTCTTTTTGTGAGTCTTTCTGGACTATTACGTGGTCGATTTGTAGTTCTTGCTTTCCGCTGGGGAATTTCCATGTGGGAAGTTTTCGTGTTGGTTTCTTGAATTTTGTTGACATAATGGCGAGGTCGTGGCTTTTGCAAAAGTCTATCAGATGTTTTCCGTTTTTGTTGGTGTCCTTGTGTGGAGTATGTTTTCCTGTGATACGTCTGTATATCTTTTCTTTTCCGAGTTTAGCGTTGAAGTCTCCCAGCATTATTTTGACTCTATGTGCAGGAATTTTTCTGATAGTTTCTTCCATTGTCGTCCAGAAGTCATCAATTTCGTCCGGGTTTTTCCTGTTGTAGTCATTAGTCGGTGCATGTGCGTTGATTATTGTATAGGATTTATTGGCTGATTTCACTGTGATGGTGCTGATTCTTTCGTTTGGTGACGAAAAGTCGATTATGCTGTCCGTGTTGGACCTGTGTACTGCAAATCCTGTGCCAAAAAGCCTTAGGTTTTTCAGTTGTCTCGATGGTTTTCCTCTATATATTCTGAAATTCTCCGTGTTGAAATGGTCTTCGTCTGTGAATCGTGTTTCTTGCAGTGCACATATTTTGATTTGAAATTTTTCGAGAGTGTCTGTCAGTTGTTTCATCTTTCCTGTCTTCATCAGTGTGTTCACGTTGAGTGTGCCGATGTAGTGTTTGCTTTCGGTCTTGAGGGAGTTTGACAAGCTCCGATTCTTCTCATGATGTCCGTGAGCCCCCGGAATCCGATGCTCACGACGATCCCAGTCTATTGACTAGGGCCCGGGGTAATGAGATTTTACTCGTTGTACCATCATGATGTTTAGTAGTTGGATGTATGGCATGCTGCCGACTACAACCTGACTTTCCAGATCAGGAGGTTGGTTGAGGCCGCCACTGACATGTGGAGCAGACGCCTTTTGTACCCGCCCACTGTGGGAACAGACGCTACTAGTAGTTTTGGTCCGCCCCGAGTATTTCATTTCCTCGGTACCATCTATATCTAGGAGGCCTTCCCCTATCCGCCAACTGGGGAGGCGCTCGGTTGCGGGTCTACTAACTGCCCCGATATATATATATTCATTGACACACTGTTCTCATCATGCAAATGTTCAGATTATATATATATATATATATATATATATATATATATATATATATATACACTCCTGGAAATGGAAAAAAGAACACATTGACACCGGTGTGTCAGACCCACCATACTTGCTCCGGACCCTGCGAGAGGGCTGTACAAGCAATGATCACACGCACGGCACAGCGGACACACCAGGAACCGCGGTGTTGGCCGTCGAATGGCGCTAGCTGCGCAGCATTTGTGCACCGCCGCCGTCAGTGTCAGCCAGTTTGCCGTGGCATACGGAGCTCCATCGCAGTCTTTAACACTGGTAGCATGCCGCGACAGCGTGGACGTGAACCGTATGTGCAGCTGACGGACTTTGAGCGAGGGCGTATAGTGGGCATGCGGGAGGCCGGGTGGACGTACCGCCGAATTGCTCAACACGTGGGGCGTGAGGTCTCCACAGTACATCGATGTTGTCGCCAGTGGTCGGCGGAAGGTGCACGTGCCCGTCGACCTGGGACCGGACCGCAGCGACGCACGGATGCACGCCAAGACCGTAGGATCCTACGCAGTGCCGTAGGGGACCGCACCGCCACTTCCCAGCAAATTAGGGACACTGTTGCTCCTGGGGTATCGGCGAGGACCATTCGCAACCGTCTCCATGAAGCTGGGCTACGGTCCCGCACACCGTTAGGCCGTCTTCCGCTCACGCCCCAACATCGTGCAGCCCGCCTCCAGTGGTGTCGCGACAGGCGTGAATGGAGGGACGAATGGAGACGTGTCGTCTTCAGCGATGAGAGTCGCTTCTGCCTTGGTACCAATGATGGTCGTATGCGTGTTTGGCGCCGTGCAGGTGAGCGCCACAATCAGGACTGCATACGACCGAGGCACACAGGGCCAACACCCGGCATCATGGTGTGGGGAGCGATCTCCTACACTGGCCGTACACCACTGGTGATCGTCGAGGGGACACTGAATAGTGCACGGTACGTCCAAACCGTCATCGAACCCATCGTTCTACCATTCCTAGACCGGCAAGGGAACTTGCTGTTCCAACAGGACAATGCACGTCCGCATGTATCCCGTGCCACCCAACGTGCTCTAGAAGGTGTAAGTCAACTACCCTGGCCAGCAAGATCTCCGGATCTGTCCCCCATTGAGCATGTTTGGGACTGGATGAAGCGTCGTCTCACGCGGTCTGCACGTCCAGCACGAACGCTGGTCCAACTGAGGCGCCAGGTGGAAATGGCATTGCAAGCCGTTCCACAGGACTACATCCAGCATCTCTACGATCGTCTCCATGGGAGAATAGCAGCCTGCATTGCTGCGAAAGGTGGATATACACTGTACTAGTGCCGACATTGTGCATGCTCTGTTGCCTGTGTCTATGTGCCTGTGGTTCTGTCAGTGTGATCATGTGATGTATCTAACCCCAGAAATGTGTCAATAAAGTTTCCCCTTCCTGGGACAATGAATTCACGGTGTTCTTATTTCAATTTCCAGGAGTGTATATATATATCATCTGGACATTTGCATGATGAGAACAGTGTGTCAATGAAGTGAAAGGAAACAATGAACAAGGTGGATATGACGGATATATATATATATATATATATATATATATATATATATATATATATATATATATCAGTCCGTCATATCCACCTTGTTCATTGTTTTCTTTCACTTCATTGACAGACTGTTCTCATCATGCAAATGTTCAGATATACAATGAATAACTGATGATGCAATTATTGTTGACGTAATTGTGTAAGTGACTTTAGTAACTGTAAAATCTTGGAAAATGCAGCAGAGCCATCCCGGATTCACTTATCCCCCCTCCCATCTGGGTTCATTGTTTCCTAAAAGCCGAGAACAGAACCGTTCAAGGGGCCTCAAGAAAATACAGTTACCTACTCTTATGTGTCAAGCTTGACATGATTATAACTGATAATACTTTGAAAACGCGTATTTATATTTGTATTAATCCTATCAGAGGTCAAGAGTCTCCATGAAGCTGGGCTACGGTCCCGCACACCGTTAGGCCGTCTTCCGCTCACGCCCCAACATCGTGCAGCCCGCCTCCAGTGGTGTCGCGACAGGCGTGAATGGAGGGACGAATGGAGACATGTCGTCTTCAGCGATGAGAGTTGCTTCTGCCTTGGTGCCAATGATGGTCGTATGCGTGTTTGGCACCGTGCACGCCTAACGGTGTGCGGGACCGTAGCCCAGCTTCATGGAGACGGTTGCGAATGGTCCTCGCCGGTACCCCAGGAGCAACAGTGTCCCTAATTTGCTGGGAAGTGGCGGTGCGGTCCCCTACGGCACTGCGTAGGATCTTACGGTCTTGGCGTGCATCCGTGCGTCGCTGCGGTCCGGTCCCAGGTCGACGGGCACATGCACCTTCCGCCGACCACTGGCGACAACATCGATGTACTGTGGAGACCTCACGCCCCACGTGTTGAGCAATTCGGCGGTACGTCCACCCGGCCTCCCGCATGCCCACTATACGCCCTCGCTCAAAGTCCGTCAACTGCACATACGGTTCACGTCCACGCTGTCGCGGCGTGCTACCAGTGTTAAAGACTGCGATGGAGCTCCGTATGCCACGGCAAACTGGCTGACACTGACGGCGGCGGTGCACAAATGCTGCGCAGCTAGCGCCATTCGACGGCCAACACCGCGGTTCCTGGTGTGTCCGCTGTGCCGTGCGTGTGATCATTGCTTGTACAGCCCTCTCGCAGTGTCCGGAGCAAGTATGGTGGGTCTGACACACCGGTGTCAATGTGTTCTTTTTTCCATTTCCAGGAGTGTATTTCCGCGAGGTGCTGCATTGCCAGCGTTGCATTATATTGTTACCGCTCGGCTGGCTCGTAACATTTGGCACGCGAAGATGACTTATAACACCTTTATTTGAGGTCTACAGTTTTATATCAATATTAGTATTGACAACAGTTTTCCAACGTCCATGTCGTTGCTGCTAATATTAACATTCAATGAGCGTCCATATGTTCTATAATCACAGCTGTAATCGGTGTTAAACATTTTCCTAAAAGGAAACACAGTTTCTCACGCGTCCACTAGACCTTCATATTTCTTGTGAGACGCGCTTCACTCTTTTGATTGCTGCTAGTATTTCAAAAACCACGCAACAGTCAGAGGAGGAGGAGGAGATTAGTGTTTAACGTCCCGTCGACAACGAGGTCATTAGAGACGGAGCGCTAGTTCGGGTGAGGAAAGGATGGGGAAGGAAATCGGCCGAGCCCTTTCAAAGGAACCATCCCGGCATTTGCCTGAAGCGATTTAGGGAAATCACGGAAAACCTAAATCAGGATGGCCGGAGACGGGATTGAACCGTCGTCCTCCCGAATGCGAGTCCAGTGTGTTAACCACAGCGCCACCTCGTTCGGTACGCAACAGTCAGTCTTCTACATCAGTCTTCTACACTATTGGCACTTTACAAAATATGGATTTTTTGTTCATGTGCACATTTTTCCATATTTTAATAACATGATAACATAGATCATATATGGTCAAAGAAAAAATGAGACAAGATGACTGTTACAATCTTCTGCATTGTTCTGACCATTGAATCATCATTGAAGTGTGTAGATAACAGTACGTTTCCATATTTGATGACATATATTTTATTTCTGTTGATTTATACTCATTCATTTATATTTTTGTTAGAATTATTACCAGATTATGGAACAGATGACCATGTTCGGTTCACCTAACAAGAGAAAAGCTCATAAGAACAAACGGCAAATATAAGCGCGTAAAGAAAAACGTACCCAAAACGGTACGCAACAGGAAAACGTTCCAGGAATAGTGAATGCGGATACAGACAGACACGCAACTCACACCCAATTAACATTCGTTAGGTGTGTGCGTTTACATAGGCGAGGTTCATGCAAACATTCATGATTCATTTACCCTCGTACATGAATAAACACAGTAGGAGTTTCTAACTTGTACCTCTGCAGAATAATTAAAATTATTATCATAAAATAATTATTCTCCCCCTTTGGGATTTATACTTCGTGGATACTATAGTGTAACTACTGACGTGTGAGCTTACAGACTAGTACATATAAATTCATGAAATTACTTACGATAATATTTTCACCATAAGTAGTACTTAAATATCTACATTTGTGCTATCACGCATTAGCACTGGACATATTATTTTCTTTACATAGGCAGAAAAATGGTTTCCTACTGCAAATGTTTCTTAATGTCTCTATGAAAATACAGTCCTTTTGGTTCTTTGTACTGACACCTTCAAGTACCTAACATCTGTCATGTGGAATTTAGATTATTTTAAATGGCCCTTCGTATAATTCGCCATTTTCTATTCTTCCTTCTTCTTAGCGATGCCTTGGGTGCTTTCTTAGCAATATCAATTCATCGACACAGTATTACTGTTTGTTATTAAGTTCTTTTATCAAATTTTACTTTGCGGAGCTCTGCTTGGCGACTTATATTCTGTAATGCCACATCCAGTTTATCTTGATGTGTTATTTTTTCTTCTTTGATCTTTGGTATGGGATTAGCCCATTCATATGCTTCTCCTTCTTTTCATTCATTAGTTCACACGGCGTAAAACCGGTTGATATGTGCGGCAAATTATTGAAGGTTTTCATAAAACTATTTAGGTATTCTACCCACTTAGTGTGCTTACTGTGTGCGTAAGTTCGGATGAACCGGTTTACCTCTCTAAAAGTTCTCTCGACGGGATTTCTGCTGGGAGAAAACCATAAGATCCTTCCACCTCTCCAGTGAAATATGTAGCATAATCAGTTATCACAGTAGATGGGCATCCGACAAACTTGATACAATTATTTGTTAACCTTTTCCCTATACTGCTGGCAGTTGACGTCCGGACTGGATACATTTTTATATATTTAGTAAACAAATCATACCCTGCTGGGATATATTTCAATGCCCGTCTAGCAGTTGGTAGGGGTCCTGCAATGTCGATAGCTGCGATCGGTCACGGTCATCGTGCAATAATGGGATGTACTTCAGTATCCCTGCATACATTGCTCGCTTTCACTTTCTGGCATATCTTACATGTTCATATAAGTTCTTGTATTTTTCTTTTTAAATTCGGATAGTAACAATACTGATTAATCTTCACTGTACATTTGATAATGCCGATATGCCACCATGCTCGATGTGTTAACCAAATTAGGTCTTCCAACTGGTCTGATGGAATACACACTCGTCAATTACTGTTAGGAATGTCTGATTTGTAAAACAGAATATTGTTGTTTAACTGATAATACTGGCGGAAAGCACTGTAACTTTGATGACGCAATATGTTTCTGATGTCCTTCCACATCGGATCTCTTTCTTGGCATTGCTTCAGGGTTTATCAGCAAGATCTTATATTCTGAGGAGTTTTCAACTAGGCCTAAAAGTCTGGTAAACCTTGCTGTAGCCTGGATAATGCGTCGGCAGGTCCATGAACCTGATTTCGAAATCATATTCTTGTAGAGCTAGAATCCACCGAGGTAAACGTCCATGCAGTAACTTGCAAGGTAACATAAAGATCAACGCCTGAAGATCACACAGGACGTTAACATGCTTCCCATATACATACCACCGGAATTTTTTAGAAGCAAGTACTACAGCGAATACCTCAAGTTCGTCACTGTAGAAGCGATCATATTTAGTTAGTATTCTACTGGCAAATCCGATCATTTTGACTTCCAGTATATCATTTATCTATTCAGTTTGAAACAGGCATACCCCGATTCCATAATTTGAGGCATCAGATGCAAGGAAGAAATCCGTTGCCATATCCGGTTGATGCAGAATCAGAGCATTAATGAGTGCCTCCTTGATGTTGTCAAAGTCTCCCCTGCACTGCGATGTCCAGCACCATTGTGCATTTTCCTTTAACAGACTCAGTTTCGCTTCGCTGTTAAGCTGCAGATTCGCCAGAAATTTTCGAAAAAGGATGCTAACCCAATGAAACTTTTGAGTTTGTTTTTCGTCCGTGGGTACGGAAAATTCGCAATTGCCTCCATTTTGCTTGGGTCTGTTCATATTCCTTGAGGCGATATTTTGTGAACTTAGAATTTTATTTCTTGTCGAGTAAACTTGCTTTTTTTTTGCAATTTAAAGTCATCCCTCTTGCTAGAAACTTGTCTAGCGCATTCTGTACTAATTCATGGTGTTCTCCCCAAGTGTCTGTCGCTAGCAAAAAGTCATCCATATATGCTGTGAACTGATATAATAGCTGTGGTCTTAGTATGTTATCTACGGCTGCTAGCACACCAGCACTAATACTCAAGCAAACGGAAAGAACACGGAATTGGTAGCTTCGGCCACCAACCACAAAAGAAGTATATTGTCTAGATTCCTTCGATAATAGGTTCTGCCAAAATGAAGAACGCAAATCAAGTGAAGTTGGATATTCTTTACCAGAGAATTTCTGAATTTGCTCGTCGAGGTTTTGAGGTATTGTTCGCACTGGCACAATAATCTTGTTGATGTTTCGTGCGTCGAGAACAAAACGTATACTTTTATCTGCTTTGGTTATCGCTAGTAAGGGGATATTATATGGTGAATTTGATGTTTCAATAATTCCCCAGTCCAGCACTTTTCGAATTTCCTTCATTACTTCATTTTTCTTCGTCCACGGAACCGAGTATGAAGCTCTGCAATAGGTCTTATGGTGATAGACTTTTATGTCATAAACATAATATTTTATGATACCTGGTCGATCAATAAATACTTCATGGTGTTTGGATGACAATTTTATTAATTGTCCAGCCCGTGAAGTGTTCATGCAAGACCTCCTCTATTGTTGCACCGATGCCACTCACGATATTGAGTGCATCACTGTTTCGGTCAGTATGACACCAACAATTTTTGTTTGCCGACAGATAGATGTAATCCTCTTATCAGCGGAAGGCTCGCACCGAACTCCCGATTCAGCTTCAACGTTATTGGTCGCTGCCGGTACTTAAGTACGAGGGTCACTCCAAAAGAAATGCATACTATTTTTTTAAAAATCCATCTTTTATTCTACATGTTTGAAAGTTTTACAGTGTGTAGATACATCCTTTAGGAACAATATTTTTATTTCTCCACATAATTTCCATCCCTCTCAACGGCCTTACGCCATCTTGGAATCAGCGCCTGTATACCCGCTCGGTAAAATTCTGGCTCATCCTGTTGGAGCCACTGTTTGGCAGCGTGTACAAGGCAGTCATCATCTTCAAACCTTGTTCCACGAAGAGAATCTTTCAGTTTCCCAAAGTCACATGCAGCCAGGTCAGGACTGTAAGGCGGGTGTTTTAGTGATGTCCATCCGAGTTTTGTGAGCGCTTCCATGGTTTTCTGACTGACATAGGGCCGTGCATTGTCGTGTAACAGCAAAACATCCTACTTCGAACACGACTCTGTCGAGCTTAAAGTTTCTTCAGTGTCGTCACATATGCATCAGAATTTATGGTGGTTCCACTTGGCATGATGCCCACAAGCAAGAGTCCTTCTGAATCAAAAAACACCGTAGCCGTAACTTTTACAGCAGAAGGTGTGGTTATGAATTTTTTTTCTTGGGTGAATTTGCATGATGCCACTCCATTGATTGCCTCTTCGTCTCTGGTGAAAAATGATGGAGCCATGTTCCATCACCTGTCACAATTCTTCCAAGAAATTCATCTCCACCATTTTCACATTTTGTGATTCTACAGTTGGAAGAGGTCTATACGGGTTCCTCCACTGTGGATACTAGTTATTCGACACAGGTATAGCCTGTACGTAATTTACTGGCTGACCCAGATCCATAAAATTTTGTTGCGGCTGCCAATGACTTGGCCCTGGTTGTCTCCAATATTCTTTGTCACCACGCATATTTTTTTGTTTATCCTTGTACGGACTGTCCGATTTATTTTCATTTCGTCTTATTATTATTGTTGTTGTTGTTGTTGGCATTTTCATTACTATATTGCCGCTCCAAGCTTTTGTCATGATCACCAAGCTTCCTACCAAAACTTGCGTAATAGGTTTTTTTCACAAAATTACTGTGCTGTCTTTGGTTAACAATTAGGTAGCTAACACAAACATATA
Organism: Schistocerca cancellata; assembly: GCF_023864275.1. Lineage (NCBI taxonomy): Eukaryota > Metazoa > Arthropoda > Insecta > Orthoptera > Acrididae > Schistocerca > Schistocerca cancellata. The sequence continues at coordinate 267,543,350 of NC_064631.1, read as the reverse complement.
CAGAATAAGTTTCAGTTTTTCGAAAGCTCCTTTCTAAGACACAGCAACACTACATTTAACAGTACAAATATAACCCCACAGTGCTATAGCGTATCAACAATGAACGAATGTTTCCTGTGTAACAACCAGACTGGTGTGACAAGTGTGACTATCTTCTGCATGTTACTAAAATAAAAGTTCACTGGAGTTCTAACAAAATTTCTCTGTCTCTCGAGCTTAGGTTTAAATGAAAAATGAATTTATTTGATTTGTGAGAAAACTTCAAAAGGTAAAAAATACTGCTAACCGACCAGAAATTAGGCAAAAACGTAATTCAGAATCAATGGTAATTTATCTGTCATCAAAAATCATGTTGCATAGCGCTATGGATGAAAGTGGATTACAACCACACAATCGCATATATATGCTCTCAAATTTAAGATCATATATATATATTGCTGAAACAGTTTTTAAATTTGAGCGTATATATGTATTCCAAACAATGTCAAAAATATATATGGTCTTAAATTTGAGAGCATATGTATGTGATTGTGTGGTTGTATATAACAACTTCAGCAATATCAATATAAATTTCTATCTCAAACATTAGAAAACTTGAATGAAATTGGGCATTTCACATTTTCAAATAAGGAGGATGTTCAAGTGCTGCTACTGTATATTCTTATTTTTGTCGGTATTCCTTTTCATAAGGTCATGTGTAGGCATACTTCTCAATGGCTCGCCATTATGGCCATTACGTCAAACCAATTGAAATATATCGAAAGAGTAGTGGGCATAGTCAATGTAATGATTTTCAAACAAGAAAAGCATAATTTGACTCATTTTTTCTGAAATCATTTTAATTCAGATATGATTTTATTGTGTTCCTCGAAATGTGCAAACGAGCAGGAGTGAGAGTACACACAGTTTCTAGTTATAAGCAAAGACAAAATTTAAATAATGGACAACATCGTATTAATTTCGCTGGTTATATTTTTTACTCTGCTATATCACCTAAATGTGAGCAGTCTCATATTGTAGTGTGAATTGAGACGTTTTCTTATGATCGTTTTAGCTGTTGATTTAGGATTTCAATTGTCAACATGTCTTTCAATTCCATTGGATGAAAGATAAGTCTTAAAAATCGGGTGTTGATATCAAAACGAAATATCGGCAGGAAAAGGGCATTGCTGCAAAAAAATGAAAGGCGAATCTGAGTCTGTCCTTAAAAGTGCATCAAACCTATTTTTCAGCTGCTACCCAGATTGAGTGAAAAAGGACAGCTCTGCTGAGAGAAGACAGACCAAAACACAGGAGATGGGCCCAGAGAACACAATGTATTTTCGAAACAGGAGAACAGGAAGAAGAAAAGGGTGAATACAACAAGGAAAAAGGCGATGGAAATAAGGAAATATCACGAAAGAAAATTATTAGACAGACGTGAGATAAATGGGAGACATCGTTATCTAGTAAACTAACTGGGAGGACACATTATACTGTGTACAGAATCAAAATTGACCCAGTACCAAATGAGTGAATGATAGTTGATTAACCACACTACTGGGCATTAAAATTGCTACACCACGAAGATGACGTGCTGCAGACGCGAAATTTAACCGACAGGAAGAGGATCCTGTGATTTGCAAATGATTAGCTTTTCAGAGCATTCACACAAGGTTGGCCCCAGTGGCGACACCTACAACGTGCTGACATGAGGAAAGTTTCCAACCGATTTCTCATACACAAACAGCAGTTGACCGGCGGTGCCTGGTGAAACGTAGTTGTGATGCCTCGTGTAAGGAGGAGAAATACGTACCATCACGTTTCCGACTTTGATAAAGGTCGGATTGTAGCCTATCGCTATTGCGGTTTATCGTATCGCGACGTTGCCGCTCCCGTTGGTCGAGATCCAATGACTGTTAGAAGAATATGGAATCGGTGGATTCAGGAGGTAATATGGAACGCCGTGCTATATCCCAACGGCCTCGTATCACAGCAGTCGAGTTGACAGTAATCTTATCCGCATGCCCGTAACGGATCGTGCTGCCACGTCTCGATCCCTAAGTCAACAGATGGGGATGTTTGCAAGACAACAACCATCTGCACCAACAGTTCGACGACGTTTGCAGCAGCATGGACTATCAGCCCGGAGACCATGGCTGCGGTTACCCTTGACGCTGCATCACAGACAGGAGCGCCTGCGATGGTGTACTCAACGACGAACCTGGGTGCACGAATGGCAAAACGTAATTTTTTCGGATGAATCCAGGTTCTGTTTACAGCATCATGATGGTCGCATCCATGTTTGGCGACATCGCTGTGAACGCACATTGGAAGCGTGTTTTCGTCATCGCCATACTGGCGTATCACCCGGCGTGATGGTATGAAGTGCCACTGGTTACATGTCTCGGTCACCTGTTGTTCGCATTGATGGCACTTTGAACAGTGGACGTCGTATTTCAGGTGTGTTACGACCCGTGGCTGTAGCCTTCATTCGATCCCTGGGAAACCCTACATTTCAGCAGGATAATGCACGACCGCATGTTGCAGGTCCTGTACGGGCCTTTCTGGATACAGAAAATGTTCGACTGCTGCCCTGGCCAGCACATTCTTCAGATCTCTCATTAACTGAAAACGTCTGGTCAATGGTGGCCGAGCAACTGGCTCGACACAATACGCCAGTCACTACTCTTGATGAACTGTGGTATCGTGTTCTAGCTGCATGGGCAGCTGTACCTGTACACGCCATCCAAGCTCTGGGCAGCTGTACCTATACACGCCATCCAAGCTCTGTTTGACTCAATGCCCAGGCGTATCAAGGCTGTTATTACGGCCAGAGGTGGTTGTCTGGGTACCGATTTCTCAGGATCTATGCACCCAAATTGCGTGAAAATGTAATTACATGTCAGTTCTAGTATAATATATTTGTCCAATGAATACCCGTTTATCATCTGCATTTCTTCTTGGTGTAGCAATTTTAATGACCAGCAGTGTAGTTAATGTCGATGGGAGTGCTCTAATAATTCACAATGTACAATATCTATGACTGAGAGATGACGTAATCTGTTGCTTAAAACTGCATAAGTCCTTCAAATTTTGGTAAATTCTTAGGACTACGAATGCTCATTATCTAAACTATTTCACACCGAGAGAGGGGGCGCAGTGATTAGCACACTGGACTCGCCTTCGGGAAGTTCAAACCCCTCGCCGGGTATCCTGATTTAGGTTTTCCGTGATTTCCCTAAATCGCTCCTGGCAAATGCTTCGATGGTCCCTTTGGAAAAACACAACGATTTTTCCCCATCCTTGTCGCAATCTGAGCTTGTGCTCCACCTCTAATGACCTCGACGTCGACGGCAAGCTAAACCCGTTCTTCCTTCCTTCTTTCCCTTCCTTCATTTAAACTACTTCTCCTATGCACCATTGAATTTCTACAGAGGATCAATATCGTTAAGCTAGTTTTAGACATAAACGGTGGAGAATCCTTATCAGGAGAAGAATATATGGACATGGGTATGGGAGAGAATTAAAACTTACTTGTCATTTGCAAACTGTAAGACACTCTTCAGTCAATCGCCAATATGTATCGATTTTGTACACTGAAATACTACAAAGAAATTGGTGGAATAAGTAGTCTTCTTGCTAGCTTCTAAAGCGATGGACAATAATTCACATGACAATGAAATAATAAAATATTAATGATGCTTATTGCTTGAAGTGTATGATGACTGTCAAGAGTTACGAGGTGAATGTTGGCAAGAAAATATTCCATTAACTTAATGTCATCCATAAAAGTGCATTTTGCACGGTTCACGGTATCATGGCGTGGATTTCAGATATTGAGCAGCACACATTTGTACTTGGGAACAGAGGGCGAGGGACTGTATTCAATTTCAAATAAAGAGTTGAAAGTATATGCGGACTAACTGTTTTTTCGAGTCATCAGTCTTCTGACTGGTTTGGAGTGGCCCGCCACGAATTCCTCTCCTGTGCCAACCTCTTCATCTTAGAGTAGCAGTTGCAACCAACGTCCTCAATTATTCGCTGGATGTATTCCAGTCTCTGTCTTCCTCTACAGTTTCTGTCCTCTGCAGCTCCCTCTAGTACCATGGAAGTCAGTCCCTGATGTCTTAATAGATGTCCTATCATCCGGTCCCTCCTCCTTGTCATTTTTTCCCACATATTCCTTTTCCCTCCAATTCTTTGCAGAACCTCCTAATTTCTTGCCTTATCAGTCCCCCTAATTTTCAACATTCGTCTGTAGCACCACATCTCAAATGCTTCGATTGTCCTATGTTCCGGTTTTTCCACCATATTCCACTTCCACACAATACTGTGCTCCAAAAGTACATTCTCAGAAATTTCTTCTTCAAATTAAGGCCTGTGTTTGATACTATAAGATTTCACTTTGCCAGGAATGCCATTTTTGCCACTGTTATTTTACTTTTTATGTCCCCCTTGCTCCGTCCGTCATTTGTTATTTTGCTGTCTAGGTAGCAGAATTCCTTAATTTTATCTACTTCATAACTATCAATCCTGATGTTTAGTTTCTCGCTGTTTTCATTTCTGTAGCTTCTCAGCACTTAAACCTTTTTTTAACTTAGTGTCAGTCCATTTACTGTAGTCATTAAATTATTGATTCTATCAGCAGATCATGTAATTCTTCTCTACTTTCACTCAGGATAGCAATGTCATCAGCGAATCGTTGGTTGGTTGGTCAGTTGAGTTGGGGGGGGGGGGGGGGACCAAACAGGGAGGTCATCGGTCCCTTCGGATAAGGAAACGATGGAGAAGGAAGTCGGACATGCCCTTTCAAAGGAACCATCCCGGGATTTGCTTCAAGCGATTTAGGGAAATCATGAAAAACCTAAATCAGGATGACCGGACGGGGGTTCGAACCGTCGTCGTTCCAAATGCGAGACCGATGTCCTAACAAGTGCACCATCGTCTAGGTCAGCGAATCGTATAATTCATATCCTTTCACTTTCAATTTTAATGTCACTCTTGAGCCTTTCTTTTATTTCCATTATTGCATCTTCGATGTACAGACTGAACAGCAGGAGCGAAAGACTACATTTTTGTCTTATACCCTTCTTAATCCTAGCAATTCGGTTTTGGTCGTCCACTCTTATTATACCCTAATAGCTCTTGTACATATTGTACAGCATTAAATCTCTGATGCATGTACCTTTCTAAAACATCCTCGATTTTCTTTTCCGTTCTTCTGTATATTTTTGTTGTCGCCAATTTGAATGCGTGAGCTGTTTAGCTGATAGTGCGACAATTCTCGCACTTGTTACCTCTTGCAGTCTCTGGAATTGTGTGGATGATATTATTCCGAAAGTCGGGTGGTATCTCGCCAGACACATATATTCTACACACCAAGGTATGTAAGTCTGGTATGCGCTACCTGCTACTTCAACTAATGAAATTTATGTGTTGCTTATAAGTTACTTGTTACAATACAGGAAATCTAGAATCCATCTGCTTTGATGTTGCAGAACTTGAAGCATCTGGATGAGGTCGAAAGCAAGATATGCACTGAAAGATTTTCGACAATGGAGAAGAAAGACAGGTACTCTATTCTAAGAGCAAGATACCGCAGCAACAAATTTGTAGGGTAAGTGCTGATTCATCTGAAGTACTGCAAATGTACCTCATATGTAGATTAAAGGCTATCAGTGATAGCGAAATTTCCTTTCACAACAGTGGCACCATTTACCTCATTTAGCATGGCACAGTGAACAGTATAAACTAAGTTGATTTCGAAAATAGTTATATGAAATAATGGAATTTTTTCATATATGCTTAATAAAAACTCTGCGTATAAAAATAATAGGTTCTGTTCGTAATATCATGCAGTGGAGTTGTAAGAATAATTTTTTACTTTCTAAAATAAGATTGTTGTGGCTCTGTGTTTAATTTATAATCCGGTTTAGTTACTGGTTTTGGTTATGATGTAAACGGTTTTCTTGAGTGAATATAAAAGTAATACAGTAGATCAAGAAGGCTGGTTTACCGAATTTAACATTTTTCTGCTTTTGAAGTGTATGATAAATATAATTGGTTACTTGCGCTGAATTACTTGTGTTTCAGTATAATTGAGTGTCCATAAAATGCAATTCACAATTTCGAGTTTATTAAGATATATACGTCTGTGAAAACTTGGTTAGCTTATGGTGATGGCTGAAATATTTACTCGAACTGTAACAACCTACTGTTTGCAATAGATGATAATGTGCAAGGTACTGAACATGGTTTAATTCGTATTTGTCTCCTGTGTGACAGCGTAAGATATCAAACGAAATGTGCTGTGGGGCAATGTTGTGTGTGATATTTGTGTGCGTGTGAAAAACAGAATGAAAATGTGAAAAAAAACTTTTAATAAAATTTACGTCTATAGTATTTATATTCGGGTTTTTGATCCCAGTCTCTGAAAAATACGAGTATAATGTTGATGTCTCATTAAAGTAACCATGCAAGTGAGACGAGATTTAATGAAGATACAGCACACACACACACACACACACACACACAGAGAGAGAGAGAGAGAGAGAGAGAGAGAGAGAGAGAGATGAAATACATAGGTGGAATATTGTGCTGTGTGTAGGTGTTACGTAGGGAGGTGGGGGGGAGGAGTGGGTGTGTAGTAATGTACAAGGAAAAGGAAACAAAGGTTTCATAAGAAATCAACAAAATATAGAGAATCAGAATGAGATGACATGAGCATTGTGTATCTAAAATGAAGTGTGAAATACAGACACTTTTATGCCGAATGGTGCCAATTTATGCAATCACGTAGAGATACCTACATAATTTTTTTTAACATGGTGCGAATATAAATGAATATTATCTGTTCCTTTTTGACGTGGGAAATATTGTAGTAATGGGAAATACACTCCTAGAAATTGAAATAAGGACACCGTGAATTCATTGTCTCAGGAAGGGGAAACTTTATTGACACATTCCTGGGGTCAGATACATCACATGACCACACTGACAGAACCACAGGCACATAGACACAGGCAACAGAGCATGCACAATGTCGGCACTAGTACAGTGTATATCCACCTTTCGCAGCAATGCAGGCTGCTATTCTCCCATGGAGACGATCGTAGAGATGCTGGATGTAGTCCTGTGGAACGGCTTGCCATGCCATTTCCACCTGGCGCCTCAGTTGGACCAGCGTTCGTGCTGGACGTGCAGACCGCGTGAGACGACGCTTCATCCAGTCCCAAACATGCTCAATGGGGGACAGATCCGGAGATCTTGCTGGCCAGGGTAGTTGACTTACACCTTCTAGAGCACGTTGGGTGGCACGGGATACATGCGGACGTGCATTGTCCTGTTGGAACAGCAAGTTCCCTTGCCGGTCTAGGAATGGTAGAACGATGGGTTCGATGACGGTTTGGATGTACCGTGCACTATTCAGTGTCCCCTCGACGATCACCAGTGGTGTACGGCCAGTGTAGGAGATCGCTCCCCACACCATGATGCCGGGTGTTGGCCCTGTGTGCCTCGGTCGTATGCAGTCCTGATTGTGGCGCTCACCTGCACGGCGCCAAACACGCATACGACCATCATTGGCACCAAGGCAGAAGCGACTCTCATCGCTGAAGACGACACGTCTCCATTCGTCCCTCCATTCACGCCTGTCGCGACACCACTGGAGGCGGGCTGCACGATGTTGGGGCGTGAGCGGAAGACGGCCTAACGGTGTGCGGGACCGTAGCCCAGCTTCATGGAGACGGTTGCGAATGGTCCTCGCCGATACCCCAGGAGCAACAGTGTCCCTAATTTGCTGGGAAATGGCGGTGCGGTCCCCTATGGCACTGCGTAGGATCCTACGGTCTTGGCGTGCATCCGTGCTTCGCTGCGGTCCGGTCCCAGGTCGACGGGCACGTGCACCTTCCGCCGACCACTGGCGACAACATCGATGTACTGTGGAGACCTCACGCCCCACGTGTTGAGCAATTCGGCGGTACGTCCACCCGGCCTCCCGCATGCCCACTATACGCCCTCGCTCAAAGTCCGTCAACTGCACATACGGTTCACGTCCACGCTGTCGCGGCATGCTACCAGTGTTAAAGACTGCGATGGAGCTCCGTATGCCACGGCAAACTGGCTGACACTGACGGCGGCGGTGCACAAATGCTGCGCAGCTAGCGCCATTCGACGGCCAACACCGCGGTTCCTGGTGTGTCCGCTGTGCCGTGCGTGTGATCATTGCTTGTACAGCCCTCTCGCAGTGTCCGGAGCAAATATGTTGGGTCTGACACACCGGTGTCAATGTGTTCTTTTTTCCATTTCCAGGAGTGTATGTTTGAATATGGCACTATTTTAACAGAATTCAATGGAATCTCATGTACTTTTCCGACATGGAAGTACTATAGTATCGAGAAATATCCTCGAACATGAGATCATTTTATGCATTTCAGATGAAGCTGACATAACTTTTTTTGGAAATAATAACGTATTGACAATATATTTTTAACAGTGTGCCATATTTATGCAACTAAGGTGACGGTTTTTTTAATCAGATCACTGAAGTTATGCGCTGTACGGCTTGGATAGCACCTGGATGGGTCACCTGCCGAGTGCTGTTGGCAAGTGGGGCGTACTCAGACCATGTGAGGCCATTTGAGGAGCCGCTTGATTGAGAAGTAGCGGCACCGGTCACGAAAACTGACAATGGCTGGGAGAGTGGATGCTGACCACATACCCTTTCATAAACCACGCACGGCAATAACTCGATACTATAAGACCCTGAGGGTCTGCTCGGACGGTATTTGTTCGTTTCTTTTATATTTGTTTTAAATTTTGAAGTACTGGCAACATCTTTTCTTAACATAGTAACATTCTACGCAATTCAAGTGCAGGTTACATAATTTCTTGATGCTGTGTGTGCTCTTGTCAGATGATAGGCACAGTATTTGCCGTAAAATTTTTTTCTGTAATATGAGGTTGGAAATCATGTATTGTCACTTATATTAGGACCTTGAACAAAAAAACAAGTTGTTTTCAGTATGAGAGTTACGCTGTGATTCTTTCATTTTACTAGCTCCTTATATACTAGGCTGTGAGTGGATTTTTCATTTTGATGGTGGATAACATATTTGGTTCTGGTTGAAGGAAAGGATAGGGAAGGAGAGAGGGGAGGAGTAGGGGAGAGTCATGAAGACGTCATAGAAAGGGATGTGGCTAACCACACAACGATGGTGATGTCACAGATAAGGAGGGTGTGACTTGTGGTATATGCTGTGGGCACATGACAGCAATGGCTGAAGGTCAAACTGCTCCCGGTTTTATTGCTCTCAAAGCAGAATGGTATTATCTCTTCTTCACCTAGTACAACCAAAAAAGCCTTCAGCACATGACACATAGATTGCTAGCAGTGGCTAAGGCACATGCGTGATAGATAAAATAATCGACACTTCGACACTACAGTGATGTGACATGTGCTCTTGTCGTTTCAAGGAATACATAGGCCCACTCGGATGTCCGTCACCGACTCACGGTAGCAATGGGGTGTGGGTTTTCATCCGAAAAACTGGAGAAGAAAAAAATTTACGAATACTGTTGAATGGATTGCATGCAGGTAAATCTGTACTCACTGGAGCTACCATGTCGTGGCTATATTTACACGATTTATGGCATGAATTACTCTAGATGCCGTGGTGAGCCCACCGAAATTTTGATACCAACTGAAACAAAACTAAATATTTCAAGAGCTTTAATCGTGTCTTCTTTTTCTTTCTGTTGGAATTATCTCCGTTTGCTGTACATTGAAGTAATCATGTGCGTAGAGAACCGTAGCGTCTAATATCAATAAGAAGATGGCCATAGTCGTAATTTTTGTGGCTGTTGGATCCCGTACGCACACTCATGTCACCTGTTGCAATCACTGATTCAGAATCTTCACTAGTCTTCAAGTTGATTCCATCGTCATAAAGAATCTATAATACATACGATGAAAGCAAGGTAAATCGTATTTTTATTCCATTATTTTAAAAAACATGTAGATTTCATCACCAAATGTTCCTTCTGGAAAAGCGTCTGAGCCAAATTGGCAAAATTCCAGATTTTATGCAGTTATTTATTTTTGTGAAAGGATAACTAGGGAACTGGATCATTAGCGAGTTAAGCGGACGGCTACAGGGCAATTACATAACAACAGGTATTTCTTGTTCGGCTGGACGCGCACATCAGCTTCTGGCCGATGCATGTGTGTGTGTGTGTGTGTGTGTCTGTGTTTGTGTGTGGGTGTATGTATGTGTGTGTGTGTGTGTGGTGTGTGTGTGTGTGTGACCACATGGAACGAGCTGAACGACGGGGAATCACCACGTCCAACAGATTTACGATTTTTTTTTTTTTTTGCACTTTTCTGTGAAATGCTTCAAGCGTACACTGCCGAGTAACACTAGCATAACAGCAGGTCAAAGTAAACATATTCTTCGGAACAAACACGATCATCATATATATGTTTCCTCCCTGGTTATGTTCCGAGACCTGCTAGAGCGTGTATTTTCTGTCTGTTCGAAGATGACGTAGTTCAAGCACGTGGAGTACCATCGCTATCTACGCCTCTAGTCGGAAAGTCACTATGCGTTTAGTGTAAGACAGTAGTTGCCATGGTATCTTATTCTCAATTTGTTCCCCTTCCATAGACGCATAAGCGTGGTAGGAATAACTGCTTGTACACCTTAGATCGGGTTGTGAGTTGCTAGCTTTTATTCGTATATTTCTACGACATGTGTACATGGCGAGGTGAGGAATACACGTAGTTTCACCCCTGTCTTTGTTCAAGTGTCCGCTAGTTACGATTTGTCAACAGTTCTGCCACATTCTGCCCTTAGCTCAACAAGCCTTGCTATCTGATAATGGGTCCCATTCAATTATGGAGATTACAAGTGGTTGGTAGAGACTCTTTTGTAGACGAACTGATTTACCTGAAACTGAGCCACCTCTTATACTCGTTGTTGCTTCCTGATATTGATAAGAAATAACTGGTTCTACTTCTGACACGTCATACCTCTAGTTAAGAAACTACGTTTTGTGAGACATGCAAATTTGTATTTCTGTCTAGTACTCATGCATTGCACCATGTTGTTTTGTTAAAAATACAACTCAGTATAACTGCAATATTTACTAAGTCCTTCCTGTGTGTAAATTTTTATTCCAGTGGCGTACCTTGTTAAATATTATCTTCACAAGATATTACTGTGGAGGAAAATCAACGGTTTTAGAATAACGAAACAGCTTGACTTTCTCTATCCGTGGCATTTGGAACACACGGAGACTGTAAGGCTATATATGACCTCTGCTAAGTTCCAAGGAACTAAATGGATTTCATTTCAAAACATAAAACACTGAAGAAAGCAGAAAATATGTTAACCCGCAACGGACTGATTAGAAAACTTCTTGTTTCTTTGTGGAGAATAGAAAAAGCACATAGTAAAATGAAGGGTGTCTATAACGCATGCTGTTGCTGCAAAACGATAACTTACTGTTTATGCTGTTCTCACATTGAGGGATGGAGCTATTTACAAACTTAAAGTGGATCTATCCAGCACTCCACTGTATTCCACTTGAAACCTTTCAGAACAGTTCTAACGGAAATACAGTTTGAAAACTTTTGACAACAGCAGCATGGTTAGTCGAAGTAAATTTCATTGGCACAGCACTCACTATAATTCTCACAGCACCCGGAGCGGAGAATGTTAGGCCAGGCCGGCCGGAGTGGCCGAGCGGTTCTATGCGCTACAGTCTGGAACTGCGCTACCGCTACGGTCGCAGGTTCGAATCCTGCCTCGGGCATGGATGTGTGTGATGTTCGTAGGTTAGTTAGGTTTAAGTAGTTCTAAGTTCTAGGGGACTGATGACCTCAGAAAAGTCCCATAATGCTCAGAGCCATTTTTTGTTAGGCCAGGATAAGAACAACGTCAGGGCTTACCTCTTCCGTGCAGATGATGTAGCTTGTACAAATAAAAATAAACTTTTTCTAAGAAATAAGATATTAGAACAGACATCTGTGCTCTTTGCTATCGTAACTATAATTCATTTTTGTCTCAGTCACTTTTAAGTAAATCGTCAAACCTTTTGTATTTCCAGCAAGTATCAAAAAATTATCGTCGTCTCGTTTGATCATACCAGTGATTTCAGTTTATTTTAATTGACACAAAAATCCTAAATAACTTCTGTTCTCTCAACATCAAAGGTACTTTAAGTGAAAAGGTAAAAATAAAAATCAATATTTTCTGCTGAAAATGTATTAACCAAGTTTCATCAATTGACTCTGGACTGTGTCTTTTCTGTAAGGAACTTTCTTACGCAACACCAAGTTTTCTTAATTATTTTAAGTAAAATCGATATCAGTAGTTTCCCAGCTCGTTAGGAACTTCGTCACAGCGGCAACAAATTCCAAAGCTGTTAGAATCACCACGCAGATAGTGGGCGGTCGACCTACGTTACTGGCGACTAGTGGAGTAGTAGCAAAGAGTGGATAACCGTCGCTTCAAATTCGCAGGAGTCATCAGTTATGTTCCAGAGGTATTCCGAACTAGGAGAGTTCAACGTTCCATTCAGAACAAGGGAACACTGAGGTGATGCACTGCACTGGTCCACAAGAGCAGCACACACATACGGCGCTCCGTATAACGCACCTTCAGTAAACGTCGCTAGCTGCACTGGCGCATTTTCATCGTCATCCACATTCTAAGGAAATTGCTACCGTTGCTTTCCTCTCTTTCTGTCAGTGAGGCAATGGTTCCGGCTGCTGCTGCTACACACTGATTCCCACCTCCAGCCGTCTACGTACATAACAAAGGAATGCAAAGTTGACCCCACAGTAACACGAAATTCTCATATGCAACGGTGGCTGCATTAGTTCCAATAGAGGTTTCCAGACTGTTATATAGAGTGATTATAATTAAATTTAAACTTTAAAAACGCTGTAGAAATAACACCGCTAGTAATAATGACGTAAAATTGCAACAGAATATTGTCGGAGAAGGGGGAAAACGTTTGTCAGAAGAAAAAAAGTAGTATTAAATTGATTTATCAGAACAAGTATTGGAAACACAGGCGCACGACCCATTGAAGTTATATAAACACTCTGGGTCCACAGCTTTTCCGCCTTTCGCGTCTGCGACGCCCACCATGACTGTCTCAATGAGGGATCGCGCTGTGCTTGTAACGCTGTATTACAAGAATGATGACTGTCCACCCGTCCCTCTGCAGAAGTTCCGGACACTGAAGGGTTTGAAAAACGGCTTTGATCTGATGACTGCCGTCGGTCTGGAGAAAATGATTCGGAAATTCGAAAAGACGGGTTCTTTTGATGTGCAGCTTGGTAGAGGGAGGAAACGAATTGATTCGACGTCAGTGGAAGCAGTGGCCACAGCAATGCGGTACCAGACGAGAGGTGGTGTGCAAACGTGTAGTGCACGGAGAATCGCCCGATCATTGGGCATAGCCGTGAGCACGGTGCGTAAAATCCTACGAAACATCCTTCCTTGCTATACATTAAAAATTACCCTTGTTCTTGAGTTGCTTCCTGTTAACCTGCGGGCAAGAGAGACATTTGCTTTAGAATTTCGCTTGCATGGAAGTGGATAATGATTGGCCATGTAGGATTTTGTGGACAGACGAAGCCCACTCCCATCTGACAGGATATGTCAATACACAGAATTGTTGAATATGGGCAACGGAAAACCCACACGCAAATCAACCAGTACCATTTCATTCTGGAAAGGTCATTGTGTGGTGCGGGTTAATGGCATCATTTATCGTAGGGCCATATTTCTTCGAAGTCAGGTGCTTCAGATCTTGTTACCTGTACCATCACTGGTAAGCGCTATGAGTGTCATTCCAAGCTGTCTAACAACGTGGATGTGTGGATGGTATAATTTTTATGCAAGACGGTACATCTCCGCACATTTCAAATCCAGTGAAGCAGCTGCTGAAGCGCCATTTCGGAAATGATAGAATTATCAGCCACCTTTGTGCTACAGCCTGGCCGTCCCTGTCACCTGATCTTAATCCGTGTGACTTCTGGTTGCGAGTCTATCTTAAAGATTTTATGTTCAGTATTCCGACTGCAAATTTAGCTGCATTGAAGGCATGCATTGCGCAGCACATTCTAAACGTGACCCTGGAAACACTTCGTTCAGTTGTGGAACATGCTGTTTCTCGATTTTAGCTTGTTTCAGAAAACGGTGGACAACGTATGGAACATGTTTTGCTCCAGTCACACGGAAACTAATAATCGAATTTGATTCTGATTGATGCTTTTTATGCAGTTGTTGTCCTCAGAAAAATTAAAAACCGATGTGATTAATGCTTTTTATGCGATTTTTGGCCTCAGGACAATTAAAAACCTATTTTTCCCAACCGATGTGATATGACCTTGCCGAAATGGATGGGCTTAACCTTAGGCATCGTTGTATGATTCATTTGTCATTTGTAGAAGACCACTATTAAATTATGATGCTCACAGAACCACATATTGCTACATTTTGTAACTATTTTTCTTCTGCTATACGTTTTCCCCCTTCTCCGATAATATTCCATTGCAATTTGACGTAATTCTGACCCATGGTGTTATTTCTACAGTGGTTTGAAAGTTTAACTTTACTTATAATCACCCTGCATCTTCCTGTATTCTGGGGAAACTATTCTTAGGAGAGGCACCAGTGTATAAAAAGAATTATAATACACCCACTTTGATGTAGGAATAAATACGGAAATAGCTACAAAGTGGCAGATCTCAGTTGCTTCTTCCGATCTTTATAATATCATGTAATATACAGTGTTCTTCTCGGTAAACAATGCAACTAACGATATTCTCCACTTTTTACTGACGACGTGTCTCTATTTTCAAATATGTCACAGCATGAGCCCCACTGGCACAAACAGATACGGGGTTCGAGTCCCGGTCGGGGCACACATTTTTATCTCTCCCCGTTGACGTATGTCGATGCCTGTAAGCAGCTAAGCGTGTTCATTTCTTTGTAATTTCATTCTAACGAGCTGCATGGTCACGATGGTATCTGTTCTTTCGGACATGGCCGAAAGGACAGATACCATCTTAGTATATATATATAGTTAAGGCTCACCGGCCACTTGACCATCTTCTTCTTCTGTGCGAATGCACGAACAGTGACCGAACTCTTACGGGAATCGGCAACGTGCCGCGAGTGATGAGTATAATGGGCAGGGGCACTAGGAATGTAGTGTGGGACAATACGTTGAGAATGTGGGTTTCGCGGGAGGCATGTCAGAAATAAATCCGTGCAGTCGCGCTATCCTCTGTGTCCTCGGTGGCTCAGATGGATAGAGCGTCTGCCATATGAGCAGGAGATCCCGGGTTCGAGTCCCGGTCGGGGCACACATTTTCATGTGTCCCCGTTGACGTATGTCAACGCCTGTAAGCAGCTAAGGGTGTTCATTTCATTGTAATTTGATACTACAAATCGTTAGCTCAGATTCCAACTCCGCCAACCGCATGTATGAACTGAGGATGTCCTCTGAACCCAGACGGCAGGAGTCATTGGTGCCGACATGAGCAACAATTTGCAGTCGGGTGCACCCAGTGCTCTCTATCGCCGCCGGCAGGGCCTCATCCACATCTCGGTTGAGACCCCCCGGCAAGCAGACAGAGTGAACACTGGCCTTCTTCCTCGACCTTTCCGCTATCTCCCTAAGGAGCTCCATCACCCGCCTATCGTTGGAGTTTCCAATCACTAATACACTAATAAACCCCTCCCCCCGTGTGCCTGCTCGGACCTTGCTGAAGGAGCGGCCACATGCTCACAGGCAGAGCAGGCGATGCCACACGGCCAGCCTCCACATTGACCCTCCGCCTCGTACGCCGCGAACGCCGCTGAACCCGCCACTCCCCTTCGGGAGAGGGTGGCCCAACCGCTCCCGGTACCCGCGAAGATGTCTCGACAGCAGGGACAGTGGGTGAAGCATGTAACACCTGGGGTGTACCATGCGACGCACCAGACTCCCCACTGCCGCTACACTCCGAGGCAGCAGCCTGAAGACGGCTGACCGCGGCCATCAACACGCTCAGCTGTTCGAGAACAGTGGCCAGCTTCTCCTGTGTCCGTACACAGCAGTCACACATCCTATCCATCCTAAGAAATCAATTTACTTAGAGAGTTAATCTACTTTTAACTAGACTGCTAATTCACTAAAGGCGGAGGATAGCTGACTAAACTGTGGTTACTAGACACTTCTTGTTGAAAACAATGAAAGTAGCACTACCTGTCTCTGGACTGTATTCAAAACAAACACTAGCACTACTGGCACTATGGCTGACTAAAGGGACTCCCTCTGACTGTATTCAAAACAAACACGAAATCTATGGAACACTATTACTAGCACTCGAAAATTAAAGCTTCCTAAAAGCAAAAACACACGGAAGAAGAAGTGACTAGTAAGAAAAATAAGTTAATACTTAAATTAACGTAGCCCGCAGCACAGCAGACGTGACGCAGACGGCAGTTACGATGACATTATTGAGTGGAAATATGCAAAGTACGTTAGGAGGCTGATCTGTTTATTACCAAGACTAGCGATTATATGAAGAGCGAAAGAAGCTGAATTTAGTTGAGATCTCAGTAACATGCTTCATCCAGTCATCAATGTGAACACCCAAAAATTTGGAGAAATCGACCCTGTTAACTGAGCCCTGTTCATACGCTACATTAATTGTCGGTATGACCATGTTTGGTGTACAGAACTGGATATAGTGAGTTTTTTCAAAATTAAGGGAGAGTCCATTTTCTGAGAACCATTTAATAATTCTATGAAAGATATCCTTAACAATATCTTCAGCTGCTTTTCCTGGAATGGGATTTGTTATAACACTCGTGTCATCTGCAAAAAGTACTAGTTCCTCTCGCTGAACGTTAAGTGGGAGGTCATTCACATGATTAAAGAACAGCAGAGGACCTAAAATTGAACCTTGGGGGACTCCCTTTGTGATAACTCCCCATTCACTAGAATTTACCACCCTCCCAACATTATTTGTGCTATTCAGCACAACTTTTGCTTTCTGTTCATTAAGTATTATTCAAACCAGCTGTGTGTATAGCCTTCAGTTCCATAGAACCTGAGTTTTTCTAAGAGTGTGTCATGATCCACACAGTCAAATGCATTGGAGAGATCGCAAAAAATACCCACTGTTATTTGGGGATTGTACTGTTTGATGGGTAAATGTGTAGATAGCATTATCAGTCGAGTAACCCGTCCGGAATCCAGACTGTGACTTGCTGAGTAAATTATTTTCACTTAAATGTGAGATACTCTTGAATACATATTTTAGAAAATGAAGTCAGCAATTAGACTGGTCTATAATTATTTAAGTCACTCTTGTCCCCTTTCTGATGAAGAGGTTTGACAATTGCATATTTCAATCTGTCTGGCAAAATTACCTGTGCCAGTGAAGCATTACATACATCTCTAAGGACTCCACTTATTAAATTAGAACAACACAAAAACTGCATCAACACCACATGAGCTCTTGTTTTTCAGTATATTTATAATTCCCTTAATTTCAGTGGGGGATGTTGGTGTTATTTCTAATGGCCTGAAGTCCTGTGGAATGACATTTTTAACATATTTTTTTGCTTCTTCAACTGAACCCTTTAACCCTATTTTTGCTGCTATATTCAGAAAGTGATTGTTAAAAATACATGCAACTTGTCAATTATCACTCACAACATCATCATTTAGCTTTACTGCTTTCGTATGCTGTGCACTGTCAAGCTGCCCCATCTCCCGTTTGACAATATTCCATACAGTTTTAATCTTACTACCCGCATTATTAATTTCTGTCAGAAGACATAAGATTCTCGACTTCTTAATGAGTTTAATTAAAATATTACAGTATCTTTTGTAGTAAGCAAGTAACGTCGGATCCTTACTTATTCTGGCCAGTCCATATATTTCCGTCTTCCTCTTACACGATATCTTAATTCCCTTAGTAATCCTTGTCGTACTTTACTTTGTAATGACTTTTTTGGATAACGTTTCAGGAAAGCAATTCTCAAATATTGAGACAAATTTACGTTGGAATAAATTGACTCTGGCATTAGCATCATTTTCTGTGTATACTTCATCCCAAAATTTCATATTCAATGCAACTGAGAAAATAAACAATTACCTACTACGTCACAGAATTTTGTGGCCTGGGTAGGAGGTAAATTATACATTAATTATTCTAAATGGACCACTGAATGCAGTTGTGTGATATATTACAACGTTTAATTGACCAGCTGAGCGAAACGCCAACACTGATGGAATGAGAAGATTTCCTCCTTCGTGGTGCCAGAACGTAGCCTTCACTTCCACTTTGCCAGCTAGAACCATAGAACAGTAAGTCGTGATTCTCCGGCCACAGGATATCTCAGTGTTGTGCGCGCCTTCTGGCGGATGGCCTTGGTTTGGTAAAATTGGATGCAGGTATCCCGCACGCCTACGCATGGGAAGAGTCTGCAGATCAACGGTGAGCAAATCAGTCAGATAATAATCACCTCACTTCCATTATGTGACGGCGTTTTTAATTGTTCGGCCTCCCCCACCCCATTGTAAATTCTGGTGCGTCAGGTTGTTTCGGGACAGTGGTTAAACATGTTATACTGTCACTTGTGGAAACTGTTAATGATTATTCAAATTTCTTGGCTTCTATGAGTGTATCGGCAGTTCCCTACTTCCCCTATAGTCCGTTAAGGTTTTACATAGACTGCTGAATAAAAAACCACTTTACGCCTTTTCCTCTTTGTTCCTAGGCGTTGAATACAAACCATGCCGGGCTTTAATTCCGACTAACAGTGTCTGGTGTCCTCACATTAAAGCACCTGTAAGAGGAGAAACCTGCTTAAGATGGTCCTTAGGTGAGGAAAGCTGGGGTAGTTAGAAAATATTAAGAAATAATATAAATACAGTAAACGGTAACCAGTCACTTTTTTAAATATTTATTCTACGAAACGGCTTTCGAATTATTGCAGGCTCATCTTCAGATGGTGGAGAGGAGGGTACATGACTATTTCAAAGCGTAATGCTGGGGTGCTTTGAAATAGTTATGTAACCCTCTTGCACCACCTGAAGATGAGCCTGAAGACGTTCGTAAACCGGTTTATGGAATAAATAAATATTTCAAAAATGTGATTGGTTGCAGTTTTTCGCACTCATATTGAATAAACAGTCACGACTTCTTAAAGATCCGTAACGGATAACCTTAATCCTAACTTGAGGAATAAACTTTTGAGGATGGTAATTTTATGATTAATGTATCGATGGAATTATGAGGAGTGATTTATGGCTGCTTCACTAACAGCGGGGCTCGCAACACAACCTGTATCAAACAGCGCTCTATCTTTACACATCATTTCATTGGACAAGAAATTGTGACTCGTAACTAAATGACTCACATATTTTGTTGTAGAATGACAATTTCTCCACGCATGACGCTGTACTTTTTGGTTTAATTTACCTTACAGCTGTAATCACTGACAAATTTTGAAGCTTAATTTTTACATTGGCACTTGTGTGTTATTTCTCTGACACACATTTTGATAATGAAGAATAATAAGGCTCAAACTGTTACAATAAGGGAACAACATTCAAGGTGGAAAACGTTACAAGAAAGTATCACTGTACCATGCTGATGTTGTTGAATGTCAAAGCGAAGGAAATATCACATCGTCGCTGAATAAAACAAAATCCGTGGACACCAAACTCACGTACCAAATCGAAAACATTTAATATTTATTTCATAGCTACGTGATACGTTAATACCAAGGAGGATGTCGAAAACCCCTTGTAGCGTAGGCTTTGGGTGGAGTGGGTTACGGGCGGGTGTTTACGCAGGCGAAGGCTCTATGTTACAAAGAATTTATTAAACGTAAAATATTCTTTTTGACAGTGGAGAAAGGATAAATGAAGAGAACTTAATTTACAGCCCAAGAGCGTTCTTAAAGACTGGACTGAGCAATGGAATATCAACGTAAAATACCGTTAACACGATGAACACAAAATTCAAATCGACTTCGCCCCAGCAAAAAGAATCGGGGCAATAATCGCTTATAATAATACCATACATTAACTGGCTACTGGCTACAGGAAGAAAAATGACAAGAAGAATTAATTTCTGCAATTGACGGTAGAACAACAAACTAGAAGACAACTCTCTGTTTTAATGAAGGCTATTTACTTTAGCATTCATCTAATTGTAGATCTATGACAACTATGAGCCAGTCACTAAAGCAAATCTATTAACAGCCATCTACGGGAATATCTAGGCAAATTTATCAATATAATTTTCTGCACAAGAAGACCTACAAAACAGATCATTTTTACTGGTTATAGTTACTACACAAAATCGATACAACGGCTGAAACAAAGCCAGTCACCAGACAGTGCAATAAAAAGAAAATCTCTTTGTGTACGAGGGCACATATGTAATTAATCGCACTCACAGCGTGCAATTAACAGAACCATTACAGCTCTCGCTGAGAGAAAACATCCACATGCCACGAGTGCCTCCACATAATAACCATAATACGCCGCACTGTACCCACAGACCTTCTGTGTGTAATATTACTGACAATTCGATACACTTAATGCGTGGCCTGTACGCTTCACTGTGCACTTTGTCACATCACTCGACCGATTAAAATACTGCTGTCAGCCACTAAAGCACCCAGGTACGGCTCCTCCTGTAACCTGAAAGCTTCTGTGGAAATGCCTTCCTCTCATCTAGAAAAATACACCCTATTAGGTTGTTGGCAGCCACTACCCGCACTGGCTGTTAGTGAGATCCCTTAGACACCTCTTTCCAGAGTGGTGAAGGCTTCTCGTTCTTGGCTCTCCATTCAACTCACTGCCTCCAAGTGTACCCACAGGCAACCACCGGTCTGCGAGGGCGGCCCTGCTTATGGAACACGCGCCGTCACGAACAGCCTCTTCTGTCCACAAGGCTACTCCAGGTGGCCTTCTCTATCCAGTCCACCGCACACCGCCACTCGCAGTCCAAGGCCCAACTCCTCAGTCCAGCCTGTCATCTGGATGATCCAAGACTCGGTTTGAGTGCTGGTCCGCTCAAGACATACTGCTGTTATTTCTCTGTGCACTAATCAGACCCAGAGTGGCCACACCGGAGAAACAAACACCGCAGATGGTCGCCCCTTATTTGCACTGAGCCCCGCTCACTGGCGAAGCCGTGTCTGGAGACACCTCAGATAGTGTGTGGGTACCATCCTGACTATCGCCCGCCTTATGGCCCTACAACTCAGGAGTGAAGGTCTGGGTGCCATTTATTTTCTAAACCTCGATTTGTTGCTGTTCATGTTTTGTTGGGCTTACATTTTGAGCAAGATGAAGGCTTCCCGCACAAGGTGAGAGTTTCTACTGCTTGTCTTCATACTTGCCAAAACCTGCCTTGGCCAGTAAGTTCGCTGGATGTCTCACTAACTGAGAACATTTGGATCATTATGGGCAGGGCACTCAACCAGCTCGGCATTTTGACGATCGAGAGCGCCAATTGGCATGAAAGTCCTCCGGAGTATTCCCAACAACGCTAACAATCGATGCCAAGCCAAATACCCCCTTGAATAAGGGCCAGAGGTGGACAAACGCATTATTGACTTGGTGAATTTGCGAAGCTCTTTCTCTGGAATAAATCATCCAGTTTTTCTGAAATTGTAATGATTTATTTGTCTGTGCATTTACATCACACCTACTGATTTTTCTTTCTCCCATTCGCATAATTCCTTCGTGGTGCGTAGTTTTTTTTTTTTTTTTTTTACTGCGAGAAAAAGAACGGAAACAGTTCTGAGTCGCGCCGAATTTCGTCCTATCGTCCTATCGGCTCTCCTCCAGAGATCGTACACTCTCGGCTCTCGTAATAGGATCACGAGGCGGCGCGCACCAAAGAGGATCAGGCGAGTCGGGCGTACTTATCGAGAGCGTGTGGTTGGGAGTGGACACTAGAATACTGCCGCTACTAAAACGTCCGTTCAGGTCGGTGCTGAGTGTACTGGACGCGTTTTGCAGTGAACCACGTAGCGAAGAAGTTTGGTGGTCGTCACCCGATTATATGTTGTTGGGGTCCCGACTCGTGACTTACCTCTCCGATGCTGTTTAATATAGACTTCAACTGACGTAATAAGGCAAAAATGGCTCTGAGCACTATGCGACTTAACTTCTGAGGTCATCAGTCGCCTAGAACTTAGAACTAATTAAACCTAACTAACCTAAGGACATCACACACATCCATGCCCGAGGCAGGATTCGAACCTGCGACCGGAGCGGTCGCTCGGCTCCAGACTGTAGCGCCTAGAACCGCACGGCCACTCCGGCCGGCACGTAATAAGGTTATATCATTATAAATACGTCGTCCGTTGGAAATATATTTTCTGGCCTCCGTATTGCAAGTGTGATGAACCTGAGACAGTTTATTGTTTGATTCTCAATCACGAACACTGTGCACAATTTATTTTGTGGTTCACCGCTACGGAAATTGTTGTGCCGTTCTGAAGGTAGCATTTCCTGTTGATGCCTGAATGCGTCGACATTCTGGTTTACCATTTAACCTTGGGGCTTAGTGTGTATTGTTTCTTAATCTTAATGTTTAGTTTGTTTCAGTAAGCACTGTGTATCATTGAACAGACAGATGTACCAATGTATGGTCATTCCGCCAGGTCATTTTGCGGAGGTTTGAATTTTTGGGTCCATCAAGGACGTGTATATATTGTAAAACTAATTTATCAGTTTATGCCTTTCCTTGAGGTAATTTTAGTTAGTGTAACTTGAATTGCTTGTTTAAAATACCTGCGGTTAGAGTGTGGTTTGGTTACTGCTAGGAGGCAAGGACAATTTGTTTAACGTATTTCGGCACTAATTTGATGTTTTATCTAATATTGTTCTATGTGCACTGTCTTGGGTTTATTAGGCTAGGATTATTTATTTAAGGAGTTGGAATTGTAGCGCCTTCGTTATTGTGTTGGGACGTGCGATTTATTGGATCGTAATTTCTTACGATTTGTTGTTTATCTAATCCCGGGCTGTGGGTTTCAAGTACGCCTTCAGCGCCTTGTGTGTCTTTCTTATGTATTTAGTGGACTCTAACGTTACGCTTACTCTCCAGGCACACGCAGTAACAGTTGCCTGTTTTGGAGTTAGTACCGAGTAGGTGAGACAAAGTCGACCTGAGACTTGTATACCTCGCCTATTGGTCGGGCTGACAATTGGTGGTCGAGCGGGTCAACTGGCCATTCGTTGTTCACTGATTGTGTACGGCGTTAGTGTCTTCACCTGGTTGGCGCCTAGAGCTCAGATATATTTATCAGATAAGTGTAGTCTATTGTAGGCCTTTTGACGGTTTCGGGTAATATCGTGCAACCACGGCACTAGGTGCACTGGTCATACCGTTTGAACTATACAGTAGACCACAACATGCACACTCACTTCGCTCCCATGCCATGTGGGCTCAAAATAACTGTTCCAGACCTAACGTCGCAGTTGACAGTAGAGCGAATCATAGACACGGTTTTCAGGCGCCACACCAATAATGCTAGACGTGGCATACTACTTCTTTTACACATCCTCCCTCACCTCTCACAATGCATAGCTAAACGTGATTTTGTGATGTAAGAAGTTTTCTGTGTTATCTTATTTAATTTTTTCTCTAGATATACTGTGCTGCCACCTACTGCCAGGTACTCCATATCAGCGACTTCGGTAGTCATTAGAAATCCTGGAGGCACTGTTTCCAATGTGATAGTGAGGTGGAAACGTGAAGCGACACATACAGCACAAAAGCGTACAGGACGAACTCGTCTGTTGACTGACAGGGACCGTTGACAGTTGAAGGGGGTCGAATTGTGTAATAGGCAGACATCGATCCACACCATCACACGGCAATACCAGATTTCATCAGGATCCACTGCAAGTAGTATGACAGTTAGGCGGGAGGTGAGAAATCTAGAATTTCATGGTCGAGCGGCTGGTCGTGATCCACACATCACGCCGGTAAATGCCAAACGACGCCTCGCTTGGTGTAAGGAGCGTAAACATTGGACGATTGAAAAGAGGAAAAACGTTGTGTGGAGGGACGAATCACAGTACACAATGTGGCGATCCGATGTCAGGGTGTGGGTATGGCGAATGTCTGGTGAATGTCATCTGCCAGCGTGTTTAGTGCCAACAACAAAATTCGGTGGCGGTGGTGTTATGGTGTGGTCGTCTTTCTTATGGAGGGGTTGCACCCTTTGTTGTTTTGCGTGCTAATATCACAGCAAAGGCCTACAATGATGTTTAAGCACCACTGTAGAAGAGTAACTGAGAGATCGCGATTGCATCTTTCAACACGATCGAGCACTTGTTCATAATGCATGGCCTGTGGCGGAGTGGTTACACGACAATAAAATCCCTGTAATGGGCTGGCCTGCACAGAGTCCTGACCTGAATCCTTTGGGACGTTCTGGAACGCCGAATTCGTGCCAGGCCTCAGCGACTGACAGTGATACCTCTCCTCAGGGCAGCACTCCGTGAAGAATGAGCCTTTGAGCATCAGATAAAACGTATTCCTGCGAGAGTGGAAGCTGTCATCAAGGCTAAGGGTGGGCCAAAACCATATTGAATTCCAGCGTTACCGCACGAACTTGTAAGTCATTTTCAGCCAGGTGTCCTATTACTTTTGATCACATATTGTACATATTGAAACATAAAATTCATTGTTAAATAGTTTTGTTTGTCTGTCCTTCTTGCTATGGGACAGCAGTGCTTGTAATAGTTAGCTTGAGATCGAATTGTAAGCGTGATTGTTTTATACATATGGTTTTTTTCAGTTTTTTATGGGAAAGAATAAATCAATAATGCTAAGGAAATAGCCGACTAGGTTAGCGCCGTAATAGGACTAAAAATGTCCAAAATGAGAAATAATTTGTGTAATCGCACAGTGGTAGGAGGAAGTGCCACGAACTACATACAAAAAACACTGATCGGTGGTGGTAAGTTCCTATGGGATCAAACTGCTGAGGTCATCGGCCCCTAGGCTTACGCACTACTTAATCTAACTTGAACAAACCCTCGCTAAGGGGAGCCGCGCGAACTGTGGTAGGGGACCCCAGACCTCGCGGCAACCCCGCGCGGCGGTGGGAGTGGATAGTTGGTGTGGGAGTGTGTTTGAAGGGCACTTTTCTACAAAATCACACTACCTTAAATTGTCTATGAAATGGATCCTATTTATTTTATTTCCGGGATCAATAGCTTCCGCTGAGAGAGCGAGAGAATAACCAAAATCTCGTGCACCGCGCATGCGCTGTAGCTTAGGTAGTTTATATATCCACATTTGCAGTAGTTTCCCGACTTGGTGGACGCCAAATTGTTCGTCTCGACTTCCTCTAATCGTTTACGTACTGTGTAAAGGATGTAGCTGAAATGATGCATATTGTGACAAATAGTACACTTCAAGCCGGTTTAATGTTTGTTGAACGCTACTTTCATGATGTCGGAATTATAATGGCTTGCAATGTATTTCTGACAGCATATTTTACAACTGACAAGGTCTTCCTAGAGATAAACGTAGCTGAAAACACGCGACGTTTCGGTGAGAATTACTCTCATCTACTATCTAAGAAGCTCGAGTTTCAGTATGCCACATATTTACATTAGGTGGTGATGATAGAGATAGTTTACTGTCTGACATGGAATGGCAACATTTTTCTAGGCCGACATCTTCTGCCATCTTCTAATAAACAGTATCACAGTATTTTTGGACTTTCTCTCGTACTCTATTCTCATGACATGGTCATACCGTAACAATTGCCGATTTTAATTATAACCGATATGGTCTCATCATTAAACATTATCAGGATGTATTCGTTTCGTATATCCAGCAGTCGTGCTTCTCTAACCCGCATCACAGATGTCTCGTTTTGAGATCTTTCACAATATTCCTGGTTCGGTTCGTAATGTACCGCATCCGATGATGAAAGGCTGAGGATGTTATGGCGGTTGGTTGTCTGTCGCGTTGTATTCAGGATCTGTCCGCGGGGTTTCCTTTTCTTATGTTGTGATTGGTTCAATCGCGGCCTCAGGTATTCGTATTGTTGTATTATTCCTGTCTTGGATGACCAAGAGAGAGAACTGAATACTTATTTATCCCGAGCCAACTTTCTTCTGTAAATAATTTTCACATTTGCCATCTACATTAAGTAAAGAGCCAAGATACCGGAGTTTTTCCTTTCATTAAATCGTTTCTCTCTCATTATCCAACGTACTGGTGGTTGCTGCTGTTGAGCCCTATGCACATTTCGTCATACTGATCTTCATTCTTCAAAGACAGTCTTCCCACATATTTACCAGATATAAGAAATTACACAGTACGGTTTTTGTTAACGTGTGCAAATATGCGGTAACTATGAACAAAGTAAATTAAAAGTGTGTGGCGAAGAGTTGCACATTCAATGTTTCATTCCTTTTTTTTAAGTTGCAATATTCCGTACCCTCCACCATTTCGGCAATTTCTTACCTTTATCACAAAACCCTTACTAAAACTGTATAAACGTGTCACTATTATTAGGACATGTCACCACTATTTCATACATTATCAAATTCGATTAAAATATTTCTTGCTCTGATTATAATGAAATCGGTTGAAACAGGCATAAAACTGAATGTTGGTAATGTCATGATTTCTACATGATGAGCACCAACTTTCGTTAAGTTTTCTAAGCGATAAAAACTCACTCAGCTGTTCTGCAGAAAATAAATCGTGAAAGTGGTAATTATTGCTGAAATTAGGACACTGTATTTGTTGTCTGCTAACACAAGTAGTCTTTATCAACAATGCCATTTATCGTCTACTGGATGATCTTTACAGGAAGTCCTACCTGTGCTACGATCAGAAATAAATGCTAATGACGGTGGTCACTGAAACGCAGCGTAATCTTCAGAAAGATTGCTAAAAACATCGGTTACGACTCTGGTGAAGACGACAGGGACGTAGTACTACCATACTCTCAGAGACAAGATACTACCAGGAAACAGCAATTTGGACTCATTTGAATACTGCCACTGTGGACACGCAAATGCTATCAGGCCGGTTTCTGCGGGGAAAGTGGAATGAATTTAGCGATACTGCTCTAGGCTGGAGTTCACGGAAGCAGGGCGTTGTACTGGTTGCCCTGGGGAGAACAGTATTTATTCATATGGAGTTACGAACAGTGCAACGAATTAAGACTTTTATGATTCTTGAAATACATACGTAAAAATGTACACAAAAAATTTATCATTCAACGTAATTGTATTTACAAAAAAGTATCGATTTGTTATGTATATTATTCTTTGTTCTATGTTAAAATTACAAGTAAGTATAAAACACAGTAATGATTTTATGATGTATATTATTCTTTATTCTATGTTAAAATATTAATAACTATGAAACAGTCTAATTATTTTATGTAATTACTTACTCTGGTCTTTATCTTGACGTGAGAGGCATTGTAAGTGTACTTATGTTGCATTTTCCTTCAATTTATTTGTTCTTAACATTGATTTACATATCTTTAGCATCCTTGCGTGTTAAGAAACTGACTTATTTTTTTCATAGTATCAGGAAAAGCCATATAACGTGAGCCTATGATTGATTGTTGTCGGCCTCTTGCACGGCCGTAAAATTTATTTGAAAACTGCCAATATTAAACGGCACAGAGCCGTGGAAATAGCTTACAAAGTTTGCATTTAAATTGTATTATTTAACTTCAGTGTCATTTTAATTTATTTGAAAAGATGAATAGCACTTTTCATTAAATCCGTGTGGCTTCCACTTAACGGCTATATTTTGTTTCAGCTACGTAAATTCACTGAAATTAACTCCGAAATGATCAGTGGTAAATATTACACACTATAATATTTCTCTACGCAAATCCATTACATTAAAGCAGTATTAATTTCAATGAAATTGCAATGCAGAAAGATTCTGAGATATTTTGTTATGATACGAAATAGTATGGTGCTTCAGACTGCTCTTTACGTAACTCATATTTCTGGAATTAAACGTCCAAGTAATATTTCCGTTAAAAAAAAAAAGGGCAGTGTAATATGCCAGTGATAAGTTGTGTTGTCAGTTTAGTGTGTGTGGCGTCATTTGATGTGCAACTACACTTGTATGTGCCTAAAAAATCATACAGTTTAATGAACTGCACATGTTCACACAATTAGAGCACGCCACTTGACGTACAGAACAGAACACAACAACACACATATTAAATACAACACGCATCCAGGCCTGTCCCACAAATAGTGCTGCGAGGGCGTTGCTGCTACAAGAAAGCTTATGAAAGTAGATAGGAGCTAGAGAAGTGAGAATTAGAACATATCGATGCAATCGAAACGTGACCCCAGACACTTTTCATCTATCTGCAGTTGTGGCTCCAACGAAACTTGTGGTAAGCGGTTCATATGCGAAAGCTCTCAGCACGCGAGAGGCAAATGCGAAAATAGATGTACACTGCGTCAGCGTGATGCATAGTAGCTGAAACATTGTGATATTTAATTCCATTACTGTTAGCATAAAATATCCACTCACGTCAACACTGCCAACTCATGTAGCTTGGAAGTCGTGGATAAGTATCGGTAGGATGAGAACAAGCTGTTACCAATTTATACAGAATCAGATCACTACAGATACTGCCAAAATGTCTTTTGCATAAGGCTTTCTCACTAATGACTCTTTTAGTATGGTTTGGGGATCTTCGTATCTATAAGTAATAGCAAAAATAGTCTATCTGGCACTACACTCACCAAGATTGATGATGAGACAGAAAAATTATGAAACTTGCATCAAAACAGCGAAATCTGCTTTAACCAGATAACTTAAATTGCATTAACAGCTTAAAGTGGAATATGCAGTCGTCGAAGTTCGACCAGTAGGACGGCCTAGAATGGCAACACGAGTAAAGTTATGTAAAAAACGTTAAAATGCTGTTGAGGTCGGAATCAATATGAAATCCGCGTGAGCTAAGGAATAATATTAAAATGAAGGTTAATACTTACCAAGTTGCAATGGAAAGCGGTGCAGATGTAGTAAGGTGATCACAAACATGTAATACTACGACATGCGGACAGGCAATGCAAAGATCCTACGCAAACGCTGGAATGAGTGGATCGGTAGGTAAGCTAGGAGAAACCAGGGAGGTCTCAGAAAGCGCTGAGTGGCGGCGCTGGGGCAGAGCGGAAATGCGTAGGGAAACGAACAGAAGAGGAAACGGTGAAAATAAACAGAAACAAGACTACAAAGGTTGACTTTCATGTAGCCAGTGGTAAATGTAACTGTCGTGTGACTACGGCCTTCCGTCGATGGGGATGAAATGATGATGACTAGGACAACACAACACCCAGTCCTTGAGCGGAGAAAATCTGCGACCCAGTTGGGAATCGAACGGGAGCCCTTTGGATTAACACTCTATCGCGCTGACCACTCAGCTACCGGGGACGGACTAGCCGGGGGTAATGATTAAGGTAAAACTACAACTAAACTGTATAATAATTACATAGAAGGGGGAATATACGGAAGTGGGATTTTTGTTGTTATGGTCTTCAGTCCAGAGACTGGTTTGAGCAGCTCTCCATGTAACTCTATCCTGTGCAAACTTCTTATAACTACTGCAACTTACATCCTTCTGAATCTGTTTAGTGTATTCACGCCTTGGTATCTCTCTACGATTTTAGACCCTCTGCGCTTCCCTCCAAAACTAAACTGAATGATCCCTTGATGCCTCAGAACGTGTCCTACCAACCGATCCCTTCTTCGAGTCAGCTGCCACAAATTCCTCGTCTCCCCAATTCTACTGAGTACCTACACATTAGTTACGTGATCTACTCATCTAATCTTCAGCATTCTTCTGTAGCACCACATTTCGAAAGCTTCTATTTTCTGCTTGTGTAAACTATTTACCGTCCATGTTTCACTTCTATACAACTACTTTCAGAAAAGACTTCCTGACACTTAAATCTATAGTCGATGTTAACAAATTTCTCTTCTCCAGAAACACTTTCCTTGCCATTTACAGTCTACATTTTATATCCTCTCTACTTAGACCATCCTGAGTTATTTTGCTGCCCAAATAGCAAAATTCGTCTATTACATTAAGTGTCCCATTTCCTCATCTAATTACCTCAGTATCACAAAATTTAATTCGATTACATTATATTACCCTCGTTTTGCTTTTGTTGATTTGCATCTTATATCCTCCTTTCAAGACACTGTCCATTCCGTTCAACTGCTCTTCCAGGTTCTTTGCTGTCTCGGATAGAATCACGTTGTCGTCGGAAGACCTCAAAGTTTTTTTTCTTCTCCATAAGCTTTTATTCCTACTCCAGAGTTTTCTTTCGTTTCCTTTACAAATTGCTCAATATACAGATTGAATATCATGTGTCCAACTCCCTTCTCAACCATTGTTTCTCTTTCGTGCGCCTCGACTGATATAACTGCCATCTGCTTTCTGTACAAGTTGTAAATAGCCTTCCGCTCCCTCTATTTGACCCCCGCCACCTTCAGAATTTGAAAGAAAGTATTCCAGTCAGCATTGTCAAAAGCATTCTCTAAGTCTAGAAATGCTAGAAACGTAGGTTGGCCTTTCCTTACTCTAAGTTCTAAGATATGTCGCAGGGTCAGTATTGCCTCACGTGTTCCAAAACTCGTACGGAATCCAAACTGATCTTGCCGGCCGGAGTGGCCTAGCAGTTCTAGGCGCTTCAGTCTGGGACCGCGCGACCGCTACGGTCTCAGGTTCGAATCCTGCCTCGGGCATGGATGTGTGTGATGTCCTTAGGTTAGTTAGGTTTAAGTAGTTCTAAGTTCTACCCCTAGAACTATGACCTCCACTGGTAAGTCCCATAGTGCTCAAAGCCATTTGAACCAAACTGATCGTCCCCGAGAGCGTCTTCCACCAGTTTTTCCATTCGTCTGTGATGAATTCGTGCTGTTTTGCAGCCGTGACTTATTAAACTGATAGGTAATTTTCACACCTGTCAACACTTGCTTCTTTGGAATTGGAATTATCATATTCTTCTTGAAGTCTTGCGTTATCTCGCACGTCTCATACACCTTGTTCACCAGATGGAAGGTTTTGTCGTACCTGGCTCTGCCAAGGCGATCGGTAGTTCCAACAGAATGTTGTCTACTCCAGGGGCCTTGTTTCGAATTAGGTCTTTAACAGCTCTGTTAAATTCTTCACGCAGTATCATATTTCCCATTTCTTACTCATCTACGTCCTCTTCCGTTTCAATAATATTGCCCTCAAGTACATCGTCCTTGTGTAGACCCTCTACATACTCCTTCCCTTCTTTGCTTAGAACTGGTCTTACATCTGAGCTCTTGATATTCATACAAGTGGTTTTCTTTTCTTCAAAGGTATCTTTAATTTTCCTGTAGGCAGTATCTATCTTAACCCTAGGGACATATGGTTCTACAACCTTACATCTGTTCACTAGCCATCCCTGCTTAGCGATTTTGCGCTTCCTGTCAATCTCATTTTTGAGACGTTTGTATTCCTCTCTTCATGTTTCTGTTACGTAAGGATTTATACTATCCCCCATCTATTTACGTACTTGATCCTCTCTGCCTTCACTGTTTCATCTCTACCCATTCTTCTTCTACTGTGTTTCTTTCCCCCGTTCTTGTCAATCGTTCCCTTATCCTCCCTCTGTCTAGAGCCTCTGGTTCTTTCAGTTTATCCAAGTACCATATCCTTAAATTCCCATCTTTAGATTAAAACTGAAGAAACTGAAAACAGGTCGGAATTTAAGGTGTGGGAATATGAATGTATAATAAGAACATTATAAATTAACCAAAATCAAATGCTGTGAGAGTAGAGCCAACGGCAGAAAACTTTGAACAGTAGAGCCATAATTTTCGACCTGTTAGAAAATGATGAAAGGGAAAAAAGGAAGGCTGTTGTCACTGGAAAGGTGGCTGTGGCGTTAAGGTGAACCCGTGCCCTAAACTACACATCGGAGAACAAACTACGGCTGCAGCCGTCAAGCCCCAGCGGCACATGGGTGCGGAGACCTTAGTTCAAGCCCTGGAGTATGGGAAGGCAGCCGGATCCCGGCGAGTAGACTAGCGGAGGCGGCACATTGCAGGGCAGCCAAGAGGCTGGGTGATCAGGCAGCAACAGAGAATTCGAGACACAGTGAAGGTGTTGGCAACTGCGTCATTCGCAGTCGATGTTTTCATCTCAGCGTCCGACACAGGTTGGGCATCTGAACACAGCCTGACGAAGACTGGCTAGCTCCTGGTGGTGTAATTATTGCTATCAGGAGGCTCACTGTGCGGTAGAGGTACCACTGCCGTATTATTCCATAACTCGAAAGCTTCTTCAAGGGCTTCATTGTCTGGACTCGTGCAGCATCGCGGAAGTCGATTGAAGCGCAGAAATGGCTCACTGCTGTGTCTACAAGAGTCGTAACAGAGGCACTCGGTGCACGCAACATGACGCTGCGTTTACAGGCACCATTGGAGTGACTGCCCCCGAGGGGCTGGCCACTCTTCGGCGGGTTCATGCTTGGCTACCACAGGGCCCCAGCCTTTCCAGCATTTTCCCTTCCGTGTTGCATGTTTATCCTCTTGCTATTCTTTTTCCCCTGCCTTGGAGACCATGTCTGAGGTATTATTTGGAATTTTCTGCATTGTCTGTCACAGACGTAAGGACAGCCTCACTTTTGTTTTTCACTCCCTTTTCCTTTGTTTGTTTCCTTTCTCCTCTCGTTCCTCCACTTCGGCGTTTATGGTTCCTCTTTTTCTTCTTCCTCCATGTGCACTCCTGAAGACAGGCCCGTGCATCTGATGCATAACACTTGACTGGGTAACGCGTAATTCCCAGCCCTGGTTCAACAGGTAGGGTTCACACACACTCTGTGCTACAGGTAGGCCCATGGATTGGTGTTTGCCTGAGCTGCAACCTTCCCAAATTGCCGAATGGTCCCTCTGTCAGGTGTTCGGAAGTTGTGATCTGAGGTGTGAACAATCACCTAAGCGGGTGTACCCCCTTGTGAAGGAGGCTTGAAGTTGGAAGGAGGGTGCCATCAGAGACACTGGCAATCATGGGGGATTTCTCGCTATGTGACGTAGCATGTGAAAGTTGCTGGATTTGGACGGGTTACTCCTGTAACTGAAATATCAGATCTGAAGATGGTTCTGAATGAACCGAAACCGGTCATATGAATAATAAAAAAATTTTTTTGCAATCAAGACGGATTTTAAGCAACATTATTTCACATTTCTTATCAGTTTGTTTTGATCTTCCCATTGAGGTCGGCGTTCCATCTCATGGGAGCGTCATGCTGCTCATACGGAATGACATACATAGTTAACCTACCTCCCTGACTACCCATCCTCAATCTGTTGCAGTCCGCCTTTTCCATCCTCACCTGACTTTTTTCCTCTGTGCCATTTATGTCCCTCCATCATTCGATGTCACCAGGACAGACTTCCTTCAGCTTATTGGGCAGCTACCTCCACTCTTTTTGCTACTCGATGACTTTAATGTGCACCATCCCCTTTGGTGTTCTCTCAGGACCTGTCAGAGAGGTGTCCTCTTGGCCGACCTTCTAAACCAACTTAACCTCTTCTGCCTTAACACTGGAGCACCCACTTTCATTTCCAGCTCCTCACGTACCTATTCCCACTTGGGCCTATCCTCATGCACTGCCCAACTTGCCCATCGTCTTGACTGGTTCATTCTTTCTGACACCTACTCGAGCGACCATTTCCCGTGTGCTATTCGTTTGCAGACTCCTATCCCATCCACATGCACAACCAAATAGCAGCTTAATAAGGCTGATTGGCAGCTTTACTCCTCCCTGGCGACCTTGGAAGAACAGACGATGTCATCGTGGATCCTATTGCTATCTCCAACACCTTGGGCCGCCATTCTACTAAAGTTTCGAGCTCTTCCCACTATCAACCTGCCTTCCTCCATCGGAAACGAGTGGGGGAGGCTCGGGCGATCCCTTTCTCGTCTACGAATCGCGAGTGTTACAATGCCGCCTTTGCTATGAGGGAGCTAGATCATTCTCTCAGTTAATCCAGATCCTCAGCCCCAGGGCCAGACGCCATCCACATTAAGATGTTGCAGTACCTTTCTCTTGCGGGCAAGCACTTTCTGCTTAACACGTACAACTGCATCTGGGCAGAGGGCACATTTCCCGGACGCTGGCGTGAAGCCACCGTCATACCCATATCTAAGCCAGGTAAGGACGAAAACCTTC
This sequence comes from Schistocerca cancellata, assembly GCF_023864275.1. Lineage (NCBI taxonomy): Eukaryota > Metazoa > Arthropoda > Insecta > Orthoptera > Acrididae > Schistocerca > Schistocerca cancellata. The sequence goes on along the minus strand of NC_064631.1, from coordinate 267,509,084 downwards.
CTTCTAGTTATGGCCCCATCTCTCTCACCAACTGCGTTTGCAAGGTGATGGAGAGTATGATTCTTGCCTGGGTGGTTTGATGGCAATTTACTGAAGAATGCACAGACTGGATTTCGAGCGCGGCGTTCTGCAGTTGACCATCGCGTTACTTTGTCTACCCATGTCATGAATGGTTTTCTGCGGAAATCCCGGACTGTGACCGTGTTTTTCGAATTGCATAAGGCCTACGACTCCTGCCGAAGGGCTGAAATCCTTCGTGGAGCTTCCGTGGACACCTGCCTTGTTTACTTCAGGAATTTTTAAAAGACAGAGTTTTCAAGGTGCCTGTGGGTTCTGCCTCGTCGGACACCTTTATCCAGGAAAACGGTGTGCCTCAGGGTTCTGTCCTGAGCGTCGTCCTCTTTGATATCGCCGTTAACTCTATAATGGTCCGCCTCCCGCCGGGCATCTCCGGCTCCCATTTTGTTGACTATTTTGCCATCTCTCTCCACTGACCTGTCTCACTGAGCGGCGTCTTTAGCGATGTCTTGATCGTCTTTACTCCTGGAGCATCGACAATGGCTTCCATTTTTTCCACTGACAAGATCGTCTGTATGAATTTATGGCTGCGAATATGGTTTCTCCCACCATCTTAACATATTGGGCCTGTCGCCCTTCCGTTTTTTGAAACTACGAAATTCCCGGGGCTCATGCTCGGTAGGAAACTCTCTTGGTCCTCCGATTTGTCTTATCTGGCTGCCCACTGTACACGGTATCAGTGTCCCACGTGTCCTCAATGGTACTTCCTGGGGTGCCGATCGAACCACCCTCCTTCGTTTGTACCGGTCCCTTGTCCGTTCGAAACTCGACTATAGGTGCTTTGTTTATGCGTCTGCACGTCCATCCCTTTTACGCCGTCTCAACACTATCCACCATCGTGGAAACCGTTTAGCCACGGGCGCCTTTTACACTAGCTCAGTTGAGTGTATGCTGAAGCTGCTGAACTGCCACTGTTCTATCGCCGTGACTCTCTCCTCAGCAGATGTACATGCCGTTTGTCTGCCACGCGTGGCAACCCATCCTATGCGTCCGTCTTCGATGATTCCTTTGTACACCAGTATGGGTCGCGCGTCCCTCTTCTCTGTTACCTCCTGGAGTCCGCTTTCGGCACTTGCTATGGCGCCTTAATTTCACACTTCCCGCAACTTTCCCAGTGGGTGTGAACCCTTCACTATCTTGGCTTCGTGAAGCGGCCCATGTTAACCTTTGCCTTCATTCGGTTCCTAACAACATCACTCCTGCCTCGGTCTATCGCCCTCTGTTTCACGACCTTCGCAAGGAACTTCGCGATAGTACCTTTGTATACACTGATGGCTCTCGAACTGACCATGGGGTCGGGTGTGCCTTCGTCATTGGCACCCGTGTTCTTCGATATCGGATTCCGGCACACTGCTCAGTATTTGCAGCCGAGCTGTTCGCCATGTATCAGGCCTCGTAGTACACTGGCGACACAGCCTTTTCGCTTGTGTCCTCTGCTCAGACTCACGTAGCGCCATTCAAAGTCTTTGTGCGTTATACACAGCCAACCCCTAAGCGCAGCGGGTCAAGGAAAACTGTTACTTGCTCACTCTTGGTGGAGCCAGTGTGATGTTTCTGTGGGTTCCTGGTCATGTCGATCTGCCAGGCTGCCAAGGCTGCTGTCCTCGTACCTTAGCCCAAGAGTTTCTTTATACCCACCGATGATCTCTGTGTTGCCGTCTATGAGGAGGTGGTGTCCCTTGGGCAACGCCAATGATCCTCCCTTCACGGGAATAAACTCCGAGTAATTAAGTCTCTCCCAGCGGCTTGGACGACCTCCTCTCGGCCCTCCTGCCGGGAACAGGTCATTTTAACTAGGCTGCGTATTGGGCACTGCCTTTTTATCCATCGTCATTTGATAAGTGATGCTACCCCACCACTGTGTACACACTGCGCCCAAGTTTTAACTCTCAGCCGCTTCCTGATGGAATGCCCATTTTTTAACCGTTTACATTCCCTCTTGGGTTTGCCGTCTGAGTTATCAGCCGTTTTAGCAAATGACACGTGGGCTATCGACCGCGTCTTACTTTTTATCCGCCAAAGCAATATGGTGAAGGCCATTTAATTTTTAGTTTTGGACCTCCGTTACTGTATGGTGTCTTTTTTAGCCCTTTCTTCACGTGCCTGTTTTTAGCTGTCTTTTCTTATGTCAACTGGGACTGCCGTATAGTCGTTTTTTAACTCCTCTCTGTCTTCGTGACTGGGGCGGGTTTGACCCTAATTGTTTTTTTGCGCCCTAAAGCAAAGTAAAACCAAACCAATTTGAGTGACTGAATCCTCCCTCATTAATTGACTATGCACCTCTGAATTCTTGTTTGAAAGGTGATTGCAAGAAGAGCACAGGAATGTCTACATTTCTATACACTTTGTGTCCTCATGCCTGAGTTCTGAGATAACTGTTTGTAGTAATCTTCACTTTCTGTGCCACTGTTTCTTTACACTTCTATCGTAGTTTCACAAGTACTTGGAACAAACATTCAGTTTACAGATCGTAATTTGCACTGTCCTGTGTCAACAAATTCTTCAAAGTTCTGGTATGACTGGTATGAGCCTGAAGGGCTGGAGGACGTTAGGGAGGAAATTTTGGCAAGAGTATGCTTGAGCTGGCAGTAAACAATATCTTTTATGACTAGAATTACGCAGGCGGCCGACACCATGGTGCCTGTTGTTACGAGTGGGCATTCCAATGACACGAGGCCAGTTTGTGCAGCTAACGTTGGATGTAGTGAGGCAAGAGGCTAAGTTAGAACACACCCTCAAGGAATCTTATCGTATCGTAAGAGGATGCCTAAGAACTACAAGGAGTGACAAATAGTACTGTGCTGGACATGACACTGGAAGCGGTGCAATTAAAGGAGAAAGCAATTGCACTGTCCTCAACGATAAACCCACATGACAGTGAATCAAAGACTTGAATCTAGGATTCATTTCTGTGTACCACACTGCGAGTGAGACACCATGACACAGGGCTGTATATGTGAAAAGAAAGAATCGCGCACTTCAGTGACTCACAGCACTAACAGAACTCCTCTTGCGCCTGGAACTATCTCGACACACTGTGTTCAAAAGCTGCAAGTCGAAAGATGTACCGCCTTCTGAACGACAGTCTCCATATGACAGTGCAGACTATCACCCACCTCTTGCAGTGTGATCTGTGTCCAAACACCTGCACAATCACGTTGTCTGCGAATTCCTTGACATCAGCTGTACTAGCGAGATCTACTTCCTATTAGCAACATGAAAATTTGTGCTGGATTGGGACTCGAGCCCAGATTTCCTGCTAATCAAGAACGGTCGCCTCAACCACTTTGGATATCCATGCGTGCTCCCTAGCGCGACCCGAACTTCCACACGTCACTCCGTCTAACTCTTTAATGGTAGTCCACAAAATTCATCACATAATGCTCGCAGCCTTACTTGTATACCCGCAACAGGGAGAATGAGACATTGAGGGATCGAGACCAATGCTGTTATTGTCATGTGCAGGTCTAGGCTGGTAAGACATAAATGCACGTCTGAAACAGCAGACGCTGTCGACGATCCACAGCTGTACGAAATACTTCGGAGTTTACTCTTTCAGACGTGCGTGGAAGTTTTACAAGCCTGGGTGGCGACACGACGATAGCGACATTGGTCTCGACTCCTCGTTGTCTCATTTTCCCTGTTGCGGGAATCGAAGGTAAGTTGCGAGCATCAGGTGATGAATTGCAGTGGACTACGATAGACAGTGTACCATATGGAGGTTTGCATTGGTCCCAGGAGCGTACACGAGTACATGAAGAGGGTAAAGTGACTGATCACAACAATCGAGAATTTCGGATTTGATTCCCAGAGCTGTACAAATCTTCGTTTGTTACTGTTCGGTAGAACATCATACTTAATGCAGCTGATGTCAAGAAATTCGGAGTCAGTGAGCTAATTTCCATGTATATTGTACAGTCATGGGATCGTCAACAGTGTCAGTACCATCAGGTTATATATTGGTACTCACCAGTATGCTGTAGGGCACTTCAGACGAAAAGAAAGCCTTAAAATAAAATTTTGAGACATCTAAATAAAAAAATTCCACCCCCCCCCCCCCCATGGAAGGTCACAATACCGGAATCTCTTTTGCTACAAATCAAGCATGGAGTTAAAAAGAAGTATTTCATATTTTGGAAGAGACAGTGTGGACCAAAACAAGATAAAAACGTCCAGCAAACATGGGCTCTACACTGCATTACTTAAGACATACGAGTAGTTGTTCATACTCACTGCTGTGAAACACATCAGTTCTACTGCAAGCTTTCTGCTATTACGAATTACCTACAGAACACAGTAAGCTAATGAGGACACGTTACTTCGTTATTGTTAAAGGATGCAGCATGTGGTAAGAATAGTTTATTGTTTTTAAGGTAATACATATTCACAGTTCTGTGTAAAAGTGATGCGTGCATTACTTATGTTGGAACCAGTTTGCGTTTTAATAAAATTGCGAAATACTTTTACGTTGTAGTTTTATCTGTGCATTTACCAGCATAATGGAAGATTATTAGTCCACATGGAAATGGCAAACATGATTTGCTGTTATGCTCTGACACAAGGAAACAATTGACAAGCCCGTGTCTCGTATGCTGAAAAAGAGCACAGTATTTCAGCTGTCTTTTCAGTTGACTGTGAACCTCTGGCTCCATAGCTCCAACAAGCCCGATTATGGTGGGCGTCACACCAGTAGTACTCCTGCTGTGAATGAGAGTTTGCAATAAGGGTAAGAAGATGCTGGATCTTGTGTACTTATAATTATAGCATCTGTCGCCTTCAGTTAACCTCTAGTTTTGGCGATCCTGCGTGGACAGCTGCTACACGCACATCAAGTACATCGTGTGCAAACCCTACAGCCACAAGATCAGCCTTGCAGTTCTACCAACGGATGTTGTGAAGATGTGATAAAAATCCAGTTCTCACAAAAAAAGGACTCTTCATAGACTAGGCAGTTTCATGCGAGATGCAATTGTCAATTCTCATAACCAATATGCGTGAGCGGAAGCCAACTCACAATCAATGGAAGAAGCAGGCATCAGCGTCAGTCTTAATTAACCTGTGAGCAGAAATCATTGGTGATAGGCTAATAGGGCCTCACATTCTCTCAAATAAGTTGGCTGGTACTGAGTATCGTCAGTTACCATTAAACTTGCCTCGCCTGTCCCGCTAGGAAAGGAAAAAAAAGGCTCATTTGGATAACTGCAACAACTGGTGGATAAGTAGATAATTCCTCATGAAGCACCAGCCCATTTTCTCTGAAATGTTAGAGAACAGTTAATGGGAAATAGAATGACTTGAAACTCCCAGTGTATAGGCCAGATAGTTCCCCTGATCTCAATCCTTGGAGTTCTGGTTGTGAAGACGCAAGCATTACAATACAATAGTGCGTCATCAATGCATGCTAGCGCATCTGTGACGAATCTTTTTATTGAACTGACGCGTATACTGCACAGCGTTACTACTCTACTGAAACCCTGAAGATCCATAGGTTCCTCCTAGTACGAGCTATGCCAAAAGATGATTTTAATAATTAATATTTAATAAAGCAAAATTGGCAGTTGTCGCCAGAACACTAGAGGTTAACCTACATCTTTACTGTCCAGTAAGAACTGTTCTCAAGGTTCGCGCTCCCCCCTCCATTCATAATCGCGCCATATGGTCTGGCTGTTACTTCAACCTCTGTGGGAAAGGCTTGCTACTCACTGCCGGTTTGTTCTGAGCTTAAAACATCGGATTAACTATAGATATCCGCCAAGTTTCAACAAACATAAAACTTGGAAAAATAAATTCCCCTCAAAACAAGGCACACATCACAACGATGAATGTAGTAGCAAACAAATAACATTGGAAGGTCTGCTGTTTCACGGTAATAGAATAATGTGTTCTCATTTGTTTACTGCATTATGTAAGTCGTCCGTAACAGCAAAGAGCTTTCTGTGGTAGATGGACAATTGCTCTTAACTCTTAAGATCTGCGTTCGACAAAACATTTTTACTGGATATTTTTTTCTTGTTTTCGTCCAAAATATAGAACACATGTTTAACGTTCTAAATGTATTTGGCGAATAAGTCTAATGAACCACACAATGCACAGAGTGGAGCATTTTCGGTCTTGTTTTAACTTTACTCTGTACCCATATTACTTTCATTCTCGCAGAATGGGTTTTCTTCTGCTCGTCACCCTAAGGTGTTCTGGTGCTCTTCGGTTTTTCTGCCAAGTTAAGTGTTTACCCGTGAATTTTTGCCCAAATGTTTTACTATCTAGTTCAACAGTTTCTGTTATTCCTGATTCCTTCAGGTCTTCTTTTACTGCACAGATCCATTTTATTATCTAGTGCGATTATTACAGAATTCCACAATCAAACTTAATTTATCTTGTTGGGCCAGTCTTTTAACATGCTCACTTTTATATTGGAACACGTGTTGGAATACTGTTAAATTTCTTTATTTTCTCTTAGTCTGTACGTTTCGTCTTCAGTATAATTTAGATCTAATATTTTCCTGTTTACGTTTCGTACTCTCTTTAGGATGTTTCCACTGTGTCTCTTTCTTCTTAAATTGTGTCTCAGCTCCAAAAAAACACACTGATTGGATGACTGAGACGCATTGTCTCAGTGTGAAATATTTTGAAATTCATTTGTGTTGTAACACATACTTCTTGTAAGCCTGAAAGCTGTTTCCGATTTTTGACAACGATTGTCGAATTTGTGTGTGTCTGTGTGTGTGTGTGTGTGTGTGTGTGTGTGTGTGTGAGAGAGAGAGAGAGAGAGAGAGAGAGAGAGAGTGAGAGAGAAGAGATAGAGAGAGATAGAGAGAGAATTTCTCTCATTTGCATACAGTATGTGATAGCTGAGATGCTACTGACACGAGTAAATAAACAAATATACCTCTTCGAAGCTGTAAGAGCGTTTCGATGCGAAATCTACCATTGGACACAAATTTTCTGTTCTATCATAGAAAAATTGTAATAAACGGTCGAACTGAAATAGGAGTTTGTCTTTATCAATTAATGACTTGTTTTGGACCTTTTGAAGTCATACGATAACACAGACACATGAACGCTGGCTACATATCGTGTGTGTGTGTGTGTGTGTGTGTGTGTGTGTGTGTGTGTGTGTGGCTGAGTGCAACACATTGTTCGCTAAACGATAGTACTGTAGTGCAAGCAGCAGTCCAGATTTTATACTTTATGCACCACGTTTTCCTGTCAAGAGTATGGTTTTGGAATTCCAGGAGATCCCTTCGTGTTTTTTCGTTCCTGACAGGGATAGCGAGTACGACATTTGGTCCTGCAGTGAGTTTTAAACGTGACGTTTCCTTACTTCTCGTCACAACGCTCTTCAGCGACCGTCTGTGACGATCACTCAACATACTCTTTGCTCCACGATGTGCCTTAGCGTTTGATGTTTACCCGCTTACTCTGCATGCCTTCGACATGGTACCAAACATTTCGACTACCTTGGTTACGGAGTCATCAGCCATAAGAGCACCAATAATTTACCCACTTGCGTATTCACTTAGCTGAGATGTAATGCACTCGCAGCTACACTGAACACTATTCTGACCACGACTGACACTTTCAACGCACTGAGGGCGTTGCACAAGTGACGTCCGTGGTCAAATAACAGTGGCGCCAGCGGGCTTGGCTGCTATATTTATGTTCCAGCACGCATTTCTCGTGTAATTTTCCTATTTTTGTCCATCCCCTGCAGGTGATCGTAGCTATAAGAAGGCCAGATCTGGAGATGTGAATTGTTTGCTTGTGTGATACATAGGAAAACTCTCTACCACAATGTTACGGCTGAGCCGCAGCCTCCATCTCACTACTGGGCCGACACGCTTCTGCACACACTGGCCTTTTCGGATTTTTTGCCTGCTGCACTTGGAGGCCACGAGAACCCGTCGCATGCTTACACCTCTCGTTACTGGTGAAGGCCATGCGTATTGGCCGCCTGCAACTGCAACAGTATTCTCGTCCCCAATCCCTTCTCCTTCTGTCTGTTTTTCCTTCCATTGTTCTTTCACTTTAGTTCTCTGCACTTCCAGCCTCACGTCATGTGGTCTAATGAACATAGAATTGTCACATTTCGCGTATTTGTTCACGCGTGGGATACATTTAGTGTAAGAAAGGACTATTTTTTTGTTAAGGTTCCTAGTGCGTCGTTACGTTACCATATACGACGGCTATTCGGAAAGGAAGGTCCGATCAGTCGCGAAATGGAAACCACGATGAAAATCAAAAATCTTTTACTGGAAACAGATTGCTACACCTCCCAAGCTGCTTGTTTACATAGTCGCCGCTCCGACTTTTGTCGTGGTGTTGTACCAACCTTCTAACACCCTCATCATAGAGGGCAGACGCCTGTGCTTTCCACCACTTTCCTACAGTGGTCTGCAGTTCTACATCTGTGCCAAAATATTTTCTTCATAGCCAGTGGTCCATGCGAGCAGATATGAATATCATAGAGAGCCAAGTCCGGCTTCTATGGTGGGTGATCAGACATTTCGCATGGGAACATGGGCACCCTCACCGCCCTGCTGCGTGCGGCCGAGAACTATTATGAAAGAGGAAATGAATGACATTTACGTTATGTGGGGTTACATGAAATCAGGGAAGCCTCTTAGCGGGTACCCCTACTTGGCAGGAGACACTATTGTTCACGTGGTCACGTGGTCACTGTGTGCACAGAACTGAAAAGAGCAACATGACATAATCGACAGGCATACTAGAGACACTGTCCAACACATCTATGCAATGGTTTATTGGAAAGTCACTGTCGTTTCCATTTCGCGAGCAGTCGGATACTACCTTCCGAACAGCTATGTTATTTCCGAGATACGTCACCATTAGATCATGTTGGGCAATGATTCTCCTCTCTAGGTGCGCGTGTCTGGGGAGGGGTGGGGGCGCGGAAGGGGAGGGGTAGACTGGTGGGAGAAAGGGGGTCTGAAAGAGGGGCAAAGTGAGTGGAGTGTGAGGAAGAATCTTCATGTCGAACTACAAACCACTAGTCGGGTAGTCACAGCATACGACTAAGAAAAAGACATCACTGTCACGTCGAAACAACAATCATGTGCAAATGCAAAGACAAGGTCATCAATGAAGTACAAAATTTAGTATTCAAAGCATGTTTATTACTGACACCAAGGTACAGCCATAACAGAACTTACCTCCTTGGTGGGGAGTACAGCTATTTATACGAACTTCGAATATTCCAGAATGCTTGTTTTATACAAATACCAAATACTAAAAAATATACAAGGATTACAAAAGTAAGTTATTTCAAGAACGTTACACCTCTGACAGATACTGAATGACAAACAATTGCTGGTGTTTGTGTTTGAACTGATGATCCTACAGCACGCTAACCAGCGAAGTTGACACCTGCATGACGCCGACACTTCTTCACATCTTATACAAAATATGTAAATACCACGAACATTACGGTATGTGTATACCATTCGCCCTGACTCAATAAAGGAAATAACTTACCTATTAAAATATTTTACCAGCATAACAGAAACACATGTAATCAATTAAACGATTGTTTTCTCCTGCTCAAAAAAGTATCGACACACTGTACGACGTTCGTTATTGCGCTTTACAGACAGAGCCGCGGGTACCAGATTTGTGGAATCGGAGTTAAAACAGTTCAGTCGCTTGCCTGACTGCCAGTGCAAGGGACATTCACTTTTCACGATGAGTCTGAAGGGAAAGGAGCATTCCGTGTAGTTCCTCAGCAAGACGGTTTTATTGAATTCGCAGCATAACAGTGAGAGTGGGAAATAACTTACTGTTACTTATACAACAGTGTGGGCAATTATCAAGACGTTTCAAGTGTCTGGAACAATAGACAATAAAAGTGCATTGGACGTCCAAGTGTTCTTACGCGTAGGGAGCGTTGAAGGATAGTTAGTCTAGCAGAAAAAGAGCCTTTTAGAAGAGCAAAGTTCTTTGTGTTGGACATCCAGTTAACGTCCTACAAACATGTCAATGCTCAAACTATAAGGAATGCTTTGAACGCAGCTGACATTCATGGCAGATCTCCCAAAAAGAAGCAATTTATTTCGGAAGCTAACCGAAGGAAACGATTCCAGATCGACGAAGGTTATGTCAATAAATCGATTGAATTTTGGAATAATGTGGTATTTTCTGACGAATAAAAGTTAAACTTATTTTAATTATAATAATTATAAGGGAGAAGTGTGGTGCAAACCAAATACAAAACTCCAGTTACAACATGTCCTCCCTACAATCCAACAGGGAGAGGAAGCACCATTATTTGGGGATGCGTGACTACTTCGGGTGTTGACAACTTGACATTTATAAAAGATGTCGTGAATCACCGCAAATGTATCCATGTGTTCCGAGGCCATTTTTGTAGCAGTGCACAGAAACTCGGTCTTGGCATCTTTTATTTTCAACAAGACAATGACCCTAAATATGCGATTCTGAGGACTCCGGAGTGGTTATTCTATAATGCTCCACGAAAGGTTTTCGCTCCACCACAGAGCCGTGATCTTAACCCGATGGCGCATGTTTGGGCACACTTGGATACATAAGCTCGAAAATATCGTTCAACAAGAAAGAGAGAATTTCAGACGGCGTTAGAGGAATTACTTCAACTTGAGTCACTCCCTGTTGAGACTTCTATACGTGCGGTAGCGTTCTCGCTTCCCACGCCCGGGTTCCCGGGTTCGATTCCCGGCGGGGTCAGGGATTTTCTCTGCCTCGTGATGGCTGGGTGTTGTGTGCTGTCCTTAGGTTAGTTAGGTTTAAGTAGTTCTAAGTTCTAGGGGACTGATGACCATAGATGTTAAGTCCCATAGTGCTCAGAGCCATTTGAACCATTTGAGACTTCTATAAGCTGTCAACACTGTCAGCGGTATGCACAGGGACTACTAGAATTGAGTAACGTTAATCAGAGAGACTTTAACCTCATTTTTGTGCATGTGTGCCAACACTTTTTTGATGTGTAGAGCAACTGATGTCTTCATCTACATCTACATCTACGTGGATACTCTGGAAATCACATTTAAGCGCCTGGCAGAGAGTTCATCGAACCAGCTTCACAATTCTCTATTATTACAATCTCGTATAACGCGCGGAAAGAATGAACACCTGTATCTTTCCGTACCAGCTCTGATTTCCCTTATTTTATCGTCTTGATAGTTCTTCCCTTTGTAGGTCGGTGTCAACAAAATAATTTCGCGTTCGGAGGAGAAAGTTGGTGATTGGAATTTCGTGAGAAGATTCCGTCGCAACGATAAACGCCTGTCTTTTAATGATTTCCAGCCCAAACCCTGTATAATTTCTGTGACACTCTCTCCCATATTTCGTGATAATACAAAACGTGCTGCCTTTCTTTGAACTTTTTCGATATACGCCGTCAGTCCCACCTGGTAAGGATCGCACACCGCGCAGCAGTATTCTAAAAGAGGACGGACAAGCGTAGTGTAGACAGTCTCCTTAGTAGGTCTGTTACATTTTCTAAGTGTCCTGCCAACAAATCGCAGTCTATGGTTAGCCTTCCCCACAACATCTTCTATGTGTTCTTTCCAATTTAAGTTGTTTGTAATTGTAATATCTAGGTATTTAGTTGAATAGACTGATTTGTCGTGTAACCGAAGCTTAACGTGTTACTTTTAGCACTCATGTGGATGACCTCAATGTTTTCGTTAATTAGGGTCAACTGCCACTTTTCGCACCATTCATATATTTTTTTCTAAATCGGTTTGTTTTGATCTTCTGATGACTTTATTAGTCAATAAACGACAGCGTCATCTGCAGATAACCGAAGACGGCTGCTCAGATCGTCTCCCAAATCGTTTATATAAATAAGGAACAGCAAAGGCCTATAACACTACCTTGGGGAACGCCAGAAATCACTTCTGTTGTACTCGATTACTTTCAGTCAATTTCTAGGAACTGTGACCTCTCTGACAGGAAATCGCAAATACAGTCACATAACTGAGACGATATTCCATAAGCATGCAATTTCACTACGAATGCAGTGGTACAGTGTCAAAAGCCCTCCGGAAATCCAGGAATACGGAATCGACCTGAAATCCCTTGTCAATGGCACTCAGCACTTCATGTGAATAAAGAGCTACTTGTGTCTCACAGTAATGATGTTTTCTAAACCCATGTTGACTGTGTATCAATAGACCGCTTCCTTTGAGGTAATTCATAATGTTCGAACACAATATATGTTCTAAAATCCTGCTGCATATCGACGTTAATGATATGGACCTGTAATTTAGTATATTATTCCTACTACCATTCTCGAATATTGGTGTGACCGTGGGAACTTCGCTTTTTCTAAACTAATATTTATGTCGTGAGAAACCAATTGTATTCAAGAACTTTATGTTTACTACTGTACATTTAAATATATATAACAGAGCATCGGCATCACCTTTAACTGTTTGTAATGTATATATGATGGTATGTGGGCCAGTACTTTGTGTGCCACTGTACGCCGCACTGCTTGCACTACACCTTGCAGTATTGCTCCCTCTCCTTCAGAAATAGCGACTGCTGTATCAGAAGTTCTCGCTGGAGCAGGAGTGCAGCATTCTGGATCCAGGTACCGCCGATGTCCTCCGCACGGTGGCGCTGGCGGATCCACGCATACTGGTCGTATTGTTACATTCTCTTCACTATGATAAACACAAAGATTTCTCCAGTCCCCTCCCCTGTGGGAACTTGGTGATCATCGAGAGGGTCTTCACTTTCCTTGACCCTCCCGTCGTCGATATGCACATATGGACTGTAGTAGGGCTTTATTCGTCCTTGCGGTTTTGTCTTATTGGTGAAAGGTCATAATCTTCGATTTCATATGTGACGTCCGACAAGCGACAGCTTCTCCGATATTCCATTTTCCACACAGGCGAGAGAATCTGTACCAGATCTCCCGGGCTGTACCTTTCTGGCCAGTGCTCTCAGTTTTTCGTTTGGGCATCCAAGATACGAATATGTGTCAGCTGTTTACTTCTTCAGTCCTTGTGCTGAGGTGTTTTACATTGTAATAGTGAGTATATCGTCGTGTTGAAAACGATAACAGTGAATACACTGTCGTTTTTAGGTCACGACAATGAAGAGAAAAAACAATGTGAAGCCTATAATTCTTTGCTTCACTGATTTGTCTGCGAATATCACGACGGGTGTATTGCATGCCATTCTCTCTCTTAGGCATCAGAATACATCAAGAGTCTGCCATTCGTCTGTGAATGCTTCGTAGGTGCCATGCTGTGTCTGATTACGCAAAGCAAAATGACCACTGATACTAATCTCGAACGCAAAGTTTTCGCACAGGTAGGGGGGGGGGGCGGTAAGAGAGAGTGCTCCGTGCTTCAAAATTCAGTTTTCAGAGCTTCGGCAGTCGGCAAAGCTTTAGTGACTGCATAGTGGGTATGGTAGTCGTCCATCGATTCCTATTGGTCGGTTTCGGGAACCACACCAAAAGCTCGGTTAGAATACGGTGGAATAGTGCTGCCACAGGTAGATTGCAGACATATACTCCGGATATAATTACACACTGGCGTTCCTTAGAGTGGTTCATATAAGATCTAATGGATCGGTAGAGACCTGGTTAGTGATACCCGCATTGATAGGTTTCACGAATCCTAGGTCACCAGATGTTAAAACTTTGTGGAAATACTTGAGGATAGCTGGTCGTAGAAACGATGAGATGACGAGAGCCATTTCTACCCCACTGCATATAGTTTCTCATATACAATGCTCTAGTGATAGGGAATTCCACTTTTGTTGGTTCCTGCTTCTTCAAGGCATTTAGTGCTTTCAGCAGTTTTGGGTATTTGTTCAGCATCTCATCATTAACATCTCATCCATGCTGCCGTGTTCTGCTAAAGGATTCTTTGAAGTCAGTCAATGTTCTGTGACGTCGAACTCCTAAAGCCTCCGTGTGTCTCCCGCCTGATGACCCTTTGGATGTCTTAGTATCGTCAGCCAGCGTAAAGAATGGTGGTCCATCACAATGGTGAATGTTTTGTTAAATAAATACAACCAGAACTTATTGAACTGTACAGCAGTGTCAATCTTATCGTAGGCACTGGAATTAAAAGGAGTGAAGGGACTTCGCCAAATTCAGGACATAGACAAGGGTGAAGCATATCTCCCACTCTTTCTAATATACACTAATGTTTAGAAAAGAAACAGAACACCTTGAACGACTATAGGTAGGACCTTAATATTCACAGGACATATACATTAGGGTGTTTGGGAGAAATGATTAGCATCTGAACCATGTCGGCCCGCAGATTCAATGTCAACATCGACATCACGGCGCAATACCATCTGCTAGTAAAATGTTTGACAGGCATCACAATGACTGCATTCGCACAAAACATACGGCACCAACTCAAGGCCTTCTGGTGTGAGGTGCTATTGACTACACCAGAAAATCACAGCTGCTGCGTGTCCAGGGCACTGTGACCAGCGTGATTTACGTGAATGACATCCTGCGAACATACCCTTTCTGTAAAACACCCCAGACGCCTATTTGAGCAAGATAATGCACGACCAGACGTTGCTGCACGAACATGTGCCTCCTTGGTGCCACAGGGTGTCAGTCTTTTGCCCTGGCATAACTTGTAGCCAGTCGAAAATGTGTGGGTTATGGTCAAAATACGGGTGCAGCGCAGTGACACAATGCCAACCACCACAGACGAACGCTCGAACCAGGCGAATGCAGTATCGATAGCTATACCGCAGGACGACATTCGCGACATATACGCGTCGATGCCATCGCGCGTGGAACAAGTTATTATGGTCCAAGGCGAACCTTGTTCCTACTAAGCAAGAGAACACATGCTCAATCGAGATGACTTAAACGCTAATCATTTCTGTAGAACATACTGCTGTACATGTCCTGTGAATACTAACGTCCTATCTCTAGTCGTTCAAGGTGTTCTGTTTTTTCTCAAAATGAGTGTATGTACAGATATTTTAAAGAAATAAAATTTCTAGCAGACCCAAGAATAGAAGTATTAAACAGTTCCTATTCGGTCTTTTATTTGCAGACGATCAAATGGTTCAAATGGCTCTGAGCACTATGGGACTTAACTGCTGAGGTCATCAGTCCCCTAGAACTTAGAACTACTTAAACCTAACTAACCTAAGGGCAGCACATGCATCCATGCCCGAGGCAGGATTCGAGCCTGCGACCGTAGCGGTCCGCGGTTCCAGACTGTAGCGCCTAGAACCGCTCGGCCACTCCGTCCGGCGCAGACGATCATATAATGATTCAAATAAATGAGACACATTTATAGAAATCCACATATCATTTAAGTCCTCCGCATATATATTATAATTTGAAAATATCAGTTAATAAATTTAACATTAAGGTATTTAGAGGATACAGTCAGATGAAAAGCTGTGTTGGAAAACAACATTTTACAACAAACGTCGAATTTTAAATATCTTGGGTGTAACATGAGTTTTTCTAATGGCAAGGACCAAGGGCAAAAATTTAACAAATTTCAAACTTTATGAAGAACAATTGAAAGAACTTTAAAAAAATTAGGAAAGACACGATAGTTAAATTTTATAATGTCATGGCTTTATTCACATTCCTTTATGGCAGTGAAACCTGGGTCCGACTCAGAAGCAACTGAATAAAGTACAACTGGCAAAAATGAGATTTTTTAAGGAGTGTTAAAGGATGTGCGATGATGGATAATTTATGATGTGAAGATAATAGGGAAGAATTAAATATAGGACCAGCACATAATAAAATATTAAAGAACGGACAGAACTGCAATGACCACTTAGAAAAAATGGAAAATACCTGTTCCTCCAAGGCAGCATTGGATTACATGCCAAGGGAAGAAGGGAGCAAGGCTGAACCAGGGCATGCTAGATACAACTGTGAAACTGGAATGGACCATAATGCCTCATCATTGAAGAATAAGAAGAAGAAGAACTTGTTGGTGGTTGAAACAACTTAAAGAAACACTTTCTGGTCTGTAGAGTAGCTTGTCCCATACTTGGTGACATAAGCTATCACCTTTTCTGCGCCTTCATGAACTTGCATTACAGCAGCACGTACTATCTAATCCATTTGTGAAGTCCTGCCTCGGCATTCACACCATGCGATGCTACGGCTGGAGAAGATGTTAGCACCTCTTTATGAATAGGAAAAGATGTTTCTTGCACCATTTTCCAGGAAATTTCTACATCTCCCTGCAATAGCCCTTCCAAGGCATACACCCTGTACAGATGTCCTTTATGAATTGCCAGTAGTATGCGTACATTCTAAGAAAAATCTCACATCACGAATGTGACTGCTCTTATTTCCTCTATATTCACTTGATATCAATTTTTTTTATTTATTTTACGAAAAGAAGCACTTTCTCAGATTCAGACATCGTCTTGCAGTCACACTTTAACAGCATTGTCAGGCAGCTCAGATGTTCTTTAAATGTCTTCTAAAAAACCGACAGTGTCATTTGGATAGCAAATACGTCTTCTGTTCAAGCAGACTGACACTTTTATGTTGGAAGATTGGTTTGCAGTATTACACAGGCCAAACTAAATAACTATAAACTCATCAAAGAAGCAGCTAAGAAGGCATATTTTTCCGGTCAATCTCGTTTGGCTCGATTTGCCAGTAGCCTGTCCATAGTTGAGAAATACATTTCTCCCTTCAGACAGTTTAGAGCGACAGCAATGCACAGAAATACTGACACCCATCGTTCTCAGTGATTTTCTTCAGTCGTCAGTAGGCGACGCAGAAACACTTTGTGCCATCTTTTTTAGTCACAAGAACAACAGAATAGGACAAAGCACTCTCTGAAGGTTAATTTATGTGATCTTGGAGCATATTCTCACTTCCTTCCAGATTATCCATCATACAGCCAGCGAATCTTTGTGTGAGCGCTGGCCAGTTCGTGGATGATCCCCATTGTTGTTACAGCATTTTGCCACGTGCAGCTTGGTTTGTCTTTTCTCTACTTGGAACTTGAAAGCATCGAAAGGCTGATGCAGAACTGCTATCACTTGCGATGTTTTTCCTCAGTCATGCCAGGTGGTATTGGCATTTGTATAACAGCTGCCTCCCCTGCATTGTATGTAGTGGTAGTGAAACCTGATTCTTCATTGATAAATATAAGGTGCCCTTCCTGGAATGGTTATGTTGACTCTATGCAAATACTATTAGAGATAGCTTGTGGCTGCTCGTGACAGTGATCCAAAGTTCTTCTTGACCACGTACAATGCTTATGATCATCGCTGGCATGTAAGTTGCTCATTTGAACCATGGTAGCATTTGCAACCATCAAAAATGTCACAGTTTAGCTGAGCTTCTCGACTGACGACTGGAATTCGTCTCTTCGATGATGATGGGTTACCAACGCCTTCACTGATAAACGACCGCCCAGAGTAATGATCATTATGTGTGCTTGGTGCAATAGCTCTGATATTTCACAGTATGTCTGCTGCAACAGCAGACTCGTATACAACATGTTCAAGAACCAAGAGGAAATACTAAAACTGGAAGACCAAGAATGCAATGCATGTATTAAAAGGGTATGAGACTGTTCGATCTATACGTCTAAGAAGCTCTGACAAAAATAAGACAAAGGTGCAAGAGTGGTATTATTATTCAAGGTGAACTGATATCAACGTTGCAATCTTCAGTGAAAGTGAAAACGAGTTGCAGGATATATTGAATAGATTGAACAGTCTACAGAGTACCGAATATGGATCGAGAGTAAATCGAAAAAAGCTGAAAGTAATAGAAAGTAGTAGATAACAGAACAACGAGAATCTTAACATCAGAACTGAGGACCATGAAGTAGCCGAAGTTAAGGAATTCTGCTACATGAGCAGCAAAATAACCCACTATGGACTGAGTAAGAAAGACATAACAACCAGACTCGCACTCGCAAAAAATACGTTCCTGGCGAAGACAAGTCTCGTAGTATGAAACGTTGGCCTTAATTTGAGGAACAAATTCCTAAGAATGTGCGTTTGGAGTACAGCATTGTATCGTAGGGATACATGGACTGTGGGAAAATCGAAACAGAAGAGAATCGAAGCATATGAGATGTGGTGCTGCAGAAGAATGTTAAAAATGAGGGTAACTGATAAGGTAAGGAATGAGGAGGTTCTCCACAGAATCGTCGAGAAAAGGAATATATGGATAACACTGCAAAAAGAAGGAGCAAGAAGATAGAACATCTGGTAACACATCGCAGACTGACTTCCATGGTACTAGCTTAACTTATTGTTAAGCCCAGCTTAACTTATTGTTACATTGTTTATATTCACTACCTCCTAGGCTTTTAGAATCCAGTCCACCGGAATGTCAACAATTGCTGGGTCCAACGTTTGTCCTGTGTTCAATTTTTTGTATATGGACACAAGGAATACACTTATCAGAGAAAGTGTCACCATGGTAGTTGGTATGGCAATGGACAGCATTGTTTCCTCTTTGGTAATGATTCTCCCCTTTCTGACTCACATGCTGCATGGGTGCCTTCATGGAGATTTGACTCCCTGTGTTCAATAACGGGTATTTCCATGCACTGTATTTACTTGGGTTCCAAAGTCTGGTCAAACGTAGTGAGATTCACAGCTGATAACACTTCTGTGCATTGCTCTGGCCACTACAATTGAGGTGGAGAACTGCTCAGATGAGTAACCCTTAGAAGTATGGCAGGTAGATGGCAAGTAGGTCCAATTACTTCACACGACGCCCCATTCATCAATAACAGACTCCCCTCTAACTGTAACCTTTTTGCTGTCATAATTTTCCCTGCTCGAAACAAATGGCTGCTATTATCACTTAATAGAATCCAGACTATCATTACGCTGTTTTAACAAATCTTAATCTCATCCCTGTAACACTTGTGTCACTCTGCTTCTTCCATTTTCACATGTCCGCTCTTGTCCCCTGCAACCAATAATAATCATTGTAATATTACTCTGACAAACTTCTTCAGCATCCTCCACTTCACAGGCTATGCGTGGACTTCGTATCGTAGGTACCATGCCTACTTCCTTGCCAATGGAAAGGAAATCGAAACGTAAGGACTGTAACCACTTTGTTACCACTACTTCCTTGTCCAATACTACTTCGTTTTACAGCCTTTTAATGTTCCGGTGTACTTCTAAGTGTACTGATTCTTCTACAGGTTTCGTGTAGCGTATCACTTCCCCAGTCAGCTGATGTAGGAACCGGGTATTGTTCAAAACATCTTTCCTCGAACTCACGATATATGTGGTGTGCCACTGACTTGATGCCTTGTTACTTTTCGCCCATTGTTTTATCGGTTCCAATGTGTTATTCGCCCTATTGACGTCCTCCTCGTCAGCTGTCCCAAACACAGTTTTCGGAAGTTCGCCTCTCGCATAGACCCCAACACTTCTTCCTTCTTGTATGCAGAATAATCCCCCCAACCTTCTCATAAATCCCTTGAAATTTTCTACATACTCCTATAAGTCCTTTAAGCACTTCTTGGGTTCGCCCCCCCCCACCCCCCCATCGGAAATTACCGAAGGCTTCCTCTAGCTGTCTCAACTCATCCCGTATATCTCATGCTTTAAATACCACACATATGACACAGCAATGGCTGGTGATCATCAAATATTCTTGCTTCGCGAACAGCGCTCCCGCTTCCAGGTGCTGGTTCCACAGTACTCAAAAAACGCTGATGACTATTAACCCAGTTATGACCCACGTCACCTTGCATACGGCGTATCTCGTCTGAGGATAGGGCAACTGTTACCATATTTTTCCCTAAGGTCCCTTGCTGCCGCGCAGCAGTCCATTTCGCCTATATTAAATATTATGCTACACCTATATCCAACTTACAGAGAATATAAATCTAGTCTTATCTCATAGGTCTTAGCTCATACGAACTTATTATCACTGTTTCACCTACAGCCTCTCACTCCCACCTCTGCACCGTCTTTTCTACTTTTCCTCTCTTGCCTGGCCGTTCAATTCCTGCGATAATTTCCATGCTACATCGAAAATATTTCAGACCTCCTACGTGCACGATTATCGTTGTCGTGGGCAACTGGATCTTGACGTTCTCTGCTGACGTAGTTTCTACAACTTGATGAGACCATTAATACTTTATAAAAACCTTCTTCGACTTCCTCTTTGAAGTGTAAGAAGCCGACAGGATTACCCATTGGCCAACTTTGTATTGTGGCTTTCTTTCTGTATGGCCCAACCCATCCTCTTTCTTTTCCAGTGCCTGTCTATTGGCCTTGTGTGTCCTGTTCCATATTACTCGTATCACCCTCACAATTACCTTAATCGATACTACTGTCTTCAATTCTTGGTTTATAACATGTCGAATGGCGACGGCGTTTTGCGACGATACATTACCTCATATGACGACAATGCTGTACTCGTGTGTTGTTTCGACTTGAAGGCTGAGACAACATACCATAAACAGACATCCCAATTGGTAAGGCGTGCATCCTCAATTTCTTAACACGTAACAGCTTACACAATTCATTGAACAAATCTGACATGATGTTAGTTCCCTGGTTTGTCATTGCTACCATTTCCACATATCTCGATAAATGATCTATAATCGTATGTATTTATTCCCTGCAGGTGTTTTGTTGAAAGGACCTAAAACGTCAGTCCCGACATATTCAAACGGTTCTAATTCTCCTGGTAATCTCTGTAGTAGTCCTCTCGTTCGACACAAAACCGCTCTCTGTACATAATATATGCTATTCCGCACATACTCTTTAACGTCCATCTTATTATTCTTTCACCAATAACTCTGTGCTGCTCTTCTATTGGTAGACTTCATGCTCCTTGACCTACTAACAAGTGATGTGTCTCTTCCAGCATTCTATTCCTCAGTTTCGGTTGTACTACTGCTGGTAGTGCCAATTTATTTTCTCTGCACAGCAGCCCATCCTGCACTGAAAACTGCGGTTGTTTACTATACTGCACACACTCATCGTTCGTCTTCTGCGCTGTCTGGCACTCCTTACACACATTACCGCCTGTTTGTAGCACTGTTACTTTCCTACTTAAGCCATTTGCGTCCCGATATTTATTTACAGGTTCATGAACGACCTCAGAATCAAACCCAGTCAGACCTACCGTCCATCTTGTCGACGTACCAGACGAATCTTTCAACCTAAGCAACCATTTCAACGCTGCATAACTCGAAACTTGGCCCGTAATTAAGTACGCGACTCCTTGGATAAGTCTCAAGATTTCTTTTTCCGTCGTGGAGTAATTCCTCTCTGCTGAGATCATTTGCTTTGATGCATAAGCTACTGGGTGCTCTGCAGCCTCTGTTTCTTGAGACACCTTTAGTCAAAGGCATGGTTGAATGTACCACATGACTAGATGAATTCCTTACTGCAATTGGGAAACACTAAGACTGGAGTCTACGTCAAAGCTTCTTTCAGTTCTTCAAAAGCACATGGGAAGTCCTCTGACAAAACGAACTTTGAACCTTTCTTCCGTAATTGTATTAATGGTCTGCAAACATCAGCAAATCCCTTTACAGATCTTCGGTAATAACTTGACTTCAAGGAATGATTGTAGTTCCTTCACCGACTTAGGCATAGAAAATTCACACAAATCTTTAACCAATTTCAGGTCTGTCTTTCCCCTATCCTTACTAATAATGTGACTATGGTATGAGACCTCTTCCGATAAAAAAATACACTTTTCTGTACTCAACATTAAATTCGCTCTCTCAGTCCCAGGAATACTTCCCTGAAGCATTATATGTGATGTTCCTTATCACTTGCATACATGAGTACAACGTGAAGATGCAGCAAGCATTGACGCGGTTTAAATCCTCTAACAACTCCGTCTAACAATCTTTGAAACATCGCAGGTGCGTTCTTCAGTTTGGAAGGCATCCTCATGTTTGTTAATGACCTCTCAGTGAATGTCGATCCTTTAGAGCGGCTTCTGGCTGACGCTAGCCACTAAGTCCCTCGCTGAAAAATACTTACAATGGACCAAGTAGTCTATGGTTTCTGCAATGTTCGGCAAAGGGAAGGCATCCGATATTGTCTTAGCATTCAAATGCACATAACCACAGCGAAACCTGTACTTCTGTGATCATTATACTGGCTTCCTGGGCACGACGACTATTTCTGCCCTCCATGGAATATTACTCTCCTCAATAATCACACCCGTCAAGTTTTGATCCAACATTAGCTGCAAGTACCTCAGGACTATGTATGCTTTGTAGCAAACAGATTAGTCATTTCCCGTTGATATCCGGTGCGGAATAATACACGGAGCTGGCGACGACCCTCTTGGAGAAAGCAAATAAATAAATTCCAAAGTAACCCCTTCCATCCATTCCTATCACTTTCCTTGAGTGCTTTACCTTCCCTCATAATATACTGTCAATGACGATCATCGGTGACCGACGCCCCAATGCCAGAAGCATATTATAGCCCTCACTCACATGTGGTGCAATCTCTACAGACCATTCGAACTGAACTGTACCCAACCAAAAATCTCTATCCATCAAACCTAGCGGCGTGACATCTTTATCCTCCACTCATTGTTGTGGTGGGTTCCATTGATTATGTTACACCAGATCCCCACTGGCAATTGACACATGTGCTCCTGTGTACAATAATATTCTGCAATTCTTCTTTCCTATTATTCCTCTGACCACACAATCCACTTCCACATACAGCTTTGTCGCATATAAAGTTACTGGAGATGACTATAAGTGGGCTTCGCGCTCCCTTTGGCGTCTAACAACTAGTTCTTCCCCAGTCCCCTATCTCTGAAATTACTGTGGTCTCTGCCTCTACGCTCATGATCCTGAGGTTGGCAACATTTCCTCCTCACATTCCCCGTTAGTCTACACCTGCAACATCTCACATAGTTTGAAAACACTGTCTGTCTAATCTGCACTCTGGTTGACTTGTCAATATCTTGACATTCTATAGTTAATCAGATAGCTGCAAGCAGAGCAATCAGATACCCCTGTCCATACTCTTTTTGACTACTCTGAAGGTACTCCGATTAAAAATGCGTAAAGTGCCCTCCGGACAGCCTCTCGTAAAATCACTTAATTCACCATAGCATTCTGTCCCAACTCGTAAATAAACCGATTGATATTCTTTACTTTGCCCCCCAAATTCTTCCACTAACTCCGGATGCTTCTTCGTTACGATACCCAACTGTTCCCTAAAATTTTCAACTTTTGTAGTCATGTCTTCCTCACTTGCGTGTAATATTACGATACACTGATAATTTTTACTTTTGGTTTTTCTAACTACACCGAATGAAACACAATTTTTGTGCCATACACCTTTCGCCTTCATTCTCTGTACGGCATCTTCAGCGACCTGGAACATGTACACATTTTTACTGTTTAGTTTTACATTTTAGGGCAATGCATCTATAGGTTATAAAGAGCTTTGGTGGTTGGTTTTTCTATGACGTAGTAATATTTTAAATTCTACTTTCAGGTTCCGTGGACGATATTCTACATGTTATGCTTGTGTTCCCATTTTTTCACTGTTTCTCTTCTTATAATTGCCATGTGAGGTTTTTCTTTGTTTCCCGTCCTTCACAACATTAGGAACTGAACTCTCGTTTCGATCCTATGTTTTGGTTTGTGTTGCCAACTGTCGGACTTTATTGCCAAAGATCTTATGTTATGCCACCTTCCGCGTGTAATTTTCGAGATGCCTGTGATCTGTTTGCATTTGTATGTGTTTGTACGTGTATGAGTAATTTTGTGTGGAATGGTATTTGTTTTATACGCCTAGACACGCACACACATTTTTTTTAAAAAACTCACCAAAACAAATACCATTTCGCACAAAAATACACACTTACACATACACAAACATGCGTACACAAACAGATCACAGATATCTCAAAAATTACACGGGAAAGTTGGCAATAGCATCCAATTTTAGCAGTAGCATCCGACAGTTGGCAACACAAACTAAAACGTAGGACCAAAACAAGTGTTCAGTTCCTAGTGCTGTGAAGTGTGGAAAACACGGAACCTATAAGTAGAATTTAAAATGTTACTATATCATAGAAAAACCAACCACCAGAACTGTTTATAACCTATAGATACAGTGTGCTAAAACGTAAACTAAATTGTAAAAACGTACACAAGTTCTACGCCACTGAAGATGATGCCTTGCAGAGAATAAAGGCGAAATACGTATGGCACGAAAATAGTGTTTCATTCAGTTGTAGTTAGACGGTCCAAAAGTAAAAATTATCAATATACCATAAAGTTTCCTAAAATTTCTGGTTTTATTCTGTTTCATGTAACTCTGGACTAATCCGGCTCATCTCATCTATGCGAACCAAGATAGATCATCCTTTTGCCTCTGCCAAATTCTTAAAATCTTCTATAAGTGCTTGCACATCCTCCGTTGATTAACCAGAGAAAGGAGAAACCTAACTTGACACTGACAAATGTATACCTCGCTGTGGCAACTGAGACTATACTAGATCATATAATTCTCTGTTGTCTGTTGTCAACTGCATTACCTTTTCCAATAATATGTGAACTGCTTTCGGTTCTGACACACTTTTCGTCTCTGCCTCTGCAAAAGCCTTGTCCTTCCCGACACTCATTTTGAAACAACTATAATTATGTCTAATCATTAACCATTTCGACTCTCGACACTGCGTAGCCACATGTGTGTTGCATTTATGTGTAAAACATAATACTGATACTGATTCTGTACAGGATGCTGAATGACCTTCTGAGTTAAAGTGTGTACATCAAGCAATCGTGACTCCTTTTACCTCTGAAGGGCGACAGATATATTGACTCTTCACAAGCAACACTCAACAATAATTAAATTTTCTTAACTCACCATACCATAGGCTGTAGATTCTGACGTTGCTCTAACAAGGCGACGTCAGTATCTGGAAACCAGTGAAATAGGGATGGAGACAGTAGCATTGTGACGTGTTTTTCGAATACCTTTTCTATGGCCATCCACCATGATTCACTACGAGCAGGAGCAGTGTTGTTGAACCATGCAGACGCTTAGCGCGCACGTGTGCGTGACGTCCTGCAATGCTGACGGAGTGCAGCGTGGCCAAGCTCACCTGTGGCTGACTCCTCTGGAGTCTACCTCCTATTCCGCGCATTCCTGGCGGGATATGGTTGGGTTGCTACGGTATCACGGAACATTGTTTTCTTTAGCTGAGAAAGATAAGCATTCGATATTACAGGGAAGAAAGCTCTTGAGTCGGCTAATGCCCAGTCAGGTTCATTATCAACGATGACATGTACGGTATTTCCAGACATTTTGGTGACTGTCGTTCATGGTGTTCGCATCTTTGTCTGCCTCGTCTTCATTGATGGTCACGTCGCTTAGTTTTCCTGAAGGATGAAATCAGGAACGGAGGAAAGGAAGATCAGAGCTTAACGTGCCGTAGACCGCGTGTAATTTGAGACGAAGTTTTCCTGATGTCGGTGGTTAGGTGAGAGGTGGGTGCCTCTGTATGGCGAAGGGCCTTGTCCCACAGGTCGACTATAATCGTCTGCAGTTGACTACCATGAATAGAACTACTGTGATAGTTGTCATCTGGCAACGTAGAAGTCGTCGAATACTCGCTTCCTTTCTGGGACGTCCGGAGTGAAAACACATCGGCGAGGTGTCCTTTTTGCTCCAAATGTCTATTCTCCTATGGGTGTTGTACGAGACATAGGAGTTGCTTGTTTCTCCCTTGATCGGGTGTTGGGATGACGTTTGATTGCGACAATGTTAGTTGGAGTTGGCGCATCCGTGTAGTGGCGGTCATCAACACACCTCTTCTTCAAGATTCTCTGTTACCTCATCACGTGTGGGAACGACATTTGTGGCTGCTACCTCGGTGTATTCGGTCCGACATTTCTGGCTGCGGAACACGGCTGTATCTCTTCCCTTACTGTCTGATGTTTGAGAGAGGCGAGCTCAACGTGACTTTCGTCAACTGCCACAGCGACCACGTTTGTCAATCGCTCATACCTCTTTCATCCGATTCTTTCCTTTTTCCCATTGCATTTCCGTACAGGCGCCGCTCGAATTCCTCCCTCGTTGCCACGTCCTTTACCAGAGGAGCCAGTGCAAATCCTTTCATGAAGCGAGGATTTTTCGGCTTCTGTCATACTCGGATCCACGATGTGGAATAGGAACAAAAGATGGTGCACGTTCGACTGCGTCGTTTTCACATGGTGAGGGACACTGTTCTTTAGTTGTTCTTCTGCTAAGGGGACTAAGACAGTATGGAGTTGGAGTGGGAAGGCGCCGGGTTAACAAAATTGCATATACTACACAATTCAGTAGTTGGAGCACTGATGTCTAATAAATAAATCAGTTAAACCCAATGCTGACAACATACAATTCTTAAAAAGCTTGTTTGCAAGGCAAGAATTAAAAAAAATTAAAAAATAAATAAATACATAAAATGAAGATCGCCACGCGTTGGCGGTCCTGAACTAAAATTTCCTTATTTTTCTCAAAAATAAGTTACGTTACTATGCAGTTGCAGCAAGAATTACTAGTTGCCGTACACCATTGTCCGTTGAAAGACGATTACAGGTCAAGAACTTAATCAAAGGAATAACTACACTTACCAGCTGCACAAACGGCTAAAGGCATGATAAATGCCAACCACGGCAAAGCCCTTTCAAGTAATTAAATTTTTCATAGAAATTTCATTAAGGAACGGGATGCCTCTTCCCTAAAGACCAGATTACGGCAAAAGTGGACAGCCTGAAGTGAACAAAATTTTACTACTCAAAAAACTTTAATTATATTTAAGGCAGGCACAGAGTAATATAGTCAATGGCCAGCAGACATATAAAAAGTTTTAAAATGACGAAAGAGCTTTTTCACTTAACCGAATTTTCGTTAACAACACGAGATGCTCATTAACACTTACTTTAAGGCTCGTTAAGATGGGGTTGTCGAGTTTTACTGAAACGGGATTTAGAAGGAATCATAAGGGAAAGTAATTAGAAATGTAGGGCACCCTGGACAGTACCATATGAAATTGAAATATAGAACGACAAAGTAAGACAAACATTTAATCTCGGGGGATTACAGGCAAGCAAACAATGGCAGTGGCCCATCAAATATAGAGAAAAAAATTCCTTAAGCCCAGCAATTAAACCAAGATTGAAACTTAAGAGTAGCGAATTGAGAACCAAGAACGATGTGTGGAGAGATCAACAGAATAACAGAGAGAGAGTGACTGTAAAACTGCGCTGCTGGCGGCATATCAGCTGCGGCCTCGCGGGGCACTCGTAACGGCGATACCAGCGCCCACAGTGGGAACAGCGCCGTCTATTAGCTGTCATCGATTTTCATAGCGCTCAGCGGGCCATCAGACTCGCCGACCAGGGTACCAGATCCTACCCCACGAAATGGGCATGTAGGGGCAGACGAGCCCTGGATGACGCATGGGAACGTGAACTGGTTGCAGTGGTGGAGTCCTGGCACAGAAGCCCACCGGCTGAGAGGAAGGAATTGGGAAACATGAAAATGTGCTGGGACACAGCTACGTGGGCAACCATAGTTCAAGAGATGATGGCTGAGAGGGCGGAGGTTGCACTGAGACGTCCACATGCCTAGATGCATCCAAGGATAACGCTGTTAGAGTTCTATACCGCAAGTGAGCATGGGTGTGGTAGCGAGTGTGGAAGTGGCCAGGGATACGTCCCAGGTCCGATTGAGCTGCCAATGGTGACGCAGTCGGTAGGTGCGGATGGAGTGTCATACGGCGCCGAATATGGGTGGCGACCACCGTCCTTGAGGGATTAGCGACATGGCCACACAGCAGAGTCCAGCGGAAAGCGCCTGGCATAACTAGGCCAGGGTTGACTAGGAAGTGGAGGAGAGTACGTGGTTGCCATGCACAGAGGAGGTGCGTTGCGCTACAGCTACGGCCACGGGTAGGACTGGGCCTGTACGTTCTCAGAAAGAATGTGAGTGCAGCTGTTTGTAGATCCATCATACAGATATGGATGTGGGATTGCAACTGATAAATAACTTGAAATCGAAGGATACCATCAGCCTTGATTCTCCGTAAAAATTTTTATAATTTAAGCCACCAGTTCCACCGCTTCATTAGCGTCATCTTCAGGCACCTATACAAAAAACGAATGGCGATATGGTTCAAATGGCTCTGAGCACTATGGGACTCAACATCTTAGGTCATAAGTCCCCTAGAACTTAGAACTACTTAAACCTAACTAACCTAAGGACATCACACACACCCATGCCCGAGGCAGGATTCGAACCTGCGACCGTAGCAGTCCCGCGGTTCCGGACTGCAGCGCCAGAACCGCTAGACCACCGCGGCCGGCGAATGGCGATATCCAAACATTGATACGCATAGAACAGGTACCATATACGTGGAACCGGATATCATGGACTTCAATTTATTCGAGGTCTGCATTCCAAACAGACGATAATTCTCCGTTGTTAGTTTGGCATGTACATGACAGCACCAACAGATAGGGCGTCACTATCCTCAGCAATATTGCTCAGGCCAACCAACAGCATGCATGCCACTGCGTCGCGCAGCGATGCATTTGGCTCAGCGACACTTCCCTCTGCCGGTCCTTTTCGAACTGCTCCTTCTTTAAATACGTTCACTCACGACATCCCTTCGTTCCATAGCACACAAGAGTACACCTAAAACATGCCAAACAACAAATTAACGTCTTTTCTAAAAAAAATTTGTTAGGAATGACGCTTAATACAAGTAGTTAATTTGTCCAGTTAGCACTGAAATGGCCAGTGAGGTAGGTGTTTGGGGAGTGGTGTGGTAGGCTGTCAAATAAACATCAGTCGCACATTAAAAATTTCAACAAAACAAACCAGCGCTGCACTCATAAGTAACAAAACACAAAACTGTTAACAATAAAATTATAAATACAAGCAGACGTACAGTTTGCTTCCTATTTTATCAACCAGATGTGGGCAAGATTGAAACCCGGCACCATTTCACAGTTCTGGAAGAAATGTTACACAGAACGCTAGACAAATAGCACAGTCACTTGTGGTTCTCAAGCACATAAGTAGTATACAATTATGAAACGCCGTTCACAAAAGCGTGCAGCTCTTCAAAGTTCCACAAATTACACATTGCATTTCCTGCACCTAGCAATATATTTCAGTATCCTTTCACAAAAGTAATAAATAATTTAGATCGCACAAATACGAATAAACGTAACTGAAGACAATAGTGTTTGTATCTAATGCTACAAATAGCTATTATCTCTAGAATAATATACCAACAACAAGTCCTGTTAAACCTAGTAAAAGAATAATACATGATTGATTCTTCAGCTGCTCCCAGTATACTTCATGTCGAAAGAGTTCTCGGGTGAACTGTCGGTTATCAGTGTCCAATGGCCACAACATTTCGCCAAACGAACATGTTACCATCATCAGGTGCACTGATTAACTGACTGATAGGGGCCCAGAACCGCGCTTTTATCTCCTCGGCCCGTCCCTTTGATCGGCCTCTCCATCAGCCATCCATGCCCAGCATCCCCACCCCCCACAACTCCCGCCTAGGTTTCCGTCCAAGTGTGGGTGCTGCCGGCTCCTCTGCTGTTGCTCCACCTGTCCCCGAAGTCACTTCGTTGTTTGGTATCTCTTTTTGATCATTCTAATAGCGAGGTCCCAGGCCTCACTTAGAATGTATCCGTTATCACGATTTATCAGCGGTTCCCTTACTCTAATCTCAATTGATTCCTTAATGACACAGTCCCAGAAGTTGGAGGTCTATGTCAGAACAGTGATGTGGTCGTAATCCATCGACGACGTATTTTCTATTCGATGGTGGCTACTACGAGCAGACGTAAGTAGAGCCAGTTTAGCCGGCCGTTGTGGCCGAGCGGTTCTAGGCGCTTCAGTCTGGAACCGCGCGACCGCTACGGTGGCAGGTTCCAATCCTGTCTCGGGCATGGATGTGTGTGATGTCCTTAGGTTAGTTAGGTTTAAGTAGTTCTAAGTTCTAGGGGACTGATGACCTCAGATGTTAAGTCCCGTAGTGCTCAGAGCCATCTGAACCATTTTTTGAGTAGCCAGTTTAACCAGTTTGCACCAATAAGTATATACAATATTTTAAAGGAGGAAGCCTTGTAATCAGACCAATGGAAGCCTTTCTGTTTCTTCCGGTATGTAGATGACACCTTCGTCATATCGCCACATGGAAGAGAAGAGCTGAATGACTTTCTTATACATCCCACTTTCATATACCAGAACATCTATTTTACTATCGAAGTCGAATTGGACCGAGTGCTCCCCTTTCCGGACGTCATGGTTAAAAAAGGAGAGGTCAGCAGTCTGGGCCACGGCGTGTACCGGAAGAAGATGCACACCGACCAATATTTACATGCAGAAAGATGCGACCATGTAGCTCAGAGTAACTTTGGTGTATGGGGCTCGCGCCCTCTCTTACAACGAAACAACAACCAAGAACTTTAACACCCGATAACGGTTTCCCGAAAGAATGACTGACAAATTCGGAGAGTCCTACGTCCTTTACGCTCTGAACAACCAGTAGAAACAGAAGAGAATTCTCAGGAGGACGCGGTCTTGCATTTATTTCTTTTTGTGGCGCGTTATCCGGGAAGACAGAACAGTTTCTACGAAGACACCAAGAGAAGACTGTCTTCCGCCCACAAGCCAAAACATGACCACTGCTTGGCGCCGTGAAAGATGACCTTGCACTACGGAAATCCAGGGTCTGTCAGATTTCCTGCCAATGAGGTAAGACATACATAGGTCATACGGTGCCTATTGTCGAAGATTGTTGCCGAGAACACCAACGACTCACCAGACTGCAGCAGCCTAACAAGTCGGCTGTCGCAGGACGTTGCCTGACGGAATTTCATGGAATGGTTACAACTACACCAAGTTTCTGACACATGCGACCAACTTCTGGAACTGTGTGATTAAGGAATCAGTGGAGATGAGAGTAAGGGAACCGCTGATAGATCGTGATAGCGGGTACATTCTGAGTAAGGCATGGGACCACGTTATTAGAATGATCAGAAAGACATACCAGACAACAAACTGACTTCGGGGCCAGGTGGATGAACAGTAGAAGTGCCGGCAGCATCCGTACCTGGGTGCGAAGGTATGACAGTACACTGAGTCGTTGGAAGGAGTGGGAATAGAGATGCTGGACGCGTACGGCCGATAGAGCGGTCGTTCAGAGGGAGAGGGGGAGGAGGTAAAAGGGCGGTGCCAGTCTCCCATCAGTCAGTTCATCAGCTATCTGACGATATCCTCAATTATTAGCTGGATGTATTCAATCTCTGTCTTCCTCTGCAGTTTTTACCCTCTACAGCTCCCTGTAGTATAATAGAAGTCATCCCTGATGTCTTCACAGATGTCCTATCATCCTATCCCTTCTCCTTACCAGTGTTTTCCACATATTTTGCCATTCCTGGTCTACTTTTGATGTCCTCCTTGCTCCGTCCGTCATTGGTTATTTTACTGCCTAGGTATTAGAATTCTTTACCTTCATCTACTTCGTGACCATCAATCCTGATGTTTAGTTTGTCGCTGTTCTCATTTCTGTTGCTTCTCATTACCTTCATCTTTCTTCGATTTACTCTCAATCCATACTCTGTACTCATTAGACTGTTCATTCCGTTCAGCAGGTCATCTAATTCTACTTCACTTTGACTCAGCATAGCAATGTCATCAATGAATCGTATCATTGATATCCTTTCACACTGAATTTTTAATTCCACTCCTCAAGATTTCTTTCATTTCCATCATGTACAGATTGAACAGTAGGGGCAAAAGGCTACATGCATGTCTTACACCCTTTCTAATACGAGCGCTTCGTTCTTGGTCGTCCAGTCTTATTATTTCTTCTTGGCTCTTGTACACATTCTATATGACCCGTCTCTCCCTATAGCTTACCCTACTTTTCTCAAAATTTCCAACACCTTGCAACATTTTACATTGCTGAACCCTTTTTCCAGGTCGACAAATCATATGAAGGTGTCTTGATTTTTCTTTAGTCTTGCTTCCATTATTAACCGCAACTTGAGAATTGACTCTCTGGTGCGTTTAGCTTTTCTAAGGCCAAACTGATAGTCTGGTAGCGGATCCTCAATTTTCTTTGCCATTCTTCTGTATATTATTCTTGTAAGAAACTTGGATGCCTCAGCTATTAAGCTGATTGTGCGGTAATTCTCCCACTTGTCAGCTCTTGCCGTCTTCGGAATTGTGTGGATGATGCTTTTCTGAGAGTCGGATGGTATGTCACCAGACTCATACATTCTACACACCGACGTAAATAGTCGTTTTGTTACCACTTCCCCCAATGATTTTAGAAATTCGGAGGGAATGTTATCTATCCCTTCAGTC
Organism: Schistocerca cancellata; assembly: GCF_023864275.1. Lineage (NCBI taxonomy): Eukaryota > Metazoa > Arthropoda > Insecta > Orthoptera > Acrididae > Schistocerca > Schistocerca cancellata. The sequence continues at coordinate 267,476,645 of NC_064631.1, read as the reverse complement.
TTATTTGATCTTAAGTCCTCCAAAGCTCTTTTAAATTCTGATTCTAGTACCGGATCTCATATCTCTTCTAAATCGACTCCTGTTTCCTCTTCTATCACATCAGACAAATCTTCCCCACCCCCCCACCCCCACCTCCCACCACCCATAGAGGCCTTCAATGTATTCTTCTCACCTGTCTGCTGTTTCCCCTGCATTTAACATTGGAATTCCCTTTGCACTCTTAGTGTTATCACCCTTGCTTTCAATGTCACCGAAGGTTGTTTCGACTTTCCTGTATGCTGAGTCTGTCCTTCCGACAATCATTTCTTTTTCGATGTCTTCACATTTTTCCTGCAGCCATTTCGTCTTAGTTTCCCTGCACTTCCTATTTATTTCATTCCTCAGCGACTTGTATTTCTGCATTCCTGAGTTTCCCGGAACATTTTTGTATTTCCTTCTTTCATCGATCTATTGAAGTATTTCTTCTGTTACCCATGGTTTCTACGCAGTTACCTTCTTTTTATCTACGTTTTCCTTCCATCTTCTGTTATGGCCTTTTTAGAGATGTCCATTACTCTTCAACTGTACTGCCTACTGAGTTATTCCTTATTGCTGTATCTATAGCCTTAGAGAACTTCATTTATATCTCGTCATTCCTTAGTTCTTCTGTACCCCACTTATTTGCGTATTGATTCTTCCTGGCTAATCTCTTGAACTTCAGCCTAATCTTCATCGCTACTATATTGCGATCTGAGTCTATATCTGCTCCTGAGTACGCCTTAAAATCCAATATTTCATTTCGGAATTTCCGGCTCACCATGACGTGATCTAACTGAAATATTCCCGTATCCCCCGGCCTTTTCCAAGTACACCTCCTCCTCTTGTTATTCTTGAACAGGGTATTCCCTATTACTAGCTGAAACGTGTTACAGAACTCAATTAGTCTTTCTCCTCTCTCATTCCTTGTACCAAGCCCATATTCTCCTGTAACCTTTTCTTCTACTCCTTTCCCCACAACTACATTCCAGTATCCCATGACTATTAGATTTTCGTCCCCCTTTACATACTGCATTACCCTTTCAATATCCTCATACACTTTCTCTATGTGTTCATCTTCAGCTTGCGACGTCGGCATGTATACCTGAACTATCGTTGTCGGTGTTGGTCTGCTGTCGATTCTGATTAGAACAACCCGGTCACTGAACTGTTCACAGTAACACACCCTCTGCCCTACCTTCCTATTCATAACGAATCCTACACCTGTTATACCATTTTCTGCTGCTGTTGATATTACCCGATACTCATCTGACCAGAAATCCTTGTTTTCCTTCCACTTCACTTCGCTGACCCCTACTATATCTAGACTGAGCCTTTGCATTTCCCTTTTCAGATTTTCTAGTTTCCCTACCACGTTCAAGCTTCTGACATTCCACGCCTCGGCTCGTAGAACGTTATCCTTTCGTTGATTATTCAATATGTTTTCATGGTAACCTCCCCCTTGGCAGTCCCCTCCCGGAGATCCGAATGGGGGACTTATCCGGAATGGAGAGATCATCATCACACTTCTTCAATTACAGGCCACATTTCCTGTGGATACACGTTACGTGTCTTTAATGCAGTGTTTTCCATTGCCTTCTGCATTCTCATGCTGTTGATTCTTCCGCCATTAGGGGCAGTTTCCCTCCCTATGAAAGTGCCCTGAACCTCTAGTTGCTCTTACGCCCTCTTTGACAATACCGTTGGCAGAACGAGGATGACTTCTTATGCCGGAAGTTTTCGTCCCCCAATGCTGATTATTCATCAAAAATTAAGCAGCGGTGGAATTCGAACCCGGAACCGAAGACGTTTTGATTATGACTTAAGACACTACTCCCAGACCACGGGTGCATTATAATCTTCTCCTGATAAAAATTTAAAAAATGGGCACACTCACTGGATAAGATCAAATCAGCTGTACCACTCAAATATGTTCCTCTGGTAATCCCCGGCATTCAAACGAATAAATAAGCAATTTAAACATAGGGCAAGTAATGCTTATTTCCGACCCTAGACAAAAGAATCAATTTAAAGGACAGAAGCAATTTAACACCAGATACTGAATAATCAACTCTTCTCAAGTCACTCGGAACCAGCAGGTATGGCTCGCAAGTCTTCGAAGACTGTCTCATGCTACCGGCTCCATTCTGACAAACTAGAGAAGTTAACACATGAGGCTGCAGATATTGTATGCAATACCGTACCTCCTAGCATGATATGCCTCACATTCAACTTTGCAGAGTATGTACTTCCTGCTTCAGTGGATTTCAGGTATTTATTATGCCCTGACGACCTCTTTGTCCTAAACTGCAGTTCATTTGTCTGAGTTCTTCTGCCTTATCTTTCTTTATTGTCTAATCTTAAACTTTCGGGCCTTGCGCATGAGAACAAGCCGAATAATACCATAAAATCATGCAAGTTGCTCAAAAAAGTGTGCAAGTAAAGAGCTGACCAACTTAATAAGTAAAGGGGGAATGGCAGTCACCAGCTAAATCACAAATAAAATATATATATTGTAATGAGCATGTACAATTGTGTACAGAACTGAAGGACGAAACTATCTTCACATGATGTATCAATGCCATAGTTGCTGAAACACTGGCTATACGTAGAACAAACAGTATAGATCAGCAGTTAAGTGAAAGAAATACACAGTGAGACGGACAGAATTATGACACTTTTTCCAGACAATGAAGTCACCGCTATTCATGATGGTCACTGGTATTACAATCGGTGCAACACGTTTGTTATCAGGATGTGTGATCGCCACGGAGTGCAGGGCACGCTCTGCATCATGGTCCCAGGCTGGCCAAAAGATTGGTAAGGTGTTTTGTGGTAGGCACTTCTGTTGTTCCACAAGTGCGATTGACAACTACTGGATGGTTCGGGTAGTTCTGATGGTAGAGCTCTTATCTGCGAAAGGAAAATATTCCGGGTTCCAGTTTTGGTCCGACATTCAGTTTTAATATGCCAGGAAGTTTAATATCAGCCGACACTCATTAGCAGAGTAAAAATTCATTCTGCAGGATGGTTGTTGGTGCATGTGAAAGTGCGGCAATACGTCACCCCCGCCAAAAAAATGCCTCTGAGCACTATGGGACTCAACATCTATGGTCATCAGTCCCCTAGAACTTAGAACTACTTAAACCTAAGTAACCTAAGGACATCACACAACGCCCAGTCATCACGAGGCAGAGAAAATCCCTGACCCCGCCGGGAATCGAACCCGGGAACCCGGGCGCGGGAAGCGAGAACGCTACCGCACGACCACGAGCTGACCCCCGCGCATCCCACAAGTGATTGATGAGGTTTAAGTTGGGGTACGGGCAGGGCAGTCCATTCGCTGAATATCGTCTCGTTTCAGGAGCTCATTCACCTGCTCTCGAATGGAACGTGCTACAACAAGAAGTCCTCACCAACTTTGTGGACAACATGGGAGCACGTTGCAGGGCGTGCTTTGCCATCCGCGGTGATCACATACCCTGTTAAGAAACATGCCCAGCGTCTGGTAATGGCCAGGGAACATCAGGAAACTCGGTGACTCTGCAGACTCACCACTACTGCTTGTCTGATTTCGTCATCTGCTACTATCGAGTCTGAGATTCATTCATACCTACTATGGCTGCTTGGTTGTCTCATTTGTTAATGCTTCTGATGGTTATTGCTTGAAGTTACCTCTCACTGCATTCTATGACTTGTGGCAACAGGGTTCCTTTCGAATTACGGTCCATGTAATTAAATGGGAAGTATTAGTTAATTTTCATCACTCAGTTATTTGAAATAATGCACAACGGATAATGCTCCTGGCTCAATTTCTTTCAGTTAATTAATTGAAGAAGAGTCGTGTGGCACTTAGAGAATTTATAGTGGCGGTCATCAGATTTTAAGTGACACATGCATTACAGAATTCTTAGATGAGCTACCATCAATATTTTAAAATTAAATTAAAATTCAAGCACTCAAAATTAGAGCACAGTTTACCACACAATGATTACACAGCCGCCGGCCGGTGTGGCCGTGCGGTTCTAAGCGCGTCAGTTTGGAACCGCGTGACCGCTACGGTCGCAGGTTCGAATCCTGCCTCGGGCATGGATGTGTGTGATGTCCTTAGGTTAGTTAGGTTTAAGTAGTTCTAAGTTCTAGGGGACTGATGACCTCAGTAGTTAAGTCCCATAGTGCTCAGAGCCACTTGAACCATTTGATTACACAGCCAGCCTATTATGTCGTCGATGCTCTCTGATGTAATATTGCATCCTGAAGCTCTCTGCAGTGCACAAAACACACTTTGTCACGCGAGGCATACCACGTAGTACCCCCACCCCACACAATGAAAACATGGAAAACAGTCACGGAGTTGCTATTTTCCTTAGCAATGACTGAACATTACAAAAAAAACACACACAAGTGATTACTGGCCACTGAGAACTGGCTCCCTGACTTGGTGCAAAACACGTGCTGCGAAGCCTTTAAAAATAGAGAGAGAGAGAGAGGGGGAGGAGTGACAGACTCGAAATTTAAAAATATATATATATATATATATATATATATATATATATATAAATAAATAAAAAAAACTTCAAAATTATTTCAAATCAGGCTATATACCGTCTATTAGCAAATACACTTACATAATTACCCGATTTCTCATAGAGTCCGTTACCTTGGGGAGCGAGTAACAAAGAAAAACCACGAAATGTTAAAATCGATCCCGTTACACTCTTATGATTACCTTTCGACCTACACAGCAATTACAAGCTTGGAAATTTTATGTATTATGGCTCCTTTCCCCCCGTACCGTTGGTGCATCCACAACGGAGGACTATCGGTTGAGAGGCAAGAAAAACGTGTGGTTCCTGAAGAGGGGCAGCAGCCTTTTTAATAGTTGCAGGGGCAACAGCAGGATGATTGACTGATCCGGCCTTGTAACTCTAACTAAAACGGCCTTGCTGTGCTGGTACTGCGAACGGCTGAAAGCAAGGGGAAAGTACAGCCGTCATTTTTCCCGAGGGTATGCAGCTTTACTGTATGTTTAAATGGTGATGGCGTCCTCTTGGGTAAAATATTCCGGAGGTAAAATAGTCCCCCATTCGGATCTCCGGGCGGGGACTACTCAAGAGGACGTCGTTATCAGGAGAAAGGGAACTGGCGTTCTACGGATCGGAGCGTGGAATGTCAAATTCCTTAATCGGGCAAGTAGGTTAGAAAATTTAAAAAGAGAAATGGATAGGTTAAAGTTAGAAATAGTGGGAATTTATGAAGTTCGGTGGCAGGAGGAACAAGACTTTTGGTCAGGTGAATACAGGGTTATAAAATACAAAATCAAATAGCGTTACTGCAGGAGTAGGTTTAATAATGAATAAAAAAAAGAGGAGTGCGGGTAAGCTACTTCAAACGGCATAGTGAACGCATTATTGTGGCCAAGATAGATACGAAGCCCATGCCTACTACAGTAGTACAAGTTTATATGCCAACTTGCTCTGCAGATGACGAAGACATTGATGAAACGTATGATGAGATAAAAGAAATTATTCAGATGGTGAAGGGAGACGAAAATTTAATGGTCATGGGTGACTGGAATTCGATAGTAGGAAAAGGAAGAGAAGGAAACGTAGTAGGTGATTATGGATTGGGGGGAAGGAATGAAAGAGGAAGCCGCCTGGTAGAATTTTGCACAGAGAATAACTTAATCAAAGCTAACACTAGCTATCATGAAAGAAGGTTGTGTACATGAAGAAGCTTGGAGATACTTGAAGGTATCAGATAGATTATATAACGGTAAGACAGACATTTAGGAACCAGGTTTTAAATTGTAAGACATTTCCAGGGGCAGATGTGGACTGTACATTAAAACTGAAGAAACTACAAAAAGGTGGGAAGTTAAGGAGATGGGAACTGGATAATCTGAAAGAACCAGAGGTTGTACAGAGTTTCGGGGAGAACGTAACGGAACAATTGACAGAAATGGGGGAAAGAAATACAGTAGAAGAACAATGAGTAGCTTTGAGGGATGAAGTAGTGAAGGCAGCAGAGGATCAAGTAGATAAAAAGATGAGGGCTAGTAGAAATCCTTGGGTAACAGAAGAAACATTCAATTTAATTGATGAAAGGAGAAAATATATAAATTCCGTAAATGAAGCAGGAAATAAAGGAATACAAACGTCTCAAAAATGAGATCGACAGGAAGTGCAAAATGGCTCAGCAGGGATGGCTAGAGGACAAGTGTAAGGATGTAGAGGCTTATCTCATTAGGGGTAAGATAGATACCGCCTACAGGAAAATTAAAGAGACCTTTGGAGAGAAGGGAACCACTTGTATGAATATCAAGAGCTCAGATCGAAACCCAATTCTAAGCAAAGAAGGGAAAGCAGAAAGCTGGATGGAGTATATAGAGGGCCTATACAAGGGCGATGTACTTGAGGACAATATTATGAAAATGAAAGAGGATGTAGATGAAGATGAAATGGAAGATACGATACTGCGTGAAGAGTTTGACAGAGCACTGAAAGACCTAAGTAAAACAAAAAAAAAAACTCCGGATGTAGACAACATTCCATTTGAACTACTAACAGCCTTGGGAGAGCTAGTCCTGACAAAACTCTAACATCTGACGAGCAAGATGTATGAGATAGGCGAAATACCCTCAGACTTCAAGAAGAATATAATAATTCCAATCCCAAAGAAGGCAGGCGTTGACAGATGTGAAAATTACTATCAGTTTAATAAGTCACGGCTGCAAAATACTAACGCGAGTTCTTTACAGACGAATGGAAAAACTGGTAGAAGCCGACCTCGGGAAAGATCAGATTGGATTCCGTAGAAATGTTGGAACACGTGAGGCAATAGTGACCCTACGACTTATTTTAGAAAATAGATTAAAGGAACGCAAACCTACGTTAGTAGCATTTGTAGATGTAGCGAAAGCTTTTGACAATGCTGACTGGAATACTCTCTTTGAAATTCTGAAGGTGGCAGGGGTAAAATGCAAGGAGCGAAAGGCTATTTACAATTTGTACAGAAACCAGATGGCAGTTATAAGAGTCGAGGGACATGAATGGGAAGCAGTGGTTGGGAAGGGAGTGAGACAGGGTTGTAGCCTATCCCCAATGTTATTCAATCTGTAAATTGAGCAAGCAGTAAAGGAAACAAAAGAAAAATTCGGAGTAGTTATTAAAATCCGTGGAGAAGAAATAAAAAGTTTGGGGTTCGCCGATGACATTGTAATTATGTCAGAAACAGCAAAGGACTTGGAAGAGCAGTTGAACGGAACGGACAGTGTCTTGAAAGGAGGATATAAGATGAATATGAACAAAAGCCAGACTAGTGTAATGGAATGTAGTCGAATTAAGTAGGGTGATGCTGAGGAAATTAGATTAGGAAATGAAACACTTAAAGTAGTAAAGGAGTTTTGCTATTTGGGGAGCAAAATAACTGATGATGGTCGAAGTAGAGAGGATTAAAATGTAGACTGGCAATGGCAAGGAAAGCTTTTCTGTTGAAGAGAAATGTTTTAACATCGAGTATAGGTTTAAGTGTCAGGAAGTCGTTCCTGAAAGTATTTGTATGGAGTTTAGCCATGTATGGAAGTGAAACATGGACGATAAATAGTATGGACAAGAAGAGAATACAAGCTTTAGAAATGTGATGCTACAGAAGAATGCTGAAAATTAGATGGGTAGATCAAATAACTAATGAGGAGGTATTGAATAGAATTGGGGAGAGGAAGAGTTTGTGGCACAACTTGACTAGAAGAGGAGATCGGTTGGTGGGACATGTTCTGAGGCATCAAAGTATCACCAGTTTAGTATTGGAGGGCAGTGTGGAGTGTAAAAATCGTAGAGGGAGACCAAGAGATGAATACACTAAGCAGATTCATAAGGATGTAGGTTGCAGTAGGTACTGGGAGATGAAGAAGCTTGCACAGGATAGAGTAGCATGGAGAACTGCATCAAACCAGTCTCAGGACTGAAGACCACAACAACAACAATGGCTCCTTTATGTGTTCACTGTGGAATGAACTCAGTACTATCACACAAAGGAGAGATCTTCAAAACCGAATAAAATTTGTAAACAAGTGCATAGATTTGAATAATTCTGTTCGCTCCCTTAACTGAAGAAAAGTAAACACAATGATGTCGCGCTGAGAGGCAGCACTACGCCCTAACTGCTGGAGCTGCAATACTAGAATTATCAAAATTGTCCAAAATATGAAAAATACGTCTTCTAGCATTTCCCTATCTATGTTGGCTTTATTTAATACATTTTGACTATGATCCCAGACAATATAGCTCATTTTTCATCTAGTTTTCTTACCATACCAGTACGACGACGAGACATCCGCACTCTAGGCCCTCGAACTACACAGTGCCTAAATGGGCGCACCCAGGGACGAATGTCTTACAGTTTGAACCTGTGGGGGGAGGGATGGGGTGTAGTTTCTCTTTGGTGGAGTTATGTGACAATCGATACAATGTGACAACCTCTGCTAACCTCAGTTTTCACCCTTTCTCGCAGATTTGTCTTCGGAAAACTACCACCCTCTATTTGTCTCTGGATAGTACTATCTATTCTACAACACACTGATAGTTTCATTCACTCATTTTCACGTGAAGGTAAAGACGGGACTAAGACTATGTGAGTAAGTAAACTAAAACGCAGTTTAAAAGCATTTTCACATCCAAATAACCATTGTGTGAGCGAATTATTTCGCGTATTTATTTCGCGTATCTTCTCTGTTTGCTACCAAAAACTCCGGTCATCAATAGAAAGATCTTTTGTATTAGCAGCCCGAAGGGCTTATACTATCGTACGATTTCTGTTCGTCTTCTTGCGTATTTCTTTCAGTTACTTTTTGTACTATACTACATTGTAGCAGCGCAGTAGGTACTGAAAAACTATCGCCAGGTATTCATCAGTACTAGCATTTGAGATATTTTATATTAACACACGTCAATACGTATAAGTCCAGTCAAACGAAATCCACCGTTTACAAGGTATGAGGCACTGTGCCCACGGGAGGTACTGGAAATATAATGAAAGTTAAGGAGGACATCGAAATTAAATTCATATTTGTGAGGTGTAATCTGCCACATACGTCACCTGCTGAGAAAGGACTGAAAATTCCTGTTTGAGAAACTGAAAATGTGGGAAAATGTACCTAAATAAGCAAGTGAATGGACAGTGAAATTTATTAGCAAAACAAACGTGCTAGCTAAGAATTTCTGGTGTCCACATGTGATTTAGTTACGCAAATATACTATTGGTAAATGGAGAATCCTGATGAATTGCAGAGAGCGCTAACATGTGTAGAGAAATAATATTGAAATTTTAAGGGAAGCATCAAGATATTTCATCTTGGCAGATACTCTGTAAGCAAGATTTTCGCTACCAAATGTCAAGGACGTGCGAAAGAAATATCTTTTACAGGCTGTCGCGAAAGTAGGCCGCACTGAAACAGGGCTAAGGCTAACCACGCCTCGCTGTCGCATGTTTGTCTCTGCCTCGGGTGCGCACTCTCTGACACATTGTGGTGTGTGTCAGAGCCCTGAACAAGTGCTTAGTCCACCGCCTAACAGCCAGTACGTACTGATATTTTATTTATCATGGAAGCTATGTTAACCCATAAATGCAGAGAACAGAAAAACCATTTTGTTTTATGTGTTCTGACCACAATTAATGACTACAGCTGCCTGGGGCTAAGCGGCGTATGTCTTCTAAATGAGTGGTCGTGCGGTAGCTTCCGCGCCCATGTTCCCGGGTTCGATTCCCGGCGGGGTCAGGGATTTTCTCTGCCTCGTGATGACTGGGTGTTGTGTGATGTCCTTAGGTTAGTTAGCTTTAAGTAGTTCTAAGTTCTAGGGGACTGATGACCATAGATGTTAAGTCCCATGGTGCTCAGAGCCATTTGAACCATTTCTTCTAAAAGCGTACCAGCTGGCGGACAAAATGAAAGTCCTTGAACAATTAGACAAAGATATGAGTCGTAAACAGTTAACTGAGACGATTAGCTTGGGAACATCTACAATTTTAGACATAAAAAAACATGTCGTCAGTTATAAAATTTCGTGTCTGTCTATGAGAATCAGGATTGGACTTCGCCGAGAAAAGCGATGAAAACGGAAGGTAACAAAGAGCTTGAAAAGGCCGTATTCAAAAGCTTTTGCAGCAGCAAGCACTAGGAAACCGTCTTTCATGACCGATCGTTTGTGAAAAACAAAACTTTTAGCCAAGAAAATCGATAGATTGTGTTTATGTAAAGCGAACATTGGTTGGCCACGGAATTTCAAGGCAAGATACAGTATAAGTGAGTTGGATTTAAGTGGTGAAAAACTATCAGCACACCCAGAAGCAACGGAAAATTTTACTGCAAGATACAGAATTGAAGCAGAACCTTCTGACAAAGAATTTTTATACAATGCATATGAGACAGGCCTTATTTGGAAGAAATTGCCTGAAACAATTTAAGCTTCTAAAAGAAAAACGAATGCTGCTAGCCATAAGGTTAGTCAAGACCGTTTTACCGCGCTGAACTGTAGTATCACTATGGGAAACCACAAAATACCCCTTTTGTTGATAGAAAAATCGAAAAATAACCGGGCTTTCAAAATGTGAAGAAGCTTCACATCTTTTGCAGGAATCAACCAAAGACATGGATCAATGCTACTTTGCTTTGCGAGTGATACAAGTTTCAAACCTGAAGTACAAAAACACAAACACGCCATAGCGAAAGAAGGCAGTACGGTGATGTTGAGCAACGGGCTCACCCACCCCAAAGAAAGCCTTCTTGATAGACAAGATGGTCGTTTGAAAAACGCTTCCTGCTGCCAAGTGTCACGAGTTTTCTGCAGCCAATAATTCAGTCGGTTATTGTAACTATGAAGCGACGTTACAGCAGACAAATGTCTTGACACAGTCCTGAAATGGATGGAACGGCAGCCTCAGTATGACCATATGCAAATGCTCTCCGGCAATCGGATTCGAGAATTGGCTGCTGGTCAGTATGACGTTAATTAACTGTCACACTGTAAGCACATATGTGCATCTCTTCTATGTGTAGAGCACTCGGCACAAACGACTATAAATTTCACCACTTTTTGACTGACAGGGGTTCCCTGCAGTCCACTGAAGCACTCACCTAGGTCTCCGACTCAACTGCGATAACCAAACGCACTCATCTGGATGCGTTGCTTTGCTTGCCGTCCTCTTCACCACAGGGAAAGACACCTTATATGTGGTCCCACATCTGCTCATCTACGTTCTACATAGACTGTAGGTTTTTCAAACAGCCCAGTCCAATGGGAAAAACCTCCCAGCCAGCTCCAACGTGGCTACTGGCCAGCAACCGACTCACTCCTCTCTGCGTCAACGAGTCCTTGCAGCTCCAACTGCGACGCGTTAGGCCTGCCACGCCCACCCAAAACGAGTTGGCGCAGCACCATATGTCTGGCCTGACTCTGACTGCCACAGATTAGTCAACCGCTTCCCTCGGAGGCTTTAGTCATTGTCGCTGCATCTCCATTTCCAATGTCCCCGTCTCCGGCCGGTGTGGCTGAGCGGTTCTAGGCGCTTCAGTCTGGAACCGCGCGACCGCTACGGTCGCAGGTTCGAATCCTGCCTCGGGCATGGATGTCTGTGATGTCCTTAGGTTAGTTAGGTGTAAGTAGTTCTACGTTCTAGGGGACTGATGACCTCAGATGTTAAGCCCATAGTGCTCAGAGCCATGTGAACCATTTGTTTTATGGGCAGTTTCGAACAAGAGTGTACCACCAACCTGTGTCCGCTTCTTTGCTCTCTTTGGGAAAAGTAGTTGGTGGAACGAGGGTGACTGACTTGTGGTAGAACTCTTCGGCCGCCATGTATTTGACATACGCTCGAATATCGAAACAGATCTTGATCTTTAGATAATTCAAAATTTTAACGTTCGGTTTTACACTCACGTACTTAGTTTTCAGCAATAACAGTCTCTGTTCCGAAGTAAAGGTCATATATGTAAATAATTCCGGTTAATGTGTTGATGTTATTCTCTGGACTGACTTGCCCTGTCTTACGTATGTATATTTCATGAAAAGTTTTTTAAAGACACGTTGCAGCTATTAGTAAGCGACTCTCAATACAACTTGCAGCAAGCTAAGGTCACAGTCGGGCACGGGCAGTTTTAATTAACCGACATTTCATTACAGCGGACATTACACACGCAGTGAAAGTTGCATTCGACATTAATTCCTTCCGCTGCGATCGATAAATTCTCCGCGGTATTCTCTCTACCTTGTTGATAATGACGCAGTGTACGGAGGTACTTGGAGAATGCAGAAAGAGCAGTTGGCAAGCTGAAACTTAGCTGAGCTGGCAAATCTTTGTCACTGAGATGCAAGTATCGCTTCCCACGTCTAATCAGGCAAATAGTTTTACCTATAATCCTAGAATGCGGAAAGAGCAGTTGGCAAGCTGAAACTTAGCTGAGCTGGCAAATCTTTGTCACTGAGATGCAAGTATCGCTTCCCACGTCTAATCAGTCAAATAGTTTTACCTATAATCCTAGCTTTTATAATTCCCACAAAACCAGATATTATTACATGAATACTCCTAGCCATTTCACCATTCTTGATCAGTACTATTGACGTGTGTGTGTGGGGGGTGGATCATCGGTATTAATCTTAGATCTTGTCAGCGATGACTTGAAATTAACAAAAATATTTGTTTTTTAGATTAGGAGATAAAATACAATACTTTCGAAAACTTCAGATTTAGAGTATTTGCTAAATGAAGGAGTAAACATGCAGATTTTGTTCACATACAAGTCAAACACGAATGCGCTTCGGCGAGTTCTCCGTTTTGTAGACAGTTTTTGTGACAAGAATCTGGGACGTATTGAAGGACGTATGGGTGGATTTGTGGAATCTGATTTCAGCTATATTACTGAGAAAAATGTTATTGATAAAAGAGACAATAAATAATCTGTGATATCCTCAGACAAGCTGTTAGGTTAAAGAGTCGAAGATTAGGGAAGGTAGGAGAGGATGTAGACGTTTTATAGGAGCAGCGTTGAGTGGATTGTGTTCGTATAGTCCGGGAAGAGAAGCGACAATGGAGATTAGTGGGGAATTAATGGAACTGTGAGTAGCGATAAGGGTAGGATACATTTAGACGTTCATAATGGATGAGAAGCATTAAGAATTTCGTAAACTAGTAAACATTTTGCATTAGAAAGGAAAGCTGATGCCTGAAGCCAAGTGGAGTGGACGTCATTCTGCATTTGGACGGAATTACAGAATTCTGTGGGAGCGAAAAGTCAGACATTTACGCAGAAGATCGTCACTCTGGTTCATACTTCATGGAGGTAAAGCTTGCTGAATGAAACATCTGTTAGTCATTAACAACAACTAGTAAAGTGCGGAAAACACGAACTCAGACTGCAATTCGGTAATTAAGTATCGTGTGGCACATAACACCATTGTATGCATTGTTTGCCATGCTTGTAAATCTTGGCTGCACAATCGACACTATCGTACTCACTCGCCGCTAACGAAGTGTCCTCTTTGACCACTGTAAATTATGCAGTATTCGAACGTGTCAACAAATTATACGTTTCTCGCCATTAACAGAAAACGTTACCGACCTATTTTCCATATTACATGCTTCACATTGACTAAACAACTACAGAGTTCACCACCTGGACAACGAGAAGAGTTGCTCAGTATGACTGGAAGACATTTTGTTTATCAAGCATGCTTCATTTACACACTGGTAGCTTTCCACAGGTACGTGGCACCGGATATCTACGCACGGGTCAGGCAGTAACCGTATGTTACGAGGCGGCGGGTGGTGGGCACGGACCTGGAGCCCACTGCCATCCCATATGTGTTCTATCTGGTTCAGAGCAGGTGAATTTGGCGGACAGAGATCACTGTAACACGATTCTGACCTTTTGATTCGGATAGTTATCCTGCCAGCAGATGTCACCCACATCAGAGAAGACTACCACGAAGTGATGAAGGTGGCCTGTGTGACGTCCCTTCCCTCCTTTTGCACTCGTCGGGAGGAGACGCGACTCGTAATGATGTTCGTCCCAGTCAGTATGCCGTGGAACAGTGCCTGTAACTCTCGTAAAACACAGCTCCTCGCGTGGTTAAGAAATATTCTATTGTTCGTCCGTAACAGTCTTATCTTCTTTATCTTTTATCTTATGCCCGGTTAGTTTCGTTGAGCAGTGAAATATTGGTTCTTAATCCTATCATTACGGTCGTTTTTCACATCATCCTTAGCGAGGATTAATAATTGCTGTTCGTAATTCCATTGCTAAGCCGTTGCTACGTCAAATTAGTAACAACGGTCCAACGTGACTCCAGATCACTTATGTTGAAGTAACGTCCTTGTAACACGGCGCAATGCTGATTTTTATGTTATTCACCTTTCACTGTCTGTTATTCCTGTCTTCACACAGTCACTTAAAATGTTTAAAAGACTCAATCACTAGTATGAACATACGTAATATTATTCCTTGAATCATGTAGGCGAAACATCTGATTTATCTCTTGACTAATAGTTTACTAATCATTTTGTAATTAATTGTTTGTCCCTATCATGCACACACACCGATATGTCTTTCAAGATGGACTTCTCATCAGTCCAGTAATCGTGACGTTGACAACAACTTTTGATTGAACGGCGTACTGGTTTTTCTTCATGACTTTGTATTATTGTGTCCTACTCAAGACTAAGAATAGTTTTCGTGTCACTGATCCATTACTATCAAATTCGCAACTGTTCTTCAGTCCGAAGGTTAAGTCCAGTAAATCAGTATCACTCAATTAAAATCACCATGGCGTTGATAACGGTAAAGATTATTTTATTCAGTCGAATGACTGAGTATGGCTTTAGTCTCTCTCACCCGAACTATCGAACTTTCGCAACTGAAACAATCTAATAGCGTTTGCTTCCATAAGACTATTAGTACTCTAGAGTGACTCAAGAGCAACTAACTAAACATTTCCATATCCGAGTTGTAATGTAGGCTCATTGAATTTCCTTTTCGATGTGGCTACAACTCTCTTCCAAGGTAAAGGTTACCTTTGACCGAATTACTCCTTGGATTTAACCTTCGTTCGTATGAATTTAAATTTATTCTATAGATGTTTAAAAGATAATGCATGATAACCCTTTCCTTTTATCTCCTCTTTTGTATGTTACTCTCAGTATTTAAGTGTTATAGTTGTTAATCAAAACATTATCAGTGTAATTAATTTTTTTATCACCAACAGTTGTTGTCACTGTCACGATGATTCACTTCCCTACTTTAAGGTTTCACAAAGTTTATTGATTGGGGTTTTCTGTCTTTGGGGCGTTACACCTCGAATAATTCTCAATTATTACACATTTGTCATTATGTCTTCGATTACCACAAGTCCCATAACATTATACTGCCCCCAACGCCATGTGTTCAAGGCGCAGAGCATGTTTCGACCAGCCGTTCGCCTAGATCACAGCCTACCCACTCTTCAAATTGAGGATACCATGTCGACTGCAGAAGTAGTTGATGACGTCGTTGGGCCAGCATGGGAGCACGTAGCAGTCATCTGCTGTGAACCCAGATATTCGACAACGTAGATGATCGTTTTGCTCCTAAACACTTGTGCATGCAAGAGCACTGTACTCTGTCGTCAAATCTGCACAGACCGCCTCCTATTCCGCTCAGGAGAATGAGCAGGTGTCCGACCCCCGAGCTCTGGACGAGGATATCCAATAGCTTTCCGCCTACTCGTGGTTTCACCGTCCTTCAACCACTTTCCATCGATGCTCATGATAATAGCAGACGAACACCCGACCCGATTCTCATTTCGAAGCGTCAGATCATAAAATCTCAAAGATTTTCTGTCACTTATGACACTCGATTATCTCATGTGCGACCCGTATTGTCGCAAGGATGAATCTCCATTTGTTTTTGCTCCTCGTAGCTACTTTCCTCACCGAGTCGAGAGTCAGCAAGGCCTCCCATCGGCATTCAGTCACGGGGTGGGCAGTAGTCATAAATTTTCTGGTTGTCTGTGCATGTGCATGGTCATTGCTGGTCCTTAATGCTTTCAAACAATGTACAAAAAGTTCCGCTATTTCACAACGTAATCTTTCTGTTTCTGAATCGTCTAAAGCCAAAGAAAATACGAATCTCAAAGCGCTGTCTTAGAAATATCCTTGTGGAGGTGACTTGACAATGCGTCTGGTCTGACCTCCGAATGGATAATTACGGATGAAAACCAATTCATCTTCAATAGCACCAAGATGTCTGTCTGTCTTAACGTTAACATCCAACATGGATCAGCGCCATCAATATCCAATGCTGTCATCCCACTATAAACGTTTTATAAGTATGAAATTCAAAGACAGTGGCACAGATTCTGGTGTCATGAACTGTACATCACTACCTGTATTCCTGTCATCAACTAGATAGTAATTATGAAAATTCCTTTCACCATCAGGATTCGAATGAACTGTCTCGTCTAAAGACCTCATTCGTTATTCTGATTGTATTACTTCCGAGTTACGTTCTACGTTTCAGTTGTTGACATACTGTAGTGAAAACCAAGAGCCGTGTGTTATAGATTGTCTTATCCTGGGTACATATGCTACGTATGCACTGTTGTGGCACCTTACACGGGAAATTCAAGTATTTGTCATTATATCTACAGAGAAATTTTTAATCCGGAAAATAACGCTACAATTAACATCACGCCTCTATATAATATTCATCAGTCCTTATGCATTTGTATCATCTTTTGACAACGTAATTCCATGCTCGAAGAAGCATAGCAACATCATTGACATCTGCTATTTCAGCGTCTTCACAACGCTGTGAAAGAGGTGTTCCTTCAACGCATCCAAAAAGTGAAAATTACGTGTAGGAGGTCAGGACTGTGGGATGGGTGCTCATCAGCTAATAAGTAACATTGTCAATGCTGTGCACTGTTTCACCAGCTGCATGAGCGCGAGCATTATCCTGAAGCAAGACCGCAACTTTGAAAGCCCCACTTCCCTTTTCTGTTTGAGTCAGTTTTCACATCTCGCAGTAGTTTACTGTAGCTGTCACTGTTCACCGTTCGACCATACCTAGTGCAATGAACCAGCACTGGACCTTCCATATCCAAAAGCATTGTTAAACAACCTCTCCTGCGGAAGCTTGGTATTTGAAATTTTTGCTGGGGACTAAGATGAATGTTTGAATAGCATACCTTCCATTTGGCTGGTTCATAGTAATGGACCCACGTCCCTCAACGGTTTCTGTGAGACTATTAAATATTGCCCTTCGCCTTTAAAACGCTTTGCAAACGGTCTTACCGCTGTGGTAACACCGGTTCCCGCCAGACCAGCGAAGTTCAGCACTGTCGGGCTGAGCTAGCACTTGGATGGGTGACCGTCCAGTCTGCTGAGCGCTGTTGGCAAGCGAGGTGCACTCAGCCCTTGTGAGGCAAACTGAGGAGATACTTAAGTGAGAAGTAGTGGCCCCGGTCACGAAATCTAACAACGGCCGATAGAGCGGTGTGCTGACCGTATGCCCCTCCGTATCCGCATCCAGTGAAGCCCCTGGGCTGGGAGGATAACACGGCGGCCGGTAGATGCCGTTGGGCCTTCCAAGGCCTGTTCGGACGGAGTTATAAAATGCTTTAAATAGGAATTCGGTATCTGAAAAAGATCCTATTTCGGTTAGCCACTTGACATGGTACCAAATGAGTACCAACTTTGCGACAGTTCAGAGGTTCACAGACAAATGCAAATCTTGGAGCGAGGTTTAAGTTCAACTCATACGCAACATCACTGATTCTGGCACGACGAGTACCACAAATCATTTGCTCAGCTGAATAAGATTCCTTAGAGTAGTGAAGGAATGCAAAAGAACAGACACAATACGAGAAGAAGATATTCGAAAGAATTTGAAAATTTGGTGTGTGAATGAATAGCTGGACAAAAACAAAGATAAATGGATAGAACATAAACAATGAATGGATCCAGAGAGTCTACAACATGAGATAAAGAACTTTAAACCAAAAGAGAGAATACGACATATCCAGCAGAACAGTGTTATTCCTCTTTGAGGCTGAACGTGCAACCTGAATTTTTTCCTTTGTTTTCTCCTACATATATCTGACTAAGAGACAATTAAAGTAATGAGAGAGATTCGAGCTCACGCTGAAGCTCAGTAAGAGTTGCTCATTCCACAGACAATTCGCGACTGAAACAAGAATAAAGGGAAGTAGTAGTGGTACACAAAGTACCGTGCGCCACACACCGTAAGATGCCTTATAGAGTACAGATATTGACAGAGATGTAGACATGTAAAATTTTACCGTTATGGTTTTCCTTGGAACAGGTTGTCTCCACGCACTATAAATCCAATCCTAGACAATCGCTCAGCAGAGGCATGTTGACCTGGCATATCCTGAACTTCTCTGCGACTTTTTGTAACCACTTACGGCAGAAATTTCAGTACCCCTTTGTGTTACATTTGTCTTATCAAAAGTCATCGCTGTTGAATTATATTGGTTTCTCTTAATTTTATTTTATTGGAAGCTATTTTTCGTTAGCTATGTGTTGTTGGCTTATAGCGTACACAGATACCACGATCTAGCTATAACTAGCTTCATGATTTACCCTTCTCATTGACCCTCTTTGCTTTCTACAGCGCGCTGCAATATCTGCGGGAAGCAGGCTTATCTCCTGCTAAGGCCCGAACATGAGAGTTCAACGTTCTTCCTTCTCTTATATCGTCATCTATTCTTTATTAGCACCATCTTCGGCAAAAATAATTTTTTCATCAAGAATCAACAAATTATATTGTATGATGAGTTGCTATAAAATAACATGGTTGATGCTGTCACGGAGTAAGTAGGTATGTGAAAAACATGAGCGATCAATATCTGTGAAGCGTGAGGACTTTTCAGTCGAATTCTGCATCTGTGGTGTCCGTGGACAAGTCAGTGCGACAGTGGCCTTCGTTTGTGTAAGGGCCGTTACGTTTTTTGCAGGTATAATGGTAAACGTAACAATAGAACAAGGAACTGTAGTGATGTTTCACATGTAGCTCGGAAAAACTGCTGTTGAAACCTGTTTCCTGCTAAAACAACTGTACGGTGGAGACTGTATATCTCGTATGCGAGACTCTGAGTAGTTCAAGCGTCTCCAAAATGACCTAGAAGACGCTGAAGACGACTCACGCCCGAGACGCCCTTCAACATCAACAACGCATGAAAATATCGAAAAAGTAGGTAAGTTGATTCGATATAACCATCGGTTGAGTATTCGACCGATCGCGGAAACTCTAGGAATTTACAAAGAATATGCAAGGAAATTTTGCGTAACCAATTTAACATGAGAAACGTTCTTGCAAGTTCTCGCGATCGAACAAAAAGAACGTGAAAATGTTTGTACTCACATTTCGAATGCAACTAAAAATTATCCTAATATCTTGGAAAGAACGATAAAATTTGACGTATCTTTATATTTTACTTATGAATCAAACAGTAAGCGCCAATCCATGAACCGGAAGCGGCAAACTATAGGTAGCGAAACGAGCTCGAATGGGCATATCAGGATTAAAGCGATGACGAATGTTGTTTTCGATATTAACGGAAGTTTTATCTTCTCTGGGCTTCTGAAGGTCGAACTACTAATCAGTAATAGTATCTTGGGGTTACGGAGAAGCAGGTCATGGATTCTGCATGAAGACAACGCACTGGCCAACACCGCAGTGTCTGTTAAGGTGAACACCATCGCAGGTTTGGACGATCCACTTTATTCTTAGATCTAGCGCCATGTGTATTATCTATTCCCCAAGCTCAAATCTGCATTAAAAGGAACAATATATCAGCCGGCTGAAACATCGAAAGAAAAGGCGGTATTTGCTATCAGGCCCTCACAGTGGAACCTTTGCAGCACTACTGTCATTAATGGAAAATTTGCATGGAGCACTGTAGGCATAGAGGAGGGGAGTATATTGACGGTGACAGTAACTAAGTACGTACGTTTCTGAAGTAAAATGTTTTACAGCAATAATCCGGTTATTTTATAGGCACACATCATATATAGGGTTTCACTGGACACACTTTTTTGATGTGGTTCCACGCCTTAGCGATCAATAATTTAGGGAAGTTTGGTGAGGTCTCAACTGTTATGTTTAAGGCATACAGTTGATTATATGGCAGAGTAACATAGTAGATTCATAATTTTACCGCAGTATACTCATGTTATAGAGTGTTTGTTTCCACTAGCCTCACAGGAATGTTACATCGGAACATGTCACGGTAAACTCCAACCAAGAAAATCAATTTCCTTGTGATGCCTCAAGATTTCATGATCTGTCGAACTGTTCTATATCAACTTGCTTAATACCTGCATAAGTGGATGTGAGTGTAAATTTAATATGATACAGGAGTCTCACTTCAGGGCATTTTCCAAATTCGGTGTTATTATTTACGACAAAATTACACAAGAATATTTTGCCACTTTAAAGTGCTTCACTTTCACCGTAAAGTCGTCTATTCGTTTTCCATGAACAAAGATAGGGGCAAGAAGGGCAGAAACAAGCGGTGCTGACGTAAGTAGCAGCTTTGCGTCAAATAAGAGCTCTTAACTGCCCCATTAACTACCTTCTGAAAATATTTTACTTCTAATCGGTCATTTGCAAATGTCCGGACAGCTCATAAATCACGCAGCTATCATGCAAAATCTCCCCTTTGGAACGTTCAGTGACAGTCAGCAAACGGTGACCAGTTCTCTTTGTAATGTAGTATCGCGCGCTATCGGCAGTTTTAGGGAATGCAAAAGAGTTTGGGGCGTGGCACACCACACGCCTATCTCTGCCACACAGTCAGTTTATGATACCTGTTGCTCTAGCTGTCACTGTCGCTCTGCTTTCTCCAGCTCAGTCGTCTCAAAGGTAATTGTATCCTACCTGCTGTTATTTGTTAAGACAAAGTAAATGGTGGACAACTTTGTAGACGTAACTACTGTTCACAAATATCTCAGTCGAATAAAGTAGTTCCTGTATTACTGGTTGGCCTTACGTAAGTAAGTATTGTCTTCGTAGAGTGGAAAATATAGCAAGCGAATGCCATTGCTTGCGAGAATACTAGCATTAGTGACGATCTCATGATCTGGGTTAGAGAGATCATCAGATACAACTTTTAAATTACAGCTGAAGAAGTCCAGTTATTACTCGAAATGTATGATTAAATAAAAACTGTGATGTTGGATACCAAAAATTCCGCTTGTTTACATATATGTGATTTTGTGTTCAAAGCATGAATGAAATGGCTACAGGTGACACCTCAGTTTCGCAGCAACGACCTTTATTTACATGGCAATATGAGTTATTTTTTACGGGGAACCTGTACGTAGCTCATAATTAATTTGAAATATGACATCGCAATTTTGTGATGTTATAAGTTTTAATAAAATCCTGATTGTAGGTTTTCTCATTAAACTTAAATAATAAATTAGTTAATATATTTGTCACGGAAATGTTAGTTAACTGTTTGTAACTTTAGATATGCTATGCTCGGTTACAGACAGGATACAGTTTCTTCATTCCATCACCTCACCAGTTTCCACCTTTCCGTGTCTTTCGTCTCGCATTCAGAAGGACGACGGTTCAATCCCGCGTCCGGCCATCCTGATTTAGGTTTTCCGTGATTTCCCTAAATCGCTTCAGGCAAATGCCGGGATGGATCCTTTAAAAGGGCACGGCCGACTTCCTTCCCCATCGTTCCCTAATCTGATGAGACCGATGGCATCGCGGTTTGGTCTCTTCCCCCGAAATCAACCCAACTCCTTGCTCTTTGGATGCAGGCTTTTTATTATATTGTGAGGATACTTTTCCGTCCATCCCTTGTAGCACAGTAAGATTTCAGGAATCATGTGTGATGCCTCCTTTTGATTCGGACGCCTGAATAGGTAGGACGTCTTTGTGATCACTTCACTGAGCACATGTGGTTCGGCGGTGAGAGCAGTATGGAGCAATTGGTAATACAACAGCCAGAGTGCTCCACGGGCTCAAACACAGTAGCAGAGAAGATTTTAATGTACGAGTACTGCGACCCACTGCTAGGATTAAATGAGAGGTCATCGGCGCAGACGTACTCTTAAGGCGAAAGGTGGGAAAATGTATTGCACCCACGGACATGATCGCTTTAGTAGTCCAGATGATATGGTAAGTGGAGGCGTAAAGTTGCGAGTGTGCGTGCCGACCACTCAGCAGCCAATGTTTTTACTGCACTGTACTTCTTCCCCATGAGCGTACACTCCGGCCTGAACTTATTTTTATGGATGAAAAAGTGCGACCGCATCTAACAGCGCAGGTGAGTAACTCTTGGAACTAGAGGATATTATTCGGCGAATGGACTGGTCTGCCCATTCCCGCTAGACTTGAGTCCCATCGATCAAGTGTTGGACGTGTTGCGAAGACGTTCCGTCTCCCAAACTTTACAGAAGCTCTCCTGGCAGGAGGTAGGGGAAGTAGACGACGAGGTACTGGCGGAAGTAAAGCTGTGACGACGGGTTGTGAGTCGTGCTTGGGTTGCTCAGTAGGCAGAGCACTTGAATGCGAAAGGCATAGGTCCCTACTTCGAGTCTCGGTCCGGCACACAGTTGCAATCTGTCAGGAAGTTTCAGATCAGCGCAAACTCCGCTGCAGAGTGAAAATTTCATTTTCGAATGCTGAAAATGTCTTCTGCCATTAGGGTGCTGACTAGTTACCTCGGGTTAAGTGTCTTCAGACTAGCGTATGTTGCGAGCACTGCTAAGAAAATGGCGTGTTTAGTAAATAACTGGCAACGGCACAGATGGTACACACATAGATGGAAACATCGCCAACTATACAAGACCAGATAAACGACACGATGATCTAAATACAACAGACATTACTGCCACTATTGTACGGGAACGGCATATCAGGACGTGCTACCGTAACTGCAGTAAGCTACCCAGGGAAATCGAGGAAGCGCTGGGCAAAAGTCCTGTTAGATATCATTCACCACTGTACCAAACCTCGTTAACTTGTTATGCAAATTTTTGGTATAAGATAAGGATCGACTTAAGGCCGTTTAGTTATGTACATTCGTTTATTTAAATAGATAAATTGAGAGAATAATTGTAAGGGAATCTTTATTACTCAAGCATTTCGTCTGAAACACTTGGTAACCAAATGTATCATGAAAAAGATCTTCCGGTAGCGGCAATGTTCACAAGTGAAGTGAAACTAATGACAGTCAAATTGAATTAAAGATATTTCGTAAACCAGCTACGGAACAGAAATACCAGTGTGAATTCAACTTGAATGAAACGTGAATATAATAATATGCTCACATATAAGACTATCAAGACTGACGCATGTGCAGGACACTTTCGTGCAGGCTTTTATTCAACAGCTTGGGATGGCAAAGCCTACTGAAATATTACCGCTAATACACTCTAATACTAAGAAAAACCGACGCACCACGAAGGAATTACTCGAATGGGAAGGAAATAGGTAGGTCTGATATACATGTACAGACAAACAAATAATTACAATTTCAGAACAAATCAATGACTTAGTCAAGGCAAAGAGTTTCACAAACTGGGCAAGCCAATAACGCATTAGTCCGCCTTATGCAGACAGTTATTCTGCTTGGCACTAATTGAAAGAGCTGTTGGATGCCCTCCTATTGTCCAACTGGTGCGTTAGATCGTCAAAATCCATGGAAGGGCCTTGCCTATAATGTCCTAAACATTGTAGATTGGGGAGAAATCAGGAAAACTTGCTGGCAAAGGTAGGGTTTGGCAAGCATGGAGACAAACAGTAGAAGCTCTCGCTGTGTGCGGACTGGCCTAACCTCGTTGAAATATAAACCCAGGATATATCGCCGCGAAGGGCAATAAAACAGGGTGTAGAAAATCGTCGACACACCCCTGTGTTGGGCAAGCATGGAGACAAACAGTAGAAGCTCTCGCTGTGTGCGGACTGGCCTAACCTCGTTGAAATATAAACCCAGGATATATCGCCACGAAGGGCAATAAAACAGGGTGTAGAAAATCGTCGACACACCCCTGTGTTGAAAGGGTACCGCGGGTGACTACCAAAGAGGCCCTGGTATGAAATATCGTGGCAACCTTGACCATCACTCCAGATTGTCGGACACGCCAGTGAGTTTGGTATCCCACTGCTGTCTGGGGCTTCACCAGGCACGTCTACTCTCGTCATCGGAGCTCAGTGCGAAACGAGACTCGTCACTGATGCCTGAAGAATCAGTAAGATTCCAGATTCCAGGCTGACGAAGTGTCGGGAGACGCCCTGGTCAGCGGTGGGATACTAACCTAGCAGTAAGGCCCGACAACCGGGACTGATGTCTGGGTGACTTTCTTTCCAAACCAGGAATGCTTTGGTTGTCATCCAGCATTTGGCACAGTGTCCCTCAGGGACAGACAACAATTGAAATGGCTCTGAGCACTATGGGACTTAACGTCTGTGGTCATCAGTCCCCTAGAACTTAGAACTACTTAAACCTAACACACCTAAGGACATCACACACATCCATGCCCGAGGCAGGATTCTAACCTGCGACCGCAGCGGTCACGTAGTTCCAGACTGAAGCGCCTAGAACCGCTAGGCCACACCGGCCGGCAGCAGGCAACAGCTCTATCAATCGATGCCTAGTCAAATAACTGCCTGCTTAAGGGTCAGAGATGCTCAATTTGTGAAGCTCTTTTTCTAGAATAAATCATCCAATTTTTCTGAAACTGTAACCAATTCTTTGTCTGAACATGTACATCACATCTACCAATTTCCGTCCCATTCGGATAATTCCCTCGTGGGCTGTCGGTTTTTGTTTGTCTTAGAGTATATTTACACTAAGTTGTTGACTCTGAAATGTTATATGGTAATCTTCCCTGTCGTAGTGATAGACGTTCCCCTTACGACGTAAAATCATCTGTCGTTTGTAAATGGATATTTCTCACAAATACTTTGTTCTGAGGAAAACCAGAAGCGTCGATGTACTGAAGCTCAAAATTGCAGTTTTTCACCTAAGGTATAATTTTTTTTATATCGTACAGAAAGTGAACCGGCCGGGGTGGCCGAGCGGTTCTAGGCGCTACAGTCTGTAACCGCGAGACCGCTACGGTCACAGGTTGTAATCCTGTCTCGGGCATGGGTGTGTGTGATGTCCTTAGGTTAGTTAGGTTTAAGTATTTCTAAGTTCTAGGAGACTTATGACCTAAGATGTTGAGTCCCATAGTGCTCAGAGCCATTTGAACCATTTTGAACAGAGAGTAAAGTCTGAAAGCACTCACTACATCGGTGTCATGCTCATAAAGTATTGCTATGCAACAGTTCAGATGAAGACTCATCTAGAAGATCCTGTCAAATTTCTTGAAGAAAAACTATCTTTTTGCTTACAGAAACTTGAGAGATATAATTTTGTTGGCAGAATCGTGACGAAAATACTTATGAAAAGGTTACAGAAGTAGCTCGATGTTCTTCACTCATAC
Source organism: Schistocerca cancellata (assembly GCF_023864275.1). Classification (NCBI taxonomy): domain Eukaryota; kingdom Metazoa; phylum Arthropoda; class Insecta; order Orthoptera; family Acrididae; genus Schistocerca; species Schistocerca cancellata. Next base: position 267,451,127 of record NC_064631.1, on the reverse strand, counting down.
CAATCGGGATTCTGGAAAGGTACGCCAAGTATAAGCGATATCAGTACCGTACGAATCATCAACGAATAGTTTTCAGAGTTTAACGTAACTTAGTGGATTTTTATCACGCTTAGGAAATTAATTTATGAAACATCGGATGAAAAATCTTGAAACAAGAGCTCTTGACGTGGCCAAGTAAATCACGAATGTCTGCTACCTGTTCTCCTAAATTAAACATTCTCTTTTACTAAGAAAATTTAGAGGGGAATGCGAATCAATATGGCAACCACGCAAGTGGAAATGCTAAAAAGTAGGAAATTAAGTTCAGTAATAGCAGCAGATCGATGACAAGAGAAGATGGCGGATTATTATCGCCGAATCAACAGTTCAACGATCACGCTCTCACATATGCAATCTATTTGTGAAGCTAGCCAACTTCAGTATCAAACACCCAATATTCAACAGAAATCTTCATCTATTTGAGTTCTTCAAATATAACTCATCGTAAAAGTGTTACGTAAGCCACCTTTTTAAAGGAGTCCTGAAATAATGGTAATGTACTGTTTGTGTTCTTCAAATATAACTCATCCGTGAAAGGGTTACGTAACCCACCTTTTCGAAGGGGTATATATGTCTTCTATAGTTAGTAACGTTTGAAAAATACTCACCTAGAGACCAACAGAAGAGCTAATTAAGAAGAGAATGTGGAGGCTCCTTTCAAATCCTTCACCTTGTCCCAGGGCAACCGACGACTGATGGGGTCACACAAGCTGGAGGAAACTAGGACGACCTCGGATTACGCGAAGGAGATCTGCGAGCCGGGTAGAATACTGGCGGCAGCAGACGGTACTTCGCAAGACGCAAAAGATACGACTCTAGAAGGCTCTGTGGGGATAGCCTGTATTTAACTAGGAATTAAAGTATTCTGTTAACGACTGTCCAGTCGCGTTTATCTGGATCTTTAAGTTTTAAAATTAGTTCTTGTTTCTTGATGAACTAGTATACGGAAGGCATAGAAGCATGATTTATAAGAGGCAGCCAAATGTAAAACGAGACAGATGATGAAAAGTAGGTAAAAGGTTTATTATTTCAAAAGTAATAGCCGTAACTGTCAATATATATTTATTCTACTATGAAATAAGATGGTCATTACCTTCACGGAAAAATGTTTGCAGTTGCCTACGAAACGATTGTTCCCCGGTGTGCACGTCTCTGTCCGAACGAAATTGACGGCCACGTCAAGGGGAGACATCAGGACTTTCTAGAGAATATGCGAGGGCTTCACAGAAAAACAGCTGCAGCTTAGTCGACACAAATGTCAGCGGCCCCACATGTTGCTTAAGTTCGTTGGACCACGCTGTAGAGGGTTCGCTGGGAAGCTCTTACACATCCGCCAACCAGCCCTGATGTCTCTCCACGCGATTCCAATAATTTTGGAGTCCTGAAGGAAAACATTCGTGGCCGACTATTTGCTTCGTGCGAAGAGATGCACGTCTGGGAGCAATTGTGGTTCCGTAGGCAACCGCAAACGCTTCTCCATGAAGGCATTGACCGTCTTGTCTCACAGTGGGATAAATGTAGCAACAGTTACGGCGATTACTTTAGAAACAACAATCAGTTTACTTTTACCCCCTGTGGATCATTTTCATTTGACAGTCCCTTATAGATGTCAGGTTAAAATTTTTATGATTGAGACAGTCTTGGTTGATTTGAGAATTTAGTAGTTTTCCTTACGGAATGTTTTTACTATCATGCTAGTTCAATCAGAAGGAAGAAGTTATTTGTCGCTAAACAACCTCTGTATACTTAAAATTTCTAACTAGTGGAATGTAAGAAACACCATATTATGACATAGATAGAGTACTGCTCCAACGCCGTCATCCTTCGAACAACGCGACTTGCTAACTTAATAAATAATGATCTACATTAAGAACGATACTGAAAAATACTGAACGATTATTTTTTGACTACTGCGGAGAAACTGAACAAGTTAAAACAACGTATTTTCTATAATAATTATAGAGCAAGTAGAATGATGTTAGCTGTTACAACTATAGAAAACAGTAAACATATGAGAAATAAACAGCAGACAACTATGTAGTGCCATCCATTCACTCAAAAAATGTGTAAGTAACGATTCCTCCAACTTAATGTAACTTTAAAGAGTATCTAAAACAAATAAAAGTCGTACCTGTATTAACCTGTATTAACGGAAGATAATGTGGAAGACATAGAAAAAGGCGGCTCACTTTTTGAGACTTGGTCGAGAGCATGACTAACGCTATGATGTCTTCCATAGCCGTTAATTTCCTTCAGTCTTTCTCTAAATTGCATCTTGAGTTACACGCTTAGCACGCCTGCACAAACAGAGATGTGAGAAGATGACTGATAAGCGGTAACCTTTGTCTTGGTGCAGACTTTAGGGAACGGTTAAAGGTGGTCAAAACCGACTCCTTGAGTGCGATATGCACCCTGCTTTGTGCTACTGTCGCCAGACGACGGACAATGGCTGCCTCGATGTCGCTACGGACCAGAAACAAAACTTGTATGTCCGTGTCATAGGGAACCAGTACGACAATTACCTCAGCGACTTAGGAGCAACCGCAACGAGCTACTAAGTAATACACAGCCGACATATCACATCAAGGGAGTTGGAAATTTCATTGGAAATATCCATCCTTTCACTGAGGGCCTAAGATACTATTACGATGTTAGCTGGGCGAACTGGGCTCGTTGATACAATTTTGGCATGTCTACAATCGTTGGTAATTCATGACGATGATCGAACAACTACATGCTGTTAAATAATGTATTCTTTAACCAATGGTTTGTAGTTTTTGTTCAACAGCGTGTATTTAGTTTTGACTATTGCTTCCTCGTCACCCAGTTTCTCACAGGGATATGACGTACTATTTCTCGTTTACGTTTTGTTTCCATTGGTAAACTTTTACGCTATATATTTGTGTGAGTTTCTGTCGGAGCGCCACGGCTCCTAGACTTTTGTTAGTGTGAATGCACTAACATCATCCGAACTCCTACGGGAATCAGTAATTTGCGAGTAGGGTGTTCATGGATGAGGGTCCGAATGGCGGAAGAGGTTAAGGCAACCGCTCACGAGAAGCAATAAATACGAGTTCGAGTCCCGGTCCGGCACAAAGTTTTCGACTTTCGTCATTGCGTTACCACAATGCCCTGTGCTGTTGGAATTCAAGAATTTTCACTCATCTCTTCCCTTTCTTTCCCCATTTTCTAATTCATATAAATACTTTGATCGTACTCATAAATTTGTTTTGACGAAGTTGTATCAAGCATACAATGATAGAGAAGTTACTGCTGAGTCATTGTGGAGACCCCAGTGTTCACTGCGTTCTGAAAAACCCATTATTTAATAGCAGCAACAGCCTTAGTAGTAAAGGGACGAAACAAATGGATGGTTGGTGATGAAGTCCGTGAAGACGTAATGGCATATAGTGATATAAGTGGAAGTTAATCTGGTGTGCTGAGACTGCACTGAATGAATATGTAGTGAGCCATGAAAATTTCCAGCAGACTAGTATCGCCTTCTATTCGGGAGCCGCCATCTGGGCTCACACAGTCATTGTCACTGATATTTCCTCTTGTTGCTTGCGAACAATACAGGGAAAGGTTCTCCCACGGGTTAAGTTGTAATAGAAACTCGGGGCTGTGGAGGAAGCGGGTGAGCGGAGGGGGGGTTGGGGTGGGGGGGGGGGGGGGTGGACGTTTGTGTTGAGCGAGTAGCGAGTCGTTGCTTAGAGTAAGTATGGTCCTGATATACATTATCCACGACTTATTCATCACATTGCAAGTTCAGTTTGCACTGATATCATTTCATTAACTACTTCTCCACCAATTTCACCATCATCAATCCACTCATTTCATTTCAGTATATTAAATTCATTTCATATACAGTAATGAATCGACCACCATGAGACTGAATGGCTAGCTGGTGATATTTAAGGCACGAGACGCTGTGTGTGGTGTAGAGAGGAAAGGGGAATGACCCTAAAACATCCGTAATGGCAGCCGTAAGTAAAGTGAAATGATGGATGACTCTAAGACAGAAGGACACCCGAGAAGTTAGCCCTCCATAACATATGAGGAAATATAACCCAATAATATTCTCTTAGATGTTGCGTTAGGGAATCATTGTAGAGAGGATACAGGTAGCGAATGGGGAAATCAGCTAACATTACTTTGACGTGTGTCAGATTGTTATCGCCCGACACCTTGTAAAGAGCTCCACGGCAACAATAAGCTGGTCGGCCGTTTGAGTGCTACTGTCGTGTAAACCTGTGGAAAATGTTTGAAGGACGGTAATACCATGATCAGGCGACAATGTGTTAGACGTCCTCGCTCTATTACAGGCCACGGAAGTAGGAGACGGAGATCTGTGACAGCACGGCGCTGGTGCAGGCACAATTTTTACAGAGCTCACAGATCAGTGCATCCCTACATTTTCTCATATGGAACTAACGGCATTGTCAATGACAGCAGTGGACGCAGGAAAACCGAGAATGGGCCGTACATCAATGGAAACATGTCGTCTGGTCGGATGAATCATATTTCTTGTTACTGCTGGTCGTTGGTCGTGTACGGATACGCAGTTATCCTAACAAACGGGTGATCACTGGGACATTCACCTTGTCCTCCACTTGGTAGTGGTCGAAGGCACCATGACAAATGTAGAACATGTTAAAAGTGCTGCGGACCACCTGCATCCCTTCATGCTTGATGCCTTACCCGACGGCAATGTCATCTTCCTATGGGGTAATTGTCCGTGTTACAAGCCTAGTGTTGTACTAGAATGGTTACAGTGGTGGATCACGCTAGTGAACTGACGTTGACGAATTGGCCAACAAATGTACCAGAGCTGAACCGATGAAAGACGTCCGTGACATTGTGTATGTCCTCCGACCCCATAATCCACCAGCCCAAAACTTACAGGACTCGCGTGACGCATGCGTAGACGTCTGGTACTACAAACCCTTAAAACACTAAGATCGTCGAATTCATGCCATTGTGCATCGCCGCTGCATTGCTGCTCAGCATGTGGGCACAATATTTTGACTCATCTATGTCTATATATAAAAGGCTTGTTCGTGTACGAGCTGACAAACTTTTCTCCATGACCATCCACCCATTCCCATCCACTCGTGGTTGTGGTGGTAGTTAGTCCTTGGTCTCATGCTCTTAGTAAAGCAGTTTGGTCTTAGCACCAGGCAATGGATGACAGTGGCGAGCAAGATTTCGAGAAATATGAAGCAATAAATACTCTTATCAAAAGTTATACAGCGTGGTCATCTGATAGTGAAGGGGCTAAATATCTCACGAAATAAGCATCAACCGAAAAAACTACAAAGAACGAAACTCGTCTAGCTTGAAGGGGGAAACCAGATGGCCCTATGGTTGGCCCGCTAGATGGCGCTGCTATAGGTTCAAAATGGCTCTGAGCACTATGGGTCTTAACATCGGAGGTCATCATTCAAGAACTTAGAAGTACTTTACCTAACTAACCTAAGGACATCACACACATCCATGCTCGAGGCAGGATTCGAACCTGCGACCGTAGCAGTCGCGCGGTTCCGAACTGAAGCACCTAGAACCGCTTGGCCACCACGGCCGGCTGCTGCCATGGGTCAAACGGATGTCAACTGCGTTTTTTTGACTAGGAACCTCCATCTTTTTTTTACATATTCGTGTAGTACGTAAAGAAATATGGATGTTTTAGTTGGACCACTTTTTTCGCTTTGTTATAGATGGCGCTGTAATAATCACAACAAATACATGGTATCACGTAACATTCCGCCAGTGCGGACGGTATTTCCTTCGTGATACATTACCCATGTTAAAATGGACCGTTTAGCAATTGCGGAAAAGGTCGATATCGTGTTGATGTATGGCTATTGTGATCAAAATGCCCAACGGGTGTGTGCTATGTATGCTGCTTGGTATCCTGGACGACATCATCCAAGTGTCCGGACCATTCGCCGGATAGTTATGCTATTTAAGGAAACAGGAAGTGTTCAGCCACATGTGAAACGTCAAACACGACCTGCAACAAATGATGTTGCCCAAATAGGTGTTTTAGCTGCTGTCGCGGCTAACCCGCACATCGGTAGCAGACAAATTGCGCGAGAATCGGGAATCTCAAAAACGTCGGTGTTGAGAATGCTACATCAACATCGACTGCATCCGTACCATATTTCTATGCACCAGGAGTTTCGTGGTGACGACTCTGAACGTCGTGTACAGTTCTGCCACTGGGCACAAGAGAAATTACAGGACGATGACAGATTTTTTTCACGCGTTCTATTTAGCGACGAAGCGACGTTCACCAACAGCGGTAACGTAAACCGGCATAATATGCACTAATGGGCGGTTAATGTATGGTTCGGCATTATAGGAGGAAGGATAATTGGCACTCATTTTATCGATGGCAATCTAAATGGTGCAATGTATGCTGATTTCCTACGTGATGTTCTAGTGATGTTACTACAAGATGTTTCACTGCACGACAGAATGGCGATGTAGTTACAACATGATGGATGTCCGGCACATAGCACACGTGCGGTTGAAGCGGTATTGAATAGCATATTTCATGACAGCTGGATTGGTCGCCGAAGCACCATACCATAGCCCGCACGTTCACCGGATCTGACGTCCCCGTATTTCTGTCTGTGGGGAAAGTTGAAGGTTATTTGCTATCGTGATCCACCGTCAACGCCTGACAACATGCGTCAGCGCATTGTCAATGCATGTGCGAACATTACGGAAGGCTAACTACTCGCTGTTGAGAGGAATGTCGTTACACGTATTTCCAAATGCATTGAGGTTGACGAACATCATTTTAAGCATATATTGCATGAATGTGGTATTTAAAGGTAATAACGCTGTAATAGCACGTATTCGCAGAAATGATAAGTTCACAAAGGTACATGTATCACATTGGAACAACCGAAATAAATTGTTCAAACGTACCTACGTTTTGTATTTTTATTTTAAAAACCTACGTGTTACCAACTGTTCGTCTAAAATTGTGAGCCATATTTTTGTGACTATTACAGCGTCATCTATCACAAAGCGAAAAAAGTGGACCAACTAAAACATTCATATTTATTTACATACTGCACGAATATGTAATAATAAATGGGGGTTCCTATTTTAAACAAACGCAGTTGATATCGGTTTTACCTATGGCAGCGCCATCTTGCGGGCCAACCATAGTGCCATCTGGTTTCCCCCTTCAAGCTAGACGAGTTTCGTTCTTTGCAGTTTTTTTAGTTTGACGCTTATTTCGTGAGATATCTGGCCTGGTCACGATCAGTGGGCCACCCTGTATATTCGATGACTTACGAACTTTACTATACATGCAAAAGTGCGTTTATTGTTTCATTTTTGCGAGAAAATACGTTTGCGCGTTTTCGTCACTCAGACTTTAATAACAAAGTGTAATATCATAGTGATCAATTTTTAATCTCTTTCTCGTCAATCACGTTTCACCGGCGGCCAACAGAGACACAAAGGAAAAAATACTCGTAACTACCAAATGAATAAGTGATCGGTACACTACAGTGATTTCGAACAAACGTTTCTCTTATTCTTCAGTAGTAGAATCCTTTACATAATTTATCGCGTTTTCGTCATTCACTTCGCTTATTCATCTTTTGCATTATTTTTCTTTACTATAAGTATAATTATACTTTTATTAGTTAATGTAGATGACTTAAATTATCCATTCACAATTCCGTTTCCAGATAAGATACCGAAGCGTGAAACTGTGTTCACACATTGTCATGTGAATTCGCAACGAAGAAAACTGTTAAATGTAAAATAATGAAAACATAAAATGTTGTTGTTGTGGTCTTCAGTCCTGAGACTGGTTTGATGCAGCTCTCCATGCTACTCTATCCTGTGCAAGCTTCTTCATCTCCCAGTACCTACTGCAACCTACATCCTTCTGAATCTGTTTAGTGTATTCATCTCTTGGTCTCCCCCTACGATTTTTACCCTCCACGCTGCCCTCCAATACTAAATTGGTGATCCCTTGATGCCTCAGATCATGTCCTACCAACCGATCCCTTCTTCTGGTCAAGTTGTGCCACAAACTTCTCTTCTCCCCAGTCCTATTCAATACTTCCTCATTAGTTATGTGATCTACCCATCTAATCTTTATCATTCTTCCTTAGCACCACATTTCGAAAGCTTCTATTCTCTTCTTGTCCAAACTATTTACCGTCCATGTTTCACTTCCATACATGGCTACACTCCATACAAATACTTTCAGAAATGACTTCCTGACACTTAAATCTATACTCGATGTTAACAAATTTCTCTTCTTCAGAAACGCTTTCCTTGCCATTACGAGTCTACATTTTATATCCTCTCTACTTCGACCATCATCAGTTATTTTGCTCCCCAAATAGCAGAACTCCTTTACTACTTTAAGTGTCTCATTTCCTAATCTAATTCCCTCAGCATCACCCGACTACATTCCATTATCCTCGTTTCGCTTTTGTTGATGTTCATCTTATATCCTCCTTTCAAGACACTGTCTATTCCGTTCAACTGATCTTCCAAGTCCTTTGCTGTCTCTGACAGAATTACAATGTCATCTGCAAACCTCAAGGTTTTTATTTCTTCTCCATGGATTTTAATACCTACTCCGAATTTTTCTTTAGTTTCCTTTACTGCTTGCTCAATATATAGATTGAATAACATCGGGGAGAGGCTACAACCCTTTCTTACTCCCTTCCCAACCACTGCTTCCCTTTCATGTCCCTCGACTCTTATAACTGCCATCTGGTTTCTGTACAAATTGTAAATAGCTTTTCGCTCCCTGTATTTTACCCCTGCCACCTTTAGAATTTGAAAGAGAGTATTCCAGTCAACATTGTCGAAAGCTTTCTCTAAGTCTACAAATTCTAGAAACGTAGGTTTGCCTTTCCTTAATATTTCTTCTAAGATAAGTCGTAAGATCAGTATTGCCTCACGTGTTCCAGTATTTCTAAGGAATCCAAACTGATCTTCCCCGAGGTCGGCTTCTACTAGTTTTTCCATTCGTCTGTAAAGAATTCGTGTTAGTATTTTGCAGCTGTGGCTTATTAAACTGATTGTTCGGTAATTTTCACATCTGTCAACACCTGCTTTCTTTGGGATTGGAATTATAATATTCTTCTTGAAGTCTGAGGGTATTTCGCCTGTTTCATACATCTTGCTCACCAGATGGTAGAGTTTTGTCAGGACTGGCTCTCCCAAGGCCGTCAGTAGTTCCAATGGAATGTTGTCTACTCCGGGGGCCTTGTTTCGACTCAGGTCTTTCAGTGCTCTGTCAAACTCTTCACGCAGTATCGTATCTCCCATTTCATCTTCATCTACATCCTCTTCCATTTCCATAATATTGTCCTCAAGTACATCGCCCTTGTATAGACCCTCTATATAATCCTTCCACCTTTCTGCTTTCCCTTCTTTGCTTAGAACTGGGTTTCCATCTGAGCTCTTGATGTTCATACAAGTTGTTCTCTTATCTCCAAAGGTCTCTTTAATTTTCCTGTAGGCAGTATCTATCTTACTCCTAGTGAGATAAGCCTCTACATCCTTCCATTTGTCCTCTAGCCATCCCTGCTTAGCCATTTTGCACTTCCTGTCGATCTCATTTTTGTTTTCCTTTTTGCCTGCATTTTTATATTTTCTCCTTTCATCAATTAAATTCAATATTTCTTCTGTTACCCAAGGATTTCTACTAGCCCTCGTCTTTTTACCTACTTGATTCTCTGCTGCCTTCACTACTTCATCCATCAAAGCTACTCATTCTTCTTCTACTGTATTTCTTTCCCCCATTCCTGTCAATTGTTCCCTTATGCTCTCCCTAAAACTCTGTACAACCTCTGGTTCTTTCAGTTTATCCAGGTCCCATCTCCTTAAATTCCCACCTTTTTGCAGTTTCTTCAGTTTTAATCTACAGGTCATAGCCAATAGATTCTGGTCAGAGTCCACATCTGGCCCTGGAAACGTCTTACAATTCAAAACCTGGTTCCTAAATCTCTGTCTTACCATTGTATAATCTATCTGATACCTTTTAGTATCTCCAGGGTTCTTCCATGTATACAACCTTCTATCATGATTCTTAAACCAAGTGTTAGCTATAATTAATTTGTGCTCTGTGCAAAATTCTACCAGGCAGCTTCCTCTTTCGTTTCTTAGCCCCAATCCATATTCACCTACTACGTTTCCTTCTCTCCCTTTTCCTACACTCGAATTCCAGTCACCCATGACTATTAAATTTTCGTCTCCCTTCACTATCTGAATAATTTTTTTTATATCATCATACATTTCTTCAATTTCTTCGTCATCTGTAGAGCTAGTTGGCATATAAACTTGTACTACTGTAGTAGGCATGGGCTTCGTGTCTATCTTGGCCACAATAATGCGTTCACTACGCTGTTTGTAGTAGCATACCCGCATTCCTATTTTCCTATTCATTATTAAACCTACTCCTGCATTACCCCTATTTGACTTTGTGTTTATAACCCTGTAGTCACCTGACCAGAAGTCTTGTTCCTCCTGCCACCAAACTTCACTAATTCCCACTATATCTAACTTTAACCTATCCATTTCCCTTTTTAAATTTTCTAACCTACCTGCCCGATTAAGGGATCTGACATTCCACGCTCCGATCCGTAGAACGCCAGTTTTCTTTCTTCTGATAACGACATCCTCTTGAGTAGTCCCCGCCCGGAGATCCGAATGGGGGACTATTTTACCTCCGGAATATTTTACCCAAGAGGACGCCATCATCATTTAATCATACAGTAAAGCTGCATGCCCTCGGGAAAAATTACGGCCGTAGTTTCCCCTTGCTTTCAGCCGTTCGCAGTACCAGCACAGCAAGGCCGATTTGGTTATTGTTACAAGGCCAGATCAGTCAATCATCCAGACTGTTGCCCTTGCAACTAATGATAAGGCTGCTGCCCCTCTTCAGGAACCACACGTTTGTCTGGCCTCTCAACAGATACGCCTCCGTTGTGGTTGTACCTACGGTACGGCTATCTGTACCGCTGAGGCACGCAAGCCTCCCCACCAACGGCAAGGTCCATGGTTCATGGGGGGGAAACATTAAATATGTCTGCATAAATTATTTTCACTGTGGATGGAACAGAATGAGAATTGTGTATGTGAGTATATTCACTAGTACGGTAACGTTTAAAAATCATAGAGAATACAGTTTCTTCTAAGAGAACTAAGCGTTCCGCATTACGCATTATATTGAGATATCTGCCAACAACAATCACCCATTTCCACCAACTACCGTATAATAAAACACGCTTACGATTCTTACCTGCATTACATTTTACACTGCATTGTGAACGAAATGTAAAAACATTTTCAAATATGCGATAATGTTCGAAGTCGTGTATTATTTGGCTTCGCTTAAGAGTATCTGCTGCTCTATATTTCGCGTATCATCATCCCGTTCACCCTCACCCACTGCCACGTACCACGACCAAACTACATTAGTAATAGGACAACTGCCTTCATAACATCCTTAATGAGATATACGTATGTTTGTATCTAGTACTAGTATGGTTCTCATGCTTTCCCCCATGCCATATATTCTGATCCAGGCAACGACGGGTTTCTCATTTAGTGTGGTGAGGGAATTGCCATGGTTCTTCAGCGATTCCATTCCGCCATTGGTTTAGAGTCACGGTCTGGCCAAAATTTACAGTTGTCACTATATAATGTACCGAGGTGAAGCGTTTTAGGTGATCCACAGCGAATATTTGTCACTATATAATGTACCGAGGTGAAGTGTTTTAGGTGATCCACTCACGTCTGAACCTGATTCCTTTCCTTTGACTGTCCAATGTTTCATTCCCCTGTTTGTTCATTGAGTGAATTGCAAATTCTGTACTTCTCTGCTTTACTAATTTGAGAGCGTCAAAGAGATTGTTTATTTTATGAAAATCGACTCATTGCTGCATGCTATTGGTCTGTGTAACGCCACAACACGGCGCTCCATAGTGGGCTCCTCAGTGGGCTTCTAATCCTTCGAAAAAGCACTATTAAAATATTTTTAAGATTCGTAACTCTTACCAATTTTAAACGTTATGATACGTTAATTTTCTTGCTTATGTTCAACTTTGAATGTGTACAAAGGAGGCAAAAACGTTTTGCATCGATCTGTGGTGAATGTTTCGGTGTGTAATCTACAACTACTATTCAGTCCCGTAATTCTCCATGGCGAGAGCAATAACAACTAGAAGTAATGAACATAGGCAGTAGCTTTCCCTTACTCCACCACCATCTTCACACACAGGTGGACAATCAACAACTCTGATCACAAATGTTGCACCGAATACTGATAGAAGGGACAAACGTCCACGGAGCTGGACGCATATACTGAATTCATAGCACATTTTGAAATTTATCCGTATTTTCGGCTTGTGAAGGTGACCGTACTCAATCCACAAGTTGAATAATGATGCCCCCAGTTACAAAATTTTTGAGTGAATAAAAAAAACCGAAAAAATTGTGACTGAAGGGTTTTTTATTTATTGTTCTTTTGCATTGAATTGCGTTCTGCAACGATTGTATTTGACCCGTTAATAGAGGGAATTTGTTTCCAGCATTTTTCTACATTTATAAAATACCATGGACCGCCATGATGGTGTCACGAGTCCAGTAACTAAACTCATCTAGCTCACCGTAGAAGGCAAGAAAATGCAACAAGCTGTACAAGTGCTTACAGCTGTGTATTACAGGTTATCCCGTTTTCTCAACTGACGTTCAAATATCCATCATTCCAGTTCCGGTCAGTAGTGTCACTTAGTTTTAGTCCTGGGATGCTGAAATGCACAGTCAGCCGCTGCTACGAAGGTAGAACAATGCTACTTGGGGCCACTGTCAGCTAGGAGTATCGATAACCGTTTGTACACATGTTGGCCTACTAACAAGCAGCCTCATACCAACCATCCCCTCACACCTTAATATTGAACAGGCTTCCGTTTGTAGCGTAATGGAAGCTGCAACTGTAGCTATGAATGAGCTACTTTAGCTATTATGCCATGGAGCCCCTCTGAGCCAGGTAGAGGCGGTATGTATCCGATTAGTGTGAGTGGAGGCAACTGTGCAATACCAGGCAGCAAGATCAGTCACTACTCCGTAAGTGATGAGCATATCCTTGGAATGGTATAACTGTACTCGTGCAATGTTTTTTGGTGAGACGTTATGTATTAGCGAGACTATTAAGTGGTCGTCCACGTTAACATAGTGAGTCCTTGTGCAGACACTTTTCGTGTTGCTTAAAAGATTATTGTGCATTGTGTCTAATTCTGTCGTAAAAACTGCACAACAACGGAATGACGCAGTCGAACTTATAGATGATGAGCAGCATCCTTGTTGGAATGTTGCACAATTTCTATGAGAGTATCTGCCATATGCAGCTGCTACGACCAAAGAGTCTCAAACAGGACATTCTTCACGCTGTTCTACATGCTTCAAAATGTTTCTGGATTACGCTCTCCATCGCAGTCAGCAGTCATGAGATGCGCATCAGAGGTGGTAGGGGGGGGGGTCATTAATGGACGGCGATCGATCCACACTACATTACCGAGAAAATCCTTTGACTACTATTTTTTTTTTCCTTTTGTGTCATCGGGCCGGCCGCAGAGGTCTAGCGGTTCCAGGCGCTCAGTCCGGAACCGCGCGACTGCTACGGTCGCAGGTTAGAATCCTGCCTCTGCATTGAAGTGTGTGATGTCCTTAGGTTAGTTAGGTTGAAGTAGTTCTAAGTTCTAGGGGACTGATGACCACAGATGTTGAGTCCCATAGTGCTCAGAGCCATTCGAACCATTGTTTTGTGTCATCGGTCTTCTGACTGGTTTGATGCGGCCCGGCACGAATTTCTCTCCTGTGCCAACCTCTTCACCTCAGAGTAGAGCTTGCAACCTACGTCCTCAATTATCAGCCGGATGTATTCCAAGAGCAGTCTTCCTCTACAGTTTTTGCTCTATACAGCTCCCTCTAGTACCATGGAAGTCAGACCCTGATAATAGATGTCCTATCATCCTGTCCCTTCTCATTATCAGTGTTTTCCACATATTCCTCTCCTCTCCGATTCTGTGCAGAACCTCCTCATTCCTTACCTTACCAGCTCACGTCATTTTCAACATTCGTCTGTAGCAACACATCTCAAATTCTTCGATTCTCTTCTGTTCCGGTTTTCCCACAGTCCAACTTCAGCTGCCATACAATGCTGTGCTCCAAACGTATATTCTCAGAAATTTCTTCCTCCAGTTTAGGTCTATGTTTGATTCTAGTAGACTTCTCTTGGCCCTTTTTGCCAGTGCTCGTCTGCTTTTGATGTCCTCCTTGCTCTGTCCGTCATTAGGTGATAGTAATACTGCAGGAAAAAGTCTTCGAAGATGACGCACAATACTTCTGTGGTTGTCTCTCGTACTATTTCTGTATTCCAGCGTAAAAAGTCTATGCAAATATAATGTATATTGGCCGAACCTAATCTGCGACAAAAGTCTGTGGATTAGTAAATGATAATAATGACGAAGTGTACAACCTGTGTTGTACAAGAATAAAATTTCATTCTTCTCACACCACAAACACACGCATGGACACACACACACACACACACACACACACACACACACACATACACACACACACACACAAACATAAATATACATGCATCATCAGCGAACATCTATCAAAGCTCAATATCAAAATTTCTACCACAATAATAAACACAATAAACGTCTTTGGCACGTTTCGTACAGTAGCGTGGACGATTGCGGAAACTCTTGTCCTAACAGCGTTTTGTGACGTTGTTATCCTGTCACTATTTCAATATACAAACAGTGTTTTGATATTTAAGTCCACTTGTCTCTCCAGCGTTACATAAAAAGATCCACAGTTCCATTAAAACAATTTGCTATCACAATGCGGCAGCTATGAACGCAAAAATGACTTGCGTACGTCACAAAATTCATCACAACGATCGCTGCGACTTTCTGAGAAATCTCGAAGTACTCACTGATTATCGATATACGTTTGCATATGGTCGTATCAGGTAGGTTCAAGTTGTATTTAGTACGCCACCGTTTCCAAATAAACGAGGGCATGCTAAAAAGTAATGCCTCCGAATTTTTCATATAAAAACTCTAAACAGCTTTTTTAACTAAGTGACTTTATTAATACTCTACATCTTTAGTCTTCACGCCTACATATTTATTTCTCAACAGTCAGCCTGGTGACGAACACATGTCTCCCTACGAGACACCAGTTTGTTCATATCGTCACTGCAGAATGTTTGACTTTGTTGATGAAGTCCAACCTCACCTCTGCTTGCACCGCTTTATCACTATCAAAGTTAAACTCTTGGAGGTGTTCTCTAAGTTCTGAAAACATGAAATTCGGATGGGTTGGAGTGGGGATTGTATGGAGGAAGGAGAGTGACAGTGAACCCAAGGCGTCAGACTGTTGGAGATGTAGCTGCGCTCGTGTGTGATTTTTTATTCTCATGTTGAAGGAGAGGGAGTGACAATGTGGACGAAGTCTTCAAATTCGTGCCGTCAGTTTTCTGTACTGTTTCACACGCACTGACATCGTAACGTTACTCACCGCCGTGTTAGGCGCTTCAATTCTGAACCTTCTGACGGCAGAGTGTTACAACAAGCGTCATTGGAGCGGCGAAGTTGACCGTCTAACAAGCATTACATGTAACAAGTCAACCGATATTTAGAACAGAATGAAAAACTCGGTGACATTACGTTTCAGCACACCCTCGTAACTGTTCCCTACATCGGTAGAAGTGCTTAATCTGTCTCAACATCTGCCAATGGACATTGCAACACTATATCACAAAGACGTCGAAACCCCTGGAAACAGTACCAGGCCTCCGCTTCATCCTTACTCCACTATCTTCTCTATCTCATCACGGTGACTGCAAGGCTAAAATTTCAATTAGTCAGTTTCGTGTGAGCCGGGCGGCACTGACACACATCTTAGATAGATCTATATCTCATCCTCAGACCTTACTATACCTGCATTTATTTTTCAAAAACAAATGTGAAAGGGTCCAACATAATCATAACAGACTACATAGTAGATATCGGAAGAAAGTATTTATCTAGCTAATTTACAAGGAAACGTTTCTACCAGTACCAAAAATTCAGGCACGAAATCTTATGAATTTTATTGTACTTAGTTTGGGAACGACAGCAATTTCTTCGTCAACCAGAAGCAATACTACCAAGACTGCACTAAATCTTGTGTCAGAAACGGTGCTAGGAATGACTTCCGCCAGCCGCTGTGGCCGAGCGGTTCTACGTGATTTAGACCGGAACCCTGGTGCTGCTACGGTCGCAGCGGCATGCCTCGGGCATGGATGTATGTGATGCCGTTAGGTTAGTTAGGTTTCAGTAGTTCTAAGTCTAGGGGACTGAAGACCTCAGAGGTTAAGTCCTATAGTGCTCAGAGCCATTTGAACCATTTGAATGACTTCTTACTCCCGAATTTATAAATTTTGGAATTTTGCGGGACAGAAGAATAAAATAATGCTAATAAGTGTCTAAACATTACATATCAGAAGCCTTCACGATTATTTGAAGTTCAACCTAGTAATACAATTTTAGTTCTTTGAGAATAGTTTCGAAGTTGTTATTTCAGCTAAAATTTGTTACTCCGTTTCTTTCACCAAAAGTTTGAAAGGCTTTTGCGACATATTTATTGGAAACAACACAGGGAAAATTTCAGTAGGAGGAATCTATCTCAGCTTGGTTCGTCGTTCAACCAAGAATGCAAATCAGTCATTTACTTCTGCTAGCAAACATGCAATTTTGTCCTTAATTGACCTGAGTCAGAAAGGGGAACTTCACGTTGTGTCTGTTGTACTCTGCACAGCTATGGCAGAGGGTAAAGATGGCACTAACATTTTTCCTGCGTCTGAGGAATATAGGTGTGTAAAGCATGTACCTGCAAAAACATCGGAAGTGGAACGCTGTCCAGTGAAACTACAGTAATAAAAACACACCTAATGTTACGGGGTCGCAGATATCCTTCTAAGCTGTATCCACTTCCAAAAACCCCTATGTTTTAATCATTGACACAGCAACTCGCATGTCATATCCGTGACAACTGTCCCCTATTTCGCGTTAATACAATACGAGCTGCCCTTCTTTAAACTTTTCTCACGTTATCCGTTCATACCTGGTAAGGATCCTCTACGTGTAGCAATAATACAGAAAAACAACGGAAAAGTGTAGTACACTCCCGGAAATGGAAAAAAACACACATTGACACCAGTGTGTCAGACCCACCATACTTGCTCCGGACACTGCGAGAGGGCTGTACAAGCAATGATCACACGCACGGCACAGCGGACACACCAGGAACCGCGGTGTTGGCCGTCGAATGGCGCTAGCTGCGCAGCATTTGTGCACCGCCGCCGTCAGTGTCAGCCAGTTTGCCGTGGCATACGGAGCTCCATCGCAGTCTTTAACACTGGTAGCATGCCGCGACAGCGTGGACGTGAACCGTATGTGCAGTTGACGGACTTTGAACGAGGGCGTATAGTGGGCATGCGGGAGGCCGGGTGGACGTACCGCCGAATTGCTCAACACGTGGGGCGTGAGGTCTCCACAGTACATCGATGTTGTCGCCAGTGGTCGGCGGAAGGTGCACGTGCCCGTCGACCTGGGACGGGACCGCAGCGACGCACGGATGCACGCCAAGACCGTAGGATCCTACGCAGTGCCGTAGGGGACCGCACCGCCACTTCCCGGCAAATTAGGGACACTGTTGCTCCTGGGGTATCGGCGAGGACCATTCGCAACCGTCTCCATGAAGCTGGGCTACGGTCCCGCACACCGTTAGGCCGTCTTCCGCTCACGCCCCAACATCGTGCAGCCCGCCTCCAGTGGTGTCGCGACAGGCGTGAATGGAGGGACGAATGGAGACGTGTCGTCTTCAGCGATGAGAGTCGCTTCTGCCTTGGTGCCAATGATGGTCGTATGCGTGTTTGGCACCGTGCAGGTGAGCGCCACAATCAGGACTGCACACGACCGAGGCACACAGGGCCAACACCCGGCATCATGGTGTGGGGAGCGATCTCCTACACTGGCCGTACACCACTGGTGATCGTCGAGGGGACACTGAATAGTGCACGGTACATCCAAACCGTCATCGAACCCATCGTTCTACCATTCCTAGACCGGCAAGGGAACTTGATGTTCCAACAGGACAATGCACGTCCGCATGTATCCCGTGCCACCCAACGTGCTCTAGAGGGTGTAAGTCAACTACCCTGGCCAGCAAGATCTCCGGATCTGTCCCCCATTGAGCATGTTTGGGACTGGATGAAGCGTCGTCTCACGCGGTCTGCACGTCCAGCACGAACGCTGGTCCAGCTGAGGCGCCAGGTGCAAATGGCATGGCAAGCCGTTCCACAGGACTACATACAGCATCTCTACGATCGTCGCCATGGGAGAATAGCAGCCTGCATTGCTGCGAAAGGTGGATATACACTGTACTAGTGCCGACATTGTGCATGCTCTGTTGCCTGTGTCTATGTGCCTGTGGTTCTGTCAGTGTGATCATGTGATGTATCTGACCCCAGGAATGTGTCAATAAAGTTTCCCCTTCCTGAGACAATGAATTCACGGTGTTCTTATTTCAATTTCCAGGAGTGTATATGCAGTCTCTCAATACTGTAAAATTAAAATAAACAGTCTCTGGTTCGCCCCTCCCACGACACTTTCTATGCGATTTCAGTTCGTGCGTAATGGTAAAATCAAGGTAATTAGTTCAATCTCTCTCTTTTTTTTTTTCAGGTTGGTATGATGTTTCATGCGACACCACGAATTCCTCTCCTGTATCAGTCTTTTCGTCTCAGAGTAGCAGCGTACGATTTAGTGATTTGCTGGATGTATTCCAATCTCTGTCTTCATCTACAGTTTTAATCCTCTATAGTTCTCTCTTTTATCGTGGAAGCAGTACCTTCATGTCTCAACAGATGTCCTGTCATGTTGGCCCCTCTTCTTCTCGGTTTTGTCCATATACTCCTATGATCGCCAATTGTGCGGAGAACCTCCCTCTCCTTTTCTTTACAGTCCACAATTCTTCTGTAGCACAAGTCAAATTCTTCGGTTCACTTCCGTTCCGATTTTCCCACAACTCACTCATGTTTCACTGCCATACAGTGCTGGTCTCCAAATGTACATTCTCAAAAATTTCTTGCTCAAATTGAAGCAGACTTCTTCTAGGAATGCCTGTTTCGCCAGTGCTAGTCTGCTTTTTATGTTCTCCTTCCTCCGTCCGTTTTGGGTTATTTTATTTCCAAGATAGGAGAGTTCCTTAATTTCGTCTACCTTGAGATTGCTGATTTTGGTATAAAGTTTCTTGCTGAACTCATTTTTCCTACTTTTTGTCTTTCTTCGATTTATTCTCAGTCCATACTTTGTACTCATTAGACCGCTGATTTCACTTAACAGATGCTGTAATTCTCTTTCACTTTCACTGAGAACCGCAACGTAATCAACGAATCTTATAATTGATGTCCTTTCACCCTGAATTTCAATCTCACTCTTGAACCTTTCTTTTACTTCCATCATTGTTTCTTCGATGTTTAGACTGAACAGTAGGATCGAAAGACTACCTCCCTGTCGTACACCCTTTCTAGACCGAGCACTTCCACTCTCATTATTCCCTGTTGGCGCTAGTACATATTGTATATTACCGCTCTTTCCTACAGCTTACCCATATTTGCCTCAGAATTTTGTACATCTTGCACCTTTTGACACTGAGGAACGCTTTTTCCCGGTGGACATATTCTATGAACGTGCCATGATGTTTTTTCAGTCTTGCTTCCACCATCAATCACAACGTCAAAACTGCCTCTCTAGTGCAATTACCTTTCTTAAAGCCGAACTGACCGTCATCTAACAGTTCCGCAATTTCTTTCCCCATTCTTAAATCTACAACTATTAAATGTGTTATTTAACATATAATCGAAGTTTTATGAAATTTATTGGTATTAGTGAGAAGGACTTGACAGCATTTCTTGTTTGGGGCCAACCGTGCAGATATCTAGTCGAAATTATTGTGCAGTTCGTTCACATAGACCAAACAAACAGGGCGACTGAGATTATCTATTACGTTGTTTACATATATTACGGACAGCAGAAGGCCTATAACGTTACATTTGGGAGCCCTAGATATAGTTTCTATTTCACTAGATCACGTCCTATGATTTTCTTCTCACTGTGATCGTTGTAACAGGCAGACCCGAATCCAGTCGGACACCTGAGAGGATGTACCCTATCCTGCCAGATTGAATAGAAGCCACTCGTGATGAAAATTGTAAGACGCCTTTTGAAAATCTGGAAATGTAGTATCATCTTGAGATCAGTTGTCGGTAGCACTCATTACTTGCTGCGAATGAAGAGCCAGTTGTGTTCCACAAGAGCAACATTTTCTGAATCGCTGCTGGTTATGAGTAAACATATCATTTCTTGCACTGCGAAAAAAAAGAAAAATAAACAAATAAATAAATCCGGATAATTACGAGCAGGACTCGCGCACCGAGGGTTTGGTACAAACTTAATTATGAACACAAATAGTTCATTCATCCCAGCATTTGACGCTCTCGACGTTTTTGGCCTGTTATTGATATCAATGCAGGAAAGTATTAGGCCTACACATTCCTGAGAAAATGGGATCTGAAAAGGACAGACCTGCATTCGGATAACAAACGAGAAAAAACCAAATGACTTAATTACAAATTAACAATTATAGACCTTTTTCCTTTGTATTTGCTGTGATGCCTTGCTTTCTTCCAAATTTCATGATCCTAGGTCAACGCGAAGTACCCTACAGGTTTTGAAGAGTTAGTTTGCGAGCACGAAAATTTGTGACATAAACAGCCGTACCTTTTAAATTGCATTGACTTAGAAACTTACATTTATTACACCACCAACGACTATAGACCTTAGTACACGTCACAAATTTCAACTTGATGTCAACCTGTTCCTGAGAAAAAGAGGTCCTGAAATAAGGAGGGGTAGATAGACAGTGAGACAACAAATAACACAAAAAAATTTGTTTCGTGTGCTATAATTACGATTTAACAATTTTCTGATTTTTTTTCTTTAGTTGTAATGTGAAATTTTGTTTCTTGTCATATTTAATATTTCTAGGTCGACGTGAAGTACCTTACAGGTTTTGATGAGTGAGTTTGTGAGCATCGAAATATCTGACATAAATGGCCTTCTGTTTTGATCTTATTCATGTGTTGGCAGAAGAGCCAACACCGTGTTGCTAGAGGAGGCCGAAATGCACGCGTTTAAGCTGACGCAAACTGGCGTGAGGTCTGGAACAGGACAATGTAATTAATATAGCCAATAAGGTACGTTGCTGCTGGAATACTTAACTTTAATCCATAATTGGTGTACATCGCTCTTGACGGTACATGATTTACAATCTCAATATAAACTGGTAATGGCGCCTTGCTAGGACGTAGCAAATGACGTAGCTGAAAGCTATGCTAACTATCGTCTCGGCAAATGAGAGCGTATTTGTCAGTGTAGCTTCGCTAGCAAAGTCGGCTATACAACTGGGGCGAGTGCTAGGAAGTCTCTCTAGACCTGCCGTGTGGCGGCGCTCGGTCTGCAATCACTGACAGTGGCGACACGCGGGTCCGACGTATAATAATGGACCGCAGCCGATTTAAAGGCTACCACCTAGTAAGTGTGGTGTCTGGCGGTGACACCACACTTATTGACATAGAAGCTTCAACTTTTTTCATCGTCATGGACCATAGACCCTATACGTGATATTAATTTCACCTTTTTGTTGCTACTCATTCCTAAGAAAAGGGATTTTTAACAGTGGCACAGACAGGCAGAAGCACAGAGAGACAGCAGACGCTACAAAGCGATGATATAAGGGTTCCGTTTTTACCGACTGAGGTACGGAACAACATAGACCGAGAAATCACCGAGAAAAAATGAAAGTTACTATGAAGCTCATAAAATTTAATAATAAAGCTTTGGAAGGTCCTGCACGCACCTATAAAAACTACTGGTTTATGTTGATACCTGAATCTAGATGTGTCTTCGGCAAATGGGTGAGGCAGTGGGGAGTGTTTGAGGTGACTAGGTCGTGGCTTGTAATCAATGTGGAACACTGGCCGTGGTGGTGGAGGAGGTAACCGGCCGTGGCCCGCAGTGAATCAGTGAGGCTGTGGTGTCGGGTGTGCGCCCCCCGCTCTCTCCTCCGGCAGCCCCTGCGCGATACGCCGCCACTCCAGGCCACGCCAGGCCAGCATATAAGCCGCGCCAGCCGTCACTGCGGCACAGTCGACAACAGGTAGCTCACAGCACCGACACCACCAGCATGAACCGTCACGTAGCTCTGCTGCTCTGCGCCTCCTTGGCGCTCGTCGCGGCCGCCGAGGTAAGCATCACTTCTCGTCGCCAAGGGCCACGCCGCGTTTCTAGTGCACAGTCTTCAATTCAAAACAGTCTTCCATAACCACCCACAATTCTTCATACATAGTTTTCCACAATGCTTTCACCTAACAAACTTACTTCGGGCGCACCACAAAGGAACTGCTGTAGGATCTTTGTTTTGAAGTAAGTTTATATGTAGCCTGGTGGGTAAGGTCGGAAGCTCCATTGCTGCCATTCTCGTACAGTGATGTTCTGTACGTGGCTCCCAAATATTTTAGATATCTCATTTTGCACTTTCTTCCTAACTCCAACTGCCTTCTTCAAAACCTTCCAAGTGGTTATAATTAAAGTGCAGCTATTCACACAGGCTGTGATTATCATACGACAGCGACACTTGGTTCATATCCTATTGCTGTAAGTGGAACCGATTTACTCTGGAAAAAGAATTAGTTACAATTTTGGCCACCAAGTGCAAACCTGGAACTGTGAATGCAAGAAAGACGTACAGAAATGTTGCCATATGTAATAGATTTGGAACAGGACGTGGCGAGAAAATGTTAAACTAGTGAGAGAGCTATAATGTTGGTTTTATTATTAACCACTGCTTAAGCTATTTGTTCAATATGAGCGCCGGAACCGTCGACGAGATGTTTTACAGGGCTAGAGTTGCACCTTGTGGCCAAAATGGGAACTAATTTTTTCTGGCATAAGTCGGTTCCACATTAACACATTAGCATAATTACCAGGTCTCGCTACCATACTATTATTACAGCCCACACAGGACCGTTACAAGCTGTAGTTTAATTATAACCACCCACTAGTTGAATATCTCCTAAGATTGCTTTCTTTTATTCAGTCTATGAAACTGGCAGCGTCCTTCCCATCATGGTTTCCAAAATTTCTTCCATCTTCAGATAGATTTCTCTCTTGATTTAAATTTTACACCTCCATTAAGAACTTGTCTCTGGATTTTTCTTGGGTATTCGGCTTTAGTTCATTCACATTACCTGCTATGCAATCTGATTTCAGAACGAGCTGTAATATCTTGTTTTGTGGTTCCCAGAAATGCACTTGTTGCTGCTGTTCTGTCTACGTATTCCTTCCGTTCTAAGGCTTAATTACCGATAATGGTGACGTAAGCAAAGACATAATTTGTTCTTGTGTTATTGAGTCCGAATACTGACCTAGCTCTCCACGCATCTTCCATGGGGAAGCCTCTACGTTTAAGGACTCTGAAATTCCACGTTTCGTCCTGCAGGACAACAGATTTGTTTTTCTTAATGACAACAACCAGTTCGGCTGTTCTCAACCATAATTCCAAATTGAGACTTATTTTATGTCCACAGTATTTTAGCAAAGAGGGTACAATCGTCAATAACCCTTACACTAAAGCTGCATTTTTCGGTAAATATAATGGGTGTAGATTCCCCTTGTTTTCAGCCCATGTCAGTACCAACACAGCAACGCCAGTTGGCTTATGCTAGAAGACTGTATCAGTCAACCAGACTGTTGTCCCTACAACTACTGAAAACGTTGCTGTACTATTACAGGAACGATATGTTAGTCCGGCCTCCCTAGAGATACCTCTATGTTGTGGTTGCACGTACCGTATCTGCATCGTAGAGGCGCACACAAGCGAGTGTCTCCTCTGCCCCCCCCCCCCCCCCCCATCCTATTTTGTGGTTAGATGTATGTTTAGTGAGGGATGGCATTGTCTTCATCAAACAAGTTACCTTAAAAAAGGACAGGAACAATGTAATGGATGAATACTACCAAACGCTTATGAAACACAGGGCAACGATCCCAGTACCTCTACTGAAAATTGATTATTCACTTTTAAACTCAACCGAGGGACCCGTGCGAAATTTTCTTACTTTTATAGTAAATAAATAATAACAGTAAATAAATAATAACAGTGCTTGAAATATTTTGTTGGGATAAAGGTAGTAATGAGAATGAAGAGAAAAATCTTTAAAAATGAACCGATGACGTGAAATAATAATCATGAATTTATGACACTTCCTTGTAGATATGTGTCTAAAAGTACGTTTTCCATTCGGTATGCTTTTCCCCGGCTTGTAGGATGGGCAGAGATTATCGAGTATCAGTAGGGTCACATAACCTAAACTGTAACTCAACTAACATTTGCAGTCACAGTAATCAGGTGAGACGGTAGCAGTAATAGGTAAATAACAAATCAAGGCGACAATGGCAAATATGTTTATTGTTTAGGACAGTATATTCATTTAGAAAAATCAACTTTTACTATGGGCAGAGATAATGGACTGCCGCAGTAGTCACGGTTATTATCTGTGACAATGCTGTATACAAATAATCCATTTAATAAACACTTTAAAACAAATTAAATGGTATTTGTGATAACGTAATATGAAAAGTGAATCTCTTGTTCGTGATTAGCTACATTCGTAAAACGTAAGTATGCAGCTGTCTATGACAGTTAAAAGCCTCTTTTATGTTGAAATTTTCCACAAATTAAGGTTTACCGCAAAACTGGTGCTCAGTGTCAGAAGTCGGTTAAGAAGCCTTTCTGAGGACATGTCATTCGCCCGTGTACGATCTGTATGTGTCGAGGAAAAGGGATGATGTATATGACCAGAGAAATAAGTAAAACATGATTGGTTGGGAGAATAAAGGGAGAAGCAAATAGCGTTACAGTGAAGATTAGTTATATCGCCATGCGAAGTAGTGATTACCGGATAGCAGAAGTACCCTTAGTTCCAGAGATACTCTGTATGCAAACCAGATAGCCGTACTTGGTGATGTAAAACAGCAAGTGACTGTGGGTCAGCGGTGAGGCGGCAGTCGGCCACACACGCAGACGTGCGCGTGTTGTGGGTGGGAGGGAGCGCTGCCTGCGAGAGTGAGAGCGGTCCAGCGGGCTGTTGCGTCACCATTGCCGCAGGTCGCGGTTTCGCCGACTGGCGCACAGGCGTCACACCGGAATAGCTGCGTCTGCAACTGACGACAGAATGAACCTTTAATAGCAGCATACCACGCGATAGTATACCATTTATTAGTCCCATACCATGCGATAGTATTACATTATATGGTCCCATCTGGTACCGGATACCAAGGATCCCGAAGAAATGTGAGGTCAACATCAGTCTGTCGTCCAAATGTAACTCATTATACTACCATATACAATTAGTAAATAAGGTAAAACTTAATAAACGCTCGAGTGTATAAATTTCAGGATATTTGTCTACAGACGTTAAAGTAACATCTGGCGTGCCACAGGGGAGTCCTATGGGACCATTGCTTTTCACAATATATATAAATGGCCGAGAAGATAGTGTTGGAAGTTCCATGCGGCTTTTCGCGGATGACGCTGTAGTACACAGAGAAGTTGCAGCATTAGAAAATTGCAGCGATATGCAGGAAGATCTGAAGCAGATAGGCACTTGGTGCAGGCAGTGGCAAATGACCCTTAACACAGACAAATGTAATGTATTGCGAATACATAGAAAGAAGGAACCTTTATTGTATGATTATGTGATAGCGGAACAAATATTGGTGGCAGTTACTTCTGTAAAATATCTGGGAGTATGCGTACGGAACGATTTGAAGTGGAATGATCATATAAAATTAATTGTTGGTAAGGCGGGTGCCAGGTTGAGATTCATTGGGAGAGTCCTTAGAAAATGTAGTCCATCAACAAAGGAGGTAGCTTACAAAACACTCGTTCGACCTATACTTGAGTATCGCTCATCAGTGTGGGATCCGTACCAGGTCGGGTTGACGGAGGAGATAGAGAAGATCCAAAGAAGAGCGGCGCGTTTCGTCACAGGGTTATCTGGTAAGCGTGATAGCGTTACGGAAATGTTTGGCAAACTCAAGTGGCAGACTCTGCAAGAGAGGCGCTCTGCATAGCGGTGTAGCTTGCTGTCCAGGTTTCGAGAGGGTGCGTTTCTTATCGAATATATAGCTTCCCCCTACTTGTACCTCCCGAGGAGATCACGAATGTAAAATTAGAGAGATTAGAGCCGCACGGAGGCTTTCCGGTAGTCGTTCTTCTCACGAACCATACGCGACTGGAACAGGAAAGGGAGGTAATGACTGTGGCACGTAAAGTGCCCTCCGCCACACACCGTTGGGTGGCTTGCGGAGTATAAATGTAGATGTATAACTTGTATGTTACACAGACAGGGAGAGCGTATTGGAACGTATGGAGGCCTTTCACGAAATAATTACATTAAGTGAACTGTTTGAATCCTTTTTGCATGCACAATCAAAAGGCATCAAATTACAGATTCTGGAAAGCTCCGAAGTACACAGAAACCAAAAGCGACAATAAGCTGTAATTGTGAACGAAACGATTATCAACGAACACACAAAAGTAATAAAGACCTTAATGAAACAAGCCT
The DNA here is from genome assembly GCF_023864275.1 of Schistocerca cancellata. Classification (NCBI taxonomy): domain Eukaryota; kingdom Metazoa; phylum Arthropoda; class Insecta; order Orthoptera; family Acrididae; genus Schistocerca; species Schistocerca cancellata. The sequence continues at coordinate 267,424,282 of NC_064631.1, read as the reverse complement.
CTTCTTTCAAACCACATCATATTCAATTGAATGCACTTAGTTTTATTTATTGTACATTCTCTTTTAGTAGCATATGTTATTTTTACAAACACATCAAATCACAAACAAAGTCGTTTATGCAGAAACATTCAGAATTCAAATTATGTGATACGCTTTATTGTTTTTAATTAAATGGATGGCATATTTGAAGAACAGACTAAAGACAGTTCTCTTTTACGAAAAATAGTCTGAAAAAATAAATATCTTCATAACGAGAAACTATACAGTATCTCTATTAACCAGGAACTCTAGGTGCGTGTAAGATCTCTGGTAATGACTGTAAACTTTTAATGTGTTAAGTCCGAAAGTAGCGCTCTCGAGAAAGGTAGATAACAAAGATTCGCGGGACTACAGGGAATATTTCGTCTTGTGAATCCACCACAACCATTCTCAAAAGAAAACGATAATTACAATGAAATGAATAGCCCTAGCTGCATACAGGCGTTGATATACGTGAACGAGGACAGTTGAAAATGTGTGCCCCGACTATGACTCGAACCTGGGATCTCCTGCTTACATGACAGACGCTCTATTCATGTGAGCCACCGAAGACACAGAGGATAGTGCGACTGCAAGGACGTATCTCTGGCACGCCTCCCGTGAGACCCACATTCACAATTGATTGTCCCGCACTATATTCACTGTTCCCCTGCTCATTATACTCATTACTCGCTGCTTTTGCCGATTCCCCTAAGAGTTTGGGCGCTGTTTGTGCATTCGCACAGAAGAAGATGGTCAAATGGCTGGTGATCATTATATATATATATATATATAACGATAAGCTTAAAGCCTATATAATTCGACATTGATGATTTCCCAAGAACAGTGCAACTTCAGCTATACCTCGGAACCGGCATCTGATGAAGGATGAAGGCCTCCAAAATACGTCGTAAATAATAAAAAAAGTAGAGCAACATTAAAATCTAATAACTGGTTACGATGGGTCAATATATTTGAAACAGAGTCAGAGTAACAGCCTGAACAACATGTGTACATGTAAAGCAACAGAGTTATCGTTTGAAATATAAGTGACAGTATCAACGATCGATTTCAGCTGGCGTTTTTTAAGTTTCCTCTTCTTCTGAAGCTGTAACTAAATTTAATGGCAGGGTTTGGGACATGGTCTTAAACGACAATTTCATCTTTTCTACATATAAAATTAATCCCGTAATCTATGTACACAATTAGCCAACATTTATGCATGCACAGATACCAATGCTAATTTTAGTAGATATGTCTTGAAGAACTCATTAAGGAAGACTTCGGAGATGTATTGAGAGGGGTGGTGCCTTGGTAAGGTGCTAGAAACGTTTTCGGGAAGATGGTGGTTCTAATTTCCCATCAGGCTCTCGAGTTACAGTTTAAAGCGATTGCCAAGATGGTACCTTTGGAACGGTACGGGCGATATCGCCAGTTTTGTTCGGGAATACGAATTAGTGTGCATGCAGTGAGCCCTCTGGTTACAGCGAATGGTGTGCTGTGTTGCAGGAGAAGTACCCGGCCACGTTCGACAGCCTGGACCTGAAGGCGCTGCTGTCGGATGAAACGAGAGTCCAGGACGCGGTGCGCTGCCTGCTGGAAGAAGGAGACTCAGCGTGCAGACCCGCCGGGAAGGCGCTCAAGGGTGAGCCCCATCATAGTCTACACTCCGCTACCAAGTAGGATGGTTTGGTCCATACCATAAGCTCACACACTCAAAATGAGGCCCGTGCCGTGGATACAGTGAGTCTGAATTCAGTAATCACGTAACTCCAGATTGCAGTAACGGGACCCCAATGGAGCAATGATAATTGGAATATGAGTGGTCCCCGAATTTAAATAAGTCTGATTAGAAATAAAAATGTGGGTTGGGATAAAGGTATAAGTCAGTCTGAAATTCCAGTCTACTGTGGCTGATATTACAAGAACTGTGTTGTCCGCAGTGAATAGCCACCGAGCCCATACTCTAGTTCCATTCAAGTAACTTAATTTCTCTCCCAGAATACATAGTGCTTATTGGTAAAATTAGAGAAATCTTGGTTTATTGCTGTACCCGTCAACTTTTCCGAGGCACGCACATTTGCCGACATGTATTACTTTAACTGTGCAACTCACCACCTTACCCTGTAACACAACCACAGGCCGCGAATAATTCTTCCTCTTCATTGAATAATTTAACGTTATTTGTTTCACGTGGTTAGCAAGAGGAGAAAGCGGAATTACCTTGATAGCGGAAGTGGCGGTAAAAATCAGCACAGTCAATGACTGTTGCTCCATTACTAACAGAGTTATGTGTGTGCGCGAAAAGAAATAAACATATATCAATACCAGTATTTGCGTTGCTTAGGAATGCTTCTTTTAAAAAGATCGAACTCCGTAAAAAGAATTTTCAGTAAACATCGTTTCCATTATAGATCCTGCAATATGTGTTTACGGCTACAGCAGTGGCTGCCGATCAGTAGCAACACCGTATTAGAAACAACTAATTTCTTTTGGCGCTTCTCGTTAAAATCCAGGAAAATCATTTAAGACAATGTTAGGACATGAAATATTAGCAATACTGAATAAAAGTAATACAGCTTTTGATCATGTTAATCTAAGTTGTACAAGGAGAAGGCCTAGAAATAAGTGGTAAAAGAAACTGAACTAGTTCCAGCAAATGTTTTAAAACAAAAACATAACGGAAAGGTTAGACAGAGGTTACTTTTTTTTTTTTTTACATAAACTCGAGTCTTGGGTGGCTGTGGATTCTTTTTCATATAATAAGGTACTGCTACACGTCACAAGACAGATATAACCACTGCAGAAATCGCTGTATCGCTGTTGTCGCGCTGTACCCTGATTACTACTAGATTTCTAAAAACAAAACAATTAGAGTGGTTAAAATAGAACATTGTTTACCAATCACAAGCGTTAATTCTTCCCTAAGGCATGTGTTGAGTTAATCTGTTGCACTCAATTATACAGGGCGGACGGAAACAGTCTGGAAATCTAGTAAAAGTGCTACAGGGCAGCTAATGCTTAGCAATAACTGTTAAGAAGGAAATTCGACACGTTGCGCCGTTTCTGAGTTCATTAGAATTGAAATTACTCAGTCAGGTCGTTACGCGCGGAAATTCAAGCCGCCCGCCAGAGACGGTGTTGCCAAACGTGTGCTTCGTTTGGTTTCCTAAAACGGGAGAAGAGAGCGATACAAAAATTGGAGACAGGATCGTTGTAAAGATCGAACCTGAGGCAAAGCCGGAGCAACCTCTTCGCGTTATCATCTACGCTATAATAAAAACTGACACTAAATGTATCTGATGGGCTGACCTGATTGACTAACTTCAACAGCACAAGCTCTCCAGACTATTTCTTGCCACCCTGTATATCATCAACCAATCATTAAACTGCGCAGGAACAAAATTCAGCTCAAAATGCTATAAACACTGACTTTAATTGAAAGGAATAATATTAATTGATTGACCAGAGTACTACACTTAACACGATAACACTACTCACGGTGCTGACTCACCTCCAAAACTCGCCTATTGACTGTAGTGATGGCAGTATAGCAATACACGTCAAACATTCCGATGCTTCCGCTATCGCCCACGTTGTTCATTCTTATTGCCGTTCAAAATTGCATTTAATTTTACATCTCACAGGGAGACACCATACCGAGCCAAAATTTTGTGACCAGCTGATTAATAGCCTGCTGGTACACCGATGGAACGTAATAAGGAGGTGGATGTGCGTGGCATGGATTTTAAATGTCATTGTTGGATCTGTGGAGGTATACAACACCAAATCTCTACACACTGGCCACGTGGTTTCTGTAAATCACGGGCCAGATATTTGTAGGCGCGGTGCTGGCACCCTGAAGCGTCCAGTAGTGTTCCAATGGCGTCACTTCATATGTATCCGGTGACCAAAATATCAATATGAGTTTACTGTCGTGCTCCTAAGACTGCTGTAGCATGATTTTGGTGTTGTGACGTGGACCATTATACTGCTGGAAGATGGCATCGCCATCGGGAAAGATCAAACATAAAGGGATACAAGCGGTCCGCAAAAATGTTATTGTGGTCCACAGTTGCGATTGGGCCTTCGATTGTTGCCACAGATCCCGTGAAAGCCGAAGTGCAAGTCTTGATAGCGTGCTAGGCGGCGACCTTGGCGCGATGCACATTCGATTTGAAGACGGTATATCCGGGCATGACCACCGCCCTGGAGTAACAAGAAATGTGATTCATCAGACCAAGCGACTCTCTTCCGTTTGATCCACTGTCCAGTACTGATAACCCCGTGCCAATTGCTACACAACTGATGATGTCGTTGTTTCAGGCTGAAAAGACGTGCGGGTCACGGCTGCGGAGCTGAACGATTAGTGGTCTGCTCCGAAACACCTGTGACCGGACCAGCACTGTCGTCACTTCTGCCACAGATTGCCTCCTGTCCAGTTTTCCAGAACGGGAAATCTCCGACCTCAACGTTATGCGATGAAAGGTGGACGCCCGGCAGCTTGTGGTCTACCTGTAGTTTCACACCTTCAACCAGTTTCCATACCGGTTCACGACATAATCACATGAAAAGCCGACCAAAGTCGCCGTTCCCTAGATGCCCGTTCCGAGGCGTCGGGCCATAGCAATCTGCACTTTGTTAGAGTGGCTTATGTCAATGGAATTCTCCATATCGTCGGCTAGGATGTGAAGTTACTCTCGCAGTGCTTCCAGCACGAGCTATTACGTCGTCTAACTTTTCGTACTCAGTTAAGCTCAAGTAAATTCTGAATTACCACGATTGTTCTCCGCTAATTGATCTGTTCCTTTCCTAGCCTCATGTCTTGTACCATCAACAGTGGAAGATGGTATTCTGTCTAGCCCCCACTACACACCTTAGGACAGTTGACAAAGGACGGATGTATATGTAATGCGAATGCCGGGATGGGTCCGTACTTAATGACACAACCACATTTTCTGGCCCTTTTTAGGCCAATCGATGCTTGTGTTTTGACTCTAGTGAACTTATTCTAAAGACATTTGAAGCCCAAATATTTCTTCAAAACTATTAGTGTATACAGAATGAGATTTTCACTCTGCAGCGGAGTGTGCGCTGATATGAAACTTCCTGGCAGATTAAAACTGTGTGCCCGACCGAGACTCGAACTCGGGACCTTTGCCTTTCGCGGGCAAGTGCTCTACCAACTGAGCTACCGAAGCACGACTCACGCCCAGTACTCACAGTTTAGTGTATAGTTTCGTTTTGAATTACGTTGTCTTTGAGCGTGAATTATCCGATTTTACATATGTACTCGATGTTTAGAATTATTTTACTTTAGTCATTTTGTTGGAAATCTTTTATTACTTTTCAGCATAAATCTCTTACACCAGTCGCCACCCAATAGACTTCTATATCTAATAATCTATTGCTACGCTCCCCATATAAATCGGGTTACCCTTCTCTAGGGGAAATAATACATTTGGCATTCGTATGCGGTTGCATACTATTGTTGGTGTTTATATGTTTACGGTGCAAGAATTCCAGTATGAGACAGTAAGCAATCCCATAAACGACCAACTGCTTACTGAGAAGAACCCAGAGTTCTGAACTCGGGCTAACCACTCTTTGGCTGATTTAAATAGTAATAGGTGAAAGCTCACCTAACAGTGATGAGACTATCTACTTAACATACTCCCCCAATTTAATGTCAGTAACCTAGTCGTATGTCTATCAATCGATATCGCTAAAGAATCCCCAGAATTTCCATGTCCTGCGAAACATTTTTTTTTTTTTGTAATTCTTGGTGTCTACGCTTTCTCGATTATTTTGGCTGCTAGAAAATTGAAAAATATAAACGCTGAGGTAGTGAATGTAGTTTCTCTGGAGGCACTAACAGATTATTAAAATCAGGTTTATGAAGTACAGAAGTAATAGGGCATACTACAGCTTACTGTAACCAACCACTTTACCTAATGCGATAGATGTACTCGCGAATTCGTTGTTTCCAGGGACAGTGCGAATTCATGCGCCTCAGATTACCGAAACTGTGTAGCGACCGGTTTGCCGGTCGTTGCTCCAGACAGCAAAGTTGCATAAACGAAACCGGTCGGAGAGCTTTTACGCAGCCGCGGCAATCTCTTAGCGAGTTACGCGATTTAATTAGTTGCAGTCACGTGATGGGGTGTGAAATATAGAGGTAGCCTGCTGAACGGAGAGAGTGATCCACCGCGTAAATGTTACGAAACGTTGCTCTTTCTTCAATTTTCATACAGATTTATACATCGTTGTTGCACTCATGGTCCTCTACAAACCCTTACGTATATCGGCTACTGACATAAAGTCACTGTGTCAGAAGCTCTCTGCAACCATATCTTCGTTTTGACACGGCTTTCTCGCAACTTCCTGTTTTCGCGTTTACTTTTAAATAAGTGTCTTCCGTGTCACGCACTTGGGAATCCTCTTACCCTAATCGTAACGTGTTTGGCTTGTGATAAAGAGAACTGAGAGGTGTAAGATACAAAGAGTAAAAGGTGAACAAAAAATCAGACTTAACATTCTTCAATAGCAACAAATTTCCTGGGCTCCTGGACGCACAATAATGAGTTACTAATAAATTGAGAATCTTTCTTCTCAGTTCCAGGATACATTATCCTTTTTCTTCCTGAATATTATTTATTCTCTTCATCCATCAATCCCTGTAATGTAGCTTCCACGACAACAGACACGTATGTTTTTTTTTGTTAAACTTTGTAATTTATCTCTCGTCTTGGATCTGGTGATCATTAACACAAATTTTAGTATTTAGCAGTTTATCCCTCAGACTTAATGCCTTCCTGTATTTTATTAAAAACCTTAGCAATACACGAAGGAAGAAATTAGTACCAAAGTCAACTGTGTCTGAATTCTATGCGCCTACCGAACAGTTTTGGTACTGAAACTGCTTGGCAGAATGAACCTGCGGTACCGGGACTCCAAACTGCGACCTTTGCTTTTCGCGGGCAAATGCTCTGCCGACTGTACTATCAAGCACCTCTGAAGAGTTATACCGACCGAGCTATCGAAGCGCGACCCTCGACTCACCCTCAAAGCTTTACTGTCGCGAGAATCTCTTGTCCCGGCCCTATACACATTTTTAATCTCCCAGGAAGTTAGGAATTGTCGAGTGAAAGACCGCCCTCTCCTTTCGCCACTAAGTTACGTTAACTTAGCCACCTATTTGGAAAGACATTCATAACCAGCCTTTCTCCACGAGGTGACAGTATTGTGTCCTAAGCGTATCTACTGATGGATGCTTGGTTGCTGGTAGATGTGTGCGTAAACAGTTGACTGCAGTGCTTCACAGTGAGAAGTAAGCGAGAGGAAAAACATTATGCAAATTTCAAGTCGTATTAAAACAAGCTGAATCTCGAACACAAATTTCATTGACTGTTTGAATGCAGAGTGTCGTATTTGGTTAATAATTGCATGATTCCTTTCTTTCGAGTCTGTAAACGTCTGTATATGTCCAAAAATGTAAATAGCTCCAAAAAGTTAACGCTTGTGAAGTTGTACTAATACTTTGCTTGAACGAGAATGGATTTTGGCGAAAGATCACTATATTCATAACGACGCTCTTTTTATCGCAGCTTAATCGTCTTCTCTGTATGTCTATCCAAAAAGTGTTGTTTATCTGTATCTTTGCCTGAAAGTTGTACGATGGTGAAGCATTTATCTGTAGGCCTAAACTTGAAACGCTAGTGCTGGCCTAGATATACCTACGTACAGCATTTGTAGGAGCCACAAAAGCATCAAAACTGCGTATATTTGCCGTGATACAGTTTACGATAAAGTTTCTTTATATGTCATTACCTAGTATATTTTCTAATTGTCTTCCTAATCCTGTCGTTGTTAAACATTTATACCTCTTCGTAGTAAAGTTAATGAGTAAAACATGGCCTTCTATGCTTCAGCAATGTTTCATTACTTTCTAGAATTAATGTTTGCCCATAAGAAGATGTAGTACCGTGGTTGGAAACTCATTGTTTCTTTAAGGGTCTAGTTTCTTCTTCAGTATACTTAGTTAGCCCAATTGTTATGTTTTAAAACGCCTGGGACGCACCGTTTATCTTTTGTCGTTGGCTTGTAACTGCAGACCTGAAATCAAACAACAAGGTGTAATGCGATTACGTGGCAGCCTTTTCGAGATGACGCAGTAGTTTCCACCAGAAAAGTAAAAGAGTAGTTATGTTTGACGTCTGAGGACCCTAGTGACTATGTCAACAATTTACGCACTGCTCACCCCAATCTACACATCCTAAACAGACTTCCATCACGAAGCACAACACAATTCTACGATTGTAACCGTATTTTCCGTTGCAGATGTGCTGCCAGAAATAGTGCGTACAGACTGCGCCAAGTGCACTGAGACACAGCACAAGAAGATCGGAGGTTTCTTCGGAGAGATTTCGCGCCGCCACCCAGACCTCATGAAGAAGCTGCTGGACAAGTACGACCCATCTGGAGAATACAGGAAGAAGTACGCCAAGTCCTGGGCCGAGCACAGCATCCACCACTAATCACCATCATCCCTTGTAACTCTTATATTTAATAAATCTATCACCTACCCTATAATGTAAAAAATCATTTCGACCTATCCACAAACATGAAAATACATGGAGCTGCTAAAGTCGTTTGTTCTGTGAACACAGAAGCGATCTGCTTTCACTTCACTTAATATTTAGTGATGAAGCAACATTTCATTTTAGAATCGGCGTCATTTGCACTTATGAGTCCCAAGAACCAGAAGTCATTTGTTAAGCATGAAAGAGATCTTCCATAAGTGAACGTGGTTTATTTAATGTTTCATGACAAGGTTTGCAACATATTCTTTTCTAAGGACACACACAGTAACTGGAAACATAGTCTTGAAGTGCACAGACGTGGACGTTTCTACAAATTCAAGAAGACACCAGTGATTTCCTATGCGAACAACATGGAGTCTCAACAATGAGCGGCAATGCCTCAGTGACACACTGCCCTACGTTCTCGATGTCCGTGTCTCCAGACATGATCCCATCAAACTGTTCATGTGTACCTAAAGTATTCGTTAGAACTTTATCTCGTGACATGAATCGTCTCTTCGGCAGAACAACAAGAACAGTGACATTTATCGTCAAAGGAATCTTGCTTAGCGTAAATGAAGAATTATGTAAACGGCATCTGCTTGACTAGCTATGATAACACAGCGGAAACCTTTGGTTTTGTAAACATTTTGCGGTTTTTTTTCCTGTTTTATAGTGATTTTCGACTAGTAAATATGAATTCTTATACTCATTTCATTCTTATTGAAACCCAACATCCCAGCAACACCAGTGTCCATCGTAGATCCAGCGAACGTATATAACCAGATTTCCAAGGTATTAGCTTATCTACTTGTAACAACTGCCTCATATAGCTTATCGAGACAAAATACGGCTTATGGAAATTTGTTTATCACGGTGGTAAATATTGTACGGGTATTCAAAAGTAAATACATGCGAAAGTTCCACGCAGTAGATTGCACCGGTCCCAGTAGTGCCAGCGGCATTACCGCTCGTAGAAACTGCTTGTGGTTTTTTTTAAATTTTTTTTTAGCCTTAATAAATGAAGCTTTGGCAACGTCTTACAAGCACAATCAAACTGTCTATGGAGCGTGAGGGGATTCACAAAAGAAGAATTAGATCACAACAAGAAAAACGTGTCGCATTGGTATGTTCCGGAGCTAGCTATATTTTGAATTTAATTACAGATGGATGGTTCAGATGGCTCTGAGCACTATGGGACTTAACATCTATGGTCATCAGTCCCCTAGAACTTAGAACTACTTAAACCTAACTAACCTAAGGACAGCACACAACACCCAGCCATCACGAGGCAGTGAAAATCCCTGACCCCGCCGGGAATCGAACCCGGCAACCCGGGCGTGGGAAGCGAGAACGCTACCGCACGAGAATTTAATTACAAACGCGAGTGTTGTATTCTGCAGTTGTTGCCATTTAGTAAGTATTTGATCTACTCGCCACGTTGTTACATAGAATATTTTTCCACTGTGTAAGGGATCTTCAGCTGACTGGTGTACTACTACTCGGCCAGTACCACGTCCATATCTTATGTATTGCCATTTCCCCTGCCCGTAGTTGTAGAGAGCACAGTTAAAATCAAGTTTTTAATAGCTGGCAGTAGTGTGCGGCCGCTACTGACACGATGTTCGGACAGTAAACAAGACGACGAGACGTATACACGGTTACGTTAACATCGAAGACGAATTTGATTATGTGTTGTAATACCAGCATTGCACGTGCAGAGAAATAATTGCATATATGCCAGCCTTCCACGTAATTCTCCGCTGACAATGTTGCATCTAACCTCTGCTAACTTTGCCCCAGTTAAAACAGTTAAAAGCTACTTTTTTCACAGTTACCATTTTCTTTTCTTTTCTTTTTTCTTTTTTCAATGTAAGACTTACAACCTTTGCTGACATACATTTTGTTTTACTTCCGCATAAATAGTGTCTACAATGTCCAAATGTTGACAAATGGTGGCTAATTAGAAAATTAATTAAGTAAGGAAGTGAATAAAACTGAAAATGTCTAAACGAAAGACATGAAGACATCGCGGATAGTACAAATACAAAAGAAACATGCTCCAGTAGCAATGAAATGAAATTCGTGTCGGGGGCGACACCTGCTAACGACCCGACGTTCGATAGAGCAAGAGAGATATCTGTCGTCTCGTTCTCCCCAGAACGTTGGTGTAAGACTGGATCGTCTTCTCGAAATTAACTAAGGGTCCATAAGTGTGATCGATGTCTATCTCGGCTTCTTCGTCTATCTCATCTCTCACCCGTCACACCCCATCTGGTCGGCGGGTCGGTAAATATAAGTCGCAATTAATTAGCGAAATCTTTCCTATATTTCTTATGCTCTTGCAGCTTCATGTGTCCATCCAGGAGAAAATGCCAAAAATCCATTTTGTCCTTTACCGATTCGTTATAGACGTAGCCCACAACCATTCCCCGTACCCATGTCACTGGATTGGTTTTTCGGACCGGAAAATAAGAGTCTTGGGGGAAAAAAAGTGTGTCTGATGAAATTGTGTGAGGGGCGGAGCGTAACAGGAACGCCAATATCTGTTGTGCCAAGTGCCACACCGGAGCCGTCCCACTACATGCTAAACGATGTTCATCAGTGTCCTCTGTTGCGCAGCCTAAATATAGTGGAGTGTCTGCCAAATGAATCGCGTGCCGCCGTTGATTCGTTGCGAACTTCCTATTTACCACCACATACCATGTTGAGCGTACCGACGTTGGGAGGTAAACGCTCTGTATAACGCGCCATATCTGTCGCCAGTTCTTGTCTGGGTACTTCTTTTCCAGGGTATTCATGGGGCACCGGCGCAGTAAGAGTTGGTATATATCCTCGCGTCGTCGGTAGTCGTGTTGTTGGGAAGGATTCTCTGACATAGCAGAGCTCAAAAAAAAAAGAAAAAAAAAATTAAATATGGCCAACACTGACTGGGGCCAGCATTGAAGTGGGCGCTTGTACATCGGCCAACGCACCCGAGATATTGCGAAATTGACAGCACCACTGTCGTAAACTCGTACTGACGAATAACGCCCGTGCCTTTTCATATTCGTTCACTAGACCAAGTCCACCCTCTCCAGGTGGTAGCGTAAGCGTTGTGTATTGGATCTTAAACAGGTGTCCCACACTCACGTAGGTTCCGAAAGTTGCTTGTATCCGTGATGCCACTGTGTGCGTTAAAGACAGGACATGCGCTACGTGAGTGAGTCTCGGTGCTAGGTATACGTTAACATAGGTCACCCTCTGAATCATATCCAACGCTCTTAATTTCTGTTCAAAATGGTTCGAATGGCTCTGAGCACTATGGCACTTAACTTCTAATGTCACAGTCCCCTAGAACTTAGAACTACTTAAACCTAACTAACCTAAGGACATCCCACATATCCATGCCCGAGGCAGGATTCTAACCTGCGAGGTTTCAGACTGAAGCGCCTAGAACCGCTCGGCCACCCTGGCCGGGCTCTTAATTTCTGTAACAGTACCATTGTCCGCGTCAGCTTCAATATGCGTCGGTAGTTATCCGCTGTTGTCCGCTGCACATCCGTGTGGAACGTAACACCTAGACATTTTATGGTCTTAACTAACATGAGCGGGCCTTCCTCCCCCGGGTGCAATCCTCGACCGACATCCATGCACCGTGACTTCCGTAGATTAAGCACGCTTCCTGCCGCCATCCCGTATCGCTGTATCCGTGCCAACGCCGTACGTACTTCGTCGCCTGTCCTTGCCACCAGCATCACATCGTCAGCATAAGCGCGGCAATGAAAGGTCAGTTGCGGCAACGGCACTCCCTCCAGTCAACTTCGGAGACCATATAGACAAGGTTCCAAAGCCATTGCATACAAAAATATCGAAAGGGGGCAACCTTGACGAACTGACCTTGAAATAACAATGTAGTCAGTGCCCCACCCATTCACCGAGACCTTTGATCGCACGTCGTGTAACAGTCGCATGATCACTGGAATGAAGGCCTGTGGGATTCCCAATCTGCCCATAACTGCGTGCAAAACGATATGATTCACTCTGTCGAACGCATGATCGAAGTCAATAGCGACTAGTACCCCAAGCACTCGGCATGCCGCTCCTAATGCGATGATATGTCGGTAGTCAACGAGCGCCGTATGTACGTTACTCTTACCGCCGAGGCATGTCTGATCTATGAGAAGTCTATCAGAAATTGAAGACCACAGGTGAGCCTCAAGGACGCGCGCGAAAATCTTATAGTCGCAGTTCAAGAGAGTGAGTGGTCTATAATCTCCTGGCCTTCTGCCACCGCGTGGTTTGGGTATTGGGATGATGATACCCTCTGTGAATTCGGCAGGTATCTCGGTCTGCGGTAACAGGAGTTCGTTGTACATCGAATCCAGGTCCGTCCCATGAGGTATGCAAAGGCGCGGTAAAATTCAATTGGGAAGCCGTCCTGTCCTGGGGACTTGTTCGGAGCTCCCCTGGCAATTGCGTCTGTCAGCTCGTCCTCCGTTATCGCTGTGATGAAAGTCTCTGCATCCAGTGGCGGTCCTCTATCTGGCATTTCCGAGATGACATCATGTAGTGTCTGGTGGTTCATTTGTAGAGGTCCATATAACTGGCGGAAATAGTCAGTAAACACATGCGCAATATCACGCTGGTTAACAACTTGCTGACCAGTTTAGTTCCCTGATCAATGTCCTTCGTCGTCGTTTGCATTCACGTACTACTTGGTGCATGGAGGGGGCTTCGGCAGCAACTGTGTCCCCCAATCTCGCCCGGACCATTATCCCTTCCATCCTTAGTCTCGTCAGGTGTAATAACTTGGCTTTTATCCTGCGCATGGCCGTGTGCCTTTCCGACGATGGTTGTTGGGTCTTCATCTCCCTCAGGGCAGTAAAATAAAAATCCGCCGTCGTGAGGTTCCACTGCGATTTGTCCTACCCGTATCGTATCAACGTTCTCCGTAACGTTGGTTTTGCGCATTTGATCCACCACTGGAGAACCTAGGTGTATGCTCGTTGGCGGCGAACGCAGGTCTCCCAGACCGCCTTTATCGACCGGCAACTTGCAGTGTCACGTAAAAGTGCACTATTCATTTTCCAGTGACACTTACTCCGCCATATCTTCTGATGCGTTAGTGAAATCGTACAGACGTACGCCATATGATCTGTAAAAGCCGCTGGCCAGATTTCGGCATCCAGTATCGCCGTCCGCAGAGCTCGTGTCACTTACACTCTATCAAGTCTACTCGCCGAGTGTCCCGTTACATACGTATAACCCGGTCTGTCGCCATGCTGCAGTTCCCAGATATCCAGAAGCGCTATTTCGGTAATCAAAGCACGCAGTTCCATGCATGGCACATAATGAGGTACTTGGTGCTTTTAGTCGACGACACAATTAAAGTCGCCGCCCACTACATAGTTATCATAGCGTCCAGCAAACAACGGTGCTATCTCTTCGGTGTAAAAGGTCGCCCTTTCTCTTCGTGTTTTTTTAGCCAGAAGGCGCGTATAAATTGATGAAACGAACTCCGTCGACAGTGATCGCTTTGCCACGTGCCGAAGGGAGAGACATGACTTCCTCCAATCCTGTTCCTTCCCTGGTCAGGATCGCCACACCGCATCCACTCTCATCATGCACTGAATAATGTGCTTCGTAGCCGTAGAACTCCGGCGGCGATATGAAACGCACTTCTTGTAGGAGTACAATATCCACGTCCGCAGCGTGTAACATATCATTCAGCATTTGAATTTTAAGCTGTGTCCGAATGCCATTAATGTTTATCGTTGCAATGCGGTACGCCTGGCGTGTATTCATCAGTTGTAGGGGGGGGGGTTTCATCAAGCGATGGTGTTGAAATCCGGACTGCTGTCATCTATCGGCACCCCGGGCGCTCCTCACCACACTAAGTTGTTCAACATTCCACGGCCCCTCCCGGCGTCTGTCCAGGACTATCCTCAATCGTCGCGTTCGTACCTTCATTCTGTTCCTGTTGGTCCATTTCTTGCGCCCAGTCCCCTAGCATATTCCAGTGACTGGCCGAAGGATGGTAGGCATCGTTGTCACCGCTCTGATGGTGGACAATTGTCATCTCTACTTCTCCCTTCCGGTCACCAGAAGGAGAATTCAAGTTACCGTCGCTGTGCAATTCCTGCACCGTCATCTCGGTATCTGTTGAATCCACTGGTCTCAGGTCGATACTGTCGTTGTCGTCCACTGTCCCCTCGGGACTATGGCTATCGTCAGCAGAAGTCAGTCGGCGCTTCTTTCTTCTCTTCGGCGAACGCTGTTTCCATTGCCTTGCTTCCGCATCGGCTGTTTGGGTTGCGTATCCTCCGTCTCGGGCCTGGCCTATCACGCTCTCGTTGGAAGCACTGGCAGCCACCACGGTTGAGCCTGGAGCCTGGAGCATCTCTTGTATGGTGTCCTGTGTCTGCTGTGGTGAAACCGGTGGTTGGAGTTCCAGTCCGTTGGTGTCCATGTTCTCTATAGGGCGCAACTGCTGGTGCCCATCGGAAATCTCCCTCACGTCTCCTATCAGGGCTTCCACAAAGGTCAACGGTAATACAGTCATCTGTTGTGGCGCCTGAATGCCATCCCGTGGGTTTTGCACTAAACGTCGCTGTAGGCATTCCGAGCGTACGTGTCCTTCCTTCCCACACCCCGAGCAAGTGCGAGGTTGTCCATCATAGATTATAATCGCTCGACAACCTCCTATGGCTAGCCGTTATGGCCGAGTGGTTCTAGGCGCTTCAGTCCGGAATCGCGCTACCGCTACGGTCGCAGGTTCGAATCCTTCCTGGGGCATGGATGTGTGTGATGTCCTTAGGTTAGTTAGGTTTAGGTAGTTCTTAGTGCTAGGGGACTGATGACCTCAGATGTTAAGTCTCATAGTGCTCAGAGCCATTTGAACCAACCTCCTACGTACAAATAAGAGGGGACGTGCTTTCGCAGTTCTATCCGTATCTGTCTCACCCGATTTAGGACGTAGTATGTGGTAAAACTCGTCCATTTTTCGGCCACATGGGATAGAACTGTACCTTATGGATGAAACGTGTCGGTCACAAGTTCAGACGGGACCTCAAACGGAATTTCGAAGACCCGTATAGCGCGGATCCCAATTCCCACGTGATCGACCGTAACCGCACCAACATTCCCGTCGGCATGACTGAAACGATACCCGTTCGGTGATCGTTGTAGAGGTCTTCCGAAAGCAGCCTCGTCAATAGCTTGACATAGACGACGCTTGAAACGATCGATAAATGGATTCCCACGATTTCCTGTGGATCAATTTTTACCTCTTCTCTTAAAAAACGTTCAATCTCGTGCGCCTTTGGTCGTGTATAGTCGTTCGCAAAACTGAACTTCAAAGTCCTTTTTCTGTACGAGTGTGGCATCTCGTTCTAGACTCACAACACCGAAAACGCGAAGCTGCTCCGGCGTAAACAAACAGGCGCGCGCACCACAGCGCGGCCGGCAGGCAACACGGTCCGCACTATGTCACTGCCGAAGGCAGACTGTGGACCTTTGCGTTCCACGGGCAAGTGCTCTACCATCTGCGCTACCCAAGCACGACTCACGGACCCTTCTCACAGCTGTACTTCTGCCAGAACGTCGTCTCCTACCTTCCAAACTTTGCAGAAGCTCTCCTACGGGTTTCTGTCCGGCACACAGTTTTAATCTCTCAGGAAGTTTCGGAACAGTATCTTATTTAACATAAGACTGGCTCACATGGTGATTTCAGTAAAAGTTTTCTATTTGTTTCTTTCTGTTCATAATTCATGTGCTACGAAATTATTCTTAATGCGGTTAACAGAGAGACCACGCAGTAATTTTTTTTTCTTAACTGTCCATATAACTTTCATCTTCCTTGTGCAATGTTACATGCAAATCTTTTCAATTTTCTTCTTTTCCGGTTTTCCCAGAGTCCATGATTCACTTTCATACAATGCTGTGGTTCAGACGTGCTTTCTCAGGAACCTCGTCTTCAATTTAAGACCGACGGTTGATACCAGAAGACATACTTTGCCTGTTTGACTGTATTAGTGTTCTCCTTACAGCCCCCTTACTTCCTCTATCGAGAGCTGATACGCTGCCACGGCACCAGAATTTCTTCACTTCGTGTGCTATGTTGTCAGCAGGCATGATGTTAGGTGTATTACCAACGTAACTTTTGCTGTAAATTGTTGCTTCCATCTTTGTTTTATTTACTTTTAATTCTTATTCTGAGCTGAGTAGCTTGGTCGTTCTGTTCAACAGTATAATGGTGATACAATCGCCAATAAGTTTTTTAGTGGAAGACATGGATCACAAGGTTTTCGATCGTCATTCACCATTTATTGCACACAAAACGATTTATTCATAAAATATTTCAAAATTAAAATAATTTAATTTCCATGAAAATATAAATGTTCTCTAAACTCAAACAAAGTTGACGATTGAAAAACAACAATTCACCAATATAAAACTCTCAGATAGGAAAACTATAATTTAATTTAAAGCACTCCGTCTTCAGGCCACGAGTGGCCTACCGTGACCATCCGACCGCCGTGTCATCCTCAGTGGAGGATGCGGATAGGAGGGGCGTGTGGTCAGCACACCGCTCTCCCGGTCGTTATGATGATATTATTGACCGAAGCCGTTACTATTCGGTCGAGTAGCCCCTCAATTGGCACGACGAGGCTGAGTGCACCCCGAAAAAATGGCAACAGCGCATGGTGGCTTGGATGGTCACCCATCCAAGTGCCGACCACCCCCGACAGCGCTTAACTTCGGTGATCTCACAGGAACCGGCGTCTCCACTGAGGTAAGGCCGTTGCCAATTTAATTTAAAGGGGTTCTAAATTTGTTTGAGTTTCTTTGATGAGAACCTCTTAGTGGGCAAGAGCTCAGTAAGCAAGGCTTCATTTCACATAGCCAATTAAAAACTATTTTAGCAATTAATAAAGTGTCGAGGGTATAGTGCCAATTCCCAGAATTTATTTACAACAGATAACAAACCCGAAGGGCTCGCAACCACACTAACAATAATTTCCCCTTAGAAGAAAAAGATGATGCCAATAAAGGGCAAGAACTCGATACAGAGAAATGAGGGTATCACAACCCTGTTCATTAAAATAATTTTGAACAATCGCGATAAACACTTTTAGCGGGGCGAGAGACCCCCATACTCTTAGTGAGTGCCACAAGCGAAACTCTTATTATCCACCAACACTTTTTTAGAAGCATTAACATATCAATATTTCTTCATTAAGAAAATGAAACATATAACAGTAAAAACATACCAGCCTCACTATATAACCCGAAGATATGATAAAGCACAAAGCCAAAAACCCTTTTCTTGAATACATAATTTAGTGCCTGCTTGGAGAGCACAAGCTATTAAAGCAAATACTCCAAAATTGAGTGAATTTTCCAGAGAGTACAAAACGAATAAAACATCTTGTATGTAAGCTCCGTTCACGGAGTGGTCTTCGATAACACCGTCGCACACAACGGTAGCCACAGTTAAACCCTTGCCAGCGCATCCGATCGCCAGGTGAGAGAGGGAAAAACAGTGTACCCATACACTGCGGAAGTGCGAAACAAGGATCACAAGCCCCAGCTAGGTTCAAACACTCACGCCCACGCATAGCAGTACAAGACCCAGAAAGCAACCAAGTTAAGCGTAGATACCCACCACAAAGCATCCATTAGCAAATATTAAATTACGGATACCTCAACTGCGCGTACACCAAAACAAATTAACACAGCTAAGCCCAGAACATTCCAAGGAACCCCTATGCACTGACACAATTTCAGCTGAGTGTACAAAACATAAATTACAAACACATAGGAGGCTAAAGCCAAATCAACTGAACAAAAAATATAAATACTGAAACGCTCTGGTCAAAACTATATCAAAACTGGCGTGAAACTAGTTCGCCTAATATCCAGTTATAAATCTGCCATACATTAATTGCTTATCCGGTGCTGAGGCAGTAACCAGGTCGGCGGTACACACAGTAAATGCCAAAACTGGGGGAGGGTAAAATAACAAATATCCGTATTGATCGCTGATTTTCAAGGTAACAATGTCAGTGAAGCAGGCCGGATAGCTTGAATTATTGTTCTGCACCACTCTTAGGTTAACGGATCGTACCCTGACCAGAGCAATAAATCATGAATATGAATTCAGAGTTCCGAAGCAGACAGCAAACTGCAATTAACTTCAGGGTAAAGACACCTGCAGATACATAGGCCAAAAAACATGTTAAAATAAAACGACGTAAGCACAGGAAACTCACCTTAATACATTTCAAGAGCCCACTTCTGACAATACGAATTCTCCAGTTCGCAGATATCAGGCCCACGTAGCAACAACCGTTAATGCTTCCGCCCCCCTTCCTCCCTCCCCCACCAGCGTTGCGCTAACTCCTAGGCTCCGCGGCTAGTCACGCACACATCCCACACACCGCAAGTACAGCCGACGCCGCCCAAATCGGCGACCACTTCGCAAGGCACTTGCTGGCTCGTAGTGCTTTGACCTTTTTTCGGGGACCCCTTTTCTCTCTCGTAGAGTGCGCCATATTGTGCTAGAGTTTAACAGATGACCGAAGATCAAAACAGAGGGTAAGAGTCGATATACAAGAGCCGCCACGACTCAAAAGCTGATCCTGAACTTTCTTTTACTTTCACCGATGATAGCAATTTAAACATTGATATCCTTTCACACTGATTTTAATCTCAGTGTTGAAACTTTCTTGTACTGCTTCCCTCGTGTCTGGTGTCCAAGCTCAAGGTTCGCCCGCGGATTCCCTTTAAAGCCGGCAGCACAGCGGTTTTCAGTCAGTTGTGATTTCTGTGGGCTACAGTGCTGATCACCATACACACCGATGTCTGGGCTCTGAATTCGCTACGTATTAGATTTAGATCTTGGTTTCCTCGCTAGACTTGTTGTTATTCTGTCTTGCGTCTCCGTTCTCTGCCATTCTTTCCTGTTGTCCATCTGTTACCCTCTTGCAGTTCGCTGTCGAGCTCTCTCTGAGTCCGCTGGGTCTCGTGTCATGTCATTTCCAGTTTTGTCTCATTCCGGACTTATATCACGTACAGATTGAACAGTAGGGAAGGAAGGCTGCATCCCTTTCTAGTTCGGTCACTTCTTCCTCGCCCTTCCATTCCTTCGTCGTAGTTGTCTGCATTGTATATTAGCCATATGGATCCACAAGCTTTGTTTTAGGTAATTGGACACAATTTCTAGGTGGACAGGTTGTTTAAAAGTATCTCAATCTTACTTAAATCTAAACACCGGCGTCAATTGCATTGTAAGAACTGATTTACTCGAGTCTTTACCTTCCGTAAAGAAAATTTTATGATTTAAATAATTCTCACTTTTCTTTTCAGTTCTACAACGCAAAATTCTTGTCAACATCTTACGTGATAGAGGTAACTGTATTATAGTTCTCAAATATATCCGTGTCTGATATTTTCATCATTTTGGGAATGACACTCTTGCGAAAGAATGATTGTCATAAACTGAAACACCATAACTTAAATAATCCTTTGTTTCACACTTCCTCAAATGATATTAAAAATTCTGTAGGAATATCTATACCTCATGCTTAGTTTAATTAAAGTCCTACAAAGGTCTCTCAAATTTTAGATACCCTAAGTCTTAGAAATCGACATTGATTTCCTTGTCCATCACTTCAGCAGATTTCCTACCTTTCGTAGCGATATTTAGCCCTTTAAATGCTAGCGACGTATATTATCCGTAGATTTTCGTGGTACTATGACGTACACTGACGTGACAAAAGTAGTGAGATGCCTCGTAATATCGTTTCGGGCCTCGTTTTGGCCAGCATAGAGCAGCAACTCAACCAGTCGTTGGAAGTCCACTGCAGAACTATTGAGCCATGCTGACTCTATAGCCCTCCATAATTACAAAGGGGTTGACAGAGATGGATTTTGTGCACCAACTGACCTGTAGATTATTTCCCATAAATGTTCGATAGGATCCATATCGGGCGATCTGAGTGACTAAATCGTTCCCTCGAACTGTCCAAAATATTTTTCAAATCAATCGTGAACAAATGTGGCCCGATGACATGGCGCATTGACATTCACAAAAGTCCATCGTTGTTTGGGAGCATTAAGCCCATGAATGGCTGCAAACAGTAGATGAAGATAACCATTTCCACTCAAAGATCCATGCAAACACATCTCAAGACTAATGAGGACAAAGCGCAAGAGAAGCAAGATAATTTCTGTGTGGCTAAGATGTGAATTAGGGTCTGATGGGAGGGATTCTATAGTAGTACGTGCAGTTGCCATGACCACTGTGTCTGGATGGCGCAGTAATCAGCGCATCTGCCAAGGAAGCAAGAGACCCGGTTCGGATCCTGGTCCAGCACAAATTTTCAACCATCCCCATTGATTTAAATCAGTGCCCACTCACAGCCAATGTCTGAATTCCTTCATATCTTACATCCGACACCATTACTGAGCCACCACCAGCTAGCACAGTGCCTTGTTGACAATTTGGGTCCATGGCTACGTGGGGTCATCGCCAGACTCGAACCATACCACCAGCTCATCAGCTCTTACAACTGATATCGGGACTCATCTGACCATTCCTTGCTTGTCCTGTCGTTTGGGTTCCATTGATATGGTCACGAGCCCAGTAGAGGCGCTCCAGCGGATGTCGTGCTGTTACCAAAGGCACTCCACCGTCATAGCCCATTAACGCCAAATTTCGTCACACCGCCGGACGGGTAAATTCATCGTACGTCCTCCATTGATGTTTGCGAATATTTCACGCAGTGTCTATTACCTGTGACAAATCTACGCAAACGTCTTTTCTCTCGGTCGTTAAGGCCGTCGGCCACTGTCTTGTTCGTAGTCGGAGATAATGCCTGAAATGGATTATCGCCAAGTCTTGACACTGTGGATTTCGGAATATTGAATTCCCTAACGATTTCCGGACAGTAATGTTCCAAGCGTCTAGCTCCAACTATAATACCGTGTTCAAAGTATTTTAATTCCCATAGGGCGGCCATAATTACGTCGGAAATCCTCTCACACTAGTCGCCTGTGTAAAATGACAACTCCACCGATGCACAGGCCTTTTGTATCTTGTGATCTTGTGTACGCTGTACCACAACCATCTATCACCGTCTGTGCGTATGTGCATATCGCTACCCTATGATTTTGATCACCTCAGTGTATACTTGCATATGCGAAAAAAACTGAGAGTGCCAGGAGTACTAACAAAGGATATATATGTTCCAATATTTTCTTAGTAAATGCCAGTGATCTGGCAGTATGAAAAAAAAGAGAAAAACAAGCAAAGAGAGTAAAGAAATGTTTAAAAAGATACGTTTGCCTATTTGAAATATAAGGTACTCAAAACACAAGAACCGTATAAAGATTACTAAAGCACTCATAATGAAACAAAATCACCGTGAAATATTATATTAAAAAAGGTGGGAAACTTTTCTAAAAATATGGAACATCTACCGGTCACAGAAACAAATTTAAAAATGTGGAGGCTAATGAAGCAGAGCAAAGAATTAAACAAAATTTTGAATGTTAACGACATGAATGAGAAATCATGTGTTGAATACCTAATAGCGTTGTTTAAAGATAAGAAATTACCAGAAAAACGAAAGAAATTAGAGATCGCCTTAGAAATAAACGTTGATAGACCTGTTTCACTTGCAGGGGAAGAAGGACCTGTAACTCTGCTAAAAATATGTAATTTCCATGGAAAGAAAGGATTCCCAATGAATCACTGAAGTATGGAAGACGTCGACTAACTGAAAAATTAACCAGGTTAGTTAACAATGTTACAACTCTTATTAAAGTTCCATATGAACAGTGAACTAGACTTACTATTCTCACATACTAAAGAGGACATAAAAGAGAACCATCCAATTACAGAAGGATAAATATAAATAATTCAGTTCTTAAACACTTAACAAAGGAACAGGAATTAAAAACATTATTATAAGGCTTGCAGAGGAGCAGTATGGTTATCGACCTGGTAGGTCATGCACAGATGTAGTGTTCATTCTTAGACAGGTTGTTGTGGACATGATCATTGGAAACAAAAGACCAGCTTATCGTTGTTTTATTGATTCACAGAAAGATTTCGATATGATTCAGTTAGCAAATCTGGTAAACCTACTCAACAATCATGGCATTCCTTCAAACTTATTAAAAACAACTGAAGAGATTTATTCCAACAACTACATCCAGGCCAAAATTTCTTCCATGTCACCTAGGTGTGTATTAGTTAATGGTTGTATGAGACGAGGTGAATCTTTGAGCACGTTAGCGATCCGATAATAGAAGTATTGGTTGGCAGTGGTTATAGGATGAAGAAATCAGAAACAGTTACGCTAGGGATGCAGTTCTGCTGGCACATAGTCAAGACAACAGGCAGAAACTTTTCACATAAATTTAACTTGGCAGCCTAAAAGCTAAATATGGTCATTTACACTAAAAAAAAGCCCAATGTATTGTCATATGTGTTGAACCAGTTAAGTGCAAACTGGAAGTAGATGGATGATTTATTCAACAAGTCATGACATTCAATTACCTTGGTACTGAACTGTCAACAAGTGGAAATGTCGAAACGGATCTTAAATAACACATTGAAAAAGCAAACCAAGTGGCGGGATGTTCGAATGATACACTTGGGAAAAACAAACATACAGAAAAAAATGCAAAACAAAACAATAATGAGACCAATTATTTTATACACAGCTGATAAAAGACCTGAATCAACAAAAACAAGAAGACTTTTGGAAACAACAGAAATGAAAGTTATGCGAAGGATTATAGGTAATTCAGTGATAGCTAGAGGGAGAATGGTAAGCATTAGCAAAGGGTACATAACAGAAAGCATGAATAGAACGAACACATAAACCGGATGAATGAATGAAAGATTGTGAAAATCGTGAAAAATAAATCACCAGCCGGTAAAGGGCTTAGCCTAGAACAGAAGAAGAAGAAGAAAAAGATGATGATGACGATGAAGATGAAGACGCTGTGCACCTTGATTCTTGTCCTTCGACATATCAAGAGCTGTTTCACACCTTCACCTTCGAGACGAACGTTTGACAGCCACACTGTGGATGAAGACTCCTAACCCCACTGAAGTACACCGAGTTTATGAACAGGAAAGAGCTGAATCTCAGGTTTCATGATTTTGTTTAGCACATCCAGGTGTAACTCTCACACTTCCGAAAAGCGATAGTCACAACAAATTTTGTAGACATTGTTCGCGAAGGAAATATACCCAATTATTTGCAGACGATACTAATAATTACTTCACTGTTGTTAGTTCTACTCTGTATGAGAAAAGCGTTTGACAGCATTGAAAGATACCGGCATAACAGTATTATTTTGCTTCCTAGCAGTAACTCTTATCATGACGAGAACTATAAAACTGAAATATTCGGAGTAGTGGTCAAATGATTCTCTCCTCAAAACGCCGATTATTGGTCAAATAAGTTCATGTGATAGATATTTATTGTTGGGTCACATGTTGCATATTTGCAATAACAATGGTCCTGCTGTGAGAAACACCTGTGGGTCATGTCTGGAAGTGAAGTTCAGAACAGCACTTACTCCATTCTGAAAAGTTTATACTGACGAAATACTCATTTCTCTCGAGGAACCCTTCGCTTTTAGTCAGTACATTCCGTAAAAGACGTAGTTCTGGCATGAAAAGTATGTGTTCTGTGTGATTGTGAAACGGGTTAGTAATTCACTTTATACTGGTGCGAACTGTGAGTTAGTAGTCGCTGAAGACTATTTGGGATTTATTGACTATATTGTGACAACACTTTTGCAACTCTATTTAGGAATAGGCACAAATTATACGTGGACAATTGGTACACAAGTGCATCTCTCTTCCACTACTTGCATGAGAGAGGAACAAATGCAGTAGGTACAGTTCACACGAACAGGGAAAGCGCCTAAAAACTTGAATCCAAATGCAGAGAGGAGAGGTGGAATTTATGTGACAGACACTATGATGGCTTTGAAGTGGCATGACAAAAGCGACGTATATATGTTGATGTCTTTTCACAAGGGTGAATTGAAATTATCTGGGAAAATGAATCGCCGAACTGATACCGACAAAAGGAAAACTAAATGTGTATTCGATTACAAATAGTCTCGTGGTATAGTGGGTAAATAAGGCATGCTACTTAGCTTAGCGAAATGTGGTTGCAAAGCATTGAAATACTACACAAATTTGCGACTTTACTGCTCTGCATTCAGTGTGACAGAGGAGATAATGTGAGGCACGGAATCAAGGTTGGCTAGTCCCAGGGACGATCTGTACAACACCTACATCAAGATCTGTTTCTGTAATAGCAAATAACTTACTAAAAGGTTAACCTTTGGTCGAATTATTGAGGGTACACAATTATTCGAATTATAAATTAATGAACATAAGGAAATATGGAAGTATTTGTACACAAACATGTGGTTTATTCAGTAAGGTAACAACTCCTAGTGAATGGTGTTAATACAACCAGTTTTATACGTAAATAAAACTGATTATTGAAATATACCAACAGCCCCTCAATTATATAATGTAAAAAGAACGATGACAGAATCCCCACTAAGAACAAACCGCAACGTGCACTCAGTTCCATCTTCCACTTTCTGAGACGCCCATTACCAAGATCCGTAATGTTTCTCCGTAAATAAAATCACATCAAGCTACCGCACCCTCCGATGACAGAAAACCAAGGTCTCTACTTCTCGATCAACGTCCCGAATATTTCTGTCTTTTCCTTGTCCCTCCTGTTCCCAAGAGCACCTCTTCCACCACCAACAGCCACCAATGACACTTGAGCTAATGAGAGCTACAGCAGCTCCCCACCAAGTTACACTATTCGTACAACATTTTGATATATATTCAAGTGGACTATCATTCAATCACAAACGATTCTCTAACAAGAATATATATTTTAATTGACGGATTATGTCATGACGTGTCTACCGACACCAGTTCTTATCATTTTTAATAACACATGTCATTAATATTGACATATTTGTGCTTCTAGCGCACCATAATTTGTATTACACACATATAGTTTTGGTGGGGACTTCAATGAACCCTCCATTTGTTGGGGAAAATACATGTTCAGAACCGGTAGTAGACAGAAAACATCTTCCGAAATTGTACTAACTGCTTCCTCTGAGAATTACTTTGAACAGTTAGTTCATGAGCCCACACGAATTGTAAATGGTTGTGAAAACACACTTGACCTCTTAGCCACAAATAATCCTAATCTAACAAAGAGCATCATGACGGATACAGGGATTAGAGAACACAAGGTTATTGTAGCGAGGCTCAAAACCATATCAACCGAAACCACTAAAAATAAACACAAAATATATCTATTCAAAACAGCAGATAAAAATTCGGTTGATACCTTCCTAGGAGAGAGTCTCCATTCCTTCCAAGCTAACTATATAAGTGTAGACCATATATGGCTCAAATTCAAAGATACAGTATCGACAGCAATAGATAGATTCATACCGCGTAAGTTTGTAAGAGACGGGGCTGATCCATCATGGTATACAAAACACGTCAGAACACTATTTCAGAAACAACGAAAAAAGCATGACAAATTCGGATGGACCCAAAATCCTCAAGACTGGCTAAGTTTCACGGAAGCTCGAAATTTAGTGCGGACGTCAATGCGAAATGCTTTTAACAGTTTCACCAATGAAATATTGTCTCAAAATATGGTAGAAAACCCAAAGAGATTCTGGTTCTATGTAAAGTACACCAGTGGCAAAGAACAGTCAATACCGTCACTGCGCGATAGCAATGGAAATGTTTTCGATAATGGTGCCACTAAAGCGGAGTTACTAAATACAGTTTTCCGTAATTCATGCACGTAAGAAGACGAAGTAAATAATCCAGAATTCGAAACCAGAACAGCTGTTAGCATGAGTGACATAAAAGTAGGTATCTTAGGTGTTGCGAAACAAATCACCTAAGAAAGGCAAGACTTATGGTCCAGATGGTACACCAATCAGATTCCTTTCAGAGTATGCAGACGCAAAAGCGGCTCTCTTAGCAATCATATACAACCGCTCACTTGACGAAAGGTCTGTTCCTAGATACTGGAAAGTCGCACAAGTCACACCAATATTCAAGAAAGGAAATAGGAGTAATCCATTGAATTACGGACCCATATCACTGACCTCAATTTGCAGTAGGCTTTTGGAGCATGTACCGTAATCGAACATTGTGAATAACCTTAAAGAAAATGACTTATTGATATATAACTAACACGGATTCAGAAAATATCGTTCTTGTGCAACACAGCTAGCCCTTTTGTTCGCATGAAGTAATGAATGCTGTCGACAAGGGATCTCAGATCGATTCCATATTCCTAGATTTTGGCTTTATACCGTTCCTCACAAGCGACTATTAATCTAATTGCGTGCATATGGAGTATCGTCTCAATTGCGTGACTGGATTCGTGATTTCTTCTCAGTGAGATCACAGTTCGTAGTGATAGAAGGTAAATCATCGAGTAGAACAGAAGTGATATCTGACGTTCCGCAAGGTAGTGTCGTAGGCCCTCTGCTGTTCCTGATATAATATATCATTTATATATTACATAAATGATCTAGGTGATAATCTGAGCAGCCCCCTTGGACTGTTTGTAGATGACGCAGTAATTTACCGTCTAGTAAAATCGTCAGACGATCAATTCCAATTACAAAATGATCTAGAAAGAATTTCTGTATGATGCGAAAAGTGACAATTAGCACTAAACAAAGAAAAGTGCGAGGTCATCCACATATGTACTAAAAAATCTGATAAATTTTGGGTATACGATAAATCGCACAAATCTAAGGGCTGTCAATTGAATTAAATACCTAGGAATTACAATTACGAGCAACTTAAATTGGAAAGACCACATAGATATATTGTGGGGAAGGTGAAACAAAGACTGTGCTTTGTTGGCAGAACACTTAGAAGATGCGACAAACCCGCTAAAGAGAGAGCCTCATTACTCTTGTCCGTCGTCTGATGAATATTGCTGCGCGGTATGGGATCCTTGCCAGGTAGGACTGACGGAGGACATCGAAAAAGTGCAAAGAACGGCAGCTCGTTTCGTGTTATTCCGCAGTAGGGGTGAGAGTGTCAGTGATATGATTCGTGAGTTGGAGTGGCAGTCACTGAAACAAAGGCGGTTTTCTTTGCGGCGAGATCTATTTACGAAATTTCATTCACCAACTTTCTCTTCCGAATGCGAAAATATTTTGTTGGCACCCACCTACGTAGGGAGAAACTATCATCGTAATAAAACAAGAGAAATCAGAGCTCGAACGGAAAGATTTAGGTTCCTTTTTCCCACGAGCCATTCGAGAGTGCAATGGTAGAGAAGTAGTATGAAAATGGTTCGATGAACCCTTTGCCAGGCACTAGTGTGAATTTCTGAGTACAGAAATATGTAACCAGGCAGAATAAGGATTTGCGGTCGGCAACGCCTATATAAGACAAGTGTTTGGCGCAGATGTTAGATCGGTTATTGCTGCTACAATGGCAGGTTATACAGATTTAAATGGGATTGCACGTGGTGTTATAATCGGCGCACGAGCGATGGGACACAGCATATCCGAGGTAACGATGAAGTGGGTATTCTAAAACGGTTCAAATGCCTCTGAGCACTATGGGACTTAACAGCTATGGTCATCAGTCCCCTAGAACTTAGGACTACTTAAACCTAACTAACCTAAGTACATCACACAACACCCAGTCATCACGAGGCAGAGAAAATACCTGACCCCGCCGGGAATCGAACCCGGGAACCCGGGCGTGGTAAGCGAGAACGCTACCGCACGACCACGAGCTGCGGACTGGGTATTCTACCATACGACCATTTCAAGAGTGTATTTTGAATATCAGGAATCCGGTAAAACATCAAATCTCAAACATCGCTGCGGCCGGAAAAAGATCCTGCAAGAACAGGACCAACGACGACTGGAGAGAATCGTTGAGAGTGACAGAAGTGCAACCCTTCTGCAGATTGCTGCAGATTTAAATGCTGGGCCATCAAAAGTGTCAGGCTCTGTAATGGTGTGAGGCGTGTGCAGTATGTGTGATGTAGGATCGCTGATACGTCTAGATACGATCCTGACAGGGGACACGTACGTAAGCGTCCTATCTGATCACCTGCGTGTCCATTGTACATTCCGACGGACTCGGGCAATTCCAGCAGGAAAATGCGACACCCCACACGTCCAAAATTGATACAGAGTGGCTCCACGAACACTCTTCTGAGTTTAAACACTTCCGCTGGCCACCAAACTCCCAAAACATTAATAATACTGAGCATATCTGTGATGCCTTGCAACGTGCTGTTCAGAAGAGATCTCCACCCCCTGACAGCCCTGCAGGATTCATGGTGTCAGTTCCCTCCTGCACTGCTTCAGACATTAGTCGAGTCCACGCCTCTTCGCGTTGTGTCACTTCTGCGTGCCCTCGGGGGCCCTACGCGATATTAGGCAGGTGTACAAGTTTCTTTAGCTCTTGAGTGTAGATTCAGCATTGACCACACAATAATAAATGGATTGAGTAATAACTATACATGGTGGTCCATTGATAGTGACCGGGATAAATATCTCATGAAATAAACATCAAACGAAAAAACTACAAAGAACGAAACTCGTCTAGCTTGAAGGGCGAAACCAGATGGCGCTATGGTTGGCCTGCTAGATGGCGCTGCCATAAGTCAAACGGATATCAACTGCGTTTTTTTTTTAAATAGGAACCCCCATTCTTTATTAAATATTCGTGTAGTACGTAAAGAAATATGAATGTTTTAGTTGGACCAAATTTTTCGCTTTGTGATAGATGGCCCTACAATAGTCACAAACGTATAAGTAGATGGTATCACGTAACATTCCGCCAGTGCGGACGGTATTTGCTTCGTGATACATTACCCGTGTGAAGATGGACCGTTTACCAATTGCGGAAAAGGTCGATTGGTGTTGATGTATGGCTATTTTGATCAAAATGCCCAACAGGTGTGTGCTGCTTGGTATCCTGGACGACATCATCCCAGTGTCCGGACCGTTCGCCGGATAGTTATGCTATTTAAGGAAACAGGAAGTGTTCAGCCACATGTGAAACGTCAACCACGACCTGCAACAAATGATGATGCCCAAGTATGTGTTTTAGCTGCTGTCGCGGCTAATCCGCACATCAGTAGCAGACAAATTTCGAGAGAATCGGGAATCTCAAAAACGTCGGTGCTGAGAATGCTACATCTACATCGATTACACCCGTACTATATTTCTATGCACCAGGAATTTAATGGCGACGACTTTGAACGTCGTGTACAGTTCTGCCACTGGGCACGAGAGAAATAACGGGACGATGACAGATCTTTTGCACGCGTTCTATTTAGCAATGAAGCGTCATTCACCAACAGCGGTAACGTAAACCGGCATAATATGCACTATTGGGCAACGGAAATTCCACGAAGTCTGCGACAAGTGTAACATCAGCGACTTTGGCGGGTTAATGTATGGTGCGGCATTATGGAAGGAAGGATAATTGGCCCCCATTTTATCGATGGAAATCTAAAAGGTGAAATCTATGCTGATTTCCTATGTAATATTCTACCGATGTTACTACAAGATGTTTCACTACATGACAGAATGGCGATGTACTTCCAAAATGATGGATGTCCGGCACAAAGCTCGCGTGCTGTTGAAGCGGTATTGAATATCATATTTTGTGACAGGTGGATTGGTCGTCGAAGCACCATACCATGGCCAGCACGTTCACCGGATCTGACGTCTCCGTATTTCTTTCTGTGGGAAAAGTTAAAGATTATTTGCTATCGTGATCCACCGTCAACGCCTGACAACATGCGTCAGCGCATTGTCAATGCATGTTCGAACATTACGGAAGGCGAACTACTCGCTGTTGAGAGGAATGTCGTTACACATATTGCCAAATGCATTGAGGTTGACGAACTTCATTTTGAGCATTTATTGCATTAATGTGGTATTTACAGGTCATCACGCTGTAACAGCATGCGTTCTCAGAAATGATAAGTTCACAAAGGCAGATGTATCACATTGGAACAACCGAAATAAAATGTTCAAACATAAATACGTTCTGTATTTTAATTTAAAAAACCTACCTGTTACCAACTGTTCGTCTAAAATTGTGAACCATAAGTTTGTGACTAATACAGCGCCATCTATCACAAAGCTAAAAAAGTGGTCCAAATAATACATTCATATCTCTTTACGTACTACACGTATATGTAATAAAAATGGGGGTTTCTATTTTTAAAAAAACGCAGTTGATTTCCGTTTGACCTATGGCAGCGCCATCTAGCATGCCAAGCATAGCGCCATCTGGTTTCCCCCTTGAAGATAGACTAGTTTCGTTCTCTGTAGTTTTTTGTTTGACGCTTATTTCGTGAGATATTTGGCCCGGTCACGATCAATGGTCCACCCTGTATACTGTATCATATTATCAGAGTGAGTGTGGAAAACGGTATGGTTCGACACCCTTAGAAATGTAAACTAAATATTACGGAAAATTTAATAGCAATGTAGTATTCGTTGTCTGTCGCGGCGATGATTACTGCGCAATGACCTTTACCTCATATATGGTTCATTGTGTATCATAGAACAGTTTATCATTCATTAAGTGTAAACATTTGTCGTTGAATGAAGGATTTGTGTGTAAATATGTTTATGACTGCAGTTATTAATTATTTGTACCATGAATTGCAGTCCGCTGACTGACATCCTCTGATTGACATAATGCTCCTGCCTTTATTGTACCAATCTTGCTGGATGCATTTCAGGTAATTAAAGTGTGTGCTGTGTATGACGTTATCTAGCCCTATACGCCGCTTATCTTCCATCTCATTGCAGCGTAGCACGGGTGACCTTCGGTTGCCTTTAAAAGCCGTGCCGATAAAACCCAGTCGCTCGCTTGTGCTGATCTCACTGTTTACCGACCTTCTCCGTATTTCTTCTGCGGGAACTATTTTCAAACTTCTAGATTTCTTTTCATATTTACTCGAACTCAGTACACCTTTACCTCTTTGTTATGTTCGCTGCAGCCTCGGGATTCTCCAAAGAATCGTTAAGTTACAGTCTTCTACTGTACTCGCGTTCTGGTCGCACTTACCAAGCGAGAACTATACCTCAACCGCTCAACAACTATTTGTTACATTCAGTTCCAGTCAAAGGTTACTTTACAACAACTCCATTTAATGGGTGACACATTTAATGGCACATAGCATGACTCGTGATATTGAGCGTTCCCTTTACTTAACTCTAACCAGTAGTGCAAGCAACTTAAGGTGTTGCATGAATAGCGGTTCTAGGCGCTCAGTCCGGAGCCGCGCGACTGCTACGGTCGCAGGTTCGAATCCTGCCTCGGGCATGGATGTGTGTGATGTCCTTAGGTTAGTTAGGTTTAAGTAGTTCTAAGTTCTAGGGGACTGATGACCATAGATGTTAAGTCCCATAGTGCTCAGAGCCATTTGAACCATTTTTTGTTGCATGAAGCAGTACGACTTATTTACAGAAATTACAAGGATTCAGCACAAACAAATACATTCAAGATTAAATTTAATTGAATTAGAATAATGCTGGTTCTAGATTTCAAACTTGTAAGTGTCTTTTACGAATTTACTTTCATTTACGTACGTTATCGTTTGCTTTAAGAAATTAACTCATTTGAATCGTCCTTTGTATCTACTTAAATTGCACATAGTAATGCTTCACAACAGTGAATGCGTCGTTACACTTCACTTTCTCAATCATTTCACAGAAGCTTATTGACATTCTGGCATCAGACTTTCTACAGATACGAGTTGCTGAAGGTCTCAGTAATGAGCCTGGCACCAGACGCCAAGTACTCAAAACACGCATGTGTTACTCTGCAGCCACCGTCACCAATGAAGCTGTGAGATCCGTCAAAAAGGGACCATTTATAGCAACCAATAATTTACAATAATTTATGTTCTAAGGTATCTCTGTAGCTAAGGCCCTGAACGCCTTCCCAAGACGAACTGACACTCACATAAGACAAGTGGTAATGAAAATGATGTAAATAGTTGGCAGAATTGCTTGATAATGTGAAAATTTATCAAAAACCCATTTATCCTTCCAAAAGAATTCCGTGTTAATATTATTTTATCTAGAAATCAAAGTAATGAATTTCTTAATCTGGTTCAAATTTTAATTCTGCTATTCATGTGCGGAATCCATACCAAATTTTACTCCTGTTTAGCTTTTACGTACGTCAATAATTTGTACCAACCTAAATTTGACACTTAAAGATACAATTGATTATTCACATACATTATGTACATAATATCCCACAAAATCTATACCTGAAATATTTAATTCCTGCCGGCCGCGGTGGCCGTGCGGTTCTAGGCGCTGCAGTCCGGAACCGCGGGACTGCTACGGTCGCAGGTTCGAATCCTGCCTCGGGCAGGGGTGTGTGTGATGTCCTTAGGTTAGTTAGGTTTAAGTAGTTCTAAGTTCTAGGGACTGATGACCTAAGATGTTAAGTCCCATAGTGCTCACAGCCATTTGAAACATTTAATTCCTCACGATTTTCTAACCTCCACGCACCTAGAAAGCACCCATGCTCTCAGATTTTTATTCTCTGTGCGCACACAACTAAGGTTTTTTGTAAATAAAAAATGTAAATGTCGTATGACACGGGCCTCCCGTCGCGTAGACCGTTCGCCGGGTGCACTTATTTCGATTTGATGCCATTTCGGAGACTTGTGCGTCGATAGGGATGAAGTGATGATGATTAGGACAAGACAACACCCAGTCCCTGATCGGAGAAAATCTCCGACCCAACCGGCAATCGAACCCGGGCCCTTAGGATTGACATTCTGTCGGGTTGACCACTTTTTTTATATTGTTCGGTATTGTTAGGTTCGTTTGGTCTGGGCAGACGTCACATGACATCCGTTCAAGTTGATCGTCGATTCTTTTACTCAGTTTTTTAATTACAAGTTCAAGTTGATCGTCGGTTCTTTTACTCAGTTTTTTAATTACAGAACCTCTCAGCTACCGGGGGCGAAAACCGTCTTTTGTGCTTCTATTACTATGTAGTACCTTGACATTACACGCATTTTTCTATATAGTATTGTAGTTCGATCATATTTCTCACACCGAGCAATTTTCTCGATTATGAATACTTTAACCAGTAAGCATTTTGGTATGGTCAATCTGCAAATGCGAATGCATCACAATACAGCTCAGATGACGTTTTAATTTCTCTGTCCATCTTACTTGGTTTCTCCCTGGTGCTCAATTCCACTCGGGCCCCCAATTTTGTACTTTACAGACCTGTATCTCCCATCACGTCTCCCTTTCGTCTGCCATATTCGTCAGCAGTGCCTCCACTGATTTCTACTACTATTTCTATAGTTGGTCGTAAATTAATGATCTTTTCCAGGAAGAACTTAGGCTTCCTACGCATTATCACTCCATACGGCGAGTAACCTGTGGCACTGCCTTTTATACTGTTTACTACACCCACAAACAAATGCACATAGTCTGTCCATCTAGAATGTTTAGTACTTGTGTAAGTTCAATACAAACGTCCGATCTCACGTACTTATTTCTTAGTTACTTGCCAGGAGAAAGAATGATATTCTGATGTTGATGATCTCTTGTCCACTCGTAAATTGATTTCACATCTTTGAAGTAAATAGCGATTTGCTGTCAGACAACGGTCTCTCTAGATTTAACAACTAAGAGATGTAGCCCTCCATTTTGCCGATCAGGATTTTGCTATTAGCCTTCCGTACTGGGTACAATCTGATAAATTTCGAAAATAAATCTACAGTTATACTCTCTTCATCACAAGAATAAACCTGATGTAAACATTATGCCATGTATTCTTCCACGCTTACTGGAATCTCATTTGAATTCGTTTCACGTGGAACGGAAGCCAAGCTGTGTCAAATACAGTCAATTACGATCATAAGTATAGGTTTTATGATGTGTTAATACGCACGTAGACTGAGCGATAATGCGGGACAACTACTTTAGCGACGCATTAAACTGGGACATCACTGGGCAGCCAGCCGGTCCAGCTAACCTGCAATGATGCGAGCAGTTGCAGTTCAGACGTAAAACGAGAAGCGGCAAGTAACAATTTAGCTTCGAATGTCATTTAATATTTAAAGGTAATGAAATAATATTCGGCAAAACTCCAGCACTACCGCATGCTTCTTATGTGACCGGACGGAAAGCGTAAAATGCTGTCGTTCTCACCTAACGTGGTTCACTAATTACAAGCAAGAGTGATTAAAATTCCAAACTTCAAAACAGGGTTATTTTTCTGGGCGAGCTATCCGTGATGCTAAATCATACTGAGGGAATTTCACCGTGCTCTTGAATAATGAAACCACTGAAGGTATTAATTACAGTCAGTCGTAATCTCTTAGCCTCTTCCTCATTCGAATCCGGCAAATACATTTCAGTTCTGGAAGTGTCATCTGCTACGTTGATAACGACTCGATCAACAACAGAATCGACGAAGCCAACCAGGCGCCATATTATCTCCTCTTCTTTTATGACGTGCCATTCTGTATCCCGCCAGCGTTCGTCAATGATAAGTGAGAAAGCTGCGTGCGTTAATTCCAGTACGTCTGCCAGCCCAACAGTGTTGTTATTTCTCAGGCCAAATCCTTTAACTTGGCTCCAGATCAGTTCTGTTGGGTTCATAGTGTAATGGTACACTGAAAATGTAAAAATGAAGCATTTGTATGGTGGTATGATGTGCTCGATCCTGTGAAAAAGATTGTTTTTCGTATTTCTACGACACTTACCACTCTGGTTCGTGTGAGTCTTCGTCTGTGGTATAAAAAATAAACACTGTTTGGTTTCTCATTTTTGCCCAAAAAATTAAATTGTCAAGTTTACTTAATTTAAGCAACCTCTGTTAACTATCTTTCAAAAAATATCGATAAATAATAAGTCATAGTCGAAATAAAAATAGAAATTTCCAATGCGATATGCAATTAGAAACAAGAATATATGCATTATTCATAAAAATGATGATGAATTTAATGTTACGCGATGTTGATACTTCAAATTCAACCAAAAAAGTTATTAAGGTGAGACTTGAACCCCTAATCCATGAACTGAATTAAGTTATTAATCTACAACATTGCCGATTCCGCTATTCATCTGCTGTGTATTTGTATCACAACTATATGAAATACAGTCCTACGGAAACCATCAAAGCAGAGTTCTTCTGTAAATTTCTGTAAAACGTTAGGAACAGTCTATTTCTCGGCACTTTTTAAACGTGTACCATGTTTTTCACTACGGAACAGGAAGCAACCTCAGCGACTTTCATACTGTGTATTAACAGCGCGACCATCAGAGCACAACAGTACGAACACTGTGACAGTACACGATTTTTGAAATATAAACTACATAGCTAAAGCGTGATTAAGAAAAACATTGATGGCTGCTATTACATTAGAATATCTTCAAATTTCATTAACGTAACGTAGTAATAAGATATCCAATACATAGGTAGGACCTGCTTCCAAGAGCGTAACAACACCAGTGTACGTGTGCTACGGCTTCTGACCAATCATCGCGTTTGTGTTTCTTTATATCAGGTTTATTCTTATGATGAACAGAGTATACAAACGTATATTTCAGGCCACCTCATTTAGTTGGCAGAGGTCCAAAACTGTCCACAGCTTACATTTGTCCTACTTCACTAGGAATAATACTTAGCATTTCACCCTGTTGGTCATAGCGCAATTTTTAACCTGTTGGCACATACCAAATGCTGCTGTATATTTTCCTAGGTATGTTATTAAAATGTAAATATTCGTCCAACAATTCTATAACTTCTGTACCCCTTTAATGTCCATAGCTTTAATGTACGTAGGTTATAATGTAAACGTGCTTATTGGCAGAACACAAGCTCCTCCTTCTGAAACAAAATACCCTCAACATGATTTAAAGTACTTACGTCTTCCGCCAGCCGGAGTGGCCGAGCGGTTCTAGGCGCTACAGTCTGGGGCATGGATGTGTGTGATGTCCTTAGGTTAGTTAGGTTTAAGTAGTTCTAAGTTCTAGGGGCTGATGATCTCACATGTTAAGTCCCATAGTGTTTAGAGCCATTTGAACCACTTCTCGTTTTCTTCGAGGTAATTCGTAATGTTCAAGCGCAGGATATGTTGAAAAATCCTGCTGCATATCGTCGTTAAGGATATGGGCATAAGTTTAGATGATTCTTACTACCTTTCTTGAAAACTGGTGTAACCTGTACAGCTTTCCAGTCTTTGGGTACGGATGTTTCGTCGAGCGAACAGTTGTATATGATTGTTAGGTATGGTGCTATTGTATCAGCATATTCTGAAAGGGACCTATCTGGCACACAATCTGGACTGGAAGACTTGCTATTGTGAAGTGATTTAAGTTGCTTCACTACTACGAGACCCGTTCTTTTCCCGTTCTTGCATTAGGAAGGTAATGTGTTGTTTCGACAGGATAATGTTCGCACACATACTGGGCGTGAAACTGAACGTGCTCTCCAAGACGTGTAGGAACTTCCCTGGCCGACACAGTTTCCGGACTTGTCTGCAATCCATCACATGCAGGATATGATGGGACGAGAAGTGACTCGTGCGTTTTGTTAGACAATGACTCTTCGAAAACTACTGAACAGCTCGAGGAAACGTGACACGAGGTATCCCAGGATATTATTCGCCATCTGTACCATCGACTGGATGCCAGAGTCAGCACTTGCATTGCCGCCCGTGCAGGCTACAAATGGTTCAAATGGCTCTGAGCACTATGGGACTTAACTGCTGAGGTCATCAGTCCCCCAGAACTCAGAACTAATTAACCCTAACTGACCAAGGACACCACACACATCCATGCCCGAGGCAGGATTCGAACCTGCGAACGTAGCGGTCACGCGGTTCCAGACTGTAGAGCCTAGAACCGCTCGGCCACACCGGCCGGCTTGGAGGCTATACCACATACTAACATGGGCATGTTCTGTTTGTCTGCCAATGCAATCATTTCTTGTGGTACATATGCACTGTTGCTATAATGAATCTAAAAATTCTGAAAAAATGTATTAATTTTTTCCCTTGGAGTGTATTTTTACTTAGCACAATCTTCTCTGCTTCTGTAAAGTACTCCTTCCGAATTCCTGGATTTTCGCCCCTTCATATAATGCAAGACCCATAATATTTACATCAGAAACCAGAGATACCTTTTCAGTATCATTATATCTTTTAAACAAATCATCATACATTTTCTTCACACCCAGCTCTTTCCTTACACTCCCATGCCACATTAAATTTTTCTTTCTTGTACCACAGTGGTGACAGTGTTTATAAAATTGGCCCATACTGTTTCCAATCATTAATACTTTAATCCGCTTCCTCATTAACGTACTAAATTGTTCAAATGGCTCTGAGCACTATGGGTCTTAACATGTTAGGTCAACAGTCGCCTAGAACTTAGAACTATTTAAACGTAACTAACCTAAGGACATCACACACATCCATGCCCGATGCAGGATTCGAACAAGCGACCGTAGCAGTCGCGCGGTTCCGGATTGAAGCGCCTAGACTGCTCGGCCACCGCGGCCGGCCTTTACGTACTATTCAGTATTAATTTCTAAATCTATCTCAGTAGTTTCCCCATAATTTTCTATTGTTATTTCTTGGTCTGTTTCGAAACCACTCGGTGATCATCGTCATCTAACGCCATTGGTTCGGCTCCCCCTACAGAAATGAAAGTTCTGATTCCCTCTTCCGAAATATCCCCTCCAGCAGCAGCGCTATCCCCGTCCACAACTCTATGTCGTGAAATCTCTTCCTCATTGTCTCTTGACAGTAAATCTATTACTTTGGTAAACAAAGAATCAACTTTTTCCACATCCGCCGATACAACACACGAATCGCTACAACCATCTGCTTCAAAATCCGCCGACACAGTATAGGAATTACTATGTTTCTGGCGACGCATTAACGGTCGCGGGTTCGAATCCTGCCTCTGGCATGGATGTGTGTGATGTCTTTAGGTTAGGTTTGAGTAGTTCTAAGATCTAGGGGACTGATAACCTCAGATGTTAAGTCCCATAGTGCTCAGAGCCATGTGAACCATTTGACGACGCATTAAAAATTTCTTTTTCTGGCTTACTACCCACCTCACAAGGATTCTTTGCTAGAGACTGAATACCAGTCAATTTTACATTACATTCTATTTCAGTCCAGTATTACGTACTTCTGGTCTCGAATTTGATACGCAGGTTTCCCCCAAATATTTTCTGTTATTATGTTATTATTCCCTTGATTAAAATAAACGTTGCAGCCCCATTTCATCGCCATTTAATAAATTTCTCCCACTTTTCTCTTTGCCATTTCTGCTACTTTGACTCCTAATTCTCGTTAATTTCTTTTCATCTTTTACAGTCAACATTTCCCTTATTCGAGCCTTGTTTTCCGATTTCCTATATAGTGTTGGATTTGCTACACTTCATTTCCTTTTCCACGGCATTTTATATTGTTATCTCTGGATATGAGATGCGGCGAAAATTAGTTTTCCTATTTTCTGCCACGGTTATGGATTCCTTCGACACTTGCTCCTATTCACGATTCCTAATAGCCCTTATAGCCCTTGATTATAGCACCTTTAATAATTATTCCTCTTGCTGTTATTGTTGCAATTAAGTTAGATTCGTTAATGATAGTTGAAAATATCATATTGATACCCATTCAGTCGTCTGCTGATAAGATTTTCTGATTTACATTGCAATGCCTGTTCAAACTTTTCCACGAAATCTAAAAATTCATAGATTGAGTTGTCAGCCTATGCACTAAGTCCCACTGCCAAGATTCCGGCAATCGTCATTTTAGTGTTGTAATTTCGGTCATAGTGCCCAGTGACCTACTTACGTGCATTAATGTATTTAGCTCACGCACGCAAAACACTACCATCGTTATACTCTCGTGTCTCGAGTCATGCCTGCTTCGCTTCACTCCAGAGATTATTCACAAAACACTTCTCAGACACTTCGTAACTGGTAAATGAATTATTCATCACAATTTCCCATGAATGGACACGCCTTCTAACTGCCTTTTTACAAATATGACCTTAGTTCCATCAGACGTTCACATCGTGCAACCGTCTTTATATGCAGCTAGAAAATTTATTGCATGTTACTTTCTATCCTTAGCAAAGATCTTTCCGGTCCACACCATTTTTATTACACTACTGGCCATTAAAATTACTACACCATAAAGATGATGTGTTACAGACGAGAAATTTAACCGACGGGAAGAAGATGTTGTGATATGCAAATGATTAGCTTTTCAGAGCATTCACACAAGGTTGACGCCGGTGATGACACCTACAACAGCAGTTGACACAAGGTTGACGCCGGTGGTGACACCTACAACGTGCTGACATGAGGAAAGTTTCCAACCGATTTCCCATACACAAACAGCTGTTGACCGGCGTTGCCTAGTGAAACGTTGTTGTGATGCCTCCTGTAAAGGAGGAGAAATGCGTACCATCACGTTTCCGACTTTGATAAAGGTCGGACTGTAGCCTATCACGATTGCGGATTATCGTATCGCGACATTTCTGCTCGCGTTGGTCGAGATCCAATGACTGTTAGCAGAATATGGAATCGGTGGGTTCAGGAGGGTAATACGGAACGCCGCGCTGGATCCCAACGGCTTCGTATCACTAGCAGTCGAGATGACAGATATCTTATCCGCATGGCTGTAATGGATCGTGCAGCCACGTCTCGATCCCTGAGTCAACAGATGGGGACGTTTGTAAGACAACAACCACTTGCACGAACAGTTCGACGACATTTGCAGCAGCATGGACTATCAGCTCGGAGACCATGGCTGCGGTTACCCTTGACGCTGCATCACAGACAGGAGCGCCTGCGAAGATGTACTCAACGACGAACGACGAACCTGGCTGCACGAATGGCAAAACGTCATTTTTGCGGATGAATCCAGGTTCCGTTTACAGCATCATCATGGTCGCATCCGTGTTTGGCGACACCGCGGTGAAACATTGGAAGCGTGTATTCGTCATCACCATACTGGCGTATCACCCGGCATGATGGTATGAGGTGCCATTGGTTACACGTCTCGATCACCTCTCGTTCGCATCGATGGCACTTTGAACAGTGGACGTTACATTTCAGATGTGCTACGACCCGTGACACTACATTCGATACCTGCAGAGTGACATTGAGAAGATATGTCCACAAAATAATACGGCGCTCTATACAGGGACTTCGCTATTAGCTCTCTCGCTTCCCCACAAGTACCCATTACATCATTAACGAAACGGGTTGACAGTCAGGTGATCACGGTCACTTCTTTAAACAAAGAAAAGACAGTAAATTAGAGTATTTCACCTTGTCGGTGAGAACATTAAATTCAACACCTACAGGGGTGGAAATTAGTTACGTCCTTTTAAAAATTCTCACATTTAGTGTAAAACGTTTTAAGGCGAGCCCAAATCTGGATTTGACACTCACTCCTCCCGAATACATGTAAAATCTCTAAACATTTGCACCAACGTGCTCTTGACGTTTATACTCCGCGCCCGTCGTTGACGGGAATTTTTCGGAGTGGTCCCATGATAATTTAATGACGTCGGCTGCGAGATTTTTGTCTGCGAATGCCTCATTTGATTGGTACGCATTTTCTACCGCACTCCACACACCTTTTAAAAAAGGTGACAGAAGCCGCCGTGCTGGGCGCAGGATACCAGGTGCCATGAAACCCAGGCCAATAATAATTAAATTTGTTAAAGTGTTTGCCCAGAAAAGAAAACTCGCCAATAGTGGGGTTACCCTGAGGGAAGATCTGAGGCGCGAAAGACTAAAAGTTTTGAACACTGCGATCACACAGTTCGGCCTTCAAAATGTATGGACCCAGGATGGCAGGATCGTAGTCAAGACGGAAGAAGGGAGGAAAACGGTGACGAACATGTCCGAACTGAAAGACTGAGCGAAATCTCGAGAGACACAAAGTCTCATATTGTACTTTGTCTAATATAAGTTAATTTTTATTCTTTCTTTTCATTTTTTTACGTAAATATTGCTTCGTTATTTCTATAAGTACCATAAGTACTCTATTTAAAATCAGTCAATTGTTTCACGTAAATAGTGCTTCTTTATTTGTCTATCATAAGTGCTCATGCATATTCATATTGTTCAGTCAAACGGGAATTAACATCCTCCATTAACAGGAATCTCCTTAAAACCGCCTTTCTATATATGTTATTTTCATCCTCGTCACTACCACTACTACTACTACTATTATCTTTTTCGTAACCACTACTGCCACTTTCCATCTTTCTTTTTGCTCCTTTCTCCGATACCTACAGCTTGTCTTTCACTTTTAGCGCACAGACGCTTGAGTAAGTCACGACCTTGGACACACCTGTAAATATGTCTTCCCCCGCGAAATCCAGCATTTGTCCCTCTTCCGGCCAGCAGGTAGACGGAGCGCGCTCGGTCCTACAGGCGGCCACAATGGGACGGACCGGTTCCGGCGGCGGGCTCTTTGTGGCCCACGCGAACGCTCAGTCGCTAACGGCTCACTTCGACGAGTTCTGTGACCTGTTCTGCCAATCGCTGTTCCATGTTATCCTCGTCTCTGAAACTTGGTTGAAACCAAACATTTCCTCCGACGCTATACGAATCACTGGTTACTCTCTCCTAAGGACAGATCGCGAAACACGACACGGGGGTGGTGTGGGTGCCTATGTTCGCTCTGATCTCAGACCTACTGTACTATGCCCATCGGATGCAAAGGGCGAAGGAGAAGCAGAGTTCTTGTTTTTCGAAATAAATACATCAAATCAGAAACTGCTAATTGGAGTAATCTATAAACCTCCAAACGTCAGTGCTATGTCCTCCTTTCAGTCTGCCCTGTCCTCGCTCGTGACACTGTATGAACACATAATCATTATGGGCGACACAAACATCGACTTACAGTTAAAATCTCCCTCTGCAGAAAAACTAAGGAGACTGTTCCACTCCAATGATATGAGTTTAACACCGCTGGACCCAACTCATCACACGCCACAGAGCCATGCACTCATAGATATAATAGCTACAAAGCGACCAGATAAAATAATTCGCGCCAATCAGACATCCGCTCCAGGACTCTCTGCTCACGACGTGATATTCTTAAATTACTCATTGCATACTACCAAAGAAAAATCTCACCTGGTAACCTACAGAAACCTAAAAAATGTTAACCATGCCGCTCTTCAAAGGGATTGCTCAGACATCCCTTGGCATGATATAAGCAATGAACCGACTTTAGACGGAAAAATTCTGGAATTATGTAGCAAAATTATTGCACTGTATGATAAACATGCTCCTCAACGCACTGTCAAGGTAAAGAGAGCTCCTGCTCCGTGGCTCACCACTGCATTACGCCAGTTAATGAATAAACGTGATGCTGCACATAGGACCTTCAAGTGTAACCCAACTCCCGAGGCGTACGAAGCTTATAGGAAACTCCGAAATAGAACCAAGCAAAGCGTGAGGAATGCCAAAATCAGACATGCCCGCTCTGTCGTATGCGGTATAACAAAAGCTGCTGCACTGTGCAAAAAGCTGCGCAGTTTCGGTATAGGGAAGCGAAGATCTGACGCTGTTTATCAAGCGTCTGCAGAAGAATTCAACGATTTCTTCTCAACATCTGTAAACTGCCACGCAGCGACAAATTACCAGCCCCAAGATATCAATCTCTCGAGAGACAAGTTTTTCCTAAAACATGTAACTACCGGCACAGTACACAAGGCAATTATGAGAATCTCTTCCGAGGCAGTAGGAAATGATGGAGTGAGCATTGGCATGATTAAGAACGTCGTAGACACTATTACTCCAGTTATCACAGACATCTTCAACCTGTCTCTTGTTAGTAGTACATATCCTACTGAGTGGAAGCAAAGTTTAATTCAACCTATACCCAAGACTGACAACCCTAAGTCGCCAGGTGACTACAAGCCGATCAGCATAATACCTGCAATATCTAAAGCCCTAGAATACATCGTCCATGAACAGCTAACGGATTACCTCAAAACTCATAACATCCACAACAAATATCAGTCAGGCTTTCGAAAGCACCATAGTACAGCAACTGCATTAATCAAAGTAACTGATGACATTAAACATGCTATGGACAGACGTGAAGCTACCATCCTAACACTGCTTGACTTTAGCAAGGCTTTTGATACAGTTGACTTTGATATATTACTAATTAAAATGAAACAGCTGAATTTCTCAAACAGCGCTATACACTGGTTCGACAGCTACCTCAAAAACAGAAGTCAACAAGTCATTTGTGGGTCGGAAAAGTCATCATGGAAAAACGTGCGCTCTCTAGTTCCCCAAGGCTCCGTCCTTGGTCCATTACTCTTCTCACTGTACATTAATGATATTTCTTCAGTGATTCACTCCTGCAACTACCATCTATATGCCGACGACATCCAACTGTACATAAGTGCAAGCCGCAGGAACATTGCTGACGCAGTAGCGAGTATGAACGCAGATCTTTGCTCTGTTTCTCGATGGGCACAGAACCTAGGTCTGAAACTAAACCCCAAGAAATCCCAGGTCATACTTATATCTCATCCAAAGTTAATCAGTCGGTACTTTCGCGAAACAGTCCCTCAAATACTCCTCAATGGTACCCAACTACCATACCAAAAAACAGTAAAAGACCTTGGAATAATCTTGGATGAACACCTAAACTGGGAAGAAGAAACAGTCACAGCTTGCCGGAAATCACTCTCCTCCCTACATGCAATTCAAAAATTTAGAAAAATATTTCCAACCCATGTTAAACAAAAATTAGTCCAAACACTAGTCTTGCCTAATCTTTACTACTGTGATGTAGTTCAACACGGCACAAATAGTGAAAATTCGAGATGCCTCGAGCTAGTGATGAATGCTTGCGTTAGATACGTATGCAATATACGGTTGTATGATTATATCAGTCCTTCATACTCCCAGCTAGGTTGGATACGCCCACATAAGGCACGCGATCTCCACACGATGTGCTTACTTCATCGATTTCTAAGCCACTGGTGCCCCTAATACTTATCATCTCACATTAAACACCTATCATCATTCCACAAC
The DNA here is from genome assembly GCF_023864275.1 of Schistocerca cancellata. NCBI lineage: Eukaryota > Metazoa > Arthropoda > Insecta > Orthoptera > Acrididae > Schistocerca > Schistocerca cancellata. The sequence goes on along the minus strand of NC_064631.1, from coordinate 267,379,495 downwards.
CGCAATACCAGATCGGATACGTCTAGCATCTTGGCTGTACCTTTACATAACACAAAATCTTTCTCTGTGTCATTCTCCACCTCAGCCATACGACTATGGAACGCGCTCCCCTGTGATTTGCGTCTTATCCAGAACAACTTAACATTCAAGAGGGAACTCAAGACTTACATATTAGGGACGGTATAGCCACCATTGTCGTGCCCCTCTCATCTTTTTCTTTCTCCTCTCCATCATAGCTTCGAATTTTACTATTCTATTTCTCTTCCTCTAACCTATCTACCTCTTCTATATCTCTTTCACCCCATTCTATCGTCTTATGTCTCTGCTTGATGAGAATAACTCTCAAGCTGCAAGAATATAACGAGAAAATTCCCATTTAGCAATAGGACTGACATTCATAAAAGAAAAAATATGTTTACTTTCCTATACATAGTCATTACAATTATTATTATTCTTGATTATTATAATTATTTTTTGATTGTTATAATTATCATTGTACTACTTTTATAACCTCTAATTTTTTTCTGTAACATTAATACTGTATAACATGTTATATGTCCTTAATGTTCTGTAGAAACTGAAATTTGTTGAATCTGAGTATGCCTGGTTAGGTGTAAGAGAGGGCCTGAAGGCCCTAATCTTGCCAGGTAAAATAAATGCATAAATAAATAAATAAATGGGTCACTAGGAGGCCATATTTAGTCTGAGTGTTGTACAGACAGATGTATTTATTGGTTCGGAACGTTTCCCACCGTTATGGACGACATAACAGTAAAACAGGTGAGTGCAATATAATATTACAAATCTTTAGTATGTTATAAATCTCTTAGCATTAAGCTTGCCATATCAACCAATGTTTCAGAGCTAAAATTTTGAAAACTAGAACAGAAAGTATAGCATTTGGGAATGGACGTAGTTTTCAGAAGTATCGTGTAGGAACGTGGACGCTCTCGGCATTGTGCAGTTTACCTCTGTGAGACACCGCTTCCGTTACACAGTGAGACCTATTATTTCGGCATGCTGTTGTAATTGTTGCTTTGAACGTGTGTTCACTGTTTGCCATAAAAGTGGTAGTACAATATTTTCTTCGTTACTGCTGTAATTTTCCCTTGAAGATATATGAAGACTGCCTCGTCTGACGGTCGAAATGGAAAGGATCCAATTATCTTGATACTGAAGGTCGTGACACGGAGGAAACAGGGTGTGGAATGTCATTAGTTTGCCTCGGCGTCGAAATATTGAGTAGTACTGGAACTTCGGTGGCTGTGGGAAATATTTTACAATCTCGAGAAGCTCCTCTGCCATTTATTACGAGCTAATGAGGAGAAAGTAGTACAGCCGAGCCAGATAACCATGAGAGTACACGTACCTTGTTTGTGTGCTTCTTCGTCGGCCCGCCTATCGTGTTTACGAAGCACTGATGCAGAGAATATGGGACTACCTTTGATGTATACAATAGCATGCTTCAAAATTTTGCGGTCAAAATTACTTACAGAAGATTATTCATAAATTCATCGCTCGGGACGACCGGTATTAATAAGGTCTCTACAAAATGATTAACTCACTTAACTGCAGAGTAAAAATCATTTGACCCCCCCCCCTAGCTCGTGCCTGTCATTTACACTGAAGCGTCAAAGAAACTGGTATAGGCTTGAGTATTCAAATACAGAGATACGGAAACAAGAAGAATACGGCACTGCGGTCGGCAACGCACATATAAGAAAACAAGTGTCGGGGGCATTTTATAGATCGGTTACTGCTGCTACAATGGCATGTTATCAAGATTTGAGTGAGTTTGAACGTGGTTTTATACGTTGTGCACGAGCGATGAGACACAGAATATCCGAGATAGCGATGAAGTAGAGATTTTCCAGTTCGACCATTTCACGAGTGTACCGTGAATATAAAAAATCCGGTAAATCATCAACTCTCCGACATCGATGCGGCCGGAAAAAGATCCTCCAAGAACGGGACCAACGACGACTGAAGGGAATTCAGCAGGACAATGCGATACTCCACTCGTCCAGAATTGGTACTGAGTTGCACCAGGTACGTTCTTCTCTGTTTAAACACTTCCGTTGGCCACCAAACTCGCCACACTTGAGCATTATTGATCATATCTGGGAAGCCTTGCAACGTGCTATTCAGGAGAGATCTCTAACCCCTCGTACTCTTACGGGTTTATGGACAGCCCTGAAGGATTCATATTGCCAGTTCCCTTCAGAATTCAAATCAAATGGCTCTAAGACCTATGGGACTTAACATCTGAGGTCATCAGTCCCCTAGAACGTAGAACTACTTAAACCTAACTAACCTAAGGACATCACACACATCCATGCCCGAGGCAGGATTCGAACGTGCGACCACAGCAGCAGTGCGATTCAGGACTAAAGCGCCTAGAACCTCTCGGCCACAACGGCCGGCCCTCCAGCATTACTTCAGACATTAGTCGAGTCCACGACACGTCGTGTTACGGCACTTATGGATGCTATCGCAGGCGCTACACGATGTTAGGCAGGTGTACCAGTTTCTTTGGTTCCTCAGTGTATGATAGGCCAGCAATTGCTGCTCCATTACCTCTCTCCACGCTGTGTTGTTATAACTGTGCGTTACACGCTTAAATAGTCGAGTATCCTTTCACACATGATCCAACACTGTCATATCATATTTTACTATGGGAACTTTTATTTGGCAAGAGATTTGTCCAATTCTTTATGTCTTTAACGACTTGGTCTCTCCTCAATTTCTATATTCCGCAGTAGCGTTCACGAAATAGGGATATCGACTGTTATCTGTAGATTCATTCGGTTCTCTGGGCGCTACATTATACTAAATGCATGTCTAGAAGTTTATTCAAAGAGCAGTCTTTGACAACCTGTCACATTCTGCAATCATGAGGAAACAACACGGACGACTGAGTACAATTTTAGGGGTCCGTCGCTCAGTCTGTAAAAATGGAACCCTTATAAAATCGCTTTGTTGTCCGTCTGTATACTGTCTGTCTGTCTGACTGACTGTTAAGAACTCTCTTTCTCAGAAACAGATAAACGTGTCAAGTTGATTTATGTCAACATCCTTGGCGATATAAAAATTTTGTGCTTCTATGTCAACTCAGTCGAAAGATACAGTTATATGTGTAACGTACTTGAGACTGCTAAACTCACTCATCAAAACTTTTAGTGTACTTCCCTTTGACGTAGAGTCATGAAATTTAACAGGAAGAAAGGTTCCGCAGTAGAAGAAAAAGAAAAAAAATCAGGAAATTGTTAAATTGTAATAATATCATAGGAACTATTTTCTCTTTTGTTATCCGCCTTGACCCATTTTCTCAGAAACGGGTGGACGTTTCAAGCAGAAATTCATGTCACATGTTAGTGTCTGTCGTCTCTTGGCTGTGAAAAAATTTAAGCTTGTACGTCAGTGCAGTCAAACGATACCGTCACTTATGTGACATGTCCACCTCCATAGCTCGGTGATCAGCGCGGCAGAATGCCAGGCGAGAGGCCCGGGTTCGACTCCGGCTGGGTCTTCTCCACTCACGGACTGGGTGTTGGGTTGTTTTCGTCCTCATACCGTCCTTATCGACAAACAAATCGCCAAAGTGCCGTCACCTGCAAAGACTAGCACCAGGTATATGGTCTACCCGACTGGAGGCCCTCTCTACAGGACATTTCATTTCATTTTCATGTGAAGTATTTTGATACTTGTAAACTCACTCATCAAAACCTATATGATGGTTTCTGTCGACCTAGAATCATGAAATTTGGCAAGCAGCAAGATTTCGCAGTACAGATAAAGGGGAAATCCGAGAATTGTTAATTTGTGACTATATCACACGAAAAAAATATCGTTTGTCATTTCTTATCCAACAGTCTGTATGTCCACCTGTTAAGGCCCCTTTTTCTGATGAATGGGTGGAGTTATCCATTTGATACTTATGTCACATAGTAAGGACTACGGTCTCTTGGCGCTGTAAGAAAACAAAAACTGCTTCTGTGTCAATGCAATCAAAAGATACGGCCATTTACGTGAACTATTTTGATATGTTGCCATTATCTATATCTATAACCGGCATAAATCTTCAAAATTCTTGATTTTCGGGTTGAAAGACTTTCTGTATAGATAGGTAAGATTTTACGGACCCCTCAGTGGACGAGTCCTATTCTCACTCATCCGGATTTCTTAAGGTAGCTCCGGCGACGTCAGTTCAGTAGGCAATTGTTCGTTACGGAATATCAGTAGTTTGCAAACAAGCGTTGGCCATTCAGCAACCTGCTCCACTTTTTTTAAATACTCACTTTCATTCAATGAAAACTTATTTCAAAATATTCAACATAAGATTATCTGTAAATTGCACAGTTTTAGCCTTAAATGTTTGCGATACCCTAAAAATATTTTTAGAATATGTTAAGAAATTGTAGTCTTTTTGTACTTGAAACTGTCTTGTTGCTCTTATTAGCCATCTACAGTGAGCTCTGAAATGAACTGATGCCTATGAACATCAGTGAAAATGATACTCGTGAATAATTATGCAATCTTTCAGGCCTTCTCTGCGAAATTAAAAGATTTCAATGTTCCTACTTTTGTAGCCGAGTTAGTGTTCTCTATAAACGATATTTCGACAACTCCACTGGTTATCTTCGGGAGACGTCGAGAGCAGGTTTCTTTGCCTGCTGTTTACAGACACGAACCAAATGGTAAGCGAGCAAGCAGCATGTCACCCTGAGCCGCTGTTTCATGGCGACGTCAGAGAATAAAAGTCTCACAAGAAATTAAAACCACATAAATGGCTGGACCAGACCATTAAAAAGTTATTAGTGTGCAAAGTGACGTCATAAGATGCCTTAATAGGCCCTTATCTAAGCGTTGGTCTTAAATTTCTATTAGACTTTTATTCTTTGACGGCGCAGAAAACAATCGCTAAGGGGGCACGTAGAGTATCCCGTTCGCAGTGTCGAGTCCAAACGGTGAGTAACGAAAGACAACTAGAGGAGTAACAAAAATATGGTAAAGGAAAATGTCAACACTAGCTCATCCACATGCTGAAAGATGCGGAAGTCATATGTATATTTTCGCTATTTCCTGTTACTGTATTTTAGTGTGAAGGTTGTCAGCTTGCTAATCCGACATATGAGCTAAGCGCAAAACCAATTCTCGTCACTTGTTCACAATTATTGGTCTGTGTATTACGTGACACAGTAGTTGTTATTCTTCCCCAGCTGATGATATCTTCCTATGATTAAAATGATATTTTAGAAATAACGGAGACAAAAACTGCGATGATAGATGTAGAAAGAGTGGTGGTTTACTAGTATAACCTTAAGATATTTCTTACAAATATCATTGTGAAATTTCTGTTATCAGTACACTTCACCGATGAAACGACCAACGGTAGAGATTGTTTCATTCTTTATCCTTCAGAAATTACGGGGGTAATGGCCGAACCATCTCATCCAGAATAGTTGTGCATCAATGTAGGTGACCAACTACTTGGGTCATTTTTTTTCCATCTCACGTTCATGCACGCACACGTGTGCAGTTCCTACGAAAACCACTGTATCTTTTACTGGAGAATGTGCCTTTACCAATATCACAAGTATTGTGGCTGATGTACAACGAGGCACAGCCCATCTTCGTGTCACTTCTCCTCAACACTTCATTGCGAGAAGGATCTTGGTAGTCTTTCTGACATTTTTTAGACTTTCAGTATAGCGAAGAATCCTATCTATACATTTTAAATAGAATTTACCACCTCAGATAAAGTTGAACAACACTTCGCCTTACCCTCTACACACTCCCAGTGCTTCGGAAAATGACAGTTCACCGGATAGTCCTAAATCAGATAGCCAAAATTTTCCTATGGAAGGCCGAATCGCAAAGATATAGCGAATGAGGAGGGGAATAAAAACTAATATTTCAAATGTGAGTTCTGTTTTTAGACTGACATAGGGTTTTTGAAAACGGATCTAAAAACCGAAGTTGGGAAAATTAAAACGAATATAGAGGGAATGATTGAGGGGAAGCTAACAGAGATTCGAACCGTAATGGGACATTGCTGATGAAGTCAGATGCGTTGATGGTAAAATAGATAATATGAAAAAGTCGATTGATATTAAAGTGAAAACCATGAAAACTCGAGCACTTCTCAACATGTCTGGAAAAATCGTTGAATGAAAAAGGGCCGTTGTGCAGAATCGGCGGGTATTGGATGAAGCAATTAATGCGAAAACAGAACGGCGTGAACAGCTAATTCTGGATATGAGTAGGAAATTGAACACTCCAGTGAAAGGTCAAGCGGCAACTGTAATAAATGTAATAAAAATTGGGTGGACCGGAAAGAGCTTTGCTAACGCTGGAAAGTATCATGCAATAAATTTTCTTGCTGCTTGTGGAGTCAGTAGCACGCTGTGCTATTCAAAAGGCAGTTAGAAGGCGTTACGAATTGTGTGAAAAGTGTTTTGTGAATAATCTCTGGAGTGAAGCGAAGCAACCATGAGTCCTTTATGAATTCTTAGACGGACCAAGTTATTGACACGAGAGTATAAGGATGCGAGGGTTTTGCGTGCGTGAGCTAAATATACTAATGCACGTAAGTTGGTCGTTCGGCACTCTGAGCGAAATTACAACACTAAAGTGATGATTGCCGGAATATTTACAGTGCATAGGCTAACAACCAAACCTACGAATTTTTAGATGTCGTGGAAAACTTTGAACAGGCGTTTCAATATAAATCAAAAAATTTTAACAGCGGGCAAGTGAATGGGCATCAATATAATATTTGCAACTATCACGAACGAAACCAACGTTATTGGAACAATAACAGCAATGGGAATAATTACTAAAGGTGCAATAATCAAGGAGTTATTAGGAATCGTGACTAGGAGCAAGAGTTGAAGGAATGCATAACCGTGGCAGAAGATGGGGAGACTAATGTTCGCCTTAATTCATATCCAGAGATGGCAAAATAAACTGACATGGAAAATGAAATGACGGGTAGCAAATCCAGCACTATATAGGAAATCAGAAAACAAGGCTCGAGTAAGGGAAATGTTGACTGTAAAAGATGAAAAGAAATTAACGAGAATTAGGAATCAAAATAGCAGAAATAGCAAAGGGATAAGTGAGAGAAATATATTAAATGACGATGAAATGGGGCTGTAACGTTTATTTTAATCGAGGGAATAATATGATAATAATAGAAAACAATTTGGGGGAAGCTGCATATCAAATTCGAGACCAGAAGTACGTAAAACTTGACTGAAATAGAATGTAATGTAAAATTGACTGGTATTCAGTCTCTAGCAAGAATCCTTGTGAGGTGTGTAGTAAGCCAGAAAAGAAAATTTTAAAGCGTCGTCAGAAGCTGAAGAAAGCCGTTATAGTAATTCCTACACTGTATCGGTAGATTTTGAAGAAGGTAGTTGTTAGTGATTCGTGTGTTGTATAAGCGGATGTCGAAAAAGTCTATTCTTTGTTTATCAAAGTAACAGATTTATTGTAAAGAGACAATGAGGAAGAGATTTCACAACATAGAGTTGTGGACGGGGATAGCGCTGCTGCTGGAGGGGATATTTCCCGAAGAGGGAATCAGAACTTTCATTTCTGTAGTGGGAGCCGAACCAATGGCGTTAGATGACTATGATCACCGAGTGCTTTCGAAACAGACCAAAAGACAACATTAAGAAATTATGGGGAAACTATTGAGATAGATTCAGAAATTAATACTGAACCGTACGTTAAGGAGGAAGCGGATTGAAGTACACTCCTGGAAATTGAAATAAGAACACCGTGAATTCATTGTCCCAGGAAGGGGAAACTTTATTGACACATTCCTGGGGTCAGATACATCACATGATCACACTGACAGAACCACAGCCACATAGACACAGGCAACAGAGCATGCACAATGTCGGCACTAGTACAGTGTATATCCACCTTTCGCAGCAATGCAGGCTGCTATTCTCCCATGGAGACGATCGTAGAGATGCTGGATGTAGTCCTGTGGAACGGCTTGCCATGCCATTTCCACCTGGCGCCTCAGTTGGACCAGCGTTCGTGCTGGACGTGCAGACCGCGTGAGACGACGCTTCATCCAGTCCCAAACATTCTCAATGGGGGACAGATCCGGAGATCTTGCTGGCCAGGGTAGTTTACTTACACCTTCTAGAGCACGTTGGGTGGCACGGGATGCATGCGGACGTGCATTGTCCTGTTGGAACAGCAAGTTCCCTTGCCAGTCTAGGAATGGTAGAACGATGGGTTCGATGACGGTTTGGATGTACCGTGCACTATTCAGTGTCCCCTCGACGATCACCAGTGGTGTACGGCCAGAGTAGGAGATCGCTCCCCACACCATGATGCCGGGTGTTGGCCCTGAGTGCCTCGGTCGTATGCAGTACTGATTGTGGCGCTCACCTGCACGGCGCCAAACACGCATACGACCATCATTGGCACCAAGGCAGAAGCGACTCTCATCGCTGAAGACGACACGTCTCCATTCGTCCCTCCATTCACGCCTGTCGCGACACCACTGGAGGCGGGCTGCACGATGTTGGGGCGTGAGCAGAAGACGGCCTAACGGTGTGCGGGACCGTAGCCCAGCTTCATGGAGACGGTTGCGAATGGTCCTCGCCGATACCCCAGGAGCAACTGTGTCCCTAATTTGCTGGGAAGTGGCGGTGCGGTCACCTACGGCACTGCGTAGGATCCTACGGTCTTGGCGTGCATCCGTGCATCGCTGCGGTCCGGTCCCAGGTCGACGGGCATGTGCACCTTCCGCCGACCACTGGCGACAACATCGATGTACTGTGGAGACCTCACGCCCCATGTGTTGAGCAATTCGGCGGTACGTCCACCCGGCCTCCCGCATGCCCACTATACGCCCTCGCTCAAAGTCCGTCAACTGCACATACGGTTCACGTCCACGCTGTCGCGGCATGCTACCAGTGTTAAAGACTGCGATGGAGCTCTGTATGCCACGGCAAACTGGCTGACACTGACAGCGGCGGTGCACAAATGCTGCGCAGCTAGCGCCATTCGACGGCCAACACCGCGGTTCCTGGTGTGTCCGCTGTGCCGTGCGTGTGATCATTGCTTGTACAGCCCTCTCGCAGTGTCCGGAGCAAGTATGGTGGGTCTGACACATCGGTGTCAATGTGTTCTTTTTTCCATTTCCAGGAGTGTATTAATGATTGGAAACAGTATGGGAGAATTTTAAAAACACAGTGGTGCAGGAACGAAGAATTTAATGTTGCAAGGGAGTGTAAAGAAAGAGCTGGGTATGAGGGAAATGTATGTTGATTTGTTTAAAAGAAATAATGATACTGAAAAGGTATCTCTAGTTTCTGATGTAAATATTATGGGTCCTGCATAATAGGAAGGGGCGAAAATCCAGGAATTTGGAAGGAGTATTTTACAGATGAAAGTAAGATTAGGCTAAGAGAAAGTAAACTCCCGGAAAAAATTAATACATTTTTTTCAGAATTTTAAGATTCATTATTGCAACAGTGTATATGTACCACATGAAATGATTACATAACCGATCAACAGCACATGCCAATATTAGTAAGTGTTGCAGCCTCCACAGCGGCAGTGCAGGTGCTGACTCCAGCATCCAGATGATCATAAAGATGGCGAATAATGTCCTGGGATACCTTATGTCACGTTTGCTCGACCTGTTCATTAGTTTTGGAAGAGTAACTGTCTTACAAGTCACACCAGTCACTTCTCGCCCCATCATATCCTACATGTGATGGAATGGTGAAAGGTCCAGAAACTGTGTCTGCCAGGGAGGTTCCTGCACGTCTTGCAGAGCACGTTGAGTTTCACGCACAGTATGTGGGCAAGCATTATCCTGTCGAAACAACACATTACCTTCCTAATGGAAGAACGGGAAATGAACGGTTGTCGTAGTAGTTAAACAACTTAACCCACTTAACAAACGCAAGTCTTCCGGTCCACATTGCTTGCCAGTTAGGTTCCTCTCAGAGTATCATCATACCATAGCACCATACTTAACTATCATATACTGAAACGTCCCCTTAGAAAAGTTGTACAGGACTGAGCTTAAACTGACACACAATATTTTTAGCGCAACGCAATCTGACTTTCAAAAATCCCTACAAAAGAATGGCCCTGACTAACATTAACCTATACCTTTCACAAATCACTTACCTCACAAAAATCTTCATTACTCAAACTAATGCAATACAGCGAGCACCACTACTGCCAGCTAAATAAAAGATTCAAACTACGGAAGGCACTAACTACTGATAGGCATAGTTAGCAAATGAGAGATTTTAATAGAGAACAAACAATGTATTTACCTTAATAATCATAATATATATAGCAGTTCATGCCATCCAGTATTACAAATTTCAAAACTCCGCCATCTCTCTCCCCACATCCACCACTGCTGGCGGCTCACCTCCAACTGCGCAAAGCTATGCGCTGTTCACATCCAGCTGCCGCTGCCCAACACTACAATGGCAGACAACAATGCAAACTAGCCACAGACTGCATACAGCACAGCCAGTGATTTTCATACAGAGCGCTGCATAACGTTGCCAATAAGAAAACATAAACAGTCTACTTACATAGCCCCCATGCTCCCCACAAAAAATTTTACAAATTGTTTTGGGCAGTGGCCAATAATGATTTGAAAAAATTTTTCATAATTACAGTAAGAAAGATATCAAATGCACACACTTATTAATATGTTGGTCAAAAGCTAAAATTTTCTCACAGTCCATAAAGACAGTCCTGATCATTCATCACAGTAAAACTGCCGTTTCTTTTCCCAAAGTCTGAGCAGTAAAAGACAATACACTTGGAAGTAGTGGATTTCCATGCAGTCTTGAAGAAGTAGTGTTGTCCTTCCAACGGAAAGACAGTTCTGACCCTTGACATGCTGACAGGTAATGGGCCACAACAGAGCAAACCCACAGCAGAGTCATTCGACGTTTTGAAGAATATTGGTGGGTAGGTCATCACAGAGCAGACCCACTGTAGTCCTGGTAGAGATTATGGTATTGGTGGGCCACCAGAGGTGCAGACCCACTGCAGTCCTTGTAGAAATAATGGTACTGGTGGGTCATCAAAGATGCAGACCCACTGTAGTCCTTGTGGAGGTGGCCAACAACCATCTGTTGTGACTGTGCAGGTGCACAATCACCGTTGAAGAGTCTTGCGGATAATATAGCAAGTCCATAACCCACCACTTGTGCACTCACCAAAAAAATTTTTGAAATGTCCTTAGAACCAGCAATGCTGTTATCCAGTCCCTTGCTGAATTATTAACACACGTGCAAACACTAACAGTCCCGACTTCTCACATATTGTCCATATACTATGACCAACAGTAACGTGTGCAGTGAAAGGTAACTTACAAGTTACTTAATTTGATGAACTGGTGTCAATTACAATTTTATAACATAAGAATACAATAATAGTGGTACAAAATACATCATTAAAAACATAACAGTACAGATAAAATTTGTAGTAACACGGACTTTACAAAAGAATAGAAATAAACATATAAATCAGTGTTACAGGAATTATGACATAAGTAAATAAATAAAATAATGAGAATAGTTTTTGAAACATTAATTTCACACATGAGAATAGAAACAGAACAGAATTAATAATGTCTAACATCTTTACAAAGTAAATAACATATTATTAATGCAAATTATATTTGAGGATAACAGTATTCCTCATCATAGTTCATGTAGCTGAGTATTAGAAAAATTCTACAACATAAGTCTTATCAGATAAACATATAAAGACAAGAAGAACATAAATACACAAGGGTACACAAACATATAGTGGAATAATACAAAGAAAGGACAGGGTTTGTTTTACTGCAGTATTTTGCAAACAAAACTTTCTTTACTTCTCAGAGATCTCCCTTCGTTCTTCATTATTTCCAAAAGTCCTATCTATACCTGCTTTCTGTACTTTTCTTGTATAGCCTCTCAGTGCATTTCTGCAAATTCAACGCAACTCATTCTCTTGTAGGCTACCCCCTCTTAAGCTAACTTAAATCTACTGAGCTCAGATGCTAAACTAAGGGACGAGGCAATGCAGCAGCACAAAGCAATTAACACAAACAGCAATGACCAAAAAAAAAATGGAAAATTGCAAAGCAAGCTACAGTAAATCTAAATTACCAAGAAATGCAACATTACAACTAATATGAGCCAATGTGCAGCAACAAGAAAAATAAATCAGTAGTAAAACTAGCTTAACAGAGTAATACAAAGTGGAATTTAGTAGCACTATGCCTGGCAAACAGCAGCAGCAAATGTAATAACTTATATCTGAACATGACATAGCTCAAGCAGAAAAAATATTACATTAAAGACAACAATGCAAACAAGGGAAATGTATATTCACATCTTAATGTCTATGTAATTAAAGTGGTGCAGCACAAGAAGTTATTCTACCAAAAAAATTACCAAGTAGTTGAAAAGAAAATTCCGTATGCAATTCCTGTGAAGGGAAATGTCTTTTTATGCTCCGTTTTTTTGAATATATCATAAAATTATTTACTGGATCTGTAGGCATAAAATATTTATATTAGTACATCTATTAAATTTTATTTTAACCAATGCTGGTACATCTATTAAATTTTATTTTAACCAATGCTGCTGCAGCTAGAAACTTGATATTAAACACAATGAGTAAATAAATACGTAAAGCAAGCCATATGGCATTTCTCTCAACTAGCAAGACAATAGCCGTGAAATGTTTCTCATCCTTTCATTAGGCATTTTAGTAAATATCATAAAATAAGAGCTCCACAGTATAATCATATGTTTTCAAGTTTGAGCGTGTCGTATTTGCGATGCTTTCTACAAAGGAATGTCAATAGCGAGGATAATGGCCTCCCTTTTTTTTCTACCTGTGCCTCTGAAAAGACACACATTAATGGCTTTTTCTCCAGGCATCTGACACAGCTGGGTGCCCACGACGCATTACGTGCAGGTGGTCACTTAACTTTCTTACGGAAATATTTACGACAGCAATTTCCACTACAGTGACAGTCTCATATAAAACTATTTCACAGGTCAAGAATTTGCGTTACAAATCTGTAGAAACAAAATCCTATTGATATAACAGTGTCCAAAAAATGTTCGTCAGCATTGTGATACATTCACGCATTTACACACATTTCATAACTCTTAAAGTACGATTCTTGGTTTCCAACAACCTTTTCCCAAACCAGAGTCCCTAAACACTACTCATTATTCCTTACCTTATTCGTCGACATTTCTTCAATATTTCATCATAACAGATACATAGCATAATCAAATAACTCATATAGCATCATCTTATTGATCATAAACATACCGCAACAGCATAATACACATAGTCATCGTAATAATAACATTATAACACCTCAGTCAACTCTCAAAATCGTCGTAGCTTCCTCCAATAATTAAAAAAAATTCTCTGCTCATGTCAAAAGTGTCATCTGCCTCAAACGTGCTTTAAAAATCGTGATCCCATACCAAATATATCATTCAAAGTTCTCATAATATCACAATGGGTCTGAATAAATATGAAAAGTTCACCAAGTACAGACAAAATACAATTTCGTAAGTGTGAAGTTATCCAACGGTGTAATTACGTAAACATCTGTCACTGCCGTAGTAAAAAAGTTTGTCTCTCTCAGTTAAATGATCAGATAGCTGTGTAATTATGTGTCAGAGAAATATGGTACCGATGTGTAAAGTTGTGTAAGCAAATACCATATTAGCTAGGGCTCCTTGTGCTTGCCAAACACATGGTACACAAAGTAAGTGTGTACCCCCTGAGGATTAATGTAATTATACCCTCAGGTGTTACAGATTACAGCAATGGAATGAAATGTATCACGGAAAACCTTTGTATCATTGTACTTCAAATATCTTTAAAAATAAATGTTTTAAGTACAAAATTAATCACTCAGATACATGTACTGTAGCGCTAAACTGTGCATCTTGTTGTAAGATAATCTCTGTGGAAGTGTCATAGGTATCGTCCTCCGAAAGCTAAGTTCTGCAGAAGTCAATGTACTTACTTCATGATACACAAAAGTGAAATGCTTTGCGTATAGATATCTTAGTTATTACGCTTATTGCCGTGATGAGGAAAGTACTGTGCTGTAACGTATTGTTGTCCTACGGAAAAGGCTGTCTCCTTGTAGCTATAGCACAAAAGTTACTACTAAAACATGTTTTGCTTTCCAGAATAATTCAGAAAAACTGTGGAGATATAAAACAGATACGGCGCAAAAGCAATAATATAAATTGTGTCACTCATTAGTAGCGTCGTGATATAATCATGTAGCTGTCACATAAACTAACCACTGTGTCATCTGGTATCTCACTGAAAGTACTTTAAAACCAGAATGTATTTTCAAGTAAACCAAAATGTTGCATTAAAATCTCATTAGCAGTACCAGTATATATTCTAAGTATGTAAGCCTTACAGTCGTTATGTAATCGTGCAACTAACAAGCAAGAATGTACACACACAATAACAGTGTGACATCTGTTCACTATCACAATGCAGTGGTAATTTCTGTTTAAATAAGTTCTCTTGGTTCTTGACTGGATATTTAACTTCAGACATTGTTGCATGTTAACAGATTCTAAGTCTGACAAAGCCTACTAGCAATGTAAAGTGAAAAGTTATATGGCAATGACAAAGTTAAAAAGCAGATTATCTCTCAATAAACGGTTTTACATGTGAAATGTGGTGCAAACCTTTACTCTTCCTAGTACGCAGAGTTTCAACTTCAACGCAATTATCATGTGGTATACGTTGGTAAAGAATACTGGAATTTTTCTCAAGGTTAGCGTCTATGTTATTTTTCCCTGAGCCAGCGGGCGCACGTGGCTGCCTGCAGTGCGAGTCATTGTCTGTTTCTTTGCTGGCGCGTCTCGTTACTGGGATTAGGAGACCTAACTTCTACAAATTCGCCTTGCCGAGAGGACCCAGCCTTGTTAGAATCCCGCCAGTTCTGATGGAATTCAGGTCTGTCGTTTTGTCGGTAGTTTACATAGTTTCTTGTTTGTCGGTCATGTGGTGGAGATTTTCTCCCAGAATCGTAACTGCGGGCTGGACCGTTGCATCTGAAGTTATTCTGTCTCCCTTGATAGTAATTGTTTTTGTTTCCATATTGTCTGTTTCTATGGTAATCTCTGTCATATTCATTACTACGGAAATGCGATCTTTCTCTGTAACTATTATTACTCTGCCAGTGGTTGTCATATGGGTGGTGTCTGTTTTGGTCACGATTTGCGTTGTAAGAATAGACTTGTCGTGTCCAGTTATTGTTTCTGTCGTCACGGAATTGCGACGGATGTGACCTGTAGTGATTGTTTTCCCGTTTTCGCATCCCGCGACTGTCTGTGTCAATTTCTAATTCTTGTAAGAGTCCCTGAAAAGCTTCAATGTCGTCTTTGCAACGCCCTGCCAAAATAATATTTCTCAAATGTTCAGGCAATTTCATTAAGCAAATGCGGATGAGTTCTGAGGGGCTGTATGGGTTTGACAGGTACTGATTCTTGTGCAACATGTCTTCAAAATATTTCACAAGACTGGAAAATTCAGATTGTTCGAAATGTTTCATCTTTATGATGCTATGTTTTACTCGGTCTTGGTTAGCTTGAGACCAATATGCTGAGAGGAAGGCATGATAAAAATGTCCTTCACTGTGACAATCGTGAATGACCGATCGCATTCTTACAGCTGGTTCATTTTTCAAGTAGCCACACATAAATTCTAACCTGTGCTCCAATGAGAGAATTGATGGAGCCACGCTTGTGGATGAATGTCGTTGCCAGAATTCTTAAATGTTTTGAATTTACGTGTAGTAATGAACAGCTTATAGTCAAAATCATCGTGTCGGCGAGTAGCATAACGGTCATTGTTACGTCGTGTCGGCGGTTCCATCTCAAAATTCGGCGCACCTTGCCAATTTCTTTCATAATTTCCGAAATGCGCTGTGTTACTATTTTGTGGCTGTTCCGTATTTCTATG
Organism: Schistocerca cancellata; assembly: GCF_023864275.1. Lineage (NCBI taxonomy): Eukaryota > Metazoa > Arthropoda > Insecta > Orthoptera > Acrididae > Schistocerca > Schistocerca cancellata. Next base: position 267,363,463 of record NC_064631.1, on the reverse strand, counting down.
TCCCTCTTCCGGTATTGGGGCGCGAGTGTCCTCTGAAATACGTAATTCTTGTATTACCTGTGTCAGCTGATCTTGTACTTCCCGGATTTCTCTTTTGTATTGCGTATTAATTTGATTCTGATTTTGTTTGAATTTCTTAATTTGTTCATACTCTTCTGTGTCAGTGATGGCTACAGGTCTTGTGTCATTCAGATCATCATCTACCTTTGCAGATAAGTTAGTAAACTGATCCGAAAGTTCGGCTGCTTTCTCCGATAGTGTACTTATTTCCTCAGTGTGTTTTTCTGAACCAAGTTTCAGAGTGTCCATTTGTGCTGAAATCGTATCTACTGTGTCCTTTAAGTTTTCTTGAGTTTTTGCAAGTTGCGTAACCGAATCGGTAGATGCAACTGTGTCAATTTTAGCTTGCAAGGTGTCGTGATTTTCATGAACAATAGTTTGCAGTTCTTTTATAGCTGCTGCGTGATTCTGTAATGCATTTTCATGACGCAAAAAAATAGGTTGGAAATGCTCACAAATTTGTGTTTTTATGTCATTACAGACTTTTTGACATTTCGATTCGATGTTATGTAACTCAGTAGTTAAATCTTCACGTGTTTGTTCAAGCGTGGTGTCTAACTTTTGAAGATCTTGTTCCATTGTGTCTAACTTTTTAAGATTTTGTTCCATTGTGTCTAACTTTCGAAGCCTTTGTCCCATTTGTTGCATTAACTGTAATAACAGTGCACTGGTGTCTGAAACATGTTCCTCAGTGCTTTTCGGCAGTGAATTTGCACCGGCAACATTCACATTTTAACAAGCAGAAAATGTGTCTCGACTTATTTGAGAAAACGGTGAGGACCCAAAACCTGAATCTACAGTATTTGCGAAATTGTGTCCCGTCATTTCGGATTCCTGAGGCAAGCTGTTGCCGACCGATCGATCGATAATGCTTCCCTGTTCACTACCTGTTTCACTGTCTACACCATTATTTGCAGCCCGCTCCATTTCCCTATGCACAATTACCAAATTACTACTTTTAACATTAGTTAATTCATTACACAGTGGCGCTAACACACTGCTTTCGTCTTCACTGTCATTTCTCAGTTTACTTTGGAGCCTAGTATTACGTTTTTCACACGCCATTATTGTCACAATATTTCACACGATAACACAGAAAAGCACAATTTGAAGAGTAAAAATAAGAGAACACATTAACATAGCACTGAAAATAATATGTAGTTAATTGCAAGCGCAGCTGCGAAATACTTGGTGCAAATCTACATGCATGCCACAACTGTTTTACTGTACAACAATGAAAGACTGCAACTACAAAGGAGATTCTCTCTACAATTACGCGCTAGCAATAAACAATAGCTACACTAATCACACAAACTACAAGAAAAAAAATCAGAAGATTCCAGTGAGGTATCCTCGGCTAAGGGTCGACATATGCAACGTCCCCTTAGAAAAATTGTACAAGGACTGAGCTTAAACTGACACAAAATATTTTTAGCGCAACGCAATCTGACTTTCAAAAATCCCTACAAAAGAATGGCCCTGACTAACATTAACCTATACCTTTCACAAATCACTTACCTCACAAAAATCTTCATTACTCGAACTACTGCAATACAGCGAGCGCCACTACTGCCAGCTAAATAAAAGATTCAAACTACGGAAGGCACTAACTACTGACTGGCATAGTTAGCAAGTGAAAGATTTTAATAGAGAACAAACAATGTATTTACCTTAATAATCATAATATATATAGCAGTTCATGCCATCCAGTATTACAAATTTCAAAACTCCGCCATCTCTCTCCCCACATCCACCACTGCTGGCGGCTCACCTCCAACTGCGCAACGCTACGCGCTGTTCACATCCAGCTGCCGCTACCCAACAATACAATGGCAGACAACAATGCAAACTAGCCACAGACTGCACACAGCACAGCCAGTGATTTTCATACAGTGCGCTACATAACGTTGCCAATAAGAAAACATAAACAGCCTACTTACAATACAACCGTTCGCTCGGCGAAAGATCCGTACCCAAAGATTGGAAAGCTGCACAGGTCAGACCAGTATTCAAGAAAGGTAGTAGGAATGAACTAAATTTAGGCCTATATCATTAACGACTATGTGCAGCAGGATTTTGCAACATATATTGTGTTCGATCATTACGAATTACCTCTAAGAAAACGAAAAATGGTTCAAATTGCTCTACGCACTATGGGACTTAACATCTGACTTAGATCTACTTAAACCTAACTAACCTAAGGACATCACACACCTCCATGCCCGAGGCAGGATTCCAACCTGCGACCGTAGCAGCAGCGCGGTTCCAAGTTCAAGCACCTAAAAAAGCACGGCCACAGCGGCCGGCTCGAAGAAAACGGTCTATTAACACACAGTCAACGTGGATTTAGAAAACACCGTTCTTATGGAATGCAACTAGCTCTTAACCCCCATGAAGTGTTGAGTGCTTTTGACAGCGGATATCTTATTAAGTCCGTATTTCTGGATTTCCGAAAGGCATTTGACACTCCACATAAGCGGCTCGTAGTGAAGTTGCTTGTTTATGGAATATCGTTTCAGTTATGTGACCGGATTCGTGATTTTTTCTCAGAGAGATCATAGTTCGTAGTAAATGACGGAAAATCATGGAGTAAAACATAAGTGTTATAGGCCCTTTGCTGTTCCTTATCTACATAAACGATTTGCGAGGTAATCTGAGCAGCCGTCTTAGGCAGTTTGCAGATTACGCTGTCGTTTATCGATTAGTAAAATCATCAAAAGATCAAAACAAATTGCAAAACGATTTAGAAAAGATATCTGTATGGTGCGAAAATTGACAGTTGACCCTAAATAACGAAAAGTGTGAGATCATCCAGATGAGTTCTAAAAGGAATACGTTAAACTTCTGTTATACGATAATCCAGTCAGATCTAAAGGCCGTAAATTCAACTAAATACCTAGCAATTACAATTAAGAACAACTTAAATTGGAAGGAACACATAGAAAATGTTGTGGGGAAGTCTAACCTAAGTCTGCGTTTTCTTTGGCAAGACACTTAGAAAATCTAACAGGTCTACTAAGGAGACCGCCTGCACTACGCTTGTCAGTTCTCTTTTACAATACTGCAGCGCAATGTTGGATCATTACCAGATAGTATTTACGGAGTACATCGAAAAAGTTCTATGAAGAACAGCACATTTTGTTTTATCGCAAAATAGGGTTGAGAATGTCACTGAAATGACACAGGATTTGAGGTGGACATCACTAGAACAAAGGCGTTTATCGTTGCTGCGGGGTCTTCTCACGAAATTTCCATCAGCAACTTTCTCCTCCGAAAGTGAAGATATTTTTTTAACGCCGACCTACATAGGGAGAAACGATCACCTAAAAAAAATAAGGGAAATCAGAGCTTGCCTGGAAAGATAAAGGTGTTCCTTTTTCCTGCTCCCTATACGAGATTCATAACAGAGAATTGTGAAGGTTGTTCGATGTACCCTCTGCCAGGCACTTAAATCTGGATTCCAGAGTATCCATGTAGATGTAGATGTAGACGAAGCATTATTCTGCATATACCGAGCGCTGGTTAGTATCCCTCCAGAAAAAAAAGGTGAACGACATCTGTAGCTACCATAAGGCCTGGGGCTCGGCCAGTGTGGCTTGGACGGATGCACTCTGCGAGACAGCACTCACCAGGTGTACGACGTACGCGCAAACTACAATCACTTGGTGCAAACAGAACGTGCTCTCATCACTGAAAACCACGGAAAGCTATTTCTTTTTCCAAGTGACGGCTCCAGTTGACCCGTGAACGTCGATGCAGTGGCGTCAGTGGAAGATGGGCTAGAGGTGTGCTTGCCCATAGTCCCACTGCTAATATCCAATGTTCAATAGTTCGTGTTTACACTTCTGTACTAGGATAGTTGTATGGTCTGCCACTGCTACCAGCATCGTTGCGCAACTGACGCAGCACGTCCAGCTTGTGTGGCAGTTCCTCCAAATGTCCATCACGCCATTCGGAAGGCCACAATTTGGCCCCTTCAAACTCGCTCAGTTGTCTGCAGGAAGCACGAGTGTATATCTATGGAATGGTTGGCTGCTTGCTTCACGCGTTTGCGCCACGCTAAGCCTTCTCGTTCTGAACGCTATTAAAGGGTAGATTCATATGGCGCTCATGTAGCAACGCCACTACGCTATCTTTCGGCGGACGACGTTGAAACCATTATCAGTACATCTACTATTACCCATGTTGCATATGCCGGCATCGGAGGGAAATCGACGTCGTCTTTCCATGAGTACAATTGTTTTTTTCTGTCAGTGTATAATATTAAATAATTTCGGTGATGGCGATGCAGCTATAGTCTCATTAACTAAAACAGGAAATTTTGTAAGTCATCGGAAGATAGACAGTGTGATGTAAATGATGAGCTCTCGTACCGAGGTTAGACCTACTGAGAGGGATACAACGGAGGGGGAGGACATAACTACTTTAACTCATGTTGAGGGTGATGTGGTGTAGGCTTTAAATAACTAAATTGACTTAGAATTGAACATAAACGTCTTAGACGATTTCACTAAAGAGGGTTGTAGGTATCGTGGTCAAAGTTACTGATGTCATATGATCTGTGGGTTATATACAAATGGAGATAGGTAGGATCCTTGAAACGAGAAGACGTGAATTATGGATGAATGAATTGTTGGAACTTGAAACAGGCGAAGAGGTTGAAGATTAAAACTTCCTGGCAGATTAAAACTGTGTGCCGGACCGAGACTCGAACTCGGGACTTTTGCCTTTCGCGGGCAAGTGCTCTACCATCTGAGCTACCCAAGCATGACCCATGCAGCCTCCTCACGGCTTTACTTCTACCAGTACCTCGTCTCCTACATTCCAGACTTTACAGAAGCTCTGCTGTGAAACTTGCAGAACTAGCACTCCTGAAAGAAAGGATATTGCGGAGACATGGGTTAGCCACAGCATGGGGGATGTTTCCAGAATGAGATTTCCAGATGAAAATTGTTCGACAGATGAGGTGGAGGAAAGAGGTAAGGATACCGAAAATAGTCTGTTAAGAGAGAAATGTCTTCAGAGTAGAGAAGTTGACATTGTACAACCAGTTGCAGAGATTGAGAAGTGCTTGAAAAGAAATGCGCGCTCCTTGACTCACAAGGTAGCAAGTCTGCAGTTTCGGAAAAGTCTGTAAATAGTCATAGAATTAAGAAGTCAGAAATATTTCCAGTAACAGGCCCATCATTAGAAATGCCATTGGTGGACCAAGTAAGCAATAAAAAGTGAAATGTTGTGAGATATTATGTGTGGAGGACATAATTTTAATATGGGATGTCTCATAGTGAACAGGCTAATTGAATATATTCTCTTTTTATATAAATAGAATTAAAATGAATATGAGCTAGAGAGATTCTAGTAGGGAAACGACATGTTACCCTGGCCGACAGGGTTAACAGTAAGGAACTGTTGAACGGGCAGATAGTAAAGTTTATTGAAATGATTGAAAATTTCCAATATCAATTGCCGATAGTAAAGGCATGCAGGCTAGGCTAAGACAGATATTGGAAAGGCATGTAATGGAGAGATGTGGAAGTGACTACAGAAATCTCATTGTAATCGTTAAGAAAAAAGATAACTCCACAAGAACATTTTTAGATGCACAAAAATTAAGTAACATAATCTTTAGAGAACATGATCAACAGGACAGTGTGGCAGTATTACTGCACATTCTCACGAATGTTATTGAAGTTTATAAAAGCTAAACAGAAGTAAAATTTGGTATGGATTCCGCACAGGAATAGCAGAATTAAAATTTGATCCAGATTAAGATATTCATTACTTTGCTTTCTGGATAAAATAATATTAATATGGAATTCTTATCGAAGGAAAAATAGGTTGTTGGGAAATTTTCATATACTCAAGCAATTCTGGCAACTATTTACGTCATTTGCATTACCACTTGTCTCACGCTAGAGTCTGTTCGTTTTGGAAAGGCGTTCAGGGCCTTAGCTACGGGGATTCGTTAGAACAGAAATTATTGGTAGGTCCCTTTTCGATGGATTTCACTTCTTCATTGCTGACAGTGGCTGCAAAGTAACACATGCGTGTTTGGAGTACTTGGCTTCTGGTGCCAAGCTCATTACTGAGAGCTTCAGCAACTCGGATCTGTAGGAAGTCTGACACCCGAACGTCAACAAGGGGCTGTGAAATGATTGAGAAAGCGAAGTGTAACGACGCAACCACCGTTGTGAAGCGTTACTATGTGCACTTTAAGCAGATGCAAAGGTCGATTCAAATGAGTTAATTTCTTAAAGCAAACGATAACCTGCGTAAATGAACGCAAATTCGAAAAAGACACCTAAAATTTGAAATCTAGAATCAACATTATTCTAATGCAATTTAATTTAATTTTGAATGTGTATGTTCATGTATTTGTTTTTGCTGAATCCCTGTAATTTCTCTAAATATGTCGTACTGCTCCATGCAACACCTCATGTTGCTTGCACTACTGGTTAGACCTAAGTAGAGTGGACGCTCAATATCACGAGTCATGCTATGTGCTACTAAATGTGTCACCCATTAAATGGAGGTGTTGTAAAGTAACCTTTGACTGGAACTGAATGTAACAATTAGTTGTTGAGCGGTCGAGGTATAGTTCTCGCTTGGTAAGTGCGACCAGGACGCGAGTACAGCAGAAGACTGTAACTTAACGAGCCTTTGGAGAATCCCGAGGCTGCAGCGAACATAACAAAGAGGTAAAGGTGTACTGAGTTCGAGTAAATATGAAAAGAAACCTAGAAGTTTGAAAATAGTTACCGCAGAGAAAGTACGGAGAAGGTCGGTAAACAGTGAGATCAGCAAAGCGAGCGGCTGGGTTTTATCGGCACGGCTTTTAAAGGCAACCGAAGGTCACCCGTGCTACGCTGCAATGAGATGGAAGATAAGCGGCGTATAGGGCTACATTACGTCATAAACAGCACACACTTTAATTACCTGAAATGCAGCCAGGTAGACTGGTACAATAAACGCAGGAGCATTATGTCAATCAGAGGATGTGAGTCAGCGGACTGCGATTCATGATACAAATAATTAAAAACTGCAGTCACGAACATATTTACACACAAATCCTTCACATTAAACCACGAATGTTTACACTTACTGAATTATAAATAGTTCAGTCATACACAATGTACCATACATCAAGTAATGGCATTGCGCAATAGACATCGTCGCGACAAACAACGAATACTATATTTTTATTAAATGACCTACAATATTAAGTTCATATGTCTAAGGGTGTCGAAGCAAACCGTTCTCCACAGACTGTTAATATGAAACAGTATATAGTCATTAGTCAATCCATTTATTATTTTGTGGTCAATGCTGATTATACACTGAAGAGCCAAAGAAACTGGTGCACCTGTTTAATATCCTGTAGGGCCCCCGCGAGCACACAGAAGTACCACAACACGACGTGGAATGGACTCGAATAATGTTTGAAGTAGTGCAGGAGGGAAATGACACAATGAATCCTTCAGGTCTGTCTATATTTCTGTAAGAGTACGAGGAGGTGGAGATCTGTTCTGAACAGCACGTTGCAAGGGATCTCAGATATGCTCAGTAATGTTCATGTCGGGGGAGTTTTGTGGCCAGCAAAGTGTTTAAGCACAAAAGAGTGTTCCTGTAGCTGTAGCAATTATGGACGTGTGGGGTGTCGCGTTTTCCTGCTGGAATCGCCCAAGTCAGTCGGAATGCACAATGGACATGAATGCCTGTAGGTGATCAAAAAATGGCTCTGAGCACTATGGGACTTAACTTCGAAAGTGATCAGTCCCCTAGATCTTAGAACTACTTAAACCTAACTAACCTAAGGACATCACGCACATCCATGCCCAAGGCAGGACTCGAACTGCGACCGTAGCGGTAGCACGGTTCCGGACTGTAGCGCCTAAAACTGCTCGGCCACCACGGCCGGCTGTAGGTGATCAGACAGGATGCTTACGTACGTGTCACTTGTCAGAATCGTATCTAGACATATTAGGGGTCCTGCATCACACCAACTGCACACGCCCCACACCATTACAGAGCCTCCAACCCTCCACCAGCTTGAACAGTCCCCTGCTGACTCGCAAGGTCTAATGAGGGTGTCTCCATAATCATACACGTCCACCCGCTCGATACAATTTGAAGCGAGACTGGTACGACCAGGCAAGATGTTTTCTGTCATCAATAGTCCAATGTCGGTGTTGACGGGCCCAGTCGAGGCATATGGCTTTGAATAGAGCAGTCATCAAGGGTACACGAGTGGGCCTTCGGCTCTGAAAGTCCATATCGATGATGTTTCGTTGAATGTTTCGCACACTGACACTTACTAATGGCATAGCATTGAAATCTACAGCAATCTACGAAAGGGTTGCACTTTTGTTGCGTTGAAGGATTATTTTCAGTCGTGGCTGGTCCTTTTCTTGCAGGATGTTTTTCCGGCCGCAGCGAAGTGGAAGATCTGGTGGTTTACCGGATTCCTGGTATTCGCGGCACACTCTAGAAATGGTCATACGGGAAATTTCCCACTTCATCGCTACCTCGGAGATGCTGCGTCCCATCGCTCGTGTGCCGGTAATAATACTACGTTCAAACTACTTAAGTGTTGATGACCTGCCATTATAGTAGCAGTAACGCATCAACAACTGCGCCAGACACTTGTTGACTTACATAGGCGTTGCCGACACAGCGCCGTATTCTGCCTCCTTACGTATCTCCTTATTTGAATACGCATGTCTATACCAGTTTCTTTGGCACTTCAGTGTAATACAAATGATGGTGGACTAGAAGCACAAATATGTCGATGCTAATGAGATATGTTATTAAAAATGATAAGAACTGATGTCAACAGACACGTCATTCTTGGTATAGAATCTTTTGTGTTGGAATGGTAGTCCATTTGAAAATATATCAAAATGTTGTACGAATAGTGTAATTTGGTGGGGAATTGCTCGAGCTCGTATTGGCTGAAGTGTCACGGCATTGGTGGCTTTTCGTGGTGGGAGCAGCAGGGACGGGGAAGAGAGGGAACTGCTCGAGACGTTGATCGAGAAGCAGAGACCCAGGCTTTCTGTCATCGGAGAGTGCAGTAGAATGATGTAATTTTATTTGTGTGGAGATATTATGGATCGTCTGTTGGATCTTGGTAATGGGCCTCTAACAAAGCGGGTGATGGAACTTATGAACTGACTGCACATTGCGGTTTGTTCTTAGTGAGGATTCTGTCATCTTTTGTTTCACATTATATAACTGAAGGGCTGTTGGTCTATTTCAATAATTAGCTCTATTTATGTATAAAAGTGATTGTAGTAACACCATTCAGTAGGAGTTTGGATCTTATTGAATAAACCTTCAGTTTTTTAAGTTAAATCAGCAGTAGTACCTATGATTAGTATAAATATTTCCATTTTGCTTATGTTCATTAATTTATAATTCGAATAACTTGTCTACTCTCAATAATTCTACCAAATGTTTTAGTAGATTATTTGCTACTAGAGAAGCAGGACGTCAAGCAGGTGGTGTACGGCTCGTCCCTACCACCAGCCAAGCTTCATTTCGTGCTGTATCATATTCCCCTATATCACATTAAATTCGGATCAAGAAAGCCGCTAATTTTTGTACTATTTCAATGGGTTGCAACCACATTGCTCTGAGCTAAGTACTATTCCCCATTTGCCCACTGCACCGCGCCGTGGTTAGCACACTGGACTCGCATTCGGGAGGACGACGGTTCAATCCCGCGTCCGGCCATCCTGATTCAGGTTTTCCGTGATTTCCCTAAGTCACTCCACGCAAATGCTGGGATGGTTCCTTTGAAAAGGCACTGCCCGCTTCCTTCCCCGTCCTTCCCTAATCCGATGAGACTGATGACCTCGCAGTTTGGTCTCTTCCTACAAACAACCCAACCCCAACCCCCACTGTACCAACAGACTGTAATCGAATACACATTTTGTTTTTCCTTTGTCACTATTAGTTCTGCGATTCATTTCCCCAGATATTTCACTTCATCCGTATGGGACGTCATGAACATATATACTTCGCTTTTGTCATGCCACTTCAAAGCCATCATAATGTCTCTGCACATAAATTCCATTTCTGCTCTCTGCATTTGGCTTCAAGTTTTCTGGTACTTACCCTGTTCTTGTGAACTGTACCTACTGCATTTATTCCCCTCTCATGCAAGTGGTTTAAGAGAGGTACATTTCTGTACCAATTGTTTACATATAGTTTGTGCCTTTTCCCAAATAAAGTTGCAAAAGTGTTGTCACAATATAGTCAATAATTTCCAAATAGTCTTCACCAACTACTATGTCACAGTTCACACCAGTATAAAGTCAATTACAAATCCCTTTCACAGTCACAAAGAACAATTTTTTTATGCCAGAACCACGCCTTTTAGACGGAAAGCACTGAATGAAACCGAAGGGTTTCCCGAACAAAATGAGTCTTTCGACAGTATAAACTTCTCGTATTGGAGTCAGTGCTGTTCTGAACTTCCCTTCCAGACATGAATCACAAATGTTTCTCAGAGCGAAAACATTGTTATTACGAATGTACAACATATGGCGTCACATCAAATTATTTGACCAATAATCGAAATTTTGAGGATAGAATCATTTGACCACTATTCTGAATACTTAAGTTTTATAGTTCTTGTAATGACGAAAGTTACTGCCAGGAAGCAAAACATTTGTGCTCTACATTTACCTTTCAATGCTTTCAAACCCTTTTCTCATAATGAGTAGTACTAAGAACAGTCTAGTAACTATTAATCTCGCCTGAAAGTATTTGGGTCTGTTTCCTTCGCGAACAGTGCCTGAAAAATTTGTAGTGCTCTACGGTTTTTCGGAAGTGTAAGAGTCACACCTGAATGTGCTAAATAAAATCATGAACCCCGAGACTCAGCTCTTTCCTGCTCATAAACGAGCGTACTTCACTGGGGGAACGGCGTCTGCATTTTCAGTATCGCTGTGAAACGTTCTTCTGGAAGGTGAGGGTGTGAAAGAGCTCTTGATATGTCGAAGGACAAGAATCAAGGGCCACAGTGTCTTCTTGTTTTTCTTCTTCTTCCTCCTCCTCCTCCTCTGTTCGAGGCTAAGCCCTTTACCAGCTGGTAATTTATTTCTCATGATTTTCACAAACTTTCCTTCATTCATCCTATTTGCATGTTCGTTCTATTCAAGCTTTCTCTTAAGTACACATGCATTAATGGTATTCTCATTACATCCTTTCGTAATGCTTTCAATTCTCTCTCTCTCTCTCTCTCTCTATCTATCTCTCAGTGACTTACCTGTAATCCTTCGCATAACTTTCATTTCTGTTGTTTCCAAAAGTCATCTTGTTTTTGTTGTTTGAGGTCGTTTTTCTAAGCTGTGTATAATATAATTATTGTTTTGTATATTCTTACCTTTGCATTTTTCTTTCAGTTTGTTTTTCCGCAATGTATCATTTGAACACCCCGCCACTTGGTTGGCTTTTGCAATGTGTTATTTAAATTCCGTTTCGACATTCCCACTCCTGGACTATTCGATACCAAGGTACTTGAATGTCATCACCTGTTGAGTAAATTTTCCATCTACTTTCAGTTTGCACATGACTGGTTCCACACATTTGGCCATATATTTGGTTTGTTGAGTGTAAACGGCAATATCTAAGTTTTAGGCTGCTAAATTTATGTAAAAGTTTGTGTAGATTATCTTCACCATTTGCCAGCAGAACTCCATCGTTAGCGTTTTTCAGTTCTCCATGCTACTACCACTACCAACCAATACTTCCTTTATAACATCACCCACGACAATATTAAAAATTAGCGTGCACAGAGAGTCACCTAGTCTAATACAACCATTAACTAGTACTCAGCTAGTTAACCTGGAACCAATTTTTGCCTGAATGTAGTTGTTTGAATAAATGTCTTCAGTTCTTTTTAATAAGTTGGAAGAAATGCCAAAATCGTTCAGCAGGTTTACCAGATCTGTTAACTGAATCGTATCGAAATCATTCTGTGAATCAATAAAACAAAGATAAGCGTCTTCTTTTTCCAATGAACAAGTCCACAAACTGTCTAAGAACGAATACTGCATCTGTGCATGACACACCAGGTCGATAACCATATTGTTCCTCTATAAGCGTTGTAATAATGTTTTTAATTCCCGTTCCTTTGTTAAGTGTTTAAGAACTGAACTTTTTGTATTCATCCCTCTGTATTTGGATGGCTCTCTTTCAAGTCCTTTTCAATATATGAAAACAGTAAGATTAGCTCACTATTCATCTGGAACTTTAATAAGAGATATAACGTTGTTCACTAACTTGGTTAAATTTTCAGGCAGTCGTTATCCTCCACATTTCAGTAATTCATTGGGAATCCTATCTTTCCCTGGAAAATACATGTTTTTAGCAGACATCGATTCTTATTCCCCTGCAAGAGAAAAAGTTGTACTAACGTTTACTTGTATGCCGATCTCCGATTTCTTTCCGTTTTCTGGTAGTTTCTTACCTTTAAATAATGCTGCTTGGTATTCAACCAATGACTTCTCATTCACGTTGTTCACATTTAAAATTTGTTTCATCTACATCTATGTGATTACTCTGCTATTCACAATAAAGTACCTGGCAGGGGGTTCAATGAACCACCTTCAAGCTGTCTCTCTACCGTTCCACTCTCCAACTGCGCGCGGGAAAAACGAGCACTTAAATTTTTTGGGCGAGCCCTGATTTCTCTTATTGTATCGCGATGATCATTTCTCCCTATGTAGGTGGATGCCAACAGAACGTTTTCGCAATCGGAGGAGAAAACCAGTGATTGAAATGTCATGAGAAGATTCCGTTACAACGAAAAACACAATTGTTTTTTTGACTGCCACCCCAAATCAAGTATCATGTCTGTGGCACCATTTCCCCTGTTTCGTGATAATACAAAACGAGTCGCCCTTCTTTAACTTTTTCGATGTCAACCGTCAGTCCCTCCTGACGCGGATCCCACACAGTACAGCAATACTCCAGAATAGGACGGACAAGCTTGGTGTAAGCAGTTTCTTTAAGACCTGTTGCACCTTTTAAGTGTTCAGCCAGTGAATCGCAGTCTTTGGCTTGCTCTACCCACAACATTATCAATGTGATAGTTCCAATTTAGGTTATTTGTAATTGTAATCCCTAAGTATTTGGCTGGATTTAAAGCCTTCAGATTTGTATGACTTATGCATAATCGAAATTTAGCTCATTTCTTTTAGTACTCATTTGAATAACTTCACACTTTTCGTTATTCAGGGTCAATTGCCACTTAGCGCACCATACAGATCTCTTTTCTAAATCATTTTACAAGTCGTATTGATCATCTGATGACTTTACAAGACGGTAAATGACACTATAATCTGCAAACAACCTAAGACGGCTACTCAGATTGTCTCTTATGTCGTTAACATAGATCAGGGACGATAGTGGGCCTATAACGGTTCCTTGGGGAACTTCTGTTTTACTCGATGACTTTCCGTCTATTACTACGAACTGTGACCATTCTGACATGAAATCACGAATACAGTAGCACAACTGAGGCGATAATCCGTAGGCAGTTTGGTTAGAAGACGCTTGTGATGAACGGTATCGAAAGCCTTCTGAAAATCTAAAATTGTGGAATCAATTTGACATCTCCTGTCGATAGCACTTATTACTTCATGAGTATAAAGAGATAGTTGTGTTTCACAAGCACGATATTTTCTGAATACGTGCTGACAATGAATCAATAAATTGTTTTCTTCGAGGTAGTTCATAATGTTCAAACATATACTACAAAACGGCGTCAGTGATAAGGGCCTGTAATTCAGCGGATTACTCCTGTTTCCATTTTTGAGTATTCGTATGACTTGGGAAATTTTCCAGTCTTTAGGTACGGATCTTTCTGTGAGCGAGTGGTAGCATATAATTGCTAAATATGGAGCTATTGTATCAGAATACTCTGAAAGGAACCTGACTGGTATACACTCTGGACCGGAGACCTTCCCTTTATTAAGTGATTTAAGGCGCTTTGCTAGACCGAGGATATCCGCTTCTATACTTCTCGTCTTGGCAGTTGTTCTTAATTGGAATTCAGGAATATTTACTTCGTCTTCTTTGGTGAAGGAGGCTCGGAAAACTGTATTTTATAACTCTGCATTAATTGCACTGTCATCCGTGACTTCAACGTTGTTATCGCGCAGTGAAGGTATTGATTGCGTCCTGCTACGTTTTTTGTATGACCTGAATTTCTTTGAGTTTTCTGCAAGATTCCGAGACAGAGTTTCGTTGTGGAAATTATTAAAAGCACCTTGCATTGAAGTACGCTCTATATTTCGAACTGCTGCAAAACTTTGCCAATCTAGGGAAATTTGGGTTCTTCAAAATTTGGCATCCTTTTTTCGTTGCTTCTGAAACAGCGACCTGAAACGTTTTATGCACCATGGGGAATCAGTTATTGTATCACTTATTAATTTGAATCAGTTATTGCATCACTTATTAATTTGTTTGGTACATATCTCTCAGTTGCCGTCAGTACTATCTCTTTGAAATGGTTCCACATCTTTTCTAGACTTACATGGTCGGATCGGAAGCAGTGGAGACTGTCTTTAAAAAAGGCGTTAAGAACTTTTTTATCAGCTTTTTTAAATATGTGTATTTTTCGGTTTCTTTTTGATGGTTGTAGGTATTACGGTATTCAGCCTAGCACCAACTGCCTTGTGCACGCTAATCCCTGTATTCGTCGCGATACTCCCTATTTGTCCAGGATTATTTCTTGCTAAGAGGTCAGGTATGCTTTCGCAGCTATTTCCATTCCGAGTGGACTCATGATCTAATTGTTCAAAATAATTTTCTGAGAAAGCATTGGCTACAATTTCAGATAACGTTTTATGCCTGCCGGCTGCTTTAAAGATATGTTTTCCTACATATCGGGGAAAGATTGAAGTCACCAGCGACTAAAATTGTACGAGTGGAGTGTTGTTGTTGTTGTGGTCTTCAGTCCTGAGAGTGGTTTGATGCAGCTCTCCATGCTACTCTATCCTGTGCAAGCTTCTTCATCTCCCAGTTCTTACTGCAACCTAAATCCTTCTGAATCTGCTTAGTGTACTAATCTCTTGGTCTCCCTCTACGATTTTTACCATCCACGCTGCCCTCCAATGCTAAATTTGTGATCCCTTGATGCTTCAGAGTATGTCCGACCAACTGGTCCCTTCTTCTTGTCAAGTTGTGCCACAAACTCCTCCACAATTCTTTTCAATACCTCCTCATTATTTAGGTGATCTACCCATCTAATCTTCAGCATTCTTCGGTAGCACCTCTTTGCGAAAGCTTCTATTCTCTTCTTGTCCAAACTATTTATCGTCCATGTTTCACTTCCACACATGGCCACACCCCATACAAATACTTTCAGAAATGACTTCCTGACACTTAAATCTATACTCGATGTTAACAAATTTCTCTTCTTCGGAAACGCTTTCCTTGCCATTGCCAGTCTACATTTAATATCCTCTCTACTTCGACCATCATCAGTTATTTTGCTCCCCAAATAGCAAAAATCATTTGCGACTTTCAGTGTCTCATTTCCTAATCTAATTCCCTCAACATCACCCGACTTCATTCGACTACATTACATTATCCTCGTTTTGCTTTTGTTGTGTTCATCTTATATCCTCCTTTAAAGACACTGTCCATTCCATTCAGATGCTCTTACAAGTCCTTTGCCATCTCTGACAGAATTACAACGTCATCGGCGAACCTCAAAGTTTTTATTTCTTCACCATGGATTTTAATACCTACTGCTTGCTCAATATACAGATGGAATAACATCGGGGAGAGGCTATAACCCTGTCTCACTCCCTTCCCAACCACTGCTTCCCTTTCATGCCCCTCTTCCCTTATAACTGCCGTGTGGTTTCTGTACAAATAGTAAATAGCCTTTCACTCCCTGTATTTTACCTCTGCCGCCTTTAGAATTTGAAACAGAGTATTCCAATCAACATTGTCAAAAACTTTCTCTAAGTCTACAAATGCTAGAAACGTAGGTTTGCCTTTCCTTCATCTTTCTTCTAAGGTAAGTCGTAAGGTCAGTATTGCCTCACGTGTTCCAATATTTCTACAGAATCCAAACTGACCTTCCCCGAGGTCGGCTTCTACCAGTTTTTCCATTCGTCTGCAAAGAATCCGTGTTAGGATTTTGCAGCTGTGACTTATTAAACTGATAGTTCGGTAATTTTTACATCTGTCAACACCTGCTTTCTTTGGGATTGGAATTATTTTATTCTTCTTGAAGTCTGAGGGTATTTCGCCTGTCTCATACATCTTGCTCACCAGATGGTAGAGTTTTGTCAGGACTGGCTCTCCCAAGGTTGTCAGTAGTTCTAATGGAATGTGGTCTACTCCCAGGGCCTTGTTTCGACTCAGGTCTTTCAGTGTTCTGTCAAACTCTTCACGCAGTATCATATCTCCCATTTCATCTTCATCTACATCCTCTTCCACTTCCATAAAATTGTCCTCAAGTACATCACCCTTGTATAGACCCTCTATATTCTCCTTCCACCTTTCTGCCTTCCCTTTTTGCTTAGAACTGGGTTTCCATCTGAGCTATGGCTATTCATACAAGTGGTTCTCTTTTCTCCAAAAGTCTCTTTAATTTTCCTGTACGCAGTATCTATGTTACCCCTAGTGAGATAAGCCTCCACATCCTTCCATTTGTCCTCTAGCCATCCCAGCTTAGCAATTTTGAACTTCCTGTCAATCTCATTTTTGAGACGTTTGTATTTCTTTTTACGTGCTTCATTTAATGCGTTTTTATATTTTCTCCTTTCATCAATTAAATTCAATATTTCTTCTGTTACCCAAGGATTTCTACTAGCCCTCATCTTTTTACCTACTCGATCCTCTGCTGCCTCACTACTGCATCCCTCAGAGCTACCCATTCTTCTTCTACTGTATTTCTTTCCCCCAGTCCTATCAATTGTTCCTTTATGCTCTTCCTGAAACTCTGTATAACCTCTGGTTTAGTCAGTTTATCCAGGTCCCATCTCCTTAAACTCCCAAATTCTTGCAGTTTCTTCAGTTTTAATCTACTGGTCATAAGCAATAGATTGTGGTCAGAGTCCACATTTGCCGCTGGAAATGTCTTACAACTTAAAACTTGGTTCCTAAATCTCTGTCTTACCATTATAAAATCTACCTGATACCTTCTAGTATCTCCAGGATTCTTCCATGTATACAACTTTCTTTTATGATTCTTGAACCAAGTGTTAGCTATGATTAAGTTATGCTCTGTGCAAAATTCTACCAGATGGCTTCCTCTTTCATTTCCTATCCCCAATCCATATTCACCTACTATGTTTCCTTCTCTCCCTTTTCCTACTCTCGAATTCCAGTCACCCATGACTATTAAATTTTCGTCTCCCTTCACTACCTCAATAATTGCTTTTATCTCATCATACATTTCATCATTTTCTTCATCATCCGCAGAGCTAGTTGGTATATGAACTTGTAGTACTGTAGTAGACGTGGACTTCGTGTCTATCTTGGCCACAATAATGCGTTCACTATGCTGTAGTAGCTTACCCACACTCCTATTTTTTTATTCATTATTAAACCTACTCTGGCATTACCCCTATTTGATTTTGTATTTAAACCCTGTATTCACCTGACCAAAAGTCTTGTTCCTCCTGCCACCGAACTTCACTAATTCCCACTATATCTAACTTTAACCTACCCATTTCCCTTTTTAAATTTTCTAACCTACCTGCCCGATTAAGGGATCTGACATTCCACGCTCCGATCCGTAGAACGCCAGTTTTCCTTCTCCTGATAACGACGCCCTGATGAGTAGTCCCCGCCTGGAGATCCGAACGGGGGACTATTTTACCTCTGGAATATTTAACCCAAGAGGACACCATCATCATTTAACCATACAGTAAAGCTGCATGACCTCGGGAAAAATTACGGCTGTAGTTTCCCCTTGCTTTCAGCCATTCGCAGTACCAGCACAGCAAGGCCGTTTTGGTTAGTGTTAAAAGGCCAGATCAGTCAATCATCCAGACTGTTGCCCCTGCAACGACTGAAAAGACTGCTGCCCCTCTTCAGGAACCCCTGGCCTCTCAACAGATACCCCTCCATTGTTGTTGCACCTATGGCACAGCCATCTGTATCGCTAAGGCACGCAAGCCTCCCCACCAATGGCAATATCCATGCTTCATTGGGAGGGGGGGGGGGGGTACCTATTTTCAAAGAGACTCCAGTTTTCTTTGAACTGTTCAGTAACTATATCTTCTGAGTCACGTGGGGGGTTGGGTTGTCGGTAAAACGATCCAATTAATGGTTTAGTCCGATTGTCAATTATAACCTCTACCCATATTATTTCGCTGGAATTATCAATTTCAATACAAGGTAAACTACTTCTGACAGCAATAAATACTCCACCACCAACCGTATTTAATCTATCCTTTCCGAACACTGTTAGGTCGTTTGAAAATTTTCAGCTGAACTTATATCCGGTGTTAGCCAGCTTTCCGAACCTATAACTATTTGAACCTCAGTGTTTCTGTTAGGGCATGGAGCTCTGGTTGTTTCCCAACGTAGCTACGACAATTTACAACAACAGTACCGATCGTTTCTACATCTACCTTGTTGTTTTTACCTGTCTGCTTTTAGACAGACGCCCTTTCTGTGGCTTCCTGAGGCAATGTAACCTAATAAACGGCCCATCCCCGCTACCCCTGTAGCCACTTCCTGTGACTAGTGGAAACCTAACACCCTTTGGCACAAGTCAAGGAACATGCAGCCTACACGGTGACAGAACCGCCTGAGCATCTGATTCAGACCCTCCACTCGGCTCTGTATCGAAGGACCACCGTCGATTCTACCGACGATGCTTCGCTTTAATCTCGCAAGCAAGCCTGGCATGAGCCATGTACAGGGTGTTTCAAAAATGGCCGGTATATTTGAAACGGCAATAAAAACTAAACGAGCAGCGATAGAAATACACCGTTTGTTGCAATATGCTTGACACAACAGTATATTTTCAGGCGGACATACTTTCGAAATTACATTAGTTACAATTTTCAACAACAGATGGCGCTGCAAGTGATGTGAAAGGTATAGAAGACAACGCAGTCTGTGGGTGCGCCATTCTGTACGTCGTCTTTCTGCTGTAAGCGTGTGCTGTTCACAACGTGCAAGTGTGCTGTGGACAACATGGTTTATTCCTTAGAACAGAGGATTTTTCTGGTGTTGGAATTCCACCGCCTAGAACACAGTGTTGTTGCAACAAGACGAAGTTTCCAATGGAGGTTTAATGTAACCAAAGGACCGAAAAGCGATACAATAAAGGATCTGTTTGAAAAATTTCAACGGACTGGGAACGTGACGGATGAACGTGCTGGAAAGGTAGGGCGACCGCATACGGCAACCACAGAGTGCAACGCGCAGCTAGTGCAGCAGGTGATCCAACAGCGGCCTCGGGTTTCCGTTCGGCGTGTTGCAGCTGCGGTCCAAATGACGCCAACGTCCACGTATCGTCTCATGCGCCAGAGTTTACACCTCTATCCATATAAAATTCAAACGCGGCAACCCCTCAGCGCCGCTACCATTGCTGCACGAGAGACATTCGCTAACGATATAGTGCACAGGATTGATGACGGCGATATGCATGTGGGCAGCATTTGGTTTACTGACGAAGCTTATTTTTACCTGGACGGCTTCGTCAATAAACAGAACTGGCGCATATGGGGAACCGAAAAGCCCCATGTTGCAGTCCCATCGTCCCTGAATCCTCAAAAAAGACTGGTCTGGGCCGCCATTTCTTCCAAAGGAATCATTGGCCCATTTTTCAGATCCGAAACGATTACTGCATCACGCTATCTGGACATTCTTCGTGAATTTGTGGCGGTACAAACTGCCTTAGACGACACTTCGAACACCTCGTGGTTTATGCAAGATGGTGCCCGGCCACATCGCACGACCGACGTCTTTAATTTCCTGAATGGATATTTCGATGATCGTGTGATTGCTTTGGGCTATCCGAAACATACAGGAGGCGGCGTGGATTGGCCTCCCTATTCGCTAGACATGAACCCCTGTGACTTCTTTCTGTGGGGACACTTGAAAGACCAGGTGTACCGCCAGAATCCAGAAACAATTGAACAGCTGAAGCAGTACATCTCATCTGCATGTGAAGCCATTCCGCCAGACACGTTGTCAAAGGTTTCGGGTAATTTCATTCAGAGACTACGCCATATTATTGCTACGCATGGTGGATATGTGGAAAATATCGTACTATAGAGTTTCCCAGACCGCAGCGCCATCTGTTGTTGACAATTGTAACTACTGTAATTTCGAAAGTTTGTCTGCCTGAAAATGTACTGTTGTCCCAAGCATATTGCAACAAACGGTGTATGTCTATCGCTGCTCGTTTAGTTTGTATTGCCGTTTCAAATATACCGGTCATTTTTGAAACACCCTGTATGTCTCGCGTTGATGCGATTCATAGCTTGGCATCTTGTAATAGCGGTAGTGGCATCTCGTTTTCTTAGTGTGTTCACTGGCGCCACTGCGTTTTCTCACCCTGCCTGTCCGTGAGTGGCAGCAGCAGCGCTTATCGATAGCGGGTACTGTGGTAGTATCTTTGGAGCGGCCTCGACTGTTTCCCGGTCGTCGTTTGTTGAGCTAGTGGAGTTGGGACGGAGCAGCAGTGAGGGCCAGACAGCCAGTACTCGCCCAACCGCTGGCGACACGCATGCACCGTCCGACAGAAGGATGTGGTCGCGAGAGTGCACGACCACTTGAAGGACCGGCATCAGTGAGTTTTAGTTGAATGGACCGTGATATTCGTGTAGTGCAACTTTCACCTGCGTATGTGTCTTCCCGTCGAAGGGCCTCATGGCAATAAGTTGTCAGTCGACGATTTATACTGGGATCTTTTCCGTGCCTGACTTGAGTGGGGACGACCGTTGGTTGCTCGTTCGGTCTGTCGTTGCAACGGACGACGTGCATTTGGTTTTCCGACCGCTTCTGGCTTCTCTGTATTTGTACTGACTTATAATTCGTCCGTGTTGTTTAACAGTGACGGGTTTTAGTATTGTTTGAGACATTGTGGAATTGTCTTCGCGGATCCATGTGTATCTTGTGTGGTTTTTAATGTCCAGTTATTTAAATGCTGCCTGCCTTCTGATGTCAGTGTTCGGCTTCGGACGGAGCAGCAAGGAGGTCCGCAGCGTGAGGTCAAGCCGGGACCGCTGGCAGCATGCAGGCACTTCCGGACCGAGGTGCTGTAGCCGATGACCGAACCCAGGACGTTTGAAGTTTAGTGAACCGTGTGCACTACTGAAACCTCCATTGTTTGAGATCTCGCTGTTGTTTGCATGTTGCTGCTCCCAGATTCGGCGAGACCAACCGTAACAAGTGGAGACCATCAGGTTGGCGTAATGTATTATCCGCCTTGTACTCCTTGATGTTAGTTTGCATTTAGAATTATTATTCTTATTAGTGAAGTGCAACCAGCGGTGTTTTCTGCCTTGTGGCCGCTAACGCCCCAGTTACCTGCCCTGCAGGTTAGCATACTTTTCTAGCAGTGTACCTTTCCTCATCACGTTGATGCTGTCCGACACAGCATGTAGTTCGATAGGTTCTTGAATTGTACTGTGCATATGTTTCTCAGAGGTCTCCCTTGGTTCTAATGTTTCCTTCGGCCCTGGGTGTGTTTCAGAAGACGTGGTGCTGTCTGTCTCTTCGTCCTTGCCTAATAATATTGCATCATTGTTCCGGTGATCGGACGTTAGGTGGATTGGCTAGTCGGTCGGCCGGCGCTTAAGCTACCTCTAGTGTGAGTTGCCATCCTGTTGTGTAAGTACAACTCTTGGATGCCTGTCTCACCGCTTACACAGCTGTAGTCACATTTCCCAGGTCGATTCAGGAAGCACTGTCTGTGGATCACTCCATCTTATTTGGACAAATTGTCATAACTGTTTAAAATTTTACCTAATGTTTTAACATGTTATTGCCTTCCCCGCTTGTAATCCTGGCCTTCAGACGTTAATTGTTTTTAACACTGCTCGTGGCATTCAGCCAACAAATTATTTTCAATTTTCTCTTTACAAGGCCTGCAGACGTCACTATAGCCCGTTACAGTTCGTTAACATTGTTTTAGAAAGGTTATTTTAACCCAACTGCCTTCTTTACTTGTAATTCAGGCCTTCAGCCGTTGGGTGTTCTGAAAATTGCTTGTGGCCTTCAGCCCATGAGTAATTTTCAACCTTCTTAATCAGGCCTTGAGCCATTGATTGTGTGTAACATTGTGTGTGGTCTTCAGCTGACAATAACTTGCAATTCTTCTAATAAGGTTTTCAGCTGCCAGTGTAGTAAAAATCTTTTAAAAATGATTGTTGAGAGTTTTGTTTTTTTAAAAATAAATTGTATGTGTTTCTGTGCAACCAACAGTAACTGATTAGGCCCCATCCACACCTTTCCTGCTTTCCCAAAGTCCCACATCTCATAGCACTCTTCACCATTTCCGCTAGCTGCACAAAATCCTCTCCGATACAAAGCGACACACCATCACTGGTACCGAAATGAGCCACCAGCTGCAGTTGGCTTCACCCTGTACTCTTCATGGCGTCTGGTAACATACTTTCCACATCTAAAATGACTCCCCCCTGGTATGCACACTGAGTGCACACTGGCTTCCTTCCCCCACTTGTTAGTCATGTTCTTAAGGGGCCTCACTACGCACCTAGCGTAGGACTCCCAACTATCAGCAAACCCACTCTCTGTGAATGCCCAGACCTTGCAGGCTGAGAAGATTCCTCTGGAACAGAGTGGACGACTGTATCTGGCTTAAAGATTCCTCAGCCACAGACAACAACTGAAACCTGTTTGTCAAACAAACTGGGGAGGCCTTATGAATGGCCCCTCAGAAAGTCTTTTGCTGCCTGCCAGACTTCGGAATGATCTCACTCTCAACCATGGGTGAGAGGTCAACCTCAGCACACGTGGTATCCGGGGCTGCCACGGCAGTGGACTGATCAGTGGACATGTTGGACGTGCGCAATGTCTATAGCATCCCTATGTCCAACCCCCTACAGTTATGCTGCTTGGCAGCAGCCTCAAGCCATTTGACAGAAGCCAACACCCCCTGGAGCTGTGAGCGGAGGGTCACCAACTCAACTCGCATCTGTACACAGCAATAACAGTTCCTATCCATTACTGAAGTCGCTCCTGTTTGAAGCTCGTAGAAATATGTAACATACAAACATTGTTCTCAGCTTATTAGCAGCAGAAACTCGAGATGCTCTCCCACTGTCGGTCTAACTGCTTTATCAGCCTCAAAATTTTTAAATTTGTTTCTGTAGCCAATAGAAGTCATGTTCCATATTTTTAGAAACGATTTCCCACTTTTTCTTTAATGTAACAGTTCATTAGTGCTTTTGTTTCATTATGTGTGCTTTTGCAGTCTTCACACAGCTCTTGTGTTTTGAGTGTCTTATATTTCAAATAGGCAAATGTCTTCTTTTGCCCTCTTTTCTTGTTTTTCTCTCTTTTTTCTATTTCCCCATCACTGGCATTTACTAAGCAAATCTCGAAACCTATGTATCCTTTGCTAGTACTCTTGGTACACTCAGTTTCTTTCGCATACGCGAGTATACATTGAGGTAACAAAAATCGTAGGACAGCGATATGCATATACACAGATGGCAGTAGTAAGGTGTACAAGATACAAAACAGCTGTGCATTGGTGGAGCTGTCATTTGTACACAGGTGATGCATGTGAAAAGATTTCTGATGTGATTAAGGCCGCCTGATGGAATTCACAGACTTTGAATGCGGGGCTATAGTTGGAGCTAGACGCAGGGAACATTTCAGCTAGGAAATCGTTAGGATATTCAATTTTCCGAGATCCACAGGGTCAAGACATTGGTGAGAATACCACATTTCAGGCATTACCTCTCACTACGAACAAGGCAGTGCTAATAGACAACCAACACTGAGTGAAATAATCGCAAACAACAATGGAGGAGGCATGACAAATGTACCCATTCGGACAGTGTGGTGAAATTTGTCTTCAATGGGCTATGACGGTAGAGTACCTTTGGTAACAGCACAACATCCCCTGGAGCACCTCTCCTGGGCTCGTTACCATATCGACGGAACCCAAATGACAAGGAAACTATGGCCTGGTCAGATGAGTCCCGATTTCGGTTGCAAGAGCTGATGAGCTGGTTGTAGGCTTCGAGACTGGCGATGACCACACGTAGCCATGGACCCAAATTGTCAACAAGGCTCTATGCCAGTTGATGGGTGATCAATAATGGTGTGGGATGTAAGATATACAGGAATTCAGACATTGGCTGCGAGCGGGCATTGATTTAAATCAATAGAGAAAGTTGAAAATTTGTGCCGGACCAGGATCCGAGTCTTGGTCTCTTGCTTACTGGGCAGATGCACTGACCACTGCGCCATTGAGACACAGTGGTCACGGAAACTGTACAGACTATCCTAGTATGCCTTCTGTCAGACACTAATTCTCAACTTAGCTACACAGAAATAATTGTAGTGTTCCTTGCACAGTGTCCTCATTACCCTTGGGATGTGTTTACATGGATCATTGACTGGAAATGGTTATCTGCATCAACTTGGAGATTGTTTGCAGCCATTCATGGGCTAAATGCTCCCAAACAACGTTGGATTTTGATGGATGACGATGCACCATTTCACTGGGACACAGTTGTTCACGACTGGTTTGGAGAATATTTTGGACAATTCGAGCTAATGATTTAGCCTCTCAGATCGCCCGACGTGGATCCCATCGACCATTTATGGGAAATAATCGAGAGGCCAGTTTGTGCACAAAATCCTGCACTGTAACTCTTCCGTAATTATGGATGGATATAGGGATATAGGAAGAACCCCGTGGTCTCGGTGTAGCGTCTTTGATTCATAATTAAAACGTTTTCGGTCCCGGGTTCGATCCCCGCCACTGCCTAAATTTTGATAAATAATCTGCATTGGCGGCCGAAGACTTCCGGCATAAGAAGTCAGCCTCATTCTGCCAACGGTCTTGTCAAAGAGAGCGGAGGAGCGGATAGAGGTTCAGGGTACTCTCTTGTCCTAGGTGTGGGAAATTGGCCCTAAAGGCGGAAGAATCAGCAATGATCAACGACATGAGGATGCAGAAGGCAATGGAAACCACTGCATTAAAGACACGTAACGTGTATCCACAGGACATGTGGCCTGTAATTGAAGAAGTGTCATGATGATCTCTCCATTGGCAAAAGATTCCGGAATAGTCCCCCATTCCGATCTCCGGGAGGGGACTGCCAAGGGGGAGGTTACCATGAGAAAAATATTGAATAATCTACGAAAGGATAACGTTCTACGAGTCGGTGCGTGCAATGTCAGAAGCTTGAACGTGGTAGGGAAACTAGAAAATCTGAAAAGGGAAATGCAAAGGCTCAATCTAGATATAGTAGGGGTCAGCGAAGTGAAGTGGAAGGAAGACAAGGATTTCTGGTCAGATGAGTATCGGGTAATATCAACAGCAGCAGAAAATGGTATAACAGGTGTAGGATTCGTTATGAATAGGAAGGTAGGGCAGAGGGTATGTTACTGTGAACAGTACAGTGACCGGATTGTTCTAATCAGAATCGACAGCAGACCAACACCGACAACGATAGTTCAGGTATACATGCCGACGTCGCAAGCTGAAGATGAACACATAGAGAAAGTGTATGAGGATATTGAAAGGGTAATGCAGTATGTAAAAGGGGACGAAAATCTAATAGTCATGGGCGACTGGAATGCAGTTGTAGGGGAAGGAGTAGAAGAAAAGGTTACAGGAGAATATGGGCTTGGGACAAGGAATGAAAGAGGAGAAAGTCTAATTGAGTTCTGTAACAAGTTTCAGCTAGTAATAGCGAATACCCTGTTCAAGAATCACAAGAGGAGGAGGTATACTTGGAAAAGGCCGGGAGATACGGGAAGATTTCAATTAGATTACATCATGGTCAGACAGAGATTCCGAAATCAGATACTGGATTGTAAGCCATACCCAGGAGCAGATATAGACTCAGATCACAATATAGTAGTGATGAAGAGTAGGCTGAAGTTCAAGGCATTAATCAGGAAGAATCAATACGCAAAGAAGTGGGATACGGAAGTACTAAAGAATAACGAGATACGTTTGAAGTTCTCTAACGCTATAGATACAGCAATAAGGAATAGCGCAGTAGGCAGTACAGTAGAAGAGGAATGAACATCTCTAAAAAGGGCCATCACAGAAGTTGGGAAGGAAAACATAGGTACAAAGAAGGTAGCTGCGAAGAAACCATGGGTAACAGAAGAAATACTTCAGTTGACTGATGAAAGGAGGAAGTACAAACATGTTCCGGGAAAATCAGGAATACAGAAATACAAGTCGCTGAGGAATGAAATAAATAGGAAGTGCGGGGAAGCTAAGACGAAATCGCTGCAGGAAAAATGTGAAGACATCGAAAAAGATATGATTGTCGGAAGGACAGATTCAGCATACAGGAAAGTCAAAACAACCTTTGGTGACATGAAAAGCAACGGTGGTAACATTAAGAGTGCAACGGGAATTCCACTGTTAAATGCAGAGGAGAGAGCAGATAGGTGGGAAGAATACATTGAAATCCTCTATGAGGGTGAAGATTTGTCTGATGTGATAGAAGAAGAAACAGGAGTCGATTTAGAAGAGATAGGGGATCCAGTATTAGAATCGGAATTTAAAAGAGCTTTGGAGGACTTACGGTCAAATAAGGCAGAAGGGATAAATAACATTCCATCAGAATTTCTAAAATCATTGGGGGAAGTGGCAACAAAACGACTATTCACGTTGGTGTGTAGAATATATGAGTCTGGCGATATACCATCTGACTTTCGGAAAAGCATCATCCACACAATTCCGAAGACGGCAAGAGCTGACAAGTGCGAGAATTATCGCACAATCAGCTTAACAGCTCATGCATCGAAGCTTCTCACAAGAATAA
Source organism: Schistocerca cancellata (assembly GCF_023864275.1). Classification (NCBI taxonomy): domain Eukaryota; kingdom Metazoa; phylum Arthropoda; class Insecta; order Orthoptera; family Acrididae; genus Schistocerca; species Schistocerca cancellata. The sequence continues at coordinate 267,336,416 of NC_064631.1, read as the reverse complement.
TATACAGAAGAATGGAAAAGAAAATTGAGAATGTGCTAGGTGACGATCAGTTTGGCTATAGGAAAAGTAAAGGGGCGAGAGAGGCAATTATGACGTTACGGCTAATAATGGAAGCAAGGCTAAAGAAAAATCAAGACACCTTCATAGGATTTGTCGTCCTGGAAAAAGCGTTCGACAATATAAAATGGTGCAAGCTGTTGGATATTCTGAAAAAAGTAGGGGTAAGCTATAGGGAGAGACGGGTCATATACAATGTGTACAACAACCAAGAGGGAATAATAAGAGTGGACGATCAAGAACGACGTACTCGTAGTAAGAAGGGTGTAAGACAAGGCTGTAGCCTTTCGCCTCTACTCTTCAATCTGTACATCGAGGAAGCAATGATGGAAATAAAAGAAAGGTTCAGGAGTGGAATTAAAATACAAGGTGAAAGGATATCAGTGATACGATTCGCTGATGACATTGCTATCCTGAGTGAAAGTGAAGAAGAATTAAATGATCTGCTGAACGGAATGAACAGTCTAATGAGTACACAGTATGGTTTGGGAGTAAATCGGAGAAAGACGAAGGTAATGAGAAGTAGTAGAAATGAGAACAGCGAAAAACTTAACATCAGGATTGATGGTCACGAAGTCAATGAAGTTAAGGAATTCTGCTACCTAGGCAGTAAAATAACCAATGACGGACGGAGCAAGGAGGACATCAAAAGCAGACTCGCTATGGCAAAAAAGGCATTTCTGGGCAAGAGAAGTCTACTAATATCAAATACCGGCCTTAATTTGAGGAAGAAATTTCTGAGGAAAAAAATGGTCCAAATGGCTCTGAGCACTATGGGACTTAACTACTGTGGTCATCAGTTCCGTAGAACTTAGAACTACTTAAACCTAACTAACCTAAGGACATCACACACATCCATGCCAGAGGCAGGATTCGAACCTGCGTCCGTAGCGGTCACGCGGTTCCAGACTGGAGCGCCTATAACCGCAAGGCCACTCCGGCCGGCAATTTCTGAGGATGTACGTCTGGAGTACAGCATTGTATGGTAGTGAAACAAGGACTGTGGGAAAACCGGAACAGAAGAGAATCGAAGCATTTGAGATGTGGTGCTATAGACGAATGATGAAAATTAGGTGGTCTGATAAGGTAAGGAATGAGGAGGTTCTACGCAGAATCGGAGAGGAAAGGTATATGTGGAAAACACTGATAAAGAGAAGGGACAGGATGATAGGACATCTGCTAAGACATGAGGGAATGACTTCCATGGTACTAGAGGGAGCTGTAGAGGGCAAAAACTGTAGAGGAAGACAGAGATTGGAATACGTCAAGCAAATTATTGAGGACGTAGGTTTCAAGTGCTACTCTGAGATGAAAAGGTTAGCGCAGGAAAAGAATTCGTCGTGGGCCGCATCAAACTAGTCAGTTGACTGATGACCAAAAAAAAAAAAAAAAAAATAGGGACAGCATGGCTCAGTATTTTGAGTTGCTGCACTACGTCGGACCAAACGAGACCCGAATTGATATTAGGAGGTACCCCACGACATTTGTCATCTCAGCGTACGTCATAGCACTACGACAGTGGACGGATAATATACGTCGCTAGCAGTTAACGGGTTAAAGATCACTAAGAATGTAGGAAATCTGCTAACAAGATGGAGAAGGAAATGAATAGTGATTTTTAACACTTAGGGTATCTAAATTTAGAGTTTGTGAGACCTTTGTGAGACTTGCAACAAAAAAAGCATGAGGTATAAACATTCCTACAGAAGGATTATTCACGTTGTGGTGTTTGAATCTATGAGACACATGCTTTCAGGAGTGTATCATCCACAAAATGACAAAAATATCAAGGCCAATGAAAGTGAGAACTATAATATAATGGCTCAAACACCGAAAACATTGACAGGAACTGGTGCATTGAAAAGAAAAGTGAGGACTAGTTAGATCATAAAATTCTCTTTACGGAAGGTAAAGTCTCAAGAAAAGCAGTTCTGGCATTGTGATTGACGACGACGTTTAGATTTAAGAAAAATTAAGACACTTTTAAACGACGCATAAGATCTAGAAAATCGTGTCCGACCATCTAAAATGTGCAAAAGCTTGTGGAGCTAGATGTGTAATATACAACACAGACAACAACTAAGAAGGCACAATAAGAATGAGAGGGCGTGGAAGAAGTGATCGAACTAGAAAGGGATACGGTCTTCCTCCCCAACTGTTCAATCTGTACGTGGTATAGAACCGTAATGAGACAAAACCGGAAATGACACGAGATCCAGCGGAGACTGGCCGACTGGCAGAGATCATCGACAGCGAACTGCCAGAGAGTAACAGATCGACAATACGAAAGACTGGCAGAGAAGGGGGACGCAAGACAGAATAACAACGAGTCCAGCGCTCAAATCAAGATCGAAAACTAAGACGTAGCGAATTCAGAAGCAAGAAAACGGTGTGTATGGAGATCAATCAGCAGCGCAGAGAATCACAACTGACTTAAAACCACTGCGCTGCAGGCTTTAAAGGAAAGCCACAGCCACAGGAGCCAATAAGCTGACACGCGGACGGTGACGAGGGGGGAGGGGGGGGGGTCATGTCTTTGCAGCAGCGCCCACAGGGGACCAGCCGCACTGCCCAGCGGTCGCCATCGCTTTCCATACCGTCCGGCGAACCTTGAAGCACGCCAAGCTGGGACACCAGGTATGCGAGGAGCAGTACAAGGAAGGTTCAGCAGTGAGACTAAAATTCAGGGTGACAGTATATCATTGTTTACATTGCTATCATTAGTGGAACTAAAGACAAATTACAAGAACAGCTTTGAGTCTTGGTGGCTCTCTGGATACCGACTCTTGCCCTCTGTTTAGATCTTCGGTCATCTGTTAAACTCTAGCACGATGTGGCGCACTCTTCGAGAGAGAAAAGGGGTCTCTGGAAAGAGGTCAGAGCACTACGAGCCAGCAAATGCCTAGCGAAGTGGTCGCCGATTTGGCCGGCGTCAGCAGTACTTGCGGTGTGTGGGGTGCGTGGTGGACTAGGCGTGGAACCAAGGCCCCTACAATTGGGGGGGGGGGGGGGGCGGCGGCAGGGTCAACGGTTGCTACGTATACCTGGTATCTGCGAAATGGAGAAATCATGCTGTCAAGAGTGGACTCTTTCAAATGTTTTAAGCTGAGTTTCCTGCGCCTACGTCGTTTTATTTTAACGTGTTTTCTGGCCCCTACATCGGCAGGTGTGTTTAGCCTGAAGTTGTTTATAAGTGCAGTTTCCTGTTTGCTCCGGCAACTCCGAACTCATGTTCATGATTCATTGCGCTTGTCGATGTTACGATCCATTAAGTTCAGAGTGGTGCAAAACAGTAATTCAAGTTATCCGGCCCAGTGTTCGAGATGATTCACTGACATTGTTACCTTGACAATCAGTGATCAATGTGGGTGTTTGTTATTTGACCCTCTCTCAGTACTGACATTTACTCTGCGCACTGCCGATCTGGATACTGTCTTTGCACCGTATAAGCAATGACTATATGGCAGATTTATAGTTGGATATTTATTGAACTAGTTTCATGGCATTTTTGATGTAGTTTTGACCCGAGCGTTTCAATAATTAAATTTTTTTATTCACTTGATTTCGCTGTAACCTCCTATGTGTATGTAATTTATATTTTGTATACTCAGATGAAATTGTGTCAGCGCGTAGGGGGGCTTAGCTGTGGTAATTTGGTTTGGTTCAAAATGGTTCAAATGCCTCTAAGCACTATGGGACTTAATATTTGAGGACATCAGTCCTCTAGACTTAGAACTACTTAAACCTAACTAATCTAAAGACATCACACACATCCATGCCCAAGGCAGGATTCGAACCTGCGACCGTAGCGCCTAGAACCGCTCGGTCACACCGGCTGGCTTTGGTTTGGTGTGCGCGCAGTTGGGGTGTCCGTAATTTAATGTTTATTAGTGCATGGTTTGTACTGTATGTATCTAGGCTAAATTAAAATTTTTGAGGGACTTGTAATGTGTGAGTTTTCGAGCCTGGTTGGGGCTTGTGATCCTTGCTTCCGCCTTCGCAGTCTACCGATACACTGTTTTTCCCTCCGGCGTCTGGCGAGCGGACGCGCTAGCGAGGCTTTAGCTGTGGGAACCGTTGTGTGCGAATGCGTCATCGGAAACCACTCCGTGAACGGAACTTACACACAAGATAAGTTGAACTCGTTTTGTACTACCTGGAAAAGTCTTTAACACAATTTTGGAGTGTTCGCTTTAATACCTTGTGCTCTCCAAGCAGACACTAAATTCTATTTTAAGGAAAAAGAGTTCTAATTTTTCATATTATAATATCTTGGGGTTCTGTAGTGAAATTGGCATGTTTCTTCCTATCGTATTTTTATACAATACTATTGTATTTTCTAAAAGAAAAAAGATTCACATGTTAATGCTTTCCTGGTGAGTGCGAGTGAAGTGAGAATCCCTGTTGTTTGCTTAGGAAATCACTAGTGTCTTCTTCAATTTGTTGAAAAATCTACGTCTGTGGCACTCCATGACTATCTTTCCAGTTACTGTGTGTGTCCTCAAAAAGAATTTATGGTACACCTTGTCATCAAAAATTAAACAAAACGCTTTCACTTATAGCTAGTCTCTTTCATGCTGAATGATGGACTTTTGGTTCTTGAGATCCATAAGTGCAAATGAGGCAGATTTTGAAATCAAATGTTGCTTCATCACTGAGGTGAAAGCAGCTCGTGTCTGTGTTCACAGAACAAACGAGTTTAGCAGCTCCATGTTTTTCCGTGTTTGTGGGTAGGTCGAAATGATTTTTTTACATTATAGGGTAGGTGATAGATTTATTAAACTTATGAGTTACAAGGGATGATGGTGATTAGAGGTGGATGCCGTGCTCGGCCCAGGACTTGGCGTACTTCTTCCTGTATTCTCCAGATGGGTCGTACTTGTCCAGCAGCTTCTTCATGAGGTCTGGGTGGCGGCGTGAAACCTCTCCGAAGAAACCTCCGATCTTCTTGTGCTGTGTCTCAGTGCACTTGGCGCAGTCTGTACGCACTATTTCGGGCAGCACCTCTGCAAAGGAAAATACGGTTACAATCGTAGAATTGAGTTGTGCTTCGTGATGGTGGTCTGTTTAGAATGTGTAGATTTGGGTGAGCAGTGCGTAAATTGTTGACGTAGTCGCTAGTGTCCTCAGGCGTCAAACACAGATACTCCTTCATTATTCTGGAAATACTACCGCGTCATCTCAACAGTTCTGCCATACAGTCACATTCCCAGATTCAAAACTTGTCGTTTGACATCAGGTCCGCAATATCAAGGCGGTAACCGACGACAAAAGATGAATGATGGATCCCAGGCGTTTTAAAACATAGCTATTTGGCTAATTGAGTGTACTGCAGCAGAAACTACGCCATTAAAGAAAAACTTAGGTACCAACCACGCTACTACGACTTCTTATGGGGAAACATTAAGTCATGAACGTAATGGAACATTGGTTTACATGTTAACTTTGTTACGAGGACGTATAAATATTTGAGAACAACAGGATTACAGACAGAATTGTAAGATGTAACTCCTACAAATGCTTTACGTAGGGATACCTACGACAGCAGTAGCTTTTCCAGTTTAGGCCTACAGATAACTACCTCACCATCATACAGCTTGTGGATAAATATACAGATAAAAGAACACTTGTTGTAAAGACATGCAGAGAAGACGATCTTTCGACAGAATCCATTTTTCTTCCAAAAAAGTATTGGTACAAGTTCACAAGCGTTAACAGTTCGAAGAGGTTTACATTGTAAGGTATATAGAGACGTTTACGAATAGACTCGAAAGAAAGAAATCTTGTAATTATTGACCAAATAAGACACTCCTGCAGTGAAAACTGTCACTGAAACTTGGTTCAAGATTTAGCTTGTTTGCACACGACTTGAAATTTTTATAACATTTTTCCTCTTCCTCACTTCTCATTGTCATGATAAACTCAAGAAGTGGGGTCAACTGTTTACGAACGCATCAGTCAGCAACCTTCAGTAGATATGCTTAGGACATGACACACTTCACGTCGGAATGCTAGTTACGAAAAATTTTCCAAACAGGTGGCTGAATAACCTTATAACTTAGTGGCGAACGAAGAGGGCGGTCTTCCAGTCGACAATTCTCAACTTCCTGGGAGATTAAAAATGTGTATAGGGCCGGGAGATTAGATTCTCGCGAAGCTAAAGCTGTGAGGGCGATTCGTGGGTCACTCTTCGATAGCTTGGTCGGTGTAACACTTTAGACGTTTTTGGAAACTTCAGTCGGTAGAGCAGTTGCCCGCGAAAGGCAAAGGTCGGAGTCTGGAGTCCCGTTATCGCAGTTTCATTCTGGCAAGGAGTTTCAGTATCAAAACTGTTCAGTAAGCACATAGAACTCAGAGGTATTGGGATTTGGTTCTAATCTTTTCGTTCCTGTACTGCTCAGGGTTTTAATGAAATACGGGAAGACATCACATCTATCTCATCCTGAAACTCTTGCACCATAAACATATAAACACTAAGAATAATAAGCCACCGCTTACGAATGCCAAATTCTATGGGGCATATGGCAGTAGATTATGCGATATAGAAGCCTATTGGGTGGAAACTAGTGCATTAATTTTGTGTTGAAAAGTAATAACTAGATATCCAATAAAATGATTTAAGTAAAATAGTTCTAAACATTGAATACATGTGTAAAATCGGATAATTCACGATCATAGACAGTGTAATTCAATACGAAACAAGCTATTACGCTAATCGATTTGAAGAAATATCAGGGCTTCAAGTGCCTTTAGAATAAGTTAACTAAAGTCAAAACACAAGCATCGACTGGCTGAAGAAGGGCCAGGAAATGTGGTTCTGACATTAATTAGGGAGTCATCCAGGCCTCGTACATCTTTCCTTAGCGACGTGTCATAAGGTGAGTCGTATAGGGTAGACAGAATACCATCTTTCACTGTTGACGATACAAAACTTGAGGCTAGCAAAGGAAAAGATCAATTAGCGGAGAATGACAGTGGTAATTAGGCATTTACTTGTGATTAACTGTGTACGAAAAGTTAGGGCGACGTAATATCTATTGCTGGAAGCACTGCGAGAGTAAGTTCGCGTCGTAGCCTACGACATGGAGAAGTCCAATGATATAAGCCACTCTGACGAAGGGCAGACCATAACATGGTTCGACGCCGCGGAAAGAGCATCTATGGAGCAGCGAATGTGGTCGGCTTTTCGCGTTATTAAGTCGTGAACCGGTACGGAAACTGGTTGAAGGTTGTGAAACTACGGGTAGACCACAAGCTGATGGATGTCCACGTTTCATCACATAACGTGGAGCTCGGAGATTTCCCGCTCTCCGGGTACAAGTGTCTCGCAGCACACCAGTGAGCGTCCACCTCCGCAGGAGTGACCCGCACGTGTTTTCATGCCGAAACAGCGACATCGCCAATTGTGACTGCAATTGACAGGCCGTTATCAGTATTGGACCGTGGATCAAGTGGAAGCGTGTTGCCTGGTCTGCTGAATCACATTTCTTGTTACTCCAGGTCGACGGTAATGCCCGGATATAGCGTGATCAAAGAGAACGTGCATCGCACAAGGTTACCGCCTAGCGTACCATGGATGACTTTTACTTGGGCCTCCTCCATAGGATCTGTGGTAACAATCGAACGCACCATCACAGCTGTGGACCACAATAACATTATTGCAGATCGCCTTTACGTCTGATGTCTTTCCCGATGGTGACGGCGTCTTCCAGCAGTATAACTGCCCGCGTCTCAAGACCAGAATCATGCTACAGTAGTTTTAGCAGCAAGACAGTGAACTCACATTGGTATGTTGGTCAGCAAATTCGTATGAAAAGACACCAATGGAACGCATCTGTGACGCTTCAGGGTGCCAGCTCCGCCCCTACATTTCTGCGTCACGTGATTTACAGAAAACTCGTGGCCAGTGAGTAGAGATTTGGTGTCATAAACCGTCACAGACCAAACAAGGACTTTTAAAATTCTTGCCTCGCACACTTCCTTATTACGTACCAAAAGTGTACGAAAAGGCTACTAATTTGGGGCACAAAATTTTGGCTCAGTAGGGTGTCGACTTGTGAGATTTAAAATTAAATGCAATTTTTAACGGTAATAACAATAAACAACTGGACGATAGCGTAGGCCTCTGAGTACCTGATGGATTGCTATACCGCCATCACTACAGTCATTAGGCGGGGTTGAAGACGTAATACACTACTGGCCATAGAAATTGATACACAAAGAAGGAATGCCGATGATAAACGGGTATTCATTGGACAAATATATTATACCCTAACTGACATGCGATTACATTTTCACGCAATTTGTGTGCATAGAGCCTGAGAAATCAGTACCCAGAATAACCACCTCTGGCCGTAATAACGGCCTTGATACGACTGGGCATTGTGTCAGAGTTGGATGGCGTGTACAGGAACAACTGCCCATGCAGCTACAACACGATACCACAGTTCATCAAGAGTAGTGACTGGCTTATTGTGACGAGCCAGTTGCTCGGCCACCATTGACCATACGTTTTCAATTGGTGAGAAATCTGGAGAATGTGATGGCCAGGGCAGCAGTCGAACGTTTTCTGTATCCAGAAAGGAACTGCAAGATGCGGTCATACATTTTCCTGCTGAAATGTAGGGTTTCGCAGGGATCGAATGAAGGGTACAGCCACGGGTCGTAACACATCTGAAATGTAACGTCTACGGTTCAAAGTGCCGTCAATGCGAACAAGAGGTGACCGAGACGTGTAACCAATGGCACCCCATACCAACACGCCGGGTGATACGCCAGTATGGTGATGACGAATACTCGCTTCCAATGTGCGTTCACCACGATGTCGCCAAACACTGATGCGACCATCATGATGCTGTAAACAGAACATGGATTCATAAAAAAAAATGACGTTTTGCCATTCGTGCATCCAGGTTAGTCGTTTAGTACACCGTCGTAGGCGCTCCTGTCTGTGACGCAGCGTGAAGGGTAACCGCAGCCATGGTCTCCGACTTGATAGTCCATGCTGCCGCAAACGTCGTCGAACTGTTCGTGCAGATGGTTGTTGTCTTGCAAACGTTCCCATCTGTTGACTCAGAGATCGAGACGTGGCTGCACGATCCGTTACAGCCATGCGGATAAGATGCCTGTCATCTCGACTGTTAGTGATACGAGACCGTTGGGATCCAGCGCGCCGTTCCGTGTTACCCTCCTGAACCCACCGATTCCACATTCTGCTAATAGACATTGAATCTCTACCAACGCGAGCAGCAATGTCGCGATACGATAAACCGGAATCGTGATAGGCTACAATCCGACCTTTATCAGTCGGAAACGTGATGGTACGCATTTCTCCTCCTTGCACGAGGCATCACAACATTTCCGCAGGGAACGCCGGTCAACTGCTGTTTGTGTATGAGAAATCGGTTGGAAACTTTCCTCAAGTCAGCACGTTGTAGGTGTCGCCACCTTGTGAGAATGCTCTGAAGACTAATCATTTGTATATCACAGCATCTTCTTCGTCTCGGTTAAATTTCTCGTCTGTAGCACGTCATATTCGTGGTGTAGAAATTTTAGTGGCCAGTAGTGTAGTATTGAAGTTGAGTTAGCACCATGAGTAGTGTTTTAATGTAATGTGTTATGCTTTGGTCAACCAATTAATATTCCTTCCTTCATTTAGAGACAGTGTGTGTAGTATTTTGAGCTGATTTATGTCCCCGGACAAAGTTATTATTGGTTGATGATACACAGGGTGGTGAGGAATAGACTGAAAAGCTTGTAAGGGTGTTGCAGATGAGGTTATGCTAATAAATAATTGTTCAGGTGATAATTCGGTAAGTTACGCTGTTCCGGAGTTAATTAGCATTGTAGTTAGATAATCCGGCGTAGATGATAGCCCACGCTTTACCTCGAGCTCGACACTTACTACCGTCCCATGTTCAACTTTTGTATCGCTCTCTTCACGGTTTTAGGAAACCAAATGAGGAACACGTTTGGCGACACCGTCTCTGGCTCGCGCAACGCCCTGATTCACTAATTTCAAAGGTAATTAAGTCGGAAACGGCGCAACGTTTGGAATATCATTCTTAACAGTTGTTTCTCAGCACAAGCTACCCTGGAACACTTTTACTAGCTTTTCAGACTCTTTCTGGCCATCCTATATAATTGAGTACTATAGAGCAATTCAACACATGTCGTAGGGAAGAATTAACGGTTGTGATCGATAAACAATATTCCATTTTAATCGACCTAATTGTTATGTATTTACTAGTCCACTGGTGACAACACTGATTTCTGCAGTGGTTATATCTGTCTGCATCCTGTGGCGTGTAATAGAACATTATTATATGAAAGAGAATCCACAGTCTCAAGATATGAGGTGATGTATAAAACTGTAACCCCTATGTCAACCTTTCGTTGTGCCTTTGTTATAAAGCATTTGCTGAAACTAGTTCAGTTTCTTGTACTACTTATTTCTGGACCTCACTCCTCTCTGTACAGAAAGCAGAAGGTGATATTGATAATCTTTGTACAACTTAGGTTAATACGCTCCAAAGCTGTGTTACTTTTGTTCAGTATTACTATTATTCTCTGTCCTAACATTGTTTTAAATGGTTTTCCTGGATTTTAACGAGTAACACCAAATGAATTTGGGTGTTGCTAATAAGGCGTTGCTAATGAACGGCGTCCATATTCTGCAGCCTTAAATAGATAATGCGTGATCTGTAATTGAACCGGTGTTTACGGAACATTCGTTTTAAGGAGTTCGATCTTTTTAAAAGAGGCATTCTTAACCAATGTAAATACTAGTGTTGATATAAGTTTATTTCTTTCCATGGCCACACATCACTCTGTTAGTGACGGACCAACAGTCATTGACTGTGCCGGTTTTTATCGCCACTCCCGCTACCAAGATAATTCCGCTTTCTCTCCTTGCAAACCACGTATAACAAATAATATTAGATTATTCACTAAGGGAGAAGATATATAGGTCGCCTGGCGTTGCGTTACAGGGGAAGGAGATAAGCTGCACAGCTAAGCAACTGTACGTGCCTCGGGAAAGATGACTAGTACTGCAGTAAACCAGGATTTCTCTAATTTTACGCTGGGGACCAATAAGCACTATGTATTCTGGGAGAAGAATTAATGTCCTGTATGGAACCAGAGTATGGTCTCGGAGGTTGTTCAATGTGCACAATATAGTTCTTGCAGTATCAACCACAGTAGACTGGAATTTCAGACTGACTTATACCTTTATCCCAACCCATATATTTATTTCCAAGCAGACTTGTTTAAATTCAGGGAACACTCATAATCCAGTCATCATTGCTCCATTGGGACCCCGTTACTGCCATCTGGAGCTACCCAATTACTGAATACAGACTCACTGTACTCATGGCACGGGTCTCATTTTGAGTGTGTGAGCTTGTGGTGTGGGATTGGACTGGATTGCATTGTTTGGGGGAAGAGACCAAACAGCGAGGTCATCGGTCTCATCGGATTAGGGAAGGACGGGGAACGAAGTCGGCCGTGCCCTTTCAAAGGAACCATCCCGGCATTTGCCTGGACTATTTAGGAAAATCACAGAAAACCTAAATCTGGATGGCCGGATGCTGGATTGAACCGTCGTCCTCCCGAATGCGAGTCCAGTATGCTAACCGCTGCGCCACCTCGCTCGGTGTGGTGTGGGCTATGCCATCCTACTGGGTAGCGGAGTGTAGACTATGATGGGGCTCACCCTTGAGCGCCTTCCCGGCGGGTCTGCACGCTGAGTCTCCTTCTTCCAGCAGGCAGTGCATCGCATCCTGGACTCGAGTTTCATCCGACAGCAGCTCCTTCAGGTCCAGGCTGTCGAACGTGGCCGGGTACTTCTCCTGCAACACAGCACACCACTCGTTGTAACCACTCTAATTCGTATTCCCGAATAAAACTGGTGATAATGCCCGAACCCTTCCAAAGGTACCATCCTGGCAATCCCTTTAAACTGTAACTCGGGAGCCTGTTGGGGAACTGGAGCCACCATCTTCCCCAAAACGTTCCTAGCACCTTACCAGTGCTCCACGTCACTCGGTACATCTCTGAAGGCTTTCTTAATGAGTTTTTGAAGACATATATACTAAAATAAACATTGGTATGTGTGTATGGAATAAATGTTGGCTAAGAGTGTACTTAGATTACGGAATTAATTTTACATGTAGAAAAGATGAAACTGTCGTAACGACCACGTCATAAAACTTTGTCACCTAACTCAGGTACAGCACAAGAAGAAGAAGAGTAAACTCAAGAAATGACAGCGGAAATTGATCATTGATACTGTCACTTGTATTTCAAACTAGAACTCTGTTGCTTTACTTATACACATGCTGTGCAGGCACTTACTGTGACCCTGTTTTAAACATAAATAGAGACCCATGGTAAACAGTTACTAAATTTTAAGTTCCTCTTCTTCTTTTATTATTTACGACGTATTTTGGAGGCTCTGCTCCTTCATCAGCTGTTGGATCGCAGGTTTAGATCTAGTTACATTGTTCTTGGAAAATCATCGATGTAGAAGTATGTAGGTTTTAATTTATTACTTTTTGTTCAGAGCCGGCCGCGGTGTCCGACCGGTTCTAGGCGCTCCAGTCCGGAACCGCGCTGCTCCTATGTTCGCAGGTTCGAATCCTGCCTCGGGCATGATGATGTCCTTAGGTTTAAGTAGTTCTAAGTCTAGGGGACTGATGACCTCAGATGTTGAGTCCCATAGTGCTCAGAGCCATTTGAACCCTTTTTTTTGTTCAGAATTCTTTTGGTGGATTCATAAGGCGAAATATTCCCTTAATATTCGTTGCCTACCTTTCTCGAGGGCGCTGCAATTTGACTAAATACATTCAGAATTTACAGACTTCACTAGAGATGTTACAAGCACCTAGCGTTTCCTCGTTAAGAGAGGTATTACATAGTTTTTCTATTTATGAAGATGTTAATTTTTTCCAGTGTTTTACGTTAAAGAGTGATGTGTTTGGTCTGATTTTCAAATATGTCATCCATTTAATTAAAAACACTAAAGCGTATGACAGATTTTCAATTCTGAATGATATTGGATAAAGTTACTCGGTTTGTAATTTAATACGTTTGCAAAAATAACATTTTCTACGAAAAGTGGATCTATAGTAAATAAAACTAAATGGAATCTGTTGCTTGTGATGTGCTTTGAGAGAAGAGGCAAGTTTCGCTAAGGTCCTTATTACTTTTGTGTGTTCGTTGTCAATCATTTTGTTCAGAATGACAGCTCACTGTCGTCTTTGGTTTCTGTGTACATCTGAGCTTTCCATAATCTTTTACTTTATGGCTTTTGATTGTGCATTCGGAATGGTCAGTCAGGTTTTTTAACCAGTTTCTGACATTGTACAACAATTTTGCGCTAAACTTCACTATTTGTGGAAAATTTTAACATAAAAGAGATTTTCAACTACCATAGGCAAAAAGGCATCATGGATGCCCAGCTGCAGACCTATATTCTACAAATGCAACGAATTAGAGACTCCCTTTTCGTATTGTCTTATCACAAATACATTTTATTTGTTTGAAAGTGTTTATTAACTCTTTGATAATTATTCAGCATTGCCACAGATAATAACCGTGGCCAATGTGGTAGTCTATTATCTTTGTCTGTCGTACAAGCTGATTTTTCTAAATTAATTATTTTCCTAGCGATAAACATATTTGTCATTGTCGCCTTGAGTTGTGATTTACCTATTGCTACTACGACCTAACGTGCTTACTGTAACTGAAATTGTTAGTCGAGTTGCAATTATAGTTTATGTGCCCTACTGACACTCCCTGATCTCTGCCCGTTGAACAAACCGCGAAAAACATACTGAAGACTATAAAAGTAAGAAAGTTATCCACAGGTCGCTTGGTTGACGTTTAAAGTGAATAATTTGCGCTCAGTAGTGGCGACGGGATAATTTCAGTACGTTTCATAAGTGTTAGGTAGTATCCATACACCAGACTTTCGCTGCCATTCTTAAGGTAACAGTGGGCTTCATGATAACATGTGCTCCTCTACGATTCAGACACCGTACGGTTCGTGCAACCACAACGTGTAGATATCCGTAGAGAGGCCAGACTAGCAGATGGTTCCGGAAGTAGTACAGCAACGTTTGCATGTAGTTGCAGGAGCAACAGTCTGAATGACTTATGCTGCTATCTGATATAAGCCAACAAGGAGTTGCTGTGTTGGTACTGTGATCGGCGGAAAAGGATGGGAGTCTACAGCCATTATAATTGCCCAGAACATGCCGCTTTAATGTAACGTTTATTGATCATGGTAGCACCTTTGACAAAATATTGTGGAGGTAAAATAGTTCCCGACTAGGAATTCCACATGAGGACTACTGAGCTGGTCGTTGTCATTAAGAAAAACAAAAGCGTCGCTCTGTAAGTCGAAATACGGAGTGTCACACACCTTAAACGTAGAGGTGTACGCAGATTCACGACTGGAACAGCTACATAGGTCTTTGCACTGAATACCGTAACAACAAATTATGTCTTAGCTTACATCACTATTGTCGCTAAATATTCCTTACGGCGGAAGGGCGAGAATACATAATAGAACAGCAAAACAAGTGCGTTTACAGGAATCTCAAAACTAGGTACTACAGCACGTTCTCAAATCAGAATGCCTAAATGCCTACCAGTGAATGTGAATGAACTACGGCCTGAAATATGGAAGCAAAAATCGAAGAAAAATTAAAGGACAAGTCTTTAATGAAGGTGTAAAATTCAGATCAGCATAGAAATATATCTAAATATGGAAGCAATTTTCGATACCATGATGGAAACGACGCTGCCAGTTTCACAGACTGAATAAAAATAAGTTGTCGTATGACATATTCAACTGCTGGGTGGTTATAATTAAACTGAAGCTACTCACGGTTCTGTGTGGGCTGTAATTATTGTATGGTAGCGAGACCTGGTAATCATGCTAGTGCGTTAATGTGGAACCTATTTAAGCTGGAAAAAATTAGTTCCCAATTTGGCCACAAGGTGCAACTCTAACCCTGTAAAATATCTCGCCATCGTTTCCGGCGCTCACATTGAACAAATTGTGTAAGCAACGGTAAATAATAAGGTCAACATTATTCCTTTCTCACTTGTTTAACATTTTATGCCCATGTCCTGTTCCTAACCCATTACATATGGTAACATTTCTATACTTCTTGCATTCACAGTGCCAGATTTGCAACTGTTGGCCAAAATTGGAACTAATTCTTTTTCCAGCGTAAATCGGTTCCACTTTAAAGCAACAGGATATGTACCAAGTGTCGGTGCCGTATGATAATCACAGCCGACACTGTGCTTCTCTGAGTAGCTGCACTTTAATTATAACCACCTGGTAGGTTTTGAAGAAGACTGGTGAAGGGAGGAAGGCTTACAAACTTTAAGGCATATATACCGTATTGGAAGTACGGCATTCTAAGAAACTGTAAAATGAGATATCTGAAATATTTGGGACCCACGTACAGTAGATCATTGTAGGAGAATGTCAGCATGGAGCTTCGGACATTACCCACCAGGCTGCTTATAAACTTATTTGAAAACAAAGGTCCTACAGCAGTTCCTTTATGGTGCACCCGAAGTAAGTTTGCTACCTGAAAGCACTGTGGACACCTGTGTATCAAGAATTGTGGGTGCTTATGGAAGACTGTGTTTAATTGAAGACTGTGCACTAGAAACGCGGCGTTACACTTGCGACGAGAAGTGATGCTTACCTCGGCGGCCGCGACGAGCGCCACGGAGGCGCAGAGGAGCAGAGCTACGTGACGGTTCATGCTGCTGGTGTCAATGCTGTGAGCTACCTGTTGTTGACTGTGGCGCAGTGACGGCTGGCGCGGCTTATATGCTGGCCTGGCGTGGCCTGGAGTGGCGGCGTATCGCGCTTTGGCTGCCGGAGGAGGGAGCGGGGGGCGTACACCCGACGCCACAGCCTCACTGATTCACCGCGGGCCACGGCCGGTTGCCACCTCCACCACCACGGCCGGTGTTCCACATTGATTACAAGCCACGACCTAGTCTCCTCAAACATCTCCACCGTCTCACCCAACTGCCGAAGACACATCTAGGTTCAGGTACCAACCAAAACCAGTCGTTTCTATAGGTCTGTACAGGACCTTCCAAAGGTTTGGTATTAAATTTTGTGAGTTTCGAAGTAACTCGTTTTTTCTAGACGAATTCTCAGTCTATGTTCTTCCGGCTTTTAGTGTTCCACATCTCAGTCGGTAGAAGAGAAATCCTTATAGCATCACTTTATTGCGTCTACGTGTCTGGGTGCCTGTCTGTCGCACTGTTAAAATCACTTTTCTCAAGAAAAGAATGGTTAGAAATATCAAGGTGAAATTTATATCACATTTTAGGCTGTAATATCCCTGACGATGAAAAAAATTTAAGCTTCTACGTTTACAAGTTTAAACATAAGTCCACTTACGTCACCTATTTCGATACTCGCTAATTAACTAATCAAAACCTATAGGGTACTTCATGTTGACCTAGAAATACGAAATTTGACAAGAAGCAGAATTTCACATAACAACTAAAGAAAAAAATCAGAAAATTATTGAATAGAAATTGTAACACACGAAAAAAATTCTTTTTGGTTGTTTATTACCTGACTGTCTGTCTATTCGTCCATCTTTTAAGACCTCTTTTTATGAGGAACAGGTAGACGCATCAATCTGAAATTTGTATCATATTCTATGGTCTGTATTCCTTGGCGGTGTAATTATCATAAGCTTCAAAGTCAGTGGAATCAAAAGGTACGACTATTTATATCACAAATTTTCGTGCTCACGAACTAGCTCATCAAAACCTACAGAGTATTTGTAAGGCAGCAAGGTTTAAGGTTTAAGGAGTAAAGGGACCAAACTGCAGAGGTCATCGGTCAAGGCAGCAAGGCCTCACTGTAAATACAAAGGAAAAAACTCCATAATTGATCATTTTTAATTATATCATTTTTTTCTCATTTGCTGTGCGAATGACTGCCTGTCCTGGAATGTTGATTAACTGCATCGATTTCGATAACCAGCCAGAAATGTCAAGATTCTCAATTCCTGGTATGAAAGAAATGTCTGTATAAATAATAAAGTTTGTACGGAACCCTCGGTGCGTGAGTCCTACTCGGACTTATGGGGATTTATTTATTTGTTTATTTTTCTTATCTTTCCAAATGCACAAAATGACTCTGTTGACTAATTACCAGCACCGATTCAGAAAATGTCGCTCTTGTGAAACACAACTGGCTCTTTATTCTCAACAAATAATGAGTGCTAACGACAGGGAATCTCAAGATGATACTATGTTTCCAGACTTCCAAAGGGCGACTGACAATTTTCATCACAGATGGCTTCTATTCAGTCTGACATCCTCTCAGTTGTCCATCTGGAATCGTGACTTCCTGTTAGAACTGTCACAGTGAGTAGTATATCATGGGAGGTTATCTACTGAAACAGAAATGGTGTCTGAGGTTCCCAAATGTAACGTTATAGGTCTTCTGCTGTTCGTAATTATTTAAAGAATTTAACTGACAATCTCAAAAAAAAAAAAAAAAAAAATATAGGTTGAAATAGCTCTGAGCAATATGGCACTTAACTTCTAAGGTCATCAGTCCCCTAAACCTTAGAACTACTTATACCTAACTAACCTAAGGACTTCACATACATCCATCCCCAAGGCAGGATTCGAACCTGCGACCGTAGCGGTCATGCGGTTCGAGACCGTAGCGCCTAGAACCGCTTGGACACCCCGACCGGCACACAATCTCAGTCACCCTATCAGTTTTTCTGGTCTATGTGAACGAATTCCAGAATAATTTCGACAAGATATCTGCACGGTTGGCCCCAAAGAAGAAATAGTGTGAAGGCCTTCTCACGAATACTAATAAATTTCATAACATTTCTGTTATATGTTAAATAACACAGATTTAGTGGTTGTAGATTTAAGAATCGGAAAATAAATTTCGGAATTGTTAGATGATGATCAGTTCGGCTTTAAGAAAGGTGAAGGCACTAGAGAGGCAGTTCTGACGTTGCGATTGATAGTGGAAGCAAGACTGAAAAAACATCATCCACGTTCATAGAATTTGTCGACCGGGAAAAAGCGTTCCTGAATGTCAAAACCTGCAAAATGTTCGAAATTCTTAGGCAAATGGGATTGAGATGTAGAGACAGATGAGTAGTATACAATATGTACAAGCGCCAACAGGGAATAATGAGAGTAGAAGACCATGAACGAAGTGCTCGTACTAAAAAGGGCGTAAGACAGGGAGGTAGTCTTTCGTCCATACTATTCAATCTAAACATCGAAGAAACAATGACGGAAATAAAAGGAAAGTTCAAGAGTGTGATTGAAATCCAAGTTGAAAGGATATCAATGAGAAGAATCGCTGATGATTTGCTGTTGTCAGTGAAAGTGAAATAGAACTACAGGATCTGTTCAGTGGAATGAACAGTCCAATCAGTACAAAGTATGGACTGAGATTAAATCGAAGAAAGACAAAAAGAATGAGCAGTAGGAAAAATGACAAACTTAATATCAAAATCAGGAATCTCGAAATAGTCGAAATTAAGGAATTTTTCCACCTTGGAAATAAAATAACCCAGGACGGACGGAGCAAGGAGCACACAAAAAGCAGACTAACACTGGAGAAAAGGGCATTCCTAGCCAAGAGAAGTCTGCTTCATTTTAAGGAAGAAATTTTTGAGAATGTACATTTGGAGAACAGCATTGTATGGTAGCGAAACATGAATTGAGGGAAAATCGGAACGGAAGTAAACCGACGTTTTTGACATGTAGTGCTACAGAAGAATTAGGCGGACTGAAAAGATAAGGAGCGGGGAGGGTCTCCGCGGAATGGGCGAGTATAGGAGTATATTTTGTCCGAGAAGAAGAGGGGCCAGCATGATAGGACATCTGCTGAGACGTGACGGAACTGCTTTCACGATACAGAAGGGAGCTATAGAGGATAAAACTGTAGATGAGACAGAGATTGGAATACATCCAGCAAATAACAAACGTACGCTGCTACTCTGAGACGAAAAGACTGATACAGGAGAGGAATTCGTGGTGTCGCATGAAACATTATACCAATATGGAAAAAATAGAAACAGAGAGATTGAATTAAATACCTTGATACTATCATTACGCACGAACTGAATTCACATAGGAAATGTCATGCGACAGGCAAACCAAATACTATTTATTTTACAGTATGCAACAGAATTATTAAGGAGACTGCATATGCTACCCTTTTCCGTCCTTTTCAGTATTATTGTTGCACATATAGGATCCTTACCGGGTTTGAACGGATAACGTGAGCAAGGTTCAAAGAAGAGCAGCTCGTTTTGTATTATCACGAAATAGGGGAGATTTGTCACGGATATGATACGCGAGTTGTTGTGTCAATCATTAAAAAATAGGGGTTCTTCGAAGTGGATACCGCTTGAAGGATATTTGCATTCCCATAACATCAGGCGTGTTTTTATTTCTGTAGTTTCACTTGATAGATCAAGAAAGCGTTCCACTTCTGACGCTTTTGCAGGTACCTGCTTTACACATTTACGTTTCTCAGACGCACGAAAAGTGTTGGTGCCATCTTAAATGTGTGCCATAGCCGTGTAGAGTACAACACGTACACAACGTGAAGGTCCCCCTTTGTGACCCAGGAAAATTAAGGACTACATTGCATGTTTGCTTCCAGAAGTAAATGACTGATTTGTATCCCTTGTTAAACGACGAACCACAGTTTCCCCGTAGTAAAATTTGCCCTGTGTTGTTTCCAATCAACATTGCTCAAAAGCCTTTCAAACGTTTGGTGAAAGAAACGGAGTAAGATATTTTAGCTGAAGGCGATAACTTCGAAAATATTCTCAAAGAACTAAAATTATTTTACTAGGTTGAACTTTAAATAAACGTTAAGTTTCCTGATCTGTAATGTTTTGACACCGTGTAGCATTATTTAATTCTTCAGTTCTGTCGACTAATACAATTATTATGACCTTCAAATAACAGTGTAGCTGTGAAAAAATGGATTTGGTTTATTGATTGGTTCCGCAAAATTCCGAAACTTATAAATTCGGGAGCAGGAAGTCGTTCCTAGCACCGTTTCCGACACAAGATTTAGTGCAGTCTTGGTAATATTGCTTCTAGTTGACGAAGGAATCGCTGTTGCTCCTGAACTATGTACAATGAAATTCATAAGATTTCGTGACTGAACTTTTGGCACTGGTGGAAACGTTTCTTTTTAAATTAGCTAGGTAAATACTTTTTTTTCGATATGTGCTATGTAGTCTGTTATCATTATGTTAGGCTCTTTCACATTTGTTATTGAAAAATAATTGCAGATATAGTAAGGCCTGAAGATAAGACAGAGATTTATCTAAGATGTGTGTCAATGTCGTCGGGTTCAAACGAAACTGACTAATTGAGATTTTAGCCTTGCAGTCACAGTGTTGAAGTAGAGAAGATAGTGGTGTAAGAATGAAGCGGAGGTATGGTGCGGTTTCCCGGGGATTCGACGTCTTTGTGAAATAGTGTTGCAATGTCCGTTGGCAGATTTTGAGACAGATTAAGCAGTTACACCGATGTAGGGAACAGTTACGAGGGTGTGCTGAAACGTAGTGCCACCGAGTTTTTCAATCTGTTGTAAATATCGGTTGACTTATTACGTGTCATGCTTATTAGACGGTCGACTTTGTCGCTTCACTAACGCATGTTGTAACCCTCTGCCGTCAGAGGGTACAGAATTGAAGCGTCTAACACGGCATTGGTAACGTAACTATATCGGTGAGTGTGAAACAGCACAGAAAACTGACGGCACGAATTTGAGGACTTCGTCCACACTGGAGCTCCCTCTCCTCGAACATGAGAATAACAGGACACACACGAGCGCAGCTACATCTGCAGCCGTCTGACGCCTTGGCTTCACTGTCACTTTCCTTCCTCCATACAATCCCGTCTTCAGCCCATCCGATTTTCGTGTTTCCAGAACTTAGAAAAAAACTCAAGAGTTTAACTTTCATAGTGATGAACCGGTGCAAGCACAGGTGAGGTTGGACTCCATCGACAAAGTCAAACATTCTGCAGTGACGATATGAACGAACTGGTGTCTCGTAGGAAGAAATGTGTTCGTCGCCCGGCTGACTGTTAAGAAATAAATATTTAGGCATGAAGACTAAAGATATAGAGTGTTAATAAAGCCATTTAATTAAAAAAGCTGTATATTTTTAATATGAAAAATTCGGAGGCATTACTTTTTAGAATGCCACCGTTTATTTGGAAACGATGGTATACCAAATATAACTTGAACCTACCTGATACGATCATATTCAAACGTATATCGATATTCAGTGAGTACTTCGAGATGCGGTTCTCAGAAAGTCGCAGCGATCTTTGGGATGAATTTTGTGACGTACGCAAGTCATTTTTACGTTCATTGCTGCCGCATTGTGATACCGAATCATTTTTAATGGAACTGTCGAGCTTTTTAAGATGTTCTGGTGAGACATGAGGACTTAAATACCAAAAAAAGTTTGGATAGTGATCATATGGTGACAGGATAACAGCGTGCAGGCCGAAGTGACCGTGCGGTTCTAGGCGCTGCAGTCTGGAACCGCGAGACCGCTACGGTCGCAGGTTCGAATCCTGCCTCGGGCATGGATGTGTGTGATGTCCTTAGGTTAGTTAGGTTTAAGTAGTTCTAAGTTCTAGGGAACTGATGACCACAGCAGTTAAGTCCCATAGTGCTCAGAGCGATTTGATTTTTGATAACAGCGTCACAAACCGCTGTTGGGACAAGAGGTTCCGCAAACATCTACGCCACTGTACGAAACGTGACCAAACACCGTTTATTATGTTCATTATTGTGATTGCCAAGTGCTAGAAATTTTGATATTGTGCTTTCATAGATGTTCGTTGATGATGCATGTATGTGTGTGTGTGTGTGTGTGTGTGTGTGTGTGTCTGTGTGTCTGTGTGTGAACTCGAGCACGCGCGCGCGCATTCATGCGCCTGTCCGTGGTGCGAGAAAAAGGAAATTTTATTCTGGTACAACATGGGTCGCACACTTGGTCATTATTATCATTTATCAATCCACAGACTTTTGTCGCAGATTAGCTTCAGCCACTATAGCAGATTTTTGCATAGACTTTGTTCTCTGGAATACAGAAATAGTACGAGAGACAACCGCAGAAGTGTCGTGTGTCATCTTCGAAGACTTTGTCATGCAATATTACTATCGCCTAATTACGGACAGAGCAAGGAGGACATCAAAAGCAGACGAGCACTGGCAAAAGGGGCATTGATGGCCAAGAGAAGTCTACTAGTATCAAACATGGGCCTAAACTTGAGGAAGAAATTCCTGAGAGTATACGTTAGGAGCACAGCATTGTATGCTAGTGAAAGATGGGCTGTGGGAAACCCGGAACATAAGAGAATCGAAGCATTTGATTTGTGTTGCTACAGGCAAATGTTGAAAATTAGGTGGACTGATAAGGTAAGGAATGAAGAGATTCTGCGCAGAATCGGAGAGGATATCACTGACAAGGAGAAGGGACAGGATGACAAGACATCTATTAAGTTATCAGGGACTGACTTCCATGGTACTAGAGGGAGCTGTAGAGGGCAAAAACTGTAGAGGAAGACTGCTATTGGAACACGTCCAGCTGATAATTGAGGACGTTGATTGAAAGCTCTACTCTGAGAGAAATTCGTGCAGGGCCGCAACAAACCAGTCAGAAGAATAATGATTCAAAAAAAAAAAAAAAAAAGAAAAAGTAGTCAACGGATTTTCTCGGTAATGTAGTGTGGATCGATCGCCGTCCATTAATGACTGTCCCATACCACCTCTGATGCGCATCTCATGCCGCTGACTGCGATGGATAAAGTAATCCAGAAACATTTTGTACCATGTAGACCAGCGTGAAAAATGTCCTGTTTGAGACTCTTTGGTCGTAGCAGCTGCATATGGCAGATGCTCTCATAGAAATTGTGCAACATTCCAACAAGGTTGCTGCTCGTCATCCATAAGTTCGACTGCGTCGTTGTATTGTTATGCAGTTTTTACGACAGAATTCGACACAATGCCCATTAATCTTTAAAGCAACACGAAAAGTGTCTGCACAAGGATTCACGATGTTGATGTGGACGACCACTTAATAGTCTCGCTAATGCATAGCGTCTCATCACAAAACACTGGAATAGTACAATTATACCATCCACAGATCTGCTCATCATATACGGATTTGTGACTAATGCTGCTGCCTGATATTGTGCAGTTGTTTCCACTCACACTAATCGGATACATACCGACTCTGCCTGGCTCAGAGGGGCTCCATGGCATAATAGCTAACGGTAGCTTATTCATAGCTCCAATTGCAGCTTCCATTACGCTACAAACTGAAGCCTGCTCAGTATTAAGATGTGAGAGTGTGCCTGGTATGAGGCTGCTTGTTCATAGACCAAAATGTTTACTAACGGTTATCGATACTCCTAGCTGACAGCGGCCCCAAGCAGCAACGATCTACCTACGCAGCAGCTGACTGTAAATTTCAGCATCCCAGGAATGAAACTGACACTAGTGATAGGAACCGGAATGATGGATATTTGAACGTCAGTTGAGGAATCGGTACAGCCTGTAATACACAGCTGCAAAACACTTGCACAACTTGTTGTATTATCCAGCCTTCTGCAATGAGCTATCTGAGATTTAGTTACTGGGCTCGTGACAGCTATAATGGCGGTCCATGATTTTTTATGAATGCAGAAAAATACTGGAAACAATAGTTGCCTCTCTTAGCGTATCAATGACAGTCGTTTTAAAACACATTTCAGTACAAAAAAATAACACCCGCGTCAGTGACAATTTTTTTCGTTTTTTTTTTTTTTAATGACGCAAAAACTTTTCAACTGAGGGCCTCATTATTCTCCTTCCGGTGGATTGTATACGGTCACATTCACAAGCGAAAAAATTCGGATAACGTTCAATACCTTCTTAGAATTCAGTAAATGCGTTCAGCTTCGTGCACGTTTGTCCCTTCTATCAGTACTCAGTCCAACATCTGTGACCAGAAGTGTTGATTGTCCATCTGTGTCTGAAGATACTGGTGCAGTAAGGGAAAGCGACTGCTTATGTTCATTTCTTCTATTTCTTATTGCTCTCTCCTTGGAGAAATGTGAGAGGACTGGATTATAGTCGTAGATTACACACCGAAACATTCACCATAGAGCGAAGCAAAACATTTGAGCACGTTAAAGGTTGAAAATAAGTCATGATCAGCGTACCTTCAACCAAATTGATCATGTAATTATTGATGGCAGGCATATCTTAAACTTACTAGATGTACGTACCTACAGAGGAGTTCATGTAGATTCAGCCCCCTATTTGTAATTGCAAAACTAAGAGCTCCAATATCCAATGCAAGAAAAGTCAAAGGAACGCCGAATGTAAGTATATGGTATCGAAGCTAAAAAATGAATACATCTCTGAAACGTACTCTGATAAGGTTGCTGAGAATCGTGCATTATACACCCCTGGTGTAAGTCACAATCTGCATCAGGAAAGGAACGCTTGCAGGGATGCTGTCTTTAAGGCAGCAGAAGAAATGCTAGGGAAAGAAGGAAAACAACCGAGGAGTTCCTGGTTTGATGAAGAACGTATGCGAATAAGTCAGGAGAAAAGTCTGGCATACAGAGAAATGCTTGAGAAATCATATACTCGTGTAGCGGTAAGAAATTACCAACATAAAAGGAAAGAAGAGAAGAAACTGCATCGGAGGAAGAAAAGGGAACGCGAAAGAATGCAGATGGTAGAACTGGAGACAATTGGAAAAGCAAATGATGTCAGAAAATTTTACGAGAAAATTAATAGTGAAAGAAGAGCATTTACGACGGGCACCATCCTGAGTAAAAGTAAATATTGGACACTACTAACCAATGATGAAGAGGTATTGGAGGGTTGGGTAGAGTATTTCAGTGAATTGTTGGATGCTTCAGAGTGCCCTATCGAAGATATCCCAGTCCTTCCAGAAGACGATGACATAGTACCTCCCCCCTTCCCAAGGAGAAGTGAACAAAGCAATTGTTCGACTGAAGAACAATAAAGCATCAGGGGCTGAAAATAGAACATCTGAACTATTGGAAGCTGGAAGAGTAAAGCTAAATCGTAGGATGTACAAGGTGTGTGCCTCATCTACGAAAAGGAAGAGTTTCCAGAAGAATGGAATGTAGGGACAGTGTGTCTGGTGCATAAGAAAGGAAATCTATTTGAATGAAGCGACTACAGAGGCATAACGCTCTTTAAATATAATATGAGTAAAGTACTATAAAATACCCTGTTTAGTGGATTTTCACCTGTAGCAGAAGACATTATTGGAAATATCAATGCGGGTTCAGACCAGGAAAGTCAACTGCTAATCACGTATTTGTTCTCCGACAAATAGTAGAAAAGACACATGATATCAGTGTTGGTGTGCACATCTTTTTGTTGACTTTAAATCTGCGCATGACACAATAAACCGGGCCAAACTTTATGAGGCAATGAGAGAATTTCTAGTGCCTGGAAAATTAGTGCATTTAACATAGGTCACCCTGAAATATCCCCAGTGTACCGTGCGAGTGCAGTCCAGGCTATCACCTCAGTTTCCCACTCGAACTGGGCTAAGACGAGGAGATGCGCTTTCCTGCCAACTTTTCAACCTGGCACTTGAAATAGTGGTACATGAATCGGGTATTCAAAAAGAGGTGCTATCTACTATAAGTCAGTACAATTGTTGGGATATACAGATGATTTGGATTTAATGAGCAGAACACTTAGAGATCTACAAAATACATTTTCAGCTCTGAAACTAAGTGCAGAGAAGATGGGCCTGAGAATTAATAAAGTAAAGACGAAGTTTGTGTATAATGGCACTAACCAACCCTTACAGCCCACAATAAACCTTGATGGAATGACATTTGAGCGAGTGGAATGTTTTACCTATCTAGACTCAAATACAGTAGCAAATAGTATGGCTCGCATAAGTGCTTCTAACCGACACTACTTTGGAATGTTGCGACATTTTAAATCTATCCCGAGGGACTAAGTGCCGACTTTGCAAAACGCTGATACGCCCAGTACTCACGTATGGCTCAGAAATATTGACAATTCCGAAGCAGGGTGAAAAGAAACAGAGATCACGTGAAAGAAGTATACTGAGGAGGATTTTTGGACCAGTGTATGAAAATGGGACCTGGAGAAGGCGAAGGAATGACGAACTTTATGATTGCTGTAAGGAGGATGATGTAAAGTTCATAAAAATGTTTGACTGAGATGGGACGGACATGTAAAGCAACTCGATGAGACAGATCCCTCTAGGAAAGCCTGCTGCAGTGAACCTGGAGGGAGAAGAGCAAGAGGACGACCTCGGTTTAGACGGAGCGACGAGGTTGGAGAGGACGCTGCCCGAGTCGGTTGCCGTAACAGATGGCGAAGTCCAGAGAAAAATGGCAGAAAATTATTGAGGAGACAAAGTCCTACCCCGGGATGTAGTGCCAGTTGAAGAAGAGGAAGAAAAAGAAGAAAGTTACCGTGTCGTAACGTTTAAATGCTTTTTCGAAGGATTAGAAGCAAAGTGAGGTGGTATGAGGTAATTGAATAGCAACATTACTTCTCTGGATCTCCGTGCTATTGGGTTATAAAAAGCAACAGCATTCAAACCTATTTCAGCTATGAGTCGATTTTCATAAAATAAACCGTCTCTTTGAGGCTCTCAAATTAGTAAAGTGGAAAAGTACAGAATTTGCAATACACTCAATGAACAGAAAGAGGAATGAAACACTGGACAGTCAAAGCGAAAGAATCAGGTTAAGATGTGAGTGGAGTGATTGTGAATGTTCGCTGTGGATCACCTAAAACACTTCACCTCGTTACTAATACTCAATATGTAGTAACAATTGTAAATTTTGTAAATTTTGCAAGTGTCAGAATGAACGGTATGAGGGAAAGCATGAGTACCATTCTAGGTATGAGATGCATACAGAAGTATATGTCATTAAGGATGTGATGAATGCAGTTGTCCCCTTACTTATGCAGTTTGGTGGCAATGTGTGAGGGTGGAGGGCAAGATACGCGAGATATAGAGCAACAGATACTCTTAAGTAAAGATAAGTAATACACGACTTACGAACAACATCGTACGTGTAAATGTTTTTAACGTTTTGTTCACGATTCAGTGAAAAATGTAATGGAGATAAGAGTCATCAACGTGTTTTATCCATCATTTGGTTCGTGGAAGTGGGTGAATATATTGGCAGATATCTCAATATAATGCCTGATACGGAACTCTTAGTTCTCTTAGAAGAAGCTATATTCTCTATGACTTTTGAACGTTACAGTACTGGCGAATATACTCACATACACAGTCCTCACTCTGTTCCATCCATATTGACATTAAGTTATGCAAACACATTTAATGTTTTAATTATTTTATATTTAACAGTTTTCTTTGAACCGTATTCACATGAGAATGTGTAAACACAGTTTTACGCTTCGGTATCTTATCTGGAAACGGAATTGTGAATGAGTAATATTAAAACATCTATATTAACTAAAAAAATATCATAAGACTTTTACTAACGAAGTCTACTGCAAAAGAAGAAGAATCGGAGTGAATGACGAAAATGCGATAAATTATGAAAAAGATTATATTACCGAAGAATAAGCGAAACGTTTGTCCGAATTCACTGTAGTGTACTGTTCAGTTATTCATTTGGTATAGCTCTCAATAAGAGTATTTATTGATTCATATTTCGCGAAATTTTGCTTGCCACGGTCACCCACTGCCTAGCACCGAGACCAAATTCCCTTACTAAGTGCATGAGATCAAGTGCTATCTACCACCACAACCACGAGTTGGTGGAACTGGGTGGTCATGGAGAAAAGTTTGTCAGTTCGTACACGGGCAAGCCTTTTATATATAGACATAGGTGAGTCAAAATATTGTGCCCACCTATTGAGCAGCAATGCAGCGGCGATGCATGATGGCATGGATACTACAAGTCTTTGATAGTATTTTAAGTGTTTGTAGTACCAGATGCCTACGCACGAGTCACGCATATCCTGTAAATTTTGGGCTGGTGGGTTATGGGGGCGGAGCACATACACAATACAGTCCCAGACATGTTGCATCGTTTCAGCTCTGGCAGATTTGTTGGCCAAGGCATCAATGTGAGTTTACTAGCGAGCTCCACCACTGTAAACATTCCAGTACAGTACTGGGCTTGCAGCACGGACAATTCTCCCACAGGAAGATGGCATTGCCATTGGGGAAGGCATCAAGCATGAAGTGATGCAGCTGGTCCGCAGCAGTTTTAACGTACTTTACGTCTGTCATGGTACTCTTCTACGTGGAAGACAAGGTAAATGTCCCAGTGAGCACCCGTTCGATAGTATAACTGCTTATCTGAACACGACCAACGACCAGCTGTAACAATAAACATGATTAATCCGACCAGACGACATTTTTCCTTTGCTGTACGGCCAATTCTAGATTTTCCTGCGTCAGCTGTAGTCATTGACAATTCCGCTGGTTCCACATGAGAAAACGTGGGGTTGCACTGATCTGTGTGCTCTGAACAAATTGTGCCTGCACCAGCATTGTGCTGTCGCAGATGTCCGCCTCCTACTTCCGTGGCCTGTAATAGAGCGTGGACGTCTAACATCTTGTCGCCTGATCGTGTTATTAGCGTCCTTCAACCATTTTCCACAGGTTTTCACGAGAGTAGCACTCCAACGGTCGATCACCTTATTGTTGCCGAGGAGCTCTTTACCGGGTGAAGGGCGGTAACAATAATCTGACACACCTCAAAGTCATGTTAGCTGATTTTCCCATTCCCTTCTCTGGAATGATTCCCTAACACAACATCTGAAAGAACATTGTTGGGTTATTTTTCCTTATAACATAACAGGGCTAACATCTCGGGTATTCTTCTGTCTTCGAGTCATCCGTCATTTCACTTTACTTACGGCTGCAATTATGGATCTCTTGCGGTGATTCCCCACTCCTCTCTGCACAGCTTATAGCGTCTCGTGCCTTAAGTGCCACCAGGCAGCCAATCAGTCTCGCGGTGGTCGGCTCGTCATTGTATACGAAATTAATACACTGAAATAAAATGAGTAGATCAATGATGGTTAAACTGGTGGAGAAGTAGTTACATGAAATGATATCAGTGCAAACTGAACTTGCAGGGTAATGATTAAGTCGTGACTAGTGAAAGTCATAGCCAGACTTGCTCTAAGCAACGACTCGCTCAACGCATACATGATAGCATTAGTGATGCTCTCGAGCAAGTGTCGTAGACCAGGTGAGGCTCCCATTTTCTAAGTCTTCAACATTTTCTTTCGTTAATAGAGGTACGATTTTTACTTGTTTTAGAAACTCTTTAAAGTTACATAAGTTGAAGGAATCGATTGTTACGCATTCTTGGAGTGCATGGACTGGCACTACGTCTTTTCCTGCTGTTTATTTCACATATTTGTACTGTTTTCCTAACTCCATAGTCTATGACAGCTAACTCATTGTACTTACTCCAGAATTTTTGCAGAAAATATATCTTTTCCCTGCAATAGTAAAAAAATCATCATTCAGTATTTTGCAATATCATTCTTAATGCAGACCATTATATATTAAGTCGCGTTGTTCGAAGGATGAGTGCGTAGGAGTAGTACTCCATCTACGTCATAGTATGGTATTCCTTACATTCAACATGCCACAGTGGATACACGTCAGGTCACTGAAGTGCTGTTGGGCGCGTCCGCAACTTGGATTGGTGACTGCCTGGACAGCTATGCGCTGTTGCCATCTTTCGGGCTACTTTCAGACTCGTGATGCCAATTGAGGAGCTACTCGACCGAAAAGTAGCTGCACCGGTCAAAGAAAACCGTCATAACGACCGGGAGGACAGTGAGCTGACCACACGCCCCTCCTATTCCCATCCTCAACTGAGGATGACACAGCGGTAGGATGGTCCCGATGGGCCACTTGTGGTCTGAAGAAGGCGTTCTTTGCATACCACTAGTTGGAAATGGAAATGAAGTCCTATGCTTCTTGACAAAAGTAAGGGAACAATGCGGGAGACCCACACCGCTGTATTAAGCAAGGTACTGTCAGAGGTGGTTTGCCGTTTCCCTCCTCCGACCGTAATGGTGATGAATAATGATGATGAAGACGACACAACAACACTCAGTCATCTTGGGGCTGGTGTAAATCCTTGAGCCCCCCCAGGAATCGAACCCGGCGCTCCGTGCTCGGGAAGCGAGAACGCTACCGCGAGACCAGGAGCTGCAGACATACCATTAGTTAGAAATTTTAAATATTCAGATGTTGTTTGGCAATAAAAAAGTTCTTCTTTCTGTCTGAACTAATATGACACTATAAACATTCCATAAGGAATACTAATAAATTCTCAAATCAACCAACACTCTCTCTGTCATAAAAATTTTGACCTGACATACATAAGGGGCAGTCAAGTGGAAACGAGACAGGGGGGGGGGGGAAGTAAACTGATTGTTGTTTCTAAAGTAGACGCCGTAACTGTTAATACACTTATCCCACTGTGATACGCGACGGTCAGTTCCTTCGTGGAAAAATGTTTGCGGTTGCCTGCGGAACCACAATTGCACCCAGACGTGCATCTCTTCACACGAAGCAAATAGACGGCCACGAATGTCTTCCTTCAGGACTCGAAAATTGTGGAAATCGCGTGGGGAGACATCAGGGCTGGTTGGAGGATGTGTAAGAGCTTTGCCGGCCGCTGTGGACGAGCGGTTCTAGGCGGTTCAGTCCGGAACCGCCCTGCTGCTCCGGTCGCAGGCTCAAATCCCTCCTCGGGTATGGATGTGTGTGATGTCCTTAGGTTGGTTAGGTTTAAGTAGTTCTAAGTCTAGGGGACTGAAGATCTCAGATGTTAAGTCGCGTAGTGCTTTCTAGCGAAACCTCTGTAGCGTGGTCGAAAGAACTTTGGCAACATGTGGGACCGCTCACATTTGTTTCGGCTACGCTGCAGCTGTTTTTCTGCGAATCCCTCGCATATTCTCCGTAAAGTCCTGATGCCTCCCCTTGCGATTTCTCTAGCTTTTGGAGCCCTGAAGGAAGACACTGTGGCCATCAATTTCCTTCGGACAGAGACGTGCACACCGGGGAATAATCGTTGTTTCGTACGCAACCGCATACATTTACAAAGTAGAACAAATATATTAACAGTTACGCTGATTACTTTTCAAATAATAAACCTTTTACTTAATTTTATTGGTGTGTCTCCGTTTTGATTTGCCTGCCCCTTATAAATCATTAAATCATGATTATATTCCTTCCGATTACGAATTCATCAAGAAAAAAGAATTCATTTTATAACTAAAAGATCCAAATAGTTCCGAGTGGACAGTCGATAACAGGATACTTCAATTCCTAGTCAAATACAGGCTATCCCCGCATAGCCCCAAAGGCCTTCTAGAGTCGTATCTTTTGCGTCTTGCGAAGTACCGTCTAGTGCCGCCAGTAGCCGGCCCGCAGATCTCCTTCGCGTAATCCGAGGTCGTCCTAGTTTCCTCCAGCTTGTGTGGCCCCATCTGTCGTCGGTTGCCCTGAGACAAGGTGAAGGATTTGAAAGGAGCCTCCACAGTCTCTTCTTAATTCGCTCTTCTGTTGGTCTCTTGGTGAGTATTTCTCAAACGTTACTAACTATTGAAGACATAGATCCCCCTACATCAGCATTATTTCAGGACTCCTTTAGAAAGGTGGGTTACGTAACTCATTCACGGATGAGTTATATTTGAAGAACACAAATAGTTGAAGGTTTCTGTTAAATATTGGATGTTTGTACTGAAGTTAGCTAGCTTCAAAATGGATTGCATATGTGAGAGCGTGCTCGTTCAACTGTTGATTCGGCGCTAATAATCCGCCATCTAATCTTGTCATCGATCTGCTGGTATTACTGATTTCCTGCGTTTTAGCATCTCCACTTATGTTGGTTTCATATTAATTCGCAGTTGCCTGGTAATTTTTATAACTAATAATGACTCCAAATTTTCTTAGTAAAAGAGTCAGTTTAATTTAGGACAAGAGGTAGCAGAAATTCCTATTTTACTGGTGAATCCACGTCAAGAGCTCTTGTTTCAACATTTTCCATCTGATGTTTCATAAATCAATTTCCTATGCATGATAAAAATCCACGAAGCTACGTTAAACACCGAAAACTAGTTTTTGATTATTCGTAGATTTGGCTTATCCATGATGTACCTTTGCCGAAACCCGATTGGTATGAGTGAAGAACATCGACCAACTTCTGTATCCTTTTCATAAGTATTTTCGTCATGATTCTGCCAATAATACTTAAATTATATGTCTCTAGTTTCTGCAAGCATAAAGATCGTTTTCCATTAAGAACTTTGGCAGGATCTTCTACATGAGTCTTCAACAGAACTGCTGCATAGCAATAGTTTATGAGCATGATACCGATATAGTGAACACTTCCAGACTTCACTCTCTGTACGAAAAAAAAAATATATACCTTAGGTGTTTTTCTCAGAGCAAACTATTTGTGAGAAGTATCCATTTACAAACGACAGACGATTTTACGCTGGAAGAAGAACGGACATCACTAGGAGAAAGAAGATAGTCATATAACATTTCAGACTAAAAAACTCTGTGTAATTTTATTCTAAGACAAACAAAAACCGACGCCCCACGAGGGAATTATACGAATGGGACGGAAATCGGGAGATGTGGTGTACATTTTCATACAAACAATTGGTTACAATTTCAGAAAATGGTTCAAATGGCCCTGAGCACTATGGGACTTAACATCTGTGGTCATCAGTCCCCTAGAACTTAGAACTACTTAAACCTAACTAACCTAAGGACATCACACACATCCATGCCAGAGGCAGGATTCGAACCTGCGACCGTAGCAGTCCCGCGGTTCCGGACTGACCGCCTAGAACCGCTAGACCACCGCGGCCGGCCAATTTCAGAAAAATTGGATGATTTATTCGAGATAAAGAGCTTCACAAATTGAGCATCTCTCACCCTTGTGCAGGCGGTTATTCGACCAGGCATAGATTGATAGAGCTGTTGCCTGCCCCTGAGGGACATTGTGACAAATTCTGTTCAACGGGTGAGGTAGACCATCAAAAGCCCGAGCTAGTTGCAGGGCCCTGCCCGTAACGCTTTAAAGTTCTCATTTGGGAAGATAACCGACAATCTTGCTGGCCATGGCAGGGGTTGCCAAGGGCGAAAACAAGCAGTAGAAACTGTCGCTGCGTGCGGGCAGACATTATCTTGCTGGAATGTAAGCACAGGATGGCTCACCATGGAATACAACGAAACGGTGCGTGGAGTACCGTCGACGTACCGCTGTGCAGTAACATTGCTGTGGATGACAACCAAAGCTGTCCTGGTGTGAAAAGAAAGGCACCCAGACACCATCCCCGG
Organism: Schistocerca cancellata; assembly: GCF_023864275.1. Lineage (NCBI taxonomy): Eukaryota > Metazoa > Arthropoda > Insecta > Orthoptera > Acrididae > Schistocerca > Schistocerca cancellata. Next base: position 267,302,880 of record NC_064631.1, on the reverse strand, counting down.
TTGTCGGGCCTTACGGTTGGAGACGGCTAGGTTAGAATCCCACTGCTGTCCAGGACGTCTCCCGACACTTCGTCAGCCTAGAATCTCACTGATTCTTCAGTCATCAGTGATCAGTGATTTGTCCCGTTTCGCACTGAGCCCCGACGACGAGCGTAGACGTGTCTGGTGAAGCCCCAGACAGCAGTGGGATACCAACCTCACTGGCGTGTCTGACAACCAGGAATGATGGTCCGGGATGCCACGTTATTTCATACCAGGGCTCCTTTGGTAGTCACCCGCGGCATCCTTCCAACACAGAGGTATGTCGAAGATTTTCTACGCCCCTATTTTATGGCGCTTCGTGGCGAGCTGTCGTGGGCTTATATTTCAATGAGGTTATGCCTGCCCGCACACACCTAGAGCTTCTATTGCTTGTTTCCGTGCTTGCCAAACCTAGCTTTTCCAGCAAGATTTCCAGATATCTCCCCAGTCCAGAATGTTTGGAACATTATGGGCGGGGCCCTTCTACCATCTATGGAATTTGATGATCTAACGCGCCAGTTTGGTAATAGGAGAACATCCTAGAACTGTGTCATTTAGTTCCAAGCAAAATAACTGTCTCCATAAGGCGGACTAACGCCCAATTTCTGAAACTATTTGTCTTGAATAATTCATTGATTTGTTCTAAAATTGTAATTATTTGTTTGTCTATACATGTAAATCACATTTATCGATTTCCGTCCCAATCGAGTAATTCCTTCGTGGTGCGTCGGCTTTTCTTTGTATTAGTGTGTATTATCGGTAATATTTCACTAGGCTTTGTGATCCCAAGCTGTTGAATAAAAGCCTGCACGAAAGTGTCGTGCAATTCATTCTTGACAGTCTTAGATCTAAGGATATTCTTATATTCACGTTTCATTCACGTTGCATTTACATTGGTGTTGCTGTTCCGTAGCTCGTTTACGAAGTATCTGTCCTTCAATCTGACTGTCATTAGTTTCAGTTCACTTGTGAACATTGCAGCTAACGGAAGATCTTTTTCATGATCCATTTCATTACCATGTATTTCAGACGATATGCTTGAGTAATAAAGTTTCCCTTAGAATTCTTCTCTGAATTTATCTATTCAAATAACCGGATGTAGATAACTGAATAGCCTTAAGCCGATCCTCATCTTATACGTAAAAAATTGTTGTACAAGTTAATGAAGTTTGGTACAGTGGTGAATGATATCTAACAGGACCTTGGCCCAGCCCTTCCTCGAATTCCCTGGGTGGCTATCCGCAGTTACGGTAGAACGCCCGGATATGCCGTTCCCGTTACCATGGTGGCAGTAATGTCGGTTTTATTTAGGACATTGTGTTGTTCATGTGGTCTTGTATATTAGGCGATTTTCCATCTATGTGTATACCATATGTGTTGTTGCCACTTACTTACAAAACACGCCATTTTCTTAGCAGCGCTCACAACATATGCTAGTTTGAAGACACATAACCCGGGGTAACTAGTCTGAATACTGATGTCAAAAGACATTTTCAGCATTCCAGAATGAAATTTTCAGTCTGTAGCGGCGTGTGCGCTGATATGAAACTTCCTGTGTGCCGGACCGAGACTCGAAGTCGGGCCCTTCGCCTTTCGCGTGCAAATGCTCTACCGACTAAGTTCCCCAAGCACGACTCAAAACCCGTCGTCACAGCTTTACTTCCGCCAGTACCTCGTCTCCTACTTCCCCTGCCTCCTGCCAGGAGAGCTTCTGTGAAGCTTGGGAGACGGACCGAGACGAACAAAAATGACACATTAATTCAACGTATGGTTCTCAATACGGTGCGTAATCACCACGGACGGCAATGCTTTCATGCTGGCCACATTCGTTCCATACCTCCACCAGCGCAGTTGACAACTGTTGGATTTCGCTGACGTGCTGCAGTACGTCTTCACAACACGTCCAACACTTCATCGATGGGACTCAAGTCGAGCGGGAATGGGCAGACCAGTGCATTCGCCGAATAATATCCTCTCGTTCCAAGAGTTACTCACCTGCGCTGTTAGATGCAATCGCACTTTTTCAGCGATAAAAATGAAATGGGGTGGAGTGTTCGCTGATGGGGAAGAATTACAGTGCAGTAGAAACATTAACTGGTGAGTGGTCAGTACACACACGCAACATTATGCCTCCACTTACCATATCACCAGGATTACTAAAACGATCATGTTCGTGGGTGCAATACATTTTCCCTCATTTCGATTTAAGAGTACATCTACGCCGATGACCTCTCGTTTAATCCTAGCAGTGGATCGCAGTACTCGTACATTAAAATATTCTCTGCTGCTGTGTTTGAGCTCATGGAGAACATCTGGCTGTTTTGTTACCCATTGCTCTATACTGCTCTCACTGCCAAAGTAAATGTGCTCAGTGAAGTGAGCCTATTCAGGCGTCCGAATAAAAAGGAGGCATCACGCATGATTCCTGAAATCTTACTGTGCTACAAGGGATGGACGAAAAAGTAGCCTCACAATATAATAAAAAGTCTGCACCCACATAGCAAAGACACGGAAAGCTGGAAACTGGTGATGGAATGAAGAAACTGAGATACTTGGAGACGCAGAGAACGGCACATGCAAGCGTCTAACGCATCCTAGTTAGCTATTTTACTCCACTGATGCTGCCTGTAACCGAGCATAGCATACCTAAAGTTAAAAACAGTTAGCTAACATTTCCGGGACAAATATATTAATTACATTTATTAATTAAGTTTACGGACAAAACCTAAAAGTAGGATATCATTAAAACTGATAGCATCACAAAAATACGATGTCATATTTGAAATTTATTATGAGGCGCGTACAGGTTTCCAGTAAAATATAACTCATATTACCACGTAAATGAAGGTTGTTGCTGCAAGACAGAGGTGTCACCTGTACCCATTTAATTCATGCTTTTAACACAAAATCACATACAAGTTAAGAAGCGGCATTTTTGACATCCAACATTACAATTTTTGTTTATCATACATTTCGAGCGATAACTAGACTTCTTTAGTTGTGATTTAAAAGTTGTATCGGATGATGTCTCTAACCCAGATCATGAGGCCGTTACTAAGCAATGGCATTCGCTTGCTATAATTTTCCACTCTACGAAGACAATACTTACGTACGTAAGGCCAACCTATATTACAGGTACTGATTTATTCGACTCAGATATTTGTCAACAGTAGTTACGTCTACAGAGTTGCCCCCCATTAACTTCGTCTTAACAAATAACAGCAGGTAGGAAACAATGACCTTTGAAACAAATGAGTTGGAGAAAGCAGAGCGGCAGTGGCAGCTAGAGCAACTGGTATCACAGACTGACTGTGTGGCAGAGATAGGCGTGTGCTTTGCCACGCCTCAAACTCTTTTGCATTCCCTAAAACTGCCGATAGCGTGCGATAATACATTACACAGAGAACTGGTCACCGTTTGCTAACTGTCACTGAACATTTCACAGGGGAGATTTTGCATGATAGCTCTGTGATTTATGAGCTGTCCAGACATTTGCAAAGGACCGGTTAGAAGTAAAATATTTTCAGAAGGTAGTTAATGGGGCAATTATGAGCTCTTATATGACGCGAAACTGCTGCTTACCTCAGCACCGCTTGTTTCTGCCCCACTTGCCCCTATCTTGGTTCCTGGAAAACGAAGAGACGACTTTACGGTGAAAGTGAAGCACTTATAGAATTAATCTTTAAAGTGGTAAAATATTCTTATCTAAGTTTGTCGTAAATAATAGCGCCGAAATTGGAAAAATCGCTTAAGTGAGAAAACTGTATCATATTAAATTTACACTCACATCCACTAATGCAGGTATTAAGCAAATTGATATAGAATAGTTTGACAGATCATTAAATCTTGATGCATTACAAGGAAATTGATTTGCTTGGTCGGAGTTTACCGTGACTTGTTTTGATGTAACGTTCCTGTGAGGCTAGTGGAAACAAACCGTCTTCATATAACTTTATTAATGAGAATACTGCGGTAAAATTATGAATCGACTATGTTTCTCTGCCATATAATCTGTAACTGTAACTGTTTGCCTTAAACAAAACAGTTGAGAACTTACTGCATATCCCTAAATTATGGATCGCTTAGGCATGGACATGTCAATTAAGTGTGTCCAGTGAAAGCGTATATATTAGGTGTAACTATAAAATAACGGGATTATTGCTGTAAAACATTTTATTCAGAAACGTACGTACTTAGTTACTGTCACCGTCAATATACTCCCCTCCTCTATGCCTACAACGCTCCATACAAATTTTCCATCGATGATAGTAGTGCTGGAAAGGTTCCACTGTGAGGGCCTGATAGCACATACTGCCCTTTCTTTCGATGCTTCAGCGCGCTGATGCCTTGTTCCTTTTAATGAAGATTTGACTTTGGGGAATAGATAAGAGACATAGCGCTAAGTCCGAAGAATAAAGTTGATCGTCCAAACCTGGGCTGCTGTTCACCTTAACAGACACTGCGGTGTTGGCCAGTAATTTGTCTGTATGCAGAACCCATGCACTGCTTTTCCGTAACCTCAAGATACTGATACTGATTAATAGTTCGACCTTCAGGAGCCCAGAGAAAATTAAAGTTCCTTAATATCGAAAACAACAATCGTCATCGCTTTAATCCTGATATGTCCATTCGAGCTTTTTTCGCTACCTAAAGTTTGGGGCTTCCGGTGCATGGATTGGCGCTTACTGTTTGATTCATAAGTAAAATATAAGGATTAGTCAAATTTTATCGTGCTTTCGAAGATATTAGGATCATTTTTAGTGGTATTCGAAATGTCAGTACAAACATTTTCACGAACTTCTTTTTGTTCGATCGCGAGAATTTGAGAGAACTTTTTTCATGTTAAATTGGTTCCACAAAATTTCCTTACATATTCTTTGCAAATTCCTAGACTTTTCGCGATCGGTCGAACACTCAACCGATGATTATATCGAATCAGCTTACCTACTTTTTCGATATTTTCATGCGTTTTTGATGTTGAAGGACGTCTCGTTCGTGAGTCGCCTTCAACGTCTTCTATTTCATTTTGGAGACGCTTGAACCACTCAAAACCACGCGTACTAGATATACAGTCTCCACCGTACATTTGTTTTAGCAGGAAATAGGTTTCAACAACAGTTTTTCCAAGCTACATGTGAAACATCACTTAAGTTCGTGGCTCTATTATTACTCTTACCATTATTCCTGCAAAAAAAGTAACGGCCCTTACACAAACGAAGGCAACGGTCGCACTGACTTGTCTACAGACACCAGAGATGCAGAAATCGACTGAAAAGTCCTCACGCTTCACAGATATTGATCGTTCATCTTTCTCACATACCTACTTTCTCCGTGACAATATCAACCATGTTATTTTATAGCTACTCATCAAATAACATAATTTGTTGATTACTGATGAACAAATTAATCTTGCCAAAGGGCCTGAAAATAAAGCGTACATGACGAAATAAGAAAAAGTAGAAAGCTCAACTCTCATGTTCGGGCTTAAGCTGGAGATAAGCCTGCTCTCCCGCAGATACTGCAGTGCGCTGTAGGAAGCAAAGAGGACGAATGAGGCGGGGAAATCATGAAGCTAGTTACAGCTAGATCGAGGTAAGTGTAGCTACGCTGTGAACCAATAAGACATAGCTCTCGAAAAATGACTTCCAATAAAATCATGAAGCTAGTTACAGCTAGATCGAGGTAAGTGTATCTACGCTGTGAACCAATAAGACATAGCTCTCGAAAAATGACTTCCAATAAAATAAAGCTAAAAGAAACCAATAAAACTCAGTAGTGATTACTTTTGATAAGAGAAATGTAACACAAAGGTGTAGTGCAATTTTGCTGTAAGTGATAACGAAAAGTCACGGAGAAGTTCAGGAGGTACCAGGTCAACATCACTCTACTAACCGAATGTCTAGGATTGGATTTATAGTGTGTGGAGACAACCTGCGTCAAGGAAAACCATAACGGTAAAATTTTACATGTCCGCATCTCCGTCAATATCTGTACTCTGCAAGGCACCTTACGGTGCGTGGCGGACGGTACTTTGTGTACCACAATTACTTCCCTGTATTCTTGTTTCAGTCACGACATGCCTGTGGAATGAACAATTGTTATTGAGCTTCTGTGTGAGCTGGAATCTCTCTCATTTTACTTTAATCGTCTCTTAGTGAGCTGTATGTAGGAGGAAACATAGGAAAAAAGTTCAGGTTGCACGTTCAGCCTTAAACAGGAATAACACTGTTCTACTGTATATGTCGTATTGGGCAGAAAAAAAATCAATTCAAATGAGAATGTTCTTCTCCCGCACTTTCCGTATAAGGCCAGCTGAGTCCTGATGGGGTTACCACCTTTCTCTCAGTCTTTCAATATCTCTCCCTTTTTGGTGTGAAGTTCTTCATCTCACCTAGCCTCTCTGGATGCATTCATTGTAGATGTTCATTGCATTTCATTTTGTTTTCGTCCAGCTTTTCATTCTCACACCAAATTTTCAACTCCAGTCCAATATCTTCTTTGCGAATTTTGTCTGTTCCTTTACATTCCTTCACTGCTCTAAGGAATCTTATTCAGCTGAGCAAATGTTTAGTGGAATTTGCGTGCCAGAATCAGTGATGTTTGGCCACGCTTCAGGATTTGCATTTGCTGTGAATCTCTGAATTGTCGCAAAGTTGGTACTCATTTGGTACCACGTCAAGTAGCAAACAGAAATACGACCTTTCGGACGTGTCGAATTCCTATTTAAAGCATTTTGAGGACGAAGGGAAATTTTTGACATTCTCCCAGTAAGTGTTGGTGGGACGTGGGTCAATTACTATATACCAACGAAATGGAAGGATATGCTCTGCAAACTTTCATCTTATCCCTCAGCAAAAATTTGAGACAGCAGCCTTCCGAAGGAGAGGTTGTCATAACAATGCCTTCGGATTGGAAGGTCCAGTGCTGGTTCATTGTCCTATGTAGGGACGAACGGTGAACAGTGACAGCTACAGTGAGTTACTGCGAGACCTAAAACCTGACTCAAACCGAAAAGGAAAGTGGAGCTTTCCAAGTTCCGGTCTTGCTTCGGGATAATACCCTCGCTTATACATCTGGTGAAGCACTACAGAGCATTAAAAATTTTACTTATGAGCTGATGAACGCCCATCCTACAGTCGAGACGTCCTACACGTAGTTTTCACTTTTTGGATCCGATGAAGGAACACCTCTTTCATGAAGTTGTCAAGACGTCGAACGAGCAGATGTGAAAGATGCTGCAATGCTTCTTTGAAGATGGAACTACGTTGTCAAGAGACGACACAAGTGCATAGGGATTGACGGCGATTTATAGTGATGATGTTAATTGCTGTGTTATTTTCCCGATTAAAAATCTCTGTACACATAAACATATTTTTTTGCTTTCCCACTTAAGGTGCACAACAGTTTCGAGAGATATACGTAGCGGATGTACCAAAGATTAAAATGAAATTACCTTACATCAAAATATATGTGGGGTCGATTACTTTTACATATTCGACAGATTACGTTCATAAGCTAGTGTATAAGACACGGCGGTCGGTGTTTTGACCGTGAAGTTGTTTTAATTGCAGTTTCCTATTTGCTCCGGAACTCGGATTCATATTCATGATTATTGTGTTGGAGTGGTGGAGAACTGTAATTCAGGTTATCCGGCCCAGCATTAGAGTTGCTTCGCTGACATTGTTACCTTGAAAATCAGTGATCAATGTAGGTGTTTGTCATTTTACCCACTCTCAGTACTGACTTTCACTCTGTGTACTGCCGATCTGGATACTGTCTCAGCACCGGATATGTAATGCTTATATCGCAGATTTATAGTTGGATACTTGGTGAATTAGTTTCGTGGCAGTTTTGATGTAGTTTTGACCCGAGCATTTCAGTAATGAAACTTTTTGATCACTTTATTTGGCTGTAGCCTCCTATCTGTAATTTATATTTTGTACAGTCAGTTGAAATTGTGTCAGTGCATAGGGGTTCCTTGGGAAGTTCTGGGCTTGTATTGCTATGCGTGGGCGTGAGTGTTTGAGCGCGGTTGGGGCTTGAGATCTATGTTTCCCACCTCCGCAGTCTACGGGTACACTGTTTGTCCCTCCTGCGGCTGGCGAGCGGACGCGCTGGCGAGGCTTTAGCTGTGGCTACCGTTGTGTGCGACGGTGTTATCGAAGACCACTCCGTGAACGGAGCTTACACACAAGATGTTTTATTCGTTTTGTACTACCTGTGTACGTCATACAATTTTGGAGTACTTGCTTTAATAGCTTGTGCTCTCCAACTGGACACTAACTTCTGTGTTCAAGAAAAGGTTTTCAACTTTGTGCTTTATCATATTTTCGGGTTGGTATGTTTTTGCTGTTATATTAGAACAAATAAGCACTCGGACACAAATATTAAGTCAAAATTGACCAGGTTTCGACGCTACTATGAGCGTCGTCTTCAGAATTAAACTAACTGTTCTAAAACATATTAGGTATATAATACATTAATAAAATTAAACTAAAGTTTGTACTGACTGGAAAAGATGCAGTACTTACAAGTCACATATTAAAAAAGATCTAAGCCGGAAAGGCGACGTCATGAATAGTTGTGAGATGGTGAGCCGCTAAGGGCTGCTCGTACTGTGAACAAGGGTTGCGCCGAAACCTAGTCAATTTTGACTTAATATTTGTGACCGAGGGCTGATTTGTTCTAATATAATTCTGACATGTTCACTGAACCTTAGCAGCTATGTTCAAAGTCTTACGTTTCTTATCTGCCCAAGTATCTAAGGCTGCGTCTAAATATAAAGAATTAAAAAAGAAAATTTTAAATACAAGTATGGCTATCTATTTTAACAAGCAGTGTGAAAAAAGGGGACTTGTCCCGACTTATACAAAAGCCTATATCAATTTTTCTGTATGTAAGAAAAATCCAAAATCCATTAGACCTATAGTTAAGAATATTATTTGTAATAGGATAAAGGAGCTGTACGCTAGAAAAGGCCGTCTTAACGAAGAAGCATACCATTTGTACTTAAATATCACAAACACTTATCGTGTTAACTATAATTTTAATATTGACGACATGTGGATGCAAATTAAATAACATCGAGAGATTTGTGAAATAGGTATAATGCAGAAACACGAGAAGAAGCTCAGCAATCTTTTTTGTCTGCTTTATAATGAAAAATGCCTTCAGAATACATTTCAAAAAAGCAGTCACGTCTTCCATGAAAGAATTTTAAATAAAACCAACATGGTCTTTTTGAGAATGAAAAAGTCCTGTTAGGAAAAGGACTAAAATACAATGTCAGGCCTAACCTGTCAGACAGAAATGTGAGAGAAAATATGCTTGTTGATTTAAAAATCGGTCTCGATTATCATAAGATAGATAATGCTTCTCAAGTCAGAATTGCGTATGATGTAACCCGCATGCTAGAGAAAAATGCAGCTACTTTGTCTAATGCTACGCATAACGACAGAATTTTAGTAACTTCCATTAATAATGAACTTAAACAACAAATGATTTAATAACTAAATCCGATAAAGGTTGTTGTCTAGTCATTGCTTATATTTCTGAGTATATTTCTAAAACTGAAAATTTCTTCAGTGAAAACAACATATCGGAGCTGCATGATGATCAGACTCCTAAATTACGGAAAAAATAATTCTGCCATTAACAATGCAAAATTTCTTATAAAACCTTTCCAAAAGAAACCACTCATCAATATGAGCCCTCAGCCCCCTAAACTTCAGTCCCAATTCAAAATTCATAAACCTAATCATCCAATACGTCCAATCTCCAATAGCATGAATAGCGCATATCACGATTTGGCCCGATTTCTACACAAAACTTTGAAAAAATCTTTCGTTTTCGAAAACAATTATTCCGTTCCTAACAGCCACGTTTTGGTCCAAAATATTAAAAACTTAGTATGCAGTTCAGACACCAAGCTCTTTTCCTTAGATATTAAAAATCTTTATACCAATGTCCCGCTACATGAGACGCTCATCATTGTGGAAGAAAATTTACGTCAATTAAAAAAAAATCTATCAGATGAACAGATTACCATTTTTATGAATCTCATTAATGTCGTTGTCAAGTACAACTACTTTGAATTCAACGGACTACTGTACCAGCAGTCTGATGGGCTCGCTATGGGCAACTCTTTAGCCGGCATCCTTGCCGACATCTATATCAATTCCTTGGAAAAAAAAGCTGTTTAACTGTGTCTCAGCCGCTTCACTAGGTATCCTTTCTTTCACAAGATACGTTTATGATATTCTAGTCATCTATAACGGACACGCCGATAGAATTGATCATATATTTAAACTTTTTAACGACTTCCATGAAAAAATTTCTTTCACTATTGCACTCGAAAACGAAAACCACCAATTACATTATTTAGATTTGTCGCTTACAATAGAAGACAATAACATCACTTTCAATATTTTTCGAAAAGAAACATATACTGACCAAATCGTGCCTGCTTCCTCTTTTCATCCACAGTCTCAAAAAATTGCCTTTTTTCACTCTGACGTCCACCGAGCCACCTCCATACCACTTTCAACAGAAAAGTTTAATGAGGAGAATAATTTACTTTAAACCATAGCAATCAATAATGAATATACGCCTAACATAGTGGACGATATCCTAAAAAAGAAAACTGCAAGAACTACCACGTTCAACACCTCATGCACTGAAATTAACCCAAATACAAATACAACTGCAAAGTGGCCTTCTCTCCTAATAATAATCTAAAGAGAAACTTCATTCATAATTTGAAATCCATTCGCTCCCCTGCAGAAAGTTCTGGCGTTTATAAGATCGTCTGTGATACCTGCTCCGCCTATTATACAGGGCAAACTGGACGTGCTTTCACCATCCAATACAAAGAATATCTTTTGAGAAAGAACGGCACCAGTCCCCTACATTCATCCTTTGCCGATTATCTCTTAATTGCTGGACACGTGTCTAAAGCCATAGGCGATAACAGTATTCTGCATACCGACAAGAAGGGGCATGGGTTAGATGTCTTAGAGGAATTGGAGATTTTCAAACATCTCTCTCGTCATGATGGCCTCATTCTCAACGAACAGCTGCAGCTGCGAAATAAAAACTTTTTCGACTGTATAAAGCCATTGCTTGATCTTTGATTCAGATTTCGTCATGCAGTTTACCGAAATGTTGTTTTCCTGTCACATCTTTGCTGTTTTCTTGTATGACATAACTAACGTTTTTTACGTTGCAAAATGTATCTCTATTTAAAGCAGATAAATATGTAACGTCATCCTATTATTATTAGTGCTTACGTTATGCCTGAATCAGCTGCATCACAATTTCATGTTCTGCGGCTACTACATGGCGCTCGTAGCAACACCATCTTTACTTGTCCACACTTTCTAAGGTGGACATCTCAGTCTTGTTGCAACCCTTGTTCACAGTACGAACAGCCCTTAGCGGCTCACCATCTCACAACTATTCATGACGTCGACTTTCCGGCTTAGATCTTTTTTAATATGTGACTTGTAAGTACTGCATCTTTTCCAGTCAGTACAAACGTTCATTTAATTTTATTAATGTATTATATACCTAATATGTTTTAGAATAGTTAGTCTAATTCTGAAGACGACGCTCATAGTAGCGTCGAAACGTGGTCAATTTTGACTTAATATTTGTGACCAAGGGCTAATTTGTTCTAAAATAATTCTGACACGGTCACTGAAACTTAGCAGCTATGTTCAAAGTCTTTTTACTGTTATATGTTTAAATTTCTAAAAGAAGAAATATTCATATGTTAATGCATCCCAAAATGTGTTGTTGGATAAGAAGAATTTCGCTCGTGGCACTCACTAAGAGTATGAGGGTCTCTCGCCCCCGCTAAATGAGCAGAGGTTGTTATACCCTCATTTCACTGTGTCGAATTCTTGCCCTTTATTGCCATCATCTTGTTCTTATAAGGGCAAATTATTGATAGTGTGGTTGCCAGCCCTTCGGGTTTGTTATCTGTTGTAAATAAATTCTGGAAATTTGCATTACATCCACGACACTTTATTAATTGGTAAAATTGTTTTTAATTGGTTCATGTGAAATAAAGCCTTGCTTACTGAGCTCTTGCCCACTAAGAGGCTCTTGTTAAAGACGCTCAAACAAATTTAGAACTCCCTTTAAATTAAATAATTTTTTTCCTATCTGAAACTTTTATATTGACGAATTGTCGTTTTTAAATCGTCAACTTTGTTTGAGTTTAGAGAACCTTTATATTTTCTTGTAAATTAAATCGTTTTAATTTCGAAATATTTTATGAATAAATCGTTTTGTATGCAATAAATGGTGAATGACGATCGAAAACCCTGTGATCCATTTCTTCCACTAAAGTCCTTATTGGTGATTGAATCATCATTATACTGTTGAACAGAACGACCAAGTTACTGCGCTCAGAATAAGAATTAAAAGTAAATAAAAAAGGTGGAAGCAACAATTTACAGCGGAAGTTACATTAGCAATATACATAACATCAAGCCTGCTGACAACATAGCACACGAGGTGAAGAAATTCAGCTGCCGTAGCGGCATATTAGCTCTCGATGGATGAAGTAAGGAGGCTGTAAGGAGAACACTGACACAGGCAAACAGGCAAAGTATTTCTACTGGTATCAACCGTCGGTCTTAAACTGAAGACTAAATTCCTGAGAAAGCACGTCTGAACCACAGCACTGCATGAAACGATCGTATGGCGTTTATTGGCCGGGGTATCCTCTTCGGAGTTCGGCCGCCGTATTTCAAGTCTTTTTAGATGAAGCCACTTCGGCGACTTGCGTGTCGATGTATTCTGTCTTCATAAGCTATATGAAGCAGTAGTTACAAGTAGCTAAGCGGTTTCTCTTCTGCTAATAGCTTAGAAATCTGGTTATTTATGTTCGCTGGATCTACGTTGGACGCTGGTGGTGCTAGGATGTTGGGTTTCAAAAAGAATAAAATGAGTATAAGCATTTATATTTACTAGTGGAAAATTACCATAAAACAGGAAAAAACCGCAAAATGTTTACAAAACCAGAGTTTTTTGCTATGTTATTATCACTAATCATGCAGATAAAGTCTACAAAATTCTTCATTTGCGCTAAGAAAGATTCCTTTGATGACAAAAGTCACTGTTCTCGTTGTTCTGCCGAAGAGCCTATTCATGTCACAAGATGAAGTTGTAAGGAATCCTTTAGGTACCCATGAACTGTAGGATGGGATCATGTCTGGAGACATGGACATCAAGAACATGTGGCAGTGTGTCACTGAGGAACTGCCGCTCGTTGTGCCAGTGAAGTGAGACTCCCTGTTTCAAGAATGAGATTTTCACTCTGCGGCGGAGTGTGCGCTGATATGAAACTTACTGGCAGATTGTAACTATTTGCCGGACCGAGACTCGAACTCGGGACCTCTGCCTTTCGCGGTCAACGCCACATTCATCCTAAAGCTAACTAGGTAGGCCGTTCACCACCACTTCAGGTTCCGCCCACGAACAAAAATTAAATATGCCTCTGAACATTTTATTAAAAAAAAAAAGAAAAGGGGAAAGGAAAGGCTACAATACTTTATTATATTCTATTTGTCGCTCGTTTTGTTCTTATTTATTTATTTGTAATTTTTTGTTGTTGTTCTATTTTTCTTTTTTTTCGTCGGGGGTTATCCACAGCAGCCAAATGGCGGGATATCCTGGTCGTCTTCTCCTTCTGCGAGGGTGAAACACCCTGTAATTACACCGCTGATGACTCTCATCAGTCCATCATGTGAAATCTCTCAGTCTCTTCTCACACCTGGTACACCCCAATGGTCTGGAGGGCGCGTAAACAACGACCTCAAGTAATTCGCAAAGAGTGTACCATACGACGCATTACGCCGTAAAGTCGTGTGGTTACTCGTTAAATGCCAGATATCTAACAACCCTGCAACGCTGTCATTAAAAAAGTATGACAATGACATACCCTTAACCCACACCGTGGCGTTATGACGAATAGCAGGGATGTAAATGACGCCGGGATGGATCAGCTCGGTGGGCTCTACGGACTGAGGCGTACGTCGCAGCAACAATGCCAACATGCGCCATGTGAGGACCCAGCAGTCGGCAGCCGTACCGCAAATGAAACGGTGAATGTCGGTGTCAACAGCGGCGCATCTGGGGCAGAGAGGATCCTCGGCAAGATGGACAGCCAGTGTGCTCCCTGCCGCCATTGGATAAGCAGCTGCAGCAGCAAGTCGTATACCTCTAGCTTACTTATTTGTTACAAAGTTTAATTCTTAATTTCTTTGCGTGTTTTTGGGTACTTGCATTGTTTAATTCATAAATTTCGGGCGTATTATAGTATTTGAGAGTTGTAGCATCGCGCTTTAGTGTTTACTTCGTAGATTCTTACTTAAACTGCGTGTGAGTTTCGTATAGGAGGTGTAATTTCGAGTCTTATTTACTGTAATCGTAAATTCAAGCAGATTGTAGCGCAGTTCAAGTGTGTGTGAAATCTTATGGGACTTGACGAAGCGCAATCGTTAGGCATTTGTACAGGTTAGTTAAAACATTCTTTGCGTGTTCCCTTGCGTTATCTAGGCACTGACTCGTGTTTCAGTAACTGTTGTTCAACGTCGATTAGAATGGACAGGGACTGTGATTGCTATGTTCGGATGAGGGCTGAGTTGGCATCCCTTCGCTCACAGCTGCAAGCGGCGCTGACTTCGGTCGCGCAGCTTGAGGCTGTTGCCAATGGACACCACTTTGGGGAGCCGGACTTGGGTATCACGGGGATGTCAACCTCGTCCCGTCTGTCCCCAGATCGGTCTGCCGCCGTGGTTGCCCCGGTTGCTGCCCGCAGTCGGGCCGAGCCCTCGCCTGTGGTTGATTGGGAGGTCGTTCCAAGGCGTGGCAGGCAGCGAAAGACGTCCCCGGAGGCTGATCAGAAAGCCTCCCCGGTGCGTCTGACAAACAGGTTTCAGGCACTGTCCCTGGATGCCCTGTTTCAGAGGATGATTCTCAGTCTTCAAGGTCCGGGCAATCGCAGAGGGTGGGCTTATTGGTAGTTGGGAGCTCCAATGTTAGGCGCGTAATGGGGCCCCTTCGGGATATGGCGGCTAAGGAGGGGAACAAATCCAGTGTGCAGTCCGTGCGCATTCCGGGTGGAGTCATTCCTGATGTGGAAAGGGTCCTTCCGGATGCCATGAAGAGCACAGGGTGCAGCCAGCTGCAGGTGGTGGCACATGTGGGCACTAATGATGTGTGTCGCTTTGGATCTGAGGAAATTCTCTCTGGATTCCAGCGGCTATCTGATTTGGTGAAGGCTGCCGGTCTTGCTTACGAGATGAAGGCAGAGCTCACCATCTGCAGCATCGTTGACAGAACCGACTGCGGACCTTTGGTGCAGAGCCGGGTGGAGGGTGTGTATCAGAGGCTCAGACGGTTTTGCGACCGTGTTGGCTGCATATTCCTTGACTTGCGCCATAGGGTGGTGGGGTTTCGGGTTCCGCTAAATAGGTCAGGAGTTCACTACACTCAGCTGGCGGCTACACGGGTAGCGGAGGCTGTGTGGCGTGGACTGGGCGGTTTTTTAGGTTAGAAGGCCTCGGGAAAGTACGGGGTGGGCTGCAATCTCAAAGGGTGCATGGCAAATACAGGACGTGCTTGGATCAAGGAACAGTCGGAATTGTAGTTGTAAATTGTTGTAGTTGTGCTGGGAAAGTCCCTGAGCTTCAAGCGCTAATAGAAAGCACAGAAGCTAAAATCGTTATAGGTACAGAAAGCTGGCTAAAGCCTGAAATAAGTTCTGCAGAAATTTTTACGAAGTCTCAGACGGTGTTCAGGAAAGATAGATTAGGCAGAATTGGTGGTGCAGTGTTTGTGTCTGTCAGTAGTGGTTTATCTTGTACTGAAGTCGAAGTAGATACTCCGTGCGAATTGGTATGGGTGGAGTTTATACTTAACAGCCGAACTAAGTTAATAATTGGCTCCTTCTACCGAACCCCAGACTCCGATGATATAGTTTCGGAACAGTTCAGAGAAAATTTGAGTCTCGTAACAAATAAATACCCCACTTATACGGTTATAGTTGGTGGGGGCTTCAACCTTCCCTCGATATGTTGGCAAAAATACTTGTTCAAAACCGGTGGTAGGTAGAAAACATCTTCCGAGATTGTCCTAAATGCTCTCTCCGAAAATTATTTCGAGCAGTTAGTCCACGAACCCACGCGAATTGTAAATGGTTGCGAAAACACACTTGACCTCTTAGCCACAAACAATCCAGAGCTGATGGAGAGCATCGTGACTGATACAGGGATTAGTGAACACAAGGTCGTTGTAGCTAGGCTCAATACCGTTTCTTCCAAATCCACCAGAAACAAACGCAAAATAATATTATTTAAAAAAGCGGATAAAGTGTCACTAGAAGCCTTCCTAAGAGACAATCTCCATTCCTTCCGAACTGACTATGCAAATGTAGACGAGATGTGGCTCAAATTCAAAGATATAGTAGCAACAGCAATTGACAGATTCATACCTCATAAATTGGTAAGAGATGGAACTGATCCCCCGTGGTACACAAAACAGGTCCGAACTCTGTTGCAGAGGCAACGGAAAAAGCATGCGAAGTTCAGAAGAACGCGAAATCCCGAAGATTGGCTAAAATTTACAGACGCGTGAAATTTGGCACGGACTTCAATGCGAGATGCCTTTAATAGGTTCCACAACGAAACACTGTCTCGAAATTTGGTAGAAAATCCGAAGAAATTCTGTTCGTATGTAAAGTACACACGCGGCAAGACGCAGTCAATACCTTCGCTGCGCAGTGCCGATGGTACTGTTACCGACGACTGTGCCGCTAAAGCGGAGTTATTGAACGCAGTTTTCCGAAATTCCTTCACCAGGGAAGATGAATGGAATATTCCAGAATTTGAAACACGAACAGCTGCTAGCATGAGTTTCTTAGAAGTAGATACCTTAGGGGTTGCGAAGCAACTCAAATCGCTTGATACGGGCAAGTCTTCAGGTCCAGGTTGTATACCGATTAGGTTCCTTTCAGATTACGCTGATACAATAGCTCCCTACTTAGCACTCATATACAACCGCTCGCTCACCGATAGACCTGTACCCACAGATTGGAAAATTGCGCAGGTCGCACCAGTGTTTAAGAAGGGTAGTAGGAGTAATCCATCTAACTACAGACATATCATTGACGCCGGTTTGCAGTAGGGTTTTGGAGCATATACTGTATTCATACATTATGAATCACCTTGAAGGGAACGATCTATTGATACGTAATCAGCATGGTTTCAGAAAACATCGTTCTTGTGCAACGCAGCTAGCTCTTTATTCGCACGAAGTAATGGCCGCTATCGACAGGGGATCTCAAGTTGATTCTGTATTTCTAGATTTCCGGAAAGCTTTTGAAACCGTTCCTCACAAGCGACTTCTAATCAAGCTGCGTGCCTATGGGGTATCGTCTCAGTTGTGTGACTGGATTCGTGATTTCCTGACAGGAAGGTCGCAGTTCGTAGTAATAGACGGCAAATCATCGAGTAAAACTGAAGTGATATCAGGTGTTCCCCAGGGAAGTGTCCTGGGACCTCTGCTGTTCCTGATCTATATAAATGACCTGGTTGACAATCTGAACAGTTCTCTTAGGCTGTTCGCAGATGATGCTGTAATTTACCGTCTAATAAGGTCATCCGAAGACCAGTATCAGTTGCAAAGCGATTTAGAAAAGATTGCTGTATGGTGTGGCAGGTGGCAGTTGACGCTAAATAACGAAAAGTGTGAGGTGATCCACATGAGTTCCAAAAGAAATCCGTTGGAATTCGATTACTCGATAAACAGTACAATTCTCAAGGCTGTCAATTCAACTAAATTCCTGGGTGTTAAAATTACGAACAACTTCAGTTGGAAAGACCACATAGATAATATTGTGGGGAAGGCGAGCCAAAGGTTGCGTTTCATTGGCAGGACACTTAGAAGATGCAACAAGTCCACTAAAGAGACAGCTTACACTACACTCGTTCGTCCTCTGTTAGAATATTGCTGCGCGGTGTGGGATCCTTACCAGGTGGGATTGACGGAGGACATCGAAAGGGTGCAAAAAAGGGCAACTCGTTTTGTATTATCACGTAGTAGGGGAGAGAGTGTGGCAGATATGATACGCGAATTGGGATGGAAGTCATTACAGCAAAGACGTTTTTCGTCGCGGCGAGATCTATTTACGAAATTTCAGTCACCAACTTTCTCTTCCGAATGCGAAAATATTTTGTTGAGCTCAACCTATATAGGTAAGAATGATCATCAAAATGAAATAAGCGAAATCAGAGCTCGAACAGAAAGGTTTAGGTGTTCGCTTTTCCCGCGCGCTGTTCGAGAGTGGAATGGTAGAGAGATAGTATGACTGTGGTTCGACGAACCCTCTGCCAAGCACTTAAATGTGAATTGCAGAGTAGTCATGTAGATGTAGATGTAGATCATGCGTAAACGTTGTCGGGTGGGGAATTTTTCCGTAGTTATCACATACCACAGCGCCCTGACCGTGGTGGGAAGGAAAGGGGAGTGTATGTTACTCCACACCCGTCTCCAGCCAATCGTCTGATGTCGGCGTTCGTTGAAAGTAGCGGTAGAAGTCCTTGGTGCTAGGATCCCGCGTGGTCGGCAAGACATCCAACAGATACCTCATGTCGACCACATAGGTGCGAATGTGACACAGTGCTGGCGTGATATGTCCAACAGGAATCGGTGGACGGATGGATTGAGGCACACCTCCTGAATCAGTGTACCAGGGAGGGTAGCCTCGTCCAAAGTACGTAGGCGATGCATCGTCCGCAGGAAGAGAGCGCGTGCCCTGTTGTGCACGTTTATCAGTCCAATGCCGACTGCATGTGTGGGCAACGTTAGTGTGTCGTAACGGTTCTTGAACACCCTACCCTCGCTGACGAAATGACCGAAGGCGGCCTGGAACTTGGCAGCGATCGTAGCAGCCGTCGGGAGAACGTGTGTGTAATGATTAAGTTTCGGAGCGAGGTGCACGTTGACAAACTGTACGCGCATGATCAAGTCAAGTGTTCGAAAGTTAGGGAAGCGAACTTGCGTGTTGATCACATTACGTAGTCTGCGATACGTGTATGCTGCTGTACACTGCACGTTCCCATGGAAGGTCACTCCCAAACACTTCATCGCCGGGACTTTGGTAATGGGCACTGGCGTACTAATTTGCAGTCCTCCGCTCACATCCATGTAGTGCGACTTTCGCAGGTTGATACGGCTCTCTGCCACCTCTCCGTATTGATGAAGCCACGCGATCGCCGTACATGTATCTTCTGCGGACCTCGCCAAGAATACTACATCATCCGCATAGGCTCAACATTTAAAATGTACATCGCGGAGGCGAATGCCCTACAAACGCTGATGTAGACCATCAAGTGCAGGCTATAGGGCGACAGCGAAGAGAGGCTGACAGGGCATCCTTGTCGCACTGAGCGCTCTACAGTGGACGGTGGTGGGCGGTAGCCATTGTCGAGAACTGTGGAAGGGGCTCCGTGGATGAGACGGACAACTACACCAGCCGATATTGAGGACAGTCCCATCTACTCTAAGACAGCGTGCAGGAAATGATAGTCAACTCGGTCAAATGCGTGGTATGGCCAACTGGCCTACCCAAGCACGACTCACGCCGCGTCCTCACAGCTTTACTTCTGCCAGTACCTCGGCTCCCACTGTGAGGATGGGGCGTGAGACGTGCTTGGGTAGCTCAGTTGGTAGAGCACTTGCCCGCGAAAGGCAATGGTCCCGAGTTAGAGTCTCGGTCCGACACACAGTTTCAATCTGCCAGGAAGTTACATATCAGCGCACACTCCGCTGCAGAGTGAAAATCTTATTCTGGAAACATCCTCCAAGCTGTGGCTAAGCCATGTCTCCGCGATATCCTTTCTTTCAGTAGTGCTAGATCTGCAAGGTTCGCAGCAGAGCTTCTGTAAAGTTTCGAAAGTAGGAGACGAGGTACTGGCAGAAGTAAAGCTGTAAGGGCGGGCGTGACTCGTGCTTGGGTATCTCTGTTGGCAGAGCACTTGCCCGCGAAAGGCAAAGGTCCCGAGTTGGAGTCTCGGTCCAGCACACAGGTTTAATAAGCCCGGAAGATCCGGACTGCCTGTTGTTCGCATATGAAATCACTGGAGTCTTCTCGAATTTGTTGAAAAATCTACGGCTGTGGCACTCCATGACTATCTTTCCAGTTACTGTGTGTGTGTCCTCAAAATGAATATATGGTACACCTTGTAATGAAAAATTAAACAAAACACTTTCACTTATGGCTAGTCTCTTTCACGCTGAACGATTGACTTCTGGTTCTTGAAACCCATAAGTGCAAATGACGCTGATTTTAAACTGAAATGTTGCTTCATCACTGAGGTGAAAGCAGATCCTTTCTGTGTTCATAGAACAAACGAGTTTAGCAGCTGCATCTATTTCCGTGTTAGTGGGTAGATCGAAATGATGTTTTACATTATAGGGTAGGTGATAGATTTATTGAATATAAGAGTTACAAGGGATGACGGTGATTAGAGGTGGATGCCGTGCTCGGCCCAGGACTTGGCGTACTTCTTCCTGTATTCTCCAGATGGGTCGTACTTGTCCAGCAGCTTCTTCATGAGGTCTGGGTGGCGGCGTGAAATCTCTCCGAAGAAACCTCCGATCTTCTTGTGCTGTGTCTCAGTGCACTTGGCGCAGTCTGTACGCACTATTTCGGGCAGCACCTCTGCAAAGGAAAATACTTTTAAGATCTTAGAACTGTGTTGTGCTTCGTGATGGCGGCCTGTTTAGAATGTGTAGATTGGGGTGAGCAATGCGTAAATTGTTGACATATTCGTCAGGGTCATCAGGCGTCAAAACACAACTACCCCTTAATTTTTCTGGAAATACTACTGCGTCGTCTCAACAGTTCTGCCACATAGTCACATTCCCAGATTCAAAACGTGTCGTTTGACATCAGGTCTGTAGCATCAAGGCTGTAGCCAACGACAAAAGATGAATGACAGGTTCCAGGCGTTTTAAAACATAACCATTTGGCTAACTGAGTATACTGGAGAAGAAACTACGCCATCAAAGAAAAACTTAGGTACCAACCATGCTGCTACGTCTTCTTATGGGGAAACATCAAGTCAAGAACTTAATGGAACATTGTTGAAGTAAATAGTGGGCCATGTTTTACTGGTTAACTTTGTTACGAGGACGTATAAATGTTTGAAAAATAATGTTAGTATGTCACAAGATTCACATAAAAGCACAGTAAAAAATAATGTTAATATATTGCATCAGAATGTCAGGGGATTAAAAAACAAAGTAGATAAGCTTCTTGTTTGTATAGGAGATTTAGAAACGGAGGTTGGAATAGATTTACTATGCCTGTCTGAACATCATATCGTCACAGGTATTGAAATGGTAAATGTAGGTGGATATAAGCTTTCAGCACATGTAAGTAGAGACACTATGGAGAGAGGAGGAGATGCCATATATGTTAAAATCAGTAGTAGTGTGAAAAATTTGGAAACTAAAGAATTTTGTGTAGAGCAACACACAGAAGCATGTACATGTGAGCTTAAACTAAATAAAGGCACGTTTATAATTTTAGCCATTTCCCCACTGGGAAATTTTCAACTATTTTTGAAAAACTTGGATTATTTGTTGTGCTACCTGTCAGACAAAGGGAAGCAAATTATTGTTTGTGGGGATTTCAATGTTGATTTTCTGATAGAGTCATATAGAAAGCTCGACCTTAAGGTATTACTTGGTTCTTTTAATTTGACATCAGTTATTGATTTCCCTACTTGAGTGGTATAGGAAAGCAGCACATTGATAGATAACTTTCTCATAGAGCAAAATAAATTTAATTAAATAAAAAATTTTCCTGTTAAGAATGGTCTGTCTGATCATGATGCACAGCTAGTTACAGTATATGATATAGCTCCACATAGTAATGCAAAACAGTCCTCCAAAGTAGTGTGTTCCATTAACGATATAACATTTCAAAATTTTAGGGAAACCCTGCAACAGACTGGGATGAGGTGTGAGGGAACATGATGCTAAATTAAAATTTAACCTATTTCATGATACCTTTGAGAGTATATTTGAAAACAGTTTCCTAAGAAAACAGTGAAATATAATTTTAAGAATCCAGGTAAAAAAGCCATGGCTTACTAAAGGGATAAAAATATCTTGTAATCAGAAAAGGGAACTGTATCTTATAGCTAGGAGGAGTAATGATCTCAAAACAATGAAAAATTATGAAAACTACTGCACCGTATTAAGAAAAGTTATTAAAAAGTTCAGAAGTATGTGCAGTATATCTGAGATTAGCACATATGATAATAAAATTAAAACAATTTGGATTATTGTGAAAAGGGGAACAGGGCAACCGAGAGCACAGGAAAACTGTATTTCTATCAAACTCAATGAAAAGTTTGTTAACAAGAAGTCAGAAGTAGAAAACATTTTAATAATCCTTTTTTAAGTGTTGTAGAGGAAATAGGTCCCAGATATTCATTAGAAAATGCAAAGCAGGATATGGAAGAAGCAGTACCTACGCAATTTGATAAAATTGAAATTCAACCCACGTGTCCCACTTGAATTAGGAAAATAATAAAATCACTCAAAAGTAAAAGTTCATATGGAACTGATGGCATTTCCAACAGAATATTAAAAGCCTGTTCCCAACAAATAAGTAGGATTCTCAGCAACATATGTAGTAGCTCACTGAAACAGGGAATTTCTTCAGATAGAGTAAAATATGCTATTGTTAAACCATTGCATAAAAAGGGGCTAGATCTGACACTAACAACTAGCGCCCAATCACACTTCTGACATCTTTATTCAAAATTATTGAAAAAGAAATGTATTCAAGTGTAGCATTACATGTATTTGTAAAAATGAAGTACTAACAAAATGTCAGTTTGGCTTTCAGAAAGGCTTTTCTACAGAGAATACTATATATGCTTTCACTGATCAAATATTAAATGCAATGAATAACCGAGCATCACAAACGCAAATACTAGCGTTGATATACGTTTATTTCTTTCCACAACAACACATCACTCTGTTAGTGACGGACCAACTTCTTATTCCTTGTCATTAACTGTGCCGATTTTTATCGCCACCCCGCTATCTAGAAAATTCCGCTTTCTCTTCTTGCTAACCACGTAAAACAAATAATATGAGATTATTCACTAAGGAAGAAGATATAAAGGTGGCCTGGCGTTGCGTTAAAGGGTAAGGAAATACGCTGCACAGCTAATCAAATGTACATGCATAGGTAAAGTTGACTGGTACTGCAGTAAAGCAGGATTTTTCTAATTTTACCCTGGGGACCTATAAGCTCTATATATCTGGGAGAAGAATTAATTTCCTGTATGGAACCAGAGTATGGTCTCGGAGGTTGTTCACTGTGCATAATCTAGTTATTGCAGTATCACGCACAGTAGACTGGAATTTCAGACTGACTTATACCTTTATCCCAACCCACATTTTTATTTCCAAGCAGACTTGTTTAAATTCAGGGAACACTCATAATCCAGTCATCATTGCTCCATTGGGACCCCGTTACTGCCATCTGGAGCTACCCGATTACTGAATACAGACTCACTGTACTCATGGCACGGGTCTCATTTTGAGTGTGTGAGCTTGTGGTGTGGGATTGGACTGGATTGCATTGTTTGGGGGAAGAGACCAAACAGCGAGGTCATCGGTCTCATAGGATTAGGGAAGGACGGGGAACGAAGTCGGCCGTGCCCTTTCAAAGGAACCATCCCGGCATTTGCCTGGACTATTTAGGAAAATCACAGAAAACCTAAATCTGGATGGCCGGATGCTGGATTGAACCGTCGTCCTCCCGAATGCGAGTGCAGTATGCTAACCGCTGCGCCACCTCGCTCGGTGTGGTGTGGGCTATACCATCCTACTGGGTAGCGGAGTGTAGACTATGATGGGGCTCACCCTTGAGCGCCTTCGCGGCGGGTCTGCACGCTGAGTCTCCTTCTTCCAGCAGGCAGCGCATCGCGTCCTGGACTCGAGTTTCATCCGACAGCACCTCCTTCAGATCCAGGCTGTCGAACGTGGTCGGGTACTTCTCCTGCAACACAGCACACCACTCGCTGTAACCAGAGGACTCATTGCATGCACACTAATTCGTATTGCCGCATAAAAGTGGCGGTATCGCCCATACCCTTCCAAAGGTACCATCCCGACAATCGCTTTTAACTGTAATTCGGTAGCCTGTTGGGGAACTGGAGCCACCATCTTCACGAAAACATTCTTAGCACCTTACCAATGCTCCATCTGACTCAGTAAATATCTGAAGTCTTCCTTAATGAGTTGTTGAAGACATATATACCAAAATTAGCATTGATATGTACGTATGCAATAAATGTTTGCTTAGTGTGTACTTAAATTACGTGATTAATTTTATAAGTAGAAAAGATGAAATTGTCATTAACGAAAACGTCCCAAAACTAGCTCAGGTACAGCACGTGAAGTAGAAGAGGAAACTCAAAGAACGACAGGGTAAATTGATCGTTGATACTGTCACTTATATTTCAAACTAGAACTCTGTTGCTTTACATATACACATGCTGTGCAGGCACTTACTGTGACTCTGTTTTAAATATAAATATAGACCCGTCGCAAGCAGTTACTAAATTTTAAGTTCCTCTTCTTCTTTAATTATTTACGACGTATTTTGGAGGCTTTGCTCCTTCATCAGCTGCAGGTTTGCAGGTTTCCTTCTAGTTACATTGTTCTTGGAAAATCATCGATGTAGAAGTATGTAGGTTTTAGATTTATCGCTTTTTGTTCAGAATTCTTTTGGTGGATTCATAAGACGAAATATTCCCTTATATTTGTTGCTTACCTTTCTCGAGGGCGCTGCATTTGGACTTAACACATCCAGACTTTACTGACATCACTAGAAATGTTACACGCACCTAGCGTGTCCTCGTTAAGAGAGGTATTACATAGTTTTTCTATTTGTGAAGATGATAATTTTTTGCAGTTTTCTACGTTAAAGAGTAATGTGTTTAGTCTGTTTCTCAAATATGTCATCCATTTAATTAAAAACTCTAAAGCGTATGACAGAATTTGAATTCAGAATGACATTGGATATACTTACTCGGTTTGTAATTAGATATATTTGCAAAAATAACATTTTCTGCAAAAAGAGGACCTATAATAAATAAAACTAAGTGGAATCAAGTTTTTTAACCAGTTTCTGACATTGTACTACAATTTTGTGCTAAACTTCACTATTTGTGGAAAATTTTAACATAAAAGAGATTTTTGACTATCTTAGGCAAAAAGGCATAATGGATGCCGAGCTGCAGACCTATATTTTACAAATCTAGCTAATTAATTACGAATTAGAGATTCCCTTTTCGTATTGTCTTATCACAAATATATTTTATTTGTTTAAAAGTGTTTATTAACTGTGTAATATATATACAGCATTGCCATAGATAATAACTGTGGCTAGTGCGGTAGTCCATTATCTCTGTCTGTCGTACTAGTTGATTTTTCTACATGAATTTACTTTCCTAGACGATAAACTAATTTGTCATTGTCGACTTGAGTGGTGATTTACCTGTTGCTACTACGGCATTACGTGCTTACTGCAATTGGAAATGTTAGTCAGTATAATAAGTCACGGATGCAAAATACTTACGCGAATTCTTTACAGACGAATGGAAAAAAACTGATAGAAGCCGGGACAGATCAATTTGGTTTCCGTAGAAATATAGGAACACATGAGGCAATACTGACCCTACAACTTTTCTTAAAAGAAAGATAAAGGAAAGTCAAACCTACGTTTGTAGCATTTGTAGTCTTAGAGAAAGCTTTTGACAATGTTGACTGGAATACTCTCTTTCAAATTTTGAAGGTGGCAGGGGTAAAATACAGGGAGCGAAAGGCTATTTACAATTTGTACAGACACCAGATGGCAGTTATGAGAGTCGTGGGTCATGAAACGGAAGCAGTGGTTGGGAAGGGAGTGAGACAGGGTTGTAGCCTCTTCCCGATGTTATTCAATCTGTATATTGAGCAGGCAGTGAAGGAAAAAAAAAATTTCGGATTAGGTATTAAAATCCATGGAGACTAAATAAAAACTTTAAGGTTCGCCGTTGACATTGTTATTCTGTCAGAGACAGCAAAGGACTTGGAAGAGCAGCTGAACGGAATGGACAGTGTCTTGAAAGGAGGGTATACGATGAACATCAACAAAAGCAAAACGAGAATAAAGGAATGTAGTCGAATTAAGTCGGGTGATGCTGAGGGAATTAGATTAGGAAATGAGACACTTAAAGTAGTAAAGGAGTTTTGCTATTTGGGGAGCGAAATAACTGATGATGGTCAAAGTAGAGAGGATATAAAATGTGGACTGGCAATGGTAAAGAAAGCGTTTCTGAAAAAGAGAAATTTGTTAACTAGGAGTATAGATTTAAGTGTCAGGATGTCGTTTCTGAAACTATTTGTATGGAGTGTAGCCATGTAAGGAAGTGAAACATGGACGATAACTAGTTTGGACAAGAAGAGAATAGAAGCTTTCGAAATGTGGTGCTACAGAAGAACGCTGAAGATTAGATGGGTAGATCATATAACTAATGAGGGGGTATTGAATAGGATTGGGGAGAAGAAAAGTTTGTCGCACAAGTTGACTAGAAGAAGGGATCGGTTGGTAGGACATGTTCTGAGGCATAAAGGGATCACCAATTTAGTATTGGAGGGCAGCGTGGAGGGTAAAAATTGTAGAGGGAGACCAAGAGATGAATACGCTAAGCAGAATCAGAAGGATGTGGGTTACAGTAGGTACTGGGAGATGAAGAAGCTTGCACAGGATAGAGTAGCATGGAGAGCTGAATCAAACCAGTCTCAGGACTGAAGACCACAACAACAACAGTCGAGTTGCAATTATAGGTCATGTGGCCCTACTGACACTCCCTGATCTCTGCCCGTTGTAAAAGCCGGGAAAAATTTCTGGATGCAATACATAGTATTAGACACATTGTGCTGTGTATACAAGGACGTATCATAAGTTCATGATTATTATTTCACGTCGTTCGATACATTTTTAAAGATTTTTCTCTTCATTTCCACAACTACGCTCATCCCAACAAGTACGTTCTTTTCAAATACTGCCATTATTGAAGACTATAAAAGTAACAAAGTTATGCACAGGTCCCTTGGTTGACGTTTAAAGTGAATAATTAGCTCTTAGCAGTGGCGACGGGATTTCAATACGATTCGTAAGTGTTAGGTAGTATCCATACATCAGATTTTCGCTGCCATTCTTAACGTAACAGTGGCTTCATGATTACAATGCCACCCCTTACGTACCACGCACCTAACCATTAAAGGGGCGAGGGGCGGAGTGGACAGTCGTGTTTGTGTTCCTCTACGATTCAGACACCGTGTTGCAACCGCAACATATACATATCCGTAGCGAGGCCAGACTAGCAGATGGTTCTGGAAGTAGTACAGCAACGTTTCCATGTAGTTGCAGGAGCAACAGTCTGAATGACTTATGCTGGTATCTGACATAAGCCAACAAGGAGTTGCTATGTTGGTACTGTGATTGGCTGAAAAGGACGGGAGTCTACAGCCATTACATTTTCCGAGAACATGCCGCTTTAATGTAACGTTTATTGGTCATGGTAGCCCCTTCGATAAAATAATGTGGAGGTAAAATACTTCCCCACTAGGAATTCCACATGAGGACTACTGAGCTGGTCGTTGCCATTAAGAAAAACGAAACCGTCGCTCTGTAAGTCGAAATAGGGAGTGTCACACACTTTAAACGTGGAGGTGTCCGCAGATTGACGACTGGAACAGTTACTTAAGTCTTCGCACTGAATACCATAACAACAAATTATGTCTTAGCTTACATCACTATTGTCGCTAATTACTCCTTACGGCGGAAGGGCGAGAATACATAACAGAACAGCAAAACAAGTGCGTTTACAGGAATCTCAAAACTAGGAACTACAGCACGTTCTCAAATCAGAATGCCTAAATGCCTACCAGTGAATGTGAATGAACTACGGCCTGAAATATGGAAGCAAAAATTGAAGAAAAATCAAAGGACAAGTCTTTAATGAAGGTGTAAAATTCAGATCAACATAGAAATATATCTGAATATGTAAGCAATTTTCGATACCATGATGGAAACGACGCTGCCAGTTTCACAGACATATTCAACTGCTGGGTGGTTATAATTAAACTGCAGCTACTCACGGTTCTGTGTGGCCTGTAATTATTGTATGGTAGTCACACCTGGTAATCAGTGGTTATAATTAAACTGCAGCTACTCACGGTTCTGTGTGGCCTGTAATTATTGTATGGTAGTCACACCTGGTAATCAAGCTACTGCGTTAATGTGGAACCTATTTAAGCTCGAAAACATTAGTTCCCAATTTGGCCACAAGGTGCAACTCTAGCCCTGTAAAATATTTCGCCGACGTTTCCGGCGCTCACATTGATCAAATTATGTAAGCAGGGTTAATAATAAAGTCAACATTATTCCTTTCGCTCTTGTTTAACATTTTCTGCCCACGTCCTGTTCCTAATCCATTACATATGGTAACATTTCTATGCTTCTTGCATTCACATCGCCAGATTTGCACCTGGTGGCCAGAAATGGAACTAATTCGTTTGCCAGCGTAAATCGGTTGCACTTTAAAGCAGTAGGATATGTACAAAGTGTCGGTACTGTATGATAATCACAGCTGACACTGGGCCTCTGTGGGAAGTTGCACTTTAATTGTAACCACATGGTAGGTTTTGAAGAATACAGCTGAAGTTAGGAATGCTTACAAACCTGAAGTCATATATTCCGTATTGAAACTACGGCAGTCTAAGAGAGTGTGAAATGAGATATCTGAAATATTTGGGATCCACGTACAGTACATTATTGTACGAGAATGGCAGCATGGAGCTTCCGACCTTACCCACCAGGCTACTTGTAAAAATACTTGAAAAGAAAAGTCCTACAGCAGTTCCTACGTGGAGCGCCCAAAGTAAGTTTGCTACCTGAAAGCATTTTCGACAACTGTGTATGAAGAGTTGTGGGTGCTTAAGGAAGACTGTGTTTAATTGAAGACTGTGCACTAGAAACGCGGAGTGGCCCTTGGCGACGAGAGGTGATGCTTACCTCGGCGGCCGCGTTGAGCACCAAGGAGGCGCAGAGGAGCAGAGCTACGTGACGGTTCATGCTGGTGGTGTCGGTGCTGTGTGCTACCTGTTGTCGACTGTGCCGCAGTGACGGGTGGCGCAGCTTAATATACTCGCCTGGCGTGGCCTGGAGTGGCGGCGTATCGCGCTGGGGCTGCCAGAGGAGAGAGAGGGGGGCGCAGACTGCACACTCGACACTACTGCCTCACTGATCCACTGCGGGCCACGGCCGGTTGCCACCTCCACCACCACGGCCGGTGTTCCACATTGATTACAAGCCACGACCAAGTCTCCTCACTTCCCACTGCCTCACACAATTGCCGAAGGCACATCTAGGTTCAAGTATCATCATTGACCAGTCGTTTTTATTGGTGTGTTCAGGATCTTCCAAACCTTTGTTATTAAATTTTGTGAGTTTCAAAGTAACTTTCGTTTTTTCTAGGCGAATTCTCAGTCTGTATTGTTCCGGCTTTTAGTGTTCCACACCTCAGTCGGTAGGAGAGGAATCCTTATAGCATCACTTTGTTGCGTCTGTCTGTCTCGGTGCCTGTCTGTCCAACTGTTAAAACCCCTTTTCTAAGGAATGAGTAGATACATAAAGCTAAAATTTATATCACGTATTATGGTCTATGGTTCCTGATGGGGAAAAAAATTGAAGCTTCTAAGTCAATAAAATCAAAAGATAAGGCCATGTACGTCCGATATTTGGATGTTCGCAAACGCACTCATCAAAACCTATAGGGTACTTCACGTTGACCTAGAAATATGAAATTTGACAAGAAGCAGAATTTCACATTACAACTAAAGAAAAAAATCAGAAAATTATTAAATCGTAATTATAACACAGGAAATAATTCTTTTGGGTTGTTTATTACCTCACTGTCTGCCTATTCGTCCATCCTTTAAGACCTCTTTTTATCAGGAACAGGTAAACGTATCAATTTGAAATTTGTATGTTATTCTAAGGTCTGTAGTCCTTGGTGATGTAATAAACGTAAGCTTCAAAGTCAATGCAATCAAAAGGTACGGCTATTTATGTCACGAATTTTCGTGCTCACAAACTAGCTCATGAAAAGCTACAGGTTATTTGGAACGAAGCAAGGCCTGACTGTAAATGCAAAGGAAAAAGCCCATAATTCGTCAATTTTAATTAAATCATATCATTTGTTTTTCTCATTTCCTATCCGAATGCCTACATGTCCTGTTAAGATCCCATTTTCTCAGGAATGAGTAGGTGTATATCTTGCCTGCATCGATATCGTTAACCATCCAGAAATGTCAAGATCCTCAATTCCTGGTATGAATGAAATGTCTTTATAAATAGTAAAGTTTGTACGGAACCCTCGGTACGTGAGTCCCACTCGCGCTTATGCGGGTTTACTTATTTGTTTATTTTTCTTTTCTTTGACAATGCACGAAATGACTCTGTTGACTCATAACCAGCACCGATTCAGAAAATGTCGCTCTTGTGAAAGACAGCTGGCTCTTTATTCTCAACAAATAATGTGTGCTATCGTCTCAAGATGATACTATGTTTCCAGACTTCCAAAGGGCGATTGACAATTTTCATCACACATGGCTTCTATTCAGTCGGACATCCTCGTAGTTGTCCGACTGGATTCGTGACTTCCTGTTAAAACTATCACAGTGAGTAGTACCATGGGAGGTCATCTACTCAAACAGAAATGGTATCTGAGGTTCCCAAATGTAACGTTATAGGCCTTCTACTGTTCGTAATTATTTAAAGAATTTAACAGACAATCTCAGTCGCCCTATCAGTTTGTCTGGTCATTGTGAACGAATTGCAGAATAATTTCGACAAGATATCTGCACGGTTGGCCCCAAAGAAGAAATAGTGTGAAGGCCTTCTCACGAATACTAATATATTTCATAAAATTTCGGTTATATGTTAAATAACACAGATTTAATGACTGTAGATTTAAGAATGCGAAAAGAAATTTCGGAATTGCTAGATGACGATCAGTTCAGCTTTAATAAAGGTGAAAGCACTAGAGAGGCAGTTCTGACGTTTTAACTGATAGTGGAAGCAAGACTTAAAAAACATCATCCACGTTCATAGAATTTGTCGACCGGGAAAAAGCGTTCCTGAATGTCGAAATGTGCAAAATGTTCGAAATTCTGCTGCAAATAGGGGTAAGATGTAGGGGCAGACGTGTAATATACAATATGTACAAGCGCCAACAGGGAATAGTGAGAGTGGAAGACCATGAGCGAAGTGCTCGGAGTAAAAAGGGTGTAAGAGAGGGAGGTAGTCTTTCGTCCCTACTATTCAGTCTAAACATTGAAGAAACAATGGCGGAAATAAAAGAAAGGTTGAAGAGTGTGACTGAAATCCAGGTTGAAAGGATATCAATGATGAGATTCGCTGATGATTTGTTGTTCTCATTGAAAGTGAAAGAGAATTACAGGGTCTGTTGAGTGGAGTGAACAGTCCAATGAGTACAAAGTATGGACTGAGATTAAATCGAAGAAAGACAAAAAGATTGAGCGGTAGGAAAAATGACAAACTTAATATCAAAATCAGGAATCTCGAAATAGCCGAAATTAAGGAATTTTGCCACCTTGGAAATAAAATAACCCAGGACGGACGCAGCAAGGAGCACACAAAAAGCAAACTAGCACTGGAGAAAAGGGCATTCCTAGCCAAGAGAAGTCTGCTTCATTTTAAAGAAGAAATTTTTGAGAATGTACATTAGGCGGAGTGAAAAGGTAAGGAGTGGGGAGGTTATCCGCAGAATCGGCGATCATAGGAGTATATACACAAAACCGGTAAGAAGAAGGGCCAGCATGCTAGGACATCTGTTGAGACATGAGGGAACTGTTTCCACGATAGAAGAGAGAACTGTAGAGGATAAAAACTGTTGATGAAGAATAAGGATGGAATACATCCAGCAACTCTGAGACGAAAAGACTGATACAGAAGAAGAATTCGTGATGTCGCATGAAACATCATACCAATCTGAAAAAAATAAAATGAGAGAGATTGAACTAAATACATTGATTTTACCACTACGCACGAACTGAAATCACTTAGGAAATGTCATAGGAGATATGAACCAAAGACTAATTACTTTAGAATATGCAACAGAATTACTAAGAAGACTGCACATACTACGCTTTTTCGTCCTTTTTCGTAGTATTGCTGCACATATAGGATCCTTACCGGCTATGAACGGATAACGTGAGAAAAGTTCAAAGAAGGGCAGCTCGTTTTGTATTATCACTAACTAGGGGAGAGTTGTCACGGATATGAAACGCGAGTTGTCTCAATCATTAAAAGATAGGCGTTCTTCGAAGTTGATACCGCTTAGAAGAATATCTGCGCTCCCTTAACATTGGGCGTGTTTTTATTTCTGTAGTTTCACTTGATAGATCAAGACAGCGTTCCACTTCTGATGCTTTCTCACACGCAGCAAAAATCTTGGTATCATCTTTACTCTCTGCCATAGATGTGCAGAGTATAACACAGACACAAAGTGTAGGTTCCCATTTCTGACCCAGGAAAACCACGGATAAAATTGCATGTTTGCTTCCAGAAGTAAATGACTGATTTGTATCCCATGTTAAACGACGATCCTAACTTAAATAAACGACAGATTCTCAGTACTAAAGTTTGCCCTGTGATGTTTCCAATCAATATTGCGCAAAAGCCTTTCTAACGTTTGGTGAAGGAAACGGGGTAAGATATTTTAGTTGAAATCGACAACTTCGAAAATATTCTCAAAGAAATAAGACTTCAAATAAACTTGAAGTTTCCTGGTCTGTAATGTTTAGACACTGTTTAGCAATATTTTATTGTTCTGTTCTGTCGACTAATACCATTATCAACACCTTCAAATGACACTGTTGCTGTGGAAAAAAATGGATCCTGTTTATTGATCTGTTTTGCAAAATTCCAAAATTTATAAATTCGGGAGCAAGAAGTCATTCCTAGCACCGTTTCTGTCACAAGGTTTAGTGCAGTCTTGGTAGTATTGCTTCTGATTGCCGAAGAAATCGCAGTCGCTCCCAAACTAAGCACAATAAAATTCATAAGATTTTGTGCCTAAATTTTTAGTACTGATGGAAACGTTTCTTTCCAAATTGGCTAGATAAATACTTTTCTCCGATATCTGCTATGTAGTCTGTTATGATTATGTTGGGCTCGTTCACATTTGTTATTTAAAATAAGTGAACGTATAGTAAGGTCTGAGGATGAGACAGAGATAAAGCTGAGATGTGTGTCAGTGCCGTCGGGTTCAAACGAGACTGACTAATTGTGATTTTAGCCTTCCAGTCACTGTGATGAGGTAGAGAAGATAGTGGTGTAAGAACGAAGCGGAGGCCTGGTGCTGTTTCCCGGGCTTTCGACGACTTTGTGAGATAGTGTTGCAATGTCCGTTGGCAGATGTTGAGACAGATTAAGCACGACTACCGAAGTAGGGAACAGTTACGAGGGTGTGCTGAAACGTAATGCCACCAAGTTTCTCATTCTGTTCTAAATATCGGTTGACTTGTTACGTGTCATGCTTATTAGACGGTCGACTTTGTCGCATCACTAACGCATGTTGTAACCCTCTGCCGTCAGAGGGTACACAATTGAAGCGTCTAACACGGCATTGGTAACTTAACTATGTCGGTGAGTGTGAAACAGCACAGAAACCTGACGGCACGAATTTGAAGACTTCGTCCACACTTAAGCTCCCTCTCCTTGAACATGAGAATAAAAGATCACACATGAGCGCAGCTACATCCGCAAAAGTCTGACGCCTTGGGTTCACTGTCACTCATTTTCCTCCATACAATCCTGATTTCAACCCATCCGATTTTCATGTTTTCAGAACTGAAATAACACCTTCAAGAGTTTAACTTTCATAGTGATGAAGCGGTGTAAGCAGAGGTGAGGTTGGACTCCATCAAAAAAGTCAAACATTCTGCAGTGACGATATGAAAAAACTGGTGTCTCGTAGAGAGAAATGTGTTCATCGCCAGACTGACTGTTGAGAAATAAATATTTCGGCATGAAGACTAAAGATGTAGAGTATTAATGAAGTCATTTAATTAAAAAAACTGTTTAGAGTATTTACATGAAATATTCAGAGGCATTACTTTTTAGAATGCTTGATTTTATTTGGAAACGATGGTATACTAAATATAACTTGAACCTACCTGATACGATCAAATACAAACGTATATCTCTAATCAGTGAGTACTTCGAGATGCGGTTCTCAGAAAGTCGCAGCGATCATTGGGATGAATTTTGTGACGGCCGCAAGTTATTTTTACGTTCATAGCTGCCGCATTGTGATACCGAATTATTTTTGATGGAACTGTCAAGCTTTTTATGTAATTGTGGAGAGACAAGTGGACTTAAATATGAAAACACTTTTGGATATTGATAATATGGTGACAGGATAAACCACTGTCACATACCATTTTTAGGACAACAGATTACACAAACTTCTACGCCACTGTACGAAAAGTGACCAAACTCGATTATTATGTTTATTATTGTGACTGCCAAGCGCTAGAAATTTTGATATTGAGCTTTGACAGATGTTCGCTGATGATGCATGTATATTTATGTTTGTGTGTGTGTGTGTGTGTGTGTGTGTGTGTGTGTCTGTGGTGCGAGAAGAATGAAATTTTATTCTTGTACAACACGGGTTGCACACTTCGTGATTATTATCATTTACCAATCCACAGACGAGTGGCAGTTTAACTTCAGCCATTATAGCACATATTTGCAAACACTTTGTTCGCTGGAATACAAATTCGTACGAGAGACAACCACAGAAGTGTCGTGTGTCATCTTCGAATACTTTTTCGTGCAGTTTACTATTGCCTAATGGCGGACAGAGCAAGGAGAACATCAAAAGCAGATGAGCATTGGCAAAAAGGGGCATTGATGGCCAAGAGAAGTCTACTAGTATCAAACATTGGCCAAAACTGGAGGAAGAAATTTCTTCGAATATACGTTTTGAGCACAGCATTGTATGGTAGTGAAAGATGGGCTGTGGGAAAACCGGAACAAAAGAGAATGGAAGCATTTTATTTGTGTTGCTACAAGAAAATGTTGAAAATTAGGTGGACTGGTGAGGTAAGGAATGAGGTGCTGCGCAGAATCGGAGAGGAAATCACTGACAAGGAGAAGGGACAAGATGAGAGGACATCTATTATGTTATTAAGAACTGACTTCCATGGTACTAGAGGGGGCTGTAGAGGGCAAAAACTGTAGAGGAAGACTGCTCTTGGAATATATCCGAATTCGTGCTGGGCTGCATCAAACCAGTCAGAAGACTGTTGACTCAAAGAAACAAAAACAAAAAAAAGTCTACGGATTTTTCGGTAATGTAGTGTGGATTTTTCACCGTCTATTAATGTCTCTCCCATACCACCTCTGTTGCGCATCTCATGCATCTGACTGCGATGGAGAGAGTAATCCAGAAACATTTTCTATCATATAGACCAGCGTGAAAAATGTCCTGTTTTAGACTCTTTGGTCGTAGCAGCTGCATATGGCATATGCTGTCATAGAATTTGTGAAACTTTCCAACAAGGCTGCTGCTCGTCATCTATATGTTCGACTGACTCATTGAATTGTTGTCCAGTTTTTATGACACAATTCGACACAATGCTAATAATATTTTAAGCAATACGAAAAGTGTCTGCACAAGGATTCACAATGTTGATGTGGACGTCCACTTAATAGTCTCGCTAATGCATAGCGTCTCATCACAAAACACTGGAAGAGTACAATTATACCATCCACAGATCTGCTCATCATATACGGATATGTGACTAATGCTGCTGCCTGGTATTGCCCAGTTGTTTCTACTCACACTAAAAATCAAATGGCTCTGAGCACAATGGGACTTAACATCTGAGGTCATCAGTCTACTAGAACTTAGAACTACTTAAACCTAACTAACGTAAGGACATCACACATATCCATGCCCGAGGCAGGATTCGAACCTGCGACTGTAGCGGACGCGCGGCTCCAGACTAAAGCGCCTAAAATCGCTTGCCATACAGGCCCGCCCACTCACACTGATCGGATATATACCGCCTCTACCTGGCTGAAAGGGGCTCCATGGCATAATAGCTAATGGTAGCTGATTCGTAGCTCCAGTGGCAGCTTCCGTTACGCTACAAACGGAAACCCGATCAGTATTAAGGTGTGAGAGGATATCTGGTACGAGGCAGCTTGTTCATAGGCCAAAATGTGTACAAACGGTTATCGATACTCCTAGCTGACAGCGGCCCCAAGTAACAATGATCTACCAACGCAGCAGCTTCTGACTGTACATTTCAGCATCCCAGGAATGAAACTAAGTGTCACTAGTGACCGGAACCGGAATGACGGATATTTGAACATTAGTTGAGGAATCGGCACAACCTGTAATACACAGCTGCAAAACACTTGCACAACTTGTTGGATTTTCCAGCCTTCTGCAATGAGCTATCTGAGATTTAGTTACTGGACTCGTGACAGCTATAATGGCGGTCTATAATTTTTTATAAATGCAGAAAAATACTGGAAACAACAGTTCCCTCTCTTAGCGGATCAAAGACAGTCGTTATAGAACACATTTCAGTACAAAAGGACTCCTAAATAACGTCGGAGTCAGTCACAATTTTCTCGAGGTTTTTTGTTTCTTGAATCACCAAAGAAATTATGTAACTGAGAGCGTCATTATGCTACTTCCGGTGGATTGTATACGGTCACATACACAAGCGAAAAATACGGATAACGTTCAATA
This sequence comes from Schistocerca cancellata, assembly GCF_023864275.1. Classification (NCBI taxonomy): domain Eukaryota; kingdom Metazoa; phylum Arthropoda; class Insecta; order Orthoptera; family Acrididae; genus Schistocerca; species Schistocerca cancellata. The sequence goes on along the minus strand of NC_064631.1, from coordinate 267,265,909 downwards.
GCTTATTAGAATTCAGTAAATGCGTCCAGCTTCGTGCGCGTTTGTCCCTTTTACCGGCCCTCAGTGCAACATCTGTGATCAGAGGTGCTGACTGTCCACTTGTGTCTGAAGATGGTGGTGGAGTAAGGGAAAGCGACAAAAATCTGGCATACAGGAAAAAGCTTGAGTAATCATATACTCGTCTAGCGGTAAGAAATTGTCAAGATAAAAGGAAAGAAGACAAGAAACTGCATCGGAGGAAGAAAAGGGAACGTGAAATAAAGAAGGTGGTAGAACTGGAGACAACTGGAAAAACAAATGATGTTAGAAAATTTTATCAGTAAATTAATAGGGAAAGAAGAGCATTTAAGACGGGCACCAACCTGAATAAAAGTAAAATGGGACACTACTAACCGATGATCAAGAGGTTTGGAGCGTTGTGTATAGTATTTCAGTGAATTGTTGGATGCTTCAGAGTGCCCTATCGAAGATATCCCAGTCCTTCCAGAAGACGATGACATAGTACCTCCCCCCTTCCCATGGAGAAGTGAACAAAGAAATTGTTAGATTCAAGAACAATAAAGCATCAGGGACTGACAATAGAACATCTGAACAAATGAAAGCTGGAAGATTTGAGGTAAATCGTAGGATCTACAAGACTGTGTGCCTCATCTGGAAAAAGGAAGAGTTTCCAGAAGAATGGAATGTAGGGACAGTGCGACTGGTGCATAAGAGAGGAGATCTATTTGAATGCAGCGACTACAGAGGCGTAACACTAAATACTATAAGAATAAAGTACTATAAAATACCCTGTTTAGTGGAATTTCGTCTGTAACAGAAGACATTATTGAAAACTATCAATGCGGGTTCAAAGCAGAAAAGTCAACTGTATATCAGATATTTGTTATCCGAGAAATAGTAGGAAAGACCCATGAGTTCAATGTTGGTGCGCACCATCTTTTCATAGACTTTAAATATGCGTATGACACAATAAACCTGGCCAAACTTTATGAGGCAATGAGAGAATTTCTAGTGCCTGGAAAATTAGTGCATTTATTATAGGTCACCCTAAAGCATCCCCCGTGTACCTTGCGGGTGCAGCCCAGGCTATCACCTCAGTTTCCCACTCGAACTGGGCTAAGACGAGGAGATGCGCTTTCCTGCCAACTTTTCATCTTGGCACTTGAAAAAGTAGTACGTGAAACGGGAATTCAGACAAAAGGTACAATCTACTATAAGTCTGTACAGTTGCTGGGATATGCAGATGACTTGGATTTAATGAGCAAAAGACTTAGAGATCTACAAAATACATTTTCAGCTTTGAAATTGAGTGCAGAGAAGATGGGCCTGAGAATTAATGAAGAAAATACGAAGTATATGTGTAATGGCACAAACCAACCCTTGCAGCCCACAATATCCCTTGATGGATTGACATTCGAGCGAGTGGAATGTTTTACCAATGTGGGGTTAAAGATAAAAGCAAATGGGCCATCTTTACTGAAATTACCGCTCGAATAAGTACTTCTAACCCTCGCTGCTTTGGAATGTTGCGACATTTTAAATCTATCACGAGGGACAAAGTGCCGACTTAGCAAAACGCTGATACGCCCAGTACTTACTTATGGCTCAGAAATATGGACAATTACAAAGCAGGTGAAAAGAAACTGAGATCACGTGAAAGACGTATACTGAGGAGATTTTTGGACCTGGGGAAGGCGAAGGAACAACGAATTTTATAAGGCGGATGATGTGGTAAAGTTCATAAAGATGTGTAGACCGAGATGGGCTGCACATGTAATGCGACTCGATGAGACAGATCCCGCAAAGAAAGCCTGTTGCAGTGAACCTGGAGGAAGGAGAGCAAGAGGAAGTCATTGGTTGAGACGGAGCGACGAGGTTGGAGAGGACGCTGCCCTTGTCGGTTGCCGTAACTGATGGCAAAGTCCAGAGAAGAATGGCAGAAAATTATTGAGGAGGCCAAGTCCCACCCCAAGGATGTAGTGCCAATTGAAGATAAGAAGAAAAACAAAGTTACCGTGTCATAACGTTTAAAATTTGTAAATGCTTTTTCGAAGGATTAGAAGCAAAGTGAGGTGGTATGAGCTAATTGAATAGCAAAATTGCTTCTCTTTATCGCCGTGTTATTGGGTTATAAAAAGCAACAACATTCAAACCTTTTTCAGCTATGAGTCAATTTTCATAAAATAAACCATGTCTTTGAGGCTCTCAAATTAGTAAAGTGGAAAAGTACAGAATTTGCAATACACTCAATGAACAGAAAGAGGAATGAAACACTGGACAGTCAAAGGGAAAGAATCAGGTTTAGATGTGAGTGGAGTGATTGTGAATGTTCACTGTGGATTACTTAAAACTAAAAGATCCAAATAGTTCCGAAAAATGGCTCTGAGCACCAGGGGACTCAACTTCTGAGGTCATCAGTCCCCTAGAACTTAGAACTACTTAAACCTAACTAACCTAGGGACATCACACACATCCATGCCCGAGGCAGGATTCGAACCTGCGACCGTAGCGATCTCGCGGCTCCAGACTGTAGCGCCTAGAACCGCACGGCCACTCCGGCCGTCTAATAGTTCCGAGTGGACAGCCGACAACAGAATACTTTAATTCGTAGTTAAATACAGGCTATCCTCGCAGAGCCCCAAAGGCCTTCTAAAGTCGTATCTTTTGCGTCTTGCCAAGTACCCGGCCCGCAGATCTCCTTCGTGTAATCCGAGGTCGTCCTAGTTTCCTCCAGCTTGTGTGACCCCATCAGTCGTCGGTTGCCCTGAGACAAGGTGAAGGATTTGAAAGGAGCCTCCACATTCTCTTCTTAATTCGCTCTTCTGTTGGTCTCTAGGTGAGTATTTCTCAAACGTTTAATTTAAGACAAGAGGTAGCAGACATTCGCGTCTTACTTGTGAATCCACGTCAAGGGTTTTTGTTTCAATATTTGTCATCTGATGTTTCATAAATCAATTTCCTAAGCACGATCAAAAGCCATGAAGTTACGTTAAACTCTGAAAACTATTGCTTGATGATTTGTAGAGTACTGATCTGACTTATACTTGTCGTACCTTTCCCGAATCCCGACTGGTATGAGGTAAGAACGTCGACCTATTTCTGTAACCTTTTCATAAGTATTTTCCTGACGATGCTTCGAATAATAATTAAATTATACCTCTCTAGTTTCTGTAAGCTAAATGATCGTTTTTCCTCAAGAACTTTGACACGATATTCTAGATGAATTTTTATCAGAACTGTTGCATAGCAGTACTTTATAAGCATGTTACCAATGTAGTGAGTGCTTCCAGACTTCACTTTCTGTACGATATAAAAAAAATTATACCTTAGGTGCCTAACTGCAATTTTGAGCTACAGCACATCCGTTCATTTGGTTTTTCTCAGAGCACACTATTTGTGAGCAGTATTCATTGACAAATGACAGACGATTTTACGCCGTAAGGAGAACGCCCATCACAAGGACAAGGAAGATTATCATATAACATTTCAGACTCAGAAACTCTTTGTAAATATACTCTAAGACAAACAAAAACCGACGGCCAAAGAGGGAATTATTAGAATGGGACGGAATTCGGTAGACGTGATGACCATGTTTAGACAAACACTTGGTTACAATTTCAGAAAAATTGGATGGTTTATTCTAGATAAAGAGCTTCACAAATTCAGCATTTCTGACCCTTATGCAGCCAGTTATTCGACTGGGCGTCGATTGATAGAGCCGTTGCCTGCCCCTTAGGGACATTCTGCCAAATTCTGTTCAACGGGTGCGGTAGACCAGCAAAATCCAGAGCTAGTTGTACGGTCCTGCCCGTAGAGCTCCAAATGTTCTCATTTGGGAAGATAACCGACAATCTTGCTGGCCATGGCAGGGGTTGCCAAGCGCGAAAACAAGCAGTAGAAACTGTCGCTGTGTGCGGGCAGACATTATCTTGCTGGAATGTAAGCACAGGATGGCTCGCCATGGAAACAACGAAACGGTGCGTGGAGTACCGTCGACGTACCGGTGTGCTGTAACATTGCTGTGGATGACAACCAAAGCTGTCCTGGTGTGAAAAGAAAGGCACCCAGAAACCATCCCCGGTTGTCGGGCCTTACGGTGGGACACGGCTAGGTTAGTATCCCACCGCTGACCAGGATGTCTCCCGTCACTTCGTCAGCCTAGAATCTCACTGATTCTTAAGTCATCAGTGATCAGTGATGAGTCCCGTTTCGCACTGAGCCCCGATGACGAGAGTAGACGTGTCTGGTGAAGCCCCAGACCTCACTGGAGTGTTCGACAACCAGGAGCGATGGTCCTGGATGCCACGTTATTTCATATCAGGTTCTCTTTGATAGTCACCCGCGGCACGCTTCCAACACAGAGGTATGTCTTTGATTTTCAATTACCCTGTTTTATTGTCCTTTGTGGCGAGCTATCATGGAATTGCATTTCAACGAGGTTATGCCTGTCCGCACACATCGAGAGCTTCTGTTGTTGTCTCCGTGCTTGCCAAACCCTACCTTTCCTCAATCTGCAATGTTTGGAACATTATGGGCGGGTCCCTTCTGCCATCTTTGGATTTTGACCATCTAACGCCCCAGTTTGACAATAGAAGGACATACAACAACTCTGTCAATTAGTGCCAAGAAGAATAACTGTATGCATAAAGCGGACTAACGCGATTTTGGCTTGCCCAATTTGTGAAGCTCTTTCGCTTGACCAACTCATTGGATTCTTCTGAAATTATAAGTATTTTCTTTTCGGTACATATAAATCACATCTACCGATTTCCGTTCCATTCGAGTAATTCCTTCGTGGTGCACCGGTTTTTCTTTCTTTTAGGGTGTATTATCGGTAATATTTACTAGGCTTTGCGGTCCCAAGTTGTTCAATAAAAGCCTGCATAAAAGTGTCCTGCACATGCGTCAGTCCTAATAGTCTTGGATGAAAGGATATTCTTATAGCCGGCCATGGTGGCCAAGCGGTTCTTAGGCGCTACAGTCTGGAACCGCGCGACCGTTACTGTCGCAGCTTCGAATCCTGCCTCGGGCATGGATGTGTGTGATGTCCTTAGCTTAGTTAGGTTTAAGTAGTTCTAAGTTCTAGGGGACTGGTGACCTCAGACGTTAAGTCCCATAGCGCTCAGTGCCATTTGAACCGTTTCATCACATTTTGATAGTGACTGTGGGAAAACCGGAACATAAGAGAATCGCAGCATTTGAACTATTTGATATTCTTATATTCACCTTTCATTCCCCTTGAATTCACGATGGTTTTGCTGTTCCGTCGATGGTTTAGAAGTATCTTTCCTTCCATTTGACTGTCATTAGTATCACTTCACTTGTAAAAATTGCAGCTATCGGAAGATCTTTTTCATGATCCACTTGATTACCATGTATTTCACACGGAATGCTTGAGTAATAAAGGTTCTCTTATAATTCATCTCTCAGTTTATCTATTTAAATAACCGGATATAGATAACTGAAAAGCCTTAAGCTGATCCTTATCTTATACCAAAAAAATTGTTGAACAAGTTAATGAAATTTGCTACTGTGGTGAATGATATCTAACAGAGCCTTTGCCGAGCCCTTATTCGCTTTCCCTCAGTGGCATTCCGCAGTTACGGTAGAACGCCCGGATATGCCGTTCCCGTTACCATGGCGGCAGTAATGTCGGTTTTATTTACGACATGGTGTGTGTTCATCTGGCTTGTATAGCTGGCGATGTTTCCATCTATGTGTGTACTGTTTGTGCTGTTGCCATTTACTTACAAAACACGCCATTTTCTTAGCAGCCCTCGTAACATTCGCTATTTTGAAGACACTTAACCTGAGGTAACTAGTCTGAATCCTAATGACAGAAGACATTTCGAGCATTCCAGAATGAAATTTTCACTCTGTAGCGGAGTGTGCGCTGATATGAAACTTCCTGACACATTAAAACTGTGTGTCGGACCCATACTCGAAGCCGGGACCTTCGCCTTTCGCGTGCAAATGCTCTATCGACTGAGCTCCCCAAGCATGACTCACAACCCGTCGTCACAGCTTTACTTCCGTCAGTACCTCGTCTACTTCCGCTACCTCCTGCCAGAAGAGCTTTTGTGAAGTTTGGGACACGGAACGAGACGAAACAAAAATGACACCATAATTGGTTACGCGAAACTTTCTTTGTAAATTCCTGTCTCCTGCTGAAACAACCGTATGGTGGAGACTGCATATCTAGTACACGAGGCTTTGAGTGGTTCAAGCGTCTCCGAAGTGACCTAGAAGACGCTGAAGACGACTCACGCACGAGATGCCCTTCATCATCAACAACACATGAAAATATCGAAAAGTAGGTAAGCTGATTCGATATAACATTCGGCTGAGTATTCGACCGATCGCGGAAACTCTAGGAATTTACAAAGAAAGTTTCGCGTAACCAATTTAACAGAAAAAATTTATCGCGAGTTCTCACGATCGATCAACAAGTTCGTGAAAATGTTTGTACTCACATTTGGAATGCCACTAAAAATGATCCTAATATCTTGGAAAGGACAACAAAATTTGACGAATCTTTATATTTTATTTATGAATTAAACAGTAAGCTCCAATCCGTACACCGGAAGCCCCTAACTTTAGGTAGCGAAAAAAAATCGAATGGACATATCAGGATTAAAGCGATGACGATTGTTGTTTTCAATAATAATAGAACTATTATCTTCACTGGGTTCCTGAATGTCTAACTATTAATCAGTATTAGTATCTTGAGGTTACGGAGAAGCAGTTCATGGGTTCTGCATAAAGAGAACGGACTGGCCAACACCGCAGTGTCTGTTAAGGTGAAAAGCATCCCGGGTTTGGACGATCCACTTTATTCTTCGATCTAGCGACTTGTGTATTATGTATTCCCCAAGGTCAAATCTGCATTAAAAGGAACAAGACATCAGCGCGCTGAAGCATCGAAAGAAAAGGCAGTACGTGCTATCAGGACCCCACAGTGGAACCTTTCCAGCACTACTATCATCAATGGAAAATTTGTATGGAGCGTTGTAGGCATAGAGGAGGGACTAAGTACGTACGTTTCTGAAGTAAAATGTTTAACAGCAATAATCCCGTTATTTTATAACCACACCTCATTCAATGGACACACTTCTCTGACGTAGTTCCACGCCTTAGCGATAAATTATTTAGGGAAAATGGCTCTGAGCACTATGGGACTTAACATCGGTGGTCATCAGTCCCCTAGAACTTAGAACTACTTAAACCTAACTAACCTAAGGACATCACACACATCCATGCCCGAGGCAGGATTCGAACCTGCGACCGTAGCAGTCACGCGGTTCCGGACTGATCGCCTAGAACCGCGAGACCACCGCGGCCGGCATTATTTAAGGATGTTTGGTAGGGTTCAACTGTTATGTTTAAGGCATACAGTTACAGATTATATGGCAGAGAAACATAGCCGATTATAACTTTACTGCAGTGTACTCAAGAATAAAGTTACATGAAGAGTGTTTGTTTCTACTAGCCTCAAAGGAACGTTACATCATAACATGTCGCGGTAAACTCCAACCAAGCAAATAAATTCCTTTTGATGCCTCAAGATTTCATGATCTGTCCAACTGTTCTATATAAACTTGCTTAATATCTGCATAAATGGATGCGGGTGTAAATTTAATATGATGCAGGATCTCTCTTCAGCGCTTTTTCGAAATTCGGCCCTATTATTTACGACAAAATTGGACAAGAATATTTTGCCACTTTAAAGCTAAATCCTATATGTGCTTCACTTTCACCGTAAAGTCGTCTATTCGTTTTCCAGGAACAAAGATAGCGGCAAGTATGGCAGAAACAAGCGGTGCTGACGTAAGTAGCAGCTTTGCGTCAAACAAGAACTGGTAATTGCCGTATTAACTGCCTCCTGAAAATATTTTACTTCTAATCTGTACTTTGAAAATGTCTGGACTGCTCATAAATCACGCAGTTATGATGCAAAATCTCCCCTGTGAAACGTTCAGTGACAGTCAGCAAACGCTGAACAGTTCTACGTGAAACGAAGTATCGCGCGCTATCGGCAGTTTTAGGGAATGCTAAAGAGTTTGAGGCGTGGCACAGCACACGCCTATCTCTGCCACACAGTCAGTCGGTGATACCCGTTGCTCTAGCTGCCACTACCGTTCTGCTTTCTACAGCTCAGACGTTTCAATGGTAGTTGTATCCTAACTCCTGTTATCTGTTGTTTGTTAAGACAGAGTAAATGGTGGGCAACTCTATCTTCGTAGAGTGGAAAATTATAGCAAGTGCATGCCATTGCTTGCGTGAATACTACCATTAATAACGGCCTCATAATTTGGGTTACAGACATCATCCGATACAACTTTTAAATCGCAACTGAAGAAGTCCAGTTATTACTCTAAATGTATGATAAATGTAAATTCTAGTGTTGGATATCAAAAATGGCACTTATTATGTGATATAGTGTTAAATCATGAATGAATTTTTTTATTGGACACCTGTACGCACCTCATAATTAATTTGAAATATGACTTCGTATTTTTGTGATGGTATCAGTTTTAATAAAATCCTGCTTTTAGTTTTTCTCCTTGAAATTCATATATTTGTCCCGGGAATGTTAGCTAACTGATTGTAACTTTAGGTATGATATGCTTGGTTACAGACAGGATCAATGGACTAAAATAGACAACTAGGACGCGTTCGACGGTTGCAAGTGCCGTTATCTGCGTCTTCAAGTATCTCAGTTTCTTCATTCCATCACCTCACCAGTTTCCAGCTTTCCGTGTCTCTGCTCTCTGGGTGCAGGCTTTATATTATATTGTGAGGGTACTTTCCCGTCCATCCCTTGTAGCACAGTAAGATTTCAGGAATCATGCGAGATGCCTCCTTTTAATTTAATTCGGACGCCTGAATAGGAAGGGCGTCTTTGCGCTCACTTCACTGAGCATATTTACTTTGGCGGTGAGAGCAGTGGGTAAAACAACAGTAACAGGTGCTCCACGGGCTGAAACCCAGCAGCAGAGAAGATTTTAATGTACGGGTACTGCGACCCACTGCTAGGATTCAATGAGAGGTCATCAGCGCAGACGTACTCTTAAGGCGAAAGGTGGGAAAATGTATTGCACCCACGAACATGATCGTTTTAGCAGCCCAGGTGACATGCTAAGTGGAGGCGTAATGTTGCGTGTGTGTGCTGACCAGTCACCAGTCAACGTTTTTAGTGCACTGTACTTTTCCCCCATGAACGTACACTTCGCCCTGATCTCATTTTTATGGATGAAAAAGTGAGATGGCATCTAACAGCGCAGGTGAGTAACTCTTGGAATGAGAGGATATTACTCGGCGAATGGACTGGTCTGCACATTCCCGCTCAACTTGAGTCCCATCGATCAAGTGCTGGACGTGTTGCGAAGACGTACAGCAGCACGTCCACATGCACCAACGGTCCCAACAGTTGTCAACCCGAGCAGGTGGAGGTACGGAAGGAATGTGGCCAGCATGGGAGCATTGCCGTTCGTGGTGATTACGCGCCGTATTAAGAACCGTACCTTGAATTATGGTGTCATTTTTGTTTCGTCTCGTTCCGTCTCCCAAACTTCACAAAAGCTCTTCTGGCAGGAGGTAGCGGAAGTAGACGAGGTACTGGCGGAAGTAAAGCTGTGACGACGGGTTGTGAGTCATGCTTGGGGAGCTCAGTCGATAGAGCCTCTGCACGCGAAAGGCGAAGGTCCCGACTTCGAGTATGGGTCCGACACACAGTTTTAATGTGTCAGGAAGTTTCATATCAGCGCACACTCCGCTACAGAGTGAAAATTTCATTCTGGAATGCCCGAAATGTCTTCTGTTATTAGGATTCAGACTAGTTACCTCAGGTTAAGTGTCTTCAAAATAGCGAATGTTACGAGGGCTGCTAAGAAAATGGGTGTTTTGTAAGTAAATGGCAACAGCACAAACAGTACACACATAGATGGAAACATCGCCAGCTATACAAGCCAGATGAACACACACCATGTCGTAAATAAAACCGACATTACTGCCGCCATGGTAACGGGAACGGCATATCCGGGCGTTCTACCGTAACTGCGGAATGCCACTGAGGGAAAGCGAATAAGGGCTCGGCAAAGGCTCTGTTAGATATCATTCACCACAGTAGCAAATTTCATTAACTTGTTCAACAATTTTTTTGGTATAAGATAAGGATCAGCTTAAGGCTTTTCAGTTATCTATATCCGGTTATTTAAATAGATAAACTGAGAGATGAATTATAAGAGAACCTTTATTACTCAAGCATTCCGTGTGAAATACATGGTAATCAAGTGGATCATGAAAAAGATCTTCCGATAGCTGCAATTTTTACAAGTGAAGTGATACTAATGACAGTCAAATGGAAGGAAAGATACTTCTAAACCATCGACGGAACAGCAAAACCATCGTGAATTCAAGGGGAATGAAAGGTGAATATAAGAATATCAAATAGTTCAAATGCTGCGATTCTCTTATGTTCCGGTTTTCCCACAGTCACTATCAAAATGTGATGAAACGGTTCAAATGGCACTGAGCGCTATGGGACTTAACGTCTGAGGTCACCAGTCCCCTAGAACTTAGAACTACTTAAACCTAACTAAGCTAAGGACATCACACACATTCATGCCCGAGGCAGGATTCGAACCTGCGACAGTAACGGTCGCGCGGTTCCAGACTGTAGCGCCTAAGAACCGCTTGGCCACCATGGCCGGCTATAAGAATATCCTTTCATCCAAGACTATTAGGACTGACGCATGTGCAAGACACTTTTATGCAGGCTTTTATTGAACAACTTGGGACCGCAAAGCCTAGTAAATATTACCGATAATACACCCTAAAAGAAAGAAAAACCGGTGCACCACGAAGGAATTACTCGAATGGAACGGAAATCGGTAGATGTGATTTATATGTACCGAAAAGAAAATAATTATAATTTCAGAAGAATCCAATGAGTTGGTCAAGCGAAAGAGCTTCACAAATTGGGCAAGCCAAAATCGCGTTAGTCCGCTTTATGCATACAGTTATTCTTCTTGGCACTAATTGACAGAGTTGTTGTATGTCCTTCTATTGTCAAACTGGGGCGTTAGATGGTCAAAATCCAAAGATGGCAGAAGGGACCCGCCCATAATGTTCCAAACATTGCAGATTGAGGAAAGGTAGGGTTTGGCAAGCACGGAGACAACAACAGAAGCTCTCGATGTGTGCGGACAGGCATAACCTCGTTGAAATGCAATTCCATGATAGCTCGCCACAAAGGACAATAAAACAGGGTAATAGAAAATCAAAGACATACCTCTGTGTTGGAAGCGTGCCGCGGGTGACTATCAAAGAGAACCTGATATGAAATAACGTGGCATCCAGGACCATCGCTCCTGGTTGTCGAACACTCCAGTGAGGTCTGGGGCTTCACCAGACACGTCTACTCTCGTCATCGGGGCTCAGTGCGAAACGGGACTCATCACTGATCACTGATGACTTAAGAATCAGTGAGATTCTAGGCTGACGAAGTGACGGGAGACATCCTGGTCAGCGGTGGGATACTAACCTAGCCGTGTCCCACCGTAAGGCCCGACAACCGGGGATGGTTTCTGGGTGCCTTTCTTTTCACACCAGGACAGCTTTGGTTGTCATCCACAGCAATGTTACAGCACACCGGTACGTCGACGGTACTCCACGCACCGTTTCGTTGTTTCCATGGCGAGCCATCCTGTGCTTACATTCCAGCAAGATAATGTCTGCCCGCACACAGCGACAGTTTCTACTGCTTGTTTTCGCGCTTGGCAACCCCTGCCATGGCCAGCAAGATTGTCGGTTATCTTCCCAAATGAGAACATTTGGAGCTCTACGGGCAGGACCGTACAACTAGCTCTGGATTTTGCTGGTCTACCGCACCCGTTGAACAGAATTTGGCAGAATGTCCCTAAGGGGCAGGCAACGGCTCTATCAATCGACGCCCAGTCGAATAACTGGCTGCATAAGGGTCAGAAATGCTGAATTTGTGAAGCTCTTTATCTAGAATAAACCATCCAATTTTTCTGAAATTGTAACCAAGTGTTTGTCTAAACATGGTCATCACGTCTACCGAATTCCGTCCCATTCTAATAATTCCCTCTTTGGCCGTCGGTTTTTGTTTGTCTTAGAGTATATTTACAAAGAGTTTCTGAGTCTGAAATGTTATATGATAATCTTCCTTGTCCTTGTGATGGGCGTTCTCCTTACGGCGTAAAATCGTCTGTCATTTGTCAATGAATACTGCTCACAAATAGTGTGCTCTGAGAAAAACCAAATGAACGGATGTGCTGTAGCTCAAATTTGCAGTTAGGCACCTAAGGTATAATTTTTTTTATATCGTACAGAAAGTGAAGTCTGGAAGCACTCACTACATTGGTAACATGCTTATAAAGTACTGCTATGCAACAGTTCTGATAAAAATTCATCTAGAATATCGTGTCAAAGTTCTTGAGGAAAAACGATCATTTAGCTTACAGAAACTAGAGAGGTATAATTTAATTATTATTCGAAGCATCGTCAGGAAAATACTTATGAAAAGGTTACAGAAATAGGTCGACGTTCTTACCTCATACCAGTCGGGATTCGGGAAAGGTACGACAAGTATAAGTCAGATCAGTACTCTACAAATCATCAAGCAATAGTTTTCAGAGTTTAACGTAACTTCATGGCTTTTGATCGTGCTTAGGAAATTGATTTATGAAACATCAGATGACAAATATTGAAACAAAAACCCTTGACGTGGATTCACAAGTAAGACGCGAATGTCTGCTACCTCTTGTCTTAAATTAAACGTTTGAGAAATACTCACCTAGAGACCAACAGAAGAGCGAATTAAGAAGAGAATGTGGAGGCTCCTTTCAAATCCTTCACCTTGTCTCAGGGCAACCGACGACTGATGGGGTCACACAAGCTGGAGGAAACTAGGACGACCTCGGATTACACGAAGGAGATCTGCGGGCCGGGTACTTGGCAAGACGCAAAAGATACGACTTTAGAAGGCCTTTGGGGCTCTGCGAGGATAGCCTGTATTTAACTACGAATTAAAGTATTCTGTTGTCGGCTGTCCACTCGGAACTATTAGACGGCCGGAGTGGCCGTGCGGTTCTAGGCGCTACAGTCTGGAGCCGCGAGACCGCTACGGTCGCAGGTTCGAATCCTGCCTCGGGCATGGATGTGTGTGATGTCCCTAGGTTAGTTAGGTTTAAGTAGTTCTAAGTTCTAGGGGACTGATGACCTCAGAAGTTGAGTCCCCTGGTGCTCAGAGCCATTTTTCGGAACTATTTGGATCTTTTAGTTTTAAGTAATCCACAGTGAACATTCACAATCACTCCACTCACATCTAAACCTGATTCTTTCCCTTTGACTGTCCAGTGTTTCATTCCTCTTTCTGTTCATTGAGTGTATTGCAAATTCTGTACTTTTCCACTTTACTAATTTGAGAGCCTCAAAGACATGGTTTATTTTATGAAAATTGACTCATAGCTGAAAAAGATTTGAATGTTGTTGCTTTTTATAACCCAATAACACGGCGATAAAGAGAAGCAATTTTGCTATTCAATTAGCTCATACCACCTCACTTTGCTTCTAATCCTTCGAAAAAGCATTTACAAATTTTAAACGTTATGACACGGTAACTTTGTTTTTCTTCTTATCTTCAATTGGCACTACATCCTTGGGGTGGGACTTGGCCTCCTCAATAATTTTCTGCCATTCTTCTCTGGACTTTGCCATCAGTTACGGCAACCGACAAGGGCAGCGTCCTCTCCAACCTCGTCGCTCCGTCTCAACCAATGACTTCCTCTTGCTCTCCTTCCTCCAGGTTCACTGCAACAGGCTTTCTTTGCGGGATCTGTCTCATCGAGTCGCATTACATGTGCAGCCCATCTCGGTCTACACATCTTTATGAACTTTACCACATCATCCGCCTTATAAAATTCGTTGTTCCTTCGCCTTCCCCAGGTCCAAAAATCTCCTCAGTATACGTCTTTCACGTGATCTCAGTTTCTTTTCACCTGCTTTGTAATTGTCCATATTTCTGAGCCATAAGTAAGTACTGGGCGTATCAGCGTTTTGCTAAGTCGGCACTTTGTCCCTCGTGATAGATTTAAAATGTCGCAACATTCCAAAGCAGCGAGGGTTAGAAGTACTTATTCGAGCGGTAATTTCAGTAAAGATGGCCCATTTGCTTTTATCTTTAACCCCACATTGGTAAAACATTCCACTCGCTCGAATGTCAATCCATCAAGGGATATTGTGGGCTGCAAGGGTTGGTTTGTGCCATTACACATATACTTCGTATTTTCTTCATTAATTCTCAGGCCCATCTTCTCTGCACTCAATTTCAAAGCTGAAAATGTATTTTGTAGATCTCTAAGTCTTTTGCTCATTAAATCCAAGTCATCTGCATATCCCAGCAACTGTACAGACTTATAGTAGATTGTACCTTTTGTCTGAATTCCCGTTTCACGTACTACTTTTTCAAGTGCCAAGATGAAAAGTTGGCAGGAAAGCGCATCTCCTCGTCTTAGCCCAGTTCGAGTGGGAAACTGAGGTGATAGCCTGGGCTGCACCCGCAAGGTACACGGGGGATGCTTTAGGGTGACCTATAATAAATGCACTAATTTTCCAGGCACTAGAAATTCTCTCATTGCCTCATAAAGTTTGGCCAGGTTTATTGTGTCATACGCATATTTAAAGTCTATGAAAAGATGGTGCGCACCAACATTGAACTCATGGGTCTTTCCTACTATTTCTCGGATAACAAATATCTGATATACAGTTGACTTTTCTGCTTTGAACCCGCATTGATAGTTTTCAATAATGTCTTCTGTTACAGACGAAATTCCACTAAACAGGGTATTTTATAGTACTTTATTCTTATAGTATTTAAAGAGTGTTACGCCTCTGTAGTCGCTGCATTCAAATAGATCTCCTCTCTTATGCACCAGTCGCACTGTCCCTACATTCCATTCTTCTGGAAACTCTTCCTTTTTCCAGATGAGGCACACAGTCTTGTAGATCCTACGATTTACCTCAAATCTTCCAGCTTTCATTTGTTCAGATGTTCTATTGTCAGTCCCTGATGCTTTATTGTTCTTGAATCTAACAATTTCTTTGTTCACTTCTCCATGGGAAGGGGGAGGTACTATGTCATCGTCTTCTGGAAGGACTGGGATATCTTCGATAGGGCACTCTGAAGCATCCAACAATTCACTGAAATACTCTACCCAACGCTCCAAACCTCTTGATCATCGGTTAGTAGTGTCCCATTTTACTTTTATTCAGGTTGGTGCCCGTCTTAAATGCTCTTCTTTCCCTATTAATTTACTGATAAAATTTTCTAACATCATTTGTTTTTCCAGTTGTCTCCAGTTCTACCACCTTCTTTATTTCACGTTCCCTTTTCTTCCTCCGATGCAGTTTCTTGTCTTCTTTCCTTTTATCTTGACAATTTCTTACCGCTAGACGAGTATATGATTACTCAAGCTTTTTCCTGTATGCCAGATTTTTCTCGCTTTCCCTTACTCCACCACCATCTTCAGACACAAGTGGACAGTCAGCACCTCTGATCACAGATGTTGCACTGAGGGCCGGTAAAAGGGACAAACGCGCACGAAGCTGGACGCATTTACTGAATTCTAATAAGCTATTGAACGTTATCCGTATTTTTCGCTTGTGTATGTGACCGTATACAATCCACCGGAAGTAGCATAATGACGCTCTCAGTTACATAATTTCTTTGGTGATTCAAGAAACAAAAAACCTCGAGAAAATTGTGACTGACTCCGACGTTATTTAGGAGTCCTTTTGTACTGAAATGTGTTCTATAACGACTGTCTTTGATCCGCTAAGAGAGGGAACTGTTGTTTCCAGTATTTTTCTGCATTTATAAAAAATTATAGACCGCCATTATAGCTGTCACGAGTCCAGTAACTAAATCTCAGATAGCTCATTGCAGAAGGCTGGAAAATCCAACAAGTTGTGCAAGTGTTTTGCAGCTGTGTATTACAGGTTGTGCCGATTCCTCAACTGATGTTCAAATATCCATCATTCCGGTTCCGGTCACTAGTGACACTTAGTTTCATTCCTGGGATGCTGAAATGTACAGTCAGAAGCTGCTGCGTTGGTAGATCATTGTTACTTGGGGCCGCTGTCAGCTAGGAGTATCGATAACCGTTTGTACACATTTTGGCCTATGAACAAGCTGCCTCGTACCAGATATCCTCTCACACCTTAATACTGATCGGGTTTCCGTTTGTAGCGTAACGGAAGCTGCCACTGGAGCTACGAATCAGCTACCATTAGCTATTATGCCATGGAGCCCCTTTCAGCCAGGTAGAGGCGGTATATATCCGATCAGTGTGAGTGGGCGGGCCTGTATGGCAAGCGATTTTAGGCGCTTCAGTCTGGAGCCGCGCGACCGCTACAGTCGCAGGTTCGAATCCTGCCTCGGGCATGGATATGTGTGATGTCCTTACGTTAGTTAGGTTTAAGTAGTTCTAATTCTAGTAGACTGATGACCTCAGATGTTAAGTCCCATTGTGCTCAGAGCCATTTGATTTTTAGTGTGAGTAGAAACAACTGGGCAATACCAGGCAGCAGCATTAGTCACATATCCGTATATGATGAGCAGATCTGTGGATGGTATAATTGTACTCTTCCAGTGTTTTGTGATGAGACGCTATGCATTAGCGAGACTATTAAGTGGACGTCCACATCAACATTGTGAATCCTTGTGCAGACACTTTTCGTATTGCATAAAATATTATTAGCATTGTGTCGAATTGTGTCATAAAAACTGGACAACAATTCAATGAGTCAGTCGAACATATAGATGACGAGCAGCAGCCTTGTTGGAAAGTTTCACAAATTCTATGACAGCATATGCCATATGCAGCGGCTACGACCAAAGAGTCTAAAACAGGACATTTTTCACGCTGGTCTATATGATAGAAACTGTTTCTGGATTACTCTCTCCATCGCAGTCAGAGGCATGAGATGCGCATCAGAGGTGGTATGGGAGAGTCATTAATAGACGGTGAAAAATCCACACTACATTACCGAAAAATCCGTAGACTTTTTTTTGTTTTTGTTTCTTTGAGTCAACAGTCTTCTGACTGGTTTGATGCAGCCCAGCACGAATTCGGATGTATTCCAAGAGCAGTCTTCCTCTACAGTTTTTGCCCTCTACAGCCCCCTCTAGTACCATGGAAGTCAGTTCTTAATAACATAATAGATGTCCTCTCATCTTGTCCCTTCTCCTTGTCAGTGATTTCCTCTCCGATTCTGCGCAGCACCTCATTCCTTACCTCACCAGTCCACCTAGTTTTCAACATTTTCTTGTAGCAACACAAATAAAATGCTTCCATTCTCTTTTGTTCCGGTTTTCCCACAGCCCATCTTTCACTACCATACAATGCTGTGCTCAAAACGTATATTCGAAGAAATTTCTTCCTCCAGTTTTGGCCAATGTTTGATACTAGTAGACTTCTCTTGGCCATCAATACCCCTTTTTGCCAATGCTCATCTGCTTTTGATGTTCTCCTTGCTCTGTCCGCCATTAGGGAATAGTAAACTGCACGAAAAAGTATTCGAAGATGACACACGACACTTCTGTGGTTGTCTCTCGTACGAATTTGTATTCCAGCGAACAAAGTGTTTGCAAATATGTGCTATAATGGCTGAAGTTAAACTGCCACTCGTCTGTGGATTGGTAAATGATAATAATCACGAAGTGTGCAACCCGTGTTGTACAAGAATAAAATTTCATTCTTCTCGCACCACAGACACACACACACACACACACACACACACACACACAAACATAAATATACATGCATCATCAGCGAACATCTGTCAAAGCTCAATATCAAAATTTCTAGCGCTTGGCAGTCACAATAATAAACATAATAATCGAGTTTGGTCACTTTTCGTACAGTGGCGTAGAAGTTTGTGTAATCTGTTGTCCTAAAAATGGTATGTGACAGTGGTTTATCCTGTCACCATATTATCAATATCCAAAAGTGTTTTCATATTTAAGTCCACTTGTCTCTCCACAATTACATAAAAAGCTTGACAGTTCCATCAAAAATAATTCGGTATCACAATGCGGCAGCTATGAACGTAAAAATAACTTGCGGCCGTCACAAAATTCATCCCAATGATCGCTGCGACTTTCTGAGAACCGCATCTCGAAGTACTCACTGATTAGAGATATACGTTTGTATTTGATCGTATCAGGTAGGTTCAAGTTATATTTAGTATACCATCGTTTCCAAATAAAATCAAGCATTCTAAAAAGTAATGCCTCTGAATATTTCATGTAAATACTCTAAACAGTTTTTTTAATTAAATGACTTCATTAATACTCTACATCTTTAGTCTTCATGCCGAAATATTTATTTCTCAACAGTCAGTCTGGCGATGAACACATTTCTCTCTACGAGACACCAGTTTTTTCATATCGTCACTGCAGAATGTTTGACTTTTTTGATGGAGTCCAACCTCACCTCTGCTTACACCGCTTCATCACTATGAAAGTTAAACTCTTGAAGGTGTTATTTCAGTTCTGAAAACATGGAAATCGGATCGGTTGAAATCAGGATTGTATGGAGGAAAATGAGTGACAGTGAACCCAAGGCGTCAGACTTTTGCGGATGTAGCTGCGCTCATGTGTGATCTTTTATTCTCATGTTCAAGGAGAGGGAGCTTAAGTGTGGACGAAGTCTTCAAATTCGTGCCGTCAGGTTTCTGTGCTGTTTCACACTCACCGACATAGTTAAGTTACCAATGCCGTGTTAGACGCTTCAATTGTGTACCCTCTGACGGCAGAGGGTTACAACATGCGTTAGTGATGCGACAAAGTCGACCGTCTAATAAGCATGACACGTAACAAGTCAACCGATATTTAGAACAGAATGAGAAACTTGGTGGCATTACGTTTCAGCACACCCTCGTAACTGTTCCCTACTTCGGTAGTCGTGCTTAATCTGTCTCAACATCTGCCAACGGACATTGCAACACTATCTCACAAAGTCGTCGAAAGCCCGGGAAACAGCACCAGGCCTCCGCTTCGTTCTTACACCACTATCTTCTCTACCTCATCACAGTGACTGGAAGGCTAAAATCACAATTAGTCAGTCTCGTTTGAACCCGACGGCACTGACACACATCTCAGCTTTATCTCTGTCTCATCCTCAGACCTTACTATACGTTCACTTATTTTAAATAACAAATGTGAACGAGCCCAACATAATCATAACAGACTACATAGCAGATATCGGAGAAAAGTATTTATCTAGCCAATTTGGAAAGAAACGTTTCCATCAGTACTAAAAATTTAGGCACAAAATCTTATGAATTTTATTGTGCTTAGTTTGGGAGCGACTGCGATTTCTTCGGCAATCAGAAGCAATACTACCAAGACTGCACTAAACCTTGTGACAGAAACGGTGCTAGGAATGACTTCTTGCTCCCGAATTTATAAATTTTGGAATTTTGCAAAACAGATCAATAAACAGGATCCATTTTTTTCCACAGCAACAGTGTCATTTGAAGGTGTTGATAATGGTATTAGTCGACAGAACAGAACAATAAAATATTGCTAAACAGTGTCTAAACATTACAGACCAGGAAACTTCAAGTTTATTTGAAGTCTTATTTCTTTGAGAATATTTTCGAAGTTGTCGATTTCAACTAAAATATCTTACCCCGTTTCCTTCACCAAACGTTAGAAAGGCTTTTGCGCAATATTGATTGGAAACATCACAGGGCAAACTTTAGTACTGAGAATCTGTCGTTTATCTAAGTTAGGATCGTCGTTTAACATGGGATACAAATCAGTCATTTACTTCTGGAAGCAAACATGCAATTTTATCCGTGGTTTTCCTGGGTCAGAAATGGGAACCTACACTTTGTGTCTGTGTTATACTCTGCACATCTATGGCACAGAGTAAAGATGATACCAAGATTTTTGCTGCGTGTGAGAAAGCATCAGAAGTGGAACGCTGTCTTGATCTATCAAGTGAAACTACAGAAATAAAAGCACGCCCAATGTTAAGGGAGCGCAGATATTCTTCTAAGCGGTATCAACTTCGAAGAACGCCTATCTTTTAATGATTGAGACAACTCGCGTTTCATATCCGTGACAACTCTCCCCTAGTTAGTGATAATACAAAACGAGCTGCCCTTCTTTGAACTTTTCTCACGTTATCCGTTCATAGCCGGTAAGGATCCTATATGTGCAGCAATACTACGAAAAAGGACGAAAAAGCGTAGTATGTGCAGTCTTCTTAGTAATTCTGTTGCATATTCTAAAGTAATTAGTCTTTGGTTCATATCTCCTATGACATTTCCTAAGTGATTTCAGTTCGTGCGTAGTGGTAAAATCAATGTATTTAGTTCAATCTCTCTCATTTTATTTTTTTCAGATTGGTATGATGTTTCATGCGACATCACGAATTCTTCTTCTGTATCAGTCTTTTCGTCTCAGAGTTGCTGGATGTATTCCATCCTTATTCTTCATCAACAGTTTTTATCCTCTACAGTTCTCTCTTCTATCGTGGAAACAGTTCCCTCATGTCTCAACAGATGTCCTAGCATGCTGGCCCTTCTTCTTACCGGTTTTGTGTATATACTCCTATGATCGCCGATTCTGCGGATAACCTCCCCACTCCTTACCTTTTCACTCCGCCTAATGTACATTCTCAAAAATTTCTTCTTTAAAATGAAGCAGACTTCTCTTGGCTAGGAATGCCCTTTTCTCCAGTGCTAGTTTGCTTTTTGTGTGCTCCTTGCTGCGTCCGTCCTGGGTTATTTTATTTCCAAGGTGGCAAAATTCCTTAATTTCGGCTATTTCGAGATTCCTGATTTTGATATTAAGTTTGTCATTTTTCCTACCGCTCAATCTTTTTGTCTTTCTTCGATTTAATCTCAGTCCATACTTTGTACTCATTGGACTGTTCACTCCACTCAACAGACCCTGTAATTCTCTTTCACTTTCAATGAGAACAACAAATCATCAGCGAATCTCATCATTGATATCCTTTCAACCTGGATTTCAGTCACACTCTTCAACCTTTCTTTTATTTCCGCCATTGTTTCTTCAATGTTTAGACTGAATAGTAGGGACGAAAGACTACCTCCCTCTCTTACACCCTTTTTACTCCGAGCACTTCGCTCATGGTCTTCCACTCTCACTATTCCCTGTTGGCGCTTGTACATATTGTATATTACACGTCTGCCCCTACATCTTACCCCTATTTGCAGCAGAATTTCGAACATTTTGCACATTTCGACATTCAGGAACGCTTTTTCCCGGTCGACAAATTCTATGAACGTGGATGATGTTTTTTAAGTCTTGCTTCCACTATCAGTTAAAACGTCAGAACTGCCTCTCTAGTGCTTTCACCTTTATTAAAGCTGAACTGATCGTCATCTAGCAATTCCGAAATTTCTTTTCGCATTCTTAAATCTACAGTCATTAAATCTGTGTTATTTAACATATAACCGAAATTTTATGAAATATATTAGTATTCGTGAGAAGGCCTTCACACTATTTCTTCTTTGGGGCCAACCGTGCAGATATCTTGTCGAAATTATTCTGCAATTCGTTCACAATGACCAGACAAACTGATAGGGCGACTGAGATTGTCTGTTAAATTCTTTAAATAATTACGAACAGTAGAAGGCCTATAACGTTACATTTGGGAACCTCAGATACCATTTCTGTTTGAGTAGATGACCTCCCATGGTACTACTCACTGTGATAGTTTTAACAGGAAGTCACGAATCCAGTCGGACAACTACGAGGATGTCCGACTGAATAGAAGCCATGTGTGATGAAAATTGTCAATCGCCCTTTGGAAGTCTGGAAACATAGTATCATCTTGAGACGATAGCACACATTATTTGTTGAGAATAAAGAGCCAGCTGTCTTTCACAAGAGCGACATTTTCTGAATCGGTGCTGGTTATGAGTCAACAGAGTCATTTCGTGCATTGTCAAAGAAAAGAAAAATAAACAAATAAGTAAACCCGCATAAGCGCGAGTGGGACTCACGTACCGAGGGTTCCGTACAAACTTTACTATTTATAAAGACATTTCATTCATACCAGGAATTGAGGATCTTGACATTTCTGGATGGTTAACGATATCGATGCAGGCAAGATATACACCTACTCATTCCTGAGAAAATGGGATCTTAACAGGACACGTAGGCATTCGGATAGGAAATGAGAAAAACAAATGATATGATTTAATTAAAATTGACGAATTATGGGCTTTTTCCTTTGCATTTACAGTCAGGCCTTGCTTCGTTCCAAATAACCTGTAGCTTTTCATGAGCTAGTTTGTGAGCACGAAAATTCGTGACATAAATAGCCGTACCTTTTGATTGCATTGACTTTGAAGCTTACGTTTATTACATCACCAAGGACTACAGACCTTAGAATAACATACAAATTTCAAATTGATACGTTTACCTGTTCCTGATAAAAAGAGGTCTTAAAGGATGGACGAATAGGCAGACAGTGAGGTAATAAACAACCCAAAAGAATTATTTCCTGTGTTATAATTCCGATTTAATAATTTTCTGATTTTTTTCTTTAGTTGTAATGTGAAATTCTGCTTCTTGTCAAATTTCATATTTCTAGGTCAACGTGAAGTACCCTATAGGTTTTGATGAGTGCGTTTGCGAACATCCAAATATCGGACGTACATGGCCTTATCTTTTGATTTTATTGACTTAGAAGCTTCAATTTTTTTCCCCATCAGGAACCATAGACCATAATACGTGATATAAATTTTAGCTTTATGTATCTACTCATTCCTTAGAAAAGGGGTTTTAACAGTTGGACAGACAGGCACCGAGACAGACAGACGCAACAAAGTGATGCTATAAGGATTCCTCTCCTACCGACTGAGGTGTGGAACACTAAAAGCCGGAACAATACAGACTGAGAATTCGCCTAGAAAAAACGAAAGTTACTTTGAAACTCACAAAATTTAATAACAAAGGTTTGGAAGATCCTGAACACACCAATAAAAACGACTGGTCAATGATGATACTTGAACCTAGATGTGCCTTCGGCAATTGTGTGAGGCAGTGGGAAGTGAGGAGACTTGGTCGTGGCTTGTAATCAATGTGGAACACCGGCCGTGGTGGTGGAGGTGGCAACCGGCCGTGGCCCGCAGTGGATCAGTGAGGCAGTAGTGTCGAGTGTGCAGTCTGCGCCCCCCTCTCTCTCCTCTGGCAGCCCCAGCGCGATACGCCGCCACTCCAGGCCACGCCAGGCGAGCATATTAAGCTGCGCCACCCGTCACTGCGGCACAGTCGACAACAGGTAGCACACAGCACCGACACCACCAGCATGAACCGTCACGTAGCTCTGCTCCTCTGCGCCTCCTTGGTGCTCAACGCGGCCGCCGAGGTAAGCATCACCTCTCGTCGCCAAGGGCCACTCCGCGTTTCTAGTGCACAGTCTTCAATTAAACACAGTCTTCCTTAAGCACCCACAACTCTTCATACACAGTTGTCGAAAATGCTTTCAGGTAGCAAACTTACTTTGGGCGCTCCACGTAGGAACTGCTGTAGGACTTTTCTTTTCAAGTATTTTTACAAGTAGCCTGGTGGGTAAGGTCGGAAGCTCCATGCTGCCATTCTCGTACAATAATGTACTGTACGTGGATCCCAAATATTTCAGATATCTCATTTCACACTCTCTTAGACTGCCGTAGTTTCAATACGGAATATATGACTTCAGGTTTGTAAGCATTCCTAACTTCAGCTGTATTCTTCAAAACCTACCATGTGGTTACAATTAAAGTGCAACTTCCCACAGAGGCCCAGTGTCAGCTGTGATTATCATACAGTACCGACACTTTGTACATATCCTACTGCTTTAAAGTGCAACCGATTTACGCTGGCAAACGAATTAGTTCCATTTCTGGCCACCAGGTGCAAATCTGGCGATGTGAATGCAAGAAGCATAGAAATGTTACCATATGTAATGGATTAGGAACAGGACGTGGGCAGAAAATGTTAAACAAGAGCGAAAGGAATAATGTTGACTTTATTATTAACCCTGCTTACATAATTTGATCAATGTGAGCGCCGGAAACGTCGGCGAAATATTTTACAGGGCTAGAGTTGCACCTTGTGGCCAAATTGGGAACTAATGTTTTCGAGCTTAAATAGGTTCCACATTAACGCAGTAGCTTGATTACCAGGTGTGACTACCATACAATAATTACAGGCCACACAGAACCGTGAGTAGCTGCAGTTTAATTATAACCACCCAGCAGTTGAATATGTCTGTGAAACTGGCAGCGTCGTTTCCATCATGGTATCGAAAATTGCTTACATATTCAGATATATTTCTATGTTGATCTGAATTTTACACCTTCATTAAAGACTTGTCCTTTGATTTTTCTTCAATTTTTGCTTCCATATTTCAGGCCGTAGTTCATTCACATTCACTGGTAGGCATTTAGGCATTCTGATTTGAGAACGTGCTGTAGTTCCTAGTTTTGAGATTCCTGTAAACGCACTTGTTTTGCTGTTCTGTTATGTATTCTCGCCCTTCCGCCGTAAGGAGTAATTAGCGACAATAGTGATGTAAGCTAAGACATAATTTGTTGTTATGGTATTCAGTGCGAAGACTTAAGTAACTGTTCCAGTCGTCAATCTGCGGACACCTCCACGTTTAAAGTGTGTGACACTCCCTATTTCGACTTACAGAGCGACGGTTTCGTTTTTCTTAATGGCAACGACCAGCTCAGTGGTCCTCATGTGGAATTCCTAGTGAGGAAGTATTTTACCTCCACATTATTTTATCGAAGGGGCTACCATGACCAATAAACGTTACATTAAAGCGGCATGTTCTCGGAAAATGTAATGGCTGTAGACTCCCGTCCTTTTCAGCCAATCACAGTACCAACATAGCAACTCCTTGTTGGCTTATGTCAGATACCAGCATAAGTCATTCAGACTGTTGCTCCTGCAACTACATGGAAACGTTGCTGTACTACTTCCAGAACCATCTGCTAGTCTGGCCTCGCTACGGATATGTATATGTTGCGGTTGCAACACGGTATCTGAATCGTAGAGGAACACAAACACGACTGTCCACTCCGCCCCTCGCCCCTTTAATGGTTAGGTGCGTGGTACGTAAGGGGTGGCATTGTAATCATGAAGCCACTGTTACGTTAAGAATGGCAGCGAAAATCTGATGTATGGATACTACCTAACACTTACGAATCGTATTGAAATCCCGTCGCCACTGCTAAGAGCTAATTATTCACTTTAAACGTCAACCAAGGGACCTGTGCATAACTTTGTTACTTTTATAGTCTTCAATAATGGCAGTATTTGAAAAGAATGTACTTGTTGGGATGAGCGTAGTTGTGGAAATGAAGAGAAAAATCTTTAAAAATGTATCGAACGACGTGAAATAATAATCATGAACTTATGATACGTCCTTGTATACACAGCACAATGTGTCTAATACTATGTATTGCATCCAGAAATTTTTCCCGGCTTTTACAACGGGCAGAGATCAGGGAGTGTCAGTAGGGCCACATGACCTATAATTGCAACTCGACTGTTGTTGTTGTGGTCTTCAGTCCTGAGACTGGTTTGATTCAGCTCTCCATGCTACTCTATCCTGTGCAAGCTTCTTCATCTCCCAGTACCTACTGTAACCCACATCCTTCTGATTCTGCTTAGCGTATTCATCTCTTTGTCTCCCTCTACAATTTTTACCCTCCACGCTGCCCTCCAATACTAAATTGGTGATCCCTTTATGCCTCAGAACATGTCCTACCAACCGATCCCTTCTTCTAGTCAACTTGTGCGACAAACTTTTCTTCTCCCCAATCCTATTCAATACCCCCTCATTAGTTATATGATCTACCCATCTAATCTTCAGCGTTCTTCTGTAGCACCACATTTCGAAAGCTTCTATTCTCTTCTTGTCCAAACTAGTTATCGTCCATGTTTCACTTCCTTACATGGCTACACTCCATACAAATAGTTTCAGAAACGACATCCTGACACTTAAATCTATACTCCTAGTTAACAAATTTCTCTTTTTCAGAAACGCTTTCTTTACCATTGCCAGTCCACATTTTATATCCTCTCTACTTTGACCATCATCAGTTATTTCGCTCCCCAAATAGCAAAACTCCTTTACTACTTTAAGTGTCTCATTTCCTAATCTAATTCCCTCAGCATCACCCGACTGAATTCGACTACATTCCTTTATTCTCGTTTTGCTTTTGTTGATGTTCATCGTATACCCTCCTTTCAAGACACTGTCCATTCCGTTCAGCTGCTCTTCCAAGTCCTTTGCTGTCTCTGACAGAATAACAATGTCAACGGCGAACCTTAAAGTTTTTATTTAGTCTCCATGGATTTTAATACCTAATCCGAAATTTTTTTTTTCCTTCACTGCCTGCTCAATATACAGATTGAATAACATCGGGAAGAGGCTACAACCCTGTCTCACTCCCTTCCCAACCACTGCTTCCGTTTCATGACCCTCGACTCTCATAACTGCCATCTGGTGTCTGTACAAATTGTAAATAGCCTTTCGCTCCCTGTATTTTACCCCTGCCACCTTCAAAATTTGAAAGAGAGTATTCCAGTCAACATTGTCAAAAGCTTTCTCTAAGACTACAAATGCTACAAACGTAGGTTTGCCTTTCCTTTATCTTCCTTTTAAGAAAAGTTGTAGGGTCATTATTGCCTCATGTGTTCCTATATTTCTACGGAAACCAAATTGATCTGTCCCGGCTTCTATCAGTTTTTTCCATTCGTCTGTAAAGAATTCGCGTAAGTATTTTGCATCCGTGACTTATTATACTGACTAACATTTCCAATTGCAGTAAGCACGTAATGCCGTAGTAGCAACAGGTAAATCACCACTCAAGTCGACAATGACAAATTAGTTTATCGTCTAGGAAAGTAAATTCATGTAGAAAAATCAACTAGTACGACAGACAGAGATAATGGACTACCGCACTAGCCACAGTTATTATCTATGGCAATGCTGTATATATATTACACAGTTAATAAACACTTTTAAACAAATAAAATATATTTGTGATAAGACAATACGAAAAGGGAATCTCTAATTCGTAATTAATTAGCTAGATTTGTAAAATATAGGTCTGCAGCTCGGCATCCATTATGCCTTTTTGCCTAAGATAGTCAAAAATCTCTTTTATGTTAAAATTTTCCACAAATAGTGAAGTTTAGCACAAAATTGTAGTACAATGTCAGAAACTGGTTAAAAAACTTGATTCCACTTAGTTTTATTTATTATAGGTCCTCTTTTTGCAGAAAATGTTATTTTTGCAAATATATCTAATTACAAACCGAGTAAGTATATCCAATGTCATTCTGAATTCAAATTCTGTCATACGCTTTAGAGTTTTTAATTAAATGGATGACATATTTGAGAAACAGACTAAACACATTACTCTTTAACGTAGAAAACTGCAAAAAATTATCATCTTCACAAATAGAAAAACTATGTAATACCTCTCTTAACGAGGACACGCTAGGTGCGTGTAACATTTCTAGTGATGTCAGTAAAGTCTGGATGTGTTAAGTCCAAATGCAGCGCCCTCGAGAAAGGTAAGCAACAAATATAAGGGAATATTTCGTCTTATGAATCCACCAAAAGAATTCTGAACAAAAAGCGATAAATCTAAAACCTACATACTTCTACATCGATGATTTTCCAAGAACAATGTAACTAGAAGGAAACCTGCAAACCTGCAGCTGATGAAGGAGCAAAGCCTCCAAAATACGTCGTAAATAATTAAAGAAGAAGAGGAACTTAAAATTTAGTAACTGCTTGCGACGGGTCTATATTTATATTTAAAACAGAGTCACAGTAAGTGCCTGCACAGCATGTGTATATGTAAAGCAACAGAGTTCTAGTTTGAAATATAAGTGACAGTATCAACGATCAATTTACCCTGTCGTTCTTTGAGTTTCCTCTTCTACTTCACGTGCTGTACCTGAGCTAGTTTTGGGACGTTTTCGTTAATGACAATTTCATCTTTTCTACTTATAAAATTAATCACGTAATTTAAGTACACACTAAGCAAACATTTATTGCATACGTACATATCAATGCTAATTTTGGTATATATGTCTTCAACAACTCATTAAGGAAGACTTCAGATATTTACTGAGTCAGATGGAGCATTGGTAAGGTGCTAAGAATGTTTTCGTGAAGATGGTGGCTCCAGTTCCCCAACAGGCTACCGAATTACAGTTAAAAGCGATTGTCGGGATGGTACCTTTGGAAGGGTATGGGCGATACCGCCACTTTTATGCGGCAATACGAATTAGTGTGCATGCAATGAGTCCTCTGGTTACAGCGAGTGGTGTGCTGTGTTGCAGGAGAAGTACCGGCCCACGTTCGACAGCCTGGATCTGAAGGAGGTGCTGTCGGATGAAACTCGAGTCCAGGACGCGATGCGCTGCCTGCTGGAAGAAGGAGACTCAGCGTGCAGACCCGCCGCGAAGGCGCTCAAGGGTGAGCCCCATCATAGTCTACACTCCGCTACCCAGTAGGATGGTATAGCCCACACCACACCGAGCGAGGTGGCGCAGCGGTTAGCATACTGCACTCGCATTCGGGAGGACGACGGTTCAATCCAGCATCCGGCCATCCAGATTTAGGTTTTCTGTGATTTTCCTAAATAGTCCAGGCAAATGCCGGGATGGTTCCTTTGAAAGGACACGGCCGACTTCGTTCCCCGTCTTTCCCTAATCCGATGAGACCAATGACCTCGCTGTTTGGTCTCTTCCCCCAAACAATGCAATCCAGTCCAATCCCACACCACAAGCTCACACACTCAAAATGAGACCCGTGCCATGAGTACAGTGAGTCTGTATTCAGTAATCGGGTAGCTCCAGATGGCAGTAACGGGGTCCCAATGGAGCAATGATGACTGGATTATGAGTGTTCCCTGAATTTAAACAAGTCTGCTTGGAAATAAAAATGTGGGTTGGGATAAAGGTATAAGTCAGTCTGAAATTCCAGTCTACTGTGCGTGATACTGCAATAACTAGATTATGCACAGTGAACAACCTCCGAGACCATACTCTGGTTCCATACAGGAAATTAATTCTTCTCCCAGATATATAGAGCTTATAGGTCCCCAGGGTAAAATTAGAAAAATCCTGCTTTACTGCAGTACCAGTCAACTTTACCTATGCATGTACATTTGATTAGCTGTGCAGCGTATTTCCTTATCCTTTAACGCAACGCCAGGCCACCTTTATATCTTCTTCCTTAGTGAATAATCTGATATTATTTGTTTTACGTGGTTAGCAAGAAGAGAAAGCGGAATTTTCTAGATAGCGGGGTGGCGATAAAAATCGGCACAGTTAGACAAGGAATAAGAAGTTGGTCCGTCACTAACAGAGTGATGTGTTGTTGTGGAAAGAAATAAACGTATATCAACGCTAGTATTTGCGTTTGTGATGCTCGGTTATTCATTGCATTTAATATTTGATCAGTGAAAGCATATATAGTATTCTCTGTAGAAAAGCCTTTCTGAAAGCCAAACTGACATTTTGTTAGTACTTCATTTTTACAAATACATGTAATGCTACACTTGAATACATTTCTTTTTCAATAATTTTGAATAAAGATGTCAGAAGTGTGATTGGGCGCTAGTTGTTAGTGTCAGATCTAGCCCCTTTTTATGCAATGGTTTAACAATAGCATATTTTACTCTATCTGAAGAAATTCCCTGTTTCAGTGAGCTACTACATATGTTGCTGAGAATCCTACTTATTTGTTGGGAACAGGCTTTTAATATTCTGTTGGAAATGCCATCAGTTCCATATGAACTTTTACTTTTGAGTGATTTTATTATTTTCCTAATTCAAGTGGGACACGTGGGTTGAATTTCAATTTTATCAAATTGCGTAGGTACTGCTTCTTCCATATCCTGCTTTGCATTTTCTAATGAATATCTGGGACCTATTTCCTCTACAACACTTAAAAAAGGATTATTAAAATGTTTTCTACTTCTGACTTCTTGTTAACAAACTTTTCATTGAGTTTGATAGAAATACAGTTTTCCTGTGCTCTCGGTTGCCCTGTTCCCCTTTTCACAATAATCCAAATTGTTTTAATTTTATTATCATATGTGCTAATCTCAGATATACTGCACATACTTCTGAACTTTTTAATAACTTTTCTTAATACGGTGCAGTAGTTTTCATAATTTTTCATTGTTTTGAGATCATTACTCCTCCTAGCTATAAGATACAGTTCCCTTTTCTGATTACAAGATATTTTTATCCCTTTAGTAAGCCATGGCTTTTTTACCTGGATTCTTAAAATTATATTTCACTGTTTTCTTAGGAAACTGTTTTCAAATATACTCTCAAAGGTATCATGAAATAGGTTAAATTTTAATTTAGCATCATGTTCCCTCACACCTCATCCCAGTCTCTTGCAGGGTTTCCCTAAAATTTTGAAATGTTATATCGTTAATGGAACACACTACTTTGGAGGACTGTTTTGCATTACTATGTGGAGCTATATCATATACTGTAACTAGCTGTGCATCATGATCAGACAGACCATTCTTAACAGGAAAATTTTTTATTTAATTAAATTTATTTTGCTCTATGAGAAAGTTATCTATCAATGTGCTGCTTTCCTATACCACTCAAGTAGGGAAATCAATAACTGATGTCAAATTAAAAGAACCAAGTAATACCTTAAGGTCGAGCTTTCTATATGACTCTATCAGAAAATCTACATTGAAATCCCCACAAACAATAATTTGCTTCCCTTTGTCTGACAGGTAGCACAACAAATAATCCAAGTTTTTCAAAAATAGTTGAAAATTTCCCAGTGGGGAAATGGCTAAAATTATAAACGTGCCTTTATTTAGTTTAAGCTCACATGTACATGCTTCTGTGTGTTGCTCTACACAAAATTCTTTAGTTTCCAAATTTTTCACACTACTACTGATTTTAACATATATGGCATCTCCTCCTCTCTCCATAGTGTCTCTACTTACATGCGCTGAAAGCTTATATCCACCTACATTTACCATTTCAATACCTGTGACGATATGATGTTCAGACAGGCACAGTAAATCTATTCCAACCTCCGTTTCTAAATCTCCTATACAAACAAGAAGCTTATCTACTTTGTTTTTTAATCCCCTGATATTCTGATGCAATATATTAACATTATTTTTTACTGTGCTTTTATGTGAATCTTGTGACATACTAACATTATTTTTCAAACATTTATACGTCCTCGTAACAAAGTTAACCAGTAAAACATGGCCCACTATTTACTTCAACAATGTTCCATTAAGTTCTTGACTTGATGTTTCCCCATAAGAAGACGTAGCAGCATGGTTGGTACCTAAGTTTTTCTTTGATGGCGTAGTTTCTTCTCCAGTATACTCAGTTAGCCAAATGGTTATGTTTTAAAACGCCTGGAACCTGTCATTCATCTTTTGTCGTTGGCTACAGCCTTGATGCTACATACCTGATGTCAAACGACACGTTTTGAATCTGCGAATGTGACTATGTGGCAGAACTGTTGAGACGACGCAGTAGTATTTCCAGAAAAATTAAGGGGTAGTTGTGTTTTGACCCTGACGAATATGTCAACAATTTACGCACTGCTCGCCCCAATCTACACATTCTAAACAGGCCGCCATCACGAAGCACAACACAGTTCTAAGATCTTAAAAGTATTTTCCTTTGCAGAGGTGCTGCCCGAAATAGTGCGTACAGACTGCGCCAAGTGCACTGAGACACAGCACAAGAAGATCGGAGGTTTCTTCGGAGAGATTTCACGCCGCCACCCAGACCTCATGAAGAAGCTGCTGGACAAGTACGACCCATCTGGAGAATACAGGAAGAAGTACGCCAAGTCCTGGGCCGAGCACGGCATCCACCTCTAATCACCGTCATCCCTTGTAACTCTTATATTCAATAAATCTATCACCTACCCTATAATGTAAAACATCATTTCGATCTACCCACTAACACGGAAATAGATGCAGCTGCTAAACTCGTTTGTTCTATGAACACAGAAAGGATCTGATTTCACCTCAGTGATGAAGCAACATTTCAGTTTAAAATCAGCGTCATTTGCACTTATGGGTCTCAAGAACCAGAAGTCAATCGTTCAGCGTGAAAGAGACTAGCCATAAGTGAAAGTGTTTTGTTTAATTTTTCATTACAAGGTGTACCATATATTCATTTTGAGGACACACACACAGTAACTGGAAAGATAGTCATGGAGTGCCACAGCCGTAGATTTTTCAACAAATTCGAGAAGACTCCAGTGATTTCATATGCGAACAACAGGCAGTCCGGATCTTCCGGGCTTATTAAACCTGTGTGCTGGACCGAGACTCCAACTCGGGACCTTTGCCTTTCGCGGGCAAGTGCTCTGCCAACTGAGATACCCAAGCACGAGTCACGCCCGCCCTTACAGCTTTACTTCTGCCAGTACCTCGTCTCCTACTTTCGAAACTTTACAGAA
This sequence comes from Schistocerca cancellata, assembly GCF_023864275.1. Taxonomy (NCBI): domain Eukaryota; kingdom Metazoa; phylum Arthropoda; class Insecta; order Orthoptera; family Acrididae; genus Schistocerca; species Schistocerca cancellata. The sequence goes on along the minus strand of NC_064631.1, from coordinate 267,233,342 downwards.
GCTTTGCTGCGAACCTTGCAGATCTAGCACTACTGAAAGAAAGGATATCGCGGAGACATGGCTTAGCCACAGCTTGGAGGATGTTTCCAGAATAAGATTTTCACTCTGCAGCGGAGTGTGCGCTGATATGTAACTTCCTGGCAGATTGAAACTGTGTGTCGGACCGAGACTCTAACTCGGGACCATTGCCTTTCGCGGGCAAGTGCTCTACCAACTGAGCTACCCAAGCACGTCTCACGCCCCATCCTCACAGTGGGAGCCGAGGTACTGGCAGAAGTAAAGCTGTGAGGACGCGGCGTGAGTCGTGCTTGGGTAGGCCAGTTGGCCATACCACGCATTTGACCGAGTTGACTATCATTTCCTGCACGCTGTCTTAGAGTAGATGGGACTGTCCTCAATATCGGCTGGTGTGGTTGTCCGTCTCATCCACGGAGCCCCTTCCACAGTTCTCGACAATGGCTACCGCCCACCACCGTCCACTGTAGAGCGCTCAGTGCGACAAGGATGCCCTGTCAGCCTCTCTTCGCTGTCGCCCTATAGCCTGCACTTGATGGTCTACATCAGCGTTTGTAGGGCATTCGCCTCCGCGATGTACATTTTAAATGTTGAGCCTATGCGGATGATGTAGTATTCTTGGCGAGGTCCGCAGAAGATACATGTACGGCGATCGCGTGGCTTCATCAATACGGAGAGGTGGCAGAGAGCCGTATCAACCTGCGAAAGTCGCACTACATGGATGTGAGCGGAGGACTGCAAATTAGTACGCCAGTGCCCATTACCAAAGTCCCGGCGATGAAGCGTTTGGGAGTGACCTTCCATGGGAACGTGCAGTGTACAGCAGCATACACGTATCGCAGACTACGTAATGTGATCAACACGCAAGTTCGCTTCCCTAACTTTCGAACACTTGACTTGATCATGCGCGTACAGTTTGTCAACGTGCACCTCGCTCCGAAACTTAATCATTACACACACGTTCTCCCGACGGCTGCTACGATCGCTGCCAAGTTCCAGGCCGCCTTCGGTCATTTCGTCAGCGAGGGTAGGGTGTTCAAGAACCGTTACGACACACTAACGTTGCCCACACATGCAGTCGGCATTGGACTGATAAACGTGCACAACAGGGCACGCGCTCTCTTCCTGCGGACGATGCATCGCCTACGTACTTTGGACGAGGCTACCCTCCCTGGTACACTGATTCAGGAGGTGTGCCTCAATCCATCCGTCCACCGATTCCTGTTGGACATATCACGCCAGCACTGTGTCACATTCGCACCTATGTGGTCGACATGAGGTATCTGTTGGATGTCTTGCCGACCACGCGGGATCCTAGCACCAAGGACTTCTACCGCTACTTTCAACGAACGCCGACATCAGACGATTGGCTGGAGACGGGTGTGGAGTAACATACACTCCCCTTTCCTTCCCACCACGGTCAGGGCGCTGTGGTATGTGATAACTACGGAAAAATTCCCCACCCGACAACGTTTACGCATGATCTACATCTACATCTACATGACTACTCTGCAATTCACATTTAAGTGCTTGGCAGAGGGTTCGTCGAACCACAGTCATACTATCTCTCTACCATTCCACTCTCGAACAGCGCGCGGGAAAAACGAACACCTAAACCTTTCTGTTCGAGCTCTGATTTCGCTTATTTCATTTTGATGATCATTCTTACCTATGTAGGTAGAGCTCAACAAAATATTTTCGCATTCGGAAGAGAAAGTTGGTGACTGAAATTTCGTAAATAGATCTCGCCGCGACGAAAAACGTCTTTGCTGTAAGGACTTCCATCCCAATTCGCGTATCATATCTGCCACACTCTCTCCCCTACTACGTGATAATACAAAACGAGTTGCCCTTTTTTGCACCCTTTCGATGTCCTACGTCAATCCCACCTGGTAAGGATCCCACACCTCGCAGCAATATTCTAACAGAGGACGAACGAGTGTAGTGTAAGCTGTCTCTTTAGTGGACTTGTTGCATCTTCTAAGTGTCCTGCCAATGAAACGCAACCTTTGGCTCGCCTTCCCCACAATATTATCTATGTGGTCTTTCCAACTGAAGTTGTTCGTAATTTTAACACCCTGGTATTTAGTTGAATTGACAGCCTTGAGAATTGTACTGTTTATCGAGTAATCGAATTCCAACGGATTTCTTTTGGAATTCATGTGGATCACCTCACACTTTTCGTTATTTAGCGTCAACTGCCACCTGCCACACCATACAGCAATCTTTTCTAAATCGCTTTGCAACTGATACTGGTCTTCGGATGACCTTATTAGACGGTAAATTACAGCATCATCTGCGAACAGCCTAAGAGAACTGTTCAGATTGTCACCCAGGTCATTTATATAGATCAGGAACAGCAGAGGTCCCAGGACACTTCCCTGGGGAACACCTGATATCACTTCAGTTTTACTCGATGATTTGCCGTCTATTACTACGAACTGCGACCTTCCTGACAGGAAATCACGAATCCAGTCACACAACTGAGACGATACCCCATAGGCACGCAGCTTGATTAGAAGTCGCTTGTGAGGAACGGTTTCAAAAGCTTTCCGGAAATCTAGAAATACAGAATCAACTTGAGATCCCCTGTCGATAGCGGCCATTACTTCGTGCGAATAAAGAGCTAGCTGCGTTGCACAAGAACGATGTTTTCTGAAACCATGCTGATTACGTATCAATAGATCGTTCCCTTCAAGGTGATTCATAATGTTTGAATACAGTATATGCTCCAAAACCCTACTGCAAACCGGCGTCAATGATATGTCTGTAGTTAGATGGATTACTCCTACTACCCTTCTTAAACACTGGTGCGACCTGCGCAATTTTCCAATCTGTGGGTACAGGTCTATCGGTGAGCGAGCGGTTGTATATGAGTGCTAAGTAGGGAGCTATTGTATCAGCGTAATCTGAAAGGAACCTAATCGGTATACAACCTGGACCTGAAGACTTGCCCGTATCAAGCGATTTGAGTTGCTTCGCAACCCCTAAGGTATCTACTTCTAAGAAACTCATGCTAGCAGCTGTTCGTGTTTCAAATTCTGGAATATTCCATTCATCTTCCCTGGTGAAGGAATTTCGGAAAACTGCGTTCAATAACTCCGCTTTAGCGGCACAGTCGTCGGTAACAGTACCATCGGCACTGCGCAGCGAAGGTATTGACTGCGTCTTGCCGCGTGTGTACTTTACATACGACCAGAATTTCTTCGGATTTTCTACCAAATTTCGAGACAGTGTTTCGTTGTGGAACCTATTAAAGGCATCTCGCATTGAAGTCCGTGCCAAATTTCACGCGTCTGTAAATTTTAGCCAATCTTCGGGATTTCGCGTTCTTCTGAACTTCGCATGCTTTTTCCGTTGCCTCTGCAACAGAGTTCGGACCTGTTTTGTGTACCACGGGGGATCAGTTCCATCTCTTACCAATTTATGAGGTATGAATCTGTCAATTGCTGTTGCTACTATATCTTTGAATTTGAGCCACATCTCGTCTACATTTGCATAGTCAGTTCGGAAGGAATGGAGATTGTCTCTTAGGAAGGCTTCTAGTGACACTTTATCCGCTTTTTTAAATAATATTATTTTGCGTTTGTTTCTGGTGGATTTGGAAGAAACGGTATTGAGCCTAGCTACAACGACCTTGTGTTCACTAATCCCTGTATCAGTCACGATGCTCTCCATCAGCTCTGGATTGTTTGTGGCTAAGAGGTCAAGTGTGTTTTCGCAACCATTTACAATTCGCGTGGGTTCGTGGACTAACTGCTCGAAATAATTTTCGGAGAGAGCATTTAGGACAATCTCGGAAGATGTTTTCTACCTACCACCGGTTTTGAACAAGTATTTTTGCCAACATATCGAGGGAAGGTTGAAGCCCCCACCAACTATAACCGTATAAGTGGGGTATTTATTTGTTACGAGACTCAAATTTTCTCTGAACTGTTCCGAAACTATATCATCGGAGTCTGGGGTTCGGTAGAAGGAGCCAATTATTAACTTAGTTCGGCTGTTAAGTATAAACTCCACCCATACCAATTCGCACGGAGTATCTACTTCGACTTCAGTACAAGATAAACCACTACTGACAGACACAAACACTGCACCACCAATTCTGCCTAATCTATCTTTCCTGAACACCGTCTGAGACTTCGTAAAAATTTCTGCAGAACTTATTTCAGGCTTTAGCCAGCTTTCTGTACCTATAACGATTTTAGCTTCTGTGCTTTCTATTAGCGCTTGAAGCTCAGGGACTTTCCCAGCACAACTACAACAATTTACAACTACAATTCCGACTGTTCCTTGATCCAAGCACGTCCTGTATTTGCCATGCACCCTTTGAGATTGCAGCCCACCCCGTACTTTCCCGAGGCCTTCTAACCTAAAAAACCGCCCAGTCCACGCCACACAGCCTCCGCTACCCGTGTAGCCGCCAGCTGAGCGTAGTGAACTCCTGACCTATTTAGCGGAACCCGAAACCCCACCACCCTATGGCGCAAGTCAAGGAATATGCAGCCAACACGGTCGCAAAACCGTCTGAGCCTCTGATACACACCCTCCACCCGGCTCTGCACCAAAGGTCCGCAGTCGGTTCTGTCAACGATGCTGCAGATGGTGAGCTCTGCCTTCATCTCGTAAGCAAGACCGGCAGCCTTCACCAAATCAGATAGTCGCTGGAATCCAGAGAGAATTTCCTCAGATCCAAAGCGACACACGTCATTAGTGCCCACATGTGCCACCACCTGCAGCTGGCTGCACCCTGTGCTCTTCATGGCATCCGGAAGGACCCTTTCCTCATCAGGAATGACTCCACCCGGAATGCGCACGGACTGCACACTGGATTTGTTCCCCTCCTTAGCCACCATATCCCGAAGGGGCCCCATTACGCGCCTAACATTGGAGCTCCCAACTACCAATAAGCCCACCCTCTGCGATTGCCCGGACCTTGAAGACTGAGAATCATCCTCTGAAACAGGGCAGCCAGGGACAGTGCCTGAAACCTGTTTGTCAGACGCACCGGGGAGGCTTTCTGATCAGCCTCCGGGGACGTCTTTCGCTGCCTGCCACGCCTTGGAACGACCTCCCAATCAACCACAGGCGAGGGCTCGGCCCGACTGCGGGCAGCAACCGGGGCAACCACGGCGGCAGACCGATCTGGGGACAGACGGGACGAGGTTGACATCCCCGTGATACCCAAGTCCGGCTCCCCAAAGTGGTGTCCATTGGCAACAGCCTCAAGCTGCGCGACCGAAGTCAGCGCCGCTTGCAGCTGTGAGCGAAGGGATGCCAACTCAGCCCTCATCCGAACATAGCAATCACAGTCCCTGTCCATTCTAATCGACGTTGAACAACAGTTACTGAAACACGAGTCAGTGCCTAGATAACGCAAGGGAACACGCAAAGAATGTTTTAACTAACCTGTACAAATGCCTAACGATTGCGCTTCGTCAAGTCCCATAAGATTTCACACACACTTGAACTGCGCTACAATCTGCCTGAATTTACGATTACAGTAAATAAGACTCGAAATTACACCTCCTATACGAAACTCACACGCAGTTTAAGTAAGAATCTACGAAGTAAACACTAAAGCGCGATGCTACAACTCTCAAATACTATAATACGCCCGAAATTTATGAATTAAACAATGCAAGTACCCAAAAACACGCAAAGAAATTAAGAATTAAACTTTGTAACAAATAAGTAAGCTAGAGGTATACGACTTGCTGCTGCAGCTGCTTATCCAACGGCGGCAGGGAGCACACTGGCTGTCCATCTTGCCGAGGATCCTCTCTGCCCCAGATGCGCCGCTGTTGACACCGACATTCACCGTTTCATTTGCGGTACGGCTGCCGACTGCTGGGTCCTCACATGGCGCATGTTGGCATTGTTGCTGCGACGGACGCCTCAGTCCGTAGAGCCCACCGAGCTGATCCATCCAGGCGTCATTTACTTCCCTGCCATTCGTCATAACGCCACGGTGTGGGTTAAGGGTATGTCATTGTCATACTTTTTTAATGACAGCGTTGCAGGGTTGTTAGATATCTGGCATTTAACGAGTAACCACACGACTTTACGGCGTAATGCGTCGTATGGTACACTCTTTGCGAATTACTTGAGGTCGTTGTATACGCGCCCTCCAGACCATTGGGGTGTACCAGGTGTGAGAAGAGACTGAGAGATTGCACATGATGGACTGATGAGAGTCATCAGCGGTGTAATTACAGGGTGTTTCACCCTCGCAGAACGAGAAGACGACCAGGATATCCCGCCATTTGGCTGCTGTGGACAACCCCCGACGAAAAAAAAGAAAAATAGAACAACAACAAAAAATTACAAATAAATAAATAAGAACAAAACGAGCGACAAATAGAATATAATAAAGTATTGTAGCCTTTCCTTTCCCCTTTTCTTTTTTTTTTTAATAAAATGTTCAGAGGCATATTTAATTTTTGTTCGTGGGCGGAACCTGAAGTGGTGGTGAACGGCCTACCTAGTTAGCTTTAGGATGAATGTGGCGTTGACCGCGAAAGGCAGAGGTCCCGAGTTCGAGTCTCGGTCCGGCAAATAGTTACAATCTGCCAGTAAGTTTCATATCAGCGCACACTCCGCCGCAGAGTGAAAATCTCATTCTTGAAACAGGGAGTCTCACTTCACTGGCACAACGAGCGGCAGTTCCTCAGTGACACACTGCCACATGTTCTTGATGTCCATGTCTCCAGACATGATCCCATCCTACAGTTCATGGGTACCTAAAGGATTCCTTACAACTTCATCTTGTGACATGAATCGGCTCTTCGGCAGAACAACGAGAACAGTTACTTTTGTCATCAAAGGAATCTTTCTTAGCGCAAATGAAGAATTTTGTAGACTTTATCTGCATGATTAGTGATAATAACATAGCAAAAAACTTTGGTTTTGTAAACATTTTGCGGTTTTTTCCTGTTTTATGGTAATTTTCCACTAGTAAATATAAATGCTTATACTCATTTTATTCTTTTTGAAACCCAACATCCTAGCACCACCAGCGTCCAACGTAGATCCAGCGAACATAAATAACCAGATTTCTAAGCTATTAGCAGAAGAGAAACCGCTTAGCTACTTGTAACTACTGCTTCATATAGCTTATGAAGACAGAATACATCGACACGCAAGTCGCCGAAGTGGCTTCATCTAAAAAGACTTGAAATACGGCGGCCGAACTCCGAAGAGGATACCCCGGCCAATAAACGCCATACGATCGTTTCATGCAGTGCTGTGGTTCAGACGTGCTTTCTCAGGAATTTAGTCTTCAGTTTAAGACCGACGGTTGATACCAGTAGAAATACTTTGCCTGTTTGCCTGTGTCTGTGTTCTCCTTACAGCCTCCTTACTTCACCCATCGAGAGCTAATATGCCGCTACGGCAGCTGAATTTCTTCACCTCGTGTGCTATGTTGTCAGCAGGCTTGATGTTATGTATATTGCTAATGTAACTTCCGCTGTAAATTGTTGCTTCCACCTTTTTTATTTACTTTTAATTCTTATTCTGAGCGCAGTAGCTTGGTCGTTCTGTTCAACAGTATAATGATGATACAATCACCAATAAGGACTTTAGTGGAAGAAATGGATCACAGGGTTTTCGATCGTCATTCACCATTTATTGCATGCAAAACGATTTATTCATAAAATATTTCGAAATTAAAACGATTTAATTTACAAGAAAATATAAAGGTTCTCTAAACTCAAACAAAGTTGACGATTTAAAAACGACAATTCGTCAATATAAAAGTTTCAGATAGGAAAAAAATTATTTAATTTAAAGGGAGTTCTAAATTTTTTTTGAGCGTCTTTAACAAGAGCCTCTTAGTGGGCAAGAGCTCAGTAAGCAAGGCTTTATTTCACATGAACCAATTAAAAACAATTTTACCAATTAATAAAGTGTCGTGGGTGTAATGCAAATTTCCAGAATTTATTTACAACAGATAACAAACCCGAAGGGCTGGCAACCACACTAACAATAATTTGCCCTTATAAGAACAAGATGATGGCAATAAAGGGCAAGAATTCGATACAGTGAAATGAGGGTATAACAACCTCTGCTCATTTAGCGGGGGCGAGAGACCCTCATACTCTTAGTGAGTGCCACGAGCGAAATTCTTCTTATCCAACAACACATTTTGGGATGCATTAACATATGAATATTTCTTCTTTTAGAAATTTAAACATATAACAGTAAAAAGACTTTGAACATAGCTGCTAAGTTTCAGTGACCGTGTCAGAATTATTTTAGAACAAATTAGCCCTCGGTCACAAATATTAAGTCAAAATTGACCACGTTTCGACGCTACTATGAGCGTCGTCTTCAGAATTAGACTAACTATTCTAAAACATATTAGGTATATAATACATTAATAAAATTAAATTAACGTTTGTACTGACTGGAAAAGATGCAGTACTTACAAGTCACATATTAAAAAAGATCTAAGCCGGAAAGTCGACGTCATGAATAGTTGTGAGATGGTGAGCCGCTAAGGGCTGTTCGCACTGTGAACAAGGGTTGCAACAAGACTGAGGTGTCCACCTTAGAAAGTGTGGGCAAGTAAAGATGGTGTTGCTACGAGCGCCATGTAGTAGCCGCAGAACATGAAATTGTGATGCAGCTGATTCAGGCATAACGTAAGCACTAATAATAATAGGATGACGTTACATATTTATCTGCTTTAAATAGAGATACATTTTGCAACGTAAAAAACGTTAGTTATGTCATACAAGAAAACAGCAAAGATGTGACAGGAAAACAACATTTCGGTAAACTGCATGACGAAATCTGAATCAATGATCAAGCAATGGCTTTATACAGTCGAAAAAGTTTTTATTTCGCAGCTGCAGCTGTTCGTTGAGAATGAGGCCATCATGACGAGAGAGATGTTTGAAAATCTCCAATTCCTCTAAGACATCTAACCCACGCCCCTTCTTGTCGGTATGCAGAATACTGTTATCGCCTATGGCTTTAGACACGTGTCCAGCAATTAAGAGATAATCGGCAAAGGATGAATGTAGGGGACTGGTGCCGTTCTTTCTCAAAAGATATTCTTTGTATTGGATGGTGAAAGCACGTCCAGTTTGCCCTGTATAATAGGCGGAGCAGGTATCACAGACGATCTTATAAACGCCAGAACTTTCTGCAGGGGAGCGAATGGATTTCAAATTATGAATGAAGTTTCTCTTTAGATTATTATTAGGAGAGAAGGCCACTTTGCAGTTGTATTTGTATTTGGGTTAATTTCAGTGCATGAGGTGTTGAGCGTGGTAGTTCTTGCAGTTTTCTTTTTTAGGATATCGTCCACTATGTTAGGCGTATATTCATTATTGATTGCTATGGTTTAAAGTAAATTATTCTCCTCATTAAACTTTTCTGTTGAAAGTGGTATGGAGGTGGCTCGGTGGACGTCAGAGTGAAAAAGGGCAATTTTTTGAGACTGTGGATGAAAAGAGGAAGCAGGCACGATTTGGTCAGTATATGTTTCTTTTCGAAAAATATTGAAAGTGATGTTATTGTCTTCTATTGTAAGCGACAAATCTAAATAATGTAATTGGTGGTTTTCGTTTTCGAGTGCAATAGTGAAAGAAATTTTTTCATGGAAGTCGTTAAAAAGTTTAAATATATGATCAATTCTATCGGCGTGTCCGTTATAGATGACTAGAATATCATCAACGTATCTTGTGAAAGAAAGGATACCTAGTGAAGCGGCTGAGACACAGTTAAACAGCTTTTTTTTCCCAAGGAATTGATATAGATGTCGGCAAGGATGCCGGCTAAAGAGTTGCCCATAGCGAGCCCATCAGACTGCTGGTACAGTAGTCCGTTGAATTCAAAGTAGTTGTACTTGACAACGACATTAATGAGATTCATAAAAATGGTAATCTGTTCATCTGATAGATTTTTTTTTAATTGACGTAAATTTTCTTCCACAATGATGAGCGTCTCATGTAGCGGGACATTGGTATAAAGATTTTTAATATCTAAGGAAAAGAGCTTGGTGTCTGAACTGCATACTAAGTTTTTAATATTTTGGACCAAAACGTGGCTGTTAGGAACGGAATAATTGTTTTCGAAAACGAAAGATTTTTTCAAAGTTTTGTGTAGAAATCGGGCCAAATCGTGATATGCGCTATTCATGCTATTGGAGATTGGACGTATTGGATGATTAGGTTTATGAATTTTGAATTGGGACTGAAGTTTAGGGGGCTGAGGGCTCATATTGATGAGTGGTTTCTTTTGGAAAGGTTTTATAAGAAATTTTGCATTGTTAATGGCAGACCTTATTTTTTCCGTAATTTAGGAGTCTGATCATCATGCAGCTCCGATATGTTGTTTTCACTGAAGAAATTTTCAGTTTTAGAAATATACTCAGAAATATAAGCAATGACTAGACAACAACCTTTATCGGATTTAGTTATTAAATCATTTGTTGTTTAAGTTCATTATTAATGGAAGTTACTAAAATTCTGTCGTTATGCGTAGCATTAGACAAAGTAGCTGCATTTTTCTCTAGCATGCGGGTTACATCATACGCAATTCTGACTTGAGAAGCATTATCTATCTTATGATAATCGAGACCGATTTTTAAATCAACAAGCATATTTTCTCTCACATTTCTGTCTGACAGGTTAGGCCTGACATTGTATTTTAGTCCTTTTCCTAACAGGACTTTTTCATTCGCAAAAAGACCATGTTGGTTTTATTTAAAATTCTTTCATGGAAGACGTGACTGCTTTTGTGAAATGTATTCTGAAGGCATTTTTCATTATAAAGCAGACAAAAAAGATTGCTGAGCTTCTTCTCGTGTTTCTGCATTATACCTATTTTACAAATCTCTAGATGTTATTTAATTTGCATCCACATGTCGTCAATATTAAAATTATAGTTAACACGATAAGTGTTTGTGATATTTAAGTACAAATGGTATGCTTCTTCGTTAAGACGGCCTTTTCTAGCGTACAGCTCCTTTATCCTATTACAAATAATATTCTTAACTATAGGTCTAATGGATTTTGGATTTTTCTTACATACAGAAAAATTGATATAGGCTTTTGTATAAGTCGGGACAAGTCCCCTTTTTTCACACTGCTTGTTAAAATAGATAGCCATACTTGTATTTAAAATTTTCTTTTTTAATTCTTTATATTTAGACGCAGCCTTAGATACTTGAGCAGATAAGAAACGTAAGACTTTGAACATACCTGCTAAGGTTCAGTGAACATGTCAGAATTATATTAGAACAAATAAGCCTTCGGTCACAAATATTAAGTCAAAATTGACTAGGTTTCGGCGCAACCCTTGTTCACAGTACGAGCAGCCCTTAGCGGCTCACCATCTCACAACTATTCATGACGTCGCCTTTCCGGCTTAGATCTTTTTTAATATGTGACTTGTAAGTACTGCATCTTTTCCAGTCAGTACAAACTTTAGTTTAATTTTATTAATGTATTATATACCTAATATGTTTTAGAACAGTTAGTTTAATTCTGAAGACGACGCTCATAGTAGCGTCGAAACCTGGTCAATTTTGACTTAATATTTGTGTCCGAGTGCTTATTTGTTCTAATATAACAGCAAAAACATACCAACCCGAAAATATGATAAAGTACAAAGTTTAAAACCTTTTCTTGAACACAGAAGTTAGTGTCCAGTTGGAGAGCACAAGCTATTAAAGCAAGTACTCCAAAATTGTATGACGTACACAGGTAGTACAAAACGAATAAAACATCTTGTGTGTAAGCTCCGTTCACGGAGTGGTCTTCGATAACACCGTCGCACACAACGGTAGCCACAGCTAAAGCCTCGCCAGCGCGTCCGCTCGCCAGCCGCAGGAGGGACAAACAATGTACCCGTAGACTGCGGAGGTGGGAAACAAAGATCTCAAGCCCCAACCGCGCTCAAACACTCACGCCCACGCATAACAATACAAGCCCAGAACTTCCCAAGGAACCCCTATGCACTGACACAATTTCAACTGACTGTACAAAATATAAATTACAGATAGGAGGCTACAGCCAAATAAAGTGATCAAAAAGTTTCATTACTGAAATGCTCGGGTCAAAACTACATCAAAACTGCCACGAAACTAATTCACCAAGTATCCAATTATAAATCTGCGATATAAGCATTACATATCCGGTGCAGAGACTGTATCCAGATCGGCAGTACACAGAGTGAATGTCAGTACTGAGAGTGGGTAAAATGACAAACACCTACATTGATCACTGATTTTCAAGGTAACAATGTCAGCGAAGCAACTCTAATGCTGGGCCGGATAACCTGAATTACAGTTCTCCACCACTCCAACACAATAATCATGAATATGAATCCGAGTTCCGGAGCAAATAGGAAACTGCAATTAAAACAACTTCACGGTCAAAACACCGACCGCCGTGTCTTATACACTAGCTTATGAACGTAATCTGTCGAATATGTAAAAGTAATCGACCCCACATATATTTTGATGTAAGGTAATTTCATTTTAATCTTTGGTACATCCGCTACGTATATCTCTCGAAACTGTTGTGCACCTTAAGTGGGAAAGCAAAAAAATATGTTTATGTGTACAGAGATTTTTAATCGGGAAAATAACACAGCAATTAACATCATCACTATAAATCGCCGTCAATCCCTATGCACTTGTGTCGTCTCTTGACAACGTAGTTCCATCTTCAAAGAAGCATTGCAGCATCTTTCACATCTGCTCGTTCGACGTCTTGACAACTTCATGAAAGAGGTGTTCCTTCATCGGATCCAAAAAGTGAAAACTACGTGTAGGACGTCTCGACTGTAGGATGGGCGTTCATCAGCTCATAAGTAAAATTTTTAATGCTCTGTAGTGCTTCACCAGATGTATAAGCGAGGGTATTATCCCGAAGCAAGACCGGAACTTGGAAAGCTCCACTTTCCTTTTCGGTTTGAGTCAGGTTTTAGGTCTCGCAGTAACTCACTGTAGCTGTCACTGTTCACCGTTCGTCCCTACATAGGACAATGAACCAGCACTGGACCTTCCAATCCGAAGGCATTGTTATGACAACCTCTCCTTCGGAAGGCTGCTGTCTCAAATTTTTGCTGAGGGATAAGATGAAAGTTTGCAGAGCATATCCTTCCATTTCGTTGGTTTATAGTAATTGACCCACGTTCCACCAACACTTACTGGGAGAATGTTAAAAATTTCCCTTCGTCCTCAAAATGCTTTAAATAGGAATTCGACACGTCCGAAAGGTCGTATTTCTGTTTGCTACTTGACGTGGTACCAAATGAGTACCAACTTTGCGACAATTCAGAGATTCACAGCAAATGCAAATCCTGAAGCGTGGCCATACATCACTGATTCTGGCACGACAAATTCCACAAAACATTTGCTCAGCCGAATAAGATTCCTTAGAGCAGTGAAGGAATGTAAAGGAACAGACAAAATACGCAAAGAAGATATTGGACTGGAGTTGAAAATTTGGTGTGAGAATGAAAAGCTGGACGAAAACAAAATGAAATGCAATGAACATCTACAATGAATGCATCCAGAGAGGCTAGGTGAGATGAAGAACTTCACACCAAAAAGGGAGAGATATTGAAAGACTGAGAGAAAGGTGGTAACCCCATCAGGACTCAACTGGCCTTATACGGAAAGTGCGGGAGAAGAACATTCTCATTTGAATTGATTTTTTTTCTGCCCAATACGACATATACAGTAGAACAGTGTTATTCCTGTTTAAGGCTGAACGTGCAACCTGAACTTTTTCCTATGTTTCCTCCTACATATAGCTCACTAAGAGACGATTAAAATAAAATGAGAGAGATTCCAGCTCACACAGAAGCTCAATAACAATTGTTCATTCCACAGGCAAGTCGTGACTGAAACAAGAATACAGGGAAGTAATTGTGGTACACAAAGTACCGTCCGCCACGCACCGTAAGGTGCCTTGCAGAGTACAGATATTGACGGAGATGCAGACATGTAAAATGTTGTGTCTAGACAAGAGTCTAGACACAGGCTGAGGTTACCGATAGGCACGCGTACATACACGCCGGCTGGCGTGAGTTCTGGAACAGGATACTTGATGAATGCTATAGAGAAAAATATGCAGCTCCTTGAATACTTAACTTTAATTCATCCTTGTGGTACATCGCTATTGACGATACAAATGAGTCTATCTCCAGATACGGTTAATTACAATCACTGTAAGGCTAATGGCGCCTTGCTAGGTCCTAGTCATGGACTTAGCTGAAGGCTATTCTGTCTCTCGGCAAATGAGAGGAAGGCTTCGTACGTCTAGTCGCTAGCAATGTCGTCCGTACAACTGGGGCGAGTGCTAGTCCGTCTTTCTAGACCTGCCATGTGGTGGCGCTAGGTCTGCAAGTACTGACAGTGGCGACACGCGGGTCCGACATGTACTAATGGACCGCGGCCGATTTAAGCTACCACCTAGCAAGTGTGGTGTCTGGCGGTGACACCGCATAAAATTTTACCGTTATGGTTTTCCTTGACGCAGGTTGTCTCCACACACTATAAATCCAATCCTAGACATTCGGTTAGTAGAGTGATGTTGACCTGGTACCTCCTGAAATTCTCCGTGACTTTTCGTTATCACTTACAGCAAAATTGCACTACACCTTTGTGTTACATTTCTCTTATCAAAAGTAATCACTACTGAGTTTTATTGGTTTCTTTTAGCTTTATTTTATTGGAAGTCATTTTTCGAGAGCTATGTCTTATTGGTTCACACCGTAGATAAACTTACCTCGATCTAGCTGTAACTAGCTTCATGATTTCCCCGCCTCATTCGTCCTCTTTGCTTCCTACAGCGCACTGCAGTATCTGCGGGAGAGCAGGCTTATCTCCAGCTTAAGCCCGAACATGAGAGTTGAGCTTTCTACTTTTTCTTATTTCGTCATGTACGCTTTATTTTCAGGCCCTTTGGCAAGATTAATTTGTACATCAGTAATCAACAAATTATGTTATTTGATGAGTAGCTATAAAATAACATGTATGATATTGTCACGGAGAAAGTAGGTATGTGAGAAAGATGAACGACCAATATCTGTGAAGCGTGAGGACTTTTCAGTCGATTTCTGCATATCTGGTGTCTGTAGACAAGTCAGTGCGACCGTTGCCTTCGTTTGTGTAAGGGCCGTTACTTTTTTTGCAGGAATAATGGTAAGAGTAATAATAGAGCCACGAACTTAAGTGATGTTTCACATGTAGCTTGGAAAAACTGCTGTAGAAACCTATTTCCTGCGAAAACAAATGTACGGTGGAGACTGTATATCTAGTACGCGAGGTTTTGAGTGGTTCAAGCGTCTCCAAAATGAAATAGAAGACGTTGAAGGCGACTCACGAACGAGACGTCCTTCAACATCAAAAACGCATGAAAATATCGAAAAAGTAGGTAAGCTGATTCGATATAATCATCGGTTGAGTATTCGACCGATCGCGAAAAGTCTAGGAATTTGCAAAGAATATGTAAGGAAATTTTGTGGAACCAATTTAACATGAAAAAAGTTCTCTCAAATTCTCGCGATCGAACAAAAAGAAGTTCGTGAAAATGTTTGTACTCTCATTTCGAATACCACTAAAAATGATCCTAATATCTTGGAAAGCACGATAAAATTTGACTAATCCTTATATTTTACTTATGAATCAAACAGTAAGCGCCAATCCATGCACCGGAAGCCCCAAACTTTAGGTAGCGAAAAAAGCTCGAATGGACATATCAGGATTAAAGCGATGACGATTGTTGTTTTCGATATTAAGGAACTTTTATTTTCTCTGGGCTCCTGAAGGTCGAACTATTAATCAGTATCAGTATCTTGAGGTTACGGAAAAGTAGTGCATGGGTTCTGCATACAGACAAATTACTGGCCAACACCGCAGTGTCTGTTAAGGTGAACAGCAGCCCAGGTTTGGACGATCAACTTTATTCTTCGGACTTAGCGCTATGTGTCTTATCTATTCCCCAAGGTCAAATCTTCATTAAAAGGAACAAGGCATCAGCGCGCTGAAGCATCGAAAGAAAGGGCAGTATGTGCTATCAGGCCCTCACAGTGGAACCTTTCCAGCACTACTATCATCAATGGAAAATTTGTATGGAGCGTTGTAGGCATAGAGGAGGGGAGTATATTGACGGTGACAGTAACTAAGTACGTACGTTTCTGAATAAAATGTTTTACAGCAATAATCCCGTTATTTTATAGTTACACCTCATATATACGCTTTCACTAGACACACTTCATTGACATGTCCATGCCTAAGCGATCAATAATTTAGGGATATTCAGTAAGTTCTCAACTGTTTTGTTTAAGGCATACAGTTACAGATTATATGGCAGAGAAACATAGTCGATTCATAATTTTACCGCAGTATTCTCATTAATAAAGTTATATGAAGACGGTTTGTTTCCACTAGCCTCACAGGAACGGTACATCAAAACAAGTCACGGTAAACTCCGACCAAGCAAATCAATTTCTTTGTGATGCCTCAAGATTTAATGATCTGTCAAACTATTCTATATCAACTTGCTTAATACCTGCATTAGTGGATGTGAGTGTAAATTTAATATGATACAGGAGTCTCACTTCAGCGATTTTACCAATTTCGGCGCTATTATTTACGACAAACTTAGACAAGAATATTTTACCACTTTAAAGATTAATTCTATAAGTGCTTCACTTTCACCGTAAAGTCGTCTCTTCGTTTTCCAGGAACCAAGATTGGGGCAAGTGGGGCAGAAACAAGCGGTGCTGAGGTAAGTAGCAGTTTCGCGTCATATAAGAGCTCATAATTGCCCCATTAACTACCTTCTGAAAATATTTTACTTCTAACCGGTCCTTTGCAAATGTCTGGACAGCTCATAAATCACAGAGCTATCATGCAAAATCTCCCCTGTGAAATGTTCAGTGACAGTTAGCAAACGGTGACCAGTTCTCTGTGTAATGTATTATCGCACGCTATCGGCAGTTTTAGGGAATGCAAAAGAGTTTGAGGCGTGGCACAGCACACGCCTATCTCTGCCACACAGTCAGTCTGTGATACCAGTTGCTCTAGCTGCCACTGCCGCTCTGCTTTCTCCAACTCATTTGTTTCAAAGGTCATTGTTTCCTACCTGCTGTTATTTGTTAAGACGAAGTTAATGGGGGGCAACTCTGTAGACGTAACTACTGTTGACAAATATCTGAGTCGAATAAATCAGTACCTGTAATATAGGTTGGCCTTACGTACGTAAGTATTGTCTTCGTAGAGTGGAAAATTATAGCAAGCGAATGCCATTGCTTAGTAACGGCCTCATGATCTGGGTTAGAGACATCATCCGATACAACTTTTAAATCACAACTAAAGAAGTCCAGTTATCACTCGAAATGTATGATGAACAAAAATTGTAATGTTGGATGTCAAAAATGCCGCTTCTTTACTTGTATGTGATTTTGTGTTAAAAGCATGAATTAAATGGGTACAGATGACACCTCTGTCTTGCAGCAACGACCTTCATTTACGTGGTAATATGAGTTATTTTTTACTGGAAACCTGTACGCGCCTCATAATAAATTTCAAATATGACATCGTATTTTTGTGATGCTATCAGTTTTAATGATATCCTACTTTTAGGTTTTGTCCGTAAACTTAATTAATAAATGTAATTAATATATTTGTCCCGGAAATGTTAGCTAACTGTTTTTAACTTTAGGTATGCTATGCTCGGTTACAGGCAGCATCAGTGGAGTAAAATAGCTAACTAGGACGCGTTAGACGCTTGCATGTGCCGTTCTCTGCGTCTCCAAGTATCTCAGTTTCTTCATTCCATCACCAGTTTCCAGCTTTCCGTGTCTTTGCTCTGTGGGTGCAGACTTTTTATTATATTGTGAGGCTACTTTTCCGTCCATCCCTTGTAGCACAGTAAGATTTCAGGAATCATGCGTGATGCCTCCTTTTTATTCGGACGCCTGAATAGGCTCACTTCACTGAGCACATTTACTTTGGCAGTGAGAGCAGTATAGAGCAATGGGTAACAAAACAGCCAGATGTTCTCCATGAGCTCAAACACAGCAGCAGAGAATATTTTAATGTACGAGTACTGCGATCCACTGCTAGGATTAAACGAGAGGTCATCGGCGTAGATGTACTCTTAAATCGAAATGAGGGAAAATGTATTGCACCCACGAACATAATCGTTTTAGTAATCCTGGTGATATGGTAAGTGGAGGCATAATGTTGCGTGTGTGTACTGACCACTCACCAGTTAATGTTTCTACTGCGCTGTAATTCTTCCCCATCAGCGTACACTCCGCCCCGATTTCATTTTTATCGCTGAAAAAGTGCGATTGCATCTAACAGCGCAGGTGAGTAACTCTTGGAACGAGAGGATATTATTCGGCGAATGCACTGGTCTGCCCATTCCCGCTCGACTTGAGTCCCATCGATGAAGTGTTGGACGTGTTGTGAAGACGTACTGCAGCACGTCAGCGACACCCAACAGTTGTCAACCGCGCTGGTGGAGGTATGGAACGAATGTGGCCAGCATGAAAGCATTGCCGTCCGTGGTGATTACGCACCGTATTGAGAACCATACGTTGAATTAATGTGTCATTTTTGTTCGTCTCGGTCCGTCTCCCAAGCTTCACAGAAGCTCTCCTGGCAGGAGGCAGGGGAAGTAGGAGACGAGGTACTGGCGGAAGTAAAGCTGTCACGACGGGTTGTGAGTCGTGCTTGGGGAACTTAGTCGGTAGAGCATTTGCACGCGAAAGGCGAAGGTCCCGACTTCGAGTCTCGGTCCGGCACACAGGAAGTTTCATATCAGCGCACACTCCGCTACAGACTGAAAATTTCATTCTGGAATGCTGAAAATGTCTTTTGACATCAGTATTCAGACTAGTTACCCCGGGTTATGTGTCTTCAAACTAGCATATGTTGTGAGCGCTGCTAAGAAAATGGCGTGTTTTGTAAGTAAGTGGCAACAACACATATGGTATACACATAGATGGAAAATCGCCTAATATACAAGACCACATGAACAACACAATGTCCTAAATAAAACCGACATTACTGCCACCATGGTAACGGGAACGGCATATCCGGGCGTTCTACCGTAACTGCGGATAGCCACCCAGGGAATTCGAGGATGGGCTGGCCAAGGTCCTGTTAGATATCATTCACCACTGTACCAAACTTCATTAACTTGTACAACAATTTTTTAGGTATAAGATGAGGATCGGCTTAAGGCTATTCAGTTATCTACATCCGGTTATTTGAATAGATAAATTGAGAGAAGAATTCTAAGGGAAACTTTATTCTCAAGCATACCGTCTGAAATACATGGTAATGAAATGGATCATGAAAAAGATCTTCCGATAGCTGCAATGTTCACAAGTGAACTGAAACTAATGACAGTCAGATTGAAGGACAGATACTTCGTTAACGAGCTACGGAACAGCAACACCAATGTAAATGCAACGTGAATGAAACGTGAATATAAGAATATCCTTAGATCTAAGACTGTCAAGAACGACTCAATTGCATGACACTTTCGTGCAGGCTTTTATTCAACAGCTTGGGATCACAAAGCCTAGTGAAATATTACCGATAATACACACTAATACAAAGAAAAGCCGACGCACCACGAAGGAATTACTCGATTGGGACGGAAATCGGTAAATGTGATTTACATGTATAGACAAACAAATAATTACAATTTCAGAACAAATCAATGAATTATTCAAGACAAATAGTTTCAGAAATTGGGCGTTAGTCCGCCTTATGGAGACAGTTATTCTGCTTGGAACTAAATGACACAGTTCTAGGATGTTCTCCTATTACCCAACTGGCGCGTTAGATCATCAAATTCCATAGATGGTAGAAGGGCCCCGCCCATAATGTCCAATACATTCTGGACTGGGGAGATATCTGGAAATCTTGCTGGAAAAGCTAGGTTTGGTAAGCACGGAAACAAGCAATAGAAGCTCTAGGTGTGTGCGGGCAGGCATAACCTCATTGAAATATAAGCCCACGACAGCTCGCCACGAAGCGCCATAAAATAGGGGCGTAGAAAATTTTCGACATACCTCTGTGTTGGAAGGATGCCGCGGGTGACTACCAAAGGAGCCCTGGTATGAAATAACGTGGCATCCCGGACCATCATTCCTGGTTGTCAGACACGCCAGTGAGGTTGGTATACCACTGCTGTCTGGGGCTTCACCAGACACGTCTACGCTCGTCGTCGGGGCTCAGTGCGAAACGGGACACATCACTGATCACTGATGACTGAAGAATCAGTGAGATTCTAGGCTGACGAATTGTCGGGAGACGTCCTGGACAGCAGTGGGATTCTAACCTAGCCGTCTCCCACCGTAAGGCCCGACAACCGGGAATGGTGTCTGGGTGCCTTTCTTTTCACACCAGGACAGATTTGGTTGTCATCCACAGCAATGTTACTGCACAGCGGTACGTCGACGGTACTCCACGCACCGTTTCGTTGTATTCCATGGTGAGCCATCCTGTGCTTACATTCCAGCAAGATAATGTCTGCCCGCACACAGCGACAGTTTCTACTGCTTGTTTTCGCCCTTGGCAACCCCTGCCATGGCCAGCAAGATTGTCGGTTATCTTCCCAAATGAGAACTTTAAAGCGTTACGGGCAGGGCCCTGCAACTAGCTCGGGCTTTTGATGGTCTACCTCACCCGTTGAACAGAATTTGTCACAATGTCCCTCAGGGGCAGGCAACAGCTCTATCAATCTATGCCTGGTCGAATAACCGCCTGCACAAGGGTGAGAGATGCTCAATTTGTGAAGCTCTTTATCTCGAATAAATCATCCAATTTTTCTGAAATTGGCCGGCCGCGGTGGTCTAGCGGTTCTAGGCGGTCAGTCCGGAACCGCGGGACTGCTACGGTCGCAGGTTCGAATCCTGCCTCGGGCATGGATGTGTGTGATGTCCTTAGGTTAGTTAGGTTCAAGTAGTTCTAAGTTTTAGGGGACTGATGACCACAGATGTTAAGTCCCATAGTGCTCAGAGCCATTTGAACCATTTTCTGAAATTGTAACCAATTGTTTGTATGAAAATGTACACCACATCTCCCGATTTCCGTCCCATTCGTATAATTCCCTCGTGGGGCGTCGGTTTTTGTTTGTCTTAGAATAAAATTACACAGAGTTTTTTAGTCTGAAATGTTATATGACTATCTTCTTTCTCCTAGTGATGTCCGTTCTCCTTCCAGCGTAAAATCGTCTGTCGTTTGTAAATGGATACTTCTCACAAATAGTTTGCTCTGAGAAAAACACCTAAGGTAAATTTTTTTTTCGTACAGAAAGTGAAGTCTGGAAGTGTTCACTATATCGGTATCATGCTCATAAACTATTGCTATGCAGCAGTTCTGTTGAAGACTCATCTAGAAGATCCTGCCAAAGTTCTTAATGGAAAACGATCTTTATGCTTGCAGAAACTAGAGACATATAATTTAAGTATTATTGGCAGAATCATGACGAAAATACTTATGAAAAGGATACAGAAGTTGGTCGATGTTCTTCACTCATACCAATCGGGTTTCGGCAAAGGTACATCATGGATAAGCCAAATCTACGAATAATCAAAAACTAGTTTTCAGTGTTTAACGTAGCTTCGTGGATTTTTATCATGCTTAGGAAATTGATTTATGAAACATCAGATGGAAAATGTTGAAACAAGAGCTCTTGACGTGGATTCACCAGTGAAATATAAATTTCTGCTACCTCTTGTTCTAAATTAAACTGACTCTTTTATTAAGAAAATTTGGAGTCATTATTAGTTATAAAAATTACCAGGCAACTGCGAATTAATATGAAACCAACATAAGTGGAGATGCTAAAACGCAGGAAATCAATAATACCAGCAGATCGATGACAAGATTAGATGGCGGATTATTAGCACCGAATCAACAGTTGAACGAGCACGCTCTCACATATGCAATCCATTTTGAAGCTAGCTAACTTCAGTACAAACATCCAATATTTAACAGAAACCTTCAACTATTTGTGTTCTTCAAATATAACTCATCCGTGAATGAGTTACGTAACCCACCTTTCTAAAGGAGTCCTGAATTAATGCTGATGTAGAGGGATCTATGTCTTCAATAGTTAGTAACGTTTGAGAAATACTCACCAAGAGACCAACAGAAGAGCGAATTAAGAAGAGACTGTGGAGGCTCCTTTCAGATCCTTCACCTTGTCTCAGGGCAACCGACGACAGATGGGGCCACACAAGCTGGAGGAAACTAGGACGACAAGGATTACGCGAAAGAGATCTGCGGGCCGGCTACTGGGGCACTAGACGGTACTTCGCAAGACGCAAAAGATACGACTCTAGAAGGCCTTTGGGGCTATGCGGGGATAGCCTGTATTTGACTAGGAATTGAAGTATCCTGTTATCGACTGTCCACTCGGAACTATTTGGATCTTTTAGTTATAAAATGAATTCTTTTTTTCTTGATGAATTCGTAATCGGAAGGAATATAATCATGATTTAATGATTTATAAGGGGCAGGCAAATCAAAACGGAGACACACCAATAAAAGTAAGTAAAAGGTTTATTATTTGAAAAGTAATCAGCGTAACTGTTAATATATTTGTTCTACTTTGTAAATGTATGCGGTTGCGTACGAAACAACGATTATTCCCCGGTGTGCACGTCTCTGTCCGAAGGAAATTGATTGCCACAGTGTCTTCCTTCAGGGCTCCAAAAGCTAGAGAAATCGCAAGGGGAGGCATCAGGACTTTACGGAGAATATGCGAGGGATTCGCAGAAAAACAGCTGCAGCGTAGCCGAAACAAATGTGAGCGGTCCCACATGTTGCCAAAGTTCTTTCGACCACGCTACAGAGGTTTCGCTAGAAAGCACTATGCGACTTAACATCTGAGATCTTCAGTCCCCTAGACATAGAACTACGTAAACCTAACCAACCTAAGGACATCACACACATCCATGCCCGAGGAGGGATTTGAGCCTGCGACCGGAGCAGCAGCGCGGTTCCGGACTGAATCGCCTAGAACCGCTCGGCCACAGCGGCCGGCAAAGCTCTTACACATCCTCCAACCAGCCCTGATATCTCCCCACGCGATTTCCACAATTTTCGAGTCCTGAAGGAAGACATTCGTGGCCGTCTCTTTGCTTCGTGTGAAGAGATGCACGTCTGGGTGCAATTGTGGTTCCGCAGGCAACCGCAAACATTTTTCCACGAAGGAACTGACCGTCGCGAATCACAGTGGGATAAGTGTATTAACGGTTACGGCGTCTACTTTAGAAACAACAATCAGTTTTCTTCCCCTCCCCCCCCTGTCTCGTTTCCACTTGACTGCCCCTTATGTATGTCAGGTCAAAATTTTTATGACAGAGAGAGTGTTGGTTGATTTGAGAATTTATTAGTATTCCTTATGGAATGTTTATAGTGTCATATTAGTTCAGTCAGAAAGAAGAACTTTTTTGTTGCTAAACAACATCTGAATATTTAAAATTTCTAACTAATGGTATGTCTGCAGCTCCTGGTCTCGCGGTAGCGTTCTCGCTTCCCGAGCACGGAGCGCCGGGTTCGATTCCTGGGGGGGGGGGGGGGGGGGCTCAAGGATTTACACCAGCCCCAAGATGACTGAGTGTTGTTGTGTCGTCTTCATCATCATTATTCATCACCATTACGGTCGGAGGAGGGAAACGGCAAACCACCTCTGACAGTACCTTGCTTAATACAGCGGTGTGGGTCTCCCGCATTGTTCCCTTACGCTTTGTCAAGAAGCATAGGACTTCATTTCCATTTACAACTAGTGGTATGCAAAGACCACAAGTGGCCCATCGGGACCATCCTACCGCTGTGTCATCCTCTGTTGTGGATGGGATAGGAGGGGCGTATGGTCAGCTCACTGTCCTCCCGGTCGTTATGACGGTTTTCTTTGACCGGAGCAGCTACTTTTCGGTCGAGTAGCTCCTCAATTTGCATCACGAGTCTGAGTGTAGCCCAAAAGATGGCAACAGCGCATGGCTGTCCAGGCAGTCACCAATCCAAGTGGCGGACGCGCCCAACAGCACTTCAGTGACCCGACGTGTATCCACTGTGGCATGTGGAATGTAAGGAATACCATACTATGACGTAGATGGAGTACTACTCCTACGCACTCATCCTTCGAACAACATCTGTGGTCATCAGTCCCCTAAAACTTAGAACTACTTAAACCTAACTAACCTAAGGACATCACACACATCCATGCCCGAGGCAGGATTCGAACCTGCGACCGTAGCAGTCCCGCGGTTCCGGACTGACCGCCTAGAACCGCTAGACCACCGCGGCCGGCCAATTTCAGAAAAATTGGATGATTTATTCGAGATAAAGAGCTTCACAAATTGAGCATCTCTCACCCTTGTGCAGGCGGTTATTCGACCAGGCATAGATTGATAGAGCTGTTGCCTGCCCCTGAGGGACATTGTGACAAATTCTGTTCAACGGGTGAGGTAGACCATCAAAAGCCCGAGCTAGTTGCAGGGCCCTGCCCGTAACGCTTTAAAGTTCTCATTTGGGAAGATAACCGACAATCTTGCTGGCCATGGCAGGGGTTGCCAAGGGCGAAAACAAGCAGTAGAAACTGTCGCTGTGTGCGGGCAGACATTATCTTGCTGGAATGTAAGCACAGGATGGCTCACCATGGAATACAACGAAACGGTGCGTGGAGTACCGTCGACGTACCGCTGTGCAGTAACATTGCTGTGGATGACAACCAAATCTGTCCTGGTGTGAAAAGAAAGGCACCCAGACACCATTCCCGGTTGTCGGGCCTTACGGTGGGAGACGGCTAGGTTAGAATCCCACTGCTGTCCAGGACGTCTCCCGACAATTCGTCAGCCTAGAATCTCACTGATTCTTCAGTCATCAGTGATCAGTGATGTGTCCCGTTTCGCACTGAGCCCCGACGACGAGCGTAGACGTGTCTGGTGAAGCCCCAGACAGCAGTGGTATACCAACCTCACTGGCGTGTCTGACAACCAGGAATGATGGTCCGGGATGCCACGTTATTTCATACCAGGGCTCCTTTGGTAGTCACCCGCGGCATCCTTCCAACACAGAGGTATGTCGAAAATTTTCTACGCCCCTATTTTATGGCGCTTCGTGGCGAGCTGTCGTGGGCTTATATTTCAATGAGGTTATGCCTGCCCGCACACACCTAGAGCTTCTATTGCTTGTTTCCGTGCTTGCCAAACCTAGCTTTTCCAGCAAGATTTCCAGATATCTCCCCAGTCCAGATTGTATGGAACATTATGGGCGGGGCCCTTCTACCATCTATGGAATTTGATGATCTAACGCGCCAGTTGGGTAATAGGAGAACATCCTAGAACTGTGTCATTTAGTTCCAAGCAGAATAACTGTCTCCATAAGGCGGACTAACGCCCAATTTCTGAAACTATTTGTCTTGAATAATTCATTGATTTGTTCTGAAATTGTAATTATTTGTTTGTCTATACATGTAAATCACATTTACCGATTTCCGTCCCAATCGAGTAATTCCTTCGTGGTGCGTCGGCTTTACTTTGTATTAGTGTGTATTATCGGTAATATTTCACTAGGCTTTGTGATCCCAAGCTGTTGAATAAAAGCCTGCACGAAAGTGTCATGCAATTGAGTCGTTCTTGACAGTCTTAGATCTAAGGATATTCTTATATTCACGTTTCATTCACGTTGCATTTACATTGGTGTTGCTGTTCCGTAGCTCGTTAACGAAGTATCTGTCCTTCAATCTGACTGTCATTAGTTTCAGTTCACTTGTGAACATTGCAGCTATCGGAAGATCTTTTTCATGATCCATTTCATTACCATGTATTTCAGACGATATGCTTGAGTAATAAAGTTTCCCTTAGAATTCTTCTCTCAATTTATCTATTCAAATAACCGGATGCAGATAACTGAATAGCCTTAAGCCGATCCTCATCTTATACCTAAAAAATTGTTGTACAAGTTAATGAAGTTTGGTACAGTGGTGAATGATATCTAACAGGACCTTGGCCAGCCCATCCTCGAATTCCCTGGGTGGCTATCCGCAGTTACGGTAGAACGCCCGGATATGCCGTTCCCGTTACCATGGTGGCAGTAATGTCGGTTTTATTTAGGACATTGTGTTGTTCATGTGGTCTTGTATATTAGGCGATTTTCCATCTATGTGTGTACCATATGTGTTGTTGCCACTTACTTACAAAACACGCCATTTTCTTAGCAGCGCTCACAACATATGCTAGTTTGAAGACACATAACCCGGGGTAACTAGTCTGAATACTGATGTCAAAAGACATTTTCAGCATTCCAGAATGAAATTTTCAGTCTGTAGCGGAGTGTGCGCTGATATGAAACTTCCTGTGTGCCGGACCGAGACTCGAAGTCGGGACCTTCGCCTTTCGCGTGCAAATGCTCTACCGACTAAGTTCCCCAAGCACGACTCACAACCCGTCGTCACAGCTTTACTTCCGCCAGTACCTCGTCTCCTACTTCCCCTGCCTCCTGCCAGGAGAGCTTCTGTGAAGCTTGGGAGAAGGACCGAGACGAACAAAAATGACACATTAATTCAACGTATGGTTCTCAATACGGTGCGTAATCACCACGGACGGCAATGCTTTCATGCTGGCCACATTCGTTCCATACCTCCACCAGCGCGGTTGACAACTGTTGGGTGTCGCTGACGTGCTGCAGTACGTCTTCACAACACGTCCAACACTTCATCGATGGGACTCAAGTCGAGCGGGAATGGGCAGACCAGTGCATTCGCCGAATAATATCCTCTCGTTCCAAGAGTTACTCACCTGCGCTGTTAGATGCAATCGCACTTTTTCAGCGATAAAAATGAAATCGGGGCGGAGTGTACGCTGCTGGGGAAGAATTACAGTGCAGTAGAAACATTAACTGGTGAGTGGTCAGTACACACACGCAACATTATGCCTCCACTTACCATATCACCAGGATTACTAAAACGATTATGTTCGTGGGTGCAATACATTTTCCCTCATTTCGATTTAAGAGTACATCTACGCCGATGACCTCTCGTTTAATCCTAGCAGTGGATCGCAGTACTCGTACATTAAAATATTCTCTGCTGCTGTGTTTGAGCTCATGGAGAACATCTGGCTGTTTTGTTTCCCATTGCTCTATACTGCTCTCACTGCCAAAGTAAATGTGCTCAGTGAAGTGAGCCTATTCAGGCGTCCGAATAAAAAGGAGGCATCACGCATGATTCCTGAAATCTTACTGTGCTACAAGGGATGGACGGAAAAGTAGCCTCACAATATAATAAAAAGTCTGCACCCACAGAGCAAAGACACGGAAAGCTGGAAACTGGTGATGGAATGAAGAAACTGAGATACTTGGAGACGCAGAGAACGGCACATGCAAGCGTCTAACGCGTCCTAGTTAGCTATTTTACTCCACTGATGCTGCCTGTAACCGAGCATAGCATACCTAAAGTTAAAAACAGTTAGCTAACATTTCCGGGACAAATATATTAATTACATTTATTAATTAAGTTTACGGACAAAACCTAAAAGTAGGATATCATTAAAACTGATAGCATCACAAAAATACGATGTCATATTTGAAATTTATTATGAGGCGCGTACAGGTTTCCAGTAAAAAATAACTCATATTACCACGTAAATGAAGGTCGTTGCTGCAAGACAGAGGTGTCACCTGTACCCATTTAATTCATGCTTTTAACACAAAATCACATACAAGTAAAGAAGCGGCATTTTTGACATCCAACATTACAATTTTTGTTTATCATACATTTCGAGCGATAACTGGACTTCTTTAGTTGTGATTTAAAAGTTGTATCGGATGATGTCTCTAACCCAGATCATGAGGCCGTTACTAAGCAATGGCATTCGCTTGCTATAATTTTCCACTCTACGAAGACAATACTTACGTACGTAAGGCCAACCTATATTACAGGTACTGATTTATTCGACTCAGATATTTGTCAACAGTAGTTACGTCTACAGAGTTGCCCCCCATTAACTTCGTCTTAACAAATAACAGCAGGTAGGAAACAATGACCTTTGAAACAAATGAGTTGGAGAAAGCAGAGCGGCAGTGGCAGCTAGAGCAACTGGTATCACAGACTGACTGTGTGGCAGAGATAGGCGTGTGCTTTGCCACGCCTCAAACTCTTTTGCATTCCCTAAAACTGCCGATAGCGTGCGATAATACATTACACAGAGAACTGGTCACCGTTTGCTAACTGTCACTGAACATTTCACAGGGGAGATTTTGCATGATAGCTCTGTGATTTATGAGCTGTCCAGACATTTTCAAAGGACCGGTTAGAAGTAAAATATTTTCAGAAGGTAGTTAATGGGGCAATTATGAGCTCTTATATGACGCGAAACTGCTACTTACCTCAGCACCGCTTGTTTCTGCCCCACTTGCCCCAATCTTGGTTCCTGGAAAACGAAGAGACGACTTTACGGTGAAAGTGAAGCACTTATAGAATTAATCTTTAAAGTGGTAAAATATTCTTGTCTAAGTTTGTCGTAAATAATAGCGCCGAAATTGGAAAAATCGCTGAAGTGAGACTCCTGTATCATATTAAATTTACACTCACATCCACTAATGCAGGTATTAAGCAAGTTGATATAGAATAGTTTGACAGATCATTAAATCTTGAGGCATCACAAAGAAATTGATTTGCTTGGTCGGAGTTTACCGTGACTTGTTTTGATGTACCGTTCCTGTGAGGCTAGTGGAAACAAACCGTCTTCATATAACTTTATTAATGAGAATACTGCGGTAAAATTATGAATCGACTATGTTTCTCTGCCATATAATCTGTAACTGTATGCCTTAAACAAAACAGTTGAGAACTTACTGAATATCCCTAAATTATTGATCGCTTAGGCATGGACATGTCAATGAAGTGTGTCTAGTGAAAGCGTATATATGAGGTGTAACTATAAAATAACGGGATTATTGCTGTAAAACATTTTATTCAGAAACGTACGTACTTAGTTACTGTCACCGTCAATATACTCCCCTCCTCTATGCCTACAACGCTCCATACAAATTTTCCATTGATGATAGTAGTGCTGGAAAGGTTCCACTGTGAGGGCCTGATAGCACATACTGCCCTTTCTTTCGATGCTTCAGCGCGCTGATGCCTTGTTCCTTTTAATGAAGATTTGACCTTGGGGAACAGATAAGACACATAGCGCTAAGTCCGAAGAATAAAGTTGATCGTCCAAACCTGGGCTGCTGTTCACCTTAACAGACACTGCGGTGTTGGCCAGTAATTTGTCTGTATGCAGAACCCATGCACTACTTTTCCGTAACCTCAAGATACTGATACTGATTAATAGTTCGACCTTCAGGAGCCCAGAGAAAATAAAAGTTCCTTAATATCGAAAACAACAATCGTCATCGCTTTAATCCTGATATGTCCATTCGAGCTTTTTTCGCTACCTAAAGTTTGGGGCTTCCGGTGCATGGATTGGCGCTTACTGTTTGATTCATAAGTAAAATATAAGGATTAGTCAAATTTTATCGTGCTTTCCAAGATATTAGGATCATTTTTAGTGGTATTCGAAATGAGAGTACAAACATTTTCACGAACTTCTTTTTGTTCGATCGCGAGAATTTGAGAGAACTTTTTTCATGTTAAATTGGTTCCACAAAATTTCCTTACATATTCTTTGCAAATTCCTAGACTTTTCGCGATCGGTCGAATACTCAACCGATGATTATATCGAATCAGCTTACCTACTTTTTCGATATTTTCATGCGTTTTTGATGTTGAAGGACGTCTCGTTCGTGAGTCGCCTTCAACGTCTTCTATTTCATTTTGGAGACGCTTGAACCACTCAAAACCTCGCGTACTAGATATACAGTCTCCACCGTACATTTGTTTTAGCAGGAAATAGGTTTCAACAGCAGTTTTTCCAAGCTACATGTGAAACATCACTTAAGTTCGTGGCTCTATTATTACTCTTACCATTATTCCTGCAAAAAAAGTAACGGCCCTTACACAAACGAAGGCAACGGTCGCACTGACTTGTCTACAGACACCAGATATGCAGAAATCGACTGAAAAGTCCTCACGCTTCACAGATATTGGTCGTTCATCTTTCTCACATACCTACTTTCTCCGTGACAATATCAAACATGTTATTTTATAGCTACTCATCAAATAACATAATTTGTTGATTACTGATGTACAAATTAATCTTGCCAAAGGGCCTGAAAATAAAGCGTACATGACGAAATAAGAAAAAGTAGAAAGCTCAACTCTCATGTTCGGGCTTAAGCTGGAGATAAGCCTGCTCTCCCGCAGACACTGCAGTGCGCTGTAGGAAGCAAAGAGGACGAATGAGGCGGGGAAATCATGAAGCTAGTTACAGCTAGATCGAGGTAAGTTTATCTACGGTGTGAACCAATAAGACATAGCTCTCGAAAAATGACTTCCAATAAAATAAAGCTAAAAGAAACCAATAAAACTCAGTAGTGATTACTTTTGATAAGAGAAATGTAACACAAAGATGTAGTGCAATTTTGCTGTAAGTGATAACGAAAAGTCACGGAGAAGTTCAGGAGGTACCAGGTCAACATCACTCTACTAACCGAATGTCTAGGATTGGATTTATAGTGTGTGGAGACAACCTGCGTCAAGGAAAACCATAACGGTAAAATTTTATATGTCTGCATCTCCGTCAATATCTGTACTCTGCAAGGCACCTTACGGTGCGTGGCGGACGGTACTTTGTGTACCACAATTACTTCCCTGTATTCTTGTTTCAGTCACGACTTGCCTGTGGAATGAACAATTGTTATTGAGCTTCTGTGTGAGCTGGAATCTCTCTCATTTTATTTTAATCGTCTCTTAGTGAGCTATATGTAGGAGGAAACATAGGAAAAAGTTCAGGTTGCACGTTCAGCCTTAAACAGGAATAACACTGTTCTACTGTATATGTCGTATTGGGCAGAAAAAAAATCAATTCAAATGAGAATGTTCTTCTCCCGCACTTTCCGTATAAGGCCAGTTGAGTCCTGATGGGGTTACCACCTTTCTCTCAGTCTTTCAATATCTCTCCCTTTTTGGTGTGAAGTTCTTCATCTCACCTAGCCTCTCTGGATGCATTCATTGTAGATGTTCATTGCATTTCATTTTGTTTTCGTCCAGCTTTTCATTCTCACACCAAATTTTCAACTCCAGTCCAATATCTTCTTTGCGTATTTTGTCTGTTCCTTTACATTCCTTCACTGCTCTAAGGAATCTTATTCGGCTGAGCAAATGTTTTGTGGAATTTGTCGTGCCAGAATCAGTGATGTATGGCCACGCTTCAGGATTTGCATTTGCTGTGAATCTCTGAATTGTCGCAAAGTTGGTACTCATTTGGTACCACGTCAAGTAGCAAACAGAAATACGACCTTTCGGACGTGTCGAATTCCTATTTAAAGCATTTTGAGGACGAAGGGAAATTTTTAACATTCTCCCAGTAAGTGTTGGTGGAACGTGGGTCAATTACTATAAACCAACGAAATGGAAGGATATGCTCTGCAAACTTTCATCTTATCCCTCAGCAAAAATTTGAGACAGCAGCCTTCCGAAGGAGAGGTTGTCATAACAATGCCTTCGGATTGGAAGGTCCAGTGCTGGTTCATTGTCCTATGTAGGGACGAACGGTGAACAGTGACAGCTACAGTGAGTTACTGCGAGACCTAAAACCTGACTCAAACCGAAAAGGAAAGTGGAGCTTTCCAAGTTCCGGTCTTGCTTCGGGATAATACCCTCGCTTATACATCTGGTGAAGCACTACAGAGCATTAAAAATTTTACTTATGAGCTGATGAACGCCCATCCTACAGTCGAGACGTCCTACACGTAGTTTTCACTTTTTGGATCCGATGAAGGAACACCTCTTTCATGAAGTTGTCAAGACGTCGAACGAGCAGATGTGAAAGATGCTGCAATGCTTCTTTGAAGATGGAACTACGTTGTCAAGAGACGACACAAGTGCATAGGGATTGACGGCGATTTATAGTGATGATGTTAATTGCTGTGTTATTTTCCCGATTAAAAATCTCTGTACACATAATCATATTTTTTTGCTTTCCCACTTAAGGTGCACAACAGTTTCGAGAGATATACGTAGCGGATGTACCAAAGATTAAAATGAAATTACCTTACATCAAAATATATGTGGGGTCGATTACTTTTACATATTCGACAGATTACGTTCATAAGCTAGTGTATAAGACACGGCGGTCGGTGTTTTGACCGTGAAGTTGTTTTAATTGCAGTTTCCTATTTGCTCCGGAACTCGGATTCATATTCATGATTATTGTGTTGGAGTGGTGGAGAACTGTAATTCAGGTTATCCGGCCCAGCATTAGAGTTGCTTCGCTGACATTGTTACCTTGAAAATCAGTGATCAATGTAGGTGTTTGTCATTTTACCCACTCTCAGTACTGACATTCACTCTGTGTACTGCCGATCTGGATACAGTCTCTGCACCGGATATGTAATGCTTATATCGCAGATTTATAATTGGATACTTGGTGAATTAGTTTCGTGGCAGTTTTGATGTAGTTTTGACCCGAGCATTTCAGTAATGAAACTTTTTGATCACTTTATTTGGCTGTAGCCTCCTATCTGTAATTTATATTTTGTACAGTCAGTTGAAATTGTGTCAGTGCATAGGGGTTCCTTGGGAAGTTCTGGGCTTGTATTGTTATGCGTGGGCGTGAGTGTTTGAGCGCGGTTGGGGCTTGAGATCTTTGTTTCCCACCTCCGCAGTCTACGGGTACACTGTTTGTCCCTCCTGCGGCTGGCGAGCGGACGCGCTGGCGAGGCTTTAGCTGTGGCTACCGTTGTGTGCGGCGGTGTTATCGAAGACCACTCCGTGATCGGAGCTTACACACAAGATGTTTTATTCGTTTTGTACTACCTGTGTACGTCATACAATTTTGGAGTACTTGCTTTAATAGCTTGTGCTCTCCAACTGGACACTAACTTCTGTGTTCAAGAAAAGGTTTTAAACTTTGTACTTTATCATATTTTCGGGTTGGTATGTTTTTGCTGTTATATTAGAACAAATAAGCACTCGGACACAGATATTAAGTCAAAATTGACCAGGTTTCGACGCTACTATGAGCGTCGTCTTCAGAATTAAACTAACTGTTCTAAAACATATTAGGTATATAATACATTAATAAAATTAAACTAAAGTTTGTACTGACTGGAAAAGATGCAGTACTTACAAGTCACATATTAAAAAAGATCTAAGCCGGAAAGGCGACGTCATGAATAGTTGTGAGATGGTGAGCCGCTAAGGGCTGCTCGTACTGTGAACAAGGGTTGCGCCGAAACCTAGTCAATTTTGACTTAATATTTGTGACCGAGGGCTTATTTGTTCTAATATAATTCTGACATGTTCACTGAACCTTAGCAGGTATGTTCAAAGTCTTACGTTTCTTATCTGCCCAAGTATCTAAGGCTGCGTCTAAATATAAAGAATTAAAAAAGAAAATTTTAAATACAAGTATGGCTATCTATTTTAACAAGCAGTGTGAAAAAAGGGGACTTGTCCCGACTTATACAAAAGCCTATATCAATTTTTCTGTATGTAAGAAAAATCCAAAATCCATTAGACCTATAGTTAAGAATATTATTTGTAATAGGATAAAGGAGCTGTACGCTAGAAAAGGCCGTCTTAACGAAGAAACATACCATTTGTACTTAAATATCACAAACACTTATCGTGTTAACTATAATTTTAATATTGACGACATGTGGATGCAAATTAAATAACATCTAGAGATTTGTAAAATAGGTATAATGCAGAAACACGAGAAGAAGCTCAGCAATCTTTTTTGTCTGCTTTATAATGAAAAATGCCTTCAGAATACATTTCAAAAAAGCAGTCACGTCTTCCATGAAAGAATTTTAAGTAAAACCAACATGGTCTTTTTGCGAATGAAAAAGTCCTGTTAGGAAAAGGACTAAAATACAATGTCAGGCCTAACCTGTCAGACAGAAATGTGAGAGAAAATATGCTTGTTGATTTAAAAATCGGTCTCGATTATCATAAGATAGATAATGCTTCTCAAGTCAGAATTGCGTATGATGTAACCCGCATGCTAGAGAAAAATGCAGCTACTTTGTCTAATGCTACGCATAACGACAGAATTTTAGTAACTTCCATTAATAATGAACTTAAACAACAAATGATTTAATAACTAAATCCGATAAAGGTTGTTGTCTAGTCATTGCTTATATTTCTGAGTATATTTCTAAAACTGAAAATTTCTTCAGTGAAAACAACATATCGGAGCTGCATGATGATCAGACTCCTAAATTACGGAAAAAATAAGGTCTGCCATTAACAATGCAAAATTTCTTATAAAACCTTTCCAAAAGAAACCACTCATCAATATGAGCCCTCAGCCCCCTAAACTTCAGTCCCAATTCAAAATTCATAAACCTAATCATCCAATACGTCCAATCTCCAATAGCATGAATAGCGCATATCACGATTTGGCCCGATTTCTACACAAAACTTTGAAAAAATCTTTCGTTTTCGAAAACAATTATTCCGTTCCTAACAGCCACGTTTTGGTCCAAAATATTAAAAACTTAGTATGCAGTTCAGACACCAAGCTCTTTTCCTTAGATATTAAAAATCTTTATACCAATGTCCCGCTACATGAGACGCTCATCATTGTGGAAGAAAATTTACGTCAATTAAAAAAAAATCTATCAGATGAACAGATTACCATTTTTATGAATCTCATTAATGTCGTTGTCAAGTACAACTACTTTGAATTCAACGGACTACTGTACCAGCAGTCTGATGGGCTCGCTATGGGCAACCCTTTAGCCGGCATCCTTGCCGACATCTATATCAATTCCTTGAAAAAAAAAGCTGTTTAACCGTGTCTCAGCCGCTTCACTAGGTATCCTTTCTTTCACAAGATACGTTGATGATATTCTAGTCATCTATAACGGACACGCCGATAGAATTGATCATATATTTAAACTTTTTAACGACTTCCATGAAAAAATTTCTTTCACTATTGCACTCGAAAACGAAAACCACCAATTACATTATTTAGATTTGACGCTTACAATAGAAGACAATAACATCACTTTCAATATTTTTCGAAAAGAAACATATACTGACCAAATCGTGCCTGCTTCCTCTTTTCATCCACAGTCTCAAAAAATTGCCTTTTTTCACTCTGACGTCCACCGAGCCACCTCCATACCACTTTCAACAGAAAAGTTTAATGAGGAGAATAATTTACTTTAAACCATAGCAATCAATAATGAATATACGCCTAACATAGTGGACGATATCCTAAAAAAGAAAACTGCAAGAACTACCACGCTCAACACCTCATGCACTGAAATTAACCCAAATACAAATACAACTGCAAAGTGGCCTTCTCTCCTAATAATAATCTAAAGAGAAACTTCATTCATAATTTGAAATCCATTCGCTCCCCTGCAGAAAGTTCTGGCGTTTATAAGATCGTCTGTGATACCTGCTCCGCCTATTATACAGGGCAAACTGGACGTGCTTTCACCATCCAATACAAAGAATATCTTTTGAGAAAGAACGGCACCAGTCCCCTACATTCATCCTTTGCCGATTATCTCTTAATTGCTGGACACGTGTCTAAAGCCATAGGCGATAACAGTATTCTGCATACCGACAAGAAGGGGCGTGGGTTAGATGTCTTAGAGGAATTGGAGATTTTCAAACATCTCTCTCGTCATGATGGCCTCATTCTCAACGAACAGCTGCAGCTGCGAAATAAAAACTTTTTCGACTGTATAAAGCCATTGCTTGATCATTGATTCAGATTTCGTCATGCAGTTTACCGAAATGTTGTTTTCCTGTCACATCTTTGCTGTTTTCTTGTATGACATAACTAACGTTTTTTACGTTGCAAAATGTATCTCTATTTAAAGCAGATAAATATGTAACGTCATCCTATTATTATTAGTGCTTACGTTATGCCTGAATCAGCTGCATCACAATTTCATGTTCTGCGGCTACTACATGGCGCTCGTAGCAACACCATCTTTACTTGCCCACACTTTCTAAGGTGGACACCTCAGTCTTGTTGCAACCCTTGTTCACAGTACGAACAGCCCTTAGCGGCTCACCATCTCACAACTATTCATGACGTCGACTTTCCGGCTTAGATCTTTTTTAATATGTGACTTGTAAGTACTGCATCTTTTCCAGTCAGTACAAACGTTAATTTAATTTTATTAATGTATTATATACCTAATATGTTTTAGAATAGTTAGTCTAATTCTGAAGACGACGCTCATAGTAGCGTCGAAACGTGGTCAATTTTGACTTAATATTTGTGACCGAGGGCTAATTTGTTCTAAAATAATTCTGACACGGTCACTGAAACTTAGCAGCTATGTTCAAAGTCTTTTTACTGTTATATGTTTAAATTTCTAAAAGAAGAAATATTCATATGTTAATGCATCCCAAAATGTGTTGTTGGATAAGAAGAATTTCGCTCGTGGCACTCACTAAGAGTATGAGGGTCTCTCGCCCCCGCTAAATGAGCAGAGGTTGTTATACCCTCATTTCACTGTATCGAATTCTTGCCCTTTATTGCCATCATCTTGTTCTTATAAGGGCAAATTATTGTTAGTGTGGTTGCCAGCCCTTCGGGTTTGTTATCTGTTGTAAATAAATTCTGGAAATTTGCATTACACCCACGACACTTTATTAATTGGTAAAATTGTTTTTAATTGGTTCATGTGAAGTAAAGCCTTGCTTACTGAGCTCTTGCCCACTAAGAGGCTCTTGTTAAAGACGCTCAAAAAAAATTTAGAACTCCCTTTAAATTAAATAATTTTTTTCCTATCTGAAACTTTTATATTGACGAATTGTCGTTTTTAAATCGTCAACTTTGTTTGAGTTTAGAGAACCTTTATATTTTCTTGTAAATTAAATCGTTTTAATTTCGAAATATTTTATGAATAAATCGTTTTGTATGCAATAAATGGTGAATGACGATCGAAAACCCTGTGATCCATTTCTTCCACTAAAGTCCTTATTGGTGATTGTATCATCATTATACTGTTGAACAGAACGACCGAGTTACTGGGCTCAGAATAAGAATTAAAAGTAAATAAAAAAGGTGGAAGCAACAATTTACAGCGGAAGTTACATTAGCAATATACATAACATCAAGCCTGCTGACAACATAGCACACGAGGTGAAGAAAT
This sequence comes from Schistocerca cancellata, assembly GCF_023864275.1. Classification (NCBI taxonomy): domain Eukaryota; kingdom Metazoa; phylum Arthropoda; class Insecta; order Orthoptera; family Acrididae; genus Schistocerca; species Schistocerca cancellata. The sequence goes on along the minus strand of NC_064631.1, from coordinate 267,196,078 downwards.
TCAGCTGCCGTAGCGGCATATTAGCTCTCGATGGATGAAGTAAGGAGGCTGTAAGGAGAACACTGACACAGGCAAACAGGCAAAGTATTTCTACTGGTATCAACCGTCGGTCTTAAACTGTAAACTAAATTCCTGAGAAAGCACGTCTGAACCACAGCACTGCATGAAACGATCGTATGGCGTTTATTGGCCGGGGTATCCTCTTCGGAGTTCGGCCGCCGTATTTCAAGTCTTTTTAGATGAAGCCACTTCGGCGACTTGCGTGTCGATGTATTCTGTCTTCATAAGCTATATGAAGCAGTAGTTACAAGTAGCTAAGCGGTTTCTCTTCTGCTAATAGCTTAGAAATCTGGTTATTTATGTTCGCTGGATCTACGTTGGACGCTGGTGGTGCTAGGATGTTGGGTTTCAAAAAGAATAAAATGAGTATAAGCATTTATATTTACTAGTGGAAAATTACCATAAAACAGGAAAAAACCGCAAAATGTTTACAAAACCAAAGTTTTTTGCTATGTTATTATCACTAATCATGCAGATAAAGTCTACAAAATTCTTCATTTGCGCTAAGAAAGATTCCTTTGATGACAAAAGTAACTGTTCTCGTTGTTCTGCCGAAGACGGCAGATGAAGTTGTAAGGAATCCTTTAGGTACCCATGAACTGTAGGATGGGATCATGTCTGGAGACATGGACATCAAGAACATGTGGCAGTGTGTCACTGAGGAACTGCCGCTCGTTGTGCCAGTGAAGTGAGACTCCCTGTTTCAAGAATGAGATTTTCACTCTGCGGCGGAGTGTGCGCTGATATGAAACTTACTGGCAGATTGTAACTATTTGCCGGACCGAGACTCGAACTCGGGACCTCTGCCTTTCGCGGTCAACGCCACATTCATCCTAAAGCTAACTAGGTAGGCCGTTCACCACCACTTCAGGTTCCGCCCACGAACAAAAATTAAATATGCCTCTGAACATTTTATTAAAAAAAAAAAGAAAAGGGGAAAGGAAAGGCTACAATACTTTATTATATTCTATTTGTCGCCCGTTTTGTTCTTATTTATTTATTTGTAATTTTTTGTTGTTGTTCTATTTTTCTTTTTTTTCGTCGGGGGTTGTCCACAGCAGCCAAATGGCGGGATATCCTGGTCGTCTTCTCGTTCTGCGAGGGTGAAACACCCTGTAATTACACCGCTGATGACTCTCATCAGTCCATCATGTGCAATCTCTCAGTCTCTTCTCACACCTGGTACACCCCAATGGTCTGGAGGGCGCGTAAACAACGACCTCAAGTAATTCGCAAAGAGTGTACCATACGACGCATTACGCCGTAAAGTCGTGTGGTTACTCGTTAAATGCCAGATATCTAACAACCCTGCAACGCTGTCATTAAAAAAGTATGACAATGACATACCCTTAACCCACACCGTGGCGTTATGACGAATAGCAGGGAAGTAAATGACGCCGGGATGGATCAGCTCGGTGGGCTCTACGGACTGGGGCGTCCGTCGCAGCAACAATGCCAACATGCGCCATGTGAGGACCCAGCAGTCGGCAGCCGTACCGCAAATGAAACGGTGAATGTCGGTGTCAACAGCGGCGCATCTGGGGCAGAGAGGATCCTCGGCAAGATGGACAGCCAGTGTGCTCCCTGCCGCCGTTGGATAAGCAGCTGCAGCAGCAAGTCGTATACCTCTAGCTTACTTATTTGTTACAAAGTTTAATTCTTAATTTCTTTGCATGTTTTTGGGTACTTGCATTGTTTAATTCATAAATTTCGGGCGTATTATAGTATTTGAGAGTTGTAGCATCGCGCTTTAGTGTTTACTTCGTAGATTCTTACTTAAACTGCGTATGAGTTTCGTATAGGAGGTGTAATTTCGAGTCTTATTTACTGTAATCGTAAATTCAGGCAGATTGTAGCGCAGTTCAACTGTGTGTGAAATCTTATGGGACTTGACGAAGCGCAATCGTTAGGCATTTGTACAGGTTAGTTAAAACATTCTTTGCGTGTTCCCTTGCGTTATCTAGGCACTGACTCGTGTTTCAGTAACTGTTGTTCAACGTCGATAGAATGGACAGGGACTGTGATTGCTATGTTCGGATGAGGGCTGAGTTGGCATCCCTGCGCTCACAGCTGCAAGCGGCGCTGACTTCGGTCGCGCAGCTTGAGGCTGTTGCCAATGGACACCACTTTGGGGAGCCGGACTTGGGTATCACGGGGATGTCAACCTCGTCCCGTCTGTCCCCAGATCGGTCTGCCGCCGTGGTTGCCCCGGTTGCTGCCCGCAGTCGGACCGAGCCCTCGCCTGTGGTTGATTGGGAGGTCGTTCCAAGGCGTGGCAGGCAGCGAAAGACGTCCCCGGAGGCTGATCAGAAAGCCTCCCCGGTGCGTCTGACAAACAGGTTTCAGGCACTGTCCCTGGCTGCCCTGTTTCAGCGGATGATTCTCAGTCTTCAAGGTCCGGGCAATCGCAGAGGGTGGGCTTATTGGTAGTTGGGAGCTCCAATGTTAGGCGCGTAATGGGGCCCCTTCGGGATATGGCGGCTAAGGAGGGGAACAAATCCAGTGTGCAGTCCGTGCGCATTCCGGGTGGAGTCATTCCTGATGTGGAAAGGGTACTTCCGGATGCCATGAAGAGCACAGGGTGCAGCCAGCTGCAGGTGGTGGCACATGTGGGCACTAATGACGTGTGTCGCTTTGGATCTGAGGAAATTCTCTCTGGATTCCAGCGGCTATCTGATTTGGTGAAGGCTGCCGGTCTTGCTTACGAGATGAAGGCAGAGCTCACCATCTGCAGCATCGTTGACAGAACCGACTGCGGACCTTTGGTGCAGAGCCGGGTGGAGGGTGTGTATCAGAGGCTCAGACGGTTTTGCGACCGTGTTGGCTGCATATTCCTTGACTTGCGCCATAGGGTGGTGGGGTTTCGGGTTCCGCTAAATAGGTCAAGAGTTCACTACGCTCAGCTGGCGGCTACACGGGTAGCGGAGGCTGTGTGGCGTGGACTGGGCGGTTTTTTAGGTTAGAAGGCCTCGGGAAAGTACGGGGTGGGCTGCAATCTCAAAGGGTGCATGGCAAATACAGGACGTGCTTGGATCAAGGAACAGTCGGAATTGTAGTTGTAAATTGTTGTAGTTGTGCTGGGAAAGTCCCTGAGCTTCAAGCGCTAATAGAAAGCACAGAAGCTAAAATCGTTATAGGTACAGAAAGCTGGCTAAAGCCTGAAATAAGTTCTGCAGAAATTTTTACGAAGTCTCAGACGGTGTTCAGGAAAGATAGATTAGGCAGAATTGGTGGTGCAGTGTTTGTGTCTGTCAGTAGTGGTTTATCTTGTAGTGAAGTCGAAGTAGATACTCCGTGCGAATTGGTATGGGTGGAGGTTATACTTAACAGCCGAACTAAGTTAATAATTGGCTCCTTCTACCGAACCCCAGACTCCGATGATATAGTTCCGGAACAGTTCAGAGAAAATTTGAGTCTCGTAACAAATAAATACCCCACTTATACGGTTGTAGTTGGTGGGGGCTTCAACCTTCCCTCGATATGTTGGCAAAAATACTTGTTCAAAACCGGTGGTAGGTAGAAAACATCTTCCGAGATTGTCCTAAATGCTCTCTCCGAAAATTATTTCGAGCAGTTAGTCCACGAACCCACGCGAATTGTAAATGGTTGCGAAAACACACTTGACCTCTTAGCCACAAACAATCCAGAGCTGATAGAGAGCATCGTGACTGATACAGGGATTAGTGAACACAAGGTCGTTGTAGCTAGGCTCAATACCGTTTCTTCCAAATCCACCAGAAACAAACGCAAAATAATATTATTTAAAAAAGCGGATAAAGTGTCACTAGAAGCCTTCCTAAGAGACAATCTCCATTCCTTCCGAACTGACTATGCAAATGTAGACGAGATGTGGCTCAAATTCAAAGATATAGTAGCAACAGCAATTGACAGATTCATACCTCATAAATTGGTAAGAGATGGAACTGATCCCCCGTGGTACACAAAACAGGTCCGAACTCTGTTGCAGAGGCAACGGAAAAAGCATGCGAAGTTCAGAAGAACGCGAAATCCCGAAGATTGGCTAAAATTTACAGACGCGTGAAATTTGGCACGGACTTCAATGCGAGATGCCTTTAATAGGTTCCACAACGAAACACTGTCTCGAAATTTGGTAGAAAATCCGAAGAAATTCTGGTCGTATGTAAAGTACACACGCGGCAAGACGCAGTCAATACCTTCGCTGCGCAGTGCCGATGGTACTGTTACCGACGACTGTGCCGCTAAAGCGGAGTTATTGAACGCAGTTTTCCGAAATTCCTTCACCAGGGAAGATGAATGGAATATTCCAGAATTTGAAACACGAACAGCTGCTAGCATGAGTTTCTTAGAAGTAGATACCTTAGGGGTTGCGAAGCAACTCAGATCGCTTGATACGGGCAAGTCTTCAGGTCCAGGTTGTATACCGATTAGGTTCCTTTCAGATTACGCTGATACAATAGCTCCCTACTTAGCACTCATATACAACCGCTCGCTCACCGATAGACCTGTACCCACAGATTGGAAAATTGCGCAGGTCGCACCAGTGTTTAAGAAGGGTAGTAGGAGTAATCCATCTAACTACAGACATATCATTGACGCCGGTTTGCAGTAGGGTTTTGGAGCATATACTGTATTCAAACATTATGAATCACCTTGAAGGGAACAATCTATTGATACGTAATCAGCATGGTTTCAGAAAACATCGTTCTTGTGCAACGCAGCTAGCTCTTTATTCGCACGAAGTAATGGCCGCTATCGACAGGGGATCTCAAGTTGATTCTGTATTTCTAGATTTCCGGAAAGCTTTTGAAACCGTTCCTCACAAGCGACTTCTAATCAAGCTGCGTGCCTATGGGGTATCGTCTCAGTTGTGTGACTGGATTCGTGATTTCCTGTCAGGAAGGTCGCAGTTCGTAGTAATAGACGGCAAATCATCGAGTAAAACTGAAGTGATATCAGGTGTTCCCCAGGGAAGTGTCCTGGGACCTCTGCTGTTCCTGATCTATATAAATGACCTGGGTGACAATCTGAACAGTTCTCTTAGGCTGTTCGCAGATGATGCTGTAATTTACCGTCTAATAAGGTCATCCGAAGACCAGTATCAGTTGCAAAGCGATTTAGAAAAGATTGCTGTATGGTGTGGCAGGTGGCAGTTGACGCTAAATAACGAAAAGTGTGAGGTGATCCACATGAATTCCAAAAGAAATCCGTTGGAATTCGATTACTCGATAAACAGTACAATTCTCAAGGCTGTCAATTCAACTAAATACCAGGGTGTTAAAATTACGAACAACTTCAGTTGGAAAGACCACATAGATAATATTGTGGGGAAGGCGAGCCAAAGGTTGCGTTTCATTGGCAGGACACTTAGAAGATGCAACAAGTCCACTAAAGAGACAGCTTACACTACACTCGTTCGTCCTCTGTTAGAATATTGCTGCGAGGTGTGGGATCCTTACCAGGTGGGATTGACGGAGGACATCGAAAGGGTGCAAAAAAGGGCAACTCGTTTTGTATTATCACGTAGTAGGGGAGAGAGTGTGGCAGATATGATACGCGAATTGGGATGGAAGTCATTACAGCAAAGACGTTTTTCGTCGCGGCGAGATCTATTTACGAAATTTCAGTCACCAACTTTCTCTTCCGAATCCGAAAATATTTTGTTGAGCTCTACCTACATAGGTAAGAATGATCATCAAAATGAAATAAGCGAAATCAGAGCTCGAACAGAAAGGTTTAGGTGTTCGTTTTTCCCGCGCGCTGTTCGAGAGTGGAATGGTAGAGAGATAGTATGACTGTGGTTCGACGAACCCTCTGCCAAGCACTTAAATGTGAATTGCAGAGTAGTCATGTAGATGTAGATGTAGATCATGCGTAAACGTTGTCGGGTGGGGAGTTTTTCCGTAGTTATCACATACCACAGCGCCCTGACCGTGGTGGGAAGGAAAGGGGAGTGTATGTTACTCCACACCCGTCTCCAGCCAATCGTCTGATGTCGGCGTTCGTTGAAAGTAGCGGTAGAAGTCCTTGGTGCTAGGATCCCGCGTGGTCGGCAAGACATCCAACAGATACCTCATGTCGACCACATAGGTGCGAATGTGACACAGTGCTGGCGTGATATGTCCAACAGGAATCGGTGGACGGATGGATTGAGGCACACCTCCTGAATCAGTGTACCATAGAGGGTAGCCTCGTCCAAAGTACGTAGGCGATGCATCGTCCGCAGGAAGAGAGCGCGTGCCCTGTTGTGCACGTTTATCAGTCCAATGCCGACTGCATGTGTGGGCAACGTTAGTGTGTCGTAACGTTTCTTGAACACCCTACCCTCGCTGACGAAATGACCGAAGGCGGCCTGGAACTTGGCAGCGATCGTAGCAGCCGTCGGGAGAACGTGTGTGTAATGATTAAGTTTCGGAGCGAGGTGCATGTTGACAAACTGTACGCGCATGATCAAGTCAAGTGTTCGAAAGTTAGGGAAGCGAACTTGCGTGTTGATCACATTACGTAGTCTGCGATACGTGTATGCTGCTGTACACTGCACGTTCCCATGGAAGGTCACTCCCAAACGCTTCATCGCCGGGACTTTGGTAATGGGCACTGGCGTACTAATTTGCAGTCCTCCGCTCACATCCATGTAGTGCGACTTTCGCAGGTTGATACGGCTCTCTGCCACCTCTCCGTATTGATGAAGCCACGCGATCGCCGTACATGTATCTTCTGCGGACCTCGCCAAGAATACTACATCATCCGCATAGGCTCAACATTTAAAATGTACATCGCGGAGGCGAATGCCCTACAAACGCTGATGTAGACCATCAAGTGCAGGCTATAGGACGACAGCGAAGAGAGGCTGACAGGGCATCCTTGTCGCACTGAGCGCTCTACAGTGGACGGTGGTGGGCGGTAGCCATTGTCGAGAACTGTGGAAGGGGCTCCGTGGATGAGACGGACAACCACACCAGCCGATATTGAGGACAGTCCCATCTACTCTAAGATAGCGTGCAGGAAATGATAGTCAACTCGGTCAAATGCGTGGTATGGCCAACTGGCCTACCCAAGCACGACTCACGCCGCGTCCTCACAGCTTTACTTCTGCCAGTACCTCGGCTCCCACTGTGAGGATGGGGCGTGAGACGTGCTTGGGTAGCTCAGTTGGTAGAGCACTTGCCCGCGAAAGGCAATGGTCCCGAGTTAGAGTCTCGGTCCGACACACAGTTTCAATCTGCCAGGAAGTTACATATCAGCGCACACTCCGCTGCAGAGTGAAAATCTTATTCTGGAAACATCCTCCAAGCTGTGGCTAAGCCATGTCTCCGCGATATCCTTTCTTTCAGTAGTGCTAGATCTGCAAGGTTCGCAGCAGAGCTTCTGTAAAGTTTCGAAAGTAGGAGACGAGGTACTGGCAGAAGTAAAGCTGTAAGGGCGGGCGTGACTCGTGCTTGGGTATCTCAGTTGGCAGAGCACTTGCCCGCGAAAGGCAAAGGTCCCGAGTTGGAGTCTCGGTCCAGCACACAGGTTTAATAAGCCCGGAAGATCCGGACTGCCTGTTGTTCGCATATGAAATCGCTGGAGTCTTCTCGAATTTGTTGAAAAATCTACGGCTGTGGCACTCCATGACTATCTTTCCAGTTACTGTGTGTGTGTCCTCAAAATGAATATATGGTACACCTTGTAATGAAAAATTAAACAAAACACTTTCACTTATGGCTAGTCTCTTTCACGCTGAACGATTGACTTCTGGTTCTTGAGACCCATAAGTGCAAATGACGCTGATTTTAAACTGAAATGTTGCTTCATCACTGAGGTGAAAGCAGATCCTTTCTGTGTTCATAGAACAAACGAGTTTAGCAGCTGCATCTATTTCCGTGTTAGTGGGTAGATCGAAATGATGTTTTACATTATAGGGTAGGTGATAGATTTATTGAATATAAGAGTTACAAGGGATGACGGTGATTAGAGGTGGATGCCGTGCTCGGCCCAGGACTTGGCGTACTTCTTCCTGTATTCTCCAGATGGGTCGTACTTGTCCAGCAGCTTCTTCATGAGGTCTGGGTGGCGGCGTGAAATCTCTCCGAAGAAACCTCCGATCTTCTTGTGCTGTGTCTCAGTGCACTTGGCGCAGTCTGTACGCACTATTTCGGGCAGCACCTCTGCAAAGGAAAATACTTTTAAGATCTTAGAACTGTGTTGTGCTTCGTGATGGCGGCCTGTTTAGAATGTGTAGATTGGGGTGAGCAGTGCGTAAATTGTTGACATATTCGTCAGGGTCCTCAGGCGTCAAAACACAACTACCCCTTAATTTTTCTGGAAATACTACCGCGTCGTCTCAACAGTTCTGCCACATAGTCACATTCGCAGATTCAAAACGTGTCGTTTGACATCAGGTCTATAGCATCAAGGCTGTAGCCAACGACAAAAGATGAATGACAGGTTCCAGGCGTTTTAAAACATAACCATTTGGCTAACTGAGTATACTGGAGAAGAAACTACGCCATCAAAGAAAAACTTAGGTACCAACCATGCTGCTACGTCTTCTTATGGGGAAACATCAAGTCAAGAACTTAATGGAACATTGTTGAAGTAAATAGTGGGCCATGTTTTAATGGTTAACTTTGTTACGAGGACGTATAAATGTTTGAAAAATAATGTTAGTATGTCACAAGATTCACATAAAAGCACAGTAAAAAATAATGTTAATATATTGCATCAGAATATCAGGGGATTAAAAAACAAAGTAGATAAGCTTCTTGTTTGTATAGGAGATTTAGAAACGGAGGTTGGAATAGATTTACTATGCCTGTCTGAACATCATATCGTCACAGGTATTGAAATGGTAAATGTAGGTGGATATAAGCTTTCAGCACATGTAAGTAGAGACATTATGGAGAGAGGAGGAGATGCCATATATGTTAAAATCAGTAGTAGTGTGAAAAATTTGGAAACTAAAGAATTTTGTGTAGAGCAACACACAGAAGCATGTACATGTGAGCTTAAACTAAATAAAGGCACGTTTATAATTTTAGCTATTTCCCCACTGGGAAATTTTCAACTATTTTTGAAAAACTTGGATTATTTGTTGTGCTACCTGTCAGACAAAGGGAAGCAAATTATTGTTTGTGGGGATTTCAATGTAGATTTTCTGATAGAGTCATATAGAAAGCTCGACCTTAAGGTATTACTTGGTTCTTTTAATTTGACATCAGTTATTGATTTCCCTACTTGAGTGGTATAGGAAAGCAGCACATTGATAGATAACTTTCCCATAGAGCAAAATAAATTTAATTAAATAAAAAATTTTCTTGTTAAGAATGGTCTGTCTGATCATGATGCACAGCTAGTTACAGTATATGATATAGCTCCACATAGTAATGCAAAACAGTCCTCCAAAGTAGTGTGTTCCATTAACGATATAACATTTCAAAATTTTAGGGAAACCCTGCAACAGACTGGGATGAGGTGTGAGGGAACATGATGCTAAATTAAAATTTAACCTATTTCATGATACCTTTGAGAGTATATTTGAAAACAGTTTCCTAAGAAAACAGTGAAATATAATTTTAAGAATCCAGGTAAAAAAGCCATGGCTTACTAAAGGGATAAAAAAATCTTGTAATCGGGAAAGGGAACTGTATTTTATAGCTAGGAGGAGTAATGATCTCAAAACAATGAAAAATTATGAAAACTACTGCACCGTATTAAGAAAAGTTATTAAAAAGTTCAGAAGTATGTGCAGTATATCTGAGATTAGCACATATGATAATAAAATTAAAACAATTTGGATTATTGTGAAAAGGGGAACAGGGCAACCGAGAGCACAGGAAAACTGTATTTCTATCAAACTCAATGAAAAGTTTGTTAACAAGAAGTCAGAAGTAGAAAACATTTTAATAATCCTTTTTTAAGTGTTGTAGAGAAAATAGGTCCCAGATATTCATTAGAAAATGCAAAGCAGGATATGGAAGAAGCAGTACCTACGCAATTTGATAAAATTGAAATTCAACCCACGTGTCCCACTTGAATTAGGAAAATAATAAAATCACTCAAAAATAAAAGTTCATATGGAACTGATGGCATTTCCAACAGAATATTAAAAGCCTGTTCCCAACAAATAAGTAGGATTCTCAGCAACATATGTAGTAGCTCACTGAAACAGGGAATTTCTTCAGATAGAGTAAAATATGCTATTGTTAAACCATTGCATAAAAAGGGGATAGATCTGACACTAACAACTAGCGCCCAATCACACTTCTGACATCTTTATTCAAAATTATTGAAAAAGAAATGTATTCAAGTGTAGCATTACATGTATTTGTAAAAATGAAGTACTAACAAAATGTCAGTTTGGCTTTCAGAAAGGCTTTTCTACAGAGAATACTATATATGCTTTCACTGATCAAATATTAAATGCAATGAATAACCGAGCATCACAAACGCAAATACTAGCGTTGATATACGTTTATTTCTTTCCACAACAACACATCACTCTGTTAGTGACGGACCAACTTCTTATTCCTTGTCATTAACTGTGCCGATTTTTATCGCCACCCCGCTATCTAGAAAATTCCGCTTTCTCTTCTTGCTAACCACGTAAAACAAATAATATCAGATTATTCACTAAGGAAGAAGATATAAAGGTGGCCTGGCGTTGCGTTAAAGGGTAAGGAAATACGCTGCACAGCTAATCAAATGTACATGCATAGGTAAAGTTGACTGGTACTGCAGTAAAGCAGGATTTTTCTAATTTTACCCTGGGGACCTCTAAGCTCTGTATATCTGGGAGAAGAATTAATTTCCTGTATGGAACCAGAGTATGGTCTCGGAGGTTGTTCACTGTGCATAATCTAGTTATTGCAGTATCACGCACAGTAGACGGGAATTTCAGACTGACTTATACCTTTATCCCAACCCACATTTTTATTTCCAAGCAGACTTGTTTAAATTCAGGGAACACTCATAAGCCAGTCATCATTGCTCCATTGGGACCCCGTTACTGCCATCTGGAGCTACCCGATTACTGAATACAGACTCACTGTACTCATGGCACGGGTCTCATTTTGAGTGTGTGAGCTTGTGGTGTGGGATTGGACTGGATTGCATTGTTTGGGGGAAGAGACCAAACAGCGAGGTCATCGGTCTCATCGGATTAGGGAAGGACGGGGAACGAAGTCGGCCGTGCCCTTTCAAAGGAACCATCCCGGCATTTGCCTGGACTATTTAGGAAAATCACAGAAAACCTAAATCTGGATGGCCGGATGCTGGATTGAACCGTCGTCCTCCCGAATGCGAGTCCAGTATGCTAACCGCTGCGCCACCTCGCTCGGTGTGGTGTGGGCTATACCATCCTACTGGGTAGCGGAGTGTAGACTATGATGGGGCTCACCCTTGAGCGCCTTCGCGGCGGGTCTGCACGCTGAGTCTCCTTCTTCCAGCAGGCAGCGCATCGCGTCCTGGACTCGAGTTTCATCCGACAGCACCTCCTTCAGATCCAGGCTGTCGAACGTGGGCCGGTACTTCTCCTGCAACACAACACACCACTCGCTGTAACCAGAGGACTCATTGCATGCACACTAATTCGTATTGCCGCATAAAAGTGGCGGTATCGCTCATACCCTTCCAAAGGTACCATCCCGACAATCGCTTTTAACTGTAATTCGGTAGCCTGTTGGGGAACTGGAGCCACCATCTTCACGAAAACATTCTTAGCACCTTACCAATGCTCCATCTCACTCAGTAAATATTTGAAGTCTTCCTTAATGAGTTGTTGAAGACATATATACCAAAATTAGCATTGATATGTATGTATGCAATAAATGTTTGCTTAGTGTGTACTTAAATTACGTGATTAATTTTATAAGTAGAAAAGATGAAATTGTCATTAACGAAAACGTCCCAAAACTAGCTCAGGTACAGCACGTGAAGTAGAAGAGGAAACTCAAAGAACGACAGGGTAAATTGATCGTTGATACTGTCACTTATATTTCAAACTAGAACTCTGTTGCTTTACATATACACATGCTGTGCAGGCACTTACTGTGACTCTGTTTTAAATATAAATATAGACCCGTCGCAAGCAGTTACTAAATTTTAAGTTCCTCTTCTTCTTTAATTATTTACGACGTATTTTGGAGGCTTTGCTCCTTCATCAGCTGCAGGTTTGCAGGTTTCCTTCTAGTTACATTGTTCTTGGAAAATCATCGATGTAGAAGTATGTAGGTTTTAGATTTATCGCTTTTTGTTCAGAATTCTTTTGGTGGATTCATAAGACGAAATATTCCCTTATATTTGTTGCTTACCTTTCTCGAGGGCGCTGCATTTGGACTTAACACATCCAGACTTTACTGACATCACTAGAAATGTTACACGCACCTAGCGTGTCCTCGTTAAGAGAGGTATTACATAGTTTTTCTATTTGTGAAGATGATAATTTTTTGCTGTTTTCTACGTTAAAGAGTAATGTGTTTAGTCTGTTTCTCAAATATGTCATCCATTTAATTAAAAACTCTAAAGCGTATGACAGAATTTGAATTCAGAATGACATTAGATATACTTACTCGGTTTGTAATTAGATATATTTGCAAAAATAACATTTTCTGCAAAAAGAGGACCTATAATAAATAAAACTAAGTGGAATCAAGTTTTTTAACCAGTTTCTGACATTGTACTACAATTTTGTGCTAAACTTCACTATTTGTGGAAAATTTTAACATAAAAGAGATTTTTGACTATCTTAGGCAAAAAGGCATAATGGATGCCGAGCTGCAGACCTATATTTTACAAATCTAGCTAATTAATTACGAATTAGAGATTCCCTTTTCGTATTGTCTTATCACAAATATATTTTATTTGTTTAAAAGTGTTTATTAACTGTGTAATATATATACAGCATTGCCATAGATAATAACTGTGGCTAGTGCGGTAGTCCATTATCTCTGTCTGTCGTACTAGTTGATTTTTCTACATGAATTTACTTTCCTAGACGATAAACTAATTTGTCATTGTCGCCTTGAGTGGTGATTTACCTGTTGCTACTACGGCATTACGTGCTTACTGCAATTGGAAATGTTAGTCAGTATAATAAGTCACGGATGCAAAATACTTACGCGAATTCTTTACAGACGAATGGAAAAAACTGATAGAAGCCGGGACAGATCAATTTGGTTTCCGTAGAAATATAGGAACACATGAGGCAATACTGACCCTACAACTTTTCTTAAAAGAAAGATAAAGGAAAGGCAAACCTACGTTTGTAGCATTTGTAGTCTTAGAGAAAGCTTTTGACAATGTTGACTGGAATACTCTCTTTCAAATTTTGAAGGTGGCAGGGGTAAAATACAGGGAGCGAAAGGCTACTTACAATTTGTACAGACACCAGATGGCAGTTATGAGAGTCGAGGGTCATGAAACGGAAGCAGTGGTTGGGAAGGGAGTGAGACAGGGTTGTAGCCTCTTCCCGATGTTATTCAATCTGTATATTGAGCAGGCAGTGAAGGAAAAAAAATTCGGATTAGGTATTAAAATCCATGGAGACTAAATAAAAACTTTAAGGTTCGCCGTTGACATTGTTATTCTGTCAGAGACAGCAAAGGACTTGGAAGAGCAGCTGAACGGAATGGACAGTGTCTTGAAAGGAGGGTATACGATGAACATCAACAAAAGCAAAACGAGAATAAAGGAATGTAGTCGAATTAAGTCGGGTGATGCTGAGGGAATTAGATTAGGAAATGAGACACTTAAAGTAGTAAAGGAGTTTTGCTATTTGGGGAGCGAAATAACTGATGATGGTCAAAGTAGAGAGGATATAAAATGTTGACTGGCAATGGTAAAGAAAGCGTTTCTGAAAAAGAGAAATTTGTTAACTAGGAGTATAGATTTAAGTGTCAGGATGTCGTTTCTGAAACTATTTGTATGGAGTGTAGCCATGTAAGGAAGTGAAACATGGACGATAACTAGTTTGGACAAGAAGAGAATAGAAGCTTTCGAAATGTGGTGCTACAGAAGAACGCTGAAGATTAGATGGGTAGATCATATAACTAATGAGGGGGTATTGAATAGGATTGGGGAGAAGAAAAGTTTGTCGCACAACTTGACTAGAAGAAGGGATCGGTTGGTAGGACATGTTCTGAGGCATAAAGGGATCACCAATTTAGTATTGGAGGGCAGCGTGGAGGGTAAAAATTGTAGAGGGAGACCAAGAGATGAATACGCTAAGCAGAATCAGAAGGATGTGGGTTACAGTAGGTACTGGGAGATGAAGAAGCTTGCACAGGATAGAGTAGCATGGACAGCTGAATCAAACCAGTCTCATGACTGAAGACCACAACAACAACAGTCGAGTTGCAATTATAGGTCATGTGGCCCTACTGACACTCCCTGATCTCTGCCCGTTGTAAAAGCCGGGAAAAATTTCTGGATGCAATACATAGTATTAGACACATTGTGCTGTGTATACAAGGACGTATCATAAGTTCATGATTATTATTTCACGTCGTTCGATACATTTTTAAAGATTTTTCTCTTCATTTCCACAACTACGCTCATCCCAACAAGTACGTTCTTTTCAAATACTGCCATTATTGAAGACTATAAAAGTAACAAAGTTATGCACAGGTCCCTTGGTTGACGTTTAAAGTGAATAATTAGCTCTTAGCAGTGGCGACGGGATTTCAATACGATTCGTAAGTGTTAGGTAGTATCCATACATCAGATTTTCGCTGCCATTCTTAAGGTAACAGTGGGCTTCATGATTACAATGCCACCCCTTACGTACCACGCACCTAACCATTAAAGGGGTGAGGGGCGGAGTGGACAGTCGTGTTTGTGTTCCTCTACGATTCAGACACCGTGTTGCAACCGCAACATATACATATCCGTAGCGAGGCCAGACTAGCAGATGGTTCTGGAAGTAGTACAGCAACGTTTCCATGTAGTTGCAGGAGCAACAGTCTGAACGACTTATGCTGGTATCTGACATAAGCCAACAAGGAGTTGCTATGTTGGTACTGTGATTGGCTGAAAAGGACGAGAGTCTACAGCCATTACATTTTCCGAGAACATGCCGCTTTAATGTAACGTTTATTGGTCATGGTAGCCCCTTCGATAAAATAATGTGGAGGTAAAATACTTCCCCACTAGGAATTCCACATGAGGATTACTGAGCTGGTCATTGCCATTAAGAAAAACGAAATCGTCGCTCTGTAAGTCGAAATAGGGAGTGTCACACACTTTAAACGTGGAGGTGTCCGCAGATTGACGACTGGAACAGTTACTTAAGTCTTCGCACTGAATACCATAACAACAAATTATGTCTTAGCTTACATCACTATTGTCGCTAATTACTCCTTACGGCGGAAGGGCGAGAATACATAACAGAACAGCAAAACAAGTGCGTTTACAGGAATCTCAAAACTAGGAACTACAGCACGTTCTCAAATCAGAATGCCTAAATGCCTACCAGTGAATGTGAATGAACTACGGCCTGAAATATGGAAGCAAAAATTGAAGAAAAATCAAAGGACAAGTCTTTAATGAAGGTGTAAAATTCAGATCAACATAGAAATATATCTGAATATGTAAGCAATTTTCGATACCATGATGGAAACGACGCTGCCAGTTTCACAGACATATTCAACTGCTGGGTGGTTATAATTAAACTGCAGCTACTCACGGTTCTGTGTGGCCTGTAATTATTGTATGGTAGTCACACCTGGTAATAAAGCTACTGCGTTAATGTGGAACCTATTTAAGCTCGAAAACATTAGTTCCCAATTTGGCCACAAGGTGCAACTCTAGCCCTGTAAAATATTTCGCCGACGTTTCCGGCGCTCACATTGATCAAATTATGTAAGCAGGGTTAATAATAAAGTCAACATTATTCCTTTCGCTCTTGTTTAACATTTTCTGCCCACGTCCTGTTCCTAATCCATTACATATGGTAACATTTCTATGCTTCTTGCATTCACATCGCCAGATTTGCACCTGGTGGCCAGAAATGGAACTAATTCGTTTGCCAGCGTAAATCGGTTGCACTTTAAAGCAGTAGGATATGTACAAAGTGTCGGTACTGTATGATAATCACAGCTGACACTGGGCCTCTGTGGGAAGTTGCACTTTAATTGTAACCACATGGTAGGTTTTGAAGAATACAGCTGAAGTTAGGAATGCTTACAAACCTGAAGTCATATATTCCGTATTGAAACTACGGCAGTCTAAGAGAGTGTGAAATGAGATATCTGAAATATTTGGGATCCACGTACAGTACATTATTGTACGAGAATGGCAGCATGGAGCTTCCGACCTTACCCACCAGGCCACTTGTAAAAATACTTGAAAAGAAAGGTCCTACAGCAGTTCCTACGTGGAGCGCCCAAAGTAAGTTTGCTACCTGAAAGCATTTTCGACAACTGTGTATGAAGAGTTGTGGGTGCTTAAGGAAGACTGTGTTTAATTGAAGACTGTGCACTAGAAACGCGGAGTGGCCCTTGGCGACGAGAGGTGATGCTTACCTCGGCGGCCGCGACGAGCACCAAGGAGGCGCAGAGGAGCAGAGCTACGTGACGGTTCATGCTGGTGGTGTCGGTGCTGTGTGCTACCTGTTGTCGACTGTGCCGCAGTGACGGGTGGCGCAGCTTAATATGCTCGCCTGGCGTGGCCTGGAGTGGCGGCGTATCGCGCTGGGGCTGCCAGAGGAGAGAGAGGGGGGCGCAGACTGCACACTCGACACTACTGCCTCACTGATCCACTGCGGGCCACGGCCGGTTGCCACCTCCACCACCACGGCCGGTGTTCCACATTGATTACAAGCCACGACCAAGTCTCCTCACTTCCCACTGCCTCACACAATTGCCGAAGGCACATCTAGGTTCAAGTATCATCATTGACCAGTCGTTTTTATTGGTGTGTTCAGGATCTTCCAAACCTTTGTTATTAAATTTTGTGAGTTTCAAAGTAACTTTCGTTTTTTCAAGGCGAATTCTCAGTCTGTATTGTTCCGGCTTTTAGTGTTCCACACCTCAGTCGGTAGGAGAGGAATCCTTATAGCATCACTTTGTTGCGTCTGTCTGTCTCGGTGCCTGTCTGTCCAACTGTTAAAACCCCTTTTCTAAGGAATGAGTAGATACATAAAGCTAAAATTTA
Source organism: Schistocerca cancellata (assembly GCF_023864275.1). Lineage (NCBI taxonomy): Eukaryota > Metazoa > Arthropoda > Insecta > Orthoptera > Acrididae > Schistocerca > Schistocerca cancellata. Next base: position 267,178,906 of record NC_064631.1, on the reverse strand, counting down.
TATCACGTATTATAGTCTATGGTTCCTGATGGGGAAAAAAATTGAAGCTTCTAAGTCAATAAGATCAAAAGATAAGGCCATGTACGTCCGATATTTGGATGTTCGCAAACGCACTCATCAAAACCTATAGGGTACTTCACGTTGACCTAGAAATATGAAATTTGACAAGAAGCAGAATTTCACATTACAACTAAAGAAAAAAATCAGAAAATTATTAAATCGGAATTATAACACAGGAAATAATTCTTTTGGGTTGTTTATTACCTCACTGTCTGCCTATTCGTCCATCCTTTAAGACCTCTTTTTATTAGGAACAGGTAAACGTATCAATTTGAAATTTGTATGTTATTCTAAGGTCTGTAGTCCTTGGTGGTGTAATAAACGTAAGCTTCAAAGTCAATGCAATCAAAAGGTACGGCTATTTATGTCACGAATTTTCGTGCTCACAAACTAGCTCATGAAAAGCTACAGGTTATTTGGAACGAAGCAAGGCCTGACTGTAAATGCAAAGGAAAAAGCCCATAATTCGTCAATTTTAATTAAATCATATCATTTGTTTTTCTCATTTCCTATCCGAATGCCTACATGTCCTGTTAAGATCCCATTTTCTCAGGAATGAGTAGGTGTATATCTTGCCTGCATCGATATCGTTAACCATCCAGAAATGTCAAGATCCTCAATTCCTGGTATGAATGAAATGTCTTTATAAATAGTAAAGTTTGTACGGAACCCTCGGTAAGTGAGTCCCACTCGCGCTTATGCGGGTTTACTTATTTGTTTATTTTTCTTTTCTTTGACAATGCACGAAATGACTCTGTTGACTCATAACCAGCACCGATTCAGAAAATGTCGCTCTTGTGAAAGACAGCTGGCTCTTTATTCTCAACAAATAATGTGTGCTATCGTCTCAAGATGATACTATGTTTCCAGACTTCCAAAGGGCGATTGACAATTTTCGTCACACATGGCTTCTATTCAGTCGGACATCCTCGTAGTTGTCCGACTGGATTCGTGACTTCCTGTTAAAACTATCACAGTGAGTAGTACCATGGGAGGTCATCTACTCAAACAGAAATGGTATCTGAGGTTCCCAAATGTAACGTTATAGGCCTTCTACTGTTCGTAATTATTTAAAGAATTTAACAGACAATCTCAGTCGCCCTATCAGTTTGTCTGGTCATTGTGAACGAATTGCAGAATAATTTCGACAAGATATCTGCACGGTTGGCCCCAAAGAAGAAATAGTGTGAAGGCCTTCTCACGAATACTAATATATTTCATAAAATTTCGGTTATATGTTAAATAACACAGATTTAATGACTGTAGATTTAAGAATGCGAAAAGAAATTTCGGAATTGCTAGATGACGATCAGTTCAGCTTTAATAAAGGTGAAAGCACTAGAGAGGCAGTTCTGACGTTTTAACTGATAGTGGAAGCAAGACTTAAAAAACATCATCCACGTTCATAGAATTTGTCGACCGGGAAAAAGCGTTCCTGAATGTCGAAATGTGCAAAATGTTCGAAATTCTGCTGCAAATAGGGGTAAGATGTAGGGGCAGACGTGTAATATACAATATGTACAAACGCCAACAGGGAATAGTGAGAGTGGAAGACCATGAGCGAAGTGCTCGGAGTAAAAAGGGTGTAAGAGAGGGAGGTAGTCTTTCGTCCCTACTATTCAGTCTAAACCCAGGACGGACGCAGTAAGGAGCACACAAAAAGCAAACTAGCACTGGAGAAAAGGGCATTCCTAGCCAAGAGAAGTCTGCTTCATTTTAAAGAAGAAATTTTTGAGAATGTACATTAGGCGGAGTGAAAAGGTAAGGAGTGGGGAGGTTATCCGCAGAATCGGCGATCATAGGAGTATATACACAAAACCGGTAAGAAGAAGGGCCAGCATGCTAGGACATCTGTTGAGACATGAGGGAACTGTTTCCACGATAGAAGAGAGAACTGTAGAGGATAAAAACTGTTGATGAAGAATAAGGATGGAATACATCCAGCAACTCTGAGACGAAAAGACTGATACAGAAGAAGAATTCGTGATGTCGCATGAAACATTATACCAATCTGAAAAAAATAAAATGAGAGAGATTGAACTAAATACATTGATTTTACCACTACGCACGAACTGAAATCACTTAGGAAATGTCATAGGAGAGATGAACCAAAGACTAATTACTTTAGAATATGCAACAGAATTACTAAGAAGACTGCACATACTACGCTTTTTCGTCCTTTTTCGTAGTATTGCTGCACATATAGGATCCTTACCGGCTATGAACGGATAACGTGAGAAAAGTTCAAAGAACGGCAGCTCGTTTTGTATTATCACTAAATAGGGGAGAGTTGTCACGGATATGAAACGCGAGTTGTCTCAATCATTAAAAGATAGGCGTTCTTCGAAGTTGATACCGCTTAGAAGAATATCTGCGCTCCCTTAACATTGGGCGTGTTTTTATTTCTGTAGTTTCACTTGATAGATCAAGACAGCGTTCCACTTCTGATGCTTTCTCACACGCAGCAAAAATCTTGGTATCATCTTTACTCTCTGCCATAGATGTGCAGAGTATAACACAGACACAAAGTGTAGGTTCCCATTTCTGACCCAGGAAAACCAAGGATAAAATTGCATGTTTCCTTTCAGAAGTAAATGACTGATTTGTATCCCATGTTAAACGACGATCCTAACTTAGATAAACGACAGATTCTCAGTACTAAAGTTTGCCCTGTGATGTTTCCAATCAATATTGCGCAAAAGCCTTTCTAACGTTTGGTGAAGGAAACGGGGTAAGATATTTTAGTTGAAATCGACAACTTCGAAAATATTCTAAAAGAAATAAGACTTCAAATAAACTTGAAGTTTCCTGGTCTGTAATGTTTAGACACTGTTTAGCAATATTTTATTGTTCTGTTCTGTCGACTAATACCATTATCAACACCTTCAAATGACACTGTTGCTGTGGAAAAAAATGGATCCTGTTTATTGATCTGTTTTGCAAAATTCCAAAATTTATAAATTCGGGAGCAAGAAGTCATTCCTAGCACCGTTTCTGTCACAAGGTTTAGTGCAGTCTTGGTAGTATTGCTTCTGATTGCCGAACAAATCGCAGTCGCTCCCAAACTAAGCACAATAAAATTCATAAGATTTCGTGCCTGAATTTTTAGTACTGATGGAAACGTTTTTTTTTCCAAATTGGCTAGATAAATACTTTTCTCCGATATCTGCTATGTAGTCTGTTATGATTATGTTGGGCTCGTTCACATTTGTTATTTAAAATAATTGAACGTATAGTAAGGTCTGAGGATGAGACAGAGATAAAGCTGAGATGTGTGTCAGTGCCGTCGGGTTCAAACGAGACTGACTAATTGTGATTTTAGCCTTCCAGTCACTGTGATGAGGTAGAGATGATAGTGGTGTAAGAACGAAGCGGAGGCCTGGTGCTGTTTCCCGGGCTTTCGACGACTTTGTGAGATAGTGTTGCAATGTCCGTTGGCAGATGTTGAGACAGATTAAGCACGACTACCGAAGTAGGGAACAGTTACGAGGGTGTGCTGAAACGTAATGCCACCAAGTTTTTCATTCTGTTCTAAATATCGGTTGACTTGTTACCTGTCATGCTTATTAGACGGTCGACTTTGTCGCATCACTAACGCATGTTGTAACCCTCTGCCGTCAGAGGGTACACAATTGAAGCGTCTAACACGGCATTGGTAACGTAACTATGTCGGTGAGTGTGAAACAGCACAGAAACCTGACGGCACGAATTTGAAGACTTCGTCCACACTTAAGCTCCCTCTCCTTGAACATGAGAATAAAAGATCACACATGAGCGCAGCTACATCCGCAAAAGTCTGACGCCTTGGGTTCACTGTCACTCATTTTCCTCCATACAATCCTGATTTCAACCCATCCGATTTTCATGTTTTCAGAACTGAAATAACACCTTCAAGAGTTTAACTTTCATAGTGATGAAGCGGTGTAAGCAGAGGTGAGGTTGGACTCCATCAAAAAAGTCAAACATTCTGCAGTGACGATATGAAAAAACTGGTGTCTCGTAGAGAGAAATGTGTTCATCGCCAGACTGTTGAGAAATAAATATTTCGGCATGAAGACTAAAGATGTAGAGTATTAATGAAGTCATTTAATTAAAAAAACTGTTTAGAGTATTTACATGAAATATTCAGAGGCATTACTTTTTAGAATGCTTGATTTTATTTGGAAACGATGGTATACTAAATATAACTTGAACCTACCTGATACGATCAAATACAAACGTATATCTCTAATCAGTGAGTACTTCGAGATGCGGTTCTCAGAAAGTCGCAGCGATCATTGGGATGAATTTTGTGACGTCCGCAAGTTATTTTTACGTTCATAGCTGCCGCATTGTGATACCGAATTATTTTTGATGGAACTGTCAAGCTTTTTATGTAATTGTGGAGAGACAAGTGGACTTAAATATGAAAACACTTTTGGATATTGATAATATGGTGACAGGATAAACCACTGTCACATACCATTTTTAGGACAACAGATTACACAAACTTCTACGCCACTGTACGAAAAGTGACCAAACTCGATTATTATGTTTATTATTGTGACTGCCAAGCGCTAGAAATTTTGATATTGAGCTTTGACAGATGTTCGCTGATGATGCATGTATATTTATGTTTGTGTGTGTGTGTGTGTGTGTGTGTGTGTGTGTGTGTCTGTGGTGCGAGAAGAATGAAATTTTATTCTTGTACAACACGGGTTGCACACTTCGTGATTATTATCATTTACCAATCCACAGACGAGTGGCAGTTTAACTTCAGCCATTATAGCACATATTTGCAAACACTTTGTTCGCTGGAATACAAATTCGTACGAGAGACAACCACAGAAGTGTCGTGTGTCATCTTCGAATACTTTTTCGTGCAGTTTACTATTGCCTAATGGCGGACAGAGCAAGGAGAACATCAAAAGCAGATGAGCATTGGCAAAAAGGGGCATTGATGGCCAAGAGAAGTCTACTAGTATCAAACATTGGCCAAAACTGGAGGAAGAAATTTCTTCGAATATACGTTTTGAGCACAGCATTGTATGGTAGTGAAAGATGGGCTGTGGGAAAACCGGAACAAAAGAGAATGGAAGCATTTTATTTGTGTTGCTACAAGAAAATGTTGAAAATTAGGTGGACTGGTGAGGTAAGGAATGAGGTGCTGCGCAGAATCGGAGAGGAAATCACTGACAAGGAGAAGGGACAAGATGAGAGGACATCTATTATGTTATTAGGGACTGACTTGCATGGTACTAGACGGGGCTGTAGAGGGCAAAAACTGTAGAGGAAGACTGCTCTTGGAATACATCCGAATTCGTGCTGGGCTGCATCAAACCAGTCAGAAGACTGTTGACTCAAAGAAACAAAAACAAAAAAAAGTCTACGGATTTTTCGGTAATGTAGTGTGGATTTTTCACCGTCTATTAATGTCTCTCCCATACCACCTCTGATGCGCATCTCATGCATCTGACTGCGATGGAGAGAGTAATCCAGAAACATTTTCTATCATATAGACCAGCGTGAAAAATGTCCTGTTTTAGACTCTTTGGTCGTAGCAGCTGCATATGGCATATGCTGTCATAGAATTTGTGAAACTTTCCAACAAGGCTGCTGCTCGTCATCTATATGTTCGACTGACTCATTGAATTGTTGTCCAGTTTTTATGACACAATTCGACACAATGCTAATAATATTTTAAGCAATACGAAAAGTGTCTGCACAAGGATTCACAATGTTGATGTGGACGTCCACTTAATAGTCTCGCTAATGCATAGCGTCTCATCACAAAACACTGGAAGAGTACAATTATACCATCCACAGATCTGCTCATCATATACGGATATGTGACTAATGCTGCTGCCTGGTATTGCCCAGTTGTTTCTACTCACACTAAAAATCAAATGGCTCTGAGCACAATGGGACTTAACATCTGAGGTCATCAGTCTACTAGAACTTAGAACTACTTAAACCTAACTAACGTAAGGACATCACACATATCCATGCCCGAGGCAGGATTCGAACCTGCGACTGTAGCGGTCGCGCGGCTCCAGACTGAAGCGCCTAAAATCGCTTGCCATACAGGCCCGCCCACTCACACTGATCGGATATATACCGCCTCTACCTGGCTGAAAGGGGCTCCATGGCATAATAGCTAATGGTAGCTGATTCGTAGCTCCAGTGGCAGCTTCCGTTACGCTACAAACGGAAGCCCGATCAGTATTAAGGTGTGAGAGGATATCTGGTACGAGGCAGCTTGTTCATAGGCCAAAATGTGTACAAACGGTTATCGATACTCCTAGCTGACAGCGGCCCCAAGTAACAATGATCTACCAACGCAGCAGCTTCTGACTGTACATTTCAGCATCCCAGGAATGAAACTGTCACTAGTGACCGGAACCGGAATGATGGATATTTGAACATCAGTTGAGGAATCGGCACAACCTGTAATACACAACTGCAAAACACTTGCACAACTTGTTGGATTTTCCAGCCTTCTGCAATGAGCTATCTGAGATTTAGTTACTGGACTCGTGACAGCTATAATGGCGGTCTATAATTTTTTATAAATGCAGAAAAATACTGGAAACAACAGTTCCCTCTCTTAGCGGATCAAAGACAGTCGTTATAGAACACATTTCAGTACAAAAGGACTCCTAAATAACGTCGGAGTCAGTCACAATTTTCTCGCGGTTTTTTTTTTCTTGAATCACCTGAGAAATTATGTAACTGAGAGCGTCATTATGCTACTTCCGGTGGATTGTATACGGTCACATACACAAGCGAAAAATACGGATAACGTTCAATAGCTTATTAGAATTCAGTAAATGCGTCCAGCTTCGTGCGCGTTTGTCCCTTTTACCGGCCCTCAGTGCAACATCTGTGATCAGAGGTGCTGACTGTCAACTTGTGTCTGAAGATGGTGGTGGAGTAAGGGAAAGCGAGAAAAATCTGGCATACAGGAAAAAGCTTGAGTAATCATATACTCGTCTAGCGGTAAGAAATTGTCAAGATAAAAGGAAAGAAGACAAGAAACTGCATCGGAGGAAGAAAAGGGAACTTGAAATAAAGAAGGTGGTAGAACTGGAGACAACTGGAAAAACAAATGGTGTTAGAAAATTTTATCAGTAAATTAATAGGGAAAGAAGAGCATTTAAGACGGGCACCAACCTGAATAAAAGTAAAATGGGACACTACCAACCGATGATCAAGAGGTTTGGAGCGTTGGGTAGAGTATTTCAGTGAATTGTTGGATGCTTCAGAGTGCCCTATCGAAGATATCCCAGTCCTTCCAGAAGACGATGACATAGTACCTCCCCCCTTCCCATGGAGAAGTGAACAAAGAAATTGTTAGATTCAAGAACAATAAAGCATCAGGGACTGACAATAGAACATCTGAACAAATGAAAGCTGGAAGATTTGAGGTAAATCGTAGGATCTACAAGACTGTGTGCCTCATCTGGAAAAAGGAAGAGTTTCCAGAAGAATGGAATGTAGGGACAGTGCGACTGGTGCATAAGAGAGGAGATCTATTTGAATGCAGCGACTACAGAGGCGTAACACTCTTTAAATACTATAAGAATAAAGTACTATAAAATACCCTGTTTAGTGGAATTTCGTCTGTAACAGAAGACATTATTGAAAACTATCAATGCGGGTTCAAAGCAGAAAAGTCAACTGTATATCAGATATTTGTTATCCGAGAAATAGTAGGAAAGACCCATGAGTTCAATGTTGGTGCGCACCATCTTTTCATAGACTTTAAATATGCGTATGACACAATAAACCTGGCCAAACTTTATGAGGCAATGAGAGAATTTCTAGTGCCTGGAAAATTAGTGCATTTATTATAGGTCACCCTAAAGCATCCCCCGTGTACCTTGCGGGTGCAGCCCAGGCTATCACCTCAGTTTCCCACTCGAACTGGGCTAAGACGAGGAGATGCGCTTTCCTGCCAACTTTTCATCTTGGCACTTGAAAAAGTAGTACGTGAAACGGGAATTCAGACAAAAGGTACAATCTACTATAAGTCTGTACAGTTGCTGGGATATGCAGATGACTTGGATTTAATGAGCAAAAGACTTAGAGATCTACAAAATACATTTTCAGCTTTGAAATTGAGTGCAGAGAAGATGGGCCTGAGAATTAATGAAGAAAATACGAAGTATATGTGTAATGGCACAAACCAACCCTTGCAGCCCACAATATCCCTTGATGGATTGACATTCGAGCGAGTGGAATGTTTTACCAATGTGGGGTTAAAGATAAAAGCAAATGGGCCATCTTTACTGAAATTACCGCTCGAATAAGTACTTCTAACCCTCGCTGCTTTGGAATGTTGCGACATTTTAAATCTATCACGAGGGACAAAGTGCCGACTTAGCAAAACGCTGATACGCCCAGTACTTACTTATGGCTCAGAAATATGGACAATTACAAAGCAGGTGAAAAGAAACTGAGATCACGTGAAAGACGTATACTGAGGAGATTTTTGGACCTGGGGAAGGCGAAGGAACAACGAATTTTATAAGGCGGATGATGTGGTAAAGTTCATAAAGATGTGTAGACCGAGATGGGCTGCACATGTAATGCGACTCGATGAGACAGATCCCGCAAGGAAAGCCTGTTGCAGTGAACCTGGAGGAAGGAGAGCAAGAGGAAGTCATAGGTTGAGACGGAGCGACGAGGTTGGAGAGGACGCTGCCCTTGTCGGTTGCCGTAACTGATGGCAAAGTCCAGAGAAGAATGGCAGAAAATTATTGAGGAGGCCAAGTCCCACCCCAAGGATGTAGTGCCAATTGAAGATAAGAAGAAAAACAAAGTTACCGTGTCATAACGTTTAAAATTTGTAAATGCTTTTTCGAAGGATTAGAAGCAAAGTGAGGTGGTATGAGCTAATTGAATAGCAAAATTGCTTCTCTTTATCGCCGTGTTATTGGGTTATAAAAAGCAACAACATTCAAACCTTTTTCAGCTATGAGTCAATTTTCATAAAATAAACCATGTCTTTGAGGCTCTCAAATTAGTAAAGTGGAAAAGTACAGAATTTGCAATACACTCAATGAACAGAAAGAGGAATGAAACACTGGACAGTCAAAGGGAAAGAATCAGGTTTAGATGTGAGTGGAGTGATTGTGAATGTTCACTGTGGATTACTTAAAACTAAAAGATCCAAATAGTTCCGAAAAATGGCTCTGAGCACCAGGGGACTCAACTTCTGAGGTCATCAGTCCCCTAGAACTTAGAACTACTTAAACCTAACTAACCTAGGGACATCACACACATCCATGCCCGAGGCAGGATTCGAACCTGCGACCGTAGCGGTCTCGCGGCTCCAGACTGTAGCGCCTAGAACCGCACGGCCACTCCGGCCGTCTAATAGTTCCGAGTGGACAGCCGACAACAGAATACTTTAATTCGTAGTTAAATACAGGCTATCCTCGCAGAGCCCCAAAGGCCTTCTAAAGTCGTATCTTTTGCGTCTTGCCAAGTACCCGGCCCGCAGATCTCCTTCGTGTAATCCGAGGTCGTCCTAGTTTCCTCCAGCTTGTGTGACCCCATCAGTCGTCGGTTGCCCTGAGACAAGGTGAAGGATTTGAAAGGAGCCTCCACATTCTCTTCTTAATTCGCTCTTCTGTTGGTCTCTAGGTGAGTATTTCTCAAACGTTTAATTTAAGACAAGAGGTAGCAGACATTCGCGTCTTACTTGTGAATCCACGTCAAGGGTTTTTGTTTCAATATTTGTCATCTGATGTTTCATAAATCAATTTCCTAAGCACGATCAAAAGCCATGAAGTTACGTTAAACTCTGAAAACTATTGCTTGATGATTTGTAGAGTACTGATCTGACTTATACTTGTCGTACCTTTCCCGAATCCCGACTGGTATGAGGTAAGAACGTCGACCTATTTCTGTAACCTTTTCATAAGTATTTTCCTGACGATGCTTCGAATAATAATTAAATTATACCTCTCTAGTTTCTGTAAGCTAAATGATCGTTTTCCCTCAAGAACTTTGACACGATATTCTAGATGAATTTTTATCAGAACTGTTGCATAGCAGTACTTTATAAGCATGTTACCAATGTAGTGAGTGCTTCCAGACTTCACTTTCTGTACGATATAAAAAAAATTATACCTTAGGTGCCTAACTGCAATTTTGAGCTACAGCACATCCGTTCATTTGGTTTTTCTCAGAGCACACTATTTGTGAGCAGTATTCATTGACAAATGACAGACGATTTTACGCCGTAAGGAGAACGCCCATCACAAGAACAAGGAAGATTATCATATAACATTTCAGACTCAGAAACTCTTTGTAAATATACTCTAAGACAAACAAAAACCGACGGCCAAAGAGGGAATTATTAGAATGGGACGGAATTCGGTAGACGTGATGACCATGTTTAGACAAACACTTGGTTACAATTTCAGAAAAATTGGATGGTTTATTCTAGATAAAGAGCTTCACAAATTCAGCATTTCTGACCCTTATGCAGCCAGTTATTCGACTGGGCGTCGATTGATAGAGCCGTTGCCTGCCCCTTAGGGACATTCTGCCAAATTCTGTTCAACGGGTGCGGTAGACCAGCAAAATCCAGAGCTAGTTGTACGGTCCTGCCCGTAGAGCTCCAAATGTTCTCATTTGGGAAGATAACCGACAATCTTGCTGGCCATGGCAGGGGTTGCCAAGCGCGAAAACAAGCAGTAGAAACTGTCGCTGTGTGCGGGCAGACATTATCTTGCTGGAATGTAAGCACAGGATGGCTCGCCATGGAAACAACGAAACGGTGCGTGGAGTACCGTCGACGTACCGGTGTGCTGTAACATTGCTGTGGATGACAACCAAAGCTGTCCTGGTGTGAAAAGAAAGGCACCCAGAAACCATCCCCGGTTGTCGGGCCTTACGGTGGGACACGGCTAGGTTAGTATCCCACCGCTGACCAGGATGTCTCCCGTCACTTCGTCAGCCTAGAATCTCACTGATTCTTAAGTCATCAGTGATCAGTGATGAGTCCCGTTTCGCACTGAGCCCCGATGACGAGAGTAGACGTGTCTGGTGAAGCCCCAGACCTCACTGGAGTGTTCGACAACCAGGAGCGATGGTCCTGGATGCCACGTTATTTCATATCAGGTTCTCTTTGATAGTCACCCGCGGCACGCTTCCAACACAGAGGTATGTCTTTGATTTTCAATTACCCTGTTTTATTGTCCTTTGTGGCGAGCTATCATGGAATTGCATTTCAACGAGGTTATGCCTGTCCGCACACATCGAGAGCTTCTGTTGTTGTCTCCGTGCTTGCCAAACCCTACCTTTCCTCAATCTGCAATGTTTGGAACATTATGGGCGGGTCCCTTCTGCCATCTTTGGATTTTGACCATCTAACGCCCCAGTTTGACAATAGAAGGACATACAACAACTCTGTCAATTAGTGCCAAGAAGAATAACTGTATGCATAAAGCGGACTAACGCGATTTTGGCTTGCCCAATTTGTGAAGCTCTTTCGCTTGACCAACTCATTGGATTCTTCTGAAATTATAAGTATTTTCTTTTCGGTACATATAAATCACATCTACCGATTTCCGTTCCATTCGAGTAATTCCTTCGTGGTGCACCGGTTTTTCTTTCTTTTAGGGTGTATTATCGGTAATATTTACTAGGCTTTGCGGTCCCAAGTTGTTCAATAAAAGCCTGCATAAAAGTGTCCTGCACATGCGTCAGTCCTAATAGTCTTGGATGAAAGGATATTCTTATAGCCGGCCATGGTGGCCAAGCGGTTCTTAGGCGCTACAGTCTGGAACCGCGCGACCGTTACTGTCGCAGGTTCGAATCCTGCCTCGGGCATGGATGTGTGTGATGTCCTTAGCTTAGTTAGGTTTAAGTAGTTCTAAGTTCTAGGGGACTGGTGACCTCAGACGTTAAGTCCCATAGCGCTCAGTGCCATTTGAACCGTTTCATCACATTTTGATAGTGACTGTGGGAAAACCGGAACATAAGAGAATCGCAGCATTTGAACTATTTGATATTCTTATATTCACCTTTCATTCCCCTTGAATTCACGATGGTTTTGCTGTTCCGTCGATGGTTTAGAAGTATCTTTCCTTCCATTTGACTGTCATTAGTATCACTTCACTTGTAAAAATTGCAGCTATCGGAAGATCTTTTTCATGATCCACTTGATTACCATGTATTTCACACGGAATGCTTGAGTAATAAAGGTTCTCTTATAATTCATCTCTCAGTTTATCTATTTAAATAACCGGATATAGATAACTGAAAAGCCTTAAGCTGATCCTTATCTTATACCAAAAAAATTGTTGAACAAGTTAATGAAATTTGCTACTGTGGTGAATGATATCTAACAGAGCCTTTGCCGAGCCCTTATTCGCTTTCCCTCAGTGGCATTCCGCAGTTACGGTAGAACGCCCGGATATGCCGTTCCCGTTACCATGGCGGCAGTAATGTCGGTTTTATTTACGACATGGTGTGTGTTCATCTGGCTTGTATAGCTGGCGATGTTTCCATCTATGTGTGTACTGTTTGTGCTGTTGCCATTTACTTACAAAACACGCCATTTTCTTAGCAGCCCTCGTAACATTCGCTAGTTTGAAGACACTTAACCTGAGGTAACTAGTCTGAATCCTAATAACAGAAGACATTTCGGGCATTCCAGAATGAAATTTTCACTCTGTAGCGGAGTGTGCGCTGATATGAAACTTCCTGACACATTAAAACTGTGTGTCGGACCCATACTCGAAGTCGGGACCTTCGCCTTTCGCGTGCAAAGGCTCTATCGACTGAGCTCCCCAAGCATGACTCACAACCCGTCGTCACAGCTTTACTTCCGCCAGTACCTCGTCTACTTCCGCTACCTCCTGCCAGAAGAGCTTTTGTGAAGTTTGGGAGACGGAACGAGACGAAACAAAAATGACACCATAATTCAAGGTACGGTTCTTAATACGGCGCGTAATCAACACGAACGGCAATGCTCCCATGCTGGCCACATTCCTTCCGTACCTCCACCTGCTCGGGTTGACAACTGTTGGGACCGTTGGTGCATGTGGACGTGCTGCTGTACGTCTTCGCAACACGTCCAGCACTTGATCGATGGGACTCAAGTTGAGCGGGAATGTGCAGACCAGTCCATTCGCCGAGTAATATCCTCTCATTCCAAGAGTTACTCACCTGCGCTGTTAGATGCCATCTCACTTTTTCATCCATAAAAATGAGATCAGGGCGAAGTGTACGTTCATGGGGGAAAAGTACAGTGCACTAAAAACGTTGACTGGTGACTGGTCAGCACACACACGCAACATTACGCCTCCACTTAGCATGTCACCTGGGCTGCTAAAACGATCATGTTCGTGGGTGCAATACATTTTCCCACCTTTCGCCTTAAGAGTACGTCTGCGCTGATGACCTCTCATTGAATCCTAGCAGTGGGTCGCAGTACCCGTACATTAAAATCTTCTCTGCTGCTGGGTTTCAGCCCGTGGAGCACCTGTTACTGTTGTTTTACCCACTGCTCTCACCGCCAAAGTAAATATGCTCAGTGAAGTGAGCGCAAAGACGCCCTTCCTATTCAGGCGTCCGAATTAAATTAAAAGGAGGCATCTCGCATGATTCCTGAAATCTTACTGTGCTACAAGGGATGGACGGGAAAGTACCCTCACAATATAATATAAAGCCTGCACCCAGAGAGCAGAGACACGGAAAGCTGGAAACTGGTGAGGTGATGGAATGAAGAAACTGAGATACTTGAAGACGCAGATAACGGCACTTGCAACCGTCGAACGCGTCCTAGTTGTCTATTTTAGTCCATTGATCCTGTCTGTAACCAAGCATATCATACTTAAAGTTACAATCAGTTAGCTAACATTCCCGGGACAAATATATGAATTTCAAGGAGAAAAACTAAAAGCAGGATTTTATTAAAACTGATACCATCACAAAAATACGAAGTCATATTTCAAATTAATTATGAGGTGCGTACAGGTGTCCAATAAAAAAATTCATTCATGATTTAACACTATATCACATAATAAGTGCCATTTTTGATATCCAACACTAGAATTTACATTTATCATACATTTAGAGTAATAACTGGACTTCTTCAGTTGCGATTTAAAAGTTGTATCGGATGATGTCTGTAACCCAAATTATGAGGCCGTTATTAATGGTAGTATTCACGCAAGCAATGGCATGCACTTGCTGTAATTTTCCACTCTACGAAGATAGAGTTGCCCACCATTTACTCTGTCTTAACAAACAACAGATAACAGGAGTTAGGATACAACTACCATTGAAACGTCTGAGCTGTAGAAAGCAGAACGGTAGTGGCAGCTAGAGCAACGGGTATCACCGACTGACTGTGTGGCAGAGATAGGCGTGTGCTGTGCCACGCCTCAAACTTTTTAGCATTCCCTAAAACTGCCGATAGCGCGCGATACTTCGTTTCACGTAGAACTGTTCAGCGTTTGCTGACTGTCACTGAACGTTTCACAGGGGAGATTTTGCATCATAACTGCGTGATATATGAGCAGTCCAGACATTTTCAAAGTACAGATTAGAAGTAAAATATTTTCAGGAGGCAGTTAATACGGCAATTACCAGTTCTTGTTTGACGCAAAGCTGCTACTTACGTCAGCACCGCTTGTTTCTGCCCTACTTGCCGCTATCTTTGTTCCTGGAAAACGAATAGACGACTTTACGGTGAAAGTGAAGCACATATAGGATTTAGCTTTAAAGTGGCAAAATATTCTTGTCCAATTATGTCGTAAATAATAGGGCCGAATTTCGAAAAAGCGCTGAAGAGAGATCCTGCATCATATTAAATTTACACCCGCATCCATTTATGCAGATATTAAGCAAGTTTATATAGAACAGTTGGACAGATCATGAAATCTTGAGGCATCACAAGGAATTTATTTGCTTGGTTGGAGTTTACCGCGACATGTTATGATGTAACGTTCCTTTGAGGCTAGTAGAAACAAACACTCTTCATGTAACTTTATTCTTGAGTACACTGCAGTAAAGTTATAATCGGCTATGTTTCTCTGCCATATAATCTGTAACTGTATGCCTTAAACATAACAGTTGAACCCTACCAAACATCCTTAAATAATGCCGGCCGCGGTGGTCTCGCGGTTCTAGGCGATCAGTCCGGAACCGCGTGACTGCTACGGTCGCAGGTTCGAATCCTGCCTCGGGCATGGATGTGTGTGATGTCCTTAGGTTAGTTAGGTTTAAGTAGTTCTAAGTTCTAGGGGACTGATGACCACCGATGTTAAGTCCCATAGTGCTCAGAGCCATTTTCCCTAAATAATTTATCGCTAAGGCGTGGAACTACGTCAGAGAAGTGTGTCCATTGAATGAGGTGTGGTTATAAAATAACGGGATTATTGCTGTTAAACATTTTACTTCGGAAACGTACGTACTTAGTCCCTCCTCTATGCCTACAACGCTCCATACAAATTTTCCATTGATGATAGTAGTGCTGGAAAGGTTCCACTGTGGGGTCCTGATAGCACGTACTGCTTGTTCTTTCGATGCTTCAGCGCGCTGATGTCTTGTTCCTTTTAATGCAGATTTGACCTTGGGGAATACATAATACACAAGTCGCTAGATCGAAGAATAAAGTGGATCGTCCAAACCCGGGATGCTTTTCACCTTAACAGACACTGCGGTGTTGGCCAGTCCGTTCTCTTTATGCAGAACCCATGAACTGCTTCTCCGTAACCTCAAGATACTAATACTGATTAATAGTTAGACATTCAGGAACCCAGTGAAGATAATAGTTCTATTATTATTGAAAACAACAATCGTCATCGCTTTAATCCTGATATGTCCATTCGATTTTTTTTCGCTACCTAAAGTTAGGGGCTTCCGGTGTACGGATTGGAGCTTACTGTTTAATTCATAAATAAAATATAAAGATTCGTCAAATTTTGTTGTCCTTTCCAAGATATTAGGATCATTTTTAGTGGCATTCCAAATGTGAGTACAAACATTTTCACGAACTTCTTGTTGATCGATCGTGAGAATTCGCGATAAATTTTTTCATGTTAAATTGGTTACGCGAAACTTTCTTTGTAAATTCCTAGAGTTTCCGCGATCGGTCGAATACTCAGCCGAATGTTATATCGAATCAGCTTACCTACTTTTCGATATTTTCATGTGTTGTTGATGTTGAAGGGCATCTCGTGCGTGAGTCGTCTTCAGCGTCTTCTAGGTCACTTCGGAGACGCTTGAACCACTCAAAGCCTCGTGTACTAGATATACAGTCTCCACCATACGGTTGTTTCAGCAGGAGACAGGTTTTAACAGCAGTTTCTCCAAGTTACATGTGAAACATCACTTAAGTTCGTGGCTCTATTATTACTCTTACCATTATTATTGAGAAAAAAGTAACGGACCTTACACAAACGAAGGCCACGGTCGCACTGACTTGCCTACAGACACCACAGATGCAGAAATCGACTGAAAAGCCCTCACGCTTCACAGATATTGATCGTTCATCTTTGTCACACACCTACATACTCCGTGACGTGACATGACATGACACAACATAATTTGGTGATTCTTGATGAACAAATTATTCTTTCCGAAGGTCGTGAGAATAAAGCGTACATGACGATATAAGAAAAAGAAGAAAGTTCAACTCTCATAATCGGACTTAAACAGGAGATAAGCCTGCTCTCCCACAGATACTGCAGTGCGCTGTAGAAAGCAATGAGGGCGAATGAGGCTAGCTATAGCTAGATGGAGGTAAGTGTGTCTAGGCTGTGAGCGAACAACAAATAGCTCTCGAAAAATAACTTCCAATAAAATGAAGCTAAATGAAACCAATAAAATTCAGTAGTGATTATTTTTAATGAGAGAAATGTAACACAAAAGCGTAGTGAAATTTCTGCTGTAAGTGGTAACGAAAAGTCACAGAAGTTCAGGAGGTACCAGGTTCACCTCCCTCTGCTGAGCGAATGTCTAGGATTCGGTTTACAGCCTGTGGAGACAACAAGTGTCAACTAAAACCACTAAAACCATAACGGTAAAATTTTACATGTCTACATCTCCGTCAATATCTGTACTCAGTAAGGCACCGTACTGTTCCTAAGGTACTTTGTTACCACTATTACTTCCCTGTAATCTTGTTTCAGTCGCGAATTGTCTGTGGTATGAACAATTGTTTCTGAGCTTGAGTGTGAGCTCGAATCTCTCTTATTTTACTTTAATCGTCTCTCAGTGAGCTATATGTAGGAGGAAACAAAGGAAAAAAGTTCAGGTTGTATGTCCAGCCATAAACAGGAATAACACTGTTGTACTGTATATGTCGTATTGGGCAGTAAAAAAAAAAATCTATTGAAAAGGGAAATCTTCTTCTCACGCACTTTCCGTACAAGGCCAGTTGTGTCCTGATACGGTTACCAACTTTTTGTCAGTCTTCCAGTATCTCTCCCTTTTGGTTTAAAGTTCTTTATCTCACCTAGCCTCTCTGGATCCATTCATTGTAGATGTTCATTGCATTTCATTTTGTTTCGTCCAGCTTTTCATTCACAATCTAAATTTTTACTTCCTGTCGAATATCTTCTTTTCGTATTTTGTCTGTTCTTTTACATTCCTTCTCTTATTCAGCTGAGCTAATGACTTGAAGAATTTGTCGTGCCAGACTCAGTGATGTTGGGTATGAGTTGAACTTTGGCCACGCTTCAGGTTTTGCATTTTCCTATGAAGATCTGAACTGTCGCAAAGTTGGTACTCATTTGGTACCACGTCAAGTAGCAAATACAAATAGGACCAATCGGAGATGTGAAATTCCGATTTAAAGGATTTTGAAGACGAAGAAAAACATTTAACAGTCTCCCAGTAAGTGTTGGGACTTGGGTCCATTACTATGAACCATCGAAATGGACTTATATCCTGTGCAAACCTTCACCTTAGCCCCCAGCAAAAGTTTCAGACGCCAACCGTCCGCAGGAGAGGCTGTCATAACAGTGCCTTCGGATATGGAATGTCCAGTGCTGGTTCACTGCACTATGTGGTGTCGAACTGTGAACAGTGACAGCTACAGTGAGTTACTGCGAGACGTAAAACCTGTCTCAAACCGAAAAGGAAAGTGGATCTTTCAAAATTACTTCAGGATGATACCCTCTTTTATGCATTTGGTGAAGCACTACAGAGCATTAAAAATTTTACTTATGAGCTGACTTACACCCATCCTACAGTCGTGACGTCCTACACGTAAGTTTCACTTTTTGATTCCGATGAAGGATCTCCTCTTTCAGAAAGTTGCGAAGACGTTGAACGAGCAGATATGAAAGATGCTGCAATGCTTCTTTGAGGTTGGAACTACGTTGTCAAGAGATGATACAATTGCATAGGGACTGACAGCGACGATATAGAGATGATGTTATTGCAGTGTTATTTTCCCGATTAAAAATTTCTCTATAGACATAATCTTATTTTTTTGCTTCTCCCACTGAAGGTGCACAACAGTTTCGAGACATATACGTAGCGTATTTACCAATGATTAAAATGAAGTTACCTTAGATCAAAATATATGTGGGCTGGAGTTTTTTTACAAATTCGACAGTTTAAGTACATAAACCAGTCTATAAGACACGGCGGTCGGTGTGTTTACCCTGAAGTTGTTTTAATTGCAGTTTCCTGTTTGCTCCGGGAATTCAGAATTCATATTCATGATTTATTGTGTTGGAGTGGTGTAGAACAGTAATTCAAGTTACCGGGCCCAGCGTCAAAGTTGCTTCACTGACATTGTTACCTTGAAAATCAGTGATCAATGTGGGTGTTGTTATTTTACCCTCTCTCAATACTGACATTTACTCTGTGTACTGCCGATCTGGATACTGTCTTTGAACCAGACATATAATGCCTATATGGCAGATTTATAATTGGATACTTGGTGAACTATTTTCATGGCATTTTTCATGTAGTTTTGACCTGAGCATTTCAATAATTAAATTTTTTGTTCAAATGATTTGTCTGTAGCCTCCTATCTGTTTCTAATTTATATTTTGAACACTCAATTGAAATTGTGTCAGCGCATAGGGGTTCAATGGGATGTTGTGAGATTAGCCGTGTTAAATTGGTTTGGTGTGCGGGCAGCCGGGGTGTTCATAACTGAATATTTACTAGTGGATGGTTTGTCCCGTAGGTATCTGCCCTAAACTTAGCTTCTTAAGGGCCTTGTAATGATTGAGTTTTCGAGCCTGGTTGGGGCTTGTGATCCGTAATTCCCACCTCCGCAGTCTGTCAGTACACTGCTTGTCCCTACGGCGTCTGGCGAGCCGACGCTATAGCGAGGCTTTAGCTGTGGCTACTGTTGTGTGCGACGGTATCATCGGAAACCTCTCCATGAACGGAGCTTACACAAAAGATTAGTTGAATTCCTTCTGTACTACCTGGAAAAGTCTTTGACATAAGTTGGGAGTGTTTGCTTTAGTAGCTTGTGCTCTCCAAGCAGACACCAAATTCTATTTTAAGGAAAAGAGTTCTAATTTTGTATCTTAACATAACTTGAAATTCTCTACTGAGATTGGCATGTTTCTTACTATTGTATTTTTATACGTCTAAAAGAAAAAAGATTCCCATGTTAACGTGTTCCTAAAATGTTAGTGGGCATGAATTTCGCCCGCCAATGGCATTCATTAAGTCTATGGGGGGTCTCTTGCCCCAGTGACAGCGATTAGTGGGTATTGTTCAAATTTACTTTAATGAGCGGGGTTGTAATCACCTCATATCCCTGTATCGAGCTCTTGGTGTTTATTACCATCATCTTGCTTTTTAGGGGCAAGGCACTATTAGTATGGTTGCCAGCCCTTCGGGTTTCTTATCTGTTGTAAATAAATTCTGGGATTTGACATTATTCATTTGAAATTTGGTTTTTAATTGGTTCATCTGAAATGAAGTATTACTTATTGACCTGTTGCTCAATAAGAGGTTGTTATTGCAGTCATTCAAACAAATTTTGAAGTTCCTTTAAATTAAATTATTGTTTTTATATCTAAAAGTTTTATATTTCCGAATTGTTGCTTTAAAATTGTAAACTTTGTTTGAGTTTCGGTATCTTTGTATTTCCACGTAAAATACGTTGTTTAAATTCTAAAACTTTTCATGATGAAATTGTTTTGTATGCTATGAATGATGAATGACGAATCAGAGGTCTGTGGTCCAGTCCTTCCATTAACATTGACGTTGGCGATTGTAACCCCATTACACTGCTGTACAGAATGACCAAATTACTCAGCTCAGAATAAGAATTAAAAGTAAATCAAACCAAAGTGGTTGCAACAATTTACAGCTGAAGTTACACTAGTAATATACCTAACATCAATCCTGCTGACAAATTAACACTCGAAGTGAAGTAATTCTGATGCCATAGCGGCATATTGGCTCTCGATGGATGAAGTAAGGAGGCTGTAAGGAGAACACTAACACAGGCAAACAGGCAAAGTATGTCTACTAGCATAAACCGTAGGTCTTAAATTGAAGACGAAATTCCTGAGAGAGTACGTCTGGACCACAGCAGTGTATGAAATTATCGTATGGCATTTATTGGACGGGATATTCCCTTCGGGGTTCGGCCGCCGTATTTCAAGTCTCGTTAGCTGACGCCATTTCAGCGACTTGCGTGTCGATGAATTCTGTCTCCATAAGCTATATCAAGCAGTAGTTACAAGTACCTAAGCTGTTTCTCTGCTGCTAATACCTTGGAAATCTGGTTATCCATGTTAGCTGGATCTACGTTGGACACTGGTTGTGCTAGGATGTTGGGTTTCAAAAATAATACGATGAGTATAAGCACTTATATTTACCAGTGGATTATCACTTTAAAACAGAGGAAAACCGCAAAATGTTTACAAAACCAAAGTTTTTCGCTGTGTTATTATCACTAATCATGTAGATGACGTCTACAAAATTCTTCACTTAGCTAAGCAAGATTCCTTTGACGAGAAAAGTCACTGCTCTTGTTGTTCTGCCGAAGAGCTGATTCATGTCACGAGAAGAAGTTGTAAGGAATCCTTTAGGTACACATGAACTATAGGATGGTATCATGTCTGGAAACATGGACATCAAGAACATGGAGCAGTGTGTCACTGAGGAATTGCCGCTCGTTGTTGCGCCAGTGAAGTGAGACTCCTTGTTGTTTGCATATTATATCACTAGTGTCTTCTTGAATTTGTTGAAAAACCTACGGCTGTGGCACTCCATGACTATCTTTCAAGTTTCTGTGTATGTCCTCAAAAAGAATATATGGTACACCTTGTCATAAAAAATTAAACAAAACACTTTCACTTATGGCTAGTCTCTTTCATGCTGAACGATTGACTTCTGGTTCTTCTACATCTACATCTACATTTATACCCCGCAAGCCACCCAACGTTGTGTGGCGGAGGGCACTTTACGTGCCACTGTCATTACCTCCCTTTCCTGTTCCAGTCGCGTATGGTGCGCGGGAACAACGACTGCCGGAAAGCCTCCGTGCGCGTTCTAATCTCTCTAATTTTACATTCGTGATCTCCTCCGGAGGTATAAGTAGGGGGAAGCAACATATTCGATACCTCATCCAGAAACGCACCCTCTCGAAACCTGGACAGCAAGCTACACCGCGATGCAGAGCGCCTCTCTTGATGAGTCTGCCACTTGAGTTTGCTAAGCATTTCCGTAACGCTATCACGCTTACCAAATAACCCTGTGAAGGAAAGAGCCGCTATTCTTTGGATCTTCTCAGTCTCCTCTTTCAACGCGACCTGGTACGGATCCCACACTGATGAGCAATACTCAGGTATAGGCCGAACGAGTGTTTTGTAAGACACCTCCTTTGTTGACGGACTACATTTTCTAAGGACTCTCCCAATGAATATCAACCTGGCACCTGCCTTACCAACAATTAATTTTATATGATCATTTCACTTCAAATCGTTCCGTACGCATACTCCCAGATATTTTACAGAAGTAACTGCTACCAGTGTTTGTTCCGCTATCAGATAATCATACAATAAAGGATCCTTCTTTCTATGTATTCGCAATATTACATTTGTCCATGTTAAGGGTCAGTTGCCACTCCCTGCACCAAGTTCCTATCCGCTGCAAATCTTCCTGCAACTTCTCTGTATACTATAGCATCATCCGCGAAAAGCCGCATGGAACTTCCGACACTATCTAGTAGGTCATTTATATATATTGTGAAAAGCAATTGTCCCATAACACACCCTTGTGGTCCGCCAGAGGTTACTTTAATGTCTGTAGACGTCTCTCCATTGAGAACAACATGCTGTGTTCTGTTTGCTAAAAACTCTTCAATCCAGCCACACAGCTGATCTGATATTCCGTAGGTTCTTACTTTGTTTATCAGGCACAGTGTGGAACTGTATCGAACGCCTTCAGGAAGTCAAGGAAAATCGCATCTACCTGGGAGCCTGTATCTAGTATTTTCTGGGTCTCATTAACAAATAAAGCGAGTTGGGTCTCACACGATCGCTGTTTCCGGAATCCATGTCGATTCCTACAGAGTACATTCTGGGTTTCCGGAAATGACATGATACGCGAGCAAAAAACATGTTCTAAAATTCCACAACAGATCGATGTCAGAGATATAGGCCTATAGTTTTGCGCATCTGCTCGACGACCCTTCTTGAAAACTGGGACTACCTGTGCTCTTTTCCAATCATTTGGAACCTTCCGTTCCTCTAGAGACTTGCGGTACACGCCTGTTAGAAGGGTGGCAAGTTCTTTCGCGTACTCTGTATAGAATCGAATTGATATCCCGTCAAGTTCAGTGGACGTTCCTTTGTTGAGTGATTTCGGTAGCTTTTCTATTCCTTCGTTCGCGTACTCTGTGTAGAATCGAATTGATATCCCGTCAGGTTCAGTGGACGTTCCTTTGTTGAGTGATTTCGGTAGCTTTTCTATTCCTTTCGTTCGTGCGAGCATTTAGAGAAGGAACTGCAGTGCGGTCTTCCACTGTGAAACAGCTTTGGGAAAATGTGTTTAGTATTTCCGCTTTACGCGTGTCATCCTCTGTTTCAATGCCATCATCATCCCAGAGTGTCTGGATATACTGTTTCGATCCACTTACTTATTTAACGTAACACCAGAACTTCCTAGGAGTTGCTGTCAAGTCGGTACATAGAATTTTACTTTCGAATTCACTGAACGCTTCACGCATAGCCCTCCTTACGCTAACTTTGACATCGTTTAGCTTCTGTTTGTCTGAGAGGTTTTGGCTGCGTTTAAACTTGCAGTGAAGCTTTCGCAGTAGTTTCCTAATTTTGTTGTTTAACCACGGTGGATTTCTCCCGTCCCTCACAGTCTTACTCGGCACGTACCTGTCTAAAACGTATTTTACGATTGGCTTGAACTTTTTCCATAGACACTCAACATTGTCAGAGTGTCAGTTTTGATTCTTGAGACCCATAAGTGCATATGACGCTGATTTTAATATGAAATGTTGCTTCATCACTGAGGTGAAAGCAGATCGTTTCTGTGTTCACAGAACAAACGAGTTTAGGAGCTCCATGTATTTCCGTGTTTGTGGGTAGTTCGAAATGGTCTTTTACATTATAGGGTAGGTGATAGATTTATTGAATATAAGAGTTACAAGGCATGATGAGGATTAGTGGTGGATGCTGTACCTGGCCCAGGACTTGGCGTACTTCTTCCTGTATTCTCCAGATGGGTCGTACTTGTCCAGCAGCTTCTTCATGAGGTCTGGGTGGCGGCGCGAAATCTCTCCGAAGAAACCTCCGATCTTCTTGTGCTGTGTCTCAGTGCACTTGGCGCAGTCTGTACGCACTATTTCGGGCAGCACCTCTGCAAAAGAAAATACTGTTAAAATCATCGAATTTTGTTGTGCTTCGGGATGGAGGCCGATTTTGAATGTGTAGATTGGGGTGAGCAGTGCGTTTATTGTTGACATAGTCGCTAGGGTCCTCAGGCGTCAAACACAACTATTCCTTAATTTTTCTGGAAATACTACTACGTCATCTCAACAGTTCTGCCACATCATCACATTCCCAGATTCAAAACTTGTTGTTTGACATCAGGTCTGAAGTATCAAGGCTGTAGCCAACGACAAAAGATGAATGACAGATCCCAGGCGTTTTAAAACATAGCCATTTGGCTAATTGAGTATACTGCAGAAGAAACTACGCCATCAAAGAAAAACTTAGGTACCAATCAAGATGCTACTTCTTCTTATGGGGAATCATCAAGACAAGAACTTAATGGAACATTGTTGAAGTAAATAGTGGCCATGTTTTACAGGTTAACTTTGTTACGAGGACGTTTAAATGTCTGACAACAACAGGATTACGGAGAGAATTATAAGATGTACTACATTAAGTATTAAGTGAAGAATTTAGGTTGTTTAAATTACAGATATATTTAGTAGTACCGTATCTACTAGAAGAATTAAAGTTTTTAAGTTCTATCTTTTATGTCCTTTCAAAACGCGTAAAATACGTATCGCACATACATGATCTTAGGCCTAATTTTTCGGGTATACAAGTTTTGATTTTTAACTTTAGTTTAACTGTATTACGTTACTATATTAACATTATACACGAATATTAGTGTTCCACATAACTTTAGTGGCTTTTGTGATCAGTAGTTAATAGAATATTATTGTTATTGCCTAAATAAATTTTGTTAAAATATTTAAACAACCATGAGCAAGAAGTGTTTGAGCTGCTGTACGAAAGTCAGTTCTGGCGTTCTGTGCAGCTATTGTGGGGGATGTTTGCACTGGGGTGACGATAGCGCCATGGGAATTGGAGAAGTGAATGGGTCTCTTTCATGGTATTGCAGATTATCTTCAAGGCATAGGAAATAGCGGAACGGAAAGGGAACATTAGAGCCCATGAGGCTGAACTGGATAGTGCTAGGGAGGAACTGATGAGGTTAAGGGCGGAGGAGGGTGAAGACAGGTGGGAAGTGAAAGCAAGGAACAGGGGCCACTGAAAGAGAACAGTGTCAGACAGTTTCATCATTGGCACAAACAATAGATTTGCCTTGTTACCTCAGTCTGAACTAGATGAAAGTGTATTCAGCACTCAACAGACTTTCACTAGGAAACCAACTGTGGCAAAGACCTATAAAGTACGAGGAAAATTCTGTTTTCAGGTAGTGGCCATGAAAGAGGTGTAGGCCAGATTTTGCAGGAAAAATTAGGTGACAGGTACAAAGTCACAAGTATTTTCAAGCCCAGTGCATGTCTTAACCAAGTGATAGAGGATGTAGCATGATTGTGCAAAGGTTTTACAAAGCAGGATAATGTTGTGGTAGTGGGTGGAGCGGGAAACAGTATTGATGGCGACCAGGGCTACAATATTAAGTGTGACCTAGTGAAAATAGCATCTGCAATGAACCATACAAATGTTGGCTTGGTTCCTGCTCTGATGCGGTATGACTGGCCCCAATTGAACAGCTCTGTCAGGAAGGTCAATATGAAGCTAGATCAGCTGCTTCGGTCTGCTACTTTGTCAAACATAGGTTTGGTTCCTACTGATGGTATTGGTAGGTGGGACTTCACAAGACATGGCCTGCATCTCAGTAGGAAAGGGAAGGGTAAACTGGCTGGGATGATAGCAAAATCTTTAATTGGGGGCACTGGAACTCATGGGAGTACGTTTTTAGGCTAAGATCAGTATCCAATCATCCTACATTGGTTGAAATCAAGCTTCATGAAAAGTTCAGACAGGCAGGTACTAGGGATGTGAAAATATCACAAGATTCTAATAACAGTACAGTGAAAATAATGTTAGTATGTCACAAGATTGACATATAAGTACAGTAAAAATAATGTTAATATATTGCATCAGAATATCAGGGGATTAAAAAACAAAGTAGATAAGCTTCTTGTTTGTACATAAGATTTAGAAACTGAGGATGGAATAGATTTACTATGCCTGTCTGAGCATCATATAGTCACAGGTATGGAAATGGTAAATGTAGGTGGATATAAGCTTTCAGCACATATAACTAGAGTCACTATGGAAAGAGGATGTATGTTAAAATCAGTCATAGTGTGAAAAATTTGGAAACTAAAAAAATTTGCGCAGACCAACGCATAGAATCATGTGCATATGAGCTGAAACTAAATAAAGGCACTTTTATAATTGTAGCTGTTTCCCCATTGGGAGATTTTCAACTATTGTAGAAAAACGTGGATTATTTGTTGTGCATCCTGTCAGAAAAAGGAAACAAATTATTGTTTGTGGGGATTTCAACGTAGATATTCTGAAAGAGTCAGATAGAAAGCTTGACCTAGAAGTATTACTTGGTTCTTTCAATTTGACATCAGTTACTGATTTTCCTACTCGGGTGGTACAGGAAATCAGCACACTGATAGATAACGTTTTCATAGACGAAGATAAATTTAATTAAATAAAAATTTTCCTGTTAAGCGTGGTCTGTCTGATCATGATGCAAAGCTAGTTACAGTATATGATATAGCTCTATACAGTAATGCAAAACAGTCCTCCAAAATAGTGTGTCCCATTAACGATTTAACACTTCCAAATTTTAGGGAAACCTTGCAACAGACTGGGATGAGGTGTACAGGGAACATGATGCTAATTTAAAATTTAACCCATTTCATGTGTACCTTTGAGAGTATATTTGAAAACAGTTTCCTAAGAAAACAGTGAAATATAATTGTAAAAGCCATGGCTTACTAAAGGGATAAAAATATCTTACAAACAGAAAAGGGAAATGTATCTTATAGCTAGGAGGAGTCATGACCTCAAAACAATGAAACATTATAAAAACTACGACACTGTATTAAGAAAAGTTTTAAAATAGTTCAGACGTATGTCCTTATGTCTGAGATTAGCACATCTGATAATAAAATTAAAACAATTTGGAATACTGTGTAAAGGGAAACAGGGCAACTGAGAGCACAGGAAGACACGTTCCACATCATTACGAAATGTCGTAGTCATGATCTATGAAAAAAGGATTAATTTATGTATGTACAGAAAATTTATCATAAATCATATCACGACAAATATGCGCACTTCCGCAGCATGTGTAACTCCTAAAAAGGCTGTACGCAGGGATGTCTAAATATATAGCAATTGCTTTTCCGGTTTAGGCCTACAGATAACTACCTCACCATCGTACAGCTTGTGGATAAAGATACAGGTAAAAGAACACTTGTTGGAAAGACATGCAGAGAAGACGATTTTTCGCCAAAATCCATCCTTGATCCAAAGAAGTTAACATTTCGAAGCTGTTTACATTTTTTTGGTATATATAGACGTTTAAGAATAGACTCGAAGGAAGGAATCTTATAATTATTGACCAAATAAGACACTCTGCAGTGAAGACTGTCACTAAAACATAGGGTCGAGATTTAGCTTGTTTTCATACGATTTGAAATTTTCATAACATTTTCCCTCTCCCTTAGTTCTCAATGTCATCAGAAACTCAAGAAGTGGGGTCAACTGTTTCCGGACGCATCTATCAGCAACCTTTAGTAGATACGCTTAGGTCATGACACTGACACTTCAGGACGGAATAATAGTTACGAAAACTTTTCCAAACAGGTGGCTCAATAACCTTATACCTTAGTGGCAAAAGGAGGCGGCGGTCTTCCAGTCGACAATTCTCAACTTCCTGGGAGAATAAAAGTGTGTGTAGGACCGGGAGAAGATTTTATCGCGAAACTAAAGCTGTGAGGGCGAGACGTGGGTCACTCTTCGATAGCTTGGTCAGTGTAACACTTCAGACGTTCTTGGATATTTCAGTCGGTAGATCAGATCTTTGCCCGCGAAATGCAATAGTTGGAGTCTGGAGTTCCGGTATCGTAGTTTCATTCTGCCAAGGAGTTTCAGTATCAAAACTGTTCGGGAAGCACATAGAATTCAGAGGCAATGGGATTTGGCACTAATATTTTCGTTCGTGTACTGCTCAGGTTTTTAATGAAATACGGGAAGACATTACATCTGTCTCATCCTGAAACTTTCGCTCCATAAAAATATAAACACCAAGAATAATAAGCCACCGTTTACGAACGCCAAATTCTATGTGGAGTATTCCAGTAGATAATTAGATATAGAGGCCTACTGGGTGGAAACTAGTGCATTAATTTTATGTTGAAAGGTAATAACAAGATTTCCAATAACATCATTTAAGTAAAATAGTTCCAAACATTGAATACATGTGTAAAATTGGATAATTCACGCTCGTAGACAATGTAATTCAATACGAAACAAGCTATTACGCTAATAGATTTGAAGAAATATTAGGGTGCAATTGCCTTTAGAATAAGTTAACTAAAGTCAAAACATAAGCATCGATTGGCTGAAGAAGGGCCAGGAAGTGTGCTTCTGACATTAACTAGGGAGTCATCCCGCCTCGTACATCTGTCCGTAGCGAACTGTCATAAGGTGAGTCGAATACCGTAGACAGAATGCCATCTTCCACTGTACAAGACTTGAGGCTAGGAAAGAAACAGATCAATTAGCGGAGAATGATAGTGGTAATTAGGCATTTACTTGTGATTAACTGAGTACGAGAAGTTAGAGCGACGTAATGTCTCTTGCTGGAAGCATTGCGAGAGTAAGTTCGCGGCGTATCCTACGACATGGAGAAGTCCACTGATATAAGCCACTCTGACGAAGGGCAGATTGTTATGGTTCGACGCCGCGGAAAGAGCATCTATGAAACGGCGAATATGGTCGGCTTTTCACGTGATTAGGTCGTGAACCGGTACGGAAACTGTTTGAAGGTTGTGAAAAAAAAAAAAGGTTCAAATGGCTCTGAGCATTATGCGACTTAACTTCGGAGGTCATCAGTTGCCTAGAACTTGGAACTACTTAAACCTAACTAACCTAAGGACATCACACGCATCCATGCCCGAGGCAGGATTCGAACCTGCGACCGTAGCGGTCGCCCGCCTAGAGCCGCACGACCACTCCGGCCGGCGAAGGTTGTGAAACTACGGTTACACCACAAGCTGATGGACGTCCACGTTCCACCACATAACGTGGAGTTCGGAGATATCTCGCTCTCCGGGCACAAGTGTTTCGGAGCACGGACACGCCGTTACCGGTATTGGACCGTGGATAAAGTGGAAGCTTGTCGCCTGGTCTGCTGAATCACATTTCTTGTTACTCCAGGTCGATGGTCATGCCTGGATATACCGTCATCAATCCGAAGGTTCATCGCACCAAGATTACCGCCTAGCGCGCTATGGTGGACTTTCTCTTGGGTTTCCATAGGATCTGTGGTAACAATTGACGGCACCATCACAGCTGTGGACCACAGTAACATTATTGCGGACCGCCTGTATCTCTTTACGTTTGATATCTTTCCCGATGGTGATGGCATCTTCCAGCAGTATAACTGCCCGCATCACAAGACCAGAATCATGCTACAGCAGTTTTAGCAGCAAGACAGTGAACTCAAATTGGTATTTTGGTCATCAAATACGTATGAAAAGACACCAACTAAACGCATCTGTGACTCTTCAGGGTGCCAGCTCCGCCACTACATATCTGCAGCCCGTGATTTACAGAAAACTCGTGGGCAGTGCGTAGAGATTTGGTGTCATAAACCTTCACAGACCCAACTAGGACTTTCAAAAATCTTTCCACGCACACTTCCTTATTACGTATCAAGAGTGTACGAAAAGAATACTAAACAGCTGGTGACAAAATTTTGGCTCGTTAGGGTGTCTACTTGTGAGATTTGCAATTTTTAACGGTGATAACAATGAACAACTGGACGATAGAGTAGGCCTCTGACTAGCGGAATGGACTGTTATACCGCCATTACTACAGTCATTAGGCGAGCTTGAAGATGTAATAGAAATGAAGCTGAGTTAGCACCATGAGTGGTGTTTTAGTGTAAAGTGTTATGCTTTGGTCAACCAATTAATATTCCTTCTTTCATTTAGAGACAGTGTGTGTAGTATTTTGAGCTGATTTATGTTCCCGGGCAGCTTATTGATTGGTTGATGATACACAGGGTGGTGAGGAATAAACTGAAAAGCTTGTAAGGGAGTTCCAGATTAGGTTATGCTAATAAATAATTGTTCAGCTGATAACTCGATAAGCTGCGCTGTTCCGAAGTTAATTAGCATTGTAGTTAGGTAATCAGGTGCAGATTATAGCGCAGGCTTTGCCTCGAGTTCGATACTTACTACCGTCCCATGTTCAACTTTTGTATCGTTCTCTTCTCCGGTATTAGGAAATCAAACGATGAACACGTTTGGCGACACCTTCTCTGGCTCGCACAACGCCCTGATTGACTAATTTCTATACTAATGAAGTCGGGAACGGCGCAACGTTTGGAGTTTCATTCTTAACTGTTGTTTCTCAGCACAAGCTACCATGGAACACTTTTACTAGCTTGTCAGACTGTTACTGACCGCCCTCTTTAATTGAGAACTACAGAGCAATTCCACATGCCTGAAGGAAGAATTAATGCTTGTGATTGGTAAACAATGTTCCATTTTAATCGATCTAATTGTTCTGTTTTTACTAGTCCACTGATGATAAAAGTGTATAGTGTGACAACGGTGATTTCTTCAGTGGGTATATCTGTGTGCATCCTGTGGCGTGTAATTGAACATTATTATATGAAAGAGAAACCACAGCCTCCCAAGATATGAGGTGATGTATAAAATTGTAACCCCTATGTCAACTTTTCGTTGTGCTTCTGCTATAAAGCATTTGCTGAAATTAGTTCAGTTTCTTGTACAACTTATTTCTTGGCCTCTCTACCGTCAGTACAGAAAGTAGAAGGTCATATTGATAATCCTTCTACATCTTAGATTAATATGCTCCAAAACTGTACTACTTTTGTTCGGTATTACTAATATTCTCTGTTTTAAATAGTTTTCCTGGATTTTAACGAGTAACACCAAATGGATTTGGGTGTTACTAATAAGGCGTAGCTATTGATCGGCATCCATATGCTGCATCCTTAAATAGATGATGCATGATCTATAATGGAATCGGTGTCTACTGAACATTCGTTTTAAGGAGTTCGATCTTTTTAAAAGAAGGATTCTTAACCAACGCAAATACTGGTGTTGATATGCGTTTATTTCTTTCCATAGCCACACATCACTTTGTTAGTGACGGACCAACAGTCATCGACTGTGTCGGTTTTTATCGCCACTCCCGCTATCAAGATAATTCCGCTTTCTCTTCTTGCTAACCACGTATAACAAATAATATTAGATTATTCACAAGGGAAGAAGATATATAGGTGGCCTGGCGTTGCGTTACAGCGTAAGGAGATAAGCTGCACAGCTAATCAAATGTGCGTGCCTCGCAAAAGCTTACTGGTACCGCAGTAAACCAGGATTTCTCCAACTTTACGCTGGGGACCAATAAGCACTATGTATTCTGGGAGAAGAATTAATTTCTTGTATGGAATTGGAGTATGGTCTCGGAGGTTGTTCACTGTGCACAACATAGTTCTTGTAGTATCAACCACAGTAGACAGGAATTTCAGACTGACTTATACCTTTATCGCAACCCATATACACTCCTGGAAATGGAAAAAAGAACACATTGACACCGGTGTGTCAGACCCACCATACTTGCTCCGGACACTGCGAGAGGGCTGTACAAGTAATGATCACACGCACGGCACAGCGGACACACCAGGAACCGCGGTGTTGGCCGTCGAATGGCGCTAGCTGCGCAGCATTTGTGCACCGCCGCCGTCAGTGTCAGCCAGTTTGCCGTGGCATACGGAGCTCCATCGCAGTCTTTAACACTGGTAGCATGCCGCGACAGCGTGGACGTGAACCGTATGTGCAGTTGACGGACTTTGAGCGAGGGCGTATAGTGGGCATGCAGGAGGCCGGGTGGACGTACCGCCGAATTGCTCAACACGTGGGGCGTGAGGTCTCCACAGTACATCGATGTTGTCGCCAGTGGTCGGCGGAAGGTGCACGTGCCCGTCGACCTGGGACCGGACCGCAGCGACGCACGGATGCACGCCAAGACCGTAGGATCCTACGCAGTGCCGTAGGGGACCGCACCGCCACTTCCCAGCAAATTAGGGACACTGTTGCTCCTGGGGTATCGGCGAGGACCATTCGCAACCGTCTCCATGAAGCTGGGCTACGGTCCCGCACACCGTTAGGCCGTCTTCCGCTCACGCCCCAACATCGTGCAGCCCGCCTCCAGTGGTGTCGCGACAGGCGTGAATGGAGGGACGAATGGAGACGTGTCGTCTTCAGCGATGAGAGTCGCTTCTGCCTTGGTGCCAATGATGGTCGTATGCGTGTTTGGCGCCGTGCAGGTGAGCGCCACAATCAGGACTGCATACAACCGAGGCACACAGGGCCAACACCCGGCATCATGGGGTGGGGAGCGATCTCTTACACTGGCCGTACACCACTGGTGATCGTCGAGGGGACACTGAATAGTGCACGGTACATCCAAACCGTCATCGAACCCATCGTTCTACCATTCCTTGACCGGCAAGGGAACTTGATGTTCCAACAGGACAATGAACGTCCGCAAGTATCCCGTGCCACCCAACGTGCTCTAGAAGGTGTAAGTCAACTACCCTGGCCAGCAAGATCTCCGGATCTGTCCCCCATTGAGCATGTTTGGGACTGGATGAAGCGTCGTCTCACGCGGTCTGTACGTCCAGCACGAACGCTGGTCCAACTGAGGCGCCAGGTGGAAATGGCATGGCAAGCCGTTCCACAGGACTACATCCAGCATCTCTACGATCGTCTCCATGGGAGAATAGCAGCCTGCATTTCTGCGAAAGGTGGATATACACTGTACTAGTGCCGACATTGTGCATGCTCTGTTGCCTGTGTCTATGTGCCTGTGGTTCTGTCAGTGTGATCATGTGATGTATCTGACCCCAGGAATGTGTCAATAAAGTTTCCCCTTCCTGGGACAATGAATTCACGGTGTTCTTATTTCAATTTCCAGGAGTGTATTTCTTTCTAAGCAAACTTATTTAAATTCGGGGAACACTCATATTCCAATCGTCATTGCTCCATTGGGGTCCGGTTACTGCAATCTGCAGCTACCTGATTACTGAATACAGACTCACTGCATCCACGGCATGGGCCTCATTTTAAGTGTGTGAGCTTGTGGTCTGGGCTATACCATCCTACTGGGTAGCGGAGTGTAGACTACGATGGGGCTCACCCTTGAGCGCCTTCCCGGCGGGTCTGCACGCTGAGTCTCCTTCTTCCAGCAGGCAGCGCATCGCATCCTGGACTCGAGTTTCATCCGACAGCAGCTCCTTCAGGTCCAGGCTGTCGAACGTGGCCGGGTACTTCTCCTGCAACACAGCACACCACTCGCTGTAACCAGAGGACTCATTGCACGCTCACTAATTCGTATTTCCGAAAAAAAACTGTCGATATTGCCCGTACCCTTCCAAATTACCATCGTGGCAATCGCTTTAAACTGTAACTCGGGAGCCTCTTGGGGTACTGGAGCCACCTTCTTCCCGAAACTGTTTCTAGCACCTTGCCAATGCTCCACCTCACTTAGTACATTTCTGAAGTCTTCCTTAACGAGTTGTTGAAGGCATATATACTAAAATTAGGATTGGTATGTGTGTATGCAATAAATGTTTGATAAGTCTGTACATAAATTACACGATTAATTTTATATATACAAAAGGTGAAATTGTTGTTAACGAACACATCCCAAAACTTTGTCACCTAACTCGGGTACAGCACCAGAAGATGAAGAAGAAGAAGAAGTAGAGGAAACTTAAAAAACGACAGCGGAAACTGATCGTTGATACTGTCACTTATATTTCAAACTAGAACTCTGCTGCCTTACATATACACATACTGTGCAGACACTTACTGTGACTCTGTTTCAATTAATATAAATATAGACCCATCGTAAACAGTAACTAAGTTTTAAGTTCCTCTACTTTTTTTTATTATTGACGACGCATTTTTGAGGCTTTCCTCCTTCATCACCTGCTGGTTTCCTGGTTTAGGTCTAGTTGCATTTTACTTGGAAAATCATCGATGAAGAAATATGTAGGTTTTAAATATCGTTTTTTGTTCAGAATTCTTTTGGTGGATTCCAAAGATGAAATATTCCCTGAATATTAGTTGCCTACCTTTCTGGAGGGCCATGCATTTGGACGTAACACTTCAGACTTTACAGACATCACTAGAGATGTTACACGCACCTAGCGTTTCCTCGTTAAGAGAGGTATTACATAGTTTATCTATTTATGAAGATGTTAACTTTTTACGGTTTCTTACGTTAAAGAGTAATGTGTTTAGTCTGTTTTTCAAATATGTCATCTATTTAATTAAAAACACTAAAGCGTATGGCAGAATTTGAATTTCGAATGCTACTGAATAAACTTACTCGGTTTGTAATTTGATATGTTTGCAAAAAAACATTTTCTACAAAAAGAGGATCTATAATAAATAAAAATAAGTGCAATCTGTTGCATATCATGGGGTTTGAGAGAAGAAGCATGTTTCGTTAGGTCCTTATTACTTTTGTGTGTTCGTTGTCAATCGTTTAGTTCAGAATGACAGCGCACTGTCGTTTTTGGTTTCTGTGTACTGCTGAGATTTCCTCACACTTTTACTTTATGCCTTTTGATTGTGCATTCAAAATGGTCAGTCAGGTATTGATGTCTGTCGTTTTGTGTCCAGCCTGGTGCAGAAGGATTCCAACAGTTCACTTACTGTAATTATTTCGTGGAAGGGCTCCATACGTTCTAATACGCTCTCCCTGTGTCTAATATACAAGTTGTGACAACTATGCTGAAAATTATACACTCAAGCCTTAATAGAGTTTACGTTGTTTGCTATTTGCGTATGATGGATTATTGAGTTACTTGTGAACGACACACTGATGTTGACCTCACATTTGTTCAGGATCCTAGGTATCTGGTAGTAGATGGGTCCAATAAATGTAATACTATCGCGTGGTATGGGACTAATAAAGGCAATACTATCGCGTGGTATGCTGCTATTAAAGTTTTACTCTGTCATCAGTTGCAGATGCAGCTACTACGGCGTGACGCCTGTGTTCCAGTCGGCGAAACCGCGACCTGCGCCACTGGTGGCGCAACAGCCGACTGGACCGCTCTCCCTCCCGACCTACAACACTCGTACGTCAGTGTGTGTATATGTATGGGTACCTGGCGCCTCGCCGCTGACCCACACTGACTTGCTGTTTTCCAAAGCCAAGTACGGCTATCTGGTTTGCATACAGCGTATCTTTGCAGCCAGTGTACTTCTGCTAGCCGGTAATCACTACCTCGTATGGAGATACAACCAGTGCTTCTTTTTCTAAAAGAACGTTTGAGGGTACTCCGACATTGGATATATCCAGCAAAAATTACTTATAACTGAAGCATGGTATACCACCCGTCTGCTTTCAGCCATGAGGTCATCAACATGTAGAACTAAAAAAAAAGAAAAAAATGGTTTTGGACTCTTCAGTTGACTTTACAGCTCAAATGAAGCAGGCGATACCGACAAACACAGAAACATGCAAGAGAATGGGCTATCGAACACATCAGTTTACATCGCCTCAAATGAAGTATGCGATTCCCATCAACCCCTGAACAATAAAAGAAAATGGTATCGTACACTTCAATTGACCTATAATACACCTCAAATGAAACAGCAAACGGAACGGCAAACGCAAACGAATAACGAATAACAAAGCAAAGATGGCAATGAATCACGAAAGATCACGGTAGCGGGACTGTAGACATCTATCAGTAGCTCGTCTTTGAGCGTATGCGTATCTGTTTAGCACTACCATCGCTCACTATTAGCGGGAGAGGGCACTACATGCTTGTCGACCTGGCTGCCAGCGATTCAGTTGTCGAGAACGGTTGCCGCAGCTTCGAAATGCTGGAAACAGTCAATAACAACGCTTTTCCCACCAAAAACTGCACTGGTGTCGTTCGTATTGCAATTACCAACCAGAAAAAATGAAATAAAAAATTTACGTCCGTGAAATAAATCTTTAGCACTCTTCCAAGTTCTCAACATCGTAAAAAAATTACTTTGTCGACAAAATGTTTAGGCGTACGCATCCGCCAGTGTTCCCCCAGAAAAATAGCACTGGATATAACTAATCTTCACTATAACGATATTTGCTTCAACAAAGTGCCGTCAACACGAACAAGAGGTGACCGAGACGTGCAAGCAATGGCACCCCATGCCATCATGCTGGGTGATACGCCAGTATGGCGATGACGAATACACGCTTCCAATGTGCGTTCACCGCGATGTCGCCAAACACGGATGTGACCATCATGATGCTGTAAACAGAAACTGGATTCATCCGAAAAAGTGACATTTCGCCATTCGTGCACCCAAGTTCGTCGTTGAGTACACGATCGCAGGCGCTCCTGTCTTTGATGCAGCATCAAGGGTAACCGCAGCCATGGTCTCCGAGCTGCTGCAAACGTCGTCGAACTGTTCGTGCAGATGATTGTTGTCTTGCAAACGTCCCCATCTGTTAACTCATGGATCGAGACGTGGCTGCACGATCCGTTACAGCCATGCGGATAAGATGCCTGTCATCTCGACTGCTAGTGATACGAGGCCGTTGGGATCCAGCACGGCGTTCCGTATTACCCTACTGAACCCAACGATTTCATATTCTGCTAACACTCATTGGATCTCGAGAAACGCGAGCGGCAATGTAGCGATACGATAAACCGGAATAGCGATAGGCTACAATCCGACCTTTATCAAAGCCGGAAACGTGATGGTACGCATTTCTCCTCCTTACACGAGCCATCACAACAACATTTCACCGGGCAACGCCGGTCAACTGCTGTTTGTGTATGAGAAATCGGTTGAAAACGTTCCTCATGTCAGCACGTTGTAGGTGTTGCCACAGGCGCCAGCCTTGTGTGAATGCTCTGAAAAGATAATCATTTGCATATCACAGCATCTTCTTCCTGTCGGTTAAATTTCACGTCTGTAGCACGTCATCATCGTGATGTAGCAATTTTAATGCCCAGTAGTGTATCAGAGACAAAAAGGCATCACGGATGCCCAGCTGCAGACCTATATTTTACGAATGTAACTTATTAATTGCGAATTAGAGACTCCCTTCTCGTATTGTCTTATTACAAATACATTTTATTTGTTTGAAAGTGTTTATTAACTGAATAATATGTATACAGCATTGCCATAGATAATGACTGTAGCCATTGCGGCAGTCCATTATCTCGTTCTGTCGTACAAGTTGATTTTTCTGAATGAATTTACTTACCTAGACGATAAACATATTTGTCATTGTCGCCTTGAGTTGTGATTTATCTATCGCTACTACGACCTAACGTGCTTGCTGTAGTTGAAAATGTTAGTTGACCTACAATTATAGGTTACGTGGCCCTGCTGACACTCCCTGATCTCTGAGGTTGTACAACCCGGACAAAATTTCTGAATGCTAAACATAGTATATAAGGACGTATCATAAATTCATGATTATCATTTCACGTCGTTCGATACATTTTTAAAGATTTTTCTCTTCATTTCCACAACTACCGTCATCCAAACGAGTACATTCATTTAAAATACTGCCATTATTGAAGACTATAAAAGTAACAAAGTTATGCACAGGTCCCTTGGTTGACGTTTAAAGTGATAATTAGCTTTCAGTAGTGGCGATGGGAATTCAATACGTTTCATAAGTGTTTGGTAGTATCCATACATCAGACTTTCGCTGCCATTCTTAACATAACAGTGGGCATCATGATTACAATGCCACTACTTACGTACCACGCACCTAACCACTAAAGGGGCAACGGGCGGAGTGGACAGTCGTGTTTGTGCTCCTCTACGACACAGACACCGTACGGTTCGTGCAACCACAACGTGTAGATATCCGTAGGGAGGCCAGACTAGCAGATGGTTCCGGAAGTAGTAGAGCAACGTTTCCATGTAGTTGCAGGAGCAACAGTCTGAATGACTTATGCTGGTATCTGACATAAGCCAACAAGGAGTTGCTATGTTGGTACTGTGATTGGCTGAAAAGGACGGGAGTCTACAGCCATTATATTTTCCGAGAACACGCGACTTTAATGTAACGTTTATTGGTCATGGTAGCGCCTTAGATAAAATAATGTGGAGGTAAAATAGTTCCCCACTAGGAATTCCACATGAGGACTACTGAGCTGGTCGTTGTCATTAAGAAAAACAAAACCGTCGCTCTGTAAGTCGAAATAGGGAGTGTCACACACCTTAAACGTAGAGGTGTCCGCAGATCGACGACTGGAACAGCTACATAGGTCTTCGCACTGAATACCATAACAACAAATTATGTCTTAGCTTACATCACTATTGTCGCTAAATACTCCTTACGGCGGAAGGGCGAGAATACATAACAGAACAGCAAAACAAGTGCGTTTACAGGAATCTCAAAAGTAGGAACTACAGCACGTTCTCAAATCAGAATGCCTAGATGCCTACCAATGAATGTGAATGAACTACGGCCTGAAATATGGAAGCAAAAATCGAAGAAAAATCAAAGGACAAGCCTTTAATGAAGGTGTAAAATTCAGATCAAAATGGAAATATATCTGAATATGGAAGCAATTTTCGATACCATGATGGAAACGACGCTGCTAGTTTCACAGACTGAATAAAAATAAGTTGTCGTACGACATATTCAGCTGCTGGGTGGTTATAATTAAACTGCAGCTACTCACAGTTCTGTGTGAGCTGTAATTATTGTATGGTAGTCAGACCTGGTAATCATGCTAGTGCGTTAATGTGGGACCTAATTAAGCTGGAAAAAATTAGTTCCCAATTCGGCCACAAGGTGCAACTCTAGCCCTGTAAAATATCTCGCCAACGTTGAAAGCGCTCACATTGATCAAATTATGTAAGCAGGGTTAACAATGTCAACATTATTCCTTTCACACTTGTTTAACATTTTCTGCCCATATCCTGTTCCTAATCCATTACATATGGTAACCTTTCTATGCTTCTTGCATTCACAGCGCCAGATTTGTACCTGGTGGCCAGAATTGGAATTAATTCTTTTGCCAGCGTAAATCGGTACCACTTTAAAGCAGTAGGATATGTACAAAGTGTCGGTGTCGTATGATAATCACAGCTGACACTGGGCCTCTGTGAGAAGATGCACTTTAATTGTAACCACATGGTAGCTTTTGAAGAATACAGCTGAAGTTGCTTACAAACCTGAAGTCATATATTCCGTATTGAAACTACGGCAGTCTAGGAAAGTGTGAAATGAGATATCTGAAATATTTGGGACCCACATACAGTACATTATTGCACGGGAATGGCAGCATGGAGCTTCCGACCTTACCCACCAGGCTACTTGTAAACATACTTGAAAAGGAAGGTCCTACAGCAGTTCCTATGTGGAGCACCCAAAGTAAGTTTGCTACCTGAAAGCATTGTCGACAACTGTGTATGAAGAATTGTGGGTGCTTAAGGAAGACTGTGTTTAATTGAAGACTGTGCACTTGAAACGCGGCGTGGCCCTTGGCGACGAGAGGTGATGCTTACCTCGGCGGCCGCGACGAGCGCCAACGAGGCGCAGAGGAGCAGAGCTACGTGACGGTTCATGCTGCTGGTGTCGGTGCTGTGAGCTACCTGTTGTCGACTGTGCCGCAGTGACGGGTGGCGCAGCTTATATGCTGGCCTGGCGTGGCCTGGAGTGACGGCGTATCGCGCTGGGGCTGCCGGAGAAGAGAGCGGGGGGCGCAGACTGCACACCCGACACCACTGCCTCACTGATCCACTGCGGGCCACGGCCTGTTACCACCTCCACCACCACGGCCGGTGTTCCACATTGATTACAAGCCACGAAAAAGTCTCCTCACTTCCCACTGCCTCACACAATTACCGAAGACACATCTAGGTTCAAGTATCATCATTGACCAGTCGTTTTTATTGGTGTGTTCAGGATCTTCCAAACCATCAAAGTAACTTTCGTTTTTTCTA
The DNA here is from genome assembly GCF_023864275.1 of Schistocerca cancellata. NCBI lineage: Eukaryota > Metazoa > Arthropoda > Insecta > Orthoptera > Acrididae > Schistocerca > Schistocerca cancellata. The sequence goes on along the minus strand of NC_064631.1, from coordinate 267,138,915 downwards.
GACGAATTCTCAGTCTATGTTGTTCCGGCTTTTAGTGTTGCACACCTCAGTCGGTAGGAGAGCAATCCTTATAGCATCACTTTGTTGCGTCTGTCTGTCTCGGTGCCTGTCTGTCACACTGTTAAAACCCCTTTTCTTAGGAATGAGTAGATACATAAAGCTAAAATTTATTTTACGTATTATGGTCTATGGTTCCTGACGGGAAAAAAATTGAAGCTTCGAAGTCAATAAGATCAAAAGATAAGGCCATGTATGTCAGATATTTGGATGTTCGCAAACGCACTCATCAAAACCTATAGGGCACTTCATGTTGACCTGGAAATATGAAATTTGACAAGAAGCAGAATTTCACATAACAACTAAATAAAAAAATTAGAAAATTATTAAATCGGAATTATAACACACGAAAAAAATTCTTTGGGTTGTTTATTAAATAACTGTCTGTCTATTCATCCATCTTTTAAGACCTTTTTTTATCAGCAACAGGTAGACGTATCAATTTGAAATTTGTGAGATATTCTAAGGTCTGCAGGCCTTGGCGGTGTAATTAACGTAAGCTTCAAACTCAATGGAATCAAAAGGTATGGTTATTTATGTCACAAATTTTCGTGCTCACAAACTAGCTCATCAAAACTATAGAGTATCTGCAAGGAAGCAAGGTCTCACTCTACATGCAAAGGAAAAAAGTCCACTTCTTTGTCATTTGTTATCCGAATGCCTGCGTGTCCTGTTAGGATCCCCTTTTCTCAGGAACGAGTAGGTGTATATCTTGCCTGCATCGATATCATTAACCATCCAGAAATGTAAAGATACTCAATTCCTGGAATCAATGAAATGTCTGTATAAATAATAAAGTTTGTACCGAACCCTCGGTACGTGAGTCCCACTCGCGCTTATGCGGGTTTACTTGTTTGTTTATTTTTCTTTTCTTTCGCAATGCACGGAATGACTCTGTTGACTCATAACCAGCACCGATTCAGAAAATGTCGCTCTTGTGAAAGACAACTGGCTCTTTATTCTCAACAAATAATGTGTGCTATCATCTCAAGATGGTACTATGTTTCCAGACTTCCCAAGGACGACTGACAATTTTCATTACAGATGGCTTCTATTCAGTCGGACATCCTCTCAGTTATCTGACTGGATTCGTGACTTCCTGTTATAACTATCACAGTGGGTAGTATCATGGGAGGTCATCTATTGAAACAGAAATGGTATCTGAGGTTCCCAAATGTAACGTTATAGGCCTTCTGCTGTTCGTAATTATTTAAAGAAATTAACAGACAACCTCAGTCACCCTATCAGTTTGTCTGGTCTATGTGAACGAATTGCAGAACAATTTCAACAAGATATCTGCACGGTTGGCCCCAAAGAAGAAATAGTGCGAAGTCCTTCTCACGACTACTAATACATTTCATAAAATTTCGGTTATATGTTAAATAACACAGATTTAATGGTTGTTGATTTAAGAATGAGAAAAGAAATTTCGTTATTGTTAGATGACGATCAGTTCAGATTTAAGAAAAGTGAAGGCACTAGAGAGGCAGTTCTGACGTTGCGATTGATACTGGAAGCAAGACTGAAAGAACATCATTCATAATCATAGAAGTATTTGACCGGGAAGTGAATTTCAAAATGTGCAAAATGTTCGAAATTCTGAGGCGAACAGGGGTAAGATGTAGGGGCAGACGAGTAATATACAATACGTACAAGCGCCAACAGGGAATAATGAGAGTGGAAGACCATGAGCGAAGTGCTCGGAGTAAAAAGGGTGTAAGAGAGGGAGGTAGTCTTTCGTCCCTACTATTCAATCTAAACATCGAAGAAACAATTACGGAAATAAAAGAACGGTTCAAGAGTGAGACTGAAATCCAGGTTGAAAGGATATAAATGATAAGATGCGCTGATGATTTGCTGTTCTCAGTGAAAGTGAAAGAGAATTACAGGATCTTTTGAGTGGAATAAACAGTCCAATGAGTACAAAGTATGGACTGAGATTAAATCGAAGAAAGACAAAAAGAACGAGCAGTAGGAAAAATGGCAAAGACAATATAAATATCAGGAACCTCGAAACAGCCGAAATTAAGGAATTTTGCCACCTTGCAAACAAAATAACCCAGGACGGACGGAGCAAGGAGCACACAAAAAGCAAACTAGCACTGGAGAATAGCACTGGAGAATAGGGCATTCCTAGCCAAGAGACGTCTGCTTCAATTTCAGGAAGAAATTTTAAGAATGTACATTTGGAGAACAGCATTGTATGGTAATGAAACATGAATTAAGGGAAAATCGGAACGGAAGTGAACCGAAGTATTTGACATGTAGTGCTACAGAAGAATTAGGTGAACAGAAAAGGTAAGGAGTGGGGAGGTTCTCCGCGGAATCGGTGATCATAAGAACTGGTAATAAGGAGGGCCAGTATGATAGGACATCTGTTGAGACATGAGGTTACTGCTTCCAGGATAAAAGAGAGAATTATAGAGGATAAAAACTGTAGATGAAGAGAGAGATTGGAATACATCCAGCAAATACCTGAAACGGACGCTGCTACATGGTGTCGCATGAAACATCATACCTATTTGAAAAAAATAAAAAGAGAGAGATTGAACTAAACACCTTGATATCATCAATACAGACGAACTGAAATCACATAGGAAACGTCATGGTAGAGGTAAACCAACGACTATTTATTTTAGAATATGCAACAGAATTACTAAGTAGACTGCACATACTACACCGTTTCGTCCTTTTCTGTATTATTCCTGCACATACAGGATCCTTACAGGGTATGAAAGGATAACGTGAGGAAATTTCAAAGAAGGGCAGCACGTTTTGTATTATCACGAAATAGGGGAGATTTGCCACGGATATAATACGCGAATTCTTGTGTCAATCATTAAAAGATAGGGGTTCTTCGAAGTGGATACCGCTTAGAAGGATATCTGCGCTCCCATAACATTAGGCGTGTTTTTATTTCTCTAGTTTCACTGGATAGATCAGGACAGCGTTCCACTTCTGACGCTGTTTCAGGTACATGCTTTACACATCTACGTTTCTCAGACGCAGGAAAAATGTTGGTGGCATCTTTACCCTCTGATATAGCTGTGCAGAGTACAACACGTACACAACGTGAAGGTTCCTCTTTCTGACCCAGGAAAACTAAGGACAAAATTGCATGTTTGCTTCCAGAAGTAAAAGACTGATTTGTATCCCTTGTTAAACGACGAACCAGACTTAGATAAACGACAGATTCCCCCTTGTAAAATTTGCCCTATGTTGTTTCCAATCAATATTGCGTAAAAGCCTTTCAAACGTTTGGTGAAAGAAACGGAGTAAGATATTTTAGCTGAAATCGACAACTTCGAAAATATTCTCGAACAACTAAAATTATTTTACTTGGTTGAAACCGTGAACTTTCCTGATCTGTAATGTTTAGACACTGTTCAGCATTATTTAATTCTTCTGTTTTGTCGACTAATACAATTAATATGACCTTCAAATACACGGGATCTGTAAAAAAAAATGGAACCTGTTTATTGATTTGTTCCGCAAAATTCCAAAATTTATAAATTCGGGAGCAGGAAGTTATTTCTAGCACCGTTTCTGACACAAGATTTAGTGCAGTCTTGGTGGTATTGCTTCTGGTTGACGAAGAAATCGCTGTCGCTCACAAACCATGCACAATAAAATTCATAAAATTTCGGGCCTGAATTTTTAGTACTGGTGGAAACGTTTCTTTGTAAATTGGCTAGATAAATACTTTCTTCCGATATCTGCTATGTAGTCTGTTATGATTATGTTGGACACTCTCACATCTGTTATTAAAAAATAATTGCAGGTATAGTAAGTTCTGAGGATGAGGCACAGATTTAGCTCATATATGTGTCAGTGCCGCCGGGCTCACACGAAACTAATTGAGATTTTAGCCTTGCAGTCACCGTGATGAGGTAGAGAAGATAGTGATGCTGTTTACCGGGGTTTCGACGTGTTTGTGAGATAAAGTGTTGCAATGTCCGTTGGCAGATGTTGAGACAGATTAAGCACTTCTACCGATGTAGGGAAGAGTTACGAGGGTGTGCTGAAACTTAATGCCACCGAGTTTTTCATTCTGCTCTAAACATCGGTTGACTTGTTACCTGTCATGCTTATTAGACGGTCGACTTTGTCGCCTCACTGACGCATGTTGTAACCGTCTGCCGTCAGAGGGTACAGAATTGAATCGTCTAACACGGCGGTGAAACAGCACAGAAAACTGACGGCACGACTTCGTAGACTTCGTCCACACTGGAGCTCCCTCTCCTTCAACATGAGAATAACAGATCACACACGAGCGCAGCTACATCTTCAAAAGTCTGACGCCTTGGGTTCACTGTCACGTTCCTCCATACAATCCCGACTTCAGCCCATCCGATTTTCCTGTTTCCAGAACTTAAAGGACACCTTCAGGAGTTTAACTTTGATAGTTATGTAGCGGTGCAAGCAGAGGTGAGGTTGGACTCCATCAACAATGTCAAACATTCTGCAGTGACGATATGAACAAACTGGTGTCTCGTAGGGACAAATGTGTTCGCCGCCAGGCTAACTGTTGAGAAATAAATATGTAGACATGAAGAATAAAATGTAGAGTATTAATTAAGTTATTTAATTAAAAAAGCTGCTTAGAGATGTTATATGAAAAATTAGGAGGCATTACTTTTTAGCATGCCCTCGTGTATTTGGAAACGATGTATACTAAATATAACTTGAACCTACCGCATACGATCATATGCAAACGTATATCGATAATCAGTGAGTACTTCGAGATGCGGTTCTCAGAAAGTCGCAGTAATCATTGTAATGAACTTTGTGACGTACGCAGGTCATTTTTACGTTCCCAGCTGCCGCCTTGTGATACCGAATAGGTTTTAATGGAACTGTCGAGCTTTTTCTGTAATTCTGAAGAGACAACTGGACTTAAACATGAAAACACGTTTGAATATTGATAATATGATGACAGGATAACAACGTCACAAACCGCTGTTAGGACATGAGATTCCGTAAACGTCTACGCCACTGTACGAAACGTGACCAAACACGTTTATTATGTTTTTTATTGCGACTACCAAGTGGTAGAAATTTTGATATTGAGCTCTGATACATGTTCGCTGATGAATCATGTATATTTACGTTTGTGTGTGTGTGCGTGTGTGTGTGTGTGTGTGTGTGTGTGTGTGTGTGTGTGTGTGTGTGTGCGCGGGCCCGCGCGTGTGCATGCGTGTGTCTATGGTGCGAGAAGAATGAAATTTTATTGTTTAACAACACGGGTTGCATACTTGGTGGTTATCATTATTTACCAATCCACAGACTTTTGTCACAGATTAGCTTCAGCCACTATAGCCCATATTTGCATAGACTTTGTTCGCTGGAATTCAGAAATCGTACGAAAGACAACCACAGAAGCGTCGTGTGTCATCTTCGAAGACTTTTTCGTGCAGTATTACTATTGCGTAATGACGGACAGAGCAAGAAGAACATCAAAAGCAGATGAGCATTGGCAAAAATGGGCATTGATGGCCAAGAGAAGTCTACTAGTATCAAACATAGGCCTAAACTGGAGGAAGAAAATTCTTGGAATGTACGTTTGGAGCACAGCATTGTATTGTAGTGAAAGATAGGCTGTGGGAAAACCGGAACAAAAGAGAATGGAAGAATTTGATTTGTGTTGGTAAGGTGGACTGGTAAGGTAAAGAATGAGGAGGTTCTGCACAGAATCGGAGAGGAAATCACTGGCAAGGAGAAGGGACAGGATGACAAGACATCCATTAAGTTATCAGGGACTGACTTCCATGGTACTAGAGGGAGCTGTAGAGAGCAAAAACTGTAAAGGAAGACTGCTCTTGGAATACTTCCGGCTGATAATTGAGAACGTAGGTTGCAAGCTCTACTCTGTGAGAAATTCGTGCTGGGCCGCATCAAACCGGTCAGAAGACTGATGACTCAAAAAAACAAAAATAATAGTAGTCTAAGGATTTTCTCGGTAATTTAGTGTGGATCGATCGCCGTCCATTAATGACTCTCCCATAACGCCTCTGATGCGCATCTCATGCCGCTTACTGCGATGGAGAGAGTAATCCAGAAACATTTTGTACCATGTAGACCAGCGTGAGAAATGTCACGTTTGAGACTTTGTTCGTAGCAGCTGCATATGGCAGATGCTCTCATAAGAATTCCTCAACATTCCAACAAGGCTGCTGATCGTCATCTATAAGTTCGACTGCCTCATTGAATTGTTGTGCAGTTTTTATGACAGAATTCAACACAATGCCCAATAATCTTTTAAGCAACATGAAAAGTGTCTGCACAAGGATTCAGGATGTTGATGTGGACGACCACTTAATAGTCTCGCTAATGTATAGCGTCTCATCACAAAACACTGAAAAAGTGCAGTTATACCATTCCACGGATCTGTACATTATATACGGATTTGTGACTAATGCTGCTGACTGGTATTGCGCAGTTGTTTCCACTCAAACTGATCGGATACATACCAACTCTACCTGGCTCAAAGGGGCTCCATGGCACAATAGCTAATGGTAGCTTATTCATAATTCCAGTAGCAGCTTCCGTTACGCTACAAGCAGAAGCCCGATCAGTATTAAGGTGTGAGAGGATGCCTGATATTGGGCTGCTTGTTCATAGACCAAAATGTTTACAAACGGTTATCGACACTTCTAGCTGACAGCGGCCCCAAGCAACAATGATTTATCAACGCAGCAGCTTCTGACTGTACATTTCAGCATCCCAGGAATGAAACTGTCACTGCTGGTCGGAACCGGAATGATGAATATTTGAACATCAGTGAAAGAATCGGCACAACCTGTAATACACAGCTGCAAAACACTTGCACAAGCCGGCCGTTGTGGCCGAGCGGTTCTCGGCGCTGCAGTCCGGAACCGCGCTGCTGCTACGGTCGCAGGTTCGAATCCTGCCTCGGGCATGGATGTGTGTAATGTCCTTAGGTTATTTCGGTTTAAGTAGTTCTAAGTCTAGGGGATTGATGACCTCAGATGTTAAGTCCCATAGTGCTCAGAACCATTTGACCCATTTTTTTTAACATTTGCACAACATGTTGGATTTTCTAGCCTTCTGCAATGAGATAGCTGAGATTTTGTTACTGGTCTTGTGACAGCTATGATGGCGGTCCATGATTTTTTATAAATGCAGAAAAATACTGAAAACAACAGTTCCTCCTCTTATCACAGAGGATGTCATTATTCTACTTCCGGTGGATTGTATACCATCACGTTCACAAGCGAAAAATTCGGATAACGTTCAATAGCTTCTTACAATTCAGTAAATGCGTTCAGCTTCTGGACGTTTGTCCCTTCTATCAGTACTCAGTGCAACATCTGTGATCAAAGGTGTTGATTGTCCACCTGTGTCTGAAGATGGTAGTGAGGTAAGGGAAAGCGACTGCTTATGTTCATTACTTCTATTGCTTATTGCTCTCTCCTTGGAGAATTGTGAAGTGACTGGATAATAGTCGTAGATTACACACCGAAACATTCAGCATAGAGCGAAGCAAAACATTTTTGCCACCTTTGTGCACATTCATGGTTAAAAATAAGCCCTGACCAGCGTACCTATATACAAATTGATCATGTACTTATTGATGGCAGGCATTCTTCAAACTTTCTAGACGTATGTACTTACAGAGGAGTTCGTGTAGATCCAGCTCTCTATCTTGTAATTGCAAAACTGAGAGATGGAATATCCAATGCAAGAAAAGGGACGCCGAACGTATGTGGTATCGAAGCTAAAAAACGAATACATCTCTGAAACGTGCTGTGAGAAGGTTGCTGAGAATCTTGAATTATACACCCCAGTGTAAGTCACAATCTGCATCAGGAATGGAACGCTTGCAGGGATTCAGTCATTAAGACAGCTGAGAAACGCAAGAGAATAAGTCAGGAGAAAAATCTGGCATACATAAAAATGCTGGATAAAACATATACTCGTCTAGCGGTAAGAAATTATCAACACAAAAGGAAAGAAGAAAGAAACTGCATCAGAGGAAGAAAAGGGAACGGGAAAGCAAGCAGATGGTAGAACTGGAGACAATTGGAAAAACAAACGATGTTAGAAAATTTTATCAGAAAATTAATAGTGAAAAAAGAGCATTTAAGACGGGCACCAACCTGAGTAAAAGTAAAAATTGGACACTACTAACCAATAATCAAGAGGTATTGGAGCGTTAGGTAGAGTATTTCAGTGTACTGTTGGATGCTTCAGAGTCCCCTAACGAAGATATCGCAGTCCTTCCAGAAGACGATGACATAGTACCTCCCCCCTTCCCAAAGAGAAGTGAACAAAGCAACTGTTCGATTGAAGAACAATAAAGCATCAGGGACTGACCATAGAACATCTGAACTATTGAAATCTGGAAGAGTTGAGCTAAATCGTAGTATCTACAAGACTGTGTGCCTCATCTGGGAAAAGGAAGAGTTTCCAGATGAACGGAATGTAAGGACAGTGCGTCTGGTTCGTAAGAAAGGAGCTCTATTTGAATGCAGCCACTACAGAGGGATAACAGCCTTTAAATATTATACGAGTAAAGTACTATAAAATACCCTGTTTAGTGGATTTTCACCTGTAGCAGAAGACATTATTGAAAACTATCAATGCGGTTTCAGAGCAGAAAAGTCAACTGTAAATCAGATATTGGTTCTCCGACAAATAGTAGAAAAGACACATGAATTCAATATTGGTGTCCACCATCTTTTCATTGACTTTAAATCTCGTATGATAAAATAAACCGGGCCAAACTTTATGAGGCAATGAGAGAATTTCTAGCGCCTCGAAAATTAGTGCATTTAACATAGGTCACCGTAAAGTATCCCCAGTGTACCGTGCGAGTGCAGTCCAGGCTATCACCTCAGTTTTCCACTCTAACTGGGCTAAGGGAAGGAGATGTGCTTTGCTGCCAAATTTTCAACCTGGCACTTGAGATAGTGGTACGTGAATCGGGTATTCAGACAAGAGGTGCTATCTACTGTAACTCAGTACAATTACTGGGATATGTAGATGACTTGGATTTAATGAGCAGAACACTTAGAGATCTGCAAAATAAATTTTCAGCTCTTAAATTAAGTGCAGAGAAGATGGACCTGAGAATTAATGAAGTAAAGACGAACTGTGCATATAGTGGCACTAACCAAACCTTACAGCTCACCATAACCCTTGATGGAATGTTATTGCAGCGAGTGGAGTGTTTTACCTGGGCTCAAAGATGAAAGAAAATGGGACCACCTTTATTGAAATTATCGCTCGCATAAGTGCTTCTAACCGACGCTACTTTGGAATGTTGCGACATTTTAAATCTATCACGAGGGACTAAGTGTAGACTTTGCAAAACGCTGATACGCCCAGTACTCACTTATGGCTCAGAAAAATGGACAATTACAAAGCAGGGCGAAAAGAAACAGAGATCATGTGAAAGAAGTATACAGAGGAGGAGTTTTGGACCTATGTATGAATTTGGGACCTGGACAAAGCGAAGGAATGACGAACTTCCAGTTTGCTATAAGGAGGATGATGTAAAGTCCATAAAAATGTTTGACTGAGATGGGATTGACATGTAATGCTACTAGATGAGACAGATTCCGCAAGGAAGGCCTGCTGCAGTGAACCTGGAGGGAGAAGTGAAAGAGGACGACCTAGGTTGAGACGGAGCGATGATGTTGATGCCGGCCGAGTCGGTTGCCGTAACTGATGGCGGAGTCCAGAGAAGAATGGAAGAAAATTATTGAGGAGGCCAAGTCCTATCCCGGGATGTAGTGCCAGTTGAAGAAGCGGAAGAAAAAGAAAAAAGTTACCGTGTCATAACGTTTAAATGCTTTTTCGAAGGATTAGAAGCAAAGTGAGGTGGTATGAGGTAACTGAATAGCAAAATTACTTCTCTGGATCGCCGGGTTATTGGGTTAAAAAAAGCAACAGCATTCAAACCTTTTTCAGCTATGAGACGATGTTCATAAAATAAACAATCTCTTTGAGGCTCTCAAATTAGTAAAATGGAAAAGTACAGAATTTGCAATACACTCAATGAACAGAAAGAGGAATGAAACACTGGACAGTCAAAGGGAAAGAATCAGGTTAAGATGTGAGTGGAGTGATTGTGAATGTTCGCTGTGGATCACCTAAAACACTTCACCTCGTTACTAATACTCAATATGTAGTAAAAATTGTAAATTTTGTAAATTTTGCAAGTGTCAGAATATACAGTATGAGGGAAAGCATGAGTACCATTTTAGGTATGAGATGCATACAGACGTATATCTCATTAAGGATATGATGAATGCAGTTGTCCCCTTACTTAGGCAGTTTGGTCGAGGTGCGTGGCAATGGGTGAGGGTGGAGTGCACGATCCGCGAAATATAGAGCAACAGATACCTTTAAGTAAAGCTAAATAAACACAACTTACGAACTTTATCATATACTCACTTACACAATCCTCACTCTGTTCCATCCGTATTGACATTAAGCTATGCAGACACATTTAATCTTTTAATTATTTTATATTTAACAGTTTTCTTTGAACCGTATTCACATGAGAATGTGTGAACACAGTTTTACGATTCGGTATCTTATCTGGAAACGGAATTGTGAGTGAGTAATATTAAATAATCTGCATTAACTAATAAAAGTTTGATAATGCTTATACTGAGGAAGATTAATGCAAAAGAAGAATAAGCGAAGTGAATGACGAAAAAGTGATAAATTATGAAAAGGATTCTACTACCTAAGAATAAGTGAAACGTTTGTCCGAATGCACTGTAGTATACTCTTCAATTATTCATTTGGTATAGCTCTCAATAAGAGTATTTATTGCTTCATATTTCGCGAAATTTGCTCGCCACGGTCACCCACCGCCTAGCACGGAGACCAAATTCCCTTACTAAGAGCATGAGATCAAGGGTTATGGACCACCACAACCACGTGTGGGTGGAAGTGGGCGGACATGGAAAAAAGTTTGTCAGTTCGTACATGGACAAGCCTTTTATAAGTAGACATACATGAGTCAAACTACTGATCATACCTATTGAGCAGCAATGCATCGGCGATGCATGATGGCATGGATTCGACAAGTCTTTGATAGTATTTGGAGGGTTTGTAGTACCAGATGTCCACGCACAAGTCACGCAATTCCTGTAAATATTTGGCTGGTGGGTTATATGCGCGGAGCACATACACAATGGAGTCCCAGACATGTTCCATCGGTTCAGCTCTGGCAGATTTGTTGGCCAAGGCATCAATATGAGTTTACTAGTGTGCTGCACGACTGTAACCATTCCATACGGGGCTTGCAGCATGGACAATTATCCAACAGGAAGACGGCACTGACGTTAGGGATGGCATTAAGCATTTAGTGATGCAGCTGGTCCGCAGGAGTTTTAATGTACTCTACGTCTGTCATGGTGCCTTGGAACAGGTCTACGTGGAGGACAAGGTAAATGACCGAGTGGGCATCCATTCGTTAGTATAACAGCGTATCCGAACAAGACCAACGACCAGCAGTAACAATAAACTTGATTCATCTGACCAGACGACATGTTTCGTTTGATGTACGGCGCAATTTTGATCCAACGGCCGATCAGCTTATTGTTGCCGAGGAGCCCTTTACCAGATGTCGGGCGATAACAACAATCTGACACACGTCAGAGTAATGTTAGCTGATTTCCCCATTTGCTGCCCGTATCCTCTCTAGAGTGATTCCCTAACACAACGTCTTAGAGAACATTATTGGCTTATTTTTCCTAATATGTTATGGTGGGCTAACTTCTCGGGTGTCCTTCTGTCTTCGAGTCATCCGTCATTTCACTTTACTTACGGCTGCCATTATGGATATCTTAGGGTAATCTCCCATTCCTCTCTGCACCGCTTACAGCGTCTCGTGCCTTGCATGCCACCAGGCAAACATTCAGTCTCGCGGTGGTCATCTCGTCATTGTTTACGAAATTAATTTAATACAATGAAATGAAATGAGTCGATCTATGATGATTAAACTGTTGGAGAATTAGGTACATGCAATAATATCAGTGCAAACTGAACTTTCAGTGTAATCAATAAGTCGTGACTAATGAAAGTCACAGCCAGACTTACTCTAAGAAACGACTCGCTCAACACATACATCATAGCATTAGTGATGCTCTCGAACAAGTGTCATAGATTAGGTGAGCCGCCAATTTTCTATGTCTTCAGCATTATCTGTCGTTAATAGAGGTATGATTTTTACTTGTTTTAGAAACTCTTCAAAGTTGCATTAGTTGAAGGAATCCTTTGTTACGCATTCTTTGTGTTCATGGACTGGCACTAGGCCTTTGCCTGCAGTTTATTTCACATATTTGTGCTGTTTTCCTAACTTCATAGTCTGAGACAGCTAATTCATTGTACTAAATCAATTTTTTTCCCCGCAATAGTAAAAAAATAATCATTCACTATTTTCCAATATCATTCATAATGCAGACCATTATATATTAAGTTAGCAAGTCGCGTTGTTCAAAGGATGACTACGTTGGAGTAGTACTCCATCTACGTCACAGTTTGGTGTTCCTTACATTCCACTAACAACGGCCTAGTCACAGTGGATACACGTCAGATCACTGAAGTGCTGTTGGGCGTGGCCGCCACTTGGATGGGTGACTGTTCTGGCAGCCATCCGCTGTTGCCATTTTTCGGACTGCACTCAGACTCGTGATGCCAATTGAGGAGCTACTCGACCGAATAGTAGTGGCTCCGATCAAAGAAAACCGTCATAACGACCTGGAGGGCGGTATGGCATTTATTGGCAGGGGCATCCCCTTCGGGGTTCGGCCGACGTATTGTAAATCGTTTTAGTTAACGCCACTTCAGCGACTAGCGTGTCAACGATGATGAAAATGATGATGAAGGACAGACAACACCCAGTCCCCTGCCGGGAATCGAACCCGGCCCCGCTTGTGTGGTAGGCGGTAACGCTACCGCTGAGCTACGGAGGCGGAGGGCGGTATGCTGACCAAACGCCCCCCCCCTTCCTCCCCTATCCCCATCCTAGGCTGAGAATGACGCAATGGTGGGATGTTCCCGATGGGCCACTTGTGGTCTGAAGATGGAGTGATTTACATACCACTAGTTGGAAATGGAATTGAAGTCCCATGCTTCTTGAGAGAGCGTAAGGGAACAATGCGGGAGACCCACACTGCTGTACTAGGCCAGGTCCTAATGGAGGTCATTTGCCGTTCTCCTCCTCCGACCGTAATGGAGATGAAATATGATGATGAAGAAGACGACACAACACTCAGTCATCTCGAGGCAGATGTAAATCCCTGACCCCGCCGGGAATCGAACCCGGCAGTCCGTGCTCGGGAAGCGAGAACGCTACCGCGAGACCACGAGCTGCAGACATACCACTAGTTAGAAATTTTAAATATTCAGAGGTTGTTTAAAAACAAAAAACTTCTTCCTTCTGACTGAACTAGTGTGACACTATAAACATTCCATAAGGAAGACTAATAAATTCTCAAATCAACCAACGCTCTCTCAATCATAAAAATTTTGATCTGACATATGTAAGGGGTAGTCAAGTGAAAACGAGACAGAGGGAGAAAAAAGTAAACTGATTGTTGTTTCTAAAGTAATCGCCGTAACTGTGAATACATTTATCTCACTGTGAGACGAGACGGTCAATTCCTTCATGAAAAATGTTTCCGGTTGCCTACGGAACCACAATTGCTCCCAGACGTGGATGTCTTCGCACGAAGCAAATAGACGGCCACGAATGTCTTCCTTCAAGACTCTAAAATTATGGAAATCGCGTGGAGAGAGATCAGGGCTGGTTGGTGGATGTGTACGAGCTTCCCAGAAAAACCCTCTGCAGCGTGGTCCAAAGAATTTTAGCAACATGTGGGAACGCTCACATTTGTTTCGACTCCTCTGCAGCTGTTGTTCTGTGAAGCCCTAGCATATTCTCCATAAAGTCCTGATGACTCCCTTTGCGATTTCCATAGCTTTTGGAGCCCTGAAGGAAGACACCGTGGCCGTCAATTTCCATCGTACCGAGACGTGCACACAGGGGAACAATCGTTTCGCACGTAACCGCAAACATTTTTCCATGAAGGTAATGAGCATCTTATTTCAAAGTAGAATAAATATATATTAACAGTTACGGCGATTACATTTGAAATAATAAACCTTTTACTTACTTTTCTTCATCTGTCTCGTTTTACATTTGGCTGCCCCTCATAAATCATGCTTGTATTCCTTCCGGTTACGAATTCGTCAAGAAAAAAGAATTCATTTTAAAATTTAAAGATTCAGAGAAATGCGACTGGTCAGTCGATAATCGAATACTTCAATTCCAAGATAAATACAGGCTATCCCCTCAGAGCCCCAAAGGCCTTCTAGAGTCGTATCTTTTGCGTCTGGCGAAGTATCGTCTACTGCCGCCAGTAGTCTACCCAGCTTGTAGATCTCCTTCACGTAACCCAAGGTCATCCTAGTTTCCTCCAGCTTGTGTGACCCCATCAGTCGTCGGTTACCCTGAGTCAAGGCGAAGGATTTGCGAGGAGCCTTCACATTCTCTTCTTAATCCGCTCTTCTGTTGGTCTCAAGGTGCGTATTTCTCAAACGCCACCAACTATAAAATACCTAGATCCCCAACATTATTATTATTTCAGGACTCTTTAAAAATGATGGGTTACGTAACTGTTTTACAGATGAGTTATATTTGAGGAACACAAATAGTTAAAGGTTTCTGTTAAATATTGGGTTGTAAGGTGTCAGGCAAATCCAACACCTTCCATGAAAACCCTGACATGATAAGAAAATCCAGTAGTATGTCACATAGCTTCGAATAACTCGTGACATTAAATTAACCAAAGTAATACGAGTAACGAGTGAGCAAATGGAATACCACAGACTAACACAAGAATGCCTAAATGCATGTCATACCTTCCCACTGTGAGACAGACGCAGTTCCGAGGGGAGAAACGAGAACAGAAGCCGAGAGCAGAACCGTGTTAAGCTGGAAGGCCCTACGATAAGGGACGGATGGACACCCACGTCGCCAGCTAACTGCTAGGACCACACCACCCGCAAGTTATAGTGTGAGACTTTTTCGCGTCTCTGTTACGTCAAGACCACCCCCCCAGCCCATGTTAAAAGCTAGAGCCCTCCAGAAGAACAGTATAGATCTTACGAAAGCACAAAAAGGGCTACACCACCCGCAAGTTTTAGTGTGAGACTTTTTTGCGTCTCTGTTACGTTAAGACCACCCCCCAGCCCATGTTAATAGATAGAGCCCTTCAGAAGAACTCTATAGATCTTACGATAACACTAAAAGGACCACACCAGCTGCAAGTTTTAGCGTGAGACTTCTTCGCGTCTCTGTTATGTTGCAAATTTTAAAAAACCTTGCCCCACCATGAAAAGTATAACGTTTCTCATTGGGTAGACAGAATTTTTGTAGGCGGAGCTTAAGGTTAACATTGAGACCCTGATTGGTCAAATGAAAACACAGCCAGATAGTTTTTTTAAACCAACTGCGGTAAATTGTAGTAAGGAGAAGTTAGGGGAGAGTTGCTTTGGAGACAGCGGGGTGAGCGGAGCTGTGCTGTCCGCCACCCCCTGACGAACACCGACAAGGTAACGAACGCACGCGATGCCGCATTTTTGAGCGCATAAGGCTTCACTCAGAACTGCAGAAGTCTCATCTGTTACATCCCCTTTTTTCGTAATATTAGTGTCGATCGTCAATTAAAGCTCATGGTGTTCACATTTGCCACTTGAAGTAAAAATCTGAAACGCAATGATTTTTCTGTTATATAGTTACTGAGAAGCCACATCAGCCACTGTAATTTACGACATGTTAGATAAGTAATTAAAGATAATTGAGGGTCACTATAGACCATTTTGATAGTTTTCTCTTTTGTGAAACTTAAATTAAACCTAGATTATAGATGTGATATTGCATAGGACATCCTTCGATCCATTTTAGAACTTGGAAACCAATTCAGGGAATATTCGTTCATATTTTTGTTGAACACAGTTAGTTTTTACCATCTGTATTAAAACATTTCCTTTTATCAATAGTGCGATTTATAAACAATGTTTTGTGAGTAGAATAAAATTTCCAATGGTAAACTTAACTGCTTTTTCGACGTTATTTTACCAGCTAACTAAAAATAGGAGGGCCTTGAACCCCTTCCACTAAATTTAGTTAGTATTAAGATCCTTTTACAGGGAGTGCAGTGGAGCTGACGCTGAAATCATTAAGTATTTGGTTATATCATCGCTAGTCTCACTGAACTCTTCTGAATTCTACATGTCATGTGTGGTCTGGCGTCTCCTTACCAGTAACAGGTCCCAGGTTCAAACTGGTCAATTCCCTAAAAAACACGCTCAGAGCGTCGTTGCGCGAAAGTGGTAGGGAGACACGATATAGAACAAACAGACACCACGCAGAATGTTTAGAGAGTGTTTGATACTGAAGTTGGCTAGCTTAGCAAATAGATTGCATACGTCAGAGCGTGCTCGTTGAACTGTTGATTCTGCACTAATAATCCGCCATCCTCTCCTGTAATCGAATTGCTGATATTACTGAACTTAATTTCCTGGTTTTTAGCATTTCCACTTATATGGTTGAAATATTGATTCGCAGTTCCCTGGAAATTTTAATTACTAATAATTACTCTAAATTTTCTTAGTATAAGAGTCTGTTTAATTTAGGACAGGAGGTAGCAGACATTCGTTTTTTACTTGTGAATCCATGTCAAGGGCTCCTGTTTCAAGATTTTTCATCTGATGTTTCATAAACCAACTTCCTAAGCACAATCAAAATCCATGAAATTACGTTAAACTCTGAAAACTATTCTTTGATGATTCGTAGAGTACTTATCTGGCTTATACTTGACGTATCTTTCCCGAATCCCGATTGGTATGTGGTAAGAACGTCGACCTACTTTTGTAACCTTTTCATAAGCATTTTCCACACGATTCTGCCAATAATATTTAAATTATACCTCTCTAGTTTCTGTAAGCACAAAGATCGTTTTTCTTCCAGAACTTTGGCAGGATCTTCTAGATGAGTGTCCATCAGAACTGTTGCATAGAAATACTTTATGAGCATGATACCGATGTAGTGAGTGCTTCCAGACTTCACTTTCTGTACGGTATAAGAAAATTATACGTCAGGTGTCAAACTGCAATTTTCAGCATCAGTACATCGGTGCTTCTGGTTCTTCTCAGAGCACACTACTTGTGAGAAGTTCCGTTTACAAACGACAGACGATTTTACGCCGTAAGGAGAACGTCCATCACTAGGACAATGAAGATAATCATATAACATTTCAGACTCAAAAACTCTGTGTAAATGTATTGTAGAGGTACACCATCGAAAGCCCGAGCAAGTTGCAGAGTCCTGTCCGTAACGCTCCACATGTTCACATTTGGGAAGATAAACGACAGTCTTGCTGGGCAAGGCAGGGGATGCCAAGATCGGAAACAAGCAGTAGAAACTGTTACCGGGTGCGGGCAGGCATTATCCTGCTGAAATGTAAGCACAGGATGGCTTGCCATGAAATGTAACGAAATGATGCGTCGAATATCTTCTGCGTACCGCTGAGCTGTAATGCTGCTGTGGGTGACCGCCAAAGCAGTCCCAGACACCGCTCCCGGTTGTCGGGCCTTATGGCGGCAGACTGCTAAGTTAGTATCCCACCGCTGACCGTAGCGTCTCCCGACGCTTCGTCAGCCTGGAATCTCACTGATTCTTCAGTTATCAGTGATGAGTCCAGTTTCGCACTGAGCCCCGATGGCGATCGTAAACGTGTCTGGTGAAGCCCCAGACAGCAGTGGGATACCAACCTCACTAGCGTGTCCGACAAACAGCAGTGATGGTCCGGGATGCCACGTTATTTCATGCCAGGGCCACTTTGGTAGTCACCCGCGCCACCCTTCAAACACAGAGGTATGTAGACGATTTTCTGCGACCCTGTTTTATTGCCCTTCGTGGCGATCTATGCTGGGCTTATGTTTCAACGAGGTTATGCCCGCCCGCACACAGTGAGAGCTTCTATTGTTGTCTCCGCACTTGCCAAACCCTACCTTGCCCCAATCTACAATGTTTGGAACATTATGGACCGGGCCCTTCTGCCATCTATGGATTTACACGAGCTAATGCGCCAGTTGGACAATAGGAGGACATCCAACAACTCTGTTAATTAGCGCCACGCAGAAAAACTGTCTGCATAAGGCGGACTAACGCGTTACTGGCTTGCCCAATTTGTGAAGCTCTTTGTCTTAACCAACTCTTTGGTTTTTTTCTGAAATTGTAATTATTTGTTTGTCTGTACATGTATATCACATTTACCGATTTCCGTCCCATTCGAGTATTTCCTTCGTGGTGCGTCGGTTTTTCTTTGTATTAGGTTATATTATCGGTAATATTTCACTAGACTTTGCGATCCCAAGCTGTTGAATAAAAGCCTACACGAAAGTGCCCTGCACATGCGTCAGTCTTGACAGTCTTAGATGTAAGGATATTCATATATTCAAGTTTCACTCACGTTGAATTCACAATGGTTTTGCTGTTTCGTAGCTGGTTTACGAAATATCTTTCCTTCAATATGACTGTCATTAGTTTCAGTTCACTTGTGAACATTGCCGCTATCGAAAGATATTTTGCATGATCCATTTGATTACCATGTATTTCAGACGCAATACTTGAGTAATAAAGGATCCCTTAGAATTCTTCTCTCAATTTTTATATTTAAATAACCGGATGCAAATAACTCAACGGCCTTAAGCCGATCCTTATACCAAAAAATTTGTATAACAAGTTATCGAAGTTTGGTACAGTTGTGAATGATATCGAACAGGACCTTTGCCCAGCCCCTCCTCGATTTCCCTGAGTGGCTTTCGGTAGTTACGGTAGAACGCCCGAATATGCCGTTACCGTCATAGCGGCAGTAATGTCGGTTTTATTTAGGACATGGTGTGTGTTCATCTGGCCTTGTATAGTTGGCAATGTTTCCATCCATGTGTGTACCATCTGCGCTGTAGCCAATTACTTACAAAACACGCCATTTTCTTAGCAGCGCTCGCAACATACGCTAGTTTGAAGAAACTAAACCTGAGGTAACTAGTCTGAATCCTAATGGCAGAAGACATTTTCAGCATTCCAGAACGAAATTTTCACTCTGCAGCGGAGTGTGCGCTGATGTGAAACTTCCTGACAGATTTAAACTGTATGCCGGATCGACACTCGAAGTCGGGACCTTAGCCCTTCACGTGCAGTTGCTCCACCGGCTGAGGAACCGAAGCGCGACTAGCAACCCGTCGTCACTGCTTTACTTCCGCCAGTACCCCGTCTCTTACTTCCCCTACCTCCTGCCAGAAGAGCTTTTGTGAAGTTTGGGAGACGGAACGAGACGAAACAAAAATGACACCATAATTCAAGGTACGGTTCTTAATACGGCGCGTAATCAACACGAACGGCAATGCTCCCATGCTGGCCACATTCGTTCCATACCTGCACCTGAGCGGTTGACAACTGTTGGGTGTCGCTGACGTGCTGCAGTACGTCTTCACAACACGTCCAACACTTCGTCGATGGGACTCAAGTCGAGCGGGAATGGGCAGACTAGTCCGTTCGCCGAATAATATCCTCTCGTTCCAAATGTTACTCATCTGTGCTGTTAGATGTGGTCGCGCTTTTTCATCCATAAAAATGAAATCGGGGCGGAGTGTACGCTCATGGGGAAGAAGTACAGAGCTGTAAAAACATTGACAAGTGAGTGGTCAGCACACATACGCAACATTATGCCTCCCCTTATCGCAACACCAGGACTAATCTGATCATGATCGTGGGTGCAATACATTTTCCCAACTTTCGCTGTAAGAGTACGTCTGCGCCGATGACCTCTCATTTAATCCCAGCAGTGGGTCGCAGTACTCGTACATTAAAATCTTCTCTGCTGTTGTGTTTGAGCTCACGGAGCACACCAGGCTGTTGTGTCACCCATTGCTCTATACTGCTCTCACCACCAAAGCAAATGTGCTCAGTGAAGTGAGCACAAAGTCGTCCTTCCTATTCAGGCGTCCGAATCAAAAGGAGGCATCACGCATGATTCCTGAAATCTTACTGTGCTAGAAGAGATGGTCGGAAAAGTAGCCTCACAATATAATAAAACGCCTGCACCCAGAGAGCAAAGACACGGAAAGCTGGAAACTGGTGAGGTGATGGAATGAAGAGCGGCACTTGCAACCGTCGATCACGTACTAGTTAGCTATTTTACTCCACTGATCCTGTCTGTAACAGAGCATAGCACACCTAAAGTTACAAACAGTTAGCTAACATTTCCGTGACCAATATATCGATTACATTGATTATTCAAGTTTAAGGACGAAACTTGTAAGCAGGATTTTTTTTAAACTGATGACACCACAAAATTACGATGTCACATTTCAAATTAATTATGAGGTGCGTACAAGTTTCCAGTAAAAAAATAACTCATACTGCCATGTAAGTAAGGTCGTTGCTGCAAGACTGAGGTGTCACCTGTACCCATTTCATTCACGCTTTTAACACAAAATCACATAATAAGCCCCATTTTTGATATCCAACATTACAAATTTTACTTATCATAGATTTCGAGCAATAACTGGATTTCTTCAGTTGCAGTTTAAAAGTTGAATCGGATGATGTCTCTGACCCAAATTACGAGACCATTACTAATGCTAGTACTCTCGCAAACAATGGCATGCGAGGAACTGATTTTTTCGAGGCAGATATTTGTCAACAGTAGTTACGTTACAAAGTTGCCCACCATTTACTTTGTCTTAAGAAATAACAGCAGTTAGAATGAATGACCTTTAAGACAACTGAGCTGGAGAAAGCAGAGCAACAGGTATCTCAGACTGACTGGGTGGCAGAGATAGGCGTGTGCTGTGCCACGCCCCAAACTGTTTTGCATTCCCTAAAACTGCCGATAGCGCGCGATACTACGTTACACGTAGAACTGTCCCCCGTTTGCTAATTGTCACTGAACGTTTCACAGGGGAGATTTTGCATGATAGCTGCGTGATTTATGAGCTGTCCAGACATTTGCAAAGGACCGACTACAAGTAAAATACACTCCTGGAAATTGAAATAAGAACACCGTGAATTGATTGTCCCAGAAAGGGGAAACTTTATTGACACATTCCTGGGGTCAGATACATCACATGATCACACTGACAGAACCACAGGTACATAGACACAGGCAACAGAGCATGCACAATGTCGGCACTAGTACAGTGTATATCCACCTTTCGCAGAAATGCAGGCTGCTATTCTCCCATGGAGACGATCATAGAGATGCTGGATGTAGTCCTGTGGAACGGCTTGCCATGCCATTTCCACCTGGCGCCTCAGTTGGACCAGCGTTCGTGCTGGACGTGCAGACCGCGTGAGACGACGCTTCATCCAGTCCCAAGCATGCTCAATGGGGGACAGATCCGGAGATCTTGCTGGCCAGGGTAGTTGACTTACACCTTCTAGAGCACGTTGGGTGGCACGGGATACATGCGGACGTGCATTGTCCTGTTGGAACAGCAAGTTCCCTTGCAGGTCTAGGAATGGTAGAACGATGGGTTCGATGACGGTTTGGATGTACCGTGCACTATTCAGTGTCCCCTCGACGATCACCAGTGGTGTACGGCGAGTGTAGGAGATCGCTCCCCACACCATGATGCCGGGTGTTGGCCCTGTGTGCCTCGGTCGTATGCAGTCCTGATTGTGGCGCTCACCTGCACGGCGCCAAACACGCATACGACCATCATTGGCACCAAGGCAGCTGCGACTCTCATCGCTGAAGACGACACATCTCCATTCGTCCCTCCATTCACGCCTGTCGCGACACCACTGGAGGCGGGCTGCACGATGTTGGGGCGTGAGCGGAAGACGGCCTAACGGTGTGCGGGACCGTAGCCCAGCTTCATGGAGACGGTTGCGAATGGTCCTCGCCGATACCCCAGGAGCAACAGTGTCCCTAATTTGCTGGGAAGTGGCGGTGCAGTCCCCTACGGCACTGCGTAGGATCCTACGGTCTTGGCGTGCATCCGTGCGTCGCTGCGGTCCGGTCCCAGGTCGACGGGCACGTGCACCTTCCGCCGACCACTGGCGACAACATCGATGTACTGTGGAGACCTCACGCCCCACGGGTTGAGCAATTCGGCGGTACGTCCACTCGGTCTCCCGCATGCCCACTATACGCCCTCGCTCAAAGTCCGTCAACTGCACATACGGTTCACGTCCACGCTGTCGCGGCATGCTGCCAGTGTTAAAGACTGCGATGGAGCTCCGTATGCCACGGCAAACTAGCTGACACTGACGGCGGCGGTGCACAAATGCTGCGCAGCTAGCGCCATTCGACGGCCAACACCGCGTTTCCTGGTGTGTCCGCTGTACCGTGCGTGTGATCATTGCTTGTACAGCCCTCTCGCAGTGTCCGGAGCAAGTATGGTGGGTCTGACACACCGGTGTCAATGTGTTCTTTTTTCCATTGCCAGGAGTGTATTTTCAGAAGGTAGTTAAAAGGGCAATTACGAGCTCTTATTTGACACAAAACTGCTACTTACGTCAGCACCGCTTGTTTCTGCCCCACTTGCCAATATCGTCTTGAAAGTGGTAAAACATTCTTGTCTAAGTTTGTCGTAAATAATAGCGCCGAATTTGGGAAAATCGCTGAAGTGAGACTCCTGTATCATATTAAATTTACACTCACATCCACTAATGCAGGTATTAAACAAGTTGATATGGAATAGTTCGACAGATCATGAAATCTTGATGCATCACAAGGAAATTGATTTGCTTGGTTGGAGTTTACCGTGACATGTTCCGATGTAACATTCCTGTGAGGCTAGTGGATACAAACCCTCTTCATATATCTTTATTCATGAGGATACTGCGGTAAAATTATGAATCGACTATGTTTCTCTGCCACAGAATCTGTAACTGTATGCCTTAAACAAAACAGTTGGGACCTTATTGAACATCCCTAAAATATTGATCGTTTAGGCGTGGAACTCCGTCAAAGAAATGTGTCCAGTCAAACCGTATATATGAGGTGTAGCTATAAAATAACGGGATTATTCTTCAGAAACGTACGTACTTAGTTACTGTCACCGTCAATATACTCCCCTCCTCTACGCCTATAACGCTCCATACTAATTTTCCAGTGCGGGAAAGGTCCCACAGTGAGGGCCTGAAAGTGCTTACCGCCTTTTCTTCCAATGATTCAGAGGGCTGATCTATTGTTCCTTTTAATGCGGATTTGACCTTGGGGAATATATAATACACATGGTGCTGGGTCCGAAAAATAAAGTGGATCGTCCAAACCGAGGATTGTGTCCACCTTAACAACACTGCGGTGTTGGCCAGTGCGTTGTCTTTATGCAGAACTCATGACCTGCTTATCTGGAACCTCAATATACTAATACTGATTAATAGTTTGTCCTTCAGGAACCCAGAGAAGATAAAAGATCCATTAATATCATCCCTTTAATTCTGATATGTCCATTCGAGCTTTTTTCGCTACCTAAAGTTTGGGGCTTCCGGTGCATGGATTGGCGCTTACTGTTTGATTCATAAATAACATATAAGGATTTGTAAAATTTTATCATGCTTTCCAAGATATTAGGATTATTTTTAGTGGTATTCGAAATGTGAGTACAAACATTTTCACGAATTTCTTTTTGTTCGATCGCGAGAATTTTTGAGAACTTTTTTCATGTTCAATTGGTTACGCAAAATTTCCTTACATATTCTTTGTAAATTCCTAGAGTTTCCGCGATCGGTCGAATTCTCAACCCATGGTTATACCAAATCAGCTTACCTACTTTTTCGATATTTTCATGCGTTGCTGATGTTGAAGGACGTCTCGGATGTGAGTCGTCTTCAGCTCTTCTAGGTCATTTTGGAGACTCTTGAACCACTCAAATTCTCGCGTACGAGATATACAGTTACAATCGTACGGTTGTTATAGCAGGAGATAGGTTACAGCAGCAGTTTTCCACGCTATATTTGAAACATCACTTAAGTTCGTGGCTCTATTACCCTTACCATAATTATTGAAAAAAAAGTAACGAACCTTACACAAACGAAGGCCACGGTCGCACTGACTGGTCTACAGACACCACAGATGCAGAAATCGACTGAAAAGCCTTCACGCTTCACAGATATTGATCGTTCAACTTTGTCACACACCTACATACTCCGTGACAATATGAACCATGTTATTTTATAGCCACTCATCACACAACATAATTTGTTGATTCTTGATGAACAAATTATTCTCGCCGAAGGTCGTGAGAATAAAGGGTACATGACGATATAAGCAAAAGAAGAAAGTTCAACTCTCATACTCGGACTTAAGCAGGAGATAAGCCTGCTCTCCCGCAGATACTGCAGTGCGCTGTAGAAAGCAAAGAGGGCGAATGAGGCTAGTTATAGATAGATGGAGGTAAGTGTGTCTAGGATGTGAGCGAACAACACATAGCTCACGAAAAATAACTTCCAATAAAATGAAGCTAAGAGAAACCAATAAAATTCAGTAGTGATTACTTTTGATAAGAGAAATGTAACACAAAGGTGTAGTGAAATTTCTGCTGTAAATGGTAATGAAAAGTCACAGAGAAATTAGGAGGTTCAGATCAACTTCCCTCTGCTGAGCGAATGTCTAAGATTCGGTTTACAGAATATGGAGACAACCTGTGCCAAGTAAAACCATAACGGTAAAATGTTACATGTCAACATCTCCGTCAATATCCATACTCTGTAAGGCACCTTACGTTTCGTATGGTACTTTGTGTACCACTATTACTTACCTGTATTCTTGTTTCAGTCGCAAATTGTCTGTGGAATGAGCAATTGTTATTGAGCTTCTGTGTGAGCTCGAATCTCATTTAAATTTAATCGTCTCTTAGTGAGATATATGTTGGAGGAAACTAAGGAATAAAGTTCAGTTTGCACGATCAGCCTTAAACAGGAATAACATTGTTCTACTGTATATGTCGTATTGGGCAGAAACAAAAAAAAAATTCAGATGGGAAATCTTTTCCCGCACTTTCCGTATAAGGCCAGTTGAGTCCTGATAGGGTTACCACGTTTTTGTCAGTCTTCCAGGATCTCTCCCTTTTGGTGTAAAGTTCTTTATCTCACCTAGCCTCGCTGGATCCATTCATTGTAGACGTTCATTGCATTTCATTTTGTTTTCGTCCAGCTTTTCATTCTGACACCAAATTTTCAACTCCAGTCGAATATCTTCTTTGCGTATTTTGTCTGTTCCTTTACATTCCTTCACTGCTCTACGGAATCTTATTCAGCTGAGCAAAAGTTTTGTGGAATTTGTCGTGCCAGAATCAGTGATGTATGGGTACGCTTCAGGATTTGCATTTGCTGTGAATCTCAGAATTATCGCAAAGTTGGTACTCATTTGGTACCACGTCAGGTAGCAAACAGAAATACGACCTTTCGGACGTGTCGAATTCCTATTTGAAGCATTTTGAGGACGAAGGGAAATATTTAACATTCCCATAGTAAGTGTTGGTGGCACGTGGGTCCATTACTATGAACCATCGAAATGGAATGATATACTGTGCAAACTTTCATCAAAAGTTGCAAAAATTTCAGACACCAGCCTTCCGCAGGAAAGGCTGTCATAACAATGCCTTCGGATATGGAAGGTCCAGTGCTGGTTCATTGCACTATGTGGGGTCGAACGGTGAACAGTGACAGCTACAGTGAGATACTGCGAGACGTAAAACCTGATTCAAACCGAAAAGGAAAGTGGAGCTTTCAAAGTTCTGGTTTTGATTCAGGGTTATACACGCGCTCATACAGCTGGTGAAGCACTACAGAGCATTAAAAATTTTACTTATGAGCTGATGAATGCCCATCCTACAGTCGTGACGTCCTACACGTAATTTTCACTTTTTGGATCCGATGAAGGAACACCTCTGTCACAAAGTTGTGAAGACGTTGAACGAGCAGATGTGAAAGATGCTACAATGCTTCTTTGAGGTTGGCACTAAGTTGTCAGGAGATGATACAAATGCATGGGGATTGACGGAGATTATATAAACATGATGTTAATTGCAGTGTTATTTTCACGATTAAAAATTTCTCTGTAGACATAATCATATTTCTTTGCTTTCCCACTTAAGTTGCCACAACAGTTTCGAGAGATATACGAAGCGTAAGTACCAAAGATTAAAATGAAATTACCTTATATCAAAACATATGTGGACTGGATTTCTTTTACATATTCGACCGTCTACAAAACACGGCGGTCGGCTTTCACCATAGCATGTCAAGAACTGAAACATAAAATAAACCTCTAATTAATACAATCAAATTAGCAAATGAGGTCAGCAGCCATGACAATTCATTCGAACCCTGATCGTGGAAGTAATTTTCATAATTAGTA
Source organism: Schistocerca cancellata (assembly GCF_023864275.1). Classification (NCBI taxonomy): domain Eukaryota; kingdom Metazoa; phylum Arthropoda; class Insecta; order Orthoptera; family Acrididae; genus Schistocerca; species Schistocerca cancellata. The sequence goes on along the minus strand of NC_064631.1, from coordinate 267,112,435 downwards.
TATAGTTAGTAAAAGAAATCAGGTAGTGACGAACAGATCATGACACCAAAATTTGTTCCTCTGTATTTGAATACCATACTTATTCAATGTTTGTAGCGGAATGACAGCATTGGGTGTTGGTGATGCTGATCCATGTTAGATAATAATGTTAAGAGAGACGGAAATATCGATACTATTGAAGAGGAACTGGTTTTGTTCCTGCATTTCATTTCAACCTGCCTTACCATTCCAGTCGTTACTATTCAATACAAAAACACCCTAGAGGAGTCATAACGAGATACAGTCATCCACAATTATCCATTCGCAGGTCAGACCAGAGGCGCTGTCAAACCACCTCCACAAAGATATCATTAAGATAGCTCTTTGACATTCGTATTGTCTTCAGATTTAGATGATTAAAAAACAAATAGATTGCATTGTATAACAGTGTAACCTCTTGTACCATGTTTTAAAGCATTAAGGACCAACAAATCCCATGAACACACACGGATGAGCAGAAAATTTGTGACAACCGCCCACCGCATGACTGAATGAAGGACTGCTGGCTCGTGACGCGGTAAGGAAAACACACTACTGGGCATTAAAATTGCTACACCAAGAAGAATTAATGATGGTAAACGGGTATTCATTGGACAAATATATTATACTAGAACTGACATGTGATTACATTTTCACGCAGTTTGGGTGGATAGATCCTGAGAAATCAGTACCCAGAACAACGACCTCTGGCCGTAATAACGTCCTTGATACGCCTGGGCATTGAGTCAAACAGAGCTCGAATGGCGTGTACAGGCACAGCTGCCCATGCAGCATCAGCTGCATACCACAGTTCATCAAGAGAAGTGACTGGCGTATTGTGACGAGCCAGTTGCTCAGCCACCATTCACCAGACGTTTCCAATTGGTGAGAGATCTGTAGAATCTCCTGGCCAGGGCAGCAGTCGAACATTTTCTGTATCCAGAAAGGCCCATACAGGATCTGTAACATGCGGTCGTGCATCATCCTGCTGAAATGTAGGGTTTCGCAAGGATCGAATGAAGGGTAGAGCCATGGGTCGTGACACATCTGAAATGTAACGTCCACTGTTCAAAGTGCCGTCAGTGCGAACAAGAGGTCACAAAGACGTGTAACCAATGGCACCCCATACCACCTCGCCGGGTGATACGCCAGTATGGCGATGACGAATACATGCTTCCAATGTGCGTTCACCGCGATTTCGCCAAACACGGATGCGACCATCATGATGCTGTAAACAGAACCTGGATTCATCCGAAAAAATGACGTTTTGCCATTCGTGCACCCAGGTTCGTCGTTGAGTACACAATCGCAGGCGCTCCTGTCTGTGATGCAGCGTCAAGGGTAACCGCAACCCCATGGTGTCCGAGCTGATAGTCCATGCTGCTGCAAACGTCGTCGAACTGATCGTGTAGATGGTTATTGTTTTGCAAACGTCCACATCTGTTCACTCAGGGATCGAGACGTGGCTGCACGATCCGTTACAGCCATGGGGATAAGATGCCAGTCATCTCGCCTGCTAATGATACGAGGCCGTTGGGATCCAGCACGGCGTTCCGTATTACCCTTCTGAAACCACCTATTCCATATTCTGCTAACTGTCATTGGATCTCGACCAACGCGAGCACCAATGTCACGATAGGATGAACCGCAATCGCGATAGGCTACAATCCGACATTGATCAAAGTCGGAAACGTGATGGTATGCATTTCTCCTCCTTACACGAGGCATCACAACAACGTTTCACCAGGCAACGCCAGTCAACTGCTGTTTGTATATGAGAAATCGGTTGAAAACTTTCCTCGTGTCACAATGTTGAAGGTGTCACCACCGGTGTCAACCTTGTATGAAGCCCTGAAGAGCTAATCATTTGCATATCACAGCATCTTCTTCCTGTCGGTTAAATTTCACGTCTGTAGAAAAACATCTTCGTGATGTAGGAATTTTAATGGCCAGTAGTGTATGTAAGAGGAACGGAGACAAATAATTCTAACAATAATTCGCAAATGAGAAAATCTACAGACACGAGCGACAGAGAAGCGGTGGATGTTTATGATCTGACGTTTGGAAATGAACATTTGGTCTGATGTCATGCATCTCAATGGAAAGTCTCGAGTAGGCGAAAAGCAGTTGGTAGTCCACGTCCAGAGCGTGGAGGTCGGACAATTACCCACCCCAATAATCTGTCCAGATTTGCCTACAGAGCACACTTCTCCCGGATGCAAAATAGTTTAGAAGCACCGCGTTCAGCTCAAATTGTCCAATATTGGGCTTCGCAGCAGGTGCCTCCGTCGAGCTACCATGCTGAAACAATGACAGCATCAGCTACTACTGCAGCTGACACGCTATCGTCCAGACTGGACAGCGGATGAGCTGTGATTCAGGGGAAAGGCTGCTAAAACTTGCTCCGCTCCTCGCACACAGGATGGTGGGGGCAGTGTTCTACATCTACATCTACATCTACATCTACATCCTTACTCCGCAAGCCACCTGACGGTGTGTGGCGGAGGGTACCCTGAGTACGTCTATCGGTTCTCCCTCCTATTCCAGTCTCGTATTGTTCGTGGAAAGAAGGATTGTCGGTATGCTTCTGTGTGGGCTCTAATCTCTCTGATTTTATTCTCATGATCTCTTCGCGAGATACACACAGGAGGGAGCAATATACTGCTTGACTCTTCTGTGAAGGTATGTTCTGGAAACTTTAACAAAAGCCTGTACTGAGCGTCTCTCCTGCAGATTCTTCCACTGGAGTTTATCTATCATCTCCGTAACGCTTTCGCGATTACTAAATGATCCTGTAACGAAGCGCGCTGCTCTCCGTTGGATCTTATCTATCTCTTCTATCAACCCTATCTGGTACGGATCCCACACTACTGAGCAGTATTCAAGCAGTGGGCGAACAAGCGTACTGTAACCTACTTCCTTTGTTTTCGGATTGCATTTCCTTAGGATTCTTCCAATGAATCTCAGTCTGTCATCTGCTTTACCGACTATCAACTTTATATGACCATTCCATTTTAAATCACTCCTAATGCGTACTCCCAGATAATTTATAGAATTAACTGCTTCCAGTTGCTGACCTGCTATTTTGTAGCTAAATGATAAGGGATCTATCTTTCTATGTTTTCGCAGCACATTACACTTGTCTACATTGAGATTCAATTGCCATTCCCTGCACCATGCGTCAATTCACTGCAGATCCTCCTGCATTTCAGTAAAATTTTCCATTGTTACAACCTCTCGATACACCACAGCATCATCTGCAAAAAGCCTCAGTGAACTTCCGATGTCATCCACCAGGTCATTTATGTATATTGTGAATAGCAACGGTCCTATGACACTCCCCTGCGGCACGCCTTAAATTACTCTTACTTCGGAAGACTTCTCTCCATTGAGAATAACATGCTGCGTCCTGTTATCTAGGAACTCCTCAATCCAATCACACAATTGGTCTGATAGTCCATATGCTCTTACTTTGTTCATTAAACGACTGTGGGGAACAGTATCGAACGCCTTGCGGATGTCAAGAAACACGGCATCTACCTGTGAACCCTTGTCTACGGCCCTCTGAGTCTCGTGGACGAATAGCGCGAGCTGGGTTTCACACGACCGTCTTTTTCGAAACCCATGCTGATTCCTACAGAGCAGATTTCTAATTTTCAGAAAAGTCATTATACTCGAACATAATACGTGTTCCAAAATTCTACAACTGATCGACGTTAGAGATATAGGTCTATAGTTTTGCACATCTGTTTGACGTCCCTTCTTGAAAACGGGGATGACCTGTGCCATTTTCCAATCCTTTGGAACGCTACGCTCTTCTAGAGACCTACGGTACACCGCTGAAAGAAGGGGGGCAAGTTCCTTTGCGTACTCTGTGTAAAATCGAACTGGTATCCCATCAGGTCCAGCGGCCTCCCCTCTTTTGAGCGATTTTAATTGTTTCTCTATCCCTCTGTCGTCTATTTCGATATCTACCATTTTGTCATCTGTGCGACAATCTAGAGAAGGAACTACAGTGCAGTCTTCCTCTGTGAAACAGCTTTGGAAAAAGATATTTAGTATTTCGGCCTTTAGTCTGTCATCCTCTGTTTCAGTACCATTTTGGTCACAGAGTGTCTGGACATTTTGTTTTGATCCACCTACCGCTTTGACATATGACCAAAATTTCTTAGGATTTTCTGCCAAGTCAGTACATAGAACTTTACTTTCGAATTCATTGAACGCCTCTCGCATAGCCCTCCTCACACTACATTTCGCTTCGCGTAATTTTTGTTTGTCTGCAAGGCTTTGGATATGTTTATATTTGCTGTGAAGTTCCCTTTGTTTCCGCAGCAGTTTTCTAACTCGGTTGTTGTACCACGGTGGATCTTTTCCATCTCTTACGATCTTGCTTGGCACATACTCATCTAACGCATATTGTACGATGGTTTTGAACTTTGTCCACTGATCCTCAGCACTATCTGTACTTGAGACAAAACTTTTGTGTTGAGCCGTCAGGTACTCTGTAATCTGCTTTTTGTCACTTTTGCTAAACAGAAAAATCTTCCTACCTTTCTTAATATTTCTGTTTACGGCTACGGGCTTGGTATTTATGCTAAGGGAGATGTCACTTCGACTTCCGTGGGACTTGTAGTTATAGAAGCCATAATGAAACATGTGTAATACTTGAGCATTATTGCAGGCCACCTGCATCGCTTCATGCTAGTCTTCACTGACGGGGATGGGATCTGCCAGCAGGGCAACTATCCGAGTCACAACGTCAGAATCGTGCTATAGTGATGTCCGTCCACCAAAATCTCCTTGTCTGAACCCGATGGAACACATGTGGGACCACATCGGGCTCCAGTTCCGCGCCCACTACACACCACCTATAATACGCGCAGATTAACTCATCTGTGTGTGGACGTCTGATGCCACTTACCCATGGACAGCTACCAATATGTAGAGGAAAAATGTTTGATGCACAGAATATCTTCCGGTCATATTGAGCAACTCTTCTCGGTGCGAAAGAGGCGAACTCTATAGCCGTTCGGTCATTGTAAAAATTTAATATGAAAAAGAGGCCGGTAGCGCTTATGTTAATGATGAGAAACATATAATTAGTTGACACGTTTAAATGCGGCATAGTTCACTATGGACAAAGAGGACACTCCGTTAGCGCAGAGTGGGAACTATGGTGTGGGTTGTGCAGCCAAGATTTACAAGTATGGCAAACTGTGCGAAAAATGGTCTTATGTGCCATACGATACTTAATTACCGCATTACAGTCTGTCTGTAAGTCCTTGTTTTCCGTAGTTTACTATTTATTATCAATGACTAGCAGATGTTTCATTCAGCAGGCTTTGCCTCCAAGACGTATGAACCAGAGTGACGATCTCCTGCGTTCCCACAGAATTTTGTAATTCTAATGATAGTATGACGTCCACTCCACCTGGCTTCACTCATTCGCTTACATATCTATTGCAAAATGTTTAATACACTACTGGCCATTAAAATTGCTACACCACGAAGATGTCGTGCCACAGACGAGAAATCTAACCGACAGGACGAAGATGCTGTGATTTGCAAATGCTTAGCTTTTCAAAGCATTCATACAAGGTTGGCGCCGGTAGTAACACCTACAACGTGCAGACATGAGGAAGGTTTCCAACCGATTTCTTACACGCAAGCGACAATTGACCGGCGGTGCCTGGTGAAACGTTGATGTGATGACTCGTGTGAAGAGGAGAAATGCGTACCATCACGTTTCCGACTTTTATAAAGGTCGGATTGTAGCCTATCGCGCCAGCGGTTTATCGTATCGCGACAATGCTGCACACATTGGTAGAGATCCAATGACTGTTAGCAGAATATGGAATCGGGGGGTTCAGGGGGGTAATACGGAACGCCGTGCTGGATCCCAATGGCCTCGTATCACTAGCAGTCGAGATGACAGGCATCTTATCCGCATTGCTGTAACGGATCGTGCAGCCATGTCTCAATCCCTGAGTCAACAGATGGGGACATTTGCAAGACAACAACCATCTGCACGAATATTTTTACTACGTTTGCAGCAGCATGGACTACCAGCTCGCAGACCACGTCATGGTAGCAAAAATCTTGCTTACAGATTATCTGGCAGTACGAAACATCTTCATGCTACCCTTAAAATTTCAGTAGTATTTCTCTACACAGGTTAGCGCTCTCAGCAATTCACCAGGATTCTTCATTTACCAATAGCATATTTGCGTAAGTGAATCAGATGTGTACACCAGAAATTCCTAGAAAGCACCTATGTTTTGTTCATAAATTTCACTGTCCATTCGCTTGCATACGTATGTACAATTTCTCACACTTTCAGTTTCTCAAACAGGAAATTTCAGTCGTTTCTCAGCAGGTGACATTTGTGGCAGATCACACCTCACGAATTTGACTTTTATTTCGATGTCCTTAATTTTCATCACATTTCCAGTGCATCCCGTGGGCACAGTGCCTCATACCTTGTAAACGGTGGATTTCGTTTGACTGGACTTCTACATATTGACGTGTGTTAATGTAAAATATATTGTGGTAGCATACAGAGAAGCTACGTGAGATAATTCGCTCAAACAATGATTATTTGGATGTGAAAATACTGTTAAATTGTGTTTCAGTTTACTAATCACTTATCCTTAGTCCCGTCTTTACGTTCACGTGAAACTGAGTGAATGAAACTATGAGTGTTTGTGATGTGGAATAGATAGAACTAACCACAGACGAATAGAGGGTGGTAGTTTTCCGAAGAGAAATATGTGAGCAAGGTTGAACAATGAGGATAGCACAGGTATTCACATTGTATCGATGGTCAGATAACTCCGCCAAAGAGAAACTTTCACCACCCCCTCCACCCCCAGAGATTCAAACTGAACGACGTTCGCCCCTGGGTGCGCCCTTTTAGGAACTGTGTATTTCGAGGGACTACAGCGCGGATGTCTCGTCGTCGAGTGTACTGGTATGGTAAGAAAAACTGGATGAAAAATTAGCTATATTGTCTTTGATCATAGTCGAAACGTATTAAATAAAGCCAACACAGATAGGGAAATGCTAGAAGACGTTGTAATTTTCATATTTTGGATAATTTTGATAATTATACTATTGTATCAACAGGAGTTCGGGTGTAGTGCTGCCTCTCAGCGCGAAACAATTGTGTTAAGTTTTCTTCAGTTAAAGGAACGAATAGAATTATTCAGTTTTATGGACATGATGATAGATTTTATTCGGTACTGAGCTCAATTCATACTGAAAACGTAAAGGAGCCATAAGATATAAAATTTCAAAGTTTGACGGGGTACTACAACCGCTCGTAATTGATATATAGGTCCAAAGCTAATCATAACAGTTTAACAGGATCACTTTTAACATTTCGTGAGTTTCCTTTGTGACTGGCACACCAAGGTAACGGAGACTATGAGAAATCTGGTAATTTTGTAAGTGCGTTTGCTAAACAGTTGTTAGATGGGATATAGTCTGATATGAAATAATTTTGCAGTGTAATTTTTTCGATTTGGTGTCTCTCTCCCCCTCCCATTCACCCTCTCTCTCTCTGTCTCTCTCTTTTGTTAATTGCTTTGTAGCACATGTTTTGCACCAAGTTAGTGGACCAGTTCTCAGTGGACAGTAATCATATGTTTATGTTTTTTTATTAATGTTCAGACATTGCTAAGGAAAACAGCAGCTCCGCGAGTGTATGTTTATTGATGGTGATTGTTTTTCATGTTTTCATTGTGTGGGGTGGCGGTACTACGTGTTATGCGTTGAGTGACTGTGTTTTGTGCACTGTAGAGAGCTTCAGTATGCAGTATTACATCACAGAACATCGATGCCACAATAGCCTGGCTGTACAATCATTGTTTGGTAAACTGTGCTCGAATTTTGAAGCCCTGAATTTTAATTTAATTTAAAAAAACCATGGTGGTATCTGATCTAAGAATTCTGTAATGCTTGTGTCAGTTAAAATCGGTAGGCCGCCACTATAAATTCTCTAAGAGAATAACGCACATTTAACACAATTTCGACAATTTCAGTTGGTTGTATTTAGCATAAATCACGAGAGTTATCGTATAGTCAGTTCATGTTTGAATACTTTCTCTGAAATGATTACCAAGTTTAAATTTCACTCAGTTCGTTGCTAATATAATCAAGGGTATATTTCCATTCACTGATACATTCCTTAATAATCCAAACAGCACGATAGCTTTTGAGTGCAGTGCTTTATTATAAGATCTGATGGTCAGAACTGACTCAGCTGATCTCAAATGCTTGGCTCTCAACAGCTAGTAGTTAATACAATCTTGAATGCCAGTCAGAATTGTGTGTTGTGAGGCGAGATTTATTCCATTATATAAATATTCATGCTACCTAACAGTGTAACGATTTAATATTTGCACTAGGAGACGAAGATGAATCCCCATTAGTAATTATTATATATAGTCTTATGTAAAAGTCCTAATGTGGACGGGAGAGGTAACTATGATATGATCGTCAACTTGGGGGATAATCTCGGCACATCAAGATCCCTCTGTTGCTATTGATGTGAGGGAAGCTTTCACTCATTCCAAGCCAAAGTAAATTCCCAGTACTTGATTGTATTCGGTAGAGGAGGATAATTAATTAATTGTCCGCCAGGGGGCCCGGTTTAGATTCCTGGCTGGATTGGAGATTTTTCCGCTCAGGGACTGCGTGTTTGTGTCGTCTTTATCATCATCATTTCATCCTCATCGACGCGAAAGTCACCGAAGTGGCCTCACCTCAAAAGGCTTGCACTAGGCGATCGGGTCTACCCGCCGGGAAGCCCTCTCCACACGACTTTTTTAAATTAATTACCTGAAAGAAATTAAGTCAGGGAGCATTATCCGTTGTGCTTCATTTCAATTAATTGAGTGATGAAAATTAACTAATATTAATCATTTAATTAACTGGGCAGTAATTCGAAAGAAACCCTGTTGCCACAAGCCATAGAAAGCAGTGAGAGGTAGCGTCAAGCAATAACTATCAGAAGTATTAACAAATGAGACAACCAAGCGCCCATAGTAGGTATGAATGAATCTCAGACTCGGTAATAGCAGATGATGAAATCAGACAAGCAGGTAGAGGTGCGTCTGCAAAGTTACCGAATTCCCGGATGTTCCTTGGCCATTACCAGACGCGAGGCATGTTTCTTAATAGGGTATGTGATCATCACGGATGGCAAAGCACGCCCTGCAACGTGCTCCCATGTTATCGACAAAGTTGGTGAGGACTCTTGTTGTAGGACGTTCAATTCCAGAGCAGGTGAATGAGCTCTAGACACGAGAGGATATTCGGCGAATGGACTGGCCTCCCCGTACCCCAACTTACACCTCATCAACCACGTGTGGGGTGCGCGGGGGTGACGTATTGCTGCAGTTTCACTTACCACCAACAACCATCCTGCACAATGAATGTCGGCTGATATTAAACTTCCTACCATATTTAAACTGAGTGTCGAACCGAAACTGGAACCCAGAATATTTCCTCATGCAGAAAGCCGCCAAAACAAAAAATGGTTCAAATGGCTCTGAGCACTATGGGACTTAACTGCTGAGGTCATCAATCCCCTAGAACTTAGAACTACTTAAACCTAACTAGCCTAAGGACGTCACACACATCCATGCCCGAGGCAGGATTCGAATCTGCGACAGTAGTGGTTGCGCGTTTCCAGACTGTAGCGCCTAGAACCATTCGGACACAGAGGGCGGCGCAGCCAAAACAAAAAATCTGTGGTCATACGAAGTATACTTAATATATTTTTTATTCTAATAGCGTCTTGCGGACCCCTCTCACATAGTTCACGGACCCCTGGGCGTCCGCGGAGCACCTGTTGGGAACCACTGCACTAGACTATTTGTAATGGTATACACATTTAGTTTTCCTTTTGTCGGTATCAGTTTGGCGATTAATTTTCCCAGAGAATTTCACTTCACCCGTATGAAACGTCATCAACATAAATACGTCGCTTTTGTCATGCCACTTCAAAGCCATCTTGTACATCTATATTTATACCCCGAAAGCCACCCAACGGTGTGTGGCGGAGGGCACTTTACGTGCCACTGTCATTACCTCCCTTTCCTGTTCCAGTCGCGTATGGTTCCCGGGAAGAACGACTGTCTGAAAGCCTCCGTGCGCGCTCGAATCTATCTAATTTTACATTCGCTATCTCCTCGGGAGGTATAGGTAGGGGGAAGCAATATATTCGATACCTCATCCAGAAACGCATCCTCTCGAAACGTGGCGAGCAAGCTACACCGCGATGCAGAGCTCCTCTCTTGCAGAGTCTGCCACTTGAGTTTGCTAAACATCTCCGTAACGCTATCACGGTTACCAAATAACCCTGTGACGAAACGCGCCGCTCTTCTTTGGATCTTCTCTATGTCCTCCGTCAACCCGATCTGGTACGGATCCCACACTGATGAGCAATACTCAAGTATAGGTCGAACGAGTGTTTTGTAAGCCACCTCCTTTGGTGATGGACTACATTTTCTAAGGACTCTCCCAATGAATCTCAACCTGGTACCCGCCTTACCAACAATTAATTTTATATGATCATTCCACTTCAAATCGTTCCGCACGCATACTCCCAGCTATTTTACAGAAGTAACTGCTGCCAGTGTTTGTTCCGCTATCATATAATCATACAATAAAGGATCCTTCTTTCTATGTATTCACAATACATTACATTTGTCTATGTTAAGGGTCAGTTGCCACTCCCTGCACCAAGTGCCTATCCGCTGCAGATCTTCCTGCATTTCGCTACAATTTTCTAATGCTGCCAACTTCTCTGTATACTACAGCATCATCCGCGAAAAGCCGCATGGAACTTCCGACACTATCTACTATGTCATTTATATGTATATTGTGAATAGCAAGAGCCCATAACACTCCCCTGTGGCACGCCAGATGTTACTTTAACGTCTGTAGACGTCTCTCCATTGAGAACAACATGCTGTGTTCTGTTTGCTAAAAACTCTTCAATCCAGCCACACAGCTGCTCTGATATTCCGTAGGCTCTTACTTTGTTTACCGAGCGAGGTGGCGCAGTGGTTAGCACACTGGACTCGCATTCGGGAGGAAGACGGTTCAATCCCGTCTCCGGCCATCCTGATTTACGTTTTCCGTGATTTCCCTAAATCGTTTCAGGCAAATGCCGGGATGGTTCCTTTGAAAGGGCACGGCCGATTTCCTTCCCAATCCTTCCCTAACCCGAGCTTGCGCTCCGTCTCTAATGACCTCATTGTCAACGGGACGTTAAACACTAACCACCACCACCACCTTACTTTGTTTATCAGGCGACAGTGCGGAACTGTATCGAACGCCTTCCGGAAGTCGAGGAAAATAGCATCTACCTGGGAGCCTGTATGTAATATTTTCTGGGTCTCATGAACAAATAAAGCGAGTTGTCTCTCACACGATCGCTGTTTCCGGAATCCATGTTGATTCCTACAGAGTAGATTCTGGGTTTCCAAAAACGACATGATACGCGAGCAAAAAACATGTTCTAAAATTCTACAACAGATCGACGTCAGAAATATAGGTCTGTAGTTTTGCGCAGCTGCTCGACGACCCTTCTTGAAGACTGGGACTACCTGTGCTCTTTTCCAATCATTTGGAACCTTTCGTTCCTCTAGGAACTTGCGGTACGCGGCTGTTAGAATGGGGGCAAGTTCTTTCGCGTACTCTGTGTAGAATCGAATTGGAATCCCGTCAGGTCCAGTGGACTTTCCTCTGTTGAGTGATTCCAGTCGCTTTTCTATTCCTTGGACACTTGTTTCGATGTCAGCCACTATTTCTTCTGTGCGAGGATTTAGAGAAGGAACTGCAGTGTGGTTTTCCTCTGTGAAACAGCTTTGGAAAAAGGTGTTTAGTATTTCAGCTTTACGCGTGTCATCCTCTGTTTCAATGCCATCATCATCCCGGAGAGTCTGGATATGCTGTTTCGAGGTACTTACTGATTTAACGTAAGACCAGAACTTCCTAGGATTTTCTCTCAAGTCGGTACATAGAAATTTACTTTCGAATTCACTGAACGCTTCACGTATAGCCCTCCTTACGCTAACTTTGACATCGTTTAGCTTCTGTTTGTCTGAGAGGTTTTGGCTGCGTTTAAACTTGGAGTGAAGCTCTCTTTGCTTTCGCAGTAGTTTCCTAACTTTGTTGTTGAACCACGGTGAGTTTTTCCCGTCCCTCACAGTTTTACTCGGCACGTACCTGTCTAAAACGCATTTTACGATTGCCTTGAACTTATTCCATAAACACTCAACATTGTCAGTGTCGGAACAGAAATTTTCGTTTTGATCTGTTAGGTAGTCTGAAATCTGCCTTCTATTACTCTTGCTAAATAGATAAACCTTCCTCCCTTTTTTAATATTCCTATTAACTTCCATATTCAGGGATGCTGCAACGGCCTTATGATCACTGATTCCCTTTCTGCACTTACAGAGTCGAAAAGTTCGGGTCTGTTTGTTATCAGTAGGTTCAAGATGTTATCTCCACGAGTCGGTTCTCTGTATAATTGCTAGAGGTAATTTTCGGATAGTGCACTCAGCATGATGTCACTCGATGCTCTGTCCCTACCACCCGTCCTAAACATCTGAGTGTCCCAGTCTATAACTGGTAAATTGAAATCGCCGCCTAAGACTATAACATGCTGTGAAACTTTATGTGAAATGTATTCCAAATTTCCTCTCAGTTGTTCTGCCGCTAATGCTGCTGAGTCGGGAGGTCGGTAAAAGGAGCCTACTATTAACCTAGGTCGGTTGTTGAGTGTAACCTCCACCCATAATAATTCACAGGAACTATCCACTTTTACTTCACTACAGAATAAACTATTACTAACAGCGACAAACACGCCACCACCGGTTGCATGCAATCTATCCTTTCTAAACACCGTCTGCGCCTTTGTAAAAATTTCGGCAGAATTTATCTCTGGCTTCAGCCAGCTTTCTGTACCTATAACGATTTCAGCTTCGGTGCTTCCTATCAGAGCTTGAAGTTCCGGTACTTTACCAATGCAGCTTCGACAGTTTACAAATACAATACCGATTGCAGCTTGTTCCCCGCATGTCCTGACTTTGCCCCGCACCCTTTGAGGCTGTTGCCCTTTCTGTACTTGCCCGAGGCCATCTAACCTAAAAAGCCGCCCAGTCCACGCCACACAACCCCTGCTACCCGCGTAGCCGCTTGCTGCGTGTAGTGGACTCCTGACCTATCCAGCGGAACCCGAAACCCCACCACCCTATGGCGCAAGTCAGCCCACACGGTCGCAGAACCGTTTCAGCCTCTGATTCAGACCCTCCACTCGGCTCTGTACCAAAGGTCCGCAGTCAGTCCTGTCGACGATGCTGTAGATGGTGAGCTCTGCTTTTATCCCGCTATCGAGACTGGCAGTCTTCACCAAATCAGATAGCGGCCGGAAGCCAGAGAGGATTTCCTCCGATCCATAGCGACACACATCATTGGTGCCGACATGAGCGACCACCTGCGGATGGGTGCACCCTGTACCCTTCATGGCATCCGGAAGGACCCTTTCCACATCTGGAATGACTCCCCCCGGTATGCACACGGAGTGCACATTGGTTTTCTTCCCCTCTCTTGCTGCCATATCCCTAAGGGGCCCCATTACGCGCCTGACGTTGGAGCTCCCAACTACCAGTAACATAGTGTCTGGCACATAAATTCCATCTATCCTCTCTGCATTTGGATTCAAGTTTTTAGGTACCTTCCCCGTTCGTGTGAACTGTACCTACTGCATTTGTTCCTCTCTCATGCCAGTAGTGGAAGAGAGATGCACTTGTGTAGCAATTGTCCACATATAGTTTGGCCCTGTTCCCAAATAAAGTTGCAAAGTTGTTGTCCCAATATAGTCAATAAATCCCAAATAGTCTTCACCGACTACAATGTCAGAGTTCGCACCAGTATAAAGTCAATTACAAATCCATTTCAGAAGCATACGGAACAAATACTTTTTATACCAGGACTACGCCTTTTACGGAATGTACTGACCCAAAATGAAGGGTTCCTCGAAAAAAAATGAGTATTTCGTCAGTATAAACTTTTCAGAATTGAGTAAGTGCTGTTCTGAACTTCCCTTCCAGACATGACCCACAGGTGAAGCGGGAACATTGTTATTGCAAATATGCAACATATGACCTACCAATAAATATCTGTCAGATGACCTTATTTGACCAATAATCGGCGTTTTGAGGACAGGATCATTTGACCACTATTGCGAATATTTCAGTTAATATTTCTCGTCACGATATCAGTTACTGCCATGCAGCAAAACAATACTGCTATTCCGCTATCTTTCAATGCTGTAAAACGCTTTACTCATACCGAGTAGAACTAAAATCAGTGAAGTAATTATTATTTTCTTCTGCAAATAACTGCGTCTCTTTCCTTCGCGGACAACGTCTGAAAATTTTTTGTGCCTACCGTTTTTCGAAAGTGTAAGAGTAACACCTGAATGTGCTAAATAAAATCATGAACCCTGAGATTCAGCTCTTTCCTGTTCATAAACTCGGCGAACTTCAGTGGGGCACGAAGTCTGCATCCTCAGTATCCGTGTCAAACGTTCATCTGGAAGGTGAAGCTGTGCAACGGCTCTTAATATGTCGAAAGACTAGAATCAAGGTGCACAGCGTCTTCATTTTCATCATCCTCATCATCTTTTCCTTCTTCTTCTTCTTCTTCTGTTCTAGGCCGGCCGGAGTGGCCGTGCGGTTCTAGGCGCGACAGTCTGGAGCCGAGCGACCGCTACGGTCGCAGGTTCGAATCCTGCCTCGGGCATGGATGTGTGTGAGGTCCTTAGGTTAATTAGGTTTAATTAGTTCTAAGTTCTAGGCGACTGATGACCACAGAAGTTAAGTCGCATAGTGCTCAGAGCCATCTTCTTGTTTTTGTTGATTCAGGTCTTTTATCTACTGTGTATAACATAATTGGTCTCATTAGGTTTTGTTTTGCATTTTTGCAGTTTTTCTGTATGTTTGTTTTCCCCAACTGTATCATTTGAACACCCCACCACTTGGTTTGCTTTTTCAATGTGTTATTTAACTTCCGTTTCCACATGTCCACTTGTCGACAATTTAGTACCAAAGTAATTGAATGTCATCACGTGTTGAATAAATTTTTCATCTACTTCCAGTTTGCAGATAACTGGTTCCACATATGTGGCAATACATTTGGTTTTTTTGAGTGGAAATGACCATATATAAGTTTTAGGCTACCAATTCAAATTTATGTGAAAATTTCTGCAGGGTACCTTCACTATTTGCCAGCAGAACTGCATCGATAGCGTAACTGTCTCTGATTTCTCCATCCTATAACCACTGCCAACCCATACCTTCCTTATCACATTGTCCATGACAATATTAAAAACTAGCGTGCTCAAAGATTCACCTCGCCTAATACAACCAATAACTAGTACACAGCTAGTTAACATGGAACCTATTTTGGCCTGGATGTAGTTTTGGAATAAATGTCTTCAGTTGTCTTTAGTAAGTTGGAAGTAATGCCACGATTGTTGAGCGGGTTTGCCAGATTTGCTAACTGAATCGTATGGAAATCTTTCTGTGAATCAGTAAAACAAAGATAAGCTTGTCTTTTGTTTCCAATGATCATATCCACAACAACCTGTCTAAAAATGAACACTGCATCTGTTCACGACCGACCAGGTCGACAACCGTACTGCTCCTTGCAAGCCTTATAATAATGTTTTCAATTCCTGTTCCTTTGTTAGGTGTTTAATAACTGAATTATCCATATTTATCCTTCTGTAATTGGATGGTTCTCTTTTGTGTCCTCTTTAGTATGTGAGAATAGTAAGTTTAGTTCACTATTCATATGGAACTTTAATAAGAGTTATAACATTGTTAACTAACTTGGTTCATTTTACAGTTAGTCGATATCCTCCATACTTCACTGATTCGTTGGGAATCCTTTCATTCCCTGAAATTTGCAAATTTTTAGCAGAGTTACAGATTCTTATCCCCTGCAAGCAAAACAGTTGTACCAACGTTTACTTATATGCCGATATCTGATTTCTTTCGTTTTTCTGATAATTTCTTATCTTTAAACGACGCTGTGTATTCAACACATGATTTCTCATTCATGTCGTTAACATTCAAAATTTGGTTTAATTCTTTCCTCTGCTTCATTAGCCTCCAAACTTTTAAATTTATTTCTGTGGCCAATAGATGATCCATATTTTTAGAAAATATTTCCCATCCTTTTCAATATAACAATTCACTAGTGATTTTGTTTCATTATGAGTGCTTTTGTAATCTTCATACGGCTCCTACGTTTTGAATGCCGCATATTTCAAATAGACAAACGTCTTCTTTTTAAACATTTCTTTGGCTCTTTGCTTGTTTTTCTCTCTTTTTGTCATACTGCCATATCACTGGCATTTACTAACAAAATGTTGAATTGTATATATCGTTTGTTAGTACTCCTGGCACACTCAAGTTTCTTTCGCATATGCAAGTATACACTGAGGTGATAAAAATCATAGGATAGCTATATGCACATACACACAGACGGTGTTAGATGGTGGTAGTACAGCGCACACAAGATACAAAAGGGCTGTGCATTGGAGGAGTTGTCTTTTGTACACAGGTGACTAGTGTGAGAGGATTTCCGACGTGATTATGGCCGCCCTATGGGAATTAACAGACTTTGAACACGGGACTAGTTGGAGCTAGACGCGTGGAACATTCCAGTCTGGAAATCGTTAGGGAATTCAACATTCCGAGATCCACAGTGTCAAGACTGTGGCGATAATACATTTCGGGCACAATCTCTCCGACTACGAACAAGACAGTGCCGACGGCCTTAACGGCCGAGAACAACGACGTTTGCGTCGATTTGTCAGAGCTAATAGACACTGCGTGAAATAATCGCAAACATCAATGGAGGACGCACGATGAACGTACCTGTACGGACAGTGTGGCGAAGTTTGGCGTTTGTGAGCTATGACGGTAGAGTGCCTTTGGTAACAGCACGACATCGCCTGGAGCGCCTTACTGGGCTCGTGACAATAGCGATGGAACCCAAACGACAGAAAAACCACGGACTGGTCAGATGAGTCCCGATTTCAGTTGTAAGAGCTGACAGGCTGGTGGTAGGCTACCACAAGTAGCCATGGGCCCAAATTGTCAACAAGGCACTGTGCCAGCTGGTGGTAGCTCAATAATGGTGTGGGATGTGAGATATAAAGGAATTCAGAAGTTGGCTGTGAGTGGGCATTGATTTAAATCAATTGGGATAGTTAAAAATTGTGCGGGCCAGGATTCGAACCGAGTCTCTTGCTTACTAGGCAGGTGAGCTGACTACTGAGCCATCCATACACAGCGGTCATGGCAACTGCACGCACTACCGCAGTACCCCTCCCATCAGACCCTAATTCACATCTTAGCCACACAGAACTTATCTTGCTGGCCTTGCGCTTTGTCCTCATTAGTCTTGAGATGTGTTTGCAACTTGTTATCTTTATCCACTTGGAGACTATTTGCAGCCATTCATAGGCTTAATGCTCCCAAACAACGATGGACTTTTGTTAATGTCAATGCGCCATGTCGTTGGGCCACATTTGTTCACGATTGATTTGAAAAATAGTTTGGACAGTTCGAGAGAACGATTTAGTCACTCAGATCGCCCGACATGGATCCTATCGAACATTTATGGGAAATAATCTACATGTCAGTTGGTGCACAAAATCCATCTCTGGCAACCCCTTCGTAATTATGGACGGCTATAGAGGCAGCATGGCTCAGTATTTCTGCAGGGGACTTCCGACGTCTGGTTGAGTTCCTGCTCTAAGCTAGCAAATCCCCGCCCCCGAAACTATATTACCAGGTCTCTCATTACTTTCGCCATCTCAGTGTACGGCTTAGCACGACTACAGTACACGGATAATGTACGTCGCTAGCATTTAAAGCCTTAAATATCACTACGAAAGGTAGGAAATCTGCTGAAGTGATGGACAAGGAAATGAATGTCGATTTCTAATATTTAGGGTATCTAAAATTATAGTTTGAGAGACCTTTGTAGGACCTGTAACTATACAAAGCATGAGTTATAGATATTCCTACAGAATTATTAATATTATTCGAGCAAATGTCAAGCAAAGGATTATTTAAGTTACTATGTTTGAATGTATGAGAATCATCCTTTTGAAAGGGTGTCATTCACAAAATGATAAAAACATCAAAGACGGATACATTTGAAAAAACAATTAGCTCAATCACCTAAGATGTTGAGAAGAGGTGTATGCTAAACAACTGAAAGGAAAGTAAGGGTTATTTAGAGAGTAAAATTTTCTTTACATCAGGTGAAGACTTGAGAAAAGCAGTTCTTTCTTTGTAGTTGATGACGGAGTTTAGGTTTAAGAAAAATTAAGATACTTTCAAACGACCTGCAAACCTAGAAAGTATGTCCGATGCGAAGCTTGTGGTAGTACATGGGTAATACACAATACAAACAACAACGAAGAAGGAGCAACAAGAATGTAAGGGCGAGAAAGGTATGACCGAACCAGACAGGGATGCAGTCTTCCTCCACTACTGATCAATCTGTACGTGGTATATGGCCGGAATGAGGCAAAACCGGAAATGACATGAGACCCAGCGGTGGCTGGCCCACTGGCCGGGAGAATCGGAAGCGAAATTCAAGAAAGTAACAGGTCGACAACACGAAAGAATGGCGGAGAACGGAGACTCGAGACAGAATAACAACGAGTCCAGCGAGCAAACCAAGATCTAAAACTAAGGCTAGCGAATTCAGAACCAAGACAACGGTGTGTATGTTGATCAATATTGTCGCTCAGAGAAATCACAACTGCCCTGTCTGGCTGTCTTTGCTGCAGCGCTCGCGGCGGCGACAGCAGCGCCCAAAAACCTAGCCGCACTACCTAACGGTCCTCATTGATTTCCATAGAGTACGGCGAACCTTGGAGCACGCCAAGCTGAGATACATGAGAGAAGCAGTACAAGGAAGGTTCAACAGTGAGATTAAAATTCAGGGTGAAAGAATATCAGTGCTTACATTTTTATCATAAGTGAAAGTAAAGAAAAATTACAAGAATAGCTTTGAGCCGGGGCGACTCTCTGGATATCGACCCTTTCCCTCTGTTTTGATCTTCGGCCATAACTTAGAGCACGATGTGGCGCACTGTACGAGAGAGGAAAGGGGTCTTTGGAAAGAGATCAGAGCACTACGAGCCATCAAGTGCCTTGCGAAGTCGTCGTCGATTTGGCCGGCGTCGGCAGTATTATCCTAGGCATGGAGAATTCATGCTGTCAGAAGTGGGCACTTGAAAATATTTTAAGGTGAGTTTCCTGCGTTTTATTTTAACATGTTTCCTGGCCCTATATCTGCAGGTGTGTTGACCCTGAAGTTGTTTTAATTGTAGTTTCCTGTTTGCTCCGGGAACTCTGAATTCATAGTCATGATTTATAGTGTTGGAGTGGTGCAGAACAGTAATTCAAGTTATCCGGCCCAGCATTAGAGTGGCTTCGCTGACATTGTCACCTTGAAAATCAGTGATCAATGTGGGTGTTTGTTATTTTACCCCCTCTCAGTACTGACATTTACTCTGTCTACTGCCTATCTGGATATTGTCTCTGAACGGGATATGTAATGCCTATCTGGCAGATTTATAATTGGATACTTGGTGAACTAGTTTCATGGCAGTTTTGATGTAGTTTTGACCTGAGCATTTCAATAATTCAATTTTTTGTTCACTTGATTTGGCTGTAGCCTCCTGTCTGTTTGTAACTTATGTTTTGTACAGTCAGTTGAAATTGTGTCAGTGCATAGAGGTTGCTTGGGATGTTCTGGGCTTAACTGTGATAATTTGTTTTGGTATGCGCGCAGTTGCGAAGTCCGTAATTTAATATTTACTAGTGGGTGGTTTGTACTGTAGGTATCTACGCTAAACTTGGCTTCTTAAGGGCCTCTTAATGCTTGGGTTTCCGAGCCTGGTTGGGCTCGTGATTTTTGTTTCCCACCTCCGCAGTCTATCGGTACACTGAATGAGATTTTCATTCTGCAGCGGAGTATGCTCTGATATGAAACTTACTGGCAGATTAAAACTCTGTGCCGGACGGAGACTCGAACTCGTGAACTTTGCCTTTGGCGGTCAAGTGCTCTACCAACTTATTTATAAAGAAAGAAAGAAAATCACCTCTTCCACTTCAGGCTTTGGCCCCTGTCACTCATACTAGCCCCAAAAACCTATCTATCCTAAAAACGAAAACAAAGCTAGTGCCACAGCCACTTTCATCCTAAAGCTAACTAGGAAGGCCGTTCACCACCACTTCAGATTCCACCCACGAACAAAAATTAAATATGCCTCTGAACATTTTATAAAAAAAAAGAAGAAACGAAAAGGTACAATACTTTATTATATTCTATTTGTTGCTCGTTTAGTTCTTATTTATTTATTTGTAATTTTTTGTTGTTGTTCTATTTTTCTGTTTTTCCGTCGGGGGTTGTCCACAGCAGTCAGACGGCGGGATGTCCTGGTCGTCTTCTCGCTATAACCTATAATTACCGTTGATGACTCTCATCAGTCCATCATGTGCAATCTCTGTCTCTTCTCATACCTGGTATACCCCAATGGTCTGACAATGACATACCCTTACCCCACACCGTGGCATAATGACGAGTAGCAGGCAAGTAAATGACGCCGGGATGGATCAGCTCGGTGGGCTCTACGGACTGAGGCGTCCGTCGCAGCAACAATGCCAACATGCGCCGTGTGAGGACCCAGCAGTCGGCAGCCGTACCGCAAATGAAACGGTGAATGTCAGTGACAACAGCGGCGCATCTGGGGCAGAGAGGATCCTCGCAAGATGGATCATTTGTAAACGTTGTCGGGTAGGGAATTCTTCCGTCGTTATGACATACCACAGCGCCCTGACCGTGGTGGGAAGGAAAGGGGAGTGTATGTTACTCCACACCCGTCTCCAGCCAACCGTCTGATGTCGGTGTTCGTTGAAAGTAGTGATAGAAGTCCTTGGTGCTAGGATCCCGCGTGGTCGGCAAGACATCCAACAGATACCTCATGTCGACCACATAGGTGCGAATGTGACACAGTGCTGGCGTGATATGTCCAACAGGAATCGGCGGACGGATGGATGACGCACCACCTAATGAATCAGTGTACCACGGAGGGTAGCCTCGTCCGAAGTACGTAGGCGATGCATCGTCCGCAGGAAGAGAGCGCGCGCCCTGTTGTGCACGTTTATCACTCCAATGCAGCCTGCGTGTGTGGGCAACGTTAGCGTGTCGTGACGGTTCTTGAACACCCTACCCCGGCTGACGAAATTACCGAAGGCCTTCTGGAACTTGACAGCGACCGTAGCAGCCATCGGGAGAACGTGTGTGTAATGATTAAGTTTCGAAGCGAGGTACAGGTTGACAAAATGAACCCGCATGATCAAGTCAAGTGTTCGAAAGTTATGGAGGCGAACTTGCGTGTGGATCACATTAAGTAGTCTGCGGTAAGTGTATGCTGCTGTAGGCTGCACGTTCCTATGGAAGGTCACTCCCAAACACTTCATCGCCGGGACTTTGGTAATGGGAACTGGCGTACTCGTTTGCAGACCTCTGACCACATCCATGTACTGCGACTTTCGCAGGTTGATGCGGCTCCCGGCCACCTCTCCGTACTGATGAAACCACGCGATCGCCGTACATGTATCTTCTGCGGAACTCGCCAAGAATACTACATCGTCCGTATAGGCTCAACATTTAAAATGTACATCGTGGAAGCGAATGCCCTCCAACCGCTGTCGTAGACCATGAAGTGCGTTCTCGAGGGCGACAGCGAAGAGAAAGGCTGACAGGGGCATCCTTGTCGCACTGAGCGCTCTATAGTGAACTGTGGAAGGGGCTCCGTGGATGAGACGGAGAACCACACCTGCCGATATTGAGGACAGTCCCATCTTCTCTAAGACAGCGTGCAGGGAATCGTGGTCAACTCGGTCAAATGCGTGGTATGGCCAACTGGGCTACACAAGCACGACTCACGCCGCGTCCTCACAGCTTTATTTCTGCCAGTACCTCGCCTCCTAACGTGAGGACGGGGCGTGAGACGTGCTTGGGTAGCTCAGTTTGTAGAACACTTGCCCGCGAAAGGCAATGGTCTCGAGTTAGAGTCTGGGTCCGACCACAGTTTTAATCTGTGAGGAAGTTTCGTATCAGCGCACACTCCGCTGCAGAGTGAAAATCTTATTCTGGAAACATCCTCCAAGCTGTGGCTAAGCCATGTCTCCGCAATATCCATTCTTTCATTAGTGTTAGATCTGCAAGGTTCGCAGGAGAGCTTCTGTAAAATTTGGTAAGTAGGAGACGAGGTACTGGCAGAAGTAAAGCTGTGAGGGCGGGCGTGATTCGTGCTTGGGCTGCTCAGCTGGTAGAGCACTTGCCCGCGAAAGGCAAAGGTCCCGAGTTGGAGTCTCGGTCCAGCACACAGGTTTAATCAGCCAGGAAGTTTCAGAGTGCCTGTTGATCGCATAAGAAATCAGTGGTGTCTTCTTGAATTTGTTGAAAAATCTACGGCTGTGGCACTCCATGACTACCTTTCCAGTTACTTGATGTGTCCCCAAAATGAATATGTGGTACACCTTGTCATCAAAAAATTAAACAAAGCACTTATGGCTAGTCTCTTTCATGCTGAACGATTGACTTCTGGTTCTTGAGACCCATAAGTGCAAATGACGCTGATTTTAAAATGAAATGTTGCTTCATCACTGAGATGAAAGCAGATCGTTCCTGTGTTCACAGAACAAACGAGTTTAGGAGTTCCATGTACTTCCGTGTTTGTGGGTAGGTCGAAATGGTCTTTTACATTATGGGGTAGGCGATAGATTTATTGAATATAAGAGTTACAAGGGATGATGAGGATTAGTGTTGGATGCTGTACTCGGCCCAGGACTTGGCGTACTTCTTCCTGTATTCTCCAGATGGGTCGTACTTGTCCAGCAGCTTCTTCATGAGGTCTGGGTGGCGGCGCGAAACCTCTCCGAAGAAAACTCCTATCTTCTTGTGCTGTGTCTCAGTGCACTTGGCGCAGTCTGTACGCACTATTTCGGGCAGCACCTCTGCAAAGGAAAATACTTTTAAAATCTTAGAATTGTGTTGTGCTTCGTGATGGCGGCCTGTTTAGAATGTGTAGATTGGGGTGAGCAGTGCGTAAATTGTTGACATAGTCGCTAGGGTCCTCAGGCGTCAAAACACAACTAATCCTTAATTTTTCTGGAAATATTACTGCGTCGTCTCTACAGTTCTGTCACATAATCACATTCCCAGATTTAAAACGTGTCGGTTGACATCAGGTCTGAAGTATCAAGGCTGTAGCCAACAACGTAAGATGAATGACAGGTCCCAGGCGTTTTCAAACATAGCCATTTGGCTAATTGAGTATACTGCGGAAGAAACTACGCCATTAAAGGAAAACTTAGGTACCAACCAAGCTGCTACGTCTTCTTATGGGGAAACATCAAGTCAAGAACATTATGGAATATTGATGAAGTAAATAGTGGACCATGTTTTAGAGGTTAACTTTGTTACGAGGACGTATGAATGTTTCAAAACAACATGATTACGGGCAGAATTTTAAGATGTACTACATTAAGTATTAAGTGAAGAAATTAGGTTGTTTTCATTACACATATATTTAGTAGATCCGTATCTACTTGGGGAATTAAAGGTTTCAATTTCTATCTTTTATTTCCTTTAAAAACGCGGAAAGTACTTATTGTGCATACACGATCATAAACCTAATTTCTTCAGGTATGCAAGTTTTGATATTTAACGTTAGTTTAACTTCATTACGTTGATTTATTAATAGTATACACGTGTATTAGTGGCTTTTGTGATCTGTAGTTAATTGAATATTATTGTTACTGCCTAGACAAATTTTGTTAAAAATATCGTAAACAACCATGAGCAAGAAGAGTTTGAGCTGCCATAGGAAATTCAGTTATGGGGTTCTGTGCATCTGTTGTGGCAGATGGTTGCATTCGGGTGAATATAGTGCCATGGGAACTGGGGAAGTAAATGGGTGTCTTCCATGGTATTGCAGATTATGTTCAAGGTATAGGAAAATAGCGGAACAGGAAGGTGGGAAGTGATAGCAAGGAACAGGGGCCACAGAAAGAGAACAGTATCAGACAGTTTCATCATTTGCACAAGCAACAGATTTGCCTTGCTACCTCAGTCAGCTAAGGAAGAGTCTTAAGTAGATGAAAGTGTATTCAGCACTCAAGAGACTTTCACTAGGAAACCAACTGTTGCAAAAAAAGTAGAAAGAAGGAGGAAAGTTCTGTCGTTAGGTAGTAGCCATGGTAAACGTGTGGACCAGATTTTGCAGTAAAAATTAGGTGACAGGTACCACGTCACAAGTATTTTCAAGCCCAGTGCATGTCGTAGCCAAGTGATAGAGAATGTAGCATTATTGTGCAAAGATTTTACAAAGCAGGATCATGTTGTGGTAGTGGGTGGAGCGGGAAACAGTATTGATAGTGATCAGGGCAACAATATTAAGTGTGACGTAGTGAAAATAGCATCTGCAACGAACCATACAAATGTTGTCTTGGTTCCTGCTATCATACGGTATCACGGGCCCCAATTGAACAGCTCTGTCAGGAATGTCAATATGAAGCTAGATCAGCTGCTTCGGGCGGCTACTTTGTCAAGCATAGGTTTGGTTCCTGTTGATGGTATGGGTAGGTGGGACTTCACAAGACATGGCCTGCATCTCAGTAGGAAAGGAGAGGGTAAACTGGCTGGGATGATAGCAAAATCTTTAAGTGGGGGCACCCGAACTCATGGGATTACTTTTTTAGGCTAAGATCAATATACAATCATCCTAGGTTGATTGAAATCAAGCTTCATGAAAAGCTCAAACAGGCAGGTACTAGAGATGTGAAAAATAACAAGATTCTCATAACAGTACAGTGAAAAATAATGTTGGTATGTCACAAGATTCACATAAAAACACAGTAAAAAATAATATTAATATATGGCATCAGAATATCAGGGATTTAAAAAACACAGTAGATGAGCTTCTTGTTTGTATAGAAGATTTAGAAACGGAAAGTGGAATAGATTTACTACGCCTGTCTGAACAGCATATCGTTACAGGTATGAAAATGGTAAATTTAGGTGGATATAAGCTTTCAGCACATGTAAGTAGAGATACTATGGAGAGAGGAGGAGATGCCGTATATGTTAAAATCAGTCATAGTGTGAAAAAGCTGGAAACTAAAGAATTTTCTGTAGAGCAACAACACAGAAGCATGTATATGTGAGCTTAAAGTAAATAAAGGCAATTTTATAATTGTAGCCATTTCCCCACTGGGAAATTTTCAATTATTTTTGAAAAACTTGGATTATTTGTTGTACTACCTGTCAGACAAAGGAAAGCAAATTATTGTTTGTGGTGATTTCAATGTAGATTTTCTGAAAGAGTCGGATAGAAAGCTCGAACTTGAAGTATTACTTGGTTCTTTTAATTTGACATCAGCTATTGATTTTCCTACTAGAGTGGTACAGGAAAGCAGCACACTGATAGATAACTTTCTCATACACCAAGGTAAATTTAATTAAATAAAAAATTTTCCTGTTAAGAATGGTCTGATCATGATTACAGCTAGTTACCATATATGATATAGCTCCATACAGTAATGCAAAACAGTCCTCCGAAGTAGTGTGTTCCATTAACGATTTAACCTATTTCATGATACCTTTGAGAGTATATTTGAAAACAGTTTCCTAAGAAAACAGTGAAATATAATTGTAGGAAACCATGTAAAAAATGCCATGGCTTACTAAAGGGATAAAAATATCTTGTAAACAGAAAAGGGAACTGTATCTTATAGCTAGGAGGAGTAATGATCTCAAAACAATGAAAAACTATACAAAAACTATTGCACTGTATCAAGAAACGTTATTAAAAAGATCAGAAGTATGTGCATTATGTCTGAGATTAGCACATTTGATAATAAAATTAAAACAATTTGGAATATTGTGAAAAGGGGGACACGACAACTGAGAGCACAGGAAGACTGTATTTCTATCAAACACAATGAAACGTTTGTTAACTGGGAATCAGAAGTAGAAAATATTTTAACAATCATTTTTAACTGTTGTAGAGAAAATAGGTCCCAGATATTCATTAGAAATTGCAAAGCAGGATATGGAAGAAGCAGTACCTACGCAATTTGATAAAATTGAAATTCAACCCACCTCTCCCACTGAAATTAGGAAAATAATAAATTCTCTCAAAAGTTAAAGTTCATATGGAATTGATGGCATATCCAACAGAGTATTACAAACCTGTTCCCAACAAATAAGTAGGATTCTCAGCACATATGTAGTAGCTCACTGAAACAGGGAATTTTTTCCGATAGAGTGTAATATGCTATTGTTAAACCATTGCATAAAAAGGGGATGGATCTGATACTAACAACTACCGCCCAATAACACTTCTGACATCTTTATTCAAAATTATTGAAAAAGAAATGTATTCAAGTGTAGCATTACATGTATTTGTAAAGATGAAGTACTAACAAAATGTCAGTTTGGTTTTCAGAAAGGCTTTTCAACAGAAAATGCTATATATGCTTTCACTGATCAAATATTAAACGCAATGAATAACAGAACATCACAAACGCAAATACTAGTGTTGATATACGTTTATTTCTTTCCACAGCAACACATCTCTCTGTTAGTTACGGACCAACTTTTTATTCCTTGTCATTAACTGTGCCGATTTTTATCGCCACCCCGCTATCTAGAAAATTCCGCTTTCTCTTCTTGCTAACCACGTAAAACAAATAATATCAGATTATTCACTAAGGAACAAGATGTAAAGGTGGCCTGGCGTTGCGTTACAGGGTAAGGAAATACGCTGCACAGCTAATCAAATGTACATGCATAGGTAAAGTTGACTGGTACTGCAGTAAACAGGATTTTTCTAATTTTACCCTGGAGACCTATAAGCTCTATATATCTGGGAGAAGAATTAATTTCCTGTATGGAACCAGAGTATGGTCTCGGAGGTTGTTCACTGTGCATAATATAGTTATTGCAGTATCACGCACAGTAGACTGGAATTTCAGACTGACTTATACCTTTATCCCTACCCACATTTATATTTCCAAGCAGACTTGTTTAAATTCAGGGAACACTCATAATCCAGTCATCATTGCTCCATTGGGACCCCGTCACTGCCATCTGGAGCTACCCGATTACTAAATACAGACTCACTGTACTCATGGCACGGGTCTCACTTTGAGTGTGTGAACTTGTGGTGTGGGATTGGACTGGATTGCATTGTTTGGGGGAAGAGACCAAACAGCGAGGTCATCGGTCTCATCGGATTAGGGAAGGACGGGGAACGAAGTCGGCCGTGCCCTTTCAAAGGAACCATCCCGGCATTTGCCTGGACTATTTAGGAAAATCACAGAAAACCTAAATCTGGATGGCCGGATGCTGGATTGAACCGTCGTCCTCCCGAATGAGAGTCCAGTATGCTAACCGCTGCGCCACCACGCTCGGTGTGGTGTGGGCTATACCATCCTACTGGGTAGCGGAGTGTAGAATATGATGGGGCTCACCCTTGAGCGCCTTCCCGGCGGGTCTGCACGCTGAGTCTCCTTCTTCCAGCAGGCAGTGCATCGCATCCTGGACTCGAGTTTCATCCGACAGCAACTCCTTCAGGTCCAGGCTGTCGAACGTGGCCGGGTACTTCTCCTGCAACACAGCACACCACTCGCTGTAACCAGAGGACACATTGCATGCACACTAATTCGTATTGCCGCATAAAAGTGGCGGTATCGCCCGTACCCTTCCAAAGGTACCATCCTGGCAATCGCTTTAAACTGTAACTCGGGAGCCTGTTAGCGAACCGGAGCCACCATCTTCACGAAAACGTTCTTAGCAGCTTACCAATGCTCCACCTCACTCAGTAAATTCTTGAAGTCTTCCTTAATGAGTTGTTGAAGACATATATACCATAATTAGCATTGGATGTGTGTATCCAATAAATGTTTGCTTAGTGTGTACTTAAATTACGTGATTAATTTTATATGTACAAAATATGAAACTGTCATTAAAGACCACGTCCCAAAAACTTTGTCACCTAACTTAGGTATAGCACGAGAAGAAGAAGAGGAAACTCAAAAACCGACAGCGGAAATTGATCGTTGATACTGTCACTTATATTTCAAACTAGAACTCTGTTGTTTTACATATACACATGCTGTGCTGGCACTTACTGTGACTCTGTTTTAAATATAAATAGAGACCCATGGCAAACAGTTACTAAATTTCAAGTTCCTCTTCTTCTTTTATTATTTACGGCGTATTTAGGAGGCTCTCCTCCTTCATCAGCTGTTGGTTCGCAGGTTTAGGTCTAGTTACATTGTTCTTGGAAAATCATCGATGTAGAAGTATGTAGGTTTTAAATTTATCGCTTTTTGTTCAGAGCCGGCCGCGGTGTCCGAGCGGTTCTAGGCGCTCCAGTCTGGAACCGCGCTGCTCCTACGGTCGCAGGTTCGAATCCTGCCTTGGGCATGATGATGTCCTTAGGTTTAAGCAGTTCTAAGTCTACGGGACTGATGACCTTAGATGTTGAGTCCCATAGTGCTCAGAGCCATTTGAACCCTTTTTCTTGTTCAGAATTATTTTGGTGGATTCATAAGGCGAAATATTCCCTTAATATTCGTTGCCTACCTTTCTCGAGGGCGCTGCAATTTGACTAAATACATTCAGAATTTACAGACTTCACTAGAGATGTTACAAGCACCTAGCGTTTCCTCGTTAAGAGAGGTATTACATAGTTTTTCTATTTATGAAGATGTTAATTTTTTCCAGTGTTTTACGTTAAAGAGTAATGTGTTTGGTCTGATTTTCAAATATGTCATCCATTTAATTAAAAACACTAAAGCGTATGACAGATTTTCAATTCTGAATGATATTGGATAAAGTTACTCGGTTTGTAATTTAATACGTTTGCAAAAATAACATTTTCTACGAAAAGTGGATCTATAGTACATAAAACTAAATGGAATCTGTTGCATGTGATGTGCTTTGAGAGAAGAGGCAAGTTTCGCTAAGGTCCTTATTACTTTTGTGTGTTCGTTGTCAATCGTTTTGTTCAGAATGATAGCCCACTGTCGTCTTTGGTTTCTGTGTACATCTGAGCTTTCCATAATCTTTTACTTTATGGTTTTTGATTGTGCATTCGGAATGGTCAGTCAGGTTTTTTAACCTGTTTCTGACATTTTACAACAATTTTGCACTAAAGTTCACCATTTGTGGAAAATTTTAACTTAAAAAAGATTTTCAACTGCCATAGGCAAAAAGGCATCATGGATGAGCAGCTGCAGACCTCTATTTTACAAATGTAACTTATTAATAACGAATTAGAGACTCCCTTTTCATATTGCCTTATCACAAATACATTTTATTTGTTTCTAAGTATTTATTAACTGTATAATGGGTATACAGCATAGCCATAAATAATAACCGTGGCCAGTGCGGTAGTCTATTATCTCTGTCTGTCGTACATGCCGATTTTTCTAAATGAATTTATTTCCCTAGTCGACAAACATATTTGTCATCGTCGCCTTGAGTTGTGATTTACCTATTGGATGTATGGATAAAATCAAAGTTACCTATTGCTACTATGACCTAATGTGCTTACTGTAATTGAAAATGTTAGTCGAGTTGCAATTATAGGTTATGTAGCCCTACTGACACTCCCTGATCTCTGCAGGTTGTACCAGCCGGAAGAAAAATTCTGAATCCAAAACACATTTTTAGACACATAGTGAATTCTATACAAGGACGTATCATAAATTCATGATTATTATTTCACGTCGTTCGATACATTTTTAAAGAGTTTTCTCTCATTTCCACAACCACCCTCATCCCAACGAGAACATTCATTTCACATACTGCCATTGTGGAGACTATAAAAGTAAGAAAGTTATGAACAGGTCCCTTGGTTGACGTTTAAAGTGAATAATTAGCTCTCAGTAGTGGCGACGGGATCATTTCGATACATTTCATAAGTGTTTGGTAGTATCCATACATTAGACATTCGCTGCCATTCTTAAGGTAAATGTGAGCTTCATGATAACAATGCCACCCCTCACGTTCCACGCACCTACCCATTAAAGGGGGCGGGAGGCGGGGGAGTGGAGTGGACAGTCGTGTTTGTGCTTCTCCACGATTCAGACACCGCACGGTTCGTGCAACCACAACACATACATATCCGTAGAGAGGCCAGACTAGCATAGGGTTCCGGAAGTAGTACAGCAACTTTTCCATGTAGTTGCAGGAGCAACAGTCTGAATGACTTACGCTGCCATCTTACATAAGCGCCGGCCGGGGTGGCCGAGCGGTTCTAGGCGCTACAGTCTGGAACTGCGCGACCGCTACGGTCACAGGTTCGAATCCTCCCCCGGGCATGGATGTGTGTAATTTTCTTAGGTTAGTTAGGTTTAAGTAGTTCTAAGTTATAGGGGACTGATGACCTCAGAAGTTAAGCTCCATAGTGCTCAGAGCCATTTGAACCATTTTTTTCTTACATAAGCCAACAAGGAGTTGGTGTGTTGGTACTGTGATTGGCTGAAAAGGACGGGAGTTTACAGCTATTATATTTTCCGAGAACATGCCGTTTTAATCTAATGTTTATTGATGATGGTAGCCCCTTTGATAAAATATTGTGGAGGTCAAATAGTTCCCCACCAGGAATTCCGGATGAGGAGTACTGAACTGGTCGTTGTCATTAAGAAAAACAAATCCCTAGTTCTGTAGGTCGAAACATGGAGTATCACATATTTTAATCGCAGAGGCGACTGCAGGAGAGAAGACGAGAACAGCTACATCAGTCTTCGCATTGAATACCATAACAACAAATTATGTCTTAGCTTACGTCACTATTGTCGGTAACTACTCCTTACGGCGGAAGTGCAAGTATACATAATAGAACAACAAAACAAGTGCGTTCACAGGAATCTCAAAATCTACGTGCTACTGCACGTTCTCAAATCAGAATGCCTATCAGTGAATGTGAAAGATCCACATTTGGAAACATGGAAGCAAAAATCGAAGAAAAATCAAAGGACAAGTCATTAATGACGGTGTAAAATTCAGGTCAACATAGAAATCTACCTGAATATGGAAGCAATTTTGGGTACCATGATGGAAACGACGCTGCCAGTTTCACTGACTGAATAAAAATAAGTTGTCTTATGACATATTCAACTGCTGGGTGGTTATGATTAAAGTGAAACTATTCACGGTTCTGTGTGAGCTGTAATTATTGTATGACAACGAGATGTGGTAATTATGCTAGTGCATTAGTGTGTAGCCTATTTATGCTGAAAAAAAATAGTTTCGAATTTGTCCACAAGGTGCAACTCTAGCCCTGTAAAATATCTCGCCGACGTATCCGGCGCTCACATTCAACAATTTGTGTAAGTCAACATTATTACTTTCTTATTGGTTTAACATTTTCTGCCCACATCCTGTTCCTAATCCATTACATATGGAAACATTTCTATACTTCTTGCATTCACAGTGCCAGATTTGAACCTGGTGGCAAAAATTGGAACTAATTTTTTTTCCAGCGTAAATCGGTTCCACTTTAAAGCAATAGGATATGTACCAAGTGCCGGTGCCGTATGATAATCACAGCCGACACTGGGCTTCGGTGAGAAACTGCACTTCAATAATAACAATCTGGTAGGTTATGAAGAAGACAGCTGAAGTTAGGAATGCTTACAAACTTGAAGTCATATATTCCGTATTGAAACTACAGCAGTCTAACAAAGGGTAAAATGAGATATCTCTAAGATTTGGAGACCCACGCACAGAACATCATTGTAGGAGAATGGCAGCATGGGGCCATACCCACCAGGCTACTTATAATCTTACTAGAAAACAAAGGTCCTACAGTAGTTCCTTTGTGGTACGCCTGAAGTACGTTTGCTACCTGAAAGCATTGTGGACAACTGTGTATCAGGAATTGTGGGCGCTTATGGAAGACTGTGTCTAATTGAAGACTGTGCACTAGAAACGCGGCATGACCCTTGCGACGAGAAGTGATGCTTACCTCGGCGGCCGCGACGAGCGCCAAGGAGGCGCAGAGGAGCAGAGCTACGTGACGGTTCATGGTGGTGGTGTCGGTACTGTGAGCTACCTGTTGTCGACTGTGCCGCAGTGGCGGGTGGCACGGCTTATATGCCGGCCTGGAGTGGCCTGGAGTGGCGGCGTATCGCACTTGGGCTGTCGGAGGAGAGAGCGGGGGGCGCACACTTGATACCACAGCCTCACTGATTCACCGCGGGCCACGGCCGGTTACCACTTCCACCACCACGGCCGGTGTTCCACATTGATTACAAGCCACGACCTAGTCTCCACAAACACTCCCCACTGCCACAACCAACTGCCAAAGACACATCTAGGTTCAGATATCAACATAAACCAGTCGTTTCCAGGACCTTCCAAAACATTATTATTAAATTTTATGAGTTTCATAGTAACTTTCATTTTTTCTCGGTGATTTCTCGGTCTATGTTGTTC
This sequence comes from Schistocerca cancellata, assembly GCF_023864275.1. Classification (NCBI taxonomy): domain Eukaryota; kingdom Metazoa; phylum Arthropoda; class Insecta; order Orthoptera; family Acrididae; genus Schistocerca; species Schistocerca cancellata. The sequence goes on along the minus strand of NC_064631.1, from coordinate 267,079,780 downwards.
CGTACCTCAGACGGTAAAAACAGAACCCTTATAGCATCGCTTTGTAGCGTCTGCTGTCTGTCCGTGCTTCTGCCTCTCTGTGCCACTGTTAAAAACCCATTTTCTTAGGAATGAGTGGAAACAAAAAGCTGAGATTTATATCACGTATTAAGGTCTATGGCTCCTGAAGGAGAAAAAAAATGAAGCTTCTATGTCGATAAGATCAAAAGATAGTGCCATTTATGTCGGATATTTGGATGTTCGCAAACGCACTCATCAAAACCTATAGGGTACTTCACGTCGACCTAGATATATTAAATTTGACAAGGAGCAAAATTTCACATTAAAACTAAAGAAAAAAGTCAGAAAATTATTAAATCGGAATTATAGCACACGAAAAAAATTCTTTTGGGTTGTTTATTAAATAACTGTCTGTCTATTTATCCATCTTTTATGACCTCTTTTTATCAGGTAGCAGCATCAATTTGAAGTGTGTGACGTATTCTAGGGTCTTCAGTCTTTGGCGGTGTAATTAACGTAAGCTTCAAACTCAATGGAATCAAGAGGTACGGCTATTTATGTCACAAATTTTCGTGCTCACAAACTAGCTCATCAAAACCTATAGAGTATCTGCAAGGAAGCTAGGCCTCACTCTAAATGCAAAGGAAAAAAGTCCATAATTGGTCATTTTTAATTAAATTATTTCATTTTTTTCTCATTTGCTATCCTAATGCCTGCCTGTGCTGTTAAGGTCCCCTTTTCTCGGGAATGTGTAGGTGTATATCTTGCCTGCATCGATATCGTTAACCATCAAGAAATGTCTAGATACTCAATTCCTGGTATGAATGAAATGTCTGTATAAATAATAAAGTTTGTACGGAACCCTCGGTGCGTGAGTCCTACTCGCACTTATCCGGATTTATTTATTTGTTTATTTTTCTTTTCTTTCGCAACGCACAAAATGACTCTGTTGACTCATAACCAGCACCGATTCAGAAAATGTCGCTCTTGTGAAAGACAATTGGCTGTTTATTCTCAACAAATAATGAGTGCTAACGATAAGTAATCTCAAGATGATACTATATTTCCAGATTTCCAAAGGTCGACTGACAATTTGCATCACAGATGGCTTCTATTCAGTCTGACATCCTCTTAGTTGTCCGACTGGATTCGTGAGTACCTGTTAAAACTATCACAGTGACTAGTATCATGGGAGATCATCTACTGAAACAGAAATGGTATCTGAGGTTTCCAAATGTAACGTTATAGGCCTTCTGCTGTTCGTAATTATTTAAAGAATTTAACAGACCATCTCAGTCGCCCTATCAGTTTATCTGGTCTATGTGAACGAATTGCAGAATAATTTCGACAAGATAGCACGCTTGGCCCCGAAAAAGAAATAGTGTGGAAGTCCTTCCCACGAATATTAATAAATTTCATTAAATTTCGGTTGTAAGTTAAATAACACAGATTTAATGGTTGTAGATTTAAGAATGGGAAAAGAAACTTCGGAATTGTTAGATGACGATCAGTTCATCTTTAAGAAAAGTGAAGGCACTAGAGAGGCAGTTCTGACGTTGCAATTGATAGTGGAAGCAAGACTTAAAAACATCATCCACGTTCATAGAATTTGTCGACCGGGAAAAAGCATTCCTGATTGTCAAAATGTCAAAATGTTTGAAATTCTGAGGCAAATAGGGGTGAGATGTAGGGCAAAACGTGTAATATACAATATGTACAAGCGCCAACAGGGAATAGTGAGAGTGGAAGACCATGAGCGAAGTGCTCGGAGTAAAAAGGGTGTAAGAGAGGGAGGTAGTCTTTCGTCCCTACTATTCAGTCTAAACATTGAAGAAACAATGACGGCAATAAAAGAAAGGTTCAAGAGTGAGACCGAAATACAGGTTGAAAGGATATCAATGATGAGATTCGCTGATGATTTGCTGTTCTCATTGAAAGTGAAAGAGAATTACAGGGTCTGTTGAGTGGAATGAACAGTCCAATGAGTACAAAGTAAGGACTGAGATTAAATCGAAGAGAGACAAAAAGAATGAGCGGTAGGAAAAATGACAAACTTAATATCAAAATCAGGAATCTCGAAATAGCCGAAATTAAGGAATTTTGCCACCTTGGAAATAAAAAAACCCAGGACGGATGGAGCCGACACTGGGCTTCTGTGAGAAGCTGCACATTAATAATAACCATCTGGTAGGTTATGAAGAAGACAGCTGAAGTTAGGAATGCTTACAAACTTGAAGTCATATATTCCGTATTGAAACTACAGCAGACTAGCACTGGACACAAGGGCATTCCTAGCCAAGCTTCCAAGCTGCTTCAATTTAAGGAAGAAACTTTTGAGAATGTACATTTGGAGAAACGCATTGTTTGGTAGTGAAACATGAATTGAGGGAAAATCGGAACGGAAGAGAACCGAAGTATCTGACTTATAGTGCAACAGATGAATTAGGCGGAGTTGAAAGGTAAGGAGTGGGGAGGTTATCCGCAGAATCGGCGATCATAGGAGTATATGGACAAAACCGGTAACAAGAAGGGCCAGCATGACAAGACATTTGTTGAGACATGAGGGAACTGCGTCCACGATAAAAGAGAGAACTATAGAGGATAAAAACTGTAGATGAAGACAGAGATTGGAATACATCCAGCAAATAACTGAGACGTACGCTGCTTCTCTGAGACGCAAAGACTGATACAGGTGAGGAATTCGTGGTGTCGCATGGAACATCATACCAATCTGAAAAAAATAAAAAGAGAGAGATTGAACTAAATACATTGATTTTACCACTACGCACGAACTGAAATCACTTAGGAAATGTCATAGGAGAGATGAACCAAAGACTAATTACTTTAGAATATGCAACAGAATTACTAAGAAGACTGCACATAGTACGCTTTTTCGTCTTTTTTGTAGTATTACTGCACATATAGGATCCTTACCGGCTATGAACGGATAACGTGAGAAAAGTTCAAAGAAGGGCAGCTCGTTTTGTATTATCACGAAATAGGGGAGAGTTGTCACGGATATGAAACGCGAGTTGTCTCAATCATTAAAAGATAGAAGTATATCTGCGCTCCCTTAACATTAGGTGTGTTTTTATTTCTGTAGTTTCACTTGATAGATCAAGACAGCGTTCCACTTCTGATGCTTTCTCATACGCAGGAAAAATGTTGGTGGCATCTTTACCCTCTGACATAGATGTGCAGAGTATAACACAGACACAACGTGTAGGTTCCCATTTCTGACCCAGGAAAACCAAGAATAAAATTGCATGTTTGCTTCCAGAAGTAAATGACTGATTTGTATCCCATGTTAAACGACGAACCAAACTTAGATAAACGACACATTCTCAGTACTAAAGTTTGCCCTGTGTTGTTTCCAATCAATATTGCGCAAAAGCCTTTCTAACGTTTGGTGAAGGAAACGGGGTAAGATATTTTAGTTGAAATCGACAACTTCGAAAATATTCTCAAAGAATTAAAACTTCAAATAAACGTGAACTTTCCTGATCTGTAATGTTTAGACACTGTTTAGCATTATTTTATTCTTCTGTTCTGTCGACTAATACCATTATTATGACCTTCAAATGAGACTGTTGCTGTGAAAAAAAGGGATCCTGTTTATTGATCTGTTTCGCAGAATTCCAAAATTTATAAATTCGGGAGCAAGAAGTCATTCCTAGCACCGTTTCTGTCACAAGGTTTAGTGCAGTCTTGGTAGTATTGCTTCTGGTTGACGAAGAAATCGCAGTCGCTCCCAAACTAAGCACAATAAAATTCATAAGATTTCGTGCCTGAATTTTTAGTACTGATGGAAACGTTTCTTTCCAAATTGGCTAGATAAATATGTTGGGCTCGTTCACTTTTGTTATTTAAAATAATTGCAGGTATAGTAAGGTCTGAGGATGAGACACAGATAAAGCTGAGATGTGTGTCAGTGCCGTCGGGTTCAAATGAGACTGACTAATTGTGATTTTAGCCTTCCAGTCACTCTGATGAGGTAGAGAAGATAGTGGTGTAAGAACGAAGCGGAGGCCTGGTGCTGTTTCCCGGGGTTTCGACGTCTTTGTGAGATAGTGTTGCAATGTCCGTTGGCAGACGTTGAGACAGATTAAGCACTTCTACCGAAGTAGGGAACAGTTACGAGGGTGTGCTGAAACGTAATGCCACCAAGTTTTTCATTCTGTTCTAAATATCGGTTGACTTGTTACCTGTCATGCTTATTAGACGGTCGACTTTGTCGCTTCACTAACGCATGTTGTAACCCTCTGCCGTCAGAGGGTACAGAATTGAAGCGTCTAACACGGCATTGGTAACGTAACTATGTCGGTGAATGTGAAACAGCACAGAAACCTGACGGCACGAATTTGAAGACTTCGTCCACACTTAAGCTCCCTCTCCTTGAACATGAGAATAAAAGATCACACATGAGCGTAGCTACATCCACAAAAGTCTGACGCCTTGGGTTCACTGTCACTCATTTTCCTCCATACAATCCTGATTTCAACCCATCCGATTTTCATGTTTTCAGAACTTAAATAACAGCTTCAAGAGTTTAACTTTCATAGTGATGAAGCGGTGCAAGCAGAGGTGAGGTTGGACTCCATCAAAAAGTCAAACATTCTGCAGTGACGATATGAAAAAACTGGTGTCTAGTAGAGAGAAATGTGTTCATCGCCAGACTGACTGTTGAGAAATAAATATTTAGAGATGAAGAGCAAAGATGTAGAGTATTAATGAAGTCATTTAATTAAAAAAACTGTTTAGAGTATTTACATGAAAAATTCAGAGGCATTACTTTTTAGAATGCTAGATTTTATTTGGAAACGATGGTATACTAAATATAACTTGAACCCACCTGATACGATCAAATACAAACATATATCTCTGATCAGTGAGTACTTCGAGATGAGGTTCTCAGAAAGTCGCAACGATCATTGGTATGAATTTTGTGACGTACGCAAGTTATTTTTACGTTCATAGCTGCCGCATTGTGATACCGAATTGTTTTTGATGGAACTGTCAAGCTTTTTATGTAATTGAGGAGAGACAAGTGGACTTAAATATGAAAACACGTTTGGAGATTGATAATATGGTGACAGGATAAACCACTGTCACAAACCATTGTTAGGACAACAGATTCCACAAACTTCTACGCCACTGTACAAAAAATGACCAAACTCGATTATTATGTTTATTATTGTGACTGCCAAGCGCTAGAAATTTTGATATTGAGCTTTGACAGATGTTCGCTGATGATGCATGTATATTTAGGTTTGTGTGTGTGTGTGTGTGTGTGTGTGTGTGTGTGTGTGAGAGAGAGAGTGTGTGTGTGTGCATGCCTGTGGCTGTGGTGCGAGAAGAATGAAATTTTATTCTTGTACAACACGGGTTGCACACTTGGTGATTATTATCATTTACCAATCCACAGACTTGTGGCAGATTAGCTCCAGCCATTATAGCAGATATTTGCAAACACTTTGTTCGCTGGAATACAAAATCGTACGAGAGACAACCACAGAAGTGTCGTGTGTCATCATCGAATACTTTGTCGTGCAGTATTACTATTACCTAATGACGGACAGAGCAAGCAGGACATCAGAAGCAGACGAGCACTGGCAAAAAGGGCATTTATGGCCAAGAGAAGTCTACTAGTATCAAACGTAGGCCTAAACTGGAGGAAGAAATATCTTCGAATGTACGTTTGGAGAACAGCATTGTATTGTAGTGAAAGATGGGCTGTGGGAAAACCGGAACAAAAGAGAATGGAAGCATTTGGTTTGTGTTGCTACAGGAAAATGTTGAAAATTAGGTGGACTGGTGAGGTAAGGAATGAGGTGCTGCGCAGAATCGGAGAGGAAATCACTGACAAGGAGAAGGGACAAGATGAGAGGACATCTATTATGTTATTAGGGACTGACTTGCATGGTACTAGACGGGGCTGTAGAGGGCAAAAACTGTAGAGGATGACTGCTCTTGGAATACATCCGAATTCGTGCTGGGTTGCATCAAACCAGTCAGAAGACTGTTGACTCAAAGAAACAAAAAACAAAAAAAAGTCTACGGATTTTCACGGTAATGTAGTGTGGATCGATCACCGTCTATTAATGACTCTCCCATACCACCTCTGATGCGCATCTCATGCCTCTGACTGCGATGGAGAGAGTGATCCAGAAACATTCTGTATCATATAGACCAGCGTGAAAAATGTCCTGTTTGAGACTCTTTGGTCGCAGCAGCTGCATATGGCATATGCTGTCATAGAATTTGTGAAACTTTCCAACAAGGCTGCTGCTCGTCATCTATATTTTCGACTGCCTCATTGAATTGTTGTCCAGTTTTTATGACACAATTCGACACAATGCTAATAATATTTTAAGCAACACGAAAAGTGTCTGCACAAGGATTCACGATGTTGATGTGGACGTCCACTTAATAGTCTCGCTAATGCATAGCGTCTCATCACTAGAAGAGTACAATTATACCATACACAGATCTGCTCATCATATACGGATTTGTGACTAATGCTGCTGCCTGGTATTGCCCAGTTGTTTCCACTCACACTAAAAATCAAATGGCTCTGAGCACAATGGGACTTAACATCTGAGGTCATCAGGCCACTAGAACTTAGAACTACTTAAACCTAACTAACCTGAGGACATCACACATATCCATGCCCGAGGCAGGATTCGAACCTGCGACTGTAGCGGTCGCATGGCTCCAGACTGAAGCGCCTAAAACCGCTTGCCACACTGGGCCGCCCACTCACACTGATCGGATATATACCGCCTATACCTGGCTGAAAGGGGCTCCATGGCATAATAGCTAATGGTAGCTGATTCGTAGCTCCAGTGGCAGCTTCCGTTACGCTACAAACGGAAGCCAGATCAGTATTAAGGTGTGAGAGGATATCTGGTACGAGGCTGCTTGTTCATAGGCCAAAATGTGTACAAACGGTTATCGATACTCCTAGCTGACAGCGGCCCCAAGTAACAATGATCTACCAACGCAGCAGCTTCTGACTGTACATTTCAGCATCCCAGGAATGAAACTAAGTGTCACTAGTGACCGGAACCGGAATGATGGATATTTGAACATCAGTTGAGGAATCGGCACAACCTGTAATACAGAGCTGTAAAACACTCACACAACTTGTTGGATTTTCCAGCCTTCTGCAATGACCTATCTGAGAATTAGTTACTGCACTCGCGACAGCTATAATGGCGGTCCATAATCTTTTATAAATGCAGAAAAATACTGGAAACAACAGTTCCCTCTCTTAGCGGATCAAAGACAGTCGCTATAGAACACATTTCAGTACAAAATAACTCCTAAATAACGTCGGAGTCAGTCACAATTTTCTCGCGGTCTTTTTTTTGAATCACCAAAGAAATTATGTAACTGCGAGCGTCATTATGCTACTTCCGGTGGATTGTATACGGTCACGTTCACAAGCGAAAAATACGCATAACGTTCAATAGCTTATTAGAATTCAGTAAATGCGTCCAGCTTCGTGCGCGTTTGTCCCTTTTGCCGTCCCTCAGTGCAACATCTGTGATCAGAGGTGCTGACTGTCCACTTGTGTCTGAAGATGGTGGTGGAATAAGAGAAAGCGATAAAAATCTGGCGTACAGGAAAATTCTTGAGTAATCGTATACACGTCTAGCGGTAAGAAATTATCAAGATAAAAGGAAAGAAGACAAGAAACTGCATCGGAGAAAGAAAAGGGAACGTGAAAGAAAGAATATGGTAGAACTGAGACAACTGGAAAAACAAATGATGTTAGAAAATTTTATCAGTAAATTAATAGGGAAAGAAGTGCATTTAAGACGGGCACCAACCTGAGTAAAAGTAAAATGGAACACTACTAACCGATGATCAAGAGGTATTGGAGCGTTGGGTAGAGTATTTCAGTGAACTATTGGATGCTTCAGAGTCCCTATCGAAGATATCCCAGACGGGCACCAACCTGAGTAAAAGTAAAATGGAACACTACTAACCGATGATCAAGAGGTATTGGAGCGTTGGGTATAGTATTTCAGTGAACTATTGGATGCTTCAGAGTCCCTATCGAAGATATCCCAGTCTTCCAGAAGATGATGACATAGTACCTCCCCCCTTCCCAAGGAGAAGTGAACAAAGAAATTGATAGATTCAAGAACAATAAAGCATCAGGGACAGACAATAGAACATCTGAAGTATTGAAAGCTGGAACATTTGAGCTAAATCGTAGGATCTACAAGACTGTGTGCCTCATCTGGAAAAAGGAAGAGTTTCCAGAAGAATGGAATGTAGGGACAGTGCGACTGGTGAATAAGAATCGAGATCTATTTGAATGCAGCGACTACAGAGGCGTAACACTCTTTAAATACTATAAGAATAAAGTACTATAAAATACCCTGTTTAGTGGAATTTCGTCTGTAACAGAAGAAATTATTGGAAACTATCAATGCGGGTTCAAAGCAGAAAAGTCAACTGTATATCAGATATTTGTTATCTGACAAATAGTAGGAAAGACCCATGAGTTCAATGTTGGTGCGCACCATCTTTTCATAGACTTTAAATATGTGTATCACACAATAAACCTGGCCAAACTTTATGAGGCAATGAGAGAATTTCTAGTGCCTGGAAAATTAGTGCATTTATTATAGGTCACCCTAAAGCATCCCCCGTGTACCTTGCGGGTGCAGCCCAGGCTATCACCTCAGTTACCACTCGAACTGGGCGAAGACAGGGAGATGCGCTTTCTTGCCAACTTTTCATCTTGGCACTTGAAAAAGTAGTAAGTGAAACGGGAATGCAGACAAGAGGTACAATCTACTATAAGTCTGTACAGTTGCTGGGATATGCAGATGACTTGGATTTAATGAGCAAAAGACTTTTCAGCTTTGAAATTGAGTGCAGAGAAGATGGGCCTGGGAATTAATGAAGAAAATACGAATTATATGTGTAATTGCACTAACCAACCCTTACAGCCCTCAATAACCCTTGATGGAATGACATTCGAGCGAGTGGGGTTAAAAATAAAATCAAATGGGACCATCTTTACTGAAATTACCGCTACTTTGGAATGTTGCTACATTTTAAATCTATCACGAGGGACAAAGTGCCGACTTAGCAAAACGCTGATACGACCAGTACTTACTTATGGCTCAGAAATATGGACAATTACAAAGCAGGGTGAAAAGAAACTGAGATCACGTGAAAGAAGTATACTGAGGATGATTTTTGGACCTGGGGAAGACGAAGGAACAACGAATTTTATAAGGCGGATGATGTGGTAAAGTTCATAAAGATGTGTAGACTGAGATGGGATGGACATGTAATGCGACTCGATGAGACAGATCCCGCAAGGAAAGCCTGCTCCAGGAAGGAGAGCAAGAGGAAGTCATAGGTTGACACGGAGCGACGAGGTTGGAGAGGACGCTGATAATCACGCTGTTGAGCGCCCCACAAACCGAACATCACCGAGTCGGTTGCTGTAACTGATGGCGAAGTCCAGAGAAGAATGGCAGAAAATTATTGAGGAGGCAAAGTCCCACCTCAGGATGTAGTGCCAATTGAAGATAAGAAGAAGAAGAAAGTTACCGAGTCATAACGTTTAAAATTTGTAAATGCTTTTTCGAAGGATTAGAAGCAAAGTGAGGTGGTATGAGGTAACTGAATAGCAAAATTGCTTCACTGGATCGTCGTCTTATTGGTTTATAAAAAGCAACAGCATTCAAACCTTTTTCAGCTAGGAGTCAATTTTCATAAAATAAACCATCTCTTTGAGGCTCTCAAATTAGTAAACTGGAAAAGTACAAAATTTGCAATACACTCAATGAACAGAAAGAGGAATGAAACACTGGACAGTCAATGGGAAAGAATCAGGTTTAGATGTGAGTGGAGTGATTGTGAATGTTCATTGTGGATCACTTAAAACCAAAAGATCCAAATAGTTCCGAAAAATGGCTCTGAGCACCAGGGGACTCAACTTCTGAGGTCATCAGTCCCCTAGAACTTAGAACTACTTAAACCTAACTAACCTAGGGACATCACACACGTCCATGCCCGAGGCAGGATTCGAACCTGCGACCGTAGCGGTCTCGCGGCTCCAGACTGTAGCGCCTAGAACCGCATGGCCACTCCGGCCGTCTAATAGTTCCGAGTGGACAGCCGATAACAGAATACTTTAATTCGTAGTTAAATACAGGCTATCCTCGCAGAGCCCCAAATGCCTTCTAGAGTCGTATCTTTGGTGTCTTGCCAAGTACCCGCCCCTCAGATCTCCTTCGCGTAATCCGAGGTCGTCCTAGTTTCCTCCAGCTTGTGTGACCCCATCAGTCGTCCGTTGCCCTGAGACAAGGTGAAGGATTTGAAAGGAGCCTCCACATTCTCGACTTAATTCGCTCTTCTGTTGGTGTCTAGGTGAGTATTTCTCAAAAGTTACTAACTATAGAAGACATAGATCCTCCTACAGTAGCATTATTTCAGGAATCCTTTAAAAAGGTGGGTTACGTAACTCTTTCAGGGATGAGTTATATTTGAAGAACACAAATACTTGAAGGTTTCTGTTAAATATTGGGTGCTTGATATTGAAGTTGGCTAGCTTCACAAATAGATTGCATATGCCAGAGCGTACTCGTTGAACTGTTGATTTGGCGCTAATAATCCGCCATCTTCTCTTGTCATCAATCTGCTGGTATTACTGAACTTAATTTCCTGCTCTATAGCGTTTCCACTTACGTGGATGCCATATTGATTCGCAGTTCGCTGGAAATTTCTATTACTAACAATGAGTCGAAATTTTCTTAGTAAAAGAGTGTGTTTAATTTAGGACAAGAGGTAGCAGACATTCGTGTCTTACTTGTGAATCCACGTCAAGGGTTCTTGTTTCAATATTTTTCATCTGATGTTTCATAAATCAATTTCCTAAGCACGATCAAAATTCATGAAGTTACGTTAAACTCTGAAAACTATTGCTTGATGATTTCTAGAGTACTGATCTGACTTATACTTGTCGTACCTTTCCCGAATCCCAACTGGTATGAGGTAAGAACGTCGACCTACTTCTATAACCTTTTCATAAGTATTTTCGTCACGATGCTTCGAATAATAGTTAAATTATACCTCTCCAGTTACTGTAAGCTAAAAGATCGTTTTTCCTCAAGAACTTTGACACGAAATTCTAGATGAGTATTTATCAGAACTGTTGCATAGCAGTACTTTATAAGCATGATACCGATGTAGTGAGTGCTTCCAGACTTCACTTTCTGTACGATATAAAAAAAATTATACCTTAGGTGCCTAACTGCAATTTTGAGCTACAGTACATCCGTTCATTTGGTTTTTCTCAGAGCACACTATTTGTGAGCAGTATTCATTTACAAATGACAGACGATTTTACGCCGTAAGGAGTACGTCCATCACAAGGACAAGGAAGATTATCACATAACATTTCAGACTCAGAAACTCTTTGTAAATATGCTCTAAGACAAACAAAAACCGACGCCCAACGAGGAAATTATTAGAATGGGACGGAATTCGGTAGACGTGATGAACATGTTCAGACAAACAATTGGTTAAAATTTCAGAAAAATTGGATGGTTTATTCTAGATAAAGAGCTTCACAAATTCAGCATCTGTGATCCTTATGCAGCCAGTTATTCGACTGGTCATAGATTGATAGAGCCGTTTCCTGCCCCGTAGGGACATTCTGACAAATTCTGTTCAACGGGTGCGGTAGACCAGCAAAATCCAGAGCTAGTTGTACGGTCCTGCCCGTAGAGCTCCAAATGTTCTCATTTCGGAAGATAACCGACAATCTTGCTGGCCTAAGCAGGTGTTGCCAAGCACGAAAACAAGCAGTAGAAAGTGTTGCTGTGTGCGGGCAGACATTACCTTGCTGAAATGTCAGTACAGGATGGCTTGCCATGAAATGCAACGAAACGGTGCGTGGAATATCGTCGACGTACCATTGTGCTGTAATGTTGCTGCGGATGACAACCAAATAAATCTTGTGTGAAAAGAAACGCACCCAGACATCACTCCTGGTTGTCAGGCCTTACGGTGGGAGACGGGTAGGTTAGTATCCCACCGCTGACCAGGACGTCTCCCGACACTTTGTCAGCCTGGAATCTCACTGATGTTTCAGTCATCAGTGATCAGTGATGAGTCCCGTTTCGCACAGAGCCCCGATGACGAGAGTAGACGTGTGTGATGAAGCCCCAGACCTCACTGGATTGTTCGACAACAAGGAGTGATGATCCGGGATGCCACGTTATTTCATACCAGGTTCTCTTTGGCAGTCACCCGCGGCACCCTTCCAACACAGAGGTATGTCGATGATTTTCTACTACCCTGTTTTATTGTCCTTCGTGGCGAGCTATCATGGACTTACATTTCAACGTGGTTATGCCTGTCCGCACACATCGAGAGCTTCTATTGTTGTCTCCGTGCTTGCCAAACCCAACCTTTCCTCAATCTGCAATGTTTGGAACATTATGGGCGCGTCCCTTCTACCATCTATGGATTTTGACGATCTAACGCCCCAGTTTGACAATAGGACATACAACAACTCTGTCAATTTGTGCCAAAAAGAATAACTGTCTGCATAAAGCGGACTAACGCGATTTTGGCTTGCCCAATTTGTGAAGCTCTTTCGCTTGACCAACTCATTGGTTTCTTCTGAAATTATAAATATTTGCTTTTCTGTGCATGTAAATCACATGTACCGATTTCCGTTCCATTCGAGTAATTCCTTCGTGGTGCACCGGTTTTTCTTTCTTTTAGGGTGTATTATCGGTAATATTTACTAGGCTTTGCGGTCCCAAGTTGTTGAAGAAAAGTCTGCATAAAAGTGTCCTGCACATGCGTCAGTCCTGATAGTCTTGGATGAAAGGATATTCTTATAGCCGACCATGGTGGCCAAGCGGTTCTTAGGCGCTACAGTCTGGAACCGCGCGACCGTTACTGTCGCAGGTTCGAATCCTGCCTCGGGCATCGATGTGTGTCATGTCCTTAGGTCACTGCTTTACTTCCGCCAGTACCTCGTCTCCTACTTCCCCTACCTCCTGCCAGAAGAGCTTTTGTGAAGTTTGGGAGACGGAACGAGACGAAACAAAAATGACACCATAATTCAAGGTACGGTTCTTAATACGGCGCTTAATCAACACGAACGGCAATGCTCCCATGCTGGCCACATTCCTTCCGTACCTCCACCTGCTCGGGTTGACAACTGTTGGGACCGTTGGTGCATGTGGACGTGCTGCTCTACGTCTTCGCTACACATCCAACAATTGATCGATGGGACTCAAGTCGAGCGAGAATTGGCAGACCAGTCCATTCGCCGAGTAATATCCTCTCGTTCCTAGAGTTACTCACCTGCGCTGTTAGATACGATCTCACTTTTTCATCCATAAAAATGAGATCAGAGCGGAGTGTACGCTCATGGGGAAGAAGTACAGTGCAGTAAAAACGTTGACTGGTGACTGGTCAGCACACACACGCAACATTAAGCCCCCACTTACCATGTCACCTGGGCTGCTAAAACGATCATGTTCGTGCGTGCAATACATTTTCCCACCATTCGCCTTAAGAGTACGTCTGCGTCGATGACCTCTCATTGAATCCTAGCAGTGGGTCGCAGTACCCGTACATTAAAATCTTCTCTGCTGCTGTGTTTCAGCCCGTGGAGCACCTCTTGCTGTTGTGTTACCCACTGCTCTCACCGCCAAAGTAAATGTGCTCAGTGAAGTGAGCGCAAAGACGCCCTCCCTATTCAGTCGTCCGAATTAAATTAAAAGGAGGCATCACGCATGATTCCTGAAATCTTACTGTGCTACAAGGGATGGACGGGAAAGTACCCTCACAATATAATATAAAGCCTGCACCCAGAGAGCAAACACACGGTAAGCTGGAAACTGGTGAGGTGATGGAATGAAGAAACTGAGATACTTGAAGACGCAGAGAACGGCACTTGCAAACGTCGAACGCGTCATAGTTATCTATTTTAGTCCATTGATCCTGTCTGTAACCAAGCATATCATACCTAAAGTTACAATCAATTAGCTAACATTCCCGGGCAAATATATTAATTTCAAGGACAAAAACTATAAGCAGGATTTTATTAAAACAGATAACATCACAAAAATACGAAATATTTCAAATTAATTATGAGGTGCGTACAGGTGTCCAATAAAAAAATTCATTCATGATTTAAAACTAAATCACATAATAAGTGCCATTTTTGATATCCAACACTAGAATTTACATTTATCATACATTTAGAGTAATAACTGGACTTCTTCTGTTGCGATTTAAAAGTTGTATCGGATGATGTCTCTAACCCAAATTATGAGGCCATTATTAATGGTAGTATTCACGCAAGCAATGGCACGCGCAAGCTATAATTTTCCACTCTACGAAGATAGAGTTGCCCACCATTTACTCTGTCTTAACAAACAACAGATAACAGCAGTTAGGATACAACTATCATTGAAACGTCTGAGCTGTAGAAAGCAGAACGGTAGTGGCAGCTAGAGCAACGGGTATCACCGACTGACTGTGTGGCAGACATAGGCGTGTGCTGTGCCACGCCTCAAACTCTTTAGCTTTCCCTAAAACTGCCGATAGCGCGCGATACTTCGTTTCACGTAGAACTGTTCACCGTTTGCTGACTGTCACTGAACGTTTCACAGGGGAGATTTTGCATCATAACTGCGTGATTTATGAGCAGTCCAGACATTTGCAAAGGACAGATTAGAAGAAAATATTTTCAGGAGGCAGTTAATACGGCAATTACCAGTTCTTGTTTGACGCAAAGCTGCTACTCACCTCATCACCGCTTGTTTCTGCCCTACTTGCCGCTATCTTTGTTCCTGGAAAACGAATAGACGACTTTACGGTGAAAGTGAAGCACATATTGGATTTAGCTTTAAAGTGGTAAAATATTCTTGTCCAATTTTGTCGTAAATAATAGGGCCGAATTTCGAAAAAGCGCTGAAGTGAGACTCCTGCATCATATTAAATTTACACCCGCATCCATTTATGCAGATATTAAGCAAGTTGATATAGAACAGTTGGACAGATCATGAAATCTTGAGGCATCACAAGAAATTTACTTGCTTGGTTGGAGTTTACCGCGACATGTTATGATGTAACGTTCCTTTGAGGCTAGTGGAAACAAACACTCTTCATGTAACTTTATTCTTGAGTACACTGCAGTAAAATTGTAATCGACTATCTTTCTCTGCCATATAATCTGTAACTGTATGCCTTAAACATAACAGTTGTGATGTGTTGGCAGAAGAGCCAACACCGTGTAGCTAGAGGAGGCCGAAATGCACGCGTTTAAGCTCACGCAGACTGGAGTGAGGTCTGGAACAGTTATGGGAATTTATAATAGCAAATAAAGTACGTAGTTGATGTAATACTTCACTTTAATCCATAATTGGTGTACATCGCTCTTAATGATACATAAGTGCAATCTCAATATTAACTGTTAATGGCGCCTTGCTAGGACGTAGCAAATGACGTAGCTGAAGGCTATGCTAACTATCGTCTCGGCAAATGAGAGCGTATTTGTCAGTGTAGCTTCGCTAGCAAAGTCAGCTGTCCAACTGTGCTGAGTGCTAGGACGTCTCACTAGACCTGCCGTGTGGCGGCGCTCGGTCTGCAATCACTGACAGTGGCGACACGCGGGCCCGTCGTATACTAGCGGACCGCGGCCGATTTAAAAGGTACCACCTAGCAAGTGTGGTGTCTGGCTGTGACACCACAAGTTGAACCCTACCAAACATCCCTAAATAATTTATCGCGAAGGCGTGGAACTACGTCAGAGAAGTGTGTCCATTGAATGAGGTGTGGTTATAAAATAACGCGATTATGGCTGTTAAATATTCTACGTCAGGAACGCACGTACATAGTCCCTCCTCTATGCCTACAACGCTCCATACAAATTTTCCATTGATGATAGTAGTGCTGGAATGGTTCCACTGTGGGGACCTGATAGCACGTACTGCCTTTTCTTTCGATGCTTCAGCGCGCTGATGTCTTGTTCCTTTTAATGCAGATTTGACCTTGAGGAATACATAATACACATGCCGCTAGATCCAAGAATAAAATGGATCGTCCAAACCCGGGATGCTGTTCACCGTAACAGACACTGCGGTGTTGGCCAGTGCGTTCTCTTTATGCAGAACCCATGAACTGTTTCTCCGTAACCTCAAGATACTAATACTGATTAATAGTTCGACATTCAGGAACCCAGTGAAGGTAATAGTTCTATTCTTATCGAAAACAACAATCGTCATCGCTTTAATCCTGATATGTCCATTCGAGTTTCTATCGCTACCTAAAGTTAGGGGCTTCCGGTGTATGGATTGACGCTTACTGTTTAATTCATAAATAAAATATAAAGATTCGTCAAATTTTGTTGTCTTTTCCAAGATATTAGGATCATTTTTAGTGGTATTCCAAATGTGAGTACAAACATTTTCACGAACTTCTTTTTGATCGATCGTGAGAATTTGCGATAACTTTTTTCATGTTTAATTGGTTACGCGAAACTTTCTTTGTAAATTCCTAGAGTTTCCGCGATCGCTCGAATACTCAGCCGAATGTTGTATCGAATCAGCTTACCTACTTTTCGATGTTTTCATGTGTTGTTGATGTTGAAGGGCATCTCGTGCGTGAGTCGTCTTCGGCGTCTTCTAGCTCACTTCGGAGACGCTTGAACCACTCAAAGCCTCGTGTACTAGATATACAGTCTCCACCATACAGTTGTTTCAGCAGGAGACAGGTTTTAACAGCTGTTTCTCCAAGATACATGTGAAACATTACTACAGTTCGTGGCTCTATTAATACATTACCATTATTCCTGCAAAAAAAGTAACGGGCCTTACACAAACGAAGGCCACGGTCGCACTGACTTGTCTACATTCACCAGAGATGCAGAAATCGACTGAAAAGTCCTCCAGATTCACAGATATTGATCGTTCATCTTTGTCACATACCTACTTACTCTGTGAGAATAGCAACCATGTTATTTTATAGCCACTCATACAACATAATTTGTTGATTCTTGATGAACAAATAATTCTTGCCGAAGTTCGTGAGAATAAAGCGTACAAGACGATATAAGAAAAAGAAGTAAGTTCAAGTCTCATGTTCGGGCTTAAGCACGAGATAAGCCTGCTCTCCCGCGGATACTGCAGTGCGCTGTAGAAAGCAAAGAGGGCGAATGAGGCGGGGAAATCATGAAGCTAGTTATTGCTACATCGAGGTATCCGTGTAAGTGTATCTACGCTGTGAGGCAACACCACATAGCTCACGAAAAGTAACTTCCAATAAAATGAAACCAATAAAATTCAGTAGTGATTACTTTTGATAAGAGAAATGTAACACAAAGGTGTAGTGAAATTTCTGCTGTAAGTGGTAACGAAAAGTCACAGAAGTTCAGGAGGTACCAGGTTCACCTCCCTCTGCTGAGCGAATGTCTAGGATTCGGTTTACAGCCTGTGGAGACAACAAGTGTCAACTAAAACCACTAAAACCATAACGGTAAAATTTTACATGTCTACATCTCCGTCAATATCTGTACTCAGTAAGGCACCGTACTGTTCCTAAGGTACTTTGTTACCACTATTACTTCCCTGTAATCTTGTTTCAGTCGCGAATTGTCTGTGGAATGAACAATTGTTACTGAGCTTCTGTCTGAGCTCGAATCTCTCTCATTTTACTTTAATCGTCTCTTAGTGAGCTATATGTAGGAGGAAACAAAGGAAAGAAGTTCAGGTTGCATGTCCATCCATAAACAGTAATAACACTGTTGTACTGTATATGTCGTATTAGGAAGTAAAAAAAAAATCAATAGAAAAGGGAAATCTTCTTCTCACACACTTTCCGTACAAGGCCAGTTGTGTCCTGATACGGTTACCAACTTTTTGTCAGTCTTCCAGGATCTCTCCTTTTTGGTTTAAAGTTCTTTATTTCACCTAGCCTCTCTGGATCCATTCATTGTAGATGTTCATTGCATTTCATTTTGTTTCGTCCAGCTTTTCATTCACAATCTAAATTTTTACGTCCTGTCGAATATCTTCTTCTCGTATTTTGTCTGTCCTTTTACATTCCTTCTCTGGTCTAAGATATCTTATTCAGCTGAGCCAATGACTTGAAGAATTTGTCGTGCCAGACTCAGTGATGTTGGGTATGTGTTCAACTTTGGCCACGCTTCAGGTTTTTCATTTGCCTATGAATATCTGAACTGTCGCAAAGTTGGTACTCATTTGGTACCACGTCAAGTAGCAAACAGAAATAGGACCTATCGGAGATGTGGAATTCCGATTTAAAGGATTTTCAAGACGAAGAAAAATATTTAACAGTCTCCCAGTAAGTGTTGGGACTTGGGTCCATTACTATGAACCATCGAAATGGACGGATATGCTGTGCAAACCATCACCTTAGCCCCCAGCTAAAGTATCAGACACCTACCTTCAGCAGGAGAGGCTGTCATAACAGTGCGTTCGGATATGGAAGGTCCAGTGCTGGTTCCCTTGCACTATGTGGTGTCGAACTGTGAACAGTGACAGCTACAGTGAGTTACTGCGAGACGTAAAACCTGTCTCAAACCGAAAAGGAAAGTGGAGCTTTCAAAGTTACTTCAGGATGATACCCTCTTTTATGCATCTGGTGAAGCACTACAGAGCATTAAAAATTTGACTTATGAGCTGACTTACACCCATCCTACAGTCGTGACGTCCTACACGTAATTTTCACATTTTGGATCCGATGAAGGATCTCCTCTTTCAGAAAGTTGTGAAGACGTTGAACGAGCAGATATGAAAGATGCTGCAATGCTTCTTTGAGGTTGGAACTATGTTGTCAAGAGATGATACAATTGCATAGGGATTGACAGCGACGATATAGAGATGATGTTATTGCAGTGTTATTTTCCCGATTAAAAATATCTCTATAGACATAATCTTATTTTTTTGCTTCTCCCACTTAAGGTCACAACAGTTTCGAGACATATACGTAGCGTATGTACCAAAGATTAAAATGAACTTACCCTATATCAAAATATATGTGGGCTGGAGTTTTTTTACAAATTCGACAGTTTAAGTACATAAGCCAGTCTATAAGACACGGCGGACGGCGTGCTTAACCTGAAGTTGTTTTAATTACAGTTTCCTGTTTGCTCCGGAAATGCAGAATTCATATTCATGAGTTATTATGTTGGTGTGGTGTAGAACAGTAATTCAAGTTACCGGGCCCAGCGTCAAAGTTGCTTCGCTGACATTGTTACCTTGAAAATCAGTGATCAATGTGGGTGTTGTTATTTTACCCTCTCTCAGTACTGACATTTCCTCTGTGTTCTGCCGATCTGGATGCTGTCTTTGAACAAGAAATATAATGCCTATATGGCAGATTTATAATTGGATACTTGGTGAACTAGTTTCATGGCATTTTTCATGTAGTTTTGACCTGAGCATTTCAATAATTAAATTTTTTGTTCAAATGATCTGTTTCTAATTTATATTTTGAACACTCAATTGAAATTGTGTCAGCGCATAGGGGTTCAATGGGATGTTGTGAGATTAGCCGTGTTAAATTGGTTTGGTGTGCGGGCAGCTGGGGTGTTCATAACTGAATATTTACTAGTGGATGGTTTGTACTGTAGGTATCTGCGCTAAACTTAGCTTCTTAAGGGCCTTGTAATGATTGAGTTTTCGAGCCTGGTTGGGGCTTGTGATCCTTAATTCCCACCTCCGCAGTCTGCCAGTACACTGCTTGTCCCTACGGTGTCTGGCGAGCCGACGCGATAGCCAGGCGTTAGCTGTGGCTACTGTTGTGTGCGACGGTATCATCGGAAACCTCTCCATGAACGGAGCTTACACAAAAGATTAGTTGAATTCCTTCTGTACTACCTGGAAAAGTCTTTGACATAAGTTGGGAGTGTTTGCTTTAATAGCTTGTGCTCTCCAAGCAGACACCAAATTCTATTTTAAGGAAAAGAGTTCTAATGTTTCAGTTGAAATTCTCTAGTGAGATTGGCATGTTTCTTACTATTGTATTTTTATACGTCTAAAAGAAAAAAGATTCCCATGTTAATGTGTTCCTAGAAATGTTAGTGGACATGAATTTCGCCCGCCAATGGCATTCATTAAGACTATGGGGGGTCTCTTGCCCCAGTGACAGCGATTAGTGGGTATTGTTCAAATTTACTTTAATGAGCGGGGTTGTAATCACCTCATATCCCTGTATCGAGCTCTTGGTGTTTATTACCATCATCTTGCTTTTTAGGGGCAAGGCACTATTAGTATGGTTGCCAGCCCTTCGGGTTTCTTATCTGTCGTAAATAAATTCTGGGATTTGACATTATTCATTTGAAACTTGGTTTTTAATTGGTTCATCTGAAAGGAAGTATTACTTATTGACCTGTTGCTCAATAACAGGTTGTTATTGCAGTCATTCAAACAAATTTTGAAGTTCCTTTAAATTAAATTATTGTTTTTATGTCTAAAAGCTTTATATTTCCGAATTGTTGCTTTAAAATTGTAAACTTTGTTTGAGTTTCGGGATCTTTGTATTTCCACGTAAAATACGTTGTTTTAATTCTAAAACTTTTCATGAAGAAATTGTTTTGTATGCAATGAATGATGAATGACGAATCAGAGGTCTGTGGTCCAGTCCTTCCATTAACATTGACGTTGGCGATTGTAACCCCATTACACTGCTGTACAGAATGACCAAATTACTCAGCTCAGAATAAGAATTAAAAGAAAATCAAACCAAAGTGGTTGCAACAATTTACAGCTGAAGTTACACTAGCAATATACCTAACATCAATCCTGCTGACAAAATAGCACTCGAAGTGAAGAAATTCTGATGCCGTAGCGGCATATTGGCTCTCGATGGATGAAGTAAGGAGGCTGTAAGGAGAACACTAACACAGGCAAACAGGCAACGTATGTCTACTAGCATAAACCGTAGGTCTTAAATTGAAGACGAAATTCCTGAGAAAGTACGTCTGGATCACAGCAGTGTATGAAATTATCGTACAGCATTTATTGGACGGGATATTCCCTTCGGGGTTCGGCCGCCGTATTTCAAGTCTCTTTAGCTGACGCCATTTCAGCGACTTGCGTGTCGATGAATTCTGTCTCCATAAGCTATATCAAGCAGTAGTTACAAGTACCTAAGCTGTTTCTCTGCTGCTAATACCTTGGAAATCTGGTTATCTATGTTAGCTGGATCTACGTTGGACACTGGTTGTGCTAGGATGTTGGGTTTCAAAAATAATACGATGAGTATAAGCACTTATATATACTAGTGGATTATCACTTTAAAACAGAGAAAAACCGCAAAATGTTTACAAAACCAAAGTTTTTCGCTGTGTTATTATCACTAATCATGTAGATGACGTCTACAAAATTCTTCACTTACGCTAAGCAAGATTCCTTTGACGACAAAAGTCACTGCTCTTGTTGTTCTGCCGAAGAGCTGATTCATGTCACGAGAAGAAGTTGTAAGGAATCCTTTAGGTACACATGAACTATAGGATGGTATCATGTCTGGAAACATGGACATCAAGAACATGGAGCAGTGTGTCACTGAGGAATTGCCGCTCGTTGTTGCGCCAGTGAAGTGAGACTCCTTGTTGTTTGCATATGAAATAACTAGTGTATTCTTGATTTTGTTGAAAAACCTACGGCTGTGGCACTCCATGACTATCTTTCAAGATTCTGTGTATGTCCTCAAAAAGAATATATGGTACACCTTGTCATAAAAAATTAAACAAAACACTTTCACTTATGGCTAGTCTCTTTCATGCCGAACGATTGACTTCTGGTTCTTCTACATCTACATCTACATTTATACCCCGCAAGCCACCCAAAGTTGTGTGGCGGAGGGCACTTTACGTGCCACTGTCATTACCTCCCTTTCCTGTTCCAGTCGCGTATGGTGCGCGGGAAGAACGACTGCCGGAAAACCTCCGTGCGCGCTCTAATCTCTCTAATTTTACATTCGTGATCTCCTCCGGAGGTATAAGTAGGGGGAAGCAACATATTCGATACCTCATCCAGAAACGCACCCTCTCGAAACCTGGACAGCAAGCTACACCGCGATGCAGAGCGCCTCTCTTGATGAGTCTGCCACTTGAGTTTGCTAAACATTTCCGTAACGCTATCACGCTTACCAAATAACCCTGTGAAGAAAAGAGCCGCTATTCTTTGGATCTTCTCAGTCTTCTCTGTCAACCGGACCTGGTACGGATCCCACACTGATGAGCAATACTCAAGTATAGGCCGAACGAGTGTTTTGTGAGACACCTCCTTTGTTGACGGACTTCATTTTCTAAGGACTCTCCCAATGAATATCAACCTGGCACCTGCCTTACCAACAATTAATTTTATATGATCATTTCACTTCAAATCGTTCCGTACGCATACTCCCAGATATTTTACAGAAGTAACTGCTACCAGTGTTTGTTCCGCTATCAGATAATCATACAATAAAGGATCCTTCTTTCTATGTATTCGCAATATTACGTTTGTCCATGTTAAGGGTCAGTTGCCACTCCCTGCACCAAGTTCCTATCCGCTGCAGATCTTCCTGCATTTCGCTGCAATTTTCTAATGCTGCAACTTCTCTGTATACTATAGCATCATCCGCGAGAAGCCGCATGGAACTTCCGACACTATCTAGTAGGTCATTTATATATATTGTGAAAAGCAATGGTCCCATAACACACCCTTGTGGTCCGCCAGAGGTTACTTTAATGTCTGTAGACGTCTCTCCATTGAGAACAACATGCTGTGTTCTGTTTGCTAAAAACTCTTCAATCCAGCCACACAGCTGATCTGATATTCCGTAGGTTCTTACTTTGTTTATCAGGCACAGTGTGGAACTGTATCGAACGCCTTCAGGAAGTCAAGGAAAATCGCATCTACCTGGGAGCCTGTATCTGATATTTTCTGGGTCTCATTAACAAATACAGCGAGTTGGGTCTCACACGATCGCTGTTTCCGGAATCCATGTCGATTCCTACAGAGTACATTCTGGGTTTCCGGAAATGGCATGATACGCGAGCAAAAAACATGTTCTAAAATTCCACAACAGATCGATGTCAGAGATATAGGCCTATAGTTTTGCGCATCTGCTCGACGACCCTTCTTGAAAACTGGGACTACCTGTGCTCTTTTCCAATCATTTGGAACCTTCCGTTCCTCTAGAGACTTGCGGTACACGCCTGTTAGAAGGGGGGCAAGTTCTTTCGCGTACTCTGTGTAGAATCGAATTGATATCCCGTCAGGTTCAGTGGAGTTCCTTTGTTGAGTGATTTCGGTAGCTTTTCTATTCCTTTCGTTCGTGCGAGCATTTAGAGAAGGAACTGCAGTGCGGTCTTCCACTGTGAAACAGCTTTGGGAAAATGTGTTTAGTATTTCAGCTTTACGCGTGTCATCCTCTGTTTCAATGCCATCATCATCCCAGAGTGTCTGGATATTCTGTTTCGATCCACTTACTTATTTAACGTAACACCAAAACTTCCTAGGAGTTGCTGTCAAGTCGGTACATAGAATTTTACTTTCGAATTCACTGAACGCTTCACGCATAGCCCTCCTTACGCTAACTTTGACATCGTTTAGCTTCTGTTTGTCTGAGAGGTTTTGGCTGCGTTTAAACTTGCAGTGAAGCTTTCGCAGTAGTTTCCTAAATTTGTTGTTTAACCACGGTGGATTTCTCCCGTCCCTCACAGTCTTACTCGGCACGTACCTGTCTAAAACGTATTTTACGATTGGCTTGAACTTTTTCCATAGACACTCAACATTGTCAGAGTGTCAGTTTTGATTCTTGAGACCCATAAGTGCAAATGACGCTGATTTCAATATGAAATGTTGCTTCATCACTGAGGTGAAAGCAGATCGTTTCTGTGTTCACAGAACAAACGAGTTTAGGAGCTCCATGTATTTCCGTGTTTGTGGGTAGGTCGAAATGGTCTTTTACATTATAGGGTAGGTGATAGATTTATTGAATATAAGAGTTACAAGGCATGATGAGGATTAGTGGTGGATGCTGTACTCGGCCCAGGACTTGGCGTACTTCTTCCTGTATTCTCCAGATGGGTCGTACTTGTCCAGCAGCTTCTTCATGAGGTCTGGGTGGCGGCGCGAAATCTCTCCGAAGAAACCTCCGATCTTCTTGTGCTGTGTCTCAGTGCACTTGGCGCAGTCTGTACGCACTATTTCGGGCAGCACCTCTGCAAAAGAAAATACTGTTAAAATCATCGAATTTTGTTGTGCTTCGGGATGGAGGCCGGTTTTGAATGTGTAGATTGGGGTGAGCAGTGCGTTAATTGTTGACATATTCGCTAGGGTCCTCAGGCGTCAAACACAACTATTCCTTAATTTTCTGGAAATACTACTACGTCATCTCAACAGTTCTGCCACATCATCACATTCCCAGATTCAAAACTTGTTGTTTGACATCAGGTCTGAAGTATCAAGGCTGTAGCCAACGACAAAAGATGAATGACAGATCCCAGGCGTTTTAAAACATAGCCATTTGGCTAATTGAGTATACTGCAGAAGAAACTACGCCATCAAAGAAAAACTTAGGTACCAATCAAGATGCACTGATAATACGGAGATGCTTCTTATGGGGAATCATCAAGTCAAGGACTTAATGGAACATTGTTGAAGTAAATAGTGGGCCATGTTTTACAGGTTAACTTTGTTACGAGGACGTTTAAATGTCTGACAACAACAGGATTACGGAGAGAATTATAAGATGTACTACATTAAGTATTAAGTGAAGAATTTAGGTTGTTTAAATTACAGATATATTTAGTAGTACCGTATCTACTAGGAGAATTAAAGGTTTTAAGTTCTTTTATTTCCTTTCAAAACGCGTAAAATACGTATCGCACATACATGATCTTAGGCCTAATTTTTCGGGTATACAAGTTTTGATTTTTAATTTTACTTTAACTGTATTACGTTACTATATTAACATTATACACGAGATTAGTGTTCCACATAACTTTAGTGGCTTTTGTGATCAGTAGTTAATAGAATATTATTGTTATTGCCTAAATAAATTTTGTTAAAAATATTTAAACAACCATGAGCAAGAAGTGTTTGAGCTGCTGTACGAAAGTCAGTTCTGGCGTTCTGTGCAGCTGTTGTGGGGGATGTTTGCACTGGGGTGACGATAGTGCCATGGGAATCGGAGAAGTGAATGGGTCTCTTTCATGGTATTGCAGATTATCTTCAAGGCATAGGAAATAGCGGAACGGGAAGGGAACATTAGAGCCCATCAGGCTGAACTGGATAGTGCTAGGGGGGAACTGATGAGGTTAAGGGCGGAGGAGGGTGAAGACAGGTGGGAAGTGATAGCAAGGAACAGGGGCCACTGAAAGAGAACAGTATCAGACAGTTTCATCATTGGCACAAACAATAGATTTGCCTTGTTACCTCAGTCTGAACTAGATGAAAGTGTATTCAGCACTCAACAGACTTTCACTAGGAAACCAACTGTGGAAGAGACCTATAAAGTAGGAGGAAAGTTCTGTTTTCAGGTAGTGGCCATGAAAGAGGTGTAGGCCAGATTTTGCAGGAGACATTAGGTGACAGGTACAAAGTCACAAGTATTTTCAAGCCTAGTGCATGTCTTCGCCAAGTGATAGAGGATGTAGCATGATTGTGCAAAGGTTTTACAAAGCAGGATAATGTTGTGGTAGTGGGTGGAGCGGGAAACAGTATTGATGGCGACCAGGGCTACAATATTAAGTGTGACCTAGTGAAAATAGCATCTGCAACGAACCATACAAATGTTGGCTTGGTTCCTGCTCTGATGCGGTATGACTGGCCCCAATTGAACAGCTCTGTCAGGAAGGTCAATATGAAGCTAGATCAGCTGCTTCGGTCTGCTACTTTGTCAAGCATAGGTTTGGTTCCTACTGATGGTATTGGTAGGTGGGACTTCACAAGACATGGCCCGCATCTCAGTAGGAAAGGGAAGGGTAAACTGGCTGGGATGATAGCAAAGTCTATAATTGGGGGCACTGGAACTCATGGGAGTACGTTTTTAGGCTAAGATCAGTATCCAATCATCCTACATTGGTTGAAATCAAGCTTCATGAAAAGTTCAGACAGGCAGGTACTAGGGATGTGAAAATATCACAAGATTCTAATAACAGTACAGTGAAAATAATGTTAGTATGTCACAAGATTGACATATAAGTACAGAAAAAATAATGTTAATATATTGCATCAGAATATCAGGGGATTAAAATACAAAGTAGATAAGCTTCTTGTTTGTACATAAGATTTAGAAACTGAGGATGGAATAGATTTACTATGCCTGTCTGAGCATCATATAGTCACAGGTATGGAAATGGTAAATGTAGGTGGATATAAGCTTTCAGCACATATAACTAGAGTCACTATGGAAAGAGGGTGTATGTTAAAATCAGTCATAGTCTGAAAAATTTGGAAACTAAAAAAATTTGCGCAGACCAACGCATAGAATCATGTGCATATGAGCTGAAACTAAATAAAGGCACTTTTATAATTGTAGCTGTTTCCCCATTGGGAAATTTTCAACTATTGTAGAAAAACGTGGATTATTTGTTGTGCATCCTGTCAGAAAAAGGAAACAAATTATTGTTTGTGGGGATTTCAACGTAGATATTCTGAAAGAGTCAGATAGAAAGCTTGACCTAGAAGTATTACTTGGTTCTTTCAATTTGACATCAGTTACTGATTTTCCTACTCGGGTGGTACAGGAAATCAGCACACTGATAGATAACGTTTTCATAGACGAAGATAAATTTAATTAAATAAAAATTTTCCTGTTAAGCGTGGTCTGTCTGATCATGATGCAAAGCTAGTTACAGTATATGATATAGCTCTATACAGTAATGCAAAACAGTCCTCCAAAATAGTGTGTCCCATTAACGATTTAACACTTCCAAATTTTAGGGAAACCTTGCAACAGACTGGGATGAGGTGTACAGGGAACATGATGCTAATTTAAAATTTAACCCATTTCATCTGTACCTTTGAGAGTATATTTGAAAACAGTTTCCTAAGAAAACAGTGAAATATAATTGTAAAAGCCATGGCTTACTAAAGGGATAAAAATATCTTACAAACAGAAAAGGGAAATGTATCTTATAGCTAGGAGGAGTCATGACCTCAAAACAATGAAACATTATAAAAACTACTGCACTGTATTAAGAAAAGTTTTAAAATAGTTCAGACGTATGTCCTTATGTCTGAGATTAGCACATCTGATAATAAAATTAAAACAATTTGGAATACTGTGTAAAGGGAAACAGGGCAACTGAGAGCACAGGAAGACACGTTCCACATCATTACGAAATGTCGTAGTCATGATCTATGAAAAAAGGATTAATTTATGTATGTACAGAAAATTTATCATAAATCATATCACGACAAATATGCGCACTTCCGCAGCATATGTAACTCCTAAAAAGGCTGTACGCAGGGATGTCTAAATATATAGCAATTGCTTTTCCGGTTTAGGCCTACAGATAACTACCTCACCATCGTACAGCTTGTGGATAAAGATACAGGTAAAAGAACACTTGTTGGAAAGACATGCAGAGAAGACTATTTTTCGCCAAAATCCATCCTTGATCCAAAAAAGTTAACATTTCGAAGCTGTTTACATTTTTTTGGTATATACAGATGTTTAAGAATAGACTCGAAGGAAGGAATCTTATAATTATATACCAAATAAGACACTCTGCAGTGAAAACTGTCACTAAAACATAGGGTCGAGATTTAGCTTGTTTTCATACGATTTGAAATTTTCATAACATTTTCCCTCTCCCTTAGTTCTCAATGTCATCAGAAACTCAAGAAGTGGGGTCAACTGTTTCCGGACGCATCTATCAGCAACCTTTAGTAGATACGCTTAGGTCATGACACTGACACTTCAGGACGGAATAATAGTTACGAAAACTTTTCCAAACAGGTGGCTCAATAACCTTATACCTTAGTGGCAAAAGGAGGCGGCGGACTTCCAGTCGACAATTCTCAACTTCCTGGGAGAATAAAAGTGTGTGTAGGGCCGGGAGAAGATTTTCTCGCGAAACTAAAGCTGTGAGGGCGAGACGTGGGTCACTCTTCGATAGCTTGGTCAGTGTAACACTTCAGACGTTCTTGGATATTTCAGTCGGTAGATCAGATCTTTGCCCGCGAAATGCAATAGTTGGAGTCTGGAGTTCCGGTATCGTAGTTTCATTCTGCCAAGGAGTTTCAGTATCAAAACTGTTCGGGAAGCACATAGATTTCAGAGGCAATGGGATTTGGTACTAATATTTTCGTTCGTGTACTGCTCAGGTTTTTAATGAAATACGGGAAGACATTACATCTGTCGCATCCTGAAACTTTCGCTCCATAAAAATATAAACACCAAGAATAATAAGCCACCGCTTACGAACGCCAAATTCTATGTGGAGTATTCCAGTAGATAATTAGATATAGTGGCCTACTGGGTGGAAACTAGTGCATTAATTTTATGTTGAAGGGTAATAACAAGATTTCCAATAACATCATTTAAGTAAAATAGTTCCAAACATTGAATACATGTGTAAAATTGGATAATTCACGCTCGTAGATAATGTAATTCAATACGAAACAAGCTATTACGCTAATAGATTTGAAGAAATATTAGGGTGCAATTGCCTTTAGAATAAGTTAACTAAAGTCAAAACACAAGCATCGATTGGCTGAAGAAGGGCCAGGAAGTGTGGTTCTGACATTAACTAGGGAGTCATCCCGCCTCGTACATCTGTCCGTAGCGAACTGTCATAAGGTGAGTCGAATACCGTAGACAGAATGCCATCTTCCACTGTACAAGACTTGAGGCTAGGAAAGGAACAGATCAATTAGCGGAGAATGATAGTGGTAATTAGGCATTTACTTGTGATTAACTGAGTACGAGAAGTTAGAGCGACGTAATGTCTCTTGCTGGAAGCATTGCGAGAGTAAGTTCGCTGCGTATCCTACGACATGGAGAAGTCCACTGATATAAGCCACTCTGACGAAGGGCAGATTGTTATGGTTCGACGCCGCGGAAAGATTATCTATGAAACGGCGAATATGGTCGGCTTTTCACGTGATTAGGTCGTGAACCGGTACGGAAACTGTTTGAAGGTTGTGAAAAAAAAAAAAAAGGTTCAAATGGCTCTGAGCATTATGCGACTTAACTTCGGAGGTCATCAGTTGCCTAGAACTTGGAACTACTTAAACCTAACTAACCTAAGGACATCACACGCATCCATGCCCGAGGCAGGATTCGAACCTGCGACCGTAGCGGTCGCCCGCCTAGAGCCGCACGACCACTCCGGCCGGCGAAGGTTGTGAAACTACGGTTACACCACAAGCTGATGGACGTCCACGTTCCACCACATAACGTGGAGCTCGGAGATATCTCGCTCTCCGGGCACAAGTGTTTCGGAGCACGGACACGCCGTTACCGGTATTGGACCGTGGATCAAGTGGAAGCTTGTCGCCTGGTCTGCTGAATCACATTTCTTGTTACTCCAGGTCGATGGTCATGCCTGGATATACCGTCATCAATCCGAAGGTTCATCGCACCAAGATTACCGCCTAGCGCGCTATGGTGGACTTTCTCTTGGGTTTCCATAGGATCTGTGGTAACAATTGACGGCACCATCACAGCTGTGGACCACAGTAACATTATTGCGGACCGCCTGTATCTCTTTACGTTTGATATCTTTCCCGATGGTGATGGCATCTTCCAGCAGTATAACTGCCCGCATCACAAGACCAGAATCATGCTACAGCAGTTTTAGCAGCAAGACAGTGAACTCAAATTGGTATTTTGGTCATCAAATACGTATGAAAAGACACCAACTAAACGCATCTGTGACTCTTCAGGGTGCCAGCTCCGCCACTACATATCTGCAGCCCGTGATTTACAGAAAACTCGTGGGCAGTGCGTAGAGATTTGGTGTCATAAACCTTCACAGACCCAACTAGGACTTCCAAAAATCTTTCCACGCACACTTCCTTATTACGTACCAAGAGTGTACGAAAAGAATACTAAACAGCTGGTGACAAAATTTTGGCTCGTTAGGGTGTCTACTTGTGAGATTTGCAATTTTTAACGGTGATAACAATGAACAACTGGACGACAGAGTAGGCCTCTGACTAGCGGAATGGACTGTTATACCGCCATTACTACAGTCATTAGGCGAGCTTGAAGATGTAATAGAAATGAAGCTGAGTTAGCACCATGAGTGGTGTTTTAGTGTAAAGTGTTATGCTTTGGTCAACCAATTAATATTCCTTCTTTCATTTAGAGACAGTGTGTGTAGTATTTTGAGCTGATTTATGTTCCCGGGCAGCTTATTATTGGTTGATTGTACACAGGGTGGTGAGGAATAAACTGAAAAGCTTGTAAGGGAGTTCCAGATTAGGTTATGCTAATAAATAATTGTTCAGGTGATAACTCGTTAAGCTGCGCTGTTCCGGAGTTAATTAGCATTGTAGTTAGGTAATCAGGCGCAGATTATAGCGCAGGCTTTGCCTCGAGTTCGATACTTACTACCGTCCCATGTTCAACTTTTGTATCGCTCTCTTCTCCGGTTTTAGGAAATCAAACGATGAACACGTTTGGCGACACCTTCTCTGGCTCGCACAAAGCCCTGATTGACTAATTTCTATACTAATGATGTCGGAAACGGCGCAACGTTTGGAGTTTCATTCTTAACTGTTGTTTCTCAGCACAAGCTACCATGGAACACTTTTACTAGCTTGTCAGACTGTTACTGACCGCCCTCTTTAATTGAGAACTACAGAGCAATTCCACATGCCTGAAGGAAGAATTAATGCTTGTGATTGGTAAACAATGTTCCATTTTAATCGATCTAATTGTTCTGTTTTTACTAGTACACTGATGATAAAAGTGTATAGTGTGACAACGGTGATTTCTTCAGTGGGTATACCTGTGTGCATCCTGTGGCGTGTAATAGAACATTATAATATGAAAGAGAAACCACAGCCTCCCAAGATATGAGGTGATGTATAAAATTGTAACCCCTATGTCAACTTTTCGTTGTGCTTTTGCTATAAAGCATTTGCTGAAATTAGTTCAGTTTCTTGTACAACTTATTTCTTGGCCTCTCTACCGTCAGTACAGAAAGTAGAAGGTCATATTGATAATCCTTCTACATCTTAGATTAATATGCTCCAAAACTGTACTACTTTTGTTCGGTATTACTAATATTCTCTGTTTTAAATAGTTTTCCTGGATTTTAACGAGTAACACCAAATGGATTTGGGTGTTGCTAATAAGGCGTAGCTATTGATCGGCATCCATATGCTGCATCCTTAAATAGATGATGCATGATCTATAATGGAATCGGTGTCTACTGAACATTCGTTTTAAGGAGTTCGATCTTTTTAAAAGAAGGATTCTTAACCAACGCAAATACTGGTGTTGATATGCGTTTATTTCTTTCCATAGCCACACATCACTTTGTTAGTGACGGACCAACAGTCATCGACTGTGTCGGTTTTTATCGCCACTCCCGCTATCAAGATAATTCCGCTTTCTCTTCTTGCTAACCACGTATAACAAATAATATTAGATTATTCACAATGGAAGAAGATATATAGGTGGCCTGGCGTTGCGTTACAGCGTAAGGAGATAAGCTGCACAGCTAATCAAATGTGCGTGCCTCGCAAAAGCTTACTGGTACCGCAGTAAACCAGGATTTCTCCAATTTTACGCTGGGGACCAATAAGCACTATGTATTCTAGGAGAAGAATTAATTTCTTGTATGGAATTGGAGTATGGTCTCGGAGGTTGTTCACTGTGCACAACATAGTTCTTGTAGTATCAACCACAGTAGACAGGAATTTCAGACTGACTTATACCTTTATCCCAATCCATATATTTCATTCTAAGCAAACTTATTTAAATTCGGGGAACACTCATATTCCAATCGTCATTGCTCCATTGGGGTCCCGATACTGCAATCTGCAGCTACGTGATTACTGAATACAGACTCACTGCATCCACGGCACGGGCCTCATTTTAAGTGTGTGATCTTGTGGTGTGGGCTATACCATCCTACTGGGTAGCGGAGCGTAGACTATGATGGGTCTCACCCTTGAGCGCCTTCCCGGCGGGTCTGCACGCTGAGTCTCCTTCTTCCAGCAGGCAGTGCATCGCATCCTGGACTCGAGTTTCATCCGACAGCAGCTCCTTCAGGTCCAGGCTGTCGAAGGTGGCCGGGTACTTCTCCTGCAACACAGCACACCACTCGCTGTAACCAGAGGACTCATGGCACGCTCACTAATTCGTATTTCCGAAAAAAACTGTCGATATTGCCCGTACCCTTCCAAATTACCATCGTGGCAATCGCTTTAAACTGTAACTCGGGAGCCTCTTGGGGTACTGGAGCCACCTTCTTCCCGAAACTGTTTCTAGCACCTTGCCAATGCTCCACCTCACTTAGTACATTTCTGAAGTCTTCCTTAATGAGTTGTTGAAGGCATATATACTAAAATTAGGATTGGTATGTGTGTATGCAATAAATGTTTGCTAAGTCTGTACATAAATTACACGATTAATTTTATATGTACAAAAGGTGAAATTGTCGTTAACGAACACATCCCAAAACTTTGTCACCTAACTCGGGTACAGCACCAGAAGATGAAGAAGAAGAAGTAGAGGAAACTTTAAAAACGACAGCGGAAATTGATCGTTGATACTGTCACTTATATTTCAAACTAGAACTCTGCTGCCTTACATATACACATGCTGTGCAGACACTTACTGTGACTCTGTTTCAATTAATATAATATAGACCCATCGTAAACAGTAACTAAGTTTTAAGTTCCTCTACTTTTTTTTATTATTGACGACGCATTTTTGAGGCTTTCCTCCTTCATCACCTGCTGGTTTCCTGGTTTAGGTCTAGTTGCATTTTACTTGGAAAATCATCGATGAAGAAATATGTAGGTTTTAAATTTATCGTTTTTTGTTCAGAATTCTTTTGGTGGATTCCAAAGATGAAATATTCCCAGAATATTAGTTGCCTACCTTTCTGGAGGGCCATGCATTTGGACGTAACACTTCAGACTTTACAGACATCACTAGAGATGTTACACGCACCTAGCGTTTCCTCGTTAAGAGAGGTACTACATAGTTTATCTATTTATGAAGATGTTAACTTTTTACGATTTCTTACGTTAAAGAGTAATGTGTTTAGTCTGTTTTTCAAATATGTCATCTATTTAATTAAAAACACTAAAGCGTATGACAGGATTTGAATTTCGAATGCTACTGGATAAACTTACTCGGTTTGTAATTTGATATGTTTGCAAAAAAACATTTTCTACAAAAAGAGGATCTATAATAAATAAAACTAAGTGCAATCTGTTGCATATCATGGGGTTTGAGAGAAGAAGCATGTTTCGTTAGGTCCTTATTACTTTTGTGTGTTCGTTGTCAATCGTTTCGTTCAGAATGACAGCGCACTGTCGTTTTTGGTTTCTGTGTACTGCTGAGATTTCCTCACACTTTTACTTTATGCCTTTTGATTGTGCATTCAAAATGGTCAGTCAGGTATTGATGTCCGTCGTTTTGTGTCCAGCCTGGTGCAGAAGGATTCCAACAGTTCACTTACTGTAATTATTTCGTGGAAGGGCTCCATACGTTCTAATACGCTCTCCCTGTGTCTAATATACAAGTTGTGACAACTATGCTGAAAATTATACACTCAAGCCTTAATAGAGTTTACGTTGTTTGCTATATGCGTATGATGGATTAATGAGTTACTTTTGAACGACACACTGATGTTGACCTCACATTTGTTCAGGATCCTAGGTATCTGGTAGCAGATGGGTCCAATAAATGTAATACTATCGCGTGGTATGGGACTAATAAATGCAATACTATCGCGTGGTATGCTGCTATTAAAGTTTTACTCTGTCGTCAGTTGCAGATGCAGCTATTACGGCGTGACGCCTGTGTTCCAGTCGGCGAAACCGCGACCTGCGCCACTGGTGGCGCAACAGCCGACTGGACCGCTCTCCCTCCCGACCTACAACACTCGTACGTCAGTGTGTGTATATGTATGGGTACCAGGCGCCTCGCCGCTGACCCACACTGACTTGCTGTTTTCCAAAGCCAAGTACGGCTATCTGGTTTGCATACAGCGTATCTTTGCAGCCAGTGTACTTCTGCTAGCCGGTAATCACTACCTCGCATGGAGATACAACCAGTGCTTCTTTTTCTAAAAGAACGTTTGAGGGTACTCCGACATTGGATATATCCAGCAAAAATTACTTATAACTGAAGCATGGTATACCACCCGTCTGCTTTCAGCCATGAGGTCATCAACATGTAGAACTAAAAAAAAAAAAGAAAAAAATGGTTTTGGACTCTTCAGTTGACTTTACAGCTCAAATGAAGCAGGCGATACCGACAAACACAGAAACATGCAAGAGAATGGGCTATCGAACACATCAGTCGAGAACGGTTGTCGCAGCTTCGAAATGCTGGAAACAGTCAATAACATCGCTTTTCCCACCAAAAACTGCACTGGTGTCGTTCGTATTGCAATTACCAACCAGAAAAAATGAAATAAAAAATTTACGTCCGTGAAATAAATCTTTAGCACTCTTCCAAGTTCTCAACATCGTAAAAAAATTACTTTGTCGACAAAATGTTTAGGCGTACGCATCCGCCAGCGTTCCCCCAGAAAAATAGCACTGGATATAACTAATCTTCACTATATTTGCTTCAACAAAGTGCCGTCAACACGAACAAGAGGTGACCGAGACGTGCAAGCAATGGCACCCCATACCATCATGCTGGGTGATACGCCAGTATGGCGATGACGAATACACGCTTCCGATGTGCGTTCACCGCGATGCCGCCAAACACGGATGTGACCATCATGATGCTGTAAACAGAAACTGGATTCATCCGAAAAAGTGACATTTCGCCATTCGTGCACCCAAGCTCGTCGTTGAGTACACGATCGCAGGCGCTCCTGTCTGTGATGCAGCATCAAGGGTAACCGCAGCCATGGTCTCCGAGCTGCTGCAAACGTCGTCGAACTGTTCGTGCAGATGGTTGTTGTCTTACAAACGTCCCCATCTGTTAACTCATGGATCGAGACGTGGCTGCACGATCCGTTACAGCCATGAGGATAAGATGCCTGTCATCTCAACTCCTAGTGATACGAGGCCGTTGGGATCCAGCAAGGCGTTCCGTATTACCCTACTGAACCCAACGATTTCATATTCTGCTAACACTCATTGGATCTCGAGAAACGCGAGCTGCAATGTAGCGATACGATAAACCGGAATTGTGATAGGCTACAATCCGACCTTTATCAAAGCCGGAAACGTGATGGTACGCATTTCTCCTCCTTACACGAGCCATCACAACAACATTTCACCATTTGTGTATGAGAAATCGGTTGAAAACGTTCCTCATGTCAGCACGTTGTAGGTGTTGCCACAGGCGCCAGCCTTGTGTGAATGCTCTGAAAAGATAATCATTTGCATATCACAGCATCTTCTTCCTGTCGGTTAAATTTCACGTCTGTAGCACGTCATCATCGTGATGTAGCAATTTTAATGCCCAGTAGTGTATCAGAGACAAAAAGGCATCATGGATGCCCAGCTGCAGACCTATATTTTACGAATGTAACTTATTAATTGCGAATTAGAGACTCCCTTCTCGTATTGTCTTATTACAAATACATTTTATTTGTTTGAAAGTGTTTATTAACTGAATAATATGTATACAGCATTGCCATAGATAATGACTGTAGCCATTGCCGCAGTCCATTATCTCGTTCTGTCGTACAAGTTGATTTTTCTGAATGAATTTACTTACCTAGACGATAAACATATTTGTCATTGTCGCCTTGAGTTGTGATTTATCTATCGCTACTACGACCTAACGTGCTTCCTGTAGTTGAAAATGTTAGTCGACCTGCTATTATAGGTTACGCGGCCCTGCTGACACTCCCTGATCTCTGAGGTTGTACAACCCGGACAAAATTTCTGAATGCAAAACATAGTATATATGGACGTATCATAAATTCATGATTATCATTTCACGTCGTTCGATACATTTTTAAAGATTTTTCTCTTCATTTCCACAACTACCCTCATCCAAACGAGTACATTCATTTAAAATACTGCCATTATTGAAGACTATAAAAGTAACAAAGTTATGCACAGGTCCCTTGGTTGACGTTTAAAGTGATAATTAGCTTTCAGTAGTGGCGATGGGAATTCAATACGTTTCATAAGTGTTTGGTAGTATCCATACATCAGACTTTCGCTGCCATTCTTAACATAACAGTGGGCATCATGATTACAATGCCACTACTTACGTACCACGCACCTAACCACTAAATGGGCGACGGGCGGAGTGGACAGTCGTGTTTGTGCTCCTCTACGACTCAGACACCGTACGGTTCGTGCAACCACAACGTGTAGACATCCGTAGAGAGGCCAGACTAGCAGATGGTTCCGGAAGTAGTACAGCAACGTTTCCATGTAGTTGCAGGAGCAACAGTCTGAATGACTTATGCTGGTATCTGACATAAGCCAACAAGGAGTTGCTATGTTGGTACTGTGATTGGCTGAAAAGGACGGGAGTCTACAGCCATTATATTTTCCGAGAACACGCGACTTTAATGTAACGTTTATTGGTCATGGTAGCGCTTTAGATAAAATAATGTGGAGGTAAAATAGTTCCCCACTAGGAATTCCACATGAGGACTACTGAGCTGGTCGTTGTCATTAAGAAAAACAAAACCGTCGCTCTGTAAGTCGAAATAGGGAGTGTCACACACCTTAAACGTAGAGGTGTCCGCAGATCGACGACTGGAACAGCTACATAGGTCTTCGCACTGAATACCATAACAACAAATTATGTCTTAGCTTACATCACTATTGTCGCTAAATACTCCTTACGGCGGAAGGGCGAGAATACATAACAGAACACCAAAACAAGTGCGTTTACAGGAATCTCAAAAGTAGGAACTACAGCATGTTCTCAAATCAAAAAAAAAAAAATGGCTCTGAGCACTATGGGACTCAATTGCTGAGGTCATTAGTCCCCTAGAACTTAGAACTACTTAAACCTAACTAACCTAAGGACATCACAAACATCCATGCCCGAGGCAGGATTCGAACCTTCGACCGTAGCGGTCTTGCGGGTCCAGACTGCAGCGCCTTTAACCGCACGGCCACTACGGCCGGCGTTCTCAAATCAGAATGCCTAAATGCCTACCAGTGAATGTGAATGAACTACGGCCTGAAATATGGAAGCAAAAATCGAAGAAAAATCAAAGGACAAGCCTTTAAAGAAGGTGTAAAATTCAGATCAACATGGAAATATATCTGAATATGGAAGCAATTTTCGATACCATGATGGAAACGACGCTGCTAGTTTCACAGACTGAATAAAAATAAGTTGTCGTACGACATATTCAGCTACTGGGTGGTTATAATTAAACTGCAGCTACTCACAGTTCTGTGTGAGCTGTAATTATTGTATGGTAGTCAGACCTGGTAATCATGCTAGTGCGTTAATGTGGAACCTAATTAAGCTGGAAAAAATTAGTTCCCAATTCGGCCACAAGGTGCAACTCTAGCCCTGTAAAATATCTCGCCAACGTTGAAGGCGCTCACATTGATCAAATTATGTAAGCAGGGTTAGTAATGTCAACATTATTCCTTCCACACTTGTTTAACATTTTCTGCCCATGTCCTGTTCCTAATCCATTACATATGGTAACCTTTCTCTGCTTCTTGCATTCACAGCGCCAGATTTGTACCTGGTGGCCAGAATTGGAATTAATTCTTTTGCCAGCGTAAATCGGTTGCACTTTAAAGCGGTAGGATTTGTACAAAGTGTCGGTGTCGTATGATAATCACAGCTGACACAGGGCCTCTGTGAGAAGATGCACTTTAATTGTAACCACATGGTAGCTTTTGAAGAATACAGCTGAAGTTGCTTACAAACCTGAAGTCATATATTCCGTATTGAAACTACGGCAGTCTAAGAAAGTGTGAAATGAGATATCTGAAATATTTGGGACCCACATACAGTACATTATTGTACGGGAATGGCAGCATGGAGCTTCCGACCTTACCCACCAGGCTACTTGTAAACATACTTGAAAAGGAAGGTCCTACAGCAGTTCCTATGTGGAGCACTCAAAGTAAGTTTGCTACCTGAAAGCATTGTCGACAACTGTGTACGAAAAATTGTGGGTGCTTAAGGAAGACTGTGTTTAATTGAAGACTGTGCACTTGAAACGCGGCGTGGCCCTTGGCGACGAGAGGTGATGCTTACCTCGGCGGCCGCGACGAGCGCCAACGAGGCGCAGAGGAGCAGAGCTACGTGACGGTTCATGCTGCTGGTGT
The DNA here is from genome assembly GCF_023864275.1 of Schistocerca cancellata. Classification (NCBI taxonomy): domain Eukaryota; kingdom Metazoa; phylum Arthropoda; class Insecta; order Orthoptera; family Acrididae; genus Schistocerca; species Schistocerca cancellata. The sequence continues at coordinate 267,041,330 of NC_064631.1, read as the reverse complement.
CGGTGCTGTGAGCTACCTGTTGTCGACTGTGCCGCAGTGACGGGTGGCGCAGCTTATATGCTGGCCTGGCGTGGCCTGGAGTGGCGACGTATCGCGCTGGGGCTGCCGGAGAAGAGAGCGGGGGGCGCAGACTGCACACCCGACACCACTGCCTCACTGATCCACTGCGGGCCACGGCCTGTTACCACTTCCACCACCACGGCCGGTGTTCCACATTGATTACAAGCCACGAAAAAGTTTCCTCACTTCCCACTGCCTCACACAATTGCCGAAGACACATCTAGGTTCAAGTATCATCATTGACCAGTCGTTTTTATTGGTGTGTTCAGGATCTTCCAAACCATCAAAGTAACTTTCGTTTTTTCTAGACGAATTCTCAGTCTATGTTGTTCCGGCTTTTAGTGTTGCACACCTCAGTCGGTAGGAGAGCAATCCTTATAGCATCACTTTGTTGCGTCTGTCTGTCTCGGTGCCTGTCTGTCAAACTGTTAAAACCCCTTTTCTAAGGAATGAGTAGATACATAAAGCTAAAATTTATATCACGTATTATGGTCTATGGTTCCTGATGGGGAAAAAATTGAAGCTTCTAAGTCAATAAGATCAAAAGATAAGGCCATGTACGTCCGATATTTGGATGTTCGCAAACGCACTCATCAAAACCTATAGGGTACTTCATGTTGACCTGGAAATATGAAATTTGACAAGAAGCAGAATTTCACATAACAACTAAATGAAAAAATTAGAAAATTATTAAATCGGAATTATAACACACGAAAAAAATTCTTTTGGGTTGTTTATTAAATAACTGTCTGTCTATTCATCCACCTTTTAAGACCTTTTTTTATCAGAAACAGGTAGACGTATCAATTTGAAATTTGTGAGATATTCTAAGGTCTGCAGGCCTTGGCGGTGTAATTAACGTAAGCTTCAAACTCAATGGAATCAAAAGGTATGGTTATTTATGTCACAAATTTTCGTGCTCACAAACTCGCTCATCAAAACTATAGAGTATCTGCAAGGAAGCAAGGTCTCACTCTACATGCAAAGGAAAAAAGTCCATAATTGGTCATTTTTAATTAAATCATATCAAATCTTTGTCATTTGTTATCCGAATTCCTGCGTGTCCTGTTAAGATCCCCTTTACTCAGGAACGAGTAGGTGTATATCTTGCCTGCATCGATATCATTAACCATCCAGAAATGTCAAGATACTCAATTCCTGGAATCAATGAAATGTCTGTATAAATAATAAAGTTTGTACCGAACCCTCGGTACGTGAGTCCCACTCGCCCTTATGCGGGTTTACTTATTTGTTTATTTTTCTTTTCTTTCGCAATGCACGGAATGACTCTGTTGACTCATAACCAGCACCGATTCAGAAAATGTCGCTCTTGTGAAAGACAACTGGCTCTTTATTCTCAACAAATAATGTGTGCTATCATCTCAAGATGGTACTATGTTTCCAGACTTCCCAAGGACGACTGACAATTTTCATTACGGATGGCTTCTATTCAGTCGGACATCCTCTCAGTTGTCTGACTGGATTCGTGACTTCCTGTTATAACTATCACAGTGGGTAGTATCGTGGGAGGTCATCTATTGAAACAGAAATGGTATCTGAGGTTCCCAAATGTAACGTTATAGGCCTTCTGCTGTTCGTAATTATTTAAAGAAATTAACAGTCAACCTCAGTCGCCCTATCAGTTTGTCTGGTGTATGTGAACGAATTGCAGAACAATTTCAACAAGATATCTGCACGGTTGGCCCCAAAGAAGAAATAGTGCGAAGTCCTTCTCACGACTACTAATACATTTCATAAAATTTCGGTTATATGTTAAATAACACAGATTTAATGGTTGTATATTTAAGAATGAGAAAAGAAATTTCGTTATTGTTGGATGACGATCAGTTCAGCTTTAAGAAAAGTGAAGGCACTAGAGAGGCAGTTCTGACGTTGCGATTGATACTGGAAGCAAGACTGGAAGAACATCATTCACAATCATAGAATTATTTGACCGGGAAGTGAATTTCAAAATGTGCAAAATGTTCGAAATTCTGAGGCGAACAGGGGTAAGATGTAGGGGCAGACGAGTAATATACAATATGTACAAGCGCCAACAGGGAATAATGAGAGTGGAAGACCATGAGCGAAGTGCTCGGAGTAAAAAGGGTGTAAGAGAGGGAGGTAGTCTTTCGTCCCTACTATTTAATCTAAACATCGAAGAAACAATTACGGAAATAAAAGAATGGTTCAAGAGTGAGACTGAAATCCAGGTTGAAAGGATATAAATGATAAGATGCGCTGATGATTTGCTGTTCTCAGTGAAAGTGAAAGAGAATTACAGGATCTTTTGAGTGGAATAAACAGTCCAATGAGTACAAAGTATGGACTGAGATTAAATCGAAGAAAGACAAAAAGAATGAGCAGTAGGAAAAATGGCAAAGACAATATAAATAGCAGGAACCTCGAAACAGCCGAAATTAAGGAATTTTGCCACCTTGCAAATAAAATAACCCAGGACGGACGGAGCAAGGAGCACACAAAAAGCAAACTAGCACTGGAAAATAGCACTGGAGAATAGGGCATTCCTAGCCAAGAGACGTCTGCTTCAATTTCAGGAAGAAATTTTTAAGAATGTACATTTGGAGAACAGCATTGTATGGTAATGAAACATGAATTGAGGGAAAATCGGAACGGAAGTGAACCGAAGTATTTGACATGTAGTGCTACAGAAGAATTAGGTGAACAGAAAAGGTAAGGAGTGGGGAGGTTCTCCGCGGAATCGGTGATCATAAGAACTGGTAATAAGGAGGGCCAGTATGATAGGACATCTGTTGAGACATGAGGTTACTGCTTCCAGGATAAAAGAGAGAATTATAGAGGATAAAAACTGTAGATGAAGAGAGAGATTGGAATACATCCAGCAAATACCTGAAACGGACGCTGCTACATGGTGTCGCATGAAACATCATACCAATTTGAAAAAAATAAAAAGAGAGAGATTGAACTAAACACCTTGATATGATCAATACAGGCGAACTGAAATCACATAGGAAACGTCATGGTAGAGGTAAACCAACGACTATTTATTTTAGAATATGCAACAGAATTACTAAGTAGACTGCACATACTACACCGTTTCGTCCTTTTCTGTATTATTCCTGCACATACAGGATCCTTACAGGGTATGAACGGATAACGTGAGAAAATTTCAAAGAAGGGCAGCACGTTTTGTATTATCACGAAATAGGAGAGATTTGTCACGGATATAATACGCGAATTGTTGCGTCAATCATTAAAAGATAGGGGTTCTTCGAAGTGGATACCGCTTAGAAGGATATCTGCGCTCCCATAACATTAGGCGTGTTTTTATTTCTCTAGTTTCACTGGATAGATCAGGACAGCGTTCCACTTCTGACGCTTTTTCAGGTACATGCTTTACACATCTACGTTTCTCAGACACAGGAAAAATGTTGGTGGCATCTTTACCCTCTGATATAGCTGTGCAGAGTACAACACGTACACAACGTGAACGTTCCCCTTTCTGACCCAGGAAAACTAAGGACAAAATTGCATGTTTGCTTCCAGAAGTAAAAGACTGATTTGTATCTCTTGTTAAACGACGAACCAGACTTAGATAAACGACAGATTCTCCCTTGTAAAATTTGCCCTATGTTGTTTCCAATCAATATTGCGTAAAAGCCTTTCAAACGTTTGGTGAAAGAATCGGAGTAAGATATTTTAGCTGAAATCGACAACTTCGAAAATATTCTCGAACAACTAAAATTATTTTACTTGGTTGAACTTAAAATAAACGTGAACTTTCCTGATCTGTAATTGTTTAGACACTGTTCAGCATTATTTAATTCTTCTGTTCTGTCGACTAATACAATTAATATGACCTTCAAATACACGGTATCTGTGAAAAAAAATGGAACCTGTTTATTGATTTGTTCCGCAAAATTCCAAAATTTATAAATTCGGGAGCAGGAAGTTATTTCTAGCACCGTTTCTGGCACAAGATTTAGTGCAGTCTTGGTGGTATTGCTTCTGGTTGACGAAGAAATCGCTGTCGCTCACAAACCATGCACAATAAAATTCATAAAATTTCGGGCCTGAATTTTTAGTACTGGTGGAAACGTTTCTTTGTAAATTGGCTAGATAAATACTTTCTTCCGATATCTGCTATGTAGTCTGTTATGATTATGTTGGACACTCTCACATCTGTTATTAAAAAATAATTGCAGGTATAGTAAGTTCTGAGGATGAGGCACAGATTTAGCTCATATATGTGTCAGTGCCGCCGGGCTCACACAAAACTAATTGAGATTTTAGCCTTGCAGTCACCGTGATGAGGTAGAGAAGATAGTGATGCTGTTTACCGGGGTTTCGACGTCTTTGTGAGATAAAGTGTTGCAATGTCCGTTGGCAGATGTTGAGACAGATTAAGCACTTCTACCGATGTAGGGAACAGTTACGAGGGTGTGCCACCGAGTTTTTCATTCTGTGCTAAATATCGGTTGACTTGTTACGTGTCACGCTTATTAGACGGTCGACTTTGTCGCATCACTAACGCATGTTGTAACCCTCTGCCGTCAGAGGCTACACAATTGAAGCGTCTAACACGGCACTGGTAACGTAACTATGTCGGTGAGTGTGAAACAGCACAGAAACCTGACGGCACGAATTTGAAGACTTCCTCCACACTGGAGCGCCCTCTCCTTGAACATGAGAATAACAGATCACACACGAGCGCAGCTACATCTGCAGCAGTCTGGTGCCTTGGGTTCACTGTCACTCACGTTCCTCCATACAATCCCGACTTCAGCCCATCCGATTTTCCTGTTTCCAGAACTTAAAGGACACCATCAAGAGTTTAACTTTCGTAGTGTTGAAGCGGTGCTAGCAGAGGTGAGGCTGGACTCCATCAACAATGTCAAACATTCTGCAGTGACGATATGAACAAACTGGTGTCTCGTAGGGACAAATGTGTTCGCCGCCAGGCTAACTGTTGAGAAATAAATATGTAGACATGAAGAATAAAATGTAGAGTATTAATTAAGTTATTTAATTAAAAAAGCTGCTTAGAGATGTTATATGAAAAATTAGGAGGCATTACTTTTTAGCATGCCCTCGTGTATTTGAAAACGATGGTATACTAAATATAACTTGAACCTACCGCATACGATCATATGCAAACGAATATCGATAATCAGTGAGTACTTCGAGATGCGGTTCTCAGAAAGTCGCAGTAATCATTGTAATGAACTTTGTGACGTACGCAGGTCATTTTTACGTTCCCAGCTGCCGCCTTGTGATACCGAATAGGTTTTAATGGAACTGTCGAGCTTTTTATGTAATTCTGAAGAGACAACTGGACTTAAACATGAAAACACGTTTGAATATTGATAATATGATGACAGGATAACAACGTCACAAACCGCTGTTAGGACATGAGATTCCGTAAACGTCTACGCCACTGTACGAAACGTGACCAAACACGTTTATTATGTTTTTTATTGTGACTACCAAGTGGTAGAAATTTTGATATTGAGCTCTGATACATGTTCGCTGATGAATCATGTATATTTACGTTTGTGTGTGTGCGTGTGTGTGTGTGTGTGTGTGTGTGTGTGTGTGCGTGTGTGTGTGTGTGTGTGTGTGTGTGTGTATCTGCGCGCGCCCGCGCGTGTGCATGCGTGTGTCTATGGTGCGAGAAGAATGAAATTTTATTGTTTTACAACACGGGTTGCATACTTGGTGATTGTCATTATTTACCAATCCACAGACTTTTGTCGCAGATTAGCTTCAGCCACTATAGCCCATATTTGCATAGACTTTGTTCGCTGGAATTCAGAAATCGTACGAAAGACAACCACAGAAGTGTCGTGTGTCATCTTCGAAGTCTTTTTCGTGCAGTATTACTATTGCGTAATGACGGACAGAGCAAGAAGAACATCAAAAGCAGATGAGCATTGGCAAAAATGGGCATTGATGGCTAAGAGAAGTCTACTAGTATCAAACATAGGCCTAAACTGGAGGAAGAAAATTCTTGGAATGTACGTTTGGAGCACAGCATTGTATTGTAGTGAAAGATGGGCTGTGGGAAAACCGGAACAAAAGAGAATGGAAGAATTTGATTTGTGTTGGTAAGGTGGACTGGTAAGGTAAAGAATGAGGAGGTTCTGCACAGAATCGGAGAGGAAATCACTGGCAAGGAGAAGGGACAGGATGACAAGACATCCATTAAGTTATCAGGGACTGACTTCCATGGTACTAGAGGGAGCTGTAGAGAGCAAAAACTGTAAAGGAAGACTGCTCTTGGAATACTTCCGGCTGATAATTGAGAACGTAGGTTGCAAGCTCTACTCTGTGAGAAATTCGTGCTGGGCCGCATCAAACCGGTCAGAAGACTGATGACTAAAAAAAAACAAAAATAATAGTAGTCTAAGGATTTTCTCGGTAATGTAGTGTGGATCGATCGCCGTCCATTAATGACTCTCCCATAACGCCTCTGATGCGCATCTCATGCCGCTTACTGCGATGGAGAGAGTAATCCAGAAACATTTTGTACCATGTAGACCAGCGTGAAAAATGTCATGTTTGAGACTTTGTTCGTAGCAGCTGCATATGGCAGATGCTCTCATAATAATTGTTCAACATTACAACAAGGCTGCTGATCGTCATCTATAAGTTCGACTGCCTCATTGAATTGTTGTGCAGTTTTTATGACAGAATTCAACACAATGCCCAATAATCTTTTAAGCAACATGAAAAGTGTCTGCACAAGGATTCAGGATGTTGATGTGGACGACCACTTAATAGTCTCGCTAATGCATAGCGTCTCATCACAAAACACTGAAAAAGTGCAGTTATACCATTCCACGGATCTATACATTATATACGGATTTGTGACCAATACTGCTGACTGGTATTGCGCAGTTGTTTCCACTCAAACTGATCGGATACATACCGACTCTACCTGGCTCAAAAGGGCTCCATGGCACAATAGCTAATGGTAGCTTATTCATAATTCCAGTAGCAGCTTCCGTTACGCTACAAACAGAAGCCCGCTCAGTATTAAGGTGTGAGAGGATGCCTGATATTGGGCTGCTTGTTCATAGACCAAAATGTTTAGAAACGGTTATCGACACTTCTAGCTGACAGCGGCCCCAAGCAACAATGATTTATCAACGCAGCAGCTTCTGACTGTACATTTCAGCATCCCAGGAATGAAACTGTCACTGCTGGTCGGAACCGGAATGATGAATATTTGAACATCAGTGAAAGAATCGGCACAACCTGTAATACACAGCTGCAAAACACTTGCACAAGCCGGCCGTTGTGGCCGAGCGGTTCTCGGCGCTGCAGTCCGGAACCGCGCTGCTGCTACGGTCGCAGGTTCGAATCCTGCCTCGGGCATGGATGTGTGTAATGTCCTTAGGTTATTTCGGTTTAAGTAGTTCTAAGTCTAGGGGATTGATGACCTCAGATGTTAAGTCCCATAGTGCTCAAAACCATTTGACCCATTTTTTTTAACATTTGCACAACATGTTGGATTTTCTAGCCTTCTGCAATGAGATAGCTGAGATTTTGTTACTGGTCTTGTGACAGCTATGATGGCGGTCCATGATTTTTTATAAATGCAGAAAAATACTGAAAACAACAGTTCCTCCTCTTATCACAGAGGATGTCATTATTCTACTTCCGGTGGATTGTATACGATCACGTTCACAAGCGAAAAATTCGGATAACGTTCAATAGCTTCTTACAATTCAGTAAATGCGTTCAGCTTCTGGACGTTTGTCCCTTCTATCAGTACTCAGTGCAACATCTGTGATCAAAGGTGTTGATTGTCCACCTGTGTCTGAAGATGGTAGTGAGGTAAGGGAAAGCGACTGCTTATGTTCATTACTTCTATTGCTTATTGCTCTCTCCTTGGAGAATTGTGAAGGGACTCGATAATAGTCGTAGATTACACACCGAAACATTCAGCATAGAGCGAAGCAAAACATTTTTGCCACCTTTGTGCACATTCATGGTTAAAAATAAGCCCTGACCAGCGTACCTATATACAAATTGATCATGTACTTATTGATGGCAGACATTCTTCAAACTTTCTAGACGTATGTACTTACAGAGGAGTTCGTGTAGATCCAGCTCTCTATCTTGTAATTGCAAAACTGAGAGATGGAATATCCAATGCAAGAAAAGGGACGCCGAACGTATGTGGTATCGAAGCTAAAAAACGAATACATCTCTGAAACGTGCTGTGAGAAGGTTGCTGAGAATCTTGAATTATACACCCCAGTGTAAGTCACAATCTGCATCAGGAATGGAACGCTTGCAGGGATTCAGTCATTACGACAGCTGAGAAACGCAAGAGAATAAGTCAGGAGAAAAATCTGGCATACATAAAAATGCTGGATAAATCATATACTCGTCTCGCGGTAAGAAATTACCAACACAAAAGGAAAGAAGAAAGAAACTGCATCAGAGGAAGAAAAGGGAACGGGAAAGCAAGCAGATGGTAGAACTGGAGACAATTGGAAAAACAAACGATGTTAGAAAATTTTATCAGAAAATTAATAGTGAAAAAAGAGCATTTAAGACGGGCACCAACCTGAGTAAAAGTAAAAATTGGACACTACTAACCAATAATCAAGAGGTATTGGAGCGTTAGGTAGAGTATTTCAGTGTACTGTTGGATGCTTCAGAGTCCCCTAACGAAGATATCGCAGTCCTTCCAGAAGACGATGACATAGTACCTCCCCCCTTCCCAAAGAGAAGTGAACAAAGCAACTGTTCGATTGAAGAACAATAAAGCATCAGGGACTGACCATAGAACATCTGAACTATTGAAATCTGGAAGAGTTGAGCTAAATCGTAGTATCTACAAGACTGTGTGCCTCATCTGGGAAAAGGAAGAGTTTCCAGATGATCGGAATGTAAGGACAGTGCGTCTGGTTCGTAAGAAAGGAGCTCTATTTGAATACAGCCACTACAGAGGGATAACAGCCTTTAAATATTATACGAGTAAAGTACTATAAAATACCCTGTTTAGTGGATTTTCACCTGTAGCAGGAGACATTATTGAAAACTATCAATGCGGTTTCAGAGCAGAAAAGTCAACTGTAAATCAGATATTGGTTCTCCGACAAATAGTAGAAAAGACACATGAATTCAATGTTGGTGTCCACCATCTTTTCATTGACTTTAAATCTCGTATGATAAAATAAACCGGGCCAAACTTTATGAGGCAATGAGAGAATTTCTAGCGCCTCGAAAATTAGTGCATTTAACATAGGTCACCGTAAAGTATCCCCAGTGTACCGTGCGAGTGCAGTCCAGGCTATCACCTCAGTTTTCCACTCTAACTGGGCTAAGGGAAGGAGATGTGCTTTGCTGCCATATTTTCAACCTGGCACTTGAGATTGTGGTACGTGAATCGGGTATTCAGACAAGAGGTGCTATTTACTGTAACTCAGTACAATTACTGGGATATGTAGATGACTTGGATTTAATGAGCAGAACACTTAGAGATCTGCAAAATAAATTTTCAGCTCTTAAATTAAGTGCAGAGAAGATGGACCTGAGAATTAATGAAGTAAAGACGAACTGTGCATATAGTGGCACTAACCAAACCTTACAGCTCACCATAACCCTTGATGGAATGATATTGCAGCGAGTGGAGTGTTTTACCTGGGCTCAAAGATGAAAGAAAATGGGACCACCTTTATTGAAATTATCGCTCGCATAAGTGCTTCTAACCGACGCTACTTTGGAATGTTGCGACATTTTAAATCTATCACGAGGGACTAAGTGTAGACTTTTCATAACGCTGATACGCCCAGTACTCACTTATGGCTCAGAAAAATGGACAATTACAAAGCAGGGTGAAAAGAAACAGAGATCATGTGAAAGAAGTACACAGAGGAGGAGTTTTGGACCTATGTATGAATTTGGGACCTGGACAAAGCGAAGGAATGACGAACTTCCAGTTTGCTATAAGGAGGATGATGTAAAGTTCATAAAAATGTTTGACTGAGATGGGATTGACATGTAATGCTACTAGATGAGACAGATTCCCCAAGGAAGGCCTGCTGCAGTGAACCTGGAGGGAGAAGTGAAAGAGGACGACCTAGGTTGAGACGGAGCGATGATGTTGATGCCGCCAGAGTCGGTTGCCGTAACTGATGGCGGAGTCCAGAGAAGAATGGCGGAAAATTATTGAGGAGGCCAAGTCCTATCCCGGGATGTAGTGCCAGTTGAAGAAGCGGAAGAAAAAGAAAAAAGTTACCGTGTCATAACGTTTAAATGCTTTTTCGAAGGATTAGAAGCAAAGTGAGGTGGTATGAGGTAATTGAATAGCAAAATTACTTCTCTGGATCGCCGGGTTATTGGGTTATAAAAAGCAACAGCATTCAAACCTTTTTCAGCTATGAGACGATGTTCATAAAATAAACCATCTCTTTGAGGCTCTCAAATTAGTAAAGTGGAAAAGTACAGAATTTGCAATACACTCAATGAACAGAAAGAGGAATGAAACACTGGACAGTCAAAGGGAAAGAATCAGGTTAAGATGTGAGTGGAGTGATTGTGAATGTTCGCTGTGGATCACCTAAAACACTTCACCTCGTTACTAATAATATGTAGTAAAAATTGTAAATTTTGCAAGTGTCAGGATATAGGTATGAGGGAAAGCATGACTACCATTCTAGGTATGAGATGCATACAGACGTGTATCTCATTAAGGATATGATGAATGCAGTTGTCCCCTTACTTAGGCAGCTTGGTCGCGGTGCGTGGCAATGGGTGAGGGTGGAGGGCAAGATCCGCGAAATATAGAGCAACAGATACTCGTAAGTAAAGCTAAATAAACACAATACTTACGAACATCATCGTATACGTGTAAATGTTTTTAACCTTTCGTTCACGACACAATTTAAAACGTACTGGAGATAACAGACTACAACGTGTTTTATCGATACTGTGGTTGGTGGAAGTGGGTGATTATGTTGGCAGATATCTCAATATTATGCCTGATACGGAACACTTAGTTCTCTTAGAAGAAGCTACATTCACTTTGACTATTCAACATTACCGTACTAGCGAGTATACTCACTTACACAATCCTCACACTGTTCCATCCGTATTGACATTAAGCTATGCAGACACATTTAATGTTTTAATTATTTTATATTTAACAGTTTTCTTTGAACCGTATTCACATGAGAATGTGTGAACACAGTTTTACGCTTCGGTATCTTATCTGGAAACGGAATTGTGAGTGAGTAATATTAAATAATCTGCATTAACTAATAAAAGTTTGATAATGCTTATACTGAGGAAGATTAATGCAAAAGAAGAATAAGCGAAGTGAATGACGAAAAAGTGATAAATTATGAAAAGGATTATACTACCTAAGAATAAGTGAAACGTTTGTCCGAATGCACTGTAGTATACTGTTCAATTATTCATTTGGTATAGCTCTCAATAAGAGTATTTATTGCTTCATATTTCGCGAAATTTGCTCGCCACGGTCACCCACCGCCTAGCACGGAGACCAAATTCCCTTACTAAGAGCATGAGATCAAGGGTTATGGACCACCACAACCACGTGTGGGTGGAAGTGGGCGGACATGGAAAAAAGTTTGTCAGTTCGTACACGGACGAGCCTTTTATAAGTAGACATACATGAGTCAAACTACTGATCATACCTATTGAGCAGCAATGCATCGGCGATGCATGATGGCATGGATTCGACAAGTCTTTGATAGTATTTGGAGGGTTTGTAGTACCAGATGTCCACGCACAAGTCACGCAATTCCTGTAAATATTTGGCTGGTGGGTTATATGCGCGGAGCACATACACAATGGAGTCCCAGACATGTTCCATCGGTTCAGCTCTGGCAGATTTGTTGGCCAAGGCATCAATATGAGTTTACTAGTATGCTGCACGACTGTAACCATTCCATACTGGGCTTGCAGCATGGACAATTATCCAACAGGAAGACGGCACTGACGTTAGGGATGGCATTAAGCATTTAGTGATGCAGCTGGTCGGCAGGAGTTTTAATGTACTCTACGTCTGTCATGGTGCCTTGGAACAGCTCTACGTGGAGGACAAGGTAAATGACCGAGTGGGCATCCATTCGTTAGTATAACAGCGTTACCGAACAAGACCAACGACCAGCAGTAACAATAAACATGATTCATCCGACCAGACGACATGTTTCCTTTGATGTACGGCGCAATTTTGATCCAACGGCCGATCAGCTTATTGTTGCCGAGGAGCTCTTTACCAGATGTCGGGCGATAACAACAATCTGACACACGTCAGAGTAATGTTAGCTGATTTCCCCATTTGCTGCCCGTATCCTCTCTAGAGTGATTCCCTAACACAACGTCTTAGAGAACATTATTGGCTTATTTTTCCTAATATGTTATGGTGGGCTAACTTCTCGGGTGTCCTTCTGTCTTCGAGTCATCCGTCATTTCACTTTACTTACGGCTGCCATTATGGATATCTTAGGGTAATCTCCCATTCCTCTCTGCACCGCTTACAGCGTCTCGTGCCTTGCATGCCACCAGGCAAACATTCAGTCTCGCGGTGGTCGTCTCGTCATTGTTTACGAAATTAATTTAATACAATGAAATGAAATGAGTCGATCTATGATGATTAAACTGTTGGAGAATTAGGTACATGCAATAATATCAGTGCAAACTGAACTTTCAGTGTAATCAATAAGTCGTGACTAATGAAAGTCACAGCCAGACTTACTCTAAGAAACGACTCGCTCAACACATACATCATAGCATTAGTGATGCTCTCGAACAAGTGTCATAGATCAGGTGAGCCGCCAATTTTCTATGTCTTCAGCATTATCTTTCGTTAATAGAGGTATGATTTTTACCTGTTTTAGAAACTCTTTAAAGTTGCATTAGTTGAAGGAATCCTTTGTTACGCATTCTTTGTGTTCATGGACTGGCACTAGGCCTTTGCCTGCAGTTTATTTCACATATTTGTACTGTTTTTCTAACTTCATAGTCTGAGACAGCTAATTCATTGTACTAAATCAATTTTTTTCCCCGCAATAGTAAAAAAATAATCATTCACTATTTTCCAATATCATTCATAATGCAGACCATTATATATTAAGTAAGCAAGTCGCGTTGTTCAAAGGATGACTACGCTGGAGTAGTACTCCATCTACGACACAGTTTGGTGTTCCTTACATTCCACTAACAACGGCCTTGTCACAGTGGATACACGTCAGATCACTGAAGTGCTGTTGGGCGTGGCCGCCACTTGGATGGGTGACTGTTCTGGCAGCCATCCGCTGTTGCCATTTTTCGGACTGCACTCAGACTCGTGATGCCAATTGAGGAGCTACTCAACCGAATAGTAGTGGCTCCGATCAAAGAAAACCGTCATAACGACCTGGAGGGCGGTATGGCATTTATTGGCAGGGGTATCCCCTTCGGGGTTCGGCCGACGTATTGAAAATCTTTTTAGTTAACGCCACTTCAGCGACTAGCGTGTCAACGATGATGAAAATGATGATGAAGGACAGACAACACCCAGTCCCCTGCCGGGAATCGAACCTGGCCCCGCTTGCGTGGTAGGCGGTAGCGCTACCGCTGAGCTACGGAGGCGGAGGGCGGTATGCTGACCAAACGCCCCCCCCCTTCCTCCCCTATCGCCATCCTAAGCTGAGAATGACGCAACGGTGGTCTGTTCCCGATGGGCCACTTGTGGTCTGAAGATGGAGTGATTTACATACCACTAGTTGGAAATGGAATTGAAGTCCCATGCTTCTTGAGAAAGCGTAAGGGAACAATGCGGGAGACCCACACTGCTGTACTAGGCCAGGTCCTAATGGAGGTCATTTGCCGTTCTCCTCCTCCGACCGTAATGGAGATGAAATATGATGATGAAGAAGACGACACAACACTCAGTCATCTCGAGGCAGATGTAAATCCCTGACCCCGCCGGGAATCGAACCCGGCAGTCCGTGCTCGGGAAGCGAGAACGCTACCGCGAGACCACGAGCTGCAGACATACCACTAGTTGCAAATTTTAAATATTCAGAGGTTGTTTAAAAACAAAAAACTTCTTCCTTCTGACTGAACTAGTGTGACACTATAAACATTCCATAAGGAAGACTAATAAATTCTCAAATCAACCAACGCTCTCTCAATCATAAAAATTTTGATCTGACATATGTAAGGGGTAGTCAAGTGAAAACGAGACAGAGGGAGAAAAAAGTAAACTGATTGTTGTTTCTAAAGTAATCGCCGTAACTGTGAATACATTTATCTCACTGTGAGACGAGACGGTCAATTCCTTCATGGAAAATGTTTCCGGTTGCCTACGGAACCACAATTGCTCCCAGACGTGGATCTCTTCGCACGAAGCAAATAGAAGGCCACGAATGTCTTCCTTCAAGACTCTAAAATTATGGAAATCGCGTGGAGAGAGATCAGGGCTGGTTGGTGGATGTGTACGAGCTTCCCAGAAAAACCCTCTGCAGCGTGGTCCAAAGAATTTTAGCAACATGTGGGAACGCTCACATTTGTTTCGACTCCTCTGCAGCTGTTGTTCTGTGAAGCCCTAGCATATTCTCCATAAAGTCCAGATGACTCCCTTTGCGATTTCCATAGCTTTTGGAGGCCTGAAGGAAGACACCGTGGCCGTCAATTTCCATCGTACAGAGACGTGCACACAGGGGAACAATCGTTTCGCACGTAACCGCAAACATTTTTCCACGAAGGTAATGAGCATCTTATTTCAAAATAGAATAAATATATATTAACAGTTACGGCGATTACATTTGAAATAATAAACCTTTTACTTACTTTTCTTCATCTGTCTCGTTTTACATTTGGCTGCACCTCATAAATCATGCTTGTATTCCTTCCGGTTACGAATTCGTCAAGAAAAAAGAATTCATTTTTAAATTTAAAGATTCACAGAAATGCGACTGGTCAGTCGATAATCGAATATTTCAGTTCCAAGATAAATACAGGCTATCCCCTCAGAGCCCCAAAGGCCTCCTAGAGTCGTATCTTTTGCGTCTGGCGAAGTATCGTCTACTGCCGCCAGTAGTCTACCCAGCTCGTAGATCTCCTTCACGTAATCCGAGGTCGTCCTAGTTTCCTCCAGCTTGTGTGACCCCATCAGTCGTCGGTTACCCTGAGTCAAGGCGAAGGATTTGCGAGGAACCTTCACATTCTCTTCTTAATCCGCTCTTCTGTTGGTCTCAAGGTGCGTATTTCTCAAATGCTACCAACTATAAAATACCTAGATCCCCAACATTATTATTATTTCAGGACTCTTTAAAAATGATGGGTTACGTAACTGTTTTACGGATGAGTTATATTTGAGGAACACAAATAGTTAAAGGTTTCTGTTAAATATTGAGTTGTAAGGTGTCAGGCAAATCCAACACCTTCCATGAAAACCCTGACATGATAAGAAAATCCAGTAGTATGTCACATAGCTCCGAATAACTCGTGACATTAAATTAACCAAAGTAATACGAGTAACGAGTGAGCAAATGGAATACCACAGGCTAACACAAGAATGCCTAAATGCATGTCATACCTTCCCACCATGAGACAGACGCAGTTCCGAGGGGAGAAACGAGAACAGAAGCCGAGAGCAGAACCGTGTAAAGCTGGAAGGCCCTACGATAAGGGACGGATGGACACCCACGTCGCCAGCTAACTGCTAGGACCACACCACCCGCAAGTTATAGTTTGAGACATTTTCGCGTCTCTGTTACGTCAAGACCACCCCCCCAGCCCATGTTAAAAGCTAGAGCCCTCCAGAAGAACAGTATAGATCTTACGAAAGCACAAAAAGGGCTACACCACCGGCAAGTTTTAGTGTGAGACTTTTTCGCGTCTCTGTTACGTTAAGACCACCCCCCAGCCCATGTTAATAGATAGAGCCCTCCAGAAGAACTGTATAGATCTTACGATAACACTAAAAGGACCACACCAGCTGCAAGTTTTATCGTGAGACTTTTTCGCGTCTCTGTTATGTTGCAAACTTTAAAAAACATTGCTCCACCATGAAAAGTATAACGTTTCTCATTGGGTAGACAGAATTTTTGTAGGCGGAGCTTAAGGTTAACATTGAGACCCTGATTGGTCAAATGAAAACACAGCCAGATAGTTTTTTTAAACCAACTGCGGTAAATTGTAGTAAGGAGAAGTTAGGGGAGAGTTGCTTTGGAGACGGCGAGGTGAGCGGAGCTGTGCTGCCCGCCGCCCCCTGACGAACACTGACAAGGTAATGAACGCACGCGATGCCGCATTTTTGAGCGCATAAGGCTTCACTCAGAACTGCAGAAGTCTCATCTGTTAAATCCCCTTTTTTCGTAATATTAGTGTCGATCGTCAATTAAAGCTCATGGTGTTCACATTTGCCACTTGAAGTAAAAATCTGAAACGCGATGATTTTTCTGTTATATAGTTACTGAGAAGCCACATCAGCCACTGTAATTTACGACATGTTAGATAAGTATTTAAAGATAATTGAGGGTCACTATAGACCATTTTGATAGTTTTCTCTTTTGTGAAACTTAAATTAAACCTAGATTATAGATGTGATATTGCATTGGACATCCTTCGATTCATTTGAGAACTTGGAAACCAATTCAGGGAATATTCGTTCACATTTTTGTTGAACGCAGTTAGCTTTTACCATCCTGTATTAAAACATTTCCTTTTATCAATAGCGCGATTTATAAACAATGTTTTGTGAGTAGAATAAAATTTCCAATGGTAAACTTAACTGCTTTTTCGACGTTATTTTACCAGCTAACTAAAAATAGGAGAGCCTTGAACCCCTTCCACTAAATTTAGTTAGTATTAAGATCCTTTTACAGGGAGTGCAGTGGAGCTGACGCTGAAATCATTAAGTATTTGGTTATATCATCGCTAGTCTCACTGAACTCTTCTGAATTCTACATGTCATGTGTGGTCTGGCGTCTCCTTACCAGTAACAGGTCCCAGGTTCAAACTAGTCAATTCCCTAAAAAACATGCTCAGAGCGTCGTTGCGCGAAAGTGGTAGGGAGACACGATATAGAACAAACAGACACCACGCAGAATGTTTAGAGAGTGTTTGATACTGAAGTTGGCTAGCTTAGCAAATAGATTCCATACGTCAGAGCGTGCTCGTTGAACTGTTGATTCTGCACTAATAATCCGCCATCCTCTCCTGTAATCGAATTGCTGGTATTACTGAACTTAATTTCCTTGTTTTTAGCATTTCCACTTATGTGGTTGCCATATTGATTCGCAGTTCCCTGGAAATTTTAATTAGTAATAATTACTCTAAATTTTCTTAGTAAAAGAGTCTGTTTAATTTAGGACAGGACGTAGCAGACATTCGTTTTTTACTTGTGAATCCATGTCAAGGGCTCCTGTTTCAAGATTTTTCATCTGATGTTTCATAAACCAACTTCCTAAGCACAATCAAAATCCATGAAATTACGTTAAACTCTGAAAACTATTCCTTGATGATTCGTAGAGTACTTATCTGGCTTATACTTGACGTATCTTTCCCGAATCCCGATTGGTATGTGGTAAGAACGTCGACCTACTTTTGTAACCCTTTCATAAGCATTTTCCACACGATTCTGTCAATAATATTTAAATTATACCTCTCTAGTTTCTGTAAGCACGAAGATCGTTTTTCTTCCAGAACTTTGGCAGGATCTTCTAGATGAGTGTTCATCAGAACTGTTGCATAGAAATACTTTATGAGCATGATACCGATGTAGTGAGTGCTTCCAGACTTCACTTTCTGTACGATATAAGAAAATTATACCTCAGGTGTCAAACTGCAATTTTCAGCATCAGTACATCGGTGCTTCTGGTTCTTCTCAGAGCACACTACTTGTGAGAAGTTCCGTTTACAAACGACAGACGATTTTACGCCGTAAGGAGAACGTCCATCACTAGGACAATGAAGATAATCATATAACATTTCAGACTCAAAAACTCTGTGTAAGTGTATTGTAGAGGTACACCATCAAAAGCCCGAGCAAGTTGCAGAGTCCTGTCCATAACGCTCCACATGTTCAAATTTGGGAAGATAAACGACAATCTTGCTGGGCAAGGCAGGTGATGCCAAGATCGGAAACAAGCAGTAGAAGCTGTTACCGGGTGCGGGCAGGCATTATCCTGCTGAAATGTAAGCACAGGATGGCTTGCCATGAAATGTAACGAAATGATGCGTCGAATATCTTCTGCGTACCGCTGAGCTGTAATGCTGCTGTGGGTGACCGCCAAAGCAGTCCCAGACACCGCTCCCGAGCGGCAGACTGCTAAGTTAGTATCCCACCGCTGACCGTAGCGTCTCCCGACGCTTCGTCAGCCTGGAATCTCACTGATTCTTCAGTTATCAGTGATGAGTCCAGTTTCGCACTGAGCCCCGATGGCGAGCGTAAACGTGTCTGGTGAAGCCCCAGACAGCAGAGGGATACCAACCTCACTAGCGTGTCCGACAACCAGCAGTGATGGTCCGGGATGCCACGTTATTTCATGCCAGGGCCACTTTGGTAGTCACCCGCGCCACCCTTCCAACACAGAAGTATGTAGACGATTTTCTGCGACCCTGTTTTATTGCCCTTCGTGGCGATGTATGCTGGGCTTATGTTTCAACGAGGTTATGCCCGCCCGCACACAGTGAGAGCTTCTATTGTTGTCTCCGCACTTGCCAAACCCTACCTTGCCCCAATCTACAATGTTTCGAACATTATGGACCGGGCCCTTCTGCCATCTATGGATTTACACGAGCTAATGCGCCAGTTGGACAATAGGAGGACATCCAACAACTCTGTTAATTAGCGCCACGCAGAAAAACTGTCTGCATAAGGCGGACTAACGCGTTACTGGCTTGCCCAATTTGTGAAGCTCTTTGTCTTAACCAACTCTTTGGTTTTTTTCTGAAATTGTAATTATTTGTTTGTCTGTACATGTATATCACATTTACCGATTTCCGTCCCATTCGAGTAATTCCTTCGTGGTGCGTCGGTTTTTCTTTGTATTAGGGTATATTATCGGTAATATTTCACTAGACTTTGCGATCCCAAGCTGTTGAATAAAAGCCTACACGAAAGTGTCCTGCACATGCGTCAGTCTTGACAGTCTTAGATGTAAGGATATTCATATATTCAAGTTTCATTCACGTTGAATTCACAATGGTTTTGCTGTTTCGTAGCTGGTTTACGAAATATCTTACCTTCAATATGACTGTCATTAGTTTCAGTTCACTTGTGAACATTGCCGCTATCGAAAGATATTTTGCATGATCCATTTGATTACCATGTATTTCAGACGCAATGCTTGAGTAATAAAGGATCCCTTAGAATTCTTCTCTCAATTTTTCTATTTAAATAACCGGATGTAAATAACTCAACGGCCTTAAGCCGATCCTTATCTTATACCAAAAAATTTGTATAACAAGTTATCGAAGTTTGATACAGTTGTGAATGATATCGAACAGGACCTTTGCCCAGCCCTTCCTCGATTTCCCTGAGTGGCTTTCGGTAGTTACGGTAGAACGCCCGAATATGCCGTTACCGTCATAGCGGCAGTAATGTCGGTTTTATTTAGGACATGGTGTGTGTTCATCTGGTCTTGTATAGTTGGCAATGTTTCCATCTATGTGTGTACCATCTGTGCTGTAGCCAATTACTTACAAAACACGCCATTTTCTTAGCAGCGCTCGCAACATACGCTAGTTTGAAGAAACTAAACCTGAGGTAACTAGTCTGAATCCTAATGGCAGAAGACATTTTCAGCATTCCAGAATGAAATTTTCACTCTGCAGCGGAGTGTGCGCTGATGTGAAACTTCCTTACAGATTTAAACTGTATGCCGGATCGACACTCGAAGTCGGGACCTTAGCCCTTCACGTGCAGTTGCTCCACCGGCTGAGGAACCGAAGCACGACTAGCAACCCGTCGTCACTGCTTTACTTCCGCCAGTACCCCGTCTCTTACTTCCCCTACCTCCTGCCAGAAGAGCTTTTGTGATGTTTGGGAGACGGAACAAGACGAAACAAAAATGACACCATAATTCAAGGTACGGTTCTTAATACGGCGCGTAATCAACACGAACGGCAATGCTCCCATGCTGGCCACATTCGTTCCATACCTGCACCTGCGCGGTTGACAACTGTTGGGTGTCGCTGACGTGCTGCAGTACGTCTTCACAACACGTCCAACACTTCGTCGATGGGACTCAAGTCGAGCGGGAATGGGCAGACCAGTCCGTTCGCCGAATAATATCCTCTCGTTCCAAATGTTACTCATCTGCGCTGTTAGGTGCGGTCGCGCTTTTTCATCCATAAAAATGAAATCGGGGCGGAGTGTACGCTCATGGGGAAGAAGTACAGAGCTGTAAAAACATTGACAAGTGAGTGGTCAGCGCACATATGCAACATTATGCCTCCCCTTATCGCAACACCAGGACTAATCTGATCATGATCGTGGGTGCTATACATTTTCCCAACTTTCGATGTAAGAGTACGTCTGCGCCGATGACCTCTCATTTAATCCCAGCAGTGGGTCGCAGTACTCGTACATTAAAATCTTCTCTGCTGCTGTGTTTGAGCTCACGGAGCACACCAGGCTGTTGTGTCACCCATTGCTCTATACTGCTGTCACCACCAAAGCAAATGTGCTCAGTGATGTGAGCACAAAGTCGTCCTTCCTATTCAGGCGTCCGAATCAAAAGGAGGCATCACGCAAGATTCCTGAAATCTTACTTTGTTAGAAGAGATGGTCGGAAAAGTAGCCTCACAATATAATAAAAAGCCTGCACCCAGAGAGCAAAGACACGGAAAGCTGGAAACTGGTGAGGTGATGGAATGAAGAACGGCACTTGCAACCGTCGAACACGTACTAGTTAGCTATTTTACTCCACTGATCCTGTCTGTAACAGAGCATAGCATACCTAAAGTTACAAACAGTTAGCTAACATTTCCGTGACCAATATATCGATTACATTTATTATTCAAGTTTAAGGACAAAACTTGTAAGCAGGATTTTTTTTTAAACTGATGACACCACAAAATTACGATGTCACATTTCAAATTAATTATGAGGTGTGTACAAGTATCCAGTAAAAAAATAACTCATACTGCCATGTAAGTAAGGTCGTTGCTGCAAGACTGAAGTGTCACCTGTACCCATTTCATTCACGCTTTTAACACAAAATCACATAATAAGCCCCATTTTTGATATCCAACATTACAAATTTTACTTATCATAGATTTCGAGCAATAACTGGATTTCTTCAGTTGCAGTTTAAAAGTTGAATCGGATGATGTCTCTGACCCAAATTACGAGACCATTACTAATGCTAGTACTCTCGCAAACAATGGCATGCGAGGAACTGATTTTTTCGAGGCAGGTATTTGTCAACAGTAGTTACGTTACAAAGTTGCCCACCATTTACTTTGTCTTAAGAAATAACAGCAGTTAGAATACAATGACCTTTAAGACAACTGAGCTGGAGAAAGCAGAGCAACAGGTATCTCAGACTGACTGGGTGGCAGAGATAGGCGTGTGCTCTGCCACGCCCCAAACTCTTTTGCATTCCCTAAAACTGCCGATAGCGCGCGATACTACGTTACACGTAGAACTGTCCCCCGTTTGCTAATTGTCACTGAACGTTTCACAGGGGAGATTTTGCATGATAGCTGCGTGATTTATGAGCTGTCCAGACATTTGCAAAGGACCGACTACAAGTAAAATATTTTCAGAAGGTAGTTAATAGGGCAATTACGAGCTCTTATTTGACACAAAACTGCTACTTACGTCAGCACCGCTTGTTTCTGCCCCACTTGCCAATATCTTTCTTCCTGGAAAACGAAGAGACGACTTTACGGTGAAAGTGAAGCACGTATAGAATTTATCTTGAAAGTGGTAAAACATTCTTGTCTAAGTTTGTCGTAAATAATAGCGCCGAATTTGGGAAAATCGCTGAAGTGAGACTCCTGTATCATATTAAATTTACACTCACATCCACTAATGCAGGTATTAAGCAAGTTGATATGGAATAGTTCGACAGATCATGAAATCTTGATGCATCACAAGGAAATTGATTTGCTTGGTTGGAGTTTACCGTGACATGTTCCGATGTAACATTCCTGTGAGGCTAGTGGATACAAACCCTCTTCATATATCTTTATTCATGAGGATACTGCGGTAAAATTATGAATCGACTATGTTTCTCTGCCACAGAATCTGTAACTGTATGCCTTAAACAAAACAGTTGGGACCTTATTGAACATCCCTAAAATATTGATCGTTTAGGCGTGGAACTCCGTCAAAGAAATGTGTCCAGTCAAATCGTATATATGAGGTGTAGCTATAAAATAACGGGATTATTCTTCAGAAACGTACGTACTTAGTTACTGTCACCGTCAATATACTCCCCTCCTCTACGCCTATAACGCTCCATACTAATTTTCCATTGATGATAGAAGTGCGGGAAAGGTCCCACAGTGAGGGCCTGAAAGTGCTTACCGCCTTTTCTTTCGATGATTCAGAGGGTTGATCTATTGTTCCTTTTAATGCGGATTTGACCTTGGGGAATATATAATACACATGGTGCTGGGTCCGAAAAATAAAGTGGATCGTCCAAACCGAGGATTGTGTCCATCTTAACAACACTGCGGTGTTGGCCAGTGCGTTGTCTTTATGCAGAACTTATGACCTGCTTTTCTGGAACCTCAAGATACTAATACTGATTAATAGTTTGTCCTTCAGGAACCCAGAAAAGATAAAAGATCCATTAATATCATCCCTTTAATTCTGATATGTCCATTCGAGCTTTTTTCGCTACCTAAAGTTTGGGGCTTCCGGTGCATGGATTGGCGCTTACTGTTTGATTCATAAATAACATATAAGGATTTGTCAAATTTTATCATGCTTTCCAAGATATTAGGATTATTTTTAGTGGTATTCGAAATGTGAGTACAAATATTTTCACGAACTTCTTTTTGTTCGATCGCGAGAATTTTTGAGAACTTTTTTCATGTTCAATTGGTTACGCAAAGTTTCCTTACATATTCTTTGTAAATTCCTAGAGTTTCCGCGATCGGTCGAATTCTCAACCCATGGTTACATCAAATCAGCTTACCTACTTTTTCGATATTTTCATGCGTTGCTGATGTTGAAGGACGTCTCGGATGTGAGTCGTCTTCAGCTCTTCTAGGTCATTTTGGAGACTCTTGAACCACTCAAATTCTCGCGTACGAGATATACAGTTACCATCGTACGGTTGTTATAGCAGGAGATAGGTTACAGCAGCAGTTTTCCACGCTACATTTGAAACATCACTTAAGTTCGTGGCTCTATTACCCTTACCATTATTATTGAAAAAAAAGTAACGAACCTTACACAAACGAAGGCCACGGTCGCACTGACTTGTCTACAGACACCACAGATGCAGAAATCGACTGAAAAGCCCTCACGCTTCACAGATATTGATCGTTCATCTTTGTCACACACCTACATACTCCGTGACAATATGAACCATGTTATTTTATATCCACTCATGACACAACATAATTTGTTGATTCTTGATGAACAAATTATTCTCGCCGAAGGTCGTGAGAATAAAGGGTACATGACGATATAAGAAAAAGAAGAAAGTTCAACTCTCATACTCGGACTTAAGCAGGAGATAAGCCTGCTCTCCCGCAGATACTGCAGTGCGCTGTAGAAAGCAAAGAGGGCGAATGAGGCTAGTTATAGATAGATGGAGGTAAGTGTGTCTAGGCTGTGAGCGAACAACACATAGCTCACGAAAAATAACTTCCAATAAAATGAAGCTAAGAGAAACCAATAAAATTCAGTAGTGATTACTTTTGGTAAGAGAAATGTAACACAAAGGTGTAGTGAAATTTCTGCTGTAAATGGTAATGAAAAGTCACAGAGAAATTAGGAGGTTCAGATCAACTTCCCTCTGCTGAGCGAATGTCTAAGATTCGGTTTACAGAATATGGAGACAACCTGTGCCAAGTAAAACCATAACGGTAAAATGTTACTTGTCAACATCTCCGTCAATATCCATACTCTGTAAGGCACCTTACGTTTCTATGGTACTTTGTGTACCACTATTACTTACCTGTATTTTTGTTTCAGTCGCAAATTGTCTGTGGAATGAACAATTGTTATTGAGCTTCTGTGTGAGCTCGAATCTCATTTAAATTTAATCGTCTCTTAGTGAGATATATGTTGGAGGAAACAAAGGAATAAAGTTCAGTTTGCACGATCAGCCTTAAACAGGAAAGCATTGTTCTACTGTATATGTCGTATTGGGCAGAAACAAAAAAAAAATTCAGATGGGATATCTTTTCCCGCACTTTCCGTATAAGGCCAGTTGAGTCCTGATAGGGTTACCACTTTTTTATCAGTCTTCCAGGATCTCTCCCTTTTGGTGTAAAGTTCTTTATCGCACCTAGCCTCTCTGGATCCATTCATTGTAGACGTTCATTGCATTTCATTTTGTTTTCGTCCAGCTTTTCATTCTGACACCAAATTTTCAACTCCAGTCGAATATCTTCTTTGCGTATTTTGTCTGTTCCTTTACATTCCTTCACTGCTCTACGGAATCTTATTCAGCTGAGCAAATGTTTTGTGGAATTTGTCGTGCCAGAATCAGTGATGTATGGCCACGCTTCAGGATTTGCATTTGCTGTGAATCTCAGAATTATCGCAAAGTTGGTACTCATTTGGTACCACGTCAGGTAGCAAACAGAAATACGACCTTTCGGACGTGTCGAATTCCTATTTAAAGCATTTTGAGGACGAAGGGAAATATTTAACATTCCCATAGTAAGTGTTGGTGGCACGTGGGTCCATTACTATGAACCATCGAAATGGAAGGATATACTGTGCAAACTTTCATCAAAAGTTGCAAAAATTTCAGACACCAGCCTTCCGCAGGAAAGGCTGTCATAACAATGCCTTCGGATATGGAAGGTCCAATGCTGGTTCATTGCACTATGTGGGGTCGAACGGTGAACAGTGACAGCTACAGTGAGATACTGCGAGCCGTAAAACCTGATTCAAACCGAAAAGGAAAGTGGAGCTTTCAAAGTTCTGGTGTTGATTCAGGATTATACACGCGCTCATACAGCTGGTGAAGCACTACAGAGCATTAAAAATTTTACTTATGAGCTGATGAATGGCCATCCTACAGTCGTGACGTCCTACACGTAATTTTCACTTTTTGGATCCGATGAAGGAATACCTCTGTCACAAAGTTGTGAAGACGTTGAACGAGCAGATGTGAAAGATGCTACAATGCTTCTTTGAGGTTGGCACTACATTGTCAGGAGATGATACAAATGCATAGGGATTGACGGAGATTATATAGAGATGATGTTAATTGCAGTGTTATTTTCACGATTAAAAATTTCTCTGTAGACATAATCATATTTCTTTGCTTTCTCACTTAAGTTGCCACAACAGTTTCAAGAGATATGCGAAGCGTAAGTACCAAAGATTAAAATGAAATTACCTTATATCAAAACATATGTGGACTGGATTTCTTTTACATATTCGACCGTCTACAAGACACGGCGGTCGGCTTTCACCATAGCATGTCAAGAACTGAAACATAAAATAAACCTCTAATTAATACAATCAAATTAGCAAATGAGGTCAGCAGCCGTGACAATTCATTCGAACCCTGATCGTGGAAGTAATTTTCATAATTAGTATATAGTTAGTAAAAGAAATCAGGTAGTGACGAACAGTTCATGACACCAAAATTTGTTCCTCTGTATTTGAATACCATACTTATTCAATGTTTGTAGCGGAATGACAGCATTGGGTGTTGGTGATGCTGATCCATGTTAGATAATAATGTTAAGAGAGACGCAAATATCGATACTATTGAAGAGGAATTGGTTTTGTTCCTGCATTTCATTTCAACCTGCCTTACCATTCCAGTCGTTACTATTCAATACAAAAACACCCTAGAGGAGTCATAACGAGATACAGTCATCCACAATTATCCATTCGCAGGTCAGACCAGAGGCGCTGTCAAACCACCTCCACAAAAACATCATTAAGATAGCTCTTTGACATTGGTATTGTCTTCAGATTTAGATGATTAAAAAACAAATAGATTGCATTGTATAACAGTGTAACCTCTTGTACCATATTTTAAAGCATTAAGGACCAACAAATCCCATGAACACACACGGATGAGCAGAAAATTTGTGACAATCGCCCATCGCATGACTGAATGAAGGACTGCTGGCTCGTGACGCGGTAAGGAAAACACACTACTGGGCATTAAAATTGCTACACCAAGAAGAATTGATGATGGTAAACGGGTATTCATTGGACAAATATATTATACTAGAACTGACATGTGATTACATTTTCACGCAGTTTGGGTGGATAGATCCTGAGAAACCAGAACCCAGAACAACAACCTCTGGCCGTAATAACGGCCTTGATACGCTTGGGCATTGAGTCAAACAGAGCTTGGATGGCGTGTACAGGTACAGCTGCCCATGCAGCATCAACACCATACCACAGTTCATCTAGAGTAGTGACTGGCGTATTGTGACGAGCCAGTTGCTCAGCCACCATTCACCAGACGTTTCCAATTGGTGAGAGATCTGTAGAATCTCCTGGCCAGGGCAACAGTCGAACATTTTCTGTATCCAGAAAGGCCCATACAGGATCTGTAACATGCGGTCGTGCATCATCCTGCTGAAATGTAGGGTTTCGCAAGGATCGAATGAAGGGTAGAGCCATGGGTCGTGACACATCTGAAATGTAACGTCCACTGTTCAAAGTGCCGTCAGTGCGAACAAGAGGTCACAAAGACGTGTAACCAATGGCACCCCATACCACCTCGCCGGGTGATACGCCAGTATGGCGATGACGAATACATGCTTCCAATGTGCGTTCACCGCGATTTCGCCAAACACGGATGCGACCATCATGATGCTGTAAACAGAACCTGGATTCATCCGAAAAAATGACGTTTTGCCATTCGTGCACCCAGGTTCGTCGTTGAGTACACAATCGCAGGCGCTCCTGTCTGTGATGCAGCGTCAAGGGTAACCGCAACCCCATGGTGTCCGAGCTGATAGTCCATGCTGCTGCAAACGTCGTCGAACTGATCGTGTAGATGGTTATTGTTTTGCAAACGTCCACATCTGTTCACTCAGGGATCGAGACGTGGCTGCACGATCCGTTACAGCCATGGGGATAAGATGCCAGTCATCTCGCCTGCTAATGATACGAGGCCGTTGGGATCCAGCACGGCGTTCCGTATTACCCTTCTGAAACCACCTATTCCATATTCTGCTAACTGTCATTGGATCTCGACCAACGCGAGCACCAATGTCACGATAGGATGAACCGCAATCGCGATAGGCTACAATCCGACATTGATCAAAGTCGGAAACGTGATGGTATGCATTTCTCCTCCTTACACGAGGCATCACAACAACGTTTCACCAGGCAACGCCAGTCAACTGCTGTTTGTATATGAGAAATCGGTTGAAAACTTTCCTCGTGTCACAATGTTGAAGGTGTCACCACCGATGTCAACCTTGTATGAAGCCCTGAAGAGCTAATCATTTGCATATCACAGCATCTTCTTCCTGTCGGTTAAATTTCACGTCTGTAGCAAAACATCTTCGTGATGTAGGAATTTTAATGGCCAGTAGTGTATGTAAGAGGAACGGAGACAAATAATTCTAACAATAATTCGCAAATGAGAAAATCTACAGACACGAGCGACAGAGAAGCGGTGGATGTTTATGATCTGACGTTTGGAAATGAGCATTTGGTCTGATGTCATGCATCTCAATGGAAAGTCTCGAGTAGGCGAAAAGCAGTTGGTAGTCCACGTCCAGAGCGTGGAGGTCGGACAATTACCCACCCCATAAAGCAGGGTAGGAGACAATCTGTCCAGATTTGCCTACAGAGCACACTTCTCCCGGATGCAAAAGAGTTTAGAAGCACCGCGTTCAGCTCAAATTGTCGAATATTGGGCTTCGTAGCAGATGACTCCGTCGAGCTACCATGCTGAAACAATGACAGCATCAGCTACTACTGCAGCTGACACGCTATCGTCCAGACTGGACAGCGGATGAGCTGTGATTCAGGGGAAAGGCTGCTAAAACATGCTCCGCTCCTCGCACACAGGATGGTGGGGACAGTGTTCTACATCTACATCTACATCTACATCTACATCCTTACTCCGCAAGCCACCTGACGGTGTGTGGCGGAGGGTACCCTGAGTACCTCTATCGGTTCTCCCTCCTATTCCAGTCTCGTATTGTTCGTGGAAAGAAGGATTGTCGGTATGCTTCTGTGTGGGCTCTAATCTCTCTGATTTTATTCTCATGATCTCTTCGCGAGATATACGCAGGAGGGAGCAATATACTGCTTGACTCTTCTGTGAAGGTATGTTCTAGAAACTTTAGCAAAAGCCTGTACTGAGCGTCTCTCCTGCAGATTCTTCAACTGGAGTTTATCTATCATCTCCGTAACGCTTTCGCGATTACTAAATGATCCTGTAACGAAGCGCGCTGCTCTCCGTTGGATCTTATCTATCTCTTCTATCAACCCTATCTGGTACGGATCCCACACTACTGAGCAGTATTCAAGCAGTGGGCGAACGAGCGTACTGTAACCTACTTCCTTTGTTTTCGGATTGCATTTCCTTAGGATTCTTCCAATGAATCTCAGTCTGTCATCTGCTTTACCGACTATCTACTTTATATGATCATTCCATTTTAAATCACTCCTAATGCGTACTCCCAGATAATTTATGGAATTAACTGCTTCCAGTTGCTGACCTGCTATTTTGTAGCTAAATGATAAGGGATCTATCTTTCTATGTTTTCGCAGCACATTACACTTGTCTACATTGAGATTCAATTGCCATTCCCTGCACCATGCGTCAATTCGCTGCAGATCCTCCTGCATTTCAGTAAAATTTTCCATTGTTACAACCTCTCGATACACCACAGCATCATCTGCAAAAAGCCTCAGTGAACTTCCGATGTCATCCACCAGGTCATTTATGTATATTGTGAATAGCAACGGTCCTATGACACTCCCCTGCGGCACATCTGAAATCACTCTTACTTCGGAAGACTTGTCTCCATTGAGAATGACATGCTGCGTTCTGTTATCTAGGAAC
Organism: Schistocerca cancellata; assembly: GCF_023864275.1. NCBI lineage: Eukaryota > Metazoa > Arthropoda > Insecta > Orthoptera > Acrididae > Schistocerca > Schistocerca cancellata. The sequence goes on along the minus strand of NC_064631.1, from coordinate 267,012,108 downwards.
TCCTCAATCCAATCACACAATTGGTCTGATAGTCCATATGCTCTTACTTTGTTCATTAAACGACTGTGGGGAACAGTATCGAACGCCTTGCGGATGTCAAGAAACACGGCATCTACCTGTGAACCCTTGTCTACGGCCCTCTGAGTCTCGTGGACGAATAGCGCGAGCTGGGTTTCACACGACCGTCTTTTTCGAAACCCATGCTGATTCCTACAGAGCAGATTTCTAATTTTCAGAAAAGTCATTACACTCGAACATAATACGTGTTCCAAAATTCTACAACTGATCGACGTTAGAGATATAGGTCTATAGTTTTGCACATGTGTTTGACGTCCCTTCTTGAAAACGGGGATGACCTGTGCCATTTTCCAATCCTTTGGAACGCTACGCTCTTCTAGAGACCTACGGTACACCGCTGAAAGAAGGGGGGCAAGTTCCTTCGCGTACTCTGTGTAAAATCGAACTGGTATCCCATCAGGTCCAGCGGCTTCCCCTCTTTTGAGCGATTTTAATTGTTTCTCTATCCCTCTGTCGTCTATTTCGATATCTACCATTTTGTCATCTGTGCGACATCTAGAGAAGGAACTACAGTGCAGTCTTCCTCTGTGAAACAGCTTTGGAAAAAGATATTTGGTATTTCGGCCTTTAGTCTGTCATCCTCTGTTTCAGTACCATTTTGGTCACAGAGTGTCTGGACATTTTGTTTTGATCCACCTACCGCTTTGACATATGACCAAAATTTCTTAGGATTTTCTGCCAAGTCAGTAAATAGAACTTTACTTTCGAATTCATTGAACGCCTCTCGCATAGCCCTCCTCACACTACATTTCGCTTCGCGTAATTTTTGTTTGTCTGCAAGGCTTTGGATATGTTTATATTTGCTGTGAAGTTCCCTTTGCTTCCGCAGCAGTTTTCTAACTCGGTTGTTGTGCCACGGTGGCTCTTTTCCATTTCTTGCGATCTTGCTTGGCACATACTCATCTAACGCATATTGTACGATGGTTTTGAACTTTGTCCACTGATCCTCAGCACTATCTGTACTTGAGACAAAACTTTTGTGTTGAGCCGTCAGGTACTCTGTAATCTGCTTTTTGTCACTTTTGCTAAACAGAAAAATCTTCCTACCTTTCTTAATATTTCTGTTTACGGTTACGGGCTTGGTATTTATGCTAAGGGAGATGTCACTTCGACTTCCGTGGGACTTGTAGTTATAGAAGCCATAATGAAACATGTGTAATACTTGAGCATTATTGCAGGCCACCTGCATCGCTTCATGCTAGTCTTCTCTGACGGGGATGGGATCTGCCAGCAGGGCAACTATCCGAGTCACAATGTCAGAATCGTGCTATAGTGATGTCCGTCCACCAAAATCTCCTTGTCTGAACCCGATGGAACACATGTGGGACCACATCGGGCTCCAGGTCCGCGCCCACTACACACCACCTATAATACGCGCAGATTAACTCATCTGTGTGTGGACGTCTAATGCCACTTACCCATGGACAGCTACCAATATGTAGAGGAAAAATGTTTGATGCACAGAATATCTTCCGGTCATATTGAGCAACTCTTCTCGGTGCGAAAGAGGCGAACTCTATAGCCGTTCGGTCATTGTAAAAATTTAATATGAAAAAGAGGCCGGTAGCGCTTATGTTAATGATGAGAAACATATAATTAGTTGACACGTTTAAATGCGGCATAGTTCACTATGGACAAAGAGGACACTCCGTTAGCGCAGAGTGGGAACTATTGTGTGCGTTGTGCAGCCAAGATTTACAAGTATGGCAAACGGTGCGAAAAATGGTCTTATGTGCCATACGATACTTAATTACCGCATTACAGTCTGTCTGTAAGTTCTTGTTTTCCGTAGATTACTATTTATTATCAATGACTAGCAGATGTTTCATTCAGCAGGCTTTGCCTCCAAGACGTATGAACCAGAGTGACGATCTCCTGCGTTCCCACAGAATTTTGTAATTCTAATGATAGTATGACGTCCACTCCACCTGGCTTCACTCATTCGCTTACATATCTATTGCAAAATGTTTAATACACTACTGGCCATTAAAATTGCTACACCACGAAGATGTCGTGCCACAGACGCGAAATCTAACCGACAGCACGAAGATGCTGTGATTTGCAAATGCTTAGCTTTTCAAAGCATTCACACAAGGTTGGCGCCGGTGGTAACACCTACAACGTGCCGACATGAGGAAGGTTTCCAACCGATTTCTTACACGCAAGCGACAATTGACCGGCGGTGCCTGGTGAAACGTTGATGTGATGACTCGTGTGAAGAGGAGAAATGCGTACCATCACGTTTCCGACTTTTATAAAGGTCGGATTGTAGCCTATCGCGCCAGCGGTTTATCGTATCGCGACAATGCTGCACACATTGGTAGAGATCCAATGACTGTTAGCAGAATATGGAATCGGGGGGTTCAGGAGGGTAATACGGAACGCCGTGCTGGATCCCAATGGCCTCGTATCACTAGCAGTCGAGATGATAGGCATCTTATCCGCATTGCTGTAACGAATCGTGCAGCCATGTCTCAATCCCTGAGTCAACAGATGGGGACATTTGCAAGACAACAACCATCTGCACGAATAGTTTTACCACGTTTGCAGCAGCATGGACTACCAGCTCGCAGACCACGGCATGGTAGCAAAAATCTTGCTTACAGATTATCTGGCAATACGAAACATCTTCATGCTTCCCTTAAAATTTCAGTAGTATTTCTCTACACAGGTTAGCGCTCTCAGCAATTCACCAGGATTCTTCATTTACCAATAGCATATTTGCGTAAGTGAATCAGATGTGTACACCAGAAATTCCTAGAAAGCACCTATGTTTTGTTCATAAATTTCACTGTCCATTCGCTTGCATACGTATGTACAATTTCTCACACTTTCAGTTTCTCAAACAGGAAATTTCAGTCGTTTCTCAGTAGGTGACATTTGTGGCAGATCACACCTCACAAATTTGACTTTTATTTCGATGTCCTTAATTTTCATTACATTTCCAGTGCATCCCGTGGGCACAGTGCCTCATACCTTGTAAACGTGGATTTCGTTTGACTGGACTTCTACATATTGACGTGTGTTAATGTGAAATATATTGTGGTAGCATACAGAGAAGCTACGTGAGATAATTCGCTCAAACAATGATTATTTGGATGTGAAAATACTGTTAAATTGTGTTTCAGTTTACTAATCACTTATCCTTAGTCCCGTCTTTACGTTCACGTGAAACTGAGTGAATGAAACTATGAGTGTTGGTGATGTGGAATAGATAGAACTAACCACAGACGAATAGAGGGTGGTAGTTTTCCGAAGAGAAGTATGTGAGCAAGGTTGAACAATGAGGATAGCACAGGTACTTACATTGTATCGATGGTCAGATAACTCCGCCAAAGAGAAACTTTGACCACCCCCTCCACCCCCAGAGATTCAAACTGAACGACGTTCGCCCCTGGGTGCGCCCTTTTAGGCACTGTGTAGTTCGAGGGACTACAGCGCGGATGTCTCGTCGTCGAGTGTACTGGTATGGTAAGAAAAACTGGATGAAAAATTAGCTATATTGTCTTTGATCATAGTCGAAACGTATTAAATAAAGCCAACACAGATAGGGAAATGCTAGAAGACGTTGTAATTTTCATATTTTGGATAATTTTGATAATTATACTATTGTATCAACAGGAGTTCGGGTGTAGTGCTGCCTCTCAGCGCGAAACAATTGTGTTAAGTTTTCTTCAGTTAAAGGAACGAATAGAATTATTCAGTTTTATGGACATGATGATAGATTTTATTCGGTACTGAACTCATTTCATACTGAAAACGTAAAGGAGCCATAAGATATAAAATTTCAAAGTTTGACGGGGTACTACAACCGCTCGTAATTGCTATATAGGTCCAAAGCTAATCATAACAGTTTAACAGGATCACTTTTAACATTTCGTGAGTTTCCTTTGTGACTGGCACACCAAGGTAACGGAGACTATGAGAAATCTGGTAATTTTGTAAGTGCGTTTGCTAAACAGTTGTTAGATGGGATATAGTCTGATATGAAATAATTTTGCAGTGTAATTTTTTCGATTTGGTGTCTCTCTCCCCTTCCCATTCACCCTCTCTCTCTCTGTCTCTCTCTTTTGTTAATTGCTTTGTAGCACAAGTTTTGCACCAAGTTAGTGGACCAGTTCTCAGTGACCAGTAATCATTTGTTTATGTTTTTTTATTAATGTTCAGACATTGCTAAGGAAAACAGCAGCTCCGCGAGTGTATGTTTATTGATGGTGATTGTTTTTCATGTTTTCATTGTGTGGGGTGGCGGTACTACGTGTTATGCGTTGAGTGACTGTGTTTTGTGCACTGTAGAGAGCTTCAGTATGCAGTATTACATCACAGAACATCGATGCCACAATAGCCTGGCTGTACAATCATTGTTTTGTAAACTGTGCTCGAATTTTGAGGCCCTGAATTTTAATTTAATTTAAAAAAACCATGGTGGTTTCTGATCTAAGAATTCTGTAATGCTTGTGTCAGTTAAAATCGGTAGGCCGCCACTATAAATTCTCTAAGAGTATAACGCACGTTTAACACAATTTCGACAATTTCAGTTCGTTGTATTTAGCATAAATCACGAGAGTTATCGTATAGTCAGTTCATGTTTGAATACTTTCTCTGAAATGATTACCAAGTTTAAATTTCACTCAGTTCGTTGCTAATATAATCAAGGGTATATTTCCATTCACTGATACATTCCTTAATAATCCAAACAGCACGATAGCTTTTGAGTGCAGTGCTTTATTATAAGATCTGATGGTCAGAACTGACTCAGCTGATATCAAATGCTTGGCTCTCAACAGCTAGTAGTTAATACAATCTTGAATGCCAGTCAGAATTGTGTGTTGTGAGGCGAGATTTATTCCATTATATAAATAGTCATGCTACCTAACAGTGTAACGATTTAATATTTGCACTAGGAGACGAAGATGAATCCCCATTAGTAATTATTATATATAGTCTTATGTAAAAGTCCTAATGTGGACGGGAGAGGTAACTATGATATGATCGTCAACTTGGGGGATAATCTCGGCACATCAAGATCCCTCTGTTGCTATTGATGTGAGGGAAACTTTCACTCATTCCAAGCCAAAGTAAATTCCCAGTACTTGATTGTATTCGGTAGAGGAGGATAATTAATTAATTGTCCGCCAGGGGGCCCGGTTTCGATTCCTGGCTGGATTGGAGATTTTTCCGCTCAGGGACTGCGTGTTTGTGTCGTCTTTATCATCATCATTTCATCCTCATCGACACGAAAGTCACCGAAGTGGCCTCACCTCAAAAGGCTTGCACTAGGCGATCGGGTCTACCCGCCGGGAAGCCGTCTCCACACGACTTTTTTAAACTAATTACCTGAAAGAAATTAAGTCAGGGAGCATTATCCGTTGTGCTGCATTTCAATTAATTGAGTGATGAAAATTAACTAATATTAATCATTTAATTAACTGGGCAGTAATTCGAAAGAAACCCTGTGCGCGGGGGTGACGTATTGCTGCAGTTTCACTTACCACCAACAACCATCCTGCACAATGAATTTTTACTTCGCAGTGGAGTGTCGGCTGATATTAAACTTCCTACCATATTAAACTGAGTGTCGAACCGAAACTGGAACCCAGAATATTTCCTCATGCAGAAAGCCGCCAAAACAAAAAATGGTTCAAATGGCTCTGAGCACTATGGGACTTAACTGCTGAGGTCATCAATCCCCTAGAACTTAGAACTACTTAAACCTAACTAGCCTAAGGACGTCACACACATCCATGCCCGAGGCAGGATTCGAATCTGCGACAGTAGTGGTTGTGCGTTTCCAGACTGTAGCGCCTAGAACCATTCGGCCACAGAGGGCGGCGCAGCCAAAACAAAAAATCTGTGATCATACGAAGTATATTTAATATATTTTTTATTCTAATAGCGTCTTGCGGACCCCTCTCACATAGTTCACGGACCCCTGGGCGTCCGCGGAGCAACTGTTGGGAACCACTGCACTAGACTATTTGTAATGGAATACACATTTAGTTTTCCTTTTGTCGGTATCAGTTTGGCGATTAATTTTCCCAGGGAATTTCACTTCACCCGTATGAAACGTCATCAACATATATACGTCGCTTTTGTCATGCCACTTCAAAGCCATCATCTACATCTACATCTATATTTATACCCCGCAAGCCACCCAACGGTGTGTGGCGGAGGGCACTTTACGTGCCACTGTCATTACCTCCCTTTCCTGTTCCAGTCGCGTATGGTTCCCGGGAAGAACGACTGTCTGAAAGCCTCCGTGCGCGCTCGAATCTCTCTAATTTTACATTCGTGATCTCCTCGGGAGGTATAGGTAGGGGGAAGCAATATATTCGATACCTCATCCAGAAACGCATCCTCTCGAAACGTAGCGAGCAAGTTACACCGCGATGCAGAGCTCCTCTCTTGCAGAGTCTGCCACTTGAGTTTGCTAAACATCTCCGTAACGCTATCACGGTTACCAAATAACCCTGTGACGAAACGCGCCGCTCTTCTTTGGATCTTCTCTATGTCCTCCGTCAACCCGATCTGGTACGGATCCCACACTTATGAGCAATACTCAAGTATAGGTCGAACGAGTGTTTTGTAAGCCACCTCCTTTGGTGATGGACTACATTTTCTAAGGACTCTCCCAATGAATCTCAACCTGGTACCCGCCTTACCAACAATTAATTTTATATGATCATTCCACTTCAAATCGTTCCGCACGCATACTCCCAGCTATTTTACAGAAGTAACTGCTGCCAGTGTTTGTTCCGCTATCACATAATCATACAATAAAGGATCCTTCTTTCTATGTATTCACAATACATTACATTTGTCTATGTTAAGGGTCAGTTGCCACTCCCTGCACCAAGTGCCTATCCGCTGCAGATCTTCCTGCATTTCGCTACAATTTTCTAATGCTGCCAACTTCTCTGTATACTACAGCATCATCCGCGAAATCCGCATGGAACTTCCGACACTATCTACTATGTCATTTATATGTATATTGTGAATAGCAAGAGCCCATAACACTCCCCTGTGGCACGCCAGATGTTACTTTAACGACTGTAGACGTCTCTCCATTGAGAACAACATGCTGTGTTCTGTTTGCTAAAAACTCTTCAATCCAGCCACACAGCTGCTCTGATATTCCGTAGGCTCTTACTTTGTTTACCGAGCGAGGTGGCGCAGTGGTTTGCACACTGGACTCGCATTCGGGAGGAAGACGGTTCAATCCCGTCTCCGGCCATCCTGATTTACGTTTTCCGTGATTTCCCTAAATCGTTTCAGGCAAATGCCGGGATGGTTCCTTTGAAAGGGCACGGCCGATTTCCTTCCCAATCCTTCCCTAACCCGAGCTTGCGCTCCGTCTCTAATGACCTCGTTGTCGACGGGACGTTAAACACTAACCACCACCACCACCTTACTTTGTTTATCAGGCGACAGTGCGGAACTGTATCGAACGCCTTCCGGAAGTCGAGGAAAATAGCATCTACCTGGGAGCCTGTATGTAATATTTTCTGGGTCTCATTAACAAATAAAGCGAGTTGTGTCTCACACGATCGCTGTTTCCGGAATCCATGTTGATTCCTACAGAGTAGATTCTGGGTTTCCAAAAACGACATGATACGCGAGCAAAAAACATGTTCTAAAATTCTACAACAGGTCGACGTCAGAAATATAGGTCTGTAGTTTTGCGCAGCTGCTCGACGACCCTTCTTGAAGACTGGGACTACCTGTGCTCTTTTCCAATCATTTGGAACCTTTCGTTCCTCTAGGAACTTGCGGTACGCGGCTGTTAGCATGGGGGCAAGTTGTTTCGCGTACTCTGTGTAGAATCGAATTGGAATCCCGTCAGGTCCAGTGGACTTTCCTCTGTTGAGTGATTCCAGTCGCTTTTCTATTCCTTGGACACTTGTTTCGATGTCAGCCATTATTTCGTCTGTGCGAGGATTTAGAGAAGGAACTGCAGTGTGGTTTTTCTCTGTGAAACAGCTTTGGAAAAAGGTGTTTAGTATTTCAGCTTTACGCGTGTCATCCTCTGTTTCAATTCCATCATCATCCCGGAGGGTCTGGATATGCTGTTTCGAGGTACTTACTGATTTAACGTAAGACCAGAACTTCCTAGGATTTTCTCTCAAGTCGGTACACAGAAATTTACTTTCGAATTCACTGAACGCTTCACGTATAGCCCTCCTTACGCTAACTTTGACATCGTTTAGCTTCTGTTTGTCTGAGAGGTTTTGGCTGCGTTTAAACTTGGTGTGAAGCTCTCTTTGCTTTCGCAGTAGTTTCCTAACTTTGTTGTTGAACCACGGTGAGTTTTTCCCGTCCCTCACAGTTTTACTCGGCACGTACCTGTCTAAATCGCATTTTACGATTGCCTTGAACTTATTCCATAAACACTCAACATTGTCAGTGTCGGAACAGAAATTTTCGTTTTGATCTGTTAGGTAGTCTGAAATCTGCCTTCTATTACTCTTGCTAAATAGATAAACCTTCCTCCCTTTTTTTATATTCCTATTAACTTCCATATTCAGGGATGCTGCAACGGCCTTATGATCACTGATTCCCTGTTCTGCACTTACAGAGTCGAAAAGTTCGGGTCTGTTTGTTATCAGTAGATTCAAGATGTTATCTCCACGAGTCGGTTCTCTGTTTAATTGCTAGAGGTAATTTTCGGATAGTGCACTCAGCATAATGTCACTCGATGCTCTGTCCCTACCACCCGTCCTAAACATCTGAGTGTCCCAGTCTATAACTGGTAAATTGAAATCGCCGCCTAAGACTATAACATGCTGTGAAAATTTATGTGAAATGTATTCCAAATTTCCTCTCAGTTGTTCTGCCACTAATGCTGCTGAGTCGGGAGGTCGGTAAAAGGAGCCAACTATTAACCTAGGTCGGTTGTTGAGTGTAACCTCCACCCATAATAATTCACAGGAACTATCCACTTTTACTTCACTACAGAATAAACTATTACTAACAGCGACAAACACGCCACCACCGGTTGCATGCAATCTGTCCTTTCTAAACACCGTCTGCGCCTTTGTAAAAATTTCGGCAGAATTTATCTCTGGCTTCAGCCAGCTTTCTGTACCTATAACGATTTCAGCTTCGGTGCTTCCTATCAGAGCTTGAAGTTCCGGTACTTTACCAATGCAGCTTCGACAGTTTACAATTACAATACCGATTGCTGCTTGTTCCCCGCATGTCCTGACTTTGCCCCGCACCCTTTGAGGCTGTTGCCCTTTCTGTACTTGCCCGAGGCCATCTAACCTAAAAAGCCGCCCAGTCCACGCCACACAACCCCTGCTACCCGCGTAGCCGCTTGCTGCGTGTAGTGGACTCCTGACCTATCCAGCGGAACCCGAAACCCCACCACCCTATGGCGCAAGTCAGCCCACACGGTCGCAGAACCGTTTCAGCCTCTGATTCAGACCCTCCACTCGGCTCTGTACCAAAGGTCCGCAGTCAGTCCTGTCGACGATGCTGTAGATGGTGAGCTCTGCTTTTATCCCGCTATCGAGACTGGCAGTCTTCACCAAATCAGATAGCGGCCGGAAGCCAGAGAGGATTTCCTCCGATCCATAGCGACACACATCATTGGTGCCGACATGAGCGACCACCTGCGGATGGGTGCACCCTGTACCCTTCATGGCATCCGGAAGGACCCTTTCCACATCTGGAATGCCTCCCCCCGGTATGCACACGGAGTGCACATTGGTTTTCTTCCCCTCTCTTGCTGCCATATCCCTAAGGGGCCCCATTACGCGCCTGACGTTGGAGCTCCCAACTACCAGTAACATAGTGTCTGGCACATAAATTCCATCTATCCTCTCTGCATTTGGATTCAAGTTTTTAGGTACCTTCCCCGTTCGTGTGAACTGTACCTACTGCATTTGTTCCTCTCTCATGCCAGTAGTGGAAGAGAGATGCACTTGTGTAGCAATTGTCCACATATAGTTTGGCCCTGTTCCCAAATAAAGTTGCAAAGTTGTTGTCCCAATATAGTCAATAAATCCCAAATAGTCTTCACCGACTACAATGTCAGAGTTCGCACCAGTATAAAGTCAATTACAAATCCATTTCAGAATCATACGGAACAAATACTTTTTATACCAGGACTACGCCTTTTACGGAATGTACTGACTCAAAATGAAGGGTTCCTCGAAAAAAAAATGAGTATTTCGTCAGTATAAACTTTTCAGAATTGAGTAAGTGCTGTTCTGAACTTCCCTTCCAGACATGACCCACAGGTGAAGCGGGAACATTGTTATTGCAAATATGCAACATATGACCTACCAATAAATATCTGTCAGATGACCTTATTTGACCAATAATCGGCGTTTTGAGGACAGGATCATTTGACCACTATTGCGAATATTTCAGTTAATATTTCTCGTCACGATATCAGTTACTGCCATGCAGCAAAACAATACTGCTATTCCGCTATCTTTCAATGCTGTAAAACGCTTTACTCATACCGAGTAGAACTAAAATCAGTGAAGTAATTATTATTCTCTTCTGCAAATAACTGCGTCTCTTTCCTTCGCGGACAACGTCTGAAAATTTTTTGTGCCTACCGTTTTTCGAAAGTGTAAGAGTAACACCTGAATGTGCTAAATAAAATCATGAACCCTGAGATTCAGCTCTTTCCTGTTCATAAACTCGGCGAACTTCAGTGGGGCACGAAGTCTGCATCCTCAGTATCGGTATCAAACGTTCATCTGGAATGTGAAGCTGTGCAACGGCTCTTAATATGTCGAAAGACTAGAATCAAGGTGCACAGCGTCTTCATTTTCATCATCCTCATCATCTTTTCCTTCTTCTTCTTCTTCTTCTGTTCTAGGCCGGCCGGAGTGGCCGTGCGGTTCTAGGCGCGACAGTCTGGAGCCGAGCGACCGTTACGGTCGCAGGTTCGAATCCTGCCTCGGGCATGGATGTGTGTGAGGTCCTTAGGTTAATTAGGTTTAATTAGTTCTAAGTTCTAGGCGACTGATGACCACAGAAGTTAAGTCGCATAGTGCTCAGAGCCATCTTCTTGTTTTTCTTGATTCAGGTCTTTGTATAACATAATTGGTCTCATTAGGTTTTGTTTTGCATTTTTGCAGTTTTTCTGTATGTTTGTTTTCCCCAACTGTATCATTTGAACACCCCACCACTTGGTTTGCTTTTTCAATGTGTTATTTAACTTCCGTTTCCACATGTACACTTGTCGACAATTTAGTACCAAAGTAATTGAATGTCATCACGTGTTGAATAAATTTTTCATCTACTTCCAGTTTGCAGATAACTGGTTCCACATATGTGGCAATACATTTGGTTTTTTTGAGTGGAAATGACCATATATAAGTTTTAGGCTACCAATTCAAATTTGTGTGAAAATTTCTGCAGGGTACCTTCACTATTTGCCAGCAGAACTGAATCGATAGCGTAACTGTCTCTGATTTCTCCATCCTATAACCACTGCCAACCCATACCTTCCTTATCACATTGTCCATGACAATATTAAAAACTAGCGTGCTCAAAGATTCACCTCGCCTAATACACCCATTAACTAGTACACAGCTAGTTAACATGGGACCTATTTTGGCCTGGATGTAGTTTTGGAATAAATGTCTTCAGTTGTTCTTAGTAAGTTGGAAGTAATGCCACGATTGTTGAGCGGGTTTGCCAGATTTGCTAACTGAATCGTATGGAAATCTTTCTGTGAATCAGTAAAACAAAGATAAGCTTGTCTTTTGTTTCCAATGATCATATCCACAACAACCTGTCTAAAAATGAACACTGCATCTGTTCACGACCGACCAGGTCGACAACCGTACTGCTCCTTGCAAGCCTTATAATAATGTTTTCAATTCCTGTTCCTTTGTTAAGTGTTTAATAACTGAATTATCCATATTTATCCTTCTGCAATTGGATGGTTCTCTTTTGTGTCCTCTTTAGTATGTGAGAATAGTAAGTTTAGTTCACTATTCATATGGAACTTTAATAAGAGTTATAACATTGTTAACTAACTTGGTTCATTTTTCAGTTAGTCGATATCCTCCATACTTCACTGATTCGTTGGGAATCCTTTCATTCCCTGAAATTTGCAAATTTTTAGCAGAGTTACAGATTATTATCCCCTGCAAGCAAAACAGTTGTACCAACGTTTACTTATATGCCGATATCTGATTTCTTTCGTTTTTCTGATAATTTCTTATCTTTAAACGACGCTGTGTATTCAACACATCTTTCTCATTCATGTCGTTAACATTCAAAATTTTGTTTAATTCTTTCCTCTGCTTCATTAGCCTCCAAATTTTTAAATTTGTTTCTGTGGCCAATAGATGATCCATATTTTTAGAAAAGATTCCCCATCCTTTTCAATATAACAATTCACTAGTGATTTTGTTTCATTATGAGTGCTTTTGTAATCTTCATACGGCTCCTGCGTTTTGAATGCCGCATATTTCAAATAGACAAACGTCTTCTTTTTAAACATTTCTTTGGCTCTTTGCTTGTTTTTCTCTCTTTTTGTCATACTGCCATATCACTGGCATTTACTAACAAAATGTTGAATTGTATATATCGTTTGTTAGTACTCCTGGCACACTCAAGTTTCTTTCGCATATGCAAGTATACACTGAGGTGATAAAAATCATAGGATAGCTATATGCACATACACACAGACGGTGTTAGATGGTGGTAGTACAGCGCACACAAGATACAAAAGGGCTGTGCATTGGAGGAGTTGTCTTTTGTACACAGGTGACTAGTGTGAGAGGATTTCCGACGTGATTATGGCCGCCCTATGGGAATTAACAGACTTTGAACACGGGACTAGTTGGAGCTAGACGCGTGGAACATTCCAGTCTGGAAATCGTTAGGGAATTCAACATTCCGAGATCCACAGTGTCAAGACTGTGGCGATAATACATTTCGGGTACAATCCCTCCGACTACGAAAAAGACAGTGCCGACGGCGTTAACGGCCGAGAACAACGACGTTTGCGTCGATTTGTCAGAGTCCATTATAATTATCCGGGCTGTTATGCCGTGGTCGGTTGATGAATGCTGTGGTGATTCCCAACGTTTCGTCTCCGACTGCGGGAGACATCTTCAAGGGGGTCCGTAGCTTGAAGGAAGGTCCAACACACACACTGGCTCGCTACTGTGTGTGTGTGTTGGACCTTCCTTCAAGCTACGGACCCCCTTGAAGATGTCTCCCGCAGTCGGAGACGAAACGTTGGGAATCACCACAGCATTCATCAACCGACCACGGCATAACAGCCCGGATAATTATAATGGACATGATATTTCCGGCCGTGAAAGTTTACATTTTAGATTTGTCAGAGCTAATAGACACTGCGTGAAATAATCGCAAACATCAATGGAGGACGCACGATGAACGTACCTGTACGGACACTGTGGCGAAGTTTGGCGTTTGTGAGCTATGACGGTAGAGTGCCTTTGGTAACAGCACGACATCGCCTGGAGCGCCTTACTGGGCTCGTGACAATAGCGATGGAACCCAAACGACAGAAAAACCACGGACTGATCAGATGAGTCCCGATTTCAGTTGTAAGAGCTGACAGGCTGGTGGTAGGCTACCGCAAGTAGCCATGGACCCAAATTGTCAACAAGGCACTGTGCCAGCTGGTGGTAGCTCAATAATGGTGTGGGATGTGAGATATAAAGGAATTCAGAAGTTGGCTATGAGTGGGCATTGATTTAAATCAATTGGGATAGTTAAAAATTGTGCCGGACCAGGATTCGAACCGAGTCTCTTGCTTACTAGGCAGGTGAGCTGACTACTGAGCCATCCATACACAGCGGTCATGGCAACTGCACGCACTACCGCAGTACCCCTCCCATCAGACCCTAATTCACATCTTAGCCACACAGAACTTATCTTGCTGGCCTTGCGCTTTGTCCTCATTAGTCTTGAGATGTGTTTGCAACTTGTTATCTTTATCCACTTGGAGACTATTTGCAGCCATTCATAGGCTTAATGCTCCCAAACAACGATGGACTTTTGTTAATGTCAATGCGCCATGTCGTTGGGCCACATTTGTTCACGATTGATTTGAAAAATAGTTTGGACAGTTCGAGAGAACGATTTAGTCACTCAGATCGCCCGACATGGATCCTATCGAACATTTATGGGAAATAATCTACATGTCAGTTGGTGCACAAAATCCATCTCTGGCAACCCCTTCGTAATTATGGACGGCTATAGAGGCAGCATGGCTCAGTATTTCTGCAGGGGACTTCCGACGTCTGGTTGAGTTCCTGCTCTAAGCTAGCAAATCCCCGCCCCCGAAACTATATTACCAGGTCTCTCATTACTTTCGCCATCTCAGTGTACGTCTTAGCACGACTACAGTACACGGATAATGTACGTCGCTAGCATTTAAAGCCTTAAATATCACTACGAATGGTAGGAAATCTGCTGAAGTGATGGACAAGGAAATGAATGTCGATTTCTAATATTTAGGGTATCTAAAATTATAGTTTGAGAGACCTTTGTAGGACCTGTAACTATACAAAGCATGAGGTATAGATATTCCTACAGAATTATTAATATTATTCGAGCAAATGTCAAGCAAAGGATTATTTAAGTTACTATGTTTGAATGTATGAGAATCATCCTTTTGAAAGGGTGTCATTCACAAAATGATAAAAACATCAGAGACGGATACATTTGAAACAACAGTTAGCTCAATCACCTAAGATGTTGAGAAGAGCTGTATGCTAAACAACTGAAAGGAAAGTAAGGGTTATTTAGAGAGTAAAATTTTCTTTACATCAGGTAAAGACTTGAGAAAAGCAGTTCTTTCTTTGTAGTTGATGACGGAGTTTAGGTTTAAGAAAAATTAAGATACTTTCAAACGACCTGCAAACCTAGAAAGTATGTCCGATGCGAAGCTTGTGGTAGTACATGGGTAATACACAATACAAACAACAACGAAGAAGGAGCAACAAGAATGTAAGGGCGAGAAAGATATGACCGAACTAGGCAGGTATGCAGTCTTCCTCCACTACTGTTCAATCTGTACGTGGTATGTGGCCGGAATGAGGCAAAACCGGAAATGACATGGGACCCAGCGGAGGCTGGCCCACTGGCCGGGAGAATCGGAAGCGAACTTCAAGAAAGTAACAGGTCGACAACACGAAAGAATGGCGGAGAACGGAGACTCGAGACAGAATAACAGCGAGTCCAGCGAGCAAACCAAGATCTAAAACTAAGGCTAGCGAATTCAGAACCAAGACAACGGTGTGTATGTTGATCAATATTGTCGCTCAGAGAAATCACAACTGCCCTGTCTGGCTGTCTTTGCTGCAGCGCTCGCGGCGGCGACAGCAGCGCCCAAAAACCTAGCCGCACTACCTAACGGTCCTCATTGATTTCCATAGAGTACGGCGAACCTTGGAGCACGCCAAGCTGAGATACATGAGAGAAGCAGTACAAGGAAGGTTCAACAGTGAGATTAAAATTCAGGGTGAAAGAATATCAGTGCTTACATTTTTATCATAAGTGAAAGTAAAGAAAAATTACAAGAATAGCTTTGAGCCGGGGCGACTCTCTGGATATCGACCCTTTCCCTCTGTTTTGATCTTCGGCCACAACTTAGAGCACGATGTGGCGCACTGTACGAGAGAGGAAAGGGGTCTTTGGAAAGAGATCAGAGCACTACGAGCCATCAAGTGCCTTGCGAAGTCGTCGTCGATTTGGCCGGCGTTGGCAGTATTATCCTAGGCATGGAGAATTCATGCTGTCAGAAGTGGGCACTTGAAAATATTTTAAGGTGAGTTTCCTGCGTTTTATTTTAACATTGTTTCCTGGCCCTATATCTGCAGGTGTGTTGACCCTGAAGTTGTTTTAATTGTAGTTTCCTGTTTGCTCCGGGAACTCTGAATTCATAGTCATGATTTATTGTGTTGGAGTGGTGCAGAACAGTAATTCAAGTTATCTGGCCCAGCATTAGAGTTGCTTCGCTGACATTGTCACCTTGAAAATCAGTGATCAATGTGGGTGTTTGTTATTTTACCCCCTCTCAGTACTCACATTTACTCTGTCTACTGCCTATCTGGATATTGTCTCTGAACGGGATATGTAATGCCTATATGGCAGATTTATAATTGGATACTTGGTGAACTAGTTTCATGGCAGTTTTGATGTAGTTTTGACCTGAGCATTTCAATAATTCAATTTTTTGTTCACTTGATTTGGCTGTAGCCTCCTGTCTATTTGTAACTTATGTTTTGTACAGTCAGTTGAAATTGTGTCAGTGCATAGAGGTTGCTTGGGATGTTCTGGGCTTAACTGTGATAATTTGTTTTGGTATGCGCGCAGTTGCGAAGTCCGTAATTTAATATTTACTAGTGGGTGGTTTGTACTGTAGGTATCTACGCTAAACTTGGCTTCTTAAGGGCCTCTTAATGCTTGGGTTTCCGAGCCTGGTTGGGCTCGTGATTTTTGTTTCCCACCTCCGCAGTCTATCGGTACACTGAATCAGATTTTCATTCTGCAGCGGAGTGTGCTCTGATATGAAACTTACTGGCAGATTAAAACTCTGTGCAGGACGGAGACTCGAACTCGGGAACTTTGCCTTTGGCGGTCAAGTGCTCTACCAACTCATGTATAAAGAAAGAAAGAAAACCACCTCTTCCACTTCAGGCTTTGGCCCCTATCACTCATACTAGCCCCAAAAATCTATCTATCCTAAAAACGAAAACAAAGCTAGTGCCACAGCCACTTTCATCCTAAAGCTAACTAGGAAGGCCGTTCACCACCACTTCAGATTCCACCCACGAACAAAAATTAAATATGCCTCTGAACATTTATTAAAAAAAAGAAGAAACGAAAAGGTACAATACTTTATTATATTCTATTTGTTGCTCGTTTTGTTCTTATTTATTTATTTGTAATTTTTTGTTGTTGTTCTATTTTTCTGTTTTTCCGTCGGGGGTTGTCCACAGCAGTCAGACGGCGGGATGTCCTGGTCGTCTTCTCGCTATACCCTATAATTACCGTTGATGACTCTCATCAGTCCATCATGTGCAATCTCTGTCCCTTCTCACACCTGGTACACCCTAATGGTCTGGAGGGCGCGTAAACAACGACCCCAAGTAATTCGCAAAGAGCGTACCATACGACGCATTACGCCGTAAAATCGTGTAGTTACTCGTTAAATAATGCCAGAAATCTAACAACCCTGCAACGCTCGCATTAATAAAGTATGACAATGACATACCCTTAACCCACACCGTGGCGTTATGACGAGTAGCAGGGAAGTAAATGACGCCGGGATGGATCAGCTCGGTGGGCTCTACGGACTGAGGCGTCCGTCGCAGCAACAATGCCAACATGCGCCGTGTGAGGAGCCAGCAGTCGGCAGCCGTACCGCAAATGAAACGGTGAGTGTCGGTGTCAACAGCGGCGCATCTGGGGCAGAGAGGATCCTCGCAAGATGGATCATTTGTAAACGTTGTCGGGTGGGGAATTCTTCCGTCGTTATGACATACCACAGCGCCCTGACCGTGGTGGGAAGGAAAGGGGAGTGTATGTTACTCCACACCCGTCTCCAGCCAACCGCCTGATGTCGGCGTTCGTTGAAAGTAGTGATAGAAGTCCTCGGTGCTAGGATCCCGCGTGGTCGGCAGGACATCCAACAGATACCTCATGTCGACCACATAGGTGCGAATGTGACACAGTGCTGGCGTGATATGTCCAACAGGAATCGGCGGACGGATGGATTGAGGCACCACCTAATGAATCAGTGTACCACGGAGGGTAGCCTCGTCCGAAGTACGTAGGCGATGCATCGTCCGCAGGAAGAGAGCGCGCGCCCTGTTGTGCACGTTTATCACTCCAATGCAGCCTGCGTGTGTGGGCAACGTTAGCGTGTCGTAACGGTTCTTGAACACCCTACCCCGGCTGACGAAATTACCGAAGGCCGCCTGGAACTTGACAGCGACCGTAGCAGCCATCGGGAGAACGTTTGTGTAATGATTAAGTTTCGCAGCGAGGTACACGTTGACAAAATGAACCCGCATGATCAAGTCAAGTGTTCGAAAGTTATGGAGGCGAACTTGCGTGTGGATCACATTAAGTAGTCTGCGATAAGTGTATGCTGCTGTAGGCTGCACGTTCCCATGGAAGGTCACTCCCAAACACTTCATCGCCGGGACTTTGGTAATGGGAACTGGCGTACTCGTTTGCAGACCTCTGACCACATCCATGTACAGCGACTTTCGCAGGTTGATGCGGCTCCCGGCCACCTCTCCGTACTGATGAAACCACGCGATCGCCGTACATGTATCTTCTGCGGAACTCGCCAAGAATACTACATCTTCCGTATAGGCTCAACATTTAAAATGTACATCGTGGAAGCGAATGCCCTCCAACCGATGTCGTAGGCCATGAAGTGCGTTCTCGAGGGCGACAGCGAAGAGAAAGGCTGACAGGGGCATCCTTGTCGCACTGAGCGCTCTATAGTGAACGGTGGTGAGTGGTAGCCATTGTCGAGAACTGTGGAAGGGGCTCCGTGGATGAGACGGAGAACCACACCTGCCGATATTGAGGACAGTCCCGTCTTCTCTAAGACAGCGTGCAGGGAATGGTGGTCAACTCGGTCAAATGCGTGGTCCAGCCAACTGGGCTACACAAGCACGACTCACGCCGCGTCCTCACAGCTTTATTTCTGCCAGTACCTCGCCTCCTAACGTGAGGAAGGGGCGTGAGACGTGCTTGGGTAGCTCAGTTGGTAGAACACTTGCCCGCGAAAGGCAATGGTCCCGAGTTAGAGTCTGGGTCCGACACACAGTTTTAATCTGTGAGGAAGTTTCGTATCAGCGCACACTCCGCTGCAGAGTGAAAATCTTATTCTGCAAACATCCTCCAAGCTGTGGCTAAGCCATGTCTCCGCAATATCCATTCTTTCAGTAGTGTTAGATCTGCAAGGTTCGCAGGAGAGCTTCTGTAAAATTTGGTAAGTAGGAGACGAGGTACTGGCAGAAGTAAAGCTGTGAGGGCGGGCGTGATTCGTGCTTGGGCTGCTCAGCTGGTAGAGCACTTGCCCGCGAAAAGCAAAGGTCCCGAGTTGGAGTCTCGGTCCAGCACATAGGTTTAATCAGCCAGGAAGTTTCAGAGTGCCTGTTGATCGCATAAGAAATCACTGGTGTCTTCTTGAATTTGTTGAAAAATCTACGGCTGTGGCACTCCATGACTACCTTTCCAGTTACTTGATGTGTCCCCAAAATGAATATGTGGTACACCTTGTCATCAAAAAATTAAACAAAGCACTTATGGCTAGTCTCTTTCATGCTGAACGATTGACTTCTGCTTTTTGAGACCCATAAGTGCAAATGACGCTGATTTTAAAATGAAATGTTGCTTCATCACTGAGATGAAAGCAGATCGTTCCTGTGTTCACAGAACAAACGAGTTTAGGAGTTCCATGTATTTCCGTGTTTGTGGGTAGGTCGAAATGGTCTTTTACATTATAGGGTAGGTGATAGATTTATTGAATATAAGAGTTACAAGGGATGATGAGGATTAGTGTTGGATGCTGTACTCGGCCCAGGACTTGGCGTACTTCTTCCTGTATTCTCCAGATGGGTCGTACTTGTCCAGCAGCTTCTTCATGAGGTCTGGGTGGCGGCGCGAAACCTCTCCGAAGAAAACTCCTATCTTCTTGTGCTGTGTCTCAGTGCACTTGGCGCAGTCTGTACGCACTATTTCGGGCAGCACCTCTGCAAAGGAAAATACTTTTAAAATCTTAGAATTGTGTTGTGCTTCGTGATGGCGGCCTGTTTAGAATGTGTAGATTGGGGTGAGCAGTGCGTAAATTGTTGACATAGTCGCTAGGGTCCTCAGGCGTCAAAACACAACTACTCCTTAATTTTTCTGGAAATATTACTGCGTCGTCTCTACAGTTCTGTCACATAATCACATTCCCAGATTTAAAACGTGTCGGTTGACATCAGGTCTGAAGTATCAAGGCTGTAGCCAACAACATAAGATGAATGACAGGTCCCAGGCTTTTTCAAACATAGCCATTTGGCTAATTGAGTATACTGCGGAAGAAACTACGCCATTAAAGGAAAACTTAGGTACCAACCAAGCTGCTACGTCTTCTTATGGGGAAACATCAAGTCAATAACATAATGGAATATTGATGAAGTAAATAGTGGACCATGTTTTACAGGTTAACTTTGTTACGAGGACGTATAAATGTTTCAAAACAACATGATTACGGGCAGAATTTTAAGATGTACTACATTAAGTATTAAGTGAAGAAATTAGGTTGTTTTCATTACACATATATTTAGTAGTACCGTATCTACTTGGGGAATTAAAGGTTTCAATTTCTATCTTCTATTTCCTTTAAAAACGCGGAAAGTACTTATTGTGCATACACGATCATAAACCTAATTTCTTCAGGTATGCAAGTTTTGATATTTAACGTTAGTTTAACTTCATTACGTTGATATATTAATAGTATACACGTGTATTAGTGGCTTTTGTGATCTGTAGTTAATTGAATATTATTGTTACTGCCTAGACAAATTTTGTTAAAAATATCGTAAACAACCACGAGCAAGAAGAGTTTGAGCTGCCATAGGAAATTCAGTTATGGGGTTCTGTGCATCTGTTGTGGCAGATGGTTGCATTCGGGTGAATATAGTGCCATGGGAACAAGTAAATGGGTGTCTTCCATGGTATTGCAGATTATGTTCAAGGTATAGGAAAATAGCGGAACAGGAAGGTGGGAAGTGATAGCAAGGAACAGGGGCCACAGAAAGAGAACAGTATCAGACAGTTTCATCATTTGCACAAGCAACAGATTTGCCTTGCTACCTCAATCAGCTAAGGAAGAGTCTTAAGTAGATGAAAGTGTATTCAGCACTCAAGAGACTTTCACTAGGAAACCAACTGTTGCAAAAAAAAGTAGAAAGAAGGAGGAAAGTTCTGTTGTTAGGTAGTAGCCATGGTAAACGTGTGGACCAGATTTTGCAGTAAAAATTAGGTGACAGGTACCACGTCACAAGTATTTTCAAGCCCAGTGCATGTCGTAGCCAAGTGATAGAGAATGTAGCATTATTGTGCAAAGATTTTACAAAGCAGGATCATGTTGTGGTAGTGGTTGGAGCGGGAAACAGTATTGATAGGGATCAGGGCAACAATATTAAGTGTGACGTAGTGAAAATAGCATCTGCAACGAACCATACAAATGTTGTCTTGGTTCCTGCTATCATACGGTATCATGGGCCCCAATTGAACAGCTCCGTCAGGTATGTCAATATGAAGCTAGATCAGCTATTTCGGGCGGCTACTTTGTCAAGCATAGGTTTGGTTCCTGTTGATGGTATGGGTAGGTGGGACTTCACAAGACATGGCCTGCATCTCAGTAGGAAAGGAGAGAGTAAACTGGCTGGGATGATAGCAAAATCTTTAAGTGGGGGCACCAGAACTCATGGGATTACTTTTTTAGGCTAAGATCAATATACAATCATCCTAGGTTGATTGAAATCAAGCTTCATGAAAAGCTCAAACAGGCAGGTACTAGAGATGTGAAAAATCACAAGATTCTCATAACAGTACAGTGAAAAATAATGTTGGTATGTCACAAGATTCACATAAAAACACAATAAAAAATAATATTAATATATGGCATCAGAATATCAGGGATTTAAAAAACACAGTAGATGAGCTTCTTGTTTGTATAGAAGATTTAGAAACGGAAAGTGGAATAGATTTACTATGCCTGTCTGAACAGCATATCGTCACAGGTATGAAAATGGTAAATTTAGGTGGATATAAGCTTTCAGCACATGTAAGTAGAGATACTATGGAGAGAGGAGGAGATGCGGTATATGTTAAAATCAGTCATAGTGTGAAAAATCTGGAAACTAAAGAATTTTCTGTAGAGCAACAACACAGAATCATGTATATGTGAGCTTAAAGTAAATAAAGGCAATTTTATAATTGTAGCCATTTCCCCACTGGGAAATTTTCAATTATTTTTGAAAAACTTGGATTATTTGTTGTACTACCTGTCAGACAAAGGAAAGCAAATTATAGTTTGTGGGGATTTCAATGTAGATTTTCTGGAAGAGTCAGATAGAAAGATCGAACTTGAAGTATTACTTGGTTCTTTTAATTTGACATCAGCTATTGATTTTCCTACTAGAGTGGTACAGGAAAGCAGCACACTGATAGATAACTTTCTCATACATCAAGGTAAATTTAATTAAATAAAAATTTTTCCTGTTAAGAATGGCCTGTCTGATCATGATTACAGCTAGTTACCATATATGATATAGCTCCATACAGTAATGCAAAACAGTCCTCCGAAGTAGTGTGTTCCATTAACGATTTAACCTATTTCATGATACCTTTGAGAGTATATTTGAAAACAGTTTCCTAAGAAAACAGTGAAATATAATTGTAAGAAACCATGTAAAAAATCCATGGCTTAATAAAGGGATAAAAATATCTTGTAAACAGAAAAGGGAATTGTATCTTATAGCTAGGACGAGTAATGATCTCAACACAATAAAAAGTTATAAAAATTACTGATGTGTACAGGGAACATGATGCTAATTTAAAATTTAACCTATTTCATGATACTTTTGAGACTATATTTGAAAACAGTTTCCTCAGAAAACAGTGAAATATAACTGTAAGAATCCATGTAAAAATGCCATGGCTTACTAAAGGGATAAAAATATCTTGTAAACAGAAAAGGGAACTGTATCTTATAGCTAGGAGGAGTAATGATCTCAAAACAATGAAAAACTATGAAAAAACTATTGCACTGTATCAAGAAACGTTATTAAAAAGTTCAGTAGTATGTGCATTATGTCTGAGATTAGCACATTTGATAATAAAATTAAAACAATTTGGAATATTGTGAAAAGGGGGACACGACAACTGAGAGCACAGGAAGACTGTATTTCTATCAAACACAATGAAACGTTTGTTAACAGGGAATCAGAAGTAGAAAATATTTTAATAATCATTTTTAACTGTTGTAGAGAAAATAGGTCCCAGATATTCATTAGAAAATGCAAAGCAGGATATGGAAGAAGCAGTACCTACGCAATTTGATAAAATTGAAATTCAACCCAGCTCTCCCACTGAAATTAGGAAAATAATAAATTCACTCAAAAGTTAAAGTTCATATGGAACTGATGGCATATCCAACAGAGTATTAAAAACCTGTTCCCAACAAATAAGTAGGATTCTCAGCACATATGTAGTAGCTCACTGAAACAGGGAATTTTTTCCGATAGAGTGTAATATGCTATTGTTAAACCATTGCATAAAAAGGGGATGGATCTGATACTAACAACTACCGCCCAATCACACTTCTGACATCTTTATTCAAAATTATTGAAAAAGAAATGTATTCAAGTGTAGCATTACATGTATTTGTAAAGATGAAGTACTAACAAAATGTCAGTTTGGTTTTCAGAAAGGCTTTTCAACAGAAAATGCTATATATGCTTTCACTGGTTAAATGTTAAATGCAATGAATAACGGAACATCACAAACGCAAATACTAGTGTTGATATACGTTTATTTCTTTCCACAGCAACACATCACTCTGTTAGTGACGGACCAACTTCTTATTCCTTGTCATTAACTGTGCCGATTTTTATCGCCACCCCGCTATCTAGAAAATTCCGCTTTCTCTTCTTGCTAACCACGTAAAACAAATAATATCAGATTATTCACTAAGGAAGAAGATATAAAGGTGGCCTGGCGTTGCGTTACAGGGTAAGGAAATACGCTGCACAGCTAATTAAATGTACATGCATAGGTAAAGTTGACTGGTACTGCAGTAAATCAGGATTTTTCTAATTTTACCCTGGGGACCTATAAGCTCTATATATCTGGGAGAAGAATTAATTTCCTGTATGGAACCAGAGTATGGTCTCGGAGGTTGTTCACTGTGCATAATATAGTTATTGCAGTATCACGCACAGTAGACTGGAATTTCAGACTGACTTATACCTTTATCCCAACCCACATTTTTATTTCCAACCAGACTTGTTTAAATTCAGGGAACACTCATAATCCAGTCATCATTGCTCCATTGGGACCCCGTTACTGCCATCTGGAGCTACCTGATTACTGAATACAGACACACTGTACTCATGGCACGGGTCTCATTTTGAGTGTGTGAGCTTGTGGTGTGGGATTGGACTGGATTGCATTGTTTGGGGGAAGAGACCAAACAGCGAGGTCATCGGTCTCATCGGATTAGGGAAGGACGGGGAACGAAGTCGGCCGTGCCCTTTCAAAGGAACCATCCCGGCATTTGCCTGGACTATTTAGGAAAATCACAGAAAACCTAAATCTGGATGGCCGGATGCTGGACTGAACCGTCGTCCTCCCGAATGCGAGTCCAGTATGCTAACCGCTGCGCCACCTCGCTCGGTGTGGTGTGGGCTATGCCATCCTACTGGGTAGCGGAGTGTAGACTATGATGGGGCTCACCCTTGAGCGCCTTCCCGGCGGGTCTGCACGCTGAGTCTCCTTCTTCCAGCAGGCAGCGCATCGCATCCTGGACTCGAGTTTCATCCGACAGCAGCTCCTTCAGGTCCAGGCTGTCGAACGTGGCCGGGTACTTCTCCTGCAACACAGCACACCACTCGCTGTAACCAGAAGACACATTGCATGCACACTAATTCGTATTGCCGCATAAAAGTGGCGGTATCGCCCGTACCCTTCCAAAGGTACCACCCTGGCAATCGCTTTAAACTGTAAGTCGGGAGCCTGTTAGGGAACCGGAGCCACCATCTTCACGAAAACGGTCTTAGCACCTTACCAATGCTCCACCTCACTCAGTAAATATCTGAAGTCTTCCTTAACGAGTTGTTGAAGACATATATACCATAATTAGCATTGGTATGTGTGTATCCAATAAATGTTTGCTTAGTGTGTACTTAAATTACGTGATTAAATTTATATGTACAAAAGATGAAACTGTCATTAAAGACCACGTCCCAAAAACTTTGTCACCTAACTTAGGTATAGCACGAGAAGAAGAAGAGGAAACTCAAAAACCGACAGCGGAAATTGATCGTTGATACTGTCACTTGTATTTCAAACTAGAACTCTGTTGTTTTACATATACACGTGCTGTGCTGGCACTTACTGTGACTCTGTTTTAAATATAAATAGAGACCCATGGCAAACAGTTACTAAATTTCAAGTTCCTCTTCTTCTTTTATTATTTACGGCGTATTTTGGAGGCTCTGCTCCTTCATCAGCTGTTGGTTCGTAGGTTTAGGTCTAGTTACATTGTTCTTGGAAAATCATCGATGTAGAAGTATGTAGGTTTTAAATTTATCACTTTTTGTTCAGAGCTGGCCGCAGTGTCCGAGCGGTTCTAGGCGCTCCAGTCTGGAACCGCGCTGCTCCTATGGTCGCAGGTTCGAATCCTACCTCGGGCATGATGATGTACTTAGGTTTAAGTAGTTCTAAGTCTAGGGGACTGATGACCTCAGGTGTTGAGTCCCATAGTGCTCAGAGCCAATTGAACCCTTTTTTTTTGTTCAGAATTCTTTTGGTGGATTCATAAGGCGAAATATTCCCTTAATATTCGTTGCCTACCTTTCTCGAGGGCGCTGCAATTTGACTAAATACATTCAGAATTTACAGACTTCACTAGAGATGTTACAAGCACCTAGCGTTTCCTCGTTAAGAGAGGTATTACATAGTTTTTCTATTTATGAAGATGTTAATTTTTTCCAGTGTTTTACGTTAAAGAGTAATGTGTTTGGTCTGATTTTCAAATATGTCATCCATTTAATTGAAAACACTAAAGCGTATGACAGATTTTCAATTCTGAATGATATTGGAAAAAGTTACTCGGTTTGTAATTTAATACGTTTGCAAAAATAACATTTTCTACGAAAAGTGGATCTATAGTAAATAAAACTAAATGGAATCTGTTGCATGTGATGTGCTTTGAGAGAAGAGGCAAGTTTCGCTAAGGTCCTTATTACTTTTGTGTGTTCGTTGTCAATCATTTTGTTCAGAATGACAGCTCACTGTCGTCTTTGGTTTCTGTGTACATCTGAGCTTTCCATAATTTTTTACTTTATGGTTTTTAATTGTGCATTCGGAATGGTCAGTCAGGTTTTTTAACCTGTTTCTGACATTGTACAACAATTTTGCACTAAAGTTCACCATTTGTTGAAAATTTTAACACAAAAGAGATTTTCAACTACCATAGGCAAAAAGGCATCATGGATGAGCAGCTGCAGACCTCTATTTTACAAATGTAACTTATTAATAACGAATTAGAGACTCCCTTTTCATATTGCCTTATCACAAATACATTTTATTTGTTTCTAAGTATTTATTAACTGTATAATATGTATACAGCATAGCCATAAATAATAACCGTGGCCAGTGCGGTAGTCCATTATCTCTGTCTGTCGTACATGCCGATTCTTCTAAATGAATTTATTTCCCTGGACGACAACAATATTTGTCATCGTCGCCTTGAGTTGTAATTTACCTATTGGATGTATGGATAAAATCAAAGGTATCTATTGCTACTACGACCTAATGTGCTTACTGTAATTGAAAATGTTGGTCGAGTTGCAATTATAGGTTATGTAGCCCTACTGACACTCCCTGATCTCTGCACGTTGTACCAGCCGGAAGAAAAATTCTGAATCCAAAACATAGTTTTAGACACATAGTGAATTCTATACAAGGACGTATCATAAATTCATGATTATTATTTCACGTCGTTCGATACATTTTTAAAGAGTTTTCTCTCATTCCTACAACCACCCTCATCCCAACGAGAACATTCATTTCACATACTGCCATTGTGGAGACTATAAAAGTAAGAAAGTTATGAACAGGTCCCTTGGTTGACGTTTAAAGTGAATAATTAGCTCTCAGTAGTGGCGACGGGTCATTTCGATACATTTCATAAGTGTTTGGTAGTATCCATACATTAGACATTCGCTGCCATTCTTAAGGTAAATGTGAGCTTCATGATAACAATGCCACCCCCCACGTTCCACGCACCTACCCATTAAAGGGGGCGGGAGGCGGGGGAGTGGAGTGGACAGTCGTGTTTGTGCTTCTCCACGATTCAGACACCGCACGGTTCGTGCAACCACAACACATACATATCCGTAGAGAGGCCAGACTAGCATAGGGTTCCGGAAGTAGTACAGCAACGTTTCCATGTAGTTGCAGGAGCAACAGTCTGAATGACTTACGCTGCCATCTTACATAAGCGCCGGCCGGGGTGGCCGAGCGGTTCTAGGCGCTACAGTCTGGAACTGCGCGACCGATACGGTCACAGGTTCGAATCCTGCCCCGGGCATGGATGTGTGTAATTTTCTTAGGTTAGTTAGGTTTAAGTAGTTCTAAGTTATAGGGGACTGATGACCTCAGAAGTTAAGCTCCATAGTGCTCAGAGCCATTTGAACCATTTTTTTCTTACATAAGCCAACAAGGAGTTGGTGTGTTGGTACTGTGATTGGCTGAAAAGGACGGGAGTTTACAGCTATTATATTTTCCGAGAACATGCCGTTTTAATCTAATGTTTATTGATGATGGTAGCCCCTTTGATAAAATATTCCGGATGAGGAGTACTGAACTGGTCGTTGGCATTAAGAAAAACAAATCCCTAGTTCTGTAGGTCGAAACATGGAGTATCACATATTTTAATCGCAGAGGCGACTGCAGGAGAGAAGACGAGAACAGCTACATCAGTCTTCGCATTGAATACCATAACAACAAATTATGTCTTAGCTTACGTCACTATTGTCGGTAACTACTCCTTACGGCGGAAGTGCAAGTATACATAATAGAACAACAAAACAAGTGCGTTCACAGGAATCTCAAAATCTACGTGCTACTGCACGTTCTCAAATCAGAATGCCTATCAGTGAATGTGAAAGAACCACATTTGGAAACATGGAAGCAAAAATCGAAGAAAAATCAAAGGACAAGTCTTTAATGACGGTGTAAAATTCAGGTCAACATAGAAATCTACCTGAATATGGAAGCAATTTTGGGTACCATGATGGAAACGACGCTGCCAGTTTCACTGACTGAATAAAAATAAGTTGTCTTATGACATATTCAACTGCTGGGTGGTTATGATTAAAGTGAAACTATTCACGGTTCTGTGTGAGCTGTAATTATTGTATGACAACGAGATGTGGTAATTATGCTAGTGCATTAGTGTGGAGCCTATTTATGCTGAAAAAAAATAGACTCGAATTTGCCCACAAGGTGCAACTCTAGCCCTGTAAAATATCTCGCCGACGTTTCCGGCGCTCACATTCAACAATTTGTGTAAGTCAACATTATTACTTTCTCATTGGTTTAACATTTTCTGCCCACATCCTGTTCCTAAACCATTACATATGGGAACATTTCTATACTTCTTGCATTCACAGTGCCAGATTTGAACCTGGTGGCAAAAATTGGAACTAATTCTTTTTCCAGCGTAAATCGGTTCCACTTTAAAGCAATAGGATATGTACCAAGTGCCGGTGCCGTATGATAATCACAGCCGACACTGGGCTTCTGTGAGAAGCTGCACTTTAATAATAACAATCTGGTAGGTTATGAAGAAGACAGCTGAAGTTAGGAATGCTTACAAACTTGAAGTCATATATTCCGTATTGAAACTACAGCAGTCTAACAAAGGGTAAAATGAGATATCTCTAAGATTTGGAGACCCACGCACAGAACATCATTGTAGGAGAATGGCAGCATGGGGCCATACCCACCAGGCTACTTATAATCTTACTAGAAAACAAAGGTCCTACAGTAGTTCCTTTGTGGTACGCCTGAAGTACGTTTGCTACCTGAAAGCATTGTGGACAACTGTGTATCAGGAATTGTGGGCGCTTATGGAAGACTGTGTCTAATTGAAGACTGTGCACTAGAAACGCGGCGTGACCCTTGCGACGAGAAGTGATGCTTACCTCGGCGGCCGCGACGAGCGCCAAGGAGGCGCAGAGGAGCAGAGCTACGTGACGGTTCATGGTGGTGGTGTCGGTACTGTGAGCTACCTGTTGTCGACTGTGCCGCAGTGACGGGTGGCACGGCTTATATGCCGGCCTGGAGTGGCCTGGAGTGGCGGCGTATCGCACTTGGGCTGTCGGAGGAGAGAGCGGGGGGCGCACACTTGATACCACAGCCTCACTGATTCACCGCGGGCCACGGCCGGTTACCACTTCCACCACCACGGCCGGTGTTCCACATTGATTACAAGCCACGGCCTAGTCTCCACAAACACTCCCCACTGCCTCAACCAACTGCCAAAGACACATCTAGGTTCAGATATCAACACAAACCAGTCGTTTCCAGGACCTTCCAAAACATTATTATTAAATTTTATGAGCTTCATAGTAACTTTCATTTTTTCTCGGTGATTTCTCGGTCTATGTTGTTCCGTACCTCAGACGGTAAAAACAGAACCCTTATAGCATCGCTTTGTAGCGTCTGCTGTCTGTCCGTGCTTCTGCCTCTCTGTGCCACTGTTAAAAACCCATTTTCTTAGGAATGAGTGGAAACAAAAAGCTGAGATTTATATCACGTATTAAGGTCTATAGTTCCTGATGGAGAAAACAAAAATGAAGCTTCTATGTCAATAAGATCAAAAGATAGTGCCATTTATGCCGGATATTTGGATGTTCGCAAACGCACTCATCAAAAAGTATAGGGTACTTCACGTCGACTAGATATATTAAATTTGACAAGAAGCAAAATTTCACATTAAAACTAAAGAAAAAAGTCAGAAAATTATTAAATCGGAATTATAACACACGAAAAAAATTCTTTTGGGTTGTTTATTACCTAACTGTCTGTCTATTTATCCATCTTTTATGACCTCTTTTTATCAGGAACAGGTAGAAGCATCAATTTGAAGTGTGTAACGTATTCTAGGGTCTTCAGTCTTTGGCGGTGTAATTAACGTAAGCTTCAAACTCAATGGAATCAAGAGGTACGGCTATTTATGTCACAAATTTTCGTGCTCACAAACTAGCTCATCAAAACCTATAGAGTATCTGCAAGCAAGCAAGGCCTCACTCTAAATGCAAAGGAAAAACGTCCATAATTGGTCATTTTTAATTAAATTATTTCATTTTTTTCTCATTTGCTATCCTAATGCCTGCCTGTGCTGTTAAGGTCCCCTTTTCTCGGGAATGTGTAGGTGTATATCTTGCCTGCATCGATATCGTTAACCATCAAGAAATGTCTAGATTCTCAATTCCTGGTATGAATGAAATGTCTGTATAAATAGTAAAATTTGTACGGAACCCTCGGTGCGTGAGTCCTACTCGCACTTATCCGGATTTATTTATTTGTTTATTTTTCTTTTCTTTCGCAATGCACAAAATGACTCTGTTGACTCATAACCAGCACCGATTCAGAAAATGTCGCTCTTGTGAAAGACAATTGGCTGTTTATTCTCAACAAATAATGAGTGCTAACGATAAGTAATCTCAAGATGATACTATATTTCCAGATTTCCAAAGGGCGACTGACAATTTGCATCACAGATGGCTTCTATTCAGTCTGACATCCTCTTAGTTGTCCGACTGGATTCGTGAGTACCTGTTAAAACTATCACAGTGACTAGTATCATGGGAGATCATCTACTGAAACAGAAATGGTATCTGAGGTTTCCAAATGTAACGTTATAGGCCTTCTGCTGTTCGTAATTATTTAAAGAATTTAACAGACCATCTCAGTCGCCCTATCAGTTTATCTGGTCTATGTGAACGAATTGCAGAATAATTTCGACAAGATAGCACGCTTGGCCCCGAAAAAGAAATAGTGTGGAAGTCCTTCCCACGAATACACTCCTGGAAATGGAAAAAAGAACACATTGACACCGGTGTGTCAGACCCACCATACTTGCTCCGAACACTGCGAGAGGGCTGTAGAAGCAATGATCACACGCACGGCACAGCGGACACACCAGGAACCGCGGTGTTGGCCGTCGAATGGCGCTAGCTGCGCAGCATTTGTGCACCGCCGCCGTCAGTGTCAGCCAGTTTGCCGTGGCATACGGAGCTCCATCGCAGTCTTTAACACTGGTAGCATGCCGCGACAGCGTGGACGTGAACCGTATGTGCAGTTGACGGACTTTGAGCGAGGGCGTATAGTGGGCATGCGGGAGGCCAGGTGGACGTACCGCAGAATTGCTCAACACGTGGGGCGTGAGGTCTCCACAGTACATCGATGTTGTCGCCAGTGGTCGGCGGAAGGTGCACGTGCCCGTCGACCTGGGACCGGACCGCAGCGACGCACGGATGCACGCCAAGACCGTAGGATCCTACGCAGTGCCGTAGGGGACCGCACCGCCACTTCCCAGCAAATTAGGGACACTGTTGCTCCTGGGGTATCGGCGAGGACCATTCGCAACCGTCTCCATGAAGCTGGGCTACGGTCCCGCACACCGTTAGGCTGTCTTCCGCTCACGCCCCAACATCGTGCAGCCCGCCTCCAGTGGTGTCGCGACAGGCGTGAATGGAGGGACGAATGGAGACGTGTCGTCTTCAGCGATGAGAGTCGCTTCTGCCTTGGTGCCAATGATGGTCGTATGCGTGTTTGGCGCCGTGCAGGTGAGCGCCACAATCAGGACTGCATACGACCGAGGCACACAGGGCCAACACCCGGCATCATGGTGTGGGGAGCGATCTCCTACACTGGCCGTACACCACTGGTGATCGTCGAGGGGACACTGAATAGTGCACGGTACATCCAAACCGTCATCGAACCCATCGTTCTACCATTCCTAGACCGGCAAGGGAACTTGCTGTTCCAACAGGACAATGCTCGTCCCTGGCCAGCAAGATCTCCGGATCTGTCCCCCATTGAGCATGTTTGGGACTGGATGAAGCGTCGTCTCACGCGGTCTGCACGTCCAGCACGAACGCTGGTCCAACTGAGGCGCCAGGTGGAAATGGCATGGCAAGCCGTTCCACAGGACTACATCCAGCATCTCTACGATCGTCTCCATGGGAGAATAGCAGCCTGCATTGCTGCGAAAGATGGATATACACTGTACTAGTGCCGACATTGTGCATGCTCTGTTGCCTGTGTCTATGTGCCTGTGGTTCTGTCAGTGTGATCATGTGATGTATATGACCCCAGGAATGTGTCAATAAAGTTTCCCCTTCCTGGGACAATGAATTCATGGTGTTCTTATTTCAATTTCCAGGAGTGTATTAATAAATTTCATTAAATTTCGGTTGTAAGTTAAATAACACAGATTTAAAGGTTGTAGATTTAAGAATGGGAAAAGAAACTTCGGAATTGTTAGAAGACGATCAGTTCATCTTTAAGAAAAGTGAAGGCACTAGAGAGGCAGTTCTGACGTTGCAATTGATAGTGGAAGCAAGACTTAAAAACATCATCCACGTTCATAGAATTTGTCGACCGGAAAAAAGCATTCCTGATTGTCAAAATGTCAAAATGTTTGAAATTCTGAGGCAAATAGGGATGAGATGTAGGGCAAAACGAGTAATATACAATATGTACAAGCGCCAACAGTGAATAATGAGAGTGGAAGACCATCAACGAAGTGCTCGGACTAAAAAGAGTGTAAGACAGGGAGATAGTCTTTCGTCCCTACTATTCAATCTAAACATCGAAGAAACAATGACGGCAATAAAAGAAAGGTTCAAGAGTGAGACCGAAATACAGGTTGAAAGGATATCAATGATGAGATTCGCTGATGATTTGCTGTTCTCATTGAAAGTGAAAGAGAATTACAGGGTCTGTTGAGTGGAATGAACAGTCCAATGAGTACAAAGTAAGGACTGAGATTAAATCGAAGAGAGACAAAAAGAATGAGCGGTAGGAAAAATGACAAACTTAATATCAAAATCAGGAATCTCGAAATAGCCGAAATTAAGGAATTTTGCCACCTTGGAAATAAAATAACCTAGGACGGATGGAGCCGACACTGGGCTTCTGTGAGAAGCTGCACATTAATAATAACCATCTGGTAGATTATGAAGAAGACAGCTGAAGTTAGGAATGCTTACACACTTGAAGTCATATATTCCGTATTGAAACTACAGCAGACTAGCACTGGACACAAGGGCATTCCTAGCCAAGCTTCCAAGCTGCTTCAATTTAAGGAAGAAACTTTTGAGAATGTACATTTGGAGAAAAGCATTGTTTGGTAGTGAAACATGAATTGAGGGAAAATCGGAACGGAAGAGAATTGAAGTGTCTGACTTATAGTGCAACAGATGAATTAGGCGGAGTTGAAAGGTAAGGAGTGGGGATGTTAACCGCAGAATCGGCGATCATAGGAGTATATGGACAAAACCGGTAACAAGAAGGGCCAGCATGACAAGACATTTGTTGAGACATGAGGGAACTGCGTCCACGATAAAAGAGAGAACTATAGAGGATAAAAACTGTAGATGAAGACAGAGATTGGAATACATCCAGCAAATAACTGAGACGTACGCTGCTTCTCTGAGACGCAAAGACTGATACAGGAGAGGAATTCGTGGTGTCGCATGGAACATCATACCAATCTGAAAAAAATAAAAAGAGAGAGATTGAACTAAATACATTGATTTTACCACTACGCACGAACTGAAATCACTTAGGAAATGTCATAGGAGAGATGAACCAAAGACTAATTACTTTAGAATATGCAACAGAATTACTAAGAAGACTGCACATAGTACGCTTTTTCGTCTTTTTTGTAGTATTACTGCACATATAGGATCCTTACCGGCTATGAACGGATAACGTGAGAAAAGTTCAAAGAAGGGCAGCTCGTTTTGTATTATCACGAAATAGGGGAGAGTTGTCACGGATATGAAACGCGAGTTGTCTCAATCATTAAAAGATAGAAGTATATCTGCGCTCCCTTAACATTAGGTGTGTTTTTATTTCTGTAGTTTCACTTGATAGATCAAGACAGCGTTCCACTTCTGATGCTTTCTCATACGCAGGAAAAATGTTGGTGGCATCTTTACCCTCTGACATAGATGTGCAGAGTATAACACAGACGCAACGTGTAGGTTCCCATTTCTGACCCAGGAAAACCAAGAATAAAATTGCATGTTTGCTTCCAGAAGTAAATGACTGATTTGTATCCCATGTTAAACGACGAACCAAACTTAGATAAACGACACATTCTCAGTACTAAAGTTTGCCCTGTGTTGTTTCCAATCAATATTGCGCAAAAGCCTTTCTAACGTTTGGTGAAGGAAACGGGGTAAGATATTTTAGTTGAAATCGACAGCTTCGAAAATATTCTCAAAGAATTAAAACTTCAAATAAACGTGAACTTTCCTGATCTGTAATGTTTAGACACTGTTTAGCATTATTTTATTCTTCTGTTCTGTCGACTAATACCATTATTATGACCTTGAAATGAGACTGTTGCTGTGAAAAAAAGGGATCCTGTTTATTGATCTGTTTCGCAGAATTCCAAAATTTATAAATTCGGGAGCAAGAAGTCATTCCTAGCACCGTTTCTGTCACAAGGTTTAGTGCAGTCTTGGTAGTATTGCTTCTGGTTGACGAAGAAATCGCAGTCGCTCCCAAACTAAGCACAATAAAATTCATAAGATTTCGTGCCTGAATTTTTAGTACTGATGGAAACGTTTCTTTCCAAATTGGCTAGATAAATATGTTGGGCTCGTTCACTTTTGTTATTTAAAATAATTGCAGGTATAGTAAGGTCTGAGGATGAGACACAGATAAAGCTGAGATGTGTGTCAGTGCCGTCGGGTTCAAATGAGACTGACTAATTGTGATTTTAGCCTTCCAGTCACTCTGATGAGGTAGAGAAGATAGTGGTGTAAGAACGAAGCGGAGGCCTGGTGCTGTTTCCCGGGGTTTCGACGTCTTTGTGAGATAGTGTTGCAATGTCCGTTGGCAGACGTTGAGACAGATTAAGCACTTCTACCGAAGTAGGGAACAGTTACGAGGGTGTGCTGAAACGTAATGCCACCAAGTTTTTCATTCTGTTCTAAATATCGGTTGACTTGTTACCTGTCATGCTTATTAGACGGTCGACTTTGTCGCTTCACTAACGCATGTTGTAACCCTCTGCCGTCAGAGGGTACAGAATTGAAGCGTCTAACACGGCATTGGTAACGTAACTATGTCGGTGAGTGTGAAACAGCACAGAAACCTGACGGCACGAATTTGAAGACTTCGTCCACACTTAAGCTCCCTCTCCTTGAACATGAGAATAAAAGATCACACATGAGCGCAGCTACATCCACAAAAGTCTGACGCCTTGGGTTCACTGTCACTCATTTTCCTCCATACAATCCTGATTTCAACCCATCCGATTTTCATGTTTTCAGAACTTAAATAACAGCTTCAAGAGTTTAACTTTCATAGTGATGAAGCGGTGCAAGCAGAGGTGAGGTTGGACTCCATCAAAAAGTCAAACATTCTGCAGTGACGATATGAAAAAACTGGTGTCTAGTAGAGAGAAATGTGTTCATCGCCAGACTGACTGTTGAGAAATAAATATTTAGACATGAAGAGCAAAGATGTAGAGTATTAATGAAGTCATTTAATTAAAAAAACTGTTTAGAGTATTTACATGAAAAATTCAGAGGCATTACTTTTTAGAATGCTAGATTTTATTTGGAAACGATGGTATACTAAATATAACTTGAACCTACCTGATACGATCAAATACAAACATATATCTCTGATCAGTGAGTACTTCGAGATGAGGTTCTCAGAAAGTCGCAACGATCATTTGTATGAATTTTGTGACGTACGCAAGTTATTTTTACGTTCATAGCTGCCGCATTGTGATACCGAATTGTTTTTGATGGAACTGTCAAGCTTTTTATGTAATTGAGGAGAGACAAGTGGACTTAAATATGAAAACACGTTTGGAGATTGATAATATGGTGACAGGATAAACCACTGTCACAAACCATTGTTAGGACAACAGATTCCACAAACTTCTACGCCACTGTACAAAAAATGACCAAACTCGATTATTATGTTTATTATTGTGACTGCCAAGCGCTAGAAATTTTGATATTGAGCTTTGACAGATGTTCGCTGATGATGCATGTATATTTAGGTTTGTGTGTGTGTGTGTGTGTGTGTGTGTGTGTGTGTGTGTGTGTGAGAGAGTGTGTGTGTGTGCATGCCTGTGGCTGTGGTGCGAGAAGAATGAAATTTTATTCTTGTACAACAGGGGTTGCACACTTGGTGATTATTATCATTTACCAATCCACAGATTTGTGGCAGATTAGCTCCAGCCATTATAGCAGGTATTTGCAAACACTTTGTTCGCTGGAATACAAAATCGTACGAGAGACAACCACAGAAGTCTCGTGTGTCATCTTCGAATACTTTGTCGTGCAGTATTACTATTGCCTAATGGCGGACAGAGCAAGCAGGACATCAAAAGCAGACGAGCACTGGCAAAAAGGGCATTTATGGCCAAGAGAAGTCTACTAGTATCAAACGTAGGCCTAAACTGGAGGAAGAAATATCTTCGAATGTACGTTTGGAGAACAGCATTGTATTGTAGTGAAAGATGGGCTGTTGGAAAACCGGAACAAAAGAGAATGGAAGCATTTGGTTTGTGTTGCTACAGGAAAATGTTGAAAATTAGGTGGACTGGTGAGGTAAGGAATGAGGTGCTGCGCAGAATCGGAGAGGAAATCACTGACAAGGAGAAGGGACAAGATGAGAGGACATCTATTATGTTATTAGGGACTGACTTGCATGGTACTAGACGGGGCTGTAGAGGGCAAAAACTGTAGAGGAAGACTGCTCTTGGAATACATCCGAATTCGTGCTGGGTTGCATCAAACCAGTCAGAAGACTGTTGACTCAAAGAAACAAAAAACAAAAAAAAGTCTACGGATTTTCACGGTAATGTAGTGTGGATCGATCACCGTCTATTAATGACTCTCCCATACCACCTCTGATGCGCATCTCATGCCTCTGACTGCGATGGAGAGAGTGATCCAGAAACATTCTGTATCATATAGACAAGCGTGAAAAATGTCCTGTTTGAGACTCTTTGGTCGTGGCAGCTGCATATGGCATATGCTGTCATAGAATTTGTGAAACTTTCCAACAAGGCTGCTGCTCGTCATCTATATTTTCGACTGCCTCATTGAATTGTTGTCCAGTTTTTATGACACAATTCGACACAATGCTAATAATATTTTAAGCAACACGAAAAGTGTCTGCACAAGGATTCACGATGTTGATGTGGACGTCCACTTAATAGTCTCGCTAATGCATAGCGTCTCATCACTAGAAGAGTACAATTATACCATACACAGATCTGCTCATCATATACGGATTTGTGACTAATGCTGCTGCCTGGTATTGCCCAGTTGTTTCCACTCACACTAAAAATCAAATGGCTCTGAGCACAATGGGACTTAACATCTGAGGTCATCAGGCCACTAGAACTTAGAACTACTTAAACCTAACTAACCTGAGGACATCACACATATCCATGCCCGAGGCAGGATTCGAACCTGCGACTGTAGCGGTCGCATGGCTCCAGACTGAAGCGCCTAAAACCGCTTGCCACACTGGGCCGCCCACTCACACTGATCGGATATATACCGCCTCTACCTGGCTGAAAGGGGCCCCATGGCATAATAGCTAATGGTAGCTGATTCGTAGCTCCAGTGGCAGCTTCCGTTACGCTACAAACGGAAGCCAGATCAGTATTAAGGTGTGAGAGGATATCTGGTACGAGGCTGCTTGTTCATAGGCCAAAATGTGTACAAACGGTTATCGATACTCCTAGCTGACAGCGGCCCCAAGTAACAATGATCTACCTACGCAGCAGCTTCTGACTGTACATTTCAGCATCCCAGGAATGAAACTAAGTGTCACTAGTGACCGGAACCGGAATGATGGATATTTGAACATCAGTTGAGGAATCGGCACAACCTGTAATACACAGCTGCAAAACACTCGCACAACTTGTTGGATTTTCCAGCCTTCTGCAATGACCTATCTGAGATTTAGTTACTGCACTCGCGACAGCTATAATGGCGGTCCATAATCTTTTATAAATGCAGAAAAATACTGGAAACAACAGTTCCCTCTCTTAGCGGATCAAAGACAGTCGCTATAGAACACATTTCAGTACAAAATAACTCCTAAATAACGTCGGAGTCAGTCACAATTTTCTCGCGGTTTTTTTTTTGAATCACCAAAAAAATTATGTAACTGAGAGCGTCATTATGCTACTTCCGGTGGATTGTATACGGTCACGTTCACAAGCGAAAAATACGCATAACGTTCAATACCTTATTAGAATTCAGTAAATGCGTCCAGCTTCGTGCGCGTTTGTCCCTTTTGCCGTCCCTCAGTGCAACATCTGTGATCAGAGGTGCTGACTGTCCACTTGTGTCTGAAGATGGTGGTGGAATAAGAGAAAGCGAGAAAAATCTGGCGTACAGGAAAATTCTTGAGTAATCGTATACACGTCTAGCGGTAAGAAATTATCAAGATAAAAGGAAAGAAGACAAGAAACTGCATCGGAGAAAGAAAAGGGAACGTGAAAGAAAGAATATGGTAGAACTGAGACAACTAGAAAAACAAATGATGTTAGAAAATTTTATCAGTAAATTAATAGGGAAAGAAGTGCATTTAAGACGGGCACCAACCTGAGTAAAAGTAAAATGGAACACTACTAACCGATGGTCAAGAGGTATTGGAGCGTTGGGTAGAGTATTTCAGTGAACTATTGGATGCTTCAGAGTCCCTATCGAAGATATCCCAGACGGGCACCAACCTGAGTAAAAGTAAAATGGAACACTACTAACCGATGGTCAAGAGGTATTGGAGCGTTGGGTAGAGTATTTCAGTGAACTATTGGATGCTTCAGAGTCCCTATCGAAGATATCCCAGTCTTCCAGAAGATGATGACATAGTACCTCCCCCCTTCCCAAGGAGAAGTGAACAAAGAAATTGATAGATTCAAGAGCAATAAAGCATCAGGGACAGACAATAGAACATCTGAACTATTGAAAGCTGGAACATTTGAGCTAAATCGTAGGACCTACAAGACTGTGTGCCTCATCTGGAAAAAGGAAGAGTTTCCAGAAGAATGGAATGTAGGGACAGTGCGACTGGTGCATAAGAATCGAGATCTATTTGAATGCAGCGACTACAGAGGCGTAACACTCTTTAAATACTATAAGAATAAAGTACTATAAAATACCCTGTTTAGTGGAATTTCATCTGTAACAGAAGAAATTATTGGAAACTATCAATGCGGGTTCAAAGCAGAAAAGTCAACTGTATATCAGATATTTGTTATCTGACAAATAGTAGGAAAGACCCATGAGTTCAATGTTGGTGCGCACCATCTT
This sequence comes from Schistocerca cancellata, assembly GCF_023864275.1. NCBI lineage: Eukaryota > Metazoa > Arthropoda > Insecta > Orthoptera > Acrididae > Schistocerca > Schistocerca cancellata. The sequence continues at coordinate 266,972,671 of NC_064631.1, read as the reverse complement.
TTCATAGACTTTAAATATGTGTATCACACAATAAACCTGGCCAAACTTTATGAGGCAATGAGAGAATTTCTAGTGCCTGGAAAATTAGTGCATTTATTATAGGTCACCCTAAAGCATCCCCCGTGTACGTTGCGGGTGCAGCCCAGGCTATCACCTCAGTTACCACTCGAACTGGGCGAAGACAAGGAGAAGCGCTTTCTTGCCAACTTTTCATCTTGGCACTTGAAAAAGTAGTAAGTGAAACGGGAATGCAGACAAGAGGTACAATCTACTATAAGTCTGTACAGTTGCTGGGATATGCAGATGACTTGGATTTAATGAGCAAAAGACTTAGAGATCTACAAAATAAATTTTCAGCTTTCAAATTGAGTGCAGAGAAGATGGGCCTGGGAATTAATGAAGAAAATACGAATTATATGTGTAATTGCACTAACCAACCCTTACAGCCCTCAATAACCCTTGATGGAATGACATTCGAGCGAGTGGGGTTAAAAATAAAATCAAATGGGACCATCTTTACTGAAATTACCGCTACTTTGGAATGTTGCTACATTTTAAATCTATCACGAGGGACAAAGTGCCGACTTAGCAAAACGCTGATACGACCAGTACTTACTTATGGCTCAGAAATATGGACAATTACAAAGCAGGGTGAAAAGAAACTGAGATCACGTGAAAGAAGTATACTGAGGATGATTTTTGGACCTGGGGAAGACGAAGGAACAACGAATTTTATAAGGCGGATGATGTGGTAAAGTTCATAAAGATGTGTAGACTGAGATGGGATGGACATGTAATGCGACTCGATGAGACAGATCCCGCAAGGAAAGCCTGCTCCAGGAAGGAGAGCAAGAGGAAGTCATAGGTTGACACGGAGCGACGAGGTTGGAGAGGACGCTGATAATCACGCTGTTGAGCGCCCCACAAACCGAACATCACCGAGTCGGTTGCTGTAACTGATGGCGAAGTCCAGAGAAGAATGGCAGAAAATTATTGAGGAGGCAAAGTTCCTCCTCAGGATGTAGTGCCAATTGAAGAAGAAGAAGAAGAAGAAAGTTACCGAGTCATAACGTTTAAAATTTGTAAATGCTTTTTCGAAGGATTAGAAGCAAAGTGAGGTGGTATGAGGTAACTGAATAGCAAAATTGCTTCACTGGATCGTCGTCTTATTGGTTTATAAAAAGCAACAGCATTCAAACCTTTTTCAGCTAGGAGTCAATTTTCATAAAATAAACCATCACTTTGAGGCTCTCAAATTAGTAAACTGGAAAAGTACAAAATTTGCAATACACTCAATGAACAGAAAGAGGAATGAAACACTGGACAGTCAATGGGAAAGAATCAGGTTTAGATGTGAGTGGAGTGATTGTGAATGTTCATTGTGGATCACTTAAAACTAAAAGATCCAAATAGTTCCGAAAAATGGCTCTGAGCACCAGGGGACTCAACTTCTGAGGTCATCAGTCCCCTAGAACTTAGAACTACTTAAACCTAACTAACCTAGGGACATCACACACGTCCATGCCCGAGGCAGGATTCGAACCTGCGACCGTAGCGGTCTCGCAGCTCCAGACTGTAGCGCCTAGAACCGCATGGCCACTCCGGCCGTCTAATAGTTCCGAGTGGACAGCCGATAACAGAATACTTTAATTCGTAGTTAAATACAGGCTATCCTCGCAGAGCCCCAAATGCCTTCTAGAGTCGTATCTTTCGCGTCTTGCCAAGTACCCGGCCCGCAGACCTCCTTCGTGTAATCCGAGGTCGTCCTAGTTTCCTCCAGCTTGTGTGACCCCATCAGTCGTCGGTTGCCCTGAGACAAGGTGAAGGATTTGAAGGGAGCCTCCACATTCTCGACTTAATTCGCTCTTCTGTTGGTGTCTAGGTGAGTATTTCTCAAAAGTTACTAACTATAGAAGACATAGATCCTCCTACAGTAGCATTATTTCAGGAATCCTTTAAAAAGGTGGGTTACGTAACTCTTTCAGGGATGAGTTATATTTGAAGAACACAAATACTTGAAGGTTTCTGTTAAATATTGGGTGTTTGATATTGAAGTTGGCTAGCTTCACAAATAGATTGCATATGCCAGAGCGTACTCGTTGAACTGTTGATTTGGCGCTAATAATCCGCCATCTTCTCTTGTCATCAATCTGCTGGTATTACTGAACTTAATTTCCTGCTCTATAGCGTTTCCACTTACGTGGATGCCATATTGATTCGCAGTTCGCTGGAAATTTCTTTTACTAACAATGAGTAGAAATTTTCTTAGTAAAAGAGTCTGTTTAATTTAGGACAAGAGGTAGCAGACATTCGTGTCTTACTTGTGAATCCACGTCAAGGGTTCTTGTTTCAATATTTTTCATCTGATGTTTCATAAATCAATTTCCTAAGCACCATCAAAATTCATGAAGTTACGTTAAACTCTGAAAACTATTGCTTGATGATTTCTAGAGTACTGATCTGACTTATACTTGTCGTACCTTTCCCGAATCCCAACTGGTATGAGGTAAGAACGTCGACCTACTTCTATAACCTTTTCATAAGTATTTTCGTCACGATGCTTCGAATAATAGTTAAATTATACCTCTCCAGTTACTGTAAGCTAAAAGATCGTTTTTCCTCAAGAACTTTGACACGAAATTCTAGACGAGTATTTATCAGAACTGTTGCATAGCAGTACTTTATAAGCATGATACCGATGTAGTGAGTGCTTCCAGACTTCACTTTCTGTACGATATAAAAAAAATTATAGCTTAGGTGCCTAACTGCAATTTTGAGCTACAGTACATCCGTTCATTTGGTTTTTCTCAGAGCACACTATTTGTGAGCAGTATTCATTTACAAATGACAGACGATTTTACGCCGTAAGGAGAACGTCCATCACAAGGACAAGGAAGATTATCACATAACATTTCAGACTCAGAAACTCTTTGTAAATATACTCTAAGACAAACAAAAACCGACGCCCAACGAGGAAATTATTAGAATGGGACGGAATTCGGTAGACGTGATGAACATGTTCAGACAAACAATTGGTTAAAATTTCAGAAAAATTGGATGGTTTATTCTAGATAAAGAGCTTCACAAATTCAGCATCTCTGATCCTTATGCAGCCAGTTATTCGACTGGGCATAGATTGATAGAGCCGTTTCCTGCCCCTTAGGGACATTCTGACAAATTCTGTTCAACGGGTGCGGTAGACCAGCAAAATCCAGAGCTAGTTGTACGGTCCTGCCCGTAGAGCTCCAAATGTTCTCATTTCGGAAGATAACCGACAATCTTGCTGGCCTAAGCAGGTGTTGCCAAGCACGAAAACAAGCAGTAGAAAGTGTTGCTGTGTGCGGGCAGACATTACCTTGCTGAAATGTCAGTACAGGATGGCTTGCCATGAAATGCAACGAAACGGTGCGTGGAATATCGTCGACGTACCATTGTGCTGTAATGTTGCTGCGGATGACAACCAAATAAATCTTGTGTGAAAAGAAACGCACCCAGACATCACTCCTGGTTGTCAGGCCTTACGGTGGGAGACGGGTAGGTTAGTATCCCACCGCTGACCAGGACGTCTCCCGACACTTTGTCAGCCTGGAATCTCACTGATGTTTCAGTCATCAGTGATCAGTGATGAGTCCCGTTTCGCACAGAGCCCCGATGACGAGAGTAGACGTGTGTGATGAAGCCCCAGACCTCACTGGATTGTTCGACAACAAGGAGTGATGGTCCGGGATGCCACGTTATTTCATACCAGGTTCTCTTTGGCAGTCACCCGCGGCACCCTTCCAACACAGAGGTATGTCGATGATTTTCTACTACCCTGTTTTATTGTCCTTCGTGGCGAGCTATCATGGACTTACATTTCAACGAGGTTATGCCTGTCCGCACACATCGAGAGCTTCTATTGTTGTCTCCGTGCTTGCCAAACCCAACCTTTCCTCAATCTGCAATGTTTGGAACATTATGGGCGCGTCCCTTCTACCATCTATGGATTTTGACGATCTAACGCCCCAGTTTGACAATAGGACATACAACAACTCTGTCAATTTGTGCCAAAAAGAATAACTGTCTGCATAAAGCGGACTAACGCGATTTTGGCTTGCCCAATTTGTGAAGCTCTTTCGCTTGACCAACTCATTGGTTTCTTCTGAAATTATAAATATTTGCTTTTCTGTGCATATAAATCACATGTACCGATTTCCGTTCCATTCGAGTAATTCCTTCGTGGTGCACCGGTTTTTCTTTCTTTTAGGGTATATTATCGGTAATATTTACTAGGCTTTGCGGTCCCAAGTTGTTGAATAAAAGTCTGCATAAAAGTGTCCTGCACATGCGTCAGTCCTGATAGTCTTGGATGAAAGGATATTCTTATAGCCGGCCATGGTGGCCAAGCGGTTCTTAGGCGCTACAGTCTGGAACCGCGCGACCGTTACTGTCGCAGGTTCGAATCCTGCCTCGGGCATCGATGTGTGTCATGTCCTTAGCTTAGTTAGGTTTAAGTAGTTCTAAGTTCTAGGGGACTGGTGACCTCAGACGTTAAGTCCCATAGCGCTCAGTGCCATTTGAACCGTTTCATCACATTTTGATAGTGACTGTGGGAAAACCGGAACATAAGAGAATCGCAGCATTTGAACTATTTGATATTCTTATATTCACCTTTCATTCCCCTTGAATTCGCAATGGTTTTGCTGTTCCGTCGATGGTTTAGAAGTATCTTTCCTTCCATTTGACTGTCATTAGTATCACTTCACTTGTAAAAATTGCAGCTATCGGAAGATCTTTTTAATGATCCATTTGATTACCATGTATTTCAGACGGAAGGCTTGAGTAATAAAGGTTCCCTTAGAATTCAACTCTCAGTTTATCTATTTAAATAACCGGATGTAGATAACTGAAAAGCCTTAAGCTGATCCTTATCATGTACCAAAACAATTGTTGAACAAGTTAATGAAATTTGCTACTGTGGTGAATGATATCTAACAGAGCCTTTGCCTAGCCCTTATTCGCTTTCCCTCAGTGGCATTCCGCAATTACGGTAGAACGCCCGGATATGCCGTTCCCGTTACCATGGCGGCAGTAATGTCGGTTTTACTTACGACATGGTGTGTGTTCATCTGGCTTGTATAGCTGGCGATGTTTCCATCTATGTGTGTACTGTTTGTGCTGTTGCCAATTACTTACAAGACACGCCATTTTCTTGGCAGCCCTCGTAACATTCGCTATTTTGAAGACACTCAGCCTGAGGCAACTAGTCTGAATCCTAATGGCAGAAGACATTTTGAGATTTCCAGAATGAAATTTTCACTCTGTAGCGGTGTGTGCGCTGATATGAAACTTCCTGACAGATTTAAACTGTATGCAGGATCGACACTCGAAGTCGGGACCTTAGCCTTTCAGCCTCCACCGGCTGAGCAACCGAAGCGCGACTAGCAACCCGTCGTCACTGCTTTACTTCCGCCAGTACCTCGTCTCCTACTTCCCCTACCTCCTGCCAGAAGAGCTTTTGTGAAGTTTGGGAGACGGAACGAGACGAAACAAAAATGACACCATAATTCAAGGTACAGTTCTTAATACGGCGCGTAATCAACACGAACGGCAATGCTCCCATGCTGGCCACATTCCTTCCGTACCTCCACCTGCTCGGGTTGACAACTGTTGGGACCGTTGGTGCATGTGGACGTGCTGCTCTACGTCTTCGCTACACATCCAACACTTGATCGATGGGACTCAAGTCGAGCGAGAATTGGCAGACCAGTCCATTCGCCGAATAATATCCTCTCGTTCCAAGAGTTACTCACCTGCGCTGTTAGATACGATCTCACTTTTTCATCCATAAAAATGAGATCAGAGCGGAGTGTACGCTCATGGGGAAGAAGTACAGTGCAGTAAAAACGTTGACTGGTGACTGGTCAGCACACACACGCAACATTAAGCCCCCACTTACCATGTCACCTGGGCTGCTAAAACGATCATGTTCGTGGGTGCAATACATTTTCCCACCATTCGCCTTAAGAGTACGTCTGCGTCGATGACCTCTCATTGAATCCTAGCAGTGGGTCGCAGTACCCGTACATTAAAATCTTCTCTGCTGCTGTGTTTCAGCCCGTGGAGCACCTCTTGCTGTTGTGTTACCCACTGCTCTCACCGCCATAGTAAATGTGCTCAGTGAAGCGAGCGCAAAGACGCCCTCCCTATTCAGTCGTCCGAATTAAATTAAAAGGAGGCATCACGCATGATTCCTGAAATCTTACTGTGCTACAAGGGATGGACGGGAAAGTACCCTCACAATATAATATTAAGCCTGCACCCAGAGAGCAAACACACGGTAAGCTGGAAACTGGTGAGGTGATGGAATGAAGAAACTGAGATACTTGAAGACGCAGAGAACGGCACTTGCAAACGTCGAACGCGTCATAGTTATCTATTTTAGTCCATTGATCCTGTCTGTAACCAAGCATATCATACCTAAAGTTACAATCAGTTAGCTAACATTCCCGGGCAAATATATTAATTTCAAGGACAAAAACTATAAGCAGGATTTTATTAAAACAGATAACATCACAAAAATACGAAATATTTCAAATTAATTATGAGGTGCGTACAGGTGTCCAATAAAAAAATTCATTCATGATTTAAAACTAAATCACATAATAAGTGCCATTTTTGATATCCAACACTAGAATTTACATTTATCATACATTTAGAGTAATAACTGGACTTCTTCTGTTGCGATTTAAAAGTTGTATCGGATGATGTCTCTAACCCAAATTATGAGGCCATTATTAATGGTAGTATTCTCGCAAGCAATGGCACGCGCAAGCTATAATTTTCCACTCTACGAAGATAGAGTTGCCCACCATTTACTGTGTCTTAACAAACAACAGATAACAGCAGTTAGGATACAACTATCATTGAAACGTCTGAGCTGTAGAAAGCAGAACGGTAGTGGCAGCTAGAGCAACGGGTATCACCGACTGACTGTGTGGCAGACATAGGCGTGTGCTGTGCCACGCCTCAAACTCTTTAGCTTTCCCTAAAACTGCCGATAGCGCGCGATACTTCGTTTCACGTAGAACTGTTCACCGTTTGCTGACTGTCACTGAACATTTCACAGGGGAGATTTTGCATCATAACTGCGTGATTTATGAGCAGTCCAGACATTTGCAAAGGACAGATTAGAAGTAAAATATTTTCAGGAGGCAGTTAATACGGCAATTACCAGTTCTTGTTTGACGCAAAGCTGCTACTCACCTCATCACCGCTTGTTTCTGCCCTACTTGCCGCTATCTTTGTTCCTGGAAAACGAATAGACGACTTTACGGTGAAAGTGAAGCACATATTGGATTTAGCTTTAAAGTGGTAAAATATTCTTGTCCAATTTTGTCGTAAATAATAGGGCCGAATTTCGAAAAAGCGCTGAAGTGAGACTCCTGCATCATATTAAATTTACACCCGCATCCATTTATGCAGATATTAAGCAAGTTGATATAGAACAGTTGGACAGATCATGAAATCTTGAGGCATCACAAGAAATTTACTTGCTTGGTTGGAGTTTACCGCGACATGGTATGATGTAACGTTCCTTTGAGGCTAGTGGAAACAAACACTCTTCATGTAACTTTATTCTTGAGTACACTGCAGTAAAATTATAATCGACTATGTTTCTTTGCCATATAATCTGTAACTGTATGCCTTAAACATAACAGTTGTGATGTGTTGGCAGAAGAGCCAACACCGTGTAGCTAGAGGAGGCCGAAATGCACGCGTTTAAGCTCACGCAGACTGGAGTGAGGTCTGGAACAGTTATGGGAATTTATAATAGCAAATAAAGTACGTAGTTGATGTAATACTTCACTTTAATCCATAATTGGTGTACATCGCTCTTAATGATACATAAGTGCAATCTCAATATTAACTGTTAATGGCGCCTTGCTAGGACGTAGCAAATGACGTAGCTGAAGGCTATGCTAACTATCGTCTCGGCAAATGAGAGCGTATTTGTCAGTGTAGCTTCGCTAGCAAAGTCAGCTGTCCAACTGTGCTGAGTGCTAGGACGTCTCACTAGACCTGCCGTGTGGCGGCGCTCGGTCTGCAATCACTGACAGTGGCGACACGCGGGCCCGTCGTATACTAGCGGACCGCGGCCGATTTAAAAGGTACCACCTAGCAAGTGTGGTGTCTGGCTGTGACACCACAAGTTGAACCCTACCAAACACCCCTAAATAATTTATCGCGAAGGCGTGGAACTACGTCAGAGAAGTGTGTCCATTGAATGAGGTGTGGTTATAAAATAACGCGATTATGGCTGTTAAATATTTTACGTCAGGAACGCACGTACATAGTCCCTCCTCTATGCCTACAACGCTCCATACAAATTTTCCATTGATGATAGTAGTGCTGGAAAGGTTCCACTGTGGGGACCTGATAGCACGTACTGCCTTTTCTTTCGATGCTTCAGCGCGCTGATGTCTTGTTCCTTTTAATGCAGATTTGACCTTGAGGAATACATAATACACATGCCGCTAGATCCAAGAATAAAATGGATCGTCCAAACCCGGGATGCTGTTCACCGTAACAGACACTGCGGTGTTGGCCAGTGCGTTCTCTTTATGCAGAACCCATGAACTGTTTCTCCGTAACCTCAAGATACTAATACTGATTAATAGTTCGACATTCAGGAACCCAGTGAAGGTAATAGTTCTATTCTTATCGAAAACAACAATCGTCATCGCTTTAATCCTGATATGTCCATTCGAGTTTCTATCGCTACCTAAAGTTAGGGGCTTCCGGTGTATGGATTGACGCTTACTGTTTAATTCATAAATAAAATATAAAGATTCGTCAAATTTTGTTGTCTTTTCCAAGATATTAGGATCATTTTTAGTGGTATTCCAAATGTGAGTACAAACATTTTCACGAACTTCTTTTTGATCGATCGTGAGAATTTGCGATAACTTTTTTCATGTTTAATTGGTTACGCGAAACTTTCTTTGTAAATTCCTAGAGTTTCCGCGATCGCTCGAATACTCAGCCGAATGTTGTATCGAATCAGCTTACCTACTTTTCGATGTTTTCATGTGTTGTTGATGTTGAAGGGCATCTCGTGCGTGAGTCGTCTTCGGCGTCTTCTAGCTCACTTCGGAGACGCTTGAACCACTCAAAGCCTCGTGTACTAGATATACAGTCTCCACCATACAGTTGTTTCAGCAGGAGACAGGTTTTAACAGCTGTTTCTCCAAGATACATGTGAAACATTACTACAGTTCGTGGCTCTATTAATACATTACCATTATTCCTGCAAAAAAAGTAACTGGTCTTACACAAACGAAGGCCACGGTCGCACTGACTTGTCTACATTCACCAGAGCTGCAGAAATCGACTGAAAAGTCCTCCAGATTCACAGATATTGATCGTTCATCTTTGTCACATACCTACTTACTCTGTGAGAATAGCAACCATGTTATTTTATAGCCACTCATACAACATAATTTGTTGATTCTTGATGAACAAATAATTTTTGCCGAAGTTCGTGAGAATAAAGCGTACAAGACGATATAAGAAAAAGAAGTAAGTTCAAGTCTCATGTTCGGGCTTAAGCACGAGATAAGCCTGCTCTCCCGCGGATACTGCAGTGCGCTGTAGAAGGCAAAGAGGGCGAATGAGGCGGGGAAATCATGAAGCTAGTTATTGCTACATCGAGGTATCCGTGTAAGTGTATCTACGCTGTGAGGCAACACCACATAGCTCACGAAAAGTAACTTCCAATAAAATGAAACCAATAAAATTCAGTAGTGATTACTTTTGATAAGAGAAATGTAACACAAAGGTGTAGTGAAATTTCTGCTGTAAGTGGTAACGAAAAGTCACAGAAGTTCAGGAGGTACCAGGTTCACCTCCCTCTGCTGAGCGAATGTCTAGGATTCGGTTTACAGCCTGTGGAGACAACAAGTGTCAACTAAAACCACTAAAACCATAACGGTAAAATTTTACATGTCTACATCTCCGTCAATATCTGTACTCAGTAAGGCACCGTACTGTTCCTAAGGTACTTTGTTACCACTATTACTTCCCTGTAATCTTGTTTCAGTCGCGAATTGTCTGTGGAATGAACAATTGTTACTGAGCTTCTGTCCGAGCTCGAATCTCTCTCATTTTACTTTAATCGTCTCTTAGTGAGCTATATGTAGGAGGAAACAAAGGAAAGAAGTTCAGGTTGCATGTCCATCCATAAACAGTAATAACACTGTTGTACTGTATATGTCGTATTAGGAAGTAAAAAAAAAATCAATAGAAAAGGGAAATCTTCTTCTCACACACTTTCCGTACAAGGCCAGTTGTGTCCTGATACGGTTACCAACTTTTTGTCAGTCTTCCAGGATCTCTCCTTTTTGGTTTAAAGTTCTTTATTTCACCTAGCCTCTCTGGATCCATTCATTGTAGATGTTCATTGCATTTCATTTTGTTTCGTCCAGCTTTTCATTCACAATCTAAATTTTTACCTCCTGTCGAATATCTTCTTCTCGTATTTTGTCTGTCCTTTTACATTCCTTCTCTGGTCTAAGATATCTTATTCAGCTGAGCCAATGACTTGAAGAATTTGTCGTGCCAGACTCAGTGATGTTGGGTATGTGTTCAACTTTGGCCACGCTTCAGGTTTTTCATTTGCCTATGAATATCTGAACTGTCGCAAAGTTGGTACTCATTTGGTACCACGTCAAGTAGCAAACAGAAATAGGACCTATCGGAGATGTGGAATTCCGATTTAAAGGATTTTCAAGACGAAGAAAAATATTTAACAGTCTCCCAGTAAGTGTTGGGACTTGGGTCCATTACTATGAACCATCGAAATGGACGGATATGCTGTGCAAACCTTCACCTTAGCCCCCAGCAAAAGTATCAGACACCTACCTACAGCAGGAGAGGCTGTCATAACAGTGCGTTCGGATATGGAAGGTCCAGTGCTGGTTCCCTTGCACTATGTGGTGTCGAACTGTGAACAGTGACAGCTACAGTGAGTTACTGCGAGACGTAAAACCTGTCTCAAACCGAAAAGGAAAGTGGAGCTTTCAAAGTTACTTCAGGATGATACCCTCTTTTATGCATCTGGTGAAGCACTACAGAGCATTAAAAATTTGACTTATGAGCTGACTTACACCCATCCTACAGTCGTGACGTCCTACACGTAATTTTCACATTTTGGATCCGATGAAGGATCTCCTCTTTAAGAAAGTTGTGAAGACGTTGAACGAGCAGATATGAAAGATGCTGCAATGCTTCTTTGAGGCTGGAACTATGTTGTCAAGAGATGATACAATTGCATAGGGATTGACAGCGACGATATAGAGATGATGTTATTGCAGTGTTATTTTCCCGATTAAAAATATCTCTATAGACATAATCTTATTTTTTTGCTTCTCCCACTTAAGGTGCACAACAGTTTCGAGGCATATACGTAGCGTATGTACCAAAGATTAAAATGAAATTACCCTATATCAAAATATATGTGGGCTGGAGTTTTTTTACAAATTCGACAGTTTAAGTACATAAGCCAGTCTATAAGACACGGCGGACGGTGTGCTTACCCTGAAGTTGTTTTAATTGCAGTTTCCTGTTTGCTCCGGGAATGCAGAATTCATATTCATGAGTTATTGTGTTGGAGTGGTGTAGAACAGTAATTCAAGTTACCGGGCCCAGCGTCAAAGTTGCTTCGCTGACATTGTTACCTTGAAAATCAGTGATCAATGTGGGTGTTGTTATTTTACCCTCTCTCAGTACTGACATTTGCTCTGTGTTCTGCCGATCTGGATGCTGTCTTTGAACCAGATATATAATGCCTATAGGGCAGATTTATAATTGGGTACTTGGTGAACTAGTTTCATGGCATTTTTCATGTAGTTTTGACCTGAGCATTTCAATAATTAAATTTTTTGTTCAAATGATTTGTCTGTAGACTCCTATCTGTTTCTAATTTATATTTTGAACACTCAATTGAAATTGTGTCAGCGCATAGTGGTTCAATGGGATGTTGTGAGATTAGCCGTGTTAAATTGGTTTGGTGTGCGGGCAGCTGGGGTGTTCATAACTGAATATTTACTAGTGGATGGTTTGTACTGTAGGTATCTGCGCTAAACTTAGCTTCTTAAGGGCCTTGTAATGATTGAGTTTTCGAGCCTGGTTGGGGCTTGTGATCCTTAATTCCCACCTCCGCAGTCTGCCAGTACACTGCTTGTCCCTACGGCGTCTGGCGAGCCGACGCGATAGCCAGGCGTTAGCTGTGGCTACTGTTGTGTGTGACGGTATCATCGGAAACCTCTCCATGAACGGAGCTTACACAAAAGATTAGTTGAATTCCTTCTGTACTACCTGGAAAAGTCTTTGACATAAGTTGTGAGTGTTTGCTTTAATAGCTTGTGCTCTCCAAGCAGACACCAAATTCTATTTTAAGGAAAAGAGTTCTAATGTTTCAGTTGAAATTCTCTAGTGAGATTGGCATGTTTCTTAGTATTGTATTTTTATACGTCTAAAAGAAAAAAGATTCCCATGTTAATGTGTTTCTAGAAATGTTAGTGGACATGAATTTCGCCCGCCAATGGCATTCATTAAGACTATGGGGGGTCTCTTGCCCCAGTGACAGCGATTAGTGGGTATTGTTCAAATTTACTTTAATGAGCGGGGTTGTAATCACCTCATATCCCTGTATCGAGCTCTTGGCGTTTATTACCATCATCTTGGTTTTTAGGGGCAAGGCATTATTAGTATGGTTGCCAGCCCTTCGGGTTTCTTATCTGTTGTAAATAAATTCTGGGATTTGACATTATTCATTTGAAACTTGGTTTTTAATTGGTTCATCTGAAAGGAAGTATTACTTATTGACCTGTTGCTCAATAACAGGTTGTTATTGCAGTCATTCAAACAAATTTTGAAGTTCCTTTAAATTAAATTATTGTTTTTATGTCTAAAAGCTTTATATTTCCGAATTGTTGCTTTAAAATTGTAAACTTTGTTTGAGTTTCGGGATCTTTGTATTTCCACGTAAAATACGTTGTTTTAATTCTAAAACTTTTCATGAAGAAATTGTTTTGTATACAATGAATGATGAATGACGAATCAGAGGTCTGTGGTCCAGTCCTTCCATTAACATTGACGTTGGCGATTGTAACCCCATTACACTGCTGTACAGAATGACCACATTACTCAGCTCAGAATAAGAATTAAAAGAAAATCAAACTAAAGTGGTTGCAACAATTTACAGCTGAAGTTACACTAGCAATATACCTAACATCAATCCTGCTGACAAAATAGCACTCGAAGTGAAGAAATTCTGATGCCGTAGCGGCATATTGGCTTTCGATGGATGAAGTAAGGAGGCTGTAAGGAGAACACTAACACAGGCAAAAAGGCAACGTATGTCTACTAGCATAAACCGTAGGTCTTAAATTGAAGACGAAATTCCTGAGAAAGTACGTCTGGATCACAGCAGTGTATGAAATTATCGTATGGCATTTATTGGACGGGATATTCCCTTCGGGGTTCGGCCGCCGTATTTCAAGTCTCTTTTAGCTGACGCCATTTCAGCGACTTGCGTGTCGATGAATTCTGTCTCCATAAGCTATATAAAGCAGTAGTTACAAGTACCTAAGCTGTTTCTCTGCTGCTAATACCTTGGAAATCTGGTTATCCATGTTAGCTGGATCTACGTTGGACACTGGTTGTGCTAGGATGTTGGGTTTCAAAAATAATACGATGAGTATAAGCACTTATATTTACCAGTGGATTATCACTTTAGAACAGAGGAAAACCACAAAATGTTTACAAAACCAAAGTTTTTCGCTGTGTTATTATCACTAATCATGTAGATGACGTCTACAAAATTCTTCACTTACGCTAAGCAAGATTCCTTTGACGACAAAAGTCACTGCTCTTGTTGTTCTGCCGAAGAGCTGATTCATGTCACGAGAAGAAGTTGTAAGGAATCCTTTAGGTACACATGAACTATAGGATGGTATCATGTCTGGAAACATGGACATCAAGAACATGGAGCAGTGTGTCACTGAGGAATTGCCGCTCATTGTTGCGCCAGTGAAGTGAGACTCTTTGTTGTTTGCATATGAAATCACTAGTGTCTTCTTGAATTTGTTGAAAAACCTACGGCTGTGGCACTCCATGACTATCTTTCAAGTTTCTGTGTATGTCCTCAAAAAGAATATATGGTACACCTTGTCATAAAAAATTAAACAAAACACTTTCACTTATGGCTAGTCTCTTTCATGCTGAACGATTGACTTCTGGTTCTTCTACATCTACATCTACATTTATACCCCGCAAGCCACCCAACGTTGTGTGGCGGAGGGCACTTTACGTGCCACTGTCATTACCTCCCTTTCCTGTTCCAGTCGCTTATGGTGCGCGGGAAGAACGACTGCCGGAAAGCCTCCGTGCGCGCTCGAATCTCTCTAATTTTACATTCGTGATCTCCTCCGGAGGTATAAGTAGGGGGAAGCAACATATTCAATACCTCATCCAGAAACGCACCCTCTCGAAACCTGGACAGCAAGCTACACCGCGATGCAGAGCGCCTCTCTTGCAGAGTCTGCCACTTGAGTTTGCTAAACATTTCCGTAACGCTATCACGCTTACCAAATAACCCTGTGAAGAAAAGAGCCGCTATTCTTTGGATCTTCTCAGTCTCCTCTGTCAACCCGACCTGGTACGGATCCCACACTGATGAGCAATACTCAAGTATAGGCCGAACGAGTGTTTTGTAAGACACCTCCTTTGTTGACGGACTACATTTTCTAAGGAATCTCCCAATGAATATCAACCTGGCAACTTCCTTACCAACAATTAATTTTATATGATCATTTCACTTCAAATCGTTCCGTACGCATACTCCCAGATATTTTACAGAAGTAACTGCTACCAGTGTTTGTTCCGCTATCAGATAATCATACAATAAAGGATACTTCTTTCTATGTATTCGCAATATTACGTTTGTCCATGTTAAGGGTCAGTTGCCACTCCCTGCACCAAGTTCCTATCCGCTGCAGATCTTCCTGCATTTCGCTGCAATTTTCTAATGCTGCAACTTCTCTGTATACTATAGCATCATCCGCGAAAAGCCGCATGGAACTTCCGACACTATCTAGTAGGTCATTTATATATATTGTGAAAAGCAATGGTCCCATAACACACCCTTGTGGTCCGCCAGAGGTTACTTTAATGTCTGTAGACGTCTCTCCATTGAGAACAACATGCTGTGTTCTGTTTGCTAAAAACTCTCCAATCCAGCCACACAGCTTGTTTATCAGGCACAGTGTGGAACTGTATCGAACGCCTTCAGGAAGTCAAGGAAAATCGCATCTACCTGGGAGCCTGTATCTAATATTTTCTGGGTCTCATTAACAAATAAAGCGAGTTGGTTCTCACAAGATCGCTGTTTCCGGAATCCATGTCGATTCCTACAGAGTACATTCTGGGTTTCCGGAAATGACATGATACGCGAGCAAAAAACATGTTCTAAAGTTCCACAACAGATCGATGTCAGAGATATAGGCCTATAGTTTTGCGCATCTGCTCGACGACCCTTCTTGAAAACTGGGACTACCTGTGCTCTTTTCCAATCATTTGGAACCTTCCGTTCCTCTAGAGACTTGCGGTACACGCCTGTTAGAAGGGGGGCAAGTTCTTTCGCGTACTCTGTGTAGAATCGAATTGATATCCCGTCAGGTTCAGTGGACGTTCCTTTGTTGAGTGATTTCGGTAGCTTTTCTTTTCCTTCGTTCGCTTACTCTGTGTAGAATCGAATTGATATCCCGTCAGGTTCAGTGGACGTTCTTTTGTTGAGTGATTTCGGTAGCTTTTCTATTCCTTTCGAGCATTTAGAGAAGGAACTGCAGTGCGGTCTTCCACTGTGAAACAGCTTTGGGAAAATGTGTTTAGTATTTCAGCTTCACGCGTGTCATCCTCTGTTTCAATGCCATCATCATCCCAGAGTGTCTGGATATACTGTTTCGATCCACTTACTTATTTAACGTAACACCAGAACTTCCTAGGAGTTGCTGTCAAGTCGGTACATAGAATTTTACTTTCGAATTCACTGAATGCTTCACGCATAGCCCTCCTTACGCTAACTTTGACATCGTTTAGCTTCTGTTTGTCTGAGAGGTTTTGGCTGCGTTTAAACTTGCAGTGAAGCTTTCGCAGTAGTTTCCTAACTTTGTTGTTTAACCACGGTGGATTTCTCCCGTCCCTCACAGTCTTACTCGGCACGTACCTGTCTAAAACGTATTTTACGATTGGCTTGAACTTTTTCCATAGACACTCAACATTGTCAGAGTGTCAGTTTTGATTCTTGAGACCCATAAGTGCAAATGACGCTGATTTTAATATGAAATGTTGCTTCATCACTGAGGTGAAAGCAGATCGTTTCTGTCTCACAGAACAAACGAGTTTAGGAGCTCCATGTATTTCCGTGTTTGTGGGTAGGTCGAAATGGTCTTTTACATTATAGGGTAGGTGATAGATTTATTGAATATAAGAGTTACAAGGCATGATGAGGATTAGTGGTGGATGCTGTACTCGGCCCAGGACTTGGCGTACTTCTTCCTGTATTCTCCAGATGGGTCGTACTTGTCCAGCAGCTTCTTCATGAGGTCTGGGTGGCGGCGCGAAATCTCTCCGAAGAAACCTCCGATCTTCTTGTGTTGTGTCTCAGTGCACTTGGCGCAGTCTGTACGCACTATTTCGGGCAGCACCTCTGCAAAAGAAAATACTGTTAAAATCATCGAATTTTGTTGTGCTTCGGGATGGAGACCGGTTTTGAATGTGCAGATTGGGGTGAGCAGTGCGTTAATTGTTGACATAGTCGCTAGGGTCCTCAGGCGTCAAACACAACTATTCCTTAATTTTTCTGGAAATACTACTACGTCATCTCAACAGTTCTGCCACATCATCACATTCCCAGATTCAAAACTTGTTGTTTGACATCAGGTCTGAAGTATCAAGGCTGTAGCCAACGACAAAAGATGAATGACAGATCCCAGGCGTTTTAAAACATAGCCATTTGGCTAATTGAGTATACTACAGAAGAAACTACGCCATCAAAGAAAAACTTAGGTACCAATCAAGATGCTACGTCTTCTTATGGGGAATCATCAAATGTCAAGAACTTAATGGAACATTGTTGAAGTAAATAGTGGGCCATGTTTTACAGGTTTACTTTGTTACGAGGACGTTTAAATGTCTGACAACAACAGGATTACGGAGAGAATTATAAGATGTACTACATTAAGTATTAAGTGAAGAATTTAGGTTGTTTAAATTACAGATATATTTAGTAGTACCGTATCTACTAGGAGAATTAAAGGTTTTAAGTTCTTTTATTTCCTTTCAAAACGCGTAAAATACGTATCGCACATACATGATCTTAGGCCTAATTTTTCGGGTATACAAGTTTTGATTTTTAACTTTAGTTTAACTGTATTACGTTACTATATTAACATTATACACGAATATTAGTGTTCCACATAACTTTAGTGGCTTTTGTGATCAGTAGTTAATAGAATATTATTGTTATTGCCTAAATAAATTTTGTTAAAAATATTTAAACAACCATGAGCAAGAAGTGTTTGAGCTGCTGTACGAAAGTCAGTTCTGGCGTTCTGTGCAGCTGTTGTGGGGGATGTTTGCACTGGGGTGACGATAGTGCCATGGGAATCGGAGAAGTGAATGGGTCTCTTTCATGGTATTGCAGATTATCTTCAAGGCATAGGAAATAGCGGAACGGGAAGGGAACATTAGAGCCCATCAGGCTTAACTGGATAGTGCTAGGGAGGAACTGATGAGGTTAAGGGCGGAGGAGGGTGAAGACAGGTGGGAAGTGATAGCAAGGAACAGGGGCCACTGAAAGAGAACAGTATCAGACAGTTTCATCATTGGCACAAACAATAGATTTGCCTTGTTACCTCAGTCTGAACTAGATGAAAGTGTATTCAGCACTCAACAGACTTTCACTAGGGAACCAACTGTGGCAAAGACCTATAAAGTAGGAGGAAAGTTCTGTTTTCAGGTAGTGGCCATGAAAGAGGTGTAGGCCAGATTTTGCAGGAAAAATTAGGTGACAGGTACAAAGTCACAAGTATTTTCAAGCCCAGTGCATGACTTAGCCAAGTGATAGAGGATGTAGCATGATTGTGCAAAGGTTTTACAAAGCAGGATAATGTTGTGGTAGTGGGTGGAGCGGGAAACAGTATTGATGGCGACCAGGGCTACAATATTAAGTGTGACCTAGTGAAAATAGCATCTGCAACGAACCATACGAATGTTGGCTTGGTTCCTGCTCTGATGCGGTATGACTGGCCCCAATTGAACAGCTCTGTCAGGAAGGTCAATATGAAGCTAGATCAGCTGCTTCGGTCTGCTACTTTGTCAAGCATTGGTTTGGTTCCTACTGATGGTATTGGTAGGTGGGACTTCACAAGACATGGCCTGCATCTCAGTAGGAAAGGGAAGGGTAAACTGGCTGGGATGATAGCAAAATCTTTAATTGGGGGCACTGGAACTCATGGGAGTAAGTTTTTAGGCTAAGATCAGTATCCAATCATCCTACATTGGTTGAAATCAAGCTTCATGAAAAGTTCAGACAGGCAGGTCCTAGGGATGTGAAAATATCACAAGATTCTAATAACAGTACAGTGAAAATAATGTTAGTATGTCACAAGATTGACATATAAGTACAGTAAAAATAATGTTAATATATTGCATCAGAATATCAGGGGATTAAAAAACAAAGTAGATAAGCTTCTAGTTTGTACATAAGATTTAGAAACTGAGGATGGAATAGATTTAGTATGCCTGTCTGAGCATCATATAGTCACAGGTATGGAAATGGTAAATGTAGGTGGATATAAGCTTTCAGCACATATAACTAGAGTCACTATGGAAAGAGGATGTATGTTAAAATCAGTCATAGTGTGAAAAATTTGGAAACTAAAAAAATTTGCGCAGACCAACGCATAGAATCATGTGTATATGAGCTGAAACTAAATAAAGGCACTTTTATAATTGTAGCTGTTTCCCCATTGGGAAATTTTCAACTATTGTAGAAAAACGTGGATTATTTGTTGTGCATCCTGTCAGAAAAAGGAAACAAATTATTGTTTGTGGGGATTTCAACGTAGATATTCTGAAAGAGTCAGATAGAAAGCTTGACCTAGAAGTATTACTTGGTTCTTTCAATTTGACATCAGTTACTGATTTTCCTACTCGGGTGGTACAGGAAATCAGCACACTGATAGATAACGTTTTCATAGACGAAGATAAATTTAATTAAATAAAAATTTTCCTGTTAAGCGTGGTCTGTCTGATCATGATGCAAAGCTAGTTACAGTATATGATATAGCTCTATACAGTAATGCAAAACAGTCCTCCAAAATAGTGTGTCCCATTAACGATTTAACACTTCCAAATTTTAGGGAAACCTTGCAACAGACTGGGATGAGGTGTACAGGGAACATGATGCTAATTTAAAATTTAACCCATTTCATGTGTACCTTTGAGAGTATATTTGAAAACAGTTTCCTAAGAAAACAGTGAAATATAATTGTAAAAGTCATGGCTTACTAAAGGGATAAAAATATCTTACAAACAGAAAAGGGAAATGTATCTTATAGCTAGGAGGAGTCATGACCTCAAAACAATGAAACATTATAAAAACTACTGCACTGTATTAAGAAAAGTTTTAAAATAGTTCAGACGTATGTCCTTATGTCTGAGATTAGCACATCTGATAATAAAATTAAAACAATTTGGAATACTGTGTAAAGGGAAACAGGGCAACTGAGAGCACAGGAAGACACGTTCCACATCATTACGAAATGTCGTAGTCATGATCTATGAAAAAAGGATTAATTTATGTATGTACTGAAAATTTATCATAAATCATATCACGACAAATATGCGCACTTCCGCAGCATATGTAACTCCTAAAAAGGCTGTACGTAGGGATGTCTAAATATATAGCAATTGCTTTTCCGGTTTAGGCCTACAGATAACTACCTCACCATCGTACAGCTTGTGGATAAAGATACAGGTAAAAGAACACTTGTTGGAAAGACATGCAGAGAAGACGATCTTTCGCCAAAATCCATCCTTGATCCAAAAAAGTTAACATTTCGAAGCTGTTTACATTTTTTTGGTATATACAGACGTTTAAGAATAGACTCGAAGGAAGGAATCTTATAATTATTGACCAAATAAGACACTCTGCAGTGAAAACTGTCACTAAAACATAGGGTCGAGATTTAGCTTGTTTTCATACGATTTGAAATTTTCATAACATTTTCCCTCTCCCTTAGTTCTCAATGTCATCAGAAACTCAAGAAGTGGGGTCAACTGTTTCCGGACGCATCTATCAGCAACCTTTAGTAGATACGCTTAGGTCATGACACTGACACTTCAGGACGGAATAATAGTTACGAAAACTTTTCCAAACAGGTGGCTCAATAACCTTATACCTTAGTGGCAAAAGGAGGCGGCGGTCTTCCAGTCGACAATTCTCAACTTCCTGGGAGAATAAAAGTGTGTGTAGGGCCGGGAGAAGATTTTATCGCGAAACTAAAGCTGTGAGGGCGAGACGTGGGTCACTCTTCGATAGCTTGGTCAGTGTAACACTTCAGACGTTCTTGGATATTTCAGTCGGTAGATCAGATCTTTGCCCGCGAAATGCAATAGTTGGAGTCTGGAGTTCCGGTATCGTAGTTTCATTCTGCCAAGGAGTTTCAGTATCAAAACTGTTCGGGAAGCACATAGAATTCAGAGGCAATGGGATTTGGTACTAATATTTTCGTTCGTGTACTGCTCAGGTTTATAATGAAATACGGGAAGACATTACATCTGTCTCATCCTGAAACTTTCGCTCCATAAAAATATAAACACCAAGAATAATAAGCCACCGCTTACGAACGCCAAATTCTATGTGGAGCATTCCAGTAGATAATTAGATATAGAGGCCTACTGGGTGGAAACTAGTGCATAAATTTTATGTTGAAAGGTAATAACAAGATTTCCAATAACATCATTTAAGTAAAATAGTTCCAAACATTGGATACATGTGTAAAATTGGATAATTCACGTTCGTAGACAATGTCATTCAATACGAAACAAGCTATTACGCTAATAGATTTGAAGAAATATTAGGGTGCAATTGCCTTTAGAATAAGTTAACTAAAGTCAAAACATAAGCATCGATTGGCTGAAGAAGGGCCAGGAAGTGTGGTTCTGACATTAACTAGGGAGTCATCCCGCCTCGTACATCTGTCCGTAGCGAACTGTCATAAGGTGAGTCGAATAGCGTAGACAGAATGCCATCTTCCACTGTACAAGACTTGAGGCTAGGAAAGGAACAGATCAATTAGCGGTGAATGATAGTGGTAATTAGGCATTTACTTGTGATTAACTGAGTACGAGAAGTTAGAGCGACGTAATGTCTCTTGCTGGAAGCATTGCGAGAGTAAGTTCGCGGCGTATCCTACGACATGGAGAAGTCCACTGATATAAGCCACTCTGACGAAGGGCAGATTGTTATGGTTCGACGCCGCGGAAAGAGCATCTATGAAACGGCGAATATGGTCGGCTTTTCACGTGATTAGGTCGTGAACCGGTACGGAAACTGTTTGAAGGTTGTGAAAAAAAAAAGGTTCAAATGGCTCTGAGCATTATGCGACTTAACTTCTGAGGTCATCAGTTGCCTAGAACTTGGAACTAATTAAACCTAACTAACCTAAGGACATCACACGCATCCATGCCCGAGGCAGGATTCGAACCTGCGACCGTAGCGGTCGCCCGCCTAGAGCCGCACGACCACTCCGGCCGGCGAAGGTTGTGAAACTACGGTTACACCACAAGCTGATGGACGTCCACGTTCCACCACATAACGTGGAGCTCGGAGATATCTCGCTCTCCGGGCACAAGTGTTTCGGAGCACGGACACGCCGTTACCGGTATTGGACCGTGGATCAAGTGGAAGCTTGTCGCCTGGTCTGCTGAATCACATTTCTTGTTACTCCAGGTCGATGGTCATGCCTGGATATACCGTCATCAATCCGAAGGTTCATCGCACCAAGATTACCGCCTAGCGCGCTATGGTGGACTTCCTCTTGGGTTTCCATAGGATCTGTGGTAACAATTGACGGCACCATCACAGCTGTGGACCACAGTAACATTATTGCGGACCGCCTGTATCTCTTTACGTTTGATATCTTTCCCGATGGTGATGGCATCTTCCAGTAGTATAACTGCCCGCATCACAAGACCAGAATCATGCTACAGCAGTTTTAGCAGCAAGACAGTGAACTCAAATTGGTATTTTGGTCATCAAATAACTATGAAAAGACACCAACTAAACGCATCTGTGACTCTTCAGGGTGCCAGCTCCGCCACTACATATCTGCAGCCCGTGATTTACAGAAAACTCGTGGGCAGTGCGTAGAGATTTGGTGTCATAAACCTTCACAGACCCAACTAGGACTTTCAAAAATCTTTCCACGCACACTTCCATATTACGTACCAACAGTGTACGAAAAGAATACTAAACAGCTGGTGACAAAATTTTGGCTCGTTAGGGTGTCTACTTGTGAGATTTGCAATTTTTAACGGTGATAACAATGAACAACTGGACGATAGAGTAGGCCTCTGACTAGCGGAGTGGAATGTTATACCGCCATTACTACAGTCATTAGGCGAGCTTGAAGATGTAATAGAAATGAAGCTGAGTTAGCACCATGAGTGGTGTTTTAGTGTAAAGTGTTATGCTTTGGTCAACCAATTAATATTCCTTCTTTCATTTAGAGACAGTGTGTGTAGTATTTTGAGCTGATATATGTTCCCGGGCAGCTTATTGATTGGTTGATGATACACAGGGTGGTGAGGAATAAACTGAAAAACTTGTAAGGGAGTTCCAGATTAGGTTATGCTAATAAATAATTGTTCATCTGATAACTCGATAAGCTGCGCTGTTCCGGAGTTAATTAGCATTGTAGTTAGGTAATGAGGCGCAGATTATAGCGCAGGCTTTGCCTCGAGTTCGATACTTACTACCGTCCCATGTTCAACTTTTGTATCGCTCTCTTCTCCGGTTTTAGGAAATGAAACGATGAACACGTTTGGCGACACCTTCTCTGGCTCGCACAACGCCCTGATTGACTAATTTCTATACTAATGAAGTCGGAAACGGCGCAACGTTTGGAGTTTCATTCTTAAATGTTGTTTCTCAGCACAAGCTACCATGGAACACTTTTACTAGCTTGTCAGACTGTTACTGACCGCCCTCTTTAATTGAGAACTACAGAGCAATTCTACATGCCTGAAGGAAGAACTAATGCTTGTGATTGGTAAACAATGTTCCATTTTAATCGATCTAATTGTTCTGTTTTTACTAGTCCACTGATGATAAAAGTGTATAGTGTGACAACGGTGATTTCTTCAGTGGGTATATCTGTGTGCATCCTGTGGCGTGTAATAGAACATTATTATATGAAAGAGAAACCACAGCCTCCCAAGATATGAGGTGATGTATAAAATTGTAACCCCTATGTCAACTTTTCGTTGTGCTTTTGCTATAAAGCATTTGCTGAAATTAGTTCAGTTTCTTGTACAACTTATTTCTTGGCCTCTCTACCGTCAGTACAGAAAGTAGAAGGTCATATTGATAATCCTTCTACATCTTAGATTAATATGCTCCAAAACTGTACTACTTTTGTTCGGTATTACTAATATTCTCTGTTTTAAATAGTTTTCCTGGATTTTAACGAGTAACACCAAATGGATTTGGGTGTTGCTAATAAGGCGTAGCTATTGATCGGCATCCATATGCTGCATCCTTAAATAGATGATGCATGATCTATAATGGAATCGGTGTCTACTGAACATTCGTTTTAAGGAGTTCGATCTTTTTAAAAGAAGGATTCTTAACCAACGCAAATACTGGTGTTGATATGCGTTTATTTCTTTCCACAGCAACACATCACTCTGTTAGTGACGGGCCAACTTCTTATTCCTTGTCATTAACTGTGCCGATTTTTATCGCCACCCCGCTATCTAGAAAATTCCGCTTTCTCTTCTTGCTAACCACGTATAACAAATAATATTAGATTATTCACAAAGGAAGAAGATATATAGGTGGCCTGGCGTTGCGTTACAGCGTAAGGGGATAAGCTGCACAGCTAATCAAATGTGCGTGCCTCGCAAAAGCTTACTGGTACCGCAGTAAACCAGGATTTCTCCAATTTTACGCTGGGGCCAATAAGCACTGTGTATTCTGGGAGAAGAATTAATTTCTTGTATGGAACCAGAGTATGGTCTCGGAGGTTGTTCACTGTGCACAACATAGTTCTTGTAGTATCAACCACAGTAGACAGGAATTTCAGACTGACTTATACCTTTATCCCAACCCATATATTTCTTTCTAAGCAAACTTATTTAAATTCGGGGAACACTCATATTCCAATCGTCATTGCTCCATTGGGGTCCCGTTACTGCAATCTGCAGCTACGTGATTACTGAATACAGACTCACTGCATCCACGGCACGGGCCTCATTTTAAGTGTGTGAGCTTGTGGTGTGGGCTATACCATCCTACTGGGTAGCGGAGTGTAGACTACGATGGGGCTCACCCTTGAGCGCCTTCCCGGCGGGTCTGCACGCTGCGTCTCCTTCTTCCAGCAGGCAGCGCATCGCATCCTGGACTCGAGTTTCATCCGACAGCAGCTCCTTCAGGTCCAGGCTGTCGAACGTGGCCGGGTACTTCTCCTGCAACACAGCACTCCACTCGCTGTAACCAGAGGACTCATGGCACGCTCACTAATTCGTATTTCCGAAAAAAACTGTCGATATTGCCCGTACCCTTCCAAATTACCATCGTGGCAATCGCTTTAAACTGTAGCTCGGGAGCCTCTTGGGGTTCTGGAGCCACCTTCTTCCCGAAACTGTTTCTAGCACCTTGCCAATGCTCCACCTCACTTAGTACATTTCTGAAGTCTTCCTTAATGAGTTGTTGAAGGCATATATACTAAAATTAGGATTGGTATGTGTGTATGCAATAAATGTTTGCTAAGTCTGTACATAAATTACACGATTAATTTTATATGTACAAAAGGTGAAATAGTCGTTAACGAACACATCCCAAAACTTTGTCACCTAACTCGGGTACAGCACCAGAAGATGAAGAAGAAGAAGTAGAGGAAACTTAAAAAACGACAGCGGAAATTGATCGTTGATACTGTCACTTATATTTCAAACTACACTCCTGGAAATTGAAATAAGAACACCGTGAATTCATTGTCCCAGGAAGGGGAAACTTTATTGACACATTCCTGGGGTCAGATACATCACATGATCACACTGACAGAACCACAGGCACATAGACACAGGCAACAGAGCATGCACAATGTCGGCACTAGTACAGTGTATATCCACCTTTCGCAGCAATGCAGGCTGCTATTCTCCCATGGAGCCGATCGTAGAGATGCTGGATGTACTCCTGTGGAACGGCTTGCCATGCCATTTCCACCTGGCGCCTCAGTTGGACCAGCGTTCGTGCTGGACGTGCAGACCGCGTGAGACGACGCTTCATCCAGTCCCAAACATGCTCAATGGGGGACAGATCCGGAGATCTTGCTGGCCAGGGTGGCACGGGATACATGCGGACGTGCATTGTCCTGTTGGAACAGCAAGTTCCCCTGCCGGTCTAGGAATGGTAGAACGATGGGTTCGATGACGGTTTGGACGTACCGTGCACTATTCAGTGTCCCCTCGACGATCACCAGTGGTGTACGGCCAGTGTAGGAGATCGCTCCCCACACCATGATGCCGGGTGTTGGCCCTGTGTGCCTCGGTGGTATGCAGTCCTGATTGTGGCGCTCACCTGCACGGCGCCAAACACGCATGCGACCATCATTGGCACCAAGGCAGAAGCGACTCTCATCGCTGAAGACGACACGTCTCCATTCGTCCCTCCATTCACGCCTGTCACGACACCACTGGAGGCGGGCTGCACGATGTTGGGGCGTGAGCGGAAGACGGCCTAACGGTGTGTGGGACCGTAGCCCAGCCTCATGGAGACGGTTGCGAATGGTCCTCGCCGATACCCCAGGAGCAACAGTGTCCCTAATTTGCTGGGAAGTGGCGGTGCGGTCCCCTACGGCACTGCGTAGGATCCTACGGTCTTGGCGTGCATCCGTGCGTCGCTGCGGTCCGGTCCCAGGTCGACGGGCACGTGCACCTTCCGCCGACCACTGGCGACAACATCGATGTACTGTGGAGACCTCACGCCCCACGTGTTGAGCAATTCGGCGGTACGTCCACCTGGCCTCCCGCATGCCCACTATACGCCCTCGCTCAAAGTCCGTCAACTGCACATACGGTTCACGTCCACGCTGTCGCGGCATGCTACCAGTGTTAAAGACTGCGATGGAGCTCCGTATGCCACGGCAAACTGGCTGACACTGACGGTGGCGGTGCACAAATGCTGCGCAGCTAGCGCCATTCGACGGCCAACACCGCGGTTCCTGGTGTGTCCGCTGTGCCGTGCGTGTGATCATTGCTTCTACAGCCCTCTCGCAGTGTTCGGAGCAAGTATGGTGGGTCTGACACACCGGTGTCAATGTGTTCTTTTTTCCATTTCCAGGAGTGTAGAACTCTGCTGCGTTACATATACACATGCTGTGCAGACACTTACTGTGACTCTGTTTCAATTAATATAAATATAGACCCATCGTAAACAGTAACTAAGTTTTAAGTTCCTCTACTTTTTTTTATTATTGACGACGCATTTTTGAGGCTTTCCTCCTTCATCACCTGCTGGTTTCCTGGTTTAGGTCTAGTTGCATTTTACTTGGAAAATCATCGATGAAGAAATATGTAGGTTTTAAATTTATCGTTTTTTGTTCAGAATTCTTTTGGTGGATTCCAAAGATGAAATATTCCCTGAATATTAGTTGCCTACCTTTCTGGAGGGCCATGCATTTTGACGTAACACTTCAGACTTTACAGACATCACTAGAGATGTTACACGCACCTAGCGTTTCCTCGTTAAGAGAGGTATTACATAGTTTATCTATTTATGAAGATGTTAACTTTTTACGGTTTCTTACGTTAAAGAGTAATGTGTTTAGTCTGTTTTTCAAATATGTCATCTATTTAATTAAAAACACTAAAGCGTATGACACAATTTGAATTTCGAATGCTACTGGATAAACTTACTCGGTTTGTAATTTGATATGTTTGCAAAAAAAGATTTTCTACAAAAAGAGGATCTATAATAAATAAAACTAAGTGCAATCTGTTGCATATCATGGGGTTTGAGAGAAGAAGCATGTTTCGTTAGGTCCTTATTACTTTTGTGTGTTCGTTGTCAATCGTTTCGTATGAATGACAGCGCACTGTCGTTTTTGGTTTCTGTGTACTGCTGAGCTTTCCTCACACTTTTACTTTATGCCTTTTGATTGTGCATTCAAAATGGTCAGTCAGATATTGATGTCTGTCGTTTTGTGTTCAGCCTGGTGCAGAAGGATTCCAACAGTTCACTTACTGTAATTATTTCGTGGAAGGGCTCCATACGCTCTAATACGCTCTCCCTGTGTCTAATATACAAGTTGTGACAACTATGCTGAAAATTATACACTCAAGCCTTAATAGAGTTTACGTTGTTTGCTATTTGCGTATGATGGATTAATGAGTTACTTTTGAACGACACACTGATGTTGACCTCACATTTGTTCAGGATCCTAGGTATCTGGTAGCAGATGGGTCCAATAAATGTAATACTATCGCGTGGTATGGGACTAATAAATGCAATACTATCGCGTGGTATGCTGCTATTAAAGTTTTACTCTGTCGTCAGTTGCAGATGCAGCTATTACGGCGTGACGCCTGTGTTCCAGTCGGCGAAACCGCGAACTGCGCCACTGGTGGCGCAACAGCCGACTGGACCGCTCTCCCTCCCGACCTACAACACTCGTACGTCAGTGTGTGTATATGTATGGGTACCTGGCGCCTCGCCGCTGACCCACACTGACTTGCTGTTTTCCAAAGCCAAGTACGGCTATCTGGTTTGCATACAGCGTATCTTTGCAGCCAGTGTACTTCTGCTAGCCGGTAATCACTACTTCGCATGGAGATACAACCAGTGCTTTTTTTTTTCTAAAAGAACGTTTGAGGGTACTCCGACATTGGATATATCCAGCAAAAATTACTTATAACTGAAGCATGGTATACCACCCGTATGCTTTCAGCCATGAGGTCATCAACATGTAGAGCTAAAAAAAAAGAAGAAAATGGTTATGGACTCTTCAGTTGACTTTACAGCTCAAATGAAGCAGGCGATACCGACGAACACCCAAACATGCAAGAGAATGGGCTATCGAACACATCAGTTTACATCGCCTCAAATGAAGTATGCGATTCCCATCAACCCCTGAACAATAAAAGAAAATGGTATCGTACACTTCAATTGACCTATAATACACCTCAAATGAAACAGCAAACGGAACGGCAAACGCAAACGAATCAAGAATAACAAAGCAAAGATGGCAATGAATCACGGAAGATCACGGTAGCGGGACTGTAGACATCTATCAGTAGCTCGTCTTTGAGCGTATGCATATCCGTTTAGCACTACCATCGCTCACTATTAGCGGGAGAGGGCACTACATGCTTGTCGACCTGGCTGCCAGCGATTCAGTTGTCGAGAACGGTTGCCGCAGCTTCGAAATGCTGGAAACAGTCAATAACATCGCTTTTCCCACCAAAAATTGCACTGGTGTCGTTCGTATTGCAATTACCAACCAGAAAAAATGAAATAAAAAATTTACGTACGTGAAATAAATCTTTAGCACTCTTCCAAGTTCTCAACATCGTAAAAAAATTACTTTGTCGACAAAATGTTTAGGCGTACGCATCCGCCAGCGTTCCCCCAGAAAAATAGCACTGGATATAACTAATCTTCACTATAACGATATTTGCTTCAACAAAGTGCCGTCAACACGAACAAGAGGTGTCCGAGACGTGCAAGCAATGGCACCCCATACCATCATGCTGGGTGATACGCCAGTATGGCGATGACGAATACACGCTTCCAATGTGCGTTCACCGCGATGTCGCCAAACACGGATGTGACCATCATGATGCTGTAAACAGAAACTGGATTCATCCGAAAAAGTGACATTTCGCCATTCGTGCACCCAAGTTCGTCGTTGAGTACACGATCGCAGGCGCTCCTGTCTGTGATCCAGCATCAAGGGTAACCGCAGCCATGGTCTCCGAGCTGCTGCAAACGTCGTCGAACTGTTCGTGCAGATGGTTGTTGTCTTGCAAACGTCCCCATCTGTTAACTCATGGATCGAGACGTGGCTGCACGATCCGTTACAGCCATGCGGATAAGATGCCTGTCATCTCCACTGCTAGTGATACGAGGCCGTTGGGATCCAGCACGGCGTTCCGTATTACCCTACTGAACCCAACGATTTCATATTCTGCTAACACTCATTGGATCTCGAGAAACGCGAGCTGCAATGTAGCGATACGATAAACCGGAATAGCGATAGGCTTTAATCCGACCTTTATCAAAGCCGGAAACGTGATGGTACGCATTTCTCCTCCTTCTACATCTACATCTACATTTATACTCCGCAAGCCACCCAAGGGTGTGTGGCGGAGGGCACTTTACGTGCCACTGTCATTACCTTCCTTTCCTGTTCCAGTCGCGTATGGTTCGCGGGAAGAACGACTGTCTGAAAGCCTCTGTGCGCGCTCTAATCTCTCTAATTTTACATTCGTGATCTCCTCGGGAGGTGTAGGTAGGGGGAAGCAATATATTCGATACCTCATCCAGAAACGCATCCTCTCGAAACGTGGCGAGCAAGTTACACCGCGATGCAGAGCTCCTCTCTTGCAGAGTCTGCCACTTGAGTTTGCTAAACATCTCCGTAACGCTATCACGGTTACCAAATAACCCTGTGACGAAACGCGCCGCTCTTCTTTGGATCTTCTCTATGTCCTCCGTCATCCCGATCTGGTACGGATCCCACACTGATGAGCAATACTTAAGTATAGGTCGAACGAGTGTTTTGTAAGCCACCTCCTTTGTTGATGGACTACATTCTCTAAGGACTCTCCCAATGAATCTCAACCTGGTACCCGCCTTACCAACAATTAATTTTATATGATCATTCCACTTCAAATCGTTCCGCACGCATACTCCCAGATATTTTACAGAAGTAACTGCTACCAGTGTTTGTTCCGCTATCATACAATCATACAATAAAGGAACCTTCTTTCTATGTATTCTCAATACATTACATTTGTCTATGTTAAGGGTCAGTTGCCACTCCCTGCACCAAGTGCCTATCCGCTGCAGATCTTCCTGCATTTCGCTACAATTTTCTAATGCTGCAACTTCTCTGTATACTACAGCATCATCCGCGAAAAGCCGCATGGAACTTCCGACACTATCTACTAGGTCATTTATATATATTACACGAGCCATCACAACAACATTTCACCAGGCAACGCCGGTCAACTGCTGTTTGTGTATGAGAAATCGGTTGAAAACATTCCTCATGTCAGCACGTTGTAGGTGTTGCCACAGGCGCCAGCCTTGTGTGAATGCTCTGAAAAGATAATCATTTGCATATCACAGCATCTTCTTCCTGTGGGTTAAATTTCACGTCTGTAGCACGTCATCATCGTGATGTAGCAATTTTAATGCCCAGTAGTGTATCAGAGACAAAAAGGCATCATGGATGCCCAGCTGCAGACCTATATTTTACGAATGTAACTTATTAATTGCGAATTAGAGACTCCCTTCTCGTATTGTCTTATTAGAAATACATTTTATTTGTTTGAAAGTGTTTATTAACTGAATAATATGTATACAGCATTGCCAAAGATAATGACTGTAGCCATTGCGGCAGTCCATTACCTCGTTCTGTCGTACAAGTTGATTTTTCTGAATGAATTTACTTACCTAGACGATAAACATATTTGACATTGTCGCCTTGAGTTGTGATTTATCTATCGCTACTACGACCTAACGTGCTTGCTGTAGTTGAAAATGTTAGTCGACCTGCTATTATAGGTTACGTGGCCCTGCTGACACTCCCTGATCTCTGAGGTTGTACAACCCGGACAAAATTTCTGAATGCAAAACATAGTATATAAGGACGTATCATAAATTCATGATTATCATTTCACGTCGTTCGATACATTTTTAAAGATTTTTCTCTTCATTTCCACAACTACCCTCATCCCAACGAGTACATTCATTTAAAATACTGCCATTATTGAAGACTATAAAAGTAACAAAGTTATGCACAGGTCCCTTGGTTGACGTTTAAAGTGATAATCAGCTTTCAGTAGTGGCGATGGGAATTCAATACGTTTTATAAGTGTTTGGTAGTATCCATACATCAGACTTTCGCTGCCTTTCTTAACATAACAGTGGGCATCATGATTACAATGCCACTACTTACGTACCACGCACCTAACCACTAAAGGGGCGACGGGCGGAGTGGACAGTCGTGTTTGTGCTCCTCTACGACTCAGACACCGTACGGTTCGTGCAACCACAACGTGTAGATATCCGTAGAGAGGCCAGACTAGCAGATGGTTCCGGAAGTAGTACAGCAACGTTTCCATGTAGTTGCAGGAGCAACAGTCTGAATGACTTATGGTGGTATCTGACATAAGCCAACAAGGAGTTGCTATGTTGGTACTGTGATTGGCTGAAAAGGACGGGAGTCTACAGCCATTATATTTTCCGAGAACATGCCGCTTTAATGTAACGTTTATTGGTCATGGTAGCCCCTTTGATAAAGTAATGTGGAGGTAAAATAGTTCCCCACTAGGAATTCCACATGAGGACTACTGAGCTGGTCGTTGTCATTAAGAAAAACAAAACCGTCGCTCTGTAAGTCGAAATAGGGAGTGTCACACACCTTAAACGTAGAGGTGTCCGCAGATCGACGACTGGAACAGCTACATAGGTCTTCGCACTGAATACCATAACAACAAATTATGTCTTAGCTTACATCACTATTGTCGCTAAATACTCCTTACGGCGGAAGGGCGAGAATACATAACAGAACACCAAAACAAGTGCGTTTACAGGAATCTCAAAAGTAGGAACTACAGCACGTTCTCAAATCAGAATGCCTAAATGCCTACCAGTGAATGTGAATGAACTACGACCTGAAATATGGAAGTAAAAATCGAAGAAAAATCAAAGGACAAGTCTTTAATGAAGGTGTAAAATTCAGAACAACATGGAAATATATCTGAATATGGAAGCAATTTTCGATACCATGATGGAAACGACGCTGCTAGTTTCACAGACTGAATAAAACTAAGTTGTCGTACGACATATTCAGCTGCTGGGTGGTTATAATTAAACTGCAGCTACTCACAGTTCTGTGTGAGCTGTAATTATTGTATGGTAGTCAGACCTGGTAATCATGCTAGTGCGTTAATGTGGAACCTAATTAAGCTGGAAAAAATTAGTTCCCAATTCGGCTACAAGGTGCAACTTTAGCCCTGTAAAATATCTCGCCAACGTTGAAGGCGCTCACATTGATCAAATTATGTAAGCAGGGTTAATAATGTCAACATTATTCCTTTCACACTTGTTTAACATTTTCTGCCCATGTCCTGTTCCTAATCCGTTACATATGGTAACCTTTCTATGCTTCTTGCATTCACAGCGCCAGATTTGTACCTGGTGGCCAGAATTGGAACTAATTCTTTTTCCAGGGTAAATCGGTTCCACTTTAAAGCAACAGGATGTGTACAAAGTGTCGGTGTCGTATGATAATCACAGCTGACACTGGGCCTCTGTGAGAAGATGCACTTTAATTGTAACCACATGGTAGCTTTTGAAGAATACAGCTGAAGTTGCTTACAAACTTGAAGTCATATATTCCGTATTGAAACTACGGCAGTCTAAGAAAGTGTGAAATGAGATATCTGAAATATTTGGGACCCACATACAGTACATTATTGTACGGGAATGGCAGCATGGAGCTTCCGACATTACCCACCAGGCTACTTGTAAACATACTTGAAAAGGAAGGTCCTACTGCAGTTCCTATGTGGAGCACCCAAAGTAAGTTTGCTACCTGAAAGCATTGTCGACAACTGTGTATGAAGAATTGTGGGTGCTTAAGGAAGACTGTGTTTAATTGAAGACTGTGCACTAGAAACGCGGCGTGGCCCTTGGCGACGAGAGGTGATGCTTACCTCGGCGGCCGCGACGAGCGCCAACGAGGCGCAGAGGAGCAGAGCTACGTGACGGTTCATGCTGCTGGTGTCGGTGCTGTGTGCTACCTGTTGTCGACAGTGCCGCAGTGACGGCTGGCGCAGCTTATATGCTGGCCTGGCGTGGCCTGGAGTGGCGGCGTATCGCGCTGGGGCTGCCGGAGAAGAGAGCGGGGGGCGCAGACTGCACACCCGACACCACTGCCTCACTGATCTACTGCGGGCCACGGCCGGTTACCACCTCCACCACCACGGCCGGTGTTCCACATTGATTACAAGCCACGAAAAAGTCTCCTCACTTCCCACTGCCTCACACAATTGCCGAAGACACATCTAGGTTCAAGTATCATCATTGAGCAGTCGTTTTTATTGGTGTGTTCAGGATCTTCCAAACCATCAAAGTAACTTTCGTTTTCTCTAGTCGAATTCTCAGTCTATGTTGTTCCGGCTTTTAGTGTTGCACACCTCAGTCGGTAGGAGAGCAATCCTTATAGCATCACTTTGTTGCGTCTGTCTGTCTCGGTGCCTGTCTGTCACACTGTTAAAACCCCTTTTCTTAGGAATGAGTAGATACATAAAGCTAAAATTTATTTTACGTATTATGGTCTATAGTTCCTGACGGGAAAAAAATTGAAGCTTCGAAGTCAATAAGATCAAAAGATAAGGCCATGTATGTCAGATATTTGGATGTTCGCAAACGCACTCATCAAAACCTATAGGGTACTTCATGTTGACCTGGAAATATGAAATTTGACAAGAAGCAGAATTTCACATAACAACTAAATAAAAAAATTAGAAAATTATTAAATCGGAATTATAACACATGAAAAAAATTCTTTTGGGTTGTTTATTAAATAACTATCTGTCTATTCATCCATCTTTTAAGACCTTTTTTTATCAGCAACAGGTAAACGGATCAATTTGAAATTTGTGAGATATTCTAAGGTCTGCAGGCCTTGGCGGTGTAATTAACGTAAGCTTCAAACTCAATGGAATCAAAAGGTATGGTTATTTATGTCACAAATTTTCGTGCTCACAAACTAGCTCATCAAAACTATAGAGTATCTGCAAGGAAGCAAGGTCTCACTCTACATGCAAAGGAAAAAAGTCCATAATTGGTCATTTTTAATTAAATCATATCACTTCTTTGTCATTTGTTATCCGAATGCCTGCGTGTCCTGTTAAGATCCCCTTTTCTCAGGAACGAGTAGGTGTATATCTTGCCCGCATCGATATCATTAACCATCCAGAAATGTCAAGATACTCAATTTCTGGAATCAATGAAATGTCTGTATAAATAATAAAGTTTGTACCGAACCCTCGGTACGTGAGTCCCACTCGCGCTTATGCGGGTTTACTTATTTGTTTATTTTTCTTTTCTTTCGCAATGCACGGAATGACTCTGTTGACTCATAACCAGCACCGATTCAGAAAATGTCGCTCTTGTCTAAGACAACTGGCTCTTTATTCTCAACAAATAGTGTGTGCTAACATCTCAAGATGGTACTATGTTTCCAGACTTCCCAAGGACGCCTGACAATTTTCATTACAGATGGCTTCTATTCAGTCGGACATCCTCTCAGTTGTCCGACTGGATTCGTGACTTCCTGTTATAACTATCACAGTGGGTAGTATCATGGGAGGTCATCTATTGAAACAGAAATGGTATCTGAGGTTCCCAAATGTAACGTTATAGGCCTTCTGCTGTTCGTAATTATTTAAAGAAATTAACAGACAACCTCAGTCGCCCTATCAGTTTGTCTGGTCTATGTGAATGAATTGCAGAACAATTTCAACAAGATATCTGCACGGTTGGCCCCAAAGAAGAAATAGTGCGAAGTCCTTCTCACGACTACTAATACATTTCATAAAATTTCGGTTATATGTTAAATAACACAGATTTAATGGTTGTTGATTTAAGAATGAGAAAAGAAATTTCGTTATTGTTAGATGACGATCAGTTTAGCTTTAAGAAAAGTGAAGGCACTAGAGAGGCAGTTCTGACGTTGCGATTGATACTGGAAGCAATACTGAAAGAACATCATTCACAATCATAGAATTATTTGACCGGGAAGTGAATTTCAAAATGTGCAAAATGTTCGAAATTCTGAGGCGAACAGGGGTAAGATGTAGGGGCAGACGAGTAATATACAATACGTACAAGCGCCAACAGGAAATAATGGTAGTGGAAGGTCTTCCACTACGAAGTGCTCGGACTAAATAGGGTGTAAGTCAGGGAGGTAGTCTTTCGTCCCTACTATTTAATCTAAACATCGAAGAAACAATTACGGAAATAAAAAAATGGTTCAAGAGTGAGACTGAAATCCAGGTTGAAAGGATTTAAATGATAAAATGCGCTGATGATTTGCTGTGCTCAGTGAAAGTGAAAGGGAATTACAGGATCTTTTGAGTGGAATAAACAGTCCAATGAGTACAAAGTATGGACTGAGATTAAATCGAAGAAAGACAAAAAGAATGAGCAGTAGGAAGAATGGCAAAGACAATACAAATATCAGGAACCCCGAAACAGCCGAAATTAAGGAATTTTGCCACCTTGCAAATAAAATAACCCAGGACGGACGGAGCAAGGAGCACACAAAAAGCAAACTAGCACTGGAGAATAGCACTGGAGAATAGGGCATTCCTAGCCAAGAGACGTCTGCTTCAATTTCAGGAAGAAATTTTTAAGAATGTACATTAGGAGAACAGCATTGTATGGTAATGAAACCTGAATTGAGGGAAAATCGGAACGGAAGTGAACCGAAGTATTTGACATGTAGTGCTACAGAAGAATTAGGTGAACAGAAAAGGTAAGGAGTGGGGAGGTTCTCCGCGGAATCGGTGATCATAAGAACTGGTAATAAGGAGGGCCAGTATGATAGGACATCTGTTGAGACATGAGGTTACTGCTTCCAGGATAAAAGAGAGAATTATAGAGGATAAAAACTGTAGATGCAGAGAGAGATTGGAATACATCCAGCAAATACCTGAAACGGACGCTGCTACATGGTGTCGCATGGAACATCATACCAATCTGAAAAAAATAAAAAGAGAGAGATTGAACTAAACACCTTGATATGATCAATACAGGCGAACTGAAATCACATAGGAAACGTCATGGTAGAGGTAAACCAACGACTATTTATTTTAGAATATGCAACAGAATTACTAAGTAGACTGCACATACTACACCGTTTCGTCCTTTTCTGTATTATTCCTGCACATACAGGATCCTTACAGGGTATGAACGGATAACGTGAGAAAATTTCAAAGAAGGGCAGCACGTTTTGTATTATCACGAAATAGGAGAGATTTGTCACGGATATAATACGCGAATTGTTGCGTCAATCATTAAAAGATAGGGGTTCTTCGAAGTGGATACCGCTTAGAAGGATATCTGCGCTCCCATAACATTAGGCGTGTTTTTATTTCTCTAGTTTCACTGGATAGATCAGGACAGCGTTCCACTTCTGACGCTTTTTCAGGTACATGCTTTACACATCTACGTTTCTCAGACGCAGGAAAAATGTTGGTGGCATCTTTACCCTCTGATATAGCTGTGCAGAGTACAACACGTACACAACGTGAAGGTTCCCCTTTCTGACCCAGGAAAACTAAGGACAAAATTGCATGTTTGCTTCCAGAAGTAAAAGACTGATTTGTATCCCTTGTTAAACGACGAACCAGACTTAAATAAACGACAGATTCCCCCTTGTAAAATTTGCCCTATATTGTTTCCAATCAATATTGCGTAAAAGCCTTTCAAACGTTTGGTGAAAGAAACGGAGTAAGATATTTTAGCTGAAATCGACAACTTCGAAAATATTCTCGAACAACTAAAATTATTTTACTTGGTTGAACTTAAAATAAACGTGAACTTTCCTGATCTGTAATGTTTAGACACTGTTCAGCATTATTTAATTCTTCTGTTCTGTCGACTAATACAATTAATATGACCTTCAAATACACGGGATCTGTGAAAAAAAAATGGAACCTGTTTATTGATTTGTTCCGCAAAATTCCAAAATTTATAAATTCGGGAGCAGGAAGTTATTTCTAGCACCGTTTCTGACACAAGATTTAGTGCAGTCTTGGTGGTATTGCTTCTGGTTGACGAAGAAATCGCTGTCGCTCACAAACCATGCACAATAAAATTCATAAAATTTCGGGCCTGAATTTTTAGTACTGGTGGAAACGTTTCTTTGTAAATTGGCTAAATAAATACTTTCTTCCGATATCTGCTATGTAGTCTGTTACGATTATGTTGGACACTCTCACATCTGTTATTAAAAAATAATTGCAGGTATAGTAAGTTCTGAGGATGAGGCACAGATTTAGCTCATATATGTGTCAGTGCCGCCGGGCTCACACGAAACTAATTGAGATTTTAGCCTTGCAGTCACCGTGATGAGGTAGAGAAGATAGTGATGCTGTTTACCGGGGTTTCGACGTCTTTGTGAGATAAAGTGTTGCAATGTCCGTTGGCAGATGTTGAGACAGATTAAGCACTTCTACCGATGTAGGGAACAGTTACGAGGGTGTGCTGAAACTTAATGCCACCGAGTTTTTCATTCTGTTCTAAATATCGGTTGACTTGTTACGTGTCATGCTTATTAGACGGTCGACTTTGTCGCATCACTAACGCGTGTTGTAACCCTCTGCCGTCAGAGGGTACACAATTGAAGCGTCTAACACGGCATTGGTAACTTAACTATGTCGGTGAGTGTGAAACAGCACAGAAACCTGACGGCACGAATTTGAAGACTTCGTCCACACTGGAGCTCCCTCTCCTTCAACATGAGAATAACAGATCACACACGAGCGCAGCTACATCTGCAGAAGTCTGGCGCCTTGGGTTCACTGTCACTCGCGTTCCTCCATACAATCCCGACTTCAACCCATCCGATTTTCCTGTTTCCAGAACTTAAAGGACACCATCAAGAGTTTAACTTTCATAGTGTTGAAGCGGTGCTAGCAGAGGTGAGGCTGGACTCCATCAACAAAGTCAAACATTCTGCAGTGACGATATGAACAAACTGGTGTCTCGTAGGGAGAAATGTTTTCGCCGCCAGGCTAACTGTTGAGAAATAAATATGTAGACATGAAGAATAAAATGTAGAGTATTAATAAAGTCATTTAATTAAAAAAGCTGCTTAGAGATGTTATATGAAAAATTAGGAGGCATTACTTTTTAGCATGCCCTCGTGTATTTGAAAACGATGGTATACTAAATATAACTTGAACCTACCGCATACGATCATATGCAAACGAATATCGATAATCAGTGAGTACTTCGAGATGCGGTTCTCAGAAAGTCACAGTAATCATTGTAATGAACTTTGTGACGTACGCAGGTCATTTTTACGTTCCCAGCTGCCACCTTGTGATACCGAATAGGTTTTAATGGAACTGTCGAGCTTTTTATGTAATTCTGAAGAGACAACTGGACTTAAACATGAAAACACGTTTGAATATTGATAATATGATGACAGGATAACAACGTCACAAACCGCTGTTAGGACATGAGATTCCGTAAACGTCTACGCCACTGTACGAAACGTGACCAAACACGTTTATTATGTTTTTTATTGTGACTACCAAGTGGTAGAAATTTTGATATTGAGCTCTGATACATGTTCGCTGATGAATCATGTATATTTACGTTTGTGTGTGTGCGTGTGCGTGTGTGTGTGTGTGTGTGTGTGCGCGCGCGCGCCCGCGCGTGTGCATGCGTGTGTCTATGGTGCGAGAAGAATGAAATTTTATTGTTTTACAACACGGGTTGCATACTTGGTGATTATCATTATTTACCAATCCACAGACTTTTGTCGCAGATTAGCTTCAGCCACAATAGCCCATATTTGCATAGACTTTGTTCGCTGGAATTCAGAAGTCGTACGAAAGACAACCACAGAAGTGTCGTGTGTCATCTTCCAAGTCTTTTTCATGCTGTATTACTATTGCGTAATGACGGACAAGGTAAGAAGAACATCAGAAGCAGATGAGCAATGGCAAAAAGGGGCATTGATGGCCAAGAGAAGTCTACTAGTATCAAACATAGGCCTAAACTGGAGGAAGAAATTTCTTGGAATGTACGTTTGGAGCACAGCATTGTCTTGTAGTGAAAGATGGGCTGTGGGAAAACCGGAACAAAAGAGAATGGAAGAATTTGATTTGTGTTGCACAGGAAAATGTTGAAAAATAGGTGGACAGGTAAGGTAAAGAATGAGGAGGTTCTGCACAGAATCGGAGAGGAAATCACTGGCAAGGAGAAGGGACAGGATGACAAGACATCCATTAAGTTATCAGGGACTGACTTCCATGGTACTAGAGGGAGCTGTAGAGAGCAAAAACTGTAAAGGAAGACTGCTCTTGGAATACTTCCGGCTGATAATTGAGAACGTAGGTTGCAAGCTCTACTCTGAGAGAAATTCGTGGTGGGATGCATCAAACCGGTCAGAAGACTGATGACTCAAAAAAAAAAACAAAAATAATAGTAGTCTAAGGATTTTCTCGGTAATGTAGTGTGGATCGATCGCCGTCCATTAATGACTCTCCCATAACGCCTCTGATGCGCATCTCATGCCGCTTACTGCGATGGAGAGAGTAATCCAGAAACATTTTGTACCATGTAGACCAGCGTGAAAAATGTCATGTTTGAGACTTTGTTCGTAGCAGCTGCATATGGCAGATGCTCTCATAAGAATTGTTCAACATTCCAACAAGGCTGCTGATCGTCATCTATTAGTTCGACTGCCTCATTGAATTGTTGTGCAGTTTTTATGACAGAATTCGACACAATGCCCAATAATCTTTTAAGCAACATGAAAAGTGTCTGCACAAGGATTCAGGATGTTGATGTGCACGACCACTTAATAGTCTCGCTAATGCAGAGCGTCTCATCACAAAACACTGAAAAAGTGCAGTTATACCATTCCACGGATCTGTACATTATATACGGATTTGTGACTAATACTGCTGACTGGTATTGCGCAGTTGTTTCCACTCAAACTGATCGGATACATACCGACTCTACCTGGCTCAGAGGGGCTCCATGGCACAATAGCTAATGGTAGCTTATTCATAATTCCAGTAGCAGCTTCCGTTACGCTACAAACAGAAGCCCGTTCAGTATTAAGGTGTGAGAGGATGCCTGATATTGGGCTGCTTGTTCATAGACCAAAATGTTTACAAACGGTTATCGACACTCCTAGCTGACAGCGGCCCCAAGCAACAATGATGTATCTACGCAGCAGCTTCTGACTGTACATTTCAGCATCCCAGGAATGAAACTGTCACTGCTGGTCGGAAGCGGAATGATGAATATTTGAACATCAGTTGAGGAATCGGCACAACCTGTAATACACAGCTGCAAAACACTTGCACAAGCCGGCCGTTGTGGCCGAGCGGTTCTCGGCGCTGCAGTCCGGAACCGCGCTGCTGCTACGGTCGCAGGTTCGAATCCTGCCTCGGGCATGGATGTGTGTAATGTCCTTAGGTTATTTCGGTTTAAGTAGTTCTAAGTCTAGGGGATTGATGACCTCAGATATTAAGTCCTATAGTGCTCAGAACCATTTGAACCATTTTTTTAAACATTTGCACAACATGTTGGATTTTCTATCCTTCTGCAATGAGATAGCTGAGATTTTGTTACTGGTCTTGTGACAGCTATGATGGCGGTCCATGATTTTTTATAAATGCAGAAAAATACTGAAAACAACAGTTTCCTCTCTTATCACAGAGGATGTCATTATTCTACTTCCGGTGGATTGTATACGATCACGTTCACAAGCAAAAAATTCGGATAACGTTCAATAGCTTCTTACAATTCAGTAAATGCGTTCAGCTTCTGCACGTTTGTCCCTTCTATCAGTACTCAGTGCAACATCTGTGATCAAAGGTGTTGATTGTCCACCTGTGTCTGAAGATGGTAGTGAGGTAAGGGAAAGCGACTGCTTATGTTCATTACTTCTGTTGCTTATTGCTCTCTCCTTGGAGAATTGTGAATGGACTGGATAATAGTTGTAGATTGCACACCGAAACATTCAGCATAGAGCGAAGCAAAACATTTTTGCCACCTTTGTGCACATTCATGGTTAAAAATAAGCCCTGACCAGCGTACCTATATACAAATTGATCATGTACTTATTGATGGCAGGCATTCTTCAAACTTTCTAGATGTATGTACTTACAGA
The DNA here is from genome assembly GCF_023864275.1 of Schistocerca cancellata. Classification (NCBI taxonomy): domain Eukaryota; kingdom Metazoa; phylum Arthropoda; class Insecta; order Orthoptera; family Acrididae; genus Schistocerca; species Schistocerca cancellata. The sequence goes on along the minus strand of NC_064631.1, from coordinate 266,931,179 downwards.
GGAGTTCGTGCAATGCAAGAAAAGGGACGCCGAACGTATGTGGTATCGAAGCTAAAAAACGAATACATCTCTGAAACGTGCTCTGAGAAGGTTGCTGAGAATCTTGAATTATACACCCCAGTGTAAGTCACAATCTGCATCAGGAATGGAACGCTTGCAGGGATTCAGTCATTAAGGCAGCTGAGAAACGCAAGAGAATAAGTCAGGAGAAAAATCTGGCATACATAAAAATGCTGGATAAATCATATACTCGTCTAGCGGTAAGAAATTATCAACACAGAAGGAAAGAAGAAAGAAACTGCATCAGAGGAAGAAAAGGGAACGGGAAAGCAAGCAGATGGTAGAACTGGAGACAATTGGAAAAACAAACGATGTTAGAAAATTTTATCAGAAAATTAATAATGAAAAAAGAGCATTTAAGACGGGCACCAACCTGAGTAAAAGTAAAAATTGGACACTACTAACCAATAATCAAGAGGTATTGGAGCGTTAGGTAGAGTATTTCAGTGCACTGTTGGATGCTTCAGAGTCCCCTATCGAAGATATCGCAGTCCTTCCAGAAGACGATGACATAGTACCTCCCCCCTTCCCAAGGAGAAGTGAACAAAGCAACTGTTCGATTGAAGAGCAATAAAGCATCAGGGACTGACCATAGAACATCTGAACTATTGAAATCTGGAAGAGTTGAGCTAAATCGTAGTATCTACAAGACTGTGTCCCTACCTGGGAAAAGGAAGAGTTTCCAGATGAACGGAATGTAAGGACAGTGCGTCTGGTTCGTAAGAAAGGAGCTCTATTTGAATGCAGCCACTACAGAGGGATAACAGCCTTTAAATATTATACGAGTAAAGTACTATAAAATACCCTGTTTAGTGGATTTTCACCTGTAGCAGAAGACATTATTGAAAACTATCAATGCGGTTTCAGAGCAGAATAGTTAACTGTAAATCAGATATTGGTTCTCCGACAAATAGTAGAAAAGACACATGAATTCAATGTTGGTGTCCACCATCTTTTCATTGACTTTAAATCTCGTATGATAAAATAAACCGGGCCAAACTTTATGAGGCAATGAGAGAATTTCTAGCGCCTCGAAAATTAGTGCATTTAACATAGGTCACCGTAAAGTATCCCCAGTGTACCGTGCGAGTGCAGTCCAGGCTATCACCTCAGTTTTCCACTCTAACTGGGCTAAGGGAAGGAGATGTGCTTTGCTGCCATATTTTCAACCTGGCACTTGAGATTGTGGTACGTGAATCGGGTATTCAGACAAGAGGTGCTATCTACTGTAACTCAGTACAATTACTGGGATATGTAGATGACTTGGATTTAATGAGCAGAACACTTAGAGATCTGCAAAATAAATTTTCAGCTCTTAAATTAAGTGCAGAGAAGATGGACCTGAGAATTAATGAAGTAAAGACGAACTGTGCATATAGTGGCACTAACCAAACCTTACAGCTCACCATAACCCTTGATGGAATGATATTGCAGCGAGTGGAGTGTTTTACCTGGGCTCAAAGATGAAAGAAAATGGAACCACCTTTATTGAAATTATCGCTCGCATAAGTGCTTCTAACCGACGCTACTTTGGAATGTTGCGACATTTTAAATCTATCACGAGGGACTAAGTGTAGACTTTGCAAAACGCTGATACGCCCAGTACTCACTTATGGCTCAGAAAAATGGACAATTACAAAGCAGGGTGAAAAGAAACAGAGATCATGTGAAAGAAGTATACAGAGGAGGAGTTTTGGACCTATGTATGAATTTGGGACCTGGACAAAGCGAAGGAATGACGAACTTCCAGTTTGCTATAAGGAGGATGATGTAAAGTTCATAAAAATGTTTGACTGAGATGGGATTGACATGTAATGCTACTAGATGAGACAGATTCCGCAAGGAAGGCCTGCTGCAGTGAACCTGGAGGGAGAAGTGAAAGAGGACGACCTAGGTTGAGACGGAGCGATGATGTTGATGCCGCCCGAGTCGGTTGCGTAACTGATGGCGGAGTCCAGAGAAGAATGGCAGAAAATTATTGAGGAGGCCAAGTCCTATCCTGGGATGTAGTGCCAGTTGAAGAAGCGGAAGAAAAAGAAAAAAGTTACCGTGTCATAACGTTTAATTGCTTTTTCGAAGGATTAGAAGCAAAGTGAGGTGGTATGAGGTAATTGAATAGCAAAATTACTTCTCTGGATCGCCAGGTTATTGGGTTATAAAAAGCAACAGCATTCAAACCTTTTTCAGCTATGAGACGATGTTCATAAAATAAACCATCTCTTTGAGGCTCTCAAATTAGTAAAGTGGAAAAGTACAGAATTTGCAATACACTCAATGAACAGAAAGAGGAATGAAACACTGGACAGTCAAAGGGAAAGAATCAGGTTAAGATGTGAGTGGAGTGATTGTGAATGTTCGCTGTGGATCACCTAAAACACTTCACCTCGTTACTAATACTCAATATGTAGTAAAAATTGTAAATTTTGCAAGTGTCAGGATATAGGTATGAGGGAAAGCATGAGTACCATTCTAGGTATGAGATGCATACAGACGTGTATCTCATTAAGGATATGATGAATGAAGTTGTCCCCTTACTTAGGCAGCTTGGTCGCGGTGCGTGGCAATGGGTGAGGGTGGAGGGCAAGGTCCGCGAAATATAGAGCAACAGATACTCGTAAGTAAAGCTAAATAAACACAATACTTACGAACATCATCGTATACGTGTAAATGTTTTTAACCTTTCGTTCACGACACAATGTAAAACGTACTGGAGATAACAGACTACAACGTGTTTTATCGATACTGTGGTTGGTGGAAGTGGGTGATTATCTTAATATTATGACTGATACGGAACACTTAGTTCTCTTAGAAGAAGCTACATTCACTTTGACTATTCAACATTACCGTACTAGCGAGTATACTCACTTACACAATCCTCACTCTGTTCCATCCGTATTGTCATTAAGCTATGCAGACACATTTAATCTTTTAATTATTTTATATTTAACAGTTTTCTTTGAACCATATTCACATAGAATGTGTGAACACAGTTTTACGCTTCGGTATCTTATCTGGAAACGGAATTGTGAGTGAGTAATATTAAATAATCGGCATTAACTAATAGAAGTATGATAATGCTTATACTGAGGAAGATTAATGCAAAAGTAGAATAAACGAAGTGAATGACGAAAAAGTGATAAATTATGAAAAGGATTCTACTACCTAAGAATAAGTGAAACGTTTGTCCGAATGCACTGTAGTATACTGTTCAATTATTCATTTGGTATAGCTCTCAATAAGAGTATTTATTGCTTCATATTTCGCGAAATTTGCTCGCCACGGTCACCCACCGCCTAGCACGGAGACCAAATTCCCTTACTAAGAGCATGAGATCAAGGGTTATGGACCACCACAACCACGTGTGGGTGGAAGTGGGCGGACATGGAAAAAAGTTTGTCAGTTCGTACAAGGACAAGACTTTTATAAGTAGACATACATGAGTCAAACTACTGATCATACCTACTGAGCAGCAATGCATCGGCGATGCATGATGGCATGGATACGACAAGTCTTTGATAGTATTTGGAGTGTTTGTAGTACCAGATGTCCACGCACAAGTCACGCAATTCCTGTAAATATTTGGCTGGTGGGTTATATGCGCGGAGCACATACACAATGGAGTCCCAGACATGTTCCATCGGTTCAGCTCTGGCAGATTTGTTGGCCAAGGCATCAATATGAGTTTACTAGTGTGCTGCACGACTGTAACCATTCCATACTGGGCTTGCAGCATGGACAATTATCCAACAGGAAGACGGCACTGACGTTATGGATGGCATTAAGCATTTAGTGATGCAGCTGGTCCGCAGGAGTTTTAATGTACTGTACGTCTGTCATGGTGCCTTGGAACAGCTCTACGTGGAGGACAAGGTAAATGACCGAGTGGGCATCCATTCGTTAGTATAACAGCGTATCCGAACAAGGTCCAACGACCAGCAGTAACAATAAACATGATTCATCCGACCAGACGACATGTTTCCTTTGATGTACGGCGCAATTTTGATCCAACGGCCGATCAGCTTATTGTTGCCGAGGAGCCCTTTACCAGATGTCGGGCGATAACAACAATCTGACACACGTCAGAGTAATGTTAGCTGATTTCCCCATTTGTTGCCCGTATCCTGTCTAGAGTGATTCCCTAACACAACGTCTTAGAGAACATTATTGGCTTATTTTTCCTAATATGTTATGGTGGGCTAACTTCTCGGGTGTCCTTCTGTCTTCGAGTCATCCGTCATTTCACTTTACTTACGGCTGCCATTATGGATATCTTAGGGTAATCTCCCATTCCTCTCTGCACCGCTTACAGCGTCTCGTGCCTTGCATGCCACCAGGCAAACATTCAGTCTCGCGGTGGTCGTATCGTCATTGTTTACGAAACTAATTTAATAGAATGAAATGAAATGAGTCGATCTATGATGATTAAACTGTTGGAGAATTAGGTACATGCAATAATATCAGTGCAAACTGAACTTTCAGTGTAATGAATAAGTCGTGACTAATGAAAGTCACAGCCAGACTTACTCTAAGAAACGACTCGCTCAACACATACATCATAGCATTAGTGATGCTCTCGAACAAGTGTCATAGATCAGGTGAGCCGCCAATTTTCTATGTCTTCAGCATTATCTTTCGTTAATAGAGGTATGATTTTTACTTGTTTTAGAAACTCTTTAAAGTTGCATTAGTTGAAGGAATCCTTTGTGACGCATTCTTTGTGTTCATGGACTGGCACTAGTCCTTTGCCTGCAGTTTATTTCACATATTTGTACTGTTTTCCTAACTTCATAGTCTGAGACAGCTAATTCATTGTACTAAATCAATTTTTCCCCGCAATAGTAAAAAAATAATCATTCACTATTTTCCAATATCATTCATAATGCAGACCATTATATATTAAGTAAGCAAGTCGCGTTGTTCAAAGGATGACTACGTTGGAGTAGTACTCCATCTACGTCACAGTTTGGTGTTCCTTACATTCCACTAACAACGGCCTTGTCACAGTGGATACACGTCAGATCACTGAAGTGCTGTTGGGCGTGGCCGCCACTTGGATGGGTGACTGTTCTGGCAGCCATCCGCTGTTGCCATTTTTCGGACTGCACTCAGACTCGTGATGCCAATTGAGGAGCTACTCGACCAAATAGTAGTGGCTCCGATGAAAGAAAACCGTCATAACGACCTGGAAGGCGGTATGGCATTTATTGGCAGGGGTATCCCCTTCGGGGTTCGGCCAACGTATTGTAAATCTTTTTAGTTAACGCCACTTCAGCGACTAGCGTGTCAACGATGATGAAAAAGATGATGAAGGACAGACAACACCCAGTCCCCTGCCGGGAATCGAACCCGGCCCCGCTTGCGTGGTAGGCGGTAACGCTACCGCTGAGCTACGGAGGCGGAGGGCGGTATGCTGACCAAACGCCCCCCCCCCCTTCCTCCCCTATCCCCATCCTAAGCTGAGAATGACGCAACGGTGGGATGTTCCCGAAGGGCCACTTGTGGTCTGAAGATGGAGTGATTTACATACCACTAGCTGGAAATGGAATTGAAGTCCCATGCTTCTTGAGAAAGCGTAAGGGAACAATGCGGGAGACCCACACTGCTGTACTAGGCCAGGTCCTAATGGAGGTCATTTGCCATTCTCCTCCTCCGACCGTAATGGAGATGAAATATGATGATGAAGAAGATGACACAACACTCAGTCATCTCGAGGCAGATGTAAATCCCTGACCCCGCCGTGAATCGAACCCGGCAGTCCGTGCTCGGGAAGCGAGAACGCTACTGCGAGACCACGAGCTGCAGACATACCACTAGTTAGAAATTTTAAATATTCACAGGTTGTTTAAAAACAAAAAACTTCTTCTTTCTGACTGAACTAGCGTGACACTATAAACATTCCATAAGGAAGACTAATAAATTCTCAAATCAACCAACGCTCTCTCAATCATAAAAATTTTGATCTGACATATGTAAGGGGTAGTCAAGTGAAAACGAGACAGAGGGAGAAAAAAGTAAACTGATTGTTGTTTCTAAAGTAATCGCCGTAACTGTGAATACATTTATCTCACTGTGAGACGAGACGGTCAATTGCTTCATGGAAAATGTTTCCGGTTGCCTACGGAACCACAATTGCTCCCAGACGTGGATCTCTTCGCACGAAGCAAATAGACGGCCACGAATGTCTTCCTTCAAGACTCTAAAATTATGGAAATCGCGTGGAGAGAGATCAGGGCTGGTTGGTGGATGTGTACGAGCTTCCCAGAAAAACCCTCTGCAGCGTGGTCCAAAGAATTTTAGTAACATGTGGGAACGCTCACATTTGTTTCGACTCCTCTGCAGCTGTTGTTCTGTGAAGCCCTAGCATATTCTCCATAAAGTCCTGATGACTCCCTTTGCGATTTCCATAGCTTTTGGAACCATGAAGGAAGACACCGTGGCCGTCAATTTCCATCGTACAGAGACGTGCACACAGGGGAACAATCGTTTCGCACGTAACCGCAAACATTTTTCCATGAAGGTAATGAGCATCTTATTTCAAAGTAGAATAAATATATATTAACAGTTACAGCGATTACATTTGAAATAATAAACCTTTTACTTACTTTTCTTCATCTGTCTCGTTTTACATTTGGCTGCCCCTCATAAATCATGCTTGTATTCCTTCCGGTTACGAATTCATCAAGAAAAAAGAATTCATTTTAAAATTTAAAGATTCAGAGAAATGCGACTGGTCAGTCGATAATCGAATACTTCAATTCCAAGATAAATACAGGCTATCCCCTCAGAGCCCCAAAGGCCTTCTAGAGTCGTATCTTTTGCGTCTGGCGAAGTATCGTCTACTGCCGCCAGTAGTCTACCCAGCTCGTAGATCTCCTTCACGTAATCCGAGGTCGTCCTAGTTTCCTCCAGCTTGTGTGACCCCATCAGTCGTCGGTTACCCTGAGTCAAGGCGAAGGATTTGCGAGGAGCCTTCACATTCTCTTCTTAATCCGCTCTTCTGTTGGTCTCAAGGTGCGTATTTCTCAAACGCTACCAACTATAAAATACCTTGATCCCCAACATTATTATTATTTCAGGACTCTTTAAAAATGATGGGTTACGTAACTGTTTTATGGATGAGTTATATTTGAGGAACACAAATAGTTAAAGGTTTCTGTTAAATATTGAGTTGTAAGGTGTCAGGCAAATCCAACACCTTCCATGAAAACCCTGACATGATAAGAAAATCCAGTAGTATGTCACATAGCTCCGAATAACTCGTGACATTAAATTAACCAAAGTAATACGAGTAACGAGTGAGCAAATGGAATACCACAGACTAACACAAGAATGCCTAAATGCATGTCATACCTTCCCAACGTGAGACAGGCGCAGTTCCGAGGGGAGAAACGAGAACAGAAGCCGAGAGCAGAACCGTGTTAAGCTGGAAGGCCCTACGATAAGGGACGGATGGACACCCACGTCGCCAGCTAACTGCTAGGACCAAACCACCCGCAAGTTATAGTGTGAGACTTTTTCACGTCTCTGTTACATCAAGACCACCCCCCCCCCCAGCCCATGTTAATAGATAGAGCCCTCCAGAAGAACTGTATAGATCTTACAATAACACTAAAAGGACCACACCAGCTGCAAGTTTTATCGTGAGTATTTTTCGCGTCTCTGTTATGTTGCAAACTTTAAAAAACATTGCCCCACCATGAAAAGTATAACGTTTCTCATTGGGTAGACAGAATTTTTGTAGGCGGAGCTTAAGGTTAACATTGAGACCCTGATTGGTCAAATGAAAACACAGCCAGATAGTTTTTTTAAACCAACTGCGGTAAATTGTAGTAAGGAGAAGTTAGGGGAGAGTTGCTTTGGAGACGGCGAGGTGAGCGGAGCTGTGTTGGTCGCCGCCCCCTGACGAACACCGACAAGGTAATGAACGCACGCGATGCCGCATTTTTGAGCTCATAAGGCTTCACTCAGAACTGCAGAAGTCTCATCTGTTACATCCCCTTTTTTCGTAATATTAGTGTCGATCGTCAATTAAAGCTCATGGTGTTCACATTTGCCACTTGAAGTAAAAATCTGAAACACGATGATTTTTCTGTTATATAGTTACTGAGAAGCCACATCAGCCACTGTAATTTACGACATGTTAGATAAGTAATTAAAGATAATTGAGGGTCACTATAGACCATTTTGATAGTTTTCTCTTTTGTGAAACTTAAATTAAACCTAGATTATAGATGTGATATTGCATAGGACATCCTTCGATCCATTTTAGAACTTGGAAACCAATTCAGGGAATATTCGTTCACATTTTTGTTGAACGCAGTTAGTTTTTACCATCCTGTATTAAAACATTTCCTTTTATCAATAGTGCGATTTATAAACAATGTTTTGTGAGTAGAATAAAATTTCCAATGGTAAACTTAACTGCTTTTTCGACGTTATTTTACCAGCTAACTAAAAATAGGAGAGCCTTGAACCCCTTCCACACTGACGCTGAAATCATTAAATATTTGGTTATATCAACGCTAGTCTCACTGTACTCTTCTGAATTCTACATGTCATGTGTGGTCTGGCGTCTCCTTACCAGTAACAGGTTCCAGGTTCAAACTAGTCAGTTCCCTAAAAAACACGCTCAGAGCGTCGTTGCGCGAAAGTGGTAGGGAGACACGATATAGAACAAACAGACACCACGCAGAATGTTTAGAGAGTGTTTGATACTGAAGTTGGCTAGCTTAACAAATAGATTGCATACGTCAGAGCGTGCTCGTTGAACTGTTGATTCTGCACTAATAATCCGCCATCCTCTCCTGTAATCGAATTGCTGGTATTACTGAACTTAATTTCCTGGTTTTTAGCATTTCCACTTATGTGGTTGCCATATTGATTCGCAGTTCCCTGGAAATTTTAATTACTAATAATTACTCTAAATTTTCTTAGTAAAAGAGTCTGTTTAATTTAGGACAGGAGGTAGCAGACATTCGTTTTTTACTTGTGAATCCATGTCAAGGGCTCCTGTTTCAAGATTTTTCATCTGATGTTTCATAAACCAACTTCCTAAGCACAATCAAAATCCATGAAATTACGTTAATCTCTGAAAACTATTCCTTGATGATTCGTAGAGTACTTATCTGGCTTATACTTGACGTATCTTTCCCGAATCCCGATTGGTATGTGGTAAGAACGTCGACCTACTTTTGTAACCTTTTCATAAGCATTTTCCACACGATTCTGCCAATAATATTTAAATTATACCTCTCTAGTTTCTGTAAGCACAAAGATCGTTTTTCTTCCAGAACTTTGGCAGGATCTTCTAGATGAGTGTTCATCAGAACTGTTGCATAGAAATACTTTATGAGCATGATACCGATGTAGTGAGTGCTTCCAGACTTCACTTTCTGTACGATATAAGAAAATTATACCTCAGGTGTCAAACTGCAATTTTCAGCATCAGTACATCGGTGCTTCTGGTTCTTCTCAGAGCACACTACTTGTGAGAAGTTCCGTTTACAAACGACAGACGATTTTACGCCGTAAGGAGAACGTCCATCACTAGGACAATGAAGATAATCATATAACATTTCAGACTCAAAAACTATGTGTAAATGTATTGTAGAGGTACACCATCAAAAGCCCGAGCAAGTTGCAGAGTCCTGTCCATAACGCTCCACATGTTCACATTTGGGAAGATAAACGACAATCTTGCTGGGCAAGGCAGGGGATGCCAAGATCGGAACAAGCAGTAGAAACTGTTACCGGGTGCGGGCAGGCATTATCCTGCTGAAATGTAAGCACAGGATGGCTTGCCATGAAATGTAACGAAATGATGCGTCGAATATCTTCTGCGTATCGCTGAGCTGTAATGCTGCTGTGGGTGACCGCCAAAGCAGTCCCAGACACCGCTCCCGGTTGTCGGGCCTTACCCCGGCAGACTGCTAAGTTAGTATCCCACCGCTGACCGTAGCGTCTCCCGACGCTTCGTCAGCCTGGAATCTCACTGATTCTTCAGTTATCAGTGATGAGTCCAGTTTCGCACTGAGCCCCGATGGCGAGCGTAAATGTGTCTGGTGAAGCCCCAGACAGCAGTGGGATTCCAACCTCACTAGCGTGTCCGACAACCAGCAGTGATGGTCCGGGATGCCACGTTATTTCATACCAGGGCCACTTTGGTAGTCACCCGCGCCACCCTTCAAACACAGAAGTATGTAGACGATTTTCTGCGACCCTGTTTTATTGCCCTTCGTGGCGATCTATGCTGGGCTTATGTTTCAACGAGGTTATGCCCGCCCGCACACAGTGAGAGCTTCTATTGTTGTCTCCGCACTTGCCAAACCCTACCTTGCCCCAATCTACAATGTTTCGAACATTATGGACCGGGCCCTTCTGCCATCTATGGATTTACACGAGCTAATGCGCCAGTTGGACAATAGGAGGACATCCAACAACTCTGTTAATTAGCGCCACGCAGAAAAAGTGTCTGCATAAGGCGGACTAACGCGTTACTGGCTTGCCCAATTTGTGAAGCTCTTTGTCTTAACCAACTCTTTGGTTTTTTTCTGAAATTGTAATTATTTGTTTGTCTGTACATGTATATCACATCTACCGATTTCCGTCCCATTCGAGTAATTCCTTCGTGGTGCGTCGGTTTTTCTTTGTATTAGGGTATATTATCGGTAATATTTCACTAGACTTTGCGATCCCAAGCTGTTGAATAAAAGCCTACACGAAAGTGTCCTGCACATGCGTCAGTCTTGACAGTCTTAGATGTAAGGATATTCATATATTCAAGTTTCATTCACGTTGAATTCACAATGGTTTTGCTGTTTCGTAGCTGGTTTACGAAATATCTTTCCTTCAATATAACTGTTATTAGTTTCAGTTCACTTGTGAACATTGCCGCTATCGAAAGACATTTTGCATGATCCATTTGATTACCATGTATTTCAGACGCAATGCTTGAGTAATAAAGGATCCCTTAGAATTCTTCTCTCAATTTTTCTATTTAAATAACCGGATGTAAATAACTGAACGGCCTTAAGCCGATCCTTATCTTATACCAAAAAGTTTGTATAACAAGTTATCGAAGTTTGGTACAGTTGTGAATGATATCGAACAGGACCTTTGCCCAGCCCCTCCTCGATTTCCCTGAGTGGCTTTCGGTAGTTACGGTAGAACGCCCGAATATGCCGTTACCGTCATAGCGGCAGTAATGTCGGTTTTATTTAGGACATGGTGTGTGTTCATCTGGTCTTGTATAGTTGGCAATGTTTCCATCTATGTGTGTACCATCTGTGCTGTAGCCAATTACTTACAAAACACGCCATTTTCTTAGCAGCGCTCGCAACATACGCTAGTTTGAAGAAACTAAACCTGAGGTAACTAGTCTGAATCCTAATGGCAGAAGACATTTTCAGCATTCCAGAATGAAATTTTCACTCTGCAGCGGAGTGTGCGCTGATGTGAAACTTCCTGACAGATTTAAACTGTATGCCGGATCGACACTCGAAGTCGGGACCTTAGCCCTTCACGTGCAGTTGCTCCACCGGCTGAGGAACCGAAGCGCGACTAGCAACCCGTCGTCACTGCTTTACTTCCGCCAGTACACCGTCTCTTACTTCCCCTACCTCCTGCCAGAAGAGCTTTTGTGATGTTTGGGAGACGGAACGAGACGAAACAAAAATGACACCATAATTCAAGGTACGGTTCTTAATACGGCGCGTAATCAACACGAACGGCAATGCTCCCATGCTGGCCACATTCGTTCCATACCTGCACCTGCGCGGTTGACAACTGTTGGGTGTCGCTGACGTGCTGCAGTACGTCTTCACAACACGTCCAACACTTCGTCGATGGGACTCAAGTCGAGCGGGAATGGGCAGACCAGTCCGTTCGCCGAATAATATCCTCTCGTTCCAAATGTTACTCATCTGCGCTGTTAGATGCGGTCGCGCTTTTTCATCCATAAAAATGAAATCGGGGTGGAGTGTACGCTCATGGGGAAGAAGTACAGAGCTGTAAAAACATTGACAAGTGAGTGGTCAGCACACATACGCAACATTATGCCTCCCCTTATCGCAACACCAGGACTAATCTGATCATGATCGTGGGTGCAATACATTTTCCCAACTTTCGCTGTAAGAGTACGTCTGCGCCGATGACCCCTCATTTAATCCCAGCAGTGGGTCGCAGTACTCGTACATTAAAATCTTCTCTGCTGCTGTGTTTGAGCTCACGGAGCACACCAGGCTGTTGTGTCAGCCATTGCTCTATACTGCTCTCACCACCAAAGCAAATGTGCTCAGTGAAGTGAGCACAAAGTCGTCCTTCCTATTCAGGCGTCCGAATCAAAAGGAGGCATCACGCAAGATTCCTGAAATCTTACTGTGCTAGAAGAGATGGTCGGAAAAGTAGCCTCACAATATAATAAAAAGCCTGCACCCAGAGAGCAAAGACACGGAAAGCTGGAAACTGGTGAGGTGATGGGATGAAGAACGGCACCTGCAACCGTCGAACACGTACTAGTTAGCTATTTTACTCCACTGATCCTGTCTGTAACAGAGCATAGCATACCTAAAGTTACAAACAGTTAGCTAACATGTCCGCCGCTCGTGGTCTCGCGGTAGCGTTCTCGCTTCCCGAGCACGGGGTCCCGGGTTCGATTCCCGGCGGGGTCAGGGATTTTCACCTGCCTCGAGATGACTGGGTGTTTGTGATGTCCTCATCATTTCATCATCATCCAGAAAAGTGGCGAAATTGGACTGAGCAAAGGTTGGGAAATTGTACGGGCGCTGATAACCACGCAGTTGAGCGCCCCACAAACCAAACATCATCATCATCACAGTTAGCTAACATTTCCGTGACCAATATATCGATTACATTTATTATTCAACTTTAAGTACAAAACTTGTAAGCAGGATTTTTTTTAAACTGATGACACCACAAAATTACGATGTCACATTTCAAATGAATTATGAGGTGCGTACAAGTTTCCAGTAAAAAAATAACTCATACTGCCATGTAAGTAAGGTCGTTGCTGCAAGACTGAGGTGTCACCTGTACCCATTTCATTCACGCTTTTAACACAAAATCACATAATAAGCCCCATTTTTGATATCCAACATTACAAATTTTACTTATCATAGATTTCGAGCAATAACTGGATTTCTTCAGTTGCAGTTTAATAGTTGAATCGGATGATGTCTCTGACCCAAATTACGAGACCATTACTAATGCTAGTACTCTCGCAAACAATGGCATGCGAGGAACTGATTTTTTCGAGGCAGATATTTGTCAACAGTAGTTACGTTACAAAGTTGCCCACCATTTACTTTGTCTTAAGAAATAACAGCAGTTAGAATGACCTCTAAGACAACTGAGCTGGAGAAAGCAGAGCAACAGGTATCTCAGACTGACTGGGTGGCAGAGATAGGCGTGTGCTGTGCCACGCCCCAAACTCTTTTGCATTCCCTAAAACTGCCGATAGCGCGCGATACTACGTTACACGTAGAACTGTCCCCCGTTTGCTAATTGTCACTGAACGTTTCACAGGGGAGATTTTGCATGATAGCTGCGTGATTTATAAGCTGTCCAGACATTTGCAAAGGACCGACTACAAGTAAAATATTTTCAGAAGGTAGTTAATAGGGCAATTACGAGCTCTTATTTGACACAAAACTGCTACTTACGTCAGCACCGCTTGTTTCTGCCCCACTTGCCAATATCTTTCTTCCTGGAAAACGAAGAGACGACTTTACGGTGAAAGTGAAGCATGTATAGAATTTATCTTGAAAGTGGTAAAATATTCTTGTCTAAGTTTGTCGTAAATAATAGCGCCGAATTTGGGAAAATCGCTGAAGTGAGACTCCTGTATCATATTAAATTTACACACACATCCACTAATGCAGGTATTAAGCAAGTTGATATGGAATAGTTCGACAGATCATGAAATCTTGATGCATCACAAGGCAATTGATTTGCTTGGTTGGAGTTTACCGTGACATGTTCCGATGTAACATTCCTGTGAGGCTAGTGGATACAAACCCTCTTCATATATCTTTATTCATGAGGATACTGCGGTAAAATTATGAATCGACTATGTTTCCCTGCCACAGAATCTGTAACTGTATGCCTTAAACAAAACAGTTGGGACCTTATTGAACATCCCTAAAATATTGATCGTTTTCGCGTGGAACTCCGTCAAAGAAATGTGTCCAGTCAAACCGTATATATGAGGTGTAGCTATAAAATAACGGGATTATTCTTCAGAAACGTACGTACTTAGTTACTGTTACCGTCAATATACTCCCCTCCTCTACGCCTATAACGCTCCATACTAATTTTCCATTGATGATAGTAGTGCGGGAAAGGTCCCACAGTGAGGGCCTGAAAGTGCTTACCGCCTTTTCTTTCGATGATTCAGAGGGCTGATCTATTGTTCCTTTTAATGCGGATTTGACCTTGGGGAATATATAATACACATGGTGCTGGGTCCGAAAAATAAAGTGGATCGTCCAAACCGAGGATTGTGTCCACTTTAACAACACTGCGGTGTTGGCCAGTGCGTTGTCTTTATGCAGAACTGATGACCTGCTTATCTGGAACCTCAAGATACTAATACTGATTAATAGTTTGTCCTTCAGGAACCCAGAGAAGATAAAAGATCCATTAATATCATCCCTTTAATTCTGATATGTCCATTCGAGCTTTTTTCGCTACCTAAAGTTTGGGGCTTCCGGTGCATGGATTGGCGCTTACTGTTTGATTCATAAATAACATATAAGGATTTGTAAAATTTTATCATGCTTTCCAAGATATTAGGATTATTTTCAGTGGTATTCGAAATGTGAGTACAAACATTTTCACGAACTTCTTTTTGTTCGATCGCCAGAATTTTTGAGAACTTTTTTCATGTTCAATTGGTTACGCAAAATTTCCTTACATATTCTTCGTAAATTCCTAGAGTTTCCGCGATCGGTCGAATTCTCAACCCATGGTTATATCAAATCAGCTTACCTACTTTTTCGATATTTTCATGCGTTGCTGATGTTGAAGGACGTCTCGGATGTGAGTGGTCTTCAGCTCTTCTAGGTCATTTTGGAGACTCTTGAACCACTCAAATTCTCGCGTACGAGATATACAGTTACCATCGTACGGTTGTTATAGCAGGAGATAGGTTACAGCAGCAGTTTTCCACGCTACATTTGAAACATCACTTAAGTTCGTGGCTCTATTACCCTTACCATTATTATTGAAAAAAAAGTAACGAACCTTACACAAACGAAGGCCACGGTCGCACTGACTTGTCTACAGACACCACAGATGTAGAAATCGACTGAAAAGCCTTCACGCTTCACAGATATTGATCGTTCAACTTTGTCACGCACCTACATACTCCGTGACAATATGAACCATGTTATTTTATAGCCACTCATCACACAACATAATTTGTTGATTCTTGATGAACAAATTATTCTCGCCGAAGGTCGTGAGAATAAAGAGTACATGACGATATAAGAAAAAGAAGAAAGTTCAACTCTCATACTCGGACTTAAGCAGGAGATAAGCCTGCTCTCCCGCAGATACTTCAGTGCGCTGTAGAAAGCAAAGAGGGCGAATGAGGCTAGTTATAGATAGATGGAGGTAAGTGTGTCTAGGCTGTGAGCGAACAACACATAGCTCACGAAAAATAACTTCCAATAAAATGAAGCTAAGAGAAACCAATAAAATTCAGTAGTGATTACTTTTGATAAGAGAAATGTAACACAAAGGTTTAGTGAAATTTCTGCTGTAAATGGTAATGAAAAGTCACAGAGAAATTAGGAGGTTCAGATCAACTTCCCTTGCTGAGCGAATGTCTAAGATTCGGTTTACAGAATATGGAGACAACCTGTGCCAAGTAAAACCATAACGGTAAAATGTTACATGTCAACATCTCCGTCAATATCCATACTCTGTAAGGCACCTTACGTTTCGTATGGCACTTTGTGTACCACTATTACTTACCTGTATTTTTGTTTGAGTCGCAAATTGTCTGTGGAATGAACAATTGTTATTGAGCTTCTGTGTGAGCTCGAATCTCATTTAAATTTAATCGTCTCTTAGTGAGATACATGTTGGAGGAAACAAAGGAATAAAGTTCAGTTTGCACGATCAGCCTTTTAAACAGGAATAACATTGTTCTACTGTATATGTCGTATTGGGCAGAAACAAAAAAAGAATTCAGATGGGAAATCTTTTCCCGCACTTTCTGTATAAGGCCAGTTGAGTCCTGATAGGGTTACCACGTTTTTGTCAGTCTTCCAGGATCTCTCCCTTTTGGTGTAAAGTTCTTTATCTCACCTAGCCTCTCTGGATCCATTCATTGTAGACGTTCATTGCATTTCATTTTGTTTTCGTCCAGCTTTTCATTCTGACACCAAATTTTCAACTCCAGTCGAATATCTTCTTTGCGTATTTTGTCTGTTCCTTTACATTCCTTCACTGCTCTACGGAATCTTATTCAGCTGAGCAAATGTATTGTGGAATTTGTCGTGCCAGAATCAGTGATGTATGGCCACGCTTCAGGATTTGCATTTGCTGTGAATCTCAGAATTATCGCGAAGTTGGTACTCATTTGGTACCACGTCAGGTAGCAAACAGAAATACGACCTTTCGGACGTGTCGAATTCCTATTTAAAGCATTTTGAGGACGAAGGGAAATATTTAACATTCCCATAGTAAGTGTTGGTGGCACGTGGGTCCATTACTATGAACCATCGAAATGGAAGGATATACTGTGCAAACTTTCATCAAAAGTTGCAAAAATTTCAGACACCAGCCTTCCGCAGGAAAGGCTGTCATAACAATGCCTTCGGATATGGAAGGTCCAATGCTGGTTCATTGCACCATGTGGGGTCGAACGGTGAACATTGACAGCTACAGTGAGATACTGCGAGACGTAAAACCTGATTCAAACCGAAAAGGAAAGAGGAGCTTTCAAAGTTCTGGTTTTGATTCAGGATTATACACGCGCTCATACAGCTGGTGAAGCACTACAGAGCATTAAAAATTTTACTTATGAGCTGATGAATGCCCATCCTACAGTCGTGACGTCCTATTTGGATCCGATGAAGGAACACCTCTGTCACAAAGTTGTGAAGACGTTCAACGAGCAGATGTGAAAGATGCTACAATGCTTCTTTGAGGTTGGCACTACGTTGTCAGGAGATGATACAAATGCATAGGGATTGACGGAGATTATATAGACATGATGTTAATTGCAGTGTTATTTTCACGATTAAAAATTTCTCTGTAGACATAATCATATTTCTTTGCTTTCCCACTTAAGTTGCCACAACAGTTTCGAGAGATATACGAAGCGTAAGTACCAAAGATTAAAATGAAATTACCTTATATCAAAAGCATATGTGGACTGGATTTCTTTTACATATTCGACCGTCTACAAAACACGGCGGTCGGCTTTCACCATAGCATGTCAAGAACTGAAACATAAAATAAACCTCAAATTAATACAATCAAATTAGCAAATGAGGTCAGCAGCCGTGACAATTCATTCGAACCCTGATCGTGGAAGTAATTTTCATAATTAGTATATAGTTAGTAAAAGAAATCAGGTAGTGACGAACAGTTCATGACACCAAAATTTGTTCCTCTGTATTTGAATACCATACTTATTCAATGTTTGTAGCGGAATGACAGCATTGGGTGTTGGTGATGCTGATCCATGTTAGATAATAATGTTAAGAGAGACGGAAATATCGATACTATTGAAGAGGAATTGGTTTTGTTCCTGCATTTCATTTCAACCTGCCTTACCATTCCAGTCGTTACTATTCAATACAAAAACACCCTAGAGGAGTCATAACGAGATACAGTCATCCACAATTATCCATTCGCAGGTCAGACCAGAGGCGCTGTTAAACCACCTCCACAAAGATATTATTAAGATAGCTCTTTGACATTCGTATTGTCTTCAGATTTAGATGATTAAAAAACAAATAGATTGCATTGTATAACAGTGTAACCTCTTGTACCATGTTTTAAAGCATTAAGGACCAACAAATCCCACGAACACACACGGATGAGCAGAAAATTTGTGACAATCGCCCACCGCATGACTAAATGAAGGACTGCTGGCTCGTGACGCGGTAAGGAAAACACACTACTGGGCATTAAAATTGCTACATCAAGAAGAATTGATGATGGTAAACGGGCATTCATTGGACAAATATATTACACTAGAACTGACATGTGATTACATCAGAACCCAGAACAATAACCTCTGGCCGTAATAACGGCCTTGATACGCCTGGGCTTTGAGTCAAACAGAGCTCGAATGGCGTGTACAGGCACAGCTGCCCATGCCGCATCAACACCATACCACAGTTCATCAAGAGAAGTGACTGGCGTATTGCGACGAGCCAGTTGCTCAGCCACCATTCACCAGACGTTTCCAATTGTTGAGAGATCTGTAGAATCTCCTGGCCAGGGCAGCAGTCGAACATTTTCTGTATCCAGAAAGGCCCATACAGGAACTGTAACATGCGGTCGTGCATCATCCTGCTGAAATGTAGGGTTTCGCAAGGATCGAATGAAGGGTAGAGCCATGGGTCGTGACACATCTGAAATGTAACGTCCACTGTTCAAAGTGCCGTCAGTGCGAACAAGAGGTCACAAAGACGTGTAACCAATGGCACCCCATACCATCTCGCCGGGTGATACGCCAGTATGGCGATGACGAATACATGCTTCCAATGTGCGTTCACCGCGATGTCGCCAAACACGGATGCGACCATCATGATGCTGTAAACAGAACCTGGATTCATCCGAAAAAATGACGTTTTGCCATTCGTGCACCCAGGTTCGTCGTTGAGTACACAATCGCAGGCGCTCCTGTCTGTGATGCAGCGTCAAGGGTAACCGCAACCCCATGGTGTCCGAGCTGATAGTCCATGCTGCTGCAAACGTCGTCGAACTGATCGTGCAGATGGTTATTGTTTTGCAAACGTCCACATCTGTTCACTCAGGGATCGAGACGTGGCTGCACGATCCGTTACAGCCATGGGGATAAGATGCCAGTCATCTCGCCTGCTAATGATACGAGGCCGTTGGGATCCAGCACTGCGTTCCGTATTACCCTTCTGAAACCACCTTTTGCATATTCTGCTAACTGTCATTGGATCTCGACCAACGCGAGCACCAATGTCACGATAGGATGAACCGCAATCGCGATAGGCTACAATCCGACATTGATCAAAGTCGGAAACGTGATGGTATGCATTTCTCCTCCTTACACGAAGCATCACAACAACGTTTCACCAGGCAACGCCAGTCAACTGCTGTTTGTATATGAGAAATCGGTTGAAAACTTTACTCGTGTCACAATGTTGAAGGTGTCACCACCGGTGTCAACCTTGTATGAAGCCCTGAAGAGCTAATCATTTGCATATCACAGCATCTTCTTCCTGTCGGTTAAATTTCACGTCTGTAGAAAAACATCTTCGTGATGTAAGAATTTTAATGGCCAGTAGTATATGTAAGAGGAACGGAGACAAATAATTCTAACAATAATTCGCAAATGAGAAAATCTACAGACACGAGCGACAGAGAAGCGGTGGATGTTTATGATCTGACGTTTGGAAATGAGCATTTGGTCTGATGTCATGCATCTCAATGGAAAGTCACGAGTAGGCGAAAAGCAGTTGGTAGTCCACGTCCAGAGCGTGGAGGTCGGACAATTACCCACCCCATAAAGCAGGGTAGGAGACCATCTGTCCAGATTTGCCTACAGAGCACACTTCTCCCGGATGCAAAAGAGTTTAGAAGCACCGCGTTCAGCTCAAATTGTCGAATTTTGGGCTTCGCAGCAGGTGCCTCCGTCGAGCTACCATGCTGAAACAATGACAGCATCAGCTACTACTGCAGCTGACACGCTATCGTCCAGACTGGACAGCGGATGAGCTGTGATTCAGGGGAAAGGCTGCTAAAACATGCTCCGCTCCTCGCACACAGGATGGTGGGGGCAGTGTTCTACATCTACATCTACATCTACATCTACATCCTTACTCCGCAAGCCACCTGACGGTGTGTGGCGGAGGGTACCCTGAGTACCTCTATCGGTTCTCCCTCCTATTCCAGTCTCGTATTGTTCGTGGAAAGAAGGATTGTCGGTATGCTTCTGTGTGGGCTCTAATCTCTCTGATTTTATTCTCATGATCTCTTCGCGAGATATACGCAGGAGGGAGCAATATACTGCTTGACTCTTCTGTGAAGGTATGTTCTGGAAACTTTAACAAAAGCCTGTACTGAGCGTCTCTCCTGCAGATTCTTCAACTGGAGTTTATCTATCATCTCCGTAACGCTTTCGCGATTACTAAATGATCCTGTAACGAAGCGCGCTGCTCTCCGTTGGATCTTATCTATCTCTTCTATCAACCCTATCTGGTACGGATCCCACACCACTGAGCAGTATTCAAGCAGTGGGCGAACAAGCGTACTGTAACCTACTTCCATTGTTTTCGGATTGCATTTCCTTAGGATTCTTCCAATGAATCTCAGTCTGTCATCTGCTTTACCGACTATCAACTTTATATGATCATTCCATTTTAAATCACTCCTAATGCGTACTCCCAGATAATTTATGGAATTAACTGCTTCCAGTTGTTGACCTGCTATTTTGTAGCTAAATGATAAGGGATCTATCTTTCTATGTTTTCGCAGCACATTACACTTGTCTACATTGAGATTCAATTGCCATTCCCTGCACCATGCGTGAATTCGCTGCAGATCCTCCTGCATTTCAGTGAAATTTTCCGTTGTTACAACCTCTCGATACACCACAGCATCATCTGCAAAAAGCCTCAGTGAACTTCCGATGTCATCCACCAGGTTATTTATGTATATTGTGAATAGCAACGGTCCTATGACACTCCCCTGCGGCACATCTGAAATCACTCTTACTTCGGAAGACTTGTCTCCATTGAGAATGACATGCTGCGTTCTGTTATCTAGGAACTCCTCAATCCAATGACACAATTGGTCTGATAGTCCATATGCTCTTACTTTGTTCATTAAACGACTGTGGGGAACTGTATCGAACGCCTTGCGGATGTCAAGAAACACGGCATCTACCTGTGAACTATTGTCTACGGTCCTCTGAGTCTCGTGGACGAATAGCGCGAGCTGGGTTTCACACGACCGGCTTTTTCGAAACCCATGCTGATTCCTACAGAGCAGATTTCTAATTTTCAGAAAAGTCATTACACTCGAACATAATACGTGTTCCAAAATTATACAACTGATCGACGTTAGAGATATAGGTCTATAGTTTTGCACATCTGTTTGACGTCCCTTCTTGAAAACGGGGATGACCTGTGCCATTTTCCAATCCTTTGGAACGCTACGCTCTTCTAGAGATCTACGGTACACCGCTGAAAGAAGGGGGGCAAGTTCCTTCGCGTACTCTGTGTAAAATCGAACTGATATCCCATCAGGTCCAGCGGCCTCCCCTCTTTTGAGCGATTTTAATTGTTTCTCTATCCCTCTGTCGTCTATTTCGATATCTACCATTTTGTCATCTGTGCGACATCTAGAGAAGGAACTACAGTGCAGTCTTCCTCTGTGAAACAGCTTTGGAAAAAGATATTTAGTATTTCGGCCTTTAGTCTGTCATCCTCTGTTTCAGTACCATTTTGGTCACAGAGTGTCTGGACATTTTGTTTTGATCCACCTACCGATTTGACATATGACCAAAATTTCTTAGGATTTTCTGCCAAGTCAGTAAATAGAACATTACTTTCGAATTCATTGAACGCCTCTCGCATAGCCCTCCTCACACTACATTTCGCTTCGCGTAATTTTTATTTGTCTGCAAGGCTTTGGATATGTTTATATTTGCTGTGAAGTTCCCTTTGCTTCCGCAGCAGTTTTCTAACTCGGTTGTTGTACCACGGTGGCTCTTTTCCATTTCTTACGATCTTGCTTGGCACATACTCATCTAACGCATATTGTACGATGGTTTTGAACTTTGTCCACTGATCCTCAGCACTATCTGTACTTGAGACAAAACTTTTGTGTTGAGCCGTCAGGTACTCTGTAATCTGCTTTTTGTCACTTTTGCTAAACAGAAAAATCTTCCTACCTTTCTTAATATTTCTGTTTACGGCTACGGGCTTGGTATTTATGCTAAGGGAGATGTCACTTCGACTTCCGTGGGACTTGTAGTTATAGAAGCCATAATGAAACATGTGTAATACTTGAGCATTATTGCAGGCCACCTGCATCGCTTCATGCTAGTCTTCTCTGACGGGGATGGGATCTGCCAGCAGGGCAACTATCCGAGTCACAATGTCAGAATCGTGCTATAGTGATGTCCGTCCACCAAAATCTCCTTGTCTGAACCCGATGGAACACATGTGGGACCACATCGGGCTCCAGGTCCGCGCCCACTACATACCACCTATAATACGCGCAGATTAACTCATCTGTGTGTGGACGTCTAATGCCACTTACCCATGGACAGCTACCAATATGTAGAGGAAAAATGTTTGATGCACAGAATATCTTCCGGTCATATTGAGCAACTCTTCTCGGTGCGAAAGAGGCGAACTCTATAGCCGTTCGGTCATTGTAAAAATTTAATATGAAAAAGAGGCCGGTAGCGCTTATGTTAATGATGAGAAACATATAATTAGTTGACACGCTTAAATGCGGCATAGTTCACTATGGACAAAGAGGACACTCCGTTAGCGCAGAGTGGGAACTATGATGTGCGTTGTGCAGCCAAGATTTACAAGTATGGCAAACGGTGCGAAAAATGGTCTTATGTGCCATACGATACTTAATTACCGCATTACAGTCTGTCTGTAAGTTCTTGTTTTCCGTAGATTACTATTTATTATCAATGACTAGCAGATGTTTCATTCAGCAGGCTTTGCCTCCAAGACGTATGAACAAGAGTGACGATCTCCTGCGTTCCCACAGAATTTTGTAATTCTAATGATAGTATGACGTCCACTCCACCTGGCTTCACTCATTCGCTTACATATCTATTGCAAAATGTTTAATACACTACTGGCCATTAAAATTGCTACACCACGAAGATGTCGTGCCACAGACGCGAAATCTAACCGACAGGACGAAGATGCTGTGATTTGCAAATGCTTAGCTTTTCAAAGCATTCACACAAGGTTGGCGCCGGTGGTAACACCTACAACGTGCCGACATGAGGAAGGTTTCCAACCGATTTCTTACACGCAAGCGACAATTGACCGGCGGTGCCTGGTGAAACGTTGATGTGATGACTCGTGTGAAGAGGAGAAATGCGTACCATCACGTTTCCGACTTTTATAAAGGTCGGATTGTAGCCTATCGCGCCAGCGGTTTATCGTATCGCGACAATGCTGCACACATTGGTAGAGATCCAATGACTGTTAGCAGAATATGGAATCGGGGGGTTCAGGAGGGTAATACGGAACGCCGTGCTGGATCCCAATGGCCTCGTATCACTAGCAGTCGAGATGATAGGCATCTTATCCGCATTGCTGTAACGAATCGTGCAGCCATGTCTCAATCCCTGAGTCAACAGATGGGGACATTTGCAAGACAACAACCATCTGCACGAATAGTTTTACCACGTTTGCAGCAGCATGGACTACCAGCTCGCAGACCACGGCATGGTAGCAAAAATCTTGCTTACAGATTATCTGGCAATACGAAACATCTTCATGCTTCCCTTAAAATTTCAGTAGTATTTCTCTACACAGGTTAGCGCTCTCAACAATTCACCAGGATTCTTCATTTACCAACAGCATATTTGCGTAAGTGAATCAGATGTGTACACCAGAAATTCCTAGAAAGCACCTATGTTTTGTTCATAAATTTCACTGTCCATTCGCTTGCATACGTATGTACAATTTCTCACTCTTTCAGTTTCTCAAACAGGAAATTTCAGTCGTTTCTCAGCAGGTGACATTTGTGGCAGATCACACCTCACAAATTTGACTTTTATTTCGATGTCCTTAATTTTCATTACATTTCCAGTGCATCCCGTGGGCACAGTGCCTCATACCTTGTAAACGGTGGATTTCGTTTGACTGGACTACTACATATTGACGTGTGTTAATGTGAAATATATTGTGGTAGCATACAGAGAAGCTACGTGAGATAATTCGCTCAAACAATGATTATTTGGATGTGAAAATACTGTTAAATTGTGTTTCAGTTTACTAATCACTTATCCTTAGTCCCGTCTTTACGTTCACGTGAAACTGAGTGAATGAAACTATGAGTGTTTGTGATGTGGAATAGATAGAACTAACCACAGACGAATAGAGGGTGGTAGTTTTCCGAAGAGAAATATGTGAGCAAGGTTGAACAATGAGGATAGCACAGGTATTCACATTGTATCGATGGTCAGATAACTCCGCCAAAGAGAAACTTTCACCACCCCCTCCACCCCCAGAGATTCAAACTGAAAGACGTTCGTCCCTGGGTGCGCCCTTTTAGGCACTGTGTAGTTCGAGGGACTACAGCGCGGATGTCTCGTCGTCGAGTGTACTGGTATGGTAAGAAAAACTGGATGAAAAATTAGCTATATTGTCTTTGATCATAGTCGAAACGTATTAAATAAAGCCAACACAGATAGGGAAATGCTAGAAGACGTTGTAATTTTCATATTTTGGATAATTTTGATAATTATACTATTGTATCAACAGGAGTTCTGGTGTAGTGCTGCCTCTCAGCGCGAAACAATTGTGTTAAGTTTTCTTCAGTTAAAGGAACGAATAGAATTATTCAGTTTTATGGACATGATGATAGATTTTATTCGGTACTGAGCTCATTTCATACTGAAAACGTAAAGGAGCCATAAGATATAAAATTTCAAAGTTTGACGGGGTACTACAACCGCTCGTAATTGCTATATAGGTCCAAAGCTAATCATAACAGTTTAACAGGATCACTTTTAACATTTCGTGAGTTTCCTTTGTGACTGGCACACCAAGGTAACGGAGACTATGTGAAATCTGGTAATTTTGTAAGTGCGTTTGCTAAACAGTTGTTAGATGGGATATAGTCTGATATGAAATAATTTTGCAGTGTAGTTTTTTCGATTTGGTGTCTCTCTCCCCTTCCCATTCACCCTCTCTCTCTCTGTCTCTCTCTTTTGTTAATTGCTTTGTAGCACATGTTTTGCACCAAGTTAGTGGACCAGTTCTCAGTGACCAGTAATCATTTGTTTATGTTTTTTTATTAATGTTCAGACATTGCTAAGGAAAACAGCAGCTCCGCGAGTGAATGTTTATTGATGGTGATTGTTTTTCATGTTTTCATTGTGTGGGGTGGCGGTACTACGTGTTATGCCTTGAGTGACTGTGTTTTGTGCACTGTAGAGAGCTTCAGTATGCAGTATTACATCACAGAACATCGATGCCACAATTGCCTGGCTGTACAATCATTGTTTGGTAAACTGTGCTCGAATTTTGAGGCCCTGAATTTTAATTTAATTTAAAAAAACCATGGTGGTTTCTGATCTAAGAATTCTGTAATGCTTGTGTCAGTTAAAATCGATAGGCCGCCACTATAAATTCTCTAAGAGTATAACGCACATTTAACACAATTTCGACAATTTCAGTTCGTTGTATTTAGCATAAATCACGAGAGTTATCGTATAGTCAGTTCATGTTTGAATACTTTCTCTGAAATGATTACCAAGTTTAAATTTCACTCAGTTCGTTGCTAATATAATCAAGGGTATATTTCCATTCACTGATACATTCCTTAATAATCCAAACAGCATGATAGCTTTTGAGTGCAGTGCTTTATTATAAGATCTGATGGTCAGAACTGACTCAGATCCCTCTGTTGCTATTGATCTGAGGGAAACTTTCACTCATTCCAAGCCAAAGTAAATTCCCAGTACTTGATTGTATTCGGTAGAGGAGGATAATTAATTAATTGTCCGCCAGGGGGCCCGGTTTCGATTCCTGGCTGGATTGGAGATTTTTCCGCTCAGGGACTGCGTGTTTGTGTCGTCTTTATCATCATCATTTCATCCTCATCGACGCGAAAGTCACCGAAGTGGCCTCACCTCAAAAGGCTTGCACTAGGCGATCGGGTCTACCCGCCGGGAAGCCCTCTCCACACGACTTTTTTAAATTAATTACCTGAAAGAAATTAAGTCAGGGAGCATTATCCGTTGTGCTTCATTTCAATTAATTGAGTGATGAAAATTAACTAATATTAATCATTTAATTAACTGGGCAGTAATTCGAAAGAAACCCTGTTGCCACAAGCCATAGAAAGCAGTGAGAGGTAGCTTCAAGCAATAACTATCAGAAGTATTAACAAATGAGACAACCAAGCGCCCATAGTAGGTATGAATGAATCTCAGACTCGGTAATAGCAGATGATGAAATCAGACAAGCAGGTAGAGGTGCGTCTGCAAAGTTACCGAATTCCCGGATGTTCCTTGGCCATTACCAGACGCGAGGCATGTTTCTTAATAGGGTATGTGATCATCACGGATGGCAAAGCACGCCCTGCAACGTGCTCCCATGTTATCGACAAAGTTGGTGAGGACTCTTGTTGTAGGACGTTCAATTCCAGAGCAGGTGAATGAGCTCTAGACACGAGAGGATATTCGGCGAATGGACTGGCCTCCCCGTACCCCAACTTACACCTCATCAATCACGTGTGGGATGCGCGGGGGTGACGTATTGCTGCAGTTTCACTTACCACCAACAACCATCCTGCACAATGAATTTTTACTTCGCAGTGGAGTGTCGGCTGATATTAAACTTCCTACCATATTTAAACTGAGTGTCGAACCGAAACTGTAACCCAGAATATTTCCTCATGCAGAAAGCCGCCAAAACAGAAAATGGTTCAAATGGCTCTGAGCACTATGGGACTTAACTGCTGAGGTCATCAATCCCCTAGAACTTAGAACTACTTAAACCTAACTAGCCTAAGGACGTCACACACATCCATGCCCGAGGCAGGATTCGAATCTGCGACAGTAGTGGTTGCGCGTTTCCAGACTGTAGCGCCTAGAACCATTCGGCCACAGAGGGCGGCGCAGCCAAAACAAAAAATCTGTGATCATACGAAGTATATTTAATATATTTTTTATTCTAATAGCGTCTTGCGTCCGCGGAGCACCTGTTGGGAACCACTGCACTAGACTATTTGTAATGGAATACACATTTAGTTTTCCTTTTGTCGGTATCAGTTTGGCGATTAATTTTCCCAGGGAATTTCACTTCACCCGTATGAAACGTCATCAACATATATACGTCGCTTTTGTCATGCCACTTCAAAGCCATCATCTACATCTACATCTATATTTATACCCCGCAAGCCACCCAACGGTGTGTGGCGGAGGGCACTTTACGTGCCACTGTCATTACCTCCCTTTCCTGTTCCAGTCGCGTATGGTTCCCGGGAAGAACGACTGTCTGAAAGCCTCCGTGCGCGCTCGAATCTCTCTAATTTTACATTCGTGATCTCCTCGGGAGGTGTAGGTAGGGGGAAGCAATATATTCGATACCTCATCCAGAAACGCATCCTCTCGAAACGTGGCGAGCAAGTTACACCGCGATGCAGAGCTCCTCTCTTGCAGATTCTGCCACTTGAGTTTGCTAAACATCTCCGTAACGCTATCACGGTTACCAAATAACCCTGTGACGAAACGCGCCGCTCTTCTTTGGATCTTCTCTATGTCCTCCGTCATCCCGATCTGGTACGGATCCCACACTGATGAGCAATACTCAAGTATAGGTCGAACGAGTGTTTTGTAAGCCACCTCCTTTGGTGATGGACTACATTTTCTAAGGACTCTCCCAATGAATCTCAACCTGGTACCCGCCTTACCAACAATTAATTTTATATGATCATTCCACTTCAAATCGTTCCGCACGCATACTCCCAGCTATTTTACAGAAGTAACTGCTGCCAGTGTTTGTTCCGCTATCATATAATCATACAATAAAGGATCCTTCTTTCTATGTATTCACAATACATTACATTTGTCTATGTTAAGGGTCAGTTGCCACTCCCTGCACCAAGTGCCTATCCGCTGCAGATCTTCCTGCATTTCGCTACAATTTTCTAATGCTGCCAACTTCTCTGTATACTACAGCATCATCCGCGAAATCCGCATGGAACTTCCGACACTATCTACTATGTCATTTATATGTATATTGTGAATAGCAAGAGCCCATAACACTCCCCTGTGGCACGCCAGATGCTACTTTAACGACTGTAGACGTCTCTCCATTGAGAACAACATGCTGTGTTCTGTTTGCTAAAAACTCTTCAATCCAGCCACACAGCTGCTCTGATATTCCGTAGGCTCTTACTTTGTTTACCGAGCGAGGTGGCGCAGTGGTTTGCACACTGGACTCGCATTCGGGAGGAAGACGGTTCAATCCCGTCTCCGGCCATCCTGATTTACGTTTTCCGTGATTTCCCTAAATCGTTTCAGGCAAATGCCGGGATGGTTCCTTTGAAAGGGCACGGCCGATTTCCTTCCCAATCCTTCCCTAACCCGAGCTTGCGCTCCGTCTCTAATGACCTCGTTGTCGACGGGACGTTAAACACTAACCACCACCACCACCTTACTTTGTTTATCAGGCGACAGTGCGGAACTGTATCGAACGCCTTCCGGAAGTCGAGGAAAATAGCATCTACCTGGGAGCCTGTATGTAATATTTTCTGGGTCTCATGAACAAATAAAGCGAGTTGTGTCTTACACGATCGCTGTTTCCGAAATCCATGTTGATTCCTACAGAGTACATTCTGGGTTTCCAAAAACGACATGATACGCGAGCAAAAAACATGTTCTAAAATTCTACAACAGGTCGACGTCAGAAATATAGGTCTGTAGTTTTGCGCAGCTGCTCGACGACCCTTCTTGAAGACTGGGACTACCTGTGCTCTTTTCCAATCATTTGGAACCTTTCGTTCCTCTAGGAACTTGCGGTACGCGGCTGTTAGAATGGGGGCAAGTTCTTTCGCGTACTCTGTGTAGAATCGAATTGGAATCCCGTCAGGTCCAGTGGACTTTCCTCTGTTGAGTGATTCCAGTCGCTTTTCTATTCCTTGGACACTTGTTTCAATGTCAGCCATTATTTCGTCTGTGCGAGGATTTAGAGAAGGAACTGCAGTGTGGTTTTTCTCTGTGAAACAGCTTTGGAAAAAGGTGTTTAGTATTTCAGCTTTACGCGTGTCATCCTCTGTTTCAATGCCATCATCATCCCGGAGGGTCTGGATATGCTGTTTCGAGGTACTTACTGATTTAATGAAAGACCAGAACTTCCTAGGATTTTCTCTCAAGTCGGTACACAGAAATTTACTTTCGAATTCACTGAACGCTTCACGTATAGCCCTCCTTACGCTAACTTTGACATCGTTTAGCTTCTGTTTGTCTGAGATGTTTTGGCTGCGTTTAAACTTGGTGTGAAGCTCTCTTTGCTTTCGCAGTAGTTTCCTAACTTTGTTGTTGAACCACGGTGAGTTTTTCCCGTCCCTCACAGTTTTACTCGGCACGTACCTGTCTAAATCGCATTTTACGATTGCCTTGAACTTATTCCATAAACACTCAACATTGTCAGTGTCGGAACAGAAATTTTCGTTTTGATCTGTTAGGTAGTCTGAAATCTGCCTTCTATTACTCTTGCTAAATAGATAAACCTTCCTCCCTTTTTTTATATTCCTATTAACTTCCATATTCAGGGATGCTGCAACGGCCTTATGATCACTGATTCCCTGTTCTGCACTTACAGAGTCGAAAAGTTCGGGTCTGTTTGTTATCAGTAGGTTCAAGATGTTATCTCCACGAGTCGGTTCTCTGTTTAATTGCTCGAGGTAATTTTCGGATAGTGCACTCAGCATAATGTCACTCGATGCTCTGTCCCTACTATTAACCTAGGTCGGTTGTTGAGTGTAACCTCCACCCATAATAATTCACAGGAACTATCCACTTTTACTTCACTACAGAATAAACTATTACTAACAGCGACAAACACGCCACCACCGGTTGCATGCAATCTGTCCTTTCTAAACACCGTCTGCGCCTTTGTAAAAATTTCGGCAGAATTTATCTCTGGCTTCAGCCAGCTTTCTGTACCTATAACGATTTCAGCTTCGGTGCTTCCTATCAGAGCTTGAAGTTCCGGTACTTTACCAATGCAGCTTCGACAGTTTACAATTACAATACCGATTGCTGCTTGTTCCCCGCATGTCCTGACTTTGCCCCGCACCCTTTGAGGCTGTTCCCCTTTCTGTACTTTCCCGAGGCCATCTAACCTAAAAAGCCGCCCAGTCCACGCCACACAACCCCTGCTACCCGCGTAGCCACTTGCTGCGTGTAGTGGACTCCTGACCTATCCAGCGGAACCCGAAACCCCACCACCCTATGGCGCAAGTCAGCCCACACGGTCGCAGAACCGTTTCAGCCTCTGATTCAGACCCTCCACTCGGCTCTGTACCAAAGGTCCGCAGTCAGTCCTGTCGACGATGCTGTAGATGGTGAGCTCTGCTTTTATCCCGCTATCGAGACTGGCAGTCTTCACCAAATCAGATAGCGGCCGGAAGCCAGAGAGGATTTCCTCCGATCCATAGCGACACACATCATTGGTGCCGACATGAGCGACCACCTGCGGATGGGTGCACCCTGTACCCTTCATGGCATCCGGAAGGACCCTTTCCACATCTGGAATGCCTCCCCCCGGTATGCACACGGAGTGCACATTGGTTTTCTTCCCCTCTCTTGCTGCCATATCCCTAAGGGGCCCCATTACGCGCCTGACGTTGGAGCTCCCAACTACCAGTAACATAGTGTCTGGCACATAAATTCCATCTATCCTCTCTGCATTTGGATTCAAGTTTTTAGGTACCTTCCCCGTTCGTGTGAACTGTACCTACTGCATTTGTTCCTCTCTCATGCCAGTAGTGGAAGAGAGATGCACTTGTGTAGCAATTGTCCACATATAGTTTGGCCCTGTTCCCAAATAAAGTTGCAAAGTTGTTGTCCCAATATAGTCAATAAATCCCAAATAGTCTTCACCGACTACAATGTCAGAGTTCGCAGCAGTATAAAGTCAATTACAAATCCATTTCAGAATCATAAGGAACAAATACTTTTTATACCAGGACTACGCCTTTTACGGAATGAAGGGTTTCTCGAAAAAAAAATGAGTATTTCGTCAGTATAAACTTTTCAGAATTGAGTAAGTGCTGTTCTGAACTTCCCTTCCAGACATGACCCACAGGTGAAGCGGGAACATTGTTATTGCAAATATGCAACATATGACCTACCAATAAATATCTGTCAGATGACCTTATTTGACCAATAATCGGCGTTTTGAGGACAGGATCATTTGACCACTATTGCGAATATTTCAGTTAATATTTCTCGTCACGATATCAGTTACTGCCATGCAGCAAAACAATACTGCTATTCCGCTATCTTTCAATGCTGTAAAACGCTTTACTCATACCGAGTAGAACTAAAATCAGTGAAGTAATTATTATTCTCTTCTGCAAATAACTGCGTCTCTTTCCTTCGCGGACAACGTCTGAAAATTTTTTGTGCCTACCGTTTTTCGAAAGTGTAAGAGTAACACCTGAATGTGCTAAATAAAATCATGAACCCTGAGATTCAGCTCTTTCCTGTTCATAAACTCGGCGAACTTCAGTGGGGCACGAAGTCTGCATCCTCAGTATCGGTGTCAAACGTTCATCTGGAAGGTGAAGCTGTGCAACGGCTCTTAATATGTCGAAAGACTACAATCAAGGTGCACAGCGTCTTCATTTTCATCATCCTCATCATCTTTTCCTTCTTCTTCTTCTTCTTCTGTTCTAGGCCGGCCGGAGTGGCGCGACAGTCTGGAGCCGAGTGACCGCTACGGTCGCAGGTTCGAATCCTGCCTCGGGCATGGATGTGTGTGAGGTCCTTAGGTTAATTAGGTTTAATTAGTTCTAAGTTCTAGGCGACTGATGACCACAGAAGTTAAGTCGCATAGTGCTCAGAGCCATCTTCTTGTTTTTGTTGATTCAGGTCTTTTATCTACTGTGTATAACATAATTGGTCTCATTAGGTTTTGTTTTGCGTCGATTTGTCAGAGATAATAGACACTGCGTGAAATAATCGTAAACATCAATGGAGGACGCACGATGAACGTACCTGTACGGACAGTGTGGCGAAGTTTGGCGTTTGTGAGCTATGACGGTAGAGTGCCTTTGGTAACAGCACGACATCGCCTGGGCTCGTGACAATAGCGATGGAACCCAAACGACAGAAAAACCACGGACTGGTCAGATGAGTCCCGATTTCAGTTGTAAGAGCTGACAGGCTGGTGGTAGGCTACCACAAGTAGCAATGGACCCAAATTGTCAACAAGGCACTGTGCCAGCTGGTGGTAGCTCAATAATGGTGTGGGATGTGAGATATAAAGGAGTTCAGAAGTTGGCTGTGAGTGGGCATTGATTTAAATCAATTGGGATAGTTAAAATACACTCCTGGAAATTGAAATAAGAACACCGTGAATTCATTGTCCCAGGAAGGGGAAACTTTATTGACACATTCCTGGGGTCAGATACATCACATGATCACACTGACAGAACCACAGGCACATAGACACAGGCAACAGAGCATGCACAATGTCGGCACTAGTACAGTGTATATCCACCTGTCGCAGCAATGCAGGCTGCTATTCTCCCATGGAGACGATCGTAGAGATGCTGGATGTAGTCCTGTGGAACGGCTTGCCATGCCATTTCCACCTGGCGCCTCAGTTGGACCAGCGTTCGTGCTGGACGTGCAGACCGCGTGAGACGACGCTTCATCCAGTCCCAAACATGCTCAATGGGGGACAGATCCGGAGATCTTGCTGGCCAGGGTAGTTGACTTACACCTTCTAGAGCACGTTGGGTGGCACGGGATACATGCGGACGTGCATTGTCCTGTTGGAACAGCAAGTTCCCTTGCCGGTCTAGGAATGGTAGAACGATGGGTTCGGTGACGGTTTGGATGTACCGTGCACTATTCAGTGTCCCCTCGACGATCACCAGTGGTGTACGGCCAGTGTAGGAGATCGCTCCCCACACCATGATGCCGGGTGTTGGCCCTGTGTGCCTCGGTCGTATGCAGTCCTGATTGTGGCGCTCACCTGCACGGCGCCAAACACGCATACGACCATCATTGGCACCAAGGCAGAAGCGACTCTCATCGCTGAAGACGACACGTCTCCATTCGTCCCTCCATTCACGCCTGTCGCGACACCACTGGAGGCGGGCTGCACGATGTTGGGACGTGAGCGGAAGACGGCCTAACGGTGTGCGGGACAGTAGCCCAGCTTCATGGAGACGGTTGCGAATGGTCCTCGCCGATACCCCAGGAGCAACAGTGTCCCTAATTTACTGGGAAGTGGCGGTGCGGTCCCCTACGGCACTGCGTAGGATCCTACGGTCTTGGCGTGCATCCGTGCGTCGCTGCGGTCCGGTCCCAGGTCGACGGGCACGTGCACCTTCCGCCGACCACTGGCGACAACATCGATGTACTGTGGAGACCTCACGCCCCACGTGTTGAGCAATTCGGCGGTACGTCCACCCGGCCTCCCGCATGCCCACTACATGCCCTCGCTCAAAGTCCGTCAACTGCACATACGGTTCACGTCCACGCTGTCGCGGCATGCTACCAGTGTTAAAGACTGCGATGGAGCTCCGTATGCCACGGCAAACTGGCTGACACTGACGGCGGCGGTGCACAAATGCTGCGCAGCTAGCGCCATTCGACGGCCAACACCGCGGTTCCTGGTGTGTCCGCTGTGCCGTGCGTGTGATCATTGCTTGTACAGCCCTCTCGCAGTGTCCGGAGCAAGTATGGTGGGTCTGACACACCGGTGTCTATGTGTTCTTTTTTTCATTTCCAGGAGTGTATGTGCCGGACCAGGATTCGAACCGAGTCTCTTGCTTACTAGGCAGGTGAGCTGACTACTGAGCCATCCATACACAGCGGTCATGGCAACTGCACGCACTACCGCAGTACCCCTCCCATCAGACCCTAATTCACATCTTAGCCACACAGAACTTATGTTGTTGGCCTTGCGCTTTGTCCTCATTAGTCTTGAGATGTGTTTGCAACTTGTTATCTTTATCCACTTGGAGACTATTTGCAGCCATTCATAGGCTTAATGCTCCCAAACAACGATGGACTTTTGTTAATGTCAATGCGCCATGTCGTTGGGCCACATTTGTTCACGATTGATTTGAAAAATAGTTTGGACAGTTCGAGAGAACGATTTAGTCACTCAGATCGCCCGACATGGATCCTATCGAACATTTATGGGAAATAATCTACATGTCAGTTGGTGCACAAAATCCATCTCTGGCAACCCCTTCGTAATTATGGACGGCTATAGAGGCAGCATGGCTCAGTATTTCTGCAGGGGACTTCCGACGTCTGGTTGAGTTCCTGCTCTAAGCTAGCAAATCCCCGCCCCCGAAACTATATTACGAGGTGTCTCATTGCTTTCGCCATCTCAGTGTACGTCTTAGCACGACTACAGTACACGGATAATGTACGTCGCTAGCATTTAAAGCCTTAAATATCACTACGAAAGGTAGGAAATCTGCTGAAGTGATGGACAAGGAAATGAATGTCGATTTCTAATATTTAGGGTATCTAAAATTATAGTTTGAGAGTCCTTTGTAGGACCTGTAACTATACTAAGCATGAGGTATAGATATTCCTACAGAATTATTAATATTATTCGAGCAAATGTCAAGCAAAGGATTATTTAAGTTACTATGTTTGAATGTATGAGAATCATCCTTTTGAAAGGGTGTCATGCACAAAATGATAAAAACATCAAAGACGGATACATTTGAAAAAACAATTAGCTCAATCACCTAAGATGTTGAGAAGAGCTGTATGCTAAACAACTGAAAGGAAAGTAAGGGTTATTTAGAGAGTAAAATTTTCTTTACATCAGGTAAAGACTTGAGAAAAGCAGTTCTTTCTTTGTAGTTGATGACGGAGTTTAGGTTTAAGAAAAATTAAGATACTTTCAAACGACCTGCAAACCTATAAAGTATGTCCGATGCGAAGCTTGTGGTAGTACATGAGTAATACACAATACAAACAACAACGAAGAAGGAGCAACAAGAATGTAAGGGCGAGAAAGGTATGGCCGAACTAGACAGGGATGCAGTCTTCCTCCACTACTGTTCAATCTGTACGTGGTATATGGCCGGAATGAGGCAAAGCCGGAAATGACATGAGACCCAGCGGAGGCTGGCCCACTGGCCGGGAGAATCGGAAGCGAACTTCAAGAAAGTAACAGGTCGACAACACGAAAGAATGGCGGAGAACGGAGACTCGAGACAGAATAACAACGAGTCCAGCGAGCAAACCAAGATCTAAAACTAAGGCTAGCGAATTCAGAACCAAGACAACGGTGTGTATGTTGATCAATATTGTCGCTCAGAGAAATCACAACTGCCCTGTCTGGCTGTCTTTGCTGCAGCGCTCGCGGCGGCGACAGCAGCGCCCAAAAACCTAGCCGCACTACCTAACGGTCCTCATTGATTTCCATAGAGTACGGCGAACCTTGAAGCACGCCAAGCTGGGATACGTGAGAGAAGCAGTACAAGGAAGGTTCAACAGTGAGATTAAAATTCAGGGTGAAAGAATATCAGTGCTTACATTTTTATCATAAGTGAAAGTAAAGAAAAATTACAAGAATAGCTTTGAGCCGGGGCGACTCTCTGGATATCGACCGTTTCCCTCTGTTTTGATCTTCGGCCATAACTTAGAGCACGATGTGGCGCACTGTACGAGAGAGGAAAGGGGTCTTTGGAAAGAGATCAGAGCACTACGAGCCATCAAGTGCCTTGCGAAGTCGTCGTCGATTTGGCCGGCGTTGGCAGTATTATCCTAGGCATGGAGAATTCATGCTGTCAGAAGTGGGCACTTGAAAATATTTTAAGGTGAGTTTCCTGCGTTTTATTTTCACATTGTTTCCTGGCCCTATATCTGCAGGTGTGTTGACCCTGAAGTTGTTTTAATTGTAGTTTCCTGTTTGCTCCGGGAACTCTGAATTCATAGTCATGATTTATTGTGTTGGAGTGGTGCAGAACAGTAATTCAAGTTATCTGGCCCAGCATTAGAGTTGCTTCGCTGACATTGTCACCTTGAAAATCAGTGATCAATGTGGGTGTTTGTTATTTTACCCCCTCTCAGTACTGACATTTACTCTGTCTACTGCCTATCTGGATATTGTCTCTGAACGGGATATGTAATGCCTATATGGCAGATTTATAATTGGATACTTGGTGAACTAGTTTCATGGCAGTTTTGATGTAGTTTTGACCTGAGCATTTCAATAATTCAATTTTTTGTTCACTTGATTTGGCTGTAGCCTCCTGTCTATTTGTAACTTATGTTTTGTACAGTCAGTTGAAATTGCGTCAGTGCATAGAGGTTGCTTGGGATGTTCTGGGCTTAACTGTGATAATTTGTTTTGGTATGCGCGCAGTTGCGAAGTCCGTAATTTAATATTTACTAGTGGGTGGTTTGTACTGTAGGTATCTACGCTAAACTTGGCTTCTTAAGGGCCTCTTAATGCTTGGGTTTCCGAGCCTGGTTGGGCTCGTGATTTTTGTTTCCCACCTCCGCAGTCTATCGGTACACTGAATGAGATTTTCATTCTGCAGCGGAGTGTGCTCTGATATGAAACTTACTGGCAGATTAAAACTCTGTGCAGGACGGAGACTCGAACTCGGGAACTTTGCCTTTGGCGGTCAAGTGCTCTACCAACTTATGTATAAAGAAAGAAAGAAAATCACCTCTTCCACTTCAGGCTTTGGCCCCTATCACTCATACTAGCCCCAAAAACCTATCTATTCTAAAAACGAAAACAAAGCTAGTGCCACAGCCACTTTCATCCTAAAGCTAACTAGGAAGGCCGTTCACCACCACTTCAGATTCCACCCACGAACAAAAATTAAATATGCCTCTGAACATTTATTAAAAAAAAAGAAGAAACGAAAAGGTACAATACTTTATTATATTCTATTTGTTGCTCGTTTTGTTCTTATTTATTTTTTTGTAATTTTTTGTTGTTCTATTTTTCTGTTTTTCCGTCGGGGGTTGTCCACAGCAGTCAGACGGCGGGATGTCCTGGTCGTCTTCTCGCTATACCCTATAATTACCGTTGATGACTCTCATCAGTCCATCATGTGCAATCTCTGTCCCTTCTCACACCTGGTACACCCCAATGGTCTGGAGGGCGCGTAAACAACGACCCCAAGTAATTCGCAAAGAGCGTACCATACGACGCATTACGCCGTAAAATCGTGTAGTTACTCGTTAAATAATGCCAGAAATCTAACAACCCTGCAACGCTCGCATTAATAAAGTATGACAATGACATACCCTTAACCCACACCGTGGCGTTATGACGAGTAGCAGGGAAGTAAATGACGCCGGGATGGATCAGCTCGGTGGGCTCTACGGACTGAGGCGTCCGTCGCAGCAACAATGCCAACATGCGCCGTGTGAGGAGCCAGCAGTCGGCAGCCGTACCGCAAATGAAACGGTGAGTGTCGGTGTCAACAGCGGCGCATCTGGGGCAGAGAGGATCCTCGCAAGATGGATCATTTGTAAACGTTGTCGGGTGGGGAATTCTTCCGTCGTTATGACATACCACAGCGCCCTGACCGTGGTGGGAAGGAAAGGGGAGTGTATGTTACTCCACACCCGTCTCCAGCCAACCGCCTGATGTCGGCGTTCGTTGAAAGTAGTGATAGAAGTCCTCGGTGCTAGGATCCCGCGCGGTCGGCAAGACATCCAACAGATACCTCATGTCGACCACATAGGTGCGAATGTGACACAGTGCTGGCGTGATATGTCCAACAGGAATCGGCGGACGGATGGATTGAGGCACCACCTAATGAATCAGTGTACCACGGAGGGTAGCCTCGTCCGAAGTACGTAGGCGATGCATCGTCCGCAGGAAGAGAGCGCGCGCCCTGTTGTGCACGTTTATCACTCCAATGCAGCCTGCGTGTGTGGGCAACGTTAGCGTGTCGTAACGGTTCTTGAACACCCTACCCCGGCTGACGAAATTATCGAAGGCCGCCTGGAACTTGACAGCGACCGTAGCAGCCATCGGGAGAACGTTTGTGTAATGATTAAGTTTCGGAGCGAGGTACACGTTGACAAAATGAACCCGCATGATCAAGTCAAGTGTTCGAAAGTTATGGAGGCGAACTTGCGTGTGGATCACATTAAGTAGTCTGCGATAAGTGTATGCTGCTGTAGGCTGCACGTTCCCATGGAAGGTCACTCCCAAACACTTCATCGCCGGGACTTTGGTAATGGGAACTGGCGTACTCGTTTGCAGACCTCTGACCACATCCATGTACTGCGACTTTCGCAGGTTGATGCGGCTCCCGGCCACCTCTCCGTACTGATGAAACCACGCGATCGCCGTACATGTATCTTCTGCGGAACTCGCCAAGAATACTACATCTTCCGTATAGGCTCAACATTTAAAATGTACATCGTGGAAGCGAATGCCCTCCAACCGATGTCGTAGACCATGAAGTGCGTTCTCGAGGGCGACAGCGAAGAGAAAGGCTGACAGGGGCATCCTTGTCGCACTGAGCGCTCTATAGTGAACGGTGGTGAGTGGTAGCCATTGTCGAGAACTGTGGAAGGGGCTCCGTGGATGAGACGGAGAACCACACCTGCCGATATTGAGGACAGTCCCGTCTTCGCTAAGACAGCGTGCAGGGAATGGTGGTCAACTCGGTCAAATGCGTGGTCCAGCCAACTGGGCTACACAAGCACGACTCACGCCGCGTCCTCACAGCTTTATTTCTGCCAGTACCTCGCCTCCTAACGTGAGGAAGGGGCGTGAGACGTGCTTGGGTAGCTCAGTTGGTAGAACACTTGCCCGCGAAAGGCAATGGTCCCTAGTTAGAGTCTGGGTCCGACACACAGTTTTAATCTGTCAGGAAGTTTCGTATCAGCGCACACTCCGCTGCAGAGTGAAAATCTTATTCTGCAAACATCCTCCAAGCTGTGGCTAAGCCATGTCTCCGCAATATCCATTCTTTCAGTAGTGTTAGATCTGCAAGGTTCGCAGGAGAGCTTCTGTAAAATTTGGTAAGTAGGAGACGAGGTACTGGCAGAAGTAAAGCTGTGAGGGCGGGCGTGATTCGTGCTTGGGCTGCTCAGCTGGTAGAGCACTTGCCCGCGAAAAGCAAAGGTCCCGAGTTGGAGTCTCGGTCCAGCACATAGGTTTAATCAGCCAGGAAGTTTCAGAGTGCCTGTTGATCGCATAAGAAATCACTGGTGTCTTCTTGAATTTGTTGAAAAATCTACGGCTGTGGCACTCCATGACTACCTTTCCAGTTACTTGATGTGTCCCCAAAATGAATATGTGGTACACCTTGTCATCAAAAAATTAAACAAAGCACTTATGGCTAGTCTCTTTCATGCTGAACGATTGACTTCTGCTTTTTGAGACCCATAAGTGCAAATGACGCTGATTTTAAAATGAAATGTTGCTTCATCACTGAGATGAAAGCAGATCGTTCCTGTATTCACAGAACAAACGAGTTTAGGAGTTCCAGGAATTCCCTGTTTGTGGGTAGGTCGAAATGGTCTTTTACATTATAGGGTAGGTGATAGATTTATTGAATATAAGAGTTACAAGGGATGATGAGGATTAGTGTTGGATGCTGTACTCGGCCCAGGACTTGGCGTACTTCTTCCTGTATTCTCCAGATGGGTCGTACTTGTCCAGCAGCTTCTTCATGAGGTCTGGGTGGCGGCGCGAAACCTCTCCGAAGAAAACTCCTATCTTCTTGTGCTGTGTCTCAGTGCACTTGGCGCAGTCTGTACGCACTATTTCGGGCAGCACCTCTGCAAAGGAAAATACTTTTAAAATCTTAGAATTGTGTTGTGCTTCGTGATGGCGGCCTGTTTAGAATGTGTAGATTGGGGTGAGCAGTGCGTAAATTGTTGACATAGTGGCTAGGGTCCTCAGGCGTCAAAACACAACTACTCCTTAATTTTTCTGGAAATATTACTGCGTCGTCTCTACAGTTCTGTCACATAATCACATTCCCAGATTTAAAACGTGTCGGTTGACATCAGGTCTGAAGTATCAAGGCTGTAGCCAACAACATAAGATGAATGACAGGTCCCAGGCTTTTTCAAACATAGCCATTTGGCTAATTGAGTATACTGCGGAAGAAACTACGCCATTAAAGGAAAACTTAGGTACCAACCAAGCTGCTACGTCTTCTTATGGGGAAACATCAAGTCAATAACATAATGGAATATTGATGAAGTAAATAGTGGACCATGTTTTAGAGGTTAACTTTGTTACGAGGACGTATGAATGTTTCAAAACAACATGATTACGGGCAGAATTTTAAGATGTACTACATTAAGTATTAAGTGAAGAAATTAGGTTGTTTTCATTACACATATATTTAGTAGATCCGTATCTACTTGGGGAATTAAAGGTTTCAATTTCTATCTTTTATTTCCTTTAAAAACGGGGAAAGAACTTATTGTGCATACACGATCATAAACCTAATTTCTTCAGGTATGCAAGTTTTGATATTTAACGTTAGTTTAACTTCATTACGTTGATTTATTAATAGTATACACGTGTATTAGTGGCTTTTGTGATCTGTAGTTA
Organism: Schistocerca cancellata; assembly: GCF_023864275.1. Classification (NCBI taxonomy): domain Eukaryota; kingdom Metazoa; phylum Arthropoda; class Insecta; order Orthoptera; family Acrididae; genus Schistocerca; species Schistocerca cancellata. The sequence continues at coordinate 266,890,401 of NC_064631.1, read as the reverse complement.
ATTGAATATTATTGTTACTGCCTAGACAAATTTTGTTAAAAATATCGTAAACAACCATGAGCAAGAAGAGTTTGAGCTGCCATAGGAAATTCAGTTATGGGGTTCTGTGCATCTGTTGTGGCAGATGGTTGCATTCGGGTGAATATAGTGCCATGGGAACTGGGGAAGTAAATGGGTGTCTTCCATGGTATTGCAGATTATGTTCAAGGTATAGGAAAATAGCGGAACAGGAAGGTGGGAAGTGATAGCAAGGAACAGGGGCCACAGAAAGAGAACAGTATCAGACAGTTTCATCATTTGCACAAGCAACAGATTTGCCTTGCTACCTCAGTCAGCTAAGGAAGAGTCTTAAGTAGATGAAAGTGTATTCAGCACTCAAGAGACTTTCACTAGGAAACCAACTGTTGCAAAAAAAGTAGAAAGAAGGAGGAAAGTTCTGTTGTTAGGTAGTAGCCATGGTAAGCGTGTGGACCAGATTTTGCAGTAAAAATTAGGTGACAGGTACCACGTCACAAGTATTTTCAAGCCCAGTGCATGTCGTAGCCAAGTGATAGAGAATGTAGCATTATTGTGCAAAGATTTTACAAAGCAGGATCATGTTGTGGTAGTGGGTGGAGCGGGAAACAGTATTGATAGGGATCAGGGCAACAATATTAAGTGTGACGTAGTGAAAATAGCATCTGCAACGAACCATACAAATGTTGTCTTGGTTCCTGCTATCATACGGTATCACGGGCCCCAATTGAACAGCTCTGTCAGGAATGTCAATATGAAGCTAGATCAGCTGCTTCGGGCGGCTACTTTGTCAAGCATAGGTTTGGTTCCTGTTGATGGTATGGGTAGGTGGGACTTCACAAGACATGGCCTGCATCTCAGTAGGAAAGGAGAGGGTAAACTGGCTGGGATGATAGCAAAATCTTTAAGTGGGGGCACCCGAACTCATGGGATTACTTTTTTAGGCTAAGATCAATATACAATCATCCTAGGTTGATTGAAATCAAGCTTCATGAAAAGCTCAAACAGGCAGGTACTAGAGATGTGAAAAATCACAAGATTCTCATAACAGTACAGTGAAAAATAATGTTGGTATGTCACAAGATTCACATAAAAACACAGTAAAAAATAATATTAATATATGGCATCAGATATCAGGGATTTAAAAAACACAGTGGATGAGCTTCTTGTTTGTATAGAAGATTTAGAAACGGAAAGTGGAATAGATTTACTACGCCTGTCTGAACAGCATATCGTTACAGGTATGAAAATGGTAAATTTAGGTGAATATAAGCTTTCAGCACATGTAAGTAGAGATACTATGGAGAGAGGAGGAGATGCCGTATATGTTAAAATCAGTCATAGTGTGAAAAAGCTGGAAACTAAAGAATTTTCTGTAGAGCAACAACACAGAAGCATGTATATGTGAGCTTAAAGTAAATAAAGGCAATTTTATAATTGTAGCCATTTCCCCACTGGGAAATTTTCAATTATTTTTGAAAAACTTGGATTATTTGTTGTACTACCTGTCAGACAAAGGAAAGCAAATTATTGTTTGTGGTGATTTCAATGTAGATTTTCTGAAAGAGTCGGATAGAAAGCTCGAACTTGAAGTATTACTTGGTTCTTTTAATTTGACATCAGCTATTGATTTTCCTACTAGAGTGGTACAGGAAAGCAGCACACTGATAGATAACTTTCTCATACACCAAGGTAAATTTAATTAAATAAAAAATTTTCCTGTTAAGAATGGTCTGATCATGATTACAGCTAGTTACCATATATGATATAGCTCCATACAGTAATGCAAAACAGTCCTCCGAAGTAGTGTGTTCCATTAACGATTTAACCTATTTCATGATACCTTTGAGAGTATATTTGAAAACAGTTTCCTAAGAAAACAGTGAAATATAATTGTAAGAAACCATGTAAAAAATCCATGGCATAATAAAGGGATAAAAATATCTTGTAAACAGAATAGGGAATTGTATCTTATAGCTAGGACGAGTAATGATCTCAACACAATAAAAAGTTATAAAAGCTACTGATGTGTACAGGGAACATGATGCTAATTTAAAATTTAACCTATTTCATGATACTTTTGAGAGTATATTTGAAAACAGTTTCCTCAGAAAACAGTGAAATATAACTGTAAGAATCCATGTAAAAATGCCATGGCTTACTAAAGGGATAAAAATATCTTGTAAACAGAAAAGGGAACTGTATCTTATAGCTAGGAGGAGTAATGATCTCAAAACAATGAAAAACTATACAAAAACTATTGCACTGTATCAAGAAACGTTATTAAAAAGATCAGAAGTATGTGCATTATGTCTGAGATTAGCACATTTGGTAATAAAATTAAAACAATTTGGAATATTGTGAAAAGGGGGACACGACAACTGAGAGCACAGGAAGACTGTATTTCTATCAAACACAATGAAACGTTTGTTAACAGGGAATCAGAAGTAGAAAATATTTTAACAATCATTTTTAACTGTTGTAGAGAAAATAGGTCCCAGATATTCATTAGAAATTGCAAAGCAGGATATGGAAGAAGCAGTACCTACGCAATTTGATAAAATTGAAATTCAACCCACCTCTCCCACTGAAATTAGGAAAATACTAAATTCACTCAAAAGTTAAAGTTCATATGGAATTGATGGCATATCCAACAGAGTATTAAAAACCTGTTCCCAACAAATAAGTAGGATTCTCAGCACATATGTAGTAGCTCACTGAAACAGGGAATTTTTTCCGATAGAGTGTAATATGCTATTGTTAAACCATTGCATAAAAAGGGGATGGATCTGATACTAACAACTACCGCCCAATCACACTTCTGACATCTTTATTCAAAATTATTGAAAAAGAAATGTATTCAAGTGTAGCATTACATGTATTTGTAAAGATGAACTACTAACAAAATGTCAGTTTGGTTTTCAGAAAGGCTTTTCAAAGAAAATGCTATATATGCTTTCACTGATCAAATATTAAACGCAATGAATAACAGAACATCACAAACGCAAATACTAGTGTTGATATACGTTTATTTCTTTCCACAGCAACACATCACTCTGTTAGTTACGGACCAACTTCTTATTCCTTGTCATTAACTGTGCCGATTTTTATCGCCACCCCGCTATCTAGAAAATTCCGCTTTCTCTTCTTGCTAACCACGTAAAACAAATAATATCAGATTATTCACTAAGGAAGAAGATATAAAGGTGGCCTGGCGTTGCGTTAAAGGGTAAGGAAATACGCTGCACAGCTAATCAAATGTACATTCATAGGTAAAGTTGACTGGTACTGCAGTAAACAGGATTTTTCTAATTTTACCCTGGAGACCTATAAGCTCTATATATCTGGGAGAAGAATTAATTTCCTGTATGGAACCAGAGTATGGTCTCGGAGGTTGTTCACTGTGCATAATATAGTTATTGCAGTATCACGCACAGTAGACTGGAATTTCAGACTGACTTATACCTTTATCCCAACCCACATTTATATTTCCAAGCAGACTTGTTTAAATTCAGGGAACACTCATAATCCAGTCATCATTGCTCCATTGGGACCCCGTCACTGCCATCTGGAGCTACCCGATTACTGAATACAGACTCACTGTACTCATGGCACGGGTCTCATTTTGAGTGTGTGAACTTGTGGTGTGGGATTGGACTGGATTGCATTGTTTGGGGGAAGAGACCAAACAGCGAGGTCATCGGTCTCATCGGATTAGGGAAGGACGGGGAACGAAGTCGGCCGTGCCCTTTCAAAGGAACCATCCCGGCATTTGCCTGGACTATTTAGGAAAATCACAGAAAACCTAAATCTGGATGGCCGGATGCTGGATTGAACCGTCGTCCTCCCGAATGCGAGTCCAGTATGCTAACCGCTGCGCCACCACGCTCGGTGTGGTGTGGGCTATACCATCCTACTGGGTAGCGGAGTGTAGAATATGATGGGGCTCACCCTTGAGCGCCTTCCCGGCGGGTCTGCACGCTGAGTCTCCTTCTTCCAGCAGGCAGTGCATCGCATCCTGGACTCGAGTTTCATCCGACAGCAGCTCCTTCAGGTCCAGGCTGTCGAACGTGGCCGGGTACTTCTCCTGCAACACAGCACACCACTCGCTGTAACCAGAGGACACATTGCATGCACACTAATTCGTATTGCCGCATAAAAGTGGCGGTATCGCCCGTACCCTTCCAAAGGTACCATCCTGGCAATCGCTTTAAACTGTAACTCGGGAGCCTGTTAGCGAACCGGAGCCACCATCTTCACGAAAACGTTCTTAGCAGCTTACCAATGCTCCACCTCACTCAGTAAATATTTGAAGTCTTCCTTAATGAGTTGTTGAAGACATATATACCATAATTAGCATTGGTATGTGTGTATCCAATAAATGTTTGCTTAGTGTGTACTTAAATTACGTGATTAATTTTATATGTACAAAATATGAAACTGTCATTAAAGACCACGTCCCAAAAACTTTGTCACCTAACTTAGGTATAGCACGAGAAGAAGAAGAGGAAACTCAAAAACCGACAGCGGAAATTGATCGTTGATACTGTCACTTATATTTCAAACTAGAACTCTGTTGTTTTACATATACACATGCTGTGCTGGCACTTACTGTGACTCTGTTTTAAATATAAATAGAGACCCATGGCAAACAGTTACTAAATTTCAAGTTCCTCTTCTTCTTTTATTATTTACGGCGTATTTAGGAGGCTCTGCTCCTTCATCAGCTGTTGGTTCGCAGGTTTAGGTCTAGTTACATTGTTCTTGGAAAATCATCGATGTAGAAGTATGTAGGTTTTAAATTTATCGCTTTTTGTTCAGAGCCGGCCGCGGTGTCCGAGCGGTTCTAGGCGCTCCAGTCTGGAACCGCGCTGCTCCTATGGTCGCAGGTTCGAATCCTGCCTTGGGCATGATGATGTCCTTAGGTTTAAGTAGTTCTAAGTCTAGGGGACTGATGACCTTAGATGTTAAGTCCCATAGTGCTCAGAGCCATTTGAACCCTTTTTCTTGTTCAGAATTATTTTGGTGGATTCATAAGGCGAAATATTCCCTTAATATTCGTTGCCTACCTTTCTCGAGGGCGCTGCAATTTGACTAAATACATTCAGAATTTACAGACTTCACTAGAGATGTTACAAGCACCTAGCGTTTCCTCGTTAAGAGAGGTATTACATAGTTTTTCTATTTATGAAGATGTTAATTTTTTCCAGTGTTTTACGTTAAAGAGTAATGTGTTTGGTCTGATTTTCAAATATGTCATCCATTTAATTAAAAACACTAAAGCGTATGACAGATTTTCAATTCTGAATGATATTGGATAAAGTTACTCGGTTTGTAATTTAATACGTTTGCAAAAATAACATTTTCTACGAAAAGTGGATCTATAGTACATAAAACTAAATGGAATCTGTTGAATGTGATGTGCTTTGAGAGAAGAGGCAAGTTTCGCTAAGGTCCTTTTTACTTTTGTGTGTTCGTTGTCAATCGTTTTGTTCAGAATGATAGCCCACTGTCGTCTTTGGTTTCTGTGTACATCTGAGCTTTCCATAATCTTTTACTTTATGGTTTTTGATTGTGCATTCGGAATGGTCAGTCAGGTTTTTTAACCTGTTTCTGACATTTTACAGCAATTTTGCACTAAAGTTCACCATTTGTGGAAAATTTTAACTTAAAAGAGATTTTCAACTGCCATAGGCAAAAAGGCATCATGGATGAGCAGCTGCAGACCTCTATTTTACAAATGTAACTTATTAATAACGAATTAGAGACTCCCTTTTCATTTTGCCTTATCACAAATACATTTTATTTGTTTCTAAGTATTTATTAACTGTATAATGGGTATACAGCATAGCCATAAATAATAACCGTGGCCAGTGGGGTAGTCCATTATCTCTGTCTGTCGTACATGCCGATTTTTCTAAATGAATTTATTTCCCTAGACGACAAACATATTTTTCATCGTCGCCTTGAGTTGTGATTTACCTATTGGATGTATGGAAAAATTCAAAGTTACCTATTGCTACTATGACCTAATGTGCTTACTGTAATTGAAAATGTTAGTCGAGTTGCAATTATAGGTTATGTAGCCCTACTGACACTCCCTGATCTCTGCACGTTGTACCAGCCGGAAGAAAAATTCTGAATCCAAAACACAGTTTTAGACACATAGTGAATTCTATACAAGGACGTATCATAAATTCATGATTATTATTTCACGTCGTTCGATACATTTTTAAAGAGTTTTCTCTCATTTCCACAACCACCCTCATCCCAACGAGAACATTCATTTCACATACTGTCATTGTGGAGACTATAAAAGTGAGAAAGTTATGAACAGGTCCCTTGGTTGACGTTTAAAGTGAATAATTAGCTCTCAGTAGTGGCGACGGGATCATTTCGATACATTTCATAAGTGTTTGGTAGTATCCATACATTAGACATTCGCTGCCATTCTTAAGGTAAATGTGAGCTTCATGATAACAATGCCACCCCTCACGTTCCACGCATCTACCCATTAAAGGGGGCGGGAGGCGGGGGAGTGGAGTGGACAGTCGTGTTTGTGCTTCTCCACAATTCAGACACCGCACGGTTCGTGCAACCACAACACATACATATCCGTAGAGAGGCCAGACTAGCATAGGGTTCCGGAAGTAGTACAGCAACTTTTCCATGTAGTTGCAGGAGCAACAGTCTGAATGACTTACGCTGCCATCTTACATAAGCGCCGGCCGGGGTGGCCGAGCGATTTTAGGCGCTACAGTCTGGAACTGCGCGACCGCTACGGTCACAGGTTCGAATCCTGCCCCGGGCATGGATGTGTGTAACTTTCTTAGGTTAGTTAGGTTTAAGTAGTTCTAAGTTATAGGGGACTGATGACCTCAGAAGTTAAGCTCCATAGTGCTCAGAGCCATTTGAACCATTTTTTTCTTACATAAGCCAACAAGGAGTTGGTGTGTTGGTACTGTGATTGGCTGAAAAGGACGGGAGTTTACAGCTATTATATTTTCCGAGAACATGCCGTTTTAATCTAATGTTTATTGATGATGGTAGCCCCTTTGATAAAATATTGTGGAGGTCAAATAGTTCCCCACCAGGAATTCCGGATGAGGAGTACTGAACTGGTCGTTGTCATTAAGAAAAACAAATCCCTAGTTCTGTAGGTCGAAACATGGAGTATCACATATTTTAATCGCAGAGGCGACTGCAGGAGAGAAGACGAGAACAGCTACATCAGTCTTCGCATTGAATACCATAACAACAAATTATGTCTTAGCTTACGTCACTATTGTCGGTAACTACTCCTTACGGCGGAAGTGCAAGTATACATAATAGAACAACAAAACAAGTGCGTTCACAGGAATCTCAAAATCTACGTGCTACTGCACGTTCTCAAATCAGAATGCCTATCAGTGAATGTGAAAGATCCACATTTGGAAACATGGAAGCAAAAATCGAAGAAAAATCAAAGGACAAGTCTTTAATGACGGTGTAAAATTCAGGTCAACATAGAAATCTACCTGAATATGGAAGCAATTTTGGGTACCATGATGGAAACGACGCTGCCAGTTTCACTGACTGAATAAAAATAAGTTGTCTTAGGACATATTCAACTGCTGGGTGGTTATGATTAAAGTGAAACTATTCACGGTTCTGTGTGAGCTGTAATTATTGTATGACAACGAGATGTGGTAATTATGCTAGTGCATTAGTGTGTAGCCTATTTATGCTGAAAAAAAATAGTTTCGAATTTGCCCACAAGGTGCAACCCTAGCCCTGTAAAATATCTCGCCGACGTTTCCGGCGCTCACATTCAACAATTTGTGTAAGTCAACATTATTACTTTCTTATTGGTTTAACATTTTCTGCCCACATCCTGTTCCTAATCCATTACATATGGAAACATTTCTATACTTCTTGCATTCACAGTGCCAGATTTGAACCTGGTGGCAAAAATTGGAACTAATTTTTTTTCCAGCGTAAATCGGTTCCACTTTAAAGCAATAGGATATGTACCAAGTGCCGGTGCCGTATGATAATCACAGCCGACACTGGGCTTCGGTGAGAAGCTGCACTTCAATAATAACAATCTGGTAGGTTATGAAGAAGACAGCTGAAGTTAGGAATGCTTACAAACTTGAAGTCATATATTCCGTATTGAAACTACAGCAGTCTAACAAAGGGTAAAATGAGATATCTCTAAGATTTGGAGACCCACGCACAGAACATCATTGTAGGAGAATGGCAGCATGGGGCCATACCCACCAGGCTACTTATAATCTTACTAGAAAACAAAGGTCCTACAGTAGTTCCTTTGTGGTACGCCTGAAGTACGTTTGCTACCTGAAAGCATTGTGGACAACTGTGTATCAGGAATTGTGGGCGCTTATGGAAGACTGTGTCTAATTGAAGACTGTGCACTAGAAACGCGGCATGACCCTTGCGACGAGAAGTGATGCTTACCTCGGCGGCCGCGACGAGCGCCAAGGAGGCGCAGAGGAGCAGAGCTACGTGACGGTTCATGGTGGTGGTGTCGGTACTGTGAGCTACCTGTTGTCGACTGTGCCGCAGTGGCGGGTGGCACGGCTTATATGCCGGCCTGGAGTGGCCTGGAGTGGCGGCGTATCGCACTTGGGCTGTCGGAGGAGAGAGCGGGGGGCGCACACTTGATACCACAGCCTCACTGATTCACCGCAGGCCACGGCCGGTTACCACTTCCACCACCACGGCCGGTGTTCCACATTGATTACAAGCCACGACCTAGTCTCCACAAACACTCCCCACTGCCTCAACCAACTGCCAAAGACACATCTAGGTTCAGATATCAACATAAACCAGTCGTTTCCAGGACCTTCCAAAGCATTATTATTAAATTTTATGAGTTTCATAGTAACTTTCATTTTTTCTCGGTGATTTCTCGGTCTATGTTGTTCCGTACCTCAGACGGTAAAAACAGAACCCTTATAGCATCGCTTTGTAGCGTCTGCTGTCTGTCCGTGCTTCTGCCTCTCTGTGCCACTGTTAAAAACCCATTTTCTTAGGAATGAGTGGAAACAAAAAGCTGAGATTTATATCACGTATTAAGGTCTATGGCTCCTGAAGGAGAAAAAAAATGAAGCTTCTATGTCAATAAGATCAAAAGATAGTGCCATTTATGTCGGATATTTGGATGTTCGCAAAAGCACTCATCAAAACCTATAGGGTACTTCACGTCGACCTAGATATATTAAATTTGACAAGGAGCAAAATTTCACATTAAAACTAAAGAAAAAAGTCAGAAAATTATTAAATCGGAATTATAGCACACGAAAAAAATTCTTTTGGGTTGTTTATTAAATAACTGTCTGTCTATTTATCCATCTTTTATGACCTCTTTTTATCAGGTAGCAGCATCAATTTGAAGTGTGTGACGTATTCTAGGGTCTTCAGTCTTTGGCGGTGTAATTAACGTAAGCTTCAAACTGAATGGAATCAAGAGGTACGGCTATTTATGTCACAAATTTTCGTGCTCACAAACTAGCTCATCAAAACCTATAGAGTATCTGCAAGGAAGCTAGGCCTCACTCTAAATGCAAAGGAAAAAAGTCCATAATTGGTCATTTTAAATTAAATTATTTCATTTTTTTCTCATTTGCTATCCTAATGCCTGCCTGTGCTGTTAATGTCCCCTTTTCTCGGGAATGTGTAGGTGTATATCTTGCCTGCATCGATATCGTTAACCATCAAGAAATGTCTAGATACTCAATTCCTGGTATGAATGAAATGTCTGTATAAATAATAAAGTTTGTACGGAACCCTCGGTGCGTGAGTCCTACTCGCACTTATCCGGATTTATTTATTTGTTTATTTTTCTTTTCTTTCGCAACGCACAAAATGACTCTGTTGACTCATAACCAGCACCGATTCAGAAAATGTCGCTCTTGTGAAAGACAATTGGCTGTTTATTCTCAACAAATAATGAGTGCTAACGATAAGTAATCTCAAGATGATACTATATTTCCAGATTTCCAAAGGGCGACTGACAATTTGCATCACAGATGGCTTCTATTCAGTCTGACATCCTCTTAGTTGTCCGACTGGATTCGTGAGTACCTGTTAAAACTATCACAGTGACTAGTATCATGGGAGATCATCTACTCAAACAGAAATGGTATCTGAGGTTTCCAAATGTAACGTTATAGGCCTTCTGCTGTTCGTAATTATTTAAAGAATTTAACAGACCATCTCAGTCGCCCTATCAGTTTATCTGGTCTATGTGAACGAATTGCAGAATAATTTCGACAAGATAGCACGCTTGGCCCCGAAAAAGAAATAGTGTGGAAGTCCTTCCCACGAATATTAATAAATTTCATTAAATTTCGGTTGTAAGTTAAATAACACAGATTTAATGGTTGTAGATTTAAGAATGGGAAAAGAAACTTCGGAATTGTTAGATGACGATCAGTTCATCTTTAAGAAAAGTGAAGGCACTAGAGAGGCAGTTCTGACGTTGCAATTGATAGTGGAAGCAAGACTTAAAAACATCATCCACGTTCATAGAATTTGTCGACCGGGAAAAAGCATTCCTGATTGTCAAAATGTCAAAATGTTTGAAATTCTGAGGCAAATAGGGATGAGATGTAGGGCAAAACGAGTAATATACAATATGTACAAGCGCCAACAGTGAATAATGAGAGTGGAAGACCATCAAAGAAGTGCTCGGACTAAAAAGAGTGTAAGACAGGGAGGTAGTCTTTCGTCCCTACTATTCAATCTAAACATCGAAGAAACAATGACGGCAATAAAAGAAAGGTTCAAGAGTGAGACCGAAATACAGGTTGAAAGGATATCAATGAAGAGATTCGCTGATGATTTGCTGTTCTCATTGAAAGTGAAAGAGAATTACAGGGTCTGTTGAGTGGAATGAACAGTCCAATGAGTACAAAGTAAGGACTGAGATTAAATCGAAGAGAGACAAAAAGAATGAGCGGTAGGAAAAATGACAAACTTCATATCAAAATCAGGAATCTCGAAATAGCCGAAATTAAGGAATTTTGCCACCTTGGAAATAAAATAACCCAGGACGGATGGAGCCGACACTGGGCTTCTGTGAGAAGCTGCACATTAATAATAACCATCTGGTAGGTTATGAAGAAGACAGCTGAAGTTAGGAATGCTTACACACTTGAAGTCATATATTCCGTATTGAAACTACAGCAGACTAGCACTGGACACAAGGGCATTCCTAGCCAAGCTTCCAAGCTGCTTCAATTTAAGGAAGAAACTTTTGATAATGTACATTTGGAGAAACGCATTGTTTGGTAGTGAAACATGAATTGAGGGAAAATCGGAACGGAAGAGAACCGAAGTATCTGACTTATAGTGCAACAGATGAATTAGGCGGAGTTGAAAGGTAAGGAGTGGGGAGGTTATCCGCAGAATCGGCGATCGTAGGAGTATATGGACAAAACCGGTAACAAGAAGGGCCAGCATGACAAGACATTTGTTGAGACATGAGGGAACTGCGTCCACGATAAAAGAGAGAACTATAGAGGATAAAAACTGTAGATGAAGACAGAGATTGGAATACATCCAGCAAATAACTGAGACGTACGCTGCTTCTCTGAGACGCAAAGACTGATACAGGAGAGGAATTCGTGGTGTCGCATGGAACATCATACCAATCTGAAAAAAATAAAAAGAGAGAGATTGAACTAAATACATTGATTTTACCACTACGCACGAACTGAAATCACTTAGGAAATGTCATAGGAGAGATGAACCAAAGACTAATTACTTTAGAATATGCAACAGAATTACTAAGAAGACTGCACATAGTACGCTTTTTCGTCTTTTTTGTAGTATTACTGCACATATAGGATCCTTACCGGCTATGAACGGATAACGTGAGAAAAGTTCAAAGAAGGGCAGCTCGTTTTGTATTATCACGAAATAGGGGAGAGTTGTCACGGATATGAAACGCGAGTTGTCTCAATCATTAAAAGATAGAAGTATATCTGCGCTCCCTTAACATTAGGTGTGTTTTTATTTCTGTAGTTTCACTTGATAGATCAAGACAGCGTTCCACTTCTGATGCTTTCTCATACGCAGGAAAAATGTTGGTGGCATCTTTACCCTCTGACATAGATGTGCAGAGTATAACACAGACGCAACGTGTAGGTTCCCATTTCTGACCCAGGAAAACCAAGAATAAAATTGCATGTTTGCTTCCAGAAGTAAATGACTGATTTGTATCCCATGTTAAACGACGAACCAAACTTAGATAAACGACACATTCTCAGTACTAAAGTTTGCCCTGTGTTGTTTCCAATCAATATTGCGCAAAAGCCTTTCTAACGTTTGGTGAAGGAAACGGGGTAAGATATTTTAGTTGAAATCGACAACTTCGAAAATATTCTCAAAGAATTAAAACTTCAAATAAACGTGAACTTTCCTGATCTGTAATGTTTAGACACTGTTTAGCATTATTTTATTCTTCTGTTCTGTCGACTAATACCATTATTATGACCTTGAAATGAGACTGTTGCTGTGAAAAAAAGGGATCCTGTTTATTGATCTGTTTCGCAGAATTCCAAAATTTATAAATTCGGGAGCAAGAAGTCATTCCTAGCACCGTTTCTGTCACAAGGTTTAGTGCAGTCTTGGTAGTATTGCTTCTGGTTGACGAAGAAATCGCAGTCGCTCCCAAACTAAGCACAATAAAATTCATAAGATTTCGTGCCTGAATTTTTAGTACTGATGGAAACGTTTCTTTCCAAATTGGCTAGATAAATATGTTGGGCTCGTTCACTTTTGTTATTTAAAATAATTGCAGGTATAGTAAGGTCTGAGGATGAGACACAGATAAAGCTGAGATGTGTGTCAGTGCCGTCGGGTTCAAATGAGACTGACTAATTGTGATTTTAGCCTTCCAGTCACTCTGATGAGGTAGAGAAGATAGTGGTGTAATAACGAAGCGGAGGCCTGGTGCTGTTTCCCGGGGTTTCGACGTCTTTGTGAGATAGTGTTGCAATGTCCGTTGGCAGACGTTGAGACAGATTAAGCACTTCTACCGAAGTAGGGAACAGTTACGAGGGTGTGCTGAAACGTAATGCCACCAAGTTTTTCATTCTGTTCTAAATATCGGTTGACTTGTTACCTGTCATGCTTATTAGACGGTCGACTTTGTCGCTTCACTAACGCATGTTGTAACCCTCTGCCGTCAGAGGGTACAGAATTGAAGCGTCTAACACGGCATTGGTAACGTAACTATGTCGGTGAGTGTGAAACAGCACAGAAACCTGACGGCACGAATTTGAAGACTTCGTCCACACTTAAGCTCCCTCTCCTTGAACATGAGAATAAAAGATCACACATGAGCGCAGCTACATCCACAAAAGTCTGACGCCTTGGGTTCACTGTCACTCATTTTCCTCCATACAATCCTGATTTCAACCCATCCGATTTTCATGTTTTCAGAACTTAAATAACAGCTTCAAGAGTTTAACTTTCATAGTGATGAAGCGGTGCAAGCAGAGGTGAGGTTGGACTCCATCAAAAAGTCAAACATTCTGCAGTGACGATATGAAAAAACTGGTGTCTAGTAGAGAGAAATGTGTTCATCGCCAGACTGACTGTTGAGAAATAAATATTTAGACATGAAGAGCAAAGGTGTAGAGTATTAATGAAATCATTTAATTAAAAAAACTGTTTAGAGTATTTACATGAAAAATTCAGAGGCATTACTTTTTAGAATGCTAGATTTTATTTGGAAACGATGGTATACTAAATATAACTTGAACCTACCTGATACGATCAAATACAAACATATATCTCTGATCAGTGAGTACTTCGAGATGAGGTTCTCAGAAAGTCGCAACGATCATTGGTATGAATTTTGTGACGTACGCAAGTTATTTTTACGTTCATAGCTGCCGCATTGTGATACCGAATTGTTTTTGATGGAACTGTTAAGCTTTTTATGTAATTGAGGAGAGACAAGTGGACTTAAATATGAAAACACGTTTGGAGATTGATAATATGGTGACAGGATAAACCACTGTCACAAACCATTGTTAGGACAACAGATTCCACAAACTTCTACGCCACTGTACAAAAAATGACCAAACTCGATTATTATGTTTATTATTGTGACTGCCAAGCGCTAGAAATTTTGATATTGAGCTTTGACAGATGTTCGTTGATGATGCATGTATATTTAGGTTTGTGTGTGTGTGTGTGTGTGTGTGTGTGTGTGTGTGTGTGTGTGTGTGTGTGTGAGAGTGTGTGTGTGTGCATGCCTGTGGCTGTGGTGCGAGAAGAATGAAATTTTAATCTTGTACAACACGGGTTGCACACTTGGTGATTATTATCATTTACCAATCCACAGACTTGTGGCAGATTAGCTCCAGCCATTATAGCAAATATTTGCAAACACTTTGTTCGCTGGAATACGAAATCGTACGAGAGACAACCACAGAAGTGTCGTGTGTCATCATCGAATACTTTGTCGTGCAGTATTACTATTGCCTAATGGCGGACAGAGCAAGCAGGACATCAAAAGCAGACGAGCACTGGCAAAAAGGGCATTTATGGCCAAGAGAAGTCTACTAGTATCAAACGTAGGCCTAAACTGGAGGAAGAAATATCTTCGAATGTACGTTTGGAGAACAGCATTGTATTGTAGTGAAAGATGGGCTGTGGGAAAACCGGAACAAAAGAGAATGGAAGCATTTGGTTTGTGTTGCTACAGGAAAATGTTGAAAATTAGGTGGACTGGTGAGGTAAGGAATGAGGTGCTGCGCAGAATCGGAGAGGAAATCACTGACAAGGAGAAGGGACAAGATGAGAGGACATCTATTATGTTATTAGGGACTGACTTGCATGGTACTAGACGGGGCTGTAGAGGGCAAAAACTGTAGAGGAAGACTGCTCTTGGAATACATCCGAATTCGTGCTGGGTTGCATCAAACCAGTCAGAAGACTGTTGACTCAAAGAAACAAAAAACAAAAAAAAGTCTACGGATTTTCACGGTTATGTAGTGTGGATCGATCACCGTCTATTAATGACTCTCCCATACCACCTCTGATGCGCATCTCATGCCTCTGACTGCGATGGAGAGAGTGATCCAGAAACATTCTGTATCATATAGACCAGCGTGAAAAATGTTCTGTTTGAGACTCTTTGGTCGTAGCAGCTGCATATGGCATATGCTGTCATAGAATTTGTGAAACTTTCCAACAAGGCTGCTGCTCGTCATCTATATTTTCGACTGACTCATTGAATTGTTGTCCAGTTTTTATGACACAATTCGACACAATGCTAATAATATTTTAAGCAACACGAAAAGTGTCTGCACAACGATTCACGATGTTGATGTGGACGTCCACTTAATAGTCTCGCTAATGCATAGCGTCTCATCACTAGAAGAGTACAATTATACCATACACAGATCTGCTCATCATATACGGATTTGTGACTAATGCTGCTGCCTGGTATTGCCCAGTTGTTTCCACTCACACTAAAAATCAAATGGCTCTGAGCACAATGGGACTTAACATCTGAGGTCATCAGGCCACTAGAACTTAGAACTACTTAAACCTAACTAACCTGAGGACATCACACATATCCATGCCCGAGGCAGGATTCGAACCTGCGACTGTAGCGGTCGCATGGCTCCAGACTGAAGCGCCTAAAACCGCTTGCCACACTGGGCCGCCCACTCACACTGATCGGATATATACCGCCTCTACCTGGCTGAAAGGGGCTCCATGGCATAATAGCTAATGGTAGCTGATTCGTAGCTCCAGTGGCAGCTTCCGTTACGCTACAAACGGAAGCCAGATCAGTATTAAGGTGTGAGAGGATATCTGGTACGAGGCTGCTTGTTCATAGGCCAAAATGTGTACAAACGGTTATCGATACTCCTAGCTGACAGCGGCCCCAAGTAACAATGATCTACCTACGCAGCAGCTTCTGACTGTACATTTCAGCATCCCAGGAATGAAACTAAGTGTCACTAGTGACCGGAACCGGAATGATGGATATTTGAACATCAGTTGAGGAATCGGCACAACCTGTAATACAGAGCTGCAAAACACTTGCACAACTTGTTGGATTTTCCAGCCTTCTGCAATGACCTATCTGAGATTTAGTTACTGCACTCGCGACAGCTATAATGGCGGTCCATAATCTTTTGTAAATGCAGAAAAATACTGTAAACAACAGTTCCCTCTCTTAGCGGATCAACGACAGTCGCTATAGAACACATTTCAGTACAAAATAACTCCTAAATAACGTCGGAGTCAGTCACAATTTTCTCGCGGTTTTTTTTTTTGAATCACCAAAGAAATTATGTAACTGCGAGCGTCATTATGCTACTTCCGGTGGATTGTATACGGTCACGTTCACAAGCGAAAAATACGCATAACGTTCAATAGCTTATTAGAATTCAGTAAATGCGTCCAGCTTCGTGCGCGTTTGTCCCTTTTGCCGTCCCTCAGTGCAACATCTGTGATCAGAGGTGCTGACTGTCCACTTGTGTCTGAAGATGGTGGTGGAATAAGAGAAAGCGAGAAAAATCTGGCGTACAGGAAAATTCTTGAGTAATCGTATACACGTCTAGCGGTAAGAAATTATCAAGATAAAAGGAAAGAAGACAAGAAACTGCATCGGAGAAAGAAAAGGGAACGTGAAAGAAAGAATATGGTAGAACTGAGACAACTGGAAAAACAAATGATGTTAGAAAATTTTATCAGTAAATTAATAGGGAAAGAAGTGCATTTAAGACGGGCACCAACCTGAGTAAAAGTAAAATGGAACACTACTAACCGATGATCAAGAGGTATTGGAGCGTTGGGTAGAGTATTTCAGTGAACTATTGGATGCTTCAGAGTCCCTATCGAAGATATCCCAGACGGGCACCAACCTGAGTAAAAGTAAAATGGAACACTACTAACCGATGATCAAGAGGTATTGGAGCGTTGGGTAGAGTATTTCAGTGAACTATTGGATGCTTCAGAGTCCCTATCGAAGATATCCCAGTCTTCCAGAAGATGATGACATAGTACCTCCCCCCTTCCCAAGGAGAAGTGAACAAAGAAATTGATAGATTCAAGAACAATAAAGCATCAGGGACAGACAATAGAACATCTGAACTATTGAAAGCTGGAACATTTGAGCTAAATCGTAGGACCTACAAGACTGTGTGCCTCATCTGGAAAAAGGAAGAGTTTCCAGAAGAATGGAATGTAGGGACAGTGCGACTGGTGCGTAAGAATCGAGATCTATTTGAATGCAGCGACTACAGAGGCGTAACACTCTTTAAATACTATAAGAATAAAGTACTATAAAATACCCTGTTTAGTGGAATTTCATCTGTAACAGAAGAAATTATTGGAAACTATCAATGCGGGTTCAAAGCAGAAAAGTCAACTGTATATCAGATATTTGTTATCTGACAAATAGTAGGAAAGACCCATGAGTTCAATGTTGGTGCGCACCATCTTTTCATAGACTTTAAATATGTGTATCACACAATAAACCTGGCCAAACTTTATGAGGCAATGAGAGAATTTCTAGTGCCTGGAAAATTAGTGCATTTATTATAGGTCACCCTAAAGCATCCCCCGTGTACGTTGCGGGTGCAGCCCAGGCTATCACCTCAGTTACCACTCGAACTGGGCGAAGACAAGGAGATGCGCTTTCTTGCCAACTTTTCATCTTGGCACTTGAAAAAGTAGTAAGTGAAACGGGAATGCAGACAAGAGGTACAATCTACTATAAGTCTGTACAGTTGCTGGGATATGCAGATGACTTGGATTTAATGAGCAAAAGACTTAGAGATCTACAAAATAAATTTTCAGCTTTGAAATTGAGTGCAGAGAAGATGGGCCTGGGAATTAATGAAGAAAATACGAATTATATGTGTAATTGCACTAACCAACCCTTACAGCCCTCAATAATCCTTGATGGAATGACATTCGAGCGAGTGGGGTTAAAAATAAAATCAAATGGGACCATCTTTACTGAAATTACCGCTACTTTGGAATGTTGCTACATTTTAAATCTATCACGAGGGACAAAGTGCCGACTTAGCAAAACGCTGATACGCCCAGTACTTACTTATGGCTCAGAAATATGGACAATTACAAAGCAGGGTGAAAAGAAACTGAGATCACGTGAAAGAAGTATACTGAGGATGATTTTTGGACCTGGGGAAGACGAAGGAACAACGAATTTTATAAGGCGGATGATGTGGTAAAGCTCATAAAGATGTGTAGACTGAGATGGGATGGACATGTAATGCGACTCGATGAGACAGATCCCGCAAGGAAAGCCTGCTCCAGGAAGGAGAGCAAGAGGAAGTCATAGGTTGACACGGAGCGACGAGGTTGGAGAGGACGCTGATAATCACGCTGTTGAGCGCCCCACAAACCGAACATCACCGAGTCGGTTGCTGTAACTGATGGCGAAGTCCAGAGAAGAATGGCAGAAAATTATTGAGGAGGCAAAGTCCCACCTCAGGATGTAGTGCCAATTGAAGAAGAAGAAGAAGAAAGTTACCGAATCATAACGTTTAAAATTTGTAAATGCTTTTTCGAAGGATTAGAAGCAAAGTGAGGTGGTATGAGGTAACTGAATAGCAAAATTGCTTCACTGGATCGTCGTCTTATTGGTTTATAAAAAGCAACAGCATTCAAACCTTTTTCAGCTAGGAGTCAATTTTCATAAAATAAACCATCTCTTTGAGGCTCTCAAATTAGTAAACTGGAAAAGTACAAAATTTGCAATACACTCAATGAACAGAAAGAGGAATGAAACACTGGACAGTCAATGGGAAAGAATCAGGTTTAGATGTGAGTGGAGTGATTGTGAATGTTCATTGTGGATCACTTAAAACTAAAAGATCCAAATAGTTCCGAAAAATGGCTCTGAGCACCAGGGGACTCAACTTCTGAGGTCATCAGTCCCCTAGAACTTAGAACTACTTAAACCTAACTAACCTAGGGACATCACACACGTCCATGCCCGAGGCAGGATTCGAACCTGCGACCGTAGCGGTCTCGCGGCTCCAGACTGTAGCGCCTAGAACCGCATGGCCACTCCGGCCGTCTAATAGTTCCGAGTGGACAGCCGATAACAGAATACTTTAATTCGTAGTTAAATACAGGCTATCCTCGCAGAGCCCCAAATGCCTTCTAGAGTCGTATCTTTCGCGTCTTGCCAAGTACCCGGCCCGCAGATCTCCTTCGTGTAATCCGAGGTCGTCCTAGTTTTCTCCAGCTTGTGTGACCCCATCAGTCGTCGGTTGCCCTGAGACAAGGTGAAGGATTTGAAGGGAGCCTCCACATTCTCGACTTAATTCGCTCTTCTGTTGGTGTCTAGGTGAGTATTTCTCAAAAGTTACTAACTATAGAAGACATAGATCCTCCTACAGTAGCATTATTTCAGGAATCCTTTAAAAAGGTGGGTTACGTAACTCTTTCAGGGATGAGTTATATTTGAAGAACACAAATACTTGAAGGTTTCTGTTAAATATTGGGTGTTTGATATTGAAGTTGGCTAGCTTCACAAATAGATTGCATATGCCAGAGCGTACTCGTTGAACTGTTGATTTGGCGCTAATAATCCGCCATCTTCTCTTGTCATCAATCTGCTGGTATTACTGAACTTAATTTCCTGCTCTATAGCGTTTCCACTTACGTGGATGCCATATTGATTCGCAGTTCGCTGGAAATTTCTATTACTAACAATGAGTCGAAATTTTCTTAGTAAAAGAGTCTGTTTAATTTAGGACAAGAGGTAGCAGACATTCGTGTCTTACTTGTGAATCCACGTCAAGGGTTCTTGTTTCAATATTTTTCATCTGATGTTTCATAAATCAATTTCCTAAGCACGATCAAAATTCATGAAGTTACGTTAAACTCTGAAAACTATTGCTTGATGATTTCTAGAGTACTGATCTGACTTATATTTGTCGTACCTTTCCCGAATCCCAACTGGTATGAGGTAAGAACGTCGACCTACTTCTATAACCTTTTCATAAGTATTTTCGTCACGATGCTTCGAATAATAGTTAAATTATACCTCTCCAGTTACTGTAAGCTAAAAGATCGTTTTTCCTCAAGAACTTTGACACGAAATTCTAGATGGGTATTTATCAGAACTGTTGCATAGCAGTACTTTATAAGCATGATACCGATGTAGTGAGTGCTTCCAGACTTCACTTTCTGTACGATATAAAAAAAATTATACCTTAGGTGCCTAACTGCAATTTTGAGCTACAGTACATCCGTTCATTTGGTTTTTCTCAGAGCACACTATTTGTGAGCAGTATTCATTGACAAATGACAGACGATTTTACGCCGTAAGGAGAACGTCCATCACAAGGACAAGGAAGATTATCACATAACATTTCAGACTCAGAAACTCTTTGTAAATATACTCTAAGACAAACAAAAACCGACGCCCAACGAGGAAATTATTAGAATGGGACGGAATTCGGTAGACGTGATGAACATGTTCAGACAAACAATTGGTTAAAATTTCAGAAAAATTGGATGGTTTATTCTAGATAAAGAGCTTCACAAATTCAGCATCTCTGATCCTTATGCAGCCAGTTATTCGACTGGGCATAGATTGATAGAGCCGTTTCCTGCCCCTTAGGGACATTCTGACAAATTCTGTTCAACGGGTGCGGTAGACCAGCAAAATCCAGAGCTAGTTGTACGGTCCTGCCCGTAGAGCTCCAAATGTTCTCATTTCGGAAGATAACCGACAATCTTGCTGGCCTAAGCAGGTGTTGCCAAGCACGAAAACAAGCAGTAGAAAGTGTTGCTGTGTGCGGGCAGACATTACCTTGCTGAAATGTCAGTACAGGATGGCTTGCCATGAAATGCAACGAAACGGTGCGTGGAATATCGTCGACGTACCATTGTGCTGTAATGTTGCTGCGGATGACAACCAAATAAATCTTGTGTGAAAAGAAACGCACCCAGACATCACTCCTGGTTGTCAGGCCTTACGGTGGGAGACGGGTAGGTTAGTATCCCACCGCTGACCAGGACGTCTCCCGACACTTTGTCAGCCTGGAATCTCACTGATGTTTCAGTCATCAGTGATCAGTGATGAGCCTCGTTTCGTACAGAGCCCCGATGACGAGAGTAGACGTGTGTGATGAAGCCCCAGACCTCACTGGATTGTTCGACAACAAGGAGTGATGGTCCGGGATGCCACGTTATTTCATACCAGGTTCTCTTTGGCAGTCACCCGCGGCACCCTTCCAACACAGAGGTATGTCGATGATTTTCTACTACCCTGTTTTATTGTCCTTCGTGGCGAGCTATCATGGACTTACATTTCAACGAGGTTATGCCTGTCCGCACACATCGAGAGCTTCTATTGTTGTCTCCGTGCTTGCCAAACCCAACCTTTCCTCAATCTGCAATGTTTGGAACACTATGGGCGCGTCCCTTCTACCATCTATGGATTTTGACGATCTAACGCCCCAGTTTGACAATAGGACATACAACAACTCTGTCAATTTGTGCCAAAAAGAATAACTGTCTGCATAAAGCGGACTAACGCGATTTTGGCTTGCCCAATTTGTGAAGCTCTTTCGCTTGACCAACTCATTGGTTTCTTCTGAAATTATAAATATTTGCTTTTCTGTGCATATAAATCACATGTACCGATTTCCGTCCCATTCGAGTAATTCCTTCGTGGTGCACCGGTTTTTCTCTCTTTTAGGGTGTATTATCGGTAATATTTACTAGGCTTTGCGGTCCCAAGTTGTTGAATAAAAGTCTGCATAAAAGTGTCCTGCACATGCGTCAGTCCTGATAGTCTTGGATGAAAGGATATTCTTATAGCCGGCCATGGTGGCCAAGCGGTTCTTAGGCGCTACAGTCTGGAACCGCGCGACCGTTACTGTCGCAGGTTCGAATCCTGCCTCGGGCATCGATGTGTGTCATGTCCTTAGGTTAGTTAGGTTTAAGTACTTCTAAGTTGTAGGGCACTGATGACCTCAGAAGTTAAGTCCCATAGCGCTCAGTGCCATTTGAACCGTTTCAGCACATTTTGATAGTGACTGTGGGAAAACCGGAACATAAGAGAATCGCAGCATTTGAACTATTTGATATTCTTATATTCACCTTTCATTCCCCTTGAATTCGCAATGGTTTTGCTGTTCCGTCGATGGTTTAGAAGTATCTTTCCTTCCATTTGACTGTCATTAGTATCACTTCACTTGTGAAAATTGCAGCTATCGGAAGATCTTTTTAATGATCCATTTGATTACCATGTATTTCAGACGGAAGGCTTGAGTAATAAAGGTTCCCTTAGAATTCAACTCTCAGTTTATCTATTTAAATAACCGGATGTAGATAACTGAAAAGCCTTAAGCTGATCCTTATCTTGTACCAAAACAATTGTTGAACAAGTTAATGAAATTTGCTACTGTGGTGAATGATATCTAACAGAGCCTTTGCCTAGCCCTTATTCGCTTTCCCTCAGTGGCATTCCGCAATTACGGTAGAACGCCCGGATATGCCGTTCCCGTTACCATGGCGGCAGTAATGTCGGTTTTACTTACGACATGGTGTGTGTTCATCTGGCTTGTATAGCTGGCGATGTTTCCATCTATGTGTGTACTGTTTGTGCTGTTGCCAATTACTTACAAGACACGCCATTTTCTTGGCAGCCCTCGTAACATTCGCTATTTTGAAGACACTCAACCTGAGGCAACTAGTCTGAATCCTAATGGCAGAAGACATTTTGAGATTTCCAGAATGAAATTTTCACTCTGTAGCGGTGTGTGCGCTGATATGAAACTTCCTGACAGATTTAAACTGTATGCAGGACCGACACTCGAAGTCGGGACCTTAGCCTTTCAGCCTCCACCGGCTGAGCAACCGAAGCACGACTAGCAACCCGTCGTCACTGCTTTACTTCCGCCAGTACCTCGTCTCCTACTTCCCCTACCTCCTGCCAGAAGAGCTTTTGTGAAGTTTGGGAGACGGAACGAGACGAAACAAAAATGACACCATAATTCAAGGTACGGTTCTTAATACGGCGCGTAATCAACACGAACGGCAATGCTCCCATGCTGGCCACATTCCTTCCGTACCTCCACCTGCTCGGGTTGACAACTGTTGGGACCGTTGGTGCATGTGGACGTGCTGCTCTACGTCTTCGCTACACATCCAACACTTGATCGATGGGACTCAAGTCGAGCGAGAATTGGCAGACCAGTCCATTCGCCGAGTAATATCCTCTCGTTCCAAGAGTTACTCACCTGCGCTGTTAGATACGATCTCACTTTTTCATCCATAAAAATGAGATCAGAGCGGAGTGTACGCTCATGGGGAAGAAGTACAGTGCAGTAAAAACGTTGACTGGTGACAGGTCAGCACACACACGCAACATTAAGCCCCCACTTACCATGTCACCTGGGCTGCTAAAACGATCATGTTCGTGGGTGCAATACATTTTCCCACCATTCGCCTTAAGAGTACGTCTGCGTCGATGACCTCTCATTGAATCCTAGCAGTGGGTCGCAGTACCCGTACATTAAAATCTTCTCTGCTGCTGTGTTTCAGCCCGTGGAGCACCTCTTGCTGTTGTGTTACCCACTGCTCTCACCGCCAAAGTAAATGTGCTCAGTGAAGTGAGCGCAAAGACGCCCTCCCTATTCAGTCGTCCGAATTAAATTAAAAGGAGGCATCACGCATGATTTCTGAAATCTTACTGTGCTACAAGGGATGGACGGGAAAGTACCCTCACAATATAATATAAAGCCTGCACCCAGAGAGCAAACACACGGTAAGCTGGAAACTGGTGAGGTGATGGAATGAAGAAACTGAGATACTTGAAGACGCAGAGAACGGCACTTGCAAACGTCGAACGCGTCATAGTTATCTATTTTAGTCCATTGATCCTGTCTGTAACCAAGCATATCATACCTAAAGTTACAATCAGTTAGCTAACATTCCCGGGCAAATATATTAATTTCAAGGACAAAAACTATAAGCAGGATTTTATTAAAACAGATAACATCACAAAAATACGAAATATTTCAAATTAATTATGAGGTGCGTACAGGTGTCCAATAAAAAAATTCATTCATGATTTAAAACTAAATCACATAATAAGTGCCATTTTTGATATCCAACACTAGAATTTACATTTATCATACATTTAGAGTAATAACTGGACTTCTTCTGTTGCGATTTAAAAGTTGTATCGGATGATGTCTCTAACCCAAATTATGAGGCCATTATTAATGGTAGTATTCACGCAAGCAATGGCACGCGCAAGCTATAATTTTCCACTCTACGAAGATAGAGTTGCCCACCATTTACTCTGTCTTAACAAACAACAGATAACAGCAGTTAGGATACAACTATCATTGAAACGTCTGAGCTGTAAAAAGCAGAACGGTAGTGGCAGCTAGAGCAACGGGTATCACCGACTGACTGTGTGGCAGACATAGGCGTGTGCTGTGCCACGCCTCAAACTCTTTAGCTTTCCCTAAAACTGCCGATAGCGCGCGATACTTCGTTTCACGTAGAACTGTTCACCGTTTGCTGACTGTCACTGAACGTTTCACAGGGGAGATTTTGCATCATAACTGCGTGATTTATGAGCAGTCCAGACATTTGCAAAGGACAGATTAGAAGTAAAATATTTTCAGGAGGCAGTTAATACGGCAATTACCAGTTCTTGTTTGACGCAAAGCTGCTACTCACCTCATCACCGCTTGTTTCTGCCCTACTTGCTGCTGTCTTTGTTCCTGGAAAACGAATAGACGACTTTACGGTGAAAGTGAAGCACATATTGGATTTAGCTTTAAAGTGGTAAAATATTCTTGTCCAATTTTGTCGTAAATAATAGGGCCGAATTTCGAAAAAGCGCTGAAGTGAGACTCCTGCATCATATTAAATTTACACCCGCATCCATTTATGCAGATATTAAGCAAGTTGATATAGAACAGTTGGACAGATCATGAAATCTTGAGGCATCACAAGGAATTTACTTGCTTGGTTGGAGTTTACCGCGACATGTTATGATGTAACGTTCCTTTGAGGCTAGTGGAAACAAACACTCTTCATGTAACTTTATTCTTGAGTACACTGCAGTAAAATTATAATCGACTATGTTTCTCTGCCATATAATCTGTAACTGTATGCCTTAAACATAACAGTTGTGATGTGTTGGCAGAAGAGCCAACACCGTGTAGCTAGAGGAGGCCGAAATGCACGCGTTTAAGCTCACGCAGACTGGAGTGAGGTCTGGAACAGTTATGGGAATTTATAATAGCAAAGAAAGTACGTAGTTGATGTAATACTTCACTTTAATCCATAATTGGTGTACATCGCTCTTAATGATACATAAGTGCAATCTCAATATTAACTGTTAATGGCGCCTTGCTAGGACGTAGCAAATGACGTAGCTGAAGGCTATGCTAACTATCGTCTCGGCAAATGAGAGCGTATTTGTCAGTGTAGCTTCGCTAGCAAAGTCAGCTGTCCAACTGTGCTGAGTGCTAGGACGTCTCACTAGACCTGCCGTGTGGCGGCGCTCGCTCTGCAATCACTGACAGTGGCGACACGCGGGCCCGTCGTATACTAGCGGACCGCGGCCGATTTAAAAGGTACCACCTAGCAAGTGTGGTGTCTGGCTGTGACACCACAAGTTGAACCCTACCAAACATCCCTAAATAATTTATCGCGAAGGCGTGGAACTACGTCAGAGAAGTGTGTCCATTGAATGAGGTGTGGTTATAAAATAACGCGATTATGGCTGTTAAATATTTTACGTCAGGAACGCACGTACATAGTCCCTCCTCTATGCCTACAACGCTCCATACAAATTTTCCATTGATGATAGTAGTGCTGGAATGGTTCCACTGTGGGGACCTGATAGCACGTACTGCCTTTTCTTTCGATGCTTCTGCGCGCTGATGTCTTGTTCCTTTTAATGCAGATTTGACCTTGAGGAATACATAATACACATGCCGCTAGATCCAAGAATAAAATGGATCGTCCAAACCCGGGATGCTGTTCACCGTAACAGACGCTGCGGTGTTGGCCAGTGCGTTCTCTTTATGCAGAACCCATGAACTGTTTCTCCGTAACCTCAAGATACTAATACTGATTAATAGTTCGACATTCAGGAACCCAGTGAAGGTAATAGTTCTATTCTTATCGAAAACAACAATCGTCATCGCTTTAATCCTGATATGTCCATTCGAGTTTCTATCGCTACCTAAAGTTAGGGGCTTCCGGTGTATGGATTGACGCTTACTGTTTAATTCATAAATAAAATATAAAGATTCGTCAAATTTTGTTGTCTTTTCCAAGATATTAGGATCATTTTTAGTGGTATTCCAAATGTGAGTACAAACATTTTCACGAACTTCTTTTTGATCGATCGTGAGAATTTGCGATAACTTTTTTCATGTTTAATTGGTTACGCGAAACTGTCTTTGTAAATTCCTAGAGTTTCCGCGATCGCTCGAATACTCAGCCGAATGTTGTATCGAATCAGCTTACCTACTTTTCGATGTTTTCATGTGTTGTTGATGTTGAAGGGCATCTCGTGCGTGAGTCGTCTTCGGCGTCTTCTAGCTCACTTCGGAGACGCTTGAACCACTCAAAGCCTCGTGTACTAGATATACACTCTCCACCATACAGTTGTTTCAGCAGGAGACAGGTTTTAACAGCTGTTTCTCCAAGATACATGTGAAACATTACTACAGTTCGTGGCTCTATTAATACATTACCATTATTCCTGCAAAAAAAGTAACGGGCCTTACACAAACGAAGGCCACGGTCGCACTGACTTGTCTACATTCACCAGAGATGCAGAAATCGACTGAAAAGTCCTCCAGATTCACAGATATTGATCGTTCATCTTTGTCACATACCTACTTACTCTGTGAGAATAGCAACCATGTTATTTTATAGCCACTCATACAACATAATTTGTTGATTCTTGATGAACAAATAATTCTTGCCGAAGTTCGTGAGAATAAAGCGTACAAGACGATATAAGAAAAAGAAGTAAGTTCAAGTCTCATGTTCGGGCTTAAGCACGAGATAAGCCTGCTCTCCCGCGGATACTGCAGTGCGCTGTAGAAAGCAAAGAGGGCGAATGAGGCGGGTAAATCATGAAGCTAGTTATTGCTACATCGAGGTATCCGTGTAAGTGTATCTACGCTGTGAGGCAACACCACATAGCTCACGAAAAGTAACTTCCAATAAAATGAAACCAATAAAATTCAGTAGTGATTACTTTTGATAAGAGAAATGTAACACAAAGGTGTAGTGAAATTTCTGCTGTAAGTGGTAACGAAAAGTCACAGAAGTTCAGGAGGTACCAGGTTCACTTCCCTCTGCTGAGCGAATGTCTAGGATTCGGTTTACAGCCTGTGGAGACAACCAGTGTCAACTAAAACCACTAAAACCATAACGGTAAAATTTTACATGTCTACATCTCCGTCAATATCTGTACTCAGTAAGGCACCGTACTGTTCCTAAGGTACTTTGTTACCACTATTACTTCCCTGTAATCTTGTTTCAGTCGCGAATTGTCTGTGGAATGAACAATTGTTACTGAGCTTCTGTCTGAGCTCGAATCTCTCTTATTTTACTTTAATCGTCTCTCAGTGAGCTATATGTAGGAGGAAACAAAGGAAAAAAGTTCAGGTTGTATGTCCAGCCATAAACAGGAATAACACTGTTGTACTGTATATGTCGTATTGGGCAGTAAAAAAAAAATCAATTGAAAAGGGAAATCTTCTTCTCACGCACTTTCCGTACAAGGCCAGTTGTGTCCTGTTACGGTTACCAACTTTTTGTCAGTCTTCCAGTATCTCTCCCTTTTGGTTTAAAGTTCTTTATCTCACCTAGCCTCTCTGGATCCATTCATTGTAGATGTTCATTGCATTTCATTTTGTTTCGTCCAGCTTTTCATTCACAAACTAAATTTTTACTTCCTGTCGAATATCTTCTTTTCGTATTTTGTCTGTTCTTTTACATTCCTTCTCTGGTCTAAGATATCTTATTCAGCTGAGCCAATGACTTGAAGAATTTGTCGTGCCAGACTCAGTGATGTTGGGTATGAGTTGAACTTTGGCCACGCTTCAGGTTTTGCATTTTCCTATGAATATCTGAACTGTCGCAAAGTTGGTACTCATTTGGTACCACGTCAAGTAGCAAACACAAATAGGACCAATCGGAGATGTGAAATTCCGATTTAAAGGATTTTCAAGACGAAGAAAAATATTTAACAGTCTCCCAGTAAGTGTTGGGACTTGGGTCCATTACTATGAACCATCGAAATGGACTTATATGCTGTGCAAACCTTCACCTTAGCCCCCAGCAAAAGTTTCAGACGCCAACCGTCCGCAGGAGAGGCTGTCATAACAGTGCCTTCGGATATGGAATGTCCAGTGCTGGTTCACTGCACTATGTGGTGTCCAACTGTGAACAGTGACAGCTACAGTGAGTTACTGCGAGACGTAAAACCTGTCTCAAACCGAAAAGGAAAGTGGAGCTTTCAAAGTTACTTCAGGATGATACCCTCTTTTATGCATCTGGTGAAGCACTACAGAGCATTAAAAATTTGACTTATGAGCTCACTTACACCCATCCTACAGTCGTGACGTCCTACACGTAATTTTCACATTTTGGATCCGATGAAGGATCTCCTCTTTCAGAAAGTTGTGAAGACGTTGAACGAGCAGATATGAAAGATGCTGCAATGCTTCTTTGAGGTTGGAACTATGTTGTCAAGAGATGATACAATTGCATAGGGATTGACAGCGACGATATAGAGATGATGTTATTGCAGTGTTATTTTCCCGATTAAAAATATCTCTATAGACATAATCTTATTTTTTTGCTTCTCCCACTTAAGGTGCACAACAGTTTCGAGACATATACGTAGCGTATGTACCAAAGATTAAAATGAAATTACCCTATATCAAAATATATGTGGGCTGGAGTTTTTTTTACAAATTCGACAGTTTAAGTACATAAGCCAGTCTATAAGACACGGCGGACGGTGTGCTTACCCTGAAGTTGTTTTAATTGCAGTTTCCTGTTTGCTCCGGGAATGCAGAATTCATATTCATGAGTTATTGTGTTGGAGTGGTGTAGAACAGTAATTCAAGTTACCGGGCCCAGCGTCAAAGTTGCTTCGCTAACATTGTTACCTTGAAAATCAGTGATCAATGTGGGTGTTGTTATTTTACCCTCTCTCAGTACTCACATTTCCTCTGTGTTCTGCCGATCTGGATGCTGTCTTTGAACCAGATATATAATGCCTATATGGCAGATTTATAATTGGATACTTGGTGAACTAGTTTCATGGCATTTTTCATGTAGTTTTGACCTGAGCATTTCAATAATTAAATTTTTTGTTCAAATGATCTGTTTCTAATTTATATTTTGAACACTCAATTGAAATTGTGTCAGCGCATAGGGGTTCAATGGGATGTTGTGAGATTAGCCGTGTTAAATTGGTTTGGTGTGCGGGCAGCTGGGGTGTTCATAACTGAATATTTACTGGTGGATGGTTTGTATTGTAGGTATCTGCGCTAAACTTAGCTTCTTAAGGGCCTTGTAATGATTGAGTTTTCGAGCCTGGTTGGGGCTTGTGATCCTTAATTCCCACCTCCGCAGTCTGCCAGTACACTGCTTGTCCCTACGGCGTCTGGCGAGCCGACGCGATAGCCAGGCGTTAGCTGTGGCTACTGTTGTGTGCGACGGTATCATCGGAAACCTCTCCATGAACGGAGCTTACACAAAAGATTAGTTGAATTCCTTCTGTACTACCTGGAAAAGTCTTTGACATAAGTTGGGAGTGTTTGCTTTAATAGCTTGTGCTCTCCAAGCAGACACCAAATTCTATTTTAAGGAAAAGAGTTCTAATGTTTCAGTTGAAATTCTCTAGTGAGATTGGCATGTTTCTTACTATTGTATTTTTATACGTCTAAAAGAAAAAAGATTCCCATGTTAATGTGTTCCTAGAAATGTTAGTGGACATGAATTTCGCCCGCCAATGGCATTCATTAAGACTATGGGGGGTCTCTTGCCCCAGTGACAGCGATTAGTGGGTAGTGTTCAAATTTACTTTAATGAGCGGGGTTGTAATCACCTCATATCCCTGTATCGAGCTCTTGGTGTTTATTACCATCATCTTGCTTTTTAGGGGCAAGGCATTATTAGTATGGTTGCCAGCCCTCCAGGTTTCTTATCTGACATTGTTACCTTGTAAATAAATTCTGGGATTTGACATTATTCATTTGAAACTTGGTTTTTAGTTGGTTCATCTGAAATGAAGTATTACTTATTGACCTGTTGCTCAATAAGAGGTTGTTATTGCAGTCATTCAAACAAATTTTGAAGTTCCTTTAAATTAAATTATTGTTTTTATATCTAAAAGCTTTATATTTCCGAATTGTTGCTTTAAAATTGTAAACTTTGTTTGAGTTTCGGTATCTTTGTATTTCCACGTAAAATACGTTGTTTAAATTCTAAAACTTTTCATGAAGAAATTGTTTTGTATGCTATGAATGATGAATGACGAATCAGAGGTCTGTGGTCCAGTCCTTCCATTAACATTGACGTTGGCGATTGTAACCCCATTACACTGTTGTACAGAATGACCAAATTACTCAGCTCAGAATAAGAATTAAAAGTAAATCAAACCAAAGTGGTTGCAACAATTTACAGCTGAAGTTACACTAGTAATATACCTAACATCAATCCTGCTGACAAATTAACACTCGAAGTGAAGTAATTCTGATGCCATAGCGGCATATTGGCTCTCGATGGATGAAGTAAGGAGGCTGTAAGGAGAACACTAACACAGGCAAGGCAAACAGGCAAAGTATGTCTACTAGCATAAACCGTAGGTCTTAAATTGAAGACGAAATTCCTGAGAGAGTACGTCTGGACCACAGCAGTGTATGAAATTATCGTATGGCATTTATTGGACGGGATATTCCCTTCGGGGTTCGGCCGCCGTATTTCAAGTCTCGTTAGCTGACGCCATTTCAGCGACTTGCGTGTCGATGAATTCTGTCTCCATAAGCTATATCAAGCAGTAGTTACAAGTACCTAAGCTGTTTCTCTGCTGCTAATACCTTGGAAATCTGGTTACCTATGTTAGCTGGATCTACGTTGGACACTGGTTGTGCTAGGATGTTGGGTTTCAAAAATAATACGATGAGTATAAGCACTTATATATACTAGTGGATTATCACTTTAAAACAGAGAAAAACCGCAAAATGTTTACAAAACCAAAGTTTTTCGCTGTGTTATTATCACTAATCATGTAGATGACGTCTACAAAATTCTTCACTTACGCTAAGCAAGATTCCTTTGACGACAAAAGTCACTGCTCTTGTTGTTCTGCCGAAGAGCTGATTCATGTCACGAGAAGAAGTTGTAAGGAATCCTTTAGGTACACATGAACTATAGGATGGTATCATGTCTGGAAACATGGACATCAAGAACATGGAGCAGTGTGTCACTGAGGAATTGCCGCTCGTTGTTGCGCCAGTGAAGTGAGACTCCTTGTTGTTTGCATATGAAATCACTAGTGTCTTCTTGAATTTGTTGAAAAACCTACGGCTGTGGCACTCCATGACTATCTTTCAAGTTTCTGTGTATGTCCTCAAAAAGAATATATGGTACACCTTGTCATAAAAAATTAAACAAAACACTTTCACTTATGGCTAGTCTCTTTCATGCTGAACGATTGACTTCTGGTTCTTCTACATCTACATCTACATTTATACCCCGCAAGCCACCCAACGTTGTGTGGCGGAGGGCACTTTACGTGCCACTGTCATTACCTCCCTTTCCTGATCCAGTCGCGCATGGTGCGCGGGAAGAACGACTGCCGGAAAGCCACCGTGCGCGCTCTAATCTCTCTAATTTTACATTCGTGATCTCCTCCGGAGGTATAAGTAGGGGGAAGCAACATATTCGATACCTCATCCAGAAACGCACCCTCTCGAAACCTGGACAGCAAGCTACACCGCGATGCAGAGCGCCTCTCTTGATGAGTCTGCCACTTGAGTTTGCTAAACATTTCCGTAACGCTATCACGCTTACCAAATAACCCTGTGAAGAAAAGAGCCGCTATTCTTTGGATCTTCTCAGTCTCCTCTGTCAACCCGACCTGGTACGGATCCCACACTGATGAGCAATACTCAAGTATAGGCCGAACGAGTGTTTTGTAAGACACCTCCTTTGTTGACGGACTACATTTTCTAAGGACTCTTCCAATGAATATCAACCTGGCACCTGCCTTACCAACAATTAATTTTATATGATCATTTCACTTCAAATCGTTCCGTACGCATACTCCCAGATATTTTACAGAAGTAACTGCTACCAGTGTTTGTTCCGCTATCAGATAATCATACAATAAAGGATCCTTCTTTCTATGTATTCGCAATATTACATTTGTCCATGTTAAGCGTCAGTTGCCACTCCCTGCACCAAGTTCCTATCCGCTGCAGATCTTCCTGCATTTCGCTGCAATTTTCTAATGCTGCAACTTCTCTGTATACTATAGCATCATCCGCGGAAAGCCGCATGGAACTTCCGACACTATCTAGTAGGTCATTTATATATATTGTGAAAAGCAATGGTCCCATAACACACCCTTGTGGTCCGCCAGAGGTTACTTTAATGTCTGTAGACGTCTCTCCATTGAGAACAACATGCTGTGTTCTGTTTGCTAAAAACTCTTCAATCCAGCCACACAGCTGATCTGATATTCCGTAGGTTCTTACTTTGTTTATCAGGCACAGTGTGGAACTGTATCGAACGCCTTCAGGAAGTCAAGGAAAATCGCATCTACCTGGGAGCCTGTATCTAATATTTTCTGGGTCTCATTAACAAATAAAGCGAGTTGGGTCTCACACGATCGCTGTTTCCGGAATCCATGTCGATTCCTACAGAGTACATTCTGGGTTTCCGGAAATGGCATGATACGCGAGCAAAAAACATGTTCTAAAATTCCACAACAGATCGATGTCAGAGATATAGGCCTATAGTTTTGCGCATCTGCTCGACGACCCTTCTTGAAAACTGGGACTACCTGTGCTCTTTTCCAATCATTTGGAACCTGCCGTTCCTCTAGAGACTTGCGGTACACGCCTGTTAGAAGGGGGGCAAGTTCTTTCGCGTACTCTGTGTAGAATCGAATTGATATCCCGTCAGGTTCAGTGGACGTTCCTTTGTTGAGTGATTTCGGTAGCTTTTCTATTCCTTCGTTCGCGTACTCTGTGTAGAATCGAATTGATATCCCGTCAGGTTCAGTGGACGTTCCTTTGTTGAGTGATTTCGGTAGCTTTTCTATTCCTTTCGTTCGTGCGAGCATTTAGAGAAGGAACTGCAGTGCGGTCTTCCACTGTGAAACAGATTTGGGAAAATGTGTTTAGTATTTCAGCTTTACGCGTGTCATCCTCTGTTTCAATGCCATCATCATCCCAGAGTGTCTGGATATACTGTTTCGATCCACTTACTTATTTAACGTAACACCAGAACTTCCTAGGAGTTGCTGTCATGTCGGTACATAGAATTTTACTTTCGAATTCACTGAACGCTTCACACATAGCCCTCCTTACGCTAACTTTGACATCGTTTAGCTTCTGTTTGTCTGAGAGGTTTTGGCTGCGTTTAAACTTGCAGTGAAGCTTTCGCAGTAGTTTCCTAACTTTGTTGTTTAACCACGATGGATTTCTCCCGTCCCTCACAGTCTTACTCGGCACGTACCTGCCTAAAACGTATTTTACGATTGGCTTGAACTTTTTCCATAGACACTCAACATTGTCAGAGTGTCAATTTTGATTCTTGAGACCCATAAGTGCAAATGACGCTGATCTTAATATGAAAGCAAATCGTTTCTGTGTTCACAGAACAAACGAGTTTAGGAGCTCCATGTATTTCCGTGTTTGTGGGTAGGTCGAAATGGTCTTTTACATTATAGGGTAGGTGATAGATTTATTGAATATAAGAGTTACAAGGCATGATGAGGATTGCCCGCATCTCGTGGTCGTGCGGTAGCGTTCTCGCTTCCCACGCCCGGGTTCCCGGGTTCGATTCCCGGCGGGGTCAGGGATTTTCTCTGCCTCGTGATGGCTGGGTGTTGTGTGCTGTCCTTAGGTTAGTTAGGTTTAAGTAGTTCTAAGTTCTAGGGGACTGATGACCATAGATGTTAAGTCCCATAGTGCTCAGAGCCATTTTTTGAACCATGATGAGGATTAGCGGTGGATGCTGTACTCGGCCCAGGACTTGGCGTACTTCTTCCTGTATTCTCCAGATGGGTCGTACTTGTCCAGCAGCTTCTTCATGAGGTCTGGGTGGCGGCGCGAAATCTCTCCGAAGAAACCTCCGATCTTCTTGTGCTGTGTCTCAGTGCACTTGGCGCAGTCTGTACGCACTATTTCGGGCAGCACCTCTGCAAAAAAAAATACTGTTAAAATCATCGAATTTTGTTGTGCTTCGGGATGGAGGCCGGTTTTGAATGTGTAGATTGGGGTGAGCAGTGCGTTAATTGTTGACAGAGTCGCTAGGGTCCTCAGGCGTCAAACACAACTATTCCTTAATTTTTCTGGAAATACTACTACGTCATCTCAACAGTTCTGCCACATCATCACATTCCCAGATTCAGAACTTGTTGTTTGACATCAGGTCTGAAGTATCAAGGCTGTAGCCAACGACAAAAGATGAATGACAGATTCCAGGCGTTTTAAAACATAGCCATTTGGCTACTTGGGTATACTGCAGAAGAAACTACGCCATCAAAGAAAAACTTAGGTACCAATCAAGATGCTACGTCTTCTTATGGGGAATCATCAAGTCAAGAACTTAATGGAACATTGTTGAAGTAAATAGTGGGCCATGTTTTACAGGTTAACTTTGTTACGAGGACGTTTAAATGTCTGACAACAACAGGATTGCGGAGAGAATTATAAGATGTACTACATTAAGTATTAAGTGAAGAATTTAGGTTGTTTAAATTACAGATATATTTATTAGTACCGTATCTACTAGGAGAATTAAAGTTTTTAAGTTCTATCTTTTATTTCCTTTCAAAACGCGTAAAATACGTATCGCACATACATGATCTTAGGCCTAATTTTTCGGGTATACAAGTTTTGATTATTAACTTTAGTTTAACTGTATTACGTTACTATATTAACATTATACACGAATATTAGTGTTCCACATAACTTTAGTGGCTTTTGTGATCAGTAGTTAATAGAATATTATTGTTATTGCCTAAATAAATTTTGTTAAAAATATTTAAACAACCATGAGCAAGTAGTGTTTGAGCTGCTGTACGAAAGTCAGTTCTGGCGTTCTGTGCAGCGGTTGTGGGGGATGTTTGCACTGGGGTGACGATAGTGCCATGGGAATCGGAGAAGTGAATGGGTCTCTTTCATGGTATTGCAGATTATCTTCAAGGCATAGGAAATAGCGGAACGGGAAGGGAACATTAGAGCCCATCAGGCTGAACTGGATAGTGCTAGGGAGGAACTGATGAGGTTAAGGGCGGAGGAGGGTGAAGACAGGTGGGAAGTGATAGCAAGGAACAGGGGCCACTGAAAGAGAACTGTATCAGACAGTTTCATCATTGGCACAAACAATAGATTTGCCTTGTTACCTCAGTCTGAACTAGATGAAAGTGTATTCAGCACTCAACTGACTTTCACTAGGAAACCAACTGTGGCAAAGACCTATAAAGTAGGAGGAAAGTTCTGTTTTCAGGTAGTGGCCATGAAAGAGGTGTAGGCCAGATTTTGCAGGAAAAATTAGGTGACAGGTACAAAGTCACAAGTATTTTCAAGCCCAGTGCATGTCTTAGCCAAGTGATAGAGGATGTAGCATGATTTTGCAAAGGTTTTACAAAGCAGGATAATGTTGTGGTAGTGGGTGGAGCGGGAAACAGTATTGATGGCGACCAGGGCTACAATATTAAGTGTGACCTAGTGAAAATAGCATCTGCAACGAACCATACAAATGTTGGCTTGGTTCCTGCTCTGATGCGGTATGACTGGCCCCAATTGAACAGCTCTGTCAGGAAAGTCAATATGAAGCTAGATCAGCTGCTTCGGTCTGCTACTTTGTCAAGCATAGGTTTGGTTCCTACTGATGGTATTGGTAGGTGGGACTTCACAAGACATGGCCTGCATCTCAGTAAGAAAGGGAAGGGTAAACTGGCTGGGATGATAGCAAAATCTTTAAGTGGGGGCACTGGAACTCATGGGAGTCGTTTTTAGGCTAAGATCAGTATCCAATCATCCTACATTGGTTGAAATCAAGCTTCATGAAAAGTTCAGACAGGCAGGTACTAGGGATGTGAAAATATCACAAGATTCTAATAACAGTACAGTGAAAATAATATTAGTATGTCACAAGATTGACATATAAGTATAGTAAAAATAATGTTAATATATTGCATCAGAATATCAGGGTATTAAAAAACAAAGTAGATAAGCTTCTTGTTTGTACATAAGATTTAGAAACTGAGGATGGAATAGATTTACTATGCCTGTCTGAGCATCATATAGTCACAGGTATGGAAATGGTAAATGTAGGTGGATATAAGCTTTCAGCACATATAACTAGAGTCACTATGGAAAGAGGATGTATGTTAAAATCAGTCATAGTGTGAAAAATTTGGAAACTAAAAAAATCTGCGCAGACCAACGCAATGAATCATTTGCATATGAGCTGAAACTAAATAAAGGCACTTTTATAATTTTAGCTGTTTCCCCATTGGGAAATTTTCAACTATTGTAGAAAAACGTGGATTATTTGTTGTGCATCCTGTAAGAAAAAGGAAACAAATTATTGTTTGTGGGGATTTCAACGTAGATATTCTGAAAGAGTCAGATAGAAAGCTTGACCTAGAAGTATTACTTGGTTCTTTCAATTTGACATCAGTTACTGATTTTCCTACTCGGGTGGTACAGGAAATCAGCACACTGATAGATAACGTTTTCATAGACGAAGATAAATTTAATTAAATAAAAATTTTCCTGTTAAGCGTGGTCTGTCTGATCATGATGCAAAGCTAGTTACAGTATATGATATAGCTCTATACAGTAATGCAAAACAGTCCTCGAAAATAGTGTGTCCCATTAACGATTTAACACTTCAAAATTTTAGGAAAACCTTGCAACAGACTGGGATGAGGTCTACAGGGAACATGATGCTAATTTAAAATTTAACCCATTTCATGTGTACCTTTGAGAGTATATTTGAAAACAGTTTCCTAAGAAAACAGTGAAATATAATTGTAAAAGCCATGGCTTACTAAAGGGATAAAAATATCTTACAAACAGAAAAGGGAAATGTATCTTATAGCTAGGAGGAGTCATGACATCAAAACAATGAAACATTATAAAAACTACTGCACTGTATTAAGAAAAGTTTTAAAATAGTTCAGACGTATGTCCTTATGTCTGAGATTAGCACATCTGATAATAAAATTAAAACAATTTGGAATACTGTGTAAAGGGAAACAGGGCAACTGAGAGCACAGGAAGACACGTTCCACATCATTACGAAATGTCGTAGTCATGATCTATGAAAAAAGGATTAATTTATGTATGTACAGAAATTTTATCATAAATCATGTTGTTGTTGTTGTTGTGGTCTTCAGTCCTGAGACTGGTTTGATGCAGCTCTCCATGCTACTCTATCCTGTGCAAGCTTCTTCATCTCCCAGTACCTACTGCAACCTACATCCTTCTGAATCTGCTTAGTGTATTGATCTCTTGGTCTCCCTCTACGATTTTTACCCTCCACGCTGCCCTACAATGCTAAATTTGTGATCCCTTGATGCCTCAGAACATGTCCTACCAACCGATCCCTTCTTCTAGTCAAGTTGTGCCACAAACTTCTCTTCTCCCCAATCCTATTCAATACCTCCTCATTAGTTACGTGATCTACCCACCTTATCTTCAGCATTCTTCTGTAGCACCACATTTCGAAAGCTTCTATTCTCTTCTTGTCCAAACTAGTTATTGTCCATGTCTCACTTCCATACATGGCTACACTCCATACAAATACTTTCAGAAACGACTTCCTGACACCTAAATCTATATTCGATGTTAACAAATTTCTCTTCTTGAGAAACGCTTTCCTTGCCATTGCCAGTCTACATTTTATATCCTCTCTACTTCGACCATCATCGGTTATTTTACTCCCTAAATAGCAAAACTCCTTTACTACTTTCAGTGTCTCATTTCCTAATCTAATTCCCTCAGCATCACCCGACTTAATTTGACTACATTCCATTATCCTCGTTTTGCTTTTGTTGATGTTCATCTTATATCCTCCTTTCAAGACACTGTCCATTCCGTTCAACTGCTCTTCCAAGTCCTTTGCTGTCTCTGACAGAATTACAATGTCATCGGCGAACCTCAAAGTCTTTACTTCTTCTCCATGAATTTTAATACCTGCTCCGAATTTTTCTTTTGTTTCCTTTACTGCTTGCTCAATATACAGATTGAATAACATCGGGGAGAGGCTACAACCCTGTCTCACTCCTTTCCCCACCACTGCTTCCCTTTCATGCCCCTCCACTCTTATAACTGCCATCTGGTTTCTGTACAAATTGTAAATAGCCTTTCGCTCCCTGTATTTTACCCCTGCCACCTTCAGAGTTTGAAAGAGAGTATTCCAGTCAACATTGTCAAAAGCTTTCTCTAAGTCTACAAATGCTAGAAACGTACGTTTGCCTTTTCTTAATCTTTCTTCCAAGATAAGTCGTAAGGTCAGTATTGCCTCACGTGTTCCAACATTTCTACGGAATCCAAACTGATCTTCCCCGAGGTCGGCTTCTACCAGTTTTTCCATTCGTCTGTAAAGAATTCGCGTTAGTATTTTGCAGCTGTGACTTATTAAACTGATAGTTCGGTAACTTTCACATCTGTCAACACCTGCTTTCTTTGGGATTGGAATTAT
Source organism: Schistocerca cancellata (assembly GCF_023864275.1). Classification (NCBI taxonomy): domain Eukaryota; kingdom Metazoa; phylum Arthropoda; class Insecta; order Orthoptera; family Acrididae; genus Schistocerca; species Schistocerca cancellata. The sequence goes on along the minus strand of NC_064631.1, from coordinate 266,851,401 downwards.
TATATTCTTCTTAAAGTCTGAGGGTATTTCGCCTGTCTCATACATCGTGCTCACCAGATGGTAGAGTTTTGTCATGACTGGCTCTCCCGAGGCCATCAGTAGTTCTAATGGAATGTTGTCTACTCCCGGGGCCTTGTTTTGACTCAGGTCTTTCAGTGCTCTGTCAAACTCTTCACGCAGTATCTTATCTCCCATTTCGTCTTCATCTACATCCTCTTCCATTTCCATAATATTGTCCTCAAGTGCATCGCCCTTGTATAAACCCTGTATATACTCCTTCCACCTTTCTGCTTTCCCTTCTTTGCTTAGAACTGGGTTGCCATCTGAGCTCTTGATATTCATACAAGTGGTTCTCTTCTCTCCAAAGGCCTCTTTAATTTTCCTGTAGGCAGTATCTATCTTACCCCTAGTGAGACAAGCCTCTACATCCTTACATTTGTCCTCTAGCCATCCCTGCTTAGCCATTTTGCACTTCCTGTCGATTTCATTTTTGAGACGTTTGTATTCCTTTTTGCCTGCTTCATTTACTGCATTTTTATATTTTCTCCTTTCATCAATTAAATTCAATATTTCTTCTGTTACCCAAGGATTTCTATTAGCCTGCGTCTTTTTACCTACTTGATCGTCTGCTGCCTTCACCACTTCATCCCTCAGAGCTACCCATTCTTCTTCTACTGTATTTCTTTCCCCCATTCCTGTCAATTGTTCCCTAATGCTCTCCCTGAAACTCTCTACAACCTCTGGTTCTTTCAGTTTATCCAGGTCCCATCTCCTTAAATTCCCACCTTTTTGCTGTTTCTTCAGTTTCAATCTGCAGTTCATAACCAATAGATTGTGGTCAGAATCTACATCTGCCCCAGGAAATGTCTTACAATTTAAAACCTGGTTCCTAAATCTCTGTCTTACCATTATATAATCTATCTGAAACCTGTCAGTATCTCCAGGCTTCTTCCATGCATACAGCCTCCTTTCATGATTCTTGAACCAAGTGTTAGCTATGATTAAGTTATGCTCTGTGCAAAATTCTACAAGGCGGCTTCCTCTTTCATTCCTTCCCCCCAATCCATATTCACCTACTATGTTTCCTTCTCTCCCTTTTCCTACTGACGAATTCCAGTCACCCATGACTATTAAATTTTCGTCTCCCTTCACTACCTGAATAATTTCTTTTATCTCGTCATACATTTCATCTATTTCTTCATCATCTGCAGAGCTAGTTGGCATATAAACTTGTACTACTGTAGTAGGCGTGGGCTTTGTGTCTATCTTGGCCACAATAATGCGTTCACTATGCTGTTTGTAGTAGCTAACCCGCATTCCTATTTTCCTATTCATTATTAAACCTACTCCTGCATTACCCCTATTTGATTTTGTATTTATAACCCTGTAATCACCTGACCAAAAGTCTTGTTCCTCCTGCCACCGAACTTCACTAATTCCCACTATATCTAACTTTAACCTATCCATCTCCCTTTTTAAATTTTCTAACCTACCTGCCCGATTAAGTGATCTGACATTCCACGCTCCGATCCGTAGAACGCCAGTTTTCTTTCTCCTGATAACGACGTCCTCTTGAGTAGTCCCCGCCCGGAGATCCGAATGGGGGACTATTTTACCTCCGGAATATTTTACCCAAGAGGACGCCATCATCATTTAATCATACAGTAGAGCTGCATGTCCTCGGGAAAAATTACGGCTGTAGTTTCCCCTTGCTTTCAGCCGTTCGCAGTACCAGCACAGCAAGGCCGTTTTGGTTAATGTTACAAGGCCAGATCAGTCAATCATCCAGACTGTTGCCCCTGCAACTACTGAAAAGGCTGCTGCCCCTCTTCAGGAACCACATGTTTGTCTGGCCTCTCAACAGATACCCCTCCGTTGTGGTTGCACCTACGGTACGGCCATCTGTATCGCTGAGGCACGCAAGCCTCCCCACCAACGGCAAGGTCCATGGTTCATGGGGGGGTCATAAATCATATCACGACAAATATGCGCACTTCCGCAGCATATGTAACTTCTAAAAAAGGCTGTACGCAGGGATGTCTAAATATATAGCAATTGCTTTTCCGGTTTAGGCCTACAGATAACTACCTCACCATCGTACAGCTTGTGGATAAAGATACAGGTAAAAGAACACTTGTTGGAAAGACATGCAGAGAAGACGATTTTTCGCCAAAATCCATCCTTGATCCAAAAAAGTTAACATTTCGAAGCTGTTTACATTTTTTTGGTATATACAGACGTTTAAGAATAGACTCGAAGGAAGGAATCTTATAATTATTGACCAAATAAGACACTCTGCAGTGAAAACTGTCACTAAAACATAGGGTCGAGATTTAGCTTGTTTTCATACGATTTGAAATTTTCATAACATTTTCCCTCTCCCTTAGTTCTCAATGTCATCAGAAATTCAAGAAGTGGGGTCAACTGTTTCCGGACGCATCTATCAGCAACCTTTAGTAGATACGCTTAGGTCATGTCACTGACACTTCAGGACGGAATAATAGTTACGAATACTTTTCCAAACAGGTGGCTCAATAACCTTATACCTTAGTGGCAAAAGGAGGCGGCGGTCTTCCAGTCGACAATTCTCAACTTCCTGGGAGAATAAAAGTGTGTGTAGGGCCAGGAGAAGATATTCTCGCGAAACTAAAGCTGTGAGGGCGAGACGTGGGTCACTCTTCGATAGCTTGGTCAGTGTAGCACTTCAGACGTTCTTGGATATTTCAGTCGGTAGATCAGATCTTTGCCCGCGAAATGCAATAGTTGGAGTCTGGAGTTCCGGTATCGTAGTTTCATTCTGCCAAGGAGTTTCAGTATCAAAACTGTTCGGGAAGCACATAGAATTCAGAGGCAATGGGATTTGGTACTAATATTTTCGTTCGTGTACTGCTCAGGTTTTTAATGAAATACGGGAAGACATTACATCTGTCTCATCCTGAAACTTTCGCTCCATAAAAATATAAACACCAAGAATAATAAGCCACCGCTTACGAACGCCAAATTCTATGTGGAGTATTCCAGTAGATAATTAGATATAGAGGCCTACTGGGTGGAAACTAGTGCATTAATTTTATGTTGAAAGGTAATAACAAGATTTCCAATAACATCATTTAAGTAAAATAGTTCCAAACATTGAATACATGTGTAAAATTGGATAATTCACGCTCGTAGACAATGTAATTCAATACGAAACAAGCTATTACGCTAGTAGATTTGAAGAAATATTAGGGTGCAATTGCCTTTAGAATAAGTTAACTAAAGTCAAAACACAAGCATCGATTGGCTGAAGAAGGGCCAGGAAGTGTGGTTCTGACATTAACTAGGGAGTCATCCCGCCTCGTATATCTGTCCGTAGCGAACTGTCATAAGGTGAGTCGAATAGCGTAGACAGAATGCCATCTTCCACTGTACAAGACTTGAGGCTAGGAAAGGAACAGATCAATTAGCGGAGAATGATAGTGGTAATTAGGCATTTACTTGTGATTAACTGAGTACGAGAAGTTAGAGCGACGTAATGTCTCTTGCTGGAAGCATTGCGAGAGTAAGTTCGCGGCGTATCCTACGACATGGAGAAGTCCACTGATATAAGCCACTCTGACGAAGGGCAGATTGTTATGGTTCGACGCCGCGGAAAGAGCATCTATGAAACGGCGAATATGGTCGGCTTTTCACGTGATTAGGTCGTGAACCGGTACGGAAACTGTTTGAAGGTTGTGAAAAAAAAAAGGTTCAAATGGCTCCGAGCATTATGCGACTTAACTTCTGAGGTCATCAGTTGCCTAGAACTTGGAACTAATTAAACCTAACTAACCTAAGGACATCACACGCATCCATGCCCGAGGCAGGATTCGAACCTGCGACCGTAGCGGTCGCCCGCCTAGAGCCGCACGACCACTCCGGCCGGCGAAGGTTGTGAAACTACGGTTACACCACAAGCTGATGGACGTCCACGTTCCACCACATAACGTGGAGCTCGGAGATATCTCGCTCTCCGGGCACAAGTGTTTCGGAGCACGGACACGCCGTTACCGGTATTGGACCGTGGATCAAGTGGAAGCTTGTCGCCTGGTCTGCTGAATCACATTTCTTGTTACTCCAGGTCGATGGTCATGCCTGGATATACCGTCATCAATCCGAAGGTTCATCGCACCAAGATTACCGCCTAGCGCGCTATGGTGGACTTTCTCTTGGGTTTCCATAGGATCTGTTTTAACAATTGACGGCACCATCACAGCTGTGGACCACAGTAACATTATTGCGGACCGCCTGTATCTCTTTACGTTTGATATCTTTCCCGATGGTGATGGCATCTTCCAGCAGTATAACTGCCCGCATCACAAGACCAGAATCATGATACAGCAGTTTTAGCAGCAAGACAGTGAACTCAAATTGGTATTTTGGTCATCAAATACGTATGAAAAGACACAAACTAAACGCATCTGTGACTCTTCAGGGTGCCAGCTCCGCCACTACATATCTGCAGCCCGTGATTTACAGAAAACTCGTGGGCAGTGCGTAGAGATTTGGTGTCATAAACCTTCACAGACCCAACTAGGACTTTCAAAAATCTTTCCACGCACACTTCCTTATTACGTACCAACAGTGTACGAAAAGAATACTAAACAGCTGGTGACAAAATTTTGGCTCGTTAGGGTGTCTACTTGTGAGGTTTGCAATTTTTAACGGTGATAACAATGAACAACTGGACGATAGAGTAGGCCTCTGACTAGCGGAATGGACTGTTATACCGCCATTACTACAGTCATTAGGCGAGCTTGAAGATGTAATAGAAATGAAGCTGAGTTAGCACCATGAGTGGTGTTTTAGTGTAAAGTGTTATGCTTTGGTCAACCAATTAATATTCCTTCTTTCATTTAGAGACAGTGTGTGTAGTATTTTGAGCTGATTTATGTTCCCGGGCAGCTTATTGATTGGTTGATGATACACAGGGTGGTGAGGAATAAACTGAAAAGCTTGTAAGGGAGTTCCAGATTAGGTTATGCTAATAAATAATTGTTCAGCTGATAACTCGATAAGCTGCGCTGTTCCGAAGTTAATTAGCATTGTAGTTAGGTAATCTGGCGCAGATTATAGCGCAGGCTTTGCCTCGAGTTCGATACTTACTACCGTCCCATGTTCAACTTTTGTATCGCTCTCTTCTCCGGTATTAGGAAATCAAACGATGAACACGTTTGGCGACACCTTCTCTGGCTCGTACAACGCCCTGATTGACTAATTTCTATACTAATGAAGTCGGAAACGGCGCAACGTTTGGAGTTTCATTCTTAACTGTTGTTTCTCAGCACAAGCTACCATGGAACACTTTTACTAGCTTGTCAGACTGTTACTGACCGCCCTCTTTAATTGAGAACTACAGAGCAATTCCACATGCCTGAAGGAAGAATTAATGCTTGTGATTGATAAACAATGTTCCATTTTAATCGATCTAATTGTTCTGTTTTTACTAGTCCACTGATGATAAAAGTGTATAGTGTGACAACGGTGATTTCTTCAGTGGGTATATCTGTGTGCATCCTGTGGCGTGTAATAGAACATTATTATATGAAAGAGAAACCACAGCCTCCCAAGATATGAGGTGATGTATAAAATTGTAGCCCCTATGTCAACTTTTCGTTGTGCTTCTGCTATAAAGCATTTGCTGAAATTAGTTCAGTTTCTTGTACAACTTATTTCTTGGCCTCTCTACCGTCAGTACAGAAAGTAGAAGGTCATATTGATAATCCTTCTACATCTTAGATTAATATGCTCCAAAACTGTACTACTTTTGTTCGGTATTACTAATATTCTCTGTTTTAAATAGTTTTCCTGGATTTTAACGAGTAACACCAAATGGATTTGGGTGTTGCTAATAAGGCGTAGCTATTGATCGGCATCCATATGCTGCATCCTTAAATAGATCATGCATGATCTGTAATGGAATCGGTGTCTACTGAACATTCGTTTTAAGGAGTTCGATCTTTTTAAAAGAAGGATTCTTAACCAACGCAAATACTGGTGTTGATATGCGTTTAGTTCTTTCCATAGCCACACATCACTTTGTTAGTGACGGACAAACAGTCATCGACTGTGTCGGTTTTTATCGCCACTCCCGCTATCAAGATAATTCCGCTTTCTCTTCTTTCTAACCACGTATAACAAATAATATTAGATTATTCACAAAGGAAGAAGATATATAGGTGGCCTGGCGTTGCGTTACAGCGTAAGGAGATAAGCTGCACAGCTAATCAAATGTGCGTGCCTCGCAAAAGCTTACTGGCACCGCAGTAAACCAGGATTTCAGCAGTTTAACGCTGGGGACCAATAAGCACTATGTATTCTGGGAGAAGAATTAATTTCTTGTATGGAATTGGAGTATGGTCTCGGAGGTTGTTCACTGTGCACAACATAGTTCTTGTAGTATCAACCAAAGTAGACAGGAATTTCAGACTGACTTATACCTTTATCCCAACCCATATACACTCCTGGAAATGGAAAAAAGAACACATTGACACCGGTGTGTCAGACCCACCATACTTGCTCCGGACACTGCGAGAGGGCTGTACAAGCAATGATCACACGCACGGCACAGCGGACACACCAGGAATTGCGGTGTTGGCCGTCGAATGGCGCTAGCTGCGCAGCATTTGTGCACCGCCGCCGTCAGTGTCAGCCAGTTTGCCGTGGCATACGGAGCTCCATCGCAGTCTTTAACACTGGTAGCATGCCGCGACAGCGTGGACGTGAACCGTATGTGCAGTTGACGGACTTTGAGCGAGGGCGTATAGTGGGCATGCAGGAGGCCGGGTGGACGTACCGCCGAATTGCTCAACACGTGGGGCGTGAGGTCTCCACAGTACATCGATGTTGTCGCCAGTGGTCGGCGGAAGGTGCACGTGCCCGTCGACCTGGGACCGGACCGCAGCGACGCACGGATGCACGCCAAGACCGTAGGATCCTACGCAGTGCCGTAGGGGACCGCACCGCCACTTCCCAGCAAATTAGGGACACTGTTGCTCCTGGGGTATCGGCGAGGACCATTCGCAACCGTCTCCATGAAGCTGGGCTACGGTCCCGCACACCGTTAGGCCGTCTTCCGCTCACGCCCCAACATCGTGCAGCCCGCCTCCAGTGGTGTCGCGACAGGCGTGAATGGAGGGACGAATGGAGACGTGTCGTCTTCAGCGATGAGAGTCGCTTCTGCCTTGGTGCCAATGATGGTCGTATGCGTGTTTGGCGCCGTGCAGATGAGCGCCACAATTAGGACTGCATACGACCGAGGCACACAGGGCCAACACCCGGCATCATGGTGTGGGGAGCGATCTCTTACACTGGCCGTACACCACTGGTGATCGTCGAGGGGACACTGAATAGTGCACGGTACATCCAAACCGTCATCGAACCCATCGTTCTACCAATCCTTGACCGGCAAGGGAACTTGATGTTCCAACAGGACAATGCACGTCCGCATGTATCCCGTGCCACCCAACGTGCTCTAGAAGGTGTAAGTCAACTACCCTGGCCAGCAAGATCTCCGGATCTGTCCCCCATTGAGCATGTTTGGGACTGGATGAAGCGTCGTCTCACGCGGTCTGTACGTCCAGCACGAACGCTGGTCCAACTGAGGCGCCAGGTGGAAATGGCATGGCAAGCCGTTCCACAGGACTACATCCAGCATCTCTACGATCGTCTCCATGGGAGAATAGCAGCCTGCATTGCTGCGAAAGGTGGATATACACTGTACTAGTGCCGACATTGTGCATGCTCTGTTGCCTGTGTCTATGTGCCTGTGGTTCTGTCAGTGTGATCATGTGATGTATCTGACCCCAGGAATGTGTCAATAAAGTTTCCCCTTCCTGGGACAATGAATTCACGGTGTTCTTATTTCAATTTCCAGGAGTGTATTTCTTTCCAAGCAAACTTATTTAAATTCGGGGAACACTCATATTCCAATCGTCATTGCTCCATTGGGGTCCCGTTACTGCAATCTGCAGCTACGTGATTACTGAATACAGACTCACTGCATCCACGGCATGGGCCTCATTTTAAGTGTGTGAGCTTGTGGTGTGAGGAATACCATCCTACTGGGTAGCGGAGTGTAGACTACGATGGGGCTCACCCTTGAGCGCCTTCCCGGCGGGTATGCACGCTGAGTCTCCTTCTTCCAGCAGGCAGCGCATCGCGTCCTGGACTCGAGTTTCATCCGACAGCAGCTCCTTCAGGTCCAGGCTGTCGAACGTGGTCGGGTACTTCTCCTGCAACACAGCACACCACTCGCTGTAACCAGAGGACTCATTGCACGCTCACTAATTCGTATTTCCGAAAAAAACTGTCGATATTGCCCGTACCCTTCCAAATTACCATCGTGGCAATCGCTTTAAACTGTAACTCGGGAGCCTCTTGGGGTACTGGAGCCACCTTCTTCCCGAAACTGTTTCTAGCACCTTGCCAATGCTCCACCTCACTTAGTACATTTCTGAAGTCTTCCTTAACGAGTTGTTGAAGGCATATATACTAAAATTAGGATTGGTATGTGTGTATGCAATAAATGTTTGATAAGTCTGTACATAAATTACACGATCAATTTTATATGTACAAAAGGTGAAATTGTCGTTAACGAACACATCCCAAAACTTTGTCACCTAACTCGGGTACAGCACCAGAAGATGAAGAAGAAGAAGAAGTAGAGGAAACTTAAAAAACGACAGCGGAAATTGATCGTTGATACTGTCACTTATATTTCAAACTAGAACTCTGCTGCCTTACATATACACATACTGTGCAGACACTTACTGTGACTCTGTTTCAATTAATATAAATATAGACCCATCGTAAACAGTAACTAAGTTTTAAGTTCCTCTACTTTTTTTTATTATTGACGACGCATTTTTGAGGCTTTCCTCCTTCATCACCTGCTGGTTTCCTGGTTTAGGTCTAGTTGCATTTTACTTGGAAAATCATCGATGAAGAAATATGTAGGTTTTAAATTTATCGTTTTTTGTTCAGAATTCTTTTGGTGGATTCCAAAGATGAAATATTCCCAGAATATTAGTTGCCTACCTTTCTGGAGGGCCATGCATTTGGACGTAACACTTCAGACTTTACAGACATCACTAGAGATGTTACACGCACCTAGCGTTTCCTCGTTAAGAGAGGTATTACATAGTTTATCTATTTATGAAGATGTTAACTTTTTACGGTTTCTTACGTTAAAGAGTAATGTGTTTAGTCTGTTTTTCAAATATGTCATCTATTTAATTAAAAACACTAAAGCGTATGACAGAATTTGAATTTCGAATGCTACTGGATAAACTTACTCGGTTTGTAATTTGATATGTTTGCAAAAAAACATTTTCTACAAAAAGAGGATCTATAATAAATAAAACTAAGTGCAATCTGTTGCATATCATGGGGTTTGAGAGAAGAAGCATGTTTCGTTAGGTCCTTATTACTTTTGTGTGTTCGTTGTCAATCGTTTCGTTCAGAATGACAGCGCACTGTCGTTTTTGGTTTCTGTGTACTGCTCAGCTTTCCTCACACTTTTACTTTATGCCTTTTGATTGTGCATTCAAAATGGTCAGTCAGGTATTGATGTCTGTCGTTTTGTGTCCAGCCTGGTGCAGAAGGATTCCAACAGTTCACTTACTGTAATTATTTCGTGGAAGGGCTCCATACGTTCTAATACGCTCTCCCTGTGTCTAATATACAAGTTGTGACAACTATGCTGAAAATTATACACTCAAGCCTTAATAGAGTTTACGTTGTTTGCTATTTGCGTATGATGGATTATTGAGTTAGTTTTGAACGACACACTGATGTTGACCTCACATTTGTTCAGGATCCTAGGTATCTGGTAGCAGATGGGTCCAATAAATGTAATACTATCGCGTGGTATGGGACTAATAAAGGCAATACTATCGCGTGGTATGCTGCTATTAAAGTTTTACTCTGTCATCAGTTGCAGATGCAGCTATTACGGCGTGACGCCTGTGTTCCAGTCGGCGAAACCGCGACCTGCGCCACTGGTGGCGCAACAGCCGACTGGACCGCTCTCCCTCCCGACCTACAACACTCGTACGTCAGTGTGTGTATATGTATGGGTACCTGGCGCCTCGCCGCTGACCCACACTGACTTGCTGTTTTCCAAAGCCAAGTACGGCTATCTGGTTTGCATACAGCGTATCTTTGCAGCCAGTGTACTTCTGCTAGCCGGTAATCACTACTTCGCATGGAGATACAACCAGTGCTTTTTTTTTTTCTAAAAGAACGTTTGAGGGTACTCCGACATTGGATATATCCAGCAAAAATTACTTATAACTGAAGCATGGTATACCACCCGTCTGCTTTCAGCCATGAGGCCATCAACATGTAGAACTAAAAAAAAAGAAAAAAATGGTTTTGGACTCTTCAGTTGACTTTACAGCTCAAATGAAGCAGGCGATACCGACAAACACCCAAACATGCAAGAGAATGGGCTATCGAACACATCAGTTTACATCGCCTCAAATGAAGTATGCGATTCCCATCAACCCCTGAACAATAAAAGAAAATGGTATCGTACACTTCAATTGACCTATAATACACCTCAAATGAAACAGCAAACGGAACGGCAAACGCAAACGAATAAAGAATAACAAAGCAAAGATGGCAATGAATCACGTAAGATCACGGTAGCGGGACTGTAGACATCTATCAGTAGCTCGTCTTTGAGCATATGCATATCCGTTTAGCACTACCATCGCTCACTATTAGCGGGAGAGGGCACTACATGCTTGTCGACCTGGCTGCCAGCGCTTCAGTTGTCGAGAACGGTTGCCGCAGCTTCGAAATGCTGGAAACAGTCAATAACAACGCTTTTCCCACCAAAAACTGCACTGGTGTCGTTCGTATTGCAATTACCAACCAGAAAAAAATGAAATAAAAAATTTACGTCCGTGAAATAAATCTTTAGCACTCTTCCAAGTTCTCAACATCGTAAAAAAATTACTTTGTCGACAAAATGTTAAGGCGTACGCATCCGCCAGCGTTCCCCCAGAAAAATAGCACTGGATATAACTAATCTTCACTATAACGATATTTGCTTCAACAAAGCGCCGTCAACACGAACAAGAGGTGACCGAGACGTGCAAGCAATGGCACCCCATACCATCATGCTGGGTGATACGCCAGTATGGCGATGACGAATACACGCTTCCAATGTGCGTTCACCGCGATGTCGCCAAACACGGATGTGACCATCATGATGCTGTAAACAGAAACTGGATTCATCCGAAAAAGTGACATTTCGCCATTCGTGCACCCAAGTTCGTCGCTGAGTACACGATCGCAGGCGCTCCTGTCTTTGATGCAGCATCAAGGGTAGCCGCAGCCATGGTCTCCGAGCTGCTGCAAGCGTCGTCGAACTGTTCGTGCAGATGGTTGTTGTCTTGCAAACGTCCCCATCTGTTAACTCATGGATCGAGACGTGGCTGCACGATCCGTTACAGCCATGCGGATAAGATGCCTGTCATCTCGACTGCTAGTGATACGAGGCCGTTGGGATCCAGCACGGCGTTCCGTATTACCCTACTGAACCCAACGATTTCATATTCTGCTAACACTCATTGGATCTCGAGAAACGTGAGCGGCAATGTAGCGATACGATAAACCGGAATAGCGATAGGCTACAATCCGACCTTTATCAAAGCCGGAAACGTGATGGTACGCATTTCTCCTCCTTACACGAGCCATCACAACAACATTTCACCGGGCAACGCCGGTCAACTGCTGTTTGTGTATGAGAAATCGGTTGAAAACGTTCCTCATGTCAGCACGTTGTAGGTGTTGCCACAGGCGCCAGCCTTGTGTGAATGCTCTGAAAAGATAATCATTTGCATATCACAGCATCTTCTTCCTGTCGGTTAAATATCACGTCTGTAGCACGTCATCATCGTGATGTAGCAATTTGAATGCCCAGTAGTGTATCAGAGACAAAAAGGCATCACGGATGCCCAGCTGCAGACCTATATTTTACGAATGTAACTTATTAATTGCGAATTAGAGACTCCCTTCTCGTATTGTCTTATTACAAATACATTTTATTTGTTTGAAAGTGTTTATTAACTGAATAATATGTATACATCATTGCCATAGATAATGACTGTAGCCATTGCGGCAGTCCATTATCTCGTTCTGTCGTACAAGTTGATTTTTCTGAATGAATTTACTTACCTAGACGATAAACATATTTGTCATTGTCGCCTTGAGTTGTGATTTATCTATCGCTACTACGACCTAACGTGCTTGCTGTAGTTGAAAATGTTAGTCGACCTGCAATTATAGGTTACGTGGCCCTGCTGACACTCCCTGATCTCTGAGGTTGTACAACCCGGACAAAATTTCTGAATGCAAAACATAGTATATAAGGACGTATCATAAATTCATGATTATCATTTCACGTCGTTCGATACATTTTTAAATATTTTTCTCTTCATTTCCACAACTACCCTCATCCAAACGAGTACATTCATTTAAAATACTGCCATTATTGAAGACTATAAAAGTAACAAAGTTATGCACAGGTCCCTTGGTTGACGTTTAAAGTGATAATTAGCTTTCAGTAGTGGCGATGGGAATTCAATACGTTTCATAAGTGTTTGGTAGTATCCATACATCAGACTTTCGCTGCCATTCTTAACATAACAGTGGGCATCATGATTACAATGCCACTACTTACGTACCACGCACCTAACCACTAAGGGGCGACGGGCGGAGTGGACAGTCGTGTTTGTGCTCCTCTACGACTCAGACACCGTACGGTTCGTGCAACCACAACGTGTAGATATCCGTAGAGAGGCCAGACTAGCAGATGGTTCCGGAAGTAGTAGAGCAACGTTTCCATGTAGTTGCAGGAGCAACAGTCTGAATGACTTATGCTGGTATCTGACATAAGCCAACAAGGAGTTGCTATGTTGGTACTGTGTTTGGCTGAAAAGGACGGGAGTCTACAGCCATTATATTTTCCGAGAACACGCGACTTTAATGTAACGTTTATTGGTCATGGTAGCGCCCTCGATAAAATAATGTGGAGGTAAAATAGTTCCCCACTAGGAATTCCACATGAGGACTACTGAGCGGGTCGTTGTCATTAAGAAAAACAAAACCGTCGCTCTGTAAGTCGAAATAGGGAGTGTCACACACCTTAAACGTAGAGGTGTCCGCAGATCGACGACTGGAACAGCTACATAGGTCTTCGCACTGAATACCATAACAACAAATTATGTCTTAGCTTACATCACTATTGTCGCTAATTACTCCTTACGGCGGAAGGGCGAGAATACATAACAGAACACCAAAACAAGTGCGTTTACTGGAATCTCAAAAGTAGGAACTATAGCACGTTCTCAAATCAGAATGCCTAAATGCCTACCAGTGAATGTGAATGAACTACGGCCTGAAATATGGAAGCAAAAATCGAAGAAAAATCAAAGGACAAGCCTTTAATGAAGGTGTAAAATTCAGATCAAAATGGAAATATATCTGAATATGGAAGCAATTTTCGATACCATGATGGAAACGACGCTGCTAGTTTCACAGACTGAATAAAAATAAGTTGTCGTACGACATATTCAGCTGCTGGGTGGTTATAATTAAACTGCAGCTACTCACAGTTCTGTGAGAGCTGTAATTATTGTATGGTAGTCAGACCTGGTAATCATGCTAGTGCTTTAATGTGGAACCTAATTAAGCTGGAAAAAATTAGTTCCCAATTCGGCCACAAGGTGCAACTCTAGCCCTGTAAAATATCTCGCCAACGTTGAAAGCGCTCACATTGATCAAATTATGTAAGCAGGGTTAACAATGTCAACATTATTCCTTTCACACTTGTTTAACATTTTCTGCCCATACCCTGTTCCTAATCCATTACATATGGTAACCTTTCTATGCTTCTTGCATTCACAGCGCCAGATTTGTACCTGGTGGCCAGAATTGGAATTAATTCTTTTGCCAGCGTAAATCGGTTCCACTTTAAAGCAGTAGGATATGTACAAAGTGTCGGTGTCGTATGATAATCACAGCTGACACTGGGCCTCTGTGAGAAGATGCACTTTAATTGTAACCACATGGTAGCTTTTGAAGAATACAGCTGAAGTTGCTTACAAACCTGAAGTCATATATTCCGTATTGAAACTACGGCAGTCTAAGAAAGTGTGAAATGAGATATCTGAAATATTTGGGACCCACATACAGTACATTATTGTACGGGAATGGCAGCATGGAGCTTCCGACCTTACCCATCAGGCTACTTGTAAACATACTTGAAAAGGAAGGTCCTACAGCAGTTCCTATGTGGAACACCCAAAGTAAGTTTGCTACCTGAAAGCATTGTCGACAACTGTGTATGAAGAATTGTGGGTGCTTAAGGAAGACTGTGTTTAATTGAAGACTGTGCACTTGAAACGCGGCGTGGCCCTTGGCGACGAGAGGTGATGCTTACCTCGGCGACCGCGACGAGCGCCAACGAGGCGCAGAGGAGCAGAGCTACGTGACGGTTCATGCTGGTGGTGTCGGTGATGTGAGCTACCTGTTGTCGACTGTGCCGCAGTGACGGGTGGCGCAGCTTATATGCTGGCCTGGCGTGGCATGGAGTGGTGGCGTATCGCGCTGGGGCTGCCGGAGAAGAGAGCGGGGGGCGCAGACTGCACACCCGACACCACTGCCTCACTGATCCACTGCGGGCCACGGCCTGTTACCACCTCCACCACCACGGCCGGTGTTCCACATTGATTACAAGCCACGAAAAAGTCTCCTCACTTCCCACTGCCTCACACAATTACCGAAGACACATCTAGGTTCAAGTTTCATCATTGACCAGTCGTTTTTATTGGTGTGTTCAGGATCTTCCAAACCATCAAAGTAACTTTCGTTTTTTCTTGACGAATTCTCAGTCTATGTTGTTCCGGCTTTTAGTGTTGCACACCTCAGTCGGTAGGAGAGCAATCCTTATAGCATCACTTTGTTGCGTCTGTCTGTCTCGGTGCCTGTCTGTCACACTGTTAAAACCCCTTTTCTTAGGAATGAGTAGATACATAAAGCTAAAATTTATTTTACGTATTATGGTCTATGGTTCCTGACGGGAAAAAAATTGAAGCTTAGAAGTCAATAAGATCAAAAGATAAGGCCATGTATGTCAGATATTTGGATGTTCGCAAACGCACTCATCAAAACCTATAGGGCACTTCATGTTGGCCTGGAAATATGAAATTTGACAAGAAGCAGAATTTCACATAACAATTAAATAAAAAAATTAGAAAATTATTAGATCGGAATTATAACACACGAAAAAAATTCTTTTTTTATCAGCAACTGGTAGACGTATCAATTTGAAATTTGTGAGATATTCTAAGGTCTGCAGGCCTTGGCGGTGTAATTAACGTAAGCTTCAAACTCAATGGAATCAAAAGGTATGGTTATTTATGTCACAAATTTTCGTGCTCACAAACTAGCTCATCAAAACTATAGAGTATCTGCAAGGAAGCAAGGTCTCACTCTACATGCAAAGGAAAAAAGTCCACTTCTTTGTCATTTGTTATCCGAATGCCTGCGTGTCCTGTTAAGATCCCCTTTTCTCAGGAACGAGTAGGTGTATATCTTGCCTGCATCGATATCATTAACCATCCAGAAATGTCAAGATACTCAATTCCTGGAATCAATGAAATGTCTCTATAAATAATAAAGTTTGTACCGAACCCTCGGTACGTGAGTCCCGCTCGCGCTTATGCGGGTTTACTTATTTGTTAATTTTTCTTTTCTTTCGCAATGCACGGAATGACTCTGTTGACTCATAACCAGCACCGATTCAGAAAATGTCGCTCTTGTGAAAGACAACTGGCTCTTTATTCTCAACAAATAATGTGTGCTATCATCTCAAGATGGTACTATGTTTCCAGACTTCCCAAGGACGACTGACAATTTTCATTACAGATGGCTTCTATTCAATCGGACATCCTCTCAGTTGTCCGACTGGATTCGTGACTTCCTGTTATAACTATCACAGTGGGTAGTATCACGGGAGGTCATCTATTGAAACAGAAATGGTATCTGAGGTTCCCAAATGTAACGTTATAGGCCTTCTGCTGTTCGTAATTATTTAAAGAAATTAACAGACAACCTCAGTCGCCCTATCAGTTTGTCTAGTCTATGTGAACGAATTGCAGAACAATTTCAACAAGATATCTGCACGGTTGGCCCCAAAGAAGAAATAGTGCGAAGTCCTTCTCACGACTACTAATACATTTCATAAAAATTCGGTTATATGTTAAATAACACAGATTTAATGGTTGTTGATTTAAGAATGAGAAAAGAAATTTCGTTATTGTTAGATGACGATCAGTTCAGATTTAAGAAAAGTGAAGGCACTAGAGAGGCAGTTCTGACGTTGCGATTGATACTGGAAGCAAGACTGAAAGAACATTATTCATAATCATAGAATTATTTGACCGGGAAGTGACTTTCAAAATGTGCAAAATGTTCGAAATTCTGAGGCGAACAGGGGTAAGATGTAGGGGCAGACGAGTAATATACAATATGTACAAGCGCCAACAGGGAATAATGAGAGTGGAAGACCATGAGCGAAGTGCTCGGAGTAAAAAGGGTGTAAGAGAGGGAGGTAGTCTTTCGTCCCTACTATTCAATCTAAACATCGAAGAAACAATTACGGAAATAAAAGAACGGTTCAAGAGTGAGACTGAAATCCAGGTTGAAAGGATATAAATGATAAGATGCGCTGATGATTTGCTGTTCTCAGTGAAAGTGAAAGAGAATTACAGGATCTTTAGAGTGGAATAAACAGTCCAATGAGTACAAAGTATGGACTGAGATTAAATCGAAGAAAGACAAAAAGAACGAGCAGTAGGAAAAATGGCAAAGACAATATAAATATCAGGAACCTCGAAACAGCCGAAATTAAGGAATTTTGCCACCTTGCAAATAAAATAACCCAGGACGGACGGAGCAAGGAGCACACAAAAAGCAAACTAGCACTGGAGAATAGCACTGGAGAATAGGGCATTCCTAGCCAAGAGACGTCTGCTTCAATTTCAGGAAGAAATTTTAAGAATGTACATTTGGAGAACAGCATTGTATGGTAATGAAACATGAATTAAGGGAAAATCGGAACGGAAGTGAACCGAAGTATTTGACATGTAGTGCTACAGAAGAATTAGGTGAACACAAAAGGTAAGGAGTGGGGAGGTTCTCCGCGGAATCGGTGATCATAAGAACTGGTAATAAGGAGGGCCAGTATGATAGGACATCTGTTGAGACATGAGGTTACTGCTTCCAGGATAAAAGAGAGAATTATAGAGGATAAAAACTGTAGATGAAGAGAGAGATTGGAATACATCCAGCAAATACCTGAAACGGACGCTGCTACATGGTGTCGCATGAAACATCATACCTATTTGAAAAAAATAAAAAGAGAGAGATTGAACTAAACACCTTGATATCATCAATACAGACGAACTGAAATCACATAGAAAACGTCATGGTAGAGGTAAACCAACGACTATTTATTTTAGAATATGCAACAGAATTACTAAGTAAACTGCACATACTACACCGTTTCGTCCTTTTCTGTATTATTCCTGCACATACAGGATCCTTACAGGGTATGAAAGGATAACGTGAGGAAATTTCAAAGAAGGGCAGCACGTTTTGTATTATCACGAAATAGGGGAGATTTGCCACGGATATAATACGCGAATTGTTGCGTCAATCATTAAAAGATAGGGGTTCTTCGAAGTGGATACCGCTTAGAAGGATATCTGCGCTCCCATAACATTAGGCGTGTTTTTATTTCTCTAGTTTCACTGGATAGATCAGGACAGCGTTCCACTTCTGACGCTGTTTCAGGTACATGCTTTACACATCTACGTTTCTCAGACGCAGGAAAAATGTTGGTGGCATCTTTACCCTCTGATATAGCTGTGCAGAGTACAACACGTACACAACGTGAAGGTTCCCCTTTCTGACCCAGGAAAACTAAGGACAAAATTGCATGTTTGCTTCCAGAAGTAAAAGACTGATTTGTATCCCTTGTTAAACGACGAACCAGACTTAGATAAACGACAGATTCCCCCTTGTAAAATTTGCCCTATGTTGTTTCCAATCAATATTGCGTAAAAGCCTTTCAAACGTTTGGTGAAAGAAAACGAGTAAGATATTTTAGCTGAAATCGACAACTTCGAAAATATTCTCGAACAACTAAAATTATTTTACTTGGTTGAAACCGTGAACTTTCCTGATCTGTAATGTTTAGACACTGTTCAGCATTATTTAATTCTTCTGTTCTGTCGACTAATACAATTAATATGACCTTCAAATACACGGGATCTGTGAAAAAAAATGGAACCTGTTTATTGATTTGTTCCGCAAAATTCCAAAATTTATAAATTCGGGAGCAGGAAGTTATTTCTAGCACCGTTTCTGACACAAGATTTAGTGCAGTCTTGGTGGTATTGCTTCTGGTTGACGAAGAAATCGCTGTCGCTCACAAACCATGCACAATAAAATTCATAAAATTTCGGGCCTGAATTTTTAGTACTGGTGGAAACGTTTCTTTGTAAATTGGCTAGATAAATACTTTCTTCCGATATCTGCTATGTAGTCTGTTATGATTATGTTGGACACTCTCACATCTGTTATTAAAAAATAATTGCAGGTATAGTAAGTTCTGAGGATGAGGCACAGATTTAGCTCATATATGTGTCAGTGCCGCCGGGCTCACACGAAACTAATTGAGATTTTAGCCTTGCAGTCACCGTGATGAGGTAGAGAAGATAGTGATGCTGTTTACCGGGGTTTCGACGTGTTTGTGAGATAAAGTGTTGCAATGTCCGTTGGCAGATGTTGAGACAGATTAAGCACTTCTACCGATGTAGGGAACAGTTACGAGGGTGTGCTGAAACGTAATGCCACCGAGTTTTTCATTCTGCTCTAAATATCGGTTGACTTGTTACCTGTCATGCTTATTAGACGGTCGACTTTGTCGCATCACTAACGCATGTTGTAACCCTCTGCCGTCAGAGGGTACACAATTGAAGCGTCTAACACGGCGGTGAAACAGCACAGAAAACTGACGGCACGACTTCGTAGACTTCGTCCACACTGGAGCTCCCTCTCCTTCAACATGAGAATAACAGATCACACACGAGCGCAGCTACATCTTCAAAAGTCTGACGCCTTGGGTTCACTGTCACGTTCCTCCATACAATCCCGACTTCAGCCCATCCGATTTTCCTGTTTCCAGAACTTAAAGGACACCTTCAAGAGTTTAACTTTGATAGTTATGTAGCGGTGCAAGCAGAGGTGAGGTTGGACTCCATCAACAATGTCAAACATTCTGCAGTGACGATATGAACAAACTGGTGTCTCGTAGGGACAAATGTGTTCGCCGCCAGGCTAACTGTTGAGAAATAAATATGTAGACATGAAGAATAAAATGTAGAGTATTAATTAAGTTATTTAATTAAAAAAGCTGCTTAGAGATGTTATATGAAAAATTAGGAGGCATTACTTTTTAGCATGCCCTCGTGTATTTGGAAACGATGTATACTAAATATAACTTGAACCTACCGCATACGATCATATGCAAACGTATATCGATAATCAGTGAGTACTTCGAGATGCGGTTCTCAGAAAGTCGCAGTAATCATTGTAATGAACTTTGTGACGTACGCAGGTCATTTTTACGTTCCCAGCTGCCGCCTTGTGATACCGAATAGGTTTTAATGGAACTGTCGAGCTTTTTCTGTAATTCTGAAGAGACAACTGGACTTAAACATGAAAACACGTTTGAATATTGATAATATGATGACAGGATAACAACGTCACAAACCGCTGTTAGGACATGAGATTCCGTAAACGTCTACGCCACTGTACGAAACGTGACCAAACACGTTTATTATGTTTTTTATTGCGACTACCAAGTGGTAGAAATTTTGATATTGAGCTCTGATACATGTTCGCTGATGAATCATGTATATTTACGTTTGTGTGTGTGTGCGTGTGTGTGTGTGTGTGTGTGTGTGTGTGTGTGTGTGTGTGTGTGCGCGGGCCCGCGCGTGTGCATGCGTGTGTCTATGGTGCGAGAAGAATGAAATTTTATTGTTTTACAACACGGGTTGCATACTTGGTGGTTATCATTATTTACCAATCCACAGACTTTTGTCACAGATTAGCTTCAGCCACTATAGCCCATATATGCATAGACTTTGTTCGCTGGAATTCAGAAATCGTACGAAAGACAACCACAGAAGTGTCGTGTGTCATCTTCGAAGTCTTTTTCGTGCAGTATTACTATTGCGTAATGACGGACAGAGCAAGAGGAACATCAAAAGCAGATGAGCATTGGCTAAAAGGGGCATTGATGGCCAAGAGAAGTCTACTAATATCAAACATAGGCCTAAACTGGAGGAAGAAATTTGTTGGAATGTACGTTTGGAGAACAGCATTGTATTGTAGTGAAAGATGGGCTGTAGGAAAACCGGAACAAAAGAGAATGGAAGAATTTTATTTGTGTTGGTAAGGTGGACTGGTAAGGTAAAGAATGAGGAGGTTCTGCACAGAATCGGAGAGGAAATCACTGGCAAGGAGAAGGGACAGGATGACAAGACATCCATTAAGTTATCAGGGACTGACTTCCATGGTACTAGAGGGAGCTGTAGAGAGCAAAAACTGTAAAGGAAGACTGCTCTTGGAATACTTCCGGCTGATAATTGAGAACGTAGGTTGCAAGCTCTACTCTGTGAGAAATTCGTGCTGGGCCGCATCAAACCGGTCAGAAGACTGATGACTCAAAAAAACAAAAATAATAGTAGTCTGAGGATTTTCTCGGTAATGTAGTGTGGATCGATCGCCGTCCATTAATGACTCTCCCATAACGCCTCTGATGCGCATCTCATGCCGCTTACTGCGATGGAGAGAGTAATCCAGAAACATTTTGTACCATGTAGACCAGCGTGAAAAATGTCATGTTTGAGACTTTGTTCGTAGCAGCTGCATATGGCAGATGCTCTCATAATAATTGTTCAACATTCCAACAAGGCTGCTGATCGTCATCTATAAGTTCGACTGCCTCATTGAATTGTTGTGCAGTTTTTATGACAGAATTCAACACAATGCCCAATAATCTTTTAAGCAACATGAAAAGTGTCTGCACAAGGATTCAGGATGTTGATGTGGACGACCACTTAATAGTCTCGCTAATGCATAGCGTCTCATCGCAAAACACTGAAAAAGTGCAGTTATACCATTCCACGGATCTGTACATTATATACGGATTTGTGACTAATACTGCTGACTGGTATTGCGCAGTTGTTTCCACTCAAACTGATCGGATACATACCGACTCTACCTGGCTCAGAGGGGCTCCATGGCACAATAGCTAATGGTAGCTTATTCATAATTCCAGTAGCAGCTTCCGTTACGCTAGAAACAGAAGCCCGCTCAGTATTAAGGTGTGAGAGGATGCCTGATATTGGGCTGCTTGTTCATAGACCAAAATGTTTACAAACGGTTATCGACACTTCTAGCTGACAACGGCCCCAAGTAACAATGATTTATCTACGCAGCAGCTTCTGACTGTACATTTCAGCATCCAAGGAATGAAACTGTCACTGCTGGTCGGAACCGGAATGATGAATATTTGAACATCAGTTGAGGAATCGGCACAACCTGTAATACACAGCTGCAAAAGACTTGCACAAGCCGGCCGTTGTCGCCGAGCGGTTCTCGGCGCTGCAGTCCGGAACCGCGCTGCTACTACGGTCGCAGGTTCGAATCCTGCCTTGGGCATGGATGTGTGTAATGTCCTTAGGTTATTTCGGTTTAAGTAGTTCTAAGTCTAGGGGATTGATGACCTCAGATGTTAAGTCCCATAGTGCTCAGAACCATCTGACCCATTTTTTTTAACATTTGCACAACATGTTGGATTTTCTAGCCTTCTGCAATGAGATAGCTGAGATTTTGTTACTGGTCTTGTGACAGCTATGATGGCGGTCCATGATTTTTTATAAATGCAGAAAAATACTGAAAACAACCGTTCCCCCTCTTATCACAGAGGATGTCATTATTCTACTTCCGGTGGATTGTATACGATCACGTTCACAAGCGAAAAATTCGGATAACGTTCAATAGCTTCTTACAATTCAGTAAATGCGTTCAGCTTCTGGACGTTTGTCCCTTCTAACAGTACTCAGTGCAACATCTGTGATCAAAGGTGGTGATTGTCCACCTGTGTCTGAAGATGGTAGTGAGGTAAGGGAAAGCGACTGCTTATGTTCATTACTTCTATTGCTTATTGCTCTCTCCTTGGAGAATTGTGAAGGGACTGGATAATAGTCGTAGATTACACACCGAAACATTCAGCATAGAGCGAAGCAAAACATTTTTGCCACCTTTGTGCACATTCATGGTTAAAAATAAGCCCTGACCAGCGTACCTATATACAAATTGATCATGTACTTATTGATGGCAGGCATTCTTCAAACTTTCTAGACGTATGTACTTACAGAGGAGTTCGTGTAGATCCAGCTCTCTATCTTGTAATTGCAAAACTGAGAGATGGAATATCCAATGCAAGAAAAGGGACGCCGAACGTATGTGGTATCGAAGCTAAAAAACGAATATATCTCTGAAACGTGCTGTGAGAAGGTTGCTGAGAATCTTGAATTATACACCCCAGTGTAAGTCACAATCTGCATCAGGAATGGAACGCTTGCAGGGATTCAGTCATTAAGACAGCTGAGAAACGCAAGAGAATAAGTCAGGAGAAAAATCTGGCATACATAAAAATGCTGGATAAATCATATACTCGTCTAGCGGTAAGAAATTATCAACACAGAAGGAAAGAAGAAAGAAACTGCATCAGAGGAAGAAAAGGGAACGGGAAAGCAAGCAGATGGTAGAACTGGAGACAATTGGAAAAACAAACGATGTTAGAAAATTTTATCAGAAAATTAATAGCGAAAAAAGAGCATTTAAGACGGGCACCAACCTGAGTAAAAGTAAAAATTGGACACTACTAACCAATAATCAAGAGGTATTGGAGCGTTAGGTAGAGTATTTCAGTGCACTGTTGGATGCTTCAGAGTCCCCTATCGAAGATATCGCAGTCCTTCCAGAAGACGATGACATAGTACCTCCCCCCTTCCCAAGGAGAAGTGAACAAAGCAACTGTTCGATTGAAGAGCAATAAAGCATCAGGGACTGACCATAGAACATCTGAACTATTGAAATCTGGAAGAGTTGAGCTAAATCGTAGTATCTACAAGACTGTGTCCCTACCTGGGAAAAGGAAGAGTTTCCAGATGAACGGAATGTAAGGACAGTGCGTCTGGTTCGTAAGAAAGGAGCTCTATTTGAATGCAGCCACTACAGAGGGATAACAGCCTTTAAATATTATACGAGTAAAGTACTATAAAATACTCTGTTTAGTGGATTTTCACCTGTAGCAGAAGACATTATTGAAAACTATCAATGCGGTTTCAGAGCAGAAAAATTCAACTGTAAATCAGATATTGGTTCTCCGACAAATAGTAGAAAAGACACATGAATTCAATGTTGGTGTCCACCATCTTTTCATTGACTTTAAATCTCGTATGATAAAATAAACCGGGCCAAACTTTATGAGGCAATGAGAGAATTTCTAGCGCCTCGAAAATTAGTGCATTTAACATAGGTCACCGTAAAGTATCCCCAGTGTACCGTGCGAGTGCAGTCCAGGCTATCACCTCAGTTTTCCACTCTAACTGGGCTAAGGGAAGGAGATGTGCTTTGCTGCCATATTTTCAACCTGGCACTTGAGATAGTGGTACGTGAATCGGGTATTCAGACAAGAGGTGCTATCTACTGTAACTCAGTACAATTACTGGGATATGTAGATGACTTGGATTTAATGAGCAGAACACTTAGAGATCTGCAAAATAAATTTTCAGCTCTTAAATTAAGTGCAGAGAAGATGGACCTGAGAATTAATGAAATAAAGACGAACTGTGCATATAGTGGCACTAACCAAACCTTACAGCTCACCATAACCCTTGATGGAATGATATTGCAGCGAGTGGAGTGTTTTACCTGGGCTCAAAGATGAAAGAAAATGGGACCACCTTTATTGAAATTATCGCTCGCATAAGTGCTTCTAACCGACGCTACTTTGGAATGTTGCGACATTTTAAATCTATCACGAGGGACTAAGTGTAGACTTTGCAAATCGCTGATACGCCCAGTACTCACTTATGGCTCAGAAAAATGGACAATTACAAAGCATGGTGAAAAGAAACAGAGATCATGTGAAAGAAGTATACAGGGGAGGAGTTTTGGACCTATGTATGAATTTGGGACCTGGACAAAGCGAAGGAATGACGAACTTCCAGTTTGCTATAAGGAGGATGATGTAAAGTTCATAAAAATGTTTGACTGAGATGGGATTGACATGTAATGCTACTAGATGAGACAGATTCCGCAAGGAAGGCCTGCTGCAGTCAACCTGGAGGGAGAAGTGAAAGAGGACGACCTAGGTTGAGACGGAGCGATGATGTTGATACCGCCCGAGTCGGTTGCCGTAACTGATGGCGGAGTCCAGAGAAGAATGGCAGAAAATTATTGAGGAGGCCAAGTCCTATCCCGGGATGTAGTGCCAGTTGAAGAAGCGGAAGAAAAAGAAAAAAGTTACCGTGTCATAACGTTTAAATGCTTTTTCGAAGGATTAGAAGCAAAGTGAGGTGGTATGAGGTAATTGAATAGCAAAATTACTTCTCTGGATCGCCGGGTTATTGGGTTATAAAAAGCAACAGCATTCAAACCTTTTTCAGCTATGAGACGATGTTCATAAAATAAACCATCTCTTTGAGTGGAAAAGTACAGAATTTGCAATACACTCAATGAACAGAAAGAGGAATGAAACACTGGACAGTCAAAGGGAAAGAATCAGGTTAAGATGTGAGTGGAGTGATTGTGAATGTTCGCTGTAGATCACCTAAAACACTTCACCTCGTTACTAATACTCAATATGTAGTAAAAATTGTAAATTTTGCAAGTGTCAGGATATAGGTATGAGGGAAAGCATGAGTACCATTCTAGGTATGAGTTGCATACAGACGTGTATCTCATTAAGGATATGATGAATGCAGTTGTCCCCTTACTTAGGCAGCTTGGTCGCGGTGCGTGGCAATGGGTGAGGGTGGAGGGCAAGATCCGCGAAATATAGAGCAACAGATACTGGTAAGTAAAGCTAAATAAACACAATACTTACGAACATCATCGTATACGTGTAAATGTTTTTAACCTTTCGTTCACGACACAATGTAAAACGTACTGTGGTTGGTGGAAGTGGGTGATTATGTTGGCAGATATCTCAATATTATTCCTGATACGGAACACTTAGTTCTCTTAGAAGAAGCTACATTCACTTTGACTATTCAACATTACCGTACTAGCGAGTATACTCACTTACACAATCCTCACTCTGTTCCATCCGTATTGACATTAAGCTATGCAGACACATTTAATATTTTAATTATTTTATATTTAACAGTTTTCTTTGAACCGTATTCACATGAGAATGTGTGAACACAGTTTTACGCTTCGGTATCTTATCTGGAAACGGAATTGTGAGTGAGTAATATTAAATAATCTGCATTAACTAATAAAAGTTTGATAATGCTTATACTGAGGAAGATTAATGCAAAAGAAGAATAAGCGAAGTGAATGACGAAAAAGTGATAAATTATGAAAAGGATTATACTACCTAAGAGTAAGTGAAACGTTTGTCCGAATGCACTGTAGTATACTGTTCAATTATTCATTTGGTATAGCTCTCAATAAGAGTATTTATTGCTTCATATTTCGCGAAATTTGCTCGCCACGGTCACCCACCGCCTAGCACGGAGACCAAATTCCCTTACTAAGAGCATGAGATCGAGGGTTATGGACCACCACAACCACGTGTGGGTGGAAGTGGGTGGTCATGGAAAAAAGTTTATCAGTTCGTACACGGACAAGCCTTTTATAAGTAGACATACATGAGTCAAACTACTGAGCATACCTATTGAGCAGCATTGCATCGGCGATGCATGATGGCATGGATTCGACAAGTCTTTGATAGTATTTGAAGGGTTTGTAGTACCAGATGTCCATGCACAAGTCACGCAATTCCTGTAAATATTAGGCTGGTGGGTTATATGCGCGGAGCACATACACAATGGAGTCCCAGACATGTTCCATCGGTTCAGCTCTGGCAGATTTGTTGGCCAAGGCATCAATATGAGTTTACTAGTGTGCTGCACGACTGTAACCATTCCATACTGGGCTTGCAGCATGGACAATTATCCAACAGGAAGACGGCACTGACGTTAGGGATGGCATTAAGCATTTAGTGATGCAGCTGGTCCGCAGGAGTTTTAATGTACTCTACGTCTGTCATGGTGCCTTGGAACAGCTCTACGTGGAGGACAAGGTAAATGACCGAGTGGGCATCCATTCGTTAGTATAACAGCGTATCCGAACAAGACCAACGACCAGCAGTAACAATAAACATGATTCATCCGACCAGACGACATGTTTCCTTTGATGTACGGCGCAATTTTGATCCAACGGCCGATCAGCTTATTGTTGCCGAGGAGCCCTTTACCAGATGTCGGGCGATAACAACAATCTGACACACGTCAGAGTAATGTTAGCTGATTTCCCCATTTGCTGCCCGTATCCTGTCTAGAGTGATTCCCTAACACAACGTCTTAGAGAACATTATTGGCTTATTTTTCCTAATATGTTATGGTGGGCTAACTTCTCGGGTGTCCTTCTGTCTTCGAGTCATCCGTCATTTCACTTTACTTACGGCTGCCATTATGGATATCTTAGGGTAATCTCCCATTCCTCTCTGCACCGCTTACAGCGTCTCGTGCCTTGCATGCCACCAGGCAAACATTCAGTCTCGCGGTGGTCGTCTCGTCATTGTTTACGAAATTAATTTAATACAATGAAATGAAATGAGTCGATCTATGATGATTAAACTGTTGGAAAATTAGGCACATGCAATAATATCAGTGCAAACTGAACTTTCAGTGTAATCAATAAGTCGTGACTAATGAAAGTCACAGCCAGACTTACTCTAAGAAACAACTCGCTCAACACATACATCATAGCATTAGTGATGCTCTCGAACAAGTGTCATAGATCAGGTGAGCCGCCAATTTTCTATGTCTTCAGCATTATCTTTCGTTAATAGAGGTATGATTTTTACTTGTTTTAGAAACTCTTTACAGTTGCATTAGTTGAAGGAATCCTTTGTTACGCATTCTTTGTGTTCATGGACTGGCACTAGGCCTTTGCCTGCAGTTTATTTCACATATTTGTACTGTTTTCCTAACTTCATAGTCTGAGACAGCTAATTCATTGTACTAAATCAATTTCTTTCCCCGCAATAGTAAAAAAATAATCATTCACTATTTTCCAATATCATTCATAATGCAGACCATTATATATTAAGTAAGCAAGTCGCGTTGTTCAAAGGATGACTACGTTGGAGTAGTACTCCATCTACGTCACAGTTTGGTGTTCCTTACATTCCACTAACAACGGCCTTGTCACAGTGGATACACGTCAGATCACTGAAGTGCTGTTGGACGTGGCCACCACTTGGATGGGTGACTGTTCTGGCAGCCATCCGCTGTTGCCATTTTTCGGACTGCACTCAGACTCGTGATGCCAATTGAGGAGCTACTCGACCGAATAGTAGTGGCTCCGATCAAAGAAAACCGTCATAACGACCTGGAGGGCGGTATGGCATTTATTGACAGGGGTATCCCCTTCGCGGTTCGGCCGACGTATTGTAAATCTTTTTAGTTAACGCCACTTCAGCGACTAGCGTGTCAACGATGATGAAAATGATGATGAAGGACAGACAACACCCAGTCCCCTGCCGGGAATCGAACCCGGCCCCGCTTGCGTGGTAGGCGGTAACGCTACCGCTGAGCTACAGAGGCGGAGGGCGGTATGCTGACCAAACGCCCCCCCCCTTCCTCCCCTATCCCCATCCTAAGCTGAGAATGACGCAACGGTGGGATGTTCCCGATGGGCCACTTGTGGTCTGAAGATGGAGTGATTTACATACCACTAGTTGGAAATGGAATTGAAGTCCCATGCTTCTTGAGAAAGCGTAAGGGAACAATGCGGGAGACCCACACTGCTGTACTAGGCCAGGTCCTAATGGAGGTCATTTGCCGTTCTCCTCCTCCGACCGTAATGGAGATGAAATATGATGATGAAGAAGACGACACAACACTCAGTCATCTCGAGGCAGATGTTAATCCCTGACCCCGCCGGGAATCGAACCCGGCAGTCCGTGCTCGGGAAGCGAGAACGCTACCGCGAGACCACGAGCTGCAGACATACCACTAGTTAGAAATTTTAAATATTCAGAGGTTGTTTAAAAACAAAAAACTTCTTCCTTCTGACTGAACTAGTGTGACAATATAAACATTCCATAAGGAAGACTAATAAATTCTCAAATCAACCAACGCTCTCTCAATCATAAAAATTTTGATCTGACATATGTAAGGGGTAGTCAAGTGAAAACGAGACAGAGGGAGAAAAAAGTAAACTGATTGTTGTTTCTAAAGTAATCGCCGTAACTGTGAATACATTTATCTCACTGTGAGACGAGACGGTCAATTCCTTCATGGAAAATGTTTCCGGTTGCCTACGGAACCACAATTGCTCCCAGACGTGGATCTCTTCGCACGAAGAAAATAGACGGCCACGAATGTCTTCCTTCAAGACTCTAAAATTATGGAAATCGCGTGGAGAGAGATCAGGGCTGGTTGGTGGATGTGTACGAGCTTCCCAGAAAAACCCTCTGCAGCGTGGTCCAAAGAATTTTAGCAACATGTGGGAACGCTCACATTTGTTTCGACTCCTCTGCAGCTGTTGTTCTGTGAAGCCCTAGCATATTCTCCATAAAGTCCTGATGACTCCCTTTGCGATTTCCATAGCTTTTGGAGCCCTGAAGGAAGACACCATGGCCGTCAATTTCCATCGTACAGAGACGTGCACACAGGGGAACAATCGTTTCGCACGTAACCGCAAACATTTTTCCATGAAGGTAATGAGCATCTTATTTCAAAGTAGAATAAATATATATTAACAGTTACGGCGATTACATTTGAAATAATAAACCTTTTACTTACTTTTCTTCATCTGTCTCGTTTTACATTTGGCTGCCCCTCATAAATCATGCTTGTATTCCTTCCGGTTACGAATTCATCAAGAAAAAAGAATTCATTTTAAAATTTAAAGATTCAGAGAAATGCGACTGGTCAGTCGATAATCGAATACTTCAGTTCCAAGATAAATACAGGCTATCCCCTCAGAGCCCCAAAGGCCTTCTAGAGTCGTATCTTTTGCGTCTGGCGAAGTATCGTCTACTGCCGCCAGTAGTCTACCCAGCTCGTAGATCTCCTTCACGTAATCCGAGGTCGTCCTAGTTTCCTCCAGCTTGTGTGACCCCATCAGTCGTCGGTTACCCTGAGTCAAGGCGAAGGATTTGCGAGGAGCCTTCACATTCTCTTCTTAATCCGCTCTTCTGTTGCTCTCAAGGTGCGTATTTCTCAAACGCTACCAACTATAAAATACCTAGATCCCCAACATTATTATTATTTCAGGACTCTTTAAAAATGATGGGTTACGTAACTGTTTTACGGATGAGTTATATTTGAGGAACACAAATAGTTAAAGGTTTCTGTTAAATATTGAGTTGTAAGGTGTCAGGCAAATCCAACACCTTCCATGAAAACCCTGACATGATAAGAAAATCCAGTAGTATGTCACATAGCTCCGAATAACTCGTGACCTTAAATTAACCAAAGTAATACGAGTAACGAGTGAGCAAATGGAATACCACAGACTAACACAAGAATGCCTAAATGCATGTCATACCTTCCCACCGTGAGACAGACGCAGTTCCGAGGGGAGAAACGAGAACAGAAGCCGAGAGCAGAACCGTGTTAAGCTGGAAGGCCCTACGATAAGGGACGGATGGACACCCACGTCGCCAGCTAACTGCTAGGACCACACCACCCGCAAGTTATAGTGTGAGACTTTTTCGCGTCTCTGTTACGTCAAGACCACCCCCAAAGCCCATGTTAAAAGCTAGAACCCTCCAGAAGAACAGTATGGATCTTACGAAAGCACAAAAAGGGCTACACCACCAGCAAGTTTTAGTGTGAGACTTTTTCGCGTCTCTGTTACGTTAAGACCACCCCCCAGCCCATGTTAATAGATAGAGCCCTCCAGAAGAACTATATAGATCTTACGATAACACTAAAAGGACCACACCAGCTGCTAGTTTTATCGTGAGACTTTTTCGCGTCTCTGTTATGTTGCAAACTTTAAAAAACATTGCCCCACCATGAAAAGTATAACATTTCTCATTGGGTAGACAGAATTTTTGTAGGCGGAGCTTAAGGTTAACATTGAGACCCTGATTGGTCAAATGAAAACACAGCCAGATAGTTTTTTTAAAACAACTGCGGTAAATTGTAGTAAGGAGAAGTTAGGGGAGAGTTGCTTTGGAGACGGCGAGGTGAGCGGAGCTGTGCTGTCCGCCGCCCCCTGATGAACACCGACAAGGTAATGAACGCACGCGATGCCGTATTTTTGAGCGCATAAGGCTTCACTCAGAACTGCAGAAGTCTCATCTGTTACACCCCCTTTTTTCGTAATATTAGTGTCGATCGTCAATTAAAGCTCATGGTGTTCACATTTGCCACTTGAAGTAAAAATCTGAAACGCGATGATTTTTCTGTTATATAGTTACTGAGAAGCCACATCAGCCACTGTAATTTACGACATGTTAGATAAGTAATTAAAGATAATTGAGGGTCACTATAGACCATTTTGATAGTTTTCTCTTTTGTGAAACTTAAATTAAACCTAGATTATAGATGTGATATTGCATAGGACATCCTTCGATCCATTTTAGAACTTGGAAACCAATTCAGGGAATATTCGTTCACATTTTTGTTGAACGCATTTAGTTTTTACCATCCTGTATTAAAACATTTCCTTTTATCAATAGTGCGATTTATAAACAATGTTTTGTGAGTAGAATAAAATTTCCAATGGTAAACTTAACTGCTTTTTCGACGTTATTTTACCAGCTAACTAAAAATTGGAGAGCCTTGAACCCCTTCCACTAAATTTAGTTAGTATTAAGATCCTTTTACAGGGAGTGCAGTAGAGCTGACGCTGAAATCATTAAGTATTTGGTTATATCATCGCTAGTCTCACTGAACTCTTCTGAATTCTACATGTCATGTGTGGTCTGGCGTCTCCTTACCAGTAACAGGTCCCAGGTTCAAACTAGTCAATTCCCTAAAAAACATGCTCAGAGCGTCGTTGCGTGAAAGTGGTAGGGAGACACGATATAGAACAAACAGACACCACGCAGAATGTTTAGAGAGTGTTTGATACTGAAGTTGGCTAGCTTAACAAATAGATTGCATACGTCAGAGCGTGCTCGTTGAACTGTTGATTCTGCACTAATAATGCGCCATCTTCTCCTGTAATCGAATTGCTGGTATTACTGAACTTAATTTCCTGGTTTTTAGCATTTCCACTTATGTGGTTGCCATATTGATTCGCAGTTCCCTGGAAATTTTAATTACTAATAATTACTCTAAATTTTCTTAGTAAAAGGGTCTGTTTAATTTAGGACAGGAGGTAGCAGACATTCGTTTTTTACTTGTGAATCCATGTCAAGGGCTCCTGTTTCAAGATTTTTCATCTGATGTTTCATAAACCAACTTCCTAAGCACAATCAAAATCCATGAAATTACGTTAAACTCTGAAAAATATTCCTTGATGATTCGTAGAGTACTTATCTGGCTTATACTTGACGTATCTTTCCCGAATCCCGATTGGTATGTGGTAAGAACGTCGACCTACTTTTGTAACCTTTTCATAAGCATTTTCCACACGATTCTGCCAATAATATTTAAATTATACCTCTCTAGTTTCTGTAAGCACAAAGATCGTTTTTCTTTCAGAACTTTGGCAGGATCTTCTAGATGAGTGTTCATCAGAACTGTTGCATAGAAATACTTTATGAGCATGATACCGATGTAGTGAGTGCTTCCAGACTTCACTTTCTGTACGATATAAGAAAATTATACCTCAGGTGTCAAACTGCAATTTTCAGCATCAGTACATCGGTGCTTCTGGTTCTTCTCAGAGCACACTACTTGTGAGAAGTTCCGTTTACAAACGACAGACGATTTTACGCCGTAAGGAGAACGTCCATCACTAGGACAATGAAGATAATCATATAACATTTCAGACTCAAAAACTCTGTGTAAATGTATTGTAGAGGTACAACATCAAAAGCCCGAGCAAGTTGCAGAGTCCTGTCCATAACGCTCCACATGTTCACATTTGGGAAGATAAACGACAATCTTGCTGGGCAAGGCAGGGGATGCCAAGATCGGAGACAAGCAGTAGAAACTGTTACCGGGTGCGGGCAGGCATTATCCTGCTGAAATGTAAGCACAGGATGGCTTGCCATGAAATGTAACGAAATGATGCGTCGAATATCTTCTGCGTACCGCTGAGCTGTAATGCTGCTGTGGGTGACCGACAAAGCAGTCCCAGACACCGCTCCCGGTTGTCGGGCCTTATGGCCTTATGACTGCTAAGTTAGTATCCCACCGCTGACCGTAGCGTCTCCCCACGCTTCGTCAGCCTGGAATCTCACTGATTCTTCAGTTATCAGTGATGAGTCCAGTTTCGCACTGAGCCCCGATGGCGAGCGTAAACGTGTCTGGTGAAGCCCCAGACAGCAGTGGGATACCAACCTCACTAGCGTGTCCGACAACCAGCAGTGATGGTCCGGGATGCCACGTTATTTCATGCCAGGGCCACTTTAGTAGTCACCCGCGCCACCCTTCAAACACAGAAGTATGCAGACGATTTTCTGCGACCCTGTTTTAATGCCCTTCGTGGCGATCTATGCTGGGCTTATGTTTCAACGAGGTTATGCCCGCCCGCACATAGTGAGAGCTTCTATTGTTGTCTCCGCACTTGCCAAACCCTACCTTGCCCCAATCTGCAATGTTTCGAACATTATGGACCGGGCCCTTCTGCCATCTATGGATTTACACGAGCTAATGCGCCAGTTGGACAATAGGAGGACATCCAACAACTCTGTTAATTAGCGCCACGCAGAAAAACTGTCTGCATAAGGCGGACTAACGCGTTACTGGCTTGCCCAATTTGTGAAGCTCTTTGTCTTAACCAACTCTTTGGTTTTTTTCTGAAATTGTAATTATTTTTTTGTCTGTACATGTATATCACATTTACCGATTTCCGTCCCATTCGAGTAATTCCTTCGTGGTGCGTCGGTTTTTCTTTGTATTAGGGTATATTATCGGTAATATTTCACTAGACTTTGCGATCCCAAGCTGTTGAATAAAAGCCTACACGAAAGTGTCCTGCACATGCGTCAGTCTTGACAGTCTTAGATGTAAGGATATTCATATATTCAAGTTTCATTCACGTTGAATTCACAATGGTTTTGCTGTTTCGTAGCTGGTTTACGAAATATCTTTCCTTCAATATGACTGTCATTAGTTTCAGTTCACTTGTGAACATTGCCGCTATCGAAAGATATTTTGCATGATCCATTTGATTACCATGTATTTCAGACGCAATGCTTGAGTAATAAAGGATCCCTTAGAATTCTTCTCTCAATTTTTCTATTTAAATAACCGGATGTAAATAACTGAACGGCCTTAAGCCGATCCTTATCTTATACCAAAAAATTTGTATAACAAGTTATCGAAGTTTGGTACAGTTGTGAATGATATCGAACAGGACCTTTGCCCAGCCCTTCCTCGATTTCCCTGAGTGGCTTTCGGTAGTTACGGTAGAACGCCCGAATATGCCGTTACCGTCATAGCGGCAGTAATGTCGGTTTTATTTAGGACATGGTGTGTGTTCATCTGGTCTTGTATAGTTGGCAATGTTTCCATCTATGTGTGTACCATCTGTGCTGTAGCCAATTACTTACAAAACACGCCATTTTCTTAGCAGCGCTCGCAACATACGCTAATTTGAAGAAACTAAACCTGAGGTAACTAGTCTGAATCCTAATGGCAGAAGACATTTTCAGCATTCCAGAATAAAATTTTCACTCTGCAGCGGAGTGTGCGCTGATGTGAAACTTCCTGACAGATTTAAACTGTATGCCGGATCGACACTCGAAGTCGGGACCTTAGCCCTTCACGTGCAGTTGCTCCACCGGCTGAGGAACCGAAGCGCGACTAGCAACCCGTCGTCACTGCTTTACTTCCGCCAATACCCCGTCTCTTAC
This sequence comes from Schistocerca cancellata, assembly GCF_023864275.1. NCBI lineage: Eukaryota > Metazoa > Arthropoda > Insecta > Orthoptera > Acrididae > Schistocerca > Schistocerca cancellata. The sequence continues at coordinate 266,816,999 of NC_064631.1, read as the reverse complement.
TTCCCCTACCTCCTGCCAGAAGAGCTTTTGTGAAGTTTGGGAGACGGAACGAGACGAAACAAAAATGACACCATAATTCAAGGTACGGTTCTTAATACGGCGCGTAATCAACACGAACGGCAATGCTCCCATGCTGGCCACATTCGCTCCATACCTGCACCCGCGCGGTTGACAACTGTTGGGTGTCGCTGACGTGCTGCAGTACGTCTTCACAACACGTCCAACACTTCGTCGATGGGACTCAAGTCGAGCGGGAATGGGCAGACCAGTCCGTTCGCCGAATAATATCCTCTCGTTCCAAATGTTACTCATCTGCGCTGTTAGATGCGGTCGCGCTTTTTCATCCATAAAAATGAAATCGGGGCGCAGTGTACGCTCATGGGGAAGAAGTACAGAGCTGTAAAAACATTGACAAGTGAGTGGTCAGCACACATACGCAACATTATGCCTCCCCTTATCGCAACACCAGGACTAATCTGATCATGATCGTGGGTGCAATACATTTTCCCAACTTTCGCTGTAAGAGTACGTCTGCGCCGATGACCTCTCATTTAATCCCAGCAGTGGGTCGCAGTACTTGTACATTAAAATCTTCTCTGCTGCTGTGTTTGAGCTCACGGAGCACACCAGGCTGTTGTGTCACCCATTGCTCTATACTGCTCTCACCACCAAAGCAAATGTGCTCAGTGAAGTGAGCACAAAGTCGTCCTTCCTATTCAGGCGTCCGAATCAAAAGGAGGCATCACGCAAGATTCCTGAAATCTTACTGTGCTAGAAGAGATGGTCGGAAAAGTAGCCTCACAATATAATAAAAAGCCAGAGAGCAATGACACGGAAAGCTGGAAACTGGTGAGGTGATGGAATGAAGAACGGCACTTGCAACCGTCGAACACGTACTAGTTAGCTATTTTACTCCACTGATCCTTTCTGTAACAGAGCATAGCATACCTAAAGTTACAAACAGTTAGCTAACATTTCCGTGACCAATATATCGATTACATTTATTATTCAAGTTCAAGGACAAAACTTGTAAGCAGGATTTTTTTTAAACTGATGACACCACAAAATTACGATGTCACGTTTCAAATTAATTATGAGGTGCGTACAAGTTTCCAGTAAAAAAATAACTCATACTGCCATGTAAGTAAGGTCGTTGCTGCACGACTGAGGTGTCACCTGTACCCATTTCATTCACGCTTTTAACACAAAATCACATAATAAGCCCCATTTTTGATATCCAACATTACAAATTTTACTTATCATAGATTTCGAGCAATAACTGGATTTCTTCAGTTGCAGTTTAAAAGTTGAATCGGATGATGTCTCTGACCCAAATTACGAGACCATTACTAATGCTAGTACTCTCGCAAACAATGGCATGCGAGGAACTGATTTTTTCGAGGCAGATATTTGTCAACAGTAGTTACGTTACAAAGTTGCCCACCATTTACTTTGTCTTAAGAAATAACAGCAGTTAGAATGACCTTTAAGACAACTGAGCTGGAGAAACCAGAGCAACAGGTATCTCAGACTGACTGGGTGGCAGAGATAGGCGTGTGCTGTGCCACGCCCCAAACTCTTTTGCATTCCCTAAAACTGCCGATAGCGCGCGATACTACGTTACACGTAGAACTGTCCCCCGTTTGCTAATTGTCACTGAACGTTTCACAGGGGAGATTTTGCATGATAGCTGCGTGATTTATGAGCTGTCCAGACATTTGCAAAGGACCGACTAAAAGTAAAATATTTTCAGAAGGTAGTTAATAGGGCAATTACGAGCTCTTATTTGACACAAAACTGCTACTTACGCCAGCACCGCTTGTTTCTGCACCACTTGCCAATATCTTTCTTCCTGGAAAACGAAGAGACGACTTTACGGTGAAAGTGAAGCACGTATAGAATTTATCTTGAAAGTGGTAAAACATTCTTGTCTAAGTTTGTCGTAAATAATAGCGCCGAATTTGGGAAAATCGCTGAAGTGAGACTCCTGTATCATATTAAATTTACACTCACATCCACTAATGCAGGTATTAAGCAAGTTGATATGGAATAGTTCGACAGATCATGAAATCTTGATGCATCACAAGGCAATTGATTTGCTTGGTTGGAGTTTACCGTGACATGTTCCGATGTAACATTCCTGTGAGGCTAGTGGATACAAACCCTCTTCATATATCTTTATTCATGAGGATACTGCGGTAAAATTATGAATCGACTATGTTTCTCTGCCACAGAATCTGTAACTGTATGCCTTAAACAAAACAGTTGGGACCTTATTGAACATCCCTAAAATATTGATCGTTTAGGCGTGGAACTCCGTCAAAGAAATGTGTCCAGTCAAACCGTATATATGAGGTGTAGCTATAAAATAACGGGATTATTCTTCAGAAACGTACGTACTTAGTTACTGTCACCGTCAATATACTCCTCTCCTCTACGCCTATAACGCTCCATACTAATTTTCCATTGATGATAGTAGTGCGGGAAAGGTCCCACAGTGAGGGCCTGAAAGTGCTTACCGCCTTTTCTTTCAATGATTCAGAGGGCTGATCTATTGTTCCTTTTAATGCGGATTTGACCTTGGGGAATATATAATACACATGGTGCTGGGTCCGAAAAATAAAGTGGATCGTCCAAACCGAGGATTGTGACCACCTTAACAACACTGCTGTGTTGGCCAGTGCGTTGTCTTTATGCAGAACTCATGACCTGCTTATCTGGAACCTCAAGATACTAATACTGATTAATAGTTTGTCCTTCAGAAACCCAGAGAAGATAAAAGATCCATTAATATCATCCCTTTAATTCTGATACGTCCATTCGAGCTTTTTTCGCTACCTAAAGTTTGGGGCTTCCGGTGGATGGATTGGCGCTTACTGTTTGATTCATAAATAACATATAAGGATTTGTAAAATTTTATCATGCTTTCCAAGATATTAGGATTATTTTTAGTGGTATTCGAAATGTGAGTACAAACATTTTCACGAACTTCTTTTTGTTCGATCGCGAGAATTTTTGAGAACTTTTTTCATGTTCAATTGGTTACGCTAAATTTCCTTACATATTCTTTGTAAATTCCTAGAGTTTCCGCGATCGGTCGAATTCTCAACCCATGGTTATATCAAATACTTTTTCGATATTTTCATGCGTTGCTGATGTTGAAGGACGTCTCGGATGTGAGTCGTCTTCAGCTCTTCTAGGTCATTTTGAAGACTCTTGAACCACTCAAATTCTCGCGTACGAGATATACAGTTACCATCGTACGGTTGTTATAGCAGGAGATAGGTTACAGCAGCAGTTTTCCACGCTACATTTGAAACATCACTTAAGTTCGTGGCTCTATTACCCTTACCATTATTATTGAAAAAAAAGTAACGAACCTTACAGAAACGAAGGCCACGGTCGCACTGACTTGTCTACAGACACCACAGATGCAGAAATCGACTGAAAAGCCTTCACGCTTCACAGATATTGATCGTTCAACTTTGTCACACACCTACATACTCCGTGACAATATGAACCATGTTATTTTATAGCCACTCATCACACAACATAATTTGTTCATTCTTGATGAACAAATTATTCTCGCCGAAGGTCGTGAGAATAAAGGCTACATGACGATATAAGAAAAAGAAGAAAGTTCAACTCTCATACTCGGACTTAAGCAGGAGATAAGCCTGCTCTCCCGCAGATACTGCAGTGCGCTGTAGAAAGCAAAGAGGGCGAATTAGGCTAGTTATAGATAGATGGAGGTAAGTGTGTCTAGGCTGTGAGCGAACAACACATAGCTCACGAAAAATAACTTCCAATAAAATGAAGCTAAGAGAAACCAATAAATTCAGTAGTGATTACTTTTGGTAAGAGAAATGTAAAACAAAGGTGTAGTGAAATTTCTGCTGTAAATGGTAATGAAAAGTCACAGAGAAATTAGGAGGTTCAGATCAACTTCCCTCTGCTGAGCGAATGTCTAAGATTCGGTTTACAGAATATGGAGACAACCTGTGCCAAGTTAAACCACAACGGTAAAATGTTACATGTCAACATCTCCGTCAATATCCATACTCTGTAAGGCACCTTACGTTTCGTATGGTACTTTGTGTACCACTATTACTTACCTGTATTTTTGTTTCAGTCGCAAATTGTCTGTGGAATGAACAATTGTAATTTAGCTTCTGTGTGAGCTCGAATCTCATTTAAATTTAATCGTCTCTTAGTGAGATATATGTTGGAGGAAACAAAGGAATAAAGTTCAGTTTGCACGATCAGCCTTAAACAGGAATAACATTGTTCTACTGTATATGTCGTATTGGGCAGAAACAAAAAAAAAAAATTCTGATGGGAAATCTTTTCCCGCACTTTCCGTATAAGGCCAGTTGAGTCCTGGTAGGGTTACCACTATTTTGTCAGTCTTCCAGGATCTCTCCCTTTTGGTGTAAAGTTCTTTATCTCACCTAGTCTCTCTGGATCCATTCATTGTAGACATTCATTGCATTTCATTTTGTTTTCGTCCAGCTTTTCATTCTGACACCAAATTTTCAACTCCAGTCGAATATCTTCTTTGCTTATTTTGTCTGTTCCTTTACATTCCTTCACTGCTCTACGGAATCTTATTCAGCTGAGCAAATGTTTTGTGGCATTTGTCGTGCCAGAATCAGTGATGTATGGCCACGCTTCAGGGTTTGCATTTGCTGTGAATCTCAGAATTATCGCAAAGTTGGTACTCATTTGGTACCACGTCAGGTAGCAAACAGAAATACGACCTTTCGGACGTGTCGAATTCCTATTTAAAGCATTTTGAGGACGAAGGGAAATATTTAACATTCCCATAGTAAATGTTGGTGGCACGTGGGTCCATTACTATGAACTATCGAAATGGAAGGATATACTGTGCAAAACTTTCACCAACTTTGCAAAAATTTCAGACACCAGCCTTCCGCAGGAAAGGCTGTCATAACAATGCCTTCGGATATGGAAGGTCCAATGCTGGTTCATTGCACTATGTGGGGTCGAACGGTGAACAGTGACAGCTACAGTGAGATACTGCGAGACGTAAAACCTGATTCAAACCGAAAAGGAAAGTGGAGCTTTCAAAGTTCTGGTTTTGATTCAGGATTATACACGCGCTCATACAGCTGGTGAAGCACTACAGAGCATTAAAAATTTTACTTATGAGCTGATGAATGCCCATCCTACAGTCGTGACGTCCTACACGTAATTTTCACTTTTTGGATTCGATGAAGGAACACCTCTGTCACAAAGTTGTGAAGACGTTGAACGAGCAGATGTGAAAGATGCTACAATGCTTCTTTGAGGTTGGCACTACGTTGTCAGGAGATGATACAAATGCATAGGGATTGACGGAGATTATATAGAGATGATGTTAATTGCAGTGTTATTTTCACGATTAAAAATTTCTCTGTAGACATAATCATATTTCTTTGCTTTCCCACTTAAGTTGCCACAACAGTTTCGAGAGATATACGAAGCGTAAGTACCAAAGATTAAAATGAAATTACCTTATATCAAAATATATGTGGACTGGATTTCTTTTACATATTCGACCGTCTACAAAACACGGCGGTCGGCTTTCACCATAGCATGTCAAGAACTGAAACATAAAATAAACCTCTAATTAATACAATCAAATTAGCAAATGAGGTCAGCAGCCGTGACAATTCATTCGAACACTGATCGTGGAAGTAATTTTCATAATTAGTATATAGTTAGTAAAAGAAATCAGGTAGTGACGAACAGTTCATGACACCAAAATTTGTTCCTCTGTATTTGAATACCATACTTATTCAATGTTTGTAGCGGAATGACAGCATTGGGTGTTGGTGATGCTGATCCATGTTAGATAATAATGTTAAGAGAGATGGAAATATCGATACTATTGAAGAGGAATTGGTTTTGTTCCTGCATTTCATTTCAACCTGCCTTACCATTCCAGTCGTTACTATTCAATACAAAAACACCCTAGAGGAGTCATAACGAGATACAGTCATCCACAATTATCCATTCGCAGGTCAGACCAGAGGCGCTGTCAAACCACCTCCACAAAGATATCATTAAGATAGCTCTTTGACATTCGTATTGTCTTCAGATTTAGATGATTAAAAAACAAATAGATTGCATTGTATAACAGTGTAACCTCTTGTACCATGTTTTAAAGCATTAAGGACCAACAAATCCCATGAACACACACGGATGAGCAGAAAATTTGTGACAATCGCCCACCGCATGACTGAATGAAGGACTGCTGGCTCGTGACGCGGTAAGGAAAACACACTACTGGGCATTAAAATCGCTACACCAAGAAGAATTGATGATGGTAAACGGGTATTCATTGGACAAATATATTATACTAGAACTGACATGTGATTACATTTTCACGCAGTTTGGGTGGATAGATCCTGAGAAATCAGAACCCAGAACAACAACCTCTGGCCGTAATAACGGCCTTGATACGCCTGGGCATTGAGTCAAACAGAGCTCGAACGGCGTGTACAGGCACAGCTGCCCATGCCGCATCAACACCATACCACAGTTCATCAAGAGAAGTGACTGGCGTATTGTGACGAGCCAGTTGCTCAGCCACCATTCACCAGACGTTTCCAATTGGTGAGAGATCTGTAGAATCTCCTGGCAGGGGCAGCAGTCGAACATTTTCTGTATCCAGAAAGGCCCATACAGGATCTGTAACATGCGGTCGTGCATCATCCTGCTGAAATGTAGGGTTTCGCAAGGATCGAATGAAGGGTAGAGCCGTGGGTCGTGACACATCTGAAATGTAACGTCCACTGTTCAAAGTGCCGTCAGTGCGAACAAGAGGTCACAAAGACGTGTAACTAATGGCACCCCATACCATCTCGCCGGGTGATACGCCAGTATGGCGATGACGAATACATGCTTCCGATGTGCGTTTACCGCGATGTCGCCAAACACGGATGCGACCATCATGATGCTGTAAACAGAACCTGGATTCTTCCGAAAAAATGACGTTTTGCCATTCGTGCACCCAGGTTCGTCGTTGAGTACACAATCGTAGGCGCTCCTGTCTGTGATGCAGCGTCAAGGGTAACCGCAACCCCATGGTGTCCGAGCTGATAGTCCATGCTGCTGCAAACGTCGTCGAACTGATCGTGCAGATGGTTATTGTTTTGCAAACGTCCACATCTGTTCACTCAGGGATCGAGACGTGGCTGCACGATTCGTTACAGCAATGCGGATAAGATGCCAGTCATCTCGCCTGCTAATGATACGAGGCCGTTGGGAACCAGCACGGCGTTCCGTATTACCCTTCTGAACCCACCTATTCCATATTCTGCTAACTGTCATTGGATCTCGACCAACGCGAGCACCAATGTCACGATAGGATGAACCGCAATTGCGATAGGCTACAATCCGACATTGATCAAAGTCGGAAACGTGATAGTATGCATTTCTCCTCCTTACACGAGGCATCACAACAACGTTTCACCAGGCAACGCCAGTCAACTGCTGTTTGTATATGAGAAATCGGTTGAAAACTTTCCTCGTGTCACAATGTTGAAGGTGTCACCACCGGTGTCAACCTTGTATGAAGCCCTGAAGAGCTAATCATTTGCATATCACAGCATCTTCTTCCTGTCGGTTAAATTTCACGTCTGTAGCAAAACATCTTCGTGATGTAGGAATTTTAATGGCCAGTAGTGTATGTAAGAGGAACGGAGACAAATAATTCTAACAATAATTCGCAAATGAGAAAATCTACCGACACGAGCGACAGAGAAGCGGTGGATGTTTATGATCTGACGTTTGGAAATGAGCATTTGGTCTGATGTCATGCATCTCAATGGAAAGTCACGAGTAGGCGAAAAGCAGTTGGTAGTCCACGTCCAGAGCGTGGAGGTCGGACAATTACCCACCCCATAAAGCAGGGTAGGAGACCATCTGTCCAGATTTGCCTACAGAGCACACTTCTCCCGGATGCAAAAGAGTTTAGAAGCACCGCGTTCAGCTCAAATTGTCGAATATTGGGCTTCGCAGCAGGTGCCTCCGTCGAGCTACCATGCTGAAACAATGACAGCATCAGCTACTACTGCAGCTGACACGCTATCGTCCAGACTGGACAGCGGATGAGCTGTGATTCAGGGGAAAGGCTGCTAAAACATGCTCCGCTCCTCGCACACAGGATGGTGGGGGCAGTGTTCTACATCTACATCTACATCTACATCTACATCCTTACTCCGCAAGCCACCTGACGGTGTGTGGCGGAGGGTACCCTGAGTACCTCTATCGGTTCTCCCTCCTATTCCAGTCTCGTATTGTTCGTGGAAAGAAGGATTGTCGGTATGCTTCTGTGTGGGCTCTAATCTCTCTGATTTTATCCTCATGATCTCTTCGCGAGATATACGCAGGAGGGAGCAATACACTGCTTGACTCTTCTGTGAAGGTATGTTCTGGAAACTTTAACAAAAGCCTGTTCTGAGCGTCTCTCCTGCAGATTCTTCCACTGGAGTTTATCTATCATCTCCGTAACGCTTTCGCGATTACTAAATGATCCTGTAACGAAGCGCGCTGCTCTCCGTTGGATCTTCTCTATCTCTTCTATCAATCCTATCTGGTACGGATCCCACACTACTGAGCAGTATTCAAGCAGTGGGCGAACAAGCGTACTGTAACCTACTTCCATTGTTTTCGGATTGCATTTCCTTAGGATTCTTCCAATGAATCTCAGTCTGTCATCTGCTTTACCGACTATCAACTTTATATGATCATTCCATTTTAAATCACTCCTAATGCGTACTCCCAGATAATTTATGGAATTAACTGCTTCCAGTTGCTGACCTGCTATTTTGTAGCTAAATGATAAGGGATCTATCTTTCTATGTTTTCGCAGCACATTACACTTGTCTACATTGAGATTCAATTGCCATTCCCTGCACCACGCGTCAATTCGTTGCAGATCCTCCTGCATTTAAGTAAAATTTTCCATTGTTACAACCTCTCGATACACCACAGCATCATCTGCAAAAAGCCTCAGTGAACTTCCGATGTCATCCACCAGGTCATTTATGTATATTGTGAATAGCAACGGTCCTATGACACTCCCCTGCGGCACATCTGAAATCACTCTTACTTCGGAAGACTTGTCTCCATTGAGAATGACATGCTGCGTTCTGTTATCTAGGAACTCCTCAATCCAATCACACAATTGGTCTGATAGTCCATATGCTCTTACTTTGTTCATTAAACGACTGTGGGGAACTGTATCGAACGCCTTGCGGATGTCAAGAAACACGGCATCTACCTGTGAACCCTTGTCTACGGCCCTCTGAGTCTCGTGGACGAATAGCGCGAGCTGGGTTTCACACGACCGTCTTTTTCGAAACCCATGCTGATTCCTACAGAGCAGATTTCTAATTTTCAGAAAAGTCATTATACTCGAACATAATACGTGTTCCAAAATTCTACAGCTGATCGACGTTAGAGATATATGTCTATAGTTTTGCACATCTGTTTGACGTCCCTTCTTGAAAACGGGGATGACCTGTGCCATTTTCCAATCCTTTGGGACGCTACGCTCTTCTAGAGACCTACGGTACACCGCTGAAAGAAGGGGGCAAGTTCCTTCGCGTACTCTGTGTAAAATCGAACTGGTATCCCATCAGGTCCAGCGGCCTCCCCTCTTTTGAGCGATTTTAATTGTTTCTCTATCCCTCTGTCGTCTATTTCGATATCTACCATTTTGTCATCTGTGCGACACTCTAAAGAAGGAACTACAGTGCAGTCTTCCTCTGTGAAACAGCTTTGGAAAAAGATATTTAGTATTTCGGCCTTTAGTCTGTCATCCTCTGTTTCAGTACCATTTTGGTCACAGAGTGTCTGGACATTTTGTTTTGATCCACCTACCGCTTTGACATATGACCAAAATTTCTTAGGATTTTCTGCCAAGTCAGTACATAGAACTTTACTTTCGAATTCATCGAACGCCTCTCGCATAGCCCTCCTCACACTACATTTCGCTTCGCGTAATTTTTGTTTGTCTGCAAGGCTTTGGATATGTTTATGTTTGCTGTGAAGTTCCCTTTGCTTCCGCAGCAGTTTTCTAACTCGGTTGTTGTACCACGGTGGCTCTTTTCCATCTCTTACGATCTTGATGGCACATACTCATCTAACGCATATTGTACGATGGTTTTGAACTTTGTCCACTGATCCTCAGCACTATCTGTACTTGAGACAAAACTTTTGTGTTGAGCCGTCAGGTACTCTGTAATCTGCTTTTTGTCACTTTTGCTAAGCAGAAAAATCTTCCTACCTTTCTTAATATTTCTGTTTACGGCTACGGGCTTGGTATTTATGCTAAGGGAGATGTCACTTCGACTTCCGTGGGACATGTGTAATACTTGAGCATTATTGCAGGCCACCTGCATCGCTTCATGCTAGTCTTCTCTGACGGGGATGGGATCTGCCAGCAGGGCAACTATCTGAGTCACAACGTCAGAATCGTGCTATAGTGATGTCCGTCCACCAAAATCTCCTTGTCTGAACCCGATGGAACACATGTGGGACCACATCGGGCTCCAGGTCCGCGCCCACTACACACCACCTATAATACGCGCAGATTAACTCATCTGTGTGTGGACGTCTGATGCCACTTACCCATGGACAGCTACCAATACGTAGAGGAAAAATGTTTGATGCACAGAATACCTTCCGGTCATATTGAGCAACTCTTCTCGGTGCGAAAGAGGCGAACTCTATAGCCGTTCGGTCATTGTAAAAATTTAATATGAAAAAGAGGCCGGTAGCGCTTATGTTAATGATGAGAAACATATAATTAGTTGACACGTTTAAATGCGGCATAGTTCACTATGGACAAAGAGGACACTCCGTTAGCGCAGAGTGGGAACTATGATGTGCGTTGTGCAGCAAAGATTTACAAGTATGGCAAACGGTGCGAAAAATGGTCTTATGTGCCATACGATACTTAATTACCGCATTACAGTCTGTCTGTAAGTTCTTGTTTTCCGTAGTTTACTATTTATTATCAATGACTAGCAGATGTTTCATTCAGCAGGCTTTGCCTCCAAGACGTATGAACCAGAGTGACGATCTCCTGCGTTCCAACAGAATTTTGTAATTCTAATGATAGTATGACGTCCACTCCACCTGGCTTCACTCATTCGCTTACATATCTATTGCAAAATGTTTAATACACTACTGGCTATTAAAATTGCTACACCACGAAGATGTCGTGCCACAGACGCGAAATCTAACCGACAGGACGAAGATGCTGTGATTTGCAAATGCTTAGCTTTTCAAAGCATTCACACAAGGTTGGCGCCGGTGGTAACACCTACAACGTGCCGACATGAGGAAGGTTTCCAACCGATTTCTTACACGCAAGCGACAATTGACCGGCGGTGCCTGGTGAAACGTTGATGTGATGACTCGTGTGAAGAGGAGAAATGCGTACCATCACGTTTCCGACTTTTATAAAGGTCGGATTGTAGCCTATCGCGCCAGCGGTTTATCGTATCGCGACAATGCTGCACACATTGGTAGAGATCCAATGACTGTTAGCAGAATATGGAATCGGGGGGTTCAGGAGGGTAATACGGAACGCCGTGCTGGATCCCAATGGCCTCGTATCACTAGCAGTCGAGATGATAGGCATCTTATCCGCATTGCTGTAACGAATCGTGCAGCCATGTCTAAATCCCTGAGTCAACAGATGGGGACATTTGCAAGACAACAACCATCTGCACGAATAGTTTTACCACGTTTGCAGCAGCATGGACTACCAGCTCGCAGACCACGGCATGGTAGCAAAAATCTTGCTTACAGATTATCTGGCAATACGAAACATCTTCATGCTTCCCTTAAAATTTCAGTAGTATTTCTCTACACAGGTTAGCGCTCTCAACAATTCACCAGGATTCTTCATTTACCAATAGCATATTTGCGTAAGTGAATCAGATGTGTACACCAGAAATTCCTAGAAAGCACCTATGTTTAGTTCATAAATTTCACTGTCCATTCGCTTGCATACGTATGTACAATTTCTCACACTTTCAGTTTCTCAAACACGAAATTTCAGTCGTTTCTCAGCAGGTGACATTTGTGGCAGATCACACCTCACAAATTTGACTTTTATTTCGATGTCCTTAATTTTCATTACATTTCCAGTGCATCCCGTGGGCACAGTGCCTCATACCTTGTAAACGGTGGATTTCGTTTGACTGGACTTCTACATATTGACGTGTGTTAATGTAAAATACACTCCTGGAAATTGAAATAAGAACACCGTGAATTCATTGTCCCAGGAAGGGGAAACTTTATTGACACATTCCTGGGGTCAGATACATCACATGATCACACTGACAGAACCACAGGCACATAGACACAGGCAACAGAGCATGCACAATGTCGGCACTAGTACAGTGTATATCCACCTTTCGCAGCAATGGAGGCTGCTATTCTCCCATGGAGACGATCGTAGAGATGCTGGATGTAGTCCTGTGGAACGGCTTGCCATGCCATTTCCACCTGGCGCCTCAGTTGGACCAGCGTTCGTGCTGGACGTGCAGACCGCGTGAGACGACGCTTCATGCAGTCCCAAACATGCTCAATGGGGGACAGATCCGGAGATCTTGCTGGCCAGGGTAGTTGACTTACACCTTCTAGAGCACGTTGGGTGGCACGGGATACATGCGGACGTGCATTGTCCTGTTGGAACAGCAAGTTCCCTTGCCGGTCTAGGAATGGTAGAACGATGGGTTCGATGACGGTTTGGATGTACCGTGCACTATTCAGTGTCCCCTCGACGATCACCAGTGGTGTACGGCCAGTGTAGGAGATCGCTCCCCACATCATGATGCCGGGTGTTGGCCCTGTGTGCCTCGGTCGTATGCAGTCCTGATTCTGGCGCTCACCTGCACGGCGCCAAACACGCATACGACAATCATTGGCACCAAGGCAGAAGCGACTCTCATCGCTGAAGACGACACGTCTCCATTCGTCCCTCCATTCACGCCTGTCGCGACACCACTGGAGGCGGGCTGCACGATGTTGGGGCGTGAGCGGAAGACGGCCTAACGGTGTGCGGGACCGTAGCCCAGCTTCATGGAGACGGTTGCGAATGGTCCTCGCCGATACCCCAGGAGCAACAGTGTCCCTAATTTGCTGGGAAGTGGCGGTGCGGTCCCCTACGGCACTGCGTAGGATCCTACGGTCTTGGCGTGCATCCGTGCGTCGCTGCGGTCCGGTCCCAGGTCGACGGGCACGTGCACCTTCCGCCGACCACTGGCGACAACATCGATGTACTGTGGAGACCTCACGCCCCACGTGTTGAGCAATTCGGCGGTACGTCCACCCGGCCTCCCGCATGCCCACTATACGCCCTCGCTCAAAGTCCGTCAACTGCACATACGGTTCACGTCCACGCTGTCGCGGCATGCTACCAGTGTTAAAGACTGCGATGGAGCTCCGTATGCCACGGCAAACTGGCTGACACTGACGGCGGCGGTGCACAAATGCTGCGCAGCTAGCGCCATTCGACGGCCAACACCGCGGTTCCTGGTGTGTCCGCTGTGCCGTGCGTGTGATCATTGCTTGTACAGCCCTCTCGCAGTGTCCGGAGCAAGTATTGTGGGTCTGACACACCGGTGTCAATGTGTTCTTTTTTCCATTTCCAGGAGTGTATATTGTGGTAGCATACAGAGAAGCTACGTGAGATAATTCGCTCAAACAATGATGATTTGGATGTGAAAATACTGTTAAATTGTGTTTCAGTTTACTAATCACTTATCCTTAAGTCCCGTCTTTACGTTCACGTGAAACTGAGTGAATGAAACTATGAGTGTTTGTGATGTGGAATAGATAGAACTAACCACAGACGAATAGAGGGTGGTAGTTTTCCGAAGAGAAATATGTGAGCAAGGTTGAACAATGAGGATAGCACAGGTATTCACATTGTATCGATGGTCAGATAACTCCGCCAAAGAGAAACTTTCACCACCCCCTCCACCCCCAGAGATTCAAACTGAACGACGTTCGTCCCTGGGTGCGCCCTTTTAGGCACTGTGTAGTTCGAGGGACTACAGCGCGGGTGTCTCGTCGTCGAGTGTACTGGTATGGTAAGAAAAACTGGATGAAAAATTAGCTATATTGTCTTTGATCATAGTCGAAACGTATTAAATAAAGCCAACACAGATAGGGAAATGCTAGAAGATGTTGTAATTTTCATATTTTGGATAATTTTGATAATTATACTATTGTATCAACAGCAGTTCGGGTGTAGTGCTGCCTCTCAGCGCGAAACAATTGTGTTAAGTTTTCTTCAGTTAAAGGAACGAATAGAATTATTCAGTTCTATGGACATGATGATAGATTTTATTCGGTACTGAGCTCATTTAATACTGAAAACGTAAAGGAGCCATAAGATATAAAATTTCAAAGTTTGACGGGGTACTACAACCGCTCGTAATTGCTATATAGGTCCAAAGCTAATCATAACAGTTTAACAGGATCACTTTTAACATTTCGTGAGTTTCCTTTGTGACTGGCACACCAAGGTAACGGAGACTATGAGAAATCTGGTAATTTTGTAAGTGCGTTTGCTAAACAGTTGTTAGATGGGATATAGTCTGATATGAAATAATTTTGCAGTGTAATTTTTTCGATTTGGTGTCTCTCTCCCCCTCCCATTCACCCTCTCTCTCTCTGTCTCTCTCTTTTGTTAATTGCTTTGTAGCACATGTTTTGCACCAAGTTAGTGGATCAGTTCTCAGTGGCCAGTAATCATTTGTTTATGTTTTTTTATTAATGTTCAGACATTGCTAAGGAAAACAGCAGCTTCGCGAGTGTATGTTTATTGATGGTGATTGTTTTTCATGTTTTCATTGTGTGGGGTGGCGGTACTACGTGTTATGCCTTGAGTGACTGTGTTTTGTGCACTGTAGAGAGCTTCAGTATGCAGTATTACATCACAGAACATCGATGCCACAATAGCCTGGCTGTACAATCATTGTTTGGTAAACTGTGCTCGAATTTTGAGGCCCTGAATGTTAATTTAATTTAAAAAAACCATGGTGGTTTCTGATCTAAGAAACCAGGCCGCCACTATAAATTCTCTAAGAGTATAACGCACATTTAACACAATTTCGACAATTTCAGTTCGTTGTATTTAGCATAAATCACGAGAGTTATCGTATAGTCAGTTCATGTTTGAATACTTTCTCTGAAATGATTACCAAGTTTAAATTTCACTCAGTTCGTTGCTAATATAATCAAGGGTATATTTCCATTCACTGATACATTCCTTAATAATCCAAACAGCACGATAGCTTTTGAGTGCAGTGCTTTATTATAAGATCTGATGGTCAGAACTGACTCAGCTGATCTCAAATGCTTGGCTCTCAACAGCTAGTAGTTAATACAATCTTGAATGCCAGTCAGAATTGTGTGTTGTGAGGCGAGATTTATTCCATTATATAAATATTCATGCTACCTAACAGTGTAACGATTTAATATTTGCACTAGGAGACGAAGATGAATCCCCATTAGTAATTATTATATATAGTCTTATGTAAAAGTCCTAATGTGGACGGGAGAGGTAACTACGATATGATCGTCAACTTGGGAGATAATCTCGGCACATCAAGATCCCTCTGTTGCTATTGATGTGAGGGAAACTTTCACTCATTCCAAGCCAAAGTAAATTCCCAGTACTTGATTGTATTCGGTAGAGGAGGATAATTAATTAATTGTCCGCCAGGGGGCCCGGTTTCGATTCCTGGCTGGATTGGAGATTTTTCCGCTCAGGGACTGCGTGTTTGTGTCGTCTTTATCATCATCATTTCATCCTCATCGACGCGAAAGTCACCGAAGTGGCCTCACCTCAAAAGGCTTGCACTAGGCGATCGGGTCTACCCGCCGGGAAGCCCTCTCCACACGACTTTTTTAAATTAATTACCTGAAAGAAATTAAGTCAGGGAGCATTATCCGTTGTGCTTCATTTCAATTAATTGAGTGATGAAAATTAACTAATATTAATCATTTAATTAACTGGGCAGTAATTCGAAAGAAACCCTGTTGCCACAAGCCATAGAAAGCAGTGAGAGGTAGCTTCAAGCAATAACTATCAGAAGTATTAACAAATGAGACAACCAAGCGCCCATAGTAGGTATGAATGAATCTCAGACTCGGTAATAGCAGATGATGAAATCAGACAAGCAGGTAGAGGTGCGTCTGCAAAGTTACCGAATTCCCGGATGTTCCTTGGCCATTACCAGACGCGAGGCATGTTTCTTAATAGGGTATGTGATCATCACGGATGGCAAAGCACGCCCTGCAACGTGCTCCCATGTTATCGACAAAGTTGGTGAGGACTCTTGTTGTAGGACGTTCAATTCCAGAGCAGGTGAATGAGCTCTAGACACGAGAGGATATTCGGCGAATGGACTGGCCTCCCCGTACCCCAACTTCCACCTCATCAACCACGTGTGGGATGCGCGGGGGTGACGTATTGCTGCAGTTTCACTTACCACCAACAACCATCCTGCACAATGAATTTTTACTTCGCAGTGGAGTGTCGGCTGATATTAAACTTCCTACCATATTTAAACTGAGTGTCGAACCGAAACTGGAACCCAGAATATTTCCTCATGCAGAAAGCCGCCAAAACAAAAAATGGTTCAAATGGCTCTGAGCACTATGGGACTTAACTGCTGAGGTCATCAATCCCCTAGAACTTAGAACTACTTAAACCTAACTAGCCTAAGGACGTCACACACATCCATGCCCGAGGCAGGATTCGAATCTGCGACAGTAGTGGTTGCGCGTTTCCAGACTGTAGCGCCTAGAACCATTCGGCCACAGAGGGCGGCGCAGCCAAAACAAAAAGTCTGTGATCATACGAAGAATATTTAGTATATTTTTTATTCTAATAGCGTCTTGCGGACCCCTCTGACATAGTTCACGGACCCCTGGGGGTCCGCGGAGCACCTGTTGGGAACCACTGCACTAGACTATTTGTAATGGAATACACGTTTATTTTTCCTTTTGTCGGTATCAGTTTGGCGATTAATTTTCCCAGAGAATTTCACTTCACCCGTATGAAACGTCATCAACATATATACGTCGCTTTTGTCATGCCACTTCAAAGCCATCATCTACATCTACATCTATATTTATACCCCGCAAGCCACCCAACGGTGTGTGGCGGAGGGCACTTTACGTGCCACTGTCATTACCTCCATTTCCTGTTCCAGTCGCGTATGGTTCCCGGGAAGAACGACTGTCTGAAAGCCTCCGTGCGCGCTCGAATCTCTCTAATTTTACATTCGTGATCTCCTCGGGAGGTATAGGTAGGGGGAAGCAATATATTCGATACCTCATCCAGAAACGCATCCTCTCGAAACGTGGCGAGCAAGCTACACCGCGATGCAGAGCGCCTCTCTTGCAGAGTCTGCCACTTGAGTTTGCTAGACATCTCCGTAACGCTATCACGGTTACCAAATAACCCTGTGACAAAACGCGCCGCTCTTCTTTGGATCTTCTCTATGTCCTCCGTCAACCCGATCTGGTACGGATCCCACACTGATGAGCAATACTCAAGTATAGGTCGAACGAGTGTTTTGTAAGCCACCTCCTTTGGTGATGGACTACATTTTCTAAGGACTCTCCCAATGAATCTCAACCTGGTACCCGCCTTACCAAAAATTACTTTTATATGATCATTCCACTTCAAATCGTTCCCCACGCATACTCTCAGCTATTTTACAGAAGTAACTGCTGCCAGTGTTTGTTCCGCTATCATATAATCATACAATAAAGGATCCTTCTTTCTATGTATTCACAATACATTACATTTGCCTATGTTAAGGGTCAGTTGCCACTCCCTGCACCAAGTGCCTATCCGCTGCAGATCTTCCTGCATTTCGCTACAATTTTCTAATGCTGCCAACTTCTCTGTATACTACAGCATCATCCGCGAAAAGCCGCATGGAACTTCCGACACTATCTACTATGTCATTTATATGTATATTGTGAATAGCAAGAGCCCATAACACTCCCCTGTGGCACGCCAGATGTTACTTTAACGACTGTAGACGTCTCTCCATTGAGAAGAACATGCTGTGGTCTGTTTGCTAAAAACTCCTCAATCCAGCCACACAGCTGCTCTGATATTCCGTAGGCTCTTACTTTGTTTACCGAGCGAGGTGGCGCAGTGGTTAGCACACTGGACTCGCATTCGGGAGGACGACGGTTCAATCCCGTCTCCGGCCATCCTGATTTACGTTTTCCGTGATTTCCCTAAATCGTTTCAGGCAAATGCCGGGATGGTTCCTTTGAAAGGGCACGGCCGATTTCCTTCCCAATCCTTCCCTAACCCGAGCTTGCGCTCCGTCTCTTATGACCTCGTTGTCGACGGGACGTTAAACACTAACCACCACCACCAGCTTACTTTGTTTATCAGGCGACAGTGCGGAACTGTATCGAACGCCTTCCGGAAGTCGAGGAAAATAGCATCTACCTGGGAGCCTGTATGTAGTATTTTCTGGGTCTCATGAACAAATAAAGCGAGTTGTGTCTCACACGATCGCTGTTTCCGGAATCCATGTTGATTCCTACACAGTAGATTCTGGGTTTCCAAAAACGACATGATACGCGAGCAAAAAACATGTTCTAAAATTCTACAACAGATCGACGTCAGAAATATAGGTCTGTAGTTTTGCGCAGCTGCTCGACGAACCTTCTTGAAGACTGGGACTACCTGTGCTCTTTTCCAATCATTTGGAACCTTTCGTTCGTCTAGGAACTTGCGGTACGCGGCTGTTAGAATGGGGGCAAGTTCTTTCGCGTACTCTGTGTAGAATCGAATTGGAATCCCGTCAGGTCCAGTAGACTTTCCTCTGTTGAGTGATTCCAGTCGCTTTTCTATTCCTTGTTTCGATGTCAGCCATTATTTCGTCTGTGCGAGAATTTAGAGAAGGAACTGCAGTGCGGTTTTCCTCTGTGAAACAGCTTTGGGAAAAGGTGTTTAGTATTTCAGATTTACGCGTGTCATCCTCTGTTTCAATGCCATCATCATCCCGGAGGGTCTGGATATGCTGTTTCGAGGTACTTACTGATTTAACGTAAGACCAGAACTTCCTAGGATTTTCTCTCAAGTCGGTACATAGAAATTTACTTTCGAATTCACTGAACGCTTCACGTATAGCCCTCCTTACGCTAACTTTGACATCGTTTAGCTTCTGGTTGTCTGAGAGGTTTTGGCTGCGTTTAAACTTGGAGTGAAGCTCTCTTTGCTTTCGCTGTAGTTTCCTAACTTTGTTGTTGAACCACGGTGAGTTTTTCCCGTCCCTCACAGTTTTACTCGGCACGTACCTGTCTAAAACGCATTTTACGATTGCCTTGAACTTATTCCATAAACACTCAACATTGTCAGTGTCGGAACAGAAATTTTCGTTTTGATCTGTTAGGTAGTCTGAAATCTGCCTTCTATTACTCTTGCTAAATAGATAAACCTTCCTCCCTTTTTTTATATTCCTATTAACTTCCATATTCAGGGATGCTGCAACGGCCTTATCATCACTGATTCCCTGTTCTGCACTTACAGAGTCGAAAAGTTCGGGTCTGTTTGTTATCAGTAGGTTCAAGATGTTATCTCCACGAGTCGGTTCTCTGTCTAATTGCTAGAGGTAATTTTCGGATAGTGCACTCAGCATAATGTCACTCGATGCTCTGTCCCTACCACCCGTCCTAAACATCTGAGTGTCCCAGTCTATAACTGGTAAATTGAAATCGCCGCCTAAGACTATAACATGCTGTGAAAATTTATGTGAAATGTATTCCAAATTTCCTCTAAGTTGTTCTGCCACTAATGCTGCTGAGTCGGGAGGTCGGTAAAAGGAGCCAACTATTAACCTAGGTCGGTTGTTGAGTGTAACCTCCACCCATAATAATTCACAGGAACTATCCACTTTTACTTCACTACAGAATAAACTATTACTAACAGCGACAAACACGCCACCACCGGTTGCATGCAATCTATCCTTTCTAAACACCGTCTGCACCTTTGTAAAAATTTCGGCAGAATTTATCTCTGGCTTCAGCCAGCTTTCTGTACCTATAACGATTTCAGCTTCGGTGCTTCCTATCAGAGCTTGAAGTTCCGGTACTTTACCGATGCAGCTTCGACAGTTTACAATTACAATACCGATTGCTGCTTGTTCCCCGCATGTCCTGACTTTGCCCCGCACCCTTTGAGGCTGTTGCCCTTTCTGTACTTGCCCGAGGCCATCTAACCTAAAAAGCCGCCCAGTCCTGACCTATCCAGCGGAACCCGGAACCCCACCACCCTATGGCGCAAGTCAGCCCACACGGTCGCAGAACCGTTTCAGCCTCTGATTCAGACCCTCCACTCGGCTCTGTACCAAAGGTCCGCAGTCAGTCCTGTCGACGATGCTGTAGATGGTGAGCTCTGCTTTTATCCCGCTATCGAGACTGGCAGTCTTCACCAAATCAGATAGCGGCCGGAAGCCAGAGAGGATTTCCTCCGATCAAAAGCGACACACATCATTGGTGCCGACATGAGCGACCACCTGCGGATGGGTGCACCCTGTACCCTTCATGGCATCCGGAAGGACCCTTTCCACATCTGGAATGACTCCCTCCGGTATGCACACGGAGTGCACATTGGTTTTCTTCCCCTCTCTTGCTGCCATATCCCTAAGGGGCCCCATTACGCGCCTGACGTTGGAGCTCCCAACTACCAGTAACATAGTGTCTGGCACATAAATTCCATCTATCCTCTCTGCATTTGGATTCAAGTTTTTAGGTACCTTCCCCGTTCGTGTGAACTGTACCTACTGCATTTGTTCCTCTCTCATGCCAGTAGTGGAAGAGAGATGCACTTGTGTAGCAATTGTCCACATATAGTTTGGCCCTGTTCCCAAATAAAGTTGCAAAGTTGTTGTCCCAATATAGTCAATAAATCCCAAATAGTCTTCACCGACTACAATGTCAGAGTTCGCACCAGTATAAAGTCAATTACAAATCCATTTCAGAATCATACGGAAAAAATACTTTTTATACCAGGACTACGCCTTTTACGGAATGTACTGACTCAAAATGAAGGGTTCCTCGAAAAAAAAAATTATTTCGTCAGTATAAACTTTTCAGAATTGAGTAAGTGCTGTTCTGAACTTCCCTTCCAGACATGACCCACAGGTGAAGCGGGAACATTGTTATTGCAAATATGCAACATATGACCTACCAATAAATATCTGTCAGATGACCTTATTTGACCAATAATCGGCGTTTCGAGGACAGGATCATTTGACCACTATTGCGAATATTTCAGTTTATATTTCTCGTCACGATATCAGTTACTGCCAGGCAGCAAAACAATACTGCTATTCCGCTATCTTTCAATGCTGTAAAACGCTTTACTCATACCGAGTAGAACTAAAATCAGTGAGGTAATTATTATTCTCTTCTGCAAATAACTGCGTCTCTTTCCTTCGCGGACAACGTCTGAAAATTTTTTGTGCCTACCGTTTTTCGAAAGTGTAAGAGTAACACCTGAATGTGCTAAATAAAATCATGAACCCTGAGATTCAGCTCTTTCCTGTTCATAAACTCGGCGAACTTCAGTGGGGCACGAAGTCTGCATCCTCAGTATCGGTGTCAAACGTTCATCTGGAAGGTGAAGCTGTGCAACGGCTCTTAATATGTCGAAAGACTAGAATCAAGGTGCACAGCGTCTTCATTTTCATCATCCTCATCAACTTTTCCTTCTTCTTCTTCTTCTGTTCTAGGCCGGCCGGAGTGGCCGTGCGGTTCTAGGCGCGACAGTCTGGAGCCGAGCGACCGCTACGGTCGCAGGTTCGAATCCTGCCTCGGGCATGGATGTGTGTGAGGTCCTTAGGTTAATTAGGTTTAATTAGTTCTAAGTTCTAGGCGACTGATGACCACAGAAGTTAAGTCGCAAAGTGCTCAGAGCCATCTTCTTGTTTTTGTTGATTCAGGTCTTTTATCTACTGTGTATAACATAATTGGTCTCATTAGGTTTTGTTTTGCATTTTTGCCGTTTTTCTGTGTGTTTGTTTTCCCCAACTGTATCATTTGAACACCCCACCACTTGGTTTGCTTTTTCAATGTGTTATTTAACTTCCGTTTCCACATGTCCACTTGTCGACAATTTAGTACCAAAGTAATTGAATGTCATCACGTGTTGAATAAATTTTTCATCTACTTCCAGTTTGCAGATAACTGGTTCCACATATGTGGCAATACATTTGGTTTTTTTGTGTGGAGATGACCATATATAAGTTTTAGGCTACCAATTCAAATTTATGTGAAAATTTCTGCAGAGTACCTTCACTATTTGCCAGCAGAACTGCATCGATAGCGTAACTGTCTCTGATTTCTCCATCCTATAACCACTGCCAACCCATACCTTCCTTATCACATTGTCCATGACAATATTAAAAACTAGCGTGCTCAAAGATTCACCTCGCCTAATACACCCATTAACTAGTACACAGCTAGTTAACATGGAACCTATTTTGGCCTGGATGTAGTTTTGGAATAAATGTCTTCAGTTGTTTTTAGTAAGTTGGAAGTAATGCCACGATTGTTGAGCGGGTTTGCCAGATTTGCTAACTGAATCGTATGGAAATCTTTCTGTGAATCAGTAAAACAAAGATAAGCTTGTCTTTTGTTTCCAATGATCATATCCACAACAACCTGTCTAAAAATGAACACTGCATCTGTTCACGACCGACCAGGTCGACAACCGTACTGCTCCTTGCAAGCCTTATAATAATGTTTTCAATTCCTGTTCCTTTGTTAAGTGTTTAACAACTGAATTATCCATATTTATCCTTCTGTAATTGGATGGTTCTCTTTTGTGTCCTCTTTAGTATGTGAGAATAGTAAGTTTAGTTCACTATTCATATGGAACTTTAATAAGAGTTATAACATTGTTAACTAACTTGGTTCATTTTTCAGTTAGTCGATATCCTCCATACTTCCCTGATTCGTTGGGAATCCTTTCATTCCCTGAAATTTGCAAAGTTTTAGCAGTTACGGATTCTTATCCCCTGCAAGCAAAACAGTTGTACCAACGTTTACTTATATGCCGATATCTGATATCTTTCGTTTTTCTGATAATTTCTTATCTTTAAACGACGCTGTGTATTCAACATATGATTTCTCATTCATGTCGTTAACATTCAAAATTTTGTTTAATTCTTTCCTCTGCTTCATTAGCCTCCAAATTTTTAAATTTGTTTCTGTGGCCAATAGATGATCCATATTTTTAGAAAAGATTTCCCATCCTTTTCAATATAACAATTCACTAGTGATTTTGTTTCATTATGAGTGCTTTTGTAATCTACATACGGCTCCTGCGTTTTGAATGCCGCATATTTCAAATAGACAAACGTCTTCTTTTTAAACATTTCTTTGGCTCTTTGCTTGTTTTTCTCTCTTTTTGTCATACTGCCATATCACTGGCATTTACTAAAAAAATGTTGAATTGTATATATCGTTTGTTAGTACTCCTGGCACACTCAAGTTTCTTTCGCATATGCAAGTATACACTGAGGTGATAAAAATCATAGGATAGCTATATGCACATACACACAGACGGTGTTAGATGGTGGTAGTACAGCGCACACAAGATACAAAAGGGCTGTGCATTGGAGGAGTTGTCTTTTGTACACAGGTGACTAGTATGAGAGGATTTCCGACGTGATTATGGCCGCCCTATGGGAATTAACAGACTTTGAACACGGGACTAGTTGGAGCTAGACGCGTGGAACATTCCAGTCTGGAAATCATTAGGGAATTCAACATTCCGAGATCCACAGTGTCAAGACTGGCGATAATACATTTCGGTCACAATCTCTCCGACTACGAAAAAGACAGTGTCGACGGCCTTAACGGCCGAGAACAACGACGTTTGCGTCGATTTGTCAGAGCTAATAGACACTGCGTGAAATAATCGCAAACATCAATGGAGGACGCACGATGAACGTACCTGTTCGGACAGTGTGGCGAAGTTTGGCGTTTGTGAGCTATGACGGTAGAGTGCCTTTGGTAACAGCACGACATCGCCTGGAGCGCCTTACTGGGCTCGTGACAATAGCGATGGAACCCAAACGACAGAAAAACCACGGACTGGTCAGATGAGTCCCGATTTCAGTTGTAAGAGCTGACAGGCTGGTGGTAGGCTACCACAAGTAGCCATGGACCCAAATTGTCAACAAGGCACTGTGCCAGCTGGTGGTAGCTCAATAATGGTGTGGGATGTGAGATATAAAGGAATTCAGAAGTTGGCTGTGAGTGGGCATTGATTTAAATCAATTGGGATAGTTAAAAATTGTGCCGGACCAGGATTCGAACCGAGTCTCTTGCTTACTAGGCAGGTGAGCTGACTACTGAGCCATCCATACACAGCGGTCATGGCAACTGCACGCACTACCGCAGTACCCCTCCCATCAGACCCTAATTCACATCTTAGCCACACAGAACTTATCTTGCTGGCCTTGCGCTTTGTCCTCATTAGTCTTGAGATGTGTTTGCAACTTGTTATCTTTATCCACTTGGAGACTATTTGCAGCCATTCATAGGCTTAATGCTCCCAAACAACGATGGACTTTTGTTAATGTCAATGCGCCATGTCGTTGGGCCACATTTGTTCACGATTGATTTGAAAAATAGTTTGGACAGTTCGAGAGAACGATTTAGTCACTCAGATCGCCCGACATGGATCCTATCGAACATTTATGGGAAATAATCTACATGTCAGTTGGTGCACAAAATCCATCTCTGGCAACCCCTTCGTAATTATGGACGGCTATAGAGGCAGCATGGCTCAGTATTTCTGCAGGGGACTTCCGACGTCTGGTTGAGTTCCTGCTCTAAGCTAGCAAATCCCCGCCCCCGAAACTATATTACGAGGTCTCTCATTACTTTCGCCATCTCAGTGTACGTCTTAGCACGACTACAGTACACGGTTAATGTACGTCGCTAGCATTTAAAGCCTTAAATATCACTACGAAAGGTAGGAAATCTGCTGAAGTGATGGACAAGGAAATGAATGTCGATTTCTAATATTTAGGGTATCTAAAATTATAGTTTGAGAGTCCTTTGTAGGACCTGTAACTATACAAAGCATGAGGTATAGATATTCCTACAGAATTATTAATATCATTCGAGCAAATGTCAAGCAAAGGATTATTTAAGTTACTATGTTTGAATGTATGAGAATCATCCTTTTGAAAGGGTGTCATGCACAAAATGATAAAAACATCAAAGACGGATACATTTGAAAAAACAATTAGCTCAATCACCTAAGATGTTGAGAAGAGCTGTATGCTAAACAACTGAAAGGAAAGTAAGGGTTATTTAGAGAGTAAAATTTTCTTTACATCAGGTAAAGACTTGAGAAAAGCAGTTCTTTCTTTGTAGTTGATGACGGAGTTTAGGTTTAAGAAAAATTAAGATACTTTCAAACGACCTGCAAACCTATAAAGTATGTCCGATGCGAAGCTTGTGGTAGTACATGGGTAATACACAATACAAACAACAACGAAGAAGGAGCAACAAGAATGTAAGGGCGAGAAAGGTATGGCCGAACTAGACAGGGATGCAGTCTTCCTCCACTACTGTTCAATCTGTACGTGGTATATGGCCGGAATGAGGCAAAGCCGGAAATGACATGAGACCCAGCGGAGGCTGGCCCACTGGCCGGGAGAATCGGAAGCGAACTTCAAGAAAGTAACAGGTCGACAACACGAAAGAATGGCGGAGAACGGAGACTCGAGACAGAATAACAACGAGTCCAGCGAGCAAACCAAGATCTAAAACTAAGGTTAGCGCATTCAGAACCAAGACAACGGTGTGTATGTTGATCAATATTGTCGCTCAGAGAAATCACAACTGCCCTGTCTGACTGTCTTTGCTGCAGCGCTCGCGGCGGCGACAGCAGCGCCCAAAAACCTAGCCGCACTACCTAACGGTCCTCATTGATTTCCATAGAGTACGGCGACAGCAGCGCCCAAAAACCTAGCCGCACTACCTAACGGTCCTCATTGATTTCCATAGAGTACGGCGAACCTTGAAGCACGCCAAGCTGGGATACGTGAGAGAAGCAGTACAGGGAAGGTTCAACAGTGAGATTAAAATTCAGGGTGAAAGAATATCAGTGCTTACATTTTTATCATAAGTGAAAGTAAAGAAAAATTACAAGAATAGCTTTGAGCCGGGGCGACTCTCTGGATATCGACCCTTTCCCTCTGTTTTGATCTTCGGCCATCACTTAGGGCACGATGTGGCGCACTGTACGAGAGAGGAAAGGGGTCTTTGGAAAGAGATCAGAGCACTACGAGCCATCAAGTGCCTTGCGAAGTCGTCGTCGATTTGGCCGGCGTCGGCAGTATTATCCTAGGCATGGAGAATTCATGCTGTCAGAAGTGGGCACTTGAAAATATTTTAAGGTGAGTTTCCTGCGTTTTATTTTAACATGTTTCCTGGCCCTATATCTGCAGGTGTGTTGACCCTGAAGTTGTTTTAATTGTAGTTTCCTGTTTGCTCCGGGAACTCTGAATTCATAGTCATGATTTATTGTGTTGGAGTGGTGCAGAACAGTAATTCAAGTTATCCGGCCCAGCATTAGAGTTGCTTCGCTGACATTGTCACCTTGAAAATTAGTGATCAATGTGGGTGTTTGTTATTTTACCCCCTCTCAGTACTGACATTTACTCTGTCTACTGCCTATCTGGATATTGTCTCTGAACGGGATATGTAATGCCTATATGGCAGATTTATAATTGGATACTTGGTGAACTAGTTTCATGGCAGTTTTGATGTAGTTTTGACCTGAGCATTTCAATAATTCAATTTTTTGTTCACTTGATTTGGCTGTAGCCTCCTGTCTGTTTGTAACTTATGATTTGTACAGTCAGTTGAAATTGTGTCAGTGCATAGAGGTTGCTTGGGATGTTCTGGGCTTAACTGTGATAATTTGTTTTGGTATGCGCGCAGTTGCGAAGTCCGTAATTTAATATTTACTAGTGGGTGGTTTGTGCTGTAGGTATCTACGCTAAACTTGGCTTCTTAAGAGCCTCTTAATGCTTGAGTTTCCGAGCCTGGTTGGGCTCGTGATTTTTGTTTCCCACCTCCGCAGTCTATCGGTACACTGAATGAGATTTTCATTCTGCAGCGGAGTGTGCTCTGATATGAAACTTACTGGCAGATTAAAACTGTGTGCCGGACGGAGACTCGAACTCGGGAACTTTGCCTTTGGCGGTCAAGTGCTCTACCAACTTATGTATAAAGAAAGAAAGAAAATCACCTCTTCCACTTCAGGCTTTGGCCCCTATCACTCATACTAGCCCCAAAAACCTATCTATCCTAAAAACGAAAACAAAGCTAGTGCCCAGCCACTTTCATCCTAAAGCTAACTAGGAAGGCCGTTCACCACCACTTCAGATTCCACCCACGAACAAAAATTAAATATGCCTCTGAACATTTTATAAAAAAGAAAGATGAAACGAAAAGGTACAATACTTTATTATATTCTATTCGTTGCTCGTTTTGTTCTTATTTATTTATTTGTAATTTTTTGTTGTTGTTCTATTTTTCTGTTTTTCCGTCAGGGGTTGTCCACAGCAGTCAGACGGCGGGATGTCCTGGTCGTCTTCTCGCTATACCCTATAATTACCGTTGATGACTCTCATCAGTCCATCATGTGCAATCTCTGTCTCTTCTCACAACTGGTACACCCCAGTGGTCTGGAGGGCGCGTAAACAACGACCCCAAGTAATTCGCAAAGAGCGTACCATACGACGCATTACGCCGTAAAATCGTGTAGTTACTCGTTAAATAATGCCAGAAATCTAACAACCCTGCAACGCTCGCATTAATAAAGTATGACAATGACATACCCTTAACCCACACCGTGGCGTAATGACGAGTAGCAGGGAAGTAAATGACGCCGGGATGGATCAGCTCGGTGGGCTCTACGGACTGAGGCGTCCGTCGCAGCAACAATGCCAACATGCGCCGTGTGAGGACCCAGCAGTCGGCAGCCGTACCGCAAATGAAACGGTGAGTGTCGGTGTCAACAGCGGCGCATCTGGGGCAGAGATGATCCTCGCAAGATGGATCATTTGTAAACGTTGTCGGGTGGGGAATTCTTCCGTCGTTATGACATACCACAGCGCCCTGACCGTGGTGGGAAGGAAAGGGGAGTGTATGTTACTCCACACCCGTCTCCAGCCAACCGTCTGATGTCGGCGTTCGTTGAAAGTAGTGATAGAAGTCCTTGCTGCTAGGATCCCGCGTGGTCGGCAAGACATCCAACAGATACCTCATGTCGACCACATAGGTGCGAATGTGACACAGTGCTGGCGTGATATGTCCAACAGGAATCGGCGGACGGATGGATTGAGGCACCACCTAATAAATCAATGTACCACGGAGGGTAGCCTCGTCCGAAGTACGTAGGCGATGCATCGTCCGCAGGAAGAGAGCGCGCGCCCTGTTGTGCACGTTTATCACTCCAATGCAGCCTGCGTGTGTGGGCAACGTTAGCGTGTCGTAACGGTTCTTGAACACCCTACCCCGGCTGACGAAATTACCGAACGCCTTCTGGAACTAGACAGCGACCGTAGCAGCCATCGGGAGAACGTGTGTGTAATGATTAAGTTTCGGAGCGAGGTACAGGTTGACAAAATGAACCCGCATGATCAAGTCAAGTGTTCGAAAGTTATGGAGGCGAACTTGCGTGTGGATCACATTAAGTAGTCTGCGATAAGTGTATGCTGCTGTAGGCTGCACGTTCCCATGGAAGGTCACTCCCAAACACTTCATCGCCGGGACTTTGGTAATGGGAACTGGCGTACTCGTTTGCAGACCTCTGACCACATCCATGTACTGCGACTTTCGCAGGTTGATGCGGCTCCCGGCCACCTCTCCGTACTGATGAAACCACGCGATCGCCGTACATGTATCTTCTGCGGAACTCGCCAAGAATACTACATCGTCCGTATAGGCTCAACATTTAAAATGTACATCGTGGAAGCGAATGCCCTCCAACCGCTGTCGTAGACCATGAAGTGCGTTCTCGAGGGCGACAGCGAAGAGAAAGGCTGACAGGGGCATCCTTGTCGCACTGAGCGCTCTATAGTGAACGGTGGTGAGTGGTAGCCATTGTCGAGAACTGTGGAAGGGGCTCCGTGGATGAGACAGAGAACCACACCTGCCGATATTGAGGACAGTCCCACCTTCTCTGAGACAGCGTGCAGGGAATGGTGGTCAACTCGGTCAAATGCGTGGTCTAGCCAACTGGGCTACCCAAGCACGACTCACGCCGCGTCCTCACAGCTTTACTTCTGCCAGTACCTCGCCTCCTAACGTGAGGACGGGGCGTGAGACGTGCTTGGGTAGCTCAGTTGGTAGAACACTTGCCCGCGAAAGGCAATGGTCCCGAGTTAGAGTCTGGGTCCGACACACAGTTTTAATCTGTGAGGAAGTTTCGTATCAGCGCACACTCCGCTGCAGAGTGAAAATCTTATTCTGGAAACATCCTCCAAGCTGTGGCTAAGCCATGTCTCCGCGATATCCATTCTTTCAGTAGTGTTAGATCTGCAAGGTTCGCAGGAGAGCTTCTGTAAAATTTGGTAAGTAGGAGACGAGGTACTGGCAGAAGTAAAGCTGTGAGGGCGGGCGTGATTCGTGCTTGGGCTGCTCAGCTGGTAGAGCACTTGCCCGCGAAAGGCAAAGGTCCCGAGTTGGCGTCTCGGTCCAGCACACAGGTTTAATCAGCCAGGAAGTTTCAGAGTGCCTGTTGATCGCATAAGAAATCACTGGTGTCTTCTTGAATTTGTTGAAAAATCTACGGCTGTGGCACTCCATGACTACCTTTCCAGTTACTTGATGTGTCCCCAAAATGAATATGTGGTACACCTTGTCATCAAAAAATTAAACAAAGCACTTATGGCTAGTCTCTTTAATGCTGAACGATTGACTTCTGGTTCTTGAGACCCATAAGTGCAAATGACGTTGATTTTAAAATGAAATGTTGCTTCATCACTGAGATGAAAGCAGATCGTTCCTGTGTTCACAGAACAAACGAGTTTAGGAGTTCCATGTATTTCCGTGTTTGTGGGTAGGTCGAAATGGTCTTTTACATTATGGGGTAGGCGATAGATTTATTGAATATAAGAGTTACAAGGGATGATGAGGATTAGTGTTGGATGCTGTACTCGGCCCAGGACTTGGCGTACTTCTTCCTGTATTCTCCAGATGGGTCGTACTTGTCCAGCAGCTTCTTCATGAGGTCTGGGTGGCGGCGCGAAACCTCTCCGAAGAAAACTCCTATCTTCTTGTGCTGTGTCTCAGTGCACTTGGCGCAGTCTGTACGCACTATTTCGGGCAGCACCTCTGCAAAGGAAAATACTTTTAAAATCTTAGAATTGTGTTGTGCTTCGTGATGGCGGCCTGTTTAGAATGTGTAGATTGGGGTGAGCAGTGCGTAAATTGTTGACATAGTCGCTAGGGTCCTCAGGCGTCAAAACACAACTACTCCTTAATTTTTCTGGAAATATTACTGCGTCGACTCTACAGTTCTGCCACATAATCACATTCCCAGATTTAAAACGTGTCGGTTGACATCAGGTCTGAAGTATCAAGGCTGTAGCCAACAACATAAGATGAATGACAGGTCCCAGGCGTTTTAAAACATAGCCATTTGGCTAATTGAGTATACTGCGGAAGAAACTACGCCATTAAAGGAAAACTTAGGTACCAACCAAGCTGCTACGTCTTCTTATGGGGAAACTTCAAGTCAAGAACATAATGGAATATTGATGAAGTAAATAGTGGACCATGTTTTACAGGTTAACTTTGTTACGAGGACGTATAAATGTTTCAAAACAACATGATTACGGGCAGAATTTTAAGATGTACTACATTAAGTATTAAGTGAAGAAATTAGGTTGTTTTCATTACACATATATTTACTAGTACCGTATCTACTTGGGGAATTAAAGGTTTCAATTTCTATCTTTTATTTCCTTTAAAAACGCGGAAAGTACTTATTGTGCATACACGATCATAAACCTAATTTCTTCAGGTATGCAAGTTTTGATATTTAACGTTAGTTTAACTTCATTACGTTGATATATTAATAGTATACACGTGTATTAGTGGCTTTTGTGATCTGTAGTTAATTGAATATTATTGTTACTGCCTAGACCAATTTTGTTAAAAATATCGTAAACAACCATGAGCAAGAAGAGTTTGAGCTGCCATAGGAAATTCAGTTATGGGGTTCAGTGCATCTGTTGTGGCAGATGGTTGCATTCGGGTGAATATAGTGCCATGGGAACTGGGGAAGTAAATGGGTGTCTTCCATGGTATTGCAGATTATGTTCAAGGTATAGGAAAATAGCGGAACAGGAAGGTGGGAAGTGATAGCAAGGAACAGGGGCCACAGAAAGAGAACAGTATCAGGCAGTTTCATCATTTGCACAAGCAACAAATTTGCCTTGCTACCTCAATCAGCTAAGGAAGAGTCTTAAGTAGATGAAAGTGTATTCAGCACTCAAGAGACTTTCACTAGGAAACCAACTGTTGCAAAAAAAGTAGAAAGAAGGAGGAAAGTTCTGTTGTTAGGTAGTAGCCATGGTAAGCGTGTGGACCAGATTTTGCAGTAAAAATTAGGTGACAGGTACCACGTCACAAGTATTTTCAAGCCCAGTGCATGTCGTAGCCAAGTGATAGAGAATGTAGCATTATTGTGCAAAGATTTTACAAAGCAGGATCATGTTGTGGTAGTGGGTGGAGTGGGAAACAGTATTGATAGGGATCAGGGCAATAATATTAAGTGTGACGTAGTGAAAATAGCATCTGCAACGAACCATACAAATGTTGTCTTGGTTCCTGCTATCATACGGTATCACGGGCCCCTATTGAACAGCTCCGTCAGGAATGTCAATATGAAGCTAGATCAGCTGCTTCGGGCAGATACTTTGTCAAGCATAGGTTTGGTTCCTGTTGATGGTATGGGTAGGTGGGACTTCACAAGACATGGCCTGCATCTCAGTAGGAAAGGAGAGAGTAAACTGGCTGGGATGCTAGCAAAATCTTTAAGTGGGGGCACCCGAACTCATGGGATTACTTTTTTAGGCTAAGATCAATATACAATAATCCTAGGTTGATTGAAATCAAGCTTCATGAAAAGCTCAAACAGGCAGGTACTAGAGATGTGAAAAATCACAAGATTCTCATAACAGTACAGTGAAAAATAATGTTGGTATGTCACAAGATTCACATAAAAACACAGTAAACAATAATATTAATATATGTCATCAGAATATCAGGGATTTAAAAAACACATTAGATGAGCTTCTTGTTTGTATAGAAGATTTATAAACGGAAAGTGGAATAGATTTACTATGCCTGTCTGAACAGCATATCGTCACAGGTATGAAAATGGTAAATTTAGGTGAATATAAGCTTTCAGCACATGTAAGTAGAGATACTATGGAGAGAGGAGGAGATGCCGTATATGTTAAAATCAGTCATAGTGTGAAAAATCTGGAAACTAAAGAATTTTCTGTAGAGCAACAACACAGAAGCATGTATATGTGAGCTTAAAGTAAATAAAGGCAATTTTATAATTGTAGCCATTTTCCCCACTGGGAAATTTTCAATTATTTTTGAAAAACTTGGATTATTTGTTGTACTACCTGTCAGACAAAGGAAAGCAAATTATTGTTTGTGGGGATTTCAATGTAGATTTTCTGAAAGAGTCAGATAGAAAGCTCGAACTTGAAGTATTACTTGGTTCTTTTAATTTGACATCAGCTATTGATTTTCCTACTAGAGTGGTACAGGAAAGCAGCACACTGATAGATAACTTTCTCATACACCAAGGTAAATTTAATTAAATAAAAAATTTTCCTGTTAAGAATGGTCTGTCTGATCATGATTACAGCTAGTTACCATATATGATATAGCTCCATACAGTAATGCAAAACAGTCCTCCGAAGTAGTGTGTTCCATTAACGATTTAACCTATTTCATGATACCTTTGAGAGTATATTTGAAAACAGTTTCCTAAGAAAACAGTGAAATGTAATTGTAAGAAACCATGTAAAAAATCCATGGCTTAATAGAGGGATAAAAGTATCTTGTAAACAGAAAAGGGTATTGTATCTTATAGCTAGGACGAGTAATGATCTCAACACAATAAATAGTTATAAAAACTACTGATGTGTACAGGGAACATGATGCTAATTTAAAATTTAACCTATTTCATGATACTTTTGAGAGTATATTTGAAAACAGTTTCCTAAGAAAACAGTGAAATGTAATTGTAAGAAACCATGTAAAAAATCCATGGCTTAATAGAGGGATAAAAGTATCTTGTAAACAGAAAAGGGAACTGTATCTTATAGCTAGGAGGAGTAATGATCTCAAAACAATGAAAAACTATAAAAAAACTATTGCACTATATCAAGAAACGTTATTAAAAAGTTCAGAAGTATGTGAATTATGTCTGAGATTAGCACATTTGATAATAAAATTAAAACAATTTGGAATATTGTGAAAAGGGGGACACGACAACTGAGAGCACAGGAAGACTGTATTTCTATCAGACACAATGAAACGTTTGTTAACAGGGAATCAGAAGTAGAAAATATTTTAATAATCATTTTTAACTGTTGTAGAGAAAATAGGTCCCAGATATTCATTAGAAAATGCAAAGCAGGATATGGAAGAAGCAGTACCTATGCAATTTGATAAAACTGAAATTCAACCCACCTCACCCACTGAAATTAGGAAAATACTAAATTCACTCAAAAGTTAAAGTTCATATGGAATTGATGGCATATCCAACAGAGTATTAAAAACCTGTTCCCAACAAATAAGTAGGATTCTCAGCACATATGTAGTAGCTCACTGAAACAGGGAATTTTTTCCGATAGAGTGTAATATGCTATTGTTAAACCATTGCATAAAAAGGGGATGGATCTGATACTAACAACTACCGCCCAATCACACTTCTGACATCTTTATTCAAAATTATTGAAAAAAAATGTATTCAAGTGTAGCATTACATGTATTTGTAAAGATGAAGTACTAACAAAATGTCAGTTTGGTTTTCAGAAAGGCCTTTCAACAGAAAATGCTATATATGCTTTCACTGATCAAATATTAAATGCAATGAATAACAGAACATCACAAACGCAAATACTAGTGTTGATATACGTTTATTTCTTTCCACAGCAACACATCACTCTGTTAGTGACGGGCCAACTTCTTATTCCTTGTCATTAACTGTGCCGATTTTTATCGCCACCCCGCTATCTAGAAAATTCCGCTTTCTCTTCTTGCTAACCACGTAAAACAAATAATATCAGATTATTCACTAAGGAAGAAGATATAAAGGTGGCCTGGCGTTGCGTTACAGGGTAAGGAAATACGCTGCATAGCTAATCAAATGTACATGCATAGGTAAAGTTGACTGGTACTGCAGTAAAGCAGGATTTTTCTAATTTTACCCTGGGGACCTATAAGCTCTATATATCTGGGAGAAGAATTAATTTCCTGTATGGAACCAGAGTATGGTCTCGGAGGTTGTTCACTGTGCATAATATAGTTATTGCACTATCACGCACAGTAGACTGGAATTTCAGACTGACTTATACCTTTATCCCAACCCACATTTTTATTTCCAAGCAGACTTGTTTAAATTCAGGGAACACTCATAATCCAGTCATCATTGCTCCATTGGGACCCCGTTACTGCCATCTGGAGCTACCCGATTACTGAATACAGACTCACTGTACTCATGGCACGGGTCTCATTTTGAGTGTGTGAGCTTGTGGTGTGGGATTGGACTGGATTGCATTGTTTGGGGGAAGAGACCAAACAGCGAGGTCATCGGTCTCATCGGATTAGGGAAGGACGGGGAACGAAGTCGGCCGTGCCCTGTCAAAGGAACCATCCCGGCATTTGCCTGGACTATTTAGGAAAATCACAGAAAACCTAAATCTGGATGACCGGATGCTGGATTGAACCGTCGTCCTCCCGAATGCGAGTCCAGTATGCTAACCGCTGCGCCACCACGCTCGGTGTGGTGTGGGCTATACCATCCTACTGGGTAGCGGAGTGTAGACTATGATGGGGCTCACCCTTGAGCGCCTTCCCGGCGGGTCTGCACGCTGAGTCTCCTTCTTCCAGCAGGCAGCGCATCGCATCCTGGACTCGAGTTTCATCCGACAGCAGCTCCTTCAGGTCCAGGCTGTCGAACGTGGCCGGGTACTTCTCCTGCAACACAGCACACCACTCGCTGTAACCAGAGGACACATTGCATGCACACTAATTCGTATTGCCGCATAAAAGTGGCGGTATCGCCCGTACCCTTCCAAAGGTACCATCCTGGCAATCGCTTTAAACTGTAACTCGGGAGCCTGTTAGCGAACCGGAGCCACCATCTTCACGAAAACGTTCTTAGCAGCTTACCAATGCTCCACCTCACTCAGTAAATATCTGAAGTCTTCCTTAATGAGTTGTTGAAGACATATATACCATAATTAGCATTGGTATGTGTGTATCCAATAAATGTTTGCTTAGTGTGTACTTAAATTACGTGATTAATTTTATATGTACAAAAGATGAAACTGTCATTAAAGACCACATCCCAAAAACTTTGTCACCTAACTTAGGTATAGCACGAGAAGAAGAAGAGGAAACTCAAAAACCGACAGCGGAAATTGATCGTTGATACTGTCACTTATATTTCAAACTAGAACTCTGTTGTTTTACATATACACATGCTGTGCTGGCACTTACTGTGACTCTGTTTTAAATATAAATAGATACCCATGGCAAACAGTTACTAAATTTCAAGTTCCTCTTCTTCTTTTATTATTTACGGCGTATTTTGGAGGCTCTGCTCCTTCATCAGCTGTTGGTTCGCAGGTTTAGGTCTAGTTACATTGTTCTTGGAAAATCATCGATGTAGAAGTATGTAGGTTTTAAATTTATCGCTTTTTGTTCAGAGCCGGCCGCGGTGTCCGAGCGGTTCTAGGCGCTCCAGTCTGGAACCGCGCTGCTCCTATGTTCGCAGGTTCGAATCCTGCCTCGGGCATGATGATGTCCTTAGGTTTAAGTACTTCTAAGTATAGGGGACTGATGACCTCAGATGTTGAGTCCCATAGTGCTCAGAGCCATTTGAACCCTGTTTTTTGTTCAGAATTCTTTTGGTGGATTCATAAGGCGAAATATTCCCTTAATATTCGTTGCCTACCTTTCTCGAGGGCGCTGCAATTTGACTAAATACATTCAGAATTTACAGACTTCACTAGAGATGTTACAAGCACCTAGCGTTTCCTCGTTAAGAGAGGTATTACATAGTTTTTCTATTTATGAAGATGTTAATTTTTTCCAGTGTTTTACGTTAAAGAGTGATGTGTTTGGTCTGATTTTCAAATATGTCATCCATTTAATTAAAAACACTAAAGCGTATGACAGATTTTCAATTCTGAATGATATTGGATAAAGTTACTCGGTTTGTAATTTAATACGTTTGCAAAAATAACATTTTCTACGAAAAGTGGATCTATAGTAAATAAAACTAAATGGAATCTGTTGCTTGTGATGTGCTTTGAGAGAAGAGGCAAGTTTCGCTAAGGTCCTTATTACTTTTGTGTGTTCGTTGTCAATCACTTTGTTCAGAATGACAGACAGCTCACTGTCGTCTTTGGTTTCTGTGTACATCTGAGCTTTCCATAATTTTTTACTTTATGGCTTTTGATTGTGCATTCGGAATGGTCAGTCAGGTTTTTTAACCTGTTTCTGACATTGTACAACAATTTTGCACTAAAGTTCACCATTTGTGGAAAATTTTAACATAAAAGAGATTTTCAACTACCATAGGCAAAAAGGCATCATGGATGAGCAGCTGCAGACCTCTATTTTACAAATGTAACTTATTAATAACGAATTAGAGACTCCCTTTTCATATTGCCTTATCACAAATACATTTTATTTGTTTCTAAGTATTTATTAACTGTATAATATGTATACAGCATAGCCATAAATAATAACCGTGGCCAGTGCGGTAGTCCATTATCTCTGTCTGTCGTACATGCCGATTTTTCTAAATGAATTTATTTCCCTGGACGACAAACATATTTGTCATCGTCGCCTTGAGTTGTGATTTACCTATTGGATGTATGGATAAAATCAAAGTTACCTATTGCTACTATGACCTAATGTGCTTACTGTAATTGAAAATGTTAGTCGAGTTGCAATTATAGGTTATGTAGCCCTACTGACACTCCCTGATCTCTGCACGTTGTACCAGCCGGAAGAAAAATTCTGAATCCAAAACATAGTTTTAGACACATAGTGAATTCTATACAAAGACGTATCATAAATTCATGATTATTATTTCACGTCGTTCGATACATTTTTAAAGAGTTTTCTCTCATTTCCACAGCCACCCTCATCCCAACAAGAACATTCATTTCACATACTGCCATTGTGGAGACTATAAAAGTAAGAAAGTTATGAACAGGTCCCTTGGTTGACGTTTAAAGTGAATAATTAGCTCTCAGTAGTGGCGACGGGATCATTTCAATACATTTCGTAAGTGTTTGGTAGTATCCATACATTAGACATTCGCTGCCATTCTTAAGGTAAATGTGAGCTTCATGATAACAATGCCACCCCTCACGTTCCACGCACCTACCCATTAAAGGGGGCGGGAGGCGGGGGAGTGGAGTGGACAGTCGTGTTTGTGCTTCTCCACGATTCAGACACCGCACGGTTCGTGCAACCACAACACATACATATCCGTAGAGAGGCCAGACTAGCATAGGGTTCCGGAAGTAGTACAGCAACGTTTCCATGTAGTTGCAGGAGCAACAGTCTGAATGACTTACGCTGCCATCTTACATAAGCGCCGACCGGGGTGGCCGAGCGGTTCTAGGTGCTACAGTCTGGAACTGCGCGACCGCTACGGTCACAGGTTCGAATCCTGCCCCGGGCATGGATGTGTGTAATTTTCTTAGGTTAGTTAGGTTTAAGTAGTTCTAAGTTATAGGGGACTGATGACCTCAGAAGTTAAGCTCCATAGTGCTCAGAGCCATTTGAACCATTTTTTTCTTACATAAGCCAACAAGGAGTTGGTGTGTTGGTACTGTGATTGGCTGAAAAGGACGGGAGTTTACAGCTATTATATTTTCCGAGAACATGCCGTTTTAATCTAATGTTTATTGATGATGGTAGCCCCTTTGATAAAATATTGTGGAGGTCAAATAGTTCCCCACCAGGAATTCCGGATGAGGAGTACTGAACTGGTCGTCGTCATTAAGAAAAACAAATCCCTAGTTCTGTAGGTCGAAACATGGAGTATCACATATTTTAATCGCAGAGGCGTCTGCAGGAGAGACGTCGAGAACAGCTACATCAGTCTTCGCATTGAATACCATAACAACAAATTATGTCTTAGCTAACGTCACTATTGTCGGTAACTACTCCTTACGGCGGAAGTGCAAGTATACATAATAGAACAACAAAACAAGTGCGTTCACAGGAATCTCAAAATCTACGTGCTACTGCACGTTCTCAAATCAGAATGCCTATCAGTGAATGTGAAAGAACCACATTTGGAAACATGGAAGCAAAAATCGAAGAAAAATCAAAGGACAAGTCTTTAATGACGGTGTAAAATTCAGGTCAACATAGAAATCTACCTGAATATGGAAGCAATTTTGGGTACCATGATGGAAACGACGCTGCCAGTTTCACTGACTGAATAAAAATAAGTTGTCTTATGACATATTCAACTGCTGGGTGGTTATGATTAAAGTGAAACTATTCACGGTTCTGTGTGAGCTGTAATTATTGTATGACAACGAGATGTGGTAATTATGCTAGTGCATTAGTGTGGAGCCTATTTATGCTGAAAAAAAATAGTTTCGAATTTGTCCACAAGGTGCAACTCTAGCCCTGTAAAATATCTCGCCGACGTTTCCGGCGCTCACATTCAACAATTTGTGTAAGTCAACATTATTACTTTCTCATTGGTTTAACATTTTCTGCCCACATCCTGTTCCTAATCCATTACATATGGAAACATTTCTATACTTCTTGCATTCACAGTGCCAGATTTGAACCTGGTGGCAAAAATTGGAACTAATTCTTTTTCCAGCGTAAATCGGTTCCACTTTAAAGCAATAGGATATCACAGCCGACACTGGGCTTCGGTGAGAAGCTGCACTTCAATAATAACAATCTGGTAGGTTATGAAGAAGACAGCTGAAGTTAGGAATGCTTACAAACTTGAAGTCATATATTCCGTATTGAAACTACAGCAGTCTAACAAAGGGTAAAATGAGATATCTCTAAGATTTGGAGACCCACGCACAGAACATCATTGTAGGAGAATGGCAGCATGGGGCCATACCCACCAGGCTACTTATAAACTTACTAGAAAACAAAGGTCCTACAGTAGTTCCTTTGTGGTACGCCTGAAGTACGTTTGCTACCTGAAAGCATTGTGGACAACTGTGTATCAGGAATTGTGGGCGCTTATGGAAGACTGTGTCTAATTGAAGACTGTGCACTAGAAACGCGGCGTGACCCTTGCGACGAGAAGTGATGCTTACCTCGGCGGCCGCGACGAGCGCCAAGGAGGCGCAGAGGAGCAGAGCTACGTGACGGTTCATGGTGGTGGTGTCGGTACTGTGAGCTACCTGTTGTCGACTGTGCCGCAGTGACGGATGGCACGGCTTATATGCCGGCCTGGAGTGGCGGCGTATCGCACTTGGGCTGTCGGAGGAGAAAGCGGGGGCCGCACACTTGATACCACAGCCTCACTGATTCACCGCAGGCCACGGCCGGTTACCACTTCCACCACCACGGCCGGTGTTCCACACTGATTACAAGCCACGACCTAGTCTCCTCAAACACTCCCCACTGCCTCAACCAACTGCCAAAGACACATCTAGGTTCAGATATCAAAATAAACCAGTCGTTTCCAGGACCTTCCAAAACATTATTATTAAATTTTATGAGCTTCATAGTAACTTTCATTTTTTCTCGGTGATTTCTCGGTCTATGTTGTTCCGTACCTCAGACGGTAAAAACAGAACCCTTATAGCATCGCTTTGTAGCGTCTGCTGTCTGTCCGTGCTTCTGCCTCTCTGTGCCACTGTTAAAAACCCATTTTCTTAGGAATGAGTGGAAACAAAAAGCTGAGATTTATATCACGTATTAAGGTCTATGGCTCCTGAAGGAGAAAAAAAATGAAGCTTCTATGTCAATAAGATCAAAAGATAGTGCCATTTATGTCGGATATTTGGATGTTCGCAAACGCACTCATCACAACCTATAGGGTACTTCACGTCGACCTAGATATATTAAATTTGACAAGAAGCAAAATTTCACATTAAAACTAAAGAAAAAAGTCAGAAAATTATTAAATCAGAATTATAACACACGAAAACAATTCTTTTGGGTTGTTTATTACCTAACTGTCTATCTATTTATCCATCTTTTATGACCTCTTTTTATCAGGAACAGGTAGAAGCATCAATTTGAAGTGTGTGACGTATTCTAGGGTCTTCAGTCTTTGGCGGTGTAATTAACGTAAGCTTCAAACTCAATGGAATCAAGAGGTACGGCTATTTATGTCACAAATTTTCGTGCTCACAAACTAGCTCATCAAAACCTATAGAGTATCTGCAAGGAAGCAAGGCCTCACTCTAAATGCAAAGGAAAAAAGTCCATAATTGGTCATTTTTTATTAAATTATTTCATTTTTTTCTCATTTGCTATCCTAATGCCTGCCTGTGCTGTTAAGGTCCCCTTTTCTCGGGAATGTGTAGGTGTATATCTTGCCTGCATCGATATCGTTAACCATCAAGAAATGTCTAGATTCTCAATTCCTGGTATGAATGAAATGTCTGTATAAATAATAAAGTTTGTACGGAACCCTCGGTGCGTGAGTCCTACTCGCACTTATCCGGATTTATTTATTTGTTTATTTTTCTTTTCTTTCGCAATGCACGGAATGACTCTGTTGACTCATAACCAGCACCGATTCAGAAAATGTCGCTCTTGTGAAAGACAATTGGCTGTTTATTCTCAACAAATAATGAGTGCTAACGATAAGTAATCTCAAGATGATACTATATTTCCAGATTTCCAAAGGGCGACTGACAATTTGCATCACAGATGGCTTCTATTCAGTCTGACACCCTCTTAGTTGTCCGACTGGATTCGTGACTACCTGTTAAAACTATCACAGTGACTAGTATCATGGGAGGTCATCTACTCAAACAGAAATGGTATCTGAGGTTTCCAAATGTAACGTTATAGGCCTTCTGCTGTTCGTAATTATTTAAAGAATTTAACAGACAATCTCAGTCGCCCTATCAGTTTATCTGGTCTATGTGAACGAATTGTAGAATAATTTCGACAAGATAGCACGCTTGGCCCCGAAAAAGAAATAGTGTGGAAGTCCTTCCCACTAATATTAATAAATTTCATTAAATTTCGGTTGTAAGTTAAATAACACAGATTTAATGGTTGTAGATTTAAGAATGGGAAAAGAAACTTCGGAATTGTTAGATGACGATCAGTTCATCTTTAAGAAAATTGAAGGCACTAGAGAGGCGGTTCTGACGTTGCAATTGATAGTGGAAGCAAGACTTAAAAACATCATCCACGTTCATAGAATTTGTCGACCGGGAAAAAGCATTCCTGATTGTCAAAATGTCAAAATATTTGAAATTCTGAGGCAAATAGGGGTGAGATGTAGGGCAAAACGTGTAATATACAATATGTACAAGCGCCAACAGTGAATAATGAGAGTGGAAGACCATCAAAGAAGTGCTCGGACTAAAAAGAGTGTAAGACAGGGAGGTAGTCTTTCGTCCCTACTATTCAATCTAAACATCGAAGAAACAATGACGGCAGTAAAAGAAAGGTTCAAGAGTGAGACTGAAATACAGGTTGAAAGGATATCAATGATGAGATTCGCTGATGATTTGCTGTTCTCATTGAAAGTGAAAGAGAATTACAGGGTCTGTTGAGTGGAATGAACAGTCCAATGAGTACAAAGTAAGGACTGAGATTAAATCGAAGAAAGACAAAAAGAATGAGCGGTAGGAAAAATGACAAACTTAATATCAAAATCAGGAATCTCGAAATAGCCGAAATTAAGGAATTTTGCCACCTTGGAAATAAAATAACCCAGGACGGATGGAGCCGACACTGGGCTTCTGTGAGAAGCTGCACTTTAATAATAACAATCTGGTAGGTTATGAAGAAGACAGCTGAAGTTAGGAATGCTTACAAACTTGAAGTCATATATTCCGTATTGAAACTACAGCAGACTAGCACTGGACACAAGGGCATTCCTAGCCAAGCTTCCAAGCTGCTTCAATTTAAGGAAGAAATTTTTGAGAATGTACATTTGGAGAAAAGCATTGTTTGGTAGTGAATCATGAATTGAGGGAAACTCGGAACGGAAGAGAACCAAAGTATCTGACATATAGTGCAACAGATGAATTAGGCGGAGTGAAAAGATAAGGAGTGGGGAGGTTATCCGCAGAATCGGCGATCATAGGAGTATATGGACAAAACCGGTAACAAGAAGGGCCAGCGTGACAGGACATTTGTTGAGACATGAGGGAACTGCGTCCACGATAAAAGAGAGAACTATAGAGGATAAAAACTGTAGATGAAGACAGAGATTGGAATACATACAGCAAATAACTGAGACGTACGCTGCTCCTCTGATACGCAAAGACTGATACAGGAGAGGAATTCGTGGTGTCGCATGAAACATCATACCAACCTGCAAAAATAAAAAGAGAGAGATTGAACTAAATACCTTGATTTTACCATTACGCACGAACTGAAATAACTTAGGAAATGTCATGGGAGAGATGAACCAAAGGCTATTTACTTCAAAATATGCAACAGAATTACTAAGAAGACTGCACATACTACGATTTTTCGTCATTTTAGTAGTATTGCTGCACATATAAGATCCTTACCGGGTATGAACGGATAACATGAGAAAAGTTCAAAGAAGGGCAGCTCGTTTTGAATTATCACGAAATAGTGGAGAGTTAACACGGATATGATACGCGAGTCACTAAAAAATAGGCGTCCTTCGAAGTGAATACCG
This sequence comes from Schistocerca cancellata, assembly GCF_023864275.1. Taxonomy (NCBI): domain Eukaryota; kingdom Metazoa; phylum Arthropoda; class Insecta; order Orthoptera; family Acrididae; genus Schistocerca; species Schistocerca cancellata. The sequence goes on along the minus strand of NC_064631.1, from coordinate 266,773,771 downwards.
CTTAGAAGCATATCTGTGCTACCATAACATTAGGCGTGTTTTTCTTTATGTAGTTCCACCTGATAGATCAAGACAGCGTTTCACTTCTGATGCTTTTGCAGGTTCCTGTTTTACACATCTACGTTTCTCAGACGCAGGAAAAATGTTAGTGGCATCTTGAACGTCTGCCATAGCTGTGCAGAGAACAACACAGACACAACGTGAAGGTTCCCCTTTCTGACCCAGGAAAACTAAGGTCAAAATTGCATGTTTGCTTCCAGAAGTAAATGACTGGTTTGTATCCCTTGTTAAACGGCAAACCAAATTGAGAGAGATTCCTCGTAGTAAAATTTGCCCTGTGTTGTTTCCAATCAATATTGCGCAAAAGCCTTTCAAGCGTTTAGTGGAAGAAACGGAGTAAGATATTTTAACTGAAGTCGACAACTGCGAAAATATTCTCAAAGAACTAAAACTTCAAATAAACGTGAAGTTTCCTTATCTGTAATGTTTAGACACTGTTTAGCATTATTTTACTCTTTAGTTCTGTCGACTAATACCATTATTATGACCTTCAAGTGACGATGTTGCTGTAAAAGAAATGGATTCTGGTTATTGATTGGTTCCGCAAAATTCCAAAATTTATAAATTCGGCAGCAGGAAGTCATTCCTAGCTGCGTTTCTGTCACGAGATTAAGTGCAGTCTTGGTAGTATTGCTTCTCTAGTTGACGAAGGAATCGCTGTTGCTGCTGAACTAAGTACAATGAAATTCGTAAGATTTCGTGCCTGAATTTTTGGTATTGGTGGTAACGTTTCTTTGTAAATTAGCTACATAAATACTTTTTCCGATACGTGCTATATAGTCTGTTATGATTATGTTGTACTCTTTCACATTTGTTATTGAAACATAATTGCAGGCATAGTAAGGTATGAGTATGAGACAGAGATAAAGCTGAGATGTGTGTCAGTGCCGTCGGGTTCAAACGAGACTGACTAATTGAGATTTTAGCCTTGCAGTCACCGTGACGAGGTAGAGAAGATGGTGGTGTAAGAATGAAGGGGAGGCATGGAGCGGTTTCCCGGGATTGGCTGGCTCTGAGCACTATGGGACTCAACTTCTGAGGTCATAAGTCCCCTAGAACTTAGAACTACTTAAACCTAACTAACCTAAGGACATCACACACATCCATGCCCGAGGCAGGATTCGAACCTGCGACCGTAGCAGTCCCGCGGTTCTGGACTGCAGCGCCAGAACCGCTAGACCACCGCGGCCGGCTTCCCGGGATTTCGACGTCTTTGTTTGATAGTGTTGCAATGTCCGCTGGCAGACGTGAGGCAGATTAAGCACTTCTACCGAAGTAGGGTACAGCTGCGAGGGTGTGCTGAAACGTAATGCCACCAAGTTTTTCATTCTGTTCTAAATATCGGTTGACTTGTTACGTGTCATGCTTATTAGACGGTCGACTTTGTCGCCTCACTGACGCATGTTGTAACCCTCTGCCGTCAGAGGGTACAGAATTGAATCGTCTAACACGGCGGTGAAACAGCACAGAAAACTGACGGCACGACTTCGTAGACTTCGTCCACACTGGAGCTCCCTCTCCTTCGACATGAGAATAGCAGATCACACACGAGCGCAGCTACATCTTCAAAAGTCTGACGCCTTGGGTTCACTGTCACGTTTCTCCATACAATCCCGACTTCAGCCCATCCGATTTTCCTGTTTCCAGAACTTAAAGGACACCTTCAAGAGTTTAACTTTGATAGTTATGTAGCGGTGCAAGCAGAGGTGAGGTTGGACTCCATCAACAATGTCAAACATTCTGCAGTGACGATATGAAAAAACTGGTGTCTCGTAGAGAGAAGTGTGCTCATCGCCAGGCTGACTGTTGAGAAATAAATATTTAGGCATGAAGACTAAAGATGTAGAGTATTAATAAAGTCATTTAATTAAAAAGCTTTTTAGAGTCTTTCCATGAGAAATTCAAAGGCATTACTTTTTAGAATGCCAGATTTTATTTGGAAACGATGGTATACTAAATATAACTTGAACCTACCTGATACGATCATATACAAAAGTCTATCTATAATCAGTGATTACTTCGAGATGCGGTTCTCAGAAAGTCGCAGCGATCATTGCGATGAATTTTGTGACGTACGAAATTTATTTTTATGTTCATAGCTGCCGCATTGTGATACTGAATTGTTTTTAATGGAACTGTAGAGCATTTTATGTAGTTCTTGAGAGGCAAGTGGACTAAAATATGAACACACGTTTGGATATTGATAATATGGTGACAGGATAACAACATCACAAACCGCTGTTAGGACAAGAGATTCCGCAAACGTCTACGCCCCTGTACGGAACGTGACCAAACTCGTTTATTATGTTTATTATTGTGACTGCCAACCGCTAGAAATTTTGATATTGAGCTTTGATGGATGTTCGCTGATGATGCATGTATATTTATGTCTGTGTGTGTGTGTGTGTGTGTGTGTGTGTGTGTGTGTGTGTATGTATGTGTATGTGTGTGTGTGTGTGTGTGTGTTTGTGTGTGTGTGTGTGTGTGTGTGTGTGTGCGCGCGCGCATGCGTGAGTCTGTGGTGCGAGAAGAATGAAATTTTATTCTTGTACAACACAGGTTGCACACTTGGTGATTATTATCATTTACCAATCCACAGACTTTTGTCACAGATTAGCTTCAGCCACTATGGCACATATTTGCATAGACTTTGTTCGCTGGAATTCAGAAATCGTACGAAAGACAACCACAGAAGTGTCGTGTGTCATCTTCCAAGTCTTTTACGTGCAGTATTACTATTGCCTAATGACGGACAGAGCAAGGAGGACATCAAAGGCAGACGAGCATTGGCTAAAAGGGGCATTGATGGCCAAGAGAAGTCTACTAGTATCAAACATAGGCCTAAACTGGAGGAAGAAATTTCTTGGAGTGTACGTTTGGAGAACAGCATTGTATTGTAGTGAAAGATGGGCTGTGGGAAAACCGGAACAAAAGAGAATGGAATCATTTGATTTGTGTTGCTACAGGAAAATGTTGAAAATTTGGTGGACTGATAAGGTAAAGAATGAGGAGGTTCTGCACAGAATCGGAGAGGAAATCACGGACAAGGAGAAGGGACAGGATGACAAGACATCTATTAAGTTATCAGGGACTGATTTCCATGGTACTAGAGGGAGCTGTAGAGGGCAAAAACTGTAAAGGAAGACTGCTCTTGGAATACATCCGGCTGATAATTGAGAACTTAGGTTGCAAGCTCTACTCTGTGAGAAATTCGTGCTGGGCCGCATGAAACCGGTCAGAAGACTGATGACTCAACAAAAAAAAATAGTAGTCTAAGAAGTTTCTCGGTAATATAGTGTGGATCGATAGCGGTCCATTAATGACTCTCCCATACCACCTCCGATGCGCAACTCGTGCCGCTGACTGCGATGGAGAGAGTAATCCAGAAACATTTTGTACTATGTAGACCAGCGTGAAAATTGTCCTCTTTGAGACTCTTTGTTCGTAGCAGCTGCATATGGCAGATGCTCTCATAAAAATTGTTCAACATTCCAACAAGGCTGCTGAACGTCATCTATAAGTTCGACTGCCTCATTGAATTGTTGTGCAGTTTTTATGACAGAATTCGACACAATGCCCAATAATCTGTTAAGCAACATGTAAAGTGTCTGCACAAGGATTCAGGATGTTGATGTGGACGACCACTTAATAGTCTCGCTAATGCATAGCGTCTCATCACAAAACACTGAAAAAGTCCAGTTATACCATTCCACAGATCTGCACATCTTATAGGGATTTGTGACTAATTCTGCTGCCTGGTATTGCGCAGTTGTTTCCACTGTTTTCATAGACCAAAATGTGTACAAACGGTTATCGACACTCCTAGCTGACAGCGGCCCCAAGTAGCAATGATTTATCTACGCAGCAGCTTCTGACTGTACATTTCAGCATCCCAGGAATGAAACTGTCACTGCTGATCAGAACCGGAATGATGAATATTTGAACATCAGTTGAGGAATCGGCACAACATGTAATACACAGCTGCAAAAAACTTGCACAAGCCGGCCGTTGTGGCCGAGCGGTTCTAGGTGCTGCAGTCGGGAACCGCGCTGCTTCTACGGTCGCAGGTTCGAATTCTGCCTCGGGCATGGATGTCTGTGATGTCCTTAGGTTAGTTCGGATTAAGTAGTTCTAAGTCTAGGGGACTGATGACATCAGATGTTAAGTCCCATAGTGCTCAGAACCATTTGACCCATTTTTTTTTAACACTTGCATAACATGTTGGATTTTCCAGCCTTCTGCAATGAGATAGCTGAGATTTTGTTACTGGGCTTGTGACAGCTATAATGGCGGTCCATGATTTTTTATCAATGCAGAAAAATACTGGAAACAACAGTTCCCTCTCTTATAACACATGATGTCATTATTCTACTTCCTGTGGATTGTATACGATCACGTTCACAAGCGAAAAATTCGAATAACGTTCAATAGCTTCTTACAATTCAGTAAATGCGTTCAGGTTCTGCACGTTTGTCCCTTCTATCAGTACTCAGTGCAACATCTGTAATCAAAGGTGTTGATTGTCCACGTCTGTCTGAAGATGGTAGTGAGGTAAGGGAAAGGGACTGCTTATGTTCATTACTTCTATTGCTTATTGCTCTCTCCTTGGAGAATTGTGAAAGAACTGGATAATAGTCGTAGATTACACACCGAAACATTCAGCATAGAGCGAAGCAAAACATTTTTGCCACCTTTGTGCACATTCATGGTTAAAAATAAGCCATTACCAGCGTACCCTTAACCAAATTGATCATGTATTTATTGATGGCAGGCATTCCTCAAACTTTCTAGATGTATGTACTTACAGAGGAGTTCATGTAGATTTAGCTCTCTATCTTGTAATTGAAAAACTAAGAGATGGAATATCCAATACAAGAAAAGTCAAAGGGACGCCGAATGTATGTGGTATCGAAGCTAAAAAATGAATATATCTCTGAAACCTGCTCTGAGAAGGTTGCTGAGAATCTTGCATTATACACCCCTAGTGTAAGTCACAATCTGCATCAGGAATGGAACGCTTGCAGGGATTCAGTCATTAAGGCAGCTGAGAAAGTGCTAGGGAAAGAAGGAAAACAACCGAGGAATTATTGGTTTGATGAAAAACGCAAGAGAATAAGTCAGGAGAAAAATATGGCATCCAGGAAAATGCTGGATAAATCATACACTCGTCTAGCGGTAAGAAATTATCAACACAAAAGGAAAGAAGAAAGGAAACTGCATCAGACGAAGAAAAGGGAACGGGAAAGCAAGCAGATGGTAGAACTGGAGACAATTGGAAAAACAAACGATGTTAGAAAATTTTATCAGAAAATTAATAGTGAAAGAAGAGCATTTAAGACGAGCACCAACCTGAGTAAAAGTAAAAATTGGACACTACTAACCAATGATCAAGAAGTATTGGAGCGTTAGGTAGAGTATTTCAGTGAATTGTTGGATGCTTCAGAGTGCCCTATCGAAGATATCCCAGTCCTTCCAGAATACGATGACATAGTACCTCCCCCCTTCCCAAGGAGAAGTGAACAAAGCAGTTGTTCGATTGAAGAACAATAAAGCATCAGGGACTGACAATAGAACATCTGAACTATTGAAAGCTGGAAGAGTTGAGCTAAATCGTAGGATCTACAAGACTGTGTGTCTTGTTTCCAGAAGAATGGAATGTAGGGACAGTCCGTCTGGTGCGTAAGAAAGGAGATCTATTTGAATGCAGCCACTACAGAGGCATAACAGCCTTTAAATATTATACGAGTAAAGTACTATAAAATACCCTGTTTAGTGGATTTTCACCTGTAGCAGAAGACATTATTGAAAACTATCAATGCGGGTTCAGAGCAGAAAAGTCATCTGTAAATCAGATATTGGTTCTCCGACAAATAGTAGAGAAGACACATGAAATCAATGTTGGTGTGCACCATCTTTTCATTGACTTTAAATCTCGTATGACACAATGAACCGGGCCAAACTTTATGAGGCAATGAGAGAATTTCTAGTGCCTGGAAAATTAGTGCATTTATTATAGGTCACCCTAAAGCATCCCCCGTGTACCTTGCGGGTGCAGCCCAGGCTATCACCTCAGTTTCCCACTCGAACTGGGCTAAGACAAGGAGATGGGCTTTCCTGCCAACTTTTCATCTTGGCACTTAAAAAACTAGTTCGTGAAACGGGAATTCAGATAAGAGGTACAATCTACTATAAGTTTGTACAGTTGCTGTGCTATGCAGATGACTTGGATTTAATGAGCAGAACCTTTAGAGATCTACAAAATACATTTTCAGCTCTGAAACTGAGTGCAGAGAAGATGGGCCTGAGAATTAATGAAAGAAATGCGAAGTATATGTGTAATGGCACAAACCAACCCTTACAGCCCACAATAACCCTTGATGGAATGACATTTGAGCGAGTGGAATGTTTTACCTATGTGGGGTCAAAGATAAAAGCAAATGGGACCATTTTTACTGAAATTACCGCTCGCATAAGTACTTCTAACCGACGCTACTTTGGATTGTTGTGACATTTTAAATCTATCACGAGGGACTACGTGCCAACTTAGCAAAACGCTGATACGCCCAGTACTTACTTATGGCTCAGAAATATGGACAATTACAAAGCAGGGTGAAAAGAAACTGAGATCACTTGAAAGAAGGAGGAGGATTTTTGGACCTGTGTATGAAAATTGGACCTGGGGAAGGCGAAGGAACAACGAATTTTATAAGGAGGATGATGTGGTAAAGTTCATAAAGCTGTGGAGACTGAGATGGGCTGGACATGTAATGCGACTCGATGAGACAGATCCCGCTAGGAAAGCTTGCTGCAGTGAACCTGGAGAGAGAAGAGCAAGAGGACGACCTAGGTTGAGACGGAGCGACGAGGTAGAAGAGGACGCTGCCCTTGTCGGTTACCGTAACTGATGGCGAAGTCCAGAGAAGAATAGCAGAAAATTATTGTTACCGTGTCCTAACGTCCGCAACGTGTTTTATCCATATTGTGGTTGGTGTAAGTGCGGTTTATGTTGGCAGATATCTCAATATAATGCCTGATACGGAACACTTACTTCTCTTAGAAGAAGCTATATTCCCTATGACTTTTGAACGTTGCAGTACAGGCGAATATACTCTCATACACAATCCTCACTCTGTTTCATCCGTATTGACAGTAAGCTATGCAGGCACATTTAATGTTTTAATTGTGTTATATTTAACATTTTCTTTGTTGCGTAATTCACATGAGAAAGTATGAACACAGTTTTACGCTTCGGTTTCTTATATGGAAATGGATTTGTGAATGAGTAATATTAAATAACCTGCATTAACTAATAAGGCTTATGCTAACGAAGACTAATGCAAAAGAAGAATAAGCGAAGTGAATGACAAAAATGCGATAAATTATGAAAGGATTATACACCTAAGAATAAGTGAAACGTTTGTCCGAATTCACTGTAGTGTACTGTTCAATTGTTCATATCGTATAGCTCTCAATGGTAGTATGGGGATTTAGCTAATTGTCCTCCCGAAGACAAATCTACTGCGCTGACAACCGCACCACCGCACTTGGTTACAACCATTGGTTTCTGGAAAATTGTGCTCAGTAAATCTTTTGCCATTTTAAGTACGATATTGGTCACCAACTCAGGAAAGAAAGACGTAACCAGAGGACTTTTCTTTGCAAAAGTAGTACTGCAGGATGTTCAGATGTACAAATGTCTCTGTGAAATCCATTCCATTATTAGATTTCAGAGAGTTTCAGTACTTCCGAACCTTAAAGACTTGCATGCAAGCACCAAACGAGTAGGAAAGCACTCTAAATCATTATTTCTCCGACAGCTGATGCACATGCTATTTTCATGTCGCTTGAGGCATGATGAAACGTAAGTGATAACTCTTCCAGTGTGATAATTACCAGTGTCTAATTTAAAGTTTACTTGATTTTGTATAACAAACATTGGATTGTTACTTATAAAATTCTCCTTCTATGTCTGTTGTGAGGACACGTCTCACACTCCAAGCCCCTCGGTACTTGCTGCGGTATTTTCTATCCGCGTCATACTTTTCCAAGAAATATTCAGTCTCGTCTGGATAGAGCTGCAATACGGTGGCGAAGAAATCGCTCACTATTTCATTCTGTGTTTCCGTACACTTAGCGCAGTCCGACGTTACAATTTCTGGTAATATGTCTGTAAACGAAAATAATAACAGTATCACTGCAAAGAGAAGGCACATGTTCTCTATAAGCATTACTAAAACGAATAAAGCTGCTCTAAGCAAAAGCGGAACAATAAACAAGTAGCAAATACTACAGTACTCTATATCAGTTTATTTTGTGAGAAAAAGAAGCATAAAATGCTTAAAGCCAATAGTTACATTTTATATTAGAAGGAAATTTAAAAGCTAAATAACGTTATTTGTGTGACAAGTCTTTGAGATACATGGCTCTAGTTTATATTTTACTTTACACCTTCCGCAGATATTTATCCGCCATTTCTCTGGATGCCCTAAAGGAGTGTTTCACGCATCGTATGAATTAGAAATTATGTATTGTGGGCAGTACCACCCACATGAATTGTAGCTACATGTGCCAGGAGAGAGGGAGAGAGGAAGAGAGAAAGAGAGAGAGAGAGAGAGAGAGAGAGAGAGAGAGAGGGAGAGAGAGAGAGGTAGCAAACTTTGTAGATTCGTTTCATTTTGAGTAAGCTTCCGAAACTTTAACTTGAGAACTGATATACCATACATTAGAGTAAATTCACTAAAATTTGACCAGGATATCGAAACTATTTTTTACATGTATGGTAAAATCAATTGGTCCGAGACTTGAAAAGACAAATAGCTGAGACCGTGTACCACATACAAAAAGACTGTTGTGGTTCTGATTTTTGCCAATGATGATTAATACAGAACTTTAATATACCTCCTTAAAGGACACTTCTTATTTTACCTAGCCACTGTAAAACCACTGTATAAATTCCTTAAAGTAAATGACAATAAAATGCTTACATTAATAATTTATCCTGGTTCTCTAATGCTATGATTGACGAAAAAATTTCATAATTTCGATACATCGTCGGCTACTGTTATAACATAGGGAAAGAATATCAAATATGACAGCTAGAAAGTTGCTGGGAACTATTTTAAATGTTTATAAATCCTAGGACCAATATGTAATAACCTATGGCTCATTGCTCCAAATCGCGTCCCTGTACGACCTTAGCAGCGACAGTGCCCTTTTGCAGACTGCGTCTTTGTATATGTAACTTTCTATGCCACATAGCCGTAGTCGTAGATGTATCACATTTATGAAATTCACGGTTGTCGCATCCTCTCCATTCCCATAGACAATAAAACAATCGTGTGACTCTATGCACGAACGCACACTTTGGAATTATATCGAAATTATATTTTCTCATCGCTTAGGTCTTATTACTCGACAGCGTGTGAAAGAGGACGAAAGGTGCGAGGAAATCATTTCGAAAGAAAGATATTGCGCTACTACGCGAAACATTCCCTACATGTGACAGACAACACTGTCAGTTCCTTGGTTACACCTCATTCACTCTCTGCAACAGTCTTCTGCATAAGCTATATCTCCCAAAATGTAACTAAGGTTTCTCTCAAACTGTTCAAGTTAATTGTTCAGGGAATAGTCTGAAAAATATGAGGCATACGAATAATGACACTAATTCAACTCTCAGAAAATTGCAGGAACTTAGAATTCTGGTTACTGGTTTATAATGGATTCGAAGGCTGAAGATTAATCAATTGAATGTTTCAAAAAAGTAGTTTTATGACGGTGAAATTTTATATATTGTTTGCTCATTGCACATTCTTGAGTAGTTACGACACTGCTCGTGTGCCACTTATTTGGAAATAAACAGCAAAATATTTGTGACAAGTAAGAATGTGAATGTTATTGCTGCTACTTTCACTCGCAATAGTTTAAGCTGCCCACTTAGGTCTCTGCATGACAATACACTCGGAGATCGCCACATAGTCGGAAATAAGCAACAAAATATTTGTCAGAACGTAGAATACGATTTCTTTGCTGTTTCTTTTAATAGCAAGGATTTCAGCTGTCCCTCTTAGGATCTTGTCTAGCCACACACTCGGGAATCGTCAAATTTTTATCTCATTCTTCATTCTCTACAATTATAGCATCTCTTGAAGGTTTATATCGTTTATGGGTGATTAATTGACATTTAATGACAATAGTGACGTGTTTGTGATAAATTTTCATTGCGCCGTTCCTTTGAAACGCCATACTGCAAGCTATAACACAAACATCTAAATTTGTCAAATTGAATACAACGCATGCCGCATCGACTATCGACATCACGTTTCCAGAATGTCTTGTGAGACTGGTGGTACCCATAGAATTCTCATTACACGAAGTAAACTATTCATTCATTCATTCCACAGAGCTCTCATTCGTAGTCTGTAGCGTCTAAACATAATCCTTGGCGCGCATCGCACGCTACAGCGTTACAACTATACAACATTCTCAGATAATTAAAAGGTATAATACATAAAAGGGATAGCATCATGATCCCCTTCCTCCTCCCCCTTGGGAGCACAATTTTAACTGTTTGACGTTTCTGATAGATAAAGTAGTAATTCTGGGTCATTTTAAATTGTTCATCATTAAGCACCGTTGATGCAAAGCCCTAAGAACACCTGGTAAAATTGTTTACGAATGTCTTTAAATTGCAATATTGGAATTAATGGTGAACTGGAATTAAGCCTTGACCACAATTACTTTGTACACGTTAATAATAGTGGTCGAATTATTCATTCAAAGTAACTTTCAAAGTCATTTGTCTTTATATCATAGTTTTAGTACAAACTGGTTAAACGTTCAGATTTTTCTTGGTTACGGAATGTCCGATTGACATTCATTTTAATCTGGTTAAGAGTAAATATGGAGCTGACTTATTCAAAACTACTTCTGCTTGGTAGCGATTGTTGACGCGCTCGAGCTACCCGGAACCAAGGTTGACCAAAAATTTTCGCAGTTAGCACTTTTCGTACATCAGTAGCGGCTAGTGCAACCTTGGATCAGTGATCTCACAAAGAGCTTCCCAACTTGGGGGCGGGTTTGTACGGGTAACCACGGAAAAACGGGAAGGAAACGAGGTCAGTTTTGGTTTACATTCACAAATTTACATGACCCAATATATGCTACTGCTATGTCAATAGTAAACAGAAGCATTTCACAAAAACGTATGTTAACTTTCAGTGGTATCAATAGTGTCCAGTTGCACAAGTTAATAATCCGTTTGTACACCAGATATAAAGTTTGAGTGGAGCACTATGTTCACTCGTGTAAAGAAAATTAATTTTTACATAGTGCTTAAAATCGTATTAAACACAGTGCATAATAGTAAAAACTGCTTGCGATTGATCATTTAAGTTACAAATTTTGGTTGACTTTAAAATTTTATTTGGTGCAGCCAGGAGTTCCTTCACAAAACAAATCAGAACTGAGAGATGACGCACACTGCAATGATGATAACGTCACCACAACGTTTGCTTGACGCCGTAGACTACGTGGTGGTGATCTAGGAGTGTTGGCTAAGCGAGCCATGCAATATCGGCCGAGGTGTGGGATGACTGGAACAGAGACGGTCATCAGTGAGCGAAATGATGTCAACGGAATTCTCACAGCACCATTCCCGAGCACAGGACCATTACGTGGATACAAAACACAGTCAGGAACAATTAATAATCTGTACTGATACTAGGCTGAAAGAAATGGGTTTGGTATAAACAGTTCAATCAAATTAGTGTTGGTCTGCTCTGACTTCTAGTGAACCGGACGAGGGAATTTAGAAACTGTTAGTAGATATCTTTCGGAGATCTGTTTTATATCTTTATATCAGGATTGATACTGAATGACGCTGGACAGGCGGAACTGTAGGATGTACCTCTCACGCTGTCGCTGGGTGTCCTCTAAATTTTCGATTGTTGAGTTGTATCCCGACTGGAACACTGACTGGCAGTGTACGTCAAAATATTTACTTTTCGCTATGATACTGGAGGAGCACGTGTTCATGCATTTATTCAAATTTTGCATATCATAGCACAACAACATCTTCACAAGAAGTTCGCTGTCTATTGTTTGTAACAGCATTACGGTCTTCAGTGTTACAGAAGTACCATAAGGCATAAGTATACAAACTCAGAACGTTATCACACCCGAATCAAGTGGAATTCGGATAAGTGACTAAAAAGAATCTCCAGTTCAACCAAAATCAACAGTTGGCAAACAAGTGTGTAGTTCCAAGGATGGATCGGAATTTGGAGTGCAAGACACATCACAAGAAAGCTTTTAAATACCTCACCCCTACCAGCTTGAAATACCTTAATGTACAGCTAGGGTACTTGAAAACCTGAAATATCTCTCGGGAAAGTACTCCCAACTGTATTGATTGACGTCAATTCAGAAATCTGAACAGTGTAAGGTAAAAGTGTTTCGATACAATAACCATCAGAATGATTTTACTCATAAAATCTGAACTGTTTCTTAACTTCTATGGCAGGAACACATACAGTTATTAGAGAAACTCCTTATGCTAATAAAGTAATAATAAATATTTTTATCTACTATGTATGGAATTCTTATAACAACCGTTACTTCAGCAGTCATCCATAAATATCTTAATCACTAATGATAACTCTGAAACTAAATGTCATTAGTACCATAGGAACACATACATCCACATCTATCCACATAAACAGTAATTAAATTCTACACTCAGATTGGAATGTATACCGCAGAGACAGACTGAACAGTGAGGGGGGAGGCGTGTTTATAGCGATAAAAAGTGCAATAGTATCGAAGGAAACTGACGGAGATCCGAAATGTGAAATAATTGGGGTGAAGGTCACCGTTGAAGCAGGCTCAAACGTGGTAATTGGGTGTCTCTATAGATTCCCTGGCTCAGCAGCTGTTGTGGCAGAGCACCTGAAGGAAAATTTAGAAAATATTTCGAGTACATTTCCCCATCATGTTATAATTCTAGGTGGAGATTTTAATTTGCCAGATATCGACTGGGAGACTCAAACATTTATAACGTGTGGCAGGGACAAAGAATCCAGTGAAAGTGTTTTTAAGTGCATTATCTGGAAACTACCTTGAGCAGTTAAACACAGAACCGACTCGTGGCGATAACATATTAGACCTTGTGGTGGCAAACAGACCCGAACTATGTGAAACAGTTAACGCAGAACAGGGAATCAGCGATCATAAAGCGGTTACTGCATCGATGATTTCAGCCATTGATAGGAATATTAAAAAAGTAGTAAGATTTTTCTGTTTAGCAAAAGTGACGAAAAGCAGATTTCAGAGTATTCGACGGCTCAACACAAAAGTTTTGTCTCAAGTACAGATAGTGCTGAGGATCAGTGGACAAAGTTCAAAACCATCGTACAATATGCAGAGTATGTGCCAAGGAAGCTCGTAAGAGATGCAAAAGAGCCACCTTGGTACAATAACCGAGTTAGAAAACTGCTGTGGAAGTAAAGGGAACTTCACAGCAAACATAAACATAGCCAAAATCTTGCAGACAAACAAAAATTACGCGAAGCTAAATGTAGTGTGAGGAGGGCTATGCGAGAGGCGTTCAATGAATTCGAAAGTAAAGTTCTATGTACTGACTTGGCAGAAAATACTAAGAAATTTCGGTATTATGTCAAAGCTGTAGGTGGATCAAAACAAAATGCCCAAACACTCTGTGACCAAAAAGGTACTGAAACAGAGGATGACAGACTAAAGGCTGGAATACTAAATGTCTTTCTCCAAAGCTGTTTCACAGAGGAAGACTGCACCGTACTTCCTTCTCTAGATTGTCACACAGATGACAATATGGTAGATATCGAAATACACGACAGACGGATAGAGAAACAATTAAAATCACTCAAACGGGAAAGGCCGCTGGACCTGATGGGATACCAGTTCCATTTTACACAGAGTACGCGAAGGAACTTGCGTAGCGTTCCAAAGGATTGGAAAAATGCACAGGTCATCCCCGTTTTCAAGAAAGGACGCCGAAGAGATGTGCAGAACTATAGACCTATATCTCTAACGTAGATCAGTTGTAGAATTTTGGAACACGTATTACGCTAGAGTATAATGACTTTTCTGGAGACTAGAAATCTACTCAGTAGGAATCAGCAAGGGGTTTCGAAAAAGACGATCGTGTCAAACACAGCTCGCGCTATTCGTCCACGAGACTCAGAGGGCCATAGACACGGGTTCCCAGGTAGATGCTGTGTTTCTTGACTTCCGCAAGGCGTTCGATACAGTTCCCCACAGCCGTTAAATGAACAAAGTAATAGCATATGGACTATCAGACCGATTGTGTGATTGGATTGAAGAGTTTCTAGATAGCAGAACGCAGCATGTCATTCTCAATGGAGAGAAGTCTTCTGAAGTAAGAGTGATTTCAGGTGTGCCGCAGGGTAGTGTCGTAGGACCGTTGCTATTCCCAATATGCATAAATGACCTTGTGGATAACATTGGAAATTAACTGAGGCTTTTTGCGGATGAGGCTGTGGTATATCGAGAGGTTGTAACAATGGAAAATTGTACTGAAATGCAGCAGGACCTGCAGCAAATTGACGCATGGTGCAGGGAATGGCAATTGAATCTCAATGTAGATAAGTGTGCTGCGAATACATAGAAAGAAAGATCCCTCATCATTTAGGTACAATATAACAGGTCAGCAACTGGAAGCAGTTAATTCCATAAATTATATGGGAGTAGGCATTAGGAGTAATTTAAAATGGAATGTTCATATAAAGTTGGTCGTAGGTAAAGCAGATGCCAAATTGAAATTCATTGGAAGAATCCTAAGAAAATGCAATCCGAAAACAAAGGAAGTAGGATACTGTACACTTGTTCGCCCAGTGCTTGAATATTGCTCACTAGTGTGGGATCCGTACCAGATAGGGTTGATAGAAGAGATAGAGAAGATCCAACGGAGAGCAGCGCGCTTCGTTACAGGATCATTTAGTAATCGCGAAAGCGTTACGGAGATGATAGATAAACTCCAGTGGAAGACTCTGCAGGAGAGACGCTCAGTAGCTCAGTACAGGCTTTTGTTGAAGTTTCGAAAACATACCTTCACCGAGGAGTCAAGCAATATATTGCTCCCTCCTACGTATATCTCACGAAGAGATCATGAGGATAAAATCAGAGAGATTAGAGCCCACACAGAGGTATACCGACAATCTTTCTCTCCACGAAAAATACGAGACTGGAATAGAAGGGAGAACCGATAGAGGTACTCAAGGTACCCTCCGCCACACACCGTCAGGTGGCTTGCAGAGTATGGATGTAGATGTAGATATTGTCTACGTACATTCCTACTGAAAATAAATGTCATTACTGCAGTAACAACATACACTAATGAGCCAAAACATTATCAACACTGCACACTTCGAGGCTGTATGCTGGCTGGCGGCGCCGAGGGCACGTGATGCGATAAGAAAGGTATATGAGCGGAGCAGAGAAGAATGGGGAATCACTTTAGCAACCATAAGCGGCACAAATGATGAAATCCATCGACATAAGTGACTTTGAGAAAAGCTTGATTCTTGTGGCCCAGTGCCACGGAGATGCCATCTCGGAAACGCCAAAGCTGATCGAATGTTCGCGTACTGATGTCATGAGCATGGAAGGTGGCTGAAGGATGCTTAACCCACGAGAATGCGACAAGAAGTAGGACCTCGCCGCCTTATCACACAACATTTGGTTTGGAGGCTTGCACGCCCTCTGGAGAACGACTTTTCGAAAAACACAGCCTGCCATGATGCGCGGTGGTGGAAGGTGTATTATGTTAGGGGGACATTCACCTGGGCTTCCATGGGATCTGTAGTAGTAATCGAATGCACCATGACAGCCGTGAGCTACGTGAGCATTATTAGGGACCACATGTAACCCCTTATGCTCAATGTCTTCCCCAACAGCGATGGCCGTGTCACTAGGCCAGAACCGTGCTGAAGTGATTCAAAGAGTATGATACTGAACTCAAGTTGATTTCTTGGCAATCATATTCGGATCATCTGAATCCCCTAAAACACAACTTGGATGCTATTGGTGACAACTCGACGCCAACAAAACAACCGCCTATAGATTATGGGAAATTTGTGATCTGTGAATAGGTATCTGATGCCATAAATCTCTGGAAACCTATCAAGTACTGATCCAATCCATGGAATGCAGAATCACTACTGAGACGCATTCAAGAGGTGGGCCAACACGCTTTTAAGTAAGTGTTCTTTATGTTTCGACTCGTCAGTGCTATAATAATACCTTACATTTATGCGTTGAAATTCTCTTTTAAGTGTTACATTAAGAATAATATAGTGTAAATCTTGAAAATGAAACATTCACTGAACACCAAATTGTCAAGCATCATGTCCAGTCACTAAATCGAATACAACATTTTTTGACATTTTGATGTGGGTATAGTTCCTTTTTTCTGGTGGCTACCCAGACAGCCAAATAAACATAAACCAGGATTAGGTATCCTTAGGATCTAGAAAGATCCAACATACTTCTCCCACTTCCATTTCTATACAAAGGTGTGATGCATTGAGTGATTATTCAACAACATCCTCTCTCCTAGTTGAAAGGGTTTTGCATGAATCAATCCCTTGTCATACTCATTCTTTCGTTGTCTGACTTTTTCAGTGAGGTTGAATAAAGCTATTTGAATCTTCTCATCCAATTCATTCTTCTCTACTATTAGAAGCATCAGTTCCACTGATGTAAACCAAGTCGGGATAAGAGGCACATGGTTCCCTTTTTCTTGAAATTGTTTTATTTAGTTAATCTTTAAATTCCGTCCGGTGTGACTGCAGAATCCCATGAATCTGTTAAACTTTCTAGATGTACGTTTCATGGAGTTAGCCACTGTGTGGTATCTGGATGTTGTTATTTGTATGATGCTGTTCTTTTTTAATGTACTCCATATATATGTGGTGAAATAGGATGAATCTCCTGAAAACACAGGGGGTGGTTGACACATGTGTGAAAAGCAGTTGTTCAGTAGTTGGTTTACCAATGGCGGGTTGCTAGCAGTTTCAGCACGGTACAACGTTAAGTACTTTCTAAATAAATCACAAAATTCCACTCATATTTGGAACCACATCAAGCTTGTGACAATGTGGCACAGACATTGACAGACACTATAGATTAAGGCAGTCTTATGTCATTTACGATGTTGTATGACGGCGTGAAGTAATCTTTTACTGCCCTCACTGTCCAGTTTAGCTTTCTGACGTACATTGAAAGACTTCAGAATAAGTAGAACTTTCCTCTGGAAAATAGGAAACAAGCAATATGTACTCAGTTAAATTGACCATGTTGTGTCTCTAAAATGTCCAATGCATAATTTATTGCTTCATATTTCGCAAAATTTTGCTCGCCACGGTCACCAACCGCCTAGCACCGAGACCAAATTCCCTTACTAAGAGCATGAGATGAAGGGCTATGGACCACCACAACCAAGAGTGGGTGGTCATGGAGAAAAGTATGTCAGTTGGTACACGGACCAGCCTTTTATAAGTTGACATAGATCAGTCAAATTAATGTGCCCACCTATTGAGCAACAATGCAACGGCGATGCATGATGGCATGGATTCGATAAGTCTTTGATAGTATTTTAAGGGTTTGTAGTACCAGATGTCTACGCACGAGTCACGCAAGTCCTGTAAATTTTGGGGCACATACACAATAGAGTCCCAGACACGTTCCATCGGTTCAGCTCCGGCAGATTTGTTGGCCAAGGCATCAATGTGAGTTTACTAGCGTGCTCCACCAATGTAACCATTCCAGTACAGTACTGGGCTTGCAGCACGGACAATTATCCCACAGGAAGATGGCATTGCCGTTGGGGAAGGCATCAAGCATGAAGTGATGCAGCTGGTCCGCAGCAGTTTTAACGTACTCTACGTCTGTCATGGTACTCTTCTACGTGGAAGACAAGGTAAATGTCCCAGTGAGCACCCGTTCGACAGTATAACTGCTTATCTGAACACGACCAACGACCAGCTGTAACAATAAACATGATTAATCCGACCAGACGACATTTTTCCTTTGATGTACGGCCTATTCTAGATTTTCCTGCGTCAGCTGTAGTCATTGACAATTCCGCTGGTTCCACATGAGAAAACGTGGGGTTGCACTGATCTGTGTGCTCTGAACAAATTGTGCCTGCACCAGCATTGTGCTGTCGCAGATGTCCGCCTCCTACTTCCGTGGCCTGTAATAGAGCGTGGACGTCTAACATCTTGTCGCCTGATCGTGTTATTAGCGTCCTTCAACCATTTTCCACAGGTTTTCACGACAGTAGCACTCCAACGGCCGAACAGCTTATTGTTGCCGATGAGCTCTATACCGGGTGTCGGGCGGTAACAATAATCTGACACACGTCAGTCATGTTAGCTGATTTTCCCATTCCCTACTCGTATCCTCTCTGGAATGATTCTCTAACACAACATCTGAAAGAACATTATTGGGTTATTTTTCCTTATATGTTATGGAGGGCTAACTTCTCGGGTATCCTTATGTCTTCGAGTCATCCGTCATTTCACTTTTCTTACGGCTGCAATTATGGATCTCTTGGGGTGATTCCCCACTCCTCTCTGCACAGCTTATAGCGTCTCGTGCCTTAAGTGCCACCAGGCAGCCATTCTGTCTCGCGGTGGTCGGCTCGTCATTGTATACGAAATTAATACACTGAAATGAAATGAGTAGATCGATGATGATTAATCTGGTGGAGAAGTAGTTACATGAAATGATATCAGTGCAAACTGAACTTGCAGGGTAATGAATAAGTCGTGTCTAGTGAAAGCCATAGCCAGACTTGCTCTAAGCAACGACTCGCTCAACGCATACATGATAGCATTAGTGATGCTCTCGAGCAAGAGTCGTAGACCAGGTGAGCCGCCCATTTTCTAAGTCTTCAACATTTTCTTTCGTTAATAGAGGTACGATTTTTACTTGTTTTAGAAACTCTTTATTGTTACATAAGTTGAAGGAATCCTCTGTTACGCATTCTTGGAGTGCATGGACTGGCACTACGTCTTTGCCCGCTGTTTATTTCACATATTTGTACTGTTTTCCCAACTCCATAGTCTGTGATAGCTAACTCATTGTACTTACTCCATAATTTTTGCAGAAAATATATCTTTTCCCTGCAATAGTAAAAAAAATCATCATTCAGTATTTTTCAATATCATTCTTATTGCAGACCATTATATATTAAGTTAGCAAGTCGCAGTTTTCGAAGGATGATTGCGTTGGAGTAGTAGTCCATCTACGTCATAGTATTGTATTCCTTACATTCCACATGCCGCAGTGGATACACGTCAGACCACTGAAGTGCTGTTGGGCGTCGCCGCCACTTGGATTGGTGACTGTCCGGGCAGCCATGTGCTGTTGCCGTTTTTCGGGCTACACTCAGACTCGTGATGCCAATTGAGGACCTACTCAACCGAATAGTAGCGGCTCCGGTCAAAGAAAACCATCATAACGACCGGGAGGGCAGTGAGTTGACCACACGCCTCTCCTATCCCCATCCACAACAGAGGATGACGCAGCGGTCGGATGGTCCCGATGGGCCACTTGTGGTCTGAAGAAGGAGTGCATTACATACCACTAGTTGGAAATGGAAATGGAGCCCCATGCTTCTTTGACAAAGCGTTAGGGAACAATGCGGGAGACCACACCACTGTAATAGGCAAGGTCGTAATGGAGGTGGTTTGACGTTGCCGTACTGCGACCGTAATGAGGATGAATAATGATGATGAAGACGACACAACAACACTCAGCCATCTCAGGGCAGGTGTAAATCACTGATCCGGCCGGGAATCGAACCCGGCACTGCGTGCTCGGGAAGCGAGAACGCTACCGCGAGACCACGAGCTGCAGACATACCACTAGTTAGAAATTTTAAATATTCAGAGGTTGTTTAGCAACAAAAAACTTCTTCCTTCTGACTGAACTAGTGTGACACTATAAACATTCCATAAGTAAGACTAATAAATTCTCAAATCAACCAACACTCTCCCAATCATAAAAATTTTGATCTGACATATGTAAGGGGCAGTCAAGTGAAAACGAGACAGAGGGGGGAAAAAGTAAACTGAATGTTGTTTTTAAAGTAATCGCTGTAACTGTTAATACATTTATCCCACTGTGATAGGAGACGGTCAATTCCTTCATGAAAAAACGTATGTGGTTGCCTACGGAATCACAATTGCTCCCAGACGTGTATCTCTTCACACGAAGCAAATAGACGGCCACGAACCTCTTCCTTCAGGGCTCGAAAATTATGGATATCGCGTGGAGAGAAATCCGGGCTGGTTGGAAGATGTGTAAGAGCTTTGCCAGCCGCTGTGGCCGAGCGGTTCTAGGCTGTTCAGGCCGAAACCGCGATGCTGCTACGGTCGCAGGTTCCAATCCCTCCTCGGGCATGGATGTGTGTGATGTCCTTAGAATGGTTAGGTCTAACGGAGATGACCTCAGCTGTTAAGTCTCATAGTGCTTTCCAGCGAAATCTCTGTAGCGTGGTCGAAAGAACTTTGGCAACGTGTTGGACCGCTCACATTTGTTTCGAATACGCAGCAGCTGATTTTCTGCGAAGCTCTCTCACATGCTCCATGAAGTCCTGATGCCTCCCCTTGCGATTTCTATAGCTTTTGGAGCCCTATAGAAAGACACCGTGGCCGTCAATTGCCTTCGGGCAGGGACGTGCACACCGGGGAGCAATCGTTGTTTCGTACGCAACCGCAAACATTTTTCAAAGTAGAATAAATATATTAACAGTTACGCTGATTACTTTTCAAATAATAAACCTTTTACTTACTTGTCTTCGTCTGTCTCGTTTTCATTTGGCTGCCCCTTATAAAACATGCTTGTATTCCTTCCGTTTATGAATTCATGAAGAAAAAAAGAATTCATTTTAAAATTGAAAGATTCAAATAGTTCCGACCGGACAGTCGATAACATGATACTTTAATTCCTAGTTAAATACAGGCTATCCTCGCAGAGCCCCAAAGGCCTTCTAGAGTCGTATCTTTTGCGTCTTGCAAAGTACCGTCTACTGCCGCAAGTAGTCTACCCGGCTCGCAGATCTCCTTCGCGTAATCCGAGGTCGTCCTAGTTTCCTCCAGCTTGTGTGACCCCATCAGTCGTCGGTTGCCCTGAGACAAGGTGAAGGATTTGAAAGGAACCTCCACATTCGCTTCTTAATTTGCTCTTCTGTTGGTCTCTAGGTGAGTATTTCTCAAACGTTACTAACTACAGAACACATAGATCCCCCTACATTAGTATTATTTCAGGACTCCTTCAAAAAGGTGGGTTAAGTAACCCTATCAAAGATGAGTTATATTTGAAGTACACATATAGTTGAAGGATTCTGTTAAATATTGGATGTTCGATACTGACGTTGGCTAGCTTCACAAATAGATTGCATATGTCAGAGCGTACTCGTTGAACTGTTGATTCGGCGGTAATAATTAGCCATCTACCCTTGCCATCGATCTGCTGGTATTACTGATTTACTGCGTTTTAGCATTTCCACTTATGTTGGTTTCATATTAATTCGCAGTTGCCAGGAAATTTTTATAACAAATAATGACTCCAAATTTTCTTAGTAGAAGAGTCTGTTTAATTTAGGACAGGAGGTAGCAGACATTCGTTTTTTACTTGTGAATCCATGTCAAGGGCTCCTGTTTCAAGATTTTTCATCTGATGTTTCATAAACCGATTTCCTAAGCACGATCAAAATCCATGAAGTTACGTTAAACTCTGAAAACTATTCCTTGATGATTCGTAGAGTACTTATCTGGCTTATACTTGACGTATCTTTCCCGAATCCCGATTGGTATGAAGTAAGAACATCGACCTACTTTTGTAACCTTTTCGTAAGCATTTTCCACACGATTCTGCCAATAATATTTAAATTATAGCTCTCTATTTTCTGTAAGCACAAAGATCGTTTTTCTTGCAGAACTTTGACAGGATCTTCTAGATGAGTGTTCATCAGAACTGTTGCATAGCAATACTTTATGAGCATGATACCGATGTAGTGAGTGCTTCCAGACTTCACTTTCTGTACGATATAAGAAAATTATACCTTAGGTGCCAAACTGCAATTTTGAGCTTCAGCCCATCGGCGCATCTGATTTTTCTCAGAGCAAATTATTTTTGAGAAGTATTCATTTACAAACGACAGACAATTTTACGCCGTAAGGAGAGCGTCCATCACAAGGATAAGGAAGATTATCATATAACATTTCAGACTCAAAATCTCTGTGTAAATATACTCGAAGACAAATTACAATTTCAGAAAAAATTGGTTGTTTATTCAAGACCAAGAGCTTCACAAATTGAGCATCTTTGACCCTTATGCAGGCGGTTATTCGACCAGGCATAGATTGATAGAGCTGTTGCCTGCCCTTGAGGGACATTGTGATAAATTCTGTTCAACGGGTGAGGTAGACCATCAAAAGACCGAGCTAGTGGAGGGCCCTGCCCGTAACGCTTAAAGTTCTCATTTGGGAAGATAACCGACAATCTTGCTGGCCATGGCAGGGGTTGCCAAGGGCGAAAACAAGCAGTAGAAACTGTCGCTGTGTGCGGGCAGACATTATCTTGCTGGAATGTAAGCACAGGATGGCTCACCATGGAATGCAACGAAACGGTGCGTGGAGTACCGTCGACGAACCGCTGTGCAGTAACATTGCTGTGGATGACAACCAAAGCTGTCCTGGTGTGAAAAGAAAGGCACCCAGACACCATCCCCGGTTGTCGGGCCTTACGTTGGGAGACGGCTAGGTTAGAATCCCACCGCTGTCCAGGACGTCTCCCGACACTTCGTCAGCCTAGAATCTCACTGATTCTTCAGTCATCAGTGATCAGTGATGTGTCCCGTTTCGCACTGAGCCCCGACGACGAGCGTAGACGTGTCTGGTGAAGCCCCAGACAGCAGTGGGATACCAACCTCACTGGCGTGTCTGACAACCGGGAGTGATGGTCCGGGATGCCACGTTATTTCATACCAGGGCTCCTTTGGTAGTCACCCGCTGCATCCTTCCAACACAGAGGTACGTCGACGAATTTCCAGGATCCTGTTTTATTGCCCTTGGTGGCGATCTATGCTGGGCTTATGTTTCAACGAGCTTACGCCTGCCCGCACACATCGAGACCTTCTATTATTGTCTCCGCATTTGCCAAACCCCCATTTGCCAAACCCTACCTTGCCCCAATCTACAATGTTTGGAACATCATGGACCGGGCCCTTCTGCCATCTATGGATTTACACGAGCTAATGCGCCAGTTGGACAATAGGAGGACATCCAACAACTCTTAATTAGCACCACGCAGAAAAACTGTCTGCATAAAGCGGAATAACGCGTTATTGGCTTGCCCAATTTTTGAAGCTTTTTCACTTTTCCCACTCATTGGTTTGTTCTGAAATTGTAATTATTTCTTTGTCTGTACATGTAAATCAGATTTACCGATTTCCGTCCCATTCGAGTAAATGCCTCGTGGTGCGTCGGTTTTTCTTTGTATTAGAGTGTATTATCCTTAATATTTCACTAGGCTTTGCCATCCCAAGCTCTTGAATAAAAGCCTGCACGGAAGTGTCCTGCACATGCATCATTCTTGAAAGGCTTAGATATAAGGATATTCTTATATTCACGTTTCATTCACGTTGAATTCACAATGGTTTTGCTGTTCCACAGCTGGTTTACGTAGTATCTTTCCTTCCATTTGACTGTCATTAGTTTCACTTCACTTGTGAAAATTTCCGCTATCGGAAGATCTTTCTCATGATTACTATTGGATTACTATGTATTTCTGACGGAATGCGTGAGTAATAAAGGTTCCCATAGAGTTCTTCTCTCGGCTCATGTATTTAAACAACTGGATCTAGATAACTGAACGGCCTTAAGCCGATCCTTATCTTATATCAAAAAATTTGTTGAACAAGTTAAAGAAGTTTTGTACAGTTGAAAATGATACCTAACAGGACCTTTGCCCAGCCCTTCCTCGATCTCCCTGGGTGGCTTTCCGCAGTTATCGTAGCACGTCCCCATATGCCGTACCCGTTACCTTGGCGGCAGTAATGTCTATAGTATTTAGACCTTTTTGTTGTTCATCTGGTTTTGTATACTTGGCGATGTTTCCATCTATGTGTGTACCATCTGTTCTGTTGCGAATTACTTACAAAACACGCCGTTTTCTTAGCAGCGCTCGCAACATACGCTAGTTTGAAGTCACTTAACCTGGGGTAACTGAATCCTAATGGCAGAAAACATTCCATAATGAAATTTTCACTCTGCAGCGGAGTGTGCGCTGATGTGAAACTTCCTGACAGGTTAAAACTGTGTGCCGGACCGACAGTCGAAGTCGTGACCTTTGCCTTCCACGTGCAAATGCTCTACCGACTAAGTTCCCCAAGCACGACTCACAACCCGTCGTCACAGCTTTACGTCCGCCAGTACCTCGTCTCCTACTTCCCCTACCTGCCGCCAGGAGAGCTTCTGTGAAGTTTGGGAGACGGAACGAGACGAACAGAAATGACACGTTAATTCAACGTACGGTTCCCAATACGGCGCGTAATAACCACGGACGTCAATGCTCCCATGCTCGCCACATTCGTTCCACACCTCCACCAGCGTGGGTGTCGATGGTCCATGCGGACGTGCTGCTGTACGTCTTCGAAACACGTCCAACACTTGATCGATGGGACTCAAGTCGAGCGGGAATGGGCAGACCAGTCCATTTGCCGAATAATATCCTCTCGTTCCAAGAGTTGCTCACCTGCGCTGTTAGATGCGGTCGCGCTTTTTCATCCATAAACATGAAATCTGGTCGGAGTGTACGCTCGTGGGGAAGGAGTACAGTGCAGTAAAAACATTGGCTGGTGACTGGTCAGCATACACACGCAACATTATGCCCCCACTTACCATATCACCAGGATTACTAAAACGATCATGTTCGTGGGTGCAATACATTTTCCCATCTTTCGCTTTAAGAGTACATCTGAGCCGATGACCTCTCATTTAATCCTAGAAGTGGGTCGCAGTACTCGTACATTAAAATCTTCTCTGCTCCTATGTTTGAGCTCATGGAGCACCTCTGGCTGTTGTGTTACCCAATGCTCTATACTGCTCTCACCACCAAAGCGCATGTGCTCAGTGAAGTGACCACAAAGACGTCCTTCCTATTCAGGCGTCCAAATCAAAAGGAGGCATCAAGCATTATTCCTGAAATCTTACTGTGATACAAGGGATGGACGGAAAAGTAGCCTCACAATATAATAAAAAGCCTGCACCCAGAGAGCAAAGACACCGAAAGTTGGAAACCGGTGAGGTGATGGAATGAATAACGGCACTTGCAACCGTCGAACTCGTACTAGTTAACTATTTTACTCCACTGATCCTGTCTGTAACAGAGCATAGCATACCTAAAGTTACAAACAGTAAGCTAACATTTGAGGGACAAATATAATAATTAATCTATTATTTAAGTTTACGGAGAAAACCTAAAAGTAGGATTTTATTAAAACTGATAGCATCACAAAAATACGATGTCATATTTCAAATTAATTATGAGGTGCGTACAGGTTTCCACTAAAAAATAACTCATATTGTCATGTAAATAAAGGGCGTCACTGCAAAACTGAGGTGTCAGCTGTAACCATTTCATTCATGCTTTTAACACAAAATCACATACAAGTAAGCAAGTGGCATTTTTGATGTCCAAATTTACAATTTTTATTTATCATATATTTCGAGTAATAACTGGACTTCTTCAGTTGTGGTTTACAAATTGTATCGGATGATGTCTCTAACCCAAATTATGAGGCCGTTACTAATAGTACTATTCTCGCAAGCAGTGGCATGCGCTTGCTATAATTGTTCACACTACGAAGACAATACTTACGTACCCGTACGTAAGGCCAACCTATATTACAGGAACTGATTTATTCGGATCAGATATTTGTCAACAGTAGTTACGTCTACAAAGTTGCCCAACATTTAAGACCTTTGAAACGACTGATCTGGAGAAAGCAGAGCGGCAGTGGCAGCTAGAGCAACAGGTATTACAGACTGACTGTGTGGCAGAGATAGGCGTGTGCTGTGCCACGCCCCGAACTCTTTTGCATTCCCTAAAACTGCCGATAGCGCGCGATACTACATTTGCACAAAGAACTGGTCACCGTTTGCTGACTGTCACTGAACGTTTCACAGGGAAGATTTTGCATGATAGCTGCGTGATTTATGAGCTGTCCAGACATTTGCAAAGGACCGACTACAAGTAAAATATTTTCAGAGGGTAGTTAATTGGGCAATTACGAGCTCTTATTTGACACAAAGCTGCTACTTACGTCAGCACTGTTTGTTTCTGCCCCACTTGCCCCTATCTTTCTTCCTGAGAACGAATAGCCGATTTTACGGTGAAAGTGAAGCACGCATAGAATTTAGCTTTAAAGTGGCAAAATATTCTTGTCTAATTTTGTCGTAAATAATAGCGCCGAATTTTGAAAAAGCGCTGAAGTGAGACTCCTGCATCATATTAAATTTACACTCACATCCATTTATACAGATATTATGCAAGTTGATATTCAGCAGTTCGACAGATCATGAAATATTAAGGCATCACAAGGATAATGATTTGGTTGGTTGGAGTTTACCGTGACATGCTCTGATGTAACGTTCCTGTGAGGCTAGTGGAAACAAACCCTCTTCATATAACATTATTCATGAGAATACTGCGGTAAAAATATGAATCGACTATGCTTCTCTACCATATAATCAGTAACGTTATACCTTAAACAAAACAGTTGAGACTTTACTGAACATCCCTAAATTATTGATCGCTTAGGCGTGGAACTCCGTCAAAGAAACGTGTCCTGTCAAACCGTAGGTGTGGCTATAAAATAACGGGATTATTCTTCAGAAACGTACGTACTTAGTTACTGTCACCGTCAATACACTCCCCTCCTCTACGCCTATAACGCTCCATACTAATTTTCCATTGATGATAGTAGTGCGGGAAAGGTCCCACAGTGAGGGCCTGAAAGCGCGTACCGCCTTTTCTTTCGATGTTTCAGAGGGCTGATCTATTGTTCCTTTTAATGCAGATTTGACCTTGGGGAATATATAATAAACATGGTGCTGGGTCCGAAAAATAAAGTGGATCGTCCAAACCGAGGATTGTGTCCACCTTAACAACACTGCGGTGTTGGCCATTGCGTTGTCTTTATGCAGAACTCATGACCTGCTTTTCTGGAACCTCAAGATACTAATACTGATTAATAGTTTGTCCTTCAGGAACCCAGAGAAGATAAAAGATCCATTAATATCATCCCTTTAATTCTGATATGTCCATTCGAGCTTTTTTCGCTACCTAAAGTTTGGGGCTTCTGGTGTATGTATTGGCGCTTACTGTTTGATTCACAAATAAAATATAAATTCGTCAAATTTTATCGTACTTTCCAAAATGTTAGGATCATTTTTAGTGGTATTCGAAGTGTGAGTACAACCATTTTCGCGGACTTCTTTATGTTCGATCGCGAGAATTTACGAGAACTTTTTCATGTTAAATTGGTTACCCAAAATTTCCTTACATATTCTTTCTAAATTCCTAGAATTTCCGCAATCGGTCGAATACTCAGCCGATGGTTATATCGAATAAGCATACCTACTTTGCCGGCCGGAGTGGCCGAGCGGTTCTAGGCGCTACAGTCTGGAACCGCGCGACTGCTCCGGTCGCAGGTTCAAATCCTGCCTCGGGCATGGATGTGTGTGATGTCCTAAGGTTAGTTAGGTTCAAGTAGTTCTATGTTCTAGGGGACTGATAACCTCAGAAGTTAAGTTCCATAGTGCTCATAGCCATTTGAACCATTTACCTACTTTTGCGATATTTTCATGCGTTGTTGATATTGAAGGACGTCTCGGGCGTGAGTCGTCTTCAGCGTCTTCTATGTCATTTTGAAGATTCTTGAACCACTCAAAACCTCGCGTACGAGATATACAGGCTCCACCGTACAGTTGTTTTGGCATGAGATAGGTTTCAACAGCAGTTTCTCCAAGTTACACGTGAAACATCACTACAGTTCGTGGCTCTATTATTACTCTTACCATTATTCCTACAAAAAAGTAACGGACCTTACACAAACGAAGGCCACGCTCGCACTGACTTGTATATACGCACCAGAGATGCAGAATTCGACTAAAATGTCCTCACGCTTAACAGATATTGATCGTTCAAATTTGTGACATACTTACTTACATCCGTGACAACATCAACTATGTTATTTTATAGCCACTCATCATACAACATAAACTGTTAATTGTTGTTGAACAAATTATTCTTGCTGAAATTCGTGAGAATAAAGCGTACATGACGATATGAGAAAAGGAAAAATGTTTAACTCTCATGTTTGAGCTTATGTAGGAGATAAGCCTGCTCTCCCGCAGATATTGCAGTGCGCTGTAGAAAGCAAAGAGGGTGAATGAGGCGGGTAAATCATGAAGCTAGTTATAGCTAGAACGTGGTATCCGTGTAAGTGTATCTACGCTGTGATCCAACAACACATAGCTCACGAAAAATAACTTCCAATAAAATTAAGGTAAAAGAAACCAATAAAATTCAGTAGTGATTACTTTTGGTAAGAGAAATGTAACACAAAGATGTAGTGCAATTTCTGCTATAAGTGGTAACGAAAAGTCACAGAGAAGTTCAGGAGGTACTAGGCCAACATCTCTCTGCTGAGCGAATGTCTAGGATTCGGTTTACAGCCTGTGGAGACAATCTGTGCCAAGTAAAACCATAACGGTAAAATTTTACATGTCTATATCTCCGTCAATATCTGTACTCTGTAAGGCATCTTACGGTGTGTGGCGGACGGTACTTTGTGTATCGCTACTACTTCCCTGTATTCTTGTTTCAGTCACGACTTGTTTGTGGAATGAACAATTGCTACTGAGCTTCTGTGTGAGCTGGAATCTCTCTCATTTTACTTTAATCGTCTCTTAGTGAGATATTTGTAGGAGGAAACAAGGAAAAATGTTCAGGTTGCACGTTCAGCCTTAAACAGGAATATCACTGTTCTACTGTATATGTCGTATTGGGCAGTAAAAAAGAAAAATCTGTTCAAATGGGATATCTTCTCCCTCACTTTCCGTACAAGGCCAGTTGTGTCCTGATACGGTTACCACCTTTTTCTCAGTCTTCCAGGATCTCTCCCTTTTGTTTAAAGTTCTTTATCTCACCTAGCCTCCCTGGATCCATTCATTGTAAATGTTCATTTCATTTCATCTTGTTTTCGTCCAGCTTTTCATTTACACTCCAAATTTTCAACTCCTGTGGAATATCTTGTTTTCGTATTTAGTCTCTTCTTTTACATTCATTCACTGCTTTAAGGAATCTTATTTGTGGAACTCGTCGTGCCAGAGTTGAACTTTGGCCACGCTTCAGGATTTGCATTTGCCTCTGAATCTCTGAATTGTCGCAAAGTTGGTACTCATTTGGCACCACGTCAAGCAGAAAACAGAAATACGACCTTTCGGATGTGTGGAATTCCTATTTAAAGCATTTTGAGGACGAAGGGAAATATTTAACAGTTTCCCAGTAGGTGTTGGTGGGACGTGGGTACATTACTATGAACCATCCAAATGGAAGGATATGCTGTGCTAACTTTCATCTTAGCACGCACCAAAAATTTCAGACACCACGCTTCCGCAGGAGAGGTTGTCATAACAATGCCTCCGGATATGGAAGGTCCAGCGCTGGTTCATTGCACTATGTAGGGTCGAACTGTGAACAGTGACAGCTACAGTGAATTACTGCGAGACGTAAAACCTGACTCAAACAGAAAAGGAAAGTGGAGCTTTCAAAGTTCCGGTCTTGCTTCAGGATAATACCCTCCCCTATACATCTGGTGAAGCACTACAGAGCATTAAACATTTTACTCATGATTTGATGAACACGCATACTACAGTCGTGACGTCCTACACGTAATTTTCACTTTTTGGGTCCGATGAAGGAACACCTCCTTCACAAATTTGTGAAGACGTTGAACGAGCGGATGTGTAAGATGCTGAAATGCTTCTTTGAAGATGGAATTACATTGTCAAGAGACGATACAAATGCATAGGGATTGACGGAGATTATATAGAGATGATGTTAATCGCAGTGTTATTTTCCTGGTTAAAAATTTCTCTGTAGACATAATCGTATTTCTTTGCTTTCCCATTTAAGTTGCCACAACCGTTTCTTGATATATACATAGCGTATGTACTAAAGATTAAAATGAAATTACCCTATATGAAAATAGATGTGGGCTCGATTACTTTTACATATTAGACATCTTAAGTATATAAGCCGGTCTATAAGACACGGCGGTCAGTTTTCACCATAGCATGTCAAGAACTGAAACATAAAATAAACCTCTAATTAATACAATCAAACTAGCAAATGAAGTCAGTAGCGGTGACAATTCATTCGAATCCTGATGGTGGAAGTACCTTTCATAATTAGTACTCGTATATAGTTGGTAATAGGAATCAGGTAGTGACATACAGTTCATGACAGCAAAATTTGTTCCACTGTGTTTGAATTCCATACTTATTCAATGTTTGTAGTGGAATGACAGCATTGGGTGTTGGTGATATTGATCGATATTAGATATTAATGTTAAGGGAGGAGGAAATCTTGATGCTATTGAAGAGGAACTGGTTTTGTTCCTGCATTTGATTTCCACCTGTCTTACCATTCCAGTCGTTACTGTTCAATACAAAAACACTCTAGAGGAGTCATAACGAGATACAAAGATCCATAATTATCCATTCGCAGGTTATACCACAATCACTGTCAAACCACCTCCCCAAAGATATTATTAAGATAGCTCTTTGACATTCATATTGTCTTCAGCTGTAGGCGATTCAAAAACAAATAGTGCAACGTCTTGTACATTGTTTTAAAGCTTTCTACATCTGCATCTACATTTATACTCCGCAAGCCATCTAACGGTATGTGGCGGAGGGCACTTACAATACGTGCCACTGTCATTACCTCCCTTTCCTGTTCAAATCGCCTATGGTTCACGGGAAGAACGACTGACGGAAAGCCTCCGTGCGCGCTCGAATCTCTCTAATTTTACATTCGTGATCTCCTCGGGTGGTATAAGTTGGGGGAAGCAATATATTCGATACTTCATCCAGAAACGCACCCTCTCGAAACCTG
Organism: Schistocerca cancellata; assembly: GCF_023864275.1. NCBI lineage: Eukaryota > Metazoa > Arthropoda > Insecta > Orthoptera > Acrididae > Schistocerca > Schistocerca cancellata. The sequence continues at coordinate 266,742,454 of NC_064631.1, read as the reverse complement.
GCGAGCAAGCTACACCGCGATGCAGAGCGCCTCTCTTGCAGAGTCCGCCACTTGAGTTCGCTAAACATCTCCGTAACGCTATCACGGTTACCAAATAACCCTGTGACGAAACGCACCGTACTTCTTTGGATTTTCTGTATCTCCTGTGTCAACCCGACCTGGTACGGATCCCACACTGATGAGCAATACTCAAGTATAGGCCGAACGAGTGTTTTGTAAGCCACCTCCTTTGTTGATGGACTACATTTTCTAAGGACTCTCCCAATGACTCTCAACTTGGCTCAAATGGCTCAAATGGCTCTGAGCACTATGGGACTTAACATCTATGGTCATCAGTCCCCTAGAACTTAGAACTACTTAAACCTAACTAACCTAAGGACAGCACACAACACCCAGCCATCACGAGGCAGAGAAAATCCCTGACCCCGCCGGGAATCGAACCCGGGAACCCGGGCGTGGGAAGCGAGAACGCTACCTCACGACCACGAGATGCGGGCCTCAACTTGGCACCCGCCTTACCAAAAGTTAATTTTACATGATCATTCCACTTCAAATCGTTCCGTACGCATACTCCCAGATATTTTACAGAAGTAAATGCTACCAGTGTTTGTTCCGCTACCATATAATCATACAATAAAGGATCCTTCTTTCTATGTATTTGCAATACATTACATTTGTCTATGTTGAGGGTCAGTTGCCACTCCCTGCACCAAGTGCCTGTCCACTGCAGATCTTCCTGCATGTCACTGCAATTTTCTAATGCTGCAACTTCCCTGTATACTACAGCATCATCCGCGAAAAGCCGCATGGAACTTCCAACACTATCTAGTAGGTCATTTATATATATTGTGAAAAGCTAGGCCAACAAATCCCATGAACGTACACGGATGAGCAGAAAATATGTGACCACTGCCCACCGCATGACTGATTCCCGGACAGGAGGCGTTGCTGGCTCGTGACGCGGTAAGGAAAATATGTAAGAGGAACGGGGACAAGTAGTTCTAGCGATAATTCGCAAATGAGAAAATCTACAGACACAAGCGACAGAGAAGGGGTGGATTTTTATGATATGACGTTTCGAAATGAGCATCTGGTCGGATGTTCGTTTGCTATTGTCATGCGCCTCAATGGCAAGTGGTTGAAGGACGGTGAAATCACGAGTAAGCGAAAAGCAGTTGGAAGTCCACGTCCATAGCGTGGAGGTCGGACACTTACCCACCCCATAAAGCAGGGTAGGAGACAATCTGTGCAGGTTTGGCTACAGAGCACACTTCTCCCGGATGCAAAAGAGCTTAGAAGCACAACGTTCAGTTCAAATTGTGGAACACCTGGCTTCGCAGCAGATGACTCCGACGAGCTCCCATGCTGAACCAATGACAGCATCAATTACTACTGCAGCTGACACGCTATCGTCCAGATTGGACAGCGGATGAGCTGTGATCCAGGCGAAAGGCTGCTAAAACATGCTCCGCTCCTCGCACACAGGATGGTGGGGGCAGTGTTCTACATCTACATCTACATCTACATCTACATCCTTACTCCGCAAGCCACCTGACGGTGTGTGGCGGAGGGTACCCTGAGTACCTCTATCGGTTCTCCCTCCTATTCCAGACTCGTATAGTTCGTGGAAAGATGGATTGTCGGTATGATTCTGTGTGGGCTCTAATCTCTCTGATTTTATTTTCATGATCTCTTCGCGAGATATACGCAGGAGGGAGCAATATACTGCTTGACTCTTCTGTGAAGGTATGTTCTGGAAACTTTAACAAAAGCCTTTACTGAGCGTCTCTCCTGCACATTCTTCCACTGGAGTTTATCTATCATCTCCGTAACGCTTTCGCGATTACTAAATGATCCTGTAACGAAGCGCGCTGCTCTCCGTTGGATCTTATCTATCTCTTCTATCAACCCTATCTGGTACGGATCCCACACTACTGAGCAGTATTCAAGCAGTGGGCGAACAAGCGTACTGTAACCTACTTCCTTTGTTTTCGGATTGCATTTCCTTAGGATTCTTCCAATGAATCTCAGTCTGTCATCTGCTTTACCGACTATCAACTTTATATGATCATTCCATTTTAAATCACTCCTAATGCGTACTCCCAGATAATTTATGAAATTAACTGCTTCCAGTTGCTGACCTGCTATTTTGTAGCTAAATGATAAGGGATCTATCTTTCTGTGCATTCGCAGCACATTACACTTGTCTACATTGAGATTCAATTGCCATTCCCTGCACCCTGCGTCAATTCGCTGCAGATCCTCCTGCATTTCAGTAAAATTTTCCATTGTTACAACCTCTCGATACACCACAGCATCATCTGCAAAAAGCCTCAGTGAACTTCCGATGTCATCCACCAGGTCATTTATGTATATTGTGAATAGCAACGGTCCTATGACACTCCCCTGCGGCACATCTGAAATCACTCTTACTTCGGAAGACTTGTCTCCATTGAGAATGACATGCTGCGTTCTGTTGTCTAGGAACTCCTCAATCCAATCACACAATTGGTCTGATAGTCCATATGCTCTTACTTTGTTCATTAAACGACTGTGGGGAACTGTATCGAACGCCTTGCGGATGTCAAGAAACACGGCATCTACCTGTGAACCCTTGTCTACGGCCCTCTGAGTCTCGTGGACGAATAGCGCGAGCTGGGTTTCACACGACCGTCTTTTTCGAAACCCATGCTGATTCCTACAGAGCAGATTTCTAATTTTCAGAAAAGTCATTATACTCGAACATAATACGTGTTCCAAAATTCTACAACTGATCGACGTTAGAGATATAGGTCTATAGTTTTGCACATCTGTTTGACGTCCCTTCTTGAAAACGGGGATGACCTGTGCCATTTTCCAATCCTTTGGAACGCTACGCTCTTCTAGAGACCTACGGTACACCGCTGAAAGAAGGGGGGCAAGTTCCTTCGCGTACTCTGTGTAAAATCGAACTGATATCCCATCAGGTCCAGCGGCCTCCCCTCTTTTGAGCGATTTTAATTGTTTCTCTATCCCTCTGTCGTCTATTTCGATATCTACCATTTTGTCATCTGTGCGACAATCTAGAGAAGGAACTACAGTGCAGTCTTCCTCTGTGAAACAGCTTTGGAAAAAGATATTTAGTATTTCGGCCTTTAGTCTGTCATCCTCTGTTTCAGCACCATTTTGGTCACAGAGTGTCTGGACATTTTGTTTTGATCCACCTACCGCTTTGACATATGACCAAAATTTCTTAGGATTTTCTGCCAAGTCAGTAAATAGAACTTTACTTTCGAATTCATTGAACGCCTCTCGCATAGCCCTCCTCACACTACATTTCGCTTCGCGTAATTTTTATTTGTCTGCAAGGCTTTGGATATGTTTATATTTGCTGTGAAGTTCCCTTTGCTTCCGCAGCAGTTTTCTAACTCGGTTGTTGTACCACGGTGGCTTCCATCTCTTACGATCTTGCTTGGCACATACTCATCTAACGCATATTGTACGATGGTTTTGAACTTTGTCCACTGATCCTCAGCACTATCTGTACTTGAGACAAAACTTTTGTGTTGAGCCGTCAGGTACTCTGTAATCTGCTTTTTGTCACTTTTGCTAAACAGAAAAATCTTCCTACCTTTCTTAATATTTCTGTTTACGCCTACGGGCTTGGTATTTATGCTAAGGGAGATGTCACTTCGACTTCCGTGGGACTTGTAGTTACAGAAGCCATAATGAAACATGTGTAATACTTGAGCATTATTGCAGGCCACCTGCATCGCTTCATGCTAGTCTTCTCTGACGGGGATGGGATCTGCCAGCAGGGCAACTATCGGTGCGAAAGAGGCAAACTCTATAGCCGTTCGGTCATTGTAAAAATTTAATATGAAAAAGAGGCCGGTAGCGCTTATGTTAATGATGAGAAACATATAATTAGTTGACACGTTTAAATGCGGCATAGTTCACTATGGACAAAGAGGACACTCCGTTAGCGGCATGTGGGAACTACGGGGTGGGTTGTGCAGCCAAGACGTACAAGTATGGCAAACGGTGCAAAAAATGGTCATATGTGCCTTACGATACTTAATTACCGCATTACAGTCGGTCTATAAGTTTTTGTTTTGCGTCGTTTGCTATTTGTTGTCAATGACTAGCAGATGTTTCATTCGGCAGGCTTTGTTTCCATGACATATGAACCAGAGTGATGATCGTCCGCGAATTTTGTAATTCCGTCTAACTGACAGAATGACGTCCACTCCACCTGGCTTCAGTCATCCGATTTCCACCCTATTGCAAAATCTTTACTACACTACTGGCCATGAAAATTGCTACACCACGAAGATGAGTGCTACAGACGCGAAGTTTAACCGACAAGAAGAAGATGCTGTGATATGCAAATGATTAGCTTTTCAGAGCATTCACACAAGGTTGGCGCCGGTGGCACCACCTACCATGTGCTGACATGAGGAAAGTTTCCAACCGATTTCTCATTCACAAACAGCAGTTGACCGGCGTTGCCTGGTGAAACGATGTTGTGATGCCTCGTGTAAGGAGGAGAAATGCGTACCATCGCGTTTCCGACTTTTATAAAGGTCGGATTGTAGTCGATCACGATTGCGGTTTATCGTATCGCGACATTGCTACTCGTGTTGGGCCAGTGACTGTTAGCAGAATTTCGAATCGGTGGGTTCAGGAGTGTAATACGGAACGCCGTGCTGGATCCCAACGGCTTCGTATCACTATCAGTCGTGATGACAGGCATCCACATGGCTGTAACGGATGGTCTTGCCACAGATGGGGACGTTTGCAAGACAACAATCATCTGCACGAACAGTTGGACGACGTTTGCAGCAGCATGGACTATCAGCTCGCAGACCATGGCTGCGGTTACCCTTGCCGGTGCATCACAGACAGGAGCGCCTGCGATGGTGTACTCAACGACGAACCTGGGTGCACGAATGGCAAAACGAAATTTTTACTGATGAATCCAGGTTGTGTTTACAGTATCATGATGGTCGCATCCGTGTTTGGCGACATCGCGGTGAACGCGTGTATTCGTCATCGCCATACTGGCGTATCATCCGGCGTAATGGTATGGGGTGCCATTGGTTACACGTCTTTGTGACCTCTTGTTCGCACTGACGGCACTTTGAACAGTGGACGTTACATTTCAGATGTGTTACGACCCGTGGCTCTACCCTTCATTCGATCCCTGCGAAACCCTACATTTCAGCAGGATAATGCACGACCGCATGTTGCAGGTCCTGTACGGGCCTTTCTGGATACAGAAAATGTTTGACTGCTGCCCTCGCCATCACGTTTTCCAGATCTCTCACCAATTGAAAACGTATGGTCAATGGTGGCCTAGCAACTTTGTCGTTACAATACGCCAGTCACTACTCTTGATGAACTGCGGTATCGTGTAGAACCTGCATGGGCAGCTGTACCTGTACACACCACCCAAGCTCTGTTTAACTCAATGCCCAGGCGTATCAAGGCCGTTATTACGGCCAGAGGTGGTTGTTCTGCGTACTGATTTCTCAGGATCTATGCACCCAAATTGCGTGAAAATTTAGTCACATGTCAGTTCTAGTATAATATATTTGTTCAATGAATTCCCGTTTATCATCTGCTTTTCTTCTTCGTGTAGCAATTTTAATGCTCAGTAGTGTAGTTTATGAAATTCCTAATTCTTCTCATCCGTACTGAGTAACTAAATGTATCCTACGCTTATAGCAAACGTGCTGCTCACAATGCCGGACATTCCCTACTAATTTCCATTGTCCCTTCTCTTCCCGGAGTATGCGAAAACAATCCACTCATCCTTACTCCTGCATAACGTCTACATCCTTTCGTAACCAAACCATAATCTTGCCCTCCTACCAGTTAATGACATTTATCATTTCCTGAGCCTCTTATTCAAGATTTAGTCGAATCGTCTTTACCCTCTCTACGTCGTTCTGCTCCCTACTCGTCTACTCTTTAACCTAACAGTTTGATTGAGGATCCTGTTCCGGAGTAATCCAAACTTACTTCGTCGCACATAATATGTCACAGACCATGTATCGTTTCTTTTAGGAATAAATTTTTTTTCTCTGTAATATAGCGTAAATCAGATATCACCCTCGTAATATTAAAAATACAGCCACTCGTCCTTCATTACGGCCGGCCGCGGTGGTCTCGCGGTTCTAGGCGCGCAGTCCGGAACCGTGCGACTGATACTGTCGCAGGTTCGAATCCTGCCTCCAGCATGGATGTGTGTGATGTCCTTAGGTTAGTTAGGTTTAAGTAGTTCTAAGTTCTAGGGGACTGATGACCACAGCTGTTAAGTCCCATAGTGCTCAGAGCCATTTTGAACCTTCATTACTTCCCAAACATGTTTTACAGATTCTTCTCATAAAAATTAACTACAAAACAGAAAACTTGCCGAAGATATTCGTGTTTGACTTGTACATGAACAAAATCTGAACTTTTACTTCTTCATTTAGCAAATAATCTAAATCTGAAGTTTTGGAAAGTATTGAATTTTATCCCTTATTATTAAAAACCTTTTTTTTTATCAATTTTAATTCATCGCTGAGAAGATCTAGGAGTTTCGTACCTACGATCTACTGACCCCCCCCCCCCCCACTCACAGACATACATCGGTAGTATTGATCAATAATGGTGAAATGGCAAGGAAAGAAACCAGGCTAGGAGAGTAAGAATATCTGGTCTTGTGGACAACTTTATAAATGCTAAAATTAGAGATAAACCAATTTGCCTGACTAGACGTGGAAAGCGATACTTGTATCTCAGTGACAAAGTTTTACCAGCTCACTTAAGTTTTGGCATGCCACATGCTCTTTCCCCATTCTCCAAGAAACGCGGTACATTGCGTCGTTATCAACAATGTAGAAAGAATACCACGGAGAATTTAAGGACCACAGCGGAAGGATTTACTGTCGAATGAATTTTCACTGCGTGTGGAATGTCCGCTGTAATGAAATGTCGGTTGATTAAAACTGTCCGTGCCCGACTGTGACCTTAGCTTGCTGCAAGTTGTATTGAGAGACGCGTAATAATTGCTGCAACGTGTCTTTAAAAAAACCTTTCGGGAAATATACATACGTAAGACAGAGCAAGTCAGTCCTAAACATAAAATCAATACATTAATCGGAATTATTTACATATATGACCTGTACTTTGGAACAGAGACGGTTAATGCTGAAAACTGAATACGCAAGTTGAAAACCAAAAGGTTAAATTTTGAATTATCTAAACAACAAGATCTGTTTCGATAGTCGTTTGTATGTCAACTGCATGGCGGCCGAAGACTACCAATGTACGTCACTCACCCTCGTTCCACCAACTACTTTTCCAAAGAGAGCGAGGAAGCGGACAGAGGATGGGGTACACTCTTGTTGGAAACTGCCCATAAAACACAGAAGAATCAGCATTGATCAGCGGCATGAGGCAACAGAAACCACAACATTAAAGACACATAATATGTATCCGTAGGCCATGCGGCATGAATAGTCACGCATTCGGATCCCCAGATTGATACTGCCAAGGGAGACAAATAACCAAAAAAAGGAGAAAATTCTCTGAGTCTACATCTACATATATACTCCACTAGCCACCAAGCGGTGTGTGGCGGAGGGCAAAACTCGCGCCAAAGGCATATTTCCCCCTCTCTGTTCCACTCGCGGATCGCACGAGGGAAAAACGACTGTCTGAACGCCTCAGTATGAGCTCTTATTTACCTCATCTTTGAATCGTGATCATTGCGCTATTTGAAAGTTGGTGATAATGATATATGCTCTATATCGTCGGTGAAGATCGGATTTCGGAATTTAGTGAGCAGCCCCTTCTGTTTAACTCGCCGTCTATCTGCAAGTGTGTCTCACTTCAAACTTTCTATGAGATTTGTAACGCTCTCGCGATGGCTAAATGTATCGGTCACGAGTCTTGCCGCTCTTCTTTGGACCTTCTCAATCTCTTGAATCAGGCCCAACTGGTAAGGGTCCCAAACAGACGAACAATATTCCAAGACTGGACGAACTAACGTATTGTAAGATATTTCCTTTATTGAAGGACTGCATCGCTTCAGGATTCTACCAATAAAAGGCGATCTAGAGTTCGCCTCACCCGTTACTAGTGTAATCTGATCATTCCATTTGAGATCATTTCGAATAGTCACATCCGGATACTTGACGGTCTTACCGCTTCCAAAGACTGGGCATTTATTTTGTACTCATACATTAATGGGGATTTTCGCCTTGTTATACGCAGTTGGTTACACTTACAAATATTGAGAGATAACTGCCAGTCATTACACCACGCATTTATTTTCTGCAAATCCTCATTGATTTGTTCACAAATTTCGTGTGATACTACTTTACTGTAGACTACAGCTTCATCGGCAAACAGTCTAAGGCCGCTGTCAATAACATCAACCAGATCGTTTTGTAAATCGTAAAAAGTAGAGGACCCATTACGCTGCCCTGGGGCACACCTGAAGTTACGCTTGTTCCTGTTGAAGTCACCCCGTTCAGGACGACATACTGCTCCCCGTCTGTTAGAAAACCTTCTATCCAACCGCATATGTGATCGAAAAGACCGTAAGCACGTACTTTTTCTAGCAAGCTACAGTGCGGAACTGAGACGAACGCCTTTCGAAAGTCGAGAAATATGGCATCAACCTGGGAGCCAGTATCTAGAGCCTGTTGTATATCATGCACAAAGAGGTCCAGCTGTGTCTCACATGACCCTGTTTCCTAAAACCGTGCTGGTTTCTGCAGATGAGCTTCTCAGAGTCTAGAAAGGTCATTATGTCTGAACACAAATATGTTCCATCATTCTACAACAAATTGATGGTAGTGTAATTGTCTCCAATGATCTCTGATAGATGACGGATAAGAATGGTGCTATATTTGTAGCATAGTCAACATAAAATCTTACGGGGATACTGTCTGGGCCAGATGCCTTCCTTGCCTCAAAGGATCTTAACTGCTTTACAATCACAGATACACTAAAAACTATGTCAGCCATCCTTTAGTTTCTTCGATAGTTTTAAGGAGAAATGGTGCTGCAGTCCTCTATCGTAAACGAGTTTTTGAAAGCTAGGTTTAAAATTTCGGCCTTCTGTTTATCATCATCAGTTACATTACGCGTACTGTCAGCAAGAGAAGGCACTGAATTATTTGTAGCGTTCATAGATTTTACCTACGACCAGAATTTTTTTAGGGTTATTTTTAGAATCTGCAGATTAAGATGTGTAACTTCAGAACCCCGAAGATAGATGGGAAGTTTGGAATTTGAGAAGCATGTGTCATGAATTTGTTGTTCGCGGCTCTTAGTTCTTCCTTTCCACCCAGATGGGCACAACAGTGGTGCTCTGACAGTAGTACTGTGTGGCCAGAGGGCGCCGTCGGTGGCGTTGGTGTAGCGGTCAATGCCGCTCAGAGGTGGGATTGAGCGATGCAAGACAGAGGAATGGACTCACCTGCTCCGCTGTCAAAATTCAGCATCTCCCATTGGCCAGCGCTGGGGCCGCGATGGAGCGGACGGGAATCACGCGGCTCATCGGTAGTTGTCGACATGGGTCGTGACAGAGGTGATGCGACATCATAGATTGTGGAAGGATACCTAGACTGGAGACGGGGACATTGGAAACGGAGATGCGGCGACGACGACTAAAGCCTCCGAGCTAAGTTTTAATACAAGCGGCTGTCTAATCTGGGGCAGTCAGTGCTGGGCCAACTCGTTTTGGATGGGCGTGGCACACCTAACGCGTCGCAGTTGGAGCTGCAAGGACTCGTCAATGCAGAGAGGAGTGAGTTGGTTGCTGGCCAGCAGCCACGTTGGAGCTGGCTGGGACGTTTTTTTCCATTGGACTGGGCTATCTGAAAAACCTACAGCACATGTAGAACGCAGATGAGCAGTTGTGGGGCCGCAGATAAGGTGTCTTGTGGTGAAGATGACGGCAACCAAAGCAACGCATCCAGGTGAGTGCCTTTGGTTATAGCAGTAGAGTTGGAGACCCAGGTGAGTGCTTCGGTGGACTGCAGGGATCCACTGTCAGTTAACAAGTGGTGAAATTTATAGTCGTTTGTGCCGAATGCACTGCACATTGAAGATACGCACATATGTGCTTTGAGTGCGACAGTTAATTAAAGTCATAGATTCGAGCAGCGAAGTTTCGCATCCGCTTGACGGTGAGCATCTGCATATGGTCATACTCAGGCTGCACCCTCCATCCATTTCAGCACTGTGTCAAGACAGTAGTCTGCTGTAACGTCGCCTTCATAGTTACAAACACTATAAGGCAGTACGGTGATGTTGGGCAAAGCGCTCACCCACTCCAAAGAAAGCCTTCTTGATAGACAAGATGGTCGTTTGAAAAACTCTTCCTGCTGCCAAGCGTCACGAGTTTTCTGCAGCTAGTGATTAACGCATATTTAACGTAATTTTGAAAATTTCAATTAGCTATATTTAGCATAAATCACGAGAGTTATCTTATAGTCAGTTAATGTTGAATACTTTCTCTGAAATGATTACTAAGCTTAAATTCACTCAGTTCGCTGCTAATATAACCAAGAGTAGATTTCCATTCCTTGATGCTTTCCTTACCAATCTAAACAGCGCGATAGCTTTTGGGCGCATCTACCTTGTTATAAGATCTGATAGTCAGAAATGACTCAGCTGATCTCCAATGCTTGGCTTTCCACAGCCAGTAGTGAATACACAGAGAATATTGTATGTCAGTCATAATTGTGTGTTGCGAGGCGAGATTTATACCGTTATATAAAATATTCACGCTACCTAAGTGTGTGACGATCTTATATTAGCCCTAGGAGACGAAGCTGAATCTCCATTACGAATTATTATATATAGTCTTGCAGATATAAAAGTCCTAATCTGGAGGGAGGAGGTAACTATCATGTGACCATCAACTTGGGAAATAAACTCTGTATAACAAAATCCCTCTGTTGGTCTAGCTGTGAGAGAAACCTTCACTCATTCCAAGCCAAAGCAAATTCCCAATACTTAATTCTATTCGGTATAGGAGGATAATTAATCAACTTTCCACCATCGTAGCTGAATGGACAGCGCACTGGCCTGTCATGCCGGGGGGCCCGGGTTCGATTCCTGGCTCATACCAGGGGGGCCCGGGTTCGATTCCTGGCTCAGAGACTGGGTGTTTGTGTCGTCTTTATCATCATCATTTCATCCTCATCGACACGCAAGTCGCCGAAGTGGCCTCACCTCAAAAGAATTGCTCTAGGCGATCGGGTCTACCCGCCGGGAGGCCCTCTCCAAACGATTTTTTTAATTAATTAACTGAAAGAAATTTAGTCAGGCAGCATTATCCGTTGTGCATGATTTCTGTTAATTGAGTGATGAAAATTAACCAATATTACTCATTTGATTAACTGGACCGTAATTCGTAAGGAATCCTTTTGCCACTAGTCATAGAAAGCAGTGAGAGGTAGCTTCAAGCAATAACCATCAGAAGTATTAACAAATGAGACAACCAAGCGCCCATAGTAGGTATGAATGAATCTCAGACTCGATAACAGCAGATGATGAAATCGGAAAAGCGTGTAGGGGTGAGTCTGCAAAGTCATCTGGCCATTACCAGACCGGGGCATGTTTCTTAATAGGGTATGCGATCACCACGGATGGCAAAGCACGCCCTGCAACGTGCTCCCACGTTGTTCACAAAGTTGATGAGGACTTCTTGTTGTAGGACGTTCCATTCCAGAGCAGGTGAATGAGCTCTAGAAACGAGAGGATATTCGGCGAATGGACTGGCCTGTCCGTACCCCAACTTAAACCTCATCAACGACTGGTGGGATGCGCGGGGGTGACGTATTGCAGCACTGTCACATGCACCGAGCGAGGTGGCGCAGTGGTTAGCACACTGGACTCGCATTCGGGAGGACGACGGTTCAATCCCGTCTCCGGCCATCCTGATTTAGGTTTTCCGTGATTTCCCTAAATCGCTACAGGCAAATGCCGGGATGGCTCCTCTGAAAGGGCACGGCCGATTTCCTTCCCCATCCTTCTCTCATCCGAGCTTGCGCTCCATCTCTAATGACCTCGTTGTCGACTGGACGTTAAACACTAATCTCCTCCTCTCCTCTCCTCCTCCACTGTCACATGCACCAACAACCATCCTGCAGAATGAATTTTTACTTCGCAGTGGAGTGTCGGCTGATATTAAACTTCCTGGCATAGTTAAACTGCGTGTCGGACCGAAACTGGAACCCAGAATATTTGCCTTTCGCGGATAAAAACTCTACCACCAGAGCTATCCGAATCATCTAGCAGTTGTCAATCGCACTGGTGGAGGAATAGAAGTCCCAACCACAAAACGCCTTACCAATCTTTTGGCCAGCATGGGACCATGGTGCAGAGTGTGCACTGCACTCCGTGGCGATCACACACCCTACTAACGAACATGTTGCACCGACTGTAATATCAGTGACCACCATGAATCGCGGTGACTTCATTGTCGGAAAAAAGTGTCATAATTCCGTTCATCTCACTGTGTATTTCTTTCACTTGCTTGCTGATCTTGTTGTGGCGTATCAAGACAGCCACGCCACTCGGAAGTAGCCGAAATGCACGCGTTACACACGCCGGCTGGCGTGAGGTCTGAAACAGGATACGTAATGAATGCTATAAAGAAAAGTACGTAGCTGCTGTAATACTTAACTTTAATCCATCATTTGTATACAGCATTCTTGATGATACAAGTGAGACTCTCTCTAGATATGGTTAATGGCGCCTTGCTAGGTCGTAGCCATGGACTTAGCTGAAGGCTATTCTAACTATCTCTCGGCAAATGAGAGAAAGGCTTCGTCAGTGTAGTCGCTAGCAAAGTCTTCGTACAACTGGGGCGAGTGCTAGTCTGTCTCTCTAGACCTGCCGTGTGGTGGCGCTCGGTCTGCAATTACTGACAGTGGCGACACGCGGGTCCGACATGTACTAATGGACCGCGGCCGATTTAAAGCTACCACCTAGCAAGTGTGGTGTCTGGCAGTGACACCACAGATCTTTACTGTGTTTTCCTACGTGTAGCCCAAGTTTCAGAAACTATAATAATTGGCAGTGATACATCATACGAAAATAACTTATTTGTGATTTAGCTGGAGACTGCCAATGCCCTTTTCCTTATTAACTTCTTCAGCTGTTTACTTGCACACTTTTTTAAGCAACTTGTATGATATCATGGTCTTATTCGGCTTATGCGCATGGGTAAGGCCCGAAAGTTTAAGATTAGACAATAAAAAATGATAAGGTAGCAGAACTCAGACAAATGAACTGCAATTTAGACAAAGGAGTTGTCAGTGCATAATAAATACCTGAAACCCAATGAAGCAGGAAGTACATCCTCTGCAAAGTTGAATGTGAGGCATACCATCCTAAGAGATACGGTTTTGCATATAATATCTGCCCCCTCATGTGTTAACTTCTCTAGTTTGACAGAATGGAGCCGGTGGCATGAGACAGTCCTCGAAGACTTGCGAGGTGCTGCCACATACGACACTAACTGGAGGTGTCCTCACTTTATGTTGCCCCAGAAATTTATGATGGTTTATTTACGTCATGCAGTAGTACACATATAAACTGAACAAAGGTGTCTTCTGATATCCTCATTATTAGTAATTAATCATGCATTGTGGTCTCCTATAAAGTATTCCCCTTATAATTATCATAAGTGAAAATTTTCCAGTGCAGTAATATCTTCTAAATAACTATTGTAATATGAGTTGGTGCTTCACACCCTGTCTTTACTTTGGATGAGTAACATACAAATAATGTGCAGACCCTAAGTACGTGGAGAAGTTTACATTTTTTTCAGTTCTGTTTCCCATAGAGATTAGTAACCTAAATAGTCTGTAAATTGAGGAATATGGTTAAAAATGTCAGGATTTTAGATCAAAATCGCCTGAAGAGAACCTACTATAGAATCTAAACTCGTCACACTATAACTTGCAAGATATGCAGGATTAGAGTACAATATGTATCCTGCGTAATGTCTCTTGTAGGTGACAATATTCGACACTGTTGAGATTTGTTTGTTGTACTTACATTTTCTGTATGAAATTGAAAATTTGCCCCAGCGTAACCTATACATTAATTTCTTCTCTTTGATGTCGAGCGCAAAAATTCTTTTCAATGCAAATGCTTGTGTTCTAATGAGTTAGAGTGATCAGTCTGGATCAAAAGTCCTTAGTGACAAATGTAGCTCTCTAATGACATTCAGTGATTGCTTCCCCACAAGACTTAGTAAATCTCCAGGAAAATAGTGAAGTGGGAAGGCAATAGCTGCTAATTTGTTTTGGACATTGAGTTTGGTTTACTGTGATTTTAACGGGATGTTGCGGTGTTCATTCTGGATAAAAAGAAAAAAATTCAAGGATATCTCTTACTATAAAGCATGGTAGAATCAGAAACATTTTATGCTTCATCCCTGCAATTATGTTTGGTTTCACTTTACATTTTGTGGCCGAAATGAACCAATATGATAAATCGAACATTCAGATTATTGAAACAGACAATATTTAGTCATGTCTGTGTGTCACTGGATAAACTCTGTTTTGCCATTAATAACATTATTAAAGTATTACTTGTTCATAATGCATTCAATAATTTAATCAACGAAAGTAACAGTCGAATGTAAGACATACAAACATTGCAGTCTAATATTATATTTCATTGCGTACAATCTGGGCACAAGTTGGTGACATGATCTTTGCAAATACGTCTGCACCCATTCGACAAGTTGATGTTTGTTTTCTTTTTCTCTTTTCTGGCCGCGCTTAATGCTTGCATTATTTGCAATTTATTTTCTTTTTATGAGGAATATCTATACTTTTTCGAAGAATACACTTCGTTTCATCAACACTTTCCTTTTGCAATTGGAGTCAAATGGTTCAAATGGCTCTGAGCACTATGAGACTTAACTTCTGAGGTCATTAGTCCCATAGAACTTAGAACAAGTAGTTCTAGAACCTAACTAACCTAAGGACATCACAACACATCCATGCCCGAGGCAGGATTCGAACCTACGACAGTAGCGGTCACGCGGTTCCAGACTGAAGCGCCTAGAACCGCTCAGCCACTTCGGCCGGCCCAATTGTAGTCAACTCGGGTTTACAGGATGAAAAACTAATTAGCACAAAAGTCAAGAATGTTGAAGAAAAAAATTGGCAATCAATTTGAACGTCGTTTGGTGGTGTAATTGCTTCTCAGTTGATCGAGACAATCAAGAGTCTCTTTAGTTTTTGATCCATGTCCACTCCTCTGGATATTGCTCGTGATTATGTTCTTTGACTGTCTGGCTATTGTCGAGCATTTTACTGGTGTACCGGGCTCGTGTGGAAAAGTGCCAGACTGGCGGTCAGCAACGAAGGCTCCAGCAGGCAATGAGAGCTTCAAATCCATTCCGAACGCAGAAACCGAGGGGAACTTCTTCAGACAGCACGTTGCCGAGTACACAATGCTGCCATCTGTGGCTATACGAGTGTGCAGGCGGGAGGAGAAGTGGGCGGCTGTACATCGAGCAAATGAATCGTCAGGTCACAGGGAGCGGCCGAACGAAGTTCGGTGTAACGGTTACCACTTGTGACAGTTCCTGTTTAAGAAAAAAGAACTGAACTTGTTGAACACTTTCAGAACAGTACTTTGTGCTTTGCGCTTGTGCTCCGGAGACTCATTTGACATACAGTGCATTACGTTTAGTGCTATTTTCCAGAATTTCACTCCCAATTTGACTCGCGTTCACTTCTTAGTTTATGTTTGTTACTGGTTCCGAGTGAGTTTAAGTTGATTATTCATTATTTTGTGTTAAATTACTTCTGTTCGTTAATTTGCTCGTTTTGTCAAGGGTCGGAATCAAAAACTGTTTGCCCTACGTTTAAACTTGTCACTTATTCGTTGAGTGCCGGGTACTACGGGAGGAACATACTTGAGTTTTACGACTGATTTGGTCTAGCCCGATGAGTGTATACATTTTTAAGATTTTTATCGTGTGACTATTCTAATGTGCCCTGGTAGATGCTGTACCTTTGCTTAAATCTACTTAAGCTCCTGTCATCAGCACTGCTTCTTCCAAGTTTCATCTACCTGTATTAAACAAGAATATTTCACTAGCGAACCGGCGGATGTCATTGCCCAGTGTCTCTCGCGTCATCAGGTGCCCTGATGAACTTCCTCGTGGGGCACCGGCACCGCCCTTTTACCTCCTCCCCTCTCCCTCTGAGTGGCCACTCCACCGGCAGTCTGCGCCCAGCATCTCTTCCCCTGTTCCTTGCAAAGGCCCAGTGTTCCATCCTAGGTTCGCCCCAGGTACACGTGCTGCCGGCACTTCTACTGTTCCTCCACCTGTCCCCAAAATCATTTCGTTTTCTGGTTTCTCTTTCTGACCATTCTAATAGCGTGGTCGCAGGCATTACTTAGGACGTACCCGCTATCATGATTTATCAGCGGTTCCCTTACTCCAATCTCAGTAAATTCCTTAATGACGCAGTCTCAAAATTTGGACGCCTGTGTCAGGATCTTGGGGTGGTTCTAACTGATTCCATGAAATTCCGTCAGGCAACAGCCGACTTTTTAGGCTGCTGGCACCGAGCGAGGTGGCGCAGTGGTTAGCACACTGGACTCGCATTCGGGAGGACGACGGTTCAATTCCGTCTCCGGCCATCCTGATTTAGGTTTTCCGTGATTTCCCTAAATCGCTTCAGGCAAATGCCGGGATGGTTCCTTTGAAAGGGCACGGCCGATTTCCTTCCCCATCCTTCCCTCACCCGAGCTTGCGCTCCGTCTCTAATGACCTCGTTGTCGACGGGACGTTAAACACTAATCTCCTCCTCCTCCTTAGGCTGCTGCAGCCTGGTGTGGTGCTGGTGTTCTAGGCAACGATCTTTGACAGTAGGCACCGTCTGATCTATTTGTTTCCTACCACATTGGCAGGGAATCTGATAGATCCTGGAATTCCGTAGTCCAACGTCGTTTTTCACACTGCCAACCAGTGCCCACGGTTTGACTGGTGGGCGGAGGACATTCTTCACGTGATGTTTCGGAGAATCTGTTCTATCTTCCCGGTTTCGCGCACAAAAAGGAATAAATACAATGGCTGCGTCCTCCTGAGAATTCTCTTCTGGTTCTGCCAGTTTTTCAGAGGGTAAAGATCGTACGACTCTCCGAATTTGGCAGTCACTGTAGTATTTCTTTCGAAAAATCGTCCTCAGATGTTAAAGTTCTTGGTTGATACTTTCGCTGTAAGAGAGGGCGCGAGACCAACACACCAAGGCTCCTCTGAACAAGATGGCCGCAGCTTTCTGCGTGTAAATATTGGTCGGTGTGCCTCTTCTTCCGTACACGCTATGGCCCAAACTACTGACCGCTCTTTTCTTAACCAAGACATCCAGAAAGGAGAGCACTCCGTCTACATCGACTTCGATGTTAAAATATATGTTCTGGGGTACGAAAGTGAGGTGTATGAGAGAGTCATTCAGCTTGTCTCTTCCACGTGACGATATGACGAAGGTGTCCTCTACATAAAGAAGAAACAGATAGGTTTCCATTGGTCTGATTCGAGGACCTTCTCCTCGATATATTATATATACATATTGGCGCAAAGTGGTGAAAGTGGACTCCCCATGGCTATTACTTACGTCTGCTAGTAGCAGCCACCATCGAAAAGAAAGTATGTAGACGATGGATTACGATCACACCTGGTTCTGATACAGACGTCCAATTTCAGTGACTGAG
Source organism: Schistocerca cancellata (assembly GCF_023864275.1). NCBI lineage: Eukaryota > Metazoa > Arthropoda > Insecta > Orthoptera > Acrididae > Schistocerca > Schistocerca cancellata. The sequence goes on along the minus strand of NC_064631.1, from coordinate 266,724,712 downwards.
TCATTAAGGAATATATTGAGACAGAATTAAGGGAATCGCTGATGAATCGTCATAACGGATACATCCTAAGTAAGGCAACGAAATGACTTCGGGGACAGGTGGCGTATCAGCAGAAGAGCCGGCTGCACCCACATTTGGGCGAGAACCTAGGTGGGTGTTGTGGGGGTAGGGATACCGGGCATAGACTTCTGATGGAGCGGCGTAGAAGATAAAAGCGTGGCGCTGGGCCCCTATCAACTTCATTATGGCAGCATGGTCGTTTGGCGAAATATTGTGTCCGTTGGACACTGGTAACCGACTGTTCACCGGAGAACTATTTCGACATGAACTATACTGGGAGCAGCTGAAGAATCATGCATGCATTATCCTTGTTACTAGGTTTAACAGAACTTCTTGTTGTCGATTTATTATTCAAGAGATAACAGCTATTTGTGGCGTTAGATACAAAAACTATAGTCTTCAATTACGCTTCTTCGTATTTGTGGGTCAAAATTATTTATTAGTGTTATGAAAGAATATTTAAATATATTTCTGGGCGCAGGAAATGCAATTTGTACTTTGAGGAACTTTGAAGAGCTGTACACTTTCTTGAACTACACTCCTGGAAATGGAAAAAAGAACACATTGACACCGGTGTGTCAGACCCACCATACTTGCTCCGGACACTGCGAGAGGGCTGTACAAGCAATGATCACATGCACGGCACAGCGGACACACCAGGAACCGCGGTGTTGGCCGTCGAATGGCGCTAGCTGCGCAGCCTGTGTGCACCGCCGCCGTCAGTGTCAGCCAGTTTGCCGTGGCATACGGAGCTCCATCGCAGTCTTTAACACTGGTAGCATGCCGCGACAGCGTGGACGTGAACCGTATGTGCAGTTGACGGACTTTGAGCGAGGACGTATAGTGGGCATGCGGGAGGCCGGGTGGACGTACCGCCGAATTGCTCAACACGTGGGGCGTGAGGTCTCCACAGTACATCGATGTTGTCGCCAGTGGTCGGCGGAAGGTGCACGTGCCCGTCGACCTGGGACCGGACCGCAGCGACGCACGGATGCACGCCAAGACCGTAGGATCCTACGCAGAGCCGTAGGGGACCGCACCGCCACTTCCCAGCAAATTAGGGACACTGTTGCTCCTGGGGTATCGGCGAGGACCATTCGCAACCGTCTCCATGAAGCAGGGCTACGGTCCCGCACACCGTTAGGCCGTCTTCCGCTCACGCCCCAACATCGTGCAGCCCGCCTCCAGTGGTGTCGCGACAGGCGTGAATGGAGGAACGAATGGAGACGTGTCGTCTTCAGCGATGAGAGTCTCTTCTGCCTTGGTGCCAATGATGGTCGTATGCGTGTTTGGCGCCGTGCAGGTGAGCACCACAATCAGGACTGCATACGACCGAGGCACACAGGGCCAACACCCGGCTTCATGGTGTGGGGAGCGATCTCCTACACTGGCCGTACACCACTGGTGATCGTCGAGGGGACACTGAATAGTGCACGGTACATCCAAACCGTCATCGAACCCATCGTTCTACCATTCCTAGACCGGCAAGGGAACTTGCTGTTCCAACAGGACAATGCACGTCCGCATGTATCCCGTGCCACCCAACGTGCTCTAGAAGGTGGAAGTCAACTACCCTGGCCAGCAAGATCTCCGGATCTGTCCCCCATTGAGCATGTTTGGGACTGGATGAAGCGTCGTCTCACGCGGTCTGCACGTCCAGCACGAACGCTGGTCCAACTGAGGCGCCAGGTGGAAATGGCATGGCAAGCCGTTCCACACGACTACATCCAGCATCTCTACGATCGTCTCCATGGAAGAATAGCAGCCTGCATTGCTGCGAAAGGTGGATATACACTGTACTAGTGCCGACATTGTGCATGCTCTGTTGCCTGTGTCTATGTGCCTGTGGTTCTGTCAGTGTGATCATGTGATGTATCTGACCCCAGGAATGTGTCAACAAAGTTTCCCCTTCCTGGGACAATGAATTCACGGTGTTCTTATTTCAATTTCCAGGAGTGTAGTTTAGACAAGCAGAGAATATAAGCTTCCGAAATGTGGTGATACAGAAGAATGCTGAAGATTAGATGGGTAGATCACGTAAATAATAAGAAGATACTCAATAGAATTGGGGGGGGGAAGAGGAATTTGTGGCACAAGTTGAAGATGGGATCGGTTGATAGGTCACGTTCTGAGGCATCTAGGGATCATTCAATTTAGTATTCTAGGAAAGCGCAGAGGGCTGAAAATCGTGGAGGGAGACCAAGGCCGGCCGCGGTGGTCTAGCGGTTCTAGGCGCGCAGTCCGGAACTGCACGACTGCTACGGTCGCAGGTTCGAATCCTGCCTCGGGCATGGATGTGTGTGATGTCCTTATGTTAGTTAGGTTTAAGTAGTTCTGAGTTCTAGAGGACTGATGACCACAGATGTTAAGTCCCATAGTGCTCAGAGCCCTTTGAACCATTTTTGGAGACCAAGGCATGAATAAAATAAACAGATTCAGAAGGATGTACGTTGCACTGGTTACTCGGAAATCAAGAAGCTTGTACAGGATTGGGTTGCATCGAGAGCAGCATCAAACCAGTCTCTGGACTGAAGACCACAACAACAACATATCCCAGTTCCATATATTTCCACTTCTTTGTAAGTATTATACTGTGTAGTTGTAGTTTTACCTTAATCGTTACCACTGGCTATGTGAAAAAATAGTTCAAATGGCTCTGAGCACTATGGGACTTAACATCTATGGTCATAAGTCCCCTAGAACTTAGAACTACTTAAACCTAACTAACCTAAGGACATCACACAACACCCAGTCATCACGGGCTATGTGAAAGTCAACGTTTGTAGTCTTTACGATTTTGTTTCTGTTTATTTTCACCATTTTCGCTTCTGTTCGTTTCCCTACGCATTTCTGCTCTGCCCCCAAGCGCCGCTAATCAGCGCTTTCTGAGACCTCCCTAGTTTCTCCTAGCTTACCTAGCGATCCACTCATTCCAGCGTTTGCGTAGGATCTTTGCATTGCCTGTTCGCATGTCGTATTACATGTTTGTGATCGCCTTCCTACATCTGCACCGCTATCCACTGGAACTTGGTAAGTTTGTACCTTAATTTTAATATTATTCGTTAGCTCAGGCGGATTTCATATTGATTCCGACCTCAACAGATTTTTAACGTTTTCTACATAACTTTACTCGCGTTGTCATTCTCGTTCGTCCTCCTCGTCGAACTTCGACGACTGCATATTCCACTTTAACCTGTTAATACAATTTCAATTGTGTGGCTAAAGCAGATTTCGCTGTTTTAAGGCAAGTTTCATAATTTTTCTATCTCCACATTAATCTCGGTGAATGTGGTGCCAGATAGAATCACGTATTTTCATATAACAAAATCTTTAGTTATTATTTGCAGATATGAATAACAGCCAACCACGCTAAAGGATTCATTACCGAGAAACCCTTTTGCAAAAGACATTTTGGCAGTATCGGTAGTGATCTGATTCTGTTTACAATAGGTAAAGCTTATTCCAAGCCTGCCGATACTTATCCACAACTTCGAAGCTACATGATTTGGCGATGTTGACGTGAGTGGATATTTTATATGAACTGTAATGGAATTAAATAGCACAATGTTTTAGCTACTAAGCATCACGCTGACGCAGTGTACATCTATTTTCGCATTTGTCTCTCGGTTGCTGAAAGCTTTTTCATAAAAACCTCTTACCACAAGTTTCGTTGGAGCACAACCGCCGATAGATAAAAAGTGTCTAAAGTCATGTCTCGATTGCACCGGTATGCTCTAATTCCCACTTCTCTAGCTCTTCTCTAGTTTCATAAGCTTTGTTGTTGGAGTAACGCCCTCACAGCACTATTTCTGGAAGAGTCCTGGATGCCTGTTGTATTTAATATGTTTGTTGTTGTGTTCTGTTCTGTACGTCAAGTAGCGTGCTCTAATTGTGTGTACATGTGCAGTTCATTAAACTGTGTGATGTTTCAGGCACATACAAGTGTAGTTGCACATCAAATGACGCCACACACACTAAACTGACAACACAACTTATCACCGGCAAATTAGACACTCTTTTTTTATCGGAAATGTTACTTGAACGTTTAATGCCAGCAATATGAAACACGTAAAGAGCAGTGTGAAGCACTTAAACTAGCTTGTATGATAACAAAATATCTCAGGTTCTTTTTGCATTGGAATTTCATTGGAATTAATATTACTTTCACGTCATGGGTTTGCGTAGAGAAATATTATAGTGTGGAATATTTACCACTGATCATTTCGGAGTTAATTTCAGTGAATTTACGTAGCTGACACAAAAGATAGCCGTTATGCGGCAACCACATGGATTTAATGAAAAGTGCTATTCATCTTTTGAAATAAATAGAAATGTCACTCAGGTTAAATAATAAAACTTAAATGCCAACTTTGTAAGTTATTTCCACGGCTCTGTGCCGTTCAATATTGTTAATATTCAAATAAAGTTTACGGCCGTGCAAGAGGCCGACAACAATCAATCATAAGCTAGCACTGTATAGCTCTTTCTGATACTCTGGAAAAAAAGTCAGTTTATTAACACGGAAGGATGCTAAAATATACACAAATCAGGATTTTAAGAGGAAATAAATTGAACCAAAATGCAACATAAGTACGATTACAATGCCTCTCACGTCTAGATCAAGACCAGAGTAAGCAATTACATAAAATCACTACACTATTTCATAGTTATTAATATTTTTAACATAGACTATAGAATAATATGCATCATAAATTCATTACACTGTTTCATAGTTATTAATATTTTTAACACAGAACAAAGAATAGTATACATAACAAATCGATACTTTCTTGTAAACACGTATAATGATAAATGTTTCTTCTGTACATTATTAAGCATGTATTTCAAGAATCATAAAAGTCTTAATGAGTTGCACTGTTCTAAATTCCAAATGAGTAAATACAGTTCTCTCTAGGGCAACCAGTACAACGCCCTGCTTCTGTGAACTCCAGCCTAGAGCAGTATCGCTAAATTCACTCCACTTTCCCCGCAGAACCCGGCCTGATAGCATTTGCGTGTCCACAGTGGCAGTATTCAAATGAGTCCTAATTGTAGTTTCCTGGTAGTATCTTGTCGCTGAAAGTATCGTAGTAATACTTCCCTGTCCTCTTCACCAGAATCGTAACCAATGTTTTTAAGCAAGCTTTCTGAAGATTACAGTGCGTTTCAGTGACATACCACCGTCATTAGCATTTATTTCTGATCCTAGCACAGGTAGCATTTCCTGTAGCGATCATCCAGTACACGATAAATGGTATTGTTGATAAAAACTACTTGTGTTCGCAGGTAATAAATACCGTGTCCTAATTTCAGCTATAATTACCACGTTCATGTTTTATCGTCTGTAGAACAGGTGAGTGAGTTTTTATCACTTAGAAAACTTAAAGAAAGTTGGTGCTCATTTTGTAGAGATCACGACGTTACCATCATTGAGTTTTATCCCTAGAAATATTTTAATGGAATTTGATAATGCATCAAATAATTGTGACAGGTCCTAATGATAGTGACATGTTTATGCAGTTTTAAAATGGGCTTTGTGATATAAGGCAAGAATTTGCCAAAATGGTGGAGGGTATGAAATGTTGCTACTTTATAAAATTAAAGAAACATTGAATGTGCAACTCTTCGGCACATTTTTAATGACTGCCGGTGTGGCCGAGCGGTTCTAGGCGCTTCAGTCTGGAACCGCGCGACCACTACGGTCGCAGGTTCGAATCCTGCCTCGGGCATGGATGTGTGTGACGTCCTTAGGTTAGTTAGGTTTAAGTAGTTCTAAGTTCTAGGCGACTGATGACCTCAGATATTAAGTCCCATAGTGCTCAGAGCCATTAGAACCATCACTTTTAATTTACCTTCTTCATAGTTACAGCATATTTGCACACGGCACATCCTCCAGCGCGGTACACATATTTCCGGCACCGCTGATTCGGCATTGCTGGGTCGCTGCCCGCGCGTGTCAGCTAGCAACGCAGAATAAAAGTGAGTCTTTGTGTCGGCCGGTGGGCTGTTGTCATCAGACACCCTGCTGCATCGTCAGACACCGGGCTTCTGCGTCGCGTTCATGTCGGTAGGCTGCGAGGACACTGACCAAAAAAAAAAAAAAAAAAGTTGAAACTCTATTGGTGGCCAAATCGTAAAACTGATGCATACAGCTACATTTCACGTTGTGACTCATGCAATAAACGGAATGATGTGGGCAAAACCAAAGCACCTCTGCAAGAACTTCCAGAAACGAGCACTCCTTTTGAACGAGTAGGGCTCGGCATCGTAGGACCCCTACCGAAAACAAAGGATGGGAATCGCTATATTTTGACTATTTTGGGTCATTTCTCGAGATATCTATTAATAACACCAATTCCGGACCAAAGTGCTGTGACTGTGGCGCGAGTATTTGTTAAGGAGTGGATATTCAAATATGGCTCACCCTCTTCCATAATAACTGATCAAGGTTCCAATTTTACTTCCGATTTACTACAGCAAGTTTGCAAGTTACTGAAGATTGACAAACTAAGGACAACGCCAGCTCATCCAGAGGGGAATGGCCGAGTGGAACGGGTTCATCGAACTCTCATGCAAATGGTAAGTCATTATGTGGGCAGCAAACATGATTCGTGGGACACCTACATTCCATTCGTACTGAGTGCTTACAACACGAAGGTGCATACCAACAGGCAGCTCAGCCCTTACGAAATCGTCTATGGCAGGCGAATGACCTCGCCGTTCGACTTTGCAGCATCAGCAAGAGGCAGCAGCAATGAACACGTGAGGGACCTAGCCAGCAAAATGGAGGAAATATGGAAGCATGTAAAGGTTCGGAACCATTAGTCCTTTTTGTAGCAGGCCATGCAACACGATCACAGAGCAGTCGTACCTAAGTATTGCGTTGGAGACTTAGTCTATTTGAGTAACCCCGTGTTGAAGAAGGGTCACGTTAAGAAATTTAAATACCGTTGCAAGGGCTTTATAAGGTCCTTGAAATTATCTACCCGGTCACATTAAAAGTCCAGTTGCCGTTTCGCTCTATCATAGTGCACGTGAACAGTGTGAAGCCGTATTTGAGCAATCCAGCGCCGGAACCAGCTGATGACCCAGAGGCAGACCCGGGAAGCAGCTGAGACATCCGCAGAGCACTCCCGACGGTAACCAGCCGGTGTGCCGTCGACGCCGAGATCCACAGTTCGATGCTGAGCAGCCAGGTCGCCGCCGAACGTGCCCCGGTGCGGCCCCGAGCTCCGCCTCATCAAGGTATCTGTTACGGCCGAGACAAATCTAAGCGTGTGCTAAGTGCGTATACGTCGTTTACAGCAGTGTGCAGTGTCTAATTGCGTATGTGCAGAAGTGGAAGTGTGTTATTCTGGTAACAACCAACTGAGTCAGTGTTAACATTGTTCTTATTGCAGAAGTCTAACTTCTTGCCTTCATTATGTTAAATTTAACGATAACGATTGTTTTTGCTTTGATCACTTGCTTTTATTTTAGGTTTTGTTTGTCTTTTAGAATCCTTCCGCATCAATCTGGTGTTCTTTTCGAACCACAAACTAATATGGTCGCAGCTAGTGGTAATTTTAAAATTAATTTGATCTATAATCTAAGTGAGGTAGAAGAGCAGTTTCAGAACATAAGTGAACTCATTAACCTTATTGAGGCAATTCCAGTCAACCATACAATATTGGATCCAGCACTGTCATTGTATCATAGTTGGGTTATGGCTAAAAACCAAGTCAAGGTGGCCTTTACCGCGTATAGAAGGGAAATTGATTGCTTTTTAAATCTTTTAGCACACAATAATCTTGTTAGACGTAAGCGGGCTTGGTTTGAGTTTGGTGGCAATATACTCAGAACTGTCTTCGGAACATTAACTAACAGGGACTTGGTTGACGTGAGAAACAAGTTAGAGCAGCTAGGGGAAGAAGTACATTCCGATGCTAAAGAACTCTCTGAACATTTAGTGATACTACGCGATATGCAGCAGACAATTACTAATAATACCGTGTTCATTGGTAAGGTTGTTAAGCAGTTCATAGCTCATTTTAGGGATCTGTACAATTAGACAAGAGTCCAAAGAGAATTACGGAACGAAGTCAATATCTTGAATGTCCACGTAGAATTAAATATTTTGTTGTTTAGGATTACCGATAGTTTGTCAAATGTACGACTAGATGCTTCTAATCTGAGGCAGGCCATTGAAACTAGCTCAGCTAATCATTTCAGCAGTGTTTTGCTGCATCCTAAAGATTTTTTGGCATTGCTAATAGTTATGGAAAGGAAACTAACTAATCCTGCGACTATGATCCTACCTGTCAATATGCAAAATTTGTATTTCTACTACCAATTGAGTGATGTAGATGCAATCATGATGGACAATGAATTGGCTCTAATTGTCACCATTCCCTTAGCAGACTCCAGACATCACTTTGAAGTTTACCGCATGTATACCTACCGAGTATTTTGGGCGCCCCTTCATACCTATGTTCAGTACCATCTGCGAGAGTACTTTTTAATTAGTCAGGACCGAAGATATTTCTTAGTTTTATCTCAGAGCACTTTGCGCGAATGTGAGCAAACAAAAAAATCATATTTTTCGACAGTAGTGTATACAGCTGTGAGAGAGATCTTTTCATGAATGTTCAACCCCGGAACTACTGTTCCAGGAACCTGAAAACACTCACTCAACCCTTCCTAAAACGGTTCGCAGAAGGTATCATCTACTCTTTCAACTCAACAATTGACCTGACCTTCATGTGTAACAAGTCCTTCTCCCCCTTTACCCAAAAGATACAAGGTAGTGGTTTTGTGGTAGACATAGAAAACTGTGAGCTGTCAAGTGACTTTTTCCATGTACCCCGAATATCCCAAGGCACCTTGTATGTAGAAGGCAAGTTTTCTGTAAGTCCCATTTCTACTGTATACTGTATTCCACAGTAATACTTACTTATTTGAGTCAATGAATTCATTCAACTTTAATTTAAGTGGGACAGTCGAACTGTACAATCAATTAGTTCAATCCATACGTACTAGTGGCAACGATTTGAATTTGATTCATGCTTTTAACAGTATTAACCAGCATCAACAAGCTACTCACAGTACCATTACTTTAAAGCTTTCCATTGGACTAACTACAACTTTTGCAATAATTTTGTTATGTTTGATCACCTTTGGTTTTTATGTATTAAAGCAGTCAAGGCCCTCTGCACCTACTGAGCTCAAAACGCGTTACTGCCAGTGACATTGTAGTTGACTTGGTACCTATTGTGAATGAAACCTAAGGCTATTAGAAGTTATTTGGTAGAGGATTGTTAATGAGCCACCAGGTAGCTCACTTTTAATCCGGAGGGTGGTGTAAGGGAACGCGTGACGTAGGCAAGCGATCGTTCATTCTCAAGCGCGGTACACATATTTCCGTCACCGCTGATTCTGCATTGCCGGGTCGCTGCCCGCGTGAGTAAGCTAGCAACGCAGAATAAAAGTGGGTCTTTCTGTCGGCTGGGCGGCTGTTGTCATCAGTCACCCTGCTGCTTCGTCAGACACCGGGCTTCCGCGTCGCTTTCGGGTCGGTAGGCTGGGAGGACACTGACCGCTTCTGAGTATGTATGTAGCGAGCTTTTAATAACAATTAAAGGAAATTATTCGACCGTGTTCAAATGCTGTACACCGGCTCGCCCTAAGACCCTCACGCCCACCCGCCATCATCCTGACCAGTCAAATACCTCGTACTGTGTAATTTCTTATTTCTGGCAAATATGTCTTTGAAGAATGAAGATCAATATGACAAAATCTGCATACGACTCAACAGCAGCAACCACCAGTAGGTTTGGATAGTGAGAGAGAAACGATTTAATGCAAGTAAAAATTCCAGTATTTTGGCTCTTTACTTAATACTTAATGTAGCGTTCTCGCTTCCTGAGCACGGGGTCCCGAGTTCGAGATTTTCACCTGCTTCGTGATGACTAGGTGTTGTTGTGTCGTCTTCATCATCATCATCCATCCCCAATATGGTCGGAGGCAGGCAACGGCAAACCACCTATACCAGGACCTTACCTAGTACGGCGGTGCAGGTCTCCCGCATCGTTCCCCTACGCTCTGTCAAGGAGTATGGGACTTCATCATCATCATCACATGTCTCAGGTCGACTTTGCCTCACGTAGACTCACCTACTCGGTACTACCTTCAAAACAGGCAACTGCTACTGCGTGTACCTGCAGAGTAAGTGTAACGTTAGAGTCCACTAAATAAAAAAGACACACAAGGCGCCGAGGGCGTACGTGAAACCCATAACCCAGGATTAGAGAAACAACAAATCGTAAGTAATTACGATCGAATAAATCACATGTCCTAATACGATAACGAAGGCGCTACAACTCGAACTCCTTAAAATAAATAATACGAGCCTAATAAATCCAAGACAGTGCACTTAGAACAATATTAGATACAACATCAAATTAGTAGCAAAACACGTTAAACGAATTGTCACTGCCTCCTAGCAGTAACCAAACCACTATCAAACCACAGGTATTTTAAACAAGCAATTCAAGTCACACTAACGTAAAATTACCTCAAGGAAAGACATAAATTGATAAATTAGCCTTACAATATATACACACAACCTTGATCGACCCAAAATTCATGCCTCCGCAAAAAGATCTGGCGAAATGACCATAAATTGGTACATCCGTCTGCTCAGTGAAACACAGTGCTTGTTGAAACAAACTAAACACTAAGGTTAAGAAATAATACACGCTAAGCCCCAAGGTTTAAGTGATAAACCAGAATATCGACGCAATCAGGCGCCAACACGAAATACTACCGTCAGAATGACACAATAAGTTTCGTTGCGGCGAACCGCAAGATAAATTGTGCGCAGAGTGATTGAGAATCAAACAGTAAACTGTCTCAGGTTCATCACACGTGCTAACGGAGGGCAGAATATGTATTTCCAAGGGATGACGTATTTACAATGACATCAACTTATTACGTTAGTTCATGTCCAACAGCATCGGAAAGGTAAGTCACGAATCGGGGCCCCTAGAACGTATAATCGGGTGACGACCACCAAACTTCTTCACTAAGTAGTTCACTGCAAAACACAGCCATTACACCCGGCACTGACCAAACGGACGGACGTTTTAGTAGCGACAGTATTCGCCGCCAAGGCTGCCTCTGGTGTCTACTCCCAACCACACGCTCTTACTAACTGCCCCTCACTCCGCACGTTCGCTCGGATGATCCTCTCTCGTGCGTGCCATCTCGTGACCGTATTACGAGAGCTGAAAGTGTACGATCTCTGGAGGAGAATCAGTAGGACAAAAGCCAGCACGATTCACAATTGTTTCCGTTCTTTTTCTCGCAATAAATATAAAAAGACAAAAAAACTATGGACCACGAAAGAATTATGCGAATGGGACGGAAATCAGTAGGTGTGATGTACATGCACAGACAAGTAAATGATTAAAAGAATTATGCGAATGGGACGGAAATCAGTAGGTGTGATGTACATGCACAGACAAATAAATTATTACAGTTTCAGAAAAACTCCATCATTGATTCCAGAGAAAGAGCTTCGCAAATTCGCCAAGTCAATAATGCGTTTGTCCGCTTCTAGTCCTTATGCAAGGGGGTATTTTGGCCTGGCATCGATTTTTAGAGTTGTTGGGCATACTCCTGAGGACTATCATGCCAACTGGCACTTTAGATCGTCAAAATACCGAGCTGGTTTAGAGTCCTGCCCATAATGATCCAAATGTTCTCAGTTGGTGAGACATCCAGAGATCTTGCTGGCCAAGGCAGGTTTTGGCAATTATGAAGACGAGCAGTAGAAACTCTCGTCCTGTGGCAGCCTTCATCTTGCTCAAAATGTAATCCCAACAAAATATAAACAGCAACAAAATGAGGTTTTGAAAAGAAATGGCACCCAGACCATCACTCCTGGGTTGTAGGGCCATAAGGTGGGCGATAGTCAGGAAGGTAACATCACTCTGTGTGGGGTGTCTCCAGGCACGGCTTCGCCAGTGAGCGGGGCTCAGTGCAAATAAGGGGCGACAGTCTGTGGTGCTTGTTCATCTGGTGTGGCCACTTCGAGTCTGATTAGTGCACGGCGAAATAGGAGCAGTATGTCTTGAGCTGACCAGCACTCAAACCGAGTCTTGGATAGTCCACATGATAGGCTGGACTGAGGAGTCGGGCTTTTGATTACGAGTGGTGGTGTGCGGTGGACTGGATAGAGATGGCCACCTGCAGCCTTGTGGACAGCAGAGGCTGTTCGTGATGGCGAGTGTTCTGTAAGCAGCGCCCTCCATGCAGACTGGTGGTTCCCTGTGGATGTAGTTGGAGGCAGTAAGTTGATGCAGAGCCAAGAACGAGAAGCGTTCATCAGTCTGGAAAGATGTGTCTAAGGAACAGCCAGTGCAGGTCGTGGCTGCCAACGACCTAATATGATATCTTTCTCTAGACGAGAGGAAGGCATTTCCACAGGGGCTTTCAGATTACAGGAGGAGCCCTACCTGGGTGCTTTAGTGGCAGATAGCAGTATTTTGATCGGTAGAGCGATGTGACAAAGTGTACAGTGAAGTCTACAGGCCACGCATTAAGTGTATCGAATTGTCAGTAATATTACATCCAGAAGGTCTGCGGGTACAATGCGACGTATTATGGTCATTATGTGGTGGCACTCGTAGCATGCGGATGTTTTCTCTCAGCGAGAGCTGTAATGGTTCTGTTAATCGCATGCTGTGAGTGCGATTAATTACATATTTTCTTTTTCTTACACGGTAGGGTGACTGGCTTTGTTTCGGCCGTTGTATCGATTTTGTGTAGTAACTATACCCAGTAAAAATGATCTGTTTTGTAGGTATTCTTGTACAGAAAATACTGATAAATTTGCGTAGGTATTCCTGTAGATAGCTGTGAATACCTTTTCTTTATTGACTGGCTGATAGTTGTTATACACTCCTGGAAATTGAAATAAGAACACCGTGAATTCATTGTCCGAGGAAGGGGAAACTTTATTGACACATTCCTGGGGTCAGATACATCACATGATCACACTGACAGAACCACAGGCACATAGACACAGGCAACAGAGCATGCACAATGTCGGCACTAGTACAGTGTATATCCACCTTTCGCAGCAATGCAGGCTGCTATTCTCCCATGGAGACGATCGTAGAGATGCTGGATGTAGTCCTGTGGAACGGCTTGCCATGCCATTTCGACCTGGCGCCTCAGTTGGACCAGCGTTCGTGCTGGACGTGCAGACCGCGTGAGACGACGCTTCATCCAGTCCCAAACATGCTCAATGGGGGACAGATCCGGAGATCTTGCTGGCCAGGGTAGTTGACTTACACCTTCTAGAGCACGTTGGGTGGCACGGGATACATGCGGACGTGCATTGTCCTGTTGGAACAGCAAGTTCCCTTGCCGGTCTAGGAATGGTAGAACGATGGGTTCGATGACGGTTTGGATGTACCGTGCACTATTCAGTGTCCCCTCGACGATCACCTGTGGTGTACGGCCAGTGTAGGAGATCGCTCCCCACACCATGATGCCGGGTTTTGGCCCTGTGTGCCTCGGTCGTATGCAGTCCTGATTGTGGCGCTCACCTGCACGGCGCCAAACACGCATACGACCATCATTGGCACCAAGGCAGAAGCGACTCTCATCGCTGAAGACGACACGTCTCCATTCGTCCCTCCATTCACGCCTGTCGCGACACCACTGGAGGCGGGCTGCACGATGTTGGGATGTGAGCGGAAGACGGCCAAACGGTGTGCGGGACCGTAGCCCAGCTTCATGGAGACGGTTGCGAATGGTCCTCGCCGATACCCCAGGAGCAACAGTGTCCCTAATTTGCTAGGAAGTGGCGGTGCGGTCCCCTACGGCACTGCGTAGGATCCTACGGTCTTGGCGTGCATCCGTGCGTCGCTGCGGTCCGGTCCCAGGTCGACGGGCACGTGCACCTTCCGCCGACCACTGGCGACAACATCGATGTACTGTGGAGACCTCACGCCCCACGTGTTGAGCAATTCGGCGGTACGTCCACCCGGCCCCCCGCATGCCCACTATACGCCCTCGCTCAAAGTCCGTCAACCGCACATACCGTTCACGTCCACGGTGTCGCGGCAAGCTACCAGTGTTAAAGACTGCGATGGAGCTCCGTATGCCACGGCAAACTGGCTGACACTGACGGCGGCGGTGCACAAATGCTGCGCAGCTAGCGCCATTCGACGGCCAACACCGCGGTTCCTGGTGTGTCCGCTGTGCCGTGCGTGTGATCATTGCTTGTACAGCCCTCTCGCAGTGTCCGGAGCAAGTATGGTGGGTCTGACACACCGGTGTCAATGTGTTCTTTTTTCCATTTCCAGGAGTGTATATCTATAATTAGACGAGTGCTGATGTAAATAGCCATCATTAAAGCAGAGGTTGTCTTCTAGTTTGTTGTTCTACTGTCAATTGCAGAAATTAATTTTTCTTGTCATTCTTCTTCCTGTAGCCAGCAGCCAGTTAATGTATGGTATTATTGTAAACGATTGGTCCGATTCTTTCTGCCGGGGGTGAAGTCGAGTTGAATTTTATGTTCATCGTGTTCATGGTATTTTATGTTGATATACCATTGCTGAGTGCAGTCTTCAAGAACGCTCTTGGACTGTAAATTAATTTCTGTTTATTTATCCTTTCTCCACTGTCAAAAGGAATATTTTACGTTTAATAAATTCTTTGTAACATAGAGTCTTCGCCTCCATAAACACCAGCCTGTACCCCACCCTCCCAAAACCTATGCTACAAGAGGATTTTGACATACTCCTCAGTATTGACATATCACCTAGATATGAAATAAATATGAAATGTTTACAGTTTGGCAGGACAAATATTGGTGTATTCAGCGACGATTTGATCGTCCTTTCATTTTGACATTCAACAACATCAGCATGGTACAGTGATACTTTCGTGTTACTTTTTACACCTTGAAGTATATTTTCCTTATTGTAACATGAGCTTTATTATTCTTTATAATCAAAATGTGTGTCAGATAAATAACACACAAGTGGCAATGTAAAAATTAAACTTCAAAATTTGTAAGTGATTATGGCAGTAAGGTAATTTAAACCAAAAAGCAAGTTTAACCTCCCACAAGATTATTCCCATAAACTCGCAATAAAAATGGTGACTAACCTCTCAATAAAATTGTGGCTCATATATAACCTTTCAATAATTAACTGACTGTGAATCTAAACTGGTAAATTTGGACGTCAGTAGTGCTGCGTCATGGCTCTCAAAAATCATTCTAAATAAAATTGAAAATTCTTACCTCAATGATGTCACTGGATAACACGTATATATCTGCTCCTATTATAAACATTTCTGCCACAGCCCACTGCAATGCTGGTCACTAGATTTTGTCATGTATTAAAAAAACTGATTTTGCTTTATGATAATCGGGATGACTATGGATAGGAGGAATTAGTAAAATCTTTAAATTCAGATGAATGAATGTCAAAAGTAATCTTTATAAGAAAGATTATTATTAAAAGAATATTAAAAACGTTTACATGGAACTCTATTGTATTTTTGCAAGAACTGAACACATTAGGATATGGTATAAAGTGCACATGCACTGTAAAAGTCTTTAGTATTCTTACAAGAACTGAACACACTGAGAAATGAAATAAAGTGCACACGAACTCTAAAAGTCTTTAGGATTTTTACAAGAACTAAACACACTGAGAAATGAAATAAAGTGCACACGCGCTGTAAAGGTCTTTAGCATTTTTACAAAAATTATACATATTGAGAAATGAAATAAATTGCACATGCACTGTAAAAGTCTTTAATATTTTTACAAGAATTCTAAATATTAAGGAGTGAAATAAGGTGCACTTGCACTGTAAAAGTCTTTAGCATTTTTATGAGAACTGCTCACATTAACAAGTGAAGTGAAGTTCACACACATTGTATAAGTCTTTAGCAGTTTTACAGGAACTAGGAAAGGAGTGGGAAGGACAGCGTCATGCTTGTAGCACATTAGGTTGCACATAGCTGCACTAAAAGTCCATATCTTTCTACAGAAGCACAACACCAAGTGAGACAATCTGAAGTTCTCTTCCCTGAAGTATTTATCAGTGTAGCCAAGACAATGAAATGTTGTATTAATATTGTATGTTATCATTTTGGTAGTACATTGGGTACACCAAACAGTAGGTCCATAATAACATCTCCCTCGATCAAGGTGGTGGGCAGCTTGATGTCAACACCACATTCTTGTAGAATCAATACTCTTACATAAACGTGGGAATTAGTGCAGAAACCAAATAGAGTGCTCAATGATCATGAGGATGGTCAGGACATACGGATATCATAGTAATTGGTGGTAATTAGGTCAGAAGGTCGTACGCTAGTCATCATTCATAACTACACTAGTGTATCATGCGATTTGAAGAATTATTGGCACTAATTGGCCAGTTACAAAGCATGTATGGAGTATTACAAAACATTATTCATAAGTCATCTCATTTCAATAATTATTGGCACTCACTGGCCAGTTACAAAACATTTTTTGTAGTATGTATGGAGTAAAACAAAACATTATTCATAAGTCATCTCACTACAGTAATTATTGGCGTAGCATTTATGGAGTATTACAAGACATTGCTCATACATCATATGATTACAGTAATTACTGGCACTTATTAGCCAGTTACAAAGCATTTATTATGCATTATTTACAAGTTATCATTCAAAACAGGAGTTATTGCCTGTAGCAACAAGCTGCTAGTGACTATATTTGATATCCTGCAAGTGACATAAGTCATTTCTTAAAAGTAAGACATTGGAATTGGTACTCAAGGTGTTTAGTCCAATAATATATAGATATATTGAAGTTAATACATCAGAAAAATTTGCATTACATTTAGGACTAGAGATATATCTTAAACTGGTAGCATTATTTAGTTGTATACTGGTAGTAGTTGGGACTAGTAATAATTTTTTGTGCTAGCAAAGCATTGCGTTGGGATCCATAGTCGATTGCTTGGGCATGAAAATATTTTCTTTTGAGTTATTGCTGGAAATAAGCCATGCGTCAGCTGTAGCAAGGTTATCAAGGAAGTAGAGTACATGTGATCACATTCATGAATGATAGAGACAGCTGGGTAAGAAACAAATGCAAGTACTAGAACAGGTTTAATAACTAAGTGCTTGTCGCATATAATATAACGACACATTTCAGAAATAATTTTAATGTCATGAAAATCTTCTCCTGGAAAAAATACAAAGTGGATTAGTAAGCTGAATGAAGAGATATGTATTATGCTGAAAAGTAGTAAACTTCTAATTAACAGGTAATGACATATCTGCTTAATATTGCATCTACTCTAGCTGTTCCTTTCCAAAACATTCAATCATTAGACTGCACAATATACGACATACTGTCAAATAGAACTACAAAAAATACTTAAATAATTACATAAACTTCATCATTATCCTAATCTGCAAAAAAGAAAAAACTTCGTTACTCATAACCATTTTCTTCATATAACTAGACACCATCATTTATTATCCTCTGAAAAAAAGTTAATTATTCATTATCTTATTTATCAGCATCATTCATCAGTGTCATCAGCTCATATATTACTAAATTTCTTACTTCTACATTACTTCATAACTAAAATTAACATACATAGCCCTGCTCGACAGTCCGCTGCAATTGCGTTTGAAAGAAAAGGAATTAGTCAAGGTTGCTATCATATGGTGCATATACTATATTTTGGTAATCTTTGTTAATTCGGATCCAAAGTATTCATGCCAAAGTATTGCATTGTCTTTCGTTCTTCCGAAGGTGAAATTTCCGTTTCATAGTAAACCGCTGTGGTTGGTTAATTTATTTCTTTTACACGTTATTGCTTTCTGAAAATGATGAATATGGATTAATATCTTACATTTAAATCATATACCCATTAAATGAAAACCTGTTTCTTGTGATATGACTAAGCATACAGTATAGCATGACAGAAAACGTATTAGGTCAAAACAATAGACAATTTCCATGTGTAAAAATGTACACACAATATCATAATGTAGTAGCAAAAAAATGTAGAATAGTCAAGATATTGGGATATCATAAGGCAAAATGTCAAAGCCAACTGGTTTTTGTTATATCTCAAAGATTTCATAGTGCATACAGAGAAAATTCCATTTTCGATAGGAAAACCATCACATATACATAAAAAAATGGAAAAATGTGCACTGTCTGACATACAATGACAAGAAAAGCTTGCCGGGAAATTGCCAAGAACAAATACAATCATCATCAGTAAGTGGTCATATAAATATCAGGAATCGGCATTACAGTGCGTTAAATCATAAAGTATATTCATTCAATAAACGGTTTACTATTGGAAATATGGTGACACCCTTGGTTTTTCTGGTTCTCAAAGTTTCTATATGTACTACATTTGGATGAGGAATGCTGCAAATTCCATGTGGACCAGCGTATAGAAGCTCAAATTTGCTGCATCTACTCTTCCCTCTGTTCGATAAATAGTGTGTGCGTAGTAATATCTTCAGTCCTATGTGAAATTCACGGCGTGTCCAAACCTGTTTTTGCTGTCTTCTACGGCGTTCAGCGGCACGTTTGATGTTAATGAGCGCAATGTCAATTATTTCATGGTGGCGTAGTCGACGAAATGTAATAAAAGATGCTAATTCGTTAATTTTGTTGGGTGGTCAATATATTTGTATATAACAGTCGGAGATAGCTTAGTAGATTCGTTTGGTATGGAGTTAATTACATCCTTGAATGAGAGTATGTGTGTGTCCCAATCAGTGTTTTTTTTTTTTTTCATCAGTCAACTGACTGGTTTGTTGCGGCCCGCCACGAATTCCTTTCCTGTGCTAACCTCTTCATCTCAGAGTAGCACTTCCAACCTACGTCCTCAATTATTTGCTTGACGTATTCCAATCTCTGTCTTCCTCTACAGTTTTTGCCCTCTACAGCTCCCTCTAGTACCATGGAAGTCATTCCCTCATGTCTTAGCAGATGTGCTATCATCCTGTCCCTTCTCCTTATCAGTGTTTTCCACATATTCCTTTCGTCTCCGATTCTGCGTAGAACCACCTCATTCCTTACCTTATCAGTCCACCTAATTTTCAACATTCGTCTATAGCACCACATCTCAAATGCTTCGATTCTCTTCCGTTCCGGTTTTCCCCCAGTCCATTTTTCACTACCATACAATGCTGTACTCCAGACGTACATCCTCAGAAATTTATTCCTCAAATTAAGGCCGGTATTTGATATTAGTAGACTTCTCTTGGCCAGAAATGCCTTTTTTGCCATAGCGAGTCTGCTTTTGATGTCCTCCTTGCTCCGTCCGTCATTGGTTATTTTGTTGCCTAGGTAGCAGAATTCCTTAACTTCATTGACATCGTGACCATCAATCCTGATGTTAAGTTTCGAGCTGTTCTTATTTCTACTACTTCTCATTACCTTCGTCTTTCTCCGATTTACTCTCAAACCATACTGTGTACTCATTAGACTGTTCATTCCGTTCAGCAGATCATTTAATTCTTCTTCACTTTCACTCAGGATAGCAATGTCATCAGCGAATCGTATCATTGATATCCTTTCACCTTGTATTTTAATTCCACTCCTGAACCTTTCTTTTATTTCCATCATTTCTTCCTCGATGTACAGATTGAAGAGTAGGGGCGAAAGGCTACAGCCTTGTCTTACACCCTTCTTAATACGAGCACTTCGTTCTTGATCGTCCACTCTTATTATTCCCTCTTGGTTGTTGTACATATTGTATATGACCCGTCTCTCCCATAGCTTACCCCTACTTTTTTCAGAATCTCGAACAGCTTGCACCATTTTATATTGTCGAACGCTTTTTCCAGGTCGACAAATCCTATGAAAGTGTCTTGATTTTTCTTTAGCCTTGCTTCCATTATTAGCCGTAACGTCAGAATCGCCTCTCTCGTTCCTTTACATTTCCTAAAGCCAAACTGATCGTCACCTAGCGCATTCTCAATTTTCTTTTCCACTCTTCTGTATATTATTCTTGTAAGCAGCTTCGATGCATGAGCTGTTAAGCTGATTGTGCGATAATTCTCGCACTTGTCAGCTCTTGCCGTCTTCGGAATTGTGTGGATGATGCTTTTCCGAAAGTCAGATGGTATATCGCCAGACTCATGTA
Source organism: Schistocerca cancellata (assembly GCF_023864275.1). NCBI lineage: Eukaryota > Metazoa > Arthropoda > Insecta > Orthoptera > Acrididae > Schistocerca > Schistocerca cancellata. Next base: position 266,704,466 of record NC_064631.1, on the reverse strand, counting down.
TTCTACACACCAACGTGAATAGTCGTTTTGTTGCCACTGCCCCCAATGATTTTAGAAATTCTGATGGAATGTTATCTATCCCTTCTGCCTTATTTTCCGTAAGTCCTCCAAAGCTCTTTTAAATTCCGATTCTAATACTGGATCCCCTATCTCTTCTAAATTGACTCCTGTTTCTTTCTTCTATCACATCGGACAAATCTTCACCCTCATAGAGGCGTTCAATGTATTCTTTCCACCTATCTGCTCTCTCCTCTGCATTTAACAGTGGAATTCCCGTTGCACTCTTAATGTTACCACCGTTGCTTTTAATGTCACCAAAGGTTGTTTTGACTTTCCTGTATGCTGAGTCTGTCCTTCCGACAATCATATCTTTTTCGATGTCTTCACATTTTTCCTGCAGCCATTTCGTCTTAGCTTCCCTGCACTTCCTATTTATTTCATTCCTCAGCGACTTGTATTTCTGTATTCCTAATTTTCTCGGAACATGTTTGTACTTCCTCCTTTCATCAATCAACTGAAGTATTTCTTCTGTTACCCATGGTTTCTTCGCAGCTACCTTCTTTGTACCTATGTTTTCCTTCCCAACATCTGTGATGGCCCTTTTTAAAGATGTCCATTCCTCTTCAGCTGTACTGCCTACTGCGCTATTCCTTATTGCTGTATCTATAGCGTTAGAGAACTTCAAACGTATCTTGTCATTCCTTAGTACTTCCGTATCCCACTTCCTTGCGTATTGATTCTTCCTGACTAATGTCTTGAACTTCAGCCTACTCTTCATCACTACTATATTGTGATCCGAGTCTATATCTGCTCCTGGGTAGGCCTTACAATCCAGTATCTGATTTCGGAATCTCTGCCTGACCATGATGTAATCTAATTGAAATCTTCCCGTATCATCCGGCCTTTTCTAAGTATACCTCCTCCTCTTGTGATTTATGTGTTTTATTGGAGTATATTCTCCATATTTTACCAATTTCTTTCATCAATCGCTCAGAAGGGTTCGAAGTAGCGTGATACCTGGATATATATAGATCGGAGAAATGTTTCTAGCTCGTAACATTCTTGTCCATATCGCTGGTAGAAATTGTGGTCCATTGTCGGAAACTACTTTCAATGCATGCCCTACATGAAACAGAAAATGTTTTACAAATTCATCCGAAATAGATTTAGTAGTAGCTTTGCGTAACGGAGTGAATGTAACAAATTTCGATGTGAGTTCAACAGCGTTAAAGATGTAACAATAACCTCTGTCAGATCTGGGAATCGGTCCAAAAATGTCTACAGCGGCCATGTCTCAATTTAATGGTTACAATGGGATGTTACGGAGGAATATGTGAAGTCGTGTCTGATTTAGCTTTCTGGCAGATTCTACATGACGCTAAAACTCGTCGAATAAATTTCTCCATGTTGGCAAAATAACAGTTCTGTCTCAGCGTAAGAAAACATTTTCTGGCTCCATAATGTGCATAACTTTAATGAATATACCAAACTAATGTATGCATAATATCCTGGGTAACAGCGGCGAAACAGAATGTTGTTGCGTACAGTATAATTGTTTCTAATGGTAACGTTATTCCTATCTTGCCAAAGGTGTTTATTTCTTTCCATAAGTTGTCTTTGCTCTGCTCTTGTGCAGTGTCTCGTAATGACGATGAAATGAAATTCTCAAATGCAACTTGTCTAATATACATGAGGCTAAAATTTGCTTGGCAGAACTCGGTTGCGACGCCTTGCTGATTGTTGCTGAGAGAGCGGGATAGTGCGTCTGCTACAGTATTTTGTGTACTGGGAACGTGAACAACTGTAATATTAAATTACTGTAAATGAAGCTTCCATCTGCTTAACCTGTCATGTGTAAATTTTGCGGAAAGTAAAAACTGTATAGCTCTATGATCTGTATAAACAGTAGTATGTCTTCCATAAATAAAATGCCTTAATCTGGTAAATGCCCATACAACACATAATGTTTCAAGCTCTGTAACAGAATAATTGCGTTCAGCAGGCGACAGAATGCGACTTGGAAAGGCGAATTTTTAATTACTGTAGGACCGTCATCTTCAATTTGCTGACAAATGTTACGCCTAAAGCAGTGTTAAAGTGTCGGTGGCAATGGATAAATTTCTGGTAGGATCTGGGTGTGACAAAAGTTGTGTGTACAGCAAGGCCTGTTTCAGATTAAAAAACCGAGACTGTGCTTGGCTATCCCAGGACCAAACAGCGTTTTTACCTGTCAACTGGCATAATCTAGGAGTGTCTAAAGCAGAGTAATGAGTAACAGCTCATTAATCCAAGTTGCTGGAAAAAATAATATTCAGGAGAATGGAAAAGAAAATTGAGCATGTGTTAGACGACGATCAGTTTGGCTTCAGGAAAGATAAAGGTGTCAGAGAGGCAATTCTGACGTTGCGGTTGATAATGGAAGCCAGACTAAAATCAAGACATGTTCATAGGATTTGTCGATCTGGAGAGCCATGAGGGAATAATAAGAGCAGACGACCAAGAACGTAGTACTCGGATTAGAAACGGTGCAACACAGGGATGTAGTATTTCGCCCCTACATCCAAGAAGCAATGACGGAAATAAAAGAAAGGTTTCGGAGTGGAATTAAAATTCAAGGAGAAAGAATATCAATGACATGATTCGCTCATGACATTGCTATTATGAGTGACAGTGAAAAAGAATTACGTTATATGCTGAATGGAATGAATAGTCTGAAGAGTACAAAATATGAACTGACAATAAATCGAAGAAAGACGAAAGTAATGAGAAGTAGCAGAAATGAGAACAGCGAGATTGATGGTCATGAAATAGATGAAGTTAAGGAATTCTGTTACATAGGCAGCAAAATAACTTATGAGTAGTGGGGCAAAGTTTGTACCACCCCACTCTGCATTGTACCAAATTTATTCAAGATGGCGGCTCCAGGATGGTGGCAATAAATGTGACAAATAACATTGATGTCATGGCAGGTAATTCAGATTTTGGAGGGAAAATAGAACTGTCCTACATACACTAACCTAACCCCCTCCCATCCCCATGAGCTCCCCTCCCCCCTCCCCACCTTCCAATAAAATGACAGGAATTTCAAATTTTGGCGGAGAAAATGTGGCTTGGGCTACCTGCACTAACCTAAGTCATCCGAACACCATCTCTTCCTTGGAATTGGCGAGAAAAGGACTCAGCCTCTTCTGGGCTGCTGGATAGGATGGACATAAGTCTTTATTTTACATGCAGCGATTATTTAAACAGTTTGACCTGTCAAAGGTAGTAGCTCCATCCAGTGTGTTCACTGTGAGGTCCGGAGTCTAACTGACCTAGTACACAGTACTGCCACCAGAGGGCATGGTCGACCCATGGTGGTCTGGAGAAAATTGGCGAGAAAAGGACTCAGTCTGTGTACAGATGTTGGGGGAGGAAGGAGTGTACTTTATGGGTAAGAAGAGGGGGTCACAACACTTTCAACTAGCTGGTTTCAACAATTTCTCAAGGTCATACAACAACCCACTTCCACATCTGAAATACATGCACATAGATCGTTGTATATAGGAAATGTCGTAGGATTTTTGATAGATTTGCGAATAAAACGGGTAAATATTCTCGTAATAAATCTTTATTAACTTTTGCATATACATTTGCACACAGAAAACAACTCTTTCGTTATTTTTATAAGGTGTAGTTTTAATAATACCAAATTTAATTTTTAACTTATAACTTAAATTCACATCTGAATTATGTATTTCTTTCTCCAACCAGTAATTTAACCAATACAGAGAACATATATTCTCGAATTCTAATACAGATCTAATTTTCTTCCTGTAAAATACTTGTTTTATGGCTTAAACTATTAGCTCAGTCGCTTGCTGCTGTACTTCTAGGCAAGAGCATTTTGGAATTTTAATTGTTCCTCTTAATTCCTCCATGATGCTATTGTTAAGCCTCTCCACTTCTTCCTGTGTGTATGTAGGCAATTCTTCTGCTCCACATTCTTTCAGGGTTTCTCTATAGAACTTAAAGTTTACAACTTTTACAAACGAGCGTCCATTAAATGTAGTTATTCCATCAATTTTAAACTGTTCTGTAGCTAGGTGGACAACATCCAGCTCACCGCACTTAGATAGTATATAACCATCCTTTTTAATCCGATTCCTATGGGAATAAAGCCTAATAAAAACGTTTTTCGTTTATCCCTTAATATAGGAAACATTGTTGCTTCCATTGAATTCAGCTAGTATTCCAACATGTGAGCAGTTTCAATTGCTGTTTACTGTAAAAGCCAATATTTTGTTTTCCCTCTTCATAGCCAGATTTTTCAAAAGGGTGTTTAAATCCATATGTAAACCTGGCATGCACATCTGCAGTTGGTTCTTCCTTTTCCAATTGCAGCTTATATTGTCTTCTCCATGTACTCCAGTTTCCTTTTCTTTACTGTGAGGTCCTCCATTTGCAGTTTTCTTTTCCGTACACTTAGTACATTAATTGCACTTAAAGGACTAATTTTTTAAATGGAGAATGTTTTAAGTCTGTTTGATACATTGGTTCTTTTTCTTAAGGCTTGTGGTGTAACATTATTTGTAGGAACCACTCCCCATTTGGCGATGTCTGTATCGGATAGTATTGTTCAGAACAGCGTACTAGAGTGAGAACAATTAGTTTATCCTTGTTTAACCTAACACTTCTGTGTAATACTTATACTGTCACTGCTGGAGGACGAGGAGATTAGTGTTTAATGTCCCGTCGACAACGAGGTCATTAGAGATGGGCACAAGCTCGGATTAGGGCAGGACCAGAAGGAAATCAGCCGTGCTCTTACAAAGGAACCATCCTGGTATTTGCCTGAAACGATTTAGGGAAATCACGGAAAATCTAAATCAGGATGGCAGGAGACACTGCACCACCCTGATAGGTCTTTGTTATAGTCAGGGATAAGAGCCTCCATGTAGTTTACAGGTAGATCACAACTTATAAGCTTTTCTTATCTGTATTAGAATTCGACAATATATGTTCTCTGTTCTGGTCAAATTACTGGTTGGAGAAAGAAATACATGATTCAGGTGTGGATTGAAGTTATAAGTTAAAAATTATAATTGGTATTATTAAAACTACACCTAATAAAAATAACAAAAGAGTTGTTTTCTGTGTGTAAATGTATATCTAAAGGTCAATAAGGATTTCTTACGATAATATTTACCTGTCGTATTCGCAAATTATCAAAAATCCTACGAAATTTCCTATGTACAACGATCTGTGTGCATATATTTCAGATGTGGAAGTGGGTTGTTGTATGAGCATGAAAAGTTGTTGAAACCAGCTGGTTGAAAGTGTAGCGACTCCCTTTTCTTACCCATAAAGTAGAATCTTTCCTCCCCCGACATCTGTACACAGACGGAGTCCTTTTCCCGCCAATTTTCTCCAGACCGCCATGGGACGACAATGCCCTCTGGTGGTGGTACTGTATACTAGGTCAGTCAGACTCCGGACCTCACAGTGAACACACTGGATGTTGCTACAGCCTATGACAACCCAAATTATTTAAATGATCTTCCCACCATGACAGCATATCTACGTTGCCCCATCTATCGCTGTCATCTTGCATCCGCTATCTTGAATAAATCTGGCACAATGATGAGTGGGGTGGTACGAACTTTGCGCTGCTACTCCAATTATGGATGGAGCAAGAAGACTAGAGCTGCCAAAAGGGTGTTCCTGGCCAAGAGAGGTCTACTATTATCAGATGTAGGGCTTAATTTGAAGAAGCAATTTCTGAGAATGTACGTTTGGGCACAGCACTGTATGGTAGTGGAACATGGACTGTGGGAAAACCGGAACAGGAGAGGATGTAAGCATTTGAGATGTGGTGCTACAGACGAATTTCGAAAATTAGGTGAACTGATAAGGTAAATAATGGGGAGATAATGTGGAGAATAGGAGAGGAAGGAGTATGTGGAAAACACTGACAATGTGAAGGGGTAGGACGATAGGACATCTGTTAAGACATCACAGAATGATTTCCATATTACTAGAGGGAGCTGTGAAGGGCAAAAACTGCAGAGGAAAACAGAGATTGGGATACATCTAGCAACTAGTTGAGGACATACGTTACAAGTGATACTCTGAGATGAAGAAGTTGGGACAGGAGAGGAATTCGTGGCAGGCCACAGCTAACCAGTCATAAGACTGATGACTGAAAAAAAGAAAAAAATGCAAATGTGTGACTAGGAAAACAATGGTGTTCAAGTTCTTCACCCATAATCATACACTGAATAACATTAAAATCTACTTTGCGACAACCAAGAAGAGAAGCAAAAGTGCGATATAGTGGGAGCTACAGAGAATAAATACAGACAGACACCGCTAGAAAAACATTGTTTCATTATTGTGAACTATGATGTATGTGGAAATACGTAATATAATCGATTTAATCGCTACAAACGCCTACAGGTGTCGAGAGAAAAATTTCTTAAACGTCTGTTCCAGATCGCTGCTCCTATTACTGTATTGGACAAAATCACAGGTCTTATTTGTAGCCTTGCTGAAGGACATTTCTCATACACAACGCTGACGATCCAACAGCTGTATTCATCGCTAAGCAGAGGATGTACTCCACTAGGAGCAAACAACAAAAACCACATTATTACCATACATCATATCGAAAGAGATTGTAGACGATCGGTTTTGTCCCTAAAAGAATCCTCTTTGTTGTATATTATCCTTCTTTTTACTGGTGAAGTTTCCGTAATCGAACTCTCTGTTCAGGGACTGGAGGTGTGTCACTACACGTATGACAACCGGTTCTCCTCTTTGCTGAGTATTCTGAAAAAGGAAGACAACAAAACCTGTACATGAAGAGAAAGTTTGCAATACTTGGTGTACAATGAAAAGAAAAAAAAACTCATTATTTTCCGTCGCACTTTCATTTCGTCAGATGAGTTTGCTTATTTCACCAGTACAGGCCAACTCATGCTGCGCAGTCGTCAATCTTGTTTGCAAACGTAACTGATTCATTATAGGTACATATATTAATTACAATGACACACCTACTTTTGAAAACGACTTTGACGGTAGTGTGCTCAAGGGATGACATGATGTCGTCGTAGCTGCCGTCTGCTTCACGTCTGCTGTGCAGCGAGCTACGTTAATTTAAGTATTAACTGTATTTTTCTTACTTGTCACTTCTTCTTCCGTGTGTTTTTGCTTTTAGGAAGCTTTAATTGTCGAGTGCTAGTAATAGTGTTCCATAGATTTCGTGTTTGTTTTGAATACAGTCAGAGAGAGTGCCTTTAGTCAACCATAGTGCCAGTAGTGCTAGCGTTTGTTTTGAGTACAGTGCAGAGACAGGTAGTGCTATTTGCATCGTTTTCTACAAGAAGTGTCTAGCAACTATAGTTTAGTCAACTATCAGCCGCCTTTAGTGAATTAGCAGTGTTGTGGCGTATCAAGACAGCCACGCCACTCGGAAGTAGCCGAAATGCACGCGTTACACTCGCCGGCTGGCGTGAGGTCTGAAACAAGATACGTTATGAATGCTATAAAGAAAAGTACGTAGCTGCGATAATACTTAACTTTAATCCATCATTGTGGTACATCGCTCTTGACGATACAAATGAGACTCTTTAAATACAAGCACTGTAAGGCTAATGGCGCCTTGCTAGGTCGTAGTCATGGACTTAGCTGAAGGCTATTCTAACTGTCTCTCGGCAAATGAGAGAAAGGCTTCGTCAGTGTAGTCGCTAGCAAAGTCGTCGTACAACTGGGACGAGTCCTAGTACGTCTCTCAAGACCTGCCGTGTGGTGGCGCTCGGTCAGCAATTACTGACAGTGGCAACACGCGGGTCGGACATGTACTAATGGACCGCGGCCGATTTAAAGCTACCACCTAGCAAGTGTGGTGTCTGGCGGTGACACCACATTCCTCCCCCGCAAATCGGCGAACGGTCGTGTTATAAGGCTTCCGCCCGCTGTGGGGAGGGCCCCATGTTGGCGTATGCGATGAGGTGGGGAGCCTAACAACAGGCGAGGCTGTGCCACCCGCACCCGGCCATTCGGTCCGAGGGGAGCTAGGAAACGCCTGGAAACCTAGTCCAGGGTGCACGTCAACATGCGGTGCATGCGCCCGTAAAGAGACAGGAGGGGCCGAAGGGTCGACCTCCATTGCGTCGGGGTATCCGACGCGCGATGACGCCATGTGGTCCGGAGCGGGCAAGAGTTCCATGGCGGAGGACAGCTGGTCACGGGAAGCGATCGGCGGCGCGTGACCCAGGGAGGCGCTTGGCGGCTGCAGCGAAGCGTCCACTGCGGGCGGCGCCGGCGGGGGCTGCGGCGGCGGCGCGACGCCATGGGGCAAAATGGAAGGCATCGTCGGTAACACCTGGGGATAAGGCGAACCAGTAGATGGGTCCCCAGGGAGCTGACCTGGCGGCACCGTCGCTGAAAGCAGACGGGGAGCGGCAGAACCCGTGCGACGACATAGGCGCAGCTGATTGAGATGCCGACGCACCTCACCAGAGGCCCCCAAAACCAAATACATCGCGCGGCCGAGGCAGCGAAGAATGCGCCCTGCGAGCCAACGCCGTGAACCGCGATAGTTTCGATAGAATACAACGTCGCCTGGAGCAAAAGCAGGAGTCTGCCGCTGTACAGGAACCTGATGCGGCGGATGCAGCAAAGACATCTAGGTTCGATGAGGACGACCGTGGAGCAACTCAGCCGGCGAGCGACCATCTCTGGGCTGAGAGCGATACGAAGACAAAAAAAGCAACAACGCGTCCTCCCGAGAATGCGACTCTTTCAATTTCAACAGGACAGTCCGGACCAATCGTTCAGCGGCACCGTTGGACTGAGGCGAAAACGGCGCGGACGTCAGATGTTGAATACCATTGGCCCTGCAGAATGACTGAAATTCTGCGGACATGAATTGTGGGCCATTGTCGGAAACAATAGCCTGTGGTTGACCTTCAATGCAAAAGATAGCGGACAACGCTTGGATTGTGGCAGATGACGTCGTGGAAGACATCCGGACAACAAAAGGAAAATTACTGAAGGAATCGACCACAACCAACCATCGGGCATTCCAGAATGGACCAGCAAAATCTATGTGTAAGCGTTGCCAAGGGGAAGTGGCTTTTGGCCATGCAAAGAATTTCCGCGGTGGCGCGGATTGTCGTTCGGCACACGCCATGCAAGAAGAGCACATAGTCGTAATCGCAGCATCGATGCCGAACCAAGTACAGTGCCGACGAGCAAGTTGTTTCGTTCGCACTATACCCCAATGTCCTTGGTGGAGAAGCTTTAAGACAGAGGACTGTAACGAACGTGGGACCACGACCCTAGACTGACCATTATCAGAACGCAACAACAAAACACCACATCGAACAAAAAGTCTCTCCTTGTGAGCAAAAAATCGGCGAACCAACGGATCCTCGATCCGTGACTTCGACAAGGGCCATTGCGTAGCAACAAAACGCAAAACGGTAGCAAGGACAGGGTCAGCTGCTGTGGCTGTAGCTACACGACGAAAATCAATCGTAAACGATTCGACCACATCATCAGTTTCCACATCAATGAACATGCAAGCAAGTTCGGAAGAATCGAATGCTCTATCCTCAGCAACAGGCAAACGGGACAACGCATCGGCGTTTCCGTGCTTAGCAGTGGACCGATACAAGATATCGTAGCGGTACTGCGAGAGGAAAATAGACCAGTGAATGAATTTCTGAACTGTACGTGGAGGTACAGGCTTGGTCGGATGAAAAAGCGATATCAAAGGTTTGTGGTCTGTGATGATGGTAAAGTGACGACCATACAAGAAATCGTGGAACTTTGTAACACCAAACACGAGAGCCAAAGCTTCTTTCTTTATCTGGGAATAATTTCTTTGCGCAGACGACAGCAATTTGGACGCAAAGGCAATAGGGCGATCATGCGAGCCATCTTTGTGCGCAAGCACAGCACCGATCCCGAAATCCGATGCATCTACCATCAACAGAAGGGGTTTCTGGGGATCGAATGGCGTAAGGCAAGTATTTGAAAGCAACGCCGATTTCAACTGGCGAAAGGCGCGTTCGCATTCCGTCGTCCAAACGAATGGAACACCTTTACGGCGTAAGCGATGAAGCGGAGCTGAAATGGAAGAAGCACGCGGCACAAATTTATGGTAATAGTTAATTTTTCCCAACACACTCTGTAGCTGCTTCAAATTCTGCGGCGAAGGCAAGTCCTGTATGGCACGGAGGTGCTCTGGACTCGGATGTATGCCTTGAGCATTGATTACATGTCCCAGATATGGTAAGTCACGAGCAAAAAACACACATTTGTCCTTCCTCAAGCGAAGACTATTTTGTCGCAATACCTGAAATAATGTTCGGAGGTTGGATAAATGTTCTGCTGCTGTCTTCCCGGAGATCACAATATCGTCCAGATAGTTTGCAGCAGTAGGGACCGACGCACAAACAGTTCGTAAATATTGCTGAAACAATGCAGGGGCAGATGCACACCCGAATGGCAGTCTTTTGAATCGGTACAATCCAAGATGCGTGTGAACCACCAATACGCGCTGGGATTCTTCGTCCACTGGTATTTGCAAGTACGCATCTGCTAGGTCCTACTTTGTAAATATTTTCCCGGGCACAGTTTGTCAAAAAGATCTTCGGGGCGGGGCAAAGGAAAAGTAGCAGTCACTAGTTGTGAATTCACTGTGGCCTTGAAGTCCACGCAAAGTCTCAATTTTCCGGAAGGTTTTTGCAAAATTACTAAGGGTGAGGCCCAGAGAGAAGCCTGCACACGTTCAATAACACCTTGTGATTCTCAATCGTTTAATGTTCTTACGACCTCGTCACGCAATACGTGGGGAACATTGCGTGCTCAGAAAAATTTCGGTTGCGCGTTTACTTTCAGTTCCAAATGTGCTTCATAGTTCTTAGCGCAACCAAGGCCCGGTGCAAAAATGTCTGCAAATTCCTCACATAGACGAGAAACACTGGCGGAAGGCACAGTCTGGTTCACTGATAGGAACTGATTGACTATTGACAACTTAAACAACTGAAATAAATCTAAACCAAACCAGTTCACTGCAGAAGAAGAGCGAAGAACGTAAAATGACACAAGTTTTGTTTGTCCCTTGTATGTTGCAAGAAGGCTGCACTGTCCTAACACAGGGATATTCTGTCCTGAATAACTAGTGAGCTGAACATTTGCGGCACGCAACGGAGGTGCGCCCAGTTGTTTGTACATGGCGGGATTGAGTAGTGAATCAGCAGCTCCGGTATCGAGCTGGAATGGGATCATGTTGCTATTAATTTCCAAGTCTACAAAAAGTTTATTGTCCTGCTGACGACAAGAGCGACTGTCTCGTGCAATTGGAACTGTTTCTGGGACAGAAGCACTGGCGACTTGACGGGTTTTCCGTCGACGTCGACGCACACGGTTTGTGCATGAACACAGTCACTGTTAGAGAAAGTGGCACTGGAAGGTGTGGAATTAACTACATGAATGTCCATGGGCGAAGGTGCACGAGCCTAAGTGTCCTTGGTTCGATTCCGCCGCGAAGCAAAGGGCCTGGAATGGTTGTGAGTGTCCAATCTAAGCTTTTTCTGGCAAACACTTTGAACATGTCCTTTTTTATTACAGAAAAAGCAAATAGCTTGGCGTGACGGGCAATTCTCACGCGAATGTCTAGTTGCACACCGCGGGCATGATTTCAGCACTGCATTTGCTTGCTTGCGCGGCACACGTGGCGGTGCGGACGTGCGCGAGGGCTGTTTACAGTACTGTGCAGCTCGCCCGGCGGGCCGTTTAATGTGACACACTGCTGGCGAAGTTTCAAAGGATTCCTGAGCAAAGTCAAGTGTGTCTTGCCTATCCAATATGTCTATCACTTGTTGAAGGGAGGGATTGACTAGTTTCAAAATCTGATCCCTTATACGAACATCAGAAACGTTCTGTGCAATTGCATCACGCACCATAGTATCTGAATAAGGGAGTCCACATTCACATTCAAAAGCACAATCCCTAGTAAGGCCTTGCAAAGTTGCAACCCACTCCCGATTAGTTTGACCGGCCGTACATTTTGTACGAACAAAATGTATACCTTTTTGCAACGACATTGACTGTTTCCTTGAAATAGGCATCTAAAGCAGACAAAGTTTCTTCGTAGGACAGAGTTGCTACAACGCGTCGGGGAAACAATTTCACTATCACATGGTGGGTGGACACACCGACACACGAAAGCAAAAGCGGCTGCCGCTCATTACCTTGAATTCTGTAGGCGGCGAATGGAATCCAAATTGGCGTGACCACTCCGTCTACGAGACCCAGAGGGCCGTAGACACGGGTACACAGGTAGATGCCGTGTTTCTTGACTTTCGCAATACGTTCGATACAGTTTCCCACAGTCGTATAATGAATAAAGTAAGAGCATATGGACTATCAGACCAATTGTGTGATTGGATAGAGGAGTTCCTAGATAACAGAACGCAGCATGTCATTCTCAATGGAGAGAAGCCTTCCGAAGTGATTTCAGGTTTGCCGCAGGGGAGTGTCGTAGGACCGTTGATATTGACAATATACATAAAGGACCTTGTGGATAACATCGGAAGTTCACTGAAGCTTTTTGTGGATGATGCTGTGGTGTTTCACACGACCGTCTTTTTCGAAACCCATGCTGATTCATACAGAGCAGATTTCTAGTCTCCAGAAAACTCATTATACTCGAACATAATACGTGTTCCAAAATTCTACATCTGATCGACGTTAGAGATATAGGTCTATAGTTTTGCACATCTGTTTGACGTCCCTTCTTGAAAACGGGGAATACATGTACCCTTTTCCAATCCTTTGGAACGCTACGCTCTTCCAAAAACCTATGGTACACCGCTGCAGGAAGAGGGGCAAGTTCCTTCGCGTACTCTGTGTAAAATCGAACTGGTATCCCATCAGGTCCTGCAGCCTTTCCTCTTTTGAGCAATTTTAATTGTTTCTCTATCCTTCTGTCGTCTATTTCGGTATCTACCATTTTGTCATCTGTGCGACAATCTAGAGAAGGAACTACAGTGCAGTCTTCCTCTGAGAAACAGCTTTGGAAAAAGACATTTAGTATTTCGGCTTTTAGTCTGTCATCCTCTGTTTCAGTACCATTTTGGTCACAGAGTGATTGGATTGAGGAGTTCCTAGATAACAGAACGCAGCATGTCATTCTCAATGGAGACAAGTCTTCCGAAGTAAGAGTGATTTCAGATGTGCCGCAGGGGAGTGTCATAGGACCGTTGCTATTCACAATATACATAAATGACCTGGTGGATGACATCGGAAGTTCACTGAGGCTTTTTGCAGATGATGCTGTGGTGTATCGAGAGGTTGTAACAATGGAAAATTTTATTGAAATGCAGGAGGATCTGCAGCGAATTGACGCATGGTGCAGGGAATGGCAATTGAATCTCAATGTAGACAAGTGTAATGTGCTGCGAAAACATAGAAAGATAGATCCCTTATCATTTATCTACAAAATAGCAGGTCAGCAACTGGAAGCAGTTAATTCCATAAATCATCTGGGAGTGATTTAAAATGGGATGATCATATAAAGTTGATCGTCGGTAAAGCAGATGCCAGACTGAGATTCACTGGAAAAATCCTAAGGAAATGCAATCCGAAAACAATGGAAGTAGGTTACAGTACGCTTGTTCGCCCACTGCTTGAATACTGCTCACCAGTGTGGGATCCGTACCAGATAGGGTTGATAGAAGAGATAGAGAAGATCCAACGGAGAGCAGCGCGCTTCGTTACAGGATCATTTAGTAATCGCGAAAGCGTTATGGAGATGATAGATAAACTCCTATGGAAGACTCTGCGGGAGAGACGCTCAGTAGCTCGGTACGGGCTTTTGTTGAAATTTCGAGAACTTACCCTCACCGAGGAGTCAGGCAGTATATTGCTCCCTCCTACGTATATCTCGCGAAGAGACCATGAGGATAAAATCAGAGAGATTAGAGCCCACACAGAGGCATACCGACAATCCTTCTTTCCACGAACAATACGAGACTGGAATAGAAGGGAGAACCGATAGAGATACTCAGGGTACCCTCCGTCACACACCGTCAGGTGGCTTGCGGAGTATGGATGTAGATGTAGATGTAGATGTAGATTCTGATACTTATAACTGAAATCTGTAGTCATAATAAACGTACGACTGTAGACTAAAGTTATCAAAAATAATTTCTCAGTCTCGCTGGTCTGTACTTCAGGAATTTATTTATTTAGACGTCAAGTTCCGTAGGACCAAATCGTTTAGCAAATCTCCAAGGTCATGGAACGTGTCAGTAGATGAAATTACAACATGAAAATAATAACAGATAAAAATAAAATGTTTATGAACCCGAAGTCAATCCATAAGTTTAAATAAACGCAGTCAATGATACAACAAGAATGAGCTTAATTTTTCAAGGGAGTCCTCAACAAAACAGAAGGAACGATCCAGCAGGAAACTCTTGAGTTTTGATTTGAAAGCGTGTGGATTACCGCTAAGATTTTTGAATTCGAGTGGTAGCTTATTGAAAATGGGTGCAGCAGTATACTGCACACCATTCTGCACAAGAGTTAAGTAAGTCCGATCCAAATTCAGGTTTGACTTCTGCCGAGTATTAACTGAGTGAAAACTGCCTATTCTTGGGAATAAGCTACTATTGTTAACAAGAAATGACAGTAAGGAATATATATATATATATATATATATTGAGAGGTCAAAATAACCAGACTTGTCATCAGTGGTCGACAAGAGGTTCGTGATCTTACACCACTTACTGCCCGAAACAACCATTTCTGAGCCAAAAATATCCTTTTAGAATGGGAAGAGTTACTCCAAAATATAATACCATACCACGTAAGCGAATGAAAATAAGCAAAGTAGACTAATTTTCGTGTCGAACGATCACTCACTTCAGATACTGTTCGAATAGTAAAAATGGCTATATTGAGTCTTTGAACAAGATCCTGAACATGGGCTTTCCACGGCAGTTTACTATCTATCTGAACACCTAGAAATTTGAACTGTTCAGTTTCACTAAACATTTGCCCATTCTGTGAAATTAAAACATCAATTTTTGATGAATTGTGTTTAAAAACTGTAAAAACTGAGTCTTACTGTGATTTAGTGTTAGTTTATTTTCTACAAGCCATGAACTTATGAATTTGCACAATTTGAAACCGAGACAATATCCTTTACATCCAAGCTAATGTCATCAGCAAACAGAAATACTTTAGAGTTACCTGTAATACTAGAGGGCGTATCATTTACATAAATAAGGAAAAGGAGTGTCCCCAATACTGATCCCAGGACCACCTCCCCCCCCTACTTAATGACTGTACCCCATTCAGACCCCACATCACAGCCATTCTTTACATTGTGAATAATGACCATTTGATGTATGTTGATAAAGTAAGAGGTGAACCAATTGTGAGCTACTCTCCGTATTCTGTAATGGTCCAACGTCTGGAGCAATATTTTGTGATCTACACAACAAACGCCTTAGTTCAACCAAAAAATATACCTAGCGTTCGAAACCTTTTGTTTAACCCATCCAGTACTTCACAGAGAAAAGAGAATGTAGCATTTTCAGTTGTTAAAAGACTTCTAAAGCCGAATTGTACGTTTGGTAGCAAATCGTGTGGTATAAATTGATCAATTATCTTTACATACACAGCGTTTTCAATAACTTTAGCAAATACTGATGGCATAGAAAGAGATCTAAAATTGTCTACATTATCCCTTTCTCCCATTATATATAGCGGCTTTACTACTGAGTACTTTAATCGTTCAGGAAACTGACCATTGGTAAAGGAAAAATTAAATGGTTCAAGTGGTTCTGAGCACTATGCGACTTAAATTCTGAGGTCATCAGTCGCCTAGAACTTAGAAGTAATCAAACCTAATTAACCTAAGGACATCACACACATCCATGCCCGTAACGGTCGCTCGGTTCCAGACTGTAGCGCCTAGAACCGCACGGCCACTCCGGCCGGCAGGAAAAATTACATACATGGCTAAATGCTAACTTGTGCAGCACAATACTTTAATATTCTGCTAGGCACTCCATCATAACCATGAGAGTCGTTAGTCTTTAGTGATTTAATTATTGACTCAATCTCCCTCTTGTCTGTATCACAGAGGAGTATTTTAGACACGAATCTTGGAAAGGTATTTGCAAGAAAGTTATATGATTCCCTGTAAATACTACATTTTTATTCAATTCAGCAGCAATGCTCAGAAAATGATTATTAAATGCTGTACATATACCTGATTTATCAGTAACATATATATTTTTACTACGAACTGGCCTTATATCGTCGACCTTGTGCTGCTGACCATATATTTCCTTCACAACTGACCTTATGATTTTCATTTTATCCTGTGAATTAGCTATTTATTTGCATATCACATACTCTTCGCCTTCCTAATAACACTTTTAAGCACCTTACAATACTGTTTATAGTGAGCTACTGTAGCTTGATGTAATTCCCATTTTGTTCTACTTGATATCCTTATCACACCCAGGCTTCCTGTTACCGCTAGTACCCCGTTTAGAGCGTTCTAAAGGAAAATAACTCTCAAAGAGCATGAGAAATGTGTTAACAAAAGCATTATGTTTATTATCTATGTTATAGGCCCTATAAACATCCTACCACTCTTGTTCCTTGACAAGGCTTAAAAAACTCTCTATTGCTGTTGGATTAACTTCCCTAGGCAATTCGTAATTATTTGTGACATTAATTTGAATACAAAAGCCTTTTAGAGTTAAAATTTGTGCGTCATTCACCCTTTTACTAATAGAATGCCCATCTAGTAATGAAGAATGAATAAAAATATTGTGTATGGCTGTGCTGCTGTTCCCCTGCACCCTAGTAGGAAAAAACACAGTCTGCATCAGATCATACGAATTTAGGAGATCTACCAACATGCTTTTTATTGCACCATCATATAAAAAATTTATTTTGATGTCATGACATATAACTAAATTCAACTGCCCCTACACAACATTCAAATATCTGGTCAGTTCAGTGCCGTTATACAACTATGGACAGAAATGGAATACTGTCTTTTACATACATAGTGTGATAAACCTTTTGCATTTCCTATTTTTATGTTTTCGTTTTCTTTAAAGGCAAAGAGAAAAAGTGAAGTGGTAGCCCAACGTAGAGCCTGTGGCTACCGTCATGTATTTTTGATTTTCATATGTTAAAAAACATAAGATGTTTTTTTTCCTGTTCTCCAGTAAGAGGAAGGATTCGCGCTCTGCTTAGCGCGTAGTCGTAGACCACCATATTAGGTATGTGAATAAGTGGGGAGTATGTATTTTCTGTGTGCATCGAGCAGAAGAATATAGTATTATTTTATTAGCTAATACGTTGTATGAGTTATTATTTCAAGAAGTACTGTAATAAGAAGAACGGAAGCCCATCTGTGTACTTTGGAACAGTACGAAGATCCGATTAACACAACATGGAGATGGTCAAGATTTTGTGGATGGATACGGCGATCGAACATAATATTATAAGTTGGTAAGCATAAACCTACGACAAGAGAAGGGCAATTTCGTTTATGTGGAGCTAATATGAAAATATTCTTTACCCGTTTACAGGCATAGTCCAGCTGATTGTGCTTGTCCGAGTGCCGAAAAATTAATCTCGTTAATTCCATATACCTAAAAAGCCACTTGCGGAAATAAGTCTCTTTGTTAGGGAGACAGTGTAATAGCCACTGGCCCACGCCACACATAGTTAATAAGGGTATTAAAAGATCAGGTGCCAAATGTGAAAAGATGAAACAAGTTTACAAAATTGTAAAAAGTGGATAGGGACGCCAAAGCACGGAAAAGAACAAATGAATAAAAATATGAAATAAAACGATAGTCGGAAGTAAGAATTACAAGCCCTGGGAGACACGTTAAGGAAGTTCAAAAGCCGATTTAGAGTACTAAGAGGGTTGAATGTAACACTGTATCCGATATGAAACTGTTATCAAGACTGAAACAATCAGACATACTGTACTATTTTAGAAATTCTTTAGGTGTTGGAGGAACATCAAACTATGTTACGTGTTTGTATTCTTTATCTAAGATTTTCAATCGCATTTGAAATATATACACACTCCAAGAAGATACCCTTTACCGTAAACAGACTGTTTTTCTTTGTGTGAATAGCTCAACACCGGCATCGTGCGTGTTAGTAGCTGTGGTTTATGTTTGCATATAATTACTGTTGTTTTCATTGGCATAAAAGCATTAAGAGGAGGTAAACTGAGTATTGCTATGGTGCCTAAAGAGGAACTGCACCGTAAAAATAAGTTATTGAATTTTATGGCTCGAGAGCGAGGAGGACCAGCTAAATGTTATACAGTACACCTTTACATTTTGCTTTTATTATTTCTGGGAGAAATAAAGTTGATGGCCTGACCTTTGTCACTGGACGCCAGATTCATCAGTTAAGAAGGTAATCCGCCTGAATAAATAGATGAGAGAGTTAGATTACTGTGAAACGTCCCCTTTTGAACATTTATACAAGACTGTGCTTAAACTGACACACAATATTTTTAGAGCAACGCAATCTGACTTTCAGAAATCCCTACAAAAGAATGGCCTTGACTAACATTAACCTATACCTTTCACGAATCACTTACCTCACAAAAATCTTCATTACTCGAACTACTGCAATACAGCGAGCGCAACTACTGCCAGCTAAATAAAAGATTCAAACTACGGAAGGTTCTAACTACTGATAGGCATAGTTAGCAAATGAAAGATTTTGATAGAGAACAAACAATGTATTTACCTTAATAGTGTTGAAAAATCATAATATACATAGCAATTCATAATATCCAGTATTACAAATTTCAAAACTCCGCCATCTCTCTCCCCACATCCACCACTGCTGGCGGCTCACCTCCAACTGCGCAACGCTATGCGCTGTTCACATCCAGCTGCCGCTGCCAAACACCACAATGGTAGACAACAATGCAAACTAGTCACAGACTGCACACAGCACAGCCAGTGATTTTCGTACAGAGCGCTACGTAACGTTGCCAATAAGAAAGCATAAACAGCCCACTTACATAGCCCCCATGCTCCCCGCAAAAAATTTTACAAATTGTGTTGGGCAGTGGCCAATAATGATTTGATAAAATTTTTCATAATTACATAACAAAGAAATCAAATGCACACACTTATTGATACAATGTTGGTCAAAAGCTAAAATTTTCTCACAGTCCATAAAGATAGTTCTGATCATTCATCATAATAGTAATTACAGTTTTTTTTCACAAAGTCTCATTAGTAAAAGAAATTGCACACAGAAGTAGTGGATTTCCATGCAGTCTTGAAAAAGTAGTGTTGTCCTTCCAACGGAAAGACAGTGCTGACTCTTGACATGCAGACAGGTAATGGGCCACAACAGAGCAAACCCACAGCAGAGTCATTCGCATTTTTGAAGAATATTAGTAGGTAGGTCATCACAGAGCAGACCCACTGTAGTCCTGGTAGATAATATGGTATTGGTGGGTCACCAGAGGCGCAGACCCACTGCAGTCCTTGTAGAAATAATGGTACTGGTGAGTAGGCAAAGGTGTAGACCCACTGTAGTCTTTGTAGAAATAATGGTATTGGTGGGTCATCACAGAGCAGACCCACTGTAGTCCTGGTAAAGAATATGGTATTGGTGGGTCACCAGAGGCGCAGACCCACTGCAGTCCTTGTAGAAATAATGGTACTGGTGAGTCAGCAAAGGTGTAGACCCACTGTATTCCTTGTAGAAATAATGGTATTGGTGGGTCATCAAAGATGCAGACCCACTGTAGTCCTCGTAGAGATGGCCAGCAGCCGTCTGTTGTGACTGTGCAGGTGCACAATCATCATTGAAGAGTCTTGTGGATAATATAGCAAGTCCATAACCACAACTTGTGCACTCACAAAGTTTTTGGAATTGTCCTTAGAACCAGCAATGCTGTCATCCAGTCCCTTGCTGAATTATTAACACACGTGCAAACACTAACAGTCACAACTTCTCACATTTTGTGCATTACTGTGACCAACAGAAATGTGTGCAGTGAAATGAACGCTTACAAGTTACTTAATTTGATTAACTGGTGTCAATAACAATATTATAACATGAGAATACAATTACAAAGGTACAAAATACATCATTAAAAACATAACAATACAGATAACATTTGTAGTACAGGCTTTAAAACAGAATAGAAATAGACATATACATCAGTGTTACAGGAATTATGACATAAGTAAATACATAAAAGATCAGAATAACTTTTGAAACATCAACTTCACACTTGAGCATTAAAACAAAACAGAATACATAATGTCTAAACATCTTTACAAAGAAAATAACATATTATTAATGCAAAGTATATTTGAGGATAATAGTATTCCCCATCATAGTTCATGTAGTTGAGTATTAGAAAAATTCTACAACATAAGTCTTATCAGATAAACAAATAAAGACAGGAAGAACATAAATACACAAGGGTACACAAACACATAGTGGGATAACACAAAGGGAAAGGACAGGGTTTGTTTTCAGTGCAACATTTGGTACTGCAGTCCACCCCAAAACTTCATTCCATACATCTTTCCTCCTATTTCAATCTTTGCTTCCACCAAAAAAATCCTATCCAAGCATGCTTTCTGTATTTTTCTCATATAACCCCTCAGTTCATTTCTTCAAATTCATCGCAACTCATTCTCTTATAGGCCACCCCCTCTTAAGCCAACTTAAATCTACTGAGCTCAGATGCTAAACTAAGGGACGAGGCAATGCAGCAGCACAAAACAATTAACACAAACAGCAATGACAAAAAATTTAAATAGGCAAAGCAATTGCAATATTACAACTAATATGAGGCACTGTGCAGCAAACAAGAAAAATAAATCCGTAGTAAAACTGGCTTAACAGCGTAATACAATGTCAAACTCAGTAACATTATGCCTGGCAAACAGCAGCAGCAACTTATATCTAAACATGACATAGCTCAAGCAAAAAAAACATTACACTAAAGACAACAATGCAGACAAGGGAAATGCATATTCACATCTTAATGTCTATGTAATTAAAGTGGTGCACCACAACAACTTATTGTAAAAAGAAATATTACCATGTACTTGAAAAGAATATTATGTATGCAGTTACTGTTACTAGTCCCTTCTTATTGTTCTTTCCATTCCAAGAGATCCTTTTTTGAAGAATGTGGATCATAAAATAATTATTTAATAGATCTGTTGACAGAAAGTGTTCACCTTAGCAAATGCATTTTATTTTATTTTATGAAACCAATGCTGCAAGACAGCTGAAAACCAGATATCAAATGCAATAAGTAACTATGTACAAAGTAAAGCATAAGAACATCATTCAGTAGTCATGAGGCATTTCATAAGTTAGTAGAAAAATCTCTCAACTACAGAGACTGTAGTCATCATCAGGTGTATAGACATAAAATATTTCTCGTCATTTCGTTAGGCATTTCAGTAAATATCATAAATTAAGAGCTCCACAGTGTAATCATATGTTTTCAAGTTCGACCATGTCGTTTTTGCGATGCTTTCTACAAAGGAATGTCAATAGCGAGGATAATGGCCTCCCTTTTTTGTTTCTCCACCTGTATGTCTGAAAGGGGCACACGCTAATGGCTTTTTTTTTTCAGGCGACTGTCGCCCAGCTGGGTGCCCACGACTCATTACATGCAGATGATCACTTAACTTTCTTACGGAAATATTTACGACACCAGTTTCCGCTACAGTGACAGTCTCATATAAAAATATTTCACAGGTCAAGAATTTACGTTGCAAATGTGTAGAAACAAAATCCTATAAATATAACAGGATCCAAAAAGTTTTCCTCGGCATTGTGATATATTTGCGCATTTACACACATTTCATAACTCTTAAAGTACGATTCTTGGTTTCCGACATCCTTTTTCACAAGTCAGAGTCCCTAACCACTACTCCTTATTCCTTACCTTATTACACATATACATATTCATCAACACGTCTTCAACACTTCATCATAATAAATACATATCATAATAAACATTCCTCAACAGCATAATACACATCGTCGTCGTAATAATAACATCAAAACACCTCAGTCAAATCTCAAAAATGTTGTAGCTTTCTGCAATAATTTCAAAACCTAAAGAAAATTCTCTGCTCATTTCAATAGTGTCATCTACCTCAAAAGTACTTTAAAAATCATGATCCCATTCCAAATACATCATTCAAAGCTCTCATAGTATCACAATGGTTCCGAAAATATATGAAGAGTTCACAAAGTACAGACAAAGTACAATTTCGTAAGTGTGAAGTTATCCAACGGTGTAATCACGTAAACATCTGTCACTGACATAATAAAAAAGTTTGTCTCTCTCAGTTAAATGATCAGATAGCTGTGTAATTTGTGTTAGAGAACTATGGTACCGATGTGTAAAGTTGTATAAGCAAATACCATATTAGCTAGGGCTCCTTGTGCTTGCCAAACACATGGTACACAAAGCAGGCGTGTACCCCCTTGAGGATTATTGTAATTATACCCTCAGCTGTTACAGATTATAGCAATGGAATGAAATGTATCATGGAAAACTTTCTTTGTAATTCAAAAATCTTTAAAAATAAATGTTTTAAGTACAAAATTAATCACTCAAATACGTGTCCTGTAGCGCTAAATGTGCGTCTTGCTGTAAGATAATCTCTGTGGAAGTGTCGTAGTTATCGTCCTCCAAAAGCTAAGTTCTGCAGAAGTCAATGTACTTACCTCATGATAAACAAAAGTGAAATGCTTCGCATATAGATATCTTACTTATTACGCTTATTGTTGTGATGAAGAAATTACTGTGCCGTAACGTATTGTTGTGCTACGGAAAAGGCTGTCTCATTGTAGCTATACCACAAAAGTTACTACTAAAACATGTTTTACTTTCCAGAATAATTCAGAAAAACTGTGCAGATATAAAACAAATACACCGCAAAAGCAACATTGTAAATTGTCACTCATTAGTAATGTCGTGATATAATCGTGTAGCTGTCACATAAACTAACCACTGTGTCATCTGGTATCTCTCAGAAAGTACTTTAATTCAGAATGTATATTCAAGTACACCAAAATATTGCATTAAAATCTCATTAGCAGTACTGGTAAATGTTCTAAGTATGTGAGCCTTATAGTCGTTACGTAATCGGGGCAACTAACAAGCAAGAATGTACACGCACAATAACACTGTGTCGTCTGTTCACAATAACAATGCATTCGTAATTTCTGTTTAAATAAGTTCTCTTGGTTCTTGACTGGATATTTAATTTCAAACATTGTTGCATGGTAACAGTTTCTAAAGCATGCTAGAAATGTGAAGTGAAAAATTTTATAGCAAAGACTAAATTAAAAAAAAAAACAGTTTATCTCTCAATAAACGGTTTTACATGTGAGATGTGGTGTAACCCTTTCCTCTTCTCAGTACGCAGAGTTTCAACTTGAATGCAATTATCATACGGTATTCGTCTATAAAGAATACTGGAATTTTGCTCAAGGTTAGCGTCAATGTTATTTTTCCCTGAGCCAGCGGGCGCAAGTGGCTGCCTGCAGTGTGAGTCATTGTCTGTTTCTTTGTTGGCGCGCCTCGTTACTGGGATTAGGAGGCCTAACTTCTACAAATTCGCCTTGCCGAGAGGGCCCATCTCTGTTAGAGTCCCACCAATTCTGATGAAATTCAGGTCTGTCGTTTTGTCGGTAGTTTACACAGTTTCTTTCTTGTCAGTCATGTGGTGGAGAATTTCTCCCGGAATCGTAACTGCGCGGTGGACCGTTGCATCTGAAGTTATTCCATCTCCCTTGATAATAATAGTTGTGGTTGCCAAATTGTCTGTTTCTATGATTGTCTCTGTCATATTCATTACTAGGGAAATGCGATCTTTCTCTGTAACTATTACTCTGCCAGTGGTTGTCATATGGGTGGTGTCTGTTTTGGTCACGATTTGCATTGTAAGAATAGACTTGTCGTGTCCAG
Source organism: Schistocerca cancellata (assembly GCF_023864275.1). Taxonomy (NCBI): domain Eukaryota; kingdom Metazoa; phylum Arthropoda; class Insecta; order Orthoptera; family Acrididae; genus Schistocerca; species Schistocerca cancellata. The sequence continues at coordinate 266,680,426 of NC_064631.1, read as the reverse complement.
TTATTGTTTCTGTCGTCACGGAATTGTGACGGATGTGACCTGTAGTGATTGTTTTCCTGTTTTCGCATCCTGCGACTGTCTGTGTCAATTTCTAATTCTTGTGAGAGTCCCTGAAAAGCTTCAATGTCGTCTTTGCAACGTCCTGCCATAATAATATTTCTTAAATGTTCAGGCAATTTCATTAAGCAAATGCGGATGAGCTCTGAAGGGCTATATGGGTTTGAAAGATATTGATTCTTGTGCAACATGTCTTCAAAATATTTCACAAGACTGGAAAATTCAGATTGTTCGAAATGTTTCATCATTATGATGCTATGTTTTACTCGGTCTTGTGTAGCTTGAGACCAATATGCTGAGAGGAACGCATGGTAAAATTCTCCTTCACTGTGACAATCGTGAATGACTGATCGCATTCTTACAGCTGGTTCATTCTCCAAGTAGCCACACATAAATTCTAACCTGTGCTCCAATGACCAGTTGGGAGGAAAACAATGAGAGAATTGATGGAGCCACGCTTGTGGATGAATGTCGTTGGCAGAATTCTTAAACGTTTTGAATTTACGTGTAGTAATGAACAGCTTATAGTCAAAATCATCATGTCGGCGAGTAGCATATCAGTCATTGTTACGTCGTGTCGGCGGTTCCATCTCAAAATTCGGTGTACCTTGCCAATTTCTTTCATAATTTTCGAAGTGCCCAGAGTTATTATTTTGTGGCTGTTCCGTATTTCTATGTCTTTCTTCCCGTATTGGAGCGCGAATGGCCTCTGAAATACGTAATTCTTGTATTACCTGTGTCAGCTGATCTTGTACTTCCCGGATTTCTCTTTGGTGTTGCGTATTAATTTGATTCTGATTTTGTTTGACTTTCTTAATTTGTTCGCACTCTTCTGTGTCAGTGATGGCTACAGGTCTTGTGTCATTCAGATCATCATCTACCTTTGCAGATAAGTTAGTGAACTGATCCGAAAGTTCGGCTACTTTCTCCGATAGTGTACTTATTTCCTCAGTGTGTTTTTCTGAACCAAGTTTCAGAGTGTCCATTTGTGTTGAAATCGTATCTACTGTGTCCTTTAAGTTTTCTTGGGTTTTTGCAAGTTGCGTAACCGAATCGGCAGATGCAACTGAGTCAATTTTAGCTTGCAAGGTGTCGTGATTTTCATGAACAATAGTTTGGAGTTCTTTTATGGCTGCTTCGTGATTCTGTAATGCATTTTCATGCCGCGAAAAAATAGGTTGAAAATGCTCACAAATTTGTGTTTTTACATCATTACAGACTTTTTGACATTTCGATTCAATGTTATGTAACTCAGTAGTTAAATCTTCACGTGTTTGTTCAAGCTTATGTTCCACTGAGTCTAACTTTTGAAGCTTTAGTTCCATTGCGTCTAACTGTTGCTGTGTTTGTCTCTGATTTTGTTCCATTGTGTCTAACTTTTGAAGCTTTTGCTGTGTTTGTCTCTGATTTTGTTCCATTTGTTGCATTAGCTGTAATAACAATGCATTAGTGTCTGGAATCTGTTCCTCTACGCTTTTCGGCAGCGCATTTGCACCGGCAACATTCACATTTTGACAAGGTGAAAATGTGTCTTGACTTATTTGAAAAAACGGTGAGGACGCAAAACCTGAATCTACAGTATTTGTAAAATTGTGTCCTGTGATTTCGGATTCCTGAGGCGAGCTGTTGTCGACCGATCGATCGATAATGCTTCCCTGTTCACAACCTGTTTCACTGTCTACAACATTATTTGCCGCCCGCTCCATTTCCCTATGCACAATTACCAAATTACTACCTCGAATGTCTGTTAATTCACTACACGGTGGTGCTGATAAGCTACGCTCGTCGTCACTATTATTTCTCAGTTTACTTTGGAGCCTAGTGTTACGTTTTTCACACGCCATTATTGTGACAATATTTCACACGATAACACAGAAAAACACAATTTGAAGAGCAAAAATAAGAGAACACATTAACATAGCACTGAAAATAATATCTAGTTAATTGCAGCTGCGAAATACTCGGTGCAAATCTACATGCATGCCACAACTGTTTTACTGTACAACAATGAAAGACTGCAACTACAAAGGAGATTTTCTCTACAATTACACGCTAGCAATAAACAAAAGCTACACTAATTACACAAACTACAAGGAAAAAATCAGAAGATTCCAGTAAGGTATCCTCGGCTAAGGGTCGACATATGAAACGTCCCCTACGAAACGTCCCCTTTGAACAATTATACAAGATTGTGCTTAACCTGACACACAATATTTTTAGCGCAACGCAATCTGACTATCAAAGATCCCTGCAAAAGAATGGCCCTGAGTAACATTAAACTATACCTTTCAGAAATCACTTACCTCACAAAAATCTTCGTTACTCGAACTACTGCAATACAGCGAGCGCCACTACTGCCAGCTAAATAAAAGATTCAAACTACGGAAGGCACTAACTACTGATAGGGATAGTTAGCAAATGAAAGATATTAATAGAGAACAAACAATGTATTTACCTTAATAGTCATAATATACATAGCAGTTCATGACAAATTTCAAAACTCCGCCATCTCTCTCCCCACATCCACCACTGCTGGCGGCTCACCTCCAACTGCGCAACGCTACGCGCTGTTCACATCCAGCTGCCGCTGCCCAACACTACAATGGCAGACAACAATGCAAACTAGCCACAGACTGCACACAGCACAGCCAGTGATTTTCGTACAGAGCGCTACGTAACGTTGCCAATAAGAAAGCATAAACAGCCTACTTACAACTCATACCCCATGGTAATCGAAGTGCAGTGTGCACTGAAACTGAATGCCACTGACTACAGAATAGCACACTAGTCACGAAATGTAAATACTGTATAAACGTGAGGCATTAGACTGCATTAAAATTCACTGACGAAACAAAGAAAAATTCGCAACATCCAAAAATAATTAATTTAGAGTGATGAAATTTCGGAAATACATTTGTTTAGGTAACATACTTGACTCATTAACATTGCTAGATCACAGGTTGATGTAAGTGCGAGATAAGCCATTACAAATGAGAAATGGTGGAAAACTAATAATAGATGTCATAGCCAGAAAGTTGAATAGAAGCATGCAAACGTGCTTGCATTGTGTTGTACAGGTGTTGGATGTCCGTTTATGGGATGGACTTCCGTGTCTGTTGCACTTGGTCTGTCAGTACTGGGACCGTTACTGCTGTTTGTCTACGGCGCTGGAATTGCCATTGATGATGTTCGATCTGAGACAGATCAGTGATCGAGCTGACCAAGGCAACATGTCGACACTTTATAGAACATTCTGGGTTACAACAACCGCTTATGGGCGAGCGTTATCCTCTTGGAACACGCACCCAGGAATGTTGTTCATGAATTGCAGCAAAACAGATGGAATAACCAGACTGACGTACACATCTGTGGTCAGAGCGCGTGAAATAACCACGAAAGAGTTCCAGCAGCCATACGAAATCGCACCCCAGACCTTAGCTCCAGGTGTGCGTCCAATGTGTCTAGCACACAGACAGGTTGGTTGCAGTCCCTCACCTGGCCTCCTTCTAACCAATACACGGCTATCACTGGCACCAAGGCAAAACCAGCTTCCATGAGGAAAGACAACGATCATCCCCTGCCCTCCAAAGAACTCTTGATTGACATCAATGAAGACGCAAATGACGGTGTTTTTGGGTCAGTGGTATGCACGCTATAGTATGTGTGGCTCGGAGGTGTTCTAGAGGTAACCCAGTTGTAGCAGTTCGTTCAGTCACTGTGGTACCAACTGCTGCTCAGATTGCTTCTGCAGATGCAGTACGATGTGCCAGAACGTACGCCAGGCAGGATGGTCTTCCCGCTCGATAGTGTTACGTGGCCTTCGGGAGCCTGGTCTTCTTGCAACCATTCATTCCCGTGACCACTGGTGCTAGAAGTCATGTACAGTGGCTACATTCCATCAAGTGTTTCTGTAGTATCGCAGAAGGAAAATACAGCTTCTCGTAGCCCTATTACAGGACCTCGTTTCTGTAATTTGGAAATTTGTGGTAAGGACTATGGGACCAAACTGCTAAGGTCATCGGTCCCTAGGCTTACGCACTACTAAATCTAACTTAGACTAACTTACACTACGGACAACACACTACACATGCCCGAGGGAGGACTCGAACCTCCGACGCGGGAAGCCGCGCGAACCGTGACGAGACGCTTAAGACCACACGGCTACCCCGCCCGGCCCGTTTTTGAGTGAGGTGTTGACAACGATGTTTTTGTCGCCGTAAAGGCGTCCTTCACTAACATCATCTCACCACGTCCAGTATCAAAGGAAACTAACGCTCAAGACCGTTACTGTGTGTTTTTCAAGCAAACCTGATTTGTATCCTCATAGTGGCGCTACTATCACTACTCTTATGCGACTGGCACGACATTTGAATAAAATCATATTTCAGATGCAGAAACACGCTACCAACGTTTTTGTCGCACAATTCCTTCTTGGTGTTACGATTTTTTTTCTGTCAGTGTATGAAGCTATCGATGGTAGGGTAACAAAATTAGAAAATTATGCCAATCTAGTTACTAATCGAAACTCTTATACCTTTTAAAAGTACGAGTTTTAGTGTCAAGACAGTAAGACGGGGGTCATAGGTTTATGTGCATTGAAACTTGAAGTACGAAAAATATGTGTATGACATCGTATGGGACTTAACCGCTATGGTCATCAGTCCCTAAGATTACACAATACTTCACCTAAAGTATCCTAAGGACAAACACACACACCCATGCCCGAGGGAGGACTAGAACCTCCGCCGGAACCAGCCGCACAGACCATGACTGCAGCGCCACTATAAGTACGTATTTGTTAATCAGCCGCTTGGAAAAACGAGGATACAAGATATTGACAACGGTTTTAGGCAACGCATTCGATACATTCAAAAATAGTACTGGATGGCAACACTGAATGGGAAAGGCAAGCTGATTGTAAATTCCAGATGATTTCAGTTATGCGAGAAGGATCGCAGGAAGTGGGTATCCTGGAGACAGAAAATGATGACAAGGACAGTTTCAGAAGGACGGGACAAAATTACCAAGATTTCAGAGTTGAATATTAACCCAGATAATATGGGCGCCTCTCTCACAAGGGCAGTCTCTTGGCTCAAACAAGAATTCGGTGTTCCAGTTGTATTTAGAAGTTTTATGTGATTGGGTTGATGAAAGCATTCGATTATGCTACTCTCAATTTTCCCACTATCGGACTTGAAATATTGTACATGAGGTTGCTGAACAAAATGCATGAAACAATACGCAGAATCGAAATAGGCACATTTGGAGAAATCAGTATCTGAACAACCCACAGAATCACTCTCGGGAGCAGCAAAATCACACGTCACTTGATTCGAATTCCTGAATTTAGCAAAATTTGTGTATTTCCCCTCATGCCAGGAATATTGAAGAAGACGCTGCTACAGTATAGCATGCAGCTGCTTATAAAAAAATAGAATACATCTTCATTACGGACATTCTATTTCCCAATTTAGTGTAGAGGTCACTACAGAGAGTCCTTACAGAGCCTGTTATCCTTGCACGTATCTTAATTTGGATGCCACAGTACTTAAAACATTAATGGTTTCCTTCATTTTTGCTGCTCTCATGTACAACAACACTGAAACACTCGTACTAAACATGTCAACTACTTGCTAAGGTAACTGACTGACTGGCTTGTTGATTGCTCCTCCTACAAAACTGCAAGCTCTTTTGCGTACAGACCCACAGCAACATAATCACGCCGGCGCAGACGTGGTCACAAATGTGAGATGGGTCTGCTAACAAATGTTTAAACACAAATTTCTGTTCGAAGCAACTTGTTCCCTCTCACCCTCTTACACCACTTTAACCCTTGTGGGACTCCGCTACTAACTGACAAACTGTGGTACGTGCGGTACACAAATCTTGCACGTGGCTCAGCTTGGGTGCCCTGCCGCCGCCACTAATTCTGAGAGTCTCGCAGAGAGATCGTACAGCTGTGACGCCTCTGGTGCCCCACTCTGCTTGCTGCCCCCAGCAACGGCTTGTGTATCTTGGCGTTAGGCCAGGCGCACTTTGAGACGCAGTCGATGAAGGGCAGGGCAGGGCGGGGGAAGTAATTGACGACACAGAGTGTGCGCATATTGATTGGGTGAGCAGTTTAACCGTGGTTGTGCACTCTTTCCTTGTTGATCCAGTGCGCATTCTTTCCTTGTGTAGATACGGCTGAACTCAACATTCATAGATCAGAGTCGACTTTTGATGAGGAAATGACCACGCTGTTGTTATTACATAACACTTCGCAACGGAACATGTCGGAATCGAAAAGCGGATTACTGAGCATGAGAAACAGTCATAGCGAATTCGCTTTTACAGCGTTTTCCGATAAACAGTTCAGCAACTACTTCCACTCGGACCGGAGTCAAATCCACAATCTTCACGAGCGTCTGCGGAAGTCTATATTTTCTGAACGGTATAATACCCGAGAATAAATTGGAAATGAAGGAAAACGTACTGTGTTCTTCTAAGTTCTACTGAAATTTCTTACAAAGTAAAGACATAAGTAATAGTTACATATGTTACTTAGAAAATTAATTAAGGTCCGCCCCCGGTAGCTGAGTGGTAGCGCGGCAGTATGTCAATCCTCAGGGTCCCGGTTCGATTTCCGGCTGGGTCGGAGATTTTCTCCGCTCAGGGATTGGGTGTTGTGTTGTCCTAATCATTCTCATTTCATTCTCATCGACGCGCAAGTCGCCGAAGTGGCGTCAAATCGAAAGACTTGCACCCGGCGAACGGTCCTCCCGACGGGAGGTCATAGTCACACGACATTTGCATTTATTTAATTAATTAAGGAAATTGCTGTTACTATTCATGAGTCAAGCTATACTTGAAGGCACGTCCACTGAGTTCTGAGTAGTTGTCAAAGACGTACCGCTGGCTCCTCACGAGTATGATAGAGGTGAAGCACTTGTGGCATCTTAATTCCAAGGTGGTTCGAGTTCTTTAATTAGTGACTGTGAATTCCTAGGAGAGATGCATCAGCTTGCGAAATCACTTGAAATATTTTAACGCGAATGAAATGTTGACTTTTTGGTGCTGAATTTTTAGTTGCTTGGTGCATCGACATGAAGAAATGGTAGGGTGGGTCACTGGCAGATTTTGAGTCTTCAGTCTACTTACGTTCAGTAGCTCTTGCTGTGTCTGTCTGTGTGTGTTTGGTGCTTGCGGATACTCAACGACGAGGTTATCAGTACCCATACACACATTAAGAGAAACGAACGTGAATAAAATTACGACACTCTTGCTTTTGCCTCTTGTTCACGTTGCACAATGGTGTGTTGAATGCGCTAGGAAACATCAAGTTACTTCATTTTCTATGGTTTCTCTTTACTAATTGATTAATTAGGAAAGATCCAATTCTGCAGACCCTCAGTGTGAGATGTAACTTCCTCATAACTGTCAATATTTACAATACTTTCATCCTCGTTGGAGTCATTCTGAAACACCACCACTTGAGAGAACGTGTGTCCCGGACACCGGTCGGCGAAGGTCGAACAAGGCATTGTGCTGCCGTGCCCTGCCCTGCTTCTCAATTTTCGCTGTCGTGTTTGCACCCGTTAGTCACAAAAACCTGCGCTCCGCTGACCTGTCCTGCCTTACGTCGGCTGCCTCCCAATGTGCACCTGACCTTAAAGCGGCCCTGCTCGAAGTGCAAGAAAGTAATGGACGAAGGACAAATAAAGATCAGTTTAAAAGGAGCCCGAAAGACTTACCAGTGGCCAACTCCTTCTACTCCATTGACGAATTTTTAAATAGAAGCAAATGATGTATTGTATATATTCATACTATTAGTATTGTTGTTTCAGCTTTAAAAATGATGTATTGTGTATACTCATACTATTCGTATTGTTATTTCAGCTTTAAAAAAAATTGACGTGTGCCACATCCACGAGGATCTCCTCAGCATGGATCTATGGAACGAAAAACTAATCTAATCTAATCTAAATCCAAGAAGTGCTGGATGGGAGAACGCAATCCAAACACTCGTTGTTAAGAGCTATCCCCTACGGCTGAATGTCAGCATAACAAAAGTCCCCGTAGCGAACGTGTATCTACTTTCGGTACTAGCGTTTGTTTGTTCTCACAGACGAACCTCTTCAGAGCCAGCCGTGAGAGTGAGAACGGCAGATAAGACATCTACCTACAAGGTCACGTCCGAGTTCCGTCTGCATAGGCCGTTGCGTACCCACCACCTCGTTTCTGCGCTACAGCTAGTGTGTGGTTCCCCCAGCTGCCTGTTACTTCATGCTGGTTACACTGCTGCTGTCCTTACTCTATGTTAGGGAAGTTACGTAAACGTTTCTCTTAGATGTTAATGCTTGAGATATAAAGAAAGCTTCAAACAATTGAATGCAGGATTAGATTTGAGAAATAGTATGAAAACACATACTACCTACTGGTTTTACAAGAAGACTTCTTACTCGCTAAAAATTGACAACAAACATAATTGTAGGTGACGATTACCACATAAAAGAAGCGGTTGCCGAAACACCACATATTTTAAGCGTATAACAAATATGAGTACAGAAGTTTCCGAGACTATTAGTTCAAATTAATACACGAGGAAGAGAACATCAAAACAAATATACGAATTGCGATAAGAGAGTCTCTGAAGTCAACTTGTATTGTTAGAGGTCATTTTGTTGGTGGTGCTGACGTGGGCGGTTGAAGCAGTGTCGCTGACCGGGAATGTGTACCGACATCCAAACTCTCTTGTCTGGGTACGTGTGAATCCACGAGATACTCCACCTCCCGCTCATCGGCAGCGATTCGGTGTTAATGTGTGGGCTGGCATTCTCGGTCCGCCTCAACGAACGGAGCCATCGCATTTTCATGGAAGATGGATTGCCAGAAATGCTGGAGGATATATCTCTAAATGTTAGGAAAATGATGTAGTTACAGTACTACGGGGCGCCAGTCCATTTAAGTATTTCTGTGAGGAACCATCTGAGAGCAAGCTTCGGAAATGGACGGTTCGGGCGAGTTGGCCCTGTGGCCTCGCCACCCAGGTCACCCGACATCGCGTGACTGGATTCCCTCCTCTGGTACTTGAGACCGTTCTGGAAACAGAAGACCTCTTCGCTAGAACTGCCGTCACTGCTCGTAACATTGTGGACATGCCAGGAATCTTTCCAATATTTCACATACGTGCAGGCCACACAGACTGAGCTATACAAGCACAACTCACGACCATCAAAAATGGTTCAAATGGCTCTGAGCACTATGGGACTTAATATCTCAGATCATCAGTCCCCTAGAACTTAGCACTACTTAAGCCTAACTAACCTAAGGACATCACACACATCCATGCCAGAGGCAGATTCGAACCTGCGACCGTAGCGGTCGCGCGGTTCCAGACTGTAGCGCCTAGAACCGCTCGGCCACTCCGACCGGCTCACGACCATTATTCGCAGCTTTACTTCCGCCAGTAACTCATCTCCTACCTTCCAAACTTCACAGACGCCCTCCTGCATACCGTGCGGGACACGGATTGTTTCCAGAATGAATTTTTACTCTGCAGCGGAGTATGTGATGATATGAAACTGCCTGCCAGATTAGAACTTGTTAACGAACAGCAGAGCCGCCCTCACAGAAACTGCTGAAAACTACGATTTCGATGCACCAGTCACTTGCTGTCACATGTTCACGCACACACATCTTCCTCATGCTCTGCCCCGAGTACAAGAAGTGGACAGAAATGTGGAAAAACCAGCATTACCATGGCTAATGCGATATAGGGAACCCGTTGTCATTCGAAATAGTGTCCGTCGTCTCGGAATGGATAAATACACGTCCTCCTCGTCCACGTTGTGACTTAGCGGGTGATGTTTTTCCGATTTCCCTGTAAACGATGTAACTCTTCGTTACGGTGTCTCTTGAAACACGTAAGACTTTGGCTACCTGACTTACGGAACTACGCCCCCTAGCCTCATGCTGTGCTCACCATTGGATACCTCCAGTCCCACCCCATGTTGCCATTAGCATCCAATATTCTGTCTGCGTGGTTGCTGTTCGTCTTCACTTGGCTCCGACATAGTGCTCTCACAACTACACAGAACGCTACTCTGTACGACTGACACTTGTGACGTGTTGAGGACTGTGCACACGGGATGCCCGTGGTCAGGTACAACAACGCAACGCGTAGGCTCGGTTAGCATCTGCATTTATGTTCAAGCAAGTTTATTTCTCACGGTGTTTCAATATTTTTGTCTAACCCCCGTACTTCGGTGCGTCGTTACGTTCGATCGAGTGGGAGCAGCAGATGTGGTTAGTGAACAGTTGATTTCTACACATAATGGCGCTCACGACATAAGAGTACGTGTTCTTTGTCGAGTGTTATTCGTAGGGCACTCCGTGGAAAATGTGTGTGGAACTGTCTGTGCAAATGAAAGACAGGGAGTGTTTTGGTAAAACACTTCTGCAAAGTGTGCAATGCACAACTTAGCGGAAAAATGGCGCGAAACGATCTGAGTAGCCAAAAACATCTTTAATTATCCGAAAAGCGTTCGATCACCAGAACACATTGCTCCAGGATCCTGTATCACGCGGAGACTACAATGCTCATAATGTCAGTTGTGGTTGGAAGTTTACCGGCAGAATACGCAACTCTGTCCTCGCACTGTACGGTAATAAATGGCTAACTGTTACGAATAACATCCTCGGCAATGGTTACGGCTCCTGGTAGAGAAAAATCTTCAGTAAACCAAACGCTAATTTCTCCTTTCATTGCAATAATGTCTACGTGGCAAATACTCCAGAATATTCTTGGAACGGATCATTATCTCATACTTACGGAGTCGGATTTGAAGCAGGTCGGTTTAAGTATGCAAAACCCACAGGTAGACAGAAATTTGAGAACTCAAATTTTGAATGTCATCAAAAGATTATAGTACAAGAAATAAGTGAAAACTTGAATATTGGCAAGAACATTGACTGATATGGAAAATTCGTTTGCAGTCCGGAACCGCGGGACTGCTACGGTCGCAGGTTCGAATCCTGCCTCGGGCATGGGTGTGTGTGTTGTCCTTAGGTTAGTTAGGTTTAAGTAGTTCTAAGTTCTAGGGGACTTATGACCTAAGATGTTGAGTCCCATAGTGCTCAGAGCCATTTGAACCATTTTTTTTTTTTTTTTTTTTTTGAAAATTCGTTTCACTAATGGAACGAGCAGCTGATGGAAGTATCCCTCCCTTAATAAGCGACAAACAATACTCATACTAACGTACGCATTATAACATAGAGTGCTCCAGGGCCGTAGGAAGGAGAATATCAGCTACACGGCAATGGAGTATCCAACGATATGATACTTTTAACGTTGTAAGCGAACGGAAGAAACGTCAAAGAAAGGTTTGGAGGCGCGAAGAAGGGAAAGCTGGATTCACTTCTGTGAGCCATTGCGAAAAGATACAAGCAGGATACAGTTATGGCAAAGTATCAGATATTTTCAAAGTGAAAAGTCAGAAAATACATCGAGAGACAAATGTTTTGGTTAGAGTCATTCTTGGAGAGAATAGCACCAGCCTCGGCTCATAAAGAAGATGTTTAACTTCACGTGAAAGAAACAGAGCATGAAATGTGTACCTCATTTATAGAACAAGAATTGATTAATACCTTAAAAAATTCATCCATCAGAGCACCAAGTCTCGATGGAATACATTACAGCACGATCCGAAACTTTTCGGCTCAGGCGTTTCCTTACTACGTACGTTGTGCAATGAAATATGCGTGAGTGCTGTAAGGAAGGACGACGCAAATTTTAATGCTTACTCTAAAATCTAACAAAAATCCTCTTATCCGTTCGTCTTACAAACCATGTTTCGCAAAAATGAATAAAACTAATCTGTATCCTCTCTCATTTCTAGTACAGAACTCATATTCTCCCTTAATTTTGTCTTAAATTTCTTCTTGTACTGCAGCACTTCACTCACCTATGATTATCACATTTTCATCTCCTTCTACATTCTGAAAAATGTGTTCAATATTCCTTCTCTGTACCTGCATCTTCTGCCTGTGCCGTCTGCATCTACAGCAGAGCTATTCTTTCTGGGGTTAGTTTGCTGCCCAGTCTGGTAAGAACAGTCCTATCACTATAATGTTTTAGCTTCCTCACCGTGAGTTTCAAAAGTGAAAATTCTTTGTGCCTAGGCCTTAAGCCGTAAATTTGTTTCAAGTTGGTGTGTGACTTTCAGCCGAGTTTTCAACCTTTTCAAATCAAAATTTGAAAAATTTTGTTTGGGCCTTAAGCCATAAGAAATATTTTGTAGTCTGTATGTGGCCTTCAGCCGAGTTTTCCAGCTTAAATTAAAAATTGGAAATTTCTTTCTCTGGGCTTTTCCTTTTGAAACGAAGACGGATACAAAAACTTTACATTAGCTAGGTTAACAGATTAATCTTAATTATGGAGTGAAGACTGTTAAAACGCTGACGTAAGAGCGTATTCCGTTTTCAATAACCATACAGAAATTTACGATCCTAGTTAGTACGACGAGCAACAGTTTGACAACTGACTGTCAGTTAAGGTCTAAATGCCCGTAGTTCATATTTTATGTACTGTTCGTACCAAAGCACCTGTGCACTAGTACGAGCGCCGTTTTGGAGCAGCATAAGTGCAAGCGTACATGTTAGTGGCCGACGGCCGCCTGAGAACGAACACCGTTACCCGACACGCCCTTGTGTGAGAGCAGTAAAAGAACCAGGAGGAACAAGGCGAACCTGCCTTTAGCTAACTGGTCACCAGAAAAAGAGTGCGTCGTAATGCGTAATAATAAAAGCTGCTGCAGATATTGCTGTAGTGCAAGTAACGTTCTACGGCAAACTAAATACAAGCTCCCACCAAAAGGGAAGTCCCATGACATCACGGTTCTCAGAATCTCACGACAAACGTTTGCACCTTGTCCTACAGACGATCGATCGAAGATCCTCTTCAAATTCAAAAAGGCAAAACAGACCTGTCTATTGAGAGATATGTAACTAAAAACTTGATGAAGCAGAGTCTCCAGGAGTGGGAAAAGAGACCTGTTTCAGCGACACAGAATCTCGAAACAAAAACGCAGTGTATCAGCAACTAATAGATAAAACATTATTTAAAAGAAAACAAGATGACCGACAGCTGGATACCAGAGCGCCTGGCCGCATAAGACTACACGTAAATATTCTTAGTGAAACGCATTCCGCAATCAAAGGGAGGTCCCTACCCATTGCTCATGGAAGATAGCCCACTGCGTTCTTAATGCGTTGGAGATCAAATTAGTTTCATTATGAAAAGCTATATCATATGCACAACTGGTATCAACAACTTGCAATCAGATAGTTTAAGACATGAACTTTACGCTGCCGACATGATATACAATTTAATTACAACAATTAGTCAGTAGCAAAATAATCGGTATGACGGGATATCAGGATAGTCCTTATAAGCCAGTGAAGGTGGGTCGAGAGTATTGATAAAGTAGGAATAAAAGGTGTAGCGAAAGCCATACTCAAAATTGGGGAAGTAAATATTTTACAAATATTAAATATCCTCTCTGTGAATCTTCGATTGGGAGTAGACAATACCTGGAACGAAGCAGGAAGCGACGATTACCACCAATACGCAAGACTATCATCAATGGCGGAGCTTTTGACTCAGTAGTATGCGAAGAAGAACAAGTGCAGAACATCAGTTTCAGTGGTGAACATTTCGCGTTACGACAAAGTTCGACCTTGTCTGATAATGTCTAATTTTTTTTTTAATTTGTAGGGTATGTGTATGTCTAATGAATGTAGGTTAGCAGAACAGACAGAATATATGGAGCTCTTTTGACAGCTCATTTACTGCGAAAATATCTCTCGTTTACAATGGGTATCGCAGTACAATGCAGTGCATCAGAAATGTACATTTTCAGGTCTCGAGCCTCTCACCTGAATTCAGGCTCGAAAGAGAAATCACCAGGAAAACATGACTTAAAAAAATGGCTCTGAGCACTATGGGACTTAACATCTGTGGTCATCAGTTCCCTAGAACTTAGAACTTCTTAAACCTAACTAACCTAAGGACATCACACACATCCATGCCCGAGGCAGGATTCGAACCTGCGACCGTAGCAGTCGCGCGGTTCCGGACTGAGCGCCTAGAACCGCGAGACCACCGCGGCATGACTTCAAGTGAGAGCCTTGTTCCTAGCCAGACCCTAAGGTCAACCAAATATGCCAAGTGACACATTACGAAACAATAAACTCTGCAGCCTGTCTTTCCGCTGTTGGGGCAGAAATCGTTACAGTTGTGACACGAAGAGTTGCGTGTACAGTCTTGCTACAAGCGATGGAACGTTGTAAGACGGAGGGCTTGTTTTAATTTCTTTCTTTTTTTGTCGAGAATAGCGTACGAATGATCTATCAAATCTTTAGTGCTAACCGTCAGTTGTTCTTCATTTTCGACAGTGGCCACATTTTAAAATGTGTACGTTATACAGTTCCCAGTAGTCAGCTCTAACTTCGTTTCTGGTAGCAGCTACAATACTATGTCTGACGACAATGTGCATGCTCGAAAAAAAAGCACTCCGTCTTCAGGCCTCAAGTGGCCGATGGGGACCATCCGACAGCCGTGTCATCCTCAGTTTAGGAGGCAGATAGTAGAGCGAGTGGCCAGCACACCGCTCTCCCGGTCGTTGTTACGGTATTCTCGAAAAAGGTAAGCTATTAAAGTTTTTTTAACATACTGAGAGCAAAATTCTTTTATGCAACTCCAATATTACACTTGCTCACCAAATTCATTACACTTCTATGACTAAAATTGTTTTCAATTAATTTGGTACCAAGAATCACATTGTACTATGTAAACGTATAGTCTCATTTGCTGAATTTATTCAAGAGTTGTGAACTATTATAACGGGAAAACATACATTGAAAGAGACTGGAGAACAGATATCGACACATACAATAATTATTCGTATATTTTTAGTTCTATGAAAGCCTGTTGAAATTGGCTAAGAAAGTGGACTCATGAAATGTCAGTCTGAAGACTGGACAATGAGACACATAAAGCTCTCAACTGTTGTCATCGTAGCTGTATATAACACTTGGCTTCATAAAAAGGCGAAAAGCTGCTTTCTGCCTGCTAAATTGGTAAATGAAGATTTCGAAGAAATGCTAGGAAAATATGGAATAATATGTGGTAGCAACTGTCATGCTTCTGTCTGCCAGATATTTGCAACAGAAAGTAAATTAATATTTCAGTGCTACATTACGTTAGTTCTGAATTCAGATGACTGTGAACACATCGCGATCACAAAAGAACACTCGTTTTATGGATCAACTAGAACGGATGAACAATTTTTTAACTATCAAAAATATTCAATTGAAGAAGTGGATGGTGGTAACACCGGCATATTGAATGAACACATGAGGCTTCTGTTTCATCATATTAATTGGTTTTAGTGCATATAAACGATTTAGGAGACAATCTGAACAATCCTCTAAGATTGTTTGTAGATGATGCTGTCATTTACCAAATAGTAAACTCATCAGAAGAGCAAAACAAATTGCAAAATGATTAAGACAAAATATCTGTGTGGTGGAAAAGTGACGGTTGTCTCTGAATAAGGAGCAGGGTGAGGTCATCCACATGAGTATGAAAAGAAACCAGCTAAAGTTGACTTACATGATCAATCACATAAATTTAAAGGCTGACGATTCAGCTAAATACCTAGGTATTATTATTAATAACAACTTAAATTGGAACGATCACATAGACAATGCTGTGGGAAGTCAAACGAAAGACGGTGTTTTACTGGAAGAACTCTTAGAAGATGAAAGAGGTCTACTACTGAGGTTGACTACACTACGTTTGTCCGTCCTTTGCTAGAAAATTGCTCTATGGTATGGGATCATTACCACATAAGACTGATGGAGGACATCGATAAAGTCCAAAGAAGGGAAGCTCAATTTCTACTATCGTGAAATAGGAAAGAGAATGCATGGACATGATTCACAAGTTGCGCTGGCAGTCATTTAAACAAATGCGTCTTTCGTTGCGAAGAGATGTTTCCATGGAAGTTGAGTCATAAAACTTCTCCTTTGACTGTGAAAATATGTATTGCCGTCAACCTGCAGAGGGAGGAAACATCATCATAGTAAAGTAAGAGGAATCGGAGCTCGTAATGGAAAAAATTACGTGTTCATTTTTGCCAATGCGCTGTTAGAGAGTGGAACGGTAGCCTAATAGTCTGGAGGTCGTTTGGGGAAACCTCTGCCAGGCACCTGCGTGTGAATGTGTGCTCGTATTTAAAGACTTGCCTTAAAATCCTCTTCTTGTCCAGCATGGAAAAGAAATTACATTTTTTAATATACTAATAGAAACGAACTTCAGACAGGAATATATATATTTCAATAATTTTGTGGCCCACTTTGGGCGCCAGTTGTGATACTGAGGCGGCTAGGAGAGTAGTGGCGAGGCAAAATTCAGTTCACACTAGAACAAGCAGCACACATTAAGGACAAAGTTATCGAATTATTTCATATGTTCTGGGAACTCAATAAGTTTAGTTTAGCTCACAAACATCATAAATAGGCGCCGAGAAGTATAGCCAGTAGTGCCTAGCCATTACATGTCAGTTCGAGACTAGAAAATAGTGCATTGATAATGGCTAGGCACTAGCCGAAAACTGGATTTGCTAAATAAAAAATGCAAAAAAAGAAAAGAAGAAGTACGACTGATTGCTGCGCTCTATAATTTATAAATACCATCATAGTCGCCGAGTGCACCAACTTTCCTAATGGAAGGTAACCTGATGGCATAGCCAATAGCTGAACCAGCTTGATGTTTCGTTATCTAGGGAATATAAACATATCAGAAGTGGGAAATCCAGCTCACGGAATAATAATGAGCTATATATTTCGAAAAGAACAGGTTGTGGGTCAGATTAACAGTTTTAAATAAGCCTCTGTGGCGAATGATCAATGATGATGCACTCGCAAAGTTCAAACAGGCTCTTCAACAAATTACGCCGTCTGCTAAAAAACACTTTAAATCCAATGAGAATATTTAGTCTAGCTGACACAAGTGGCTTCAGGGTACAAGATACAAATTAATGACACTCCTGAAATTAAAATGTTAATTGTTATTTCAGAACAAATAAAAAATGCATGTAAAAGCTGCTCTTCACAGTTCATTCACGGCATGACACAATAGAGTAGCGACATTAATAAATATGCTTGTTAAGAAGAAATATAAGGTACCAACGTTGCTAGACTGGCAAACGGACATCTGTTACTGAAGCCTGACGTTTGATGAGGTAAGATGGCGGCGCCAGGAAGTTTGTGTAAGGCACTTCTACTATTTTCTGAAATGAAGGAAGCTTTATAATGTGCGTCTAAACAAGTTCTGCAGTTGAACAAATATTTGTGTACTAGTTGATTTTAATACATTCATTATAGAATGGTGTTATGAGAAGAATTCAGAGTTAAACACGTTTAAAGCAAACAATAGCTTTCGTAAAATCACTTAAATGAACAAACACTTGTTATCAATGACGAATAGCACGTTCTACTTACAGGAGCAATTTCATAACGAGAATACTATTCTAAGAAAAACAGACGCTGATCAAAACTGATTAAAAACGCATCATTAAGTTAGATTTGTTAAACCTCTTAAAATATACATAAACTATTTAAACACTGCCGGTATATCAGATAAGACGGACTGTAATGTAGTTATTTGGGCTTTCATATACCACAAAAGCAAAAACACGAATGATGTTTCTAGCTATGCTTGCGTTGACACATGTTCCTTTCCTTGTAAGTTCCATCTGCTGTACGAAAAATTACACCCAAACACGGCACATGTACTGACCATCATGTTAAAACTCTAAAGGTAACGTAGTTATATCAGTTCATTCCCATTTCATACGACTGTTATATCAGCAAATAAACAGCTGTTTGCGCTTTCTTTGAGCTCGCCGTCATATGGCGATTCGAAAGTGCTGGCTTCAGTGATACCACTAATTTGGCATACGGTACTGCCAGTCCACAGACATACTTTACTAGACTGGTAGTACCGTTTACAGTATCGTTGGTGTCACTGAAGCCAACAGTGTAGAATAGCAATATGGCGGCGAACACGAAAGAAGCGCAAACAGCTGTTTATTTACTGATAAAAGACTCGTAAGAAATAGGAATAGATCGACTAACTACGTTACCTTTACAGTTTTAACATAATGGTACTTACATTCGTCGTGTTCAGCTGTAATTTTTCTTACAGCAGATGGAAGACGCAAGGAAAAGAACATGTCTCAATGCAAACATGACTAGAAACATTTTACGTGTTTTTGATTTTGTACTGTATGTATGCCTAAATAATCGCATTTCAGTTTGTGATATCTGAAATACCGGCATTATTTAAATAGGTTACGTATATTTTAGGGGGTTTAATATCTATTATTAACAGACGTAGCTTAATGATGTACTTTTAACCAGTTTTTATCAACTTCGGCTTTTCTTCGAATAGTTATGCTCGTTATGAAAGTGCTCCTACAAGCAGAACATGCGATTCGTCGTTGACAACAAATGTCTTTATTCATTTGGATGCTCTTATGAAAGCTACAGTCAGCTTTAAACGCGTGTATTTGTAACTTCGTGCTTTCTCATAACACGATTCTAAATCGTATGTGTTAAACGCAACGGGTACGTAAATATTTGTTCAACTGCAGAAATTCTTCACACCATCGCATATAGCAAACAACGCCATGCCGTTTTAGAAAATCATGTGAGTACGACGCACAAATTTCGTAACGCCGCCATCTTACCTCACCAAACGTAAAGCTTCAGTAAAAGCTACTCCTTTGCCAGTCTAGTAATGTATGTTCGTGTGCCAGTCTAATAATGTATGTCTGTGGAAGCACCTGAGATACCTCATAGATGATAACGATTGTGCTATCTATGCACTTCCTGTGAAATAAACTTTGAAAAGTGCCCGCAAGACTAAAGTAATGCCCTAAGTAGCATTACTGCAGCACCAAGCGGATAGTAGTGTTTACACTACTGAATAATTATGTGATTAATGTAAGTAGTTTCGTTTAAATTGAGATTTATCATGGTCTGTACAAAACGGAACGTGCGTAGTACAATAATTAGTAGAAGTAACTAAAGGAAGACACCATATTTGTCACTGTTAAGTTAACGGCAACAAGACGTTTGAAACGGCACTTTAGAAGACTATTTGGTTACGATTTTCTTGTAACCTACGGACATTTACTGAAAAATATTTATTTTTAAGAATAATAAATACGTAGCAAAAAAGCAGAAGTTGTGACTGGAGAGAGACATCATAAACCTGTACAATAAAGTTACGTTATACCGACTACATTACGAAACAAGCCAGTTTATGAACGCGTTAAATAGGAAACTTGCAGAGAATAGAGTATCTGCATTGTTTAACGTACCAAATAAGCCACCATAACAGTAGCTAAAGAGAAAAATGCCACAGAGACGTGATAATAAATTACAAAAAGAATGAAACATTTTCCTGACACCAAAGAAACCAGTTTCGCAATTATTGCCACATCAGAGCCACAAACGTCAGAACTTTTCCACACAGTCGTCTTTTGAAGAAGAAGTAATAAAATTAAATAAACATTCATTATTTGGAAAGTCGAGTGGAGTGCAACAATGACCTGATCTTCAGACTTTCAGCAAAGTTGATGCGTATCAAAAAAAGAGCTTACTATACAAAGTTCAATGACAGAAATATATACTGCTTATTGATCAGTTACTGTAATTAAAGTCTTTACCTTTCATTGGGATATGTTACAGTTATATGCAACTAGCTGCGCGTCGCGGTATAATTTTAAAAAACATTTAGTGCCGAAATTCTTTATACACGAGTATACGCCACTGCAAAAGTTATCTCCTGGAAGTTATGCGCCGCGAACCACTTGCTGCTTATCAAACAGTAGAACACCAGAAAGAAAGAGAGAGAGAGATAAAGAGAGGGGGGGGGGGGGGGGAAGGGAGAGAGAAAGACAGAAACGCAACACATCTTGGTACGATGACAGAACTCATGTCGCTCGCGAATCACTCGTTCACGAAAACATTTTTAAGCGACCGAGTAGCGAATTAAAAAAATGGGCCAGGAAAGGGAGTACGGAATTTCACTACTGTTTGCGACATGCTTGGTACAGGATGGATCAAAATTGCCTCGATGTGTATGGAGAGCCAGAAACGTCCTTGTAAACATCGATCGAAAACTTGTTGTCCTCTGATGGCTGAGTAGCTAGTTTTGCCCGGGAGTGTATTTATTCCAGTCTTCTATTAGTTCACATCCTCGTTTTCTTCCTCTGTTACGTCTGCTCCACCATCTTTGTCCACCCCGCCCACCATTCCCCACTCTGTCGACCTCCTCCTGCCCCTCTCTCAGTCCATTTTCTCTTACTCCCTCGCTCCATGTTATTTCTCCTTTCCTCTCTCTCTGTCCAGCTCCTCCGTCACGTCTCCCTGTCCATCTCCTCCTCCCTTTCTCGCTGTCCACCTCCTCCACTCCCCTCTCTCTGTCGATCTTCTCTTTCCTCCCTCTGTCCATCTATTCCTCCCACCCACCTCTACTCCTCCAACCTATCCCAGTCCATCTCTTCCCTTTCTATTTTATCCTCTGCCTCTTTCTGTCCATCTCCTTCTCCCCCCCAAACCGCCTCTCTGTCTACATCCTCCTCCACCTATTTATATCCATCTATCCATCAAATGTTTAAATGTTTACTTCTCTGTGTCTATCTCCTCCTTCCCCTACAAATGGTTCAAATGGCTCTGAGCACTATGGGACTTAACATCTGTGGTCATCAGTCTCCTAGAACTTAGAACTACTTAAACCTAACTAACCTAAGGACATCACACACATCCATGCCTGAGGCAGGATTCGAACCTGCGACCGTAGCAGTCACGCGGTTCCAGACTGAAGCGCCTAGAACCGCACGGCCACAGCAACTGGCTCTCCTTCCCGTTCGGTCCTCACATTATCACCTCCACTCCATTAGAGCCTGATGGTTTTTACCCTCACAGTCTTTCTTTTCATATCCTCAACAACTTTTCTGCCAAATTTGTTAAAAGAATTCCACTGGGTTGGGATGAATCTTTAACCCCTGTCTTTTCATGTGTATGCACGTGTAAAATCTATTTCACATATATTTAAGATTTTTCATACGAGTTTGTACACATATTTCACTTCTATCTCTGGCGAATTTCGCCCTGTAGTTACGTACTTCACACATCTCTGTTTATGACGTCATATCTCATGAACTATGTGTCATACAACGATATAGTATTTGCTGGTACTATATGTGAACACTGCCTGCAAAACACGTCTCAAATATAGCTAGTATCATAGAAGTTACACATTAAAACAACATGCTTCATGCGGCAGTTTTACTGCAGTAAGAGGCAAAATGTTGTAAGTAATAAACTTTTTCTCTTTCATTGGTTTTTGGGGGTTGTCAATGAGAATGATTTCTTTAAGGTTTGATGTAATTTGAAAAGTATATTGCAAGTCATTAAATGCTCTCCTTCTCATATACTGGATTAATGAAGTATGGGTATTTCAAAATTTGGGGCTTCTTTTCCACTCCCACTCCACCACTTCGATAGGTATATGTAAGGTAGCAGGGGTATTAATTCTGTGTATAAGCCATCTCCATTCCAAACTTCATTCAGATCCAGCATATAGATGTAACAAACATACTACTATCTCTCTGTCTCTCTCTCTCTCTCTCTCTCTCTCCTCTCTCTCTCTCTCTCTCCCTCTCTCTCTCTCTCTCTCTCACACACACACACACACACAAACACACGTATAAACTTTCAAATTTATGACAAACATGGTGCTAGGGGTATAACTGCTAATATTTCTGGTGATGGCTGAGCACAGTGTATTGAAGAACATTACAACAAGTATGTACTTTAGCTGCAGAATAATAATTTTAGGTATTATGAGTAGTATGTCTTTATTCCATAGTAAAAGTCTTGGTTGTGAAATTATTTAATATCAATGGTATGCTTCAGCCTTTTGGAGCATCATCAGATGGTGTAAAAAAAGTGGATATGTAACCCATCCATCATAAAGCCAAATAAAATGGATAATGGATGCAAGACTAACTGGATATGTAATCCAACCGTAATAGAAACATATGAAAAGCAAGAGGCACCTGAAGCACACCAGCTGATTCCGCCACAGCAATACAAACAGGGCCACGTTTACATAATAAACGTGGTTTGAGCCGCACACAGCACAATGTCTGTTTTGGCATGCTCAAAGATAATACTTTATTATTATTAAATAATTTCACAACCTTTATTGTTTATAGTCTGGAATGATTCGAAACTGAATACTATAGCACCCTGCCTCAATGGAATTGAATAATTTTTAGTATGTTAGGCATGGCAGAAGCAATCTATTCATTTTCCCCTCACAGCAGGTCAAGTATTGAAGGTTGGAGGCGTGGAGACAAATGGGTAGTCTATACTGACGGGCATAATCCATTTCGTGGTGCAGTTACGACTGTTCAGAAAATACCGGGTAATAAAGTAATTGGTGTATTTGTGGGAGGACTATTAGACGCAGAGAAAAAGAGTAACCTACATGATAAACTTTGTACATATTAAGATACCAAGAATCACAACATCTGTACCTGACCATGTAACTCATTGTATATAAGATTTTGAGAGTATTTCTTCATGAAAACTTTAGCTTACGTTATTTGTTTTACGACTGCGTCGGGCCTGGTGGTCTTTTGGTGAAGTATGTGTCTGCAAACGGGAAAATCGCGGGATCGAATATCGGTTGCATCCCTGATTATTCAGTCTGCGTTTTAACCTAGCCATCACCTGTCAACCATGTGATAAATCGTCGCTAAGGACATGAGGTTCGGATTCCACGTTAAACAATAGGTGCCTTTTCGCCGGCTGGCTAACTGGGATAGGTCAAGGACACGCAAGACAGCGAAGTGGCGTCCAATAAAAAGATTTACACCGGGCTGTCTTTAGTGTGGGCTCTGTTCACACCTATTTTACGATTATTCGCATGTAATTGTTGTGGAACGAAACATTAATCTTATGACGCATATGACCTTAATTGACAAATGGCTTTCTTCCCACTAGGGACACTAGTATGCAACTTTCATAACAGTCATTGTTGTGAATGTGTATTCTAGACTGCGGCTGTTAGTACTTCAAGAAGATGCCTTACTTTTGGACGCTATAAGGTGAAGAAAATGGTTCAAATGGCTCTGAGCACCAAAGGGCTTAACATCTGAGGTCATCAGTCCCCTAGAACTACTTAAACCTAACTAACGTAAGGACATCACACACATCCATGCCCAAGGCAGGACTCGAACCTGCGACCGTAGCGGTCACGCGGCTCCAGACTGAAGCGCCTAGAACCGCTCGGCCACAACGGTCAACTAATTCGAGGATAAAAAATAAATAACACTATTTACGTAATCCCTCGCGATAAGCAGAAGATCTGAGTTCGATTACCTGTTGAAAATTTACATATATTGTGATATACGCAGCAAAATAAGCTGGCGAAAAAAATGACAATACCAGACAGTAATTAATGTAGAGCAATGAAATTCTGGGACTGCATTTTATAGGTAACATACGTAACTGATTATTATTGCAAGATCGTAGGTTAAAGTAAGAGCGAGATAAGGCATTGCAGGTGTGAAAGCTGGTACACTAATAACTGGTGTAACTGCTAGAATGTTGAGAGCAAGCATGCAAACAGGGATTCATTGCGTTGTACAGGGGCCGGTTGTCAGTTTGTGATGGAGTCCCATGCCTGTTGTTCTTCTATAGGCAATACACGGGCGGTTAATGCTCTTTGTGAATGACGCTGAATTTGTCACCTGATCATGTCCCATATGTGGTCTATTGGAGGTAGATCTGGGTATCGAGCAGGCCAACTTAACATTTTGACATTCCGCAGATCTTGTTGGGTTTGCGCAGCGCTATGTGGACGAATATTTTCCTTTTGTAAAACACCTCCTGGTATGTTGTCCACGAATGGCAGCATAACAGATCAAATCACCAGATGACGTAAAAATATGCAGTCAGGGTGCATAGGATAACCACCAGATTTCTCCTGTACTCATACGAAATCGGGCCCTAGATCATAACTCCACGTGTTGATCCAGTGCGTGTAGCACGCAGACAGGTTGAACATGGCCGTTAATTGGTTTCCCCTAATCAATATACGTCCATCACTGGCACCAAGGCAGAACTAGCTTTCGTCAGATAACACAACAGACGTCCACCCCACCCTGCAATGAGCTCTAACCTGATGCCACTGAAATCGCAAATAGGCATTGTTTGCGGTCAATGGAAGAGATACTACACTGCGTCTGGTTCGGAGGTGTCCTTAAAGTAATCGATTTCTACCAGTGCGTTGTGTCACTGTGGTGTCAAGAGGTGCTCAGACTGCTGTAGATGCAGTACGATGCCATATACCGAAAACGATGGTCTTCCCTCTCGATGGCGCCAGGTGGCTGTCCAGAGCCCAGACTTCTTGCGACTGAACATTCTCAGTACAACTGCAGCCAGTAATCATATCCAGTCTGTTGTACAGTTTCTGCATTCGAGGCACGTCATTCTGCAAATCGCAGAAGAAAAATGCAGCTTCTCGTACCCCATTCAGTTGTCCAAAAGAGGAGTACTTACGTTCAATACAGAGTGATTCTCGAAGATATGCAAATATTTTAATATGTTATTCTACAAGCAAAACTAAAGAAAAAAGTTCATATAAACATAGGTTCGTAAATGTTTAGTTATGGCTAATAAAAGATTTTGCCTGAAATTTAGCAACTTCGCTAATATGAAGCAATCCCCAAAACTGTACGAGGGTAAATTAAAGCACGATTCCCATTTGTTTTGTTGTTGTTGGCCTGGTGAATCTAATAAAACGCGTCCCAGACGTGTATCTGCAGTAGTTTTCCAGAACATCCAAAGAAGCAAAGATGTAATTTCGCAAAATTATTAACTACTTGGCTCAATTTGTTTTTTTTTTTTATTTCCTGACAATTGCACAGCGTTTTCAACAGGAGTTGTACAGAATTTAATTTTGGAAAAATGATTGTAACAACGTTAACTGAATCTGTATGAATAATCTGCTTTTATCAATACTGTAGCACACGCGAATTCATGTTAAACCGAAAGAAAACAAAGCTCAGTGTTAAAGAGGTTACACAGTGTACATACAGTTTCACAATACATTTAAAATAATTGTTCAAAAATGTCTCCACAGCGTTCAGTGCATTTACCTGCACGTGTATGAACAGATTTTGTTGCTCGTTTTAGTTTCACGGGGTTGTTTTTAATTTCGTCAATTGAATTCATAATGCGAGCAAGTAATGCTACACGTGTATTGACTTTGTTCTCATAATTATGTCTTTCATCCATACCCATACACAAAAATCCATTGACATTAAATCGGGCAATCTGGGTGGCCACAGACGTGTAGCACCACGACCAATCCATTTCTTGGCAAAATATTCATTTAAATGTGTATTAAGGGCGTTGGTGAAATGTGGAGGCGCCCCGTCATATTGAAAATACATTGCAAACGCGTAGCAAATGGAACATCTTCGAGCAAGCGGGCCATTTCTTCTTGAAGGAATTTTAAGTACGTCTCCCCAGTTGGACGTCCTGGGAAAGTGAATGGTCCAATAAAGTATGTGTTGATTATACCGCACCACACATTTATGCTAAATCGCTGCTGGAAATTGCGTTGCACTGTTGCATGTGAGTTTGCTTCAGACCATACATGCTCATAATGTAAATTGTTTATACCATCTCGAGTAAACTATGCGTCATCAGTAAATAAAAAGTATTTGGGTAGCTGTCGATAAGTATTTAACCAGTTGCACAACTCCAAGTGAAGGGCAGGAGCCACATGTAAATGATGCACTTTTTGTTTATGGGAAGGATACAGATTATTGTATTTCAGTGTAAACCGTACTTTACATCGTGAAATGCCTAATCGTTGAGAGATAAGTCGTGTACTGGTACCCGGGCTACGTTTAACAGCATCCATAATATCATTATCATCGTCTTCACTTATCGTGCTCTCGTACTGATTATGAACGCTAGGTAGAGAACTGTCTCCCGTAACATTCGTAATACTCCGCTAATGGTGCGTGCATTCAGAATCGTCCGAGTTGGATAACGTACGCAATATTCGTTAACTACAGCCGTAGCATTACGATCACATTTGCCATAAATAAACACCATATCGGCGTATTCCTCTTTTATAAATTTGAAAGGCATCCGTTTTTCATAAATAATCTAGAAACTACAACAGTTACTATGTGGTTTCACTTAAATACACTGTTGTTATTATGTTCATTCACTGTAAATTAGGGAACACTAACTCGTTTTAAGGTTAGGAAACGACTGAAACAATTCACTAACGGTTGCCATCCATGACATAAACGTTTCTACCTTCTTAATGGAAAGAAAACAAATTTACTTGTATAATAATCATTGCTTCTCTAGATGATCTGGAAAACTACTGCAGATACTCGTCTGGGACATGTTTTATGAGATTCACCAGACCAATAACAGCAAAACAAATGGAAATCGCGCGTTACTTTAACCTCGTACAGTTTTGCGATTGCTTCATATTAGCGAAGTTGATAAATTTCAGGCAACATCGATTATTAGCCGTAAATCCATAACTAAACATTTGTGAACCATGTTGATACGAACTTCTTTCTTTAGTTTTAATTGTAGAATAACATATTAAAATATTTGCATATCTTCGTGGATCACCCTTTATATATGGTTTACATTCAAACTTGAATACTCTCGCAGCAGAAAGTTGTTGCCAAACTGTTTAAATTGACAGTAGACTCGCCACCTTCGAGAGTCCTCAATAAATTATAGAGTCAATCTTCACCAGTAGGTATGAGCGTTGTATTAGGTTAAAGTTTGATAATAAAAGCATTTGAGGTAGAGCAAACGTGATTGAACCACACACAATCGTAGGCAACAGTCCCTATGTTTCTGAGACGCGCTTTTTAAAAAAGCAAACCTGGTTGAACCACACACAATCATCGTAGGAAAGCTACAAGGTTTATGTGAAGCGGATTTGGGGCAATCAGATGCTTGATGTTATTTGCACACTAGCATAGACGTCAACACATTTTTTCTATATCGGTGATGAGAATAAGATAAGGGTGCGTTTTGAATCAGGTAGTCGAACAGACATTACCTCATCCCTGGCTTTCCCTTGCATCAAATATGAATGATGTTATTTTGATATTACGAAGTATTCTCTATCATGCACTGTACAAAGATTGGCTTAGTACATGGAGGGTGCAGATAAACTATGTGCACAAACCTTAGATGTGTTTGCAGGGTATAAAAAGTACAATGCCAGAGCTGAATCGTCCCCCATCCGCCCCCCCCCCCCCCCGCCCTCCTCCCCACCTAAGTGTCTACTTGGCGTTGGAAGTTCAAAGTGTTGGGTGATGACTATTGGTTTAGAGATGTTACGAAAACGTGATCCGTTTACGTTTAAGTAAAACTTACACCCGCGTGCTAATAAATGTCTAACACGCTAACAATATCCAGATGTTTCACGAATAATGGATGCAGCTTTCGTCTTAGAGGTAACCTTCTCTTCTGGAACATCTGTCGTTGTCTCGTACACCGAAAGCTTCATCTTTCACCGTCAAAGAAAATCCTTAGGAGGTCGGGAGACTGTGGTGGCGACGGTACTGGCGCACCATACCCAATCCGACAGTAGAGGAAAAACTAAGTGTTCTCTAACAACAACGGCAAACTGAGGTTGGGCTGCTTCATGCTGGGACCATAATCGTTGCGACTGCAAACATGACATTTCTCGACATTTTCGGTAGTACGTCTTGGAGAAACATTCAGTAACTCCCTCCAACAAAGTTTGTTAGGCATAAGATACGGCCGAATCAGTTGCTCGAGAACATTACTAGTTAACACATTTATCGAAAATCTCTGTTGACGGTGGAACGCACGAGTTGCCTTAGGATTTTCTATCTTGCAGATGTACCAGTTCCCACCGGCCTGGTCTAATGGATTCCGTTTCACAAAGACGGCTATCACGTCTATGAAATGTGGGACGATTTTGTAACGTTCTACTCCAAAAGTGTTCTGCATAGAGGCACTATCTGCTCGATTGTTGCATCGTGCCTCCCCAAAAATTACATGCATGTTAGACTGTAATCACCCATCAAGAACCTATAACAACCGTAGAAAATTTCATATAAACACAAAATAAAGATTAATAACAGGGATCTAGACACTAATAGCGGTAGTGATGTAACTGCGTAGCATATCAGATTCCGTTGTAAACGTGATGCATAGGAAGCAGTCGAAACAAGTTTGGTCCAAGTGAAGACCAGCGACACATCCTTCAAGGATGATAAGCGGGGGTGGGACATTTGTACCACATAACAAAGCATTTCCTTTTGTCTGTACTGCTACCTCCATAAATCTGTATAGGTTGTTTTTTTTTATGCTCCGTCTATGTAAACGTTGCTATCGTCAGTGATTGTGAAACGAATTGCAGGGTCTGTTGAATGTAATGAAAGTGTAATGAGTAGAAAATATGGATTAAGAGTAATTAGAAGAAAGACTAAAGTAATGAGAAGTTTAGGAAATAAGAACAACGAGAAATTTTATGTCAGAATTTGGAATCACGAAGCAGACGAAGTTAAGGAATTCTGCTACCTGGGCATCAAAATTACCCAAGATGGACGGTGCAAGAAGAACATAAAAATCTGACTAACGCTCACAAGAAGGGCATTCCCGGCCGAGAGAAGTTTATTAGTGCAAAACATAGAGTTAATTTGAGGAAGACGTTTCTGGGAATGTACCTGTGGAACGCAGTAGTGTACGGTAGTGAAACATGGACCTTGGGAAAACCAAAACCAGAACAAAAGAGAGTTGAAACATGTGAGGTGTGGTGCAATAGAAGAATTTCGAAATTAGGTGGACTGATAAGGTAATAAATAAAGAGGTTCTCCGTAGATTCGGCGAGAAAGTAATGTGTGAGGAACACTGACAAGAAGAAGATACAGGAAGACAGGAAAACTGTTAAGACATAAGGGAATAACTTGCATGGTACTAGAGGGAGCTGTAGAGGGCTAGAGGGAACTGTCGACGGCAAAAACTTTAGAAGAAGACAGAGACTGGAATAAACATAAATAACTTAAGGCGTAGGTTGCAGTTGCTACACTTCACCAGACTTCTGGCGACTTTTCGCCAAATTATTCACTGTAAATATTAACGAATGTTGTGTCACGGTACGTTTATCGTCAAGCTGTCTACATTGTGAGTAGCAAGAAGTATTGCTCCAATTTAAAAGAAACATATTTATCCAACGGAACAATATTAGCTATTTGAGTGACGCATGTGCCTCTTCTCGGCTGAGCACGATACATGTAGCATCTTGTGCGGCGACCTTGAAGGAGATACAGAATGTATTAGATAGTTACTGTGATGTTAATCTGAAGATCTTTCGCTAAAACTCCTTAGATATCACTCTCACATAAAACATGTCAACTGGTTTGCAATGTCGTTGCAGTTTGAAGGGGAAGTTGGCGTACATACTGACAAATAGCGTGAATTACTTCAATTTATCCGTGATGAGCCAAAACATTATGAGCAACTGCTTGATAGCGTGCTGGTACAACTTTGGAATCGATACAGCAGCGATTCTCTGTGATAAGGATCTGTCAAGTCCTTGGTGGGTTTATGGAAGTATGTGGCAAGAGATGTTGAGGAAAAAGTTACACTATTTCCGTAAATTACAGGACGGTGGTTTGTGGGAACGGAGCTGTCGACTGATAGAGTCCCAGATGTCTTCCATTTCGTTTCGAGTCGGCGTATATGGTGGCCTAGACGTCAAAGTGTGTTGAGCGTTACGCCTCATAAGCCACTATACTGCGGCTGTCGACAGTGTACCCGGAAACGATTATTACCTTTTAAAAAGAAACGTGATTAATCCTACCAATTGACGCGTTTCTATTGATCCACCGTGTAATCCCGATAACCCCGTGACCACTGCAGTCGTAACTGACCACGCCTTTGGGTCAACAATGGGACACGTGGGTGTCATTTGCTGTGGACTCCCATGTTGAACAGTATGTCCTATGGGGGTGGGGGGGTGGGGGGGGGGTTGCTGTGGAACACTTCTTCCTACAGTACCACTGTTGCCTGTCGTCACATCTGCCACAGATAACCGTTTGTCCTGCTATACAGAGTGGACAAGACTCCGAGAACCATATTTTATAAAATAAGGAGTTGGCGTACAACTCTCTGTCGCTTACTCGTGGTTTCACCATGTTTCAACCATTTGCCGATGGTGCTGACGGTAGCACAACGCCGATTTCGAGATTATCGTTCCCGTCTGCCATAACATTTGTGTTTTGTCTTAGTGGCTTATGTCGGTGAATTTTACCATTTGCGGCCCATATCGTCGCTAGAGTGATTACCCAATAGTCTCTGCTCGGCTTATACTCAGTGATTCCGTAATGAAGTTATAAACTTTCTCCTTGCATGGAGAATGGTAAGTGTATCAATATGAGGTGAGGGACCCTGATCATGAATCGACCGAGATGAAATTTATAAGCGAAAATCGTTCTGATACCTCAGACCGTGGAACAAAAGTGGCTCTGAGCACTATGGAACTTAATTTCTGAGATCATCAGTCCCCTAGAACTTAGAACTACTTAAACCTAACGAACCTAAGGACATCACACACATCCATGCCCGAGGCAGGATTCGAACCTGCGATCGCAGTCAGTGGAACAATATGGGCCATGTCAAGAAAAAAATATTCAGTAAACATTGGCTCTAAAGTGCACACCTTTAGAGCTATGAGCAATTGTTCATGTTTGCTACAGTGGAATACAGTTTCTGTGCTGAAGAACGTATGATAGCTCTTCAGGTTTGCCATTTTAGAGATTATTTTTACTAGAGTTCTATTCGGTCAAAAATACCTCCTCTCAAAGCATGGAAAGCAAAGAGCTTGCAGAAGAAGAGGTCAACTGTCACAGGTATCAGAGCGATTTTCGGTTATATACTGAGGAGCCAAAACATTGTGACCACCTGCTTAATAGCTTGTTTGTCCGTCATCTGAACGAAATACATCACTGATTCTGTGTATCAGGGATTCAACAGTTTTTTAGTAGGTTTGAGGAGGTAAGTGGCATTAGATATCTACGTACAGATCACATAATTCGCGTAAATAATGGGGCACTGATTTGCGTACGCAGTGACAGCGTTCGATAGCGACCAAGATGGGATCCGTAGGACTTACATCAAGTGAATTTGGTCACCGAGACATGAACGTGACGTGAGTTCACGGTTCTGGCTCCGAGACACTGACAATTATACTGCTGAAAAATTACATCGGCGTCGGGGAAGAAAAGAATGAAGGGATGCAGGTGGTTCGCAGTTGTTAGCGTGTCTGAGATTTCTGTCACAGGTCCCAAGCAATCACATGAGAATGTCTCCCATAGCATAATACAGTTCCTATCAGCCTGCGTACGGGGCGCGCTACACTTTTCGAGATACCGGTCACCTCGGTGGCGGCATTTGAGGAGACGACCATAGACCTAGTGTAGAAGACAAACGATTCAACAGAAGAGCCGACACGTTTCCATTGATCGACGGTCAAATTCCAATCGTACTGTGCCCACTGCAATTGTAATTGATGATGTCGTCGGGTCAACATGTGAACACTTAGGGGTGGTCTATTCCGCTCCACGTTCAATATTGCACTATAAACGGTGTGCTCCGAAACACTTGTGCGGGGATCAGCATTGTGCTCTTTTGGCAGAGTTGCCGCATACCACCATGTATCCTTCTTTACATAACAGACCAGCCTACGAACCCAACGTTCTGTGAAGAGTAGTTGACGTCGAACAATTTAGCCCCTGTTCGTAGTTTCACTACTCTTCTCTTTCCGTAAATGCTCGTGACAGTAGCACGTGAACATTCGAACAGCTTCGCAATTTTCGAGATACTCTTTCACAGGCTCTCCGTAATAATAATCTGCGCTGTGTCAAAGTCGCATATCTCAATGGATTTCCGCATTGGCAGCCCACATTTTCGCTGGGGTAGATCCCCCGTCCGTGTCTGCTCCACTTACATACTTTTATTGCCGCGTAACGTGCCTGCGATGGCACCAGGTCAGCGTAGCGGCGGGCAGTGGTCATAATGATCTGGCTTATCAGTCTAACTTTCGAACAGGTCGATTCCGGACCAGGGTTCCTTGCCTCAAATTGATACATTTACACTTCTCCATCATCCTTTAAATTTTGTAATAGCAACATGGAATGATTCTGTATACTTCCCTTACTGCACGCAACTCGACCGACAATATCGCAATGGGCAGTGGTCATAATGTTTTGTCTCATCAGTGCTCTAAGTTAACAATTCATCTAATTAATAAAATAATTTTCTGGAACGAGGAACTGCGTGTCGAACATGAAGTACATTATTTTTATGCATTGTGTGGAGACGACATAACTGCTAAATTTGTAGTAATTTTTTTTATATTTTGTGACTTCATCAATAATACCAGGGGCGTTCGGTAAGTAATGCAACACATTTAACTTTTCTTGTTCTCCGCCAGTTTCAGTTGAAAAAATGCAGAACTGACTGTGGAACATTGTGGAATATTCCTGTTTCAGCCACTATAGTTCCATGAAGTTCCGGTAGTTGCCGGCGCTATGTGTAGCCTTCAAAACGTCATCAGTAATGGAGATGCAGCCAAGGAGAGTGCTATCATTGAGTTTCTTTTAGCGGGAAAACCAGAGCATCGCAAATATTCATACGCGATTGCACAATGTCTACGGAGACCGGTCAGTCGTTGGGCGAGGCGTCTGCCGTCACCGCAATAAGCTCGCGCAAACCTGTCCGGTCTTCCGCGTACCGGCCGACCGCAAACGGCTTTGACTCCTGCAATGCTACCCTTAGCAAATCCAAGAAAAGGCTTCACCATCTTCATCATCACAAAAATGCAAAAGAACTTCTTCTTCCCCGTGACAACAAAAGGCCTCACACAAGTCTGCACCGCCCCCCCCCCCCCTCCCCGCCCTCGAGAGGAGCTCACGGAACTTCTTTGGACTGTTCTTCCTGAACCACCCTACAGCCCAAAAGGCATGCATCCAGCATCCACCAGTAGAGGAGCACCAAGCCGATCTGCAGGCCCTCCCAGTAAAGTGGCGTTAGGCCGTCGCATTCAATGGAGATTATGTTGCAGAATAAGGTTTTGTAGTCAAAAGAGAGGTAAGTAATATGATGTAGTTGAATACTGAATTAAACTACCTGTTTTCAGAAGAAAGTCTGTCGGATTAAATGTTGAACGTCCTTCGTTTAATTTTGGAATTACCGGTGTTGGCCGTCTCAACCGCTGACATATATGTCCAAAAGTGAGAAGAAAAAGTTGCCCTTTGTGGAAACCGAATCTGGAGATGGCCGTCTGAGGTGGTCGAAATCCGTAATATGAAAAGAAAATATTTGTTATTGAATGGTAAACTGAACAACATTCTAGCATGTAGAACCGAAGGTAACGAAAAATTTCACAGGGGAATAGATCTAATGATTGTGTTAGTATGTCTTGTTGCTTAAATGACTACACGATACTCAAGATCGTATACGATATGCCATTGCTTTTACACATTTTTGTACAATGCTGAAAAGTGCTGCCCCCAAGTACTTACAAGGGAACCTCCCCATCGTACTCCCCTCAGATTTAGTTATAAGTTGGGACAGTGGACAATCCTTGAAAAACTGAACACAGATCAATTGAGAAAACAGGAAGAAGTTGTGTGGAACTATGAAAAAAATAAGCAAAATATACAAACTGAGTAGTCCATGGCAAAATAAGGAACAACAAGGATAGCGTAATCTCAGGAGCGCCGTGGTCCCGTGGTTAGCGTGAGCATCTGCGGAACGAGAGCTTCTTGGTTCAAGTCTTCCCTCGAGTGAAAAGTTTAATTTTTTTTTTCAATTATTATCTCACAAACTCTTATGTTTTCATCACTTTTTTGGGAGTGATTATCACATCCACAAGAAAACCAAGGTAGAAGAATCTTTTTACCCATTCGCCAAGTGTACAAGTTAGGTGGGTCGACAACTGCCGTCACCAGTGTATAGAATGTTTCAGACGTGTTTACCTGTGGAGGAATCGGTTGACCTATGACCTTGCGATCAAATGTTTTCGGTTCCCATTGGAGAGTCACATCCTTTCGTCTACTAATCTACTAATCGCACGGTTTTGTGGTGCGATCGCAAAACACAGATATTAAACTTATAACAGTGAAAAGAGACGTCAATGAACGAACGGACAGATCATAACTTTGCGAAAATAAAAAAAGTAAACTTTTCACTCAAGGGAAGACTTGAACCAAGGACTTCTCGTTCCGTAGCTGCTCACGCTAACCACGGGACCACGGCGCTCGTGAGCTCACATGCTCCTTGACGTTGCCTATCTTGCCATAGACTACTCAGTTTGAATATTTTGCTTATTTTTTCATAGTTCCACACAACTCCGTCCTGTTTTCTAGGTTGATCTGTGTTTAGTTTTTCAAGGCCTATCCACTGTGCCAACTTATACCTAAATCTGAGGGGGGTGCGATGGGGAGGTTCCCTTGTTAGTGTATTGTTACACATATTGTCTTTTCCTCACCGTCAACAGTTAATACCAATTGGCCCTCACAGGTTTATCGGAGAGCCTTGACCACCACGTGGCGACCGGTTGGCCGAAGGAGCAGTGGACGAGGAGATGAGTGCGTGCAGAGGAGTGGTAGAGCTATGCTACACGTACACCTGCCTTCCGGATGCGTAGTGGCTGCTGCGCGGCCGGAGGCGGTTGCGCAGGCGCACAGACGCCGTGTGTATATATAGAGGGCGCGCCGCGGCAGTACAGCCACACCACCAGACGCCACCATGCTCCGCCTCTCCATCGCACTTTCGCTGCTCGCGCTGCTGGCTGCGCTGGCTGCCGCTCAGGTAAACGCCGCGGCGTCGCTGTGTTTGCCTTCAACCTACTGCATTAGGTTCACTAATTGAATTGCTATTTACTAAAACCGGAAATTACATGACTGGTTTAGCATCCGTATTAAATTATTTGCGAACTCAGTTCTATACTACATCACCTTATACTATTCTCTGCTATACGTTTATTATTTGTCTTTGCATTACACTAATTTATGCCTTTCTTTAGTTCCAGTCACTGATCATAAACATAGTAAGACCATCGATTTCGATCCATAATGACCATCTTCAGATCAGATTAAAACAGAAGAAGCCTTGCATCATCCCAGTGTGATTAAGGCTAGCGTCGTCGTAACTTCGTTTTATATCTTATGACGATACCTCCTTGCTTTAATTATATTAGAATAACAGAAGGGTTAGTCTGTTTTAGTCTGCAGATGGTCTTCATGGATCGAAACCGATAGTCTGACGAAAAGATTTTGTGATCCTTTAATGTAATTAAAGTAATAAATTCTCTGGATTCTGGATCATTGTTTTCATTCACGACAATGTAGCAGCATATAAAACTAACGTATATTATTTTATAATCAACTTCTAATTACAGCTATTGGATCTACTGAACAATGCCAACTATGTTTTCTTTAAAGCGTGACGTCAGTCATTGCGTACGTAGGTGGAACATTTTTAATTTATATTTCAACAGTAGCTGTCGTTCGTGTACTTCCCTGGCAACTTCGTTAGTTCTGAGTGGCGCGATGGATAGTATCCCTTAATAATCATATGTTTATCTAGTAGTGTTGGCAGCCAATTAAGCGAATGACGCCTTGTATGGTGTTGTATGCGTGACCTGTAAAGAAATACTAGAGATGAAAAGTGCAATTCTTATCACGATACTGCTGCTCTGCTTTCGATCTTCTGAATTGTGATATATACGTTTACTTCACTGCACAGTTTTATCGAGGTTTGGTGACAGACTAATTTATATCTTTCTTTAGTTCCAGTCTCTGATCAGAAACATAGTGAGACTATCGACTCCGGTGCACTGCGTAGCTCCAGGTCTACGTTACGATGGTAGGTGACAGTCTGATGGTGCGTTGGTGAAGCCAACGTTAGCGTCAACGAATATGTCATGGGTTCTAGCTTTTCGTAGTTAATTGTTAAAAGTGCATCCCTGATTGAAATTACTATTCTCGCTCTGTGATATGATATTTTCACGAATGTAATATGCTTGAAAGAGTGATGAATAAGAAAATACCACCCAGACTCACGTAATCCCATACACTACCAGCCAATGTAAGAGTTATTGTGTTGGTAATGTTTTCTTATTGTTAATGACGTCACTAACTGGTCGTTTCTTAACGATTGCATCTGTACGATGTTAAACGACTTTCTTAATCTTTTATCTATTGATGGACATAACAGCTACATTTGTAATTACATCTGGTGTACGTCTACATCAGCATACCGCAAGCGACCCCAAGATGTGTCACGGAGGGTATATCTTGTACCTTTCTCCTTGTACCATATGTGAATCGTTCATGAGATGAATAATTTTAAGAGGTTTAATTTCTTCCATTGTCTCGTCATTTCAATTGTAAGAGATTTATATGTTAGGAAATAGTGTGTTAGACTACTCATGTCATGCGTTCTCGGAATTTCGACAGTAAACCTGTGATGCACAACGATTCTGTAGAAGCGCCTGCCACTAAAATTTGTTTAAAAACGCTATAATGCTTTTGCGTCTTCTAAACGATATCTTCGTTGCTTCGCCACTATTCTGTCTACTACTGCAACGTGAAAGGGTCCCAGACTGATTAGGAATACTTAAGAATCGATCCGACGGGCAGGGATTAATTACATTTGCTTAAAATTCATTTGCCAACCGCCTTGCCGCAGTGGTAACACCGGTTCCCATCAGGTCACCGAAGTTATGCGCTTTCGGGCTGAGCTAGCACTTGGATGGGTAACCATCCGGACTGCCGAGCGCTGTTGGGAAGCGGGGTGCACTCAGCCCTTTTGAGGCAAACTGAGGAGATACTTGAGTGAGAAGTAGCGGTTCCGGTGTCGGAAACTGACATATGGCAGGGAGAACGGTGAGCTGACCCCTCCATATCCGCATCCAGTGACGCGTATGGGCTGAGGACGACACGACGGCCGGTCGGTGCCGTTGGGCCTTCATGACCTGTTCGAGAGAGAGAGAGGAGTTGAAATTCATTCAGTTAATATCTTGGCATCTGATTTTCCTATTTATTTTAGTCATTCTTTTAAGTTGTAGTTTCCAGTAATTTATTAATAATTCATATCTGTTGATAAATCGTGACTGGGACTCGTAGATTGTCTAACGGATAAATGTGTACATGACACGGAACATAGATTTGAACCTAAAATGGCCTTCCCTGAGATCGAAAGGGGTCGCGATATGTCAACAATACTCAAATTGCAAATGGAGATCCGATCATCATTTACAGCTACGTATCAGTCTTCCACTTGCTACTGTGGAAACCAGGGCCGATTGTCTGTGGACACATGTTTCTTAACAATATTCTAAAATATCTGTAACGCTTCTGAAATTTCACACATGTGTCCGTATGTTTGCTGTTGTCGAAAGGTTTCTTGCGTATACCATACCATTAAGAAATTTAATTTTCTTTACGGATATTCTTAAAACATTCTGAGTCGGCTTTCATACAGGAGATTTGCATTTTTGTATTTTCGAGATTTTCAGAAAATACGTCAGAATCATCTGTCATTCCAACATTGATCACTTTAGAAGACAGTGTTCCCTCCAGTTGTACTAGTTACTTCATATTTATTTTTTACATTACATTTTTATTGACAGTAATCTCTTGACAGTTTTATGCTTTGAACTTCTAATTAATGTAATTTTAATTCACATTTCGCAATTTCAGATCTACTGCAAAGTCATAAGCTCTTGTCATAGGTCATATGGACAGGCGAACTATGGCGCCAGGTCGTAGTCACCTAATTACTGTGTTGCATTTGCTGAAGAAGACAGCAGAAAATAATGTATCTTTGGGTATTGTTTTCCAAAAGCCACAAATAAATAAATTCTTTCTGATTATACTTCAAAAACTGTTACTCCGTGGAGATGTAGACATTTGGCTAAACCTAAACATTATTGGTGCATCACAAAGTGTCACTTACTGCTCTGTGGGTGAATTTGAAGTGACACATGTAAATTTACGCGCCAAAAACAATTCTGTACAAGGGTAATCTTTAAAATTTGCCATTGATAAACGAGTACATATAGGACGACGGAGCAGCTAAATACAGTGTCTGACAACATAAGTGTAGCACGCAGAAAATAGGGGGAAATGAAATGAAACTTCTCAGGTAGAGAACGATTGTGATGCTCTTGCAGTGATTACAAAATCGAGTCACACCTACAAGGAACTTGGCAATATGGGCTCACTTATCAGTATGACGTTACAACCTCTCTGGCCTGGATCCATGCACTAATTCGGGTGGAAAGGTCGTCATAAAACAGTTGTATCCTCTCTGGAGACAGACTGGTCCACGGCTGTTGTAACTTGACCTCGACAATCTGGGTATTGGCACTGAGATGGACTCGACGTACGAGATGGTCCCATACATGTTCTACTGGGAACAGATAGAAGAAGCGTGCTGACCGTTGGAGTACCTGATCATCATGCAGACATTTCCAAAAGACGCCTGCTTTGGATGGACTAGCGTTGTCCTCTTGAAAAATGGCACCATGATACTGTGTCATGAGTGGTAACACGCACTATTTTCGTGACACAGCGTTGTGCTGTCAGAGTTTCCTCTGTCACTGCCTGCCATGTTCTTATGTCTTACCCAGTGGCTCCCCACACCATGACTCCAGGAGTAACACCGCTGTGCCTCTCCAAAAAAAAAAAAAAAAAAAAAATAGGTTCTCTGTCCAGGTCACCACCATAGTCGCCGACGAAGGTCATCTGGGACCTGGGGTAGCAAAGAACCGTGATTCAGCAATGAACTCAGTGCAACACCATTCATTAACAGTCCATGCTTCCTGATCACAGCACAGCTCTAGAAACGCAGTCGTTTGTACTGTGGTGTTAACGGTAGCCTACACATGGGACAGTGATTCCCTAGTCCGGCTGCTGCCTCTCCACAGTCAATGGTGCGGGACGACACAAAATGTCGCAGTGAGTCCGTAATTTGTTCTCGCATGGCGGGTGTAGATGTGATGACATTACGAGTTGAATGATGCACAACACGGCGATCCTACCTTGTAAAGGTCAGATGTGGTCGATTGGAACTTTATCAACTAATACGAATGCTCTCGGATTCGCATGCGGTCCAACATCGTGCCTGTATCATGGTCAAATGCTTCATATATCTGGATGTTGCATGACTCGACCTGCCGCTCAAATGGACATTATAATGAGACCCCGTTCTGTCAAGTGCTGATAACGCTGTCTCACTCATGTATGTGACATCCTCGGATCGTTCACAGTGATTTGACGAAATCTGACTCTGTTAAAAACCCTTTCGTACCCTACCAGACCTGATAACAACATGTACGTCGAACGGAACTGATGTACGTTCATGCCCTTTCAACCTCTGGCAAGGAATTGCAACTCTGATCACATATATATCCACTGATAGTACGCACGTGTACGAAGTTACACCAATATCCGACCATGTCTTCTGAGTGCTTAAGTTTTTTTGACAGGCAGTCTAATTACTTTACCATACTCATATGAATCTGGACACTTAACATCGCACGGAGTATTCACATATTGCTGGAACATTTAATTGAACATGTACCGACGAAGGCCGAAACTAGAACAGTCGTGATCTGATAACAAATTTTAATATCGATAAAATGTTTTCAGTAACTTCCAAACCGCACTTTAACCTTTAACAAAGTGGAATGACAACTAACAGCCTTTCCGTGTTCGTTGTATTTATATCTCGCATTTCACTACATATGTGTACCACTGCACTGAAAAATGTTGTATTTAAATTCATAGTTTTCTATTGTATTTGTGTTGTAGCAGCATGAATAAGCGTCTAACCTAAGTTTCTTTTCTTTTATACATTAGAACTTAGTTTCAGAAAAACTGTTCTCAAATTCGTCTTAATATTTGAGTCCACAAGAACTCTTTTTGTCAAAGAAACCTTTATTCTACTACAACTGTATGCGTCGAACATATTCCTTGACATTGTTTCGCATCTTCTGAACTTCCACCATAAACAAAAAACCAATAGTATCCTCACAGGTACTTTTCAAAACTTGTGTGTTTCCTTTGTCGTTTATCTGTACTATTAGTTACTGATCCGTTCAGGTTATTCCACTTTTCATGTGTTTGGGAAGAATATTAAAACACCAAAGATGGTATCGTGCTGTTTTACCTCATCTCGATTATGAAAAAAAAAAGTAAAATCCATTCGGAAACGAAATAAATTGTGCACACTCGATATTCAATGTTACAGCAAAAACGGAACGTTGCGACCACTCTAAGCGTCAGATTATTGTGGATGATTTCTTGACACCTTCCTCAAATAGTGTACGTGTGAACGTTGTGATTACTAAGTAATTGTAGAGCTCTTTTGTCTTTATGTTCATAAGTACTGAAACGAAACTGAATGAATAGATGAAATATGGATCTGTCATCCACTGTATTCCTCTATGAACGCCAAAATCGTTCGAATGAATTAATGCCCATTTCCATAAGAATCAGCATAGTAAACAGTGTCTTATGCATACACTTCATTCGAACTTTCAGTATGGTATGAAAGTTGTTTCGATACTTCGACGCAGTTCATGTGCATAGTGTACCGTACCTCCTCCTCCCTATACCAATCAACTTGTCTAGTAAATTCCTGTTATGAAAAGAAGTAACATACCAGGATTTTTACATCATATTACAGACTGTACATCAATGGGTTTTTGCTTAGAGCTGTGAAAGGGCGATCTAATAGTTTTCTCCCAGTTTAACTGAGTGCTGCGACATAAAACTATCAACAAATGTTATCAAAACAGAGTACGTTTTATGATACATGTAACCTTCAAATCGCTGTCACATTAATGCTTACTGGAATATAAAACTGTGTTGACTATTCCAATATCATGGCAACTTACGTTCCACTGGCATCAAAAATATGTGTATAATTACCATGGTTTAGAATTAGAGGAATCTCATGCTAGTAAATGATGTTAGAAAAAACTGGTAGTTGAAAAAACTTTAAGGTATGGACTTCAATAACTATGTAAGCTAGGTGATTACATTACTGACGATGGCACTCATGAACAAAATTAAACTGGGCGAAGATGCAGCAGGGGTATGGCCATAGAAGGCACTATGGAAAAAGACTCGTATCACGGTGAGATTCAATAGCACTGTTTCAAGAATGGGCCTTCAAAGGAGACTCAGACAGCTTATTACATTTCGCAAAAGAACTATAGCCGTCACATCCAAATGTAGATGTTGGCTTGCAGTGGAAGCTGTCAGGATGCGCCGTATTAAAACTCGTCCGAGTTTCCCAAGTGATTTATTACTTCCAGCTACAGTGCCCCCGTCCCTCTCGGTCTGTGTCACCAGGTTCCGCAGTGCTGAGGACACCACTTCGCAGTCTATGAAAGAGCTTGGCGCGGAATGCGTGCCTCAGCGACCTGTGCAATGCGCAGCTGTGTGTTGATCTTGTACGGCTGCAGAGTTGTGACATCAGGATGTGGCAGCAGTTGACTCAGCAGTGTTCGTCCCTGCCACCTCAGTGCCACCCGCTGGGAGCTGCAAGGCGACAACAAGCACCTGCAATCTGGTGTCCGAATCTGCGGCCCTCCCATCGGGATGCTGTGGCCAACCACTGGCTGGCTGCAGACACTGCGTCGGCCTCAGAGGGTAGAACAAGTGATCTACCATGGACTGGAACGCTGGCGCCCCATCTGCTGCCGCCTGTAGCCGGTAGTGTGACATGGCCCGCCATCCAGGAAAGCTGTCACACTTGAATGCCTTGTTAGTGAAACGGCGCTTATTTATACGCCGCTGTGCGCCTCTGTTTTGCTAACCCATCACTCCAAGTCATGTGCTCTTAACAACTGGGTTGGGCCAGTGGGCCCCTTCTGCCTGTAACTTGCGCCATGCACACCGCTGCGTCTACTCTTTTCAGTAGGTGGCCTGCATTCTACTTTGCAACCGCTGGTAGCGTAACTTACTGTCAGCTGGCCTACACCTGGTTGTATCTTGTGCACTCAGAAACATTGCACTGGAGCTAACCTTTTCCCATCTTAAAAGGTGGTGCCGCAACAGAACAATGAAAGGAAAATAGGAGACGTTAAGAACTATTGAGGAGGCTTAGCGTCAGTCGTCTTTTTCTCATTTCATCCGAGAATCGATCAGAAAATTTAGGCGGGACAGCAAGTACCCAGAAGTAAATATTTAGATTTGATGTACACTCCTGGAAATGGAAAAAAGAACACATTGACACCGGTGTGTCAGACCCACCATACTTGCTCCGGACACTGCGAGAGGGCTGTACAAGCAATGATCACACGCACGGCACAGCGGACACACCAGGAACCGCGGTGTTGGCCGTCGAATGGCGCTAGCTGCGCAGCATTTGTGCACCGCCGCCGTCAGTGTCAGCCAGTTTGCCGTGGCATACGGAGCTCCATCGCAGTCTTTAACACTGGTAGCATGCCGCGACAGCGTGGACGTGAACCGTATGTGCAGTTGACGGACTTTGAGCGAGGGCGTATAGTGGGCATGCGGGAGGCCGGGTGGACGTACCGCCGAATTGCTCAACACGTGGGGCGTGAGGTCTCCACAGTACATCGATGTTGTCGCCAGTGGTCGGCGGAAGGTGCACGTGCCCGTCGACCTGGGACTGGACCGCAGCGACGCACGGATGCACGCCAAGACCGTAGGATCCTACGCAGTGCCGTAGGGGACCGCACCGCCACTTCCCAGCAAATTAGGGGCACTGTTGCTCCTGGGGTATCGGCGAGGACCATTCGCAACCGTCTCCATGAAGCTGGGCTACGGTCCCGCACACCGTTAGGCCGTCTTCCGCTCACGCCCCAACATCGTGCAGCCCGCCTCCAGTGATGTCGCGACAGGCGTGAATGGAGGGACGAATGGAGACGTGTCGTCTTCAGCGATGAGAGTCGCTTCTGCCTTGGTGCCAATGATGGTCGTATGCGTGTTTGGCGCCGTGCAGGTGAGCGCCACAATCAGGACTGCATACGACCGAGGCACACAGGGCCAACACCCGGCATCATGGTGTGGGGAGCGATCTCCTACACTGGCCGTACGCCACTGGTGATCGTCGAGGGGACACTGAATAGTGCACGGTACATCCAAACCGTCATCGAACCCATCGTTCTACCATTCCTAGACCGGCAAAGGAACTTGCTGTTGAAACAGGACAATGCACGTCCGCATGTATCCCGTGCCACCCAACGTGCTCTAGAAGGTGTAAGTCAACTACCCTGGCCAGCAAGAACTCCGAATCTGTCCCCCATTGAGCATGTTTGGGACTGGATGAAGCGTCGTCTCACGCGGTCTGCACGTCCAGCACGAACGCTGGTCCAACTGAGGCGCCAGGTGGAAATGGCATGGCAAGCCGTTCCACAGGACTACATCCAGCATCTCTACGATCGTCTCCATGGGAGAATAGCAGCCTGCATTGCTGCGAAAGGTGGATATACACTGTACTAGTGCCGACATTGTGCATGCTCTGTTGCCTGTGTCTATGTGCCTGTGGTTCTGTCAGTGTGATCATGTGATGTATCTGACCCCAGGAATGTGTCAATAAAGTTTCCCCTTCCTGGGACAATGAATTCACGGTTTTCTTATTTCAATTTCTAGGAGTGTATTTAGATTTGATGTAGTTTGAGATATTTACCTTAGGTGATTCAAAGGAACAACGAAGAATGACCGGAGAAGCCCTGTTCCTTTGGAGAATATGTCCAGTGCCTTGTCAATGACTCATTTTTGGGAACTATATGGTTGAGCAGATAGGCTACATTCTGACAGCTGTGCGGAATGCGAGGTACTGCCAGCATGTTGGAGCTTCATGCCAACCCAATACACATGTGAGAGAACCTCTCAACTCTGTCGGGGATAGGAAATCGTAGTATTACCACCAAGCTCTCCAGACGTAACACCATTATATTTTGTTCAAAAGCGATGAAAAATAAAATTCGATACAGGAAGTGAGAATCTGAGTTACATCACGAGCCCTGCTGCCCTCATAAGGAACTGCAGTCTTCAGTACCAACGAGCAGTGAATCTTATCTCGAACTTTTCAACAGTTTACGCTGGATCGTTTAAACGTTACTGTGAACTATTTTAAATTTGTAATCTGGAAATTGGCTAAAGAAAGAGATATTAAAAAATAGCCTCGTATCGTAGCTAACATTACAGGTATTATCTCTGGAACCAATTTAAACAGAGCATTAAACAGAGTGTACATCAGTTCTGACGTTTTCCTCGAATAGCCACTCACTTCATCATCGAAACTTTCGTTCTGATACACACTGTTTAAAGAGTTGGTGCACTGGTTGAATGCATTACATTAGCAATTAAAGTCAACAATTCATTACTGGCACCCAACAGACATAATAAAAGAAATCTACGCTGGTTGGACACAAAAAATGTGCAATGTCTCTCTTCAGAACGCGACGCCCAGCAACCAGTAGTTTTACTCTGCCTGTTGCTAGTCTAGAGGGGTGCCTTCTGTTTTAAGATTTCGGTAGTCCTAAGTCTTGAGTTAAAAGTTTCATAGGACCACTTATTCATTATATTGAGTTTCATTTAGATGCAGATGACAAAGTTCTCTTAGATAAAACATCCTATCGTAGGGCGCGTGTTTGTTTACGAAATTTGGTCTAAACGTGAGTTAGTT
The DNA here is from genome assembly GCF_023864275.1 of Schistocerca cancellata. Lineage (NCBI taxonomy): Eukaryota > Metazoa > Arthropoda > Insecta > Orthoptera > Acrididae > Schistocerca > Schistocerca cancellata. Next base: position 266,635,474 of record NC_064631.1, on the reverse strand, counting down.
GGGCCACTTACTCAGCGCAAAATAGTTTCACCGTTTTGCATATTGGTGGAGCTATTGTAAACAAAAATCGAACATCGGTCTGTCGGTCTGTCACTGTGGTATCTTAAACTCTGCACACGTGTCATTTCTAGGAGTACCAGCTCAAATTCTGTTACAGTTCACTTGTTCGTTTCTAACAAATGATCACTAGCCATCTGAACGGCTATCTGAATTTTCACGAGGATCGATCGTGTAACATTATCGTTATCAATAGTTTTGTAGTCTATGAAGATGTTTCCTTTTATGAGCTACGTCACAGTGAAAACCACGCGTCATTATCGTGCCTACTGTCCATCCAAAGTTTTCCATATACACCACCTGGTAAAAAGAGTGAAGTCCCCAGAAGGCATGGTTGTACCTACATCTGCAGAAATCAGAAATACCCTATAAATCGAGCCACCTTCACAATAATTCTCTACTATTCCAATGTGGAACAGCGCTTGAAAAAAAAAGAGCACCTATATCTCTCCTTGTGAGCTCTGATTTCCCTTGTTTTATTATGATGATCGTTTCTCTCTCTGTAGATCGGCGTCAACAAAATGTTCTCGCATTCGGAGGAGAAATTTGTTGACTGAAATTACATCGGTTGATTGGTTGATGTGGGAGGGGACTAAACAGCGAGGTCATCGGTCCCATCGGATTAGGGAAGGAAGCCGACCGTGCCCTTTCAAAAGAAACATCCCCGCATTTGGCTGGAGTGATTTAGGGAAATCGTGGAAAGCCTAAATCAGGATGGCCGGATGCGGGTTAGAACCGTCGTCCTCCGAACGCGAGTCAATTGTGTTAATGACTGCGCCACCTTGCTCGGTTTGAAATTAGGTGAAAAGTTTGCGCCTCAGCGAAAAAGTCTTAGTTTTAATTATGTCCACCTTAAACCTAGTATCATCTCAGTGACACTCTCTCTCCCCTATCTCTCGATAATACAATACGTGCTACTCTTCTTTGAACTTTCTCGATGTAGCCAATTAATTCCATCTGACAAGGATTCCACCTTGCAGGAGTATCCAAAGTGTACGGACAAGCGTAGTGTAGGCATTCTCTTTAGTAGATCTGGTGTTTCTTCTGTTACGTCAATAAAACGCAGTCTCATTTTGGCCTTCTACCCAACATTTTCTATCTCCTCTTTCCAATTTCCGTTGTTCGTAATTGTAATTCTTAGTGTTTAGTTGAATTTACGACCTTTAGATTTGACTGATTTATCGAGTAACTGGAATTTACCAGATTTCTTTTAGCATTCACTTGGACGACCTCACATTTTTAATTATTTTGGGTCAACTGCCAATTTTTGCACTATGCACATATCTTTTCTAAACCGTTTTGAAATTCGTTTTGATCTTCTGACTCACTTACTAGTCGATAAACGACAGCATCATGTGCAAACAACCTAAGATGGCTGCTCAGATTGTCTCTTAAATCGTTTATATAGATACAGAACAGCTGAGAGCCTATATCAGTACCTTGGTGAACGCCAGAAATCACTTCTGCTTTACTCGACGACTTTCTGTCAATTGCTACAAAATATCACTGTATGTCAATGTAGCTCGGAACAAGTACAAATCATCAGCGGATACCGAACGGTTCTAGGCGCTACCGTCTGGAACCGCGCGACCGCTACGGTCGCAGGTTCGAATCCTGCCTCGGGCATGGGTGTTAGCACAGGAAAGGAATTCGTGGCGGGCCGCATCAAAACAGTAGACGGATGACCAAAAAAAAAAAAAAAATGACGGCGCGATGGTACGTCACAAACATCCTGCGTCCACATGTGTTACCTCTAACGGGAGGGTAACAGAGTGCCCTTTTGTAACACAATAATGCTCGTGTACAATGGGTACTCGTCTCTATGAAGTCTGCACAGTACTGAAGTACTGCTGCAGGGAGCAAGACTCCCAGCATGGAAATCCGAGCTGATGTAACCGCCATTGTTCATTGACATTGGAGGAATACTTCCGATGGGCCATCGATGTTGCTCATCTTTCAACCGACTGAAGTACATACTTACAGGTAAGAAATGCTGCTCTAATTGGATACTCTTCTCCGGCGTTTCTGAGAAACCTGTGTTGAATGTTTTAGGAGTGCCAGAGTAACATTTGAAGCATCTAAGCACGTACTTCAGTAGTGTGAAAGATATACGAAATCGGTCAGTGGCCGCGAAGTTACTAAGAGACATCGCCAAGGCAGAGCTGTGTAAGCATGGTGTACCATTTCAGCTGGTTATCTTGTCAATTTCTGAATAAATCGTCCAACATTCTTGGCGACATTAACTGCAGTCTACAACTCGCAGGGCTAATGGTCGACATTTCCTAGATTAACCCGTTCCTATTAGATCTGACGTAATTAAATGCTAAAAGTTGTATTAAATTCACCGAATGTTTAATTTTGACTTTTCTGTATTTGAATTAGTCCTTCCGCGTAGTAATTTTTATTAAAATTCCTTCGCAATTTTTCTGCACTTGTTGTTTGCTACATTTCTAATTGACTGATGTTACTGCACTCATGTCTTCTTCTGAACACTTTTGTACTTCATTTCTTTCCCTCAATCAGTAATTGACTTCCGTATCCTGATGTTTCTTGGCACTTAGCTTCCTTGTACCTGTATTTGTACGTCCATATTCTGTGATTTCCCTTTTGGAAATATGTCCATTCATCTTCAACTGAACTGCCTACTGTAGTATTCATTATCCAGCTGGCCTCAGCATTGCTCAGTACATCAGTATTCGACTTATTTCCAATTTTGTTCTTCCGACGACCGTCTGAAACCTCAGTTTCCACTTCATCATTACTAAACAGTCGATATTTCTTACAATCTAATAACTGATTTCGAAATCTCTGTATGACAAATATGTAGCTAGCAGAAGTCTTCGAACGTCTCCAGGCCGCTTTCTAGTATACCTCCTCCTCTTGTCATTTATGAACAAAAGATTCGCTGTTACTAGCTGAAATTTGTTGCAGAACTCAGTCTCTCTCTTCTCTCATTCCTACTACCTATCCCGTATTTTTCAGCAGCTGTCTTGAGTTCTCTCCTCTGTTATAGCGTTCCAATTATCCATGCTCATTAGATTTTTAATACTGAGTTACGAGTTCACTAACGTCATACATTTTCTACGTCTCTTCGTCTTTTGCTTGTGATGTCATAATATTTACTTCCGTTTTTGATGGCGGCGGTTTTCCGTCGTTTCTGGTGATAATAACCCTAACACTGAACTGTTATCAATTACTCGCTACCTGCCCCCCCCCCCCCCCCATCTTACTGATGACGAACCCCACTCTACTTACGCCACTTACTGCGCTGTTGATATAACCACTCACTCGTCCGATTACAAATCCCTATATACTTTCCACTTCACATACCGACATGCATCGTACAAGGTGATTTTTAATTATCGTTTAAAAACCCCCAAAGTGACGTCGATGGTGTCGAGACGAGTAATTTAATATAAGACACATGGGCGGTGAAATGTCGGATTATACTCCAAAAGGGGATGACAGACATTAAACATGATACGTCTTATCCAAAATAAGGAGATTATTTTCCAGCTTGTGCATGAAGAAATGATTGGGTGATGTGATTCTTGCTTTCAAGGAAACGGTATGAATTTCGCCCGTCTTTTCTAAGTGATCTGTTGTAAACATAGAAGTTAAAAAATTATTGTCCTCGGTGTAACCAGACATAAACTGGTCTTATTTTCTATTTCTTTCCTTTCGTCTCTTCTTTTCTTAATTATAGGTGTTATTTAGTTCAGCAAACAAAAAACATTTACTGGTAACGCCGAAATTCGGAAGCTTGTACTCAATTACTCTTGACGCAATGCAATTAATTTTTGTTGTGCAATACTTTGCAATAAACTAGCAGAGATCGCTAAACTGGTAAATAAATTAATACCTCACTGTAAACACGTAATTGTCCCACGCAAGGAAAGAAAAACTGCCTGCCAGACGGAAGATTCGAACCCTAAGGTCCAGAGCCACACCGTCGTGAATAGTTAACTTTGATCCACCCCCCATGAACCATGGACCTCGCCGTTGGTGGGAAGGCTTGCGTGCCTCAGCGATACAGATAGGTGTACCGCACGTGTAACCACAACGGAGACGTATCTGTTGAGAGGCCAGGCAAACGTGTGTTTCCTGAAGGGGGCAGCAGCCTTTTCAGTAGTTTCAGGGGCAACAGTCTGGATGATTGATTGATCTGGCCTTGTAAAATTAACCAAACGGCCTTACCGTGATGGTACTGCGAACGGCTGAAAGCAAGGGAAACTACAGCCGTAATTTTTCCAGAGGGTATGAAGCTTTACTGAATGGTTAAATGATGATGGCGTCCCCTTGGATAAAATATTCCGGATTTAAAATAGTCCCCCATTATGATCTCCGGGCGGGCACTGCTCAGGAGGACGTTCTAAGGATCGGAACGTGGAATGTCAGATCCCTTAATCGGGCAGGTAGGTTAGAAAATTTAAAAAGGGGAATGTATGGGTTAAAGTTAGATGTAGTGGGAATTAGTGAAGTTCGGTGGCAGCAGGAATAAGACCTCTGGTCAGGTGAATACAGTGTTATAAATACAAAATCAAATAGGCGTAATGCAGGAGTAGGTTTAATAATGAATGAAAAAGTAGGAATGCGTGTGAGCTACTACGAACAGCATAGTGAACGCATTAATGTAGCCAAGGTAGACACGAAGTCCACGCCTGCTACAGTAGTACAAGTCTATATGCCAATTAGCTCCGCAGATGACGAAGAGATTGAGGGAGGAGGAGGATATTGGTGTTTAGCGTCCCGTCGACAACGAGGTCATTAGAGACGGAGCACAAGCTCGGATTAGGGAAGGATGGGAAAGGAAGTCGGCCGTGCCCTTTCAAAGGAACCATCCCGGCATTTGCCTGGTGTGATCTAGGGAAATCACGGAAAACCTAAATCAGGATGGCCGAACGCGGGATTGAACCGTCGTTCTCCCGAATGCGAGTCCAGTGTGCTAACCGCTGCGCCACCCCGCTCGGTAAGAGATTGAAGAAATGTACGATGAGATAAGGGAAATTATTCAGATACTGAATGGAGACGAAAATTTAATAGTCATGGGTGACTGTAATTCTATAGTAGGAAAAGGAAGAGAAGAAAAAGTAGTGGGTGAATATGGAATGTGTGAAAGGAATAAAAGAGGAAGCCGCCTGGTACAATTTCGCAAAGAGTATTATTTAACCATAGCTAACATTTGGTTTACGCATCATTAAAGAAGGTTGTATATGTGGAAAACACCTGGAGACACTGGAAGGTTTCAGATAGGTTACATAATGGTAAGACAGAGATGTAGGATCCAGGTTTTAAATTGTAAGACGTTTCCAGGGGCAGATGTGGACTCTGACCACAATCTGTTGGTTATGAGCTGTAGATTAAAACTGAAGAATCTGCAAAAAGGTGTGAATTTAAGGAGATGGGACCTGGATAAACTGAAAGAACCAGAGGTTGTAGAGAGTTTCAGAGAGATCATTAGGGAACAACTGACGAATACGGGGGGAAGAAATACAATAGACGAAGAATGGGTAGCTTTGAGAGATGTAGTAGTGAAGGCAGCAGAGGGTCAAGTAGGTATAAAGACGAGGGCTAGTAGAAATCCTTGGGTAACAGAACAGATATTGAAATTAATTGATGAACAGAGAAAATATAAACATACAGTAAATGAAACGGGCAAAAAGGAGTACAAACGTCTAAAAAATGAGATTGACAGGAAGTGCAAAATGGCTGAGCAGGGATGGCTAGACTACAAATGTAAGGTTGTAGAGGCATATATCTGCAGGGGTCAGATAGATAGAGCCTATAGGAGAATTAAAGAGACCTTTGGAGAAAAGAGAATCACCTGTATGAATATCAAGAGCTCAGATGGAAAACCAATTTGTCAGCAAAGAAGGGAAAGCCGAAAGGTGAAAGGGAAAGGAGTATATAGAGGGTATATACAATGGTGATGTACTTGAGGGCAATATTATGGAAATGGAAGAGGATGTAGATGAAGATGAAATGAGAGATGCGATATTGCGTGAAGAGTTTGACAGAGCACTGAAAAACCTAAGTCGAAACGAGACCCCGGGAGTTAGAGCTACTGATAGCATTGTGAGAGCCAGCCATAACAAAAGTCTTCCATCTGGTGAGCAACATGTATGAGACAGGCGAAATACCCTCAGACTTCAAGAGAAATACAGTAATGACACTCCCAATGAAAGCAGGCGTTGACAGATGTGAAAATTACCGAACTATCAGTTAAATAAGTCACGGGTGCAAAACACTAACGTTAATTCTTTACAAACGAATGGAAAAACTGGTAGAAGCCGACCTCGGGAATGATAATTTTGGATTCCGTAGAAATATTGGAACACGTGAGGCAGTATTGAACCTACGACTTATCTTAGAAGATAGATTAAGGAAAGGCAAACCTACATTTCTAGCAGTTGTAGACTTGGAGAAAGCTTTTGACAGTGTTGACTGGAATACTTTCTTTCAAATTCTGAAGGTGGTATGGGTCAAATGCAGGAAACGAAAGACTATTTACAATTTACACGGAAACCAGATGGCAGTTATAAGACTCGAGGGAGATGAAACGGAAGCAGTGATTGAGATGGGAGTGACACAGGGTTGTAGCCTATCTACGATGTTATTCAATCTGTATACTGAGCAAGCAGTAAAGGAAACAAAAGAAAGGTTTGGAGTTGGAATTAAAATCCATGAAGAAGAAATAAAAACTTTGAGGTTTTCCGATGGGATTTTTATTCTGTCAGAGACTGCAAAGGACCTGGAGACCAGGAGAACGGAATGGACAGTGTCTTGAAAGTAAGATATAAGATGAACATCAACCAAAGCAAAACGAGGATAATGGAATGTAGTCAAATTCAATCAGACGATGCTGTGGGAATTAGATTAGAAAATCGGGCACTTAAAGTAGTAGATGAGTTTTGCTATTTAGGGAGAAAAATAACTTATGATGGTTGAAGTAGAGAGGATATAAAATGTAGACTGGCAATGGCAAGGAAAGCGTTTCTGAAGAAGAGAAATTTGTTAACATCGAGCGTAGACTTAAGTGTCAGGGAGCCTTTGCTGAAAGTATTTGTATGGAGTGTATCCCTGTAAGGAAGTGAAACATGGACGATAAATAGTTTAGACAGGAAGAGAACAGAAGCTTTCGAAATGTATGCTACAGAACAATGCTGAAGATTAGATGGGTAGATCACGTAATTAATGAGGAGGCACTGACTAGAATTGGGGTGAACAGAAATTTGTGGCACAACTTGACTAGAATAAGGGATCGGTTGATAGAACATGTTCTGAGATATCAAGAGATCACTTATTTAGTATTGGAGGGCAGCGTGGAGGGTAAAAATCGTAGGGGGAGAGAAAGAGGTGAATACACGAAGCAGATTCAGAAGGATGTAGGTTGCAGTAGGTATTCGCAGATGAAGAAGCTTGCACAAGATAGAGTAGCATGGAGGGCTGCATCAAACGACCACAACAACAACAAGATAGGGATGATCAGGTGCGACAGACCAGTAGCCACAACCACATAACGTGCTACGAGGCACACTATCTGGTGACGTCACATTTTCAACATTTACCGTTCACTTTTTGGGTGTTTCCCGACGTTTTGTGCATTATATTAAATTACGTGTCTCAGCGTCATCTACGTCGCTTCAAATGTTTTTGAAAGTTTGTAAGAAACACCCTGCAAGCGGGCTGAGCCCTTATAGTTTTCTCTTCTGGTTTTCTAGCTTTCCTATTATGTTCATACTTCTGATATTCCACGCTCCGACTCGTAGAATGTTACGCTTTTGTTGGTTATTCCGTTGTTTTGTCATGGTTACCTTACCTTTGACAGACAGCTCGCGCAGATGCAAAAAGCGGGCTAGTGCAGAATCATTTGTCAATGGAAGGATCAGCGCAACACTTTCTCAGTTACATGCTACATGTCCTGTGAATTTGCCTTATGGTTTCCATTATCTTCTGAATCTTTATGCCGTCACTAATAGTTTATTCTTCTACCTTTTTTCGCCGCGCGGTATAGCCGCATGGTCGTAGGCAGCTTGTCACGGTTTGCACGGCTCCCTCCGTCGGAGATTCGAGTGCTCCCTCAGGCATGGGTGTGTCAGTTATCCTCAGCGTAAGTTAGTTTAAGTTAGATTAGGTAGTGTGTAAGCATAGGGACCGATGACCTCAGCAGTTTGGTCCCATAAGACCTTACCTCAAATTTCCAATTCTTTTTTCTCCCTTTTAGGGTCAACTTTCAACCAAACGGCAAGATGGTGGCCAGACCCTCCACACTCTTTTACAAAACAAAAACGACACTTTATACAAGACGTATCCTACAACCATGACTGATAACTTTTATCGGGATTTTAAGCAGTGTCTGAGTTCGATCCCCGGACCAAGAACGATTTGATTGGTGGTATAAGACGATATACTTAAGCCATGGTCATGAACTTTTGAGTTAATATCTTTCAAGAGGTGCCAGTCAATTTCCTTCCCTATTTGAGGTTTGCAACGCTTTCTACTGAAATCGTGGTCGACGGAACGTTAATTTCTAATCTTCTTTCCTTCTATCACCATGAATGTATCCGAGTATATACCTTGTCCAAATAACTATCATGGTCTTGATTGAAAGACCTAGGTAGTGGTTTATGCATGCATAAAAATTTATTGAAAAAAATGTGTGTGTATCGTTTACAGGACAAGTACCCGGATACTTTCGACCAGCTGGACATGAAGGCGCTGCTGTCTGACAAGGCTCGCATTGAGGCCGCGATCCAGTGTCTGGACGAAGATGGCGACGGCGCCTGCAGACCCGCCGGAAAGTTGCTCAAGTGTATGTATAGAAGCGTACAGAACAAACCGAAGTTTATAAGTTGGAAAGTCTCTCTGTATTTATCAGTCTCGTGTGAAGTGCTAACTTAGAACTGTTGCTGCGTGCTGCCATACTGTCGTGAGATATTTTCGAATGCAGATCGACAGTATATTAAAATGAAAGAGTATTAGCTTCCCACCAGACTAGCAGTTAGCGATGCGTAATCTCGTTCACAGGTTTACCTTTGGGTCCTCAAGGCGGAAAATCAACTCTGGAAGATGTGAATTAAGCTCTTCTTTAAACTTAAGTCGCTGCCACTTCCAAATTTTTTACTTCGTGTGGTCGATAAATTGCTCTAGCGGCTTCGGTATGAGCAGTGATTACGTGGCGAAATACCTAGATATTGATGATTAGATCCCGTATAGCTGCCAGATTGTGGCGAACCTGATTCCTTCGAGTCACCCGCTGATCGAAATCGTGTCAGACATTTTGTGTGTTTTTAAGCTCGATTGATTTATTAGGCGAATCGACACGCGGTAGGGAACTTATCGTCAAACCAAGAACGTATACTCGTAGACATGTGAACAAGCTTGTTGTCTTTTGGTAGACAGAAAGTTTACATAATATTCCTCTTGAAGCAGAAGAAACAGTTTCCTAGTTCGTGTTTACTGTGTCCTGAATGAATGGGCTCGAGTCATATTACGAAAACACCTCAAAATCATCACACAACCATTTCCAGCCCCCACCACTCCATATATTCACTGCAGATTAAAAGCTTCATTCGAAGCCTTGCATCATTTGTGAAGTAAAATCGTAATTCGTGGTACGTAAACAGTACACACCCGCAATACGGTATTAACCAGTTTTTTTTTTTTTTTTTTTTTTTTTTTTTTTTTTTTTTTTTTTTTTTTTTACCGCATTGAGTGCCTTGATCTCCATGTGAGCAGTGACCTTTCGCGAGGTACCTTGCACCAAATGTAAATGGCCTGCAGTTACTTTCACAGCTTTCGCTCATATTCTAACAGAAAAGTTGGCAGCAGCAGTCCCCCTCCCCCCACCTCCCCTGCTTTGAAATCGATTGACGTTGACAAGTTGTGACATTCTCCAGTGTCGTCGGTTAGGTTCGAGTTCATAAACCAAATGCTTGAACAACTTAATTCATGGTGTTGTCAAGAGCCTGTCGATATACTATTGCTCCTTCCCGCTAATTTGCCACGTTTCCTCGTCGATACATCCATCTGCGTTGATTCCATTTAACTGACTGGCACATACACACAATCCACTCGTACCAGGTTTCATATTGCCCTAAGAACAAATTTCATCGACTATTTAAGGCCCGCATCTCATGACGTACACTATGTCCTAGGTTCCTGCAGTTAGACCTTGGTTCCTCGCGAAGTACTTTGTGGCAGCTTATGTCGGTGAACTAGGTTCTTGACAAGCTGCTCGCTGGTGATCCAACGCGGCCTGTTAGACTGAGATCGCTGGCGGTCTGACCAGCGGCAACGTGTAGACATCATCCCTGATCATGCGTTGTTTAGTTATTCCTAAGCATATTAAGCCGGCCGGGGTGGCCAAGCAGTTAAAGGCGCTACAGTCTGGAACCGCGCGACCGCTACGGTCGCAGGTTCGAATCCTGCCTCGGGCATGGATGTGTGTGATGTCCTTAGGTTAGTTAGGTTTAAGTAGTTCTAAGTTCTACGGGACTGATGACCTTAGCAGTTCAGTCCCATAGTGCTCAGAGCCATTTGAACCATTTTAAGCATATTAAGCATATCGTACAATCACACCACTGATATTTTGATTAGAACTGCCCAATGAGGTTCCAGCGTAGACTCGGTTGTCTGCTGGCATCCGAAATAAGGCATTATATACACTATGTGATCAAAAGTATCCGGACACCTGGTTGAAAATAACTTACAAGTTCGTGGGGCCCTCCATAGGTAATGTTGGATTTCAGTATGGTGTTGGCCCACGCTTAGCCTTGATGACAGCTTGCATTCTCGCAGGCATACGTTCAATAAGGTACTGGAAGGTTTCTTGGGGAAAGGCAGCCTATTCTTCATAGAGTGCTGCACTGAGGAGAGGTATTGAAGTCAGCATTCCAAAACATCCCAGAGGTGTTCTATAGGTTTCAGGTCAGGACTCTGTGGAGGCCAGTTCATTACATGGATGTTAACTGTCTGTAACCACACCGCCACAGGCCGTGCATTATGCATAGGTGCTCGATCGTGTTCAAAGATACAGTCGCCATCCCCGAATTGCTCTTCAACAGTGGGGAGCAAGAAGGTGTTTAAAACATCGATGTTGGCCTCTGTTGTGATAGTGCCACGCAAAACAAGGGGTGCAAGCCTCCACCATGAAAAACACGACTATACCATAACACCAGCGCCTCCGAATTTCACTGTTGGCACAACACACACTGGTAGATGACGTTCACCGGGCATTCGCCATACCTACACGCTGCCATCGGATGGCCACATTGTGTACCGTGATTCGTCACTCCACACAACATTTTCCATTGTTCAACCGTCCAATGGTTACGCTCCTTATACCAAGCGAGGCGTCGTTTGGCATTTAACGGCGTGATGTGTGGCCTATGAGCAGCCGCTCGACCATGAAATTCAGGTTTTCTCACCTCCCGCCTAACTTTCATAGCACTTGCAGTGGATCCTGATGCAGTTTGGAATTCCTGTGTGACGGTCTGGATAGATTTCTGCCTATTACACATAACGACTCTCTTTAACTGTCGGCGTCTCTGTCAGTCAACGGACGAGGACGGCCTGTGTGCTGTTGTGCTGTACGTGTCGCTTCACGTTTCCACTTCAGTGTCACATCGGAAACAGTAGACCTAGGGATGTGTAGGAGTGTGGAGATCTCGCATACAGACGTAGGATACAAGTGACACACAATCACCTGACCACGTTCACAACCCGTGAGTTCCACGGAGCGCCCCATTCTGTTCTCTCATGGTGTCTAATGGCTACTGAGGTCGCCGATATGGAGTACCTGGCAGTAGGTGGCAGCACAATGCACCTAATATGAAAAACGGGTGTTTTGGGAGGGTGTAAATCGGAAATTTGTGGTAAGGACTATGGGACCAAACTACTGAGGCCATCTGTCGCTAGGCTTACGCACTACTTAATCTAACTTAAATCAACTTATGCTAAGGACAATACACACACACCCATGCCCGAGGGAGGAGTCGAACCTCCGACGGGGGGAGCCCCGCGAACCGCGACAAGACGCCGTAAACCGCAAGGCTAACCAGAGCGGCTTTTGGGGGTGTCCGGATACTTTTGATCACATACTGTAGTGGGATATGAGTGTCTGTCGTGATTTCTTCCTCGTACAACAAACTAGATAAGACGTCACAGAAAGGTACATGAGATCAGAGGATGAAAAAAGGCTCTAGCATAGTCCTACGCCCATGCTCGAGTAGATGATACTTTCACTTGCCAGAAAAGTGTTCATTTACACTGCCCTTGCTGACAGATAAAACTACTGTAGAATAAAATCACAATCCCTATCATCTATATGTGAACGCTCTATCGAAAACATACAGCTACAATTAAAGGTCATCCTGCATTGGATTCTGTTTGTATAACTTTTTAAAATCTTATGTGGTGTCCCATATACGGCAATTATGTTTACCTGAGCGTTATTGTTGTGTACCCGCGTAGTCAGCGCGTACACAGCTTTCCCACTAGAACGCGCCCCACTAAGCACAACAGCGCAGGCGCAGCGCTCGTCCGTCTCCGCACCACGAGATGGCACTGTCTTAGAGACGGACCGAATTCTGCTTCCGCCGATCCTCGTATTAATATGTCACGCAGCCAATGAGATTGCTGCTAACGTAGAACCTTTTCTCCTTGCGGATCACACTCGCGCAGTGATACATGAACGCGCGAGGTATTATAACGAGTGTACAGACCTCTGATTACTCAGTCTGCCTTAGTCTGCATCAGTCTGAATTAGTCTGCATTACTCTGCATTTGTCTGCATTAGTCTGTAGTCAAGTTTCAGTCAGCGCCTAATAAGATTATCATATTCCTGTACATAGCCATGAAGATAAATGAATAGACACTTTGTCAAGTATCAGAGATATGTGAGAATAAGATTAACGTACCAAGACCAAAGAACTTCAGATTGTCAATTGTAAATAGCATCCAGAACCAAGTTAAGCTATTTTTAGGATGGTTATTATTGTAATAAATGTGTGTGAAAATTAATCAAGTTCTGTTTAAAGTTGGTCGCCGTCAATCTGCTACTCTAAGCGTGCAAGTGGCATTTCTATCATCTGACCTAAAGGCAGTAGATAAACACGCCACAATAAGACCACGAGACATATTGCTGACATTCGCCTACTTCGTTAGAGCGACAAGTCAAATAATCTGATAATGTGTGTACCGAAGGTCTTACAGTACGCACACCACAGTTATGCTGCAACATCATGTCATTACATCACTGTATGTTCTTCCGCAGCGGTGCTGGCCGAGATCGTGAAGACGGATTGCGCCAAGTGCACGGAGACACAGAAGGAGAAGGTGGCCAGCTTCTTTGCGCACGTGTCGCAACACTACCCGGAGCAGATGAAGAAGCTGCTGGACAAGTACGACCCGAGCAAGGAGTACAGGGCCAAGTACGCCCAGACGTGGGCGGCCGATGGAATCAAAGTGTGACCGCTCTCCCCTCCATTCATACTCTACTTCCTTACAGCAGCTCAAAAGCATCGTCCGCAACGCAGGGTTTCTGCATCGTACTCCGAGCATCTCATTCTGAATAATTATGCCATCAAAATGCTGTTTTAAGCGAAAGTAATTAATAAAGATTTCGTTTGTAATCTTACTTCCTAACTTGCATTGTTTCCTTTCCTACATCTCCTCCATAAACGTGTGAAGTCATTCTCGTCAGAATGAAATGCTTTTCTTTCGGTCCGAAACAAACATACTGATGCATCAAAGTCTGTGATGAGTATTTGACAAACCTAAGTATTATACCAGTCAGTCGAGGAACTATGCACTGTTATTAGTTTATGTGTACATTGGCAATTAAAAAAATAAAATAAAAAACAGTGACTTGAGTAACCATGAGTTGATTAGTCCTTAGCCCACCTCTTGTTGCTAGGCAAACGCAAATTTAACAACAAAGTGAATACATTATTGTACTATATGATACATGCTACCGGAGTTTAATTAAATAACAGTTCGACAAATAAATTCAGAATAAGTTTAAATAAGCTTTGCTGTCGGTCACATTGTACAATGACGGAAAAAATCGCAACGCCAAAAACTAGTTAAGGTAGAGTAACGAAATTCCAGGAATACATTTGTCTACGTAACATGTGTAAGTGATTAACATGGCAAGATCACAGGTTAATCTAAACGCGAGATAACTACTGCGAATATGAAACGCTAGTGCATTAATAACGGGTGTAACGGACAGAATGTTGAATGCAAACATGCAAACTTGAAAGCATTGTGTTGTACAGGTCCCGGAGTTCGTGGGATGGAGTTACATGCCTGTTGTACTTAGTCCTTCAATACAGTGACCGTTAAGGCTATTTGTGGATGACGCTGGAGTTGTCGTCCGATGATGTCCCATATGTGCCCCACTGGAGACAGGTCTGGTGATCGAACAATCCAAGGCAACATGTCAGTGCGCTGTAGAGCATGTTGGGTTACAACAGTGGTACGTGGGCGAGCGTTATCATCTTGGGAAACACTCCCTGAAATGTTGTTCACGAATAGCAACGCAACTGGTCGAATCACCAGACAAATGCACAGTTTCGTAGTCAGAGTGCGTGGGATAGACATAAGAGTGGTCTTGGTGCCATGCGAAATTGCACCCCTGACCATAACTCCAGATGTTGGTCCAGTTTGTCTAGAAGGCAGGCAGATTGGTTGCAGGTTCTCAAGTGACCTACTCTAATCAACACACGGCCGTCGCTGTCACCTAGCCAGAACCAAAGTTCATCAGAAAACACTACAAACCTCCAATCTTAAAAAAATCTCTCACTTGACACCACAAGTCTCAAATGGAGATAGTTTGGGGTCAGTGGAATGCATGCTCCATAGCAATAAGCCGAATACGATGGTCTTTCCCCTCGGTCGTGCTGCGTGGCCCTCCAGAACCCGGTCTTCTTGCAATCATACATTCTCGAGACCACCGCTGTGAGGAGTCATGTACAGTGGCTACAGTCTCCCGAAGTCTTTCTGCAGTATCGCTGAAGGAACATCCAGCTTCTCGTAACCCTATAACACGACCTCGTTGAACCTCAGTGAGGTGTCGAAATTGCGTCTTTGTCGCATTAAGCGTTTCTTGTCTAACATCAACTCCGCACTTCCAATTTCAAAGCTACACTACTGTCCATTAAAATTCCTACACCAAGAAAAAATGCAGATGATAAACGGGTATTCATTGGACAAATATATGATACTAGAACTGACATGTGATAACATTTTCACGCAATTTGGGTGCATAGATCCTGAGAAATCAGTACCCAGAACAACCACCTGTGGCCGTAATAACGGCCTTGATACGCATGGGCATTGAGTCAAACAGAGCTTGGATGGCGTGTACAGGTACAGCTGCCCATGCAGCTTCAACACGATACCACAGTTCATCAAGAGTAGTGACTGGCGTATTGTGAGCCGATTTCTCGGCCACCATTGACCAGACGTATTCAATTGGTGAGAGATCTGGAGAAGGCGCTAGCCATAGCAGCAATCGAACATTTTCTGTATCCAGAAAGGCCCGGACAGGAACTGCAACATCCGGTCGTGCTTTATCCTTCTGAAATTTAGGGCTTCGTAGGGATCGAATGAAGGGTAGAGCCACGGTTCGTAACACATCTGAAATGTAACGTCCACTGTTCAAAGTGCCGTCAATGCGAACAACAGGTGACCGAGACGTGAAACCAATGGCACCCCATGCTAACACGCCGGGTGATACGCCAGTATGGCGATGACGAATACACGCTTCCAATGTGCGTTCACAGCGATGTCGCCAAACACGGATGTGACCATCATGATGCTGTAAACAGAACCTGTATTCGTCCGAAAAAATGACGTTTTGCCATTCGTGCAACCAGGTTCGTCGTTGGGTACACCATCGCAGGCGCTCCTGTCTGCGATGCAGTGTCAAGGGTAACGGCAGCCACGGTCTCCGAGCTGATAGTCCATGCTACTGCAAACGTCGTTGAACTGTTGGTGCAGATGGTTGTTGTCTTGCAAACGTCCCCATTTGTTGACTCAGGGATCGAGACGTGTCTGCACGATCCGTTACAGCAATGCGGATAAGCTGCCTGTCATCTCGACTGCTAGTGATACGAGGCCGTTGGGAACCAGCACGGCGTTCCGCATTACCCTCGTGAACCCACCGATTCCATACTCTGCTAACAGTCATTGGATCCCAACCAACGCGAGCAGCAATGTCGCGATACGATAAACCGCAATAGCGATAGGTTACAATCCGACCTTTATCAAAGTCGGAAACGTTATCGTACGCATTTCTATTCCGTACACGAGGCATCACAACAACTATCCACTAGGCAACGTCGGTCAACTGTTGTCTGTGTATGAGAAATCGGTTGGAAACTTTTCTCATGTCAGCACGTTGTAGGTGTCGCCACCGGCGCCAACCTTGTGTGATTGCTCTGAAAAGCTAATCATTTGCATATCACAGCATCTTCTTCCTGCCGGTTAAATTACGCGTCTGTAGCACGTCATCTTCGTGGTGTAGCTATTTTAATGGCAAGTAGTGTAGCTCACGACCGTTACAGCTTGTATCTAAGGAATAACTGATCTGCGTTCTAAGAGTGGCGCTAATAGCGGAACACTTACACAGCTGCCGTGAAATCGAATACACATCGTCTGCATATGTTGATACACGCTAACCAACATTTATACACTCCTGGAAATTGAAATAAGAACACCGTGAATTCATTGTCCCAGGAAGGGGAAACTTTATTGACACATTCCTGGGGTCAGATACATCACATGATCACACTGACAGAACGACAGGCACATAGACACAGGCAACAGAGCATGCACAATGTCGGCACTAGTACAGTGTATATCCACCTTTCGCAGCAATGCAGGCTGCTATTCTTCCATGGAGACGATCGTAGAGATGCTGGATGTAGTCCTGTGGAACGGCTTGCCATGCCATTTCCACCTGGCGCCTCAGTTGGACCAGCGTTCGTGCTGGACGTGCAGACCGCGTGAGACGACGCTTCATCCAGTCCCAAACATGCTCAATGGGGGACAGATCCGGAGATCTTGCTGGCCAGGGTAGTTGACTTACACCTTCTAGAGCACGTTGGGTGGCACGGGATACATGCGGACGTGCATTGTCCTGTTGGAACAGCAAGTTCCCTTGCCGGTCTAGGAATGGTAGAACGATGGGTTCGATGACGGTTTGGATGTACTGTGCACTATTCAGTGTCCCCTCGACGATTACTAGTGGTGTACGGCCAGTGTAGGAGATCGCTCCCCACACCATGATGCCGGGTGTTGCCCCTGTGTGCCTCGGTCGTATGCAGTCCTGATTGTGGCGCTCACCTGCACGGCGCCAAACACGCATACGACCATCATTGGCACCAAGGCAGAAGCGACTCTCATCGCTGAAGACGACACGTCTCCATTCATCCCTCCATTCACGCCTGTCGCGACACCACTGGAGGCGGGCTGCACGATGTTGGGGCGTGAGCGGAAGACGGCCTAACGGTGTGCGGGACCGTAGCCCAGCTTCATGGAGACGGTTGCGAATGGTCCTCGCCGATACCCCAGGAGCAACAGTGTCCCTAATTTGCTGGGAAGTGGCGGTGCGGTCCCCTACGGCACTGCGTAGGATCCTACTGTCTTGGCGTGCATCCGTGCGTCGCTGCGGTCCGGTCCCAGGTCGACGGGCACGTGCACCTTCCGCCGACCACTGGCGACAACATCGATGTACTGTGGAGACCTCACGCCCCACGTGTTGAGCAATTCGGCGGTACGTCCACCCGGCCTCCCGCATGCCCACTATACGCCCTCGCTCAAAGTCCGTCAACTGCACATACGGTTCACGTCCACGCTGTCGCGGCATGCTACCAGTGTTAAAGACTGCGATGGAGCTCCGTATGCCACGGCAAACTGGCTGACGCTGACGGCGGCGGTGCACAAAAGGCTGCGCAGCTAGCGCCATTCGACGGCCAACACCGCGGTTCCTGGTGTGTCCGCTGTGCCGTGTGTGTGATCATTGCTTGTACAGCCCTCTCGCAGTGTCCGGAGCAAGTATGGTGGGTCTGACACACCGGTGTCAATGTGTTCTTTTTTCCATTTCCAGGAAACATTCTGTCTCTTATCCGATTCGTTTCTCTTACGAGGATTTAGGATAATGTAAGTCGGCCTCTGTAATTCATCGGGTACTTCTATTGTTTTATTTCACTTTATACCGAAGCACAATAAAAGTGTCCTCTTGACGTTGTTTTGAACCAGTGTGTACCGCTTCTCTCTCCATTCTCCCAATGAGTATGCTGGACAATCTGAATTATCGGATCTTCGAGATAGAGAATTCTCAGATGGATAATTCTTTTTCTTCTGGTACTGTTATCTCCTCCGACCGACCCGACCTGTGTTCATGTTTCGACAGCCTAATGCCTCTGTTCCTTCGCCCATGCTAACCTCTGTCTCATGTGATTAGAAGTACAAGAGTCAAGTTGTAACCTTTGAATCCATTAGCAAGGAGGTGTTTCTGCATGGTATGGATTCTCATCCGTTGACTTTCTACGGATCTGATTTAAACAGTGATGTGGTGCACTATGACCCGTCTATTTGCTGTTGTTGTAGGTATGGTCCATTACGTCGTTTCCGACTCCAAGTGACACGATGTACGATGTATTTCTATGCTTTCCAGGATGTTGCTTTGGTCCTCAGTTCTTCCAGGGTCATTGCTGGACTTTCTTTGAGGTCCTTTTTCCAACTCCTGACCTGTTTTCTTCTACGTTTTTCGACTTCCGTTCTTCCGAATTGAACAGCCTTTTTTAGTTATTCTTTACCATCGTTATAAGCCCAAAGTAGCTTAATTTCACCTGGAGGAACGGTAATTTAAGTTTTATTGTACAAACACTGTTTAATTTTTTACGTTTTCGGTACAAGGAATTATCGTGATCCTCCTCCAAACTTCAAACTTACGTTTCAAAATAGACGACTTCTTGCGATCATTGTCCACGAGTCACATCCGTTCAAAACTACGGGAAGATCAAAGATTCGGCCATTTTATTTTGTCTGGAGTGATAGTTCCTTTCGTTTTAGCAAGTAAAGGTAATCAGGTTACCACCCTCCATTCGGAAAGTGCGTGCACTCAGCGACTGTTATGTTACTTATAAATTATAGAGTGCAGAAGTCAGTCCTCCTTTTTTAGATTTTATTACGCAAATCCAGATTCCGTCGATGCATGAGAATGGCTAGCCATTCTCATGCACTATTTTCTATTGTCAATGCATGTAAGTCCCTGTTGTTTGGGTGTCAGACACAGTTCTTTGAATACTATTCAAAGAACTGTTACCGAAGCCCGAACAACGGGGAATTACATGCATTAACAATAGAAAATAGTGCGGTGACAATGGCTAGCCACTAGCCGAAATCTGCATTTGACTAATAAAATCTAGAAAAGGATGACTGCTTGCTGCACTTTGTAACTTATAAGTAAAGGTAATTCTAGGATCTGCTGCGGATTGTACCCTTTTGATCATTTCCTCGGTGCAGTATTAGTCGACGTCCTTAACGATTTCTCCGGCCTTCACCACAAACGAAATGAAATCGTTGATACAGGACGGTTAACCATGTTACGGAACATGTTGTGAGTAAGGCAATTCAGTGACGTCGGCTTTTCTCTAGGCAGTATATTCACAGTACACTGTTTCCACATGGGAAATCGAAAGCCATCTCGATCTCGGAGATGCAGTGTCCTATGTGTCGGCTGCAGACGATCTGTTCGCAACTATAGGTTCTGATATCTCGCTATTTGTTCATTTTGTACACAGATGGGACATTCAGATTGTGACGATATCCCCGTCACGTATCACGTGTGGGGAAAGGAGCGATCTCTAGGCAAAAATGCAGTAATAAGAATGCATCATGAACGTATACATTTTATGGTTTGTTAAGGGTCCCACCAACTACTGCGCAGGAGTAGCCTGAGAAGAGCTGACGGTTCTGCAGCGAGAAGAACAGAGCGCAACTCTGAGGTTCCGCTCCCAGCAGGGAACCAGTAGAACAAGTTTCTGCCGCTGCAGCACTGGAAAGTAATAATGAGAGTAACGGCGTCAGAGAATTCACCTTCACTCAACCGGTCTCGACGCCACCACTGTTCCCCTTGGCTCTAGCTGTAAGCATTGGCTCTGTTTCCTTTGGTGAATCCACGTTTCCTCATGCATTACCTTACAACGCACACTTACATCGAGTACAAGTTCTAGATTTTGGAAATAGAGAAAACGATGGAACTGATGCGGTACATTTGAATCACATAATACTGGTAAGCGCTATGTATAGGAAGCACAGGAAGTACTGCACAGGAGACTGCTTTTAAGAGGTGCTCCACTGCCTGCTAGTGTTACCTCCATTCTGTAATGATTCGATGCAAATAAATACAGTTTAATAGCGAAATACTTAAAAGAAACTAATATATAGATTTAAACTTGCTGTTATAAGTCCACATGGCCCAAGCATTTGTATGAATACAAGATAATGGAAATTTGTGTGTGTATGTATATTTTAAATTATGAACTTGTATACGAAATGTCAAACTATTGTTCCTTTGTATTATTTCTAAATAATACACACACACACACACACACACAAGCACACACACACACACATATATATATATATATATGTGTTTGTGTGTGTGTGTGTGTGTGTGTGTGTGTGTGTATTATTTAAAAATAATACTATATATATATATATATATATATATATATATATATATATGTGTGTGTGTGTGTGTGTGTGTGTGTGTGTGTGTGTGTGTGTATAGGCTCAAACTATCCTGACTAAGATATTCTATAGGAAACCTAGTGTACTACTAGATCTGTACGTAATGTAACCTTCATACACTACTGGCCTTTAAAATTGCTACACCAAGAAGAAATGCAGATGATAAATGGGTATTCATTGGACACATATATTATAATGGAACTGACATGTCATTACATTTCCACGCAAGTTGGTTGCATAGATCTTGAGAAATCAGTACCCAGAACAACCACCTCTGGCCGTAACAACGGCCTTGATACGCCTGGGCGTTGAGTCAAACAGAGCTTGGATGGCGTGTACAGGTACAGCTGCCCATGCAGCTTCAACACGATACCACAGTTCATCAAGAGTAGTGACTGGCGTATTGTGACGAGCCATTTGATCGGCCACCATTGACCAGACGTTTTCAGTTGGTGAGAGATCTGGAGAATGTGCTGGCCAGGGCAGTAGTCGAACATTTTCTGTATCCAGAAAGCCCCGTGCAGGACCTGCAACACGTGGACGTGCATTATCCTGCTGAAATGTAGGGTGTCGCAGGGATCGAATGAAGGACAGAGCCACGGGTCGTAACACATCTGAAATGTAAGGTCCACTGTTCAAAGTGCCGTCAATGCCAACAAGAGGTGACCGAGACGTGTAACCAACGGCACCCCATTCCATCACGCGGGTGATACGCCAGTATGGCGAAGACGAATACACGCTTCCAAAGTGAGTTCACCGTGATGTCGCCAAACACGGATGCGACCATCATGATGCTGTAAACAGAACCTGGATTCATCCGAAACAATGACGTTTTGCCATTCGTGCACCCAGGTTCGTCGTTGAGTACACCAGCCCAGGCGCTCCTGTCTGTGATTCAGCGTCAAGGGTAACCGCAGCCATTGTCTCCGAGCTGATAGCCTACGTTGCCGCAAACGTTGTCGAACTGTTCGTGCAGATGGTTTTTGTCTTGCAAACGTCTCCATCTGTTGACTCAGGGATCGAGCCGTGGCTGCACGATCCGTTACAGCCATGCGGATAAGATGCCTGTCTTCTCGACTGCTAGTGATACGAGGCCGTTGACAGCAAAGTCGCGATACGATAAATCGCAATCGTGATAGGCTACAATCCGACCCTTATCAAAGTCGGAAACGTGATCGTACGCATTTCTCCTCTTTACACGAGCCATCACAACGACGTTTCACCAGGCAACGCCGGTCAACTGCTGCTTGTGTATGAGAAATCGGTTGGAAACTTTCCTCATGTCAGCACGTTGTAGGTGTCGCCACCGGCGCCAACCTTGTGTGAGCGCTCTGATATCAACTCATTTGCATATCACAGTATATTCTTCCTGGCGATTAAATTTCGCGTCTGTAGCACGTCATCTTGGTATAATTTTAATGGCCAGTAGTGTAGTATATTGGTTATCCCAGATGTAAGTTTTCGCTGTCATTTTAGTTTAACTGAAATTTGTACATTAATGTTGTCCTGTAATATTGCTGGCTGTATGGTCAATGTTACCAAAAGGAAATATTAATTAATTAATTAAAATACCTCGAGATTCTCAACGATTTCGTAAACTTATCGCTAACTGAAATATCCTAGCTATCATTCAGTCAGTGCTTCGCCTTCTCGATATTTGAATTTCTCTATCACCTCAGCGAGTCTCCACTTAAGCTGAGAAATGCGACTCTCTAGCAATACTTTGCATCCAAAGCAACAGCTTCATTAGTCGATTAGAAGAATTATTATGACTGTACCTGAGATTGAGATTAGACTGTTTCTCCTACCTGACGAAGTGATAGTTCTTGTCTACACACACACTCACACACACACACATACACACACACACACACACACACACATTAAAACATACTCCAATAATACTTAAACTTTTGGAGATGTATTGATTGTGACATTCGCCAGGATAGATGTATACGAAGTTGTTGTTTCACTAACAACATCCGGACATTACTCTATTAACACATAAAAACTTAGTAAGTACATGCAGAGGTTCAAATTTTTGTCTAGGATGAACTGTACCAGAAATAAAAATAGTCATAATCCTCGGTTCCGAATACTGTTTTGTGGTGCTTGTAAGGCTAATGCCTTAGCTGAAAATGCTTGAAAATTGTGAACTCTTCTGCCTCACTACAGATTGCCATGGTATTTAGCGATAGAAAAAGCTTGGTGCTCTGTTGGATGGGAACCTCCGAAAAGCCATTCTCGGTATGAAATAAAACGCATTAAAAAAAAAGGGGTCACACAAACCAGAATCATACCCAGGAAGCGTAGACGACAGTCGTTCTGCTATTTCTTAATTTGTCGTTGTTCTCTTTTACAGCGTGTTAAATTTTAGCACTGATGTACATACTACAGTGAAGCGACAAAGGAACTGGTATATTCATGCGTATTAAAATACAGAGATATGAACAGGCAGAATAAGGCGCTGTGGTCAGAAACGCCTCTACAAAAAAACAAGTGTCTGGCGCAGTTGTTACATCGGTTACTGCTGCTACAATGGCAGGTTACCAAGATTTAAGTGAGTTTTCATGAGCGATAGGACACTGGATCTCCGAGGTAGCGATGAAGTGGGGATTTTCCCGTACGACCATTTCACGACTGTGCCGTGAATATCAGGAATCCAGTAAAACGTCAAATATCCGAAAAAGATCCTGCAATAACGGGACCAACGACGTAACTGTCAGCGTGCGAACCATTCAACGAAACATCATCGGTATGGAATTTCAGAGCCGAAGACGCACTCATGTACCCTTGATGGTTGCACTACACAAAGATTTACGCATCGCCTGGGCCCTTAATCCCCGACATTGGACTGTTGCCGACTAGAAACATGTTACAGGGTCGGATGAGTCTCGTTTCCAGTTGTATCGAGCGGATGGATGTGTACGGTTATGGAGACAACCTCGTGAATCCATGGACCCTGCATGTCAACAGGGGCCTGATCAAGATGGAGGAGTCTTCGTAAAGGTGTGGGGCGCGTGCAGTTGATTTGGGACCCTCTGACACATCTAAATGCGTCTCTGACAGGTTAGCTTATGTAAGGGCCCTGTCTGATCACCTGCATCTAATCATGTGCATTCCGACGGACTTGGGCAATTCCAGCAGTACAATTGGACACCCTAAACATCCAGAATTGCTACAGAGTGGTTCCAGGAACACTCTTTTGAGTTTAAACACTTCAGCTGGCCACCAAAATTCCGAGAGATGAACATTATTGGGCATATCTGGGATGCCTTGCAACACACTGTCCAGGAGAGATCTCCACCCCCATATACTTCTACGATTTTATGGACAGCCCTCTCGGATTCATGGTGTCAATTCCCTCCAGCAGAACTTCAGACATTAGTCGAGTCCATGCCATGTCTTGTTGCGGCACTTCTTCGTGCTCGCGGGGTCCCTACATGATATTAGGCTGATGTACCAGTTTCTTTAGCTCCTCACTGTAATACAGGAAAAGGGTTTAGTTGCAAATAAGACCCATTTTTGACATTCTGAATTCTCTGACGATGGCCTGCTGCGCTCAATCATCTTTATGCTTGTCTACAACCTGACGTGAACGATGTGGAGTGGCTGTAAGGGAGATATATTTCCGCTGTGAGTTTTTAAACAGAATCACTATTACCTAAGGATGCGTCTTCAATCGATGCGAAGTCAGTCTCACCTTTGAATAAAAATATCTTACAGGCACTGCGGATCATTCCATTCAAATCTGGTAATTTTGCTCCGATTAAAATAATATGCATTCTATGTATGTTCCAAGTTTCATTGACGTATGTGACTTGTGCTAGTTACTTTAGTCCTTAAGTTTTACGAGCCAGTCGCGAAAACTTTTAATCACAACTCTGTTTGCTAGAAGGTCCTTCCTCACCCCATTGTGAACTTCGACGTGATACTAATACCCATTATTTCGTTTCCACTGCGAAGCAGTTGGGAAAAGTAACCGCTGTGTGGTTATGCTCTTGTGCACGATCTTCTTGCAGGTGGTAGAGCACCGCGAGTAAAACGAAACCAATGCATAAGTAACAAATAAAGGAACCCTGAATAAGTGGAACATTTACAGCTCATGGACACGACACCTACGTAGTCTTTGTCGTGCTCATGACCTGCTTCTTCACTGGAAATCATCCCATACTGGACTTAGAGCAGTTCCCTGTTCGACTCATCTGCAAAATACAATGAAATAAACAAATATCTGTCATAATACACTTTCCATTCTAAAGCCTGAGTAACCACCATTTGCATAGCGGACTGCTGCAAGAAGTGAAGGAAAAGAGTCAGTGAGGTTTTGGATCGTATCCAAAGGGATGTGGGGTCAGGCCGACTACCAGGTCGTGGCCAACTGAGCTAGGTTTCTCGGCTGCGGATCCAAGGTGGTACAGGTAGTCCTAATGATTCTCGATTGGGCTTAAATCAGAGAGTTTGGTGGCCATGAGAGTAAGGCAAATTCATCCTGGCCCCCTTCGAACGTTGCATGTACAGTGCGGTTTGTGTGACATGGTGTATTCTCTTGCTGATAGATGACATCGTACCTAGGAGAAAACAATCTGCGTATAGGGATGGACATGGTCGACAACGATAGATTGATACCTATTTTGATCCAGTATGTCTCCCAGAATGATGAGATCATCCAAGGATTCCCGCGAAAACATTCTCCAGATTATAACGCTCCCTCCAGGGGACCCTTCCGATGACTGTAGCAGAGTGTTTACTTTCGGCCTTGTGACCGTTGGAGTATTAAAAGTTGTAACGTCCCCTTAGACAAATTATGAATTACTGTGTTGGTAAACTTCTACGTTATTTGATTTTCAAACAGCTGAGAAAAACTCGACGTACTCAGACAGCTTTCTCTTTACTTTTTCTGATCATTACTAAACTGACACACAATAATTTTAGCGCAACGCAATCTGACTTTCAATAATCCTACAAAAGAATGGCCCTGACAAAAAATAACCTATACCTTTCATGAACCACTTACCTCACAAAAATCTTCGTTATTCGAACTACTGCAACCCTGCGAGCGCCAATACTGACAGCTAAATAAAAGATTCTAACTACTGAAGGCACTAACTACTGATAGGCATAGTTAGCAAATGAAAAATTTCGATAGAGAACAAACAATGTATTTACTTTAACAATGTTCAAAAGTCGTCATATATACCTGTCAATTCATGACAACCATCTTTACAAATGTCCTTTTTCTGGCGGACACACGTCCAGATCGTCCGCTTATAGTATCCTCTCAAAACTCTGGCATCTCTCTCCCCTCATCCACCACTGCTGGTGGCTCCCCTCCAACTGCTGAACGCTACGCGCTGTTCACATTCAACTGCCGAACACTACACAAGCGAATATTCCAACAATGAGTCCAACCAGCCACAGACTGCACACAGCACGTTCAGTGATTTTCATACAGAGCGCTACGTGGCGTTACCAACATAAAAACCTAAGCAGCCTACTTACATAGCCCCCATGCTCCCAACAAAAATTGTACTAATTGTTTTGGGCAGTGCCAAATGCATATTTGAAAAAGAATTTTATAATTACAATAACAAAGATATCAAATGCACACACTTATTGATACAAAGTTGGTCAAAGCAAAAATTTTTCTCATAAAGACAGTCCTGATCATTCATCACAGTAGTAATAACAATGCACAAAGTCTGATCAGTA
The DNA here is from genome assembly GCF_023864275.1 of Schistocerca cancellata. NCBI lineage: Eukaryota > Metazoa > Arthropoda > Insecta > Orthoptera > Acrididae > Schistocerca > Schistocerca cancellata. The sequence continues at coordinate 266,608,936 of NC_064631.1, read as the reverse complement.
AAAGAAAATGCACACGGAAGTAGTGGATTTCCATGCAGTCTTGAAGTAGTGTTGTCCTCCCAGCAGAAAGACAGTGCTGACTCTTGACATGCAGACAGGTAATGGGCCACAACAGAGCAATCCCACAGCAGATTCAATCGAAGCTTTGAATAATATTGGTGGGTAGGTCATCACAGAGCAGACCCACTATAGTCTTGGTAGAGATTATGGTAATGGTGGGCCACCAAAGGTGCACACCCAGTGTAGTCCTTGTAGAGATGGCCAGCAGCCATCTGTTGCGACTGTGCCAGTTCATAATCACCATCGAAGAGTCTTCCAGATAATATAGTCAAATTTTGTGCACTCAGAAAATTTTTTGAAATGTCCTTAGAACCAGCAGTGCTGTTAACCAGTCCCTTGCTGAATTATCAACACACTTGTGAGCACTAACAGTCCTCCCTCTTTTTTTTTTATTTCTCATATATTGTACATATATTATGACCAACAGAATCGTGTGCAGTGAAATGAAACTTAATTTGAACAACTGATGTCTTTACAATTACAAATTTATGGCATAAGAATAAAGTTATAAAGATAAAGAATAGATCGTTAAAGAACATAATAATAAGATAACATTTGTAGTAATACAGGCTTTACAAAAGAATAAAATAAACATGTACACCAGTGTTACAGGAATTATGACATAAGTAAATAAATATAATAATGAGAATATCTTTCGAAATATTAACTTCACACCTGAGCATTAAAACAGGACAGAATAAATAGTGTCTAAACATCTTTACAAAGTAAATAACATATTATTAATGCAAATTATATTTGACAATAACATTATTCCTCATCATAGCGAATGTAGAATAGTATTAGAAAAATTCTACAATGTAACCATTATCAGCTAAACACATAAAGACAGGAAGAACACAAATACACAAGGGTACACAAACACATGGCGGAATAACAGAAAAGGAAAGGACAAGGTTTGTTTTCAGTATAACATTTGGTACTGCAGTCCAAACCCAAGAATTCATTCAATTGATCTTTCCTCTTATTTCAACATTTGTTCCCCATAGTCAGGCATTCTTTCTGTATTTATATGTTCACATATTTCTTACCTCATTATTTATTTGCCATTATCTTACCTCATAATTTGTTTTCAAAAAAATTCTACCTAAACCTGTTGTCCCTAAACCCCACCTTTTCGTTCATATCCTCTTTCAAAATAATTATTCTTCATTGTACACTACCTGTTTGGTCAAACCTTTTTCGTATAGCTTCTTAATGCATTTCTTCCAATTCATCACAACTCATTCTCTTATATAGCTTACCCCGTCTTATGCTAACTTAAATCTATTGAGCTCAGATATATATATACTAGAGAATGTTGCAATGCAGCAGCACAAAACAATTAACACAAACAGCAATGACATGAAATGCAAATTGGCAAAGCAAGCAGCAGTATATCTAAATTAGCAAAGCAAATTCATCACAACTAATATCAGCCAATGTTCAGCAACAACACAAATAAATCACTACTAAAACTGGCTTAACAGAGTATTACAAAGTGAAATTCAGTAGCACTATGCCTGGAAAATAGCAGCAGCAAATGCAATAACTTATACCTAAACATGACAAAGCTCAAGCGGAAAAAATGTTACAGTAAAGATAGGAATGTTTAATCCCTATGTCACATTTTAACATGAGAGTGATGTATCATGATAACTTACTCTTCCAAACAAGTTACCAATTCGTTGAAAAAATTATGTAAGCAATTCCTGTGAAGGGAAATGTCTATTTATCCTCTCTATTTTAAGAAAGTAGTTCATAAAATTTTAATTAAATTTTATTTTAACCAATGCTGCAGTGCAGCTCGAAACTAGATGTTAAACAAAATAAGCAAATATATACATAATGCAAGACATGAAACGTCATTCACTAGCCATATGGCATTTTACAAGGCAGTAACGGATTACAACAATGAAATGTCTCACCGAAAACCTTTTTTGTATCTTAGTAATTCAAAAATCTTTAAAAAAGTTCCAAGCACAAAAATTAACCACTGAAATGAGTTTCCTGTAGCGATAAACTTTATGTCTTGCTGTCATTACTTAAATGTAAAAATGTGCAACGTGTCGTTGTTATCATCGTCCGTAAGCCAAGTTCTCTAGAAGTCAATGTACTTACCTTGTCATAAACAATAGTGCAATGCCATGTGTATATATGTCTTAGTTATTACATACATTACGGTGACCAAGAAAGAACTGTAGTGTAACGTATTGTTGTGTAACAAAAAATACCTGTCTTATTGTACCTATACCACAAAGGTTACTACTAAAATATGTTTTTATTTCCAGAATAATACAGAAAAACTGTGCAGATATAAAACAGATACAGTGCCAAAGCAATAATGTAAATTGTGTTGCTCGTTAATAGCGTCATGAAATAATCGTGTAGCTGTCAAATAAACTAACCACTGTGTCATCTGTTATCTCTCAGAAATTACTTTAAATCCAGAATGTCTATTCAAGTAAACCAAAATGTTGCATTAAAATCTCATTAGCAGCATATGTTATAAGTATGTAAGACTTATAGTCGTTATGCAATCGTGCAACAAACAAGCAAGAATGTACACACAGTAACATTGTGTCGTCTGTACACTATAAAAATGCATTCGCAATTACTGTTTAAATAAGTTCCCTAGGTTCTTGACTGGATAGTTAACTTTAAAACAGTGTTGCATGTTAACAGTTTCTAAGTGTGACAACGCGTACTAGTGACATGAAGTGCAAAATTTTATGGCAAACACTAAGTTAAAAAGCAGATCATCTCGCAATATACGGTTTTACATGTGAAATGTGGAGTAAACCTTTACTCTTCCTAGTACGCAGAGCTTCAGCTTCGCCACAAATATCATGTGGTATACATCGGTAAAGAACGCTCAAATTTTTCTCAAGGTTAGTGTCTACGTTATTTCGCTCTGAGCCAGCCGGCCCACGTGGCTGCCTGCGGAGCTAGTCATTGTCTACTGTGTCTTTGTTGGCGCGAGTCGTTACTGGGGTTTGGATTTCTAACTTCTACAAATTCACATTGGCGAATCACGCCAATTGTGGTTGGAAGCTGGTCTATTGTTAAGATTATATCGTCTGTCGTCTTGTCGGTAGTTTTCATAGTTTCTTTCTTGTCGGTCATGTGGTGGAGAATGTCTCCCAGAATCGTTACTCCACAGCGAACCGTTGCGTCTGAAGTTATTTTGTCTCCGTTGATAATAATTATTTTGGTTGCCATATTGTCTGTTTCTATGATTGTCTCTGTCATAGTCATTACCGCCAAGAGGTGATCTTTACTTGTAATAGTTATTACTCTGCAAACAGTTGTCATACGGGTGGTGTCTGTTTTGGTCACGGCTTACGTTGTAAGAATAGCCTTGTCGTGTCCAGTTATTATTTCTGTCGTCACGGTATTGTGACTGACATGACCTGTAATGATTGTTTTCCTGTTTACGCATCTCGTAACTCTCTGTGTCAGTTTCTAATTCTTGTAAAAGCCCCTGAAAACCTTCGATGTCGACTTTGCAACATCCTGCCAAAATAATATGTCTCAAATGTTCAGACAATTTGATCAAGCAAATGCGAATAAGTTCTGAGGGGCTGTATGGGTTTGACAGATACTGATTCTTGTGCAACATGTCTTCAAAATATTTGATAAGACTTGAAAATTCAGATTGTTCGGAACGTTTCATCATTATGATGCTATGTTTTACTCGGTCTTGAGTAGCTTGAGATCAATAGGCTGAGAGGAAGGCATGATAAAACTCTCCTTCACTGTGATAGTCGTGAATGACCGATCGCAGCTGGCTCATTCTCTAAGTAATCACACAAAAATTTTAATCTGTGCTCTAATGACCAGTTAGGAGGAAAACAATGAGAGAATTGAAGAAGCCGTGTTTGTGAATGAATGTCGTTGACGGAATTTTTAAATGTTTTGAATTTTCTTGTAGTAATGAACAGCTTATAGTCAAAGTCATCATGACGGCAAGTCGCATACCGGTCATTGTTACGTCGTGTCGGCGGTTCCATCTCAAAATTCGGTACACCTTGCCAATTTCTTTCATAGTTTTCGAAATGCCCTGTGTTATTATTTTGTGGCTTTTCCGTATTTCTATGTCCCTCTTCCCGTATTGGGGCGCGAGTCTCCTCTGAAATACGTAATTCTTGTATTACTTGTATCAACTGATCTTGTACTTCCCAGATTTCTCTTTTGTGTTGTGTTTGATTCTGATTTTATTTGAACTTCCTAATTTTTTCGAACTCAGTCAGTGTCAGTAAAGACTACCGGTCTTGTGTCACTCAGATTATCATCTACCTTCGTCGATAAATTGTTTAGCTGATCCGAAAGTTCGACTACTTTCTCTAATAATGAACTGACTTCCTCCATGTTTCTTTCTGAACCAAGTTTCAGAGTATCTACTGTGTCCTTTAAGTTTACCTCAGTGTTTGCAAGTTGCGTAACCGAATTGGTGGATGCAACTGAGTCAATTTTAGCTTGCAAGGTGTTGTGATTTTCATGAACAATAGTTTGCAGCTCTGTTATGGCTGCTTCGTGATTCTGTAATGCATTTTCATGCTGCGAAAAAATAGGTTGAAAATGGTCACAAATTTGTATTTTTACGTCATAACAGACTTTTTGTCATTTCGATTCGATTTCAAGTAGCTCAGCAGATAAACCTTCACGTGTTTGTTGAAGTGCTTCTTGTTTTGTTTCATTTGTTGTTGTGATTGTTTTTGATTTTGTTCCATTTGTTGTAATATTTGCAATAATATTTATTAGTGTCTGAAACATGTTCCTTTGTGCCTGTCGGCAGTGCATATGCACCTGCAGCATTCGTATTTTGAAAAACAGAAAATTTGTCTTTACTGAATTGAGAAATAGGCGAGGACGCAAAACCTGAATCTACGGTATTTGCAAAATTTTGTCCTGGCATTTCGGATTCCTGAGGTGGGATGTTGCCGACCGACCGATCGACATTGCTTCCCTGTTGACTAATTGTTTCACTGTCTACACCATTATTTGCCGCCTGGTCCATTTCCCACTGCACAATTACCGAATTACTATACAGAATACTTGTTAATTCATTACTCGGTGGCGCTAACCCTCTGCCATTTCTCAGTTTACTTTGCAACCTAGTGTTACGTTTTTCACACGCCATAATTATCACGTATTTCACACGATAACAAGCAAAGCACAATTTGAAGATCAAAAATAAGAAAACACATTAACATAGCACTGAAAAATATCTAATTAATAACAAGTGCGGCTGCGACATACTTGGTGCAAGTCTACATGCATGCCACAACTGTTTTACTGTGCGACAATGAAAAACTACAACTACAAAGGAAATTTTCTCTACAGTTACAAGCTAGCAATAAACAATAACTACACTAAATACTCAAACTACAAGAAAAGAGCCTCGGCTAAGGGTCGACATATGAAACGTCCCCTTAGAAAAAATATGAAATACTGTGCTAGTAAACGTCTACGTTATTTGATTTTCAAACAGCTGAGCAAAACACGACGTACTCAGACAGTTTCCTCTTTACTTATTCTGATCATTACTAAACTGACACACAATATTTTTAGCGGATCGCAGTCTGACTTTCAATAATCCCTACAAAAGAATAGCCCTGACTGACAGTAACCTATACCTTTCATGAATCACGTACCTCACAAAAATCTTCGTTACTCGAACTACTGCAATCCTGCGAGCGCCAATACTGACAGCTAAATAAAAGATTCTAACTACTGAAGGCACTAACTACTGATAGGCATAGTAGGGAATGAAAGACAACCTCGAGAAAATTTTCGTTGCCTTCTTCTGTCAGTTGTGGGGCTAGGATGTCAAGAAATTCTTCCAAGGAAGCATCACTACTTTGATGTACAGAATATAGCTCGCAACAATAGCGATAAACCTCGTCCATGATACCCTGCTGGGTTCTGAGAATCGTACCGTGTTTTGCTCGAATTTCATCAATAAAGGTCCTTCTCTCGCTTTTCGTATGCTTCACTAAATGATACAGGGAAGTAGTTACATCTTTTGACACCGAAATTGCCTTTGATTTTATTTTCAACCCTTCCATTTGAGTTCTCTTGATATTAAGTAACTTGGTTTTGACTTTTTTGATGTCTTCTATCCGAAGTGAGGAACCTGTTGAGACTTGATCATATAGAACTTTCAAAACAGAATAGTAATATTCTGTAGTGCATTTCATTTCACTTGCGCTCTGGGCACTGTATTGAATAAGAACCTTCCTCAACTTTGGCTTCGCCATTTTAACCCACTAGTCGATAGTAGTGGCGTATCTACTACGAGCACGCAGGTATATTGCCTATGTTTCTTTAATCAGGTCTTCTAAATCATGATTTACTAACAAGGAAGTGTTCAAATTCCACTGATTCTTGAATCGCCGAACTGGCTGTCTTATTAGATTTATGCAAGATAAGACACTTGAATGGTCTGAAAAGTACGTAGGGATGGTTTTTACTTTTTTCACGGAAGTTTCAAGATTTTTGGAAATATATAATCCATGAATCCTGCTACGTGATATTGCCGTGCCATACGTGAACTCAACAATGGAGGGCTATTTGATTTCCCATATATCCTTTAATTCTAAACCAGTAACTAGATGTTTTAGTTCACTTGAGAAATTAAAATTAGGTAACGGACACCTCCAAGTAATAACTGTCTTGGAGTTTTCCTTAACAAGTATATCAGGTCATCTTTGAAGAACGTGCCCTTTTAGCTCGGTGAGAACTTCCTGAAGGGCATACAAGTTGATAATACTCACATCACATATATTTAGTCCTACTCCCCTTCCGGATTCCAGTCGTTCCATCTCACTTACTCTAATCCCCTCAGAAAAACACCTGTTCCAATACTTGTTTCGGGAGACATGATTAGGTAACTGACAAAACCGGGAATTACTAAATCAGAAATTAAAACTTCTTGTAACAAGACAATATCAGTCGCGGATTCGTACTAAAATTCCTTAAGGGCCAATAACTTCAAACCGTACGTAATTTTATTTATGTTTATAGTGATGACAGAATAAGATTGCGTCATTGCACTTTCACTATGTAGTTGTTTTGATGAACTAATTTAGTTTCCTGGGGTTCTGGGTTCAGTTAAGCTATAACAGTTTTCTCGGAAGGCTGAACATGGAATAACACTTCAATCAGTTTATTAGTTACTGTTCCGTTTTTTTCTACTTCTGATGTTTTCTCTTGTACCGCAAGCAGACTAATTTCATGGTAAACTTTCTGTTTTTTCCTCGAGTGATTTGTGTAGGACCTTTTCGGGCAGAATATTCTTTAGGCTTGGGTCGCCATTACCGGATTTTCCCTTGCCTTGGTTACGAGCTACATTCTCATTTGGTTGCGTCGGTATTTTACTTAGCTGCTTATCTGGAGTAGCAGCAGACGTTTTCACAATTTCTGTTGCCGGCGCCTGTCCGGAGGTGTTGACCGTGATTTCAGTTTGGCCACAGGATTCCTCGTTCTTTATTAATATCACTTACTTTCTGATCGAGGGAAACAAATGGAGACTGCAGTTTTGCAATCTCTCCCTGAATTTGTTTATTAACAGATAGCTGCTGATCTTTGCAATCGGCTACTGCACCTGTTGTTTCTTGCAAATTAATACTGATTACACCCCCTTCATTTTCTGGTATTGTATGTTTATGATCTTTCTGTTCAACAGTTTCCATCCGAATTTTGCCTTTCGGTTCCTCTGCCTCCACATCGCACTGTTCTTGCTTGCAAAGTGAGGGAGTTGGACGGGACATCCCGTCATCTGAACAACTATCAGTTGTCTCCAGAGGTCGGTTTTTCGGTTGCATTACAGTTTCACGAGTAGTGGTAACAGGGTTTCCCTTTGTTGTTAACAGGGGTAATTGACTGTTATCGTGAAGGGGGGCATGAGCTTGACCCGCTGCGTTAACATCCTCAACCAGTTGATCCGGGCTATTCTTTGATAACAGATCATTTAAGGTAAGCTTCTGACGCTGTATCGAATTACTTTTAAGAACAACAGTTCGCAGCGGACATTCCTGTCTGAAGCAGCCGGTTTCGTTACATATATGACATGTAGCTTCCTGTCCTGTATAAACAAATCGTGCTTTATACCCCCAAACAGTTATGTGAGACGGAATATTCGTCTTAAGGTCCATCTCTACACAGCGTTGAAACACTGCAGTTTAAAGCGGGGCGACCATCTTTCATTTGCAATTGATTTAACGTCCCCGTAGCTTCCTTAATCTTATCATTTTCAAATTCAGTGGGAAGATTCAAGACACGAACGGTTTTGTAATGAATGTCCGCTCTATAGATGGAAACCCTACTTTTATAACTATTTCTATGCGCAAAATCTACTTCATAGCCCCACTTTCGTAACACATTATCAACAGTCGCAGTACTGATTACCTTGACAAAAATACTGTATTTTTCCTGATCCATTTGCCAGGTATGGGTGGTTTCAGAATTGAGACCAATTGCCTGTGTAATCCAGTCATCTATTTACATGGATGTTGGCTGAACAGGACGGGATTCCTTGTCAAAATTTAATACCGAAGTATTCTTCCCGAGGTTTGTAGCCATCGTTAATCCAGCGACACAATTTCAGTTAAACAACCGAAATTTCAATTAGCAGCAGCAAGACTAGAAAAAGCGATCAGATCACAAGGAATATGAACGAACACGGAGATTAACGGACGGACAGTACTCGGAAAAGCACAAGTACAGCGATGTAAACACGGAAGTGCAGCGCAGCAGTTAACAGCGGCCACTCGCTAGCGCGGCTGAAATGGAACTGTCCACGGGTGATGAGATACTAAGTGTATATCGAAAGTGTACACACAAAGACTGTTACCTGCCTGCATTGATGTATCGTCCATCCTGCGGGCTTTGGCAACAAGAGCTCATGTCATATCAGACGCAGAAAGCTTGACGTAAGGGTTGGATCGCCCGGAAATTGGGTTTAGACAGAATGGCTACACAGATAACGGACCCGTTGTGCTTCCCAGTTTGAACCGTCACGGGAACCATGAGAAGACACTTGTAAATCGGTGGCTTTTTCTGGGACCACACTTTCGAAAATAGGAAGATTTTTACAAATGTATGAGATCATAAGTCCTTTTACATACGTCAGTAAAGATTAAAGCGCTGCTTGGGTCAGTAAAGGATGACTTTAGATTGAGGAAGCACAGCCTAGTACCTTCCGCCGCGGAAGTCGAACACGCGCCAGAACAAATGGACGTGGTCAGCCCATAGAGGGCTCCGCCTCCGCGGCGGCTATTCCGCGCAGCGGCTCTCGGGCAACGAGGGCGCCACCGCTACGCCACGTGCAGACAGCGGCCAATAGCCGCTCCCTCCGGTTTCATATATAGGGACCCGCTCTGCCCTAGCCCACCTCCCCCTTCACTTTTCCTCTCCGCCCCCCCCCCCCCCTTTTTCCCGTCATCTGCCCAGTTTCCCCCCACCTGCTCTCGGGTGTGGTATGTCATATTTGTGCCAACTTTTAGTGCAGTGTTTAAGTGATGTTCGGTGTTGTGCGTCCTTCCACAGTGTTGCGAACAGAAATCATGCTGTTGCTGTGTGTGCTTTTTATATCTCTTGCGAACAGGACCCAGACTGTCGCCGTGTTTTTTAATTGTCTGTCTATTATTTTTCTGCTTCCTGTGTATTTTATTAGCATCATCCACTCTGTGTTTTATGTTTTAAGCTCCAGAATTTTCTCCCATTTTACCTTTAAGTCATCGATTTTATCGCCAACTGTTATAATTTTTTTTAATTATCTTCATCTTTTTAAAACAAATTCTGTCGGCTGAAGAGCGGCGTAATAAGCTGCTGCCAGCCCGCCCCCTTTAGGGGGAATTGAAACTCAATAAAGGGAAAAAATGGCCCTAGCCCAGTCAGTTTGGTACTCGCTCTGGATTTCGTTTCTATCTCGGCGGTACTGCGTTCTGGTCGTTGCTCGTTGTTGACATTTGCCTGGCTCTGGTTCTGAGTGGATTTACTGTTGGTGTTTGGTGTTGTGGTTTGCACAAGCCTCCGTTGCTTATCTCTTCCTTGGTGCGTCGGTCATAGTCGGTCGTGGTCGGTTGTGGTCAGTTGTCGTTGGTCTGTCGCCTGACTCGTCCTGTGTTTACCCGGTGGTGCTTGCTCCACCGCCGGCGGCTTCCCCGCCTGGCGGCTCCGATCCGCAGCCTAAGGCGTTCCCGCAGTTGGTTTTGGTTACAACACGCAGTGTGGTCGAAATCCCTGCCACTGCGGGAAAGTTTATTCGACGATCTGAAGGCTGTTAAACAGAGACAGGCATTACCCGTTAAGTAAGATTTGAAAAGCTTTTTCATCAGATTTTTTTTTAAATGAAGAAGACGGGAAGCTGTCTCTGATTCAGCCGTCAAAATAGTTTTTGATAGCGATTTATCGATTTCACCATCTTCCAACAGTGAATGCTATATGATCACTTGTGCTAGAGGGCAGTTCCGACGATTTCTTATACATGCGCTGTTGGCCTTCAGTGGTCCGCCGCCCACAGTCTGAATTCATTCCTGGCGAGTTCGTGCTTTCTCACTTGACTATGACGATCGGGTTGACTGCTGAAATACAGGGTTTATCTAAAGTCCCTTTACAACTTCAAAATCTTATTACAACGGTAGTTGTTGAAATATTTTAACAACATTTCTTTTAGTGTAATCAGTGTCTACAAAAGTTTTTTTGACAGTGTTTAATAGACCTCTATATGGGCGCCTTTAGTTGCATGAAGCACATCGAGACGGTACTCGATTTCTTGTCATGTTCACTGTAGCATAAAAAAAGTCCAAGGGAGTGATATCTGTCGAACGCGGTGGCCAACACATTAACTGATCCCTACCTATCCATCTGCCTGGAAATGTTTCATTGATGAACCAACGAACATGCAGTCCGCAATGTGGTGGTGCACCATCTTGCTGGAAAACGACAGTTGGTGCTACATATTCGGTCAGAAGGTCAACTTAAACATCTGCAGTAATTAATGACTCGTTGAACTAAAATGGACCAAATTTTCGGTTGCACATGATTACACACCACACATTCACTTTTGGACTAACCCGATGAAGCTCCCTTGTCACATGGGGGGGGGGGGGGTGTTCAGATCCACAGATTCTCTCATTGTGCCAGTTTAATGTCCCAGAAACATGAAAAGATGCCTCATCACTGAAACAAATTCGCTTGAGGAATGCTTCATCCTCTGGAAGGCGTTCCAGCACGTTAAGTGCAAACTCTGTCCGTTTTGGATTGTCATTTGGCTGAAGTGTCTGAAGCACTTGCACTTTGTAAGCGTACAACCGTAAGTTCTTGTGGAGGACCTTATGCACAGTTGGACGTGGTGGTTGCAAACTGTCTGGCAGTAGTGCGGATGGACTTCATAGGTGAACGAATGAAGACCTTTAAAACGCGATCGATGTTTTCCTCGGATCTTCTTGGTCGTCCGCTCCTCCCGTTATCCAACACTGCCCTGTGTCCGTAATTCTTTTGTACCATGCACGTGTTGAAGGGCGTGATGGTGGATCTCTTCAATACTTCATTCTGCAGTTTCGTTGAGTCTGATCATCCGATATTGTCTCAATTAATCAGGACACAGATTGTTGCCATTTTATAGAGGTTCAGTTCCTTGCATCAGCAGAGTATCTGAAACATAAAATTTTAGTATACAGGTCGGTCCATTGACAGTGACCGAGCCAAATGTATCACGAAATAACCATCAAACGAAACAACTACAAAGAACGAAACTCGTCTAGCTTGAAGGGCGAAACCAGATGGCGCTATGGGTGGCCCGCTAGATGGCGCTACCATAGGTCAAACGGATCTTAACTGCGTTTTTAAAAAATAGGAACTCCAATTTTTTATTACATATTCGTGTAGTACGTAAGAAAATATGAATGTTTTAGTTGGACCACTTTTTCGCTTTGTGATGGATGGCGCTATAATAGTCACAAATGTATAAGTACGTGATATCACTTAACATTCCGCCAGTGCGGAAGGTATTTGCTTCGTGATACATTACCCGAGTTAAAATGGACCGTTTATCAATTGCGGAAAAGTTCGATATCGTGTTGACGTATGGCTATTGTGATCAAAATGCCCAACAGGCGTGTGATATGTATGCTGCTCGGTATCCTGGACGACATCATCCAAGTGTCCGGACCTTTCGCCGGATAATTACGTTATTTAAGGGAAGAGGAAGTGTTCCGCCACATGTGAAACGTCAACCGCGACCTCCAGCAAATGATGATGCCCAAGTAGGTGTTTAAGCTACTGTCGCGGCTAATCCACACATCGGTAGCAGACAAATTGCGCGAGAGTCGGGAATCTCTAAAACGTCAGTGTTGAGAATGCTACATCAACATCGATTGCACCGGTACCATATTTCTATGCATCAGGAATTTCATGGCGACGACTTTGAACGTCGTATACAGTTCTGCCACTGGGCATGAGAGAAATTACGGGACGATGGCAGTTTTTTTGCACGTGTTCTACTTAGCGACGAAGCATCATTCACCAACAGCGGTAGCGTAAACCGGCAAATATGCACTATTGGGCAACGGAAAATCCACGATGGCTGCGACAAGTGGAACATCAGTGATCTTGGTGGTTTCATGTATGGTGCGTTATTATGTGAGGAAGGATAATTGGCCCCCATTTTATCGATGGCAATCTAAATGGCGCAATGTACGCTGATTTCCTACGTAATGTTCTACCGATGTTCCTACTCGAGCATTCACTGCATTACAGAATGGCGATGTACTCCCAACATGATGGATGTCCGACACATAGCTCACGGGCGGTTGAAGCGGTATTGAATAGCATATTTCATGACAGGTGGCTTGGTCGTCGAAGCATCATACCATGGCCCGCACCTTCACCGGATCTGACGTCCCCGGATCTCTTTCTGTGGGGAACGTTGAAGGATATTTGCTATCGAGATCCACCAACAACGCCTGACAACATGCGTCAGTGCATTGTCAATGCATGTGCGAACATTACGTAAGGCGAACTACTCGCTGTTGAGAGGAATGTAGTTACACGTATCGCCAAATGCATTGAGGTTGACGTACATCATTTTGAGTATTTGTTGTATTAATGTGGTATTTACAGGTAATGACGTTATAACAGCATGCGTTCTCAGAAATGATAAGTTCACAAAGATACATGTATCACATTGTAAAAACCGAAATAAAATGTTCAAACATACCTACGTTCTGTAATTTAATTTAAAAAACCTACCTGTCACCAACTGTTCGTCTAAAATTGTAAGCCATATGTTTGTGACTATTACAGGGCCATATATCACAAAGCCAAAAAAGTGGTCCAACTAAAACATTCATATTTCTCTACGTACTACACGAATATGGAATAAAAATGGGGGTTCCTATTTTAAAAAAACGCCGTTGATATCCGGTACACATGTGGCAGCGCAATCTAGCGGGCCAACCACAGCGTCATCTGGTTTCCCCCTTCAAGCTAGACAAGTTTCGTTCTTTGTAGTTTTTTTGTTTGACGCTTATTTCGTGAGATATTTCATTTAGTCACTATCAGTGGACCACCCTGTATATAAAAACTTTAGTAAAGCGTATTAAAATATTTCAACAACTGATGTTTTAACAAAATTTTGAAGTTGTAAAGGGTCTTCATGGACACCCTGCATTGTGTCAAAAGGACTTCATGATCCGGCTGCAGACCCGAGCAGAATATTATCAGCAGATACACCGGGAAAGCCTAGGTAGTCACATGGGAGTCCCACTCGACTAACATCGTAAATGACGACCCCGTTGGCTCCACATAGGAACACGTAGGCCTTGTGTGTTCAGCGTCGTGCGCTGGACTGCGTGCTGCAAAAACCTTGTGCCTGCGCCAGCGTTGTAGTCTGCCAGCACACCTGTCACAGCTCACCGCATATCCTGCTGGACAGGGCGGGAAGTCTGCGATATCCACCTACACCTGGATTCACTGTCCTTCAGCCACGTTCAGCAATCATACAAATAAGAATTTTTGTAGATAATGACCTCCATGTTTACAATATTAATGAGTTATCGCCGTGAAGTAGACGCAGAGTGTGTACCTCACGTGTTTTGAATCGTGCCATCTGCGATTACGCAAACGACCGAGAGGAGTTACTGATACTGAGCAGGAAAGCAGCGCTGGTACTGCAGTTATCGGACGACCCGCGAGTGAGGGACGTGACTAATATAAGAGTGCGACCTCCAGGAAAGCGACGAAGCAGAAGCAGACCTCAGCAAAGGGCCTCAAGCATTGCTACAAGCGCCGTAATAGACTGCTTATTATATAGACTTTTGCTACAATGGCTCATCAGGTGGTCTTCACAGTTGCGATGCTGCTCTTGCCACTTTTCGTGGTTGCGAAAGCACAGGTAAATGTGAGCTGCATTAGAAACTTCGGAATAGTTTATTAGTGGCTTAGCAATTTTATTGGAGAGCACATTCTGTTACCACACATTTTCATTGTTACTAATATGTTTTTCTTTATATGCTGCACTAGTGGAGGTTAATTCTCATGTGACTCGCTTTTATTGAAAATCCATCTTCAGTTTGCGTAGTAAGAATTTAAACGTGGTTTTATTCAGTAACATTAAAATTGATGTTCTACACATGACTATTCGGCTCCATTTACATAATACGTTTTTGACGTATGATAATTTAACAAAGACTGGTAAAAGCACTGTTCTGATGAAATATGTGTGCATATTCTGTTAGGAATTTTAAAATTACGTTATTAATATGTAAATAATTATAGTTTAATTAATTATATTGAAATTAATATATGTTAAGTAATATATATTAATATATTAATCCATTTTACCCTCAGCCAACTTCATAGATTTGTTACAAAATGTTGTTTAAAATAATGTCATACAGAATCATTTAAGACAAAAGCCTGTCCATACATCACGAATACAATTTTATAACTATTATTTCTGGACTCAAATACGAGTAACTTTTGGCAGTACTAACTGAGGAGTTTATAAGTACCAACAGAAATGTGGTAAATTACTAATTGTATTGTATGGAACTGGGGACCTAGAAACCTCAAGAGGCTGCGTCCCCGCCGTAGTCCTCAGGGGTCCAAAACCACACAACAGTATACAGCAGGCCACTCACCCCACCGCCGCCCCACACCGAACCCAGGGTTATTGTGCGGTTCGGCCCCCAGTGGACCCTCCCTGGAACGGCCCACACCAGACGAGTGTAACCCCAACGTTTGCGTTTTAGAGTAATTATGGTGTACGCATACGTGGAGGAAGGGCTTGCGCAGCAATCGTCGACACAGTGTAACTGAGGCTGAATAAGGGGAACCAGCCCGCATTCGCCAAGGCAGATGGAAAACCGCCTTAAAAAGCATCCAAAGGCTGGCCGGCACACCGGACCTCGACACTAATCCGGCGGGCGTATTCGCGCCGGGGACAGACACGCCTTTCCGCCTAGGAAAGCAGTGCGTTAGATCGAACGGGTAACCAGGCGGGCTAAATGACCTATTACTACTCATTTCATTTATGGTGAATTTTTATGTGTCAGAGATGAAAACTCCGTCATTGTGGTGATTTATTTAAATGAACATAACTCGTTTCTTACAAATTGCTTTTACGAATCGTATTTAGCAGTTCCCATTTCATATCACTAAGGTGCGTACAGTACTAGCGTAGGTCAGATCGTGTATACACTATCTGGTCAATAGTACCCAGACATCTAGTAGGATTGCGTCCACTTTTCGCCTTTATGACAGCTGGGAACACTTTAAATGAAATATCTGAATGTCTGGGGAGGAATGGCAGCTTATTGTTCCTCAAGGACTGAGACTAGAGAAGACAGAGTTGTTGGACGCTGGTGTCTGGAGTTGTCGTTGTAACTCATCCAAAAGGTTTCCACTGGGTTCTGGAACCTGTCCAGGCCAGTCCAATTCTGGAATATTGCTGTCACAAACCTTCACCTCCAAGATGCTGGCTTATGAGTGCGTGCAATTTCATCCTCATACAATCATCGTCTTCGAACTCTGCTGTACACAATACAATGCGTAAATGTATTCATGTCCTTCCTCAATTGTCGTTTTTTTAAGCGTAATAAGGGAATCACACCCTTACACGTGAAGCACCCTCATACGATAAAACCACATCCTCTGCAGTTCACTGCTGGCACTACTCGTAATGGCAGGTAGAATGTTGTTCAGACATTCGCAAGGCCCAAACCCTTCCATCGGATTGCACAGGGTATAGTGTGATTCATCACTCAAAATCACTCGATTCCTGTCTTCCACTGTGCACTGACGCCCCTCTTTGCGCTACCTCATGGGTTGTTTAGAACTGACTACAGAAATGTGTGGCTCACTAGGAGATGCAGGGTCTTTGTATCCCACTCTTGTTAAGTTCCTACCAGATAGGGTTGATACAAGAAATAGAGAAGATCCAACGGAGAGCAGCGCGCTTCGTTACAGGATCATTTAGTAATCGCGAAAGCGTTACGGAGATGATAGATAAACTCCAGTGGAAGACTCTGCAGGAGAGACGCTCAGTAGCTCGGTACGGGCTTTTGTCAAAGTTTCGAGAACATACCTTCACCGAAGAGTCAAGCAGTATATTGCTCCCTCCTACGTATATCTCGCGAAGAGACCATGAGGATAAAATCAGAGAGATTAGAGCCCACACAGAGGCATACCGACAATCCTTCTTTCCACGAACAATACGAGACTGGAATAGAAGGGAGAACCGATAGAGGTACTGAAGGTACCCTCCGCCACACACCGTCAGGTGGCTTGCGGAGTATGGATGTAGATGTAGATGTAGATATTCACTTCGGTGTCGTGCTGTCCAGGCGACAACTGTGGTTGCTCGTCCTACGCTCCCAACCGTTTTCTTGATGTGGGTGTTATCCCCCATGATTGACTGGCGTGACCGCCACATATTCACATTCGCATAATTATTTGGAAGCTCCCGAAAATGAAGCTTCGTGCTTCGAAACCGGTCGTGGCGTAAATTACGAACTTACTGGCAACTGTCTCGGATTTTTATTGTATAAATAAATTCTCCACACAGTCTTTGCGCTAGTTGGTCTAGTAGTAGCATCTTGCATTTCAAGACGACTTCTTCCGATAACGTCGTGCGTTATTTTACAACCACTCGCTGCATGTTCGACGATCCCTAACGGTCAGTGCCCGATGTCTACCTTATCTTAATTCAGCTGTGGTTGTTCATTCAGTTATCCCTCCACAGTCGCATCACTAATCATTGGGCACCTTAGAAAATTTGAAATGTTCCTGGTGGACATGTTACTCACCTGACAACCCATGACTAACTGACGTTCGAAGTCACTGACCTCTCCTGACCAACTCATTCTGCTGTTGCTGCTTCTCTGGTGGCGACACAGTACCCTTTGCCTCCTTTTATACAGGCGGGACCGACTCTAGTGACATCTGGAAGCCAATTCCTCATTAAACAGGGGCATCAGGATTCTTTACACCAGAACGTATATGTATATGATTCAGAAAATCTTCATTACTACATTTCCACTATTCGCTTTAGAAGGTACATATTTAGCATCCTATAGGACCAAAACTACACACAAATCAAAGAATAATAAACAGAATCCTTAGCTAAAGCACTAATGGCAGGAGATGAATATTTCTTCCAGATTAACCGGGCTAAGTATCTTCATGATACGACAGGGGCCCAGATAACGCGGCCTCATCTTGCCCTGAATATCCTGGTCCTTACGTGCGGAAAAAGTTTTAATAAAGACGAGACCACCGATTTTCCCCTAAAAGGAGCGCCTTCCCCGATTACACCTGTCAGCTTGTCGATGCTGTTCCGGTGTACTGTATCAGCAATGCGTGTGGGGAGTGTGAATGTTAGCTTGGGAGCTATTTCCGGGATCGGTCATCAGTTTGCCACAGCATTAACCCACAGGTTTTACTGACACCACTGTCGAACTGCTCTAGTGGATACGTCACTGTTTGGATAAAATACGGTATGGTCACGGCAACATATAATAAGTTCAGTACTCCATGTCCTTTCCGATGTAGCGCTTATTGACTAAACACAAGGTTCTTTGCATCCTGTTAAGAGAATGGCTGGTGCGTTGTGGTGCAGTTATATTCAGTAATAAAAACTGATATCTTCAGTATTTACTGGAGTCAGCTAACTCTATACCGTCCTCCCAAACTGAAAAACTTGCTCTCAATACTTCGCTTATGTCTTTAAGTCACTTCACCTACATATGCAAAACCACTTGTGACGAGGCATTATTACGAAGTCCCAATTCTCTATTTCATATTCCGATTGTTAGTGGCACATGACATCGAGCTGTAACACAGTTTCATCACAAGTGACACGTAATATGTCCTACATAAAACCTTATCCGAGACTGACTATCTACAGCGTTAATTTTAGTATTTTAATTCTAAGACCTTCGTGCCATCTTTGACTATTTCCATCTTGGTAACAATCTGGCAATTGTTTTAGCTTCACATTCAAGGTAAATAGATACAACACGTCTAAGAGAAATTCATAACGCAACTGGTCTCTTGGTCCATATATGTGGCTCTAGAGTATATTGTTTAATACCTCGTAATTATATTTCATACAGGTGCTAAGTCAACGAGATTCTGCCCTCTCGCTAATTAGCAGCGACAGATGAGCACTACAGGCCGCCACTGCTTTATGTTCCACTACCGTAGCATCTGTTGTAACGGGTGAGGTTTGTGCATGAAGCCCTTTGGAAATGATCACTTGCTGCTTTTCAGATGCAGCCCTTCCGGCATCCCGTACTACACAGATATTTTACGTTCTTCTCCAGCTCGCCCACAGTCCAAGATTCATTTCCACACTATGCTATGCTAGGAACGGACATTGTCAGAATTTTCTTCCTCATATTAAGGCCAATGTTTAGTGTAGCAGACTTATCTCGGCCAGAACGCTCACTTTGGCTGCGCTGCTCGACTTTTTGAGTCCTCCTTTCTCGGTCCGTAATGCGTTATTTCAATTCCAAGCTAGCGGAATTCCTTGACTTCGTCTACTGCGTGGTCCTTAACATTGATGCTTATCACTCACATCATGTATTTCCGATCTTTCCCTACAGCGTACACCGATTATCCTGAGAATTTCCCGCATTCCACACTACTTTTCTTTGCTGAACTCTTTTTCTAGATCGATAAATCGTATGAAGGTAGCTTGGTTTTTCTTAAAACTCTCTTCGATTATGAAGCGCAGCGTCGAAACTGGTCCCCTGGAGATGTCACCTTCCCTCAAGATAAACTGGTACGAATTTGATATCTAGTGAAGTCGATGTAGTGTCTCGAGAGACGATCAGAGGTACAGAGAATAGGTTTGTGCGACATGTCATCCTAACTGAAAGAAATGTATCACCATGGAATGGAACTGGTATAAATCTTAGTTGTTCTAGCCATGAAGAAAGAAGGCCAAGTTTCTGAACTAAACGTATTTCTGAAAATAGAGTCTGAGGTGTCGCTGGGAGAATATTACTGAATTTTGCACCAGAAATGCGTACATCGAAGCGTGCAGCATTAATAGTAATGGTTAAGTAGCAAATGCACTCCTATCGTAAATGACACATGCAAGAAAAGTGGCCAAATGATTCTAAAACCAGAGTGTGGGTCGGAAGAGTGGGCGACAGTGTTGCCAGCAAAATTTCTTGGAAGACAAGAAATAGATTTCTTTACTTTGATCAGATGGGGCTTCACGGAAGCTAACGGTAAATTCTATTTTGCAGGATAAGTATCCAGACATTTTCAGCGGACTGAACATCAAAACGCTGCTTCCGGATGAAGAACTTATGCATGTCACATTCCGGTGTCTGTTGCAAGGAGAGGAGACACTTTGCACGTCTGCTACCGAGGTGTTAAGGGGTAGGGTATGCCTTTCCGTACATACAATACTTCGTTTAAATAGATCACATACTGAAATAGGACCATGATTCTTTTTGATAAAATTATTAGGATAAGTGCCTGTTGTGAAACTGTTCTAACATTCGAATAGTGACGGTAGCTAAATCCTTCAATCTAGGAAGTCACTGAGTGATACCTGGTCACGTAACGTAAAACAAGGAACGTTTCATGCACACTCAATAAAAAATTTGACTTGGGAAAAGCTAACATGTACTAAAAAAAGGAGGAACTGTTTTATGACTCCATTTAGCGATGAATTGAATAGTAAATATGATATGTCACCTAAAGTAAGGTAGTGAAAGCGAAATTTAGAGGAGCGGTCAGGCTGATAAGAAGAGTATTTCATGCAGTTTGGTAGTACAGTTTCATCTGAAAGAAGAAGTGGTTCTAGGCGCTACAGTCTAGAACCGCACGACCGCTACGGTCGCAGATTCGAATCATGGATGTGTGTGATGTCTTTAGGTTAGTTAGGTTTAAGTAGTTCTAAGTTCTAGGGGACTGATGACCTTAGAAGTTAAGTCCCATAGTGCTCAGAGCCATCTGAACCATCTGAAAGAAAAAGTCTTGCTGCTGTGGAGCTGTCATGGCGGCTTGTAGGCTAACTGCTCTAGAAAATTTCTTACAAGAAATCGTTTTGCTGCGTAGGCTGCTCTTTTGTTTTGATATAAATTCTTTAATTCGTTATTTTGAAAGTAGCTAAATTCTCCCCCGTGGGCGTTATGAAACTACATCCTATAGTAAGCCTGCTTTGAACATTATGGGAACGAAATATATATAGCAGTACACACCGTCTGTAGTATCTACTGTTAGTCGTATTTTTACAGTCAGAATTTCTATGACAATAAAACAAATTTCACCCGTATACAATGTTCCGGTTCTAACTAGTGTCCCTCAACAATCAGAGAATTAAATTTCATTATGTAAAAAACTCACCAGATAGGACTACGATGCATGGCATACAACAATATCACTTTCTCAATAGAGCTGATGGCTCTTTAAGTAACTCTGCAAGTTACTGCGTGCGCTATATTTTTTTATAAATTATATGTTAAGGTTTAACCGTAAGACATTTAAATATGATAACTATACTAAATGACTGTTTTTACTATATCTTAATTAATATACGGCATACACGCTATCCACCTACTTCAGTACAAGAACATCGATGGAAACGGGTTTAGAATAGTGTTGCGTACCATTTTACTAACTCAAGTGAATCAGCCAGTGGAGGCAATAAACATCAAGGAACTCTATAACAGCAGTATAATACAGCTTCTGCGGATGACTGACTGGGGTAACACCCATTTAAAAAGACTCCCTGCACACCTGACACCGCTTTGACGCCACACACAATATGGACGATTTATATAAACGCGTCGTTCTTGTTACGATTTATCATAATGATGATTGTAATTAAATGGCACATAATGACTTATCAGCAGTTAAAGACTTTATGAGGTCTAAATTATAACACAGAAGTTAAACTTCTATAATCCCATTGTGGCGTAGTGGTTCGGATTGTAAAATCCTATGGCTCACATGTTTCTAACTAAATTTTTTTTCCGTTTCTAAAAGTTGCTGTGACTTCTTTATTATTTTAATATAAGTATGTCCTGTAATATTCGATATTATTTACATATAAGAGTGCTCTTTCAGAGCGAGCCCTCACTGTCAATAATTTACAAATTATTCATAAAACACGCAAATACGAGTAAATACTGAAAACACGTTGGTAATCTGGTAAAACAAACTACCACTCAAATTAAGAGACACAGAAAAGACTGACGTATTTACAAAAGAATTAAAAAGCCTTAGCCATCTATAAAGTTCAAAAGAAAATTTACGAGCTAGTTCCTTTAGGTCACTTTTTTGCCAGACAAGAATCTCCTAAACTGAAATACATCTTTAAGCATCAAAATGACGTTTTCCGTTATCTTGCTGCAGTAAATTGTACCGACACTGACGCATTTTGGGAAATCCCCAATGTGCTGATGTTTTGGAACAGTATTTGTTCACACAACATAAATTAAATGTGTTGCCGCTTTAAATTGTCTGCTAGAATGGCTGTCCACCCTTTTTAATTACAGATCAAGCCCTGAACTAGTTTTCAGAGTTCTTAAAAATAAACTTACGTTGTGACAAACCTTAATGAGCAATGTTGATTGTATACCGTACGGTAAATGGCTTCATTGCTGTCTGGTTTGGACTTGGTAAATCGACAAGTAGATTTCAGATTAGGTGTTGATCAAAGACGCATTACGAAAAAAATAGTAAGTTTCGGAATTAATTCATGAAAACACTTCAGTTTCCCCCTTATACAGTCCACATGACTGCAGAAGTTTACACATCCACAAACAACACAATTTTGGGGTCAATGTACCAAGCAGTAAAGAAATAGGGTAGCCTTTAGTTCTCCAAGAGGCGAATGTTATTATTTTCAACGTATGTTCGCGTCACGTGTTGTGAAACACACCATCACGAAAGTCAATAGACAGCTCTTTCCGTCTTCGATATGACGTGTGACGTCAAACGTAGGTCACGCTTGGAAGAAGTCTTGTGAGACAAGTGTTACGCGGCTGACTGTTCAACCGTTAAAAATTGTTGTGCTTACAGCGCGCTATGTTCTGCGAACCAGACTGGGTGTAGAAAGCAGCATATGATGGCAACCCTAACACATGTTTCACGCAGCCACGGTAGGTCGGGCACAGCAACCGAACATGTGAATTGAGAAAAGTCGCAACCCTCTTGCGGGTTTTGTCAGTGTTGCCAGCATGAACTAAAGATTAAAATACGTTAACGAAACTAGTGATCTATCAAGACATATGAAATGCTATTATTTGTTTCTTCTTTCATATTGACGTAAGGAGTTCAAATGGTTCAAATGGCTCTGAGCACTATGGGACTTAACTTCTGAGAACTTAGAACTACTTAAACCTAACTAACCTAAGGACACCACACACATCCATGCCCCAGGCAGGATTCTAACCTGCGAACGTAGCGGTCGTGCTGTTCCAGACTGTAGCGTCTAGAAGCGCTCGGCCACCTTCTTAAGATGTGATTCTGCTTGGTAACGCCTCGGAGAGCGAAATTAGATAACTGCTGAAAATCTGAAGCAAAGAGTTTGTTTGAGAATAAAAGGACATCCTCCTCAGGAAAATGGCAATCATTAAGAGTATTACAATAATTGTGGGCCCATAAATAAAAAGTATTATGCTGCTGGAAAAGTTGGCATCAGAATTTCACGTGAAACGTATTGTGAAACCATGTCCATGATTAGGTCGAGTAAGATTGGGGCATTAACTAGCACATTTTCTTTTCCTTTTAATTCTCATGTTATATTGAGAGTGTGACTTAATCAATTTAGCTGTGCTCCAGAACAAGAGAAATTATGTGATAATATAGATAACTTAAATGTACTGTAACTAGATTTCTGCTTTTTGTGCGCCTACTCCATTTAATCGATTTTCATTTAAAATGTTACACTCTAGGACAATCGTTTGTAACCGATCAGTCTGATTAATGTATATCAGAGTGTCAAATTGAAACATTAAAATTTCACCTCCGATTAACTGACTTCCGAAAAGGCAATAACACATTGTATACCATATGATATAACGTCTAACGCACGTCCTTGAGGAAGCTGTAACAACACAAAAACATTGTTCTCACACTATAGCTTAACGTATTACTGTATATTCATATTTTACTACATTAAGAGTTCTTTCTGCGTTTCCCATACTTTGTTTGAAATCGAGGAAAGTGGCGTGGCTTGTACTTACTTACTTACTCCTTGGCGCTACAGCCCATGTAGTGCCTTGGACTCTCTGATGATCACAGCCCAATCCTGACGATTTTCTTCTGGTTTTCTTCTTCTCCTGACTCAAATCTTTCTCAAATCATTTTTCACATCCTCCATCCATTGTTTCCGGGGTCTCCCTTTGCTGTGTAGACCTTTTTGACAGCTCGATCCTCCGACATTCGCTCTACATGGCCCAGCCATCTCAATCTGTTACACTTAATTTCAGTCACCAAGTCAGGATTTCTATACAGTTTTTCCAATTCCTTGTTTTTCCTTACCCTCCATTTCCCAGCCCCATACTCGGCTCCAAAAATCTTTCTTAATATTTATCCCTCCCATCTTCTCAAGAGCTCTTCTTCTGATATAGTCATTGTCCATGTTTCTGAGTCATACATTACCATCGGTCTTATGGCTGTTCGATAGACAGTCACCTTCGATGGAATTACTAGAGTCTACGGGATGTATGGGACTTAGTGGTTTTGATCTATTATCTGTTGTGGGCTTTTTATTGCATGGTTAGTAGGCGGGATTACCATGTTAGTTTATAATGTAGTGTTAGTGTGGCGTATTTTAGCCTGTTTGGTTCAAATGGCTCTGAGCATTATGGGACTTAACTTCTGAGGTCATCAGTCCTCTAGAACTTAGATCTAGTTAAACCTAACTAACCTAAGGACAATCACACACATCCATGCCCGAAGCAGGATTCGAACCTGCGATCGTAGCGGTCGCGCGTTTCCAGACTGTAGCGCCTAGAACCGCTCGGCCACACCGTCCGGCCGGCGTCTGTTTGTTAATTAGATAGGGCGCTTATAAATGGTAAGCTTCAAGTCATGTCCTGACGGTAAGGAGCTCTCGTCTACCTTACATACGATTAAGCCAAAGAAAGTCTCTATGTACACACTGCAAATCTTACAACACAGGCGGAAGAGATATACTCATCCATGAACCATCTGTGAAGAATGCTGTTTCATAAATTCTGCTCGAGAGGGGAAAAGATACTTTTTCTTCGTGAGTTAACTACAGGCAGTGACGGACTCCATCTTGTGTCAAGGTTAAATCAGTCCTCACGATTAATATCATTTATTAAAAGTTTTCCAGTAGCTTCCCTCAAAATTGAATCCTATAAGTGCAGGGAGACCGATTGTAGACCAAAAATAATTTTAATTTGTCTTGAAAAATCCAAGACAATACGAATTTACATAGCTGTACCGCCGGTGAGACAACAGGCCACACACAATGTCTATCACACGACTAGCCATGCCCTCCCAATCCATCACACGATACCTGATGGATGTCTCCATGAATGGAATTCAAATGGTTTCAGAACGGATGAAATTTTCCTCATCATGAGGCCACACTACAAAAATGTCATCCACGTATATGCAAATGATTACATGCATAACACTCGCAAGGTTCAATGCCTTCTCCTAATAATCTTCCATAAAAATAATTGCCACCAAAGGAGACAAGGGACTTCCCATGAGAATCCTGTCAATCTGAATAAAAAAATTCATTGTTAAATAAAAAGTGAAATGAGATTGGTCATGCTGATGCAGAATTATAAGTTACTTGTTAAATTGTTTGAAAATCAAGCCCAAGGACTCTGAGAGTGGAACTTTGATAAATAAGGACGCGGTATCGAAGACAGCCATAAAATACGAGGTGCTAGTAAAACCTGCTGTATTCCTGATGTTAGGAGGATGCTTCCGAACAACAGGTCTCAAGAGCGAGGCTAAATCCTAAGTCAAGTAATATTTAGGACATAGTGTGCCCGTAGAGGTATCTTTACGAGGACGTGCTGAATAAATAATGCCTACGAGTATTTTATTTGAACATTCTTAAAAGTTTTTAAATAAAACAAATGTCCTTACATTCTACATCTTCATGCTTCAGTCCGCCGCTCGTGGTCTCGCGGTAGCGTTCTCGCTTCCCGAGCACGGGGTCCCGGGTTCGATTCCCGGCGGGGTCAGGGATTTTCACCTGCCTCGAGATGACTGGGTGTTTGTGTTGTCCTCATCATTTCATCATCATCCCGGAAAGTGGCGAAATTGGACTGAGCAAAGATTGGGTAATTGTACGGGCGCTGATAACCACGCAGTTGAGCGCCCCACAAACCAACCATCATCATCATCATCATTCATGCTTCATGTGTACGTATTTCCAACCATCTGCCTCAAGAGGTTTCCGGATTGTAGGGTGTAACAAGGCGGTGTCTAACGTAAATATTTCGTTGCGTGAGAAACAGGGTGCTGTAATCGAGTTTCTGAAAGCACGAATCTGAAGAGTTCGTCCACACATGGAGTATCCTCTCCTTTAGCATGACAGTGTCGGGACATACACGAGAACTGAGACACCTGCAAAAGTCTGACGCCTTGGTTTCCCTGTCATCACCCTCCGTACAGTACCGACTTGGCCCCACCCGATTTTCGTCTGTTTCCAGAACTTAGCAGAGGTGAGGTTGTGGCTCCGTCTAAAAAGTCAGACATTGTACAGTGACAGCATCAACAAACCGGTCTCTCACTGGAAGAAATGTGTTCGACACCAGGGTGACTATGCTGTGAAATAAATAACTAGGTATAAAAACTAAAGATGTAGAGTGTTGATAACGTTTGTTTTATTTAAAACGCTTTATAAGCTTTCACATAAAAAATTCGGACTTATTACTCTTCAACACGCTCACGTATATCCAGAAAGTTGCGTAAGAGCTGCTTGCTCGATTTAACTTGTGCACATCGATGACAATGAACAGTTTCTCTATTTAATAGATATACATTTATTGTTGTCGCTCTTTATACTTGTGTTCGATTACATATTTCTTCAAGCATGGGAAGTGTCCGAGAAGAAATTCATTTATTCGTTTATTTTAGTTCTGAAATTATTACTGGGTGCTGGAGTACAATGAACTACGTCGTCGTAGAAATGTTGATGCAAATGATACTGAACAAATATGAATAATACCTTATGATTTGGACTAAACTATGCTTAGATTTTACGCCATTGAAATATTAGATGTTTTATTACATTGTCTACGGATACCTTACAGTTTTATTTATTTTTGTATCTGAGCGGTGGCCAAGTTCGATAGCTCGCGCCCGGCGAGTGAAGCACGCTCTTTGCCAGTTACAAGGTCTCTGATTTTCTCTCTGGACAAAAAGAGAAAGTGCAGTTGTGCGAAAAGGCAGATGGCAGTCGAGACAGGGCAATTACGGTGGATGGTGTGCCCGGGTGGAACGTAGGGGCGTCCTGGAGAACAGTTGGTTAGCATTCCTTGGTGTGGGCGTTGGCGGTCTCCATTCTCCGTGCAGGGTGGTGCGACTGTTTATTTGTCGTGCTTGCCCAGTCTGCTCGTGCCTTTACTGTAGGTGTTCGGGGAGTATATCCCCTTCTCCACTAGATGACCGGAACGCCATCGGCGCAGGATTCTGCCGGACACCGAATCAACGCCTTCTTCGGGTTCCTGTGTCGAGGAAACAGCCAGGTTCCGCTTCCTTATGATTACGGTGCAAGTCATTTGTAAGTTCTCCAGAGGCTTGTCTCCACTGCCTGCTGTTAGTCGTGTTTGAAGCAGCTTGACGTTGGCCTTCCGCTTGGTTTTTCAAAATTTTTGTTTCAACTACGCTCCCCCATTTTCGATTTAATGCGATTCTGAGAGGGTTTGTGGCACATGCTTAACTCTCAAATGTGGTAAAATTGGCTTGTGTCCAGAGTAAGTGTTTTTTCTGTGCGCCCAATTTTAAATCAAGTGCAAACTGTTGTTTTGGTGATTTAATTTTAAGGCCTAGAGACCTGTGCCCAATTTTAAGTCACATTTTGTCACTATGTTGGACTTAAGAAAAGAGACCCTCTTTATTTACGGGCACTGACTTGTTTTTTGGAGCCTGTAAGTTTTTCCCGCTGAGACACCACAACCACCTACGGTATATATAAGAGAAAAAATTTATGTGATGCTTAAATGATGCTTGCCTCTGTTAAATTATATTTAAAACTGTGCTCCAAAATTTCCATGAGGACAGCTGATGTTCTTGAAAACCTTGAGTTGTGGGTGGTAATTTGAAGCCTGCATCTGAATTTTTCAAGAGTTTTGTGATATTTGTTCTACACTTAAGACACTAAAAATTTTTTAGCCTTGGCTGGTAGAAATTCCGGATTAAGGTGTGCACATCGTTCGAAAATGTTAGGTTTAACTAGCATCATACCATCGCGAGGCGTGTTAACATTCGATGGCTCTTTAATCTTAAGTTAATATAAGTTATTAGATTTCGTTAAGAGCTGGGGCAAAGGGTTTGTCTTCATTTAACCTGATCACTGCTTAAGAGAGCTTTGCTATATATGTTGTAGTGCACTAACTATCCTCAAATGGTTCAAATGGCTCTGAGCACTATGGGACTTAACTTCTGAGGTCATCAATCCCCTAGAACTTAGAACTACTTAAACCTAACTAACCTAAGGACATCACAAACATCCAGGCCCGAGGCACGATTCGAACCTGCGACCGCAGCGGTCGCGTGGTTCCAGACTGTAGCGCCTAGAACCGCTCGGCCACTCCGGCCGGCTAACTATCCTCGCTCGGCTTATTGTCGCCAGTGTGGGGGATGCAAATATACAAAATAATACAAATTAATTAAAATCGTACCAAATTAGATTTTTATAAATTTTTAAGTTAATGAATTGATCGAATGGATTATCTTTCGGTCTTAATTTACAACTCTTGTAAACTGTAACCCAGTAATAGTGTGAACTTAGGTCGATTTTTTGCGTTATCTACGCCGTTGAGGTTTACATAAATCAGTTATATATATATTCTTCTGTCATAAGTAATCGGGGAAGATCAGTTTGGATTCCGTAGAAATGTTGGAACACGTGAGGCCATACTGACTCTATGACTTACCTTAGAAGAAGATTAAGGAAAGGCAAACCTACGTTTCTAACTTTTGTAGACTTAGAGAAATCTTTTGACAATGTTGACTGGAATACTCTCTTTCAAATTCTGAAGGTGGCAGGGGTAAAATACAGGGAGCTAAAGGCTATTTACAATTTGTACAAAAACCAGATGGTAGTTATAAGAGTCGAGGGACATGAAAGGGAAGCAGTGGTTGGGAAGGGAGTGAGACAGGTTTGTAGCCACTCCCCGATGTTATTCAATCTGTATATTGAGCAAGCAGTAAAGGAAACAAAAGAAAAGTTCAATGTTTCCAGAATGAGAAACATCCCCCAGGCTGTGGCTAAGCCATGTCTCCGCAATATCCTTTCTTTCAGGAGTGCTAGTTCTGCAAGGATCACAGGAGAGCTTCTGTAAAGTTTGGAAGGTAGGAGACAAGGTACTGGCAGAAGTAAAGCTGTGAGTACCGGGCGTGAGTCGTGCTTCGGTAGCTCAGTTGGTAGAGCACTTGCCCGCGAAAGGCAAAGGTCCCGAGTTCGAGTCTCGGTCGGGCACACAGTTTTAATCTGCCAGGAAGTTTCATATCAGCGCACACTCCGCTGCAGAGTGGAAATCTCATTCAAGATTGAAAATAACTAATTTCAAACGCCTGTTCTTGCTCTTGTCTTACTGAACAGCCGACGTGGTAGCAATATGCTGCGCCAGGTCAAGATTTTATTACTTGTAACATTGGACCTGACGTGACATGAAACGTTAAGTTTAGACAGAGAAATATACGGCGCTGGGCGCGTTTTAATTATTCGAAAATATATTAAACATTTTGTTACAGCAGTTCGTTACTATTAGTAGCGTGAAGATGTTATAGTGAAAGAATTGCTGTGTGATTGTTGATCTGTAGTTTAATATACCGAACAATTTTATTTCAGTGTCTAAAAACATTTGTGACCAGATAAACATTATTGTTCTAAGAAAACACTAGAATATTCAGGAAACTTGATCTTTAGATTCTGAGTAGTGGGGATGATGATCTTGAAGTGCAAGCAGATGAATAGATAGTTACAAGTATGTACCACTATAAGTAAATATCCGTTGCACGTATTATGCTATTGATCCCATCTGAGCCAATGGTGTTAATAACAGCAGAAGCGCAGAGAATCGGGAGTACTCAGCATATAGAAAGCTTAAAAATACATTATTATGCACACATCCTAATGAGGGTGAAACCCCTGGCCTAGCAGGACAGAGCGGGTGTGGTTACATTTGCGGAAAGGGGCCAAAATAAGTTGCTGTCAGTTACACTCAACATATAATTTTTATTAGTTAAAACACACAGTAAAATAAGCAAGAATTAAAAACTCTCAAGCTTCTAACGAAAGAGCTCCTTATATTTCATTTAAATCGGCTGAAAGCCACATACGAAAATCCAGGGCCCAAGGCCTAAGCAAGGAATTGAGGTCCAGGAGTTCTTCTGGAAGTTTCACTTCTTTAAAAATTTTTTTTTTACTTCAACAAAAATAGGCCGAAGGGAACACATTAAACAAGAACAGTGTTACGGCCTAAGGCCAAAACGAAAATTTTCAATCTTAATTCCATATAGGCTGAAACCCGGCTGAAGGCCGCACATCAACCAAACAATTTAACGGCTGAAAGCCCAGGAAGAAGGGCTTTCAATTTAACACACTGAGGGCCTTAACTTAAAACATTTCATGCAAACTCTGCTGAACACCTCATACTAAAGAATAACATTGTTATCACTTAACAGCAAGCGCAAGATTTTAAAGTTTCAGTTTAAGAGAGTTTAAAACTCGGCTGAAGGCCACACGCCATGGAGAAAACAATTTCATGGCTTAAGGCCTAAAGAGAAAAAAACTTACAATTTTAATAAGCTAAAACTCGGCTGAAGGACACACAGACTATTTAAGACTAAAAGGAAATCACTAGTAAAACACAAGAAGCGGCGGTGAGAAGGTTCCAAGGATCGGCCTGGGAAGTAGCACTAACGCACGTTTAGGTGAGACAGGCAGCCACACCGACAACCTCTTAATCGGAAGGCAACCCAACCGAAGGCCAGCCGACAAACCTACCAACCAAACCAGTTCTGCTCCACCTGACGAGCAAATCGACAACATTACGTCAATAGCTCAACGTTCTGCACACTTGTGCCAAATCCAGCCAAGTCAGAATAAACGCCCAGAACCAGCAACACACCTCAGCTGACGAACTACACCCCGTGATGGACAGCAACACGACGAGGAAAATACACTGCCAAAAACTCCGTCAACGCCCAGGGCAGGTAACCTGAACGTTAACGGCCACAAAGCACAAGATAACTCTGGTGAAGGAGTGAATTAAATTAAGTTAAACCCCATCCAAGAAAACAACTCCAATTCTAGCCGACTTCAATGCACACCCATTGTTGGTCGCGGGAATCTCGCAGAAAGCAACAACCAGGATCAAACAAAAAGAAGTGATAGCAGTTGAGGCTTCATAGTAGGCTAAGTGAGCACTCAACTCCGATCGGTGGGCGACGAACTTCGTAACCCTCGCAAGAAGCGCCTCACAACTCCATCTGCGCGTGCATGGCACCAGCGGCTCCAGCCAGACTCCGGGCGATGGGGACCTCCTCGCTGCTCTGCATCAACCGACCGACTGCCCAACACCCGGCAACGGTCAAAAGATCAAATACACGTCGGCCGATGAGATGACCGACCGAACGACCAACCAACAGTCGTTCCCGCTCCATTCTTCTTCAGTCGGACAGCACATGTGTGTCGCCAGCGGTCGGCAACTACTGGCTGTCCTCGCCTCACCAGCGCTCCATCCGCGACTTCACTGCTGCTGCGTCCCGACTGCACAGCTGGTCCGTCTCCAACTCACCTCCAGACACACGACGACCCGGTCGCTCCAGAGATGGTACGACAGTGCACTTATCGATAAGCGCTGCTGCTGCCACTCATCGCATGTATTGCAGAAGTTGGTGATACGAGTAAATGGAATAAGAAAACGAGGCGGCAGTACCGTAAAAGAAGATGACAAACAATAAATGGCATGAACAAGAGCCGCGCACGTCTCGGAGGGAAACGTCGCACTGTCTACTTTCTTGCCACTGGCTGTCGACTGATTTTGTGGAGAGCTTCGAGTTGTGGTAAGCGAGTAGTGAAGTTGGCTGCAGCGCAAGGACATCAGGGCTGTATGCCCGCTGCTGCAGAAGCTGTTCAGCTCACCACAGAGTGGGATGCAGCTTGGCTCATCCATCACGAATTCTGTTTGGGTCGGTCGGCACGGCACTGGCTGCCCATGCCAAGTTCCTAGGTTCGAAAAAGCAATTTTCGCAGTGGCTGCGAGAATCCTGAGATTGCAGAGCGGGCAGTCAGAACAACAGTTCGCTAGTTTGCTTCATCAATAAGAACAAGTTTATTATGAGTCTGGTGGGTCCATGATGTACCAAGAGGATGCGCTGTACTGCCTCCCAAACTCGCCAGTGGGTCACTGACATTTGGAGCTACTCGCTCTGAACAACAAGTCCGGCTGGGGTGCAAGTGAGGGGCCTCGGCTGCAGGCTCTACACTGCGGGTCCGTCGGCAGCGCACAAAACACGGTAGTGCTAAAAACGGAAGTAAAGGACGATAACAAGAAGGACTTAGGCATTTTGTTTCGTATAATGGGCGATTATGACACAAGATCAGACGGTGTAGAACGTGACAATGATAAGGATATCAGGAATAAGTGAAATAAGTTATTTGTGAGACCACTTTACAGAAGGAAACTAATAGAAAAGGTAGAGACTTCGGGTAAGAAAGCACTGAATTTACTCAGTGCTATAAACAGCATGTTTAGAGAATTAAATAGTAACTTGGAATAGTACTTCAACTGCGACATAAAATAATTAAGTCCAGAAGTGAAAGCAAGTTAGATGCTAATTGAAGGAATTACAATCTGAATTACAATATGAAACTAGAGAGTTAGAAACAAATAAAAATAAAACTGATAGTGCTCGAATGAAAAATGTGGTTAAAATGACTTAGCGGGAAATATTAGCTACATGTAATGATAATTTTGTAAAATTTAAAGAAAATGATTCAGAGCAACTTCCTACAGTTTCTAAGCAGGGTGGTAGTTTCAGTAATGACAATGCCTGAGCTGAAAGAGGAACAGGATGAATTAATTTTAATTATTTGGTTATCTTAGAAAGGAATTTTGTTATCTAACGAGTTCACGTGAACCGGCTTGTACGATCAGTCTGTAGTATGGAAACTTTGATTAATAATTTAAGCTAAAGGAAATCTAACACAAATGAGCAGATTATGGCCGTAGGAAAGGGATACTGAATGCAAGTTAATGAGCTTAAATCTAGTGTAGCAACCCATTTTAGTAAAACTATGGAAATACAGTAAGCTATTAAGAACAGGATAACGTAAGTAGAAACTGATGTATCTTTTTCAAAGAAAGTTGTAGGTCAGACTAAACAATGGGCAAGACAGAAATCTGATGAAGCTAAAGGATCACGGTTGGATGGAATTATTGTGATTAAAGAAGGAGTGTCAGATATTGGAGAATTAAAACAACACAGTTTTACTCCTTACGCTCCATCGGCAAATTTACATCCTCCAAAAATTTTATGGTCCTTGCTGGGTGTAATCCCAAAAGGATAGTGAGTGCAACTTAAAATCAGATTCTTTGTTGGTTATTTCAGAGATTATGCAGCACAGTGTGGATTCGTGTCCCCAGACAATTATAAAACATTGGATGAATCCCAAGCAGCCTTCCTGAACTGTCTTTGGTCAGAAGATGGCCAAAGTACTGTATCATGACTGGTTTATTTTTATACAGAACACAGAATGCCCAATAAGAGTATGCATATCTCACTGGTGCAGGTAGTAAGCATAGTATATTACATCTCCCCCTGAAAAGGGGAACAAACAAGATAGCTGCGCACCTGTTACAGCGCTAAAACTAAAAAAAATGACATTACTCTAAAGAATTTGATGCATTTCGCTTTTAAATAACCGTCACGCGGTCTAAGGCGCCTTGTCACGGTGCGTGAGGCTACCCCCGTCAGAGGTTCGAGTTCTCCCTCGGGCATGGGTGTGTGTGTGTGTGTGTGTTGTCCATAGTGTAAGTTAGTTTTAGATTAAGTACTGTGTGGGCTTAGCGACCGATGACCTCAGCAGTTTGGTCCCACAAGACCTTAAAAAAATTTCCAAATTTTTTAAATAATTCTGCCATATCTGGATCGTGAAACTAGTTCGCCAATCATCAGGTTTCCTCATTATCATCTCTTGACACACTCTTTCCTGGCATAATTTTTTGGTAACTTTCTATTTGAAGTCAGTTATCTGATGGCTCACAACGTAGATGTGAGCTGCTTACAGTCCATTGGAGCTCTTCAGGAACAACAGCCAGTTTTGATAAATGCTTCCGTTGGTCTAACATGTCGAGTATTATGTCTGCAGGGTTTTCCATCGTTTGCTACTCATATCGGTGCATTTGGTGGTCTTAAAACGTCTCGTCCATTCCTGCTCCTATGATCAAACTGTATTCTAACTTTTCCACCTGCCTGTGGACTTTACGCAAAATTTTGTATGTCTGTCTATACAAATTTTCTGTTGGGGCTTTAAATTTTTCAGTACTTGGCTATTTTTCTGTACATTTGTAGCCTGTCGACAGAGAGCTTCTAATACAGGTGGTAGCAGTAGCCTCTTTTCCTTCAAAATCTTTATCTCTTGGTCTGTTTCGGTAACTAAGCAGTGCTAAATATATGTCTTTTTTATCGACCGACTTTGACAGTAAACTTTTGGCTGATCGAATATAATGTTCAGCAAGGTCATTGCTTCTAGGAAATACGGGACCCGAAGTCTGCCGAACGCTATAAATATTTAGCTGATCGTTAAATTTCGTATAATTGAAGGGTGGTCCGCAATGTCTTTCCGGTATCTCAGGTATTCCAAAAATGCTTATCCAGCTATTATATTTTTCAAAACTTCTACAGTGGTACTGTACGGCCCCTTATAAAATTCAAAAAATCCCGAATGACTGCCCATTGTCAGTAAATATGCTTGTTTTCCCAAGTAAAATAAATCTGCAGCAATAATTATCCCTGGATAACTTGGTGTCGAATTCACTATTATCAGTTCTATGTATTTCATTTCATGAATGCTATTAACCTATGCTACATCTTGATGTGTAATCCTTGATGCCTTGTATCATAGTTTTCAGTACATGTATTTTGTCGCTCTCTTGTAACAACTTTCGATATGAAGATGTCCTCGATGGATTGATTTCAGTGTCACTTCAATTAACTGTACCGATGTAATTATTTTTGTCCTTTGCAGAAAATCTGTTCAGTGGTATTTCCTTAACTGATTTGGAAATTCTTGTATTACATATGTTGGAAATAATTGTAATTCTTTGTCTCTAAATGTATCTTACTTCTACATGTACATCAATACTCTACAAGTCACCTGATGGTCTGTGGCGTAGGGTAATTCTGGTATGACTAACTGATTCCCCCCCCCCCCCCCAAACCCCATCCCCTGTGTGGGTAAGCCTTTGCATTAGCTCCAATTTCTCGAAATTTCTCGTTGTGGTCATTTCACGAGGAGCATGTGGGAAATTTCAGCAGTAAATGTCTCCATGATACACAACGCGTCTCTTATAGCATCTGCCACTGGAGTTTGTTGAGCATTTCCTGTTACGCCTTCGCCCGGGCTGTATGATCCCGTGACAAATTACACTTTCTTAAGATTCTCCCTGTGAACGTGAGTCTGACATATTCTTCTTCTACTTTTTTTTTTTTTTTTTTTTTTTTTTTGTAATGGTCATTCCACTTAAAGTCACTCTGGATAGATAGCCTTAGATATTTTGCTGTAGTTACTGTTTCCAGCAGTTTGTCATCAATAGTGTAATTGCACAGTACTGGACTTCTTTTCTGTGTAAGCGCAGTATGTTATATTTGTTTAAGCTCATGGTCAACTGCTAGCACCATTCTTAATCCTTCTGTAGGTCATTTTGCAAATCGATACTGTCTTCTGTCGTCGCTGATCTGATAGGCACCCGTACCATCTGCTAAATGTCTTACTGAGCTCACGACGCCTTCTACCAGATCATTTGTACACATTTTAAACAATAGCAGTCCTATCGCACTTCATTGGAGTACTCTAGATATCACCTTTACATCTGCAGATTGTGTTCCGTTAATAACGATGTGATCAGTTCTGTCTGTAAAGAAGTCTTAAAATCAGTTTCAAATCTAGTCCAGTACTCAGTAATCCCCTATTTTTTTCTCTAAACGGTAGTACGGGAGAGTATCAGAAGTCTTACTGTAATCGAGATACACGGGATCAACCCGAGCGCCAATGTTTACAGCGCTCTGGATCTCATGTAGGGCCAGAAGGAACTGAGTTTCACAAGATCTCTTTTTGTGGAATCCATGTTGCTTTTTATAGAGGTGATTTTCTTTCACCAATAACGTCCTAATACATGAGCTTCGACCGAGTTCCATAACTCTACAACAGATTGACGTCAACGATAGAGGCTTATAACTACCTAGTATGTGCATCAACCCTGCGACCCTTCTTGAAAACGGGAATCATCTGAGCCTTTTTCAATCTCTAGATACCCTTCGTTTCTCCAGCGACCTACGGGTAAATCGCTGCTATAAGGGGAGCAATTTCTTTCGCATGATATCTTTCCCTCATGCCTTTCCGCTAGAAAGCCATTGTAGTTGTTTTTCTTTCCCACAATCAGTTATCTCCATACACGACATTTTAATGTTCGTATGATGACTGAAAGATATTTGTGAGGTGTGATTAGTGGCAGTTGACCCTAAATAATGAAAAGTGTGAGGTCATCCACGTGAATACTAAAAGGAATCCGTTAAATTTCGGTTATACGATAAATCACAAAAATCAAAAGCCGCCAATTAAACTAGCTACGAATTACAATTACGAATAACTCAAACTGGAACGATGACGTAGATGATGTTGTAGGAAAAGCAAATCAAAAAATTCTGTTCATTAGGAGAACATATAGAAACTGTAACAAGTTTTCCAGAGAGACTGCGTACGCTACATCTTACCGCCTTTTTGTGTAGTACTGCTGGACGATATGAGATCCATTCCAGACAATAGGGTACAGAGTATTATGGATACGATACGCTATTTGGGGT
The DNA here is from genome assembly GCF_023864275.1 of Schistocerca cancellata. Taxonomy (NCBI): domain Eukaryota; kingdom Metazoa; phylum Arthropoda; class Insecta; order Orthoptera; family Acrididae; genus Schistocerca; species Schistocerca cancellata. The sequence continues at coordinate 266,572,093 of NC_064631.1, read as the reverse complement.
GACAATCATCAAAGCGAAGGAGCTTTTGTAGGGGCAAGATCTTTTCACGAAATTTCGAGCACCAAAGTTCTCCTCCGAAGGCGAAAATATTTTGTTGACACCCACCTACATAGGGAAAAATGGTCACTATAATAAAATAAGAGAAATCAGAGATCCCATAGAAAGATTTAAGTGTTCGTTTCTCCCGCGCGCTGTTCGAGAGTGGGAGAGCAGAGAAGTGCAGTGAGGAGGTTCGATGAACGCATTGTCAGGTACTTAACTGCGAATCATAGCGTAGTCATGTAGATGCAGGTGTGGGTGTAGTTGTGATCGGGTATGGTGAGACAATTTCGGAAGATCAAATTCAATATTTTGACTTTTTTCTCATTTTTCGTTTCGCTACCACTATGGTTACCGAGTGACTGAATAGACTATTAAAATTACGAAAAACTTAAACTGGAACGATCACATATATGATGTTGTGGGGAAAGCTAACCAAAGACTGCGGTTGATTGGCAGAACGCTCAGGAACTGCAACACGTTTACCAGAGAGCATGGGTACACTATATTTGCTGATTTTGCGTAAGACCAACAACTTTTACGGTTTTAGTCAGATTCGTGGACAAAATTTTGCTTGTCACGTCATTGAACGCTTCTCCAATTGGTCTCCTTACTCTCAGTTTCGCTTTGTTTCCCTTTTGTTCGTCACCTGGGTGTTGACTTGTGTTGAATTTTTAATGATGGTCTCTTCAGTTAAGTCAACGTACTGTTCACTGACAGCTAACCATCAGTATTTCTAGTTCTTCCGTTTCTGCTTTATCCACTTGTTCCTTGTATCTCTACTCTGAACATCAGACATTGGAATATTTTAACCTATAGTATGAATTACTTTAGGAGAATATGTCAGAATTTCAAAAATTATCCGTTTTAGTCTTGTAGGAGCATCTTCTAATGATATTTTAAAAATTGTATCTAGTGGTTTGTGATCATTACAATAACTTACTTTTTACCATAAATATATGTCAGATGTTCGTTGATTGGAAAAGTAATTGCCATGACATCTTTTTCCATTTGTATATGTAATAATACGCTGATGCCAATGACTTTAAAGCATATACAACTGTTTGTTCACCGTGCTGTAGAACAGCTCCCATAGCTCTTGCTGGCATCAACTGATGACTTCACATCTTCATTCACATCATGAAGCATCATGAAGCATTCAAATTCCTTGGCTTAGGCTAAGGCAAAGGATACTCTGGTACGATTGCATCTTACCCACAGTGTGCAAAACGTTAACATATTTAGAAGTTCTTTCAGAGGCTCATATTTGACAAACTCAATTTTCACAACCTAAACGTTGAAATGCTTGGGCTAGCAGAACAGAGAGGGTTAGGTTGTGGAAAGGGGCCAAAATGACTTCCTGTCAGCTGCACTCAACATACAAACTTTATTTACCAACACACAATTTTACAACAAGGATGCAAAACACTCAAAACTTAAATCGACCTTCTTTGATTAACTTCAGTTCGGCTGAAAGCCACATTCAAAATCCAAGACACAAGACTTAAGCAAAATTGAAATAAATGTTCTTCTGGAGGTTTCACTCAAGAATATTTTCTAAAACCTCAAACTAATTGGCTGAAGGTCTAAGCAATTTATTTCAATGGAACTTAGCTGGAGGTAGCATATTAAACAATAAGAGGAGTTTCAATCAAAAGGCAGAAGGCCTTATCTTTAAACATTTCATGCAAATTGGGCTAAATGCCCCATTCAAAAACATAACAATCTTATGCCTTAAGGGCAAGAGAAGAAGATTAATTTAAGAAATATTGAAACTCGGCTGAAGGCCGCTCACCAACAGATAATTTGACGGCTTACGCCCTAGAAAAAGAGTTTGAATTTCAAAGGGCAGAAGGCCGCATCTTAAAGCATTTCATGTAAGATAAAGAATAACGATCTCATGCCTTAAGGGCTAGACAAGGACATTATTTTAAGAGATGTCAATACTCGGCTGAAGGCCACATATCAACAAAATATGTTTAACGGCTTAAGGCCTAGAAAGAATTTCAATCTAAAAGGCAGAAAGCCTTATCTTAAAACCTCTCCAGTAAAATTCTGCTGAAGGCCCCATATAAAAATATAAAAATCTCATGCCTTAAGGGCAAGACAAGGACATTAATTTAAGAGATAGTGATACTCGGCTGAAAGCCACACATCAACCAAATAACTAAAATCCAAACAGGGAAATTACTTCATAACAGTCAAGGAACGGCGCTCAGAAGTTTCCAAAGGTCGGCCTGGGATTGTAACAATAATGCACGTTTAGGTGATTCAGGCAGCCCGTCCAACGACTTCTTAATCTGGAGGCAACCCAACTGACAGACAGCCGACCGATCAGTCAACTAAATTAGTTCAGCTCCAATCAACCAGCAAAACGACCACCAGATTTCAATACATGACACACAGAATATTGGTGCCCACAGCGATCTATAACACCTCAAAATACCCAAGATAAGCGTGTATATCTCATTGTTGCAAACTACAAGTATAGTCTATGGCATATACTACATATTACAAGCAGATTACTGTTAGATATTAAGGCTCCCAGAGAGTATATTAATAAATATGGGAGATTCAGGCTGCATTTTGAGATGTATATCAACTCAGATAAATTCTTTTCAGTAAGAGGAAAAGTAATTGTAAGGGATCTCAGGAATATAAAGGGATTACCTGACTATTTACATCAGTTAGATGGTTGAGAGAAAAGTAGTTTTACGAGGGAGAACTATGGAGGTACAGCAGTTAGAAATGGATACCAACTGGACCCTGATGGAAAGAATCAGCGTAGTATTAGAGATATGAATATTATTTTTCAGCCATCAAGATGGTGTCCCTACTAGTAATGGTAAAAAACCTGTACAGGAAAAATCGGAGTCCCTTCGAAAATGTTGATTTTCCTTCCAGTGAAGGAGTAGTCTGTGACAATAGCCAGAAAACTAAACACACTCAAGGGAGTGACCCTTCCTTGAGCAAATACCGTTCTGGTGCTACTGTACAACAGGTAACAGAATTCAGTACTTTAACTAATAATGAATTTGATAGAAAAAAGTTACAATGTGTTTACTGTTCAGATCCGTGAACAGATTACATTGTTTGTGTGAAGGAAGTCTAATACCTTACATTAGCAATGTTCTTCAAAAATAAAGAAAGGAACAATAATTATAGAAAGCAAAGGAGTGATGTTTTATGTTGCAAGACTAATAATTATTTTCGTTACTATAATGTATGTTAAAGTAAGAAGCATTACAGTTAAGTGTTTAAGAATAAATGCCCAACCAATGTGGGTTGTGATATTTGTCTCGTATTTAACTAAGGAAAGTGTTGTTCTTTGAAAAAGATGGTTAGGGAACATTAAAAACCATTTTATTTGAAGTAATTAACAAATGGAGTCAAGACTTCTTGCAGTTATGCTAACTACGTGTTCTTCTTATTGTCTTACGTTAAAAGAGATTGCCCATGGAGCAAGGGAGCACTGTGATTCTAAGAAATACATGAATTAGTACTAATACATTCTTTATTCCTCACTGACTGATATTGGAATATCTTTTATTAATTTTACAATTGTCAAAATTGGACTTAATTGATGTACAAATCATTCTACATCTCGTAGGTGCCAAACATCATCAGTAAAGAACAGGAAAAACACTTTTATTTATTTTAATGCTGTTTAATAATGACTGTACATTTCTTAATGGTTTGTTTACTTGCCCAGGACGCAGTAGTCTTATTTACTTATTTGTTATTTAATGAAATGGATGAAGTTAGACGAATTCCAGTTTTTGCCTCAAAAAGAAATGCCATTATATAATTGTAATTCACTGCTGCAGCAGGAGCCTAATATTTGCAGTAGAATCTCTCGTTTCTCATAGCAGACCATTTGGTTAATACTGAATATAAACAAAATTCTAACAGCCTCAGCCTAATAAATCAGCAAGAGATTAGGTTGCTTGCTATGTGACTGCATTACAATAGTTTTTGTGCTGTGTCTAGTGGATCGATAACCTTCAATGAGGGTAAGTTCTTCAAATGTTGGCAAAGAAAAGTATTAAATAACAATAGTAAGAAAGAGAGAGAATGCAATAGCATGAATGATAATCTCTGTATTTAATTAATGCCTCTTGTCTTAAGAGTAATACGTGTACTCAGTACAAAGGAAATTTGAGTCAAACTACACTCCTGGAAATGGAAAAAAGAACACATTGACACCGGTGTGTCAGACCCACCATACTTGCTCCGGACACTGCGAGAGGGCTGTACAAGCAATGATCACACGCACGGCACAGCGGACACACCAGGAACCGCGGTGTTGGCCGTCGAATGGCGCTAGCTGCGCAGCATTTGTGCACCGCCGCCGTCAGTGTCAGCCAGTTTGCCGTGGCATACGGAGATCCATCGCAGTCTTTAACACTGGTAGCATGCCGCGACAGCGTGGACGTGAACCGTATGTGCAGTTGACGGACTTTGAGCGAGGGCGTATAGTGGGCATGCGGGAGGCCGGGTGGACGTACCGCCGAACTGCTCAACACGTGGGGCGTGAGGTCTCCACAGTACATCGATGTTGTCGCCAGTGGTCGGCGGAAGGTGCACGTGCCCGTCGACCTGGGACCGGACCGCAGCGACGCACGGATGCACGCCAAGACCGTAGGATCCTACGCAGTGCCGTAGGGGACCGCACCGCCACTTCCCAGCAAATTAGGGACACTGTTGCTCCTGGGGTATCGGCGAGGACCATTCGCAACCGTCTCCATGAAGCTGGGCTACGGTCCCGCACACCGTTAGGCCGTCTTCCGCTCACGCCCCAACATCGTGCAGCCCGCCTCCAGTGGTGTCGCGACAGGCGTGAATGGAGGGACGAATGGAGACGTGTCGTCTTCAGCGATGAGAGTCGCTTCTGCCTTGGTGCCAGTGATGGTCGTATGCGTGTTTGGCGCCGTGCAGGTGAGCGCAACAATCAGGACTGCATACGACCGAGGCACACAGGGCCAACACCCGGCATCATGGTGTGGGGAGCGATCTCCTACACTGGCCGTACACCACTGGTGATCGTCGAGGGGACACTGAATAGTGCACGGTACATCCAAACCGTCATCGAACCCATCGTTCTACCATTCCTAGACCGGCAAGGGAACTTGCTGTTCCAACAGGACAATGCACGTCCGCATGTATCCCGTGCCACCCAACGTGCTCTAGAAGGTGTAAGTCAACTACCCTGGCCAGCAAGATCTCCGGATCTGTCCCCCATTGAGCATGTTTGGGACTGGATGAAGCGTCGTCTCACGCGGTCTGCACGTCCAGCACGAACGCTGGTCCAACTGAGGCGCCAGGTGGAAATGGCATGGCAAGCCGTTCCACAGGACTACATCCAGCATCTCTACGATCGTCTCCATGGGAGAATAGCAGCCTGCATTGCTGCGAAAGGTGGATAAACACTGTACTAGTGTATATTGGCTTAAATATGGGGAGTGGAAGTCTTGCCAACGTTTGAAATGAATAAGACAACCTAAGAGTGTAAAATGGTATCATCTGTATGAATAATCCATTTAGAAAAGTTATATACTCATAACAGAATAGTTACTCCCTTTCTAGCACGTAATATCATAGTGCGAAATAATGGTTAATTACTGAGTGGATCAACAGCAATGGGAATGCTAATAAGGCAAATACACTCCTTGAAATTGAAATAAGAACACCGTGAATTCATTGTCCCAGGAAGGGGAAACTTTATTGACACATTCCTGGGGTCAGATACATCACATGATCACACTGACAGAACCACAGGCACATAGACACAGGCAACAGAGCATGCACAATGTCGGCACTAGTACAGTGTATATCCACCTTTCGCAGCAATGCAGGCTGCTATTCTTCCATGGAGACGATCGTAGAGATGCTGGATGTAGTCCTGTGGAACGGCTTGCCATGCCATTTCCACCTGGCGCCTCAGTTGGACCAGCGTTCGAGCTGGACGTGCAGACCGCGTGAAACGACGCTTCATCCAGTCCCAAACATGCTCAATGGAGGACAGATCCGGAGATCTTGCTGGCCAGGGTAGTTGACTTACACCTTCTAGAGCACGTTGGGTGGCACGGGATACATGCGGACGTGCATTGTCCTGTTGGAACAGCAAGTTCCCTTGCCGGTCTAGGAATGGTAGAACGATGGGTTCGATGACGGTTTGGATGTACCGTGCACTATTCAGTGTCCCCTCGACGATCACCAGTGGTGTACGGCCAGTGTAGGAGATCGCTCCACACACTATGATGCCGGGTGTTGGCCCTGTGTGCCTCGGTCGTATGCAGTCCTGATTGTTGCGCTCACCTGCACGGCGCCAAACACGCATACGACCATCACTGGCACCAAGGCAGAAGCGACTCTCATCGCTGAAGACGACACGTCTCCATTCGTCCCTCCATTCACGCCTGTCGCGACACCACTGGAGGCGGGCTGCACGATGTTGGGGCGTGAGCGGAAGACGGCCTAACGGTGTGCGGGACCGTAGCCCAGCTTCATGGAGACGGTTGCGAATGGTCCTCGCCGATACCCCAGGAGCAACAGTGTCCCTAATTTGCTGGGAAGTGGCGGTGCGGTCCCCTACGGCACTGCGTAGGATCCTACGGTCTTGGCGTGCATCCGTGCGTCGCTGCGGTCCGGTCCCAGGTCGACGGGCACGTGCACCTTCCGCCGACCACTGGCGACAACATCGATGTGCTGTGGAGACCTCACGCCCCACGTGTTGAGCAATTCGGCGGTACGTCCACCCGGCCTCCCGCATGCCCACTATACGCCTTCGCTCAAAGTCCGTCAACTGCACATACGCTTCACGACCACGCTGTCGCGGCATGCTACCAGTGTTAAAGACTGCGATGGATCTCCGTATGCCACGGCAAACTGGCTGACACTGACGGCGGCGGTGCACAAATGCTGCGCAGCTAGCGCCGTTCGACGGCCAACACCGCGGTTCCTGGTGTGTCCGCTGTGCCTTGCGTGTGATCATTGCTTGTACAGCCCTCTCGCAGTGTCCGGAGCAAGTATGGTGGGTCTGACACACCGGTGTCAATGTGTTCTTTTTTCCATTTCCAGGAGTGTAGATATGTCAGTTAACAGATTAAAGAAAAGAAGTGCTGTATTGCATAGGGCTAATTTATTCTTTATGGAGATGAAGATGGAATGTAAGCTACTGGTAGAATGGGCAAGCAACACCAGAGGTATACAACGTTTACAATGAAGCTGAAGAACACATTTATGTTAGTTTTGCTTAAAATGAGGAATTAATTGAAACTATAATATATTACAAACTTGTAAGCGAGATGTGTGTGAAGTGGCTGGAAACAGACCAGAGATTTATACATTCTCAAAGGCACATTTGTTCAAACTGATACCACAGTTACTGGGTAGATCTGTTTAAAATTTTTATCGCAGCTACGTTGTTAGAGGAGTTAGTATGAATACCGCAGTTACTAGGTACAGCTGTTAAACTAAAATTCAGTCACTTGAGTGGGGTTGTTAAGTAAAAACTGCGGTCACTATTGTGAAGCTGGATGAGGAAGGATGTATTTATTCATTGCATTTTTTATATAATGGAAAGGGAGGCGCAATGTAAATGTGAGAAATCACATACAGTTAGAAGAATTTGAGTTGTGTATAACAATTTATGATTAATGAAAATTTCTAGTTATAAGAGGTATTACAAGAACATATATAAGTACTCACTGCTTATAGCATAATTACACGCAGTAACGCCAAATTACTGCTTCCTGTCACCCCTCTAATACGAAAGAGATATAAGAAGCACTACGGCGTTTGACGACTCATCGACATACACACAGCTGGAGCAGGGCCAATGTCGTGGAAAAACCGGAAGTAATGTGGAAGCACTCATCTGATAACCACACAGTATAATTTAGGGAAGCGTACATTCCATACATTCATAGCTTCACACCTCCATACACTGGTGCAGACCAACTCAACACCAAAAAAGACAAATACAGTAAGGGAAAAGTAAGAACACAGCAGCAATAGCAGAAAGGTTTAGCCGCACTAACATTGTTCGCATCTGGTGCTGTTTCCTACAGGGAAGTATGGGTGGCCGTAAAGGTGCATTTACGTGGACCATATTTCACAACAATATGTGGTGACAATACTGTTAACACGACGGCAATATAGCAGCAATATACGTCAACATTGCTGTATGGCCCGACATTGTTGCTGATGGATGTTTATTGCTTCCTTTTGTTCGTTATCCCTTTTATTTATTTAATACTGTTAGAGAATAATTACGCTGTAGCGCGCGATGTAAAACGATTATGTTTAAATTCTACAGGCTACGACCAAGAGCGCGAGGTGCTCTTTGGAATGAAAAAAAAAACACTTTTCCTCATTCTAATGAGAATTCTATGAAGAAGTAATAAAATAGACCACAGTTTTTCTAGGTGAGTTTGCTGATCATCAATCTGAAAATCTTCATCGAGGCCAGTGATTATTGTCATCTGCATAATATATTAAGTGTATTAATTTTAATGTATGTTGCCCACTTTACATATCTAGTACCAATGGTTCCTATAAAAACAATCGGATACTTCTGGATTGTAAGGAACAGCGTAGGTAGAATGCATAGACAGAACCTGCAATCTCTTAATTGATCTGTTTGGGGTAGCAATCCTTTTATCGGGATTTTCATTTTTAATGCGATTTGACAACAGCTATAATTTACCCACCAATGAGAGAGATACACTAGCACCTGAGTGTGCTTCTTACTATCCACATATATGTAAAGAAATTCAATGAATAAAAACGCACGATCAGAAAAATAATTTTTTTTTTTGGTGTTCAGGCTGTTTCAGAAGTACCACCGATGCAAAAGTAGAGTAAGTAAGATATTTCGGCTGACCAGTTAACCAGTCTTCGAACCCATACTAAAACAGTAATCAGAATTCACCGGTTTTGCAATGGTCTTACCAAAGAATTAGTATCATTATCCACAATCATAATAATTTTCAGAAATATATACAAAGTCCAAAGGTCTCTCCTCTGAGTAGTTAAATAGTTTGGGAGGAATCTTTGTTAGCTTTTGAAGATATAGTTCAATTGGCTCCTGAGATAGGACATATATTGCAGTTTTATTGTAATGTTTAAATGAAACGATTGTATTTCTTTTCCTTGCACTGTAATCAGTGGAAACGGGACTAGAGAACTGATGAACAATGCAGCCTCATAACATAATAACCTTGAATGACGGAAGCTATGCTTGCAGGCAAGCACTCACAGAGATCCGGGTAATTTTCTTACCAGTTTCACTTGATGCTATTAGCAATCTTTGTACTTTCGCTCGTGGTACAGACTCTGAATACTGTTGTATTACCGACGGATTGTTTCTATGTTCTCTTTTCTCTGTGTATTCCTTCAGAGAGTAGTTAGAATGTTACATGAATGTTCATTTTCTTTAAGTTATTTATTTAGAGCTGAGTTTTGTACCATAAAAGCTGTGTGTGTATTAGCTGCAGGTTGTGTGTCCTCTATTAGGAAAGGGCAGACTTGCATAGCTATGATGAAAATCTGTGCTCAGTTTAAGATGAAGAACCTACAAACAAAGAATGTTAAATCTGCAGAGGAAATAGAAGACGTTCAGGAAGCTGCAGTAGCTAGTTTAGTAGTTGTTTATCCAATCGCTGAAATTTTGCGTAGGCTGACTGCATTGGCTACTAGAAGGATTTAGCTGCTGTGACAACTCAAACTCAGTATCTTACGACTCCACAAACTGAGATGACCACCAACGAGGCTGATTTTCTTACAAAACATAATGAAATGTCTATTAAGGTAGCAGATATCACCCCAAAAAACGATCTTGCTGCTGTGACTAATCAAGCTTCTGATTTCGCGATCTGGCACACTGAAATGACTTGACACATCAATAAATTAGCTAACGATATTAAAGAATTGATAAAGGCTCTGGAACAATTTCCACTACCGTTGCAAAAATTCTCTACTGACATTACTGAAATTAAAACCCAGCAACAGACACTTAATAAAACTAAAGAATTGCTGTCTAGAAAGGTGACGAGTATATCTACAGGGAAAGATGAAATCATAGAAAAGAAATTCGAAGAACACCAGAAGATGTTTTCAACCGCTTTAGCTGAAAGAGAAAAAAACAAAAAAGGAAGTTACCCAATGCATAAATCAAAGTTTACAGGTTGTTATTATAACTTTGCCTTGGGCAAATTTACCTGCAGACAGTCAAATCAAACAAGATATGCACGAAGTAAAAGAGGAATTAGGTCCATATTTCATACAGCAAAGAACTAAACTACCTGACATGGTGGAAATGACCTCGCGAAAAAGGAGAGCTCTGGAGGGCAGTACAAAAACGTCAAATTAAATTGCATGACCCTGAGGGCAACAAATATAGCGGCCCAGATCATATTACAAAAATTTACACACGTATCAGTCATTAGCAAACAATTTAAATTCTGTATACGTGTATCTTGCTGCAGCAATGGTTTAAACACCCATGTTAATCGAAGGAAGAAATTTGGAGCACAGGAAGCTTCAGAGTCTTTCACCAGATACGAAAATCGTGGGCCCAGGGGTATTAATGTGAGATTTTAGAGGGGTATCGCCTAGGCCTTTGACCGGCATTCAGAATATGAGTTACGTATGGGGCTGCATTCATGAAGTTGGGGCAATACGAGCAACGGATGCGACTGAATCTTGTCGACTGTAGCTTGCGAGTCCTACGAGGGCTTCCAAAGGGCATTCTTTCCAAAGCTCTGGTTGTGTGGAGTTCAAGACCATTTGAAAAACGATGTATTGAACCCACAACGTTTCTCCTATTAGAATGGAATCTTACAGAGGTATTTTGAACAGTATCTGAGAATCATTTCATTATGGGATCATCCAATGTCACATTGGAACATTCTGAAAATCCTCAAGACGAAATTCCCCAGGGATATTAACTTAAAACAAATAAATTTCACTGCAAATCGTATTGAAGAATTTGTTTCCGTTCAGAACTCAAAAGACCTTCTAAAAGACGACGTTATTCTGATATGAACAAGACATTGTCCATTGAAATGGTGTTACCTCACGCAATGGGCACAGTAGTAATCCAACGTAACACGAACAAAATGTTATTGGAAACAACTTTAGACACAACAGAAGTCGTCATAATCGACATAATGGACGATATAATACCAGATAAGCACCCAATCCTAAATCAAGAGAAATCTTCATAATCGACACAATCAGTGGCATAATCCAGCATAAGAACCTAGTGCAAATAATCAGCACTGGAACCAGACTTCCTACTGTAATGGAAGTTGTGGACAACACAGCTCACGCAGGTGAACAGCGTTACATAAACTATGCCTGACCATACCGTACCTCTAAGGAATATGTATGGACGGTGTTAGGGTCTGTAATCAAACAGTAAAATTCTTCTCTTAAAACAACACAACTGATATGAGGGAGGATCTCTGCACAGGTGTGAACAAATGCCATCAGAAAGACCCATTGGTACCACAGTCAATACTCAGTACCTGGTAGAAGAAATTCTGACAACAGTGGTTTAGGACCCCAGAGCAACATTAAATGTTATTAGTTTCAGCTTCTTCAATAAAATATTTAGACGGACCAGACTGTCTCTCTTTCCCATGAACAGCTCTGAAATTATCCGTATGGTAGGCTTGTGATCGAGGAACTTCTGAATACAGATGATTAAACTAGTTAATGAAGCAACCCAATGTAAGTGACTAGTGGTGGAAGCTTTAGTGGTTAAATGTAGAGCTCCACTACTTGGTTGGTTTGATCGACGGTGCAGCTCACCGATTAACCTGCTATGGAAGCTGGATGGTCATGGAAACATTGTCACAGTGCATAGATGAGTCTCATACTGAAACAACGCAAACAAGCCCCTAACGTTTAATGTACATGTGATCAAAGCACTTGGGGTGGCAGGACAGGTGCAACAGAAATTAAAAGAATCTTTTGTTAAGCAGAAACAACAATTATGGGACCTCCTAACCCAGTCCTCCAAAGTTGAGGAAAAATGCATGATTATCAAGGGATACAAATATCACTTCGATTTGTTCGTACATAAGACCTATTGCAATAGCATGTACTCCATCCTATGGACTTAATGGAGAGCAATTGATGAAGAGATAAATAGAATTCTCAAATGGGATTTCATAAACCTTTGAGCAGACCGTATTGCAGCCCTCTCAATGACATGCCTAAGCCAAGAGAGAAGTATCTTTTAGACGTTGATGCCCACTTGATAAATAAAATCATAGAAGCAATTTGGATTCATCCAGAGAAAAAAGATGAATTAAAAGAAAATTATATGGAGTTTGCTAGCTCAAGAGCATCGTCTTATTTTCTTCATACTGGCAGACATCTGTGGCTGAAGATTCAAGGAAGTACAGCACCTTTAACTATGCAGGCTGTAACTGTCATTTGAAGGTCTCTCTGTTTGGTCTCAATGGCAGTTTGGGTATTTCCACCTCTGCACTGGACTCAGTACTTGGCCTGGAACTGAGAAGCCAACTGATCCTCTTTGCCAACTATTTGTTAAAAGCTACTACGTTGTGGGATGGACACATTTCTGTGCTAACCCAGGTGTTACAGACATTTCTTAAGTCGAACCTGGGAAAGCACATTCTGGACTAGCAAAAAGATATATTTGGTCATCTAACAGATTTGAAGGAACTACTGCCAGATTCTGAGAAGGTTAGATACATCACGAATATTGCTGTACCTAAGACAAAAATCAGTTGAACGCTTTCCGAGGTGTGGCATCTTCCTTGTGGCTTTTTGTGCCAGACCAATCCATGAATGCAAAGCTGTTAGGGACAACTGAACATCAGCAAACATTTGAAGGTATGAAATGAGCTCTCACAAATTCAAATATTCTGCACTAACCTGTCATGTTCTGAAATTTTTATCTTATGATAGATGTCTTATTCCTTGGATTAGGAATGCGATTGTTTCAGATCAAAATTTTGGGTGAAAACCAGACCTTCTGCCTGATAATATTCGCGAGTGTAATATTTTCTGACAGTGAGCACTCATATTAGGCCATGAACGGGAAATGCTGGTAGTTGTATGGGCATCCTGAAAGTTCAGTTATCACCTCTAGGGAGCTCAGAGCACAGTTTAATGTGACTACCATCAGTTAAATTTGCCAACTACTACACTCGTGATTAGCCAAAGGACATTAACACTTCTGGAATACAACTTGAAAATCTTCCATATTGATGGAATGGATAACACAGCTGCTGATAAGCTCTCCCAGTTTCTGGAAGAACTTGACCTGTAATGAGTCTCAAATGAAAAATCCGACGAATTTCATGTCTTATTTATGAAATACGATGCACAATGGTGGTACTATAAATAATTATGTAAAACTATGTCTAAGTTGCAAAAGTTACATATTAAGTGGTATCCAGTTAGTCATCAGTTGCAGCAGTTGAATGAAAATCGAGGACAGCGATATAATAAAACAGATAAATATGTGCAGTTCAACAACACGATGGAAACATTCAAATTTGGTGTTTTTTAACCCCACTAACAATGACCTGAATCTTATACGGTGTACCCATTATGCATTGGACATTTTAGAGACACAAAATGGTCGATTTAACTGAGCACATATTGCTTGTTTCCTATTATCCAGAGGAAAGTCCTACTTATTCTGAAGTCTTTCAATGTACGTCAGAAAGTTAAACTGGACAGTGAGGGCAGTAAAAGATTACTTCACGCCGTCATACAACATCGTAAATACCATAAGACAGCCTTAATCTATAGTGTCTGTCAATGTCTGTGCCACATTGTCACAAGCTTGATGTGGTTCCAACTGTGAGTGGAATTTTGTGATTTATTTAGAAAGTACTTAACGTTGTACCGTACTGAAACTGCTAGCAACCCGCCATTGGTAAACCAACTACTGAACAACTGCTTTTCACACATGTGTCAACCACCCCCTGTGTTTTCAGGAGGTTCATCCTATTTTACCACGTATATATGGAGTACATTAAAAAAGAACAGCATCATACAAATAACAACATCCAGATACCAAACAGTGGCTTACTCCATGAAACGTACATCTAGAAAGTTTAACAGATTCATGGGATTCTACAGTCACACCAGACGGAATTTATAGATTAACTAAATAAAACAATTTCAAGAAAAAGGGAACCATGTGCCTCTTATCCCGTCTTGGTTTACATCAGTGGAACTGATGCTTCTAATAGTAGAGAAGAATGAATTGGATGAGAAGATTCAAATAGCTTTATTCAACCTCACTGAAAAAGCCAGACAACGAAAGAATGAGTATGACAAGGGACTGATTCATGCAAAACCCTTTCAACTAGGAGAGAGGATGTTGTTGAATACTCTCTCAATGCATCACACCTTTATATAGAAATGGAAGTGGGAGGAGTATGTTGGATCTTTCTAGATCCTAAAGATACCTAATCCTGGTTTATGTTTATTTGTCTGTCTGGGTAGCCACCAGAAAAAAGGAACTATACCCACATCAAAATGTCAAAAAATGTTGTATTCGATTTAGTGACTGGACATGATGCTTGAAAATTTGGTGTTCAGTGAATGTTTCATTTTCAAGGTTTACACTATATTATTCTTAATGTAACACTTAAAAGAGAATTTCAACACATAAATGTAAGGTATTTATGTCAATATTATAGCACTGACGAGTCGAAACATAAAGAACACTTACTTAAAAGCGTGTTGACCCACCTCTTGAATGCGTCTCAGTAGTGATTCTGCATTCCATGGATTGGACCAGCACTTGATAGGTTTCCAGAGATTTATGGCATCAGATACCTATTCAGAGATCACAAATTTCCCATAATCTATAGGCGGTTGTTTTGTTGGCGTCGAGTTGTCACCAATAGCATCCAAGTTGTGTTTTCGGGGATTCAGATGATCCGAATATGATTGCCAAGAAATCAACTCGATTTCAGTATCACACTCTTTGAATCACTTCAGCACGGTTCTGGCCTAGTGACACGGCCATCGCTGTTGGGGAAGACATTGAGCATAAGGGGTTACATGTGGTCCCTAATAATGCTCACGTAGCTCATGGCTGACATGGTACATTCGATTACTACTACAGATCCCATGGAAGCCCAGGTGAATGTCCCCCTAAGATAATACTCCTTCCACCACCGCGCATCATGGCAGGCTGTATTTTTCGAAAAGTCGTTCTCCAGAGGGCGTGCAAGCCTCCAAACCAAATGTTGTGTGATAAGGCGGCGAGGTCCCACTTTAGTCGCATTCTCGTGGATTAAGCATCCTTCAGCCACCTTCCATGCTCATGACATCAGTACGCGAACATTCGATCAGCTTTGGCGTTTCCGAGATGGCAGCTCCGTGGCACTGGGCCACAAGAATCAAGCTTTTCTCAAAGTCACTTATGTCAATGGATTTCGTCATTTGTGCCGCTTATCGTTGCTAAAGTGATTCCCCATTCACCTCTGGTCCTCTCATATACCTCTCTTATCGCATCACGTGACCTCGGCGCCGCCAGGCAGCATACAGCCTCGAAGTGTGCAGTGTTGATAATGTTTTGGCTCATTAGTGTATGTTGTTACTGCAGCAATGACATTTATTTTCAGTAGGAATGTATGTAGACATTATCTACATCTACATCTACATCCATACTCTGCAAGCCATCTGACGGTGTGTGGCGGAGGGTACCTTGAGTACCTCTATCGGTTCTCCCTTCTATTCCAGTCTCGTATTTTTCGTGGAGAGAAAGATTGTCGGCATACCTCTGTGTGGGCTCTAATCTCTCTGATTTTATCCTCATGATCTCTTCGTGAGATATACGTAGGAGGGAGCAATATACTGCTTGACTCCTCGGTGAAGGTATGTTTTCGAAACTTTAACAAAAGCCCGTACTGAGCTACTGAGCGTCTCTCCTGCAGAGTCTTCCACTGGAGTTTATCTATCATCTCCGTAACGCTTTCGCGATTACTAAATGATCCTGTAACGAAGCGCGCTGCTCTCCGTAGGATCTTCTCTATCTCTTCTATCAACCCTATCTGGTACGGATCCCACACTGCTGAGCAATATTCAAGCAGTGGGCGAACAAGTGTACTGTAACCTACTTCCTTTGTTCTCGGATTGCATTTTCTTAGGATTCTTCCAATGAGTTTCAATTTGGCATCTGCTTTACCTACGACCAACTTTATATGAACATTCCATTTTAAATTACTCCTAATGCCTACTCCCAGATAATTTACGGAATTAACTGCTTCCAGTTGCTGACCTGTTATATTGTACCTAAATGATGAGGGATCTTTCTTTCTATGTATTCGCAGCACACTTATCTACATTGAGATTCAATTGCCATTCCCTGCACCATGCGTCAATTTTCTGCAGATCCTCCTGCATTTCAGTACAATTTTCCATTGTTACAACCTCTCGATATACCACAGCCTCATCCGCAAAAAGCCTCAGTTAATTTCCAATGTTATCCACAAGGTCATTTATGCATATTGGGAATAGCAACGGTCCTACGACACTCCCCTGCGGCACACCTGAAATCACTCTTACTTCAGAAGACTTCTCTTCATTGAGAATGACATGGTGCGTTCTGTTATCTACAAACTCTTCAATCCAATCACACAATCGGTCTGATAGTCCATATACTATTACTTTGTTCATTTATCGGCTCTGGGGAACTGTATCGAACGCCTTGCGGAAGTCAAGAAACACAGCATCTACCTGGGAACCCGTGTCTATGGCCCTCTGAGTCTCGTGGACGAATAGCGCGAGCTGTGTTTGACACGATCGTCTTTTCGAAACCCCTTGCTGAATCCTACTGAGCAGATTTCTAGTCTCCAGAAAAGTCATTATACTCTAACGTAATACGTGTTCCAAAATTCTACAACTGATCTACGTTAGAGATATAGGTCTATAGTTCTGCACATCTCTTCGACGTCCTTTCTTGAAAACGGGGATGACCTGTGCATTTTTCCAATCCTTTGGAACGCTACGCAAGTTCCTTCGCGTACTCTGTGTAAAATGGAACTGGTATCCCATCAGGTCCAGCGGCCTTTACCGTTTGAGTGATTTTAATTGTTTCTCTATCTCTCTGTCGTCTATTTCGATATCTACCATATTCTCATCTGTGCGACAATCTAGATAAGGAAGTACAGTGCATTCTTCCTCTGTGAAACAGCTTTGGAAAAAGATATTTAGTATTTCGACCTTTAGTCTGTCATCCTCTATTTCAGTACCTTTTTGGTCACAGAGTGTTTGGGCATTTTGCTTTGATCCACCTACCGCTTTGACATAAGACCGAAATTTCTTAGTATTTTCTGCCAAGTCAGTACATAGAACTTTACTTTCGAATTCATTGAACGCCTCTCGCATAGCCCTCCTCACACTACATTTCGCTTCGCCTAATTTTTGTTTGTCTGCAAGATTTTGTCTATGTTTATGTTTGCTGTGAAGTTCCCTTTGCTTCCACAGCAGTTTTCTAGCTCGGTTGTTGTACCAAGGTGGCTCTTTTCCATCTCTTACGAGCTTGCTTGGCACATACTCTGCATTTTTTAAAATATTTCTATCAATGGCTGAAATCATCGATGCAGTAACCGCTTTATGATCGCTTATTCCCTGTTCTGCGTTAACTGTTTCACATAGTTCGGGTCTGTTTGCCACCAGAAAGTCTAATATGTTATCGCCACGAGTCGGTTCTGTGTTTAACTGCTCAAGGTAGTTTCCAGATAATGCACTTAAAAACACTTTCACTGTCCATGCCACACGTTATAAATGTTTGAGTCTCCCAGTCGATATCTGGCAAATTAAAATCTCCACCTAGAATTATAACATGGTGGGGAAATATACTCGAAATATTTTCTAAATTTTCCTTCAGGTGCTCTGCCACAACAGCTGCTGAGCCAGGGAGTCTATAGAGACACCCAATTACCACGTTTGAGCCTGCTTCAACGGTGACCTTCACTCAAATTATTTCACATTTCGGATCTCCGTCAGTTTCCTTCGATACTATTGCACTTTTTATCGCTATAAACACGCCTCTCCCCTCACTGTCCAGTCTGTCTCAGCGGTATACATTCCAGTCTGAGTGTAGAATGTAATTACTGTTTATGTGGATAGATGTGAATGTATGTGTTCCTACGGTACTAATGACATTTAGTTTCAGAGTTATCATTAGTGATTAAGATATTGATGTATGACTGCTGAAGTAACGTTTGTTATAAGAATTCCATACATAGTAGATAAAAATATTTATTATTACTTTATTAGCATAAGGAGTTTCTCTAACAACTGTATGTGTTCCTGCCATAGAAGTTAAGAAACAGTTCAGATTTTATGAGTAAAATCATTCTGATGGTTATTGTATCGAAACACTTTTACCTTCCACTGTTCAGATTTCTGAATTGACGTCAATCAGTACAGTTGTGAGTACTTTCCCGAGAGATATTTCAGGTTTTCAAATACCCTAGCTGTACATTAAGGTATTTCAAGCTTTTAGGGGTGAGGTATTTAAAAGCTTTCTTGTGATGTGTCTTGCACTCCAAATTCCGATCCATCCTTGGAACTACACACTTGTTTGCCAACTGTTGATTTTGGTTGAATTGGAGATTCTTTTTAGTCATTTATCGGAATTCCACTTGATTCGGATGTGATAACGTTTTGAGTTTGTATACTTATGCCTTATGGAACTTCTGTAACACTGAAGACCGTAATGCTGTTACAAACAATAGACAACGATCTTCTTGTGAAGATGTTGTTGTGCTATGATATGCAAAATTTGAATAAATGCATGAACACGTGCTCCTCCAGTATCATAGCGAAACGTAAATATTTTGACGTACACTGCCAGTCAGTGTTCCAGTCGGGATACAGCTCAACAATCAAAAATTTAGAGGACAACCAGCGACAGGGAGAGAGGTACATCCTACAGTTCGCCTGTCCAGCGTCATTCAGTATCAATCCTGATATAAAGACATAAAACAGATCTCCGACAGATATCTACTAACAGTTTCTAAATTCCCTCGTCCGGTTCACTAGAAGTCAGAGCAGACCAACACTAATTTGATTGAACTGTTTATACCAATCCCATTTCTTACAGCCTAGTATCAGTACAGATAATTAATTGTTCCTGACTGTGTTTCGTATCCACGTAATGGTGCTGTGCTCGGGAATGGTGCTGTAAGAATTCCGTTGACATCATTTCGCTCACTGATGACCGTCTCTGTTCCAGTCATCCCACACCTCGGCCGATATTGCATGGCTCGCTTAACCAACACTCCTAGATCACCACCACGTAGTCTGCGGCGTCAAGCAAACGTTGTGGTGACGTTATCATCATTGCAGTGTGCGTCATCTCTCAGTTCTGATTTGTTTTGGGGGAAGCTCTTTGTGAGATCACTGATCCAAGGTTGCACTAGCCGCTACTGATGTACGAAAAGTGCTAACTGCGTAAATTTTTGGTCAACCTTGGATCCGGGTAGCTCGAGCGCGTCAACAATCGCTACCAAGCAGAAGTAGTTTTGAATAAGTCAGCTCCATATTTACTCTTAAGCAGATTAAAATGAATGTTAATCGGACATTCCGTAACCAAGAAAAATCTGAACGTTTAACCAGTTTGTACTAAAACTATGATATAAAGACAAATGACTTTGAAAGTTACTTTGAATGAATAATTCGACCACTATTATTAACGTGTACAAAGTAATTGTGGTCAAGGCTTAATACCAGTTCACCATTAATTCCAATATAGCAAATTTAAAGACATTCGTAAACAATTTTAGCAGGTGTTCTTAGGGCTTTGCATCAACGGTGCTTAATGATGAACAATTTAAAATGACTCAGAATTACTACTTTATCTATCAGAAATGTCAAACAGTTAAAATTGTGCTCCCAAGGGGGAGGAGGGAGGGGATCATGATGCTATCCCTTTTATGTATTATACCTTTTAATTATCTGAGAATGTTGTATAGTTGTAACGCTGTAGCGTGCGATGCGCGCCAAGGATTATGTTTAGACGCTACAGACTACGAATGAGAGCTCTTTGGAATGAATAAATGAATAGTTTACTTCGTGTAATGAGAATTCTATGGGTACCACCAGTCTCACAAGACATTCTGGAAACGTGATGTCGATAGTCGATGCGGCATGCGTTGTATTCAATTTGACAAATTTAGGTGTTTGTGTTATAACTTGCAGTATGGCGTTTCAAAGGAACGGCGCAATGAAAATTTTTCACAAACACGTCACTATTGTCATTAAATGTCAATCAATAACCCATAAACGATATAAACCTTCAAGAGATGCTATAATTGTAGAGAATGAAGAATGAGATAAACATTTGACGATTTCCGAGTGTGCGGCTAGACAAGAACCTAAGAGGGACAGCTGAAATCCTTGCTATTAAAAGAAACAGCAAAAAAATCGTATTCTACGTTCTGACAAATATTTTGTTGCTTATTTCCGACTATGTGGCGATCTCCGAGTGTATTGTCATGCAGAGACCTAAGTGGACAGCTTAAACTATTGCAAGTGAAAGTAGCAGCAATAACATTAACATTCTTACTTGTCACAAATATTTTGCTGCTTATTTCCAAATAAGTGGCACACGAGCGGTGTCGTAACTACTCAAGAATGTGTAATGAGCAAACAATATATAAAATTTCACCATCATAAAACTACTTTTTTGAAACATTCAATTGTTTTATTGTCTATGGGAATGGAGAGGATGCGACAACCGTGAATTTCATAACTGTGATACATCTACGACTACGGCTATGTGGCATAGAAAGTTACATATACAAAGACGCATTCTGGAAATGGGCACTGTCGCTGCTAAGGTCGTACAGGGACGGGATTTGGAGCAATGAGCCATAGGTTATCACATATTGATCCTAGGACTATAAACATTTAAAATAGTTCCCAGCAACTTTCCAGCTGTCATATTTGATATTCTTTCCCTATGTTATAACAGTAGCCGACGATGTATCGAAATTATGAAATTTTTTCTTCAATCATAGCATTAGAGAACCAGGATAAATTATTAATGTAAGCATTTTATTGTCATTTACTTTAAGGAATTTATACAGTGGTTTTACAGTGGCTAGGTAAAATAAGAAGTGTCCTTTAAGGAGGTATATTAAAATTCTGTATTAATCATCATTGGCAAAAATCAGAACCACAACAGTCTTTTTGTATGTGGTACACGGTCTCAGCTATTTGTCATTTCAAGTCTCGGACCAATTGATATTACCATACATGTAAAAAATAGTTTCTATATCCTGGTCAAATTTTAGTGAATTTACTCTAATGTATGGTATATCAGTTCTCAAGTTAAAGTTTCGGAAGCTTACTCAAAATGAAACGAATCTACAAAGTTTGCTACCTCTCTCTCTCTCACTCTCTCTCTCTCTCTCTCTCTCTCTCTCTCTCTCTCTCTCTTTCTCTCTCCTGGCACATGTAGCTGCAATTCATGTGGGTGGTACTGCCCACAATACGTAATTTCTAATTCATAAGATGCGTGAAACACTCCTTTAGGGCATCCAGAGAAATGGCGGATAAATATCTGCGGAAGGTGTAAAGTAAAATATAAACTAGAGCCATGTGTCTTAAAGACTTGTCAAACAAATAATGTTATTTAGCTTTTAAATTACCTTCTAATATAAAATGTAACTATTGACTTTAAGCATTTTATGCTTCTTCTTTTTCTCACGAAATAAACCGATATAGAGTACTGTAGTATTTGCTACTTGTTTATTGTTCCGCTTTTGCTTAGAGCAGCTTTATTCGTTTTAGTAATGCTTATAGAGAACATGTGCCTTCTCTTTGCAGTGATACTGTTCTTATTTTCGTTTACAGACATATTACCAGAAATTGTAACGTCGGACTGCGCTAAGTGTACGGAAACACAGAATGAAATAGTGAGCGATTTCTTCGCCACCGTATTGCAGCTCTATCCAGACGAGACTGAGTATTTCTTGGAAAAGTATGACGCGGATAGAAAATACCGCAGCAAGTACCGAGGGGCTTGGAGTGTGAGACGTATCCTCACAACAGACATAGAAGGAGAATTTTATAAGTAACAATCCAATGTTTGTTATACAAAATCAAGTAAACTTTAAATTAGACACTGGTAATTAAGAAATATAAATCACACTGGAAGAGTTATCACTTACGTTTCATCATGCCTAAAGCGACATGAAAATAGCATGTGCATCAGCTGTCGGAGAAATAATGATTTAGAGTGCTTTCCTACTCGTTTGGTGCTTGCATGCAAGTCTTTAAGGTTCGGAAGTACTGAAACTCTCTGAAATCTAATAATGGAATGGATTTCACAGAGACATTTGTACATCTGAACATCCTGCAGTACTACTTTTGCAAAGAAAAGTCCTCTGGTTACGTCTTTCTTTCCTGAGTTGGTGACCAATTTCGTACTTAAAATGGCAAAAGATTTACTGAGCACAATTTTTCAGAAACCAATGGTTGTAACCAAGTGCGGTGGTGCGGTTGTCAGCGCAGTAGATTTGTCTTCGGGAGGACAATTAGCTAAATCCCCATACTACCTATTCAGGTTTAGGTCTTCTTGTTTTTATTCGTTCGTCTTCTTCTTCCCCACATCATGGTCTAGGCAAAATGACTATTATTCCGACTTTATATTCAGAACTGTCCCCGTCTTTCCCAGGGTCTTCAAGGATATCTTTCATGTTGCATATAAATTCTTACCTGTTTTGACAATGTCCTTTCACACATATTATTAATATGGTCTTTCTGTTTTCATCTATAATCTTTCACTCTTTCACCAATATTATAAACAGTAATAACTGTTCTTATGTCTCCGTTGCGGACTAATCTTGAGAATCATTTAACATTTCTTAAAAATCTAGTTTCTGCTGATTAGAGTTTACTCATTTCTATGTAGACAGGAGTCTCATTACCATCTATCAACCTGGAGATATAATTTTATAAATTTTGATTCATGTGTCCTCTCTGTCTTTTTATATGACTATTTGTTTATGGTAGCATATAAACGACCATAAAGTTTCTCTGTATCAATATTTATTGTAACTTAGATGAGTCACAGTAGAAAGGAGAAACCGTTCTGTCCATTTTCAATTGATCATTATGTCTGAACGGACTGGGCGTCCTCTCAGATTTTTCACTACACTAACATTAAGTACAAAAATTTATAAGTCATACACCTCTATCGTTTATTCAAGTGTACGCACAGAACACCGGTGATCATCTCCCCCGTTATTATAAGATCATCCCCTAACAGAAAAACACTCACTGATATACCAGATTCATTTTTACACTAGGATATATCTCTGTTATCCCACTCTAAGCTACACACACAGACCGTTCGTTCGACTTGAAACATTGGATGTCTGATGGTCTTCTTCCCCTACACGTATGACTGTGAGCTTACCTGGAACCAGCTCAACATTTATTGCAGTACTATGATTTTTTTGGCTTATTTATGTTTTTCTTTCTAAGTTGTAAACTTTAACATTTGGTGAAGTCTGTACGCAGGCCTTCGATCCTCTTCCCCCTTCCATATGATTTCAAGCTAAACGGCAAACATTACAATATTTATTCTTGTATCAAAAATTTCTTTTATCCCATGGCTTATTTCGGTGTCCTATTCAAAGTTACATACTATGATAAATCTTTCAAGTCTATACACGAATCACTGATGACTGCATTCCTCTTTTTGTGTGACTCTAAGATCATCTGCAAACAGCAGAACATTTCTGCTGTATCATGAACTACATTTATACTTCGAGTCACTTCTGTCCTCCATTCTGAGTCACAAACTTCAACGATTTATTCAAGCGTACACATATAGCTATGATGACCACCTCTCCCTTTTTCTTTGACACTCAGTTCATCCACAAACATCAGGACTCCGTCCTGGGGGTTACATGTATTTCCCATTCAAGTTACAATTTGACAACACAGAGAATTTCGATGATCTCTTCCCCATTTTCTATGACTGTAAGATCATCAGTAGACACTAAAAGATTTATTGCTTTATTTGAGCTGACTTTTTTCTTATCTCTGTTTTCCATTCTAAGTTATATACTTTGATGAATCGTTCCACTGTAAACACAGACGTATGATGGTCATCTTACGCTTAGTGTATAGCTGTATGGTCATCAGTAAACAGAAAAACTCTTAATATAATCATTTTTGAAAGGACCTTATTCCAAAATCAAACTTTTCAGAAACTGTGGAAAACATTCTGTGAGTGTGTATATGCAATGTAACTACATGGGCTTTCCAAAGATTAAAGAACAGAATTAAACTGATATTTTGCCATTTCTGGAGTTGCTAAGTTTCACAGTCGCTTTGAAAAAAAGAAGTCCAATATCGTGGAATTAGGTACTTTTCTTTAGGATGAATTCTCTCACATGGTCAAGTTACATTTTTAGTAGCTTTTTAAGTTTTTTTGCTCACTTATAGTTTTTCGCAGTATTGTAACTCCAAGTGAAGAAAAAATACAGAATTGTTTCAATGATCATCATCATGGGCAACACTGTTGTGTACAGGTCATTTCGTCAAATCATAATTGAATATGTATATCCAGGCAAATATAGTCAAATAAACATTGTACGTTCAAGCCTATATACAGATGTGTGATGATCATCCACATCTTTTTGTATGTAAAGACATCCTCAAATAGTAAATCATTTATAGCAGTATCGTAATTTGATGTATCGTGGCTTATCTCTTTTGTCCACTAATACACACACACACACACACACACACACACACATATATATATATATATATATATATATATATATACACACACTCCCCAAAGCTGGTCCCGAGCCCAGTTGAGAAATGAGACGGAGGAAGACTAATACCTCATTAAAAAAACCTTGGTCTAGCTGCCTGGCTGGTAGTACCTTGTAGGGCTCCTTACAAGAGTACAGGTGAAGAGGATCAAAGCTATGATGGCGAATGAAGATGAAGATCTCACCGGCAGAGAAGGTGGAAAAATTCTCTTCTTAAAACCAAAGCGGCGTCTGTTGTGGAAATCACCAGCATCATGTTCAGCGGCTTTAGCAACTGCTCCGGGAACAAACAACCACTGGTTCTACACAACTAGCCTAGCTGGTCAAAATCTAATAATAAGCACTATGGTTCGTGGGAGCAACAACATTACACCAGGTGGTAATCAATCCACACGTCAGCAGGCGGCAACCGGGCATTCGGATTCTGGGGGACCCAGGCAACCACGAACTCAGGGAAAGTCGGAGTTCTCTAGCAAACTAACCACTAAACCACCAACATTCATTGGCACACTAAATATCAATACACTAATACAATCTGAAAAGCTACTCAGTCTTACTACAGAACTCAAACTGACAAAAATCCTTTTACTAGCACATCAGGAAACATGATATACTGACGATAATACCACAGCTTTTGGTAGCAACCGCATATTCAAGAACAAAATTGACAGACAAATTCTCAAAGGTGCACCTTGCTCGGAATGGCGATACTTGCACACAAGAAGATCATAAACTCCGTCAAGGAAGTCACTCCCATCAACAACAGACTCATGACAGCATGTACACAGTGCGCCAACAGAAATTTTACACTTGTCAACGTCCACGATCCAGCCACCATAGACAACAAGAAAAACCCTACCGAAGTGGAGAATTTCTGTAACCAGCTGGAGGAGACTATCGCGAAGATCCCCAAGAAAGACACCATCTTACTGCTTGGTGACTTTTAATGCGCAACTGGGCAGAGAGTAAGAACACAGGAAGAGTATAGGCAGATATCCTGTGCACAAATTTACCAACAGAAATGGAAGGGGACTAGTTGATCTGTACCAGAAATTCAGCCTGAAGATAATGGCGACATCTTTACCAAAGAACCCCAGAAAGCAAAAAATTTGGCGCTCTCCTAGTCAAGAACTTGGGGAATTCCAGATTGACCATATCACAATCAGTCATACACAGCAACGAGAAATTCATGATGTACAAGTCCGGAAAGGTGCCAATATTGGCTCAGACCTCTACCTTACACGAGTCAAAGTAAAATTCACTCTACGAAAGTACAATCCCAAGAAATCGCACCTGCAGAGATTCGACGTAAACAGTCTCTACAAAACAAACATGCTGTGTACATGCTGTCATGAGTCTGTTGTTGATGGGAGTGACTTCCTTGACGGAGTTTATGGTCTTCTTGTGTGCAAGTATCGCCATTCCGAGCAAGGTGATGCTCAACTCACCATTCATGACACTCCAGAAGCAAAATAGACAAGCGGGAAGTCCATCCAGAGACAAGAGCCAGAAACACCAGCACAAAGTGGGCCGATGAAAGAAAACATGAGCGAGAAAATGAAGGTCTAATGAAAAAATCGCAGGAAGAACTGTAGAAGGTTCACATGATCTGCAAAGGGTCTACTATGTGTGTTATAATATATATATATATATATATATATATATATTCATTCACATCTATACATAGTTTCTTGAAAATAATCTTGCCCATCAGCTATGACTGTAAGATAACGCACAAACAGTAAAAGATTTACTGCTATGTCGTGACCTATTTTTATCCCAGGGCTTATCTCTATTTTCCATTCTAAATTATTATTTGACAGTTTGTTCATGTTTATATATAGATCTTTGATAATAATATTACTCATTTTGTATGACTTAAAGACCATCCACAAACCATAAAATATTTATTGCTGTTACATGATTTATTTTTATTCGATGTCTTATCTCTATTTCCAATTCTAACTTATTTGCCTTGACCATTATTCAAGTATATACACATATTGTTGAAGTTTATTGTCCCCTTTTTGTGTGACTGTAAGGTCTTCCACAAGAAGGAAGACACTCATGGATGTATTGGATTAATTTTTATCCCAGGCCTTATCTTTGTTTTCCCATTCTAAGTTATATGCTCAGACAATTTGTTCGAGTTTAAACACAGTTGTCTGATGGTCATTTTTCCCGTTTTGTATGACTGCAAGCATATCTGGAAACTGTAAAACATCCATTTATTTTTTCTTGTGCATATTTAAATCTTCCATTCTATGTTGTAAGTTTCGACTAATTGTTCAAGCCTATATTCAGATCTTTGATGATCATCTTCTCCTTGTTACATGACTGTAAGATTATCTGCAAACAGTATAATATTTATTGCTGTATCGTGACTGATTTTCATCCTGTGTTTCAACCCTACGTTATATAATTTGTCAGAACATTCAAGTTTACACAGAGTACTTTGATGCCTTCTTCCCCCTTTTCTATGACTGTAAAATCATCAGCAAACAGTTAAAGATTTATTCCTGCATTTTGAACTGTTTTTTCTTATCCTTGTTTTCCATTCTAAGTTATATGCTTTAACAATTTATTACATTCTAAACACATATCTATGATGATAATCTTACACTACATGTATAACTCTATGGTTATTTGTGAACAGAAAAATATTTAACAAAAATATTTTTGAAAGGACCTTACTCCATAATCTTCTCTTTTTGGTAATTAAGGAAAACATTCTGGAGTGAGTATAAGGAATGTAACTGGAAGGGCTCTCCAATAACTAAAGATCAGAAGAAAACATATCTTTCTCCATTACTGGACTTCCTATATTTCGCAGTCTTTTTAAAATAAAATAGTCATAAATCTTGGAGTAAAGTTCTTTTCTTGAGGAAGTAATTCTTTCACATAGTAAGGTTACCTTTCAGTAGTATTTTCAATTATTTCTTTCTTTAGTTATACATTTCCACAGTATTGTTACTCTAACCGAAGTACTTACAAAATAGCATCACTAATCATCATCAAAATCACAACTGTGATGTACAGGCCATTTCATCTCGGGACTTACCTCTGTTTTGCAATTCTGAGCCAGATACACAGATAACTTGTTCGAGTTTAAACACAGATACTTATATTCATGCTGAATATTAGTTTTACTAATTTACTGAAAATGAATGAATATTTATCAAGTTAATTTACAACAAACCAAAATTTGGTACCTTAACCATTTTTTACAAAATTTCTATACATTCTCTTTATCTTTGCATGGGGTTACAAAACTACCACAGTTGGTACAAGCTTGCTGACTTTCATGTGTGGAGAGATGTATGTCTCATTCTACCATACAACTATGTAAGATCACAATAATTCAGGTTACCCAATTGGGAACTTTTTAAAATTTTGAAAACAACACACAGAAAAGAGAAAACTAAACTAGCATGTACAAATCACCTAGTATGTTTTAAAACATTAACCAGTTTCGTCTGGTAAAGTATTTGAATGTTCAGATTAGTAGGGAATATACTACAGTTTGTGCGTTTGAAACAGTTCAGTGAAATACAATAAATATCACTTGGCTTGAATAGATGGATTCGTCGAAGGTTGGTGGAGCTGGATGAAACTGCGCGAAAGATGGATGGCTGAATGACAAAGCTGGATGGAGTTGGGCGACAGATGGATGGCTGGATGCTGAATCTGATTGGAACTGTTGGAGGTTGGTTGTAAGACGAATCTGGCGAGAATCAAGAACCAGATTTTAGGAAAGTCGAATAATCACGAACCTCATAGCACCAGATAGAACCACGAGAATACGAAACAATTTGAAGCACTGGATCAGTTGGTGATCTTTACTTTACGCACAGCAAAAGAACGGGTATGTTTTTCCATCGGATCATTCATGATTCAGTAGATTCGGAAGAGATATAAGCCACTGTAATATTCACTGCATATCAATCGGCTTTATCTATTTTAAAAGTTTTTCCAAAGTAAATCACTGCTCATGACTGATTCATAACATTCAAGTTTCTTGGAGTATATGAAGTCGGCAGATCATCCCATACTTTTTCTAACTTTTACGACATAACCCTACATATATGAATTTTTGTGCGAGCCAATATTCAAGAAAGATCATCCTTCTTTTCATGAATCCTTCTGTCTGTACATCGATATCTTATCATCATTCATAGTAAGGCCAGACAATTTTTTATACATCTAAAGTTAATATTCAACGTGAGATATGCTTTCGACAAAGATTGTAAATCATCTTGCCCTCACACCGCTTCTATGCTTTCATCAATTTCTTTTCAGACCAGTTCCTAACCTAAATTCACTGTAGAGCAGATAGATAAATTAATTCCTCTTACAATCATGATCATTTGAAATCAAATGAATAACACAAATATGTATAAAAAGAATTTTATTTTTCTGAAAGTAAATTTTGCTAGGGTCACGAAACATTAGACCAATCCAAATCTATATACCAACAACTTGCAGCTACACTAAGTGGCAAGAATGTAGCAAAATTTAACTTTTCATTGCCGATGACTCCTGCAAGTCCCTAAAATTTCGTCTCTTAATAAACCTCTTTCAGGTAAGTTCAGTCATATCAGGTACATTTCCTCTCATACAAAAGAGTAACTCAAGATGCTTGAACCTGAGTGGATATAACACGTAGAGAAACCCTAAAACAAAACTTAAATAATTAAAATTCAACAACACACTACCATACAAATACATCTAAATTGTTCCAAATATTAAAGAATGAACGTGGTCTATCCATACAAAGAATTAATTAGTTACTTACTAGATGAACACAATCATTACCTGATGTGCATTTTCAACTTTTCGTGACGTAAATAATAGTCCATTACATTTTGTGCATGCAGTCGCGCAAATATAATTTCTTCCACTGATATTTCGACCGCATATCGGCCTGTCATCGCCAGTGTGAGTCATAAAATTGACGACAAGGTGCCTTATATGCTGCACCGCGGCGGTACGCGCCTGCAAGCCACTGATGCTGGTCGGCAGCAAAGAGATACGCTTACACAACCGCCGCCTGTGGCGAAAGCGTACAGACATTCGTTTCGTTTCTCGATGTATGTTCGGTGGCGATGACACCATGACGACTTCTCTGCAGTTTAGTATCCCAAGAGCCGGATTCCATGCTTTGTGCAAATTAAAACCATTATTTATATTTATTAAATCATTAGCCAATCTAATCTCCATAGCTTCCTTGAAGACAGAGTCCCAACAGGAGGAGGTGCATCTTCACGACACTGTAGTTCATGGAATACCCTGTATTGTCTGGTTGAGATAAGTATGTCTATCTTCGATGTTCCACACATCTCTTATGAATGGTGCGTGTTGTTTGACATGACTCCTCACAGTTTCAGCAAGGAATCTGATACACAGCCACATTACGAGACACTACATTGTACTTTACAGAGGAGAGTAAAGCTGCAATCTCCATGGGAGGCCGGAAGATCACCTTAACACAGTCGTTCTCAACAATACGGCCTGTCTTCGAAGAAGGAGCATCCACGTAGGGTAAAAAACGCACTTGCTCTGAAGTGTCTTCTTCCCCCTCACATACCTGCATCCTAGGTTTTACATTTAATGATCTGCGAATTTGTTGCGGAGAAAATTCATTCGCTTTAAAAATGCTCTTGAGGTATGTGAACTTTTCTTGCAAATTGTCTTTATCGGATATGCAGTGCGCCCTATGCACAAAGGTCTTAAGGATACCTGTTGTTTGTGAAGTGTGATGGCACCTACTGGCCTGTAGATATAGATTTGTACGTGTAGGTTTGCGATATGCGACATGCCGTAATGTGCCATTAACTTTATCGCGAACGACAACATACGAAAAGGGGAGGCAGCTGTCTTTTTTTATTTCCATAGTAAATTTGATACTAGCAAGGTTAGAATTCAAATGTTCAAGAAATAAAAGTAATTCATCCATTACATCGATTTCTTGAGCATTTGCAAACAGCAAAACATCAGTCCTTCATGACAGCTTTTATTGTGCTGGGGCTTATCTCTCTTCTGCATCCTAAGTTACATACTTCATCCATTTTTCAAGTCTACATAGACCATTGAAGGCCATCTTCCATTGACTGTATGAATGTTAGATCGTATGCACTCAGTAAAACTTTTACTGCTGTATCATGATTTGCTTTTACCCTAGGGATTATCTCCTTGTTGTGTTCTAAATTATACACTTTATCAATATGTTCAAGTTTGTTTACAGATCCTTGATAATAATTTTCGCCATTTTGCATGGCTGTAATATCATCGCTAAACAGTTAATCATTTATTGGTGCATTATGATATCTTTTCGTCTCAGATACGTACTTCGAAAACTTGTTCATTACTAATCATAGAACTTTGATGCTCATCTTCGTCCATTTGAGTGACTGTAAGATCACCCACAAGGAGTAAAATAGTTATTGCTATTTAATGATTTATTTTCATCCTGGAACTTATTCCTATTTTCCTTTCTAGCTTATATGCTATGACAATTCGATCATGTCTATAAACCGATTAGTGACGGCAGTCTTCCTCCTTCTGCATGACTGTAAGATAATCTAAGAAAACTAGAACATTTATTGCTGTATCATAATTACTTTTACCCTCTATTCTATGTTACATACTTTGCGAATTTGTTAAAGTCAGTATAATGTTCACACAGTTTACGGGAATGCAGCCGGCTGACGTCGACAACCGCTGATACTTCGACAGATGCTCACCCTGCCATTTTCAAGGCATAACTGTATCAAGCAAGCGCTGTGCTAACCAAGTTAACTCCGTAATGATAACACACACACACACACACACACACACACACACACACACACACACACACATACACATACACGCACACATACACATGCACGCACACATACAAACACACACGTACACACTGTAAACACTAGGACCATCATAAACCAAAGATGCCCGACCTCAGAAGATATCGATAGTGAAATTAATATCAATGGGTGAGGTAGCATAAACTCTGTCCCTCTGTTTTTTGACAAATGAGAGAGCAACACTACAATCACAATTTAAACAAAAAATAACCATCTCTGCTCATAAGGTAACTTGCTATTTAATTTCAACAGCTTCCTGAATAACATTACCCCAATAGCTGGATGTGCATATCAGAATCTTCGAGTTGTCATATTGCATAGGATGACAGGTGCCAAGGCAATGTTCTAACATGTCGGATTTGCTTGTTTGTTGTAAACGTTGTGCCAATTATGCTCGAGATACCGGCCTTCTTAAAACACCTGAGTCCAATCCACCTGGACATTCATTTCACGATGAAATTGGAAATGGATTCCCTTCCGTGATTTTTTACTCAGGATGAAGGTGGATCATACGTTGGGCATGTTGCTTGTAGAAAGCCTAGTCACGCTGACATGTATCTGCAGGCTGAGAGTTGTCACCATCCGTCTCAATGTGAAGGGGTCCTCCGTATCTCGCTTCACAGGGCTCGTATCATCTCAGACGCTGAGAGTATGTCAGCTGAGTTAGCCACATCGAAGCCACCGTTCGTCAGAAAGGTTTTAGTGAAAGACAGATGAGACACGGGTTGCACTATCGACCAACTGTGCACCGGGTGAGTGATGATAATAACGATGTGGCACCAAAGTCTGTGGCCTTTTCGCCTCACGCAGGGAGCAGTCGGAACAGGACTGGTGGTATTTTGCGGAAATATAATGTGAAATGTGCTTTCCAACCACCGTCATGATCCTTGTTGGTTTCGTAAACGATGATCGTCGTTTGTGTAAGGCAGGTGTCTTCGTGTTTCTTGCAGTTGTGGCATGTCATGTATTAGTTAGACTATCAAGACTGTGGAGAACAGACGTGCTAAGCACACACGCTTACAACAGCCGAGCAGATCCGCAATTCCAGAGATGGTGGTTCTTGTTCAAATTAGGGATGGAATCCTGCTCTCTCACACGTCAAAAAACAGAGGAACAGAGTTTATGCCGCCTCACCCTCTGATATTAATTTTACAATCGATAACTTCTGACGTCAGTCATCTTTCGTTAGCGATGGTGCTAGTGTTTACAGTGTGTGTGTATGTGGGGGGGGGGGGAGGGGAGGGGGTTTGTGGGGTGTGTCTTATTTTAACAGAGTTTCTCTGAAAACCTTGAAAATGGCAGAGTGTGCTCCTGTCGAAATTACAGCGGTTGTCAACGACGTCACCCGTCTGCACACCTGTAAGTTATTTGTAGGCAGTACACAGTCACTTAACGATCAGCTTCGTATTTTGTGTATGTGAAATCATCTGCAGACAGCGAAAAAATTATTGCCATATCTTGAGCTATTTTTCTCCCGTGCTAATTTCTATTAATATTCTATGTTTGGTGCATATTGTGACGATTTGTTCACGTCTATATCCAGAAATTTGATGATCATGTTCGCCTTTTGTACATATGTATGATCATCTTCAGACACTAAATATCAATTGTGTGAGATGATTTATTTTTATCTCTAGACTTACACTCCTGGAAATGGAAAAAAGAACACATTGACACCGGTGTGTCAGACCCACCATACTTGCTCCGGACACTGCGAGAGGGCTGTACAAGCAATGATCACACGCACGGCACAGCGGACACACCAGGAACCGCTGTGTTGGCCGTCGAATGGCGCTAGCTGCGCAGCATTTGTGCACCGCCGCCGTCAGTGTCAGCCAGTTTGCCGTGGCATACGGAGCTCCATCGCAGTCTTTAACACTGGTAGCATGCCGCGACAGCGTGGACGTGAACCGTATGTGCAGTTGACGGACTTGGAGCGAGGGCGTATAGAGGGCATGCGGGAAGCCGGGTGGACGTACCGCCGAATTGCTCAACACGTGGGGCGTGAGGTCTCCACAGTACATCGATGTTGTCGCCAGTGGTCGGCGGAAGGTGCACGTGCCCGTCGACCTGGGACCGGACCGCAGCGACGCACGGATGCACGCCAAGACCGTAGGATCCTACGCAGTGCCATAGGGGAACGCACCGCCACTTCCCAGCAAATTAGGGACACTGTTGCTCCTTGGGTATCGGCGAGGACCATTCGCAACCGTCTCCATGAAGCTGAGCTACGGTCCCGCACACCGTTAGGCCGTCTTCCGCTCACGCCCCAACATCGTGCAGCCCGCCTCCAGTGGTGTCGCGACAGGCGTGAATGGAGGGACGAATGGAGACGTGTCGTCTTCAGCGATGAGAGTCGCTTCTGCCTTGGTGCCAATGATGGTCGTATGCGTGTTTGGCGCCGTGCAGGTGAGCGCCACAATCAGGACTGCATACGACCGAGGCACACAGGGCCAACACCCGGCATCATGGTGTGGGGAGCGATCTCCTACACTGGCCGTACACCACTGGTGATCGTCGAGGGGACATTGAATAGTGCACGGTACATCCAAACCGTCATCGAACCCATCGTTCTACCATTCCTAGACCGGCAAGGGAACTTGCTGTTCCAACAGGACAATGCACGTCCGCATGTATCCCGTGCCACCCAACGTGCTCTAGAAGGTGTAAGTCAACTACCCTGGCCAGCAAGATCTCCGGATCTGTCCCCCATTGAGCATGTTTGGGACTGGATGAAGCGTCGTCTCACGCGGTCTGCACGTCCAGCACGAACGCTGGTCCAACTGAGGCGCCAGGTGGAAATGGCATGGCAAGCCGTTCCACAGGACTACATCCAGCATCTCTACGATCGTCTCCATGGGAGAATAGCAGCCTGCATTGCTGCGAAAGGTGGATATACACTGTACTAGTGCCGACATTGTGCATGCTCTGTTGCCTGTGTCTATGTGCCTGTGGTTCTGTCAGTGTGATCATGTGATGTATCTGACCCCAGGAATGTGTCAATAAAGTTTCCCCTTCCTGGGACAATGAATTCGCGGTGTTCTTATTTCAATTTCCAGGAGTGTATTTGTGTTTTCCGGTTCTAAGGTATGTATTTGATAATTTATTCGTGTCTAACCAAAGCTATTTGATTACCGCCTTATCCTTTTCTGTAGGACTGCAAGATCATCCGCTAAGTAAAACTTAAATTGTTGTGTAATGATTTATTTTTATTCTGTGATATTAATTTTTTCCCATTCTAAGTTATATATTCTGATAACTTGTTCAAGTTCAAGTACTGAGCTTTGATGGTAATCTTCCTCATTATGAATAAAGATAATATCATCCACAAGCCGGCCGCGGTGGTCTAGCGGTTCTGGCGCTGCAGTCCGGAACCGCGGGACTGCTACGGTCACAGGTTCGAATCCCGCCTCGGGCATGGGTGTGTGTGGTGTCCTTAGGTTAGTTAGGTTTAAGTAGTTCTAAGTTCTAGGGGACTTATGACCTAAGAAGTTGAGTCCCATAGTGCTCAGAGCCATTTTTTTTTCATCCACAACAGCAGAACACTTATTTCTGTAATTTATTTTTATCATCTCAGAGTACCTGCACACCAATGAAGCACATATTAATCATGTATCTGTACAGAGACTTCGACAACTATGAATCACAGTGGCGCTCCTCTGCTGATGTAGCGCGTGCAGGCTAACAACATCTTTGACACCTTCTGAGACGTCTAGTGAAGCAACGCAAGGCATCAGTAATGTCGTAACACTGAATGCTACTCTTTTGTACCATAAATAAGCACTATTGTTAAATGTCACAATCTACAAATAAATTTCTACTGTGCCATACATTTATATAATCCGCTATGACCAACAATTGTAGCAACAAATCCCGTCAAGAAATACTGTCATTAAATACTAGATTGGTTTTGAATACCACAGTGCTGTAGTAGGCACGATATTTTGAGCATGATAAAACTACTTCATTAGTTCACGGGTGTCCATAAGGAAGGGGTTTCCCTTCACCCCATCGTGAGCAGTATAGGTGCCATAACATATTACCTGGCAAAACATCTGGTTTCTCTCTTAAGCCCACTGGTAGTAAAATGTGAACATCACAATGGAAACTGAGAGGATTTTATTCAGCGACTGAAGACTTTTCGTCTCTAACCAACTGACATATTTGTGAATTTCGATGTGGTCTCTTCGTTCACACGAGTACCTTTGGTGGAGTCATTACAACTTACAGGAACTTAAGCTGGAGGAGGACATCTTACATCCATCCAAACATGTGCTTACCTCGACTTACTCTTCATTTAACGAACTATATTTTCAGCAGATTGATAGTGTTGCTATGAGTATCCATTTGTCTCCCGTAATAGCAACCTTTTTATGGAAGACTTGGAGGAAATAGCACTTCACTTAGCAGTGTTGAAACCTAAATATTTTTGGAGATATGTGGATGACACATTTGCAGTCTGGCCACACGGAGCAGTAATGCTTCCTGCAGTAGTTCTAGAACACCTTAACTCCCTCCATCCCAGCATTTTCTTCACCCTAGAACTGGAGAAAGATGGAGACGTCACGTTTCTTGATGTCTTGGTCCACAGAAAAGAAAATAGCTCCTTGGGTCAAAGTGTGTTTCGCAAACCGACTCACACTGACCGATATATATGAGCTGCCATCATCCATTTCAACTCAGTGGCGTGTTGCGGACTCTCGTTCATAGGGCTAGAATTATCTTGGATGCAGGGCGCTCATCAGCAGAGCTTAGCGTTCTCCTCTCTGCGTTTGTACAAAACAGATACTCTGATTAAAATATCCATAATGCATTGAAACCAGCAAGCACTAAAGCTCAGGAACAGCCAGAAGAAACAAAGAATTCCACGAGGATGGTCTTTCTTCCGTATATTGGTGGCGTGTTCTTTAAAACTGGCAGGCTGTTCAAAAAACATCAAATAAAATATGTCTTCCGCCCCCCAGCGCAAACTATGCTCGGTTCTGTTAAAGACGACCTAGGTCTAAGGAGACCAGGGATATATACAATCCCAAGCCAGTGTGGGAAATCATATATTGGCCAGACGTGCAGGACTGTTAAGGGTAGATGTGCTGAACGCAGACGTCACACCAGACTGGGACAGCCAGGAAAGTCTACTGTGGCTGAACACTGTCCTGACGTGGGACACAGCATGAACTATGGAGAGGCAAAGATCCTTTCGTCCACTTACACGTACGGGAACGCCATCATTAAATAAGCAGTCTAAATTCGTACAAGTGACGACCTGATCAATAGAGACACGGGATTTCAACTCAGAAAGACATGGGAACCAGCAATGGCGATACTAAGGCATCGTCGGCCGCAGACAAATCAACACAGATGGAGATCCAAAAACCGCACACTTAAACTGGGCGCCAACATTCTTCCCGCAGGCTCGCTGGGCTGCCATTTGCACACGCGCTTTTCCCACGTTGCGAATGAGAAGACCGTGGCCTGTTTGTCCGTCAGGGGGCACTGGATGTCGTCGTCCTCTATGTATCGTCTTCGATGACGTTATAGCCTCAACCCATAGCGCCTACGCTTTTCTAGCTAGTCAGCATATATATTGTCGAGCCATTGCAGCAACATGCAGGCAATCATCATAGGCTGTACCACCCGCTCCTTCCGTCTCAATGATTTCTACCACACTCTTTATTGTCGTTCCATCCAGCTCAACCCACCCTGAGATACCTTGACCTCACTCGACTGCCACCTCACCTGAACCACTCATCTCCAGACCATCCAGCAGAAAGCCCATTCCCGCCTCCACCGCCTGAAACTCCTGTTTGGCTGGACGTGGGGATTGCATCCTTCCACCATCCTCCACACCTATAAATCCCTCATCCGTCCTATTCTCTGCTATGCCAGTGTTGTCTGGATCTCCACATGCACCCACTTTTACAAGGCGCTCCAAATCCTCGAACGCCATGCACTCCACCTTGCATTCCATATCCATCTTCCTTCCCCCACACGGCTCTTGTACAAGCTCATCCCCTTCCCCCACCTCCTCCTTTTCCTCCAACATCTCCGCATCCTTTACACTGTAGGCAGACTTGATCCCCTACCCCTTGGTTCCTCCTTCTTCTCCACCCCCACCCGTTGCTGCGCCTCTATCGCTGTATACCTCCCTCTCTCCACCTCCACACTCTCCATCTCTTTCATCAGGGAAATTTTCAGCACCTCCACCTCCTGGATGTTGAACTCCACTGTGACATATATCCTTTCTTACAACTGTAACCTGGACTTATCCCCCCCTCCCTCCCTAGAGCCCCCCTTTACCTCTACCCTCCTTCCCCCAGAGCTGATTTTCCTCCTCCCCCCTGAGCCCCATGCTGCGCCCCATCCTCGCCTCTTTCCCTCCCATGTTCCTCCCTCCCCTGCCCTCTTTGGCATGCCCCCCACTCTTCGCCTCCCTCCCATCTTCTCTTCTTCCTCATTTCCTTGTGCCCTGCTAATCCTCCATTTTGCTCATCATCAGTGTGCTACATCAGTGTTGTGTTTGGTGCTGTTCTCCTGTGCATCGAGAGGTACGATTTTAATTGTGTGCTGGACTTGTACATAGTGCTATTGTCAGTGATTGTTATGTGCTACGCCGTCTGTCGATACTTTTATGCTCCGGTCATACTTCGCCTTGTGTTCTTTTAATTGTCCCAGTGATTTTTTTTTTGTGTGCGCAACTTTTTTTACGATTCTTACTCCATTTTACAGGCGCCCCTTTTTGTCTATTGCCTTCCCTAATGTTCGCCACATTTTTATATCTATGTACACCGTATTTTC
Source organism: Schistocerca cancellata (assembly GCF_023864275.1). Classification (NCBI taxonomy): domain Eukaryota; kingdom Metazoa; phylum Arthropoda; class Insecta; order Orthoptera; family Acrididae; genus Schistocerca; species Schistocerca cancellata. Next base: position 266,533,578 of record NC_064631.1, on the reverse strand, counting down.
TATTGTATGTTCTATGTCTTTCGGCTGAAGAACAGCGCATACGCTGCTGCCAGCCCGCCCCGGTGGGGTATTGAAATACAATAAAGAAAAAAAAAAAGAAACAGCAACACGTCATTCACCACCTGAAGATGGCGAGCAGCTGTCTCGTCGAAATATTATGCAGCTTCCACAACATTATCCGACGCAACGCCCGTGAACATATAAAGCAGTTACTACATCAGAAAAGTCTTAAACATGACAAAACTGTCCTGCCGCTGGGTATCGCGGCTGCTTCATTCTTTGAGAAAGGCAGCAAAATCGACGCGGCAGCGTAAACGTAGCACCGACAGCAGGGTAGTGAAGGTGTCTTCTTTAGCTACATAAGTAACATTGACGAGTGCTGACATGAGAGTGGACCAACCCGACAATCGCAACCCACCATAAATTTTCTTACATCAGAAAAATGCAACAATAGAAATGCACTGTCAAAACCTTTCCCGCTGTGACAAACATTTAATTACCTGTTTCTGTTGCACGAAGAAGTGTTCACGATAGCAGTTCGTACAGCCCTTCCTGCCTAGCGCACGATCGATCGTGACAAGAGAATGTAGCGGCGTGTAGTGCTAACATCCGGACTGACACAAGCAAATTTGAAGCACATGTACCATACAAAAAATGTCACGTTTCATTAATGTTCTGAACAAGAGCCAGTTCGCATCTTCAGCAAAACTGTTGCACGTGTAATTCATATAAAGATGACTAGCGGAGGACTATAAACAAAGGCCGTGTTTGAAGTTACTTTACAAACGACTTCCTTCAATTGTAACTTGAATGTACTGAAATGAAATATTTCTTACGCATATATCGTTTTATTACAATTCCTGTAGCAAAGTTCTTATTACAATTTTTGAATATGTATATCTTAGCAATAGTGAAACACTTCCTTGTTTGTTCCCAATAGTCGTCACAACGAAGAAGAATATGATTTGAAGAACAAAAGTGAACCTTACTCCAGGCACACCTGACGACAGAATACTAAGCATTGAAGCTCATCACAATAACTCAAAAATGGTTCAAATGGCTCTGAGCACTATGCGACTCAATTTCTGAGGTCATCAGTCGCCTAGAAGTTAGAACTAATTAAACCTAACTAACCTAAAGACATCACACACATCCATGCCCGAGGCAGGATTCGAACCTGCGACCGGAGCGGTCACGCGGTTCCAGACTGAAGCGCCTTTAACCGCACGTCCACACCGGCCGGCTCATCACAATAACTACCAGTTTTATTTAGTCAGAAATGAGGTGGATTAATAAATGGTCCTGGCCGTTGACCTCGTTAATATGCTGCATAGTGAGCACACTAAAGCAATTCGTAAAATGTGCTGATGAAAACTGATAACGCACAAATGAATGAAATTTAAGAATAGTGTTCTCTCCATAAAACTCAAATGACACGGACCTGTCGGAAATTATATTGTCTGACAATTTCCTTACAGACACATTCCACAGTAGAAAAAATTCTTTATCAAAGGTAACGTTATTGTTCCACATGGAGTCTGAATTATGTCAACAGTCTTTTCATCATCCTCCTGAAAAAAAGAGGTATCGTTTTACCCAGGCCAAGAATCCAACAAAAACGATGAATTAATTTCTGCTACCGTTTCGAAGTGTTGAAAATTATTGTTCCCCATTTTTCCAGATTTTGATAAGTCGAAAATAAGACTTTTTGCCAATAAACAGTCCTTTTTTTGTTTTTGATCATAATGTGCCTTGAGGTCGCTGAAGGCAGATATGAAGCTGCTGAAACAGTAATCCCCTGATACGTATCACTGTCATTGTTCTGTGTGAATGTACACTCCTGGAAATGGAAAAAAGAACACATTGACACCGGTGTGTCAGACCCACCATATTTGCTCCGGACACTGCGAGAGGACTGTACAAGCAATGATCACACGCACGGCACAGCGGACACACCAGGAACCGCTGTGTTGGCCGTCGAATGGCGCTAGCTGCGCCGCATTTGTGCACCGCCGCCGTCAGTGTCAGCCAGTTTGCCGTGGCATACGGAGCTCCATCGCAGTCTTTAACACTGGTAGCATGCCGCGACAGCGTGGACGTGAACCGTATGTGCAGTTGACGGACTTTGAGCGAGGGCATATTGTGGGCATGCGGGAGGCCGGGTGGACGTACCGCCGAATTGCTCAACACGTGGGGCGTGAGGTCTCCACAGTACATCGATGTTGTCGCCAGTGGTCGGCGGAAGGTGCACGTGCCCGTCGACCTGGGACCGGACCGCAGCGACGCACGGATGCACGCCAAGACCGTAGGATCCTACGCAGTGCCGTAGGGGACCGCACCGCCACTTCCCAGCAAATTAGGGACACTGTTGCTCCTGGGGTATCGGCGAGGACCATTCGCAACCGTCTCCATGAAGCTGGGCTATGGTCCCGCACACCGTTAGGCCGTCTTCCGCTCACGCCCCAACATCGTGCAGCCCGCCTCCAGTGGTGTCGCGACAGGCGTGAATGGAGGGACGAATGGAGACGTGTCGTCTTCAGCGATGAGAGTCGCTTCTGCCTTGGTGCCAATGATGGTCGTATGCGTGTTTGGCGCCGTGCAGGTGAGCGCCACAATCAGGACTGCATACGACCGAGGCACACAGGGCCAACACCCGGCATCATGGTGTGGGGAGCGATCTCCTACACTGGCCGTACACCACTGGTGATCGTCGAGGGGACACTGAATAGTGCACGGTACATCCAAACCGTCATCGAACCCATCGTTCTACCATTCTTAGACCGGCAAGGGAACTTGCTGTTCCAACAGGACAATGCACGTCCGCATGTATCCCGTGCCACCCAACGTGCTCTAGAAGGTGTAAGTCAACTACCCTGGCCAGCAAGATCTCCGGATCTGTCCCCCATGGAGCATGTTTGGGACTGGATGAAGCGTCGTCTCACGCGGTCTGCACGTCCAGCACGAACGCTGGTCCAACTGAGGCGCCAGGTGGAAATGGCATGGCAAGCCGTTCCACAGGACTACATCCAGCATCTCTACGATCGTCTCCATGGGAGAATAGCAGCCTGCATTGCTGCGAAAGGTGGATATACACTGTACTAGTGCCGACATTGTGCATGCTCTGTTGCCTGTGTCTATGTGCCTGTGGTTCTGTCAGTGTGATCATGTGATGTATCTGACCCCAGGAATGTGTCAATAAAGTTTCCCCTTCCTGGGACAATGAATTCACGGTGTTCTTATTTCAATTTCCAGGAGTGTATCATAGCAGTAATCGATTGCACAACGGACTGCGTCCTTTTTCACCTCGAAATGTTGAAGTGCGATTTGCTCATAGTTCGTCCGTGAAACGTGTCTGATCGGCGTTAGACACAGAATAAGTGAGGATAACAACTGTCTTTGTCTTCATATTAGCTACGAATAAATGACATATTTAGTTTAAGTAAACTTCTTTGCTTTGCGAGTTCCTGTGCTGTATGATTTCTTGGATCTGGTTACCAAGGTCAAAAAGACTTGATATCAGCAATTTTCATCTAAGTTATGATTCTGAGGGCCCAGTCTCGTATATCTCCATCGGCAATGGGGTACTTCCTGTCAAGAGCAGATTCATGTGATTCGCACCTCAAGGAAAGTCCTCTAAGGAAGTTGTCAATTTTTTTAGTTATGTTTAGGGGTTTATATCGGTTATGAATGGTGTTAACAGGATTTTGTGGCCACATTGTAGAATAAAACCTATGCTTAGTTTTTCTTTTACAGTTTTGTGATTTAAATTTTGGTACGTATTTATTACTTTACGTAAGTCTTTCTTCCGGTGATACTGTTCACGGTCAGATTATACGATGCAAAAGCGGGTTTACACAGTGCTTAAAATTAAGCGTTAAACACTATATTAATGAAGTGACACAGTTTCATAGACTTTACTGGTCTCACACAGATATGCTTTTATGTGAGTGAAAATTTGTACAAGGATCAGGGAACGAACCCAGATTTCCTGCTTATTAGGCAGGTGCTTTAGCCACTAAGACACCATAGCACAGCGGTGCACACAATTGCAAGGATTACTTTGGCATGCTTCCTACGTCAGTACAAATTCCCGTTGTCGCTCCAGTCAACATTAAATTCCTCCTTACACACACACGGAATTACCAGTGCTCTATATGTTCTGAAACAGCACATCAGAATCAAACGTAAATGGGTTCAAAAGGCTCTGAGCACTATGGTACTTAACTTCTGAGTTATCAGACCCCTAGAACTTAGAACTACTTAAACCTAACAAACCTAAGGATATCACACACATCCATGCCCGAGGCAGGATTCGAACCTGCGACTGTAGCAGTCTCGCGGCTGCAGACTGTAGCGTCTAGAACCGCTCGGCCACTCCGGCCGGCCGTAAATGGGGTTGCAGCCTGATACCCAGGTGCTCGTTCTTATACCAATGGGTTTCAGGCTGGATCCACCTTTTACATTCGATGCTGAGGTGCTTTTCCAGAACACGGAGAGCCTCGGCTTTTCTGTTCGTGTTTAAGGGAGAATTTAAATCAGACGGGCGGCAGTGAGAGTTTGGATCGAGGCGGAGGCGAGCCAAGATAGTCTGTGCAGTACTGTGAAGTCCCGTGCCAAGGTGGCTTAGTGACCAAAACACCTGCCTAGTAATCAAGAGACCCTGGTTCGATTCCCGACCATGGTACGAATTTTCACATGCCGCTGATCTATGTTTGAATGTTAATTCAGTCTTATCCCTACTGTTAATGCTTATGGTACCGCAGAAGCGACTAGCAATTACTATGGATACTAAACGAGTCGCAAATTTCAGTAAAGAGTAACTGTGGACAGTTGCTCCTAAGAAACTATCAACGAAAATTGAAATTCGCTTCATAATTTACGATAACGCCGAGATATGTTACCTGTTTACCTATGCACCGTTACCTAGCCGTTAACCTGCCGTGTTCTTTCTCTGTCCAATACAGCTCAGCTCCGGTAGGAGCGTGCATGTAGCAAGCTAACTTTCGAGCTACAAATTTTTCGCGATTTTCAGCTTTCTTTTAAATACTTGTATTGTGTATTAGCAGCTAAAATTTTGACAGCCTCTTTGTTTCGATATGTTCTTATAAGAATTTCATTGACACTTGGCTTTGGGCTTCTTTTGTGAAACTATCAGTATACCTTGCGACCGAACCGCTGAATCTTTCCATCAGTAAATGGGGTATGTTCTCCACTGACTCGGTTGTTTTAACCCCCTCCACTGACGGAATGACCCACTTCCCAATTCCGTATGTATAAAACCAATACGGACGTGTAGCTGTCACGCTTTTGCGCTTACTGCTACGTATTTTAACTGTAAATAGCTCAGTCCCAATGGTAAGAGGCAGTAGTGAATTCACGTAGTTAATATTTGAATCCAGCACAGCTGCCACAAGCTCAGCTCACTTTTACTCCACTCCTACCCTCGCCATTGCACCACATTAACTAGGTGCTACGTGGACCTTGCTAAATTCACTTGCGTATACATTTTTGACCGTTACTCGCCAGTATTTACCTAATGATTAGTACACTCCTAACCGGACTATTTCCCTAAGAGCTGTGATGATTGAATGGGTTCGATCCACGGCCTACAGTGCCCTACAGTTCACATGGTAACACTGCCTACCTGACCCACTTAACTTGGTAGTGAGCTTATGTATCCAATCACCACTGCTAGCAGCAGTGGATAATCCTATCAGCACGACGAGAGCAGAAGACTTACCGTCGAATCCTCCTGAAAATACTTATAACTACGGTCGCCAGCTCTGAAGGAGCAAAAGAATAAATCAATTTTTGGGCTCGTTTCAAAGTGAAATGGCTTGAGTTGAATTTAAACTTAATTCTGAATATTACTATTTCTGATCATTCTAGATGATTCTACAAAGCAAATACTCTCTCAATTTCTGTGAGGTGGCTTGGTAATTACTACCAAGACAGGTTATGCAACTTCGGTTAACAAAATTCTATCCTTCAACTTATTTAATGATTTTGGATATTACTCTTTGGACCATTGATACAGAATCAGTTAAGTGACTTTACTTGAAAGGTTGCTCAGAAAAATTTAAGTAACTGTAAATAGGCGACTCATTCTGGTGTGACCATTGCTCTTTTCAACATTCTTATACGCTAAAGTATTCTACAACCAAAAGAATTGTAAATGAAAGAGGCGATGGTGGCCTCAGTCTGATTTCACTATACTATGTTTGAGGTTACTACACTTTACAATGAACAACATGCGTCGTAATTTTACTCATTACTATATTCTGTCCTCTGCACTTGCATAAAAGAAAACTGGTATTCTCCTTTTACATGTATACAAAGTTCGACTTAACAATTGCAAGCAGTCTTGCCTTGGGTAGACGTGTCGGTGCTGGTGGTGAGATGCCGGTGGCTAACGCAGCTCTTCACGCCTCATGCCCTTAATGGCGGCTGTAACTACGAGCTGTAGCACTCGTATAAGCTACTGCACGTCCGCCATAAATTCTGGGCGCAGGAACTCTTACAATCAGCCCCAGTGGCATAGAGGCGGCTTCGACAACCATTCGACGCGTTCTACTCCACAAACGGCGACGATATTCGCCTCTTCGCTGTTGCACAATCACTTTTGCGTGAGCACAGTTACGCACGTCCGATCACGTCAACACTCCCCAGGCCATTCCCTTGTTCAGTCCCTGTGTCTCCAGCTACCCCTAGCTACGCTCGTATCACCAAGAGTGGGGGCGTTCCCCTACCACCTTTTTACCGAAATCATTTAGTATTTAAGAATATTTATATTTACTACCCTGGAGTCCATACCAGTCATAATAATTTACTACTAGCGCTTTACAACATTAAATTATATAGTAATAACTTATAATTACCAAGAAAAAGAATACATTTGACTCTGAGAGCTTAGTGCATTGTCTGACAGGCAGCGCTATTCCCAGTTTCGCCAATAGATGGCATCAGGGTGCACTCCCTGGCAGTCTCACACAAGCGCGCCCGTTTCAGATGCGCGGGCTCCAAAATACTGTCAGCCCACCATCATTTCAGTTCCGTTAGAACCTCTGAGGCGAAAGAGCAGAGCAAGCAGTGGAAACATGTGGATTCACCATCGTCGACGGATGTGAAGACAAACCATCGTTGAACAATGGGATGTGAAGAGTACTGTTTGGGACAACCATGATGGTCAGTAACAGGTTAAATTCTTAAGTAGCCAACCATTGCAGGAGCGGCCCACGGATGTCACCTCTTGAGGCCAAGGGAGGGGGAGGTGGGCGGGGTGTCAAGACTCAAGCGTCTCGGAAAGCTCTCCAAGGATGTGTTTTACGCTCTACAACTACGACAGAGCTAATTCTGCACACTGCAGAGTCACACAGGTATCAAATTTGGCCTTCACCTCCGTATTTGCCTGACGTGACACCCAGTGTCTTATTCGTCTTTCCTCGGATAAGGCAAACATTGTGTGGTAGGCATTTACAGACTTACGCCAAAGTGATTTTCGAAAGCTCTCTGAACAGAGAAAGTGCTAAAGTCTGCAACCATCGTTTCAGCCCGATCATCCATTGCTGGAAAAAACGTGTCGCACTGAAGGGTGAATGTGTAGAGAGGTGCTAATAGCGTCACTATGTTTTATGGTCGCAGCATGATTTTATTCCAGCTGATTTTTAAAACTATTTAACTATATAATGCAAACATACAATCGGGTACTTGTAGACACACTCAAGAGAGAAGTAATGACCTCGCAAACCACGTGCGTAGTACCTGTCAAACGTGAACGTAGCTCTGTTTTCTGCTGTCAGCCAATTGCAGCACAGAAACAAATGTGGAACTCTAAAAACAGTTCTCAAGACTATAACTTCACAGTAATTGTAATTAAAGACGAGAGAATAGTAATTTTTGGCAATAAATACTATTACAAAGACAGTGATAAAAATCGTAGTTGAGTAAATAGAACTCATAAAATATAGGGCCGATATTATTCTGTTATTACTGGTACCCAACAGAAACGCAGTCCTTTGCATAGCTACTAAAATTTTTACTTGAATACAGATCCTCGTATCACTTTAAGGTAATTAATACTGTTTATATTCAAAATTGTCTTATCTGCTAACAAAATATGAACACTACATTCACTGCGTGAAATTACATAATGTTTATACAGCAGCTGTGCCTAATCGACTTTAGTACATTAATAAGAACACTTTCGTTTGCAGATTCAACCGAAATGCCTAACTCATCATTTAAATTGCTAAACAAAAAGCTGTTAAGGATAAACTGTTCATTCTGCAACCCACAGTGCACTGATATGAAATTTCGTGGCAGATGAAAAGCATGTGCCGGGCCGAGAATCGAAGTCGCGACCTTTGCCTTTCGCGGACAGGTGATCCATTGACTTAGCTATCCTAGCACCACAAACGATCCGCCCTTACAGATTGCAAGGCAGGAGATAAACTGGCGGTAGCACAGTTGTAAGAGCGGGTCGTGAGTCGTGCTTGGGAAAGTCTGTCAGTAGAGCACTTCTCCGCTAAATATTTTAAGCTTCTGCGATTGAGTCTACGTCCGGCAAATTTTTTAATCTGCAGGGTAGTTTCAAAAGTTGTTAAGTCTTTTATGTTGTAATCATGAATCGTGACAGAGTTATTAGCATCCGTAAAACTGAAAAAGAAATGAAAGTGACTTAAAGGGATCAAAAGCAGAAGGAAACTACTTTGATCATCTTGAGCTGCACAGCTGATTCTTGCTAATATTAATGAAACAACCACGAAAGCCCTACTGATACACATTTGTTATACAACGACCGGTTTTGCTTAGGAAAAAACCATGAGGTTACGCCGCCAGCAGTCTTCCTGAGAAATTCTCACAACTGTGTCAATATCACAGTTTAAGGTAACTAATTAATTATTGTTCTTAAGCCATAACATTTGCACCACTGTGAAGATTTTTTACTTTTAAGAAGACTGATGGCAACATAGCCTGGTGTATTCTTTTGAACGAAACCACTGTTCTCCACTCTAACTTACAGTCACTACTTCGCCAAAACCCACAAGATTGCGGAAAAATGAAAGCTCCTCCATACCAATTAAAACGATAGTAACAGTTCTCATATATACTTATATTAGTTAAAAGCTGCTAAAGTTAAGTTGAAATCTCGTAATTGAGGGAAAACAGTGTAGCTGTGCTTATCCGTATTCTACGCTACAAGCGCAATTCTTTTCTGGAAAAAATTCTACCCTCTGAATTACGAATTCTATACTGATTCCTGAATGCCTGAAACATCCTTCGTTCAAGCGAGGTGTGAAAAATGTGACTACTTGCATAGAAATAAGCAGCGTAGCCCTCCATCAGCCCACTGCACGCTTCTTACTTTCTAGGTCCTCTACTCTTTGTACAAACCATGAAACATAGAAACATACGACTGTGATACATTTTACCTAAGAATACAAAGAATAACTCAACAGTAATTATTCTACTAACCAATTTCTAAACGCCCTTGAACTTAGTCACCAATAAAGAAGATTACTTTACGGTTTAAGTTAAACCAACTGTTTTGTGAGATACTGGTATACAGCGGAGTGTGGTGCAATGCTCGCGTGATTGTGCAGGTAATCTTTGCCATGGAAAAAAAGTTTGGAAGTAGTTAGCAGTAATCATGCAGTTGAAGTCGTCACAGACTGCAGGCTCTCTTTTTCGCCTCATCATCAACGGCCAGTGTGAACCATGGTACAAAATTTAATAATGGTAGAAATGAACAGGCAATCATAGAATCTAATTACGCGAACACTGTAATATAGGGGTTAGTCGAACCATATACCAGAGTAGACATTTATTCGTACCTTCAATAACTGAAGATAAATAGTTTTTGATGTTGCTGAGCAACAGCCATAAAATAATTCTGAAATTAACACATCACCATTTGACTATATTTTTCTTTGTTTATTTACGACCCTGGTTTCAGCCATTTTCGGCCATTTTCGGCCATTTTCAAGTGACTGTGTTTATGTCATTAACACATATTACAGGATATCAAACTCATCTTTTATATACCAAAGTAAAACTGATTTTATTAAATATGACGTGTTACCACTATTATTTTCTGATCTATTTACAAGACAATGATCTTACATCTGGCATTTTGTGGGGAGCTAATATTTCTTTAATTTATGGCCAATTGTGAGCTTGATGTCGTGCAATATGTGTGAATGACATAAACTCAGTCACTTGAAAATGGCATATAAGGCCGAAACCTGGCTCGTAATTAGTAAAGCACAAAACAGTCACATGGCGGTGCGTTCATTTAAAAAATGAAGATAAATAGATAGTCGATAAGTCTAGATACGTTAGGGCGTGCTGAAAAGTAATTGATGTGAAAACTCTTAAGGCTTTTTAAATACAAGACGCCTTATTCACATCTACACATTTATTGCTCGTATATATATATATATATATATATATATATATATATATATATATATATATATATATATATATATTTGTTTGTAGATTATGTTAGATTAGATTACATTCGGTTATCGTCTCATAGACGAAAAAACTAAATGATTCTCGTGCATGTGTAACATAAGAAATTACTGTCAAGATATGTGAACACCTTACAGCAATCTGAAACTCCTAATATTTACATAATTAATACTTTGTCAGAATGAAAGAAAGTAATGCAGTCTTAATAAATTTATCACCTACAAAATACTTAATCCGTGCTGTTGTGACCAAGTGTTGTCAAAAGTGAAACTGAAAGTAGAGACTGGTCTCACACATTCCATTGCACCGTTTACTGTACCTGATAGTCCCAAGCTGTCGGCAACAGAAGCAAATTACTTCTTTAAGTAGTTTGCAACATTACATGCACTTGTTACCAGTGCTTCATTTATTCTTAGAGCTATCTGTTACTCTTCCTTTCTGGCCCCACCTGTCTCTGTCTTCACTTTATCCCATATAGTTTTTATTTTGTTGCCGATGTAATTACCTTTTTCCTGTCATAAAGCAGCTTTTATTTCTGCATTAGTTTCTTTAGTTTTTTGCAGTATTTTTTGTAATGTATTACAGTGCTAACATACGAGCTGTTCCTAGCTGGATAGTAGATAGAGTTTTATTTTTGTCCCACATGATATCTTTATCCCTTGTACAATCCATGTTTTTTTTTTTTTTTTAGACTTCTGTTTCATTTGAGTTACCTTTAGGGGAAAACAATTTCAAATCAGGAAAAACTTTTTAATGAATGTCTTGTATTTCCCATTTAAGTCAAAGGTATTGTAAACATCTATCCATGTCTTGAGCAATCTCCCAAAACTTTAAATTTTTGAATGATTTATAACCCTCCTGTCCCCAGATGTAATAGATTTTATATCCTGACAAGTGTCAAAATTTAACATAAGATGCTTCATGCCAAGTTCAGATTGCCCATTTACCGCTGGTTTTGTGTTATAATTTCACCTCTAAATTTGTCTACAAAGGTATTATCAATAGCAGTCTCAGAGCATTTACATACCCTAGTAACAAAGTTACCAGTAGATATTAAACTGAATGACAGTTTTACTGATTGCAACAATTGTTCACTCCTAGAATTTTTCAATAAATACGCATTAAAATCACCAGCAACTAGTATTTCCTTGTTTTTTTTTTTTTTTTTACCGTGCGATAGGACAACAGCGTTTCCAAATATTTTGTGAAAAGGTTGAACTTTACTGAAGGTGCTATGTAAATGTTTGCTACTATAATGGTCTTATTATGAAATACTACTTCTGTTGCACTAACATCTAAGTGCTGTTCTCAGAAAAATTTATTAAAGTGTTCTTGAAATTAAAACAGTTTCCGGGAAATGTGACAGCTCCTCCTTTGTCCATATTTTCTCTACAGAAATTATAGGCTAACTTAAGTCATGTAACATTTAACGCAGCTATACCAATCAACAAAATCACCCAGGTGACGAACGCATTTCATGTAAGGACAGACCATTTTGTTGGTGCCATCACCGTAGAATATTTGACAGAGCCACAACCTCAACTATATTTGTACCGCTTCATCAAGCTCAGTCCTCGAAGATGTTCTTTAAGTTTTAGAAACAAATGAAAATCGCTTGGGGTAAGTGGAGAGTGACAGTGAATCCTAGGTATAGGATTATTGATGATGTCGCAGCGCTCTAGTGTTGTGTAGCATTGTCATGCCGAAGGAGAAGGTGCTTCATGTGCGAACGAACACTTCGAATTAGAAACTGGATTATATTATGTTGTTTCTCACTTACGAACATAGTTACATTACACATCGCCATTCTACACGCTACTATTCAGAGTTGTCTAGGGGTGATGACATCAGATGTGCAGACTTGAAGAACAAACATATAGAATGTTAATAATGTTGGTTTCATTTAAAACGCTTTAAGAGTTTTTCACTTAAAAAATTTGGTGGCATTAGTTTCAGGCGCGGTCTCGTAATATTTTAACGATCAAGAAGGCCGCCTCCTTGCCCAAGTTTACCAACACATTTAACTTCTACCATAAATCGATACAAAATACCCAGTGTGCATTCCTTCGTATGATAATGAACAACGAACAAAAAACGTGGCAAACTACGCATTTGGCGCAAATGAACTCTACCACACAGACAATAGGAAATCTGGTGAAAAGTAGACTCGTAACACGATGTGCTATAACCGATAGTGACGTAATAAATGTGTAGCAACTCAGCTGTTGCGCTTGTTATTAATGTCATCAAAGCGCAAAGCTCTGACGGAATTCCAGCAAGACTTTACGTTGAATAAGCTATGAAATAGTCTCATTTTAAAGTTCATGTTTGTCTTGAATCTCTTGTTGCGTATAGTCCGGTGTTAATGGTAAATAGCGCAAGGAACTTCTACTTACCAAATGGGATACAGATCGAATGCACAGAGCTGCAAGCCAGTATCGCTTACTTCCTTCTGGTGCTGGGTCCTAGGGCAACTCTTAACTCAAATATTATGACGTTTTTAGAGGGAAACAAGTTTATTTAAAATGATCAGTAAATACGTAGGTAAAAGCACTCGTGCGATGCACAGCTTGCTTTGCTCACACGCGATGTCTGACAAACAGTGCATGCAGGTGAACAGCTCGATTCCGCCGTCTTAGAGTTCCAAGACATACATGACACTATAAGTTCTTGTTACCTATGAACAAGAATAAAATGTTACACAGTATCTTAACAAATACGAAACTGACTGTAACTATACGAAAGTAAAACTGGGTGTGTCTCAAAGAAGCATAAGCGATTCCTAATGTTCTCATTATACAGGGCTATTATAAACGATTCACTCGTTATCAGAGTTCTGTAGTTTGTACATGATTACACGTACAAATACGATTGAAGCTTGAGTAAAACCGTAAATTTATGAAGTTTGCATTTTGCAGTTTTCCATGAGCTCCCCTCTGTTTACACGACACACGTCCAAGCGGTACTCGGGTTCGTTCCATACTGCATGCAGCAACATCCTGTCAGAGGTCATCACGACATCACTAATACGTTCTCTGAGCTGACCCAATATTCTGGGCAGTGGGGCTGGTTCAAATGGCTCTGAGCACTTAGGGATTTAACTTCTGAGGTCATCAGTCCCCTGGAACTTAGAACTACTTAAACCTAACTAACCTAAGGACATCACACACATCCATGCCCGAGGCAGCATTCGAACCTGCGACCGTAGCAGCAGCGCGGTTCCGGACTGAAGCGCCTAGAACCGCTCGGCCACACTGGCCGGCCTGGGCAGTGGGGGGTGGAGCGGGAGAGCATACGGAAACATAGTCCTCACTGTACCCCAAGAGGAAAATCTACAAAGCGTTAGGTGCGGCTACTTGGGGAGCCACATCATCATTCGTTTAGGTGTAGACAGACTATGATACTCCAATGATGGGGCACCCTGTCTGTTAGAAGTGAAAATTCTGAAATCAGCAGTCAGTTGAAGAAACAACCACAGTTACAAGACATTAACGGAAGGGGTATCTGTCAAAAAAGAAAAACGGCCAATACAGCTTCGCCTGGTTGACGCGTTACAGTTTCATGAGGATGTTCGATGCACCAGATTCCTACACCGTGGCGAATATCCTTTCCTGGTAAATGGAAGGTTGCTTTATCGCTGAAGCTTTGCCTAACTTTGCCAATTAGATCTGGCACACTTAATCGACCGGTACTTTTCTGTTTACAGACAGAGCTCGAGTCCCTATACATTGCTCTGTATATATGGAGGTCTTTTTCCATAATTTCTTCTCAGTGCGCGTTGTACTGTTGTAACACATATAAACATCTCACATATTTCAACAAACCAAAGCTCTTTTCTTTCTTCGGACAGTCTGTGGAGGTACTGCACTCGTAACGTCAACTGATGGACGCAATATAAACCCGGTGAGTTTACGGTTCTATTCGGACATTGTACATGTAATGCTGTGAGAAATGTATAATCTTGAAGGTGAATGAGTCATCTTTAGTTTCCCTTCACATAAACGATTTATCAGATCGCCTCAGACGCGCTCTAAGGTAGTTCGCAAACGACACCTTTGTCTCCAAGTATGTAACGTGTTGAGCCATAGGATATACTGAAAGAGAAAATTTTCATTTGGTGTAGTGGATGGTAGCTTTCCGTAACTGTAGGTGAACGTTAAGGTTATGCCCATACCAAAGAGGAAGAACCCGTGAATACCCCGTAACAACATTAGTGGTGCAGCCTATACATCAGGCGCGTCACATCAGTAAGAGTTTAAGTGTAATAATAAGAAGCGAAATGTAATGGGACGTAAAATCAATAATAGACAAGATAAATGGAGTATAGATTTGTTGCAAGAGTTTTGGGAAAGTTTAATGCATCTGTAAACGAAGTCTCATATAAGACGCTTGTGTAACCAATTACATCGTTCCACTGGGAGATTCAAAACACAAATTTGATAGCGTACCAACCTACATTGCCAACGCACATTAGATAATGTCAGAGTAGAAACACAAAACTTTTAAATTTTGTAGCACCACAGAAAGATATTTTTATTTCCCTTTTCTCCTTGAGTTACACAAATCTACGTTGTTTATAACCTTACCTTGAGGTAAGAAATACGTTCCATTCTGAACAGCGCCACATAACATAACATAGGACTGCCTGCTACCCAGACAACCACGCGCTTTTGGCTCACATAGCCGTTCAGTGTCGAGTTTTAGACTCTCATAACAGTCATCATATATAACAGAGAAGCTGCTTTACAGTGCCAGTATCGTTACGCCACATTCTAACTTACTATGACTTTCAGCAAAGGTTACATATCTGTGTTTTGCTACTTAAAGGATAATAACATTTTTTATTTACTCGTATTCTGACTTCTGTTTTTCGCAAAACGAATATATCATTTCGTCAACCTACTTCAAGATTTATCTTATTTTGCATTACGTTTCAGAAAATTATTAGTCCGATTTATGTATATGTTCCGTTATATATCAGTATGTTAGCAATATGCTAGTGTAGGAAGTTAATTTAATTGTCGGATTCCTGCTGCGACGATGAATTTGTTCTTACAGTGATAAAATAAAGATGTTACATCATACAATAAAACATCGTTTCACTTTTACTTGCATGTAATACGTAATGAAGTACGGATGTATATTTATAATATTCACTCTGCATATAGAAGAGACCACTAAACGTATCATTTGCCAGTATCCCAAGTGGTATAATGTGTAATTACTGGGACGGAACTCGCCTATTTGCATACAGAAATAGAAGTAAGCGACAACATATTAGAGCACGCTCTTTTTCATCGCTTGCATAAGGTGTTTGTCGAGTGTCGGTAACTCATTACTGTTCAACTCACTTTGAGAAACGGAAATTCACGGTGACTCCCAACTGCCAATGAAGAGTATTTTAGACCGTCCATTTACGATCACAGCATTATTACAAGCTGTTAAGTGGTATGTAAGCGGGCACTAAACTGTTTTTTTCGGACTAATCTCTGAACACCGCTAGCTTGCTTTTAATAGAGCTATGAAGTGTCAGAAAATGGAGCCATTGATCTGTAAGCTATTTTTAGAGGAGAATGGGGAGTACATCAGATTATTAATGCAGACTCTTGAAATTTGAATAATTGCTATTCCTAATGAACGAATTACAGATTTCTCTGTAAGTCCAACTTATACAAGATGGGGCCTCGGTTATCCAATATAAAATGTTAAATCAAAACAGCTTCAGCTGTCTAAATTTCCAGTTTTAAATAATTTGTACTACCAGTTTCAGCGTTACATTACGCCAACTTCAGGCCTGCTGACCGAAGTGTAGGAAGAATCCCACCTCTTGTACAGTCGAAATAGGAATCAGCATACAGTCATTGGTATCCATAGGTTTCTTCTTAATCCAGCAATCCATTCTATCACCACTTGCAGTCTGCTCTCATGGTTCTTTAGGCTACTTGTGAAATTTTGAAAACTTGTGGCAAGGTCTTATGGGACCAAACTACATAGGTGCCAGCCGGAGTGGCCGTGCGGTTCTAGGCGCTATAGTCTGCAACCGCGTGACCGCTACGGTCGCAGGTTCGAATCCTGCCTCGGGCATGGATGTGTATAATGTCCTTAGGTTGGTTAGGTTCACGTAGTTCTAAGTTCTAGGGGACTGATGACCACAGCAGTTAAGTCCCATAGTGCTCAGAGCCATTCGAACCATTTTGATCTACTTAGGTCATGGGTCCCTAAGCCATCACACTACTTAATCTAACTTAAGCTAACTTCCGCTATGGACAACACACACACACACACACACACACACACACACACACACACTCATGCCTGAGGAAGGACTCGAACCTCCGATGAGGGAGTCGCAGGACCGTGACAAGACGCCTCACACCGCGCGGCTACCCCGCCAGGCGTTACTTATAACCTCTGATTTATTTAAACATGTTCAATAGTTTCTCGTGAAAAACAAAAATTGATTTCTCTCGGCAACCAACATTAATATTTCTCTCAATTTCCTACGAATATGACCAACAGAAGTATGTATTACTCGGTAGTATTATTACTTGCTGTTTCTCGGTTTACATTAAACCATGTCCAAAACGGTCCTCATTCATGGAAAGATTCCTTACAGGCAAAATGAACTGTTGAAACGTCCCCTTAGAACAATTATACACGACTGTGCTTAAACTAACACACAATATTTTTAGCGCAACGCAATCTGACTTTTAGAAATCCCTACAAAGGAATGGCCCTGACTAACATTAACCTGTACCTTTCACAAATCACTTACCTCACAAAAATCTTCGTTACTCGAACTGCTGCAATACAGTGAGCGCCACTATTGCCAGCTAAATAAAAGATTCAAACTACAGAAGGCACTAACTACTGATAGGCATAGTTAGCAAATGAAAGATTTTAATAGAGAACAAACAATGTATTTACCTTAATAGTGTTGAAAAAGCATGATATACATAGCAGTTCATAATATCCATTCTGTACTCAAAAATCCGCCATCTCATTTCCCACATCCAGCACTGCTGGCGGCTCACCTCCAACTGTGCAACGCTACGCGCTGTTCACATCCAGCTGCCGCTGCCCAACACTACAATGGCAGACAACAATGCAAACTAGCCACAGATTGCACACAGCGCAGCCAGTGATTTTCATACAGAGCGCTACGTAACGTTTCCAATAAGAAAACCTAAACAGCCTACTTACGTAGCCCCCATGCTCCCCACAAAAAATTTTACAAGTTGTTTTTGGCACTGACCAATACAGATTTGAAAAATTTTTTCATAATTACAGTAAGAAAGATATCAAATGCACACACTTATTAATACAGTGTTGGTCAAAAGCTAAAATTTTCTCACAGTCCATAAAGATAGTCCTGATCATTCATCATAATAGTAATTACAGTTTTTTTTTCACAAAGTCTCATCAGTAAAAGAAATTTCACACAGAAGTAGTGGATTTCTATGCAGTCTTGAAGATGTAGTGTTGTCCTTCCAACGGAAAGACAGTGCTGACTCTTGACATGCAGACAGGTAATGGGCCACAACAGAGCAAACCCACAGCAGAGTCAGTCGAAGTTTTGAAGAATATTGGTAGGTAGGTCATCAGAGAGTAGACCCACTGTAGTCCTTGTAGAGATTACGGTATTGGTGGGCCACCAGAGGTGCATACCCACTGCAGTCATTGTAGAAATTGTGGACAGGGCCACTATAGTCCTGGTAGAGATTGTGGTATTAGTGGGCCACCAGAGGTGCAAACCCACTGTAGTCCTTGTAGAAATAATGGTATTGGTGGGTCATCAGAGATGCAGACCCACTGTAGTCCTTGTAGAGATGGCCAGCAGCCATCTGTTGTGACTGTGCGGGTGCACAATCACCATTGAAGAGTCTTGCAGAGAATATAGCAAGTCCATAAACCACCACTTGTACACTCACAAAGTTTTTGGAATTGTCCTTAGAACCAGCAATGCTGTTATCCAGTCCCTTGCTGAATTAGTAACACACGTGCAAACACTAACAGTCACAACTTCTCACATATTGTCCATATACTATGACCAACAGAAACGTGTGCAGTGAAATGTAACTTACGAGTTACTTAATTTGATGAACTGGTGTCAATTACATTTGAAATTTGTGACATGAGAATACAATTACAAAGGTACAGAAAACATCATTAAACACTATAATAACACACATAACATTTGTGGTACAGGCTTTACAAAAGAATCGAACTAACATCAGTGTTACAGGAATTATGACATAAGTAAATACATAAAAGATCAGAATAACTTTTGAAACATCAACTTTACACATGAGCATAAAACAAAACAGAATAAATAATCTCTAAGCATATTTACAAGGTAAATAACATATTATTAATGCCAATTATATTTGAAGATAACAGTATTCCTCATCATAGTGAATATAGCTTAGTATTAGAAGAAGAAAAACTTCTATGAAACTACACAGAGACAGGAAGAAAACAAATACAGAAGGGTACACAAAAACATAGTGGGATAACACAAAAGGAAAGGACAGGGTTCGTTTTCAGTGTAACATTTGGTACTGCAGTCCAACCCAAAACTTCCTTCCATAGATCTTTCGTCTTATTTCAACATTTGTTTCCACCAAAAAAAATCCTATCCAAGCATGCTTTCTGTATTTATATGTACACATATTTCTTACCTCATTATTTATTTTCCATTATCTTACCTCGTCATTTATTTCCATGAAAATCCTACCTAAACCTGCTTTCTGTACTGTTTTCGTATAACTTCTCAATGCATTTCTTCCAATTCATCGCAACTCATTCTCTTATATAGTCTCTACCCCTCTTAAGCTAACTTAAATCTACTGAGCTCAGATGCTAAACTAAGGGACGAGGCAATGCAGCAGCATAAAACAATTAACACGAACAGCAATGACAAAAAAATGGAAATTGGTGAAGCAACAATATTACAACTAAGATAAGGCACTGTGCAGCAAACAAGAAAAATAAATTAGTAATAAACTGGCTTAGCAGAGTAACACAAAGTCAAATTCAGTAACACTATGCCTGGCAAACAGCAGTAACTTATACCTAAACATGACATAGCTCAAGCAGAAAAAATATTACACTAAAGACAACAGTGCAGACAAGGGAAATGTATATTCACATCTTAATGTCTATGTAATTAAAATGGTGCACCACAAAAACTAATTACCAAGTACTTGAAAAGAAAATTATATATGCAGTTACTGTTATTAGTCCCTTCTTATTGTTCTTTCCATTCCAAGAGCTCCTTTTTCGAAGAATGTGGATCATAAAATAATTATTTAATAGATCTGTTGACAGAAAGTGTTCACATTAGCAAATGCATCTAAGTTTATTTTATAAAACTAATGCTGCAACACAGCTTGAAACCAGATATTAAACAAAATGAGCCAATCTCTCAACTACAAAGACAATAGATGTAAAATGTTTCTCATCATTTCATTAGGCATTTTAGTAAATATCATAAATTACGAGCTTCACAGTATGCTTTCAACAAGGAAATGTCGAAAGCGAGGATATTGGCCTCCCCTTTCTTTTTTTCTACCTGTGCCTCTGAAAAGGCCCTCACTAATGGCTTTTTTTTTCAGGCGTCTGAAACAGCTGGGTGCCCATGACGCATTACGTGCAGGTGGTCTGTTAACTTTCTTACGGAAATATTTACGACAGCAGTTTTCGGTACAGTGACAGTCTCATATAAAAATATTTCACAGGGCAAGAATTTGCGTTACAAATCTGTAGAAACAAAATCCTATTGATATAACAGCGTCCAAAAAATTTTCGTTGGCATTGTAATACATTCACGCATTTACATGCATTGCATAACTCTTAAAGTACGATTCTTGGTTTCCAACAACCTATTTCACAAACCAGAGTCCCTAAACACTACTCATTATTCCTTACCGTATTTGTTGACACTTCTTCAATATTTCATCATAATAGATACGTAGCTTAATCAAATAACTCATATAGCATCAGCTTATTGATCATAAACATACCTCAACAGCATAATACACATCGTCGTCATAATAATAACATCATAACACCTCAGTCAACTCTCAAAATCGTCGTAGCTTCCTCCAATAATTTCAAAACCTAAAAAAAAATTCTCTGCTCATTTCAATAGTGTCATCTACCTCAAACGTACTTTAAAAATCGTGATCCCATACCAAATTATCATTCAAAGCTCTCATAATATCACAATGGGTCCGAAAAAATACGAACAGTTCACAAAGTACAGACAAAATACAATTTCGTAAGTGTGAAGTTATCCAACGGTGTAATTACGTAAACATCTGTCACTGCCGTAGTAAAAAAGTTTGTCTCTCTCAGTTAAATGATCAGATAGCTATGTAATTTATGTGTTAGAGGAATATGGTACCGATGTGTAAAGTTGTATAAGCAAATACCATATTAGCTAGGGCTCCTTGTGCTTGCCAAACACATGGTACACAAAGTAAGCGTGTACCCCCCTGAGGATGAATGTAATTATACCCTTAGGTGTTACAGATTACAGCAATGGAATGAAATGTATCACGGAAAACTTTCTTTGTAATTCAAAAATCATTAAAAATAAATGTTTTAAGTACATAATTAATCACTGAAATGCGTGTCCTGTAGCGCTAAATGTGCATCTTGTTGTAAGATAATCTCTGTGGAAGTGTCGTAGTTATTTTCCTCCGAAAGCTAAGTTCTGCAGAAGCCAATGTACTTACCTCATGATAAACAAAAGTGAAAGGCTTTGCGTAGAGATATCTTAGTTATTACGCTTATTGTTGTGATGAAGAAATTACTGTGCTGCAACGTATTGTTGTGCCACGGAAAAGGCTGTCTCATTGTAGCTATACCACAAAGTTACTATTAAACATGTTTTACTTTCCAGAAAAATTCAGAAAAACTGTGCAGATATAAAACAGATACACCGCAAAAGCAACATTGTAAATTGTCACTCATTAGTAACGTCGTGATATAATCTTGTAGCTGTCACATAAACTAACCACTGTGTCATCTGGTATCTCTCAGAAAGTACTTTAATTCAGAATGTATTTTCAAGTAAACCAAAATGTTGCATTAGAATCTCATTAGCAGTACCAGTATATGTTCTAAGTATGTGAACCTTATAGTCGTTACGTAATCGTGCAACTAACAAGCAAGAATGCACACACACAACAACACTGTGTCGCCCGTTCGCAACAACAATGCATTCGCAACTTCTGCTTAAATAAGCTCTCTTGGTTCTTGACTGGATATCCAACTTCAAACATTGTTGCATGATAACAGATACTAAAGCATACTAGGAACGTGAAGTGAAACGTTTTATGGCAAAGACAAAGTTAAAAAGGCAGATTATCTTTCAATAAACGGTTTTACATGTGAAATGTGGTGTAAACCTTTACTCATCCTGGTACGCAGAGTTTCAACTTCAACGCAATTATCATGTGGTATACGTCGGATTCTGTAAGGTCCATTGTAAACTAGAAAGAATTTGTGACTCAAGTGTTTCTTCTTATGTGACAATGAATGAGCTTTAATGAGAACTTTCTGACCAATATACAATTTCTTTGCATTAGCTTTACCGTGTAGTTTTCTCCTTTTGTCTGCTGCAGATTTTATATTTTTAAGAGCCAAATCAATTATGTCTTTGTGTCGAAGTTTACGTGTATTCGGGAAAGGTACAAGCTCTATGATTCTGTTCGGTGGTTCTTCATTCTTCAGTACAAGAGTAGGTGGTAAAGCAGTGGAATCATGAGGCATTTCATTCAGCACATTTTGAAATAAGTGTAAATATCTGTCCCAATGCTGATGCTTTCTGTAACAATAAAGTCTGCAAAGCTTATTGATTTCTTTCATAATCCGTTCAGACGGGTTACAATGTTGTGAGTACAATGAAATAAAAACAGGTTTGATTTTATGATTCCGAAGCATGCGTGACCAAACAGCAGATCTGAATTGCGGTGCGTTATCTGAAATGACTTTAGCAACGTGGCCAACTTCACGTAAGAAATTTTTAACAAAGGCGTTGGATACAGACCGTCCAGTGGCTTTACGTAACGGCGTGAAAGAAACAAATTTTGAAGTAAGTTCAACAGCGACTAGAACGTATGCAAATCAATTAGATGTTCTGACAAGTGGTCCCAAGAGATCAACAGCAGCAAATTCTTTTAATTTATAAGGAATGATGGGAAACAGCGGAGCACGATGGGAGATAGTAGATGGTTTCGCCTTTTGACAAAGTTTGCAAATACACAAGACTTTTCGAATCCTCTTTTCCATATTGTTAAAATAACAAGTCGTTCGAAGAATATGATAACATTTTCGTGGGCCAAATGTGCGTAGCTGAAATGAATGTACCAAATGAGCTTATTAACAAAATCGTCAGGAATGCACAGTACCCATAGCTTGTCATCAACAGTGCAGCGTTTGAAGAGTACTAATGACCAGTTGGGAGGAAACCAATGAGAGAATTGATGGAGCCACGCTTGTGGATGAATGTCGTTGTCAGAATTCTTAAACGTTTTGAATTTACGTGTAGTAATGAACAGCTTATAGTCAAAATCATTGTGTCGGCGAGTCGCACCTCGCTCATTGTTACTTCGTTTCGGCAGTTCCATCTCAAAATCCAATGCGCCTTGCCAATTTCTTTCATAATTTCCGAAGTGTCCTGTGTTATTATTTTGTGGTTGTTCCGTATTTCTATGTCCCTCTTCCCGTACTGGAGCGCGAGTGTCCTCTGAAATATGTAATTCTTGTATTACCTGCGTCAACTGATCTTGTAGTTCCCGGATTTCTCTTTTGTACTGTGTATAGATTTGATTTTGATTTTGTTTGAATTTTCTATTTTGTTCATACTCTTCTGTGTCAGTGAAGGCTACGGGTCTTGTGTCATTCAGATCATCATCTACCTTTGTAGATAAGTTAGTGACCTGATCCGAAAGTTCGGCTACTTTCTCCGATAGTGAACACATTTCCTCAGTGTGTTTTTCTGAACCAAGTTTCAGAGTGTCCATTTGTGTTGAAATCGAATCTACTGTGTCCTTTAAGTTTTCCTGAGTTTTTGCAAGTTGCGTAACCGAATCGGTAGATGCAACTGAGTCAGTTTTTGCCCACAAGGTCTCATGATTTTCATGAACAATGGTTTGCAGTTCTTTTATGGCTGCTTCGTGATTCTGTAATGCATTTTCATGCCGCGAAAAGATAGGTTGAAAATGCTCACAAATTTGTGTTTTTACGTCATTACAGACTTTTTGACATTTCGATTCAATGTTATGTAACTCAGTAGTTAAATCTTCACCTGTTTGTTCGAGCGTGGTGTCTAACTTCCGAAGATTTTGTTCCATTGTGTCTAACTTTTGAAGATTTTGTTCCACTGTGTCTAACTGTTGCTGTGTTTGCATCTGGTGTTGTTCCATTGTGTCTAACTTTTGAAGATTTTGTTCCATTGTGTCTAACTTTTGAAGATTTTGTTCCATTGTGTCTAACTGTTGCTGTGTTTGTCTCTGATTTTGTTCCATTTGTTGCATTAGCTGTAATAACAATGCATTAGTGTCTGGAATCTGTTCGTCTACGCTTTTCGGCAGTGCATTTGCATCGGCAACATTCACATTTTGACAAGCAGAAAATGTGTCTTGACTTATTTCAGAAAACGGTGAGGACGCAAAACCTGACTCTACAGTATTTGCAAAATTGTGTCCTGTCATTTCGGATTCCTGAGGCGAGCTGTTGCCAAGCGATCGATCGATAATGCTTCCCTGTTCACTACTTGTTTCACTATGTACACCATTATTTGCAACCCGATCCATTTCCCTATGTGCAGTTACCAAATTACTACTTTGAATATTAGTTAATTCATTACATGGTGGGGCTAACACACTGCTTTCGTCTTCACTGTCATTTCTCAGTTTACTTTTTCACACGCCATTATTGTCACAATATTTCACACGACAACACAGAAAAGCACAATTTGAAGAACAAAAATAAGAGAACACATTAACATAGCACTGAAAATAATATCTAGTTAATTGCAAGCGTAGCTGCGAAATACTTGGTGCAAATCTACATGCGTGCCACACCTGTTTTACTGTGCAACAATGAAAGACTGCAACTACAAAGGAAATTATCTCTATAATTACGTGCTAGCAATAAACAATAGCTACACTAATTACACAAACTACAAGAAAAAAATCAGAAGATTCCAGTGAGGTATCCTGGCAGGGTCACCATATCAAACGTCCCCTTAGAACAATTATACACGACTGTGCTTAAACTAACACACAATATTTTTAGCGCAACGCAATCTGACTTTTAGAAATCCCTACAAAGGAATGGCCCTGACTAACATTAACCTGTACCTTTCACAAGTCACTTACCTCACAAAAATCTTCGTTACTCGAAATACTGCAATACAGCGAGCGCCACTATTGCCAGCTAAATAAAAGATTCAAACTACAGAAGGCACTAATTACTGATAGGCATGGTTAGCAAATGAAAGATTTTAATAGAGAACAAACAATGTATTTACCTTAATAGTGTTGAAAAAGCGTAATATACATAGCAGTTCATAATATCCATTCTGTACTCAAAAATCCGCCATCTCATTTCCCACATCCAGCACTGCTGGCGGCTCACCTCCAACTGTGCAACGCTACGCGCTGTTCACATCCAGCTGCCGCTGCCCAACACTACAATGGCAGACAACAATGCAAACTAGCCACAGACTGCACACAGCACAGCCAGTGATTTTCATACAGAGCGCTACGTAACGTTTCCAATAAGAAAACCTAAACAGCCTACTTACACTGTACGTTGTGATTAGAAGAATGCATTTCCTATAATATATACAAAGAACCAGCAATTACACCAATACACCCCGTACAACTGTAAATAACTACTGTACGGAATTATAGAACTGAGTAATAATTAGAGCATTTCAACACACACAACAATTTTTCTTCAACTGGAAGGCCTATCGGAAGTGGACATTATGAGAGTACATATATAAATATACTTATTATAGGTCGCCCGTCTAGCCGCGCACTCTAACGCGCTGTTTCCCGTGCGGGAAGGCGTGCCCGTCCCCGGCACGAATCCGTCCGGCCGTTTAGTGTCCAGGTGCGGTGTGTCTGTCACCCTGTGGATGGTTTTTAAGCCGGTTTTCCATCTACCTCGGCGAATGCGCGCTGGTTTCTCTTATTCAACCTCGGTTACACTATGTCGGCGATTGGCGCGCAAACGCTGTCTTCACATACGCGTACACCATAGTTACACTACCACGGAAACGCTTGGGGTTACACTCGTCTCGTATGAGACGTTCGCGGGACGGGGTGGGGGGTCCACTGGGGCCGAATCACACAGTAACACAGGGTTCGGTGTGGGGCGGCGGTGGGGTGGGTGAACCACTGAGGGCTACGGCGAGACGAGACCTCTCCATCGTTTCTAGGTCCCCAGTTTAATACAAACAACACATAAGAAGTATTACATAAAGATAAATCATTTCTCTGTGTAATATTATGGAGATAATTCTCCCATCTTATTTGAAATGGACCATATTACACAGATAAAGTGATGTAGTATATGTAGAGACATAGCAGGATCAGAATGTCAACGTACTTCACACTACCTCAAGTATGTCGTGAAGTGGCACTGCCCGCTTTCATGCCATGACGGCGAAGGTGTGAAAGTATGGAGGCACCGTAAGATGTGACACCGCAAGATGCAATAAAGAGAAAATAATAGAAGAGATGCAACCCCTCACGTTTCAGTGTTACAAACACGCAGGGTCATTATAAAAGTGACTATAGGATTAGTCGTTTTTGGGGAGTATCGATGTTAAAACTTCCAAGCTACCTTTCAGTTCACCTCCAGTTACTACAACATTTCATAACCTCTTGACAATAAAGTCATACCTTACTGAGAGTTTGAAGTACATCACTGTATGTGGTGTGCCTTGAGTAAGTATGATATATGACATTGGCTAGCCCTAACGAGCTGTATGACTGGATCAAGTCTAGAGGATGACTTCTGAAACTGGTTGTTGCTTATACAGCCATACTGCAGCTACCCGACGGTAAGGTCATCCTTTCGCAGCTCCTCTGCCTACTGACACAGGCGAAAGGTGCACATATTATGAGAAATGATTAAGGGACATCTGTATTTCTTGAGAAAATATCAATTTTTGGCAAATTCGACAGTTTATTTGAAATGTCTACCACTTTGAGCATCTTTGTATGCCGAAAACATGATTGGATACGTAATTTTTGGCTACCAGAGGCTGTGCAATTATGGGTAGACCTTGGCTGGGCAAATGAATCGCAAGCAGTCGTCGGCCAGAGAGGAAGAGAGGATGTTGTGTCACGGCGGAGTGAAGATCTTGGGCCACGATTTATTTTATTTTATTTTTATTTTTGTTTTTTAGTTTGTTTTATTTGATTTTCTTATTTATTATCTCTGTGATGAGAAAGAGTAATAGTTCACGACAGTTCGAGATATCTCTATGTCATTAAAACGTTTTAATCTAACTGAAAAACATACTCTTAATTATTTACAAAACGTTTCATTGAAGCTTATCTTTATCGTTTTAATGAAAACTGTGTTTGGTACAAAGCTGCACTGTCACGCCTTGCGCCATGGCGTAAACAGTAATTATCATTTTTCGAAATGAAGAGAAAAAGTTCAGTTTGCTAATACAACCAGGTAAAAGAACTAAAAAGTCAAATGCCACGCAGTGATTTATTTCACCTCATCGTTTTTGCAGTCCACATCAAGCGGAGCCGTGTCATCCGTTGCCAAGGCAAGAAAAAATTGTAGGACGTGAATAAACCTTTTGTGAGAATGTTAGAGCCAGTTTTTACTTACAAAATTTTATGTGAATTCAACATTTGCGTTTTTGTAACACTTTTTGTTCCGTGGCAGTTGGACATCGTGTGTTTCTGTTTCATCAGAAATTCATTCTGAGTATTGTTGATAATCATTCATTACATTCAGTTACACATAGTTTAGATTAATTGGTATCATTCACATCAAAAGGAATTAGCACAATTCTGTTTAACAGTAGGGTAGCAAACACGATTCTAGATGACCCACTGCAATCGGACTTTAAAAACACGAGTACTTGCTTCCACACTGGTACCAAGAGGTTTTGGCACATGCAGTTTACAGTTAATTAGCTACATCTCCGTTCTTAGTTTCCAGGCGGGCAAGATTTGTGATTAATACTTTTTGGATACGAAAGAAACCATTAGTGAAGTTTACAATGTTGACCTGCAGTTATCTTTTATCCCTGCTGCTCCAGTACACTCACAAAGTAATAGACTTTCTTCAAGTTTCTTTCGTAAAGCCGAAACACGAAGGTCTTGTTGGCATAGAAGTTTTCTGAGCTTCTGTACCGTGTGATAACGTACAAAAACTGTACCGGAGAGACCAACGTTTTCGCCACGGTTACAGTGGCCGAAACGTCGCCTCTCCAGTACAGTATTTTACACTGACACCCGGTATGATACTCAAAAAACTTTGACATCAACAGATACGGTCCACTGTTCTACAACAATAATTCTAAAAAGACTCCGAAATCACTATCTCTGTTCACTTAATACCGATTACATTAACATTTTCTCCTAATTTATAAAGCAGTTCTAGTAGGTAATATTTTAACCTGTTGGGAAAATGACCATACTTGAAAGATACGTTTAATGGCTGAATACACCCAGTACTAGTGTATGACGCAATTAACTTCAATTTACCGTGATTAACGATTTCTTTACTGATTCAAGCTTCTTTCAACGAGGTTCAAATTGCTGCATGTAACTTAATAGCGCTGTTAAGTGAAGCAAGTACGACCAACTGCATAGGAGGTGATCCACCCCTGAAAAGCAATACCGCACCAGATGTTTATACACCGCTCCCGGAATTCCCCTATATTAATATTACGGGCTGGTGGTTTGTGGGCAAGGAGTTTGGTGCGCGATAGAGTATGTTTTCCGTTGGATTCAGATCAGACAACATCAGTTTTACTTAATTGAAATTGTCCGATTAGGACCATCACGCCATCTCTTACATCGTACCTGGATTCGACACATATAATACCTTTTTTAGATCACAGTTTCTTAAGAAATAAGAATGTAATATGATAAACAGTGTTAAAATGATTTGAGTGTCATAAATGGCAGTGTGAGCAAGTAATACTGGCAGTACTTGCACTACTGCAGCTGCTATCAATAATACGAGGGCTGTTCAATAAAGAATGATCATAATTGTTTTGATAACATACCTATATTCATCCTCATAATTTTGATGGTCCTTCTCAAAGTAGTCTCCCATGAATGCGATGCACTTGTCCCAGCATTTCTACCAATCTTCAGATACGTGCTGGAAACCATTTTTTAGAGAGGTCCTTCAAAATTGCCTCGGCAGTCTTCACCACTGCCTCTGATTATTGATAATGCCTCCCAAGGAAGCGTTTCTTAATCTTAGGGAATAGAAAAAAGTCACATGGGGCTAAATCTGAACTATAGAGAGGGTGAAGGAAGAACATCACGTTGACTTTTACAAGATATTCAACAACAACATTGGCAATATGTGGCCGCGCATTGTCGTGGTGCAGCATTCAGCCTGCTTCAGGAAAATGTGGTCTTTTGCGCCTGATATGGACTTGCAATGTTTTGAGGACATCACTGTAGTATTGTCCAGTTACTGATGTGTATGCAGGAACAACATGCTGATAAACCATTTGATGAATATCAAAGACTAAGATGACCATAACTTTTCCAGTAGAAGCAACTACTTTTGCTTTTTTTAGGAGTTGGTGATGTAGGAGATTTCCACACTGAGCTTTGCTATTTGCTCTCAGGATAAAAACGATGTAGCCAGGTTTCATCAGCAGCGAATACATTTGAAAGAAACTCCGGATCTTCCTCTAACATCAACTTTAACTCCTTTCAGACCTGCACAATATGTCCTTTTGTTTGGGAATCAGCAGTCTTGGAAGCTGCCGCGCACAAACACATGTCATGTGTAATTTTTCTGACACCAACGTGTGGGTGGCACCCAATGAAATGTTCAGTATTTCAGAAAGTGATCTTAATGTAATACCTCGATCATCTCTCACAATGACAGCAGCAGTGCTGATATTTTCTACCATAAGGGCACTGGGTCTTCCTTTGAAATTGATTGTCTCCCCTCTTTAAACATTTTAATTCACCTGAGAGCTGTGCTTTAAGGAAGAACAGACTCTCTATAAGCCTCCCATAACATTGTATAGGTGTCAGCTGAAGATTTCTTGAGACGAAAACAGAATTTCAAGGCCGCATATTGTTCCTCGCCTGTTAGCTCCACTGCAGCGGTTGGCGATACTGACCTTGCCTGCCCCTCACAGGTGGGAACCAGGACATGAGCGCGGTCTAACGCGCGGCTTTACTAGGGGAAAGGCGTGCCGGTCCCCGGCACGAATCCCCCCGGTGGATTAGTGACGAGGTCCGGTGTGCCGGCGAGCCTGTGCTTGGTTCGTAGTGCGATTTTCCATCGGCCTCAGCGAATGCGGCCTGATTCCACTTATTCTGCCTCACACTATGTCGGCGATTGGTGCGCAAACACTGCCTCCGCGTACGCGTACACCATAATTACTCTGGTATGAGACGTTCCCGGCAGGAGTCCACTGAGGCCGAACCCTGGATTCAGTGTGGGTCGGAGGTGGGGTGAGTGGACGGATGTAACCTGTTGTGGGGTTACCCACTGAGGGCTACGGCGAAGACGAAGCCTCTCCGTCGTTTCTAGGTCCCCAGTTGAGTACACAATACACAATGACAATATTAATACAATGAAGACTAATTACTGTCACAGATAGAAAATTAATTTTCTGATATAGCGAGTTCAGGGAAAAGGTAATTTGAGGAGACGGTCTCAACTACGAACGCTCAGAAATAAGGAAGATCTGGTTCGAAAGTTGGATGTACAGTCGTGCTCAAAAGTATCCGGAAGACCAGAATTGCATTTCCCTGATTCGCATGCAACCCACGTAGCGCAACTGTCTAGCAGGTCCTCTAATCGCCCCTCGGTACAGTCGTTTGACTATTGAAAATAGTTCCAACAAGACACCACCAGAAAACACTGCTCTGAATCGCAATAACTCAAGATGTAAAGTTATATCACGATACTACAAATATCAGGGAACACCTTATAACAGATAAGACTGTCCTTAGGGCTTGTAAGCTCACATTTATTGCAATAGATGACATACCTGAAATTTTATCACTCTCATTATTACGTCAGATAGGTAATGCACGTGGTTAGTTCGTCGAATTCATGATTTCCTCATCAAAGTAACATACCGTACTTACTATTTAACACGAAATGACATTAAAAATTTAAGTTATTCACGAGCAGCTAGTTCAGAATATGCATGAACTTCAAATGACACGACGAACCGTATCGTTCTGCATATGGATTCAAACCCAGGTCATGCAGACTAAGCAAAGATTTCGTCACTAACGGAAACTAAGAGTCATTCCTGACTGTGCATACAGAGAGTGATATACCTCGATTTTAGACAGTGTCAGTTAGCAAATGTTGTTATTGTTGTGGTCTTCAGTCCTGAGACTGGTTTGATGCAGCTCTCCATGCTACTCTATCCTGTGCAAGCTTCTTCATCTCCCAGTATCTACTGCAACCTACATCCTTCTGAATCTGCTTAGTGTATTCATCTCTTGGTCTCCCTCTACGATTTTTACCCTCCACACTGCCCGCCAATGCTAAATTTGTGATCCCTTGATGCCTCAAAACATGTCCTACCAACCGATCCCTTCTTCTAGTCAAGTTGTGCCACAAACTTCTCTTCTCCCCAATCCTATTCAATACTTCCTCATTAGTTACGTGATCTACCCACCTTATCTTCAGCATTCTTCTGTAGCACCACATTTCGAAAGCTTCTATTCTCTTCTTGTCCAAACTAGTTATCGTCCATGTTTCACTTCCATACATGGCTACACTCCATACAAATACTTTCAGAAACGACTTCCTGACACTTAAATCTATACTCGATGTTAACAAATTCCTCTTCTTGAGAAACGCTTTCCTTGCCATTGCCAGTCTACATTTTATATCCTCTCTACTTCGACCATCATCGGTTATTTTACTCCCTAAATAGCAAAACTCCTTTACTACTTTAAGTGTCTCATTTCCTAATCTAATTCCCTCAGCATCACCCGACTTAATTTGACTACATTCCATTATCCTCGTTTTGCTTTTGTTGATGTTCATCTTATATCCTCCTTTCAAGACACTGTCCATTGCGTTCAACTGCTCTTCCAAGTCCTTTGCTGTCTCTGACAGAATTACAATGTCATCGGCGAACCTCAAAGTTTTTACTTCTTCTCCATGAATTTTAATACCTACTCCGAATTTTTCTTTTGTTTCCTTTACTGCTTGCTCAATATACAGATTGAATAACATCGGGGAGAGGCTACAACCCTGTCTTACTCCTTTCCCAACCACTGCTTCCCTTTCTTGCCCCTCGACTCTTATAACTGCCATCTGGTTTCTGTACAAATTGTAAATAGCCTTTCGCTCCCTGTATTTTACCCCTGCCACCTTTAGAATTTGAAAGAGAGTATTCCAGTCAACATTGTCAAAAGCTTTCTCTAAGTCTACAAATGCTAGAAACGTAGGTTTGCCTTTTCTTAATCTTTCTTCTAAGATGAGTCCTAAGGTCAGTATTGCCTCACGTGTTCCAACATTTCTACGGAATCCAAACTGATCTTCCCCGAGGTCAGCTTCTACCAGTTTTTCCATTCGTCTGTAAAGAATTCGCGTTAGTATTTTGCAGCTGTGACTTATTAAACTGATAGTTCGGTAATTCTCACATCTGTCAACACCTGCTTTCTTTGGGATTGGAATTATTATATTCTTCTTGAAGTCTGAGGGTATTTCGCCTGTCTCATACATCGTGCTCACCAGATTGTAGAGTTTTGTCATGACTGGCTCTCCCGAGGCCATCAATAATTCAAATGGAATGTTGTCTACTCCCGGGGCCTTGTTTCGACTCAGGTCTTTCAGTGCTCTGTCAAACTCTTCACGCAGTATCTTATCTCCTATTTCGTCTTCATCTACATCCTCTTCCATTTCCATAATATTGTCCTCAAGTACATCGCCCTTGTATAAACCCTCTATATACTCCTGCCACCTTTCTGCCTTCCCTTCTTTGCTTAGAACTGGGTTGCCATCTGAGCTCTTGATATTCATACAAGTGGTTCTCTTCTCTCCAAAGGTCTCTTTAATTTTCCTGTAGGCAGTATCTATCTTACCCCTAGTGAGACAAGCCTCTACATCCTTACATTTGTCCTCTAGCCATCCCTGCTTAGCCAGTTTGCACTTCCTGTTGATATCATTTTTGAGACGTTTGTATTCCTTTTTGCCTGCTTCATTTACTGCATTTTTATATTTTCTCCTTTCATCAATTAAATTCAATATTTCTTCTGTTACCCAAGGATTTCTATTAGCCCTCGTCTTTTTACCTACTTGATCCTCTGCTGCCTTCACTACTTCATCCCTCAGAGCTACCCATTCTTCTTCTACTGTATTTCTTTCCCCCATTCCTGTCAATTGTTCCCTTATGCTCTCCCTGAAACTCTCTACAACCTCTGGTTCTTTCAGTTTATCCAGGTCCCATCTCCTTAAATTCCCACCTTTTTGCAGTTTCTTCAGTTTCAATCTGCAGTTCATAACCAATAGATTGTGGTCACAATCCACATCTGCCCCAGGAAATGTCTTACAATTTAAAACCTGGTTCCTAAATCTCTGTCTTACCATTATATAAATTATCTGATACCTTTTAGTATCTCCAGGATTCTTCCAGGTATACAACCTTCTTTTATGATTCTTGAACCAAGTGTTGGCTATGATTAAGTTATGCTCTGTGCAAAATTCTACAAGGCGGCTTCCTCTTTCATTCCTTCCCCCCAATCCATATTCACCTACTATGTTTCCTTCTCTCCCTTTTCCTACTGACGAATTCCAGTCACCCATGACTATTAAATTTTCGTCTCCCTTCATTACCTGAATAATTTCTTTTATCTCGTCATACATTTCATCTATTTCTTCATCATCTGCAGAGGTAGTTGGCATATAAACTTGTACTACTGTAGTAGGCATGGGCTTTGTGTCTATCTTGGCCACAATAATGCGTTCACTATGCTGTTTGTAGTAGCTAACCCGCACTCCTATTTTTTTATTCATTATTAAACCTACTCCTGCATTACCCCTATTTGATTTTGTATTTATGACCCTGTAATCACCTGACCAAAAGTCTTGTTCCTCCTGCCACCGAACTTCACTAATTCCTCACAAGTAACTTACTTGAAATGCCGTGAGTTAAAGCTTTGTGTTGGACAGGGATTCGAACCCAGAACCTAATCATATTGTTATCGAAGCACAATTAATTGTGCATATCAGATTTTCTCAGCAGTAGCTAGATGTTTTAACTGAAGTGAGAGCGAAACATTAAATTTTTCCTTCCCAGGGCTCCAACCCGACACCTATCGCTGTTGTATTCTGGGTTTGTTACACCAGCAGCGACATGTGAGCATGTTTGAACAAGAAATAATATGACGAAGATTTCAGTGCTGACTGGGAATCGAACCCCACACATATCGTTGTTGACTATACATAAAGAGACGCCAGCTACCGAATTTTTGTCCACCAGAATCCTTGAACTTGCAGTTATGTCGCAAATATTTCTGTGTCTCAAGGGAGTAAAAAAGGTCAGATATCATTAGTCTTGACAACGAATGAAAATAAATTAAAAATAAAAATTATTATCCACCAGCAAATAGGTGTTCTCATGCTAGAGCTTGATAATACATAATGAAAACTTTAGTGTTGGTTCAGGATTTGAACCTATTCACTCGCAATATGTGGAGATGTTGAAGAATCTGCAGTTTTGGACAAATAACAAATTGTAGTCGAGCTGTATAGTCACTAAGGGATCAAATTCCGTGTTTTAGTGCGGTCTGAGTTGCTTTCCCAGTTCAGAACCAATTTTGTCGACATACAGAAGCCCAAACACAACATGGAATAAGCGTCCTGTGACCCTACATAGCGTTTGTTCCGTCACTAGAAATAAATAACTAGTATAATAATAGAGTTTCTACATGTCGCCACACCTTACTTTATTGTGGTTCAACCTAATGTCTACTTGGTGGAGAACGAATATCATGATTAATGTGAATTTCATACCACAATGCCATTATACCTTCTTCACTTGGCGTAGCCATAAGAGAATGCAATCCGTCTCTCCCCATCAAAAATCATCCACAGAAGTTGGAATCGAACCCGGACCATAACTATAGGAATCTACTATCGACCCAACAGACCACCGAATCCTCTGCTCATAGCGCCGTTGCGCCACACTGGATCAGAATTCTGACGCACAGCCACCATGCAGTGGTTTTCAGCATGTTCAGTAGATTCATTTACTTGGTTGACCGAATCGACCATGAACTAGTTGCCACAGCTACCCAGTGCATACATTCGACTCTATTTTGTAATCACCGAAATAAAATCACGTTACTGCCACCTGCACAGAACTTCCAACAGTGTAGGTTGCAGAAATTTAAATAGGAAGTGTTCCTTTCCACTTGAGCTACTCTATTGCGCTATCTCTTTGTTGAAATTTTCGTGCAGTGCAAAAGAAAAGCTGTAACTGTCTGTCTCTCAGAAGTCAAGATCCAGCCATATGCTTTATCTCGCAGCACTGTGCAATGCGGAAATCTGTAGATGAGATGTCGCGAGTTCGAGTACGTTCACTGCTACATTTTTTAAAACGCAATTCTGCTCTCTGCTGAAGTTATCTATCTAATGGAACTTTGAACATAATTCCCTTCACTTCTCAACGCTAAATAGTCGCATGTGGAAAAAGGGCTAACTTCTGCGACATTTTGTTCTTTTCATGTTTAATTGACGGCCAGGCAGCAGATGCATCTCGAAACTTTTGTATTATGTATGGGGTGAGTGCATGATGCCAAAATACGTCCGTAAAGTATTTTCTACATTAGGTGTCGTGTGGTAGTGGCGTTTTATTCTTCTTCAAATCTTGTTTGACAGCTTTAACTCAGAGCAAGTTTCCTGCTTACATGTAATCAATAAACTGCATATGCATTGGCAGACTGTTATAGATAATATCAGAGAATTCGCATATATCGTTGATGATTAATTTCTCTCTCATGTTTACTATTGTTTTAACAACACTAAAAGAAACATTACGAAAATGGGGTACTGTACTATAACAAATGAAATAAAACTACTCATGATAACTTTACGACGAAAGTCTGTTTTAATAAAATTGAGTACCTGTACATAAGTCTGCCTCTATTGGCACAAATTAGTAAAATACTAGTCACTTAGATTTCGATTGAGTCTGTGCTTAATTGGTATTCTGTATCATACTAAAGAGGTATGCAAATGTGGCATTTCATTAATAATGTTATGTATTCCCAGAAACCCAAAACTTGCTTGTCAGCAGCGGAAAGAGGCGTTACATGTAGTGCAGCATTGTAAGTTTTTCACCATTGCACTATGAGCCGAAAGTTTTTTCTTGCGATTTCCTTATCGATGTTTGATCTGACTCCTTGCAGCTCTTGCAGAAGGGATAAAATACATTATTGTCAGCGAGACTGGAACTGTGAACCATAACAGACGTGTCTTCACAGATTAGCACTTAACCACAGAGATAGGGAAGAGGTGTGCCTTTTAATTTCCTCTTACGGGCTCAATAGGGGCTAGAGCTCGTAAACAGCTATTTAAAGGACGAGATTAGTTGCTATTTCCATGAGCAACAACTTTCCAGGGCCGAAAACAGTAAATTTACAATCATTTATTACACTTCAAGCGATAATAACTCAGATTATTGAATAGAAATGACAGGAAAAATCAAGTGAACTTTGAGGCTTCATTCCGTGCACACCAGGAAGTAACTCGTCGATCACGTAGGTGCCAAACATACCTTGCCGTGTTGCCAAATCTCAGTTACAGTACCAGCAGGAAGAAGACGAACCGACGTGAGCCTGCAGCGGGCTGGGAAGCCATAGCTGGCGTCAGAAAGACGCAGCTGCTATGGCCTGGAATACGTAATGCGTCTGATTCGCATTTCTGTAACTAGGTTTAGGGACTGGAGAGTAGTTACTGATAATACTCAGAACTGACTGCAAACTAAGCATCATAAATCAGTAACTCTCATAGTTGTTTTTATATTTCTTTCGTAAGTGTACTCCAAACTAAGAAACTCATTCACGGACGTTTTCGTGCCTCACCAATAGTCTAGCACAACAAACAAATAAAAATGAAAAAGGAATGTGTGTGTGTGTGTGAGAGAGAGAGAGAGAGAGAGAGAGAGATCGTGGTATTTAAGGAAATCTTTCATTCAATTGACATGTTCCACGTCATTACAAAATGTCGTATTCATGATCTATGGAACAAGTATTAATCTAATCTAATCCAATCTAATCCAATCTAATCATATCGTATTGCTAACTAAACATGAACAGTCATGAATTACCGAAATTGTCACCAATATCAGTAACCAAATGTAAACCTGAAAATAAAATACGACAGTTTTTGTACTAAACTGGGATTCCATTCAAGACCCTTTCGTCCCTGTTAACTAACCACAAAAGATGTCCAATATACCTCCACTCTGAAGTAACAAGGTGTGCATAAATTTAAAGATGAAGCGCATGATGTGAAGTTCTGTGACAGAGATACGAACCCAACACTTAACCGGATTGTTAAGTAAGGAAAATCAAATGTTACTGACTGGTTTTCCTTATCACCTGCTAGGTGTTTGAATCTAAAATAAGGATACAAATTTTTGTGCCTGAGCGACAATCGTATCGCATACCGACTGTCCTTCATTATCATGCCCGAATATAGCTTAAGTATCAATCGCTAACTCACCAACAGTAACTTTTGTTCGTGTTTGACCAGAAGTGTCGACACATATTGCGATTGTTGGCAACACATGAACAGACATTAAAAATGCACGTTAATTTTCTCTAGCAGGCCGATGTGCACGTGATAGGGCTTGTAATGAAATTATAAATATTTTTGTACGGGATCAGGATTCGGACCCACATACTTACCTTTGAAGGAGACCTAGAGAAGATTGCAGTATTGGGAAAAGGAACGAAATGATTGAACTATACTGTTCCGAGAGATTGGGATCCTTGAAAGAAGAGATACGAATTCGAATCACAGTCCAACACCATATTTTTCAAGAACTATAGTTCAATCAAGTACAAATAAATAAGAGCCGTGTTCCTTTAAATGGCTACAAGTTCATCAAATAAAGTAAAATTTTCCATTGTAAGTAACTTCACTGGCGACAGTATTTCTGTTTACTATGACTTTCGCCTATGTCATTTCCCTACGTAAACCAGCTCTGCCCACTTGGTAATGAAGGAACATGATGTTTAATGCGGATTCTGGATTATAATATCTTTCTCTCGAAGTTCCCAGAGGTAAAGTAAATATGTTTGTGCCTCTTAAAAGTAAATGTCTGAACCCACGCATTGCACCTGTGACAGTTCATTCCACCAGACCATTGCGGCCACATTTCTCAGCCCCAGCAGTGTGCCGTAATGGATGATGTGCATATCTTACAATACTAGTCACGGTGAAAAAAAATTCAAGTCTCTTAAATGGTTAAGTAGAAGGAAGCTTCTGACGCGGAGATTATGCTATTATCATGTCAGCAGAATGGAAATACTCTTCTAGGCATCATAGCCTCGGTGTGAAACAATTTTGAAATTTGCACTAGTTCAACAAATTTCTTAGCCCGAGAAAATCCACTGTGAAGAGTGAAGTTACCGGATAATTCGATTAGTACCGTCATTATTACTATCGTTTTCTTCATACCGCTGCTGGAACACATGTGCTTGAAGATCATTTAAAGCCTTTTATTCATTACAGAAGTAATTGTCCAACAACATGTTATTTCCTTGTCCACAGAATCCTTTTCATGTTAATATCAAACATCAGCAATTACTCGTAGATTACATTAAAACCAAAGTAATTGATGGAGATGTTATTTGATAACAAAAACGCGCGGCCTTTCTTCATTCACTTGCGCCTAGAGAGGGCTGTCGTATACTGCCAAACCAAAAGCCAAGCAATCTTACTGCCTTCCGATATACGTCGCTGTCAGTTCTTCCATATACTTTGGGCGACCTGACCAGTTTCAAGTTGTGTATGACAGAGAATATTTAGAAAATCAATTGTTTTCCTTTGCAATAAACAGAAATATATTCATTCTAAGCTATCCAAATCCAAAATTTTCTATGGAACCTCAAGAAGTCAATGAATATTCCTACAGATTTCCGCATTCCACAGTGCTGCGAGATAAAGCATATGGCTGGATCTTGACTTCTGAGAGACAGACAGTTACAGCTTTTCTTTTGCACTGCACGAAAATTTCAACAAAGAGATAGCGCAATAGAGTAGCTCAAGTGGAAAGGAACACTTCCTATTTAAATTTCTGCATCCTAACCTGTTGGAAGTTCTGTGCACGTGGCAGTAACGTGATTTTATTTCGGTGATTACAAAATAGAGTCGAATGTATGCACTGGGTAGCTGTGGCAGCTAGTTCATGGTCGATTCGATCAACCAAGTAAATACTGAACATGCTGAAAACCACTACATGGAGGCTGTGCGTCAGAATTCTGATCCAGTGTGGCTCAACGGCGCTATGAGCAGAGGATTCGGTGGTCTGTTGGGTCGATAGTAGGTTCGTATAGTTATGGTCCGGGTTCGATTCCAACTTCTGTGGACGATTTTTGATGGGGAGAGACGGATTGCATTCTCTTATGGCTACGCCAAGTGAAGAAGTTATAATGGCATTGTGGTATGAAATTCACATTAATCATGATATTCGTTCTCCACCAAGTAGACATTAGGTTGAACCACAATAAAGTAAGGTGTGGCGACATGTAGAAACTCTATTATTATACTAGTTATTTATTTCTAGTGACGGAACAAACGCTATGTAGGGTCACAGGACGCTTATTCCAAGTTGTGTTTGAGCTTCTGTATGCCGACAAAATTGGTTCTGAACTGGGAAAGCAACTCAGACCGCACTAAAACACGGAATTTGATCGCTTCGTGACAATACAGCTCGACTACAATTTGTTGTTTGTTCAAAACTGCAGATTCTTCAACATCTCCACATACTGAGAGTGAATAGGTCCAAATCCTGAACCAACACTAAAGTTTTCATTATGTATTATCAAGCTCTAGTATGCGAACACCTATTTGCTGGTGGATAAAAATTTTTATTTTTAATTTATTTTCATTCGTTGTCAAGACTAATGATATCTGACCTTTTTTACTCCCTTGAGACACAGAAATATTTGCGACATAACTGCAAGTTCAAGGATTCTGGTGGACAAAAATTCGGTAGCTGGCGTCTCTTTATGTATAGTCAACAACGATATGTGTGGGGTTCGATTCCCAGTCAGCACTGAACTCTCCGTCATATTATTTCTTGTTCAAACATGCTCACATGTCGCTGCTGGTGTAACAAACCCATATTTAACGTTCGTTTCCTTAGAATACAACAGCGATAGGTGTCGGGTTGGAGTCCTGGGAAGGAAAAAATTAATGTTTCGCTCTGACTTCAGTTAAAACATTTAGCTACTGCTGAGAAAATCTGACATGCACAATTGATTTTGCTTCGATAACAATATGATTAGGTTCTGGGTTCGAATCCCTGTCCAACACAAAGCTTTACCTCACGGCATTTCAAGTAAGTTACTTGTGAGGAAGCAATATTTAACATCTCTCGTACTTCGTTAACAGAGACAATAGATGCTGGTTAGGAATTCCTGTCCGTTAAAACTGTTTACGTAATGTAATTTAAAGTTGATATTTGCTAACTGACACTGTCTAAAATCGAGGTATATCACTCTCTGTATACATAGTCAGGAATGACTCTTAGTTTCCGTCAGTCACGAAATCTTTGCTTAGTCTACATGACCTGGGTTTGAATCCATATGCAGAACGATACGGTTCGTCGTGTCATTTGAAGTTCATACATATTCTGAACTAGCTGCTCGTGAATAACTTAAATGTTTAATCATGAGGAAATCATGAATTCGACGAACTTACTACGTGAATTACCCATCTGACGTAATAATGAGAGTGATAAAATTTCAGGTATGTCATCTATTGCAATAAATGTGAACTTACAAGCCCTGAGGACAGTCTTATCTGTGATAAGGTGTTCCCTGATATTTGTAGTATCGTGGTATAACTTTACATCTTGAGTTATTGCGATTCAGAGCAGTGTTTTCTGGTGGTGTCTTGTTGGAACCATTTTCAATAGTCAAACGACTGTACCGAGGGGCGATTAGAGGACCTGCTAGACAGCTGCGCTATGTGGGTTGTATGCGAATCAGGCGAAATGCAATTCAGGTCGTTCGGATACTTTTGAGCATGACTGTACAAGTGTAACGAATGAATAGGATAACGGTAATCGACATTGTTGCTTTAGTACATACGTCATTAACTGGAATCGGAACCTGCAGATGTTTTTTAGTTCTCTAATGCGGGAGTTTATTTCAGAGTTCAGTTCCTGCTGGTGTGGAAGCCTCCGAAAATATGTCTGAACGGTGGAGTGGGATAGAAGGGTTCTGCCCTGATGGGAACGGGCCTTTCTGCCATGATGGTCAGAAAAGAACGTTAAGGTCGAGGAGAGATATGGCGGACAGCGTTCGCTGACAAGACAGTAGAGAACACAGAGGGTATGGAAATCTCTGCTCTTTCTTGCACACAGCCAGGATAGCTATGCATAAGATGGTCAAATAATCAAAGAGTCAAACAAAGCAGATACATGGGCAAGATATCACCGTGAGTTCACTATCATGCACTATCATGTCCTACAAATCACAGTAGCACGATTATGGCGTTATGACACGAACACTTCTGCTGCTCAATGAAACCATCGTTCTCGGGGAAAACGTAGAGCATGATGCAGGTGGTCCTCAATAATGTTTACGTAGTCCACAGCTGTCAACAGGCCTTCGAATAGTGCCTCAGGTACCACAGAAGCCCAAACGACTTCCCCCACAGTATAATACTGGCCCTATCATCCTGCATCCGTTCGAGCTATCATACGCCAGGATGGAGGCCAGTTAGTAAATGACCATCAGCCTGGTGTCACGAGAAATATGATATATCTCACCCGATGACACGTTTAGTTTGATATCCCATCCGGTCTCGATGATCTAGTCCCCAATAAAATCGTCATTGATGCTATAGTTAGATCGTCTGTTGTGGAGTACGGTGTTCAATAATGTGAACTGTCCAGTGTGCTCGGAAACACTTATGCCCGCACCACGATTACCTTCTGACATCTTATCTAGCACAGTTTGCCACGTATTCTGCTTTTCAGAGCGGGAAAACCTTCTTATTCCACTTCCTGTGATGCGGCATGGACGTTCAATACCTTCATGCATACTTGTGGTTTCTCCATCCTCCAGTTTTCCACAGACGCTAGGGACAACAACAAGCGAATAGACGATCAACTTCACCGTTTCTAAAATGTTAGTTACAGGCACCAGTCCGTACAAATCTGTCGTTTGCCAATGTCGCTGATGTCACTGGGTTTCCCAATTTTCGGCCCGTGGAGTTACTGGTATGTGATGAAAAGTATCCGGACACCCCCCAAAAACATACGTTTCTCATATTAGGTACATTGTGCTGCCACCTACTGCCAGGTACTCGAAAGTAGTCAGGCGATTGGATGTCAATTGTGTCATACGCCTGTACGCGAGATTTCCACACTGCTGAACATCCCTAGGTCCACTGTTTCCCAAGTGATAGTGAAACGTGAAAGGACACGTACAGCACAATAGTGTACAGGACGACGTCGACTGTTGACCGACAGAGACCGCCGACAGTTGAAGAGGGTCATAATGTGTAATAGGCAGACATCTATCCAGACCATCACACAGGAATTCCAAACTCCATCAGGATCCACTGCAAGTACTATGACAGTGAGTCGGGAGGTGAGAATACTTGTATTTCATGGTCGAGCGGCTGCTCATAAACCCCACATCACACCGGTAAATGCCAAACGACGCCAAGCTCGGTGTGAGGATCGTAAAGATTGGACGACTGAACAATAGAAAAACGTAGTGTGAAGTCACGAATCACGGTTCACAATGTGGCGATCCGATGGCAGGGTGTGGGTATGGCGAATGCCCGGGGAATGTCATCTGCCAGTGTATGTAGTGCCAACATTAAAATGCTGAGGCGGTGGTGTTATGGTGGGATTGGGTTTTTCTTGGAGGGGCTGGCGCCTCTTGTTGTTTTGCGTGGCAATATCACAGAAGACGCCTACATTGGTGTTTTAAGCATCTTCTTGCTTCCCAATGTTGAAGAGCAATTAGGGTATGGCGATTGCGTCTTTCAACACGATCGAGCACCTGTTCATAACTCACGGCCTGTGGCGGAGTGGTTACACGACGATAAAATCCCTGTAATGACTGGCCTACCCATCGTCCTGGCCTGAATCCTATAGAACGCCTTAGGGATGGTTTGGAATGCCGACTTCGTGGCCGGCCTCACCGACCGACACCGATAGCTCTCCTCAGTGGAGCACACATTGAACAATGGGCTTCCACTCCCCAACCTTCCATCATTTGACTGAACGTATGCCTGTGAGAGTGGAAGCTGTCAGCAAGGCTAAGGGTGGGCCAACACCATACTGAATTCCAGCGTTACCGATGGAGTGTGCCACGAACTTGTAAGTAATTTTCAGCCAGATGTGAGGTTGCTTTTGATCACATAGTGTACACTGAATATAGCTCACCACGAAACTATGTAACTGAGGAATTAACAATATTGTTCAAATAGCTTTAATATATTATCTACCACTTAATGATCTAGGACTGCCACTAAGAGCTACGGTGCTACATATACCTACACAATTACATGACTTATTTTGGAAATTATTAATTTTACAGTTACGTGACCTGATAATTATTTCAAAAATTCGAGCTGGAACAAATATTACTGATGACCTCAGCACAAGTAATGAAAATAAACGAACATGTATTATGTTTGTTTCTGTTCCCAGGACTATATGTTTCTTGTTTCAAACATGGGAATTACATCACCCGAAAATTTTGTATTAATGCAATTCAGAGAGGCGCAACTGCCAAGAGAGAGGCAATATTCGAGCCTTTTTGCGTAAAACTATATGTGCGTACCTCATCATCAGAGTGCCCATTTCCTCATGTTGGGAAAGAACGATGAAAATTGGGGCTTCATTTCTCATCGATGACGAGATGTGTATAGAAACCTAGGTGACAACAGCCGTGAGTGTATGCCACACACATTGCACTACTGTCACGCAGGTTTCCTACTGCTAGGGGTTCTCTGCTCGGAAGCGTGCTACATGTCTGCGCAGCAGATCAGTGCGCTGCCATTAACCTGATTAAGGATTAACGGCGCATAAGAGGTGATTAGTCATAGAGCGCCTTGATAACGACTAAGTGTATCGAAATTATGAATACCTCATTAGAAAGGAACTGAAAATTGCTTCCACAACTTGCGCCGAAAAAAATCAGAACATGATTTGTCTCTATAAGAAGTAGCCAACATCTCATTTAGAGAAATTTCAGTCAGTAGACTACATAGATGG
This sequence comes from Schistocerca cancellata, assembly GCF_023864275.1. NCBI lineage: Eukaryota > Metazoa > Arthropoda > Insecta > Orthoptera > Acrididae > Schistocerca > Schistocerca cancellata. The sequence goes on along the minus strand of NC_064631.1, from coordinate 266,489,393 downwards.
AGAACTTGGTTAGTATTACTGCATTTTAAAATATCCATAGGGAATAGGAAGCGTTTATTACTAACACAAACAAGACGGTTAGACGACATACTCTATAAAATCGATGTAAAAACATTCCGTTTATTGAGAAAAGCTTTGTAGGCAGAATAAATAAATGGCAGAAAAGCTTCATTTTAATCTTTAACTTATAAAAACTAGGAAATATTTACTTATGTTAAATCCAGATAGAAGGTATTTAATAACAGATGTGTTCTTATTTTAGTTATGAGCGAAAAATTAGCTTTTTAAACGGAATCCTTTGCAAAATATGTAGAATACTGCGAACGATTTCGTATGAGCTATGGAAGTAAAAGGCAACTATGTGTATTAAGCGTACAATAATGGAAAATAGGCTTATGGTGGCATGAGGAAGGATATTTTGGGCACGTATCCTATATAAGGAAATAAAGTATGATTTGAACGAATTTTGAAATATGATATTTATAAAATTATACCACATACGACATTTCAGTTTCTAACCAAAATGTTTTCTTGAGTTAAATTACCATGGAAGAGGCTTAGAATAATTAATGACAAAAACAAGAAAGGAGCCTGTTGTATAATTCATTTACTATACCTTGAAAACGGCCTGCGTTTCTTTCAGGCAACTGCTACATATGACACTGACATCTGTACTTTGAAGACTTTCCACAACAGAGTGATGAAATCAGCAGTCAATTTATTTTTATGAGATGATATTTCTGTGAAATATTTGGTAGCTCACGATTTAGGAACTGCTGCTGTATTAGTAACGAACTCTCACATAGCGAAATTAATACGATAAGCAAGTTTAAGAATAAAGTATTTTCCAACAATGTCATTACTCCCAAAGTCAACACATCAACAACTTTAGTTTTTTTGTACAAAGGCACCTATGTTATCAAAGCGAAAAAGTTACTTGATAGTCCCTGTATGTCCATCTTTTTAGCGATGGTCGCCGGACTCGGCTGTTCGATTGAGGATGTCAAATTAAACACATTTCAGCCATCAATTTCAACGTTATTTTATTATGCAGCCAGTTTGAAGCGGTCACTGTAGCAAGTAGATATCTAGTAATACCAGTACTGCTGGCAACTGTTTCGACCACAAGCATGGTAGATTATTCCTACACGTGTGTTAGGGGACTGAAGATGGCGTATAAAGCGCCGAAACTGGTTGCCTAATAAAAAAAAAAAAAGTTTGAAATTGACGACTGAAAGGTGTTTAATTTGACATCCTCAGTTCCTTGGTAGTTCTAACTTTCGACAACTACAAAAAGATTATACTGCAAGAAACAAAAACCAGCACCAAATCATGTATAAGCATTATATCTCAATATAAGAAAACAGTTACTGTTCTCGAGAGAACAGATACCATTGATGACCATGCAGATTCTCTAGAATAAATGATAATTAATTGAAACCCTCAGCTGCCGACTGGTCTTGTTCATATACCTCGATGGGGACAAACGAAAATGTGTGCCCCAACCAGGACTCGAAACCGGGACCTCTTGCTTACATGGCAGACGCTGTATCCATCTGAGCCACCGAAAACACAGATCAGCAGCACGAATGCAAGGACTTATGCCTTGCACCCTTCCCGTGAGACCCGAATTCCAAACTGTCCGTAATCTACATACGTAATGTACCTAATAGGTATTTGCCCATCCACAATACCTATTAGGTTCATTACGTATGCAGATTGTGGACGGTTTGGAATGTGGGTATCACGGGAAGCGTGCAAGGGATAAGTCCCAGAAGTCGTCCTATTTATCTGTGTCCTCGGTGCCTCAGATGGATAGAGCATCTGCCATGTAAGCGGGAGATCACGGATTCGACTCCCGCTCGGGGCACACATTTTGTGTTGTCCCCATCAAGGTATATCAACAACACCGGTCGGCAGCTGAGGGTTTAAATTAACTATCATTTATTATATCTCAACCCAGCAGCCGCATGCCAGTTAATTTTAGTCCTATGGCTCCCAGATTACATACCATACCTAATTTACATGAAGATGGCGCTCCAGTATGCGCAGAAGTGTCACCCATTTCTGATCCTTGTTACCTGCTAACGATAGAGTTCACTCTATCATTAAAAAGAAAACCAGTTTTAAACTTTAATTTGGTATCAAAAGTTCTATGGCTCCTGTTCATAAATTTAAAGATATTCATATACCAACCAGTACTGCAATAGCATCGTTCGATGTCACTAACTTATTTACAAACGTTTCTACTGACGAACGTATAAACACGTTAACAAATATTTTGCACAATTCCAAAGTAAACTGAGTAGATTTACATGGAATTATCGATGCTACTTAGATGTGTGAAAAACAAATTTTTTTCCAACTCAAAAAAAGGATTACAGTCAGTCTGATGGACTAGCCATAAGTTCAACCCATAGTCCTATATTATCTGAAATTTTTGTGGACATTTTCTAACAAGATGTTCTTATTTGAGCAGTCACTAAACTGAAAAATGAAGTAATGGTTCAAGTAAGTGGATGACATGCTGTTTTCGTTTACCGGTATCGTTAGAAGGTTAGGTATAACACTACAACATTTAAAATGACAATACAAGGAAATTCGGATTACAAAGGGGCTGTGACGCTTTTGTATAAATTTCTTTGACCTTAAGACAGATATCAGCACGAGAAGAGACTTCTTTAGCATTTAAAGGAAGCTATAGCTGCAGATATGATAATCTCCGCAAGCTCCCGGCATCTACACAACTGTTGCCATTCGATGGGGTATCGCCCATATCTGTTCCATTATCTGTATCACCCTTTCAAACAGAACTAGATCAAACATACCGCTTCCAGCAAAGGCCATAATATAACATAAGAAATGAAAATGAATGAAGTTATACCACTTTTGTTCGGAGGTCAACAGCAGTGTCAGTAGTTAAGAAGCCACATGCGGAAACGCATATAGTGTCATTTCAGTCAACCTTGTAGAAAAATTTGTATGACCCAGACATGCATTTTATAACGCCAATATCGAATCAAAATTTTTATTCAATAGGGAAGACAAATTGCAGCTCTTGACACAGAGAAGTGTCTACAAAATAACATACAAACAATGTGAAAAAGTATACACAGTTCAGTCAGGCTATGCTGTGGCAATTGGATTCTCTGAACACGAGACAAGCTGGATATTATAGATGAAAAATTCAATCTTTGTTGATCATTTTTTAACAGAAAACCGTTCGTTTGATGTAGAATGTGAAGTTTTACACCTTGTTAACAGAAGCAGAAATACAACCCTACTGGAAATACCAGAAAGCAACGAAAACGTGATACAGAGTGGCGTATTAGAATTAAATAATCAGACTTAATATCCTCTTCCTCCTTTTTAAATTAAGTTTTCGTTACGAATCTAGATTCAAACTGTAAGTCTATCTCCTCAACAGTTGTTAAATATGTCTTGACATAAAAACTTTGTTTCCTATTTTTCTACTTAATATAATTATTTCATTGTTACAAAAAAGTGTAATTTTTTTCCCTATGTAAGCACACATTATCATTTTCTTTATACGTTACTGTAAGTCCCACATCATGTTCCTCTATTTATTTGACATTCAATTGTCAAGTGAAGATGGCTTAAGAAGCCAAAAGAAGATTCGTGGCCAAATAAATATAACTTTGCAGAACATTCGGAAGTTATATCCTTTCTAATATTCACTTGTATTTTGTATACGGGAGTGTTCCTGGAAGAATATAGATCTGATATTTGGTCTTATGAGTACAAGTAGTGCTTAGTGTTATCGACCACACTCCTGCCCGAGCCTCTTCCGTTTCTTTCTGTCGAGTGCACCGTTTGTCCGTTTGGCATTAACGGGCATCCTAGCTGTGTCCTCCAGTGTCTTATCTTGCCATCGATTTCTGAGCCTTCCTCTTCCTCTAGATACACCTATGCTTCTGTAGAATGCTGTTCTAGGTAGTCTGTTGTCTGGCATTCTTGCTGTACGACCTGCCCAGTGCAACCATCTCTTCTTTAGCACTTCAAATGGTTCAAATGGCTCTGAGCACTATGGGACTGAAAATCTGAGGTCATCAGTCCCCAAGAACTTAGAACTACTTAAACCTAACTAACCTAAGGACATCACACACATCGTTGGCAGAGGCAAGATTCGAACCTGCTACCGTAGCGGTCGAGCGGTTCCAGACTGAAGCGCCAAGAACCGCTCGGCCACAGCGGCCGGCCTTTAGCACTTGGAGGTGTTATGTTCTTTGTGCAAATTTTTCAATTTTTTGTTTTTTATTTTTGGTATCTTCCACTCCACGTTAATTTAATCATATGCCGTTATTAAAGTTTTTCTTTCTATTGTTAATAGATATCTTCAGCTTTTTTTCTAAATGCTGATGCTCCATATCTGTATAATGTTACCAGTATAATAGTTGACTGGTACCAGCTGATTTTGAAATTGGTACAAACTGTTCACTTCTTTAAGATTTTGATAAAATTTTAAAGTGTTTTGTTCCCTCTACTAAATGGGCACCTTTTCTATATTCGGTCTATTGTTACTGGAATGACTCCGTAACTACAGAGTGGTTAAAATTAAACCTTCGCTAGCCGAGAGGGCCTCCATCAAATACGAGTGAACGTAGGACAATGAATCTTTGTGGAAACGTTTGTAAGGGCATGAGGAAAAGAAATTATAAAAAAAACCATTGATAGAAAAACATTTCAATTTCTGCTTGAAACAGTATCATTTGGTATCTGACTATCACGTTTATGTTATAGGTATCAAATGTTGCTCAATTTGACGGCCCTCTGCACCCACGATAGCCTGGAACCGCACTAAAGATACAATTCATAACTGTTCGCAGCACTTTTCGAGCAGTGGACCATGCAATGTTCAAATGTCGTGACACAGCTCATGCATGCATTGCTTGAAGTTCGCATATGGAGTACAGCATTCTCAGCCATATAACTTTGTCAACAATTTGTGGCACAATTGGCTGTTTGCTTCTCCCAGCAACAGGTCCCAAAACGTCAGTTAATTCAATCTTCCGAATCATGTACTTCAACCCCTGTGCGGAAAGAAGACCTCTCCATTTTCCTTTAATGAGTCGACACTTGCTAAGAGCAGCAGCACTGTTGCTGTTCTTTTGACTGAATATTTGTACCAAAAAAGTCTTGCCCAAGTTATCCAGAGCCATGCTGACTATCTGCAACAGTCAACCACACTGGTGCTTGTGTTTCAACTCTGCGTCGCCGTACCAGTAATGGCGCCTAACGGCACTAACACTACTAACAACACAGATCCTGCAGTGCACAGTCTGAACATCATTTAAGTAAGTTTCGGTATTCATACAGCAAATAGTTTTTCGTCAACACTGGCTCAAATAGCGAATGTTTATTTATAACTGTCATGTACCCAAAGCGGTCAGCTGTCTTGAAAGTGAATCCATCTATACGAAAAGCAGTACCACTTCGGATTTTCTTAGTTATAGCCAGATATTTCGTTCTTCTTCATTAATATTTAATAATCATTTAATAAATGGACTTCTAAATTGTATACGCAAGCCTTCTCAGCTGTTGATCTTAGGGTGAACAAATGTGGATTTATTTTTGCCTAAACCGCATTGGCAGTTCCGAATTAGTTCTTATTTTATTGGGATTAGTCTGTTTAATGTGCATGTTGATAGGATTTTATAAGTGACATCTAGTTAAGGAACCCCTCTGTAGTTATCACACAAAAGGATTCTTAAGTATATGGCGTATAATTGTGGTTTTCCAGTTTACTGGTATGGTTTCTGCCGTCGTAATTGTTTATATTATAGAGTGTTGTTCTAAATCCAGTTGTGGTCCTCCATTCTTTAACAGCTCAGCGCATATCTGGTTCTCACCACTTGCTATTTTTCAATTTCGTTAATGTTTGCTATGTTTCACTTAATGATGGATTGTTGACTTGTACATCAGCTGCATCAGGTTCTTGAGATTTAAAGTAAGACTTTTGGTCATTGCATCTTAGTAGTTGTGAACAGGAAGTCTACTCTATTTTTTGTGTGTCACTCATGTTTTCCCATGCTGATCCTCTATGAACTGTTCCCTTTCATCGAATTGAGGAGAAAAGTTCTTTTTTATATTTTGATACGTCTACTTCTCCCTGTGATGCTTGAAATTATCCCCTGCTTCTCTTACTATGTTGCTATAATGATCCCTTTTCCCTTATCTCGATTTCGTTGTGTTTCCTAGCAGTACTATAGTATCTTTCCTCTATTGTCATATTGTTCCTTTCTTGAAGCTATGCTTTCTTTGCATTTCTTCACTACGGCCCTTTTCCATGGCATTGTGTGTTAAACCAAATTTTGTGAGTTGTTTCTTTTCTCCTGTAACTTGGGAAGCTACTTCTTGACTCCTATTCTTAGTTCCCTCTATTTCTTTTGACACCTGGTTGTTCGCTATTGGCCACTGTAGTTCTGTTAAGTTATTTTCGATATCTTTTGTAAGTTTTTGTTTTATATTTTCTTCCGAAAGATTTCCTGGGTTGTATTTAGTATTGTCCATTATATTTGTGTTTAGTTCCTTTTAGAGTTTTATATCATTTTTGATATGATTAATATATGTGTTACAATTACACCCCGAAAGCTTCTAGCATCTTTAATGTTCTTTTGCAACCTTTACTGGGTACCTATATGGCCAGTCCGATTCGCTACTGTTGCATATTGTGATATCCATGTACTAAACGAATGCGTATTTGTTGAAATTTTGTGCCGTTTACCAGGAGAGGGTTTCCAATTGTAAATTTTATAAATCGGACCCTATATCTGAACTTTCCGAGTGTAAGCTGAAATTGCCGATGGCTGATTTATAAATTTCTTTTTTCCTACTTTGGCTTTAAACTCTCTTAACACTAATTTTACATTATGCCAACATGTTGACATGTTGAGTTGTATGTGTGTTCTAGATGACTAAGGATTTATTCTTTCATGTCGTTATCCTCGTCTTCTGCGGTTACCTTTAGATTTGGGATTGAACGTTTAACCACTGAGTCTGAAATTAATGTATGCTATTTGATTATTAACAACTCTGATTCTAACTGTTTTTTTATTATTGTTGTTATTGTTGTGTACGTAAACTGGTTTCCTATTCTTCACTTTTGTGAGCGTTTGTGTTGTGGCGTGAACCTGAATAAAGCAATTGGTGTGCTTATATAACAAGAATTTCAAAATCGATCTGAAACTGCGTGGCTGTACTGCAGTTAACTTCTACCAAAAATAATGAGCAAACCCATTACTGCATAAATATTTTGTTGACGCCGACCTACACAGAGAGAAATGACTATTATAATAAAATAAGGGAAATCAGAACTCGTACGGAAAGATGCAGGTGCTCGTTTTCTCCCCGCTGCAAGAGTTTGGAATGTTAGAGGATTATCGTGAAGGTAGTTCGATGAACGCTCTGCAAGACACTTAAGTGTGATTCGTGGAGTAGCCATGTAGACGCGTATAAAAGAAGCTATCCTGTTAAATTCCGTATTGAGCAATGCAATGACCAGTGTCACAATGCGTGACGTAAAAGTAGGTGTCTTATAGTTCCAACACACAAAACTAACAGAATAAAAGTTCTACATAAAATTACAAATCGAATTTTGGTAGAACAACTGTCCAAAATGCTTCTGTAAATATGCCCTGTAAATTAGCCTACGCAAACTGACCAAATAAAACTCCGAACAGTAAATGACGCACATCCAGATATTTGAGATTCCACTGTAAGGATAAGAATATCTGGCAAAGAAATGGAATCTGAACTCAACTTTACCTGAACTGACCTGAAGATAATTTAGAAATTCAATTCTCAACTGTGTATGATCTTACTGTGTCCTACCTGTGATGATGAGCTGGCCGTAACATGTTCATATGATTTACTTTGTGGCAATGGAAACACGGTATTACTCGACAGTCATTAATATTAAAATGCAGCTCAATAGCAAAGAACCAAAACTGAAGAAGCCTTCCCTGTTACAATGCGAGGAAAAACAGTTTTGGTTTATGTTTTGAGCAACTGTTTTCCGCTAAGTGCAATGTGGCAATACACAGTTACAAAAACAAACTTTCCTTGAGGAAACGGTGGGAAACTGAACAGATACAAGCATTCAAAAATTGTATTGTAAAACTCCTATGCGTTAACACTTAAAACCAACCATCTCAACAAAATTCACTCCTTGTAAAAAATATTACTCTGACATGTAATACGTTGCTGGAGTGGTAAAGGAGTAGTGAATTTGTAACCCTGGACGAAGTCATGTGAGCAGACAACTTTGTTTAATCACGCCTCAACAATGAAACTGCACATAAGTGGAATTAAATATTTCTATATTTGGCAATATGATAACTTCACGCCATTGGCAAACGAATTAAAATTCATAGCTAAGAAAACACAGCTCATTTTTCTAATACATGTATAGTTATATCTAGCCCGGCCGGTTGGCCGTGCGATCTAACGCACAGCTTTTCGGGCGGGAAGGAACGCCTGGTCCCCGGCACGAATCCACCCGGCGGATTTGTGTCGAGGTCCGGTGAACCAGCCAGTCTGTGGATAGATTTTAGGCGATTTTCCATCTGCCTCGGCGAATGTGGGCTGGTTCCCCTTATTCCGCCTCAGTTACACTATGTCGGCGATTGCTGCGCAAACAAGTTCTCCACGTACGCGTACACCACCATTACTCTGCCACGCAAACATAGGGGTTACACTCGTCTGGTGTGAGACGTTCCCTGGGGGATCCACCGGGGGCCGAACCGCACAATAACCCTGGGTTCGGTGTGGGGCGGCAGAGGGGTGAAGTGGACTGCGGTAGTCGTCGTGGGGTTGTGGACCACTGCAGCTGCGGCGGGGACGGAGCCTCTCCGTCGTTTCTAGGTCCCCGGTTAACATACAATACAATAGGTATATCTATAAGCGATAGCCGATAGTGGTATCGATATATCGACAGTTTGAGTCTACGGCCTGCTTTGTTTGTTATTGTCGCGCTTGTCCTTTTTTCGTCGTATAATCGAAAATCAGAATATAAGGAGTGATGAAACAGATTCCGTTAGAAGGCGGTTCAGTTCAGAATTTTGTATGCCAAGCAGGCAAAATCGCCGTGGGCGTTCATGCAATCATCCCTCCGACGCACCAAGTTCAATATACCAGTTCGGTGAAATACTTTTCCCTGCCGTGTGAAGACGTACGTAACAGTCTTCTGCACATCATCGTCCGACAGGAATCGTCGACCTTTCAAGGCCTTCTTTAAGGGACCATAGACGTGATAATCACATGGAGAGAGGACTATGGGGCAGCGGCTCGAGTATCTCCCACATAGGATAGCTTCTGCGTTATGAGACTTGCGATATGGGGACGTGCTCGACAGATATGCTGTCCCATACATATTCATTTTTCAGTGGATGTCTAAGGGTGTTTGCCTTCGGTAGCCAAGAAAAGAATAACAGCACGTTGTTCTTGGTAGGACGCTCTTAGTAACAACTTCGCCATAGTTCACGCTTCCGCACTTACCGTACACACGTCGGAAAGACATAAACGCCAATTGTAATCTCTTACGCTCATATCGATGCTTATATACATGCATTGGAGTCGCTCTGTATTGCATATACGCTTTAGTCTCATCCTGAAACTGAAACCTTTCGATCGCCCCTTATATATTTCAGTTTCACTGTACGGTAACCAGGTCATGTGTAATTTTATGTTGTTGATAGGGGGAGGGGTGTCCAGACCTCCTGGACCCCACATTGGTTACGTCCTTATTGTGACCAACATCCATCTCTTTCGCTTACTCCTCAATCAATGCTGCACTGGCAACGGCAATGCTACTGAAAATCAAAAGTCGCATTGCTTGTACTCAGCACCGTAACGGCGTAAAATATCAACTATTGAAGACTTCTGTTTTAAAAATATCCTGTATACAGATATGAAGGCTGACACATGAAATAAGAAGAGAGCTCACACCACTTTCATTGAATACAAAAACTAACCAGAAATTTTACAACACCCTCGCCTTTTCTACCAATAAGAATTTGGAATCGTTTTCCTTGCAAATAACGAGAGATACACAACAAATTCTTACATATAAATATGCAGTAGAGAGACAAGAAGTGATATTTACAGATAGTAGCCTATTATATTAATGTACAATAACCTCTTCAGACAGCTGTGAACATAACGTTGACTGGTAAGAAAAAATTACATTTAAATTACGTGTATATAAATTACGTGTATATAATACAGTAGTAATCAAAATTGAATTCTGATTTCATGATTTACGTCTACATAAAGTACCACCTAAGCCGTAAATGTTGGTCTAAAACAATAGACCTGGCATAATATGAATCCTCTTAAAGAATGTCCGTAAAGGATACTTTGCTGCTCAGGGAGAAAGGCATAAGCTCGGCACACAATTGTCCTACACACACACATCACACCGCTACGCACCTACAGTCTCCTGAGTTTTCAATAAAGAATCAAATTGATATGAAATGCTGAAACAGTTCACACATGCGATCTAAGGAACAGATTTAGGAAGGCAGTTATGTGATATTTCATTCATTGAAAACCCATCTAACATCTTCTTGAAAACATAGTGCGGGAAACACAACAAGTATTTGCAATAGATGTAGACTGTGCAAAACACGTGGAATGTGTTCGTTAGTAACAATCGCAGAAGTGATGCGTCTACTGATGGCTCATTTGTACTACCAGAGCAGTATTTCACTTTACAGTACCATAAATGTCTAGTTCTTTTCTAAAAAAAAATGGCTCTGAGCACTATGGGACTTAAGATCTTAGGTCATCAGTCCCCTAGAACTTAGAACTACTTAAACTTAACTAACGTAAGGACATCACACACATCCATGCCCGAGGCAGGATTCGAACCTGCGACCGTAGCAGTCCCGCGGTTCAGCGCTTAGAACCGCACGGCTACCGCGGCCGGCTGTTCTTTTCTGTTAGTAGCCAGGTCATCATATCTATATATTAAATGTTACGTTGACCTGTCGATTTTTCCATTTGCTGTAGTGGCAACAGTATCGTATTATCGTAGTGAATGTCCATCTCTTTCAGAGCTGGTGTGCATGTCCTATGGTGATAACGATTATATCTCTTGAAAGTGAAACTAAGCTAACGTGAAACGCAACGAAACATGCACTGCAATCTTTAATTGAATAAACTATAAAAGGTGAAAGAAAATAGTTGAAGCATGAGAGGAGACATGAGCAATGACATATGTAGTGCCTAAGTAGATATAACCAATTTTCTTATAAAAAACTTAATACAAACACAGAAGTTTAACATAGTGATCATTACTAAGCAGTTAAAGTAAAACAGCATATACAGTGTAATCACAAAAGTAATGATCAAAAATAATAATCCCAGTATTAGTTATGGTTAAATATTTCTAATGTTACCAAACAAGTGTCAAAAGAAAATATGCATACCAGTAACTGTCAGAATATTACACATTAATGATTAATGGCAATAAAGGAATAAAAGAGAAATATTATTTATGTGTATACGCCTAAGATATTTCACTATTTTACTCAACTACCCATAGATCAACTACCGTTACTAACCGCCTACAAACCCACATAACGACAGTGAGCAAATCAGCTACGAGCACGTGTGGGGACAGGAAACTGCCATTATTGAAGTAACGAATGGAAAAGTTATTGAATACATTTAGAGAATTAGCTACAAAAAAGTACACTTAGAAAGTCATTAGTCAGCAGTCAGTCACAAGAAGAAACACTGAAATATCTTCTTATACTAACAAAGAAAATGAGAAAGACATAAATAAATTGTACTCCAAAGTAAACTTACCTTGCTGATTAAAGAATGTTATAAATGACCTGTTTTGTTGCTTCGCCTTCAACATTCCTTCAGCATTTTCGTTTGAATGATGATGTACCTTCACTCCTGACGCGCGTGATTTCAGAATTCACAGACCCGCTCATAGAGACTTCCTGGTTCGGCCCCCTGACGTGCTCTGGTGAAAATTTGGAAATGTATAGTAAGTTCGTATGGGACCAAACTGCTGAGATCATCGGTCCCTAGGCTTACACGCTAATCTAACTTAAACATTCTCTAAGGACAACACATACACCCATCCCCGAGGGAGGACTCGAATCGCCGACGGGGGTGAGCCGCGCGCACCGTTGCAAGGCGCCCCAGACCAAGCGGCTACCCAGCGCGGCTCTTCAGTTGAATCACCAAAGAAACAGCTTTATTGAAGCGATCGCAAACGAATGCTCGGCCTATTCGCTAACCTGTATTATTGTTCTCTGCTGAATGTGTTCAGTGCTACGAACAGCCTCTACTTCATTGCAACTGAAGTGTTTATCTACAATGTACTATGATCCACAAATCGAGTTCTTTTTCTTTTTTTTTTAGTAAATGAAACAAGAATAAATGATGGAAACACGATTCCGCTAAACCTAGTAGGAAGAAACAGACATAACTGAAGTAACCATAATTTCCTTTCAGCTCGCTGAACCTTTGTCAGTTCTCATTTCCCTACTGAATACTTATCCCACTTTTCTTCATATGATATTATCTCTTTTTTTTTCTTCACAAACTTTTACTTTCATCTATTCTAACCACATTTGTCTTCATTATAAACTTATGATTATCATATTATTTTTTCATGTATTGCTTTGTAAACTTTTACTTTCATCAATATTTACTAGATTTTTCTCATTATAAACTTGTCATTATGATATTATCTTTCATCCATTCCTTTATATGCTTTTACTTTCCTACACGTATTTCTAACACTAAAAAACAACTTCTTTACTTAATTAACACAATTCTTGTGTCAACATCCCACAGTGCCCCACATCATTCATCGACCTCTGTACACTTCATCATATCTCATAAAACCATCAGCATAATAAACAACTCTAGAAAAACTTCAAAAAAAGTTGAACTCTTCGGCCACACTAAGCTGACTGAAAACTCCATCTTCATCTTATCTGATCTTTTCCCAGTTTTGGCACATAGCGTTTCTCACCTAGATTCATTATGTTTCTGAATACGATTCTCATTAAATGCTGTTGGTTCATGTAAATCTATCCCCATAATGTCACCTTATAATGTAAAAAGTTAAACTATAATGTTATGGCAGACAGATTAAATTTAATAGAAGAAATCTTAAGTAGTGCTTATATTACAATGAAAAAGGTAAAACAGTTACGTACATTCTTCTCCTATATCTTCTTTTCATGCAAATTTTAGTAATTCTGTCAGTTACTTCCAGCAGCTCAGTAACAAATTATTTTATGTAACATTCCTTGAAATACATATTTAACTGTAACTTATTTTCGAGGCAAAGATCGTTGAATATCTAAAAAAAGATTTAAATACATAACATAGAACTATCTACACTACATTACGATGCAATACACGTAGCTGAAAATACAGCAGTAAACCTACAAAAATACGTATTCCGTATTCAAATAATAGTAAACCGGATGCAAGAATGTAGCGTACATACATACAAAATGAGAAATATTCAGCATCTATTCACAGCTTCAAAACACTTTACATTTTCGAACCTTCAGGAAACGCTTTTAATCAAAACCGTCATTCTTCGATAGACTCGAATGTTCTTCGTTCCACCGCGATGGCTGTCCATCTCGTCTGCGAGTGAAATTTTGTTACTGAGAATTACCTCGTAAAGGCCATGAAGATTCATTATCATGTAAATTGTCCGCATGGAAGTGACCAAAATCAGTAGACGCGCCGTCTTGATTAAGTTTTTTGCCATCTGTGTGATCTGATCGTGTAAACATTTCCTTACTGTTTCTATTGTTGGTTGATTTTCATTTGATGATGTTTAAAGTGTTGCAAAGCCTTGTACTCCCTTGCTTCCAAAATATGAACTGGCGAGGTATCATTCGAATCCGTGTCTGCCTTGGTCGACAAATTTGTCATTTCTACAGTAAGTTGGTCAGCTTTTCCAGGAATAGTAAGCTGCTGTTCTTTCACTTTTTCCGACTGTAATTTCAATGCTTCGCGAATAGGAAAATTAAGATGCTCAGACTGTTACTTTTCTCGAGTGCTCACTGCACTCGTCACTACTTTGTTAAATTTGCTAACAGTTTTTCTTTGTTTTGATGGTTTCTTTGGTATACTCTTCCAATAACCATTTTATCCCTTCTAGTTTCTGTTCCTGTTTCCTAGTATTTTCTTCCTATGACCTAGTCTTCTCTTTCAGTTTTTCTTTCTTCGACAAAGTAAACATACTATCATCTCGTCCTGTGACTTTTTAGTATTGACATTGCCAAATTGGACACTAATACACACAGAAGGCGACGAAAGTACGGTCTTGGTAGTCATGATTCTAATTCGTAATTCGTAACAGAAATGAAATACTACAACAAAAAATGGAACGATCAATGACGAACATTCCACGACACATAACTTGTCCCAAAGTTGAGTAAATAATAAAAATCAGATTCATCTTAAATGAAATCTCGTAAAATCTGCACTACAACGTATTTAGTATACATAATTACTTTTGATAAACTTGCGAAAATATCGTCCAAATAATCCAAATAAATCTCTACAGTAGCAAGATTACGAAAATCAAAATATAATACATCAAGACAGTACACAAAATTCTGAATCTAATATTAGCCAGCTAAGCAGTGCGTCTGTAGGATGTTATACAAAGTGGCTGTTGTAATATCACTATCGAGGCAGTATCTTCATCTAATTATAAAAACTAAGAATTTCCAAAAAGTCTCATCCTAGGCAAACGGTTCGCCAAATGTAATGCTTTTATTTTATTATTATTATTATTGTTGTTGTTGCTATTGTCTGTTATTGTTGTTGTGTACGTAAACTGGTTTCCCATTCTTCACTTTCGTAGGCGTTCGTGTTGTAACGTGAACCTTAATAATGGAAGAGGTGTCGTTACATAACAATTCGATAAATCCGTCTGAAACCGTTGGTTCAAATGGCTCTGAGCACTATGGGACTTAACATCTGTCGTCATCAGTCCCCTAGAACTTAGAACTACTTAAACCTAACTAACCTAAGGACATCACACACATCCATGCCCGAGGCAGGATTCGAACCTTCGACTGTAGCGGTCACGCGGTTCCAGACTGAAGCGCCTAGAACCACACGGCCACACCGGCCGACTCTGAAACCGTATAACTGCAGTTAACTTCTACCAAAAGTAGTTAGAAAACCTAGAACTGTGTATAAGCCAAGCTATCCTGTTAAATTCCGTATTGAGCAGTGCAATGAACAGCGATACACAGCGTGACATCAAAGTAGGTCTCTTATAGTTCCAACACACAACACTAACAGAATAAAAATTCTACATAAAATTAGAAATAGAAATTTGTAAGAAAAACTGTTCAATATGCTTCTGTAAATATTCCCTGTAAATTTACCTTAACAAACAGACTAAAAAAAATTCCGAACACTGAACGACTCACATTCAAATACTTGAAATTCCACCTTAAGAATGAGAACATCTGACAAAGAAATGGAATCTGAACACAACTTTATCTAAGCTGATCCTGAACATAACTTTTAAATGCAATGCTTAATTGTGAATGATCTACCTATTCTACGTGTGATTTTAAACTGGACGTAACAATTTCTTATGGTTTATAGTGTGGCAACGGAAACTCGGTACCACTCGAAAGTCATGAATATTAAAATGCAGCTCCACTGCAAACAATCAAAAAAGAAGAAGCCTTCCCACTTACAATTCAAGGAAATGCAGCTATGCTAAGCACAACATGGTGTCTGTTTTGAGCAACTGTTTCCCGCTAAGTGCAATGTGACAACACACAGTTACAAAACAAAGCCTTCCCAGTTAGGATGCAAGTGAAAGCAGCTATGATAAGCTAACATGTTTTATGTTTTGAGTAACTGTGTTCCGCAAATTGCAATATGGCAACACACAATTACAAAACAAAATTTCCGTGAGGAAACGGTGGAAAATTGAAAAGAGACAAGCATTCGAAATCTGTATTGTAAAACTCTTATTCGTTAACAATAACAACCATCTCCACAAAATTCACCTATTCTAAAAAAACAGTAGTGTGGTATATAATACGTTACTGGAATGGTAAAGGAGTGGTAAATTTGTAGCCATGAGTCCAAGTTACTGGAGCAGAAAACTTTTTGATAATGAAAATAAATGATTTCAATCAACAGAAATAATTGTGTTCTATATTTTCCTCTCTCTATCCCATGATAAATTACGTACGAACATACAGTGCAGTGATAAAATCCCTAAGCACCTTGACACTTCTCAAATCTTCTTCGTAAATTCAGATTTCAAAAAAGCAACATCCTCTGCAATTGCCATTTTGTTTTCTGATAGTTTTTTCAGAACCACTCAGTAGTGTGACCAAAACCCAACTCTCTCACTTACTTCTCACTTAATGCATCAATGGCAGCGACAGTCTTACTGACAACCATAGATCACATTACTTGTAATGAGTACCTCTGTGGCGTAACATATCGTCGACTGCAGACTTATGTTTCAAAAATCTCCAATGTAGAGATATTAAATATTGTACATCAAATAAGAATAGAGCTCACATCACTCTGATTGTATATCAGAAACAACCAAGAAACTCTATAATTTATTTACGAAAGTAGAATACAGTTCAGAATTCATCACTTTGACTGAAGTCCCTGAACATTTTTGTCCTGTCTCCTGTTACCAGTGACGCTATTCCTTGCCATCTCACTTCCTGGAGAGCTACCATTTGTGCCCTGTACTTTTTTAAATTCGTTTACTGATATTTGTACACTTCCAGCCTGGTATCAGCTTCTGATACTTCAAGAAATATTCCAGATAGCATTATTAGAAGCAAATATGATACATAACTTTAGTGAAAGTATAATATATATACTATAGGGATGTTATAATTTCCATGAGAACATGACATCACCAAGTCATCTTTTGTTAATGAGTGATATTTTTCAGCTAACGTAAGTAGTTTACAAATTTTTGAATTTGTTTAAGATATATCGATTTTCTCTAATAAAATTTCAAAACATAAGTCAGGTGTGGAAGGTATCTTCATTTTATTTCAGTAATTTGGAAACTCAAATGATTCTCTTTTTCTAGCGGTCTCTGCACTAACTGGAATAATTTAAACAATCTTCCTTATGTTTATCAAACTTTAATTTTTTATTGGTATGATAACAAACAAACATCACTACGAAATATTAGTTCATCATGATCTGTACCTTGTTCTGAAAAGTGTCTTGAATTATCTTTGATTCAACAGTACTGTGAATTTTCAAAATTGGTATAGTTATCTGTTTTACTTCTCCCATTCCTTAGAGAGAGGATCAGTAGCCGAAAGAGAAGGCTTTTTATATTCATTCTTCAGACACATTTTTAAGTTTTAGTCTAGCTGATATTTCAATATTATTTGATGAACCTTTTAATGCCTTGTACCTGTTAACAGCTAATTGCAAACCAGTAATACTTCAGCACTGGTATAAACTTCTGTAATTATATCACACAAAGTAAAATTTATGATGTTGGTCGTTATCTGTAATCTCAATTTTCTATTTATGTTTGTATTTACTCTCAGTGCATTATGAATCAATAAAACGTTTATAATAATTTCATATTTCTCATGTGTTCTGGAGACTGGTCCTTTGGAGACGTCGTGTGGTTTAGTAAGACAGGTGGTGATTGAACATAGCAGACTGCATGTCCACAGGAGAAGTGATTTATCTTGGGTTCATGCAGGGGTGCGACTTGGCAGAAACAGTGAACAAAGAAGTCACTTGTACAAACACTTGTGTACTATGGGGTACTTTAGTTGGATCGTGCCTTTGTAACCCTTCATGATATTCGCTGTTTCTCTCTAAAAAGAGATTTAACTTTTCGTTGTTTACATCATTACCAGTTAACTACGTGAGTCATATTACATAAGGTGATTTATGAAATTAATAGCTAGAATGTTTTCTTGAGTAGTTCTTCTTTTAAGCTCATGTAAACTTTAGGCAATCAGCTTATTCATGATGTAATTCCTTTGTCTCTTTGTCTCGCAAAATTAAACTATAGTTCACTTCTGTAGGTGCTGTTCGTCATGAAGTATCGTGTCAAAGAAGTTGGTTGGTGTTTTGTTGTTATGTTTACTTGTGGGAATTCAAATATCAATATATAGGTCACTTCTAGTCTACAAACCCTGTAAGTGACTAGGAATTCGATCCTTTGAAGTATATGGTATGTCTGCAACATTTATCTCTGTCTTTGAGATTTTGTTTAACACTTAGTGTCTAGTGACCACTAAGTCCTGCTGTGGTTTATGATGAAAAAGTAATAAAAACATATATGTTCATAAGAAGTGATTCAGTACATACAGTGAAGAGCGATACATACTGAAGAATAAGGAACGTGTGTTACATGAAATCACTGAAGAAAGATTGCGAAGGAACGAAGAGCTAAGAGAATTTGGAAGAAAACTGGGTGAAAGCGGACCAAATAAAAAAAAAACACATAAATTAAGATGCAAAAATTCATTGTGATCGGTAGAAGTAACCATCTGTTAGCTCTTTAGTTTGTAGATTTGAGAAGGAGATCAGTGCATGACCACAGTCCAGTGACCTACCTTCCCTGACGATTCTACCTTGCGCTCCCACTTCCTACACCCTGTTACACCCCAAGAATCTAATTTACACCTTTAGATGGCTTAACTGCACTTATATATTGCACACACGTTAAACACTGTTCTTCTCCCACTTCGTTTAGCTCGAAACAGTAATTTAGTAAAATTAAAAACTTATTTTTAATAATCCGTGATCTGTGGATCTGCTTCAGCACAGAAACTATTAAACCTAAAGAAAAGATGAACACGACCTTCTTTGTAAAAAATGTAACGTACTTTAATTTTTTAGTCGGAAACAATTACGCTAGAAGCCACAGTTTTCGAACTATGCAAGAGAAATCTAAGAAAAGTGAGCTTTAAGCGCCTTCCCAACCCCACGCTCACACCCTAGCGATGGGGATTTTTTTGTATGTTTTTCATGACATTTCAATGGTTCAAATGGCTCTGAGCACTATGGGACTTAACTTCTGAGGTCATCAGTCTCCTAGAAATTAGAACGGCTTAAACCTAACTAACCAAAGGACATCACACACGTCCATGTCCGAGGCAGGATTCGAACCTGCGCCGTAGCGGTCGCGCGGTTCCAGACTGTAGCGCCTAGAACCTCTCGGCTACTCTGGCCGGCCATGACATTTCCACCAACTATTGAACGACAGGTTGCTAGTACACGATTTTTCCCGCTATTCGACATATTACCGGATCATTTCAGGTGGCGTTTATCCTTCCGCCTCGCCGCTCACCGGCGTGGCCTGTTGATGAAACAAGCCCGCTGACTCTTACCGGACCCTTTGAACTGTTCTCCCGTTGCTCATTACGATCCTCGCGCGGCGATGACGTCAAGCTGGTTTGTGCTTTGCACTGCGACCAGCTCCGCATGTCCCGAAACTTAATTCATGATTGGCTGTATCAATGTCACTCCAGCAGAGCCTTTTTTAACGGCTCTTAACTGCATATTTTCTTGTACAGTGTATATCTCCTCTTATATCCTTATTCAGAAGACTACTACGAAGTGCATAGGAGAGTATATTTCTCATTGCACCATATGTTAAGATGTGGATTGTGGGAAAAATGACTTCTTACATGTCACTGAGCAACCTGCAAATAGATTACTCTTATTCTCCTTATCACTGGAGGAACGGTACAAAGGGAGCTGTAGTATATTCCTAGATTGCTCCCTTATTATTGGTACTTGAAACTTTGTAAGTAATCTTTCAAAGGATAGTTGGTGTCTGACTTCAGGCATCTTCCAGCACAGGTTTTTCTGCATTTCTGCGACCATATATCATCTCCTGATGAAACATAAGCCCTTCTTTCCATACTTTCAATGTCTGCTCAGAGTCTTTTTCTTTGTAGACTGACTGCATTGTCCCAGAGTCGTACCAAATGGAAGAACCATGTCATAAAGGTTTGCACCCTCCGAATGACGATTTTAAGCAGACACTTATTTCAGCCGTTTTTGGACCCAAAACCATATGGGACCAGAAGCATACGGGACATCTGCTTCATGGCAGATAATAATAAGTGTATTAATTTGTGGAAATTACTTCCTCTGTTTCAGCTAATTTTCTATTTTCTTTTCTTCCTCAGAATATCAACACGAAAATCTAAAAGTAGTAAGTGTGGTATATGGAGTAGACGTCGATAAAAACTGACGATTAATTACCTCAGAGCGAGTAGTCCGCAAATAGATCCTCAGGTGAAATTATGTTAATGGTTGTGGGTCGAATCTTTATTTCTCAAACCATTGTGGTTTATTAACACGTAAAATAAACTGGAAACTTTGTTACAACGTTAGAAACTGTCTGAAAACGTGCTTTAGATGATTTTATGTTTGTGTTAGAACAAGTGAAAATAAGTGCTGTGTGGACAGTCTACGTTCAAAGTTTCCATCCATACCTCTTCATCATTTTCGTGGTCAGTAAGCACATTTTAGGGGTGAATGAATCACCATCACTTTGTCAGACAATACATATTACTGCACACACTGCACGATATCCAGTTAATCAGCGACGTGAACAACAGAAAGGTAAAAATTCCTAGCGAGAAGCGTGTTTCTTGCGCTATCAGCGAGCAGCGATGTGTCAACGATGGAGCTGCAACGTAGCCGTGTTTGACAGCTCCTGGTTGCCTGATTTCTCGTGCGCCACAATCTACTTCTAAGTCTTCGTCTACATACTGCAAACTACTGTGAAGTGCGCGGTAGAGAGCAATCCAGTTAAATTCCATTCTATCTGGGTTCACTCCCATTCCATTTGCATATGGAGTACGGAAAATACGAATTGTTAAATGCCTCTGTATAAGCTGTAATTGGATTAATGTCATATTCACGATAAGTTCAACAGCGATAAATGTGGAGCTACAGTGTATTCTATATTCCTCACATAACATTCGTACTTCTAATTTTAGAAAAAGTCTTTTCAAACTTAGTTTTTACGTAACATGAAGTACCATCCAGCGAAGATTTTACTGCATTTCCGTGATGCACTCGTATGATGAAGCAGGCATTTGACTATTGTTGCTCGCCTTCTTTGTATACTTTCAATGTCTGCTCATAGTGTTATTTAGTATCGATCCCTCGTGTGTGAGCAGTAATCTTGAAAGGGTGTCGCGAGTGTTCTGTAAGAAGTTTTCTTTGCAGACCGACTGCATTTCCCCAGCACGCTACCGATTAAAACCAGCATAAGCAGGCAGTAATGTTGTAAAAACTACAAGGGACGATTTGAAACAGGCACTTATCTCAGACGTTTTCTGACGCAAAGCTGTCAGAAATGAAATGAAATGGTTGAA
The DNA here is from genome assembly GCF_023864275.1 of Schistocerca cancellata. Lineage (NCBI taxonomy): Eukaryota > Metazoa > Arthropoda > Insecta > Orthoptera > Acrididae > Schistocerca > Schistocerca cancellata. The sequence continues at coordinate 266,467,992 of NC_064631.1, read as the reverse complement.
TGACATTGTTGGCTGGGAGACTCGATCTGATTTTTGATTGATTTATTTATTTATTTATTGTTCCGTGGGACCAAATTAAGGAGAAGTCTCCATGGTCATGGAACGAGTCAATACATGAAATTATAACACTATATTAGAAACAGATAAAATGAAAAATAAAAAAACATATTCAGGTGACAAATCGTAAATTTAAATAACGAAAATCAACAATGTAACACTGGAATTTGCTTAATTTTTTAGCTCTTCCAGGAGCTCCTCGACAGAATAGAAGGAGTGAGCCATGAGGAAACTCTTCAGTTTAGACTTAAAAGTGTTTGGGGTACTGCTAAGATTTTTGAGTTCTTGTGGTAGTTTATTGAAAATGGATGCAGCAGAATAGTGTACTCCTTTCTGCACAAGAGTCAAGGAAGTGCATTCCACATGCAAATTTGATTTCTGCCTAGTATTAACTGAGTGAAAGCTGCTAACTCTTGGGAATAGGCTAATATTGCTAACAACAAACGACATTAAAGAAAATATATACTGTGAGGGCAATGTCAGAATTCCCAGACTAATGAATAGGGGTCGACAAGAGGTTCTCGAACTTACACCACATATAGCTCGAACAGCCCGTTTTTGAGCCAAAAATACCGTTTTTGAATCAGAAGAATTTCCCCAAAAAATAATACCATACGACATAAGCGTATGGAAATATGCGAAGTAGACTACTTTTCGTGTTGAAGTGTCACTTATTTCAGATACTGTTCTAATGGTAAATAAAGCAGCATTTAGATTCTGAACAAGATCCTGAACATGGGCTTTCCACAACAGCTTACTATCTATCCGAACTCCTAGGAACTTGAACTGTTCCGTCTCGCTTATAATATGCCCATTCTGTCTGATCAAAATATCGGTTCTTGTTGAATTGTGTGTTAGAAACTGTAAAAACTGAGTCTTAGTGTGATTTAGCATCAAATTATTTTCCACAAGCCACGAACTTATTTCATGAACTAAGTTATTTGATACTGTTTCAATATTACACACAAGATCCTTCACTATCAAGCTGGTGTCATCAGCAAACAGAAATATTTTTGAATCACCTGTAATATTAGAAGACATATCATTTATATAAATAAGAAACAGCAGTGGCCCCAGCAACGACCCTTGGGGAACGCCCCACTTAACAGTGCCCCATTGGGACTGAACATCACTACCACTCTCAATATTGCGGAGAATTACCTTGTGCTTTCTGTTCTTAAGGTAAGAGGCGAACCAATTGTAAGCTACTCCCCTTACTCCATAACGGTCCAACTTCTGCAGTAACATTTTGTGGTCAACACAGTCAATAGCCTTCCTTAAATCAAAGAAAACACCTAGCGTTCGCAACCTTTTATTTAATCCTTCCAAAACCTCACAGATAAAAAAGAATATAGCATTTTCAGTTGTTAAACCATTTCTAAAACCAAACAACTTTTGACAGCAAATTATGTGAATTTAAATGCTCCAGTAACCATGCATATACAACCTTCTCGATAACTTTAGCAAACACCGATGGCATAGAAAATGGTCTATAATTGTCAACATTATCCCTGTCTCCCTTTTTATAAAGTGGCTTCACTACCAAGTACTTTAATCGTTCAGGAAACCGAACGCCCCTAAAGGAAAAGTTACACATATGGCTACGTACTGGGCTAACATACATAGAGCAATACTTCAGTATTCTGCTAGATACCCCGTCATATCCATGAGAGTTCTTGGTCTTTAGTGATTTAATTATTAACTCAATCTCCCTCTTGTCAGTATCATGGAGGAGCATATCAGGTAACAGTCTCGGAACACTTTCTTCTAACAGCGCTATATGATTCCCTGTTGGGACTAGGTTTCTATTTAGTTCACCTGCTATATTCAGAAAGTGATTATTAAATACTGTACATATATGCGACTTATCAGTAACACGGACATTCCCACTACGCACTGATTCTATATCCTGAGACTTAGCTATTCTATCTGCATACCACATACTTTTTGCCTTCCTAATAACATTTTTAAGCACCTTACAATACTGTTTGTAATGGGCTGCTGCATTTAGATTTTGACTGTTTCTAACGTTTTGATATAATTGCCACTTTGTTCTACAAGATATTTTTATCCCTCTAGTCAGCCACCCAGGCTGCCTGTTTGTGCTAGTACCCTGTTTTGAACGTTCTAACGGAAGGCAACTTTCAAAGAGCATGAGAAAAGTCTTGAGAAATGCATTATATTTATCGTCTACTTTACCAGCGCTATAAACATCTTGCCACTCTTGTTCCTTGATAAGGTTTAAAAAGGTCTCTACAGCAACTGAATCAGCTTTCCTAAACAGTTGATAACTATATTTAGCATGTGTTGCAGCACAAAAGTCTTTTAGAGTTAAAATTTGTGCATCATGATCTGAAAGGCCATTCACCTTTTTGCTAACAGAATGCCCTTCTAGTAATGAGGAATGAACAAAAATGTTGTCTATGGTTGTTCTTCTCTTCCCTTGCACTCTCGTTGGAAAGAATACGGTTTGCATAAGATTATATGAATTAAGGAGGTCTACCAGCATCCTCTTTCTTGCACAATCACTTATACAATTAATATTGAAGTCACCACATATAACTAACTTTTTGTATTTCCTATAAAGTGAACCAAGAACCTCCCTTAGCTTTAGCAAAAATGTTGTGAAATCGGAGTCTGGGGATCTATAAATAACAACAGTTAGAAGTTTAGCTCCGTAAAATTTAACCACACCTGCACAACATTCAAACACCTTTTCAGTGCAGTTCTTTGAAACATCAATTGACTCAAATGGGATGCCGTTTTTCACATACATTGCTACTCCCCCACACCGCAAAGAGCTCCTCGAAAAGGTGCCAGCCAACCTGTATCCTGGTAAAGGAAGCCTCTGAATTCATATCAAGAATTGTTCAGATATACCAATAATTTCAGAGTCAACATCTATGTAGTTCAGGCGCCTAGTGCAAGTCTTTTATATGATGCCACTTCAGCGACGTTGGCATCGATAGTGATGGCTACACAAAACGCAATCCCCGAGCGGATGAAACTTATGATTGGATCATGAATCTAACCCAGTTTCTCGTAATCTAGAGCAGGGGTCTCCAAACTTATTAGTCCGCGGGCCACATTGACTCCTCCACAAAGTCATAAGGGCCAAGATCTACCTAGTGGGATTAAAGCACCCTAGCACTCCACGATCACCGTAATGTAAGGCCAAAGGAAAGATGAAATCGCAAAAATCTAAGGTTGTTGGAATAGCTAGCACTGAAACGAACTACGATTTTTATTTAATTACATAATTTTGTGTGGTGTCACCGCCAGACACCACACTTGCTAGGTGGTAGCTTTTAAATCGGCCGCGGTCCGCTAGTATACGACGGACCCGCGTGTCGCCACTGTCAGGATTGCAGACCGAGCGCCGCCACATGGCAGGTCTAGTGAGACGTACGAGCACTCGCCCCAGTTGTACAGCCGACGTTGCTAGCCATGGTTCACTGAGAATTACGCTCTCATTTGCCGAGACGATAGTTAGCATAGCTACGATCTAGCAAGGCGCCATTACCAGTATAGATATTGATATTCTATTAATGTATCATCAAGAGCGATGTTCTAGAAATGTGGATTAAAGTTAAGTATTCCAGAAGCTACGTACTTTTCTTTATAGCATTCATTACGTATCCTGTTTCAGGCCTCACGCCAGCCTGCGTGAGTTTAAGGGCGTGCCTTTCGGCTTCCTCTCATTGCGTCTAGGCTGTCTTGTCTAGACACAACATTTTGATTGTTGGACGATCCTGACCGAAATTCTGGCTTATTTTATTCTGGCGGATTTCACCGACAAAAAAGTATGTCACTGCACATTCTTCACGAAAGCGTCCTGCAAAGTTAACGAAATCTCAAAATCATTGTTAGCAACACTATTACTGCAAGACGTAACAGAGGTAGAGTATCTTATTTCAAGCGGCGCAACAATAAGTTTAGTTATGTAGTCTTGTAGCGAGTAGCAGAGCCAATGTCGCGGTGTAATGGTCGCGATAGGCCTCGAAACTCAATTGTTGGCAGTATAGGTACCGCCTCAAATATTTGGCGGGACGGATACCGGAGATGTCCGGCCAGCTAACGCGGGCAGGTTTGCTGGCCCTCGCGGGCCGGTTCCAGCCCGCGGGCCGTTGTTTGGAGACCCCTGATCTAGACGGAGCAAGGGTAACCATGAAACCACGAGGTGTGAAGCTATTTGCCCCCAGAGGCACAGAGATCCTCATAGCCACTTGTTGTTGGATATTAACAGGTGTAACAATTCGTGGAAATCAGTTCATCTGTTCCACCTAATTTATAGCTTTCCTTTTACTGTTAGTGTTTCAGCAGGAATATCTTCAAGAGCGTTTTGTATCAACTTTCCAATACCCTTGTGATAGGAGGCTCCATCTTTGCTTTCCGCCAATTCTCTACGCTGGTCTGCAGCTCCTCGTCTGTGATGAAATGTTGTCTCCGTAGCCAGCGGTTCATGTGAACAGAGATACAGATCAGAGAGGGAGCCAACTTCGAGCTGTAGGGTGAGAGATCAGACACCATCGAAAACGCTGCAGGAGCACTTTCATTGCATCTGCAGTATCCAGCCGAGAATTATCATGAAGAAGGAAATGCGTGATTCTTATTTTATATCAGCAGCTTGACATCAGGCAAAATCTCTCAGCAGCCACTCATACTCGACAGGAAACACTATTTTCAAGGCAGTTTCACGTGCTCATTGCGCGCTCAGAACTAAAAAGATCAAGGTGACGTGATCCAGGGGCATGCTAGAGACACTGCCCAAAATATCTGTGCCAAGCTTCTTCGGATTTTCACTGTGGTTACCATTTCGCGATCGATCATCCATACTAAACGAATAGCCGTCGTACAAGTGGTAGATGTAGTATATGAAGTAGATGTGGATAAATATTGATGAAATATTATCTCGGAGTGATAAGCCGACAAATTCATCTTCAGCAGAAATCATTATGTTAATGACTTATGGTGAATCTTCATACCTTAATCTGTTCTGGTCCTGTTATATTTAAAGGTTCAACATGCATAATTATCTGAGAAAGTTGCTAGAACTGGTGAAAGTATTTGCAGCATGGACTGTCAACATTCTAAGTGCTTCTTCTTCCTTCTCTTTGTCAATAACAACATTTTTCACTTGAATAAACCACTATTATCGTCGTCGCACGACGCTTAGAACATTGTTTTGGCTTTAGACATTGCAAATTAATTTACTCGAATAGCAGAGTCAACTGCTGTAAGGTAATGGTTCCCGACGAGAAGCGAGATGCCTTAGTATCCAGCGAGCGGCGATGTGTCTACAGCGAGGCTGAAACGTAAACGGAGTTTGGTGGCTAGCTCCCATCGAGCAGCGAAATGCACTTTGCTAGTAGCGAGCAGCGGGGCTGTAGCCTAAATGCACCTAGAGGGGCCCAAAGCATTTGGGAATCACATCTTATCTAGCTATGGGAAAAAGTTGCATACAGATGATTACAGGAAACTAAGACACAATGGGATGGTGTCCTAATCGGCTGAAAAGCAACTTAGCTACACTGAAGCGCCAAAGGAACTGGTATAGGCATGCGTGTTCAAATACAGAGATTCGTAAACAGGCAGAGTACAATGCTACGGTTGGCAACGCCTATATAAGACAACAAGCGACTGGTGCAGTTGTTAGATCGTTCAAAGTGGTGTTATAGTTGGTGCAGGAACGATGGGATGCAGCATCTCCGAGATAGGGACGAAATGGGGATTTTCCCGAACGACGATTTCACGAGTGTACCGTGAATATCATAAATCCGGGAAAAAATTGACTCTTCGACATCGCTGCGGACAGAAAAAGATCCTAGAAGAATGGGTCCAACGACGACTAAAGAGAATCTTTGAAACTGACAGAAGTGCAACCAGAATGAGATTTTCACTCTGCAGCGGAGTGTGCGCTGATATGAAACTTCCTGGCAGATTAAAACTGTGTGCCGGAACGAGACTCGAACTCGGGACCTTTGCCTTTCGCGGGCAAGTGCTCTACCATCTGAGCTACACAAGCACAACTCACACTCCGTCCTCACAGCTTCTGCAAGGTTCGCAGGAGAGCTTCTGTAAAGTATGGAAGGTAGGAAACGAGGTTCTGGCAGAAGTAAAGCTGTAAGGACAGGGCGTGAGTCGTACTTCGGTAGACCACTTGCCCGCGAAAGGCATAGGTCCCGAGTTCGAGTCTCGGTCCGGGACACAGTTTTAATCTGCCAGGAAAGTTCAGAAGTGCACCCATTCGCAAATTGCTGCAGATTTCAATGCCGAGTCATCAACAAGTGTCAGCATGCGAACCATTCAACGAAACATCATGGATATGGGCTTTCGGAGGCAAAGGCCAACTCGTATACCCTTTACGAGTGCACTACACAAAGCTTTACACCTCATCTGGCCTGTCAACACTGACATTGGTCCGTTGACGACTGGAAACATGTTAGCTGGTCGGACGAATCTCGCTTCAAATTGTATCGAGTGGATGGACATCAACGGGTATGGAGACAGCCTTCTGAATCCATGGACCCTACATGTCAGCAGGAGACTGTTTTAACTGGTGGAGGCTTTGTAATGGAGTGGGACGTGTGCAGTTGGAATTATATGGGACCTCTGATATGTTTAGATACAGCTCTGACAGGTGATATGTACGTAAGTATCCTGTCTGATTGCATGCATGGAGTCATGTCCATTGTGCATTCCGACGGACTTGGGCAATTCCAGCAGGGCAAAGAGATACTCCATACGTCCAGAATTGCTACAGAGTGATTTCAGAAACACTATTCTAAGTTTAAAGACTTCCGCTAGCCAAAAATCTCCCCAGACATGAGCATAATTGAGCATATCTGTGATGCCTTGCAACATGCTGTTCGGAAGAGTTCTGCAGTCCCTCGTAATCTTTCGGATTTATGGACAGTCCTGCAGGATTCATGGTGTCAATTCCCTCCGGTACTATTTCACACATTAGACGAGTCCATTCCACATCGTTTCGCGGCACTTCCGCGTGGTCGATGGGGCCCTACACGGTATTACGTAGGTGTACCAGTTTATGTGGCGCTTCAGTGTACATTGTACGAAATGTGAAGCTAAAATATTTCCAACATACCGAGGTATGTGTCTCCGGTAATCGTTTTCTCTGCGTAAAAGGTCCATAGATGTTAATTCTTGTCATCACTAAAAAAAAAAAAAAACATAAAATTTTGGATTGTTGGATTGGAACTCTTGAAATTGGTATTCTTGTTAATTTGCTCCGGTTTGCAATTGTATCTATACACATGCCAAATAGTGTGGGGTTTTGAATCATGTCTGAACAACACATTTTCTGTGAAATTCTCATTTTACACAGCCCACAATATAATACAGACCATGGTGGTCTGCATAATCATCAGTTTTAAGATTACACATAATTGGGACGACGTATGTGGGCTTCTTCAATGTGTACCTGAAGGTGTTCTGCACTGGATTGTGAAATACCTAGCTTCGTACTCAGTTACCTAATAGATGCAGAGCAGTTTTGTGTCATTGCATTCTCTATACATCTTATCGTTTCTCGAATTATGGACGGTCTTCTGGAGAGTTTCATGTCATCAACATTAGCTGTTTGTTTGATTTGATAGCTCAGTTACGGGCGAAATTTAAACACACAGCTGCTCTCAGAATTTCAGCTGGAAAAAATAACTCATGACAAATATAAGAAATGCTCAAAAACTGGGAAACATACACGTAAATTAGAACGAATTAGTGAATTTAAACATATTGTAGAATCTATGCAGTAGAACGAAGAAGGAAATTTGTAATAAATGTAAAAGATAGTGAATTGAATACATTGTAAGGTTTAACTGAAAATATCTACAACATAATAGATGGAATACTAGAAAGAGATAGTAGTAAAATAAAAAATAATGAGAAGATATATCAAAATATACACAAAATATTGGAAGTAAGGTCAAAGCGAAGGATAACCTTCTAGACTCCTTTACCGAATGAACGAGAGCAGGCTAACAAAACAGTTATTCCTGTTATGTATTTCCAGGTAAAGGATTCAAAAATAGCATGGAATAAGAAATTAGAAAAGAACTGGGGACAGCAATATCGTAAATGACTGAAATTAATTTTTTTGGGAATAAAATACCACATTTAGAAGGCTTGCAGAGCAGGAAAGGCAGAATATAGGCAAAAAACATGGACATTGAAAAGACAAAGGCCGCAAGGTTTTATGATCAAGGAATATGGTACAGGACAAACAGAATGATGCAAAGGAAAAGGAAATGAAGTTGCAACATAGTACCAAAATTATCAATACTAAATTAAAAGTATTCTTATCCCACTTAGTAAAGTAACAGTACAATCTCCAAGACTAGGCAGTAACAGCAAGTACTTTCTAAAAGTATCTGAAATTTTTGTTACAAAATGTTGTGTAACTCCTGCGTCGCGTTCGAGGTTTTTCAGAAATGGGTCGTCTAGTGACGTTTCATTACTGCAATTTCACACACGCCATGACAGATGGCTCTTCCGTCGTTGTATAGCATCTCTAGAGAAAGAATGATATAATAACTACTCTCTCTGTTGCCGAGTCAGTACTAAATAATTACTCCCGCTTCGAAAGTGATAAAAATTCGGTAATTCGGGACCGAGTCTCTAGCGTGACGGCGGAAGTGCGGTAATTGTAGGTTTTGGGCCTAGGTCTGGGCTTTCGCAGGCTGTACCCACTAACCACCCTTTGGGCACGTGAATCGGAGACCTGGTGAGAGGAAAATGGTACCTGCGACCGGCTAGGGTTGTGAAATGCAATGGAAGTTACGACAAGTAATCACGGGAGAAGTTTTTGAGAAGATTTACACGTGCAGAGAATGTTACGAAATGTGAAGGCAGGGCTCTAAAAATTTGGTTCATAGGGATGTGGCTTTAAAACAGTCTTTGGATATCTGGGAGAGGGGCATGGAAGAGAAAAATAAATACAAGATGATTGGGCAGGATTGGGACTACAAATAAAAGTTAGTTGGCGCCATATACGCAAAGTGTTACGAAATATGTGGTATCATTGAGAGCAGAAGAACCTCCTTTGTGGAGATGTTACTACTTGACGAGAAGGATGCCACTGCTGATAGGGCGCTAGAATAACAGGTCACTTGGTGTTAAAATATTCTTATTTTTTACTCGTTTCCGGCACAGCCCATCATCAGCAAAAAGGAAAGAGTTCACACATCTGACTCCATGCTATGCACGAATAATTTCGTTTTTAGTGTTCCGATGAAGGGTGGTACCCACAAGGCATCAATAAATAATAAATTTTGAACATCAAATGGCCTGTTATTTTAGCGACTTGCCCATCAGGGGTCTAAATCCCCCTTAAGTTCGCGTCATAGTCTACATCTACATCTATATCCATACTCCGCAAGCCACCTGACGGTATGTGGCGGAGGGTACCTTCAGTACCTCTATCGGTTCTCCCTTCTATTCCAGTCTCGTATTGTTCGTGGAAAGAAGGATTGTCGGTATGCCTCTGTGTGGGCTCTAATCTCTATGATTTTATCCTCATGGTCTCTTCGCGAGATATACGTAGGAGGGAGCAATATACTGCTTGACTCTTCGGTGAAGGTATGTTCTCGAAACTTTGACAAAAGCCCGTACCGAGCTACTGAGCGTCTCTCCTGCAGAGTCTTCCACTGGAGTTTATCTATCATCTCCGTAACGCTTTCGCGATTACTAAATGATCCTGTAACGAAGCGCGCTGCTCTCCGTTGGATCTTCTCTATGTCTTGTATCAACCCTATCTGGTACGGATCCCACACTGCTGAGCAGTATTCAAGCAGTGGGCGAACAAGCGTACTGTAACCTACTTCCTTTGTTTTCGGATTGCATTTCCTTAGGATTCTTCCAATGAATCTCAGTCTGGCATCTGCTTTACCGACAATCAACATTATATGATCATTCCATTTTAAATCACTCCTAATGCGTACTCCCAGATAATTTATGGTATTAACTGCTTCCAGTTGCTGACCTGCTATTTTGTAGCTAAATGATAAAGGATCTATCTTTCTGTGTATTCGCAGCACATTACACTTGTCTACATTGAGATTCAGTTGCCATTCCCTGCACCATGCGTCAATTCGCTGCAGGTCCTCCTGCATTTCAGTACAATTTTCCATTGTTACAACCTCTCGATACACCACAGCATCATCTGCAAAAAGCCTCAGTGAACTTCCGATGTCATCCACCAGGTCATTTATGTATATTGTGAATAGCAACGGTCCTATGACGGCACACCTGAAATTACTCTTACTTCGGAAGACTTCTCTCCGTTGAGAATAACATGCTGCGTCCTGTTATCTAGGAACTCTTCAATCCAATCACACAATTGGTCTGATAGTCCATATGCTCTTACTTTGTTCATTAAACGAATGTGGGGAACTGTATCGAACGCCTTGCGGAAGTCAAGAAACACGGCATCTACCTGTGAACCCGTGTCTATGGCCCTCTGAGTCTCGTGGACGAATAGCGCGAGCTGGGTTTCACATGACCGTCTTTTTCGAAACCCATGCTGATTCCTACAGAGTAGATTTCTAGTCTCCAGAAAAGTCATTATACTCGAACACAATACGTGTTCCAAAATTCTACAACTGATCGACGTTAGAGATATAGGTCTATAGTTCTGCACATCTATTCGACGTCCCTTCTTGAAAACGGGGATGACCTGTGCCCTTTTCCAATCCTTTGGAACGCTACGCTCTTCTAGAGACCTACGGTACACCGCTGCAAGAAGGGGGGCAAGTTCCTTCGCGTACTCTGTGTAAAATTGAACTGGTATCCCATCAGGTCCACAGGCCTTTCCTCTTTTGAGCGATTTTAATTGTTTCTCTATCCCTCTGTCGTCTATTTCGATATCTACCATTTTGTCATCTGTGCGACAATCTAGAGAAGGAACTACAGTGCAATCTTCCTCTGTGAAACAACTTTGGAAAAAAACATTTAGTATTTCGGCCTTTAGTCTGTCATCCTCTGTTTCAGTACCATTTTGGTCACAGAGTGTCTGGACATTTTGTTTTGATCCACCTACCGCTTTGACATCAGACCAAAATTTCTTAGGATTTTCTGCCAAGTCAGTACATAGAACTTTACTTTCGAATTCATTGAACGCCTCTCGCATAGCTCTCTTCACACTACATTTCGCTTCGCGTAATTTTTGTTTGTCACAGGGCTGCTACGTGACTTCATGTCGCACCTTCAGATATTCCTACTGTTCGTTAATTGAGGTACAAGTTCTAAATGAATTACTATTTCTTTATGGTTCTAGTACTAGAATATACAGATGACAACAGCAGTATCACAATGTTCCTCCAACCGGAAATCACTAGCGAATTACACTAGTCATCTTCTGAAGATTGAAGATAATAATAACAACACTATATGGTCAACTTAGAGTCTATAACAAAACAACATTTTACGTGGAATTCGTTTTCACACAGAAGAAAAGCAGTTTCACTCAAGAATCGTGCAGACATTACGATGATGAATCTTTCTAGAGCATGCTGATCGGTTAATTTCAATAGATGATTCTCTGTGAAACTTTTACACATATAAGGTTCAAACCACAAAATATCAACTACTGAAGTTAGTAATAAACTGCGTTAGACGTTTTGTATTGGTTATTTAGGGTTGTTGTTGTTGTGGTCTTCAGCCTTGAGAATGGTTTGATGCAGCTCTCCATGATACTCTGTCCTGTGCAAGCTTCTTCATCTCCCAGTACCTAATGCAACCTACATCCTTCTGAATCTGCTTGGTGTATTCGTCTCTTGGTCTCCCTCTACGATTTTTACCCTCCACGCTGCCCTCCAATACTAAATTAGTGATCCCTTGATGCCTCAGAACATGTCCTACCAACCGTTCCCTTCTTCTAGTCAAGTTGTGCCACAAACTTCTCTTCTCCCCAATTCCATTCAATACCTCCTCATTAGTTATGTGATATATCCATCTAATCTTCAGCGTTCTTCTGTAGCACCACATTTCGAAAGCTTCTATTCTCTTCTTGTCTAAACTATTCATCGTCCATGTTTCACTTCCATACATGGCTACACTCCATACAAATACTTTCAGAAACTACTTCCTGACACTTAAATCTATACTCAATGTTAACAAACTTCTCTTCTTCAGAAATGCTTTCCTTGCCATTGCCAGTCTACATTTTATATCCTCTCTACTTCGACCATCATCAGTTATTTTGCTCCCCAAATAGCAAAACTCCTTTACTACTTTAAGTGTCTCATTTCCTAATCTAATTCCCTCAGCATCACCCGACTTAATTAGACTACATTCCATTATCCTCGATTTGCTTTTGTTGATGTTCATCTTATATCCTCCCTTCAAGACACTATCCATTCCGTTAAACTGCTCTTCCAAGAACCTTTGCTGTCTCTGACAGAATTACAATGTCATCGGCGAACCTCAAAGTTTTTATTTCTTCTCCATGGATTTTAATTCCTACTCCGAATTTTTCTTTTGTTTCCTTCACTGCTTTCTCAATATACAGATTGAATAATATCGGGGAGAGGCTACAACCCTGTCCCACTCCCTTCCGAACCACTGCTTCCCTTTCAAGTCCCTCGACTCTTATAACTGCCATCGGGTTTCTGTACAAATTGTAAATAGCCTTTCGCTCCCTGTATTTTACCCCTGCCACCTTCAGAATTTGAAAGAGAGTATTCCAGTCAAAGTTGTCAAAAGCTTTCTCAAAGTCTACAAATGCTAGAAACCTAGGTTTGCCTTTCCTTAATCTAGCTTCTAAGGTAAGTCGTAGGGTCAGTATTGCCTCACGTGTTCCAATATTTTTACGGAATCCAAACTGATCTTCCCCGAGGTCGGCTTCTACTAGTTTTTCCATTCGTCTGTAAAGAATTCGCGTTAGTATTTTGCAGCAGTGACTTATTAAACTGATATTTCGGTAATTTTCGCATCTGTCAACACCTGCTTTCTTTGGGCATGGAATTATTACATTTTTCTTGAAGTCCGAGGGTATTTCACCTGTATCATACATCTTGCTCACCAGATGGCAGTGTTTTGTCAGGACTGGCTCTCCCAAGGCTGTCAGTAGTTCTAAGTGAATGTTGTCTCCTCCTGGGGCCTTGTTTCGACTCAGGTCTTTCATTGCTCTGTCAAACACTTCATGCAGTATCATATCTCCCATTTCATCTTCATCTACATCCTCTTCCATTTCCATGATATGATCAAGTATATCGCCCTTGTATAGACCCTCTATATACTCCTTCCACCTTTCTGCTTTCCCATCTTTGCTTAGAGCTGGGTTTCCATCTGAGCTATATTCATACAAATGGTTCTCTTATCTCCAAAGGCCTCTTTAATTTTCCTGTAGGCAGTATGTATCTTACCCCTAGTGAGATAAGCCTCTACATCCTTACGTTTGTCCTCTAGCCATCCCTGCTTAGCCATTTTGCACTTCCTGTCGATCTCATTTTTGAGACGTTGGTATTCCTTTTTGCCTGCTTCATTGGCTGCATTTTTATATTTTCTCCTATGATCAATTAAATTCAATATTTCTTCTGTTACCCAAGGATTTCTACTAGCCCTCGTCTTTTTACCTACTTGAACCCCTGCCACCTTCACTACTTCATCCCTCAGAGCTACCCATTCTTCTTCTACTGTATTTATTTCCCCCATTCCTGTCAATTATTCCCTTATGCTCTTCCTCAAACTGTGTATAACCTCTGGTTCTTTCAGTTTATCCAGGTCCCATCTCCTTGAATTCCCAATTTTTTGCAGTATCTTCAGTTTTCGTCCACAGTTCATAACCAATAGATTGTGGTCAGAGTGCACATCTGCCCCTGGAAATGTCTTACAATTTAAAACCTGGTTCCTAAATCTCTGTCTCACCATTATGTAATATGTCTGAAACCTGTCAGTATCTCCAGGCTTCTTCCATGTATACAACCTTCTTTTATGATTCTTGAACCGTTAGCTATGATTAAGTTGTGCTCTGTGCAAAATTTTACCAGGCGGCTTCGTTTTTCATTTCTTACCCCCAATCCATAGTCACCTGCTACGTTTCCTTCTCTCCCTTTTTCTACTACCGCATTCCAGTCAGCCATGACTATTAAAATTTTGTCTCCCTTCACTATCTGAATAATTTCTTTTATTTCATCATACATTTCTTCCATTTTTTCGTCATCGGCAGAGCTAGTTGGCATGTACACTTGTACTACTGTAGTAGGCATTGGTTTCGTCTCTATCTTGACCACAATAATGCGTTCACTATGCTGTTTGTAGTAGCTTACACGCATTCCTATTTTCCTATTCATTATTAAACCAACTCCTGCGCTATCCCTATGTTATTTTGTATTCATAACCCTGTATTCACCTGACCAAAAGTCTTGTTCCTCCCGCCACCGAACTTCACTAATTCCCACTATATCTAACTTTAACCTATCCATTTCCCTTTTTAATTTTCTATCCTACCTGCCCGATTAAGGGATCTGACATTCGACGCTCCGAACCGTAGAACGCCAGTTTCCTTTCTCCTGATAACGACGTCTTCTTGAGTAGTCCCCGCCCGGAGATCCGAATGGGGGACTATTTTACCTCCGGAATATTTTACCCTAGAGGACGCCATCTTCATTTAACCATACAGTCCTCGGGAAAAATTACGGCTGTAGTTTCCCCTTGCTTTCAACCGTTCGTAGTGCCAGCACAGCAAGGCCGTTTTGGTTAGTGTTACAAGGCAAGATCAGTCAATCATCCAGACTGTTGCCCCTGCAACTACTGAAAAGGCTGCTGCCCCTCTTCAGGAACCACACGTTTGTCTGGCCTCTCAACAGATACCCCACCGTCGTGGTTGCACGTACGGTGCAGCTATCTGTATTGTTGAGGCACGCTATTCTCCCCACCAACGGCAAGGTCCATGGTTCATGGGGGAGGGGGGAGTGTATTTAGGGTACACGTCTAGAATCTAGAAAGGCTAGGTAGTACAACATAAACTAAATATTTTGGGACCAAATCGGTGAGTCAGGATTCAGAACTGAGTAGGTGGATGAAGCTATGACTGTGTTCTGTGTTGATTGGAAAGGAAAACATAATTGTTTTAATTCATAAAACTACTTTGAGGAAACTACACCAACAAATTTCATAATGAATAGAGTTTGATAATGAAGTCCCATACTTTTTGACAGAGCGTAGGGGAACGATGCGGGAGACCCGAACCACCATACCAGGCAAGGTCCTAGTGGAGGTGGTTTTGCCGTTGCCTTCCTCCGACCGTAATGGGGATGAATGATGATAATGAAGACCACAATAACACCCAGTCATATCGAGGCAGGAAAAATCCATGACCTCGGCGGGAATCGAACCGGGACCCTGATCTCTGGAAGCGACAACGCTACCGCGAGACCACGAGCAGCGGACGAAGAGAGTGTAAACAGCTATAAAGTACTACAATAGCAACTGGCTGCACTGAGCTGTGGTTTGAAATAAAACCCAACTACATTATCATTTTAATATAATACCATTTTATATCATTTGTATAAAAAACGAAGCTCTGACAGTTTTCACCGAAGTAAGAATAGGCTACTAAATTCTGTGCAGATGTTTCAGATAAATCCTACAGCATTCACTTCTAATCCCTATAACACATTCAGTGACTAAATTAAAAAAATTGAAATAGTTATACAGTATTTTATCACCTTCAAAAACCTAAAACATACGTTTATGAAGCCTGCTTCCGTAGCTGAGCGATCAGTACGTCTGACTGCTTCTAGGAAGACCAAGGTTCGATTCTCGGTGAGCCAGAGATACTTCGTGGATGCGAGAACTGAAACGGCATGCACTAAGCGTTGTGAGCGCAACAGAGGAACAACTTGAATGTGTAACTGCGGCTCCGATGGCTCTAAAACTGACAACCACTAGGAAAGCGGTATGCCGACGAATTGCCACTCCATGCCGCATTCCAAACGACATTCCGAAGCAGATTATGACAAGGAGACCATTTAGCATCGTCCAGGAACTCTTATGTTTGTACTACGAATCGGATAGATTGGCAGAAACAGCCACATTACCCGGAAGTCAGATGACCAACGGAGGCAGTTTAACATCGTCCGCCGGCCGGAGTGGCCGTGCGGTTCTATGCGCTACAGTCTGGAGCCGGGCGACCGCTATTGTCGCTGGTTAGAATCCTGCCTCGGGCATGGATGAATGTGACGTCCTTAGGTTAGTTAGGTTTAATCAGTTCTACGTTCTAGGCGACTGATGACCTCAGAAGTTAAGTCGCATAGTGCTCAGAGCCATTTGAACCATTTTAACATCGTACGGGTAATCTTATACACACATAAAAAAAGGTTTCCATCACCCCTGTTTCCAGAACCCCTGAAAACAGGCGATGACTATAGATATTGTACCACAGACACAGTCCCTTTGACTTTCCAGAGATGTCATTAAACCCGCACAAAGATGTAAACAACCACACATGAGCAGCGGCTATTAGTCAGTTCCAGTCATTCCACCAGGAAGGAGGTTCACGGCTTGTGTTGTCTGTAGTTCAACCATGCCTAGACAGTCAATAACGCGATTCTATCGCGTCCATATTGTTACATTGCGCCAGGAAGGGCTCGCAACAAGGGAAGTGTCCAGACGTCTCGGAGTGAACCAAAGCGATGTTGTTCGGACATGGAGGAGATACAGAGAGACAGGAACTGTCGCTGACATGCCTAGCTCAGGCCGCCCAAGGGCTACTGCTGCAATGGATGGCCGCTACCTACGGATTGTGGCTCGGAGGAACCCTGACTGCTATGCCACCATGTTGAGTAATGCTTTTAGTGCTGCCACAGGACGTCGTGTTATGACTCAAACTGTGCGCCATAGGCTGCATGATGCGCAACTTCACTCCCAAGGTCAATGGCGAGGTCCGTCTTTGCAACCACGACAGCATGCAGCGCGGTACACATGGACCCAAAAACAAGCCGAATGGACAGCTCAGGATCGGCATCAAGTTCTCTTCACCTATGAGTGTCGCATATGCCTTCAACCAGACAATCGTCGGAGACATTTTTGGAGGCAACCAGGTCAGGCTGAACGCCTTAGACACACTGTCCAGTGAGTGGTGCAAGATGTAGGTTGCCCACTATGTTGGGTTGGCATTATGTGGGGGCAATGTACGCCGCTGGTGGTCATAGAAGGCGCCGTAATTGCTGTACTATACGTGAATGCCATCCTCCGACCGATAGTGCAACTATATTGGCGAGGCATTCGTCTCCATGGACTACAGTTCGCTCCCCCATCGAGCACATCTTGTGAATGACTTCATTCAGGATAACGATATCGCTTGAATAGAGTATCCACCATGTTCTCCTGACTTGAAATCTATCGAACATGCCTGGATTTATGAACGACGTGACCCACCAACCTCTCTGAGGGATCTACGCCGACTCGCCGTTGAGGAGTGGGACAATCTGGACCAGTAATGCCTTGATTAACTTGTGGATATTATTCCACGAGGAATACAAGCACGCATCAGTGGAAGAGGACGTGCTACTGGGTATTAGAGGTGCTGGTTTGTACAGCAATCTGGACCACCACGTCTGTAGGTCTCGCTGTATTGTGGTACAACATGCAATGTGTGGTTTTCATGAGCAATGAAATGGTCGGAAATAGTGTTTATGGTGATCCTTTTTCCAGTTTTCTGTACAGGTTACGGAACTCTTGGAATCGAGGTGATGCAAAACTTCTTTTGATGTGTATTTTTAAATGATGTACCCCGAAGCAATGGTAGATCTGGTCACGTTCCTCGAGAGGCATGTGATGACACGGAGACCATTTGGCATCTTTTGAGGAATATTATGTTTAGATGACGAATCTGAAGGTTCGACAGAAGTGATCATGTTCTCCGAGAGGCAGATGATGACATGTACACCATTTTGAATCGTAATCTTCTGTCTAGACGAGGAATTAGAAGAGTTGGCAGAAGTGGTCACGTTCCCTAGTCACCTAGGTTCCTGCATCTTACCCCTTTAGATTCTTCCTTGTGGGAATTGTTGAAAGACTAAAAATAAAACGTAAACGCTGATGAGTTTATCGAGCGGGTTAAGAGCAGTGCTGGTCTCATGAAACGCTATCAACACAACTCATGAGAGCTGCAAGTGGCTTTATCAAAAGAACTCGAAAGTGCATGCAGTAGGGAGTGGAATTTATGAAACTTAACTTTTGTCTTAACCATTTGCCTTTGCTTAGCACTTTCTGTGAATATTTGTTTGGGTTATATTCCAATAGTCGTATGTCTGTAACCAAAAATATTTGACAAATATTGTGTGGAATATTAAATTCGACTTAGCCTGTACTACAACTTCCCGCAATACATACAATTCCTCATGGAACACCCTGCACAGCAGTCAAGGCAACTGCACTAAATACGTTACTAAATTTGCTTTGTATGACAGGACTGGTGTTGCGCGACGATAGATACTGTAGTGGGGTACCGCTAACGCATAAGGGAAATTCATTTCACTGTTAGTGACTTTACATGATAATTAGCATCTACATCCATATTATGCAAGCCATCTTTCAATGTGTGGCTGACTATAATTCGTGTACCACACAATTGTCCGTTACAGTAAATTCTGTCGCCCCTAATTGGCACTGTCCCGATACGAAGATGCGCCAGAAAACATTTGTGTGTCTCCACATTTCAGCCAGTCACCCTCTGTTAAGCCAACGACAGTTTCTCAGGTTGCTGAAGCCTTCTGAGGCAACGTTGTACATACTCCTCGACTGTATGAATAGTCTGACCTATCTAAGCTTTGAACAGGAACACAAAACTTTTACGTCCATACTTCCGTTGTTTCAAATTGTCTTTAACGAAGCCAAGGAGCTGTCCAGCCTTGGCTGGCGACGGAAAGGAACTGTTGGTGTTAACACTTCTTAAAATTCTCTCAATTTCACCCACAACGCTACGAAGGAAAGTGATTTTCATTCATTTACCTATGGTTCCTCTGTGGGCCCAAACTTCGAGACGTGACAGTTAAGCTTATCAGAATAATCTTTCTGCTTGAACACAGAATTTAGGTATCCAGTTTCTTCCAGAAAGGAGTCAGTATACGGGATGAAGTATACTCTTCGTGCGAGCGACCTAAGGACCACACAGCGTTCGTAGGTTTGTTGCAAACGCTGTTGCAAGCTGTCTACATCCTCTCAAATATGATATTATTTTGGCAGTAACTGCGAAGTGGACTCTGTCTTCTCTATCTACCTTTATCTTCGGCAAGTGAGAGTAATGGGCCCTCTGCTTGAAAGAATTCAGGTCGGTAAAAAAATTCTATGTCGAGCAGAAAAGAAGACAAGGCGAGGATGCTCGTCGACTCATAAAATAAATCTATTCGCATCCTGCATATTCTCTTAGCCAGCGAGAAGAAACAGGAAAGCCATGTGTGCAACTTACACAAGATAATTGATCAGTATCACACCACTAGAAATGAAAGGTCGCTTATATAGCCACCTTTCACTGTGTCCTGGTGTTCCATTAGTTTTGTAAACCAACACGTCAAAGAAAAGGAGCTTACTGTCACTTTCTACTTCCATCGTACAGTTAATACTTGGATGAAGAGAATTAAGTATTCCAGTAAAATGTACTACATCAGATATGTGAAGTCTTATTTTGAATCACAGCTTCTGGAGCATTTGTATCGAAATTCTTTATCATAGCCAGTCTCGGACATCATATTTGTTACACTCTCAGCTGTCAGTCGTGAATAAGCTATTTTCCATTTAGTTGCGATACTGAAATCGTAGACATCACGTATGCCTAGGTTTATGATTCACGATTTATCTCCTGACACTCCAGCTATTTGTTGTGTTTATGAAAATTACAAATTGTTGTGAAGGAAGACTATCCGTACCCACCTGTGAGATGCAAAGATTCTTTAATCTCGGCGCTGTGGGTTTTTATATGAATACATTGAATGTGTCTCTTCTTTCTCACTAAATTTAGCATCTCAGAATTCTTCGAATGCAATGCGACACTCCCATGCTGTCTGTACAAGATTGTCACAGTTGCCCAGTTTTCCTTCACGTCACTCCTATCTCTGGCTGTCCCTGTTTATGTCTATTTCTTCCTCCTTTTTGTATCCTTATGCATGAGCTGATTAGTATTTTGTGCTGTTCATAGTATCATCCGACACTATGAAAGCTCGCCTGAGGATCATCTGACATATGGAAAGGTAATGTCTCATCAGAGTTCGGCATGTAACGAGAGGAGTGGCAGCCATCACTCTGAGGCTGCATTGCCGCAGCCTGAAACTTGCTCACCACGGCCAAATGTAGCTACTCGGGAATCGCAACCACGGACAAAACATACAGTGCGTTGGTGCAGTGACCGAAATGATAAGTGTTACACCTGTACCTTGCTATCAAACTGAAACTCAGTTAT
This sequence comes from Schistocerca cancellata, assembly GCF_023864275.1. Lineage (NCBI taxonomy): Eukaryota > Metazoa > Arthropoda > Insecta > Orthoptera > Acrididae > Schistocerca > Schistocerca cancellata. The sequence goes on along the minus strand of NC_064631.1, from coordinate 266,447,519 downwards.
TTCAAGGCCAATGAAACGTGTTTATTAAAATTTCAACCTCATACGAACTTATTTTTAGAATTTTATGAACAGAACAAAGTCAGTACCATAGCTGAAGAATACTTACTACGTTCCACTAACGTAACTGGAACTCTTCAGGCGTAGATCGCAACCCAGCATGCCCGGAAAACGTGTGCATGCAGCTTTTCGCCGTCTATCGGACGGATGGAATGTAGTCGAATTAAGTCAGGTGATGGTGACGGAATTAGATTAGGAAATGTGTCACTTAAAGTAGTAAAGGAGTTTTGCTATTTGGGGAGCAAAATAACTGATGATGGTCGAAGTAGAGAGGATATGAAATGTAGACTGGCAATGGCAAGGAAAGCGTTTCTGAAGAAGAGGAATTTATTAGCACCGAGTATAGATTTGTCAGGAAGTCGTTTCTGAAGCTGTGTGTATGGAGTGTAACCATGTATGGAAGTGAAACATGGACGGTAAATAGTTTGGAGAAGAAGAGAATAGAAGCTTTCGAAATGTGGTGCTACAGAAGAATGCTGAAGATTAGATGAATAGATCACGTAACTAATGAGGAGGTATTGAATAGAATAGGGGAGAAGAGGAGTTTGTGCCACAACTTGACAAGGAGTAGGGACCGGTGGGTTGGGCATGTTCTGAGGCATCAATGGATCACAAATTTATCATTGGAGGGCGGCGTGGAGGGTAAAAATCGTAGAGGGAGGCCAAGAGATGAATACACTAAGCGGATTCAGAAGGATGTAGGTTGCAGTAAGTACTGGGAGATGAAGAAGCTTGCACAGGATAGAGTAGAATGGAGAGCTGCGTCAAACCAGTCTCAGGACTGAAGACCACTAAAACAACAACATCGGACTTCACGAGAAATCGAATCATTGACATGATAAACGTAGGAGCATCATCACGAAAATCACGTAGGCGGTTTAGAATGACTGCAAAAAGAATGGTTACGAGAATGAGGACGTGTGGATAGACGAGAAGGCACAGTTCCTTCTAGGAGGACTGTATGACGAGAAGATCGTAGGACCGATCGACTATCGTTTGGCTCTCGAAAGTGACAACTGCTGAAAACCGTCGGGAACAAGTTTCCGGAAGATAGGTCGAGATCTCTGGCTGCTTGTGTCATTTACCAGAGACATCGTGTGACAGATAATCGAAACCTGCATGGTGTAAAGCACTCCGTCTTCAGGCCCCAAGTTTCCCATCGGGACCATCCGACCGCCGTGTCATCCTCAGATGATGATGCGGATAGGAAGGGCGTGTGGTCAGCACACCGCTCTCCCGGCCGTTACGATGGTTTTCTTTGACCGGAGCCGCTACTATTCGGTCAAGTAGCTCCTCAATTTGCATCACGAGGCTGAGCGCACCCCGAAAAATGACAACAGCGCATGGCCACCTGGATGGTTACCCATCCAAGTGCCGGCCACGCCCGACAGTGCTTAACTTCGGTGATCTGACGGGAACCGGTGTATCCACTGCGGCAAGGCCGTTGCCTCAATAGTAAAACCAGAACCAAATGAGTCACCACTGCCATTTGTAGTGTTCAGGTATCTGTAGGTATCGATCAGATATGCACCAACGTGTCTGTAAAGTACCTGGTGATAGGCCCTTCCACACCCTTCCCTCATCCGTCCTTCGGTTCCGTCTCTAATGACCTCGTCGTCGACGGGACGTTAAACGCTGATCTCCTCCTCCTCCTCCTCCACACTGTAAATGCCTGGAGAACGGTTGGGATAGTAGACTGGCCTGGCTGTTCCCTTTATTTATCGTCCTTAGAGGCATCGAGGAAGCGATGCAAAGAAGGATACTTCCATTCCAGTCTGCAGTCAGATATCATTATGAACTAACAAATTAGGTCTTCCAGTCACGAAAAGAGATTCCTTCAGTATGACATTCGGAAGCTCCTTATTTCCATGTCACTATGTGGAATTGCATTCGTTCCCAGGAGGATCACACGTGAAACTGATGTTGACAATAAACATCATTTTCGAATGGAATGAGTGTTTAAACTTTTAATATCCTTTGTGTTATGAACATCACAAAGTACGATAAATATCGGATAGAGGTTTCATGGTTTAATAATTTCCATCACAAAAGAAAAAAAGAAACAACACTATCTGACCAGGCCTTGAAGGCCCAACGTCACTGACCAGCCGCCACCTCATCCTCAGCCTTTAGGTCTCACTGGTGCAGATACATAGTGACACGTGGTCAGCACACCGCTCTCCCGGCCGTTGTCATTAGCGCTACTCCTCAGTCAAGTAGCTCCTCAGTTCGACACAAAAGGGCTGAGTGCACCTAGCTTACCAGCACCACTCGGCAGACCCAGGCGGTAACCCACTCAAGTGCTAGCAAGTCTGACAATGCTTAACTTCAGTTATCTGACAGGAACTGGTGCGACGATTGCGGCAAGGCCGTTGGCGCAATTTCCATCCAAGTCAGCACATATTTCGCGGTTAGATGATCTATTCAAGTGCATCACAAAAACAGCATGATCTAAAGAAGTCTTGCCTGATTAGATAACTGAGACTGCAACTGTGGTGCAACTTGGCGGAACTACAGCGCGCTACTTGCAACACACGACATTAACTTTCGTAGAGAGTCACCAAAATCAGAAAGCATTGCTTAATATTGTCAACTAAACAGTTACAGTTCCCTTGGCTTCCACACAGAGGCACATAACGTAAGGACTAAATGTTCAACAGAGTCTGAGTATGACTATTGCTGGCTTATTCTGTTACACAAAATTCATAATATAAAGCTATACTGGGTTCTTTTATTGTACTACCAGTTTCAATTTCAAGCCGCCATCTGCCATACAAAGACTGAGTCGCAAATGTAACTATAATAACAAAAATAAAATGTAAATAAAAAGAATAATACACTACAGTACTTAAGAAACTCGAACAAAAACACCTAGCATAATACGGAATTGGAAATATTGGAATGCATGTATTAATTCACTTATTGACAAAAATACGTCAACCTTGCTCAAATTAGAAATATAACATAACAGGCTGTCAGAAACTTACAGGAAGTGCCCTAAACGTGAAGGTTAGGTGCAAGCAGGTCAGCTTCCTAGTAGTGTGGGCAAAGCTCACAGAATACAAAGAACGAACAGTGAAATGGAGAGATTGGTACTAACGAGAATATCATCCAAAATACAGAACAAAACTACTTCACCATAGAGGTGAACAAGTCAAAATTTAATAAAAGTGGAAAGTTACTCATTAGAATTTTCTTTTAATTGTAATCAAATTTGTGACCAATGCTCCAATTACATGATATAGGTACCAGATGATGGTTTATAACTGAAACCAGTTCTACAATAAAAGAACCCAATACAGTGTGATGTTATTAATCATGGGAAACGTATCTGCACTGTTGACAACAGCCTGAAGAAAATGAGCTGATCAGTGAATGCAGCGCTATAGATTTACACAAAAAATTGCTCCTCAACATTGCTTTGTCTTGAAGCATTCATTTCAAATCTTATTTGAGTGTCATTTAAAATAGGTAACAAAACTACTCGTTGAATCTGTTACTCAGTCATGATATTGCTTTCTCGGATAGTAGGGCAGAATTGTCTACAAGCTCAACATTGAATTGGAAATAGTTTAAACAGGTAGTAAATGAGTGCACTAAAATAAGTTTTTTCCCATAGGTCTGAGATGTATGAGAACTCCGGTAACCAGTATCAGAAGCCGTTGCAAGCATCTCTGTCAACAAATGGCGCTGTATGGAAAAATATCTGTTGGTTTATTATACACTCCTGGAAATGGAAAAAAGAACACATTGACACCGGTGTGTCAGACCCACCATACTTGCTCCGGACACTGCGAGAGGGCTGTACAAGCAATGATCACACGGACGGCACAGCGGACACACCAGGAACCGCGGTGTTGGCCGTCGAATGGCGCTAGCTGCACAGCATTTGTGCACCGCCGCCGTCAGTGTCAGCCAGTTTGCCGTGGCATACGGAGCTCCATCGCAGTCTTTAACACTGGTAACATGCCGCGACAGCGTGGACGTGAACCGTATGTGCAGTTGACGGACTTTGAGCGAGGGCGTACAGTGGGCATGCGGGAGGCCGGGTGGACGTACCGCCGAATTGCTCAACACGTGGGGCGTGAGGTCTCCACAGTACATCGATGTTGTCGCCAGTGGTCGGCGGAAGGTGCACGTGCCCGTCGACCTGGGACCGGACCGCAGCGACGCACGGATGCACGCCAAGACCGTAGGATCCTACGCAGTGCCGTAGGCGACCGCACCGCCACTTCCCAGCAAATTAGGGACACTGTTGCTCCTGGGGTATCGGCGAGGACCATTCGCAACCGTCTCCATGAAGCTGGGCTACGGTCCCGCACACCGTTAGGCCGTCTTCCGCTCACGCCCCAACATCGTGCAGCCCGCCTCCAGTGGTGTCGCGACAGGCGTGAATGGAGGGACGAATGGAGACGTGTCGTCTTCAGCGACGAGAGTCGCTTCTGCCTTGGTGCCAATGATGGTCGTATGCGTGTTTGGCGCCGTGCAGGTGAGCGCCACAATCAGGACTGCATACGACCGAGGCACACAGGGCCAACACCTGGCATCATGGTGTGGGGAGCGATCTCCTACACTGGCCGTACACCACTGGTGATCGTCGAGGGGACACTGAATAGTGCACGTTACATCCAAACCGTCATCTAACCCATCGTTCTACCATTCCTAGACCGGCAAGGGAACTTGCTGTTCCAACAGGACAATGCACGTCCGCATGTATCCCGTGCCACCCAACGTGCTCTAGGAGGTGTAAGTCAACTACCCTGGCCAGCAAGATCTCCGGATCTGTCCCCCATTGAGCATGTTTGGGACTGGATGAAGCGTCGTCTCACGCGGTCTGCACGTCCAGCACGAACGCTGGTCCAACTGAGGCGCCAGGTGGAAATGGCATGGCAAGCCGTTCCACAGGACTACATCCAGCATCTCTACGATCGTCTCCATGGGAGAATAGCAGCCTGCATTGCTGCGAAAGGTGGATATACACTGTACTAGTGCCGACATTGTGCATGCTCTGTTGCCTGTGTCTATGTGCCTGTGGTTCTGTCAGTGTGATCATGTGATGTATCTGACCCCAGGAATGTGTCAATAAAATTTCCCCTTCCTGGGACAATGAATTCACGGTGTTCTTATTTCAATTTCTAGGAGTGTAGATTCCTTCTTAATTCCTGTTGTAATCTCCTCGGTCGGAGCCGTAATAGTAGACAGTATTCGTAATGGAACCATTAGTTACCTAATTCTGAAATTCCAGGAAAAACGTATATGTCATATAAGATAACTGTTGTATTTTGAACTTTTATTATTGTTTGTAGCCCAAGATTTTTATAGTACCCTTTCAGTACTGAACCAGACTTGAAAAGTCAGTAATGTGTCTTTTATTAAAGTATTTCACTGCATTTCAAACTGCCAGATATAAAATCGGAAGCGCTTCGACACAAATTATCATAGACCCATTTACGGTTCTGTCAAGTTAATTGGAGATACCAGAGGAGAAAAAATGTAGACATAATTAAACCTGAAAATTTGTGTTATGCTGATAACATTTGCATACAACATTGTCCCCATCACGCTTCCGTTATTACAAGCATAAATATACAATCAAATATGGAGATCTTGATGAAGGTGTGAAACGGTAACATTCAACGGTGGATTTAAGGACAGCCAGTTTGCTAAAGTAAGAATAGTATGTATTAATCCGAGTATGCTACATTCCGGAGTTCTGGTTTAGATGTTCTTTAATCGAACTGTCGTTTGATAGTTTTCTCTTTTGGAAACACAGAGAGGAATAAACTAGTGAGTGTATATAAGAACATAATAGGCATGCAATACAGAGTCGAATTATTACGGATATCGTCTTCAGTAATCATTCGTAGACGAGCGTGGTGCTGCTGGCTACCTGCTGAATATTCCAGATAAGGCAGACTTTTGGTGACGACATTCCCGAATGAATCAGGTGACATAATCTAATCACGATATGTACGTCGAAACCGATAACATTGTAGAAGTTGTTTAAGATTGTGACTGAAAACTGAATTAGCTTGCAACAACTTATGGTCGATTAAATTCCACTATCATGTAGTTACTTACGATAAATCGCGTGTAACAGGAATATGAGTACAAATTGTCTATTAAGTCAGAATTTTTCAGATCCAAAAATTTTCAGATATATTGAAAACAGTAGCCTTATTCCACTTCAAATTAGCCTATCTGTGATACAATTTTCCAAATCCGTGGATGGAAGAGGAATCAGAGGGGCCAATACCCGTGCACTGAATGTCCACCGTTGCACATCGTACGCTGGTCTGTATCGTGCAAATGTAAATCCAGATTTAAGAGAAAAACAGAAAAATCTTGAATAAAGTGAAGAATATCCACAACAATACTTTCTTGGACCCGAGTGCAAAGGGGATGGCTAAAGGTATCAGAGACCAAAGAAGCAGGACACTTTTTTTTTTTTTTTTTGTCATCAGTCTACTGACTGGTTTGATAAGGCCCGCCACGAATTTCTTTCCTGTGCTAACCTCTTCATCTCAGAGTAGCACTTGCAACCTACGTCCTCAATTATTTGCTTGACGTATTCCAATCCTGTCCCTTCTCCTTATCACTGTTTTCCACATATTCCTTTCCTCTCCGATTCTGCGTAGAACCTCCTCATTCCTTACCTTATCTGTCCACCTAATTTTCAACATTCGTCTGTAGCACCACATCTCAAATGCTTCGATTCTCTTCTGTTCCGCTTTTCCCACAGTCCATGTTTCACTACCATACAATGCTGTACTCCAGACGTATAGCCTCAGAAATTTCTTCCTCAAATTAAGGCCGGTATTTGATATTAGTAGACTTCTCTTGGCCAGAAATGCCTTTTTTGCCATAGCGAGTCTGCTTTTGATGTCCTCCTTGCTCCGTCCGTCATTGGTTATTTTACTGCCTAGGTAGCAGAATTCCTTAACTTCATTGACTTCGTGACCATCAATCCTGATTTTAAGTTTCTCGCTGTTCTCATTTCTACTACTTCTCATTACCTTCGTCTTTCTCTGATTTCCTCTCAAACCATACTGTGTACTCATTAGACAGTTCATTCCATTCAGCACATCATTTAATTCTTCTTCACTTTCACTCAGGATAGCAAAGGCATCAGCGAATCGTATCATTGATATCCTTTCACCTTGTATTTTAATTCCACTCCTGAACATTTCTTTTATTTCCATCATTGCTTCCTCGATGTACAGATTGAAGAGTAGGGGCAAAAGGTTACAGCCTTGTCTTACACCCTTCTTAATAGGAGCACTTCGTTCTTGATCGTCCACTCTTATTATTCCCTCTTGGTTGTTGTATATATTGTATATGACCCGTCTCTCCCTATAGCTTACCCCTACTTTTTTCAGAATCTCGAACAGCTTGCACCATTTTATATTGTCGAACGTTTTTTCCCGGTCGACAAATCCTATTAGAATTGCTTCCATTATTACCCGTAACGTCAGAATTGCCTCTCTCGTCCATTTACTTTTCCTAAAGCCAAACTGATCGTCCTCTAGCGCATTCTCAATTTTCTTTTCCATTCTTCTGTATATTATTCTTGTAAGCAGCCTCGATGCATGAACTGTTAAGCTGATTGAGCGATAATTCTCGCACTTGTCAGCTCTTGCCGTATTCGGAATAGTGTGGATGATGCTTTCCCGAAAGTCAGATGGTATATCGCCAGACTCATATTTTCTACACACCAACGTAAATAGTCATTTTGTTGCCACTTCCCCCAATGATTTTAGAAATTCTGATGGAATATTATCTATCCCTTCTGCCTTATTTGACCGTAAGTCCTCCAAAGCTCTTTTAAATTGCGATTCTAATACTGGATCCCCTATCTCTTCTAAATCGACTCCTGTTTCTTCTTCTATCACATCAGACAAATCTTCCCCCTCATAGAGGCTTTCAATGTATTCTTTCCACCTATCTGCTCTCTCCTCTGCATTTGACAGTGGAATTCCCGTTGCACTCTTAATGCTACCACCGTTACTTTTAATGTTACCAAAGGTTGATTTGACTTTCCTGTATGCTGAGTCTGTCCTTCCGACAATCATATCTTTTTCGATGTCTTCACATTTTTCCTGCAGCTATTTCGTCTTAGCTTCCCTGCACTTCCTATTTATGTCATTCCTCAGCGACTTGTATTTCTGTATTCCTGATTTTCCCGGAACATGTTTGTACTTCCTCCTTTCATCAATCAACTGAAGTATTTCTTCTGTTACCCATGGTTTCTTCGCAGCTACCTTCTTTGTACCTATGTTTTCCTTCCCAACTTCTGTGATGGCCGTTTTTAGAGATGTCTATTCCTCTTCAACTGTACTGCCTACTGCGCTATTCCTTACTGCTGTATCTATAGCGTTAGAGAAGTTCAAACGTATCTCGTCATTCCTTAGTACTTCCGTATCCCACTTCTTTTCGTATTGATTCTTCCTGACTAAAGTCTTGAACTTCAGCCTACTCTTCATCACTACTATATTGTGATCTGAGTCTATATCTGCTCCTGGGTACGCCTTACAATCCAGTATCTGATTTCGGAATCTCTGTCTGACCATGATGTAATCTAATTAAAATCTTCCCGTATCTCCCGGCCATTTCCAAGTATACCTCCTCCACATGTGATTCTTGAACAGGGTATTCGCTATTACTAGCTGAAACTTGTTATAGAAATCAATTAGTCTTTCTCCTCTTTCATTCCTTGTCCCAAGCCCATATTCTCCTGTAACCTTTTCTTCTACTCCTTCCCCTACAACTGCATTCCAGTCGTCCATCACTATTAGATTTTCGTCCCCCTTTACATACTGCATTACCCTTGCAATATCCTCATACACTTTCTCTATCTGTTCATCTTCAACTTGCGACGTTGGCCTGAACTATTGTTGTCGGTGTTGGTCTGCTGTCGATTCTGATTAGAACAACCCGGTCACTGAACTGTTCACAGTAACACACCCTCTGCCCTACCTTCCTATTCATAACGAATCCTACACCTGTTATACCATTTTCTGCTGCTGTTGATATTACCCAATACTTATCTGACCAGAAATCCTTGCCTTCCTCCCACTTCACTTCACTGACCCCTACTATATCTAGATTGAGCCTTCGCATTTCCCTTTTCAGATTTTCTAGTTTCCCTACCACGTTCAAGCTTCTGACATTCCACGCCCCGACTCGTAGAACGCTATCCTTTCGTAGATTATTCAATCTTTTTCTCATGGTAACCTCCCGGAGATCCGAATGGGGCACTATTCCGGAATCTTTTGCCAATGGAGAGATCATCATGACACTTCTTCAATTACAGGCCACATGTCCTGTGGATACATGTTACGTGTCTTTAATGCAGTGGTTTCCATTGCCTTCTGCATCCTCATGTCGTTGATCATTGCTGATTCTTCCGCCTTTAGGGGCAATTTCCCACCCCAAGGACAAGAGAGTGCCCTGAACCTCTATCCGCTCCTCCGCCCTCTTTGACAAGGCCGTTGGCAGAATGAGGCTGACTTCTTATGCCGGAAGTCTTCGGCCGCCAATGCTGATTATCTATCAAAATTTAGGCAGTGGCGGGGATCGAACCCGGGACCGAAGACGTTTTGGTTATGAATCAAAGACGCTACCCCTAGACCAGGACACTAGTAACAGTCAAGCAACATATGAGCCGATGCAGAGTGTCAATTAGGATATAACGTGAAATTATACAGGTGTAGAAAAAATCAAAAGAAGTATAATAATATTCTATGGTCGCAATACATACGGTGCATGCCGCGTGAAGAAATAACCTATAATTTCATAATTTAAGAAAAAACAGAACTGATGGTTCGTAGAAAGATGAAACCCATGTCCCAATATACAGGGTGATGGGGATATAGGTACAGATATTGTGATAATCGGTACCTTAATATGTACCCATTCCAGTGAGTTAGCAGTTTTTTTCTGTGCGTAAAACTCTCCCCGCTAACACATCGCCGGCCGCTGTGGCCGAACGGTTCTAGGCGCTTCAGTCCGGAACAGCGCTGCTGCTACTGTCGCAGGTTCGAATCCTGCTTCGGGCATGGATGTGTGTCATGTCCTTAGGTAGGTTAGGTTTAAGTAGTTCTAAGTCTAGGTGATTGATGTCCTCAGATGTTAAGTTCCATAGTGCTTAGGGCCACTTGAACCATTTGAGCTAACACGTCAGATAATTCACTATCTGATAATTTCTGCACGGTTGACGCTATGCCATATAGTGGACTGCGCCTGACAGTGTAGACAATCCGTTTGGCATCTATGTATCACACTTCATAGAGGAAAATAAACATTGATTACTTACTTGAGCCATGTGTACTTGGAGGTATTAACTGACCTAAAGCATACTACTACTTGCAATAGCTACAACAGTTATTAATCTGCGGATATGTAATGTTGTTCAGTACATTGTTATCAATAGAAGTATCTGCTCTTATGCCAATAAAACACACACACACACACACACACACACACACACACACACACACACACACACACGACACTGCCTGAGGGATAACTGCAATTGCGCTCCTAATGTTCTGCTATATCTGTTCCTGTGTGTAAGGGCTATTTGAGTACATCTGACTGTTTGATTTGACCCACAGGTATTAATCACAGGAGAGACACCACGCGAACGAAGGGGCAAGGAGAATGCATTGCCTGTGTTAATTGTTCTTTTCTCACTTTATACCTCATGCTTTTCTGAGAAGTTCGTAACGGGTGAGCATGGTATTTAAAATTAAACTTTTAATGGCATGTGGAAGAGAAATAACGAATAAACTGTCGAAAAAAGCACATTTTAATATCCGCGTGAAAAGTTGTTGTTAATTGCGTCGCATGTTTATGTTCAGATGTTGCTCAATATGACGACCATCTGCGTGCACGACAGCCTGCAACCGCAACAAACATAAAATTTATTTTTTGACGGAATAACCGCCTCTGACTGTAGAACAGGTTTTATTTAATAATGTGGGTTTCGGCCTTAGGCCATTGTCAAATGTTACAACTGCAACAGATTGAAAGACAATGAAACTACAAGTATCAGACAAAATATCAGAAAAGTGGCAGGGTAAACAGTTAAATCAATATATGGGCTGCATGATTTGTTCTCTTACTTACTTATAATGAATCATTAGACATGAGTGGACCGTAAGTCATAGTAAAAACATGTATTTTCGGTTACATAAACGAACTTCTTCAGAAATATACAAATTTTCTTGCGTTTAGTTTTGACCAAATTTGTTAATGTAATCGAAAATACATGGTTTGACGATGACTTGGGTTGTATTCAAGTCTAATTATTTATAATACGTAAGTAAGAGAACAAATCATGCAGCCCATATATTGATTTAACTGTTTACCCTGCCACTTTTCTGATATTTTGTCTGATACTTGTAGTTTTATTGTCTTTCAATCTGTTGCAGTTGTAACATTTGATAATGGCCTTAGGCTGAAATCCAGATCGTGAAATAAAACCTGTTGTGGACTCAAATGGCGGTTATATCTTTCAAAAAATATATATGTATATGACTGTGAATCCATACAAAAGTAAAATCATGAGTATAAAATTTATTGTTCGTAGGACTTTTTGACGACAGCCCATGGAATGTACAGCAATCGTGACACAGTTCGTGCACTCTTTGAAGCTAGCATACTGCTTTCACCTTTCCCAGCAATGGCAAAAGGAGCTTAAAGAATTTGTGTCACATTTGACCGTCGACACATCGCAGGTGAAGTTCTCGGATCGCCAGTTAATTCAAACTTCCGAATTATGTTCTTCAACTCCGACGCGGAAAGAGGACCTCTCTGCATTTATTTAATGAATCGATACTCTCGAAGAGCAGCATTACTATTGTTGTTGATTAAGCAGCGTTACGAGTAAAGCCCTGCTCGCTTCGTCGAGATCCATGTTGACTGTCCGCAACTATAATGCACACTGCTGGTTGGTGTTCAACCTTAGATCGCCGTAGAAGTAATGGCGCCAAATGGCATCACGATAACATCTGTAAGTTTTCTGGTTTATTTTTGGTATTCAGTGAAATTGATGCGAGCTATATTTTTCTTCCATATCACGTACTTAATATCTGTGCACTGTATATTTTTCAAGAGAAGTCTTCCATAGCCAATACGTTACGCCACACAGCTTCTGAGTACATGCAATGTGATCTATGGTTGTCAGTAGGATTGTCGTTGCAGTGGCGCATTCAGTGAAAAGTAAGTGACAGGGGGGGTGTTGGTCACGCTGCTCAGCGTTCTGGAAAGAATTAGCGGACACAGAGAGGAAAATGGAGAGTGTGTTGTTGTTTTGAAACATGATTTTGTAAAGATTAATTTGCGAAGTGTGATGATATTCACATAATGTCGCTGCATTGCTTGTCGAGAGTAATTTATCATGATTTTGTGAACGGCAGTTTCTTTAGCATAATTTTTTTTATTGATTCGTGTTAGTTATTGTGGTTGTCGAGATGAGATTGAGAAAAATATTATACGACCATATGGTTGGCACTCAGAGTTGTTTATTGACGACGTGCAAGCAGTGCATACGTGTCAACCAAATGTCTTTTTTTTGTGATGTTGGCTTAGAGCATGTGTAACCTACTCACACGATTTTTGAACCTTCTCAATTGCAAGCAAATTTCGTACGATGGTGGAATGATCTCAGTTCATTACATTTGCCAGTTCACGAGTACACTGACGTGATCCATTGAGAATTAATGCGTCTAAATGCTCTTCATCAGATCCCAAAGTCTTCCTGAACGTGGAGAGTCAGTAATGTCAAAACCATCCTCTTAAAAGGAGAAAACCATTTTCTTGCCGTGCTCCTGCTGTCACCCTTCTAATGAACGCAAACAAAAGAATATATCGTAAATATTCTGATTTCTCCACTTGGAACTATATTTCCCTGTGTCCACAGCTCCACTGACTATCTCGAAATGACAAAATGACAGTATGTAAACTCAGACAGCATCAATGAACTACTAAAAAATAACACTCAATAAATAAACCCATAGTAAACGGAATACCAACATCCAAAGAAAGACGCTACTAACTTATGCAACAAATTAATATTTCTGTGTGTTTGTGTTAAAATGAACATTTAACTCAAGAAACGGTCCAAACTCGTTGCTCTTGGTCAACACATATCTGTGACTATTAGAGGTATTGGCCGCATTGTTGGTGCGGGAAAGTCTAGGGCATACAGTGGTACTGTTTGATTGCCTACAAAGAGAAGAGACAACTGTAGACGAAAACGAAAAAGCGACTCCTGAACAGGACAAAATCTACTTACACACAGCAGAATTCGTCTTCAGAAAACCCATAAGAAACTTCAGAGAGATTTATTGGCTACTGGAGTTGAAATGAGTCTTCAACGGTACGGCGTAGGCTTCTTGATTGTGGGCGAAGACATGAAGGCCTATGAAAGAGCACTTGTTAAGTTTACAATGAAGAAAAAAAGCTTGGAATGGTCTAAAATATTTAAATCTTAGGCCTACAGTGACTGGAAAACTGTAATTTTCGTTGATGTGTCAAAGTTTTATTGTTCTAGATTACAGAGCAATGGTTGTAAGGCAATGCACACATGACGCATTGGGAGCTGGGCATCTTCATCAGGAAAAAATGTTTCGGGTTTCTTCGTTGCATGTGGCCCTGCGACCTTAGTTTTAGTTGATGGCACGATGAATTTAACTAAATACATGGAACTCCTTGATCGCAGGATTGTGCCATTCCCACAGACGTTTGCAGTTGGTGTTGGAACATTTCAGCATGACCTGTCCCCATGTGACACCTGTAAAAGAGTTTAAGACTTCCGTGGAAGTAACCAGCATTAAGGTGCTTCAATTATTTTAGTAATTCATGAGGCTTAAGAAACACGTGCTCTAACCTGGTCGAATTTATGCAAAAACGTGTTCAGAAGCTCATTAACCCTAGAAATACCAACGCATTCTCTATAACATAGAAAAGTAAATGCGGGAGGGGGGGGGGGGTTAGTTTGTGCCCATCACCCAAAAAATATATTAAATATGTATAGCTTTTATTAATATTCCTGTTTTTAAGTAGACACTGATGTATAAGTAAGGCATAATGTTTACATCATGTGAAGGGGTACATTGTTACAACCATATAAAGTTTAAATAATGCAAATTTAGTTAATTGTCGTTGATTTTCATTCACAGCATACTTTTTAATGTTATATAGATACGTAAGAATGGTCCTGAACCTGAAAATGTGAATATGACATGTGAGGCAAGAAATCGAATTCACTACTAAGGCTTAAGTTTTTGAGTCCAGTTCTACTGAAAATTTTGAAACAAAGACGGAATCTGATATAAAAGATCATTAAAACCAATAAATGATTTTTTTTCAAAATTTTAAATTACGTAGTACCGGACTGGATTACGTTATTTTCAAAAGGTGGGCACAAAGTACCCTGTCCCATCCGCTTTGTATTGGGAGGGTCAAAGTGAAAGGACTACACTTTAGTTACTAATCTTCAGTAGGCTACCAAGTTTACTGTAGGAACATACAGTGGTAAACGTGCGTAGTAAAAGTTTGTGGAGGTATGTATAGTGGTAAATGTGCATAGTAAGAGTTTTATCATCTCGTCCCAATTAATTTCCACTCTACTGTATGTCACTGATTTGTATTGGGAAGAGAGTGCAGGATTCTCGGAGGCGTGGTAGTGAACAAAAAAAAAAAAAAAAAAAAAAAAACCTGCTGCTGCTGCGGTAATAGTGCTGTGTCATAGTCCGACGGAGTGGTTTTTCTGTGCAGATTGCATAGGACGAGCGAATTGAGTGGAGACCTTGAGCAAATGAAGAGTGTCGCGGGAGAGGCGGAAGCGCAGTACGCGTGAGCGCAGCCGAGCGTGGTCCGCGACTGATGGCGGGTTCCTACGGCTGGCGGGCGATCCTATAAGAAGCGCCGCCTGCCGCTACGTCCCGACAAAGTTGCAGCCATGTGGACAGCCCAGCTGGTGGTGGTGCTGGTGGCGGCTCTCGTAGCGGCGGCCTCTGCCCAGTTCGGGGGGACGGACCCGGGCGGCCTGCTCAACGACCCGGCTGCGATCACCGAGATCGTACAGTGCCTGCTGGCCAACTCGGACTCAGGTTGCTCGCTACAGGGACGTCTGCTCAAGAGTAAGCACTCGATGGTCATAATGGTCATTACAGCACTTTGCAAATGCACTTTTCATGTCAGTTGCTGGGTCAGAGGCACAGTAAAATCTTCTCCATTTCGATTAGACTACTCGAGCTTTCGACAGCTGCCTCTGCCGACGTCATTAGGAGTAACACGTGTTGACTACCGGGGCTGGCATGATATTTTGCTCATATTTGTGTCATTGCAGTGGTTGGAACCAGCCAGAGAGGGACAAAGTGACGCGCACTCTGAAAGGCTGAAAAATGATTAGTGCAGGCATAGCGGGTCCGGTGCGCAGCGGGACCGATTACGTCAGGTGGAGCGATGGGCCGGTGCCACGTCTGAAACTGCGGCACCTGCTTCCCTACAATCGTCAGGCATCCTTATTTGTTTTCACTCCACGTCCAAAGCCTGCCCTCGCACCCTAGTAAATATGTGTCCCTGGTGTCCGTTATAATAGTTGCCGAATATTCAGTATAGGCTGCTTCGTTTATAATGGAATCCTAGTACGAAACGGTCATTCTAGACTCTCGTGTTTTCAGTTTGTAATTTACGTCCGTTTCCCGAACAATGTTGAGCTAACGTTGAGCTTCCATGGGTGTTGCAGATTGCAGATCGATTGTGCTGAGAAATAATTGTTAGATACTTTTCCCTTTTCTGATTTAATCAGCACTGAGTTTGCCCAATCAGGGCCTTGTGCGCGCAAAACCAACCAGCCTGGCAGAGGTGGCGACCTTCCTATCTGCAACCGAAAAAAAGTACACAGAAAACCATCGGACGGTAGGCAGTTCGTTCCTTGCTACCCTCTAATATAAAATTTATGTACCGCCCTCTTGTTCTGTGTCAGGACATCACACGAAGAATAGGTTTGGCAACAGCGTCTGTGGCAGGCTGCTCGCATTTTCGGTCCCAATGATTTGACTGCTTCACTTTTTTAGATAGGGAACGGTGCTACGTAACGAATTTTTTTTCTTAATCATTAATTCTCAACACACCTAGCCTCCAACACTCATACAACCTTTTCAGACTATTTCTGACCGCCCTGTATAGATGCTACCACATTCACAGATAACATCAACAGATCAGGCCCTCCTCGAACTATGTCATCTTTAACGAGGCGTAATATATGTCGTTTACTGGAGGCGGATCCGAAAACTGTTCTCAGTCCTTGTCTCTGCAACCCACGTCTAAACTTACTTCCTTCAGGCATGCCTCCGGGAAAGACTCTGAGGACATAGTCGCTAACTTAATGGTTAAAATGGCTCTGAGCACTATGGGTTGGCTCAAATGGCTCTGAGCACTATGGGACTTAACTTCTGAGGTCATCATTCCCCTAGAACTGAGAACTACTTAAACCTAACTAACCTAAGGGCATTAGACACATCCATGACCGAGGCCGGATTTGAACCTGCGGCCGTAGCGGTCGCGCGGTTCTACAATCAAGCGCCTAGAGCCGCTCGGCCACGCCGGCCGGCATAGTCGCTAACTGTTAAGCCATAGTTCCCAAGGAATCTAATCACATTCCATGTCGCTACAGTACAGTTTGTTATGGATTCTATAATTTTCTCGGCATATGAACTGTTCCACGAAAATTCAGGCGAACTGCTGGATGCCAACATCTCGATGCTACAGTATTTCGAGCCCGTCCTCTGGCCATTTTCAGGTGTACACTGTCGAAAGTACACTGAGCTCCTTTATGTAAGACCCTGCTGGTGAAAGTGCGGATTATTAACCATTTGTCAGTGTGCATACATTGCTTGAGCATATGCGCTTCTGCTGCAAAATTGTGCTCTTCTGCGAGTGCACTACGTGGTGAAACTCCACCTCGTTGATATCACATGGATCATCTTCACACACACACGCTAAAATCTCAGAACGACTGACCCATAGTACTAGTCTCGATTAGAGACTTTATATCAGATGAGGGCCAACAACTGTAGCTATTTAGATACTTTTAGCAGATTGCGAGTGGTGTACCGTGAACCAGAGGGTGGGTCGCTGTCTGCAGGTGTGCTGCCGCAACTGCTGCAGTCCAACTGCGGCCAGTGCAGCGAGGCGCAGCGCCAGGACGTGGCCAATGTGCTGCGCCACCTGGTCAACGACAGGCCGGAGGAGTGGCAGCGCCTCGCCGCCAAGTACGACCCGGCGGGCACCCTGCGCACGCAGCACGGGGACGAGTGGCGCGCGCGCGGCGTCAACATGTAGCCGCGCCCCTAACACGTGAGTTGCCACCATCTACCGTCTGTATTTCTCTGAACCGCTGGTCAACACTAGCTAATGTCTCATTAAAGATGTGGCGCATCTAGTGTGTACCTACAACGGTGAGTCGAAATATTTTGACCTTTGCTTTAATAGCATGTTGATACACGTGTTGGAATGCAGTGTAACACTTGTTCAGCTTGGCAGGAATACTACAAGTTTTTGGGGATTTGCGGAGGTATGAGGCACAGATTACGCAATCTCAGTACATTGTTGGCCTGTGGTTTGCGGGTGGAAGAGTGGTGCAAAGAAGCATCCCAGAAATGTTTCAGAGGTTTAAGATCCTGCGAAATTGATGGCCAAGACATGTTCACCGCCATACACTACAAAACTCTTGGCACTGTTCTAGTTTTGTGACACAGACAGTTGTCGCGCTGGGAGATGACATCGCCGTCAGGGGACACACAAAACATGAAGGTGCTCCGCGGTAACGTCCACATAGACCGCATCATATAGTACTACCACAGATGAAGCAGTCCGCCCCCGGTAACTGAGTGGTCAGGGCGACGCAATGTCAATTCTAAGGGTCCGGGTTCGATTCCCGGATGGGTCGGACATTTTCTCCGCTCAGGGACTGGGCGTTGTGTTGTCCTAATCATCATCATTTCATCCCCATCGACGCATAAGTTGCCGAAGTGGCGTCAAATCGAAAGGCTTGCACCCGGCGAACGGTCTACCCGACGGGAGGCCCTAGTCACACGACATTATTATTACATATCAAGAACAAGCCTAGGTCAACGTCCCCCATGGCATGGCATTGCTTCCATCGGCGTGTGTACGTGGCGCGGGGCATGTCTCGAGCAGCGTTCGCCTGGATGACAGCATATTAGGACACGCAACCAGAACCCTAATTCTTCCAACCAAGCTGGTTTCATTGGTCCCGATGTTGCCATGATGGTTTGTGTAGATATTGCCGTCGACCTTGTGTAACGAGAAAAGTGATTCTTCCTACAAGGCGGTTGGTTTCGTGTGGTCCACAGTCCAATATCGAAGTTCCGTCCGCACTGCAATCGTAATAGACGATGTAGTAAGTCACAACGAAAGAAACTGAGTCCTCTGGAACGGAGACCCATTTTCACCAATATCTGCCCAACATTGTTCGAAATGCTTCTGCCTGCACGAGGTTGCATTCTGCCACCTAATCTGGTAGACATTTCCGCCTTCTTGCATAACACAGCGGCTAAGCCTCCTACCTCCACGTTCTGTGACGAGACGAGGACGTACAACGCTTTGTTGCCTACTCGTGGTTTCACCGTCATTCAATCAGTTTCTATAACTGTTCACGACAGTACAACGCAAACAGCCGAAAGGAGCCTGTCTCCTATAAGCTGCCCTTCTTTCAAGTCGCTTACGTCAGTGAATTTCTGAATATGCAGCAAACGTTCTTTCGACTACACAGCAGAAGTTTCACAACGACGCCCTTAGTTCTTCTCCCTATGCGGTTACCAAAGGTTTGGCTTCCCACAGAAAGAAACAGTGACCGTCGATTTGGTTCGGAGGAAGAGATGCAGCTGAAAACACATTTATATGACGGCATTGACTATCTTGTCTCACAGTGGGATTAATGTATTAACAGATTTAGCGATTACTTTTGAAATAATATACAGTTTACTTACCTTTTTTCCCATGTACCACGTTTTCATTTAACTGCACATTATACATTCCTGTGCCCAAAACAGAACCAGGGGTTGGCAATTATTTTCGCAATGGGTGGTGGTCATTATGTATCAGCTCATCAACGTGTATTAACCATTAACCTAACGTGTTTCACGGTACATTTGTTATGACCACACAAAACTACAATCGTCCCGCCATAGCTGTGGGTTCTTTGATTGCGTTGGAAGGTGGCTCCTTGGAACTACAAAATTTTAGTTTGCTTTTTTTACATGAAAGGATGTAAAGTTTCACTTAACTTCATACAATCATTTACCACAGGAGTGCTTGAATATTTTCTACTGTCATTGACTATTAAAGTATCGTTTGCTGCATGCAATCACAAACTCTTCTCTTGAACTACAAAGGTCAACATTTAGAAAAGAGCATTTCCATTTGAGACTGAAATAATTCTCAAGTCCTACTCGATGATGTTGACAGCTTCAACTGAGTCACGACTTGGGACAGAGCACTTCCATGCTCGGCTCTATATTGACTCAGTGTAAGAGTGCTGCTATACTGAGAGAGAGCGTGACTTCGTCAGCCTCTCTCAATTGTCGTTGCAGCTTGTACGGAGTCATTGCTACTTTCTGTGCCATCGATGCATGTTGCTGTGGTGTGGCAGCTCGATCTTGGGACAATACTACACACTTAAACGGGTCGCTATGTCGATCGTACATTACTACTCTGAATCCATACAACCCAAGGGTTCATAAGCCAGTGTCATGACTGAAGTCAGTAGTGAAGGACCACACGGCCGTTTGGCGCTAATTAAACATCAGCTGCCCGCATCTCGTGGTTGTGCGGTAGCGTTCTCGCTTCCCACGCCCGGGTTCCCGGGTTCGATTCCCGGCGGGATCAGGGATTTTCTCTGCCTCGTGATGGCTGGGTGTTGTGTGCTGTCCTCAGGTTAGTTAGGTTTAAGTAGTTCTAAGTTCTAGGGGACTGATGACCGTAGATGTTAAGTCCCATAGTGCTCAGAGCCATTTGCACCATTTTTTTAAACATCAGCTACAGGTCTCTGAAGCGTAAAGTCTGCTCTTTTAATGAGATCAGTAATGTACAAGCCAACATAAGTAATATACACACATCAAAAATGTTTTGCATCGCCTCGGTTCCGAGAGTTCCGGAACTTGTACATAAAATTGGAATAGAGTTCAACATATACATCATTTCCGCTCTTTTTATTGCTCATGAAAACCACACATTGCATGTTGTACCACCTTACAGAGAGACCCTTAGAGGTGGTGCTGTACACACCGGTACCTCTAATACCCAGTAGCACGTACTATTGCACTGATGCATGCCTGTATTCGTCGTGGCATACTATCCACAAGTTCATCAACGTACTGTTGGTCCACATTGTCCCACTCCTCAACGGCGATTCGGCGTAGGTCTCTTAGAGTGGTTGATCGGTCACGTCGTCCTTTTCTATCTATCCCAGGCATGTTCGATAGGGTTCATGCCGGGAGAACATGCTGGTCACTCTAGTCGAGCGATGTCGTTATCCTGAATGAAGTAATTCAAAAGATGTGTACGATCGTGGCGCGTATTGTCGTGCATGAAGACTTTTTTCGTTGTGGCGAGATTTTTTCGCGAAACTTCCATTTCCAACGTTCTCCTCACGGAAATATTTCGTGACATGCAATACATAGGGAGAAGTGATCGTTGCAATAAAATAACCGAATTCAGACCTTCTCCCTCCGAAATATTTTACTGTTCGTTTTTCCCGCGCATTCTTCGAGAATGGAACGGTAGAGAAACAGAGTGAAAGTATCTCGATGAATCCGCTGCCAGGCACTTCAGTGTGAAATGCAGATTAGTCATCTAGGTGTAGACGTAGACATAAAGAACATAGTGAAAGAGAGATGTGGTAGGACACAGGCTATGAAGAGAGGAGAAAAATGTCTCCTAACTGGTTGAGAAACGAAATGAAGAACAATCGTAACTGGTGGTTTAAAAATTTTATCCAGTTTTGACATAAATAAAAGTCCGTATAAATGCTAATTTGTGAGGGAGATGATTAGAAGTTAAGAAAACAAATTACTTGCCTTAATGCAACTCGCCTTCAGTGTAAAGGATACATTGTTCTACCGCGCTTAATTGCGCCTTTAGTCAAGGACATATGAGAGTGGTGACTCATTTGTTTTTGTGTAATGTAGATGAGAAAATTGGATGTGTTTATTGTGTCGTGTCATGTTCGAATTTCATGGTGTGAGAGAAGACAGAGGGTGAATCCTGGTGCCGACACATAGCCTATTCCTCTCGAATAGTTCGCATCATGTTTTTCGGTGGATTGTCGCCTATAATCAAAAAGTTTTTAAATTCTATCAGAATTTTCTAGGATGTTACTGGTCTGATTGCGTGACTTAATCAACATGCTTCTTTCCAGTATCTGCACTGTTACATTCTTCATTCACTACTGGGAATTTCTCCTTTCGAAATTGAAAGCTATGTTTAGTTGATGGTTTAGCGCTTCCTTCGTAGAGTATAAAATATGCTGTTGACTCCCGCCTGCGTAGTGAAAAATGTTAATCGTAACAAAAAAAAGCGACCTCGCACGGAAACATTTAAGAGTTCACTTGTCCCGCGCAATGTTTGGGTGCGTAACGGTAGAGAAATAGCTTGATGGTGGTTCGATGAAACCTCTACCATTAATTATGACGGAGAGTAATCATCTAAATGTAGATGTAGATGTTCTGTGAAGCTCATAGTTTTGCTTGACTTAGGAGCTACAATATGAATTCAAATGTATAAATATGTTTCATTACTTGATAAAGCTGTGTACAATATATAGTTGCAGTACTACTCATGAGACAAATTTTTTGTTTACAGGTTGAGGTTTCACGGAAAAGCACCCTATAAAGCACCAATGAACTTGCAGTCAACTCTTAAAATACTGGAGTTTACCAAACTGAACCACACCAGCACCTCCGAAGCATCTGACGTAAAGGAACGTTATTTCCTTCAAAGAATGTATGCTGTTGCCACTATCTGGTATTCTCCAAATTGCACCTTGGCGTCACGTACCTGATGTGGTGACTGACATGAAACTAGTGACATGTACATTAAATTACGTCTATGGACGCCATAGAAATCTGTTGTTATGTTTATTTCGTTGTCAAAGTTTCGAGAACATACCTTCACCGAAGAGTCAAGCAGTATATTGCTCCCTCCTACGTATATCTCGCGAAGAGACCATGAGGATAAAATTAGAGAGATTAGAGCCCACACAGAGGCATACCGACAATCCTTCTTTCCACGAACAATACGAGACTGGAATAGAAGGGAGAACCGATAGAGGTACTGAAGGTACCCTCCGCCACACACCGACAGGTGGCTTGCGGAGTATGGATGTAGATGTAGATGTAGATGTAAGCTAAGGACTCACGAATGTTTTAGTAAAATGCTGTACAACGATTTTATTACCTAAGAAATAAAACTCGGGATGAACTTCTGATTCAAATGGTGGCAAGGTAACGACTAAAATTTCGTGGTTTTCGGTGATAGAAATGAATCTTTTTATACGAAAACGTCCAGCGACCCGAAACAGCATAAACAATTCTGCTGCCACCTTCACTTCTACGACCAGCGATTCAGTTCAGAAAGATATACTAACAGTTTGTCGACAGTGAAGTTTCACATACCTGAAGGTAACAAATGTTACCGTAATAGGAAACTGATACCATTTCTAAAACTAATACTGTGAATTGTGAATAAAGGAATATTTCTCAAACTATGTTTACAGTAATCCATGTTTACATCAGCACGCACTCCGCTGCAACGTGAAAATTCATGAAGTTTATACTAAAGAGATGGAACTCCTCACTGCTTTTTAAATGGCCATATTCTTAACAGTTGCCTGAAATTTTTTAAATAAAAGAGATTGATGCGCAACAAATAGCATATGTTCTCTCATGAACCAGGAAATTCCTCCAATAGCTAATGAGGCTGTTGATTTACAAGACACACGAAGGGAGACATGACTAAGCTCATAGACCAAAGAATCAAAGAGATGTTCACCAGAGCAGAACCTTCGAGAATACTATGATAAGTTTTAACTTTTATTAAAAGTTAAATTTTATTAAAAGTTGCAAAAGAAAAACGGTTGGAAGAAACGTGTTTTTTGTCTGCATTTGTTAACAAAGATTAAAGTAAAACCGGACACTCATACGTAAAATAGGGGCCATAGTAACTATTCATATTCGAAGAGCCTTAGCTGTTGAAGAAACGAGCAGAGATAAACGCACTGATAACAGGAGTCAGAAAACAACATTTACACATAAAAAATTGAGCATACTTCTGTCCTTATTGAATTTTTTTATATCTTCAGTTTTATAACGCAAATACACTGCTAAAATCACAGCAGTAACAAAATACCGTCAGAGCCATTTTTAACAAATAAGTAATTAAAATACTTTTCCTCATTACAAAAACCTTGACAAATCCGTTCCCTCGAGCGTGCAAGATTTTGGAGACAGGAGAAAACTTTCTAACTTGAAGATCAATAAAAGAATTCCAGTTCCAAAGAATGCGTGTGCTGAAAATATGAAGACTGTCGAAGCATCAGTTTAATAAGCCAGCGTTGCCAAATATTTACGCTAATTATTTACAGAACTACGGAAAAGCTGATAAAAGCTGACCCAGGCTAAATCCAGTTTGTGTTACGGAGAATTGTAGGGTCACGTGAGGCAATACTGGCTCTATGAGGTATGTTAAAAATATTTTGAAGCATACAAACCTACGTTAGAAGTATTTATATATTTATACGTGGTTGGAACTTAAATAGTGGCAACTATTTATTCACAACCGATACAAAAGAGTTACATGTTTGCACCTATTACTGTCCTTCAAAGTAGCCACCAGCATTGTGTAGAACCCGTTGCCAGCGATGTGGAAGGCGTAGTATACCGTTAGCAGAGCCTGTTCTGTTGATGGTGCGAATGGAGCGGTCAAAAGTTATGGTGATTCTCGTGTACGACTGTGATGGTGTTATCCTAACGCATTACGTTCCTCCACGGCAGACCTTCATTGCACAGTATTACTGTTCGTTTTTGGAGCATCACCCGCGACCAGCGTTGCGAAAGAAGCGACGACACTTTCTGCGCAACCCACCCATCAGTTTGCACGACAATGTGCGGGCTCAAACAGCGCAAGCTGTGGCTGCTCTGTTAGACCTATGGGAATGGGAAGTACTGTACCATCCACCATACTACCCGGGCTTAAGTCCTTGTGACTTTGATTTGATTCCGAAGATGAAGGAACCACTTCGTGGCATTCGCTTCAGAACTGTTCCAGATATTCGACAGGCAGCAGTTGTGAATAAATAGTTGGCACTATTTAAGTTCCAACCCTCGTATAACGTTTTTGACAATGCTGACTGCACAATGCTCTTAGAAACTTTACAGGTACCAGGGATAAAATGTAGAGGGCGAAAGGTTAGTTGCAACATTTACAGAATCAGAACTCTGGTGTAAGGATCAAAGGACATGAAACAGAAAAATACACTACTGGCCATTAAAATTGCTACACCAAGAAGATGACGTGCTACAGACGCGAAATTTAACAGACAGGAACAAGATGCTGTGATTTGCGAAGGATCAGCTTTTCAGAGCATTCACACAAGGTTGGCGTCGGTGGCGACACCTGCAACGTGCTGACATGAGGAAAGTTTCCAACAGATTTCTCAAACACAAACAGCAGTTGACCGGCGTTGCTTGGTGAACGTTGTTGTGATGCCTCGTGTAAGGAGGAGGAATGTGTACCATCACGTTTCCGACTTTGTTAAAGGTAGGATTGTAGCTTATCGCCATTGCGGTTTATCGCATCGCGACATTGCTGCTCACGTTGGTCGAGATCCAATGACTGTTAGCAGAATATGGTTGGAATCGGTGGGTTCAGGAGGGTAATGCGGAGCGCCGTGCTGGATCCCAACGGCCTCGTATCATTATCAGTCGAGATGACAGACATCTTATCAGCATGGCTGTAACGGATCGTGCAGCCACGTCTCGATCCCTGAGTCAACAGATGGGGACGTTTGCAAGACAACAATCATCTGCAC
Source organism: Schistocerca cancellata (assembly GCF_023864275.1). Classification (NCBI taxonomy): domain Eukaryota; kingdom Metazoa; phylum Arthropoda; class Insecta; order Orthoptera; family Acrididae; genus Schistocerca; species Schistocerca cancellata. The sequence continues at coordinate 266,422,339 of NC_064631.1, read as the reverse complement.
GAACAGTCGACGACGTTTGCAGCAGCTTGGACTATCAGCTCGGATACCATGACTGCGGATACCCTTGACGCTGCATCACATACAGAAGCGCCAGCGATGGTGTACTCAACGACGAACCTGGGTGCACGAATGGCAAAATGTCATTTTTTCCGAGGAATCCAGGTTCTGTTTACAGCGTCATGATGGTCGCATCCGTGTTTGGCGGCATCGTGGTGAACGCACATTGGAAGGGTGTATTCGTCATCGCGATACTAGCTTGTCACCCGGCTTGATGGTATGGGGTGCTATAGGTCACACGTCTCGGTCACCTCTTGTTCGCATTGATGGCACTTTGAACAGTGGACGCTACATTTCAGTGTGTTACGTCCGGTCGCTCTACCCTTCACTCGATCCCTGCGAAACCCTACATTTGAGCAGGATAATGCACGACCGCACGTTGCAGGTCCTGTACGGGCCTTTCTGGATACAGAAAATGTTCGACTGCTGCCCTGGCCAGCACATTCTCCAGATCTCTCACAAATTGAAAACGTCTGGTCAATGGTCGCCGAGCAACTGGCTCGTCACAATACACCAGTCTGTACTTTTGATGAATTGTGGTATCGTGTTCAAGCTGCATGGGTAGCTGTACCTGTACACGCCATCCAAGCTCTGTTTGACTCAACGTTTAGGCGTATCAAGGCAGTTATTACGGGCAGAGGTGGTTGTTCTGGGTACTCATTTCTCAGGATGTAGGCACCCAAATTGCGTGAAAATGTAATCACATGTCAGTTCTAGTATAATATATTTGTCCAATGAATACCCGTTGATCATCTGCATTTCTTTTTAGTGTAGCAATTTTAATGGACAGTAGTGTATGTTGACAGGGCCGTGAGACAGGTTTCTACCCTATCTTCCATATTAGTTAATCTGTACTTCGAGCGAAGAATCCAAGGAGAAATTAGTTAAGTAAATTAAAATGTATGGAGAAGCATCAAAGCTTTAAAATCTGCGGATGATATCGTAATTTGTTCAGAGACGGGAAATTACTTGGAAGAGCAGCAGAACGCATCGACAAAATTAAAACAAAGGTAATGAAATTCGGTAGAATCAAATCACGGGATACTGAAATAATTAGACTGGGAAATGAGGCACTGAAAATAACAAATGAGTTTTGTTATGTGGGAAGCAAACTATCTGATGATGGCAGAATGAGAGGGAATATAAGCTGCAGACTTGCAGTAGAAAGAAAAGCATTTCTGAAACAAATAAAATTGTTAACATATAATGCAAATTAAAACATTAGAAAGCATTTTCTGAAGATGTATGTCTAGAGTGTAGCCTTGTACGGAAGTGAAACAAGAACAATGAACAGTTCACACAGGACGTGAATAGAAGCTTTTCAAACGGTTCAAATGGCTCTGAGCACTATGGGACTTAACATCAGAGGTCACGAATCCCCTATAACTTAGAACTACTTAAACCTAACTAAACTAAGGACATCACACACATCCATGCCCGAGGCAGGAATCGAACCTGCGACAGTAGCAGTCGCGCGGTTCCGAACTGAAGCACGTAGAACAGCTCGGCCACCGCGGCCAACAGAAGCTTTTTAAACGAGGTGTGACGGAATCATTCTGCAAATTATAAGGGTAGATGTAAGGAACAATGAGGAGGTACTGAATAGAACTGGGTAAAAAGATTTTTTTTTTTTTGAGTGACTTGACCGAAAGAAGGGAGCTGGTGACAGGACTGACCCTGAGGCATCAAGAAATAGTCAGTTCGGTAATTAATCGAAGTGTGGGGGGAGAACGGTAAAAATTGTTGAGGGACAATTAGGAATGAACATAGTAAGCAGAATCAAATTCAAGTAGGTTGCAGTAATTATTCAGAGATGAAGAGGCTAGCACAGGATAGACTAGCGCGACGAGTTGCATAAAATCAGTCTTCAGACTGAAGACCACTACCGCAACAACAACAGCAACAAACACCCTGCAATATGATATCACAGTCGACGGATTACATAGCCATCGCAGCACGTCATGCAGCCGACAATTCACAACCTGATAGGTTTTCGACAACCGAAATCAGGAAGGTGGTGAATGAAGGCTTAGCAGTGCATTAGCGTGCATACGCAGTTAAGAGCGGAACATCGAACTATTTACACTAACTCACTGTCTACCCTGCCTTGCTATTGCTAACTAACCCTACTCCATTTATATTGTTTTCTGCTACTGTTGATATGATCGTATATTCGTCTGGCCAGAAATCCTCGTCTTATTTCTATATTCCACTCATCCACACTACATTTAGACTTAATCTTTGCATTTTTCCTAGTCAGGTTATCCAGTTCCCCTCCGCTTTTAGATCTGTGACATTCCACTCTCCGACTGGCAGAATATTACACATTCGTCCATTATTCATTTTTTCAAAGCCACCTCCCCCTTTGCAGCCCCTTCTTGGAGATCCGAATGGGGCACTGAAGCGGAGTCTTACAGAGAGATCATCGTGACGCTTATTAGATATAGGCCGCATGTCCTGTGGATACACACTGTCCTTAAGGCATTACCTTGTGCATCTTACTGCCGCTGACTGTCGTTCGTTCTTCCACTTTTTAGGGTCGCTTCCCACCGTAAGAGCAAGATGGTACACTGAAAATCCGTCCACTGCACCGCCTTCTTTTATTCTCGCCGCCATTGCTGACGTCTTTTGTTCAAAGTTTAAGCAGTGAGACTGGGACGTAGGCTGGTTCTCTGAGTCTTTTGGTTCTTAGTCGAAGACACTAGACCACCGACTCCGTAGTAGCTACCAGCCAGCAGCTGCTAAAATTGAAAGCGAATGCCGTTCAGCAAGTAACATAAATCTCTGCATATCTACAGCATCCTCCGATTCCACCATCCATTTGATTGATTGATAAAGCATCATAAGTTCTATCTGTTACACAACAGAGGAGGCAACCCTGAACCTGAATCTCAGTAGTCTTAGTAGTTCTCTGCATGGTGATGACTGACACTAGACCACCGACTCCGTAGTAGCTACCAGCCAGCAGCTGCTAAAATTGAAAGCGAATGCCGTTCAGCAAGTAACATAAATCTCTGCATATCTACAGCATCCTCCGATTCCACCATCCATTTGATTGATTGATAAAGCATCATAAGTTCTATCTGTTACACAACAGAGGAGGCAACCCTGAACCTGAATCTCAGTAGTCTTAGTAGTTCTCTGCATGGTGATGACTGACACTAGACCACCGACTCCGTAGTAGCTACCAGCCAGCAGCTGCTAAAATTGAAAGCGAATGCCGTTCAGCAAGTAACATAAATCTCTGCATATCTACAGCATCCTCCGATTCCACCATCCATTTGATTGACTGATAAAGCATCATAAGTTCTATCTGTTACACAACAGAGGAGGCAACCCTGAACCTGAATCTCAGTAGTCTTAGTAGTTCTCTGCATGGTGATGACTGACACTAGACCACCGACTCCGTAGTAGCTACCAGCCAGCAGCTGCTAAAATTGAAAGCGAATGCCGTTCAGCAAGTAACATAAATCTCTGCATATCTACAGCATCCTCCGATTCCACCATCCATTTGATTGACTGATAAAGCATCATAAGTTCTATCTGTTACACAACAGAGGAGGCAACCCTGAACCTGAATCTCAGTAGTCTTAGTAGTTCTCTGCATGGTGATGACTGACACTAGACCACCGACTCCGTAGTAGCTACCAGCCAGCAGCTGCTAAAATTGAAAGCGAATGCCGTTCAGCAAGTAACATAAATCTCTGCATATCTACAGCATCCTCCGATTCCACCATCCATTTGATTGACTGATAAAGCATCATAAGTTCTATCTGTTACACAACAGAGGAGGCAACCCTGAACCTGAATCTCAGTAGTCTTAGTAGTTCTCTGCATGGTGATGACTGACACTAGACCACCGACTCCGTAGTAGCTACCAGCCAGCAGCTGCTAAAATTGAAAGCGAATGCCGTTCAGCAAGTAACATAAATCTCTGCATATCTACAGCATCCTCCGATTCCACCATCCATTTGATTGACTGATAAAGCATCATAAGTTCTATCTGTTACACAACAGAGGAGGCAACCCTGAACCTGAATCTCAGTAGTCTTAGTAGTTCTCTGCATGGTGATGACTGACACTAGACCACCGACTCCGTAGTAGCTACCAGCCAGCAGCTGCTAAAATTGAAAGCGAATGCCGTTCAGCAAGTAACATAAATCTCTGCATATCTACAGCATCCTCCGATTCCACCATCCATTTGATTGACTGATAAAGCATCATAAGTTCTATCTGTTACACAACAGAGGAGGCAACCCTGAACCTGAATCTCAGTAGTCTTAGTAGTTCTCTGCATGGTGATGACTGACACTAGACCACCGACTCCGTAGTAGCTACCAGCCAGCAGCTGCTAAAATTGAAAGCGAATGCCGTTCAGCAAGTAACATAAATCTCTGCATATCTACAGCATCCTCCGATTCCACCATCCATTTGATTGACTGATAAAGCATCATAAGTTCTATCTGTTACACAACAGAGGAGGCAACCCTGAACCTGAATCTCAGTAGTCTTAGTAGTTCTCTGCATGGTGATGACTGACACTAGACCACCGACTCCATAGTAGCTACCAGCCAGCAGCTGCTAAATTGAAAGCGAATGCCGTTCAGCAAGTAACATAAATCTCTGCATATCTACAGCATCCTCCGATTCCACCATCCATTTGATTGACTGATAAAGCATCATAAGTTCTATCTGTTACACAACAGAGGAGGCAACCCTGAACCTGAATCTCAGTAGTCTTAGTAGTTCTCTGCATGGTGATGACTGACACTAGACCACCGACTCCATAGTAGCTACCAGCCAGCAGCTGCTAAATTGAAAGCGAATGCCGTTCAGCAAGTAACATAAATCTCTGCATATCTACAGCATCCTCCGATTCCACCATCCATTTGATTGACTGTTAAAGCATCATAAGTTCTATCTGTTACACAACAGAGGAGGCAACCCTGAACCTGAATCTCAGTAGTCTTAGTAGTTCTCTGCATGGTGATGACTGACACTAGACCACCGACTCCGTAGTAGCTACCAGCCAGCAGCTGCTAAAATTGAAAGCGAATGCCGTTCAGCAAGTAACATAAATCTCTGCATATCTACAGCATCCTCCGATTCCACCATCCATTTGATTGACTGATAAAGCATCATAAGTTCTATCTGTTACACAACAGAGGAGGCAACCCTGAACCTGAATCTCAGTAGTCTTAGTAGTTCTCTGCATGGTGATGACTGACACTAGACCACCGACTCCGTAGTAGCTACCAGCCAGCAGCTGCTAAAATTGAAAGCGAATGCCGTTCAGCAAGTAACATAAATCTCTGCATATCTACAGCATCCTCCGATTCCACCATCCATTTGATTGACTGATAAAGCATCATAAGTTCTATCTGTTACACAACAGAGGAGGCAACCCTGAACCTGAATCTCAGTAGTCTTAGTAGTTCTCTGCATGGTGATGACTGACACTAGACCACCGACTCCGTAGTAGCTACCAGCCAGCAGCTGCTAAAATTGAAAGCGAATGCCGTTCAGCAAGTAACATAAATCTCTGCATATCTACAGCATCCTCCGATTCCACCATCCATTTGATTGACTGATAAAGCATCATAAGTTCTATCTGTTACACAACAGAGGAGGCAACCCTGAACCTGAATCTCAGTAGTCTTAGTAGTTCTCTGCATGGTGATGACTGACACTAGACCACCGACTCCGTAGTAGCTACCAGCCAGCAGCTGCTAAAATTGAAAGCGAATGCCGTTCAGCAAGTAACATAAATCTCTGCATATCTACAGCATCCTCCGATTCCACCATCCATTTGATTGACTGATAAAGCATCATAAGTTCTATCTGTTACACAACAGAGGAGGCAACCCTGAACCTGAATCTCAGTAGTCTTAGTAGTTCTCTGCATGGTGATGACTGACACTAGACCACCGACTCCGTAGTAGCTACCAGCCAGCAGCTGCTAAAATTGAAAGCGAATGCCGTTCAGCAAGTAACATAAATCTCTGCATATCTACAGCATCCTCCGATTCCACCATCCATTTGATTGACTGATAAAGCATCATAAGTTCTATCTGTTACACAACAGAGGAGGCAACCCTGAACCTGAATCTCAGTAGTCTTAGTAGTTCTCTGCATGGTGATGACTGACACTAGACCACCGACTCCGTAGTAGCTACCAGCCAGCAGCTGCTAAAATTGAAAGCGAATGCCGTTCAGCAAGTAACATAAATCTCTGCATATCTACAGCATCCTCCGATTCCACCATCCATTTGATTGACTGATAAAGCATCATAAGTTCTATCTGTTACACAACAGAGGAGGCAACCCTGAACCTGAATCTCAGTAGTCTTAGTAGTTCTCTGCATGGTGATGACTGACACTAGACCACCGACTCCATAGTAGCTACCAGCCAGCAGCTGCTAAATTGAAAGCGAATGCCGTTCAGCAAGTAACATAAATCTCTGCATATCTACAGCATCCTCCGATTCCACCATCCATTTGATTGACTGATAAAGCATCATAAGTTCTATCTGTTACACAACAGAGGAGGCAACCCTGAACCTGAATCTCAGTAGTCTTAGTAGTTCTCTGCATGGTGATGACTGACACTAGACCACCGACTCCATAGTAGCTACCAGCCAGCAGCTGCTAAATTGAAAGCGAATGCCGTTCAGCAAGTAACATAAATCTCTGCATATCTACAGCATCCTCCGATTCCACCATCCATTTGATTGACTGTTAAAGCATCATAAGTTCTATCTGTTACACAACAGAGGAGGCAACCCTGAACCTGAATCTCAGTAGTCTTAGTAGTTCTCTGCATGGTGATGACTGACACTAGACCACCGACTCCGTAGTAGCTACCAGCCAGCAGCTGCTAAAATTGAAAGCGAATGCCGTTCAGCAAGTAACATAAATCTCTGCATATCTACAGCATCCTCCGATTCCACCATCCATTTGATTGACTGATAAAGCATCATAAGTTCTATCTGTTACACAACAGAGGAGGCAACCCTGAACCTGAATCTCAGTAGTCTTAGTAGTTCTCTGCATGGTGATGACTGACACTAGACCACCGACTCCGTAGTAGCTACCAGCCAGCAGCTGCTAAAATTGAAAGCGAATGCCGTTCAGCAAGTAACATAAATCTCTGCATATCTACAGCATCCTCCGATTCCACCATCCATTTGATTGACTGATAAAGCATCATAAGTTCTATCTGTTACACAACAGAGGAGGCAACCCTGAACCTGAATCTCAGTAGTCTTAGTAGTTCTCTGCATGGTGATGACTGACACTAGACCACCGACTCCGTAGTAGCTACCAGCCAGCAGCTGCTAAAATTGAAAGCGAATGCCGTTCAGCAAGTAACATAAATCTCTGCATATCTACAGCATCCTCCGATTCCACCATCCATTTGATTGACTGATAAAGCATCATAAGTTCTATCTGTTACACAACAGAGGAGGCAACCCTGAACCTGAATCTCAGTAGTCTTAGTAGTTCTCTGCATGGTGATGACTGACACTAGACCACCGACTCCGTAGTAGCTACCAGCCAGCAGCTGCTAAAATTGAAAGCGAATGCCGTTCAGCAAGTAACATAAATCTCTGCATATCTACAGCATCCTCCGATTCCACCATCCATTTGATTGACTGATAAAGCATCATAAGTTCTATCTGTTACACAACAGAGGAGGCAACCCTGAACCTGAATCTCAGTAGTCTTAGTAGTTCTCTGCATGGTGATGACTGACACTAGACCACCGACTCCGTAGTAGCTACCAGCCAGCAGCTGCTAAAATTGAAAGCGAATGCCGTTCAGCAAGTAACATAAATCTCTGCATATCTACAGCATCCTCCGATTCCACCATCCATTTGATTGACTGATAAAGCATCATAAGTTCTATCTGTTACACAACAGAGGAGGCAACCCTGAACCTGAATCTCAGTAGTCTTAGTAGTTCTCTGCATGGTGATGACTGACACTAGACCACCGACTCCATAGTAGCTACCAGCCAGCAGCTGCTAAATTGAAAGCGAATGCCGTTCAGCAAGTAACATAAATCTCTGCATATCTACAGCATCCTCCGATTCCACCATCCATTTGATTGACTGATAAAGCATCATAAGTTCTATCTGTTACACAACAGAGGAGGCAACCCTGAACCTGAATCTCAGTAGTCTTAGTAGTTCTCTGCATGGTGATGACTGACACTAGACCACCGACTCCATAGTAGCTACCAGCCAGCAGCTGCTAAATTGAAAGCGAATGCCGTTCAGCAAGTAACATAAATCTCTGCATATCTACAGCATCCTCCGATTCCACCATCCATTTGATTGACTGTTAAAGCATCATAAGTTCTATCTGTTACACAACAGAGGAGGCAACCCTGAACCTGAATCTCAGTAGTCTTAGTAGTTCTCTGCATGGTGATGACTGACACTAGACCACCGACTCCGTAGTAGCTACCAGCCAGCAGCTGCTAAAATTGAAAGCGAATGCCGTTCAGCAAGTAACATAAATCTCTGCATATCTACAGCATCCTCCGATTCCACCATCCATTTGATTGACTGATAAAGCATCATAAGTTCTATCTGTTACACAACAGAGGAGGCAACCCTGAACCTGAATCTCAGTAGTCTTAGTAGTTCTCTGCATGGTGATGACTGACACTAGACCACCGACTCCGTAGTAGCTACCAGCCAGCAGCTGCTAAAATTGAAAGCGAATGCCGTTCAGCAAGTAACATAAATCTCTGCATATCTACAGCATCCTCCGATTCCACCATCCATTTGATTGACTGATAAAGCATCATAAGTTCTATCTGTTACACAACAGAGGAGGCAACCCTGAACCTGAATCTCAGTAGTCTTAGTAGTTCTCTGCATGGTGATGACTGACACTAGACCACCGACTCCGTAGTAGCTACCAGCCAGCAGCTGCTAAAATTGAAAGCGAATGCCGTTCAGCAAGTAACATAAATCTCTGCATATCTACAGCATCCTCCGATTCCACCATCCATTTGATTGACTGATAAAGCATCATAAGTTCTATCTGTTACACAACAGAGGAGGCAACCCTGAACCTGAATCTCAGTAGTCTTAGTAGTTCTCTGCATGGTGATGACTGACACTAGACCACCGACTCCGTAGTAGCTACCAGCCAGCAGCTGCTAAAATTGAAAGCGAATGCCGTTCAGCAAGTAACATAAATCTCTGCATATCTACAGCATCCTCCGATTCCACCATCCATTTGATTGACTGATAAAGCATCATAAGTTCTATCTGTTACACAACAGAGGAGGCAACCCTGAACCTGAATCTCAGTAGTCTTAGTAGTTCTCTACATGGTGATGACTGGGTGTTGTGTGCTGTCCTTAGGTTAGTTAGGTTTAAGTAGTTCTAAGTTCTTGGGGACTGATGACCATAGATGTTAAGTCCCATAGTGCTCAGAGCCATTTGAACCATTTTTAGTCTAAGTAGTAGAAAGCACCACTCAGAAAACGAAATCACTGAAAAAGCATTGAATTCATAGTTAAATTCTGTGAGGACGTATCTTAAAACACGCGGCAAGCGACATCAGTGACGCAGGGTGGTTTTCCCTGACGAGCGACGAGAATAAAAACAGACCGGCAGCAAGGGCGGAGTCGGCAGTTTCCGTTGACAAAGTAGAGTGAGAGGAATGAAACAGAGGTGAAGAAACAGGGAAATAATTGACAGTGTCAAGACAGAATACCAAGCGTTTAAGAGAATGCTGAATACTGAACATAGAAGTGCTCGGAAAAGTTTAATTTTGATTTATTTTTTATTTATTTATTGATTTATGGTTCCGTGGGACTAAATTAAGGAGAAGTCTCCATGGTCATGGAACGAGTCAATACATGAAATTATAACACGATAGTAGAAACAGATAAAATGAAATTCAAAAAACATATTCAGGCGACAAGTCGCAAGTTTAAATACAGAAAATCAACAATGTAACACTGGAATTTGCTTAATTTTTTAGCTCTTCCAGGAGCTCCTCGACAGAATAGAAGGAGTGAGCCATGAAGAAACTCTTCAGTTTAGACTTAAAAGAGTTTGGACTACTGCTAAGATTTTTGAGTTCTGGTGGTAGCTTATTGAAAATGGATGGAGCAGAATACTGCACTCCTTTCTGTACAAGAGTCATGGAAGTGCATTCCACATGCAGATTGGATTTCTGCCTAGTATTAACTGAGTGAAAGCTGCTAACTCTTGGGAATAGGCTAATATTGCTAACAACAAACGACACTAAAGGAAATATATACTGTGAGGGCAATGTCAGAATTCCCAGACTATTGAATGGGGGTCGACAGGAGGTTCTCCAACTTACACCACATATAGCTCGAACAGCCCGTTTTTTAGCCAAAAATACCCTCTTTGAATCAGAAGAATTACCCCAAAAAATAATACCATGCGACATAAGCGTGTAACAATATGCGAAGTAGACTTCTTTTCGTGTTGAACTGTCACTTATTTCAGATACTGTTCTAATGGTAAATAATGCAGCATTTAGTTTCTGAACAAGATCCTGGACATGGGCTTTCCACAAGAGCTTACTGTCTATCCGACCGCCTAGGAACTTTAACTGCTCCGTCTCGCTTATAATATGCCCATTCTGTCTGATCAAAATATCGGTTCTTGTTGAATTGTGAGTTAGAAACTATAAAAACTGAGTCATACTGTGATTTAGCATCAAATTATTTTCCACAGGACATAAACATATTTCATGAACTACATTATTTGATACTGTTTCAATATTAGACACAAGATCCTTCACTACCAAGCTGGTGTCATCAGCAAACAGAAATATTTTTGAATCACCTGTAATACTAGAAGGCATATCATTTATATAAATAAGAAACAGCAGTGGCCACAGCACCGACCCTTGGGGAACGCCCCACCTAACGGTGTCCCATTGGGACTGAACATCACTACCACTCTCAATATTGCGGAAAATTACCTACTGCTTTCTGTTCTTAAAGTAAGAGGCGAACCAATTGTAAGCTACTCCCCTTACTCCATAATGGTCCAACTTCTGCAGTAATATTTTGTGGTCAACACAGTCAAAAGCCTTCGTTAAATCAAAGAAAACACCTAGCGTTCTCAACCTTTTATTTAATCTGTCCAAAGCCTCATAGAGAAAAGGGAACATAGCATTTTGAGTTGTTAAACCATTTCTAAAACCAAACTGTACATTTGACAGCAAATTATGTGAATTTAAATGCTCCAGTAACCTTGAACATACAACCTTCTCGATAACTTTAGCAAATACCGATGGCATAGAAATTGGTCTATAATTGTCAACATTATCCCTGTCTCCCTTTTTATAAAGTGGCTTCACTACCGAGTACTTTAATCGGTCAGGAAACCGACCACTCCTAAAGGAAAAGGTACAGATATGGCTAAGTACTGGGCTAACATACAAAGAGCAATACTTCAGTATTCTGCTAGAGACCCCGTCATATCCATGAGAGTTCTTGGTCTTTAGTGATTTAATTATTAACTCAATCTCCCTCTTGTCAGTATCATGGAGGAGCATTTTAGGTAACAGTCTCGGAACACTTTTTTCTAAGAGCGCTGTATGATTCCCTGCTGGGACTAGGTTTCTATTTACTTCACCTGCTATATTCAGAAAGTGATTATTAAATACTGTACATATATGTGACTTACCAGTAACACGGACATTCCCACTACGCATTAGTTCTATATCCTCGACCTGTCTCTGCAGACCAGCCACTTCCTTTACGACTGACCATATGGTTTTAATTTTATCCTGAGACTTAGCTATTCTATCTGCATACCACATACTTTTTGCCTTCCTAATAACATTTTTAAGCACCTTACAATACTGTTTGTAATGGGCTGCAGCATTCAGATTTTGCCTGTTTCTGACGTTTTGATATAATTGTTCTACAAGATATTCTTATCCCTCTAGTCAGCCACCCAGGCTGCCTCTTTGTGCTAGTAACCTGTTTTGAACGTTCTAACGGAAAGCAACTTTGAAAGAGCACGAGAAAAGTCTTGAGAAAAGCATTATATTCATCGTCTACTGTATCAGCACTATAAACATCTTGCCACTCTTGTTTCTTGATAAGTTTTACAAAGGTCTCTACTGCAACTGGATCAGCTTTCCTAAACAGTTGTTAACTATATTTAGCATGTGTTGCAGCACAAAAGTCTTTTAGAGTTAAAATTTGTGCATCATGATCTGAAAGGCCATTCACCTTTTTGCTAACAGAATGCCCTTCTAGTAATGGAGAATGAACAAAAATGTTGTCTATGGTTGTTCTACTGTTCCCTTGCACTCTCGTTGGAAAGGAGGAGGTCTACTAGCATCCTTTTCCTTGCACAATCAGTTAGACGATTAATGTTGAAGTCACCACATATAACTAACTTTTTGTATTTCCTATAAAGTGAACCAAGAACCTACTCTAGCTTTAGCAAAAATTTTGTGAAATCGGAATCTGGGGATCTATAAATAACAACAGTTAGAAGTTTAGCTCCATTAAATTTAACCACACCTGCACAACATTCAAACACCTTTTCAGTGCAGTACTTTGAAACATCACTTGACTCAAATGGGATGCCGTTTTTCACATATATGGCTACTCCCCCACACCGCAAAGAGCTCCTAGAAAAGCTGCCAGCCAACCTGTATCCTGGTAAAGGAAGCCTCTGAATTATCTCCTTATTTAAGAAGTGTTCAGATATACCTATAATTTAAGACTCAACATCTATAAGCAGTTCACTAACTTTATCTCTAATACGTTGTATATTTTGATGAAATATGCTAATTCCCTCATTACTCGGATACCTAAGCTTTGTCAAAAGTGGTTCCTTTCTTAGAGAGACTTCCCTTAAGCAGGAATACCTATCAGCTGACTTCAATCTAAAAAAGGTGCAGCTCTAACACCCACTACTGCAGGAATTTTCCCATGAGTGATCCCCCCTCCCCTAACTATGCTGTCACCTATAAGCTTTGCCAACCTCCCCTTCCCATACATGTTGAGATGCAGGCCGTGTCTAATGAACCCCTTCCTGCTGATAGACTCCACCGACACCACTGAAATGTGACCCATGCTTTCTGTCATCAGTGCACCCCCAATTCTCATGTTATTACGCTGTATTAAGATGAGGCCGATCGTGACGCTGAAACAGTTCCACGAAATGCACATTCGTGTTGTTAGTCTGAGTGGCTATCTTTTCCAGATCACCATCTATGTCATACTCCCCATTCCTATCAATACTATTACCAGCCCCACCCGCAATCACTACCTGATCCTCTTTAGTAAAATCCCTACATAACCCCCCTATGTTAACAGTCAACTGAGCCAATCCTGCATTAGGCTTCACAATACTGGTGACCTGGTACTCACTCCCCAACATTACCTGCAACTGGTGGCCTACACCTCTGCCATGAGAACTACCTAACAGCAGAACCTTCTTCCTCCTCTTCCACTTTGCAACTGTCCTAGCCACCGTAACTGCTGAGGTCTGCTGCATACTTCCTACATCTACAGCTACTAGAGATTCCTCTCCACTAGACTCTGACAGTTGGTCATATCTATTGCAAACACCAATAGTAAAACTATCTGAAAATCTTTTTCTCCTAGCAGATCTCTTGCCAACAGCCAGCTCCCATCCCAACCCCCTTCTCCCTCCTCATCCTATCTAGCTCCTCCTGTGCCTTTTTCAACTGCACCTGAAGGGCACAGATCTTACGCTCCTGCTCCTCTATCAACTTACTCTTGCTACATAATCTGCAGTTCCAGGAGAGGAACTCACCAAAATGCCCACTGGCTTCCCCACTGCATTCCCCCCAGTGAAAATACTTCGAACAAGTCTCGCACTGCAATCCACTACTCACGAACCTACAGCAAAGCCCACACTTCTCACTCATGGTAAAATTTTACACTTATTGAAACAAGAAAACTACTTTATTTAAGTTCCGCTACTACAATAAGAAGATGTTAAAAACCTGACTACAATAATCACAAACTTACTCTACAAGGGTAGTAACTACTATTATTAACAGTATTAATCAACAACAAATGAGAATATAACAAAAGACTAATACAGAAAGAGAATCAAACGTCTAATGACACAGTAACGAAACTGAAAACAGTCCCCAAAAGGTTCTTCTGAAATTATTTCACCAGTAAACACCAAGAACACCGGTTGAAGACTACTAAAGTTCCTAAATAAACCACTATACACACACAATTAATTAGTACTTAGCTTTCGATGCGCCGCTACAGCTGCAACTGGTCAGCGCGGAATGTAAACACAAGTAAGAGGTTAAGTTGCTCGATACGAAACTCTCACAAATATCAGGTCACAACACAAGAAAGGCAGAGGTGAATGAAGAAACCACTAATAAGTCACTTATATAGTAACTATAATCACAAAAACCGTCTAAATATGTATCTGAAACCTAAAAATATGTAAAAACTTAGAGAGCGATCTCACACGCAGTCACTCGCGTATGACGTCACACCAAAGATGGAGCACACCAACGATTGATAAAGGACAGCTTAATGTGCACATGTGCTGGAATAGGCAAATCCGGTGTTAGATTACAGTTTATGCTGAAAAATGTCGCTAGGAAAACACGGTCCACTCACATTAATATGAGCACCGCCTATGTTCGATGACAACGTACAGTCACTGCCGACAACCGACAGGTGGCCGCATTATCAGTGATAGGTATATGAAGCGTGTTGAGGGGACGCGCGTAACAGTGCACACATTGTCGTAATACGGAAATGGAGCGATTAATGACTTCCAAGAGGTCATGATCATTGGCTTTCGGGCAAAGGTCGGAAAATTTTTGAAACTGCTAGTTTGTAAACCGTTTGTCTGCCGCCGTGTCTAAAGCATACCTTGTACAGCAAAATGGCGCTATCCAAAACTGGCACCAAGGCTGCTGTGGTGCACCACGGGCCATAGACAACACTGTTGAAGGACAGCTGCGGAGATCAGTGCGTGACTGCAGTTGTTGAGCAGCTGACAGCCGAGATGAACCAAGGGGCTACCAACAGTGTCTTCTCAGCGAGCGTTCAGTGAAAGTTGCTGAATATGGGCTTCCTCAGCAGACGCCTTGTTCATGCACCTATGCTGACAGGTGTTCATCAGCGACAAAGGTTGGAATTTCGACGCCAATACCTCAACTGGACGTCCACAGATTGGCAACAGATGGACTTTCTATATGAATCCCTTTTTGTGCCCCATTGGACAGACAGTAGCTGACGTGTACGGCGGGAAACGACTGGAAGCCAACACCCTGCAACAATCGTTGGAAGGTTTAGGCAGGAAGAGACAGCAATATGATCTGGGGGATGGTTTCGTGGCATTCCGTGTCTAACAATACCACCACTTGCAAAGTAGGTTAGAAATCAGATTAATAATGTTGCACACACAGCACATGTTCGCAATATCGGGCAACAACAAAGTTATTGACTTTTCATGTTATCGTCAGAATGGAAATAATGAAGTCACTGTAAAAAAGTCATTAATTTTGGCACTAATCTTGAATAGATTCCCACGTAGAATTCGTCGAAGTTGTTATGGCTCATCTTGTGGATTCTAGGGTGAATCAACTTTGACTGCTAGAAGGTCCAGATCTGTATTTTATCAATATTTGAAGACCTAACAAGTGCGTTTTTCAGGAAATTCTTAATGATCAAACAATCCCAGATCAGAACAATGTAATGGTAGATATAATTTTTGACTTGGTGTTCACGATCCTCATTTTTATTGAACTTCTTGTAAATTTACATATACTTCTTCTTAACTGTCACATCTTTAAGAAAACAGTTTTGCATCGACCTTCATACGTTTGATTATCCACTTTAACCAAACACAAGACTTGACTGTTGTTTTACAAAGGGAAAAACCAACATAATTTCTGCAAAGTGAAACAAAAACTGCTCTGTGCGCATTCGCGCCAAAACGGTTACAAGTAAGTCAAAGATTATGACAGTCTCACAGAAATGAATACACACAAGAACCATATCACTGTAAAATATTGATACATCGGAGGCCCTATACACTAATAAAACGAAATGTGAATATTGTCACCAAAAATATGTCTGTTACTTCGAAAAAAGTAGTATGATATTACTGGTATCGAGAAATGCGATTGGAGTGCAGTTATGGTCACGTAAATAAAGAATCGTTACACCTGGATGACATCAATCATTCTGGAAGGCACAACAGATCAACACAAATATGCATCTGTCCTTGGGTACCCTGCCCATTCCTACGTGCAGTTTGTTTATCCTCCGGTACGATGGCATCTAGCAGCTGGACAACGCTACGAGTCACACAGTTGGCAGGGTACGTGAGTGCTTCGAAGGGCACGAGGATGACTTTAGCATACTTCTTTGTCCACCAAACTCAACGGAATGTGGGACCACCTTGATCGGGCCATAGATCCTCAAAGAAACCCAGTGCAGGTGGGCACAGCACTGTAGTAAGCATGGGTACACAACATCCCCGTCGTGATCTTCCAGAACGTTACTGACTCTTACCTGAAAGTTCGCACTGCAAAACAAGTTACTGAGGCTTCTGATTGGTTGGTTGGTTGGTTGTTTCGGGAAGGATACCAGACAGCTTGGTCATCGGTCTCATCGGATTAGGAAAGGATGGGGAAGGAAGTCGGCCGTGCCCTTTCAGAGGAACCATCCCGGCATTTGCCTGGAGTGATTTAGGGAAATCACGGAAAACCTAAATCAAGATGGCCGGACGCGGGAGTGAACCTTTGTCCTCCCGAATGCGAGTCCAGTGTCTAACCACTGCGCCACCTCGCTCGGTGAGGCTTCTGACAAGTGGTCACAATAATGTGACTAAATTGTGTAATAGCTGTAAGAACAAGTTTACCTCTCTATTGTTTCAGTAAACCATTTTCCTACAAGAAGCACTCCAAGAAACGATCGCTGCCACGCATTGCAGCGTCAGCACATCTCAGTCTAGTAAACACCTGAATACTACTGCATGCGTGTCAAATATTTGGCTGACGAGGAAGATTACAGTGTTAAATAGCTTTCCGTGCAATCAGATTACAATAGCAAATACTGGTAGATTCCACTACTAAACGCTGTCAGAATGTAAAGATGGGCAGACATGTGAAATCCGTCGATCATAAACATTTACAATCAATGGACAGACAATGGCGATCACATTGTACATGTAGAAATGTGACAGGAAAATATGTTTAAAGCACGCACTTATTTCTTGCTTAACTTACATAGATAAAAATAGTGATTACTAAGCGTGTCTACCCCTATGCATGACATTCAGTGAATGGATAAATATTGCCGTAAGAGTCGTCTACTAATGTTTGGTTTAGGGTGCCTTCGAGTAATAATTAACAGAAGTTCAGAGAACGATTTACACGGTATTCAGACATGTGTGACAGCCCCCTAGACGCAAAAAAAAAAAAAAAGAAATTAAAAAAAAAATAAATAAAAAAATAAATAAATAAAAATAAAAATAAATGTTCAAATGTTTGTGAAATCTTATGGGACTTAACTGCTAAGGTTATCAGTCCCTAAGCTTACACACTACTTAACTTAAATTATCCTAAGGACAAACACACACACCCATGCCCGAGGGAGGATTCGTACCTCCGCCAGGACGAGCCGCACAGTTCATGACTGCACCGCCTGAGACCGCTCGGCTGATCCCGTAGACACAAACATAACCAACCAATTTTAAATCTGTCACACACTTACAAATCCTTTGGCTTGTTAGAACTGCAGCAAGTGGGTGCAGGAAAGTGCGCCAAATGATAAATACTGAGAAATGCAAAACACAGTTTGCAGTTAATCAGGTTGTTAATATTGTAAGGTTTGTTGTGCTATAAAAACAGTTAAGCACTAAGTGATTTGAAAGGTACAAAGACGTAATACTTGCCAATGATACTAAAGTAGTTCAAATTTGTGAACGAATGTGGTAATTATTCTGAAACTAAGTATGCAAAAGTTATGCAATAAATTTCCAGTATTGCGATTAGGAATATATTTCTCCGTTGATTCAAAGATATGGTGAAAACATAATATATGGAAAATAAAGTACTAAGATATTATGAATGATACTAAAAACAATACCATCAAAGAATGAAGATAAATTCATAACCATAACATTAACTGCAGGTAATGTAGTCAACGTTGTTACAAAAAGTAGTATAATACTTCATGCGATACATTATTTGTTTCTGTATCAGATGAGTAAGTGGAAGACTACAAATCTTAAAATAATGGTTCGGTTGTCAGTTAGCCTTACAATGTTTTCTGTCACTTACAGCTTCATTCACTTCCATCAGTGAATTCTATACATAGTGAATGCGAAGTGTGTACTTCCATTAAAGTGTAGGTCTCCCTATAGCTGGCATGGTAAGTCAGTTTAAAAACTGGAGAAGGCTGGGATATACAACTTTCAACAGGAACATGCTTAGTAAGGCACTATTGCATTCAAAACAGTTTATGGGTCCTTCACATTTTTACATATATTTTTACTTTAAAACTGTTTCATATGTATTATTTGTGTGATAATATGCAGTTAGCTGTCAATACAAAAGTATTCTTTCTTTCTGTTAAACAAATCAGTTAAACAACCGAAGTTACTCATGATATGTGAAAGTCAAGCACTAAGTGTAACCTTATGTTCGGTTTCGCTATGAAATGTTTATTCCTTATACCTAAAATTTTCTGTGTAAAAGATATTCCATATACGAATAATTGTTGAAGGTTGGCCATTCTTGTACGGTGCATTAATTTGGGTTGCATTATGAGCGTTGAATAATACATAACCTATGTAAGCAGCAACATCAGTTACAGATGTGCAGATTCATATGCCTGCTATCTCCGCAGAAGATAAAGAGATTGGAACAAGCCATTATGAGTCAAAATGAATTACGGAAACCTTTAAGGAAGATGAAGATATAACTGTGATGAGAGAATGAAACTCCATAGTAGGGAAAGGAAACGAAGGAAAAATTGTACAACTTGGAGTGACAGATAGGAATAGGGGAAGTCTGCCTGATAGCATCTTGTGCAGAGGGCAACTAAAACGTTGCTAAGTTTCATGTTGCTACTTTGTCACTCAATTTAATTGCTTTAGTAAGTAATTGCGGAAATATGTGCATAATCTGGTTCTATTTTGTATACAGTACGACTACTTATCCACACCGTTCACTTTAGTTTAAATTTTATGGCCTACTTTGGATATATATTCAAAATCAGCTTTTATGTTATAAGGGGTCCCACTGCTACTATAAGACATTTAATAAAATTATCTCCTTCATATGAGTAGTCAAAACCGTTTTCATGACAGTTTCCATTTCTGTTGTATCAACTGTAACTGTATGTAAGATGGGTTCTGACCCAGAGCTAGTGCTAGAGTGTATAACCAGAGTGCGATGTAGTTTTTTGGGGACAAACCTTTTATACTTTAAAGAGAACACTGTTTCTTGATACCCAAGTTCTGTTTGTATCATACGAGAAAATTTTTCTGTAAATAATAGGTTTACTAGTGAAGGTTTCTATTAGCTAACGTAATTCGTACACTTGTATTTTTAGCCAATATATCACTAATTCTTTGCAATTTGCAACAGTCGTTCTTACTGATGAGTGCACTAAATGATCTCTGCATCCACAATGTGCTTTTATATCATTCTGCTTTTCATAATTACGATGATTTTTCTTAATTAAGCCTCAGAAACAGTTATAATGTGTTAACATGTCCAAACGGGACGAAGGAGATGTGTGTACCATCATGTCGTTAAATACGATGAAAAATAGTTCGTCAACAATCTAAAATTTTTTTATAAAGAATATCGAGTTTCATGACATTTTGACCTGTTATATAGTGGCATATTGTACAGTCACCATTATTTACGTATTGACTTCTTGGTTTCAACGTAATATCTTATGTGAATTAAGAACTTTGCGCCTCTGACTTCACACGCCAGATCACGGTTACTGTGCTACGACAAATTCCGTTATATTTGATGTCATGTTATTTGTATATTTTCTTTCCTACTAGTCCTGTAATATGACAATTTAAAATTTACCCGCGGATTTTTATTCTTGCATTTTTTTAAGTTGTTTTGAGAATAACACGCCAGTGTATGTTGGCCTTGATATATTTAATTAATGATTTACAAGTACACATTTGGTATTTTGTGGTAATCTCTTGCCAAATAAAGTAATTTTAAGTCTTCACGTGACACATGTCACATAGAGGGGGTTCCAAGCCCTTATCACACCGAGGTCTGCCGTATAGGTGAATGTAAGCAGCGGCTTCAGTTATTGTGATCGATTCATAGCTTATGTTACTGCTAATGACTAGACACCAGTCTCTACGAGCTTTAATTTGTACGCTAAAGGTATGTCCTTGGCAACAGTTGGTTCATACTCAGGTGTATTAGTGGTCTTTTGTTTCTTATTCACTGACCACTACATGAAATGTTTAATCGACCTGTGGAAAACCTCCTGTATCCTAATGTTCCCCAAGCCCAACAAGCCTCGACGTGATGCCTCTGCCTATCGTGCGATATGCCTCACCTCGGTGTTCAGCAAGCTCTTGGAGTCTATTCTTATCCTTTGCCACCTCTGCCAAAACCACCTCCTCCCCAACGTCCAATGTGGCTTTCGACCTTCCTTCACTGCCGATGACCAACTCCTACGCCTCACTCATCTCCTCTCCCTCCAGCTTAACTCACGTCACTCTGCCATTTTTGTCTCCCTCGACCTCGAAAAGGCCTACGACCGTGTCTGGCATCCCAGTCTCCTGTTTAAACTCCAAACCTACGCCCTTCCTGTCAATTACATCCATATGATGGCCCTCTTCCTCTCCCACCGCCCCTCCTACATTACCATCCATAATGGTGATTACCACACCTTCTATCCCTCTGCAGGTGTGCCCCTGGGCTCTGTCCTCTCCCCTCTCCTCTACCTCCTGTATATGCAGATATGCCCCAATTTCCCCCCCCCCCCCTCCAGTACACCTCCTGCAGTATGCTGATGACACTGCATTCCTTGCTCTGGATCCTACCCTCCAATGGTCCCAACGCCTTCTCCAGAATCACCCTGACCTTTTCGCCTTATGGTGTAACCAGTGGCTCCTGAAAGTCAATCCTTCCAAGACCCAGGCAATCATCATAGGTCGTACCACTTGCTCCTTCGATTTTCCACCGTTTTACCATTTAAATCAGCGATTTTATCGTCCGCTTTTATTATTTATTACTTTCCTCTTTTTTAAACAAATTCTGTAGGCTGAAGAGCGGCATACTATGCTGCTGCCAGCCCGCCCCCCTTGGGGGGCGTCGCAACTCAATAAAGAAAAAAGAAAAAAAAATGAAATGTTTAACTTCCATCACTGAAGATGATCATTATGTGATCGAAAATCGATTTTTTTCTTAATAAATCATCAAAATTACGGCCAATGCTGTCCTTCCTTCTAATTTTATTTACCATATGGTCGTTGTGCACACAGCACTCTATGGAGTCGCCAATCAACTAACACTAGATATTAGAAATAAAGAAAGGCTTTAAAACGTGGAAGAGACCTTGGTATACCAAAGGGCATCAGACACCCACAGTTTTAGAAACTAGATTTTGGACCGCGTAATATTTTCAAGTGTAGATGTGAGTTCTGACCATAATCTACTGTTAGAAATTGAAGATTAAGCTTAAGAAATTACAAAATATCAGACAGTTGAGTGGGACCTAGAAAAGTAAAATCGCCTGAAGCCGTCGAGAATTTCAAACGAATCACTGAAGAACGATTCACTAAAACCGGAGTAGGAGTACAGTAGAAGGTGAGCGGGTAGCGTTGATAGATGATATAGTGAAGACAGCAAGGATTAGACACGCAGACAGACAAGTCCAGAAGAAGTCTTTGAATAACTCACGAGTCATTGAATGTAATTGAAGTAAGGAGGACATACGTAAATGTAACGAATGAAGCATGCAAAAAAAAAATACAGAGATATAAAAATTAGATTAAAAGTAAGCACAAAATGGCAGAGGAGAAGTGGTTAGATGAGAAATGCGAAACTACAGAAACATATATAACTTTGGGAAAGATAGATGTTTATTGTACTAAAAGAGAAACAGGTTGCTAAATATCAAGAACTCAAACAGCAAACCGGTTTTAAAGGAAAAGTTTGTAGGTGAAAACAACTGAAACTATCACTAAAAGGCGGAGAATCAGCAATGGACAACGGCATGAGAATGCAAAAGGCAAGGAAGAAGACTGCATTAAAGAAACATAATGTGTACTCTTAGTACATGTGGCCTGTATTTCTAAAGCGTTATGATGGTTTCATCATTGACGAAAGATTAAGGATTTGTCCCCCATTAGAGTCTCCAGGAGAGGACTGTCAAGGGGAAGGTGACCGTGAGAAAAAGATTTCATAACAAACGAAAGAGTCGACATGGATTTCCGGTCAGACGAGTATAGGGTAAGAGCAACTGTAGCAGAAAATGATATAACGGGAGTAGGAATCGTTATGAACGTGAAGATAGGGCAGAGAGCAAGCTACTGTGAACAGTTCACTTACAGGTTCGTGCTCATCAAAGTCGACAGCAAACGAACATCTACAACGATAGTTCAGATACACATCTAGATGTCGCAAACAGGAGAGGAAGAGGTAGAGGATGTATTTGATGAAGCTGCACGAATAATTCAGTATGGAGATAAAAATCGAACGGTCATGGTGGATAAGAATGCACCTGTAGGGGATTTAGTGGAAGAAATGGCTAAGAGAGAATATGAGCTTGTTATTAGGAATGAGGGAGGAGAAAGGCTAACTGAGCTCTGAAATACATATAAGTTAGTAATAGCGAATACCCTGTTTAAGAATCACAAGATACGAGGTACACTTCGAAAAGAACGAAAGACACAGGAAGATTCCAGTGAGATTACATCAATATCAGCCGAAGACTCCGAAATCAGAATTCGATTGTAAGGCGTTCCCAGGAGCGGATATAGACTTACACAATAATTCAGTAACGATGACAAGAAGGCTGAAGATAGAGAGAATAGTCACGAAGTATCAATGAGCAAAGAACTGGGATACGGAAAATAAAGAAATAGGCTTAAAGTTCTTCGTGGTTATAGATACTGCGGTCCAGTTGAAGAAGAATAGATATATCCAAAGACATCAATCGTGGAGGTTGGAAAGAGAAAGGTAGGCACAAGTAAAATAACTGCGAAGACTCAATGGTAATAGAAGGAACACATTAGTTGATCGTCGAAAGAAAGATTCAAGAAAGTGTTTAGGGAAATTCACGAATACAGATTTAGAAATGAAATAAAATAAATAGAAATAGAAAATTTAGAAATAAAATAAATAGGAAGTTCAGGGAAGTTACACGAAATGGCTGCATGAAAACTGTGAAGAAATTGAAAAAGGAATGATTGTCGAAAGGACTGACCTAGTATACAGAAAAGTCAAAACAACTTTCGGTGAAATTAAAGTAAGGGCGGTAACTATGAGGGTGCAATGGGAATTCTTCTGTCATCTGCCGAAGAGAAGAGTACATCGACAATCTCTATAAGGTGGAAGAGTTATGACGATACAGAAGAAGAAATAGAAGTCCACAGGGAAGAGGAAGGGCATCCAGTATTAGAGTCCGAATTTAAAAGAGCTTTGGACGACTTATCAAATAAAGATGATGGGTTAGCTAACATTCCATCAGAATTTCTAAAGTCATTGAGGGAAATGGCAACAAAATGAATATTCACGTTGGTTTGTAGAATACGGTCGACTGGTGATATAACATGAGACTTTCGGAAAAACTTCATCCGCACAACTGAGAAAATAGCAAAAAGACGAACGTGAAGAATTATCGCACAATCACCTGAACGGCTAATGCATCCAAGTGACTGACAAGAATTACATACACAAGAATGGGAAAAAGAACTGAAAATCTGTTAGGCGACAATCAGTCTCGCTTTAGGAAAGATGAAAGCACCAGAGAGGCAGTTCTCACGTTGTGGTCCATAGAAGAAGCAAGACAGGAGAAAAAAACATGACATGATAATAGGATTTGTCTACTTGGAAAAAGCGTTAGGCAATGTAAAATGGTGCGAAATGTAGGAGTAAAGTATAGGGAAAGGCGGGTAATTTACAATATATACAAGAACAACTGGAGAACAATAAGCCTGAAAGAGCAGGAACGATGTGCTCGTATTATAAAAGGTATAAGACAAGGACGAAGTTCTTCATCCAGTGTATTTAATTTATAAATCGAAGAAGCGACGACAGAATTAAAAGAAAAGTTCGGGTGTAGTAGTGAACTTCAAGATCGAGGATGTTAATGACAAGATTCACCGGTGATAGCTATCCTTAGTGAAAGTGAAGAAGAAATAGCCTAAGCTTTACATGGAGTCTACAGGTTAATGGTATAGAATATGGATTGCGATTAAATCTAACAAAGACGAAAAGTAAAGAGAAGTAGCAGACTTGAGAACAACGATAATCATCAGGTTTTGGGATGACGAAGAAGAGAATGTTAAGGAATACTGTCACCTAAGCAGCAAAAAATCCATGATGGACGGAGCAAGGAGGACACAAAAAGCAGATTAGCACTGTCAAAGAGGGCATTTCTGATCAAGAGAAGTCTACTAGTATCAAACATAGGCTTTAATTCAAGGAAGAAATTTCTGAGAAAGTAAGTCTGCAGCACACATTGTACAGTAGTGAAACGTGGACTGTTGGAAAATCGGAATAGAAGAGAATCGAAGCTTTTGGGATGAGATGCTACAGAACAACGTTGAAAAGTAGGTGGACTGATAAGGTAAAGAATGAGAAGGTCCTTTGCAGAAACAGCGAGAAAAGGTGTATATGGAGAACACTGGCAAGAAGAAGGGACAGCATCATAGTAAACCTGTAAAGATATCAGGAAATAACGTGTATGGTACTAGAGGGCATCGCAGAAGGTAAAATATGTAGAGAAAGCCAGAGATTTGAATACTTATAGAAAATGAGGACGTGGGTTACAATTGCTAATTTGATATGAAAAGCTTGACTTCGGACTTTGCACTGAGAAGACAGTGAAGTAAACCAAAGAGGAATATTGATATGGAATTAAGGTTCAGTGAGAAGTATTAAATTCCTTGACATTACACATTGTGTCAGAGACGCTAAAGTACTTGGAATCTCAGTTCTACGGAATGGAGAATGTCTTGAAAATAAAGATAATTATCATGATTACCAGCAAAGGTAACACAAGGGTAACGGAATGTAGTAAATTTAAATAAAACAATTCAAAGAGAATTAGATTAGCGAATTTGACACTAATAACAGTAGAAGGGGTTCTTCTATATGAGCACCAAAAGAACTGGTGATGGTCAACGTAGAGAGGATATAAAATGTTTATTGGCAATATCAAGAAAAGAGCTATTGTAAATGAGAAATTTGTTAATACGGAATACAAATTCCTCAGAAAGTATTTTCTGGTGTCTGCCTGGTGTGCAGCCTTGTACGAAACTTGGACGATAAACAGTACAGATAACAAGAAAATAGACGCTGTTCAAACGTGATACTACATAATAATGCTGAAGATTAGACTGGTAGTTCGGTTTATTAATGACGAGTTACTGCGTCTATTTGGGAAGAAAAAGGAAGTGGGGATCGGTTGATAGGACAACTGCTGAGGAAGCAAGGAACTGTCAATGAAAGGAAGTGTGGGGATAAAAATTGCAGAAGGAACAGTGACTTGACTGCAGTAAGCAGGTTGAAACTTTTGCAGGCTGCTTCGGTTATAGGAGATGAAGAGCCTTGCACTAGATACTCTAGCCTTGGGAATTGCAGTAAAAGTTGGACTAACGACGACAACAACACATCAGAAAAGATAGTGAGTAAGTTTAATTGTACAGTACTGTATTAACATATAGATCCAACGTATGAAATCCAGTTTTTCGTAAACGCGATATACGTTTAGTAAAATGAAACACGAGAAGATGAACGACAAAACCCAGAAGAGAGAGCTGCTGCAGAATGTGTCAATGTTTAAGTTTTGCATGACGTGGTAATTAATGGAATTTCTACTAACAGCAGTTGTTAGAACGAAAATATAAGTTACGCTGGGTCAAAATAGATAACTGCAGAGAAAATAAACTGTGGTTCTTTCATTACAGTTGATATACTGACAACTTTTCATTTCGTCGACACTGTTCTTGTGCCTAGAGCCGAGCCGAGTTCCATCGTGGCTCCAGCTAGCGCTAACGAAGGCAGAATTTTAATAATTGATGGCGTCCTCTCAAGACGGCGAAGTAGGTTTGCACCTTTGCCCTCATCTGGTAAGCTGACAGTAGTGAGATATAACCGTTTACTGGGCATTATGCTTCCCTACAAGAAAAATTGGCTGCATCCGTCCCTGAAAAAATTCTAAAAAGCTACTGAAAATCTCACTTTTTGCTACTAGAAAGGATCGCTTGTAAGTGAAGAGATTGATTGGAGGATAACAATTGCAGGAAAGTGGATCAAGGAATGTATTACGTATTTAAACTGTCAAAATTACTAACTTTTTGCTTGCCAGAGGCACCCAGTACCCCTTTTAGCATTTTTAAACAGATTTGTTAGTCATGTCACAAAGGAAATATTGAATTCACGTCGACAACCAGAGCATTAGCCGTGAAGCAAGGGATTGCATACATCACTCGGAAGAAATTATTTTTGGCATTTGTCTTAATCAGTTTGTGGTGCACGCTCTACAGGGGTGTCTAAATGTAATCGCCAATTCGTGAATAGGTTAATTATAGATAAGCGTGCCCTTCAGGTTCGTAGTGATATTCCTATGTGAAGTAGTTACTGTTGACTATAATTTGATTTATGATTTTAGGTGCGTAGCGAGGGTAGGCAACAGATACCTAGACAGTAATGATACTTGGTACAGAGGTATTTTGCGTACATTTTGCTGATAGTTAGTGTAGCTAGTTCAGAAGTTAGTAATTTTCGCCTAGATGTATCCGTTGTGAGGGGCCTGTCTGTGTTTGAGCACTCTCTCGTACATTTATCAAAGACGCCCCAGAGAAGTGGTTGTAGCTGTTAGAAGCTGCCAGTGCCACACTACCTACTGTAAGGCTACAACCATAAAGAAGGACATATTCGAGATAACTGAGAATAATAGAGCCCTCTTCGCCCGCGAATATTTCTTCGATAACCGAGGTTTTAAACAACTTCAACAGTATGAGCTCTGTCTCACTGCGAACCGAGTTCCTTTGACGTCAGAACGTGATTCCACAGTTATACAGTTAGTCTCCCAACAACACGCTCCTATCGATTAGGTGGCATAGTGAGAGTGTTTAACGGAGTGCTTTGAGATACCGTAAGGTTAACGAAAGATGGACTGTTAGTCCAAAAAGTAGCTAATGATAAAGTTGCTCGCCAGTACGACAATCGGGTCATCTTGAATCTCGATGGCTACAGGTAATGACGTTCGCATCAGGCTCATTGATGCCTGTATGTCATGTTCTACTGCAGTGGTTTACAAGCTTGGGGGGTAAACTGAAATTCTCTGACGGTTGAAAACGAAAGGTTTCCATTGTGCTTTGGTCCCGAAACTAAATTAATTTTAGAAGAGCAATACTATCATCACTATTTCGTAAAACTGTGATATTAATTATATAAGTTACCAATAATTATTTTTTTAAAAATACTATTATAACACGTCGCAAAATGTGGTGGAAGCTACAGCTTGTGAAATATATATGTGGACATCAACTTCATCTCATAATCAACTCACTACACACATACTTTGTGCCAGTTGTGGCAGTAAAATTGAGACATATACGTCAAATAAATTTAAATGTATCTTGAAACTTACTTCTTGGAGTTGTAGGTAGTTGCCACAAAGGAGAAGAAATTGTTTCATTATTCACTTCACAACAAATAAACGGACTAGTTGGCAGTACCACACAACAGTAATTATGCAATGGCCATTACATTACATTACTATAAGGCAGACAGGTACAGTGCACACATTTTGATTGATTTTAAATGGACGTTCAGGGCGAGGGTAAAATAAATGTCGCTGGGACAGGACAGTTACAGAGGAAGCATGTTTTGTAACAAGTGTTAAGCCTCATTGTGGATAGGTAGTTTTCTTTTGCGTGGAGGAGTTGAAGGTAGTGCTAGTGATGCACTGAGAGTCGCTTCGTCGTTCTACATAAAATTTTGTTAGAAATAAGCGGTACGAATTATCTCATCGGCTCATTAGTTCGTAGTTTAATAAAATATGTACAATAACTGAATATCATTTATCATTCACCCTTTTGAAAAAGTGTGTTCAAAGAATATTCTTTTTCATTACAACTACTAGTTATGCGCTAATGTTGATGATAGCGCCCAAAGGAAGTGGTGACGGAGGCTTGGGGTACTACAGTAGTTAATATCTGATTGCTATCAGAGGCAGTGGCCTCAAAATGGTTGGGAACCACTGTTCTACTGACATTTACCATAAATTAGACAGAATCTCTCCCGCTCACCCTCAATTACATGTTTTGTTTTTCCATCTCGTATGTATCCTCTGAATACTTACGTTCGTAGCTTTTGTTGATTAACTGGGTTTGTTTCTCAGTCTAGTAACAACCATCTCTTATCCAGAAACTACTGTCATCTATTTCAATGATTTTTCAACTTGTTAAATTGCGTCAGCTTCATTATTAATGTATTTGAGGGTATTTTATCAAAATATACATTTTTAACTGGCTCTGAAGTCATCTCTTGAGTACAGCTGCATTATCCCCTCTTGTTGTTATGCTATCGTGACGGATGATCTGCGCCACTTGAGCACAAGGTCGAGTCAGGGCTGTAGTACAAGATGGTTTTGTTGCTTTAATCACGGTCAAGGCTACGGGAAAGGTGGCGTGTGCTGCCTGCCGAGCCATACGGTTGGGAACGTAGTTTCCCGTTCTCACAACCTGAAAGCAAACCACGGGAAATGTAAGTCGGAGCGGATGAAGATTTGAGTTCCGCTGTTTTAAAATGGAGGTCCCATACCTCAACCACTCTCCCACTTCGCGTTGAATCAATGTGACTGTAGATCGAAGAACCGTAATACTGTGTTGCGTTAGGTCTCATACGGTGACCTCATAGGACACGAAGTTCGCTATATTCGTGACATGGCGCCTCTAACCGCGCGGCCACTTCGCGTGTGTATCTAGCCGCGCGGAGTGGCCGCGCTGTTACAGGCACTATTCACGGATTGCGCAGCCCCTCCCGCTGGAGGTTCAAGTCCTCCCTCTGGCACGGGTGTGTTTGTTGCTCTTAGCGTATGTTAGTTTAAGTAGTGTGTAAGTCCGATGGAAACAAAATGTGTGTGAAATCTTATGAGACTTAACTGCTAAGGTCATCAGTCCCTAAGCTTACACATTACTTAACCTAAATTATCGTAAGGACAAACACACACACCCATGCCCGAGGGAGGACTCGAACCTCCGCCGGGATCAGCCTCACAGTCCATGACTGCAGCGGCTTAGACCGCTCGGCTAATCCCAACGACTAAGTCCGATGACCTCAGGAGTTTGGTCCCTTACGAATTCACACATATTCGAACATTTTAGGTGAGTGAATACGTGTGTGCCTGTGTCTATGTGTGTTTGTGTGTGTGTGAGAGAGAGAGAGAGAGAGAGAGAGAGAGAGAGAGTGAGAGAGAGAGAGAGAGAGAGAGACGGGGGGGAGGGGGAGGCAGGTAGAGAGAGAGAGAGAGAGAGAGAGAGAGAGAGAGAGAGAGAGAGAGAGAGTACATGTGTGTGCCTGTGTGTGTGTCAATTAAACTCATCTATACCTAGTCAGAAACATGATTATTTCTGTGTTCTGACTTTAAGAAGGATTGTTTCTGTATTCTGATACGAAGAAGACCCATGTAGATAATCACCTAAATTGATTCCACTGTGCACTGTGAATCCTATTGAGCAAAATCTGCACACATCTTACAAGCGGTAAAGATTAAGAAATAGTCAGGCGAGAGTCATCTGATCTGGACTTATTTATTTATTAATTTGCTATTTTCTGTTACTCTGGATGGAAGATCAAGATCAAACTATGAATTGGAATGAATGTAACATACAATCTTTTAACGTAATACCAAATGTGTTATTATAGCTTTACGCGTGTTCATCTCGTCTACAAAGGCGAAGCTGACTTCTGAATGTGATACAGAAACGCACTGTTCTAACGTGTGTCGACTTGGAGTTCTGTAAGACTTAAGAAGGAAAATATGGCGCAGATTGTTCAAATGGTACAAATGGCTCTAAGCACTAAGGGGCTTAACATCTGAGGTCGTCTGTCCCCTAGACTTAGAACTACTTAAACCTAACTAATCTAAGGACATCACACACATCGATGCCTGATGCAGGATTCGAACCTGCGACCGTAGCAGCGCAGATTGTTCAAAAATTATTACGTATCTCCACAACCTAAAGGAGTTTGTTGATACGTTCGAAAGTGCTACATTCAATGTGCATGCATCAAAACCGAAAGACTGAACTGTTGAAGATGGGAACTTTTTTAAGGGAAAAACGTATACTACACCACAACACACAATCGAAAACTGGGAAGAGGAAAGAAAGGCTTAAAACTGCAAGACGTCGTTGGTATAGTCGTAAAGATACTAATCAGAGGGGGCGTTAAGTATTTATTCTGCAGAAGTAACCATAGCTAAGATATCTTAGGTTCTAAAAATGATATCTTTGCTAACCTTCACGTACCACAAATAAACGAGCGTAAACTCTAAAGTAGACTGTTCTGTGCTGTCGAGATGAGATGCTCTACTCTGACTGATATCACAGGACTTGCGTTTTATACATTCTGCTTCGTGTGGTTAATAAATTGGCAGCGTCGGAATGTAAGGAAAACCGCAGGAAGTCCATAGAATTGAGGTAAGTACGTGTAGCCAAACTTCGCTTACATGCAAAGGGAAAATCAGGGAGGCAGCTGAAGTAGAAGAACGACGATCCAACTTGAACCGCATATATGGTTTCAGCTCTCGCCATCTACGACTTTTATCTTTGCTGACCTACGACCCAACTGTGTTGGGAGGCTGACTCACCGCTCGGTACAGCAAAACATTGCACTACGAACAACAGGAAGCAGTTGCCTGGAAATGTCCTACATCGTCATGGCAATATTATTTAGATTCATCGCTGTGAATCAACGAAGATTAAAATCAAACATTTGAGCAATATGAAACAGATCGACGTCCTCTTTCTTGCTGTCTTCCAAGTAACTTACATAGTTACAGGACGCCTCTTTTACGTGGCAATTTCCACCAAAAGGGCACACGTTCATATACCATAGCACGCAGCTGGCAATAAAGGCAGTAACACCGGCTTAACTAATCAGTTGTTGGTGCTCGGTTGTTTCTATGTACTCTGTGGAAACCTCTCGTTGACCACTCTGGCGATGACCCTAGGACTGCGTGTAAGCTGAACTCTTCAGCTGCTAATGACAGCCTTGCACAGACTGTTCAGTAACCTTCAGTGCCTGGCAAAGAAGTTGGCACACAAAAGCAATGGTACTTTGTACACACTATGGGCGGATCTCTAATCGTTTTAGAGCTGCAATTCTCTATGACTAGAAGAACGACCGCCAGATTGATTTAGTGTTTTTCGTATTCATGTTGTTTCCAGGCAAGGTACGTATGTGAGGGGTGTGAAGTGCGTCGGATGTTGAGTGATCTACGTAAAGAGCACGGAAATACCTCATACTCCTTATCAACACCTGGCAAAGTCTGAAAGGGTCCCCAGTAGGCCAGGTGATCGAATCGTCGAATGGTCGGGTGTTTGGTTGTGATACCGTCCCGAAGTAGGACCGGAAGGGAACGTGAGCAGGCTTAATCAAAGTCCCGGTCGACAAATGTAACCACCTGGCCACCACAACGAGAACCACTGTATTTTGCAACAAACACGGCGAAACCCGTTCACTTATGCACCTGCTATCCGAGAACGTGTAATGGACTCCCTGCAACATACTGTTTCGTCCAGCATCATTGGTCAGAGAGTAGCAACAATTGTAGTAGGAAATTACCGTCCCATATGTAGGTTTCACTTAACACCAAAACACAAACAGCACATTTTGAAGTGGGGTAGTGACCGGGAAGCATGGAATGCTGCTGAATGGCGTCTCATAGCTTTCAGCGATGAATCGCTGTTCTGTCCAGTCTGGGATGACCATCGCTGGTGAGTGTGGCGGCGACGAGTGGAGAGGTCCCATTCATACATTGCTTTATTTGGGAAGGCGCAGCGGTCTTACTCGTGACGTCATGGTATGGATGTCCGTCGGATATAACTTCGGGTCACGTCTGGTAGTGACTCAGGGAACTCAATACGTCACCGATATTCTGCGTCCTCATGTACTACCACTCATGTGACTGTATCGTGGTGCCATTTTTCAACACCGCAATGCTCTACCACACACGGCACGTTTCTCAATGAACACTCTGCATGCTGTTGAGATAGTAACATCCCAGTTTCCCTCACGAGACGATACAATGGTTTTTTGACTATCTGCCAAACGAATAAGTGATTGTATCCAGGTCAGAGGGGGTACAACATCATATTGATTAGAGGCTTCATACTGACAAGTTACTTGCAAATTTGAATCGACCTTTTAAACTCTGAAAGAGTATCATAGACCCTCTCAATCCGTCACGTTTCACTTCTGTTCTCCCTCCCCTCCTGTGTGATTCCCGTTTTTCGTCCTACAATGAAGTTGCATGTAACATGATGCTGGTATATGGTAATCAGTGCGTATCTGATTGTGTATTACAGCTACATGCTTTACTACCGTCCTAGGTGCACTGCAGGTCGGTGTAGCTCACAATATGTTATTAGCTACAAGGCAGTCAACCTACATGCTCTATTGAGACATCAGTTTGCATTCATAACTGATTTTTTTTCTTTTTGAGTCATCATTCTTCTGAGTGGATTGATGTGGCCAGCCACGAGTTCTTCTCCTGTGCAAACTTATTCATCACAGAGCAGCACTTCCAATGTTTGTCCCCAGTTATTTGTTGGATATATTCCAATCTCTGTCTTCCTCTACAGTTGTTACCCTCTACACCTACCTCTTTTACCATAAAAGTTGTTCCCTGATGTCTTAACAGATGCCTTATCATCCTGTTCCTTCTACTCAGTGTTTTCCCTATATTCCTTGCCTCGTCGATTCTGCAGAAAATTCCCTCTTCGTTACTCGATCAGTCCACATAATTTCAACATCCTTCTGTTGCATCACATCTCAAATGCTTCGATTCTCTTCCATTCCGGTTTTCCCGCAGTCTTTGGTTCACTACCATATAATGCTGTGCCCCAAACGCACATTTTCAGAAAGTGCTTCTTCAAATTAAGGCCTATATTTGGTACTAGCAGATTTCTATTGGCCAGGAATGCCCACTTTGCCAGTGTTAATCTGCTGTTAATGTCTTCCTTCCCCCGTCCATCGAGGATTATCTTGCTGCCTAGCTAGCAGAATTCCTTCACTTCGTCTACACCATTATCACCAATTCCGATGTTAAGTTTTTCTCTCTTTTCTTCTCTGACACTTTTCATTAGTTTCGTCTTTCTTCGATTTACTCTCAACCCCTCATTCTCTAGTCGATTGTTCATTTTGCACAGATTCTGTCATTCTTCTTAACTTGTTCTAAGAATAGGAATGTCATCAGAGAATCCTATCATTCACATCCTCTCACCCTAAATTTTAACCTGACACTTGACCTTATTTTTATTTCCGCCACTGCTTCTACGACGTATAAATTAAGCAGTAGGTTAGAAAGACTATACTCGTATTTAATCCGAGCACTTCTTTCTTCCTCTTCCAGAATTATTACCTATTCATGGTTTTTCTCATATCGTATAAACCCATCTTTCCCTATAATTTATCCCTACTTTTCTCAGAATTTCGAACACCTTGCACCATTTTGCATTGTCGAACGCTTTTTCAAGGTCGACAAATGTCGATTCTCTTCAGTCTTCCTTCTATTACCAACCGCAGTGTCAGAACCGCCCCCCTTTAGTGCCTATACCTTTACAAGAGCCATACTAATAGTTATCTCATAGGTCCTCAGTTTCCTTTTGGCTCTTCTGCATATTCTTCTTTTCAGCATCGTGCAATAATTCTCGCATTTGTCGGCTTTTGTTAACTTCCTAATTGTGTGGATGATTTTTTTCTCAAAATCTAATGCTTTATCGTCAGTCTCATACATTCTACACACCAACGTAAACAATAGTTTTGTTGCCACTTCGCCGAATGATTTTAGAAATTCCAATGAAATTTTATCCTTCCCTTCTGCCTTAATTGAACTTAAGGGTAGATAGAACGGAAAATTTTTCACGTTTTCGGATATTTATCTCATTACAAAATTTGCAGATTTCCAAATAAAATGATATATATGTCACTTATAAACTCACATGGGAAGTATTTTATTTTTTAAATATAATCTCCACCGGTTGAAAATGTTAAAATTTTTACGTGCATTACTTCAAGATCTAATAAAATCGGTAATTTTTTTACACAGAAGGCAATGGATTGCTGTGTTGCAAAGGTTAAATTACGTGTTTGTACTGGTAGCACTGTCAAAAACAGTAGCGATTCGTTTTATAGTATAAACACTCGTCGTATGTTGAAGTTATAGTAAAACCGTGAGCGGCAGGCTGACAGAGTCAGTGATTGATGAACTACAGCAGTACTATGGGATGGCCATCAGAAATAATACTGAGGATGTTTGAAAATGAAGCAGGCGTATGTGCTACCTTCTTCCACAAAATGTCAAATGATGAAAAACTAGTACACCACCTTTGCCCTCCTGGACCTGATTCATGGTGCAATTACCGCAATGCCCAGTACATAAACAGTTCATACACTCATAAACATTCCATCCCAGCAGCTGTCATCGATATCATAGAACCTCTTTACAGAGACCTGGTAAATAATGAATTACTGAAGAAGTGTCTGCATGGTCAGACTTAAAATCCCAGTAAGTCGTTCAATAATCTTATATGGACTTGCTTACCAAAAAATGTTTTTTTGGAATGAAGACACTGAAGTGGGGGGTCAGTGATGCTGTTATTACTTTTAATGATGGCAACATTGCTAGGGCGAACTTGTTACAGCATATGGGAATTAATCCTGGAGCAAACTGCATCAGGGAACTTGAACGGATGGACAAGGTTCGCGTTGATAAAGCAGAGTATGCAGCACAGTTGGCCACTACGGAGTCCAGAAAGAAGAAAAGAAGAAAAAACTTGGAATAAGATCAACAGTATGAAATACTGCATGGTGCAGCGTGCTTTTGAGTGACTAAAAGCAAAAAATGTAGCATATATTAAGTGAGTTACAGTTTTTTGAAACTTCAGAAGCCGTTCCTGAAACTTTAAATTTTCTGTTGCATTTTTCCCTAAATGTCAGAAACCACTTCCAGTAGAGTATTCAAATTTCCAGGGAGTAATAACATACACATCCTGCGTCTACTCAACTAAAAGAAGAACATAATGTTATGTATAATTAAAATTATTTAGGATAACGTACAAAAAATACACAAAATTTTAACTGTGTAATTAAAAAATTGTAGTTCCGAAAGCAGTGGCTGAAATGCAATTATTGTAGTTCAGTAGACTCAGAACATAAAGTTCAATGTGCTGTAAAAGTTTTATGTCAATGGCTAAAGTGGTTCCTGAAATACATGGAAGGAAAGTCACTAAATTAAACATTGTCGGGATATGACAATCCAACTCCCCGTAAGTCATCCAAAACTCTCTTAAATGCTGATTCTATCCCTGGGTCCCCTATCTCTTACCTGTCGACTGCTGTTTCTTTTTCTATAATTTCATCACACAAGTTCTCATACTCACAGAGGTCTTCAATTACTCTTTCCACCTACATGCTCTATCCTCTGCGTTTAATAGTGGAATTCCCATTTTACTCTTAATGTTACAGCCCTTGCTTTTTATATCACCGAAGGTTGTATTCACTTTTGTATATTCTGAGTAACTGTTTTCGACAATCATTTCTTCTTTGATTTCTTCACATTTTTCATGTAGCCATTTAGCCTTAGCTTCCTGTATTTCTCATTTATTTCATCCCTAAGAGACATATACTTCTGTAATCCGGAATTTCCCTGAATACACTCCTGGAAATGGAAAAAAGAACACATTGACACCGGTGTGTCAGACCCACCATACTTGCTCCGGACACTGCGAGAGGGCTGTACAAGCAATGATCACACGCACGGCACAGCGGACACACCAAGAACCGCGGTGTTGGCCGTCGAATGGCGCTAGCTGCGCAGCATTTGTGCACCGCCGCCGTCAGTGTCAGCCAGTTTGCCGTGGCATACGGAGCTCCATCGCAGTCTTTAACACTGGTAGCATGCCGCGACAGCGTGGACGTGAACCGTATGTGCAGTTGACGGACTTTGAGCGAGGGCGTATAGTGGGCATGCGGGAGGCCGTAGGATCCTACGCAGTGCCGTAGGGGACCGCACCGCCACTTCCCAGCAAATTAGGGACACTGTTGCTCCTGGGGTATTCGCAACCGTCTCCATGAAGCTGGGCTACGGTCCCGCACACCGTTAGGCCGTCTTCCGCTCACGCCCCAACATCGTGCAGCCCGCCTCCAGTGGTGTCGCGACAGGCGTGAATGGAGGGACGAATGGAGACGTGTCGTCTTCAGCGATGAGAGTCGCTTCTGCCTTGGTGCCAATGATGGTCGTATGCGTGTTTGGCGCCGTGCAGGTGAGCGCCACAATCAGGACTGCATACGACCGAGGCACACAGGGCCAACACCCGGCATCATGGTGTGGGGAGCGATCTCCTACACTGGACGTACACCACTGGTGATCGTCGAGGGGACACTGAATAGTGCACGGTACATCCAAACCGTCATCGAACCCATCGTTCTACCATTCCTAGACCGGCAAGGGAACTTGCTGTTCCAACAGGACAATGCACGTCCGCATGTATCCCGTGCCACCCAACGTGCTCTAGAAGGTGTAAGTCAACTACCATGGCCAGCAAGATCTCCGGATCTGTCCCCCATTGAGCATGTTTGGGACTGGATGAAGCGTCGTCTCACGCGGTCTGCACATCCAGCACGAACGCTGGTCCAACTGAGGCGCCAGGTGGAAATGGCATGGCAAGCCGTTCCACAGGACTACATCCAGCATCTCTACGATCGTCTCCATGGGAGAATAGCAGCCTGCATTGCTGCGAAAGGTGGATATACACTGTACTAGTGCCGACATTGTGCATGCTCTGTTGCCTGTGTCTATGTGCCTGTGGTTCTGTCAGTGTGATCATGTGATGTATCTGACCCCAGGAATGTGTCAATAAAGTTTCCCCTTCCTGGGACAATGAATTCACGGTGTTCTTATTTCAATTTCCAGGAGTGTATATTTGTACTTCCTTCTTTCATCGCTCGACCGAAGTACTTCTTCTGTTACCCATGGTTTCTTCGCAGTTACCCTTCTTGTACCTATGCTCTTCTTCCCAACTTTGTGGTTCCCTTTTTGGAGATGTCCATCCCGCTTCAAGTCGGATTGAGGGAGGACATAGAAGCAATTCAGAGGCGGGCTGCTAGATTTGTTACTGGTAGGTTTGATCATCACGCGAGTGTTACGGAAATGCTTCAGGAACTCGGGTGGGAGTCTCTAGAGGAATGGAGGCGTTCTTTTCGTGAATCGCTACTAAGGAATTTTAGAGAACCAGCATTTGAGGCTGACTGCACTACAATTCGCGGAAAGACCATAAAGATAAGATAAGAGAGATTAGGGCACGTACAGAGGCGTATAGGCAGTCGTTTTTCCCTCGTTTTGTTTGGGAGTGGAACAGGAAGAGAAGATGCTAGTTGTGGTACGAGGTACCCTCCGCCACGCACCGTATGGTGGATTGCGGAGTATTAGTGTAGATGTAGATGTAGAAATGCCTACTGACCTATTTATTACTGCTGTATCTATAGCCTCAGAGGAATTCAAGCATATCTCATCATTCTTTATAACTTCCGCATCCCATCTCTTTCCAAATTGATTCTTCCTGAGTAATCTCTTAAACTTCAGCCTGATCTTCATCATTACTAAATTGTGAGATGAGTCCATATCTCCCCTGGGTACGCCTTGTAATCCAATATTTGATTTCGGTATCTCTGCCTGACCTTGACGTAATCTAACTGAAGTCTTCCTGTATCCCCGGCCTTTTCCGAGTATAGCTACTCGTCTTGTGACTCTTGAACAGAGTATTCGCTATTACCATCACAAATTTATTGCAAAACTCAATTATTCTTTCCTTTCTCTCTTTCCTACTACCGATCTCATATTCTTCGCTAACCCTTTCTTCTATCACTTGCTCTACAACCGCATCAAATCTCTCATGGCTACTACGTTTTCATCTCCCTTTACATACTCAATCAGCAAATCAATATACTCATATACTTTCTATATCTCTTCAAATTCTGCTTATGTACAGCTTGAATATTATTGCCAGTGATGGGTTGCTGCCGGTTCTGTGAGAACAACCATCATCACTAGACTGTTCCCAGTAACACACTCTCTGTCCAACCTTCCTACTCATAACGACTCCTACTCTCGTTATACTATTTTCTACTGCTATTAATGTTACCCTATATTTGTCTGAGCGGAAATCCTTGTCTGTTCTCCATTTCACTTCACGGACCCCCACTGTACCTATATTGAACCTTTAATTTGCCTTTTAAAATTTACTAGCTTCCCTTTTCATGTTCAAACTGCTGACGCTCTACGTATCAGATCGAAGAACGTTATCCTTCAATCCGTTATTGCATGTTTTTCTTGTCGTCACTTTCCCTTTATCAGTCTCCCTTCCGGAGATCCGAATAGGGTCTAGTCTGGAATCCTTTGCCAAAGGAGAAATCTAATAATCATGTCAGTGGTTAAATTCATTCTGTAGATCTTCAAATACATATCTCTTCGATGTAGGTGAAACGTTCTTTGGATGTGAGTATTCTTACAAAGAATAGTTGCTCAGCAAATCTCTTACCAAACCTCTCGAAACACTAGAAGTATTGAGATTCTTAATAACATTTTTCATGTAGAGATCTTTCCTTGTTAAAACTGCTGTGTGCGACCGCTGTTTTCGATAAACTTCTTGTTAAGCAATTATTAATGTGCTCCTGGTACGTAGTATTTTCTTAATGGCTTTACTCAGGCCTCATCCGGAGAACAGCAGAGAACTCGGTGACTTAAATGTCAGCAATTACTTTTAGCTCGTAATAAATCCCTTGTTGCCTTTTTTCATTTCTGCGAAGTTCTATCTTACATAAGATTTCTTGTTCTTGTCAGCACTTGTATGTCTTGCGTCAGAGTGGAGGCAGTATAAGTAACTATAGAGCATCAAGTGAACATACGAAAACACTAAAAATAAAGAACTGACTTTTCCCTTCTGCATAAATTCATGAAATATGTCCTAGCACCCTTTCTTTGTGTCACAGAAGTAGCTGACATTTCATAGCTACGAAATATTTTTCGCTGGAATACACAGGAAATTCACACATAAATGTTCTAATAAGATCTAACGTCTTAATAACAATTGGCGAACAGGATTTCCCATTATCTGCTTCTAATGTGTTTGCAGATCATATACATGGTGATCCCATGATGATGTTACCAATTTCCAGGGATGATGGAGAAGGGCAAGTCTCTGAATTTGAGATTTTCATTTTCTCTCGCTCGCTACGCGCAGAGTGTTAGTCCCTTTGTCCGGGAGCGACGAAATTGAAAGTTATCAGCAAAAGTTGTTGTGATATCGCTGACAGTGGCCCTTCTACTTCAAACTCTTTGATTTCCGTGTTCTGGGATGTAGCAGAATGGACCAAACCGAGAAA
Organism: Schistocerca cancellata; assembly: GCF_023864275.1. Lineage (NCBI taxonomy): Eukaryota > Metazoa > Arthropoda > Insecta > Orthoptera > Acrididae > Schistocerca > Schistocerca cancellata. Next base: position 266,382,397 of record NC_064631.1, on the reverse strand, counting down.
AAAAATGCCCATTGAATATCGGCTCTAAAGTGTGTACCTTAAGAGCTACGAGTGGATGTTCACCTTCCCGGCCGTAAAACACTTCTTTTCCACTGTACAAGCGACTTCAAGTCACGGCTGGTAGTGACTGATGGAACGATTCTGACTGGTGACACGTAAGAGTCCTGTCCGATCACCTGCATCCATTGATGTCCATTATGCATTACGACGGACTTGGCAAATTTCAGTAGGACAATGGGACACCCCACACGTCTAGAATTGCTACAGAGTAGCTCCAGAGACACTCTTCTGAGTTTAAACACTTCCGCTGGCCACCAAATTCCCCAGACATCGACATTATTGAGATTGGGGACCCTGCTCGCCACAGGTGTCAGTTCATAGAGACACAAGCCACGTATGGAAAAACATTATAAAAAAAAACTCAGTCTAAACAATTCAACAGGAAGCATGTTACAGAGCTTATACGTTAAAACATTCGGTTATGCAGTACATCCTAAATAGCAAGTGATTACTTATATTTTTCATTATGTCCATTTAAGTTAGGGATGATATAATCGTAACTGTGCTTGAAGAAAATATTGGATCGTTATATCTATAGAACAATCAGCCCATAAAAACAAGCACGTTAACATACATCAAGGAGAGAGGCGGCTTATTAAGCTCGAAGAAGGCAGATTCAATATCCGTTAGTACTCATCTTAAAAGAACCGAGAGAGAAAAGGAACTACATTTACTCAAAAACAAAAAGTGACTAATAGCCACCATGTATAAGAAACCATACGTAGTAAAGCTGTTATATAGCTGTTATATAGTCCCTAAGCCAATTTGAAAAGAAAATTATCATGATGCACTTTGATTAACAACAAATCTTCATTCTTAATATTAAGTAAAATGTAACAAAAAATAATTGATATCATCATTAGATCTCTCTTTTATTCGCAGGTTCTTTATGTATCCATTTCATGCGATTCATTGCTTCCTTTTTCATGTTGCTATATGTGCTGCCGCTCATTACATATCCAGGATCTTAAATTTCTTCCTCTGTCGCGTTCACATCCACATACTCGCACACTCCTCTCAGAACCTCTTCATTTTTCATTCTACTCATCCTATATATTCATTCCACCTTCCAGCATTGCTTTATATTTCTGCCTTAGTGTCCGTTTTTCAGCACCGTAGAGGGAGATACTATATGCGAAACGTTTTCTCCGTCTTTCCCTGAAATCTTTGTCCTTACTGCTGCAGAAAATTCTCCTGTTTTATATAATGCGTCTTTCGCCATTACCAACCTTGTGTCAATTTCTGTGCCGATATTCCATGCTGTTTCTGTCCTGCTTCCAAGGTATTTAAAGCTTTGCACATGTTGTAACATTTCTTCATTCAGCATCAACATTACGCTTTTATTCTCTCCTGGTGTCATTACCTCTGTTTTATTTTTACCGATTTTTGTTCTATAAACCTTTCATTTTGTTTCAGTTGTAACCCCTGTAGCTACAACTTTTTTTCTTCTGTTGCTACAACGACCCTGTCAGCGAACATCCTCCAGTTTTACCGCTTTATCATCCACTGGGCAGTGGTCAATCGTATTTCCTACTAGGGATTGAAAGTGGTAGACCTTGTCTTCTTCCTTTCCGTAGTTCTATCCGATTGTTACGTTTTCCACTCACTTCCTCTGACCCTTTTTTACTAAAGTATAATGAGTTTATAAACCGTTTTTCAGTCTCTCTTTTTTTTATTTTATTTGCAAACGTTTTCCAAGCCAGGGTATCAAATGCCTTTTTCATCTCTATAGAACGTTTTTATAGGTCTCTTCTCTCTTTAATAAGCCTCTCTGCCCAAATTCGCCAAAACCTTGTTGCATTTCTTGTGCCTGAATTACGTCCAAAAATAAACTGTGTCATAAACCCAGTATTTCTATTACTCCTTCTTGGTTCAAACATTTCAGTATATCTCCTGGTATCTTGTCTGTACTTACTCCTTCTCCATTTTTCATTGCAGCTGTCGGACTCTTTGCTTCTTACAGTGTGATTTCTGGCCCTTTGTCATCATCACCATTATCATCATCATCATCATCATCATCATATCATCATCATCATCATATCATCATCATCATCATTTCTGTTCAGGATTCAAGTTTAAGACTTGTTAGTTTGTGATCTTTGTCATGTAGCTCTTCGCAGCGCTATAGTATGTCCAAACGACATTTGTATACCACATTTTCGGCCTGATCAAGAATTTACTCAGTAGCAGTTCCCAGGCTGTTTTGATCTCATGATGTAGTCTTTACTCTGTTGTATAGTAAATCATATCTTCGCTTCCACTACACTTCTCCAACTACGTTATACTCCTCCATTAGGCATCTTTCCTAGCCTGCTCTGTTTCTCTACACAATTCGTTATTCATCCCTCGGTAGTCTTCCTTACGTCCTCATTAGTTCATTGGTCTTGTATTTTAATTTTTTTCTCCTCGATCTTCGAAATCATTTCCTGCGTAGCCTATGGCCTTATTTCCCTTTTCACGTTTACATATCGTGTAATTTTCTCCACCGTTTTTAAGATTCTTACTTGTAGCACATTCCATTACTCGTTAACAGTGTCCGGTGGTTCGTTATCTTGTGAGGTAGGTTCATATTGTGGCATTTCTGTAATTCCCTCTTGCCCACATCTTATTTTTCTAGCCCCAACTTCTTCACCACGGCAGCCTTCATCAGTCCTTTCATTTCTAAATATTGTTAGAGAAAATAATTCTAGAAGGTAGGTACTTATTGCATCCTTTTGTATACTGTAAGCTTGGACAGTTTCTTGGTAGGTCACTGAGCGCTAGTTCCAGCGCTGATTCATGCCTCTCGGAAAGGAAAATATTACTTTGGGACCATTCCCATAATTTACACAAGGAAATGGTGCACAAACTATATTCAAAGTAGAATCAACAAGACAATTTTTTGTAACAAATGGTTTTAGTGACTAAAACATCTCCACTACTCAATACACATTATTTTAAAATATCTGGTTGTAGCTAATACTGAACATCCTTTCGTTTTTATTTATCTTCAGTCATCGCTCTTCTGAGTGGTTTGATGCGTCCCGACACAAATTCTTCTCCTGTGCCGACCTCTTCAGTTTGGAGTAGTCAATGCACCACACCTCCTCATTTATTTGCTATATTTATTCCAATCTCTGTTGTCCCCCACAGTATTTATCATCTGCAGTTCCCTCTCGTACCACTGAAGCTATTGCCTGACCCCCTAACACATGCCGAATGAACCTGTCGCTTTTTGTTTTCGGTGTTTTCCGTACATGCCTTTCTTCGTCGATTCTGTGGAGGACTACCTCATTCCTCACCTTATCAGTCCACTTGATTTTCTGCATTTTTCTACAGCATCACATTTCAAAGTCACTGATTATCTTCTGTTCCTGTTTCCCCTCTGACCACGATTCATTTCCATACAACTAAGTGCTCCAAAAGCACATTCCCAGAAATTTGTTCATCATTTTAAGGCCCATGTTAATGCCAGTAGAATTCTCTTGACCAGGAATGTCCTCTATGCCTATGCTAATCTGTTTCTTATGTCCCCCTTGCTTCGTCCATTATGGATTATTTTGCTTCCGAGGTAGAAGGCCTTTCGTCTACTTAGTGGCCACCAGTTTTATTTATTCCACATATCCGATGTTTCCTCTGCGCTTAACAGTGGATTTCCCATTGCACTTTTAATGTTATCACCTTTGCTTTTAATTGCACCGAAGGCTGTTTTGACTTTTGTAATTGCTGAGTCAGTCCTTCAGACGAGCAATGAATTTTCGATTATTTGACATATTTTATCCATTTCCTGTTTATTTCACTGTAAGTATTTTACGTTCCTGTATTCGTATCCTTCCCTCAACATTTTTCTACTTCTCCTTTTAGTAGATTAATTGCAGTATTTTTTCTGTTACCCAGTTAGCTTCCTTGTACATATATATCTGACTGTAGAACATTTGGCTCTTTTTTGTCATTTTTAGAAATTCCCACTCCTTTTCAGCTGATTTACCCGCTATGATATTCCTTATCGTAGTATTCACATCCTTAACGAACATCAGACACGTCTCATGATTCCCTAGTACTTCAGTATCCCACTTCCTTCCACACTGATTCTTCTAGACGATTATCTTAAACTGCAGCCTGTGTTGCGCAGTGCATTTACGTTTAGGACCAACTGTCTATCCTCTGTAGGTCTTCCTGCATTTTGCTGTAGTCACTTGGTGTTACTGATTTCCTATAGAAATTAGCTGTGATTGCTAAAAGCCCCACAATTCATCCGACATTATGAACTAGATAATAGTTGTGGAATGTAAAGGAAGTGTTATGGTGATGGCAGTTTGTGTACTACAGTGTAGCTTGTTGCTAACCACGTTTTGTAAATGGTGATTACTTGTTACATATACAGAGGGAGTATCATAACTAGTAGGGGAAACCAACAAAGTCGAGAGTATACAGTAGGGTAAATGAAGTATGGAGTTACATCAGTGCTTCGGGCGGCTACTTTCTCAGGTATAGGTTTGGTCCCTGTTGATATTTTTGGCAGGAGCGACATCACAAGGCATGACCTGCATCTCAGCAGGAAAGGAAAGGGTGAATTGGCCGGGATGATAGCAAAATAATTAAGGGGGTGTACTGAATCTTAAGGGACTATCCCTTTTTTAGACTAAGGTCAGTGTTCAGTGATTCAACATTGAATGAAATGAAGGTTAATGAGAAGCTCAGTCAGGCAGTTATTTCAGATGTTAAAATATCATAGGATTCTCATAAAAGTACACTGACAAAGAAAGTTACTATATTACAAAATTTTCATAACAGTACGTTGACAAATATTGTTGGTACATGGTGGGGCAAATGAAAGTGGCACAGACGAGTGGATCCGATTTGACGTGAGTGTATGTATGTAGACCCTCCCGGTGAAGCGCAAACCACGTCTACACCCACATGATTAACACCCTTTCAGAGTGTAGTGCGGGCTGTGTCAGTGTGAGTGGAGCAGTGCAGTGGCAGTGACGGTACTCACAGTGGCCCAGCGGTGTACGTTGTGGAACGTTAATGGACAACAAAGCGTTAGAAATGGTGTGGTCAGTTGTTTTTTGAGAAGTTTAATGCTGTCAAAGTGCAGAAAAGAGTCCCAAGCAATGCTTAGCTCGATAATGGCGTCAGGCAGAATCTGGTTTTAACAACTCAAAAATATTCCGAAACATTCCTACACATCAGAAAATGTGGCTGCAGCTCACCAGGAAATCCTTCAGTCTTACCAAATCAACCCAACACCTGTCGCAAGAGACCAGCATATCACGTAGATCACGCGGTCGAATACTCAACCTGGACCTCACATGCAACCCTACTAGTGGTTGTTGTACATTCATTAAACACGGCACAGGCTTCTCAGCGTATCCAGTTTAGTGAGTGGCTGTTCACTGAGGTAACAATGGATGGCTTGGACATGGATCTGTTCATTATGTCTGACGTAGCCTGATTTCACCTGAGTGATTACGTCAGCTCATAGAATCACAGATTCTGGGCAGCAGAGAATCCGAATAACTTCCATAGAACATTATTGCATATTGCATATTTTTTGAGAAGTTTAATGGTGTCAAAGTGCAGAAAAGAGTCCCAAGCAATGCTTAGCTCGATAATGGCGTCAGGCAGAATCTGGTTTTAACAACTCAAAAAATATTCCGAAACATTCCTACACATCAGAAAATGTGGCTGCAGCTCACCAGGAAATCCTTCAGTCTTACCAAATCAACCCAACACCTGTCGCAAGAGACCAGCATATCGCGTAGATCACGCGGTCGAATACTCAACTTGGACCTCACATGCAACCCTACTAGTGGTTGTTGTACATTCATTAAACACGGCACAGGCTTGTCAGCGTATCCAGTTTAGTGAGTGGCTGTTCACTGAGGTAACAATGGATGGCTTGGACATGGATCTGTTCATTATGTCTGACGAAGCCTCATTTCACCTGAGTGATTACGTCAGCTCATAGAATCACAGATTCTGGGCAGCAGAGAATCCGAATAACTTCCATAGAACATTATTGCATTATCAGAAGGTTTGCTTTTGGTGTGCATTATCTGCCCAACAAATAATTGTTCCTGTTGTGGCGTAGCAAGACAGCCACGCCACTCGGAAGTAGCCGAAATGCACGCGTTAACTCACGCGGGATTTCCGTCGACGTCGACGCACACTTTTGGTGGGATGAACACAGTCACTGTTAGAGAGAGTAGCACTGGACGGTGTGGAATGAACGACATGAATGTCCATGGGCGAAGGTTCACGAGCCTGAGTATTCTTGGTTCGATTCCGGCGCGAAGAAAAGGGCCTGGAATGGTTGTGAGTGTCTGATCGGAGCTTTTTCTGGCAAACACTTTGAACATGTCCTTTCTTATTACAGAAAAAGCAAATAGCCTGGCGTGACGGGCAATTCTCACGCAAATGTCTAGTGGCACACCGCGGGCATGATTTCAGCACTGCATTTGCTTGCTTTCGCGGGACACGTGGCTGTGCAGACGTGCGCGAAGGCTGTTTACAGTTCCGTGCAGCGCGCCCGGCGTACCGGTTAATGCGACACACAGCTGGCGAAGTTTCAAATGATTCCTGAGCAAAGTCAAGTGTGCCTTGCCTATCCAATATGTCTATCACTTGTTGAAGGGAGGGATTGACTAGTTTCAAAATCTGTTCCCGTATGCGAACATCAGAAACGTTCTGTGCAATTGCATCACGCACCATAGTATCTGAATAAGGGAGTCCACATTCACACTCAAAAGCACAATCCCTTGTAAGGCCTTGCAACGTTGCAACCCACTCCTGATTAGTTTGACCGGCCGTACGTTTTGTATGAAAGGACGTATACCTTTTTGCAACGACATTGACTGTTTCTATGAAATAGGCATCCAATGCTGACAAAATTTCTTCGTAGGACAGAGTTGCTACGTCGCGTCGGGGAAACAATTTCACTATCACACGGTACGTCTGCACCCCGACGGATGCTAACAAAAAAGGCTGCCGCTCGTTACCTTGAATTCTGTAGGCGGCGAGATGGAATCCAAATTGGCGTGACCACTCCGTCCAGCTTTCGTCGTCTGGACGAAAATTACGGAACGGGGGTGCAACTGCGTGTTGTGGCTGCGGTAGGGATGAAGCGGCGGCGGCAGCATCGTTTTGCAGCGCACGTTAACCCTGGACGAGCTGTCCAAGGGCATCCAATAAGGCCTGCGTCTGCTGATTCTGCAAGCGATAAAATTCGGACAGTACATCTGGAGAATGTGGCGAAGCCATGACACAAGCAAATTAATACAAACTCTATTGGCTCGTCGCCAACTGTTGTGGCGTAGCAAGACAGCCACGCCACTCGGAAGTAGCCGAAATGCACGCTTTAACTCACGCCGGCTTGCGTGAGGTCGGAAACAGGATACGTTATGAATGCTATAAAGAAAAGTACGTAGCTTCTATAATACTTAACTTTGATCCATCATTGTGGTACATCGCTCTTGACGATACAAATGAGACTCTTTAAATACAAGCACTGTAAGGCTAATGGCGCCTTGCTAGGTCGTAGCCATGGACTTAGCTGAAGGCTATTCTAACTGTCTCTCGGCAAATGAGAGAAAGGCGTCGTCAGTGTAGTCGCTAGCAAAGTCGTTGTACAACTGGAGCGAGTGCTCGTACGTCTCTCTAGACCTGCCGTATGGTGGCGCTCGGTCTGCAATTACTGACAGTGGCGACACGCGGGTCCGACATGTACTAATGGACCGCGGCCGATTTAAAGCTACCACCTAGCAAGTGTGGTGTCTGGCGGTGACACCAAAGTTCCTATCTTCTTTCAGCAGATGCTGACTTCCGTGTGTTATACTGCCAACATTTTGAAAACATTTGTGGCAATATTAACGGAGGAGGAACAGTTACATCCAACAGGATGTTGCAATTGCCCACACAGTCGGCCGAACCTTCGAGCGCATTTACAGCATCTCCACGCTTGAGAGAGTTACTATAAGAGGTCAACCTGATCGCTGGCAATCCAGGTCACCTTATATGTCAGTGTGTCAGTGTGTGGGAAGCCCTCAAGTCGAAGGTATATCACAACAATCTTCACAATCTTCAAGAACTGCATAAGAACGTTTTGGATGAGCCTGCAGCAATTCCAGCAGTCCAGCTTCGATCTACCTTCGGCAACGTGCTGACCAGGGCCCAAAAGTGGAAAGAGATGAATGGTGGTCAGTTTCACCATCTGCTATAGTCTGAGCAGTAATGTATTTCCTTTTGCCTCCATTTTCCTTTGTGCCGTTGATCACTGTTCTCCAGGCCACTTTTATTTGCCCCACCCCATACATTGCCCCAGAATATACTAGTAGATGCGCTTCTTGTTTGCTTAGAAGATTTAGAAACTGATGTACTTTGCCTGTGTGATCATCATATGGACACAGATTTGGAAAAGGTAAATGTAGGTGGATATAAGCTTTCAGAACATGTAAGCAGAGACAAAATGGAGAGAGAAGAAGTTGCCACATGCGTTAAAATTTATCATAGTAATAAAAATTTAGAAACTAAAAGAAATTGTGGAAAGCAGCATACAGAAACGTGTACCTGTGAGCTTAAGGAAAATAACGGTACTTTCATGATTGTGGAAATATATAAGTCACAAATGGGAAATGTTCAGCTGTTTCTGAAAAACTTGAACTCTTTGTTGTGCTGTCAGACAGAAGGAAGCAAATTATTGTTTCTGGGGATTTCAATGTAAATTTTCTGAAAAGTCTGAGAGAAAAAATGATCTTGAAGTATTACTTGGTTCTTTCAATTTGACATCAGTTGTTCATTTTCCTACTCAGATAGTACAGGAGAGCCCCACACTGATAGACAATATTTTTATAGTCCAAGATAAATTTAGTCAAAGAAAAAATTTTCCTGTTAAGAATGGCGTTTCCAATCATGATGCACAGCTAGTTACAGTATACAACACAGCTCCATATAATAATGCGAATCAGTCGGTCAAAATAGTGCATTAAATTAACAATTTAATGACAGCAAATTATAGTGAAAGTTTGCAACAGTTGGACTGGGATTAGGTGTACAGGGAACCTGAAGCTAATTTATAATTTAATCTATTTCATGATACATTTGTGAGAATACTGAAAAGAGTTTCCCTAATAAAATAGTGAAACATAATTGCAATAAATCATCAGACTGGCTGTGAATTACAAAAGGGATAAAATATCTTGTAAACAGAAAAGGGAGACGTATCTTATAGCTAGAAGGAGTAGTAATCCATAACAATCAAAGATTATAAAACTACTGCACTGTATAAAGAAAAGTTCTTAAAAAGTCTACAAGTATGTTCATTTTGTCTGAGATTAGCACCTCTGATAAGAAATTTGAAACAAGATAAGAGCACAGGAAGAGCGCATTTCCATCAAACTCAATGAAAAGTTGTTGAAAAAAGTCACAAGTGGAAAAAGTTTTTAATAATTATTTTTAAGTGTTTAGATGAAATATGATCCAGCTGTTCATTAGAAAATGCAAGGCTGTATGTGGAAGAGTCCATTTCTGTGCAGCTTGGTAAAACTGAAATTCAGTCTACCTCTCCTACTGAAATTAGAAATATGATAAATTCACTCAAAGGTAAAAGTTGACATGAAATTTACAGTATTTGCAAAAGAGTACTAAAAGATTGTTCCAAAATGATAAACAGGATTCTCAGCCATCTATAGAGTAGCTCACTGTAACAGTGGATTTTTCCAGGTAGGCTGAAATATGCTGTTGTTAAACCATTCCGTAAAATGGGGAATAGGTCTGACGCTAGCAACTAGTGCCCAATCCTACTTTTGAACGGTTTCGACGAAATTATTCACAAATTGATGAATTCAAGAGTATGTTCACATATTCGTAAAAATGAAGTACTAACAAAGTGTCCATTTAATTTTCAGAAAGAATCTTAAACAAAATATGCTATATATCCTTTCCTTGATCACATATTAAATAGACATGCTGAAGTATTGTGGTATGAGTGGGACAATGCATAAATGGTTTCATTCAGATTTAACTGGAAGGATGAAGAAAGTTGAAATTAACTATAACGATTAATGAGTCATCAGTCTTCAGATTTGTTTGATGCATAGTTCCCTTCAGTACCATGGAAGTAATGCAATGATATATTAACAGATGTTCAATCATCCTGTAACTTCTTTCGCCTGTGTTTTCCAAATATTTCTTTCCTCTCAGATTTTTTGCAGAACCTCCTCATTCATTACCTTGTCCCACTACCTGCCTTTCTGCATTCTTCTGTGGCACCACATCTCAAATGGTTCGTTTGTCTTCTGTGCCTGTTTTCCCGTAGTCCATGATTCACCACCATACAACGCTGTATTCCAAACTTATATTCTCATAAAGCTCTTCCTCAAATGAAGACCTGTATTTAATACCAGTAAACTTTTCATGGCCAGGAATATCCTTTCTGCCTGTGCTAGTCTTATTTTGATCTCCTCCTTGCACCATCTGTCATTGGTTATTTTGCTGCATAGATAGCAGAATTCCGTAACTGCACCTGCTTCTTGACCATCAGCCGTGTTTTAAGTGTCTCACTGTTCTAATTTATGTTACTTCTCGCTACTTTCGTATTTCTCCATATTCTGTGCTCATTAGACGGTTCATTCGATTCCGCAGATCCTGTAATTTTTTACTTTCAAAGCTGATAGCAATGTCATCAGCAAATCCTGTCATTTATATCGTTTCCCTCCAATTTTAATTCTAATCTTGAATCTTTCTTTTATTTCCATAATTGTCTCTTCGATGTGTAGACAGTATAGTAGAAGCGAAAGACCACATACCTGTCTTATACCCTTTTTAGTCTGAGCATTTATTTCTTGGTCTTCCACTTTTATTATTGCCTCTTGGATGTATATTATTCGTCTCTCCTTATAACTTACCCCTATTTTTCTCAGAAGTTCGGACATCTTGCATTATTTTACTTTGTCGAATGCTTATCGAGGTGGACAAATCCTATAAACGTGTCTTGAGTTTTCTTTAGTCTCCCTTCCGTTATAAACTGCAATGTCAGAATTGCCTCTCTGGTGCCTTTTCCTTTCCTACAACAAAACTGATCGTCATCTAAAACATCCTCGATTTTATTTTACATACTTCTGTATAATATTCTTGTAAGCAACTTGAGTGCATGAACTGTTAAGCTGACCGTACGATAATTCCCACATTCGTCACCTCTTGCAGTATTCGAAATTGTGTAGATGATATTTTTCCGAAAGTCAGATGGTATATCGCCAGACACAATACTCTCTACGCACCAAAGTTAATTGTCGTTTCGTTGCCATTCCAATAACGATTTGACGATTTCTGATCGAATTTTTTGTATCCCATGTGCCTTATTTGATCTTATGTCCTCCAAAACTCTCTTAAATTCTAATTCTAATCATGGATCCCTTATCTCTTGTATATCGACCCCTGTTTCTTTTCCTATCATATTATTGAAATCTTACCCCTCATAGAGGCCTTCAGTGTATCGCTTCACCTATCTACTATGTCCTCTGCATTTAACAGTGGAATTACCATTGCACTCTTAATGTTACCATCCCTGCTTTTGACTCTTCTACAAGCTGAGTCAGTTACTCTGACAATCACTTCTTTTTAGATTCCTTCACACGTACACGCAGACAATTGCTGCGTTAACTCAGGAATGAAAAAGTTAATAACATAATGCAATACGATAGTCAGTACCGAAGTCCACACATGCCTTCAGTGTAGAGGCCACGTCTTGGTGAAGCCTGGTAACGGCACTGCCTGCTCCACGCAGAGGATTTTGCTTGATGGAATGCAGTGTCGCAATTCCCGCTGGTTCCTTACGAAACCTCTGACTGATGAACCAATACAGTGATTGACAACTGGCCGGGAGAGTTCATAAGCTATGAACTGCCTGGCACAGTCCGAGCGCCAGCGTATAAACGTTGAGGGGTCCACGACGCATCTGGGTCTGTTTGCAGCCACATGACCCTACAGTGACAAGTACTTCCGTGGCGCCAGCGACTTCTAGTGGCGATCACGCTGCCTTCTGGTGACCCGGGGAGCGCGTGATATCTTCTGGTAGTCGTCTGCTGGAGTGGCCCCTGCAGCACTGTTGCTCAGGCTACCCGCTTGACGATGATGTCTGAATGGTTGCTATCTGTCCCTGCAAACAGTCCCGACCATACGATATCCACTTGGCAAATCCATGGTTGTAAAACTACAGCATTGCCCCAGGGTCCTCACGTTTTGAGGCGTAGTGTACACATCCGTAATTGTTTGTTGATTTAAATAAGCATAATTGCAACAAAATCTATAAGGCTTACTTACGTCTGAGCCGTAACAGAGTGCAGTAGTACTGATGTTGGTTACAGCTAACTTTATATACATTCCTGATGTCACGTAAGTCTTTTTTGTATTCAGCCTCTGAGCACTGTGGGACTTAACATCTATGGTCATCAGTCCCCTAGAACTTAGAACTACTTCAACCTAACTAACCTAAGGACATCACACAACACCCAGTCATCACGAGGCAGAGAAAATCCCTGACGCCGCCGGGAATCGAACCCGGAAACCGGGGCGTGGGAAGCGAGAACGCTACCGCACGACCACGAGCTACGGACTGATGTCACGTAAGCCTGCCAGTTTCCTACCCATGATGTCACAAGCAAATCACTCTTAGGTTCTTATGTATGTAACTTTTATTACTAGCACACCATACTGGACATACGTTATTGTAATTCGATAACGCACTTACAGAGGACAACAGCAACAACAGCAACGGTAGCAGTAGCATCAGTGACTACCTACTAGTAGATGTTTCTTTACACGATGTAACTATTTTTTTCTTTTTTCTTGTTTTATTGCTTACAATTACTACTTCATATCTAAAAATTTATCTGTTAAGTAGAAGGAGTAGTCATTAAGAAATTCTTATAATTTGTTTTTAAATGCTGCTTTGTTATATGTCAAATTTTTAATGTTGTTTGGTAAATGACCAAAGACATTTGCGGCAGCATAATTCACACCTTTTTGTGCCAAAGTTACATTTAATCCAGAATAGTGAAGATTATCCTTTATTCTAGTGCTTCAGCTATGCACTTCACTATTATTTTTTAAATGGGATGGGTTACTAACAAAAAATTTCGTAAGTGGACGTATGTATTGCGAAGGTACTGTGAATATTCCGAGTTCCTTAAATCATTATCTGCAAGTTGATCTTGTGTGGGCTCCAACTATTATTCTGATTACACACTCCTGTGCAATGAATACTTTTTCTCTTAACAATGAGTTGGCCGAAAATATGATGCCATATGAAATCCGTGAAGAAAGTAGGCATAGTAAACAAATTTACTGATATGTTTGTAACCAAAATTTGCAGCAACCATGATACTATAAGCAGCTGAACCTAGCCATTTCAGCAGATCATCCATGAGTTTCTTGCAGTTCAATTTCTGATCAATGCACACACCCAGAAGTTTTGAATAATCTAACTTCGCAACAGACTTCTGTTCAAAGTCCACTGGTGATATGCCATTTTCTGTACATAGCTATATATACTGCTTTTTCTCAAAGTTTAGTGAGAGTCCATTTGCAGAGATCTACCTAGTAATTTTCTGAAAGACGTTATTTACAAGTATATCACCCAATTATTATTTGCTGGATGTGATTACTATACCTGTATCAACAGCAATATGAGCTATCTTTGTATATTCGTGCAAAAAGGGTGGCAAGATATTAACACATATTAGGATCCATAAGGGACCCTACAGTAACACCTGTGCGACACACTTCTTAATATTTCCCCAATTGGAGAACTCACCAAATTTTAGCGGCTATCTGTACTGTACCAGGAGAGCACTGCCAAGTGAAAATTAACTACGAGAAAAAGATTGAATAAGCAACAAAAGGATTACGTTCTGTGAATAGAGGGGTGGAATGTTGGAAGTTTGAATACGGGAGGGAAGCTAGAAAATCTGATCCCGGCGGAGGTTCGAGTCCTCCCTCGGGCATGGGTGTGTGTGTTTGTCCTTAGGATAATTTAGGTTAAATAGTGTGTAAGCTTAGGGACTGATGACCTTACCAGTTAAGTTCAAATGGTTCAAATGGCTCTGAGCACTATGGGACTTAACATCTGACGTCATCAGTCCCCTAGAAATTAGAACTACTTAAACCTAACTAACCTAAGGACAGCACATACATCCATGCCCGAGGCAGGATTCGAACCTGCGACCGTAGTGGTCGCTCAGTTCCAGACAGAAGCGCCTAGAACCACTTGGCCAGCAGTTAAGTCCCATAAGGTTTCACACACATTTGAACATTTGATTTAGAAAATCTTGAAAGGGAAATGCAAAGGTCTGATCTAGTTATAGTGGGGTCAGTGAAGAGAAATGGAAAGAAGCAAAAAATTTATGATCATATGAGTAATATCAAGAGCAGTAGAGAATGGTATAACGGCAGTAGGATTCGTTATGAATAGGGAGGTAGTGCACAGAGTGATTTACTGTGAACAGCTCAGTGATAGGTTGTTCTCATCAGAATCAACAGCAAACCAACACCGAGAACCATAGTTCGTGTATATATGCTGACGTTGGAAGCCGAAGACAAAGAGATAGAGAAAGTATACTGATAATTCAGTATGTAAAAGGAAATGAAAATCTAATAGTCATTGGGGACTGGAATGCAGTTGTAGGGGAAGAATAAAGGAGTTGGCAGTAGGAACGAGAAAGGATAAAGACCATTTGAGTTCCGCAATTAATGTCAGCTAGCAACACCGAATACTCTGTTCAAGAATCACAAGAGGCGGAGGTATACTTCAAATAGGCAGGGAATCATGGTAAGACAGAGATTCCATATTCAGATACTGCATTGAAAGAGGTACCGAGGATCAGATATAGAGTCACATCACAGTTTAGTATTGATGAGGAGAAGGCTGAAGTTTAAGAGATTAATGTGGAAGAATCAGCACACAAAGAACTGGGATACATGAGTACTAAGGAATGAAGACATGCACTTGAAGTTCTCTAAGGTAATAGACACTGTAGTAAGGAATAGCTCACTAGGCAGTTCAGTTGAAGAGAAACGGGTATCTCTAAAAAGAGCAATCATGAAAGTTAGAAACAAAAGGAATGCAGCTGCAAAGAAACCATGGGTAACAGAAGAAATACTCTAGCTAATCGATGAAAGAAGGAAGTACAAAACCGTTAACAGAAATTCAGAAATACTGAAATACAAGTCACTGAGAAATTAAACAAATAGGAAGTGCAGGGATGCTGTCTGTATACTGTTAATTTGTGGAACACAACCTACGACCAGCTTAGAGACAGAAGTGATGACACTTTCTCTAGGACCTGACCATCAATTTACAGGACAATGCTCAAGCACGTACAGTGCAGGCTGTTACTGATTTGTTTGATTGATGGGGCAGCTAAGTGCTATACCACCTACTTCACTCCCCTGACTTAAGCCATCGTGAGTTCAACTCGATTTCTAAATTCAAGGAAACACTTCATGGCATTCGCTTCAGAACTGCTACACATTAGTCGGGCAATAGACCACGCTGCTCGAACTGTCAACACAAATGGCACTGCTAAGGGTATCCTACGACTTCCACATCACTGACAACGAGTTATACACAATGCTGGTGACTACTTTGAAGGTCAGTAAAACTTTGAAACACGTATCTATTTTGTAGGAGCTGTAAATTAATGTTCCAAGCCTCGTACATGGCGTGGCTTGAAGAACATTTTCTAGTCGATGGTATCACTGATGATGTTCAGCAGTGAACTTTCGATTTCATCTCTAAAGGTACCAGCATGAGCCATTTATAACAGCAGCTCAAGCCAAAGGTTGAACCACAAGCCTTTCGGTGTGAAGAATTTAAGTTATGCGACTAGATTACTTTCACTACTAAGTGCATGTTAGAGCCAGCTGTCAACAAGTTCTTTAGCTACCATAATCTCAGTAGACATTTGTATAGGGATGAAATTGAAATTACAATGAAATCCAGACCTTTAGCTGCTTACAGGCATTCCGAAAAATGTTAAAAGCATCTCGTAATGAAATTCGCGTTAAAGTTTGAGCGTCTATAAAACTGGTTCAACCTTGGCAATTTTTCGTTCTTTTAAATTTGGCATGCTTTTTTCGTTGCTCCTGCTGCATAGTTTTCTGACATGTTTTGTGTACCATGGGGGACCAGTGCAATCTCTTATTAATTTATATCGCATATTCTCTCAACTGCCGTCGACACCATTTCTTAGAATTTATACCACCTCTGGTCTACGCCTACACAGTCAGACTGGAAGGAGTGGCGAGTGAATTTCTATCTGCATTTTTAAACAGACGTATTTTGCATTTATTTTTGGTGGATTTGGATGTTTCGGTATTCAGTCTCACTACAACAACCTTGTGGTCACGACGCTCTTTATCTGTTCAGGATTATTTGTTGCCATGAAATGTAGTATGTTTTCACAACCATTTACACTTCGAATGGGCCCCTGAAATAGTTGTCCTAAATGATTTTCTGAGAAGGCATTTGGTACGATTTAGGATGACGTATTGTGCCTACCACAGACTTTAAACAATTATTTTCGCCGGTGTCGATACTAGGTTGAAGTCACCACCAATTTTAGTTCTATGAATGGAGTACCTATTTGAAATTATACTCAAGTTTTCCTTCAACAGTTCATCAACTGCATCAAATGAGTCGGGGGGTTCGAAAGGAACCAGTTATTAATTTATTGCTATTGTCAAGTGTAATCTCTATCTATACTAAATCACAGGAACTACCTACTACAATTCCACTGCGAGGTTAACTACTTTTGACAGCAATAAACACTCCCCCCATTAATTGTATTTAATCTGTCTTTTCTCATGGCGGTTAGATCCTTTGTAAAAACTTCGGCTGCCCTGATTTCCGGCTTTATCCAGCTGTCAGTACCTGTAACGATTTGATGTTCATTGCTTTCTGTCAGCGCTTGGAGCTCTGATTCTTTCCCAACACAGCTACGACAACTTACAAGTATAATATTGATTGTTCGTATGGCTACATTCTTACCAGTAAATGCTCTGGAATAAATCAGAGAACCTTTAACATTAATCAAACAGGTATCAGCATGTATAACATTTAAAGACTACACGGAAAGAAGGGGTTAAGTCAAAATTTCACGAAAATGAGTTAGTGATATCATTATGATGTTCATCAGATGTACTTTAAGTTGGGTGCACTTAAATGAATGGGATGGGTATAGTCACGGACTTGTAGCCAGATTAAAAATATTGTATACGCGGAGGAAACGGGTCAAGTCCGTCCAAGACACAGACAGAAAGGGTGAAGTCCAGCAGGTGCGGATTTCTGAGCTGTATTGTCTTTTTTGTCTGCTATTTGGAAGTATCATTGTTGGCATTGTTAAATGCAATGTCATTGTTGATCTTTATTATGTATTATCGACATTAACACGGAGCAGGTTTGACTTAGGTTCTCTGCTTTGTGCTGTGATTTGTGCTAACACAGAGCAGACTTAACAATCGATTCAGCGCTTTGTGGTGTTGTAGACTGAATTGAATTTCGTGAAAATCCAACTGAGGTCGGTGCTTCAACTGGTGATGGAGAATCCAGAGTCGAGCTGCAGTGGTAAGTCTAGAAAAAGACAGAGCTATGGTACACAATCTGAAGTATCTAAAAAGCTAAGAACAATTTCACGCGATATAGGAGAGCATTGTAACTGTAAGGAGAATTGTACTGATTTGCTTGTTGATGCAGAGAAATCTACATTAATATCTAATTTCAATTTGCTGAAGGACTGGAATGAGCAAAGTTGCCACCTGACAGGACTGATTTCTGTTGACAATTTACAACGCCGAAGGCCTCGCAGGGATGAGGTATTTGCTAATTTGCGTGATTATACATTTCATTATATGGTCAGAATAATAAGAGACAATGCTGTGAAAGAATTGTCTGCTTGTCAAAAATCTTTTATATCACTGCATGGTATTTCAAAGAAAATATTATAAACTATCAGGAATTCCATAAAAAATGAAAGTATGGCACCAGCTGATAAACGAGGGACACACGGAAACCAAGTTCATAAACTTTCAACAGAAACAGAACAAAACATTCCGCTCACATCAGGTCATTTTAAGGATGGTCCAGTCATTACAGCATAAATAAAGCACAAAAACTGTATTTGCCTGAACAACTTACAACCAAGATGTTTAAGATGTTTCAAGAGACACATTCTACCTGTTCCATATCATGTGAAACTTATCGTAAAATATTTAATATATTATCTCATTCGGTTTCCCTCGAAGTGAAACATGCAGTACTTGTTATACGTGTTCTGTAACTTTCAAAGCTCTAGTGGCACAACTCACACATGCAACAGATGGAAAGGAAAGATCAGATGTTCAAAGTAATATTAAGAGAGAGAAGATTGAATATGAACTGCACCGCCGTAGAGCTGATGTATTCTATATCTCATATCAGCGTAAAAGACAATCTCAACAGAGAAGCAGAAGTTTACAAACACAGAATCGATATGTGTCGATTTCCAAACAAATCTTCCATGTCCGAACATCAGCACAAACACTGTCTATTATATGCGACAGCTTTCTCTATATATATTTAACATACATCGACTCTCAGACAGTAATGCAGTGATTTATGTTTATCCTGAATCTATAGGGAAGAAAGGTTCAAATGAAGTAGTTTCTTTCCTGAATCATTATGTTACTTCGTTTCTGGATCCTGAGGTTAAGAATTTGGAAATCTTCTGTGACTCTTGTGGTGGTCAAATCAAAAACTACACCCTTTTCAGGTTCATCCATTATCTTCTCCATCATGCAAAGCGATTTGAGTCAGTTCGTGTGACATTCCCAGTATGAGGACATTCATACCTAGAAAGTGACAAAGACATGTGCCCCATCAGACGTAAAACAAAAGCTGAGCCCACAAAGGACTCGACAGACATAATTAAAGATGCGCGTGAGAAACCCACTCGTTTTCAGGTTGTTGAAGTTGATGGCTCAATGATACGTAACTGGACTGATTTCTTGCAACCAAGATATCAACCAAAATGTCCATGAATTATTAAGAAGATAAAGATAGAACGTCACCATCCAAGGTTTGTCATACATCGTGACCCTTACAAAGGATCTTGGATCACATCAGTTGTTACTGCTCCTGCTGGACGAATGGAAGAGGAACCAGAACTTACAGAAGGAGGGTTTTTGTTCCCTTCACCCTGTTACGAAGGTAGGCTGTTAAAGACTTTAGTCACAGTAATTAAATGAAACTAGATCATATCAGTGTGTGAAATAGCAGGTCCTGCTTTATTATACAAACCTATTGAGATACCATGCTAATAAGAGGTCGCATGTCCAGTATTTCAGGATTGCTACCTATCGCCAAGGAAAAGTATCCTGATCTGCATGAACCGAAGGTGTTCTGTGACATACAAATATTCCTATTCGGCAGTGAATTTACAAACACGCTTTGTGTTATTTGCTTGTAATCAGTAAAAAGTGAGAAATGAAGTCTGTGGGTTATAAACACTGTGACTTATGCTCATAAGTGAAATTACGTCCTATTGCTGTTGTGGTCTTCAGTCCTGAGACTGGTTTGATGCAGCTCTCCATGCTACTCTATCCCGTGCAAGCTTCTTCATCTCCCAGTACCTACTGCAACCTACATCCTTCTGAATCTGCTTAGTGTATTCATCTCTTGGTCTCCCTCTACGATTTTTACCCTCCATGCTGCTCTCCATTACTAAATTGGTGATCCCTTGATGCCTCAGAACATGTCTTACCAACCGATCCCCTCTTCTGGTCCAGTTGTGCCACTAACGTCTCCTCTCCCCAATCCTATTCAATACTTCCTCATTAGTTATGTGATCTACCCATCTAATCTTCAGCATTCTTCTGTAGCAGCACATTTCGAAAGCTTCTATTCTCTTCTTGTCCAAACTATATATCGTCCATGTTTCACTTTCATACATGGCTACATTCCATACAAATACTTTCAGAAACGACTTCCTGACGCTTAAATCTATACTCGATGTTAACAAATTTCTCTTCTTCAGAAACGCTTTCCTTGCCATTGCCAGTCTACATTTTATATCCTCTCTACTTCGACCATCATCAGTTATTTTGCTCCCCAAATAGCAAAACTCCTTTACTACTTGAAGTGTCTGATTTCCTAATCTAATTTCCTCAGCATCACCCGACTTAATTCGACTACATTCCATTATCTTCGTTTTGATTTTGTGGATGTTCATCTTATATCCTCCTTTCAAGACACTATCCATTCCGTTCAACTGCTCTTCCAAGTCCTTTGCTGTCTCTGACAGAATTACGATGTCATCGGCGAACCTCAAAGTTTTTATTTCTTCTCCATGGATTTTAATACCTACTCCGTATTTTTCTTTTGTTTCCTTCACTGCTTGCTCAATATACAGATTGAATAACATCGGGGAGCGACTACAACCCTGTCTCACTCCCTTCCCAACCACTGCTTCCCTTTCATGTCCATCGACTCTTATAACTGCCATCTGGTTTCTGTACAAATAGTAAATAGCCTTTCTCTCCATGTATTTTACCCCTGCCACCTTCAGAATTAGAAAGAGAGTGTTCCAGTCAACATTGTCAAAAGCTTTCTCTAAGTCTACAAATGCTAGAAACGTAGGTTTGCCCTTCCTTAATCTATTGTCTAAGATAAGACGTAAGGTCAGTATTGCCTCACGTATTCCAACATTTCTACGGAATCCAAACTGATCTTCGCCGAGGTCGGCTTCTACTAGTTTTTCCATTCGTCTATAAAGAATTCGCGTTAGTATTTGGCAGCTGTTACTTATTAAACTGATAGTTCGGTAATTTTCACATTTGTCAATCTGCTTTCTTTAGGATTGGAATTATTATATTCTTCTTTAGGTCTGGGGGTATTTCGCCTGTTTCATACATCCTGCTCACCAGATGGTAGAGTTTTGTCAGGACTGGCTCTCCCAAGGCCGTCAGTAGTTCCAATGGAATATTGTCTACTCCAGGGGCCTTGTTTCGAATCAGGTCTTTCAGTGCTCTGTCAAACTCTTCACGCAGTATCGTATCTCGCATTTCATCTTCATCTAAATCCTCTTCCATTTCCATAATATTGTCCTCAAGTACATCGCCCTTGTATAGACCCCCAATATACTCCTTCCACCTTTCTGCTTTCCCTTCTTTGCTTAGAACTGATTTTCCATCTGAGCTCTTGATGTTCATACAAGCGGTTCTCTTATCTCCAAAGATCTCTTTAATATTCCTGTAGGCAGTATCTATCTTACCCCTAGTGAGACAAGCCTCTACATCCTTACATTTGTCCTCTAGCTATCCCTGCTTAGCCATTTTGCACTTCCTGTGGATCTCATTTTGGAAACGTTGGTATTCCTTTTTGCCTGCTTCATTTACTGCATTTTTATATTTTCTCCTTTGATCAATTAAATTCAATATTTCTTCTGTAACCCAAGGATTTCTACTAGCCCTCGTCTTTTTACCTATTTGATCTTCTGCTGCCTTCACTACTTCATCCCTCAAAGCTACCCATTCTTCTTCTCCTGTATTTCTTTCCCCCATTCCTGTCAATGGTTCCCTTGTGCTCTCCCTGAAACTCTGTACAACCTCTGGTTCTTTCAGTTTATCCAGGTCCAATCACCTTAAATTCCCACCTATTTGCAGTTTCTTCGAATACATCTGAAAAAATGACGTTTTGCCATTCGTGCGCCCAGGTTCGTCGTTGTGTGCACCATCGCAGGCGCTCCTGTCTGTGATACAGAGTCGATGGTAACCGCAGCCATGGTCTCCGAGCTGATAGTCCATGCAGCTGCCAACGTCGTCGAACTGTTCGTGCAGATGGTTGTTGTCTTGCAAACGTCCCCATCTGTTGACTCAGAGATCGAGACGTGGCTGCACGATCCGTTACAGCCATGCGGATAAGATGCATATCATCTCGAGTGCTAGTGATACGAGGCCGTTGGGATCCAGCATGGCGTTCCGTATTACCCTCCTGAACCCACCGATTCCATATTCCGCTAACAGTCATTGGATCTCGACCAACGCGAGCAGCAATGTCACAAAGTCACGATAGGATAAACCGCAATCGCGATAGGCTACAATCCGACCTTTATCAAAGTCGGAAACGTGATGGCACGCATTTCTCCTCCTTACACGAGGCATCACAACAACGTTTCACCAGGCAACGCCGGTCAACTGCTGTTTGTGTATGAGAAATCGGTTATAAACTTTCCTCATGTCAGCACGTTGTAGGTGTCGCCACCGGCGCCAACCTTGTGTGAATGTTCTGAAAAGCTAATCATTTGCATATCACAGCATCCTCTTTCTGTCGGTTAAATTTCGCGTCTGTAGCACGTCATCTTCGTGGTGTAGCAATTTTAATGGCCAGTAGTGTATATTTTACTTCTGACTTTTTTCTTAACAGACTTTTCATTGAGTCTGAGAGACATACCGTCTTCCTGTGCTCTCGGTTGCACTATTTCCCTTTTAACCACATACGAAATTGTTTAATTTTGATATCAGAAGTGCTAATCTCAATCGTAATGCACATACTCTGGACTTTTTAATAACTTTTCTGAATATAGCGCAGTAGTTTTTATAATGTTTGACTGTTTCTGGATCATTACCCCTTCTGTCTATAAGATATATTTCCCTTTTGTGTTTACAAGTTATTTTTATCCCTTTAGTAAGCTATAGTTTTTTAGGTGATTTCTTACAATTATGTTCCATTGTTTTCTTAGGGAAACTGTTTTCAAAAATGGTTCAAATGGCTCTGAGCACTATGGGACTCAACAGCTTAGGTCATAAGTCCCCTAGAACTTAGAACTACTTAAACCTAACTAACCTAAGGACATCACACACACCCATGCCCGAGGCAGGATTCGAACCTGCGACCGTAGCAGTCCCGCGGTTCCGGACTGCAGTGCCAGAACCGCTAGACCACCGCGGCCGGCAAAAAACTGTTTTCAAATACACTCAAAAAGATATCACGAAATAGGTTAAATATTAGATTAGAATCAGGTTTCCTGTACACCTCATCTCAGTTAACCGTTGCAACCTTTCCCTGAAATTTGCAATTGTTAAATTGTTAATTGAATGCACTATTTTGGAGGACAGTTTTGCAGTGATGTGTGGAACTATGTAATATACTGGAACTACCTATACATCATGACCAGACAAACCATTATCAGTAGGAAATGTTCTCATTTGATTAAACTTATCTTGATTTATAGACACGTTATCTATCAGTGTGCTGCTTTCCTGTACTACCCAAGTAGAAAAACCAATAACTGACGACAAACTGAAGGAAACAAGTAATACTTCAAAGTCAAGCTTTCAGTCAGAATATTTCAGAAATCTACATTGAAATCTACACAAACAATAATTTTCTTCCCTCTGTCTGACGGATGGCACGAATAGAATCTAAGATTTTCAAAAATAGCTGCAAATTTCACAGTAAGGACCTATAGACAACTACAGCTATAAAAGCATCATTTATTCGAACCTCATGTGCACGTGATTCTGTCTGTTGATCAACACAAAATTTTTTAGTTTCTAAACTTTTCACACTATGATCAATTTTAAAATTTCTGGCTACTCCTCCTCTCTCTGACATGTTCTGAAAGCTTATATCCACCTACATTTTTACCTTTCCGATATCTGTGACTACATGATGTTCAGAGTGGCATAGTAAATCTATTTCATCCTCAGTTTCTAAACATTCGAAAAAAAACAAGAAGCTCATCTACGTTATTTCTAATCCCCTGACATTCTGATGCTGTATACTAACTGTGCTTTTATGAGAACCTTGTGACATACTAATGATATGTTTCAATGTACTTTGTAGTGATTTTGTGTTATGCTCTGTCTGTGCCTCTCTTTAAGCTTAATTTCATTCCATTTTTAATCATTGGACACTGACCTTAGCCTAAAAAAAGAGATACTCCCATGAGTTTCAGTGCCTCCCCTTAAAGATTTTGCTATCATTCTGGCCAGTTTTCCCTTCCCTGAGATGCAGGCGACGCCTTGTGAAGTTCCACATACCTATTCTTGGCAAAAAGTATCTGTCTGAAGAAGCTGATCTAGTTCCTTACTGATCCTCCCGAGTTATTCAGTTGGGTCCAGTCATACTTCCACAGCATCCACAATGCCTACATTTATATGGTGCTATTTTTACTAGGCAGCATTCAATATTGCAGCCCTGATCTTTATCAATTTGACCTGCTCTCCCCATTACCCAAACATGAACCTGCTTTGTAAAATCTTTCATAATGATCTTACATCCTCTATCACTTGGCTAAGATATGCACTGGACTTTCTATACGTTATGTGACAGAGTGTTGTCCAGACCCCTATATGTCGACCCATCAAGGACTGGAGAACGACCTCAGTCTCTTCTTCCAAAGTGAAGTTAATTTTGGAATGAATCTCATTTAAATACTGTGAAATCTATGAAGCGCTTCTAAATTGTGTGGCGATAGAACAAAGATATACTATCCATACAGTGGAACCTAAATGAGGACTTTTGTGGCATTTTACTTAGTGCCTGTTCTTTAAAATATTCCATGAAAACGGCAGCTGCTTCTACAACAGCTGCTTCTACCAGCAAATTCATAGCAACACCTTTGAATTGTTCATAAAATTCTCCGTTGTGATTAAAATTGTTAGATCATAAGCATAATTCGATAAGGTCACACACATGTGCAACAACTTTGTTCCCTATGAGCTCTACGGTATGTGGTATTGGGTTGTCCGTAAATGAAAATTTCACATCAAAGTTTACAACAATGTCACTCACGTGTGTCTTCATTGTGTGTAAAATTAAAGTAAGATTCTAATCTTTCACAAAACTAGATGTCTCAGTTTCCCTGATAACTAACTTGCTATAAAGGAAGTTCGAATGCTAATGCTTTTCCCTATAATTCTCAGCAGGCAATTTTTTACCTTTTGGTTTCTGTTAGTTAGTATACGTTAAATATTTCTCTCTTTGGTTACTTGTAGACAAAATATAAATATAAAATAGCTTTTGTTAGAAAATCTGTAAATAGTGAAGTATATAAACGTTTTATGTATAGCCTGTTAACATACAATACGTTTCTATAATTGGTTGCTTTAATACGCTTTTTCTTTTAGATCTATAAATAGCAGAATGTTGAATTATATTAGGTATCAAATATTTACAGAACAACCACTGATGATGATTTGTAAATAAAAACGGAATGCCTCTGGCGGGAAACGTTAAGAAACTGCAGTACGATTGTTGTTGTTGTGATCTTCAGTACTGAGACTGGTTTGATGCAGTTCTCGATGCTAATCTATCCTGTGCAAGCTTCTTTATCTCCCAGCACCTACTGCAACCTACATCCTTCTGAATCTGTTTACTGTATTCATCTTTTGGTCTCCCTATACGATTTTTACCCTCCACGCTGCCCTCCAGTACTAAATTTGTGATCCTTTGATGCCTTAGAACATGTCCCACCAACCGATCCCTTCTTCTAGTCAAGTTGTGCCAAAAACGTCTCTTCTCCCCAATCCTATTTAATACCTCCTCATTAGTTATATGATCTATCCATCTAATCTTCAGCATTCTTCTGTACCACCACATTTCGAAAGCTTCTATTCTCTTCTTGTCCAAACTAGTTATCGTCCATGTTTCACTTTCATACATGGCTACGCTCCATACAAATACTTTCAGAAACGACTTCCACTTAACTGTATACGCGATGATAACAAATTTCTCTTCTTCAGAAACGCTTTCTTTGCCATTGCCAGTCTACATTTTATATCCTCTCTACTTCGACCATCATCAGTTATTTTACTCCCCAAATAGCAGTACGATTAAGTCATAATAAAAATAATGGTACTTCGCAGGTACTGTGGAAGATAGTCATGAATACAATCAGAGAAGAAATACTGTCACAAATCTTATAAAATTAGTGACTGTTTAAACAAATGAGATAGAAGAGTGATTACGTGTCCTTGAGGATCGCAATATGCATCTGCTAGGCTACATATTTTTGTTAGCAACGTCAAATGTCGCTAGTAGACGAAACTCATTTCCTCGTCTAGTCAAAAATGTTATTGAATAGTCAGATGAGGCAGCTACACTTATTAAGGTTACAGCATATACTAGCAAAGCTTCACTTTTTATTTAATTGATTTGTTGCCTTGATATTTCCATCTAAATCATCAGTAATTAAAATTCTGTTAACGGTTTGGAAAATCTGCTTCGGAGAAAGCGAAGGGGTGTAATTACATTATTCCTCTTAATAAACGCGTGCCAGTTTGTTATCAACGCGTTTCTGTCACAATAATGTTAATTTGTAGTTATAATTTTGTTTAAAGTGAATAAACTATGTGACTTAACGTTGGTTGCGACATCAAATTAATCAGCACAAAAGCTTCAAAAGCTTGAAGCTTCTTGTTTTATGAAATTTTTGCTTCCATTAAGGACATAGAAACAGTAAATTTGTAGCAATGGAAACTGTAAGCCCAGCAACGCTTGTTTACGTAAAGTCTGTTCTGGGATTTTCAGTTTGAATCGCTTTTAACGCCTGACCGGTGTCACTGGGCGTTACATTAGGCGGTAGTTTCGTTTTTAACTTAAAGTCTCAAGTCTGTAACCACCTCGACTTACGAAATTTTGGAAATTGGGGCACTGTTTACACAATGTTTCATTTCGCGACTTCCCGCAGATTCACCAGGTTTTTTAACTGATTCACCAAGAACTTGTAAAATCCCCGGTGGTTGTGTACTGATCGAGATTTTTAATTTTTGCCGAGGCAGCCACAATGATTACTTGGCAGTTTTCACTTCACTATACGGCAGCTGAATAATCTGTAGACGGACCTGTAAATTCCTCTGAGGAACATTTGATCCAGAACTTCAAAATTACGAGATGAGCAGGTGCAGAGTTAGAATAAAGCATAAACCCACATTTAACGACAAGTCACTGGATCGTGTGATGTTTCCTTGATTACAAATTAAGGTTTCTGTCAAACTGTGTATCTCGGCCACAGTGGTTTACAGTAACAGGCCCATAGCCAATTTAGGACTTACTTTGGCAAATATGAGGAATTGGGTGCAAATAATTGTATTCGCATCTCCAGT
This sequence comes from Schistocerca cancellata, assembly GCF_023864275.1. NCBI lineage: Eukaryota > Metazoa > Arthropoda > Insecta > Orthoptera > Acrididae > Schistocerca > Schistocerca cancellata. The sequence continues at coordinate 266,355,217 of NC_064631.1, read as the reverse complement.
TTAAGCGATATGTGTGGTAGAGTCTCTTCCACATATTTTTTCATTATTGAATCCTTGTTAGACTATGTACGCTTTCCGCCTTATTAGCTTGTGATAGGTTTGTGGAGTCTGCAGCCAGATCATTGATTAACTAACATACAGTGAATCAATTTCGGCGAGATTAGCAAACAGAGTCCTCGTCTGAAAACGGTGATCATGTGGACCTTTTAAATACTGCGTTTAGCCGATTGTGTGATCCGGTTACGGACACGAAAATATATCATAGAACTTTATGTGCATTACATTCGTTGCAGCTAAGCAAACTGCACCGCTTTTGTAAGTCGCTCAGGTGATTTATCTTTTACGTGTTTCCTATCTTCATCTACTTTTACTATCAGAGTTACTTATTTCGAGATGTGCGCACTGCATTTTTAATTTTTTTAAAATTTTCTTTTAATAAGATCTAAATCTTTCTCTTCGATAGTGGATACCACTTATTCTACATCTCATGAACACAGACAAACTTGTCTTCTTCCACCATAATTTAACACATTGGTAAGTCTTGTCTTCCTCTACATTTTCTTACTGTCATAAGGTTTTCTACTTAAAATAGGTGTTAAACGGTACTGCAGCGTTTGGATAAGGATATGAAGCATTTCAGACCTCTAGGGATGAAGAACGGTAGTGCAGAAGTTGAGTAATGTTGTTGCTCTACAGTGGGAGTCCAAGAAGCATTGAATAAAGTCCCAGTGGCTTTGTTTCCAATTCTTATCTGATGTTCACAGTCTTGAGAACACAAAAAAAAGAAAAAAAAGGGTGACGAATCCTTAACAGTCTGTACAAAAGCCATACGACAATTACTGAAAATAGTAATCGGGTAGCTGGAACATAAATTCGGAGAACATTTCACAATATAATTTTTATTTGTCACTGACGTGAGCAAAAAGATGAACAGTATATCTCAACCTTGACATTAGCCAGCTTTAAATGTAAGAAGCTATCACAGATCATTAAAATCTTTTTCTATAAATGTGAGTCGTAGATGCTGGATTAACATATGCAGCAATATCAGTCATTTCTAAGGAAGGAAATACGCATAAAATAGTTATGTGCAGAGGAAAGGAAACGTAGAAAGTGTTAATGTTTGTCAGTTTCTTCACTGGAAAAACCAAACATGTTACAGAATCAGTCGATGGGAGAAAATCGAGACTACCATGCACAGAAAATGTAATGTACAACAAAATATTGGCGCTTTACATGAATCTGTCACGGAGTATTTATTTTTGTACTCTGAGGATGTACAGTATGAACAATATTAAGCTGATTTGTTAGATGGTATCTTCATCGGTCACTATCTTTTAGTCCGCACGACCTGTCTCGCGGCAGAGTGTGAGGTGCTGGAGACGTAGACGTGGGCTGAGCGTGGATGATGTAAGTTATCACAGACAGCTGCGGGAGCCCCTGGCAGGGTCCAGAGGCGCTCAGAAGTTGATGCCTCGCTGCTTCCAGGTGGCGCTGTGCTTCTTGGTGTACTCGCCCGCGGGGTCGAACTTGGCCTTCAGCTTGGCCCAGTCCTGCGGCCGCTTCTCCGTGACGTGCTTCAGCACCTTGACCGACCTCTCCAGTTGGCGCGGCGGGCAGTCGTTACACCCGGTCGCCACCAGGTTCGGGAGCAGCTCTGCACAAATGCGAAACAACAAAGTGACGAATGAAGTGGCTGAAAGAGGTTATTGAGGGAATAGTTCATCGCTAAGATAACGGCGAAAGCTAGATGGGGCGTTGGTGTCTGCTATTGGTGGAAATGTTCGAATCCTCCTACACCTATGTTTTACGGAAACTAGCAATTCGTACCTCTTGTTAACTTTTACGATCGAGGACTCCTTCACATTAGCCAGAGGTGCAGGAATACTTTAAGGGGTATGATTCTTACTGGTTCCACCTGTAATTGACACCATTGTCGTATCGGTTGTGAATAATTCTTTGTTTTCCGTACGACTCTGTCGGTGGTAACGGGAGGCATGTCACTGAAATAAGCAATACGAGAGATGGTTTGAAAACGGGATAGCAGTTTTCTTATCTACAGATAAGATAGTCTTGATACCTGATGAAACAGTCGCTGTTTTTCGCATTCTTGGGTAGAGGAACAGTGCTTCCTTTCTATGACAAAACTAGAGCCTACGTGGTCGACACGCGACAGAGCTGATTTTCGAAAGAAGCCAGAGACTCATGAGCCGGTTCACGAAACTATGAAGTTCCAATGACATGATCAGTGACGTGTATAGCAAGTGCTGAAACTGGTAGAAATAAGCAGTGACTAGGAGTTCGATAATGACAGAATTATTATCCTCACTAACTCAGTATTCGTAAACTGAAAGACGTACAAAGCACGTAGATATCATGTAAACATGATAGTTACATGATGCTGCAACGTACTGTGAGTATAGGAGAACAGGTGCCGTTACCGGTCTCGTTGTTGATGGGGAGTCTTAGATAGAAGAAATAACGATAGGGTTCCTTTACTTTCGATAAACGCACACTACAGGAAGGAAGTCGACAATGGAGTATGTCGAACCACTTATTGCTTTTGACAGTCGCTTCGTCTAAGCTTAACCAGATGCAATTACCGATACTGAGCATCTTCTGGCAAATATAAGATATAACTTAAACGTATTATATAAATGGGTAGCAGTGCTACTCTAAGATGAGTAGATTGTTACAAGAGAAGAAATTGTAGTGAAATGCATTGAATCAGTGACCAGGGAAAAGGGGAAGAAAGAGACACATATATCACACTTAGGTCCTGAAGTTGTAGATTTCAAAAACTCTTATGGCGTACTCGAACTTCGCAGTTGAAGTTAAGCACATTTGAGCTGCAGATATGGAACTGATGCTTTGAAACTGAAGTATTTGAGGCCCTCCGTTCTAATTAAACAGCATGTAACTTGAGAGACATTTGTTGAACACTTGCTGGTTACATAAACTACGGATGAAGAAACCTAACGTGCTACAGAACATAATTTTGAAAATGAATACTACGTTCCTATCTCAGCTTAACACAACTACTAGTGCCAAAATATTTCATTAATAAAACGTAATGGAGTTACATGTTGTTAATTAATATCGTTTCTACACTAGAGAATAGATTTCTATAATCTCAAGCCAAAGTTACTGAGGCTAACAGATGAGACATAGTTGCGTCTAGCGAATAGATTAGGGTGTATCCAACCAATACAGAACAATAAAGATATGGAACCTAATGTAGAATACAACTGAAACAGCAACCTGCTCGAAGTTTATGTAACACTCTGATGAAAACATTGTATATAACTGATAAATTATGGCCTCTTATGGTCAAAATCAATCACGACCGACGACACCACGGTAAAGAACTTTGTGTTTGTACTGCTTTTAATCTTATTGTTAGTTTTTGTGCTTCTCATGCGTTGCTTTTCAAGTCGTGTAAGTCAATCATTGTTTCAAAATGAACTTTCCCAGAATGAAATTTCACTCTGTAGCAGAGCGTGCGTTGCCAGATCTCTTTATACGCTATATTACATCTGCTTCTCGCTTTATAAGATAATTAGGGAAGTATTGTAGCTTTTCGACAGATTAATGCTGTGGACTCGACCGGTACCTGGATCCGCAACCATTGCCTTTCGCGAGCTACTAATTCAGGTACCGACCACGACTCAGGTCCCCTGCTCAAAGCTTTACGTCCGTCAGCATTATGGCAGAGATCCAGAGTTTGAGTCCCGGTCTGACGCACAGTTTCAGTCTTCCAGGAAATTTCAACATTTCCCCAATTTTCTAATGAACACAGCAGCAGATAGAATGCAGCATACAAAGAGATAAAATAATGAAGTTCCTGATTTCAAATTAGGGTGAATTGAAAATTCTTATGCTTTATAATGGATTGACTAAATAACAGAAAATTGCATTAAATCCATCTAAAATATGAACAGAGGGACCGTACTTAAATATTGATTATCATCTATTGTATCAGAAGACTGTTTATTAAATAAAACAGTAATCTGGTGATCCGTTGGGAACATAAAACATTAGCGTTAAAAGTATGGCAGGAACCTATAAAACTAGGAAATGTTACTGTAGTTTTCCTGGTGTTTTGAGCTCTGCACTAACTTTCGGCTTGGCGTCACTTTGGTAAGAGATGCGTCTCCCAACGTGGTAAAGCAGAGATCTACAAACTAGGATCATTGAGTCGTCCAATAAGTGGGGCAGTGTTGCTTGTGCTAGAATGGTTTCTGTGTCCAACTTGCTTCGACCGTTATGTCTTTTTTTTCCAGGGTAAAAGAATTCCTCACTTTCATCTGCTTCTTGGTGACCAGTTTTGATGTCAAATTTGTAGCTAAACGGATTCGTGTACTTCGTGGTCACCCATTCTAATGTTGAGTTTATCTGTATTCTAATATCTGCTTCTTCCCCTTAATTTCGTCATTCTTTGGTTTTATTGATTATTCCCTGATCGATTATCCGCGTTGAATCAGTTCAACAACCCTTGTAATAATTCTTCATGATTTTCACTGGAGTAATAAACGTCATCAGTGAATCTTATCACTGATATTCTTACTCACTATATTTTAATCCTATACTTCAAACTTACTTTCATTTACGTCATTGTTTCTTCGATTTATAGTCTGAACAGTAATGATGGAGGACTACAAATCTGCCTTACACCTTTCTTAACCTGATTCCTTCGTTCGGGATCCTATATTCTCATAGCTGCGTGCTGATTCTGGTACGTACTCTATGTTACCCATCTTTGCGTATAGCTTACTTTTATTTTTCTCGGAGCTGCGGACATCTTCCACCATTATATATCGTCGTACGCTTTTCTTAGGTTGACAAATCGTACTAAAAGTCTTGAAACCTCCTAGGTCTTGCTCACATTATCAATCGCAACTGCACAGCTGTCTCTGTCGCCATACCTTTCCCAAAATCAAACTGATCGTAATCGGCGAGATGCTAGATTTTCTTATCTATACCTTATATATTACCTTTGCCAGTAATTTGAGTACACGTGCTGCTAAAATGAGTGTGCTACAGTTCTCGATCTCATCCGATAATTTTCCTGGCTCTGTGACTGATATTTGTCCGAAAGCCTGATACATTAGAAGTCTCACAGATCCTACACTCTGACGCGAATAATAGTATGTTTGCCACATTGCTCTAAGATTTAGGATATAACGAAGGAAAATTACAATATCTTCTGCCTTAGTTACTAGGAAGTAATCCTAAACTCTGTTAAATCATAACGCCGGATCAATTTTGTCTTCCAAATCGACTCATTGCTTCTTATATGACGTCATCAGATGGTTCCCTCCTTCCGAGAGGACTCAAATGCACTCTTTCTACCTATCCTCACTCTCGTCTATTTTTGACAGTGGATTTTCCATTATACTCTAAATGTTAGTATCCTTGATTTTAAGTTCCTTTTTTTGATTTTTTTATCCGATGACCATTTGTTTTCGATTTCTTCACATATTTCCAGCAGCCATTTCGTTTTGGCTTCCCTACTCTTCCTGTTTGTTCCATTTCTAAGCGACTACATCACCATATTCCAGTCATTCACACTTTTTTTTTTTACTTCCTTCTTTGCTCGATCAGCTGAAAAATTTCTTATGTTACCCAAGACATCTTCCTTGTTACCTTCCTTGTACCTAATACTTCCTTCCAAATTTTCTGACATTTCTAGATATGTCCATTCCTCTTCAGATTAACTGTTATTCATTATCGCATTATCTACGTCCTCAGAGAACTTCAGACGCACCTCATCATTGCACAGCACCCCAGTATCCCAGTTCCTTCCGTACTGGTAAAACTTCGGTCTACTCTACTCGTAATTATATAATTTCTAGCCGAGTGCGTATTTGCTTCTCGTTACGCCTTGCAAACCAGTATCTCATATGGGAATGTCTCTCTGACCATGACGTAATCCAACGGAAACCTTTCATTCCCTCGGGTCTTTTTCCAATACGTGTCCTTTCCTTGTTATTTCTGATTAGTGTAGTGGTTGTTATTAGTTGGAACATACTGTAGAATTCATTTTAGTCTCTTCTCCTCATTTCTACTACCTTAACTTTCTCTTCTTTCCTCTATTACTTCGTTCCAATCCCACATGATCATTAGTTGATCGTCTACCTTTACACAATAAAATACCAGTTCGCAAACCTCATACACACCCTCTCTCTCTTCACATTCTGCTTGTGACGGGTCTATATATGTATCTTAAATATTATTTTTGTCGCTGTGTTGCTCTCGACTCTGATGAGAATAAGCCTATCACAGAACGATAATTGAAATTGTTTAACGTCTGCGTTCCTATTCATAAAGAGTCCTACTCCAGTTAAACAGTTCTTTGTTGCTCTTCATATTATCCTACGCTCTTTGAGTCATAAATTCTTATTTTCTTTCCATTATACTTCACTAACACCCACTAGATCTAGACTGAAGCTTTGCATATTTGTTTCCAGTTTTTCTAGCTTCCCTACCGCGTTCGAACTTCTCAATTTCCACTCTCTCAGATGGAGAATGTTATCATTTCGTTGGTCATTCGATATTTTCCTCGAGGTTACCTCTCTCTGGGCAATCCCTTTCCGAAGAACCGATATGGGTATTAATTCCGGAATAATATGCCAGTTGAGAGATCATTACGATTCTTGTTTCAATCAAAGGCCAATTGTTCTGTGGATGCACCCAATATGTCTTTAAAGCAATGGTTTTCATTACCTTTTGCATCCTCATACTATTGGTCATTGCAGACTCTTCCGTCTTTGAGGGGCGATCTCCCATCCCTAGAGTAGGAGGGTACAGTGAACTTCTTTCTCCTCCCGGCATTCACTGACGAGAACGCGGGTCACTCCTTATACCGGAAGCCTTCGGTGGCCGTTGCTGACCTTTTACATTCAGAATTTAAGCAATGACCGGAATCGAAGCTAGAACCCAGAAGATTTTATTTTTCAACGAAAGCCTAGACCATGTCTCCACCTCTATAAATGCTGCTTTCATTTTATACGCCTATAAAAAGTCATTGGTTTTTATTCAGTGTCAATACATGAACAACGATCTCGACTGAATTCTGCTCTGAAGGCAAGCATATTCGTGCATAGAACTCGCGCCTGTGCCACATGTTCTAATATTTACTACTGCAAAATTTGCTTGCTTCTATGTTTCTCCTCCCGTGTTTTAAGACTTTATCACTTCTCACAGCGCGTAACACACTGTCTAGCCTTGAGACACGGAGGTACGCTAGATCCTCACTGAATTCGCTCAGTGGCTTAACAACTGTTGTTCTGGTACACGAGACAGACTGAGTGTGCTTTTTAAGTGGCTTTCCACGCTCTCTGAGTCAAATATTCACAGCATGTAAAATGTGACAACATACTGAAAAAATTTCACACGATTCATTAACAGGTGGCGCACGCGATTGAAATTAGCAGAGTATTGAGGCGAAAGGAAAGGGAACTGGCTACAAAGTTAAATAAATTTGCCAAATGATGAAAAACAGTAACCCCGTGACGTGAGCTAAGCTCTAGGAAACGGATTTACGTTAAAAATACTGATGACATCTTCAAATAGTAAAAGACGGAATTAAGGGTAGGTAGCTTCGAGAAGTAACCACAAGTGAATCATAAAACCGCATTATTGCCTTTTATTATTGTTCTCGAGAGGTTAGTACATCATTTCTGTGGCAACTAGTTACGGAGCCAATCCACAGATTAGTTACAACATCGCATAATACTGTCTAGAGGTAACATTCATTTGCCCACAGCATCAGAAAACGGTTAAAATGGCTCTGAACACTATGGGACTTAACATGTGAGGTCATCAGTCCCCTAGAACTTAGAACTATTTAAACCTAACTAACCTAAGGACATCACACACATCTATGCCCGAGGCAGGATTCGAACCTTGAATCACGTCTCCTATATCCATACAGAGTGTTGCAAGTACCCATCCGTACAGGTTCCTATGCATTTCTGTTGATAAATATAGCTATGGTGACAATGACCTACTGGCTGCTGCACGCCCTTGGAACTGCGGCCACTGCTTATTTGGAACGCGACCTTCTGTCTTCGACTTCAGACACCTAGTAGTTTGCCTTCGCCTCGACGGCGCTCGCGGGAACTGGTCTACCTCGCTGTGGGTTAGCTGGAGAACCGGGTCTCTGAAACGATTTTATTACCCTGACCTTTCTCTTGGACTGGAACGAAAATGTAAGTCGTTGTCTTTCGGCAGTATGTTACTGTAATTTAGCTATCAATGCAGACATGTTGATGCTCGACATCAGTCTCTCTCAACTTTTAGTAATAACTTACCCTCCGCTACAATGTGGAAGCATCGTTACGGAAGCCAATCTTGATCAAATCTTCCGAGCTCTGCAAATCTAACTTCCTGAAAAATCAGTTTTCCGTGTTATCGTTAACCAGTTCTACAAGTTTCGTCTCCGCTGCGCTTTTAGCTGTCAAGATAACCCTACTGATGGCTTACCTCTTGTCCCATTCATTCGCCTAAAAATCTAGTAAGGATCCTCACGCCACCTATTTTTCCCACGGCTTTACATTTCTCAAATAATTTGTCCTCTTAATTCTAATGTCCTGGAGCATCATCACATTTCAGATTCTTTTTTTTTTTTTTCACAATCTTCTTTTCTAGTTTCCCCACGACGCGTCACATTACCATACAATACTGTCATACGAAACATCTCTGTTCCACATAAATATTTAACAGGGAAGAGAGCTTTCATTCCTAAAGTATTGTTGCGTGACTGTTTAACGGTGTGTTTCTGGCTGAAGTATTAGCCAAAACAGCTTTCTACACCTCCACTAGTACGCTTCACATTCCTAACTTGATCGTCCGTAAGTGTAACCTTGTTCTAGCGCAGAAGAATGTCTTCACTATTTTGTGAGATTTGCCAAGTCGCTATTCTCTATTCTGTGTGACACGTTTCCGTAAGCGACATTTTAAGATTGAAGGACGAGGAAAACTTTCCCACAGAACTGTTTAGGACCATCAGACTTTTCTTTGAATAGCTGAACAACAGGTTCGTAAATGTGCATCCAGTAAGTATCTGCGTTCGGCAGTACGAGGCAAACGGAACTGAGCTGCAGGTCAGCAAGTTCCACTCTACGTACAAACAAGCTCCTCGTGCAGACCGTGAAGGCCCAAGGGCTGCTGTCCTGTGCCTCGCTGAGTCACACGGATGCGGTATGGAGGGTTTGTGGTCAGCACACCGCTCTCCCAGCTGTTTTGCTGACTTCTCAGACCTTGGAGCTGCTACTTCTCATTCAAGTAGCTCCTCACATGACATCAAGAGGCTGAGTGCATTCAGTACCACTCTCCCACCAAGGAAAAATCCTTGGCAGTACCGGGAACCGAACGAGGGTCTTCCGTAAGGCAGCGATCTGTGCTCAGCATTCAGTTACGGAGGCGGACCAGATCACGCTTTACCTCGCGGTAATTATGATTATCTTTTTCGTTAAAACAGTGTATTCAAATAGCAATTCTTGTAGGAAAACAAGCTGCACGAATTCGAATTCAATAGAATTTTATACAAAGTAAGAGTTTTCAGAAAATATGCGTAAGATACACTGTCCTCTTGAACACCATCATAACCCTTACAACGAAGCAGAATTCACTTTCCAATATAACAAATCGTATGGCCTTATTTTACGGAAATAATACCATACATGTAGACGAAGTCAGGAAGCCTTTATGTTTAATTTCCATGAAATCCAGTGGTCAAAAGCTGGGAAGGTCCTTCCAGTCGTTGAATACTGCATTTCTACACTCTGAATAACAGACCCACTAGGACAACCATTATCATCTTGAAAAATAAATTTTCTTTTTAAAATTGTTCTCTCAACACCTAAGATGGCATTCTAGTTTGGGATTGTTTTGGGGAAGGGGACCAGACAGCGAGGTCATCGGTCTCATCGGATTAGGGAGGGATGGGGAAGGAAGTCGGCCGTGCCCTTTCAATGGAACCATCCCGGCATTTGCCTGGAGCGACTTAGGGAAATCACGGAAAACCTAAATCAGGATGGCCGGATGCTGGATTGAACCGTCGTCCTCACGAATGCGAGTCCAGTGTCTAACCACTGCGCCACCTCGCTCGGTGATGGCATTCTGGTATTTGGCATTCTAGTATTCATGAGTCTACGTAGGAGCGAGTATAGGTCTCCCAACAGATATTTGACATTGGCAATCAAGAGAAACATAAATCCAAGTTGATGCCGTTTCTTTCATTAACGTTCAATAAATAACGAAGAGTCCCAGTTGACACCAGATCATTTTACGTCGACGGCCATTGTTTAAAGAGTGGGAATGATCGCTGAAAAGAGTTACCTAATTGAATTCCCATATGAACGGAGTGCCCATTGAATCTGTTTCAGCCTTACGATTTCGTGCGTCTAGAGGCAGGTTAGTTGCTTTCACGAAATCATTAGTGAGGCTTCCTGCAAGATTTAAATTGTTGAAGTACTAGACACAAATGTATCCATTCGTTTCACCAAGGAGAACATCCGGCACCAATGGCCAATCCACAACAAAGTCTATAATCAAAAGGTAAGTACCTCACATTAATCACTATGCTTCCTACAGCTTTTTGTCACTTATTTGCGCCAAATGTGTTGCTAGTGGATTTGTCAGTAGGGAAACTTCTATCAGCTAATTCTGCACATTATCAGAAATACCAGTGTGAAGGAAGCCTATAAAGGTAATTGTTAAAACATGAAGGGATTCAGAGACTGTATTTTGTAAATTCTAGTTCACTAGAACCGTAAGAGAACGTAGATGAAGGTGAGATGGGATATTTAATACTGTGAGAAGAATTTCATGGAGCAGTAGAAGACCTAAGCCGAAACAGGGTCCCGGAAGTAGACGACATTGCATCAAACTACTGACAGCACTGGGAAAGGCAGGCACGCAAAATTCTTCCATCTGGTGTGCAAGATGTAAGGGACTGACGTAATACATCCACACATAAAGAAGAATACAATAATTACAATTCCAAAGAAAGTAGGTGCTGACGGATGTGAGTATTGCCGAACTATCAGTTTAATAAGTCGTGGTTGCAAGATAGTAAGGCGAATTCTTAACGCAAGAACGGAAGAGCTGGTAGAAGCTGACCTCGGAGAGATCAGTTTCAATTCTGAAGAAACGTGATAACGCGTCAGACGATGCATACCCTACTACTTATCTTTGAAGATAGGTGAAAGACAGGCAAACCTTCGTTTATAGCATTTGTAGACTTAGGTAAAGTTTTGACAATGTTGAATGGAGTATACTGTTTGAAATTATGAAGGTAGCAGGGCTAAAATACACGGAACGAAAGGCTATTTACAACTTGTGCATAAAACACACAGTAGTTTTAACAGCCAAGAGGCATGAAAGTGAAACAGTGGTTGAGAAGGGTGTGAGACATCGTTGTAGACTAACATGATTGATTCAATCTACAGACTCACCAAGCACTAAAGCAAACCAAAGGAAAGCTTGAAGTAGGAGTTACAATTAAATAAACTTTCAAGTTTTTCGATGACACTGTAATTCTGTCAGAGGCTGTAAAGAACTCGAAAGAGTAGACGAACGGAATGAACAGTATCTCTAAAGTAGGATATAAGAATAAAATAAAAAAAGCAAATCCAGTATCATGGGATGTAGTCGAATTAAGCGATGCTGAGGAAATTAGATTTGCAACGAGATATTAAAAGTAGTAGATGAGTTCTGCTGTTTGGTCAGCAAAGAAACTAAAAATGGTCGCAGTAGAGAGGATATAAAACGCAGACTGGCAATGGCAAGAGAAGCGTTTCTGAAGAGAAATTTGTTAACGTCGAGTATAGATTTTTCTTCTCTGAAAGTATCTGTATTGAGTGTAGCCATGTGCGGTAGTGAAACATGGAAGAGTGTAGAAGCTTTTGAGATGCTGAAGATTAGATTGGTAGATCACATAACTAATGACAGGATGCTGAATAGAATTGGGGAGAAAAATGTGTGGCACAGCCTGACTGGAAGAAGGGTCCGGTTGGTCGGACACATTCTGAGACTGCAAAGGATAATCAGTTTAGTGGTTGAGGGAAGTGTGGTAGATAAAAACGGTAGAGGGAAACCAACATATGAACACAGCAAACAGATACAGAAGGATGTTGTTGTAAGTACTAATTTGGAGATGAAGAGGCTTGCACAGGATAGAGTCGGATGGAAAGCTCCATCAAACTAGCCATCGGACTGAAGACCACAACAAAAGTTCACTTTAACGCCATGTCAGTGGCTTTTAAATATGCCTAATACCGTCTCCGCTGTTCTAGATAATCTCAAGACGCGCTAACCACGCGAAACGCGTCGCTAATAATGAATCTCTTGCAAGTGTGTCTGTTTTCTGTTTTCGGAACATTGAACCACTGTTGCTACACCAAGCCAAAATGGAGTGGAGTAGTGTATTGGATGGGTCAATAATTTATATTTTGTTCTTTGCGAGCAGCCAGCTCAGATTGCAACCCGGTGTTCCTTAGGTAAGTTTTCTGAATTTTCATAAGATTGGGATTCTAGAAAGGTTCCTTAAGCAAAGTCATAAGTGATTTCCTCCCACTAGCCCTTAGTGTGCTGGAATTTGGATTAAAACACAACAAAGATTTACATATGAAATTATACTAGATAAAGGCATTATACAAGGAGATTCATTAAGCTAACTCGTGTTCAGCTTAATAACGGACAACATCACTGATGAAGTAACTTCATCAATTTAATAAAACAGTTCATCAGTATAACATGGAAACGTTATCTAAAAAAATTAAGAGTATGGTAATATCAAAAGCACCTGTGCTATGTAAGTTAAAAGCAGATGGTGTGTCAATTGAACAAGTGATGAGCTTTAACTATCTAGGCACTGTTATCACTAACTACAAAGACTTAACTGTGGAAGTGAAAAATCAATTGGCAGAGGCAGTTAAGGTAGCCAAATGTATGGAGAAACAAATTTATGGCTGCTTAGAGTCAAATAAAAATACGAATACATAAAACAACGGGATGTCCTGTATGGACATATCTGTCAGAAACCAGAGCAGAAACGAAAAAGATAAAACAAAAATTAATGCTAGTGGAAATGAAGATTCTAAGACACTTCCTAGGAGTAAACAAACCTGTCGATAAGGGAACCGTGTGGAATACAAAATCGAAGTAATTGGATGAAGACAAAGGAAGGAAATTGGATCATGTGGAAAGGATAGACCCTTGAATACTAGCTAAAACACGGACGACCGTAAGGGAAACGGCTACCTGGACGACCTCCCAAATGGGACAGCAGTTGGCCCATTACATCCATTCGTCAGCAGACAAACAGAGGAATCCCTAGTCAGCAGAAGAAGGAGAAGAAGAGTTAGAGAGGAAGTTGAACCTATCAAATGGCCAACAGAGGTGGCAGAGCAGGGCGAGTGCGAGGTGCGAAGCGGCGGTACTCACTCTTGAGCTCTTTGCCCTCTGGGGTGCACTTGCCGTCGCCGTCGTCCAGCAGGCACTGCACGTAGGCCCTGAAGAGGCGCTCGTTGCCCAGCACCTCGTCTATGTCGACTTTGTCGAGTCTGTCCTGCTGCGGCGCCGCGCGTGTGGCAATCGCGGCCAGCGAGAGCAGGCAGCAGGTGATCAGGATTCTGGCCATGTCCGCGGTCCGTGGTCGGTGGCAATGCAGTACCGCGCTGGTCAGCCGCCGCCTCTTATAGCCGCCACTGTGACGTCAGCGACTGCACGTGACGGTGTGGACCGTGGGGTGTCCCCACTCGGGACCGGTCACCCCACTCGGGACCGGTCACTGGCACCTCTCAGAGGAGAGGCACTTTTCCGTGCCGCCCGTGACCTCCACCAGAGGCCAAGAAGAGACAGGTGTTCATTCGTATGCATAAGCACGCCCACACCTTTCAGAAGTCTCGGTAGATATGAGACTGCATTCCATGCGCCGCATGTAACACAAATGTGCCAATAACACTGCTTCCCTTCGTGATAATACGAGAGCTGTTCCGAAAGTAACGCTAAAACTACTTATTGTGTTCCATGAACTCTGCAGATCAAAATGTAGATACCATTGGATGGACACTTCCAGAATACAAAATTACCACTCCTTGTCCTTCCCGTTCAATACTTGAGGGGTTCGACAAAAATACGGAAACCCCACCATGCCTAATATGGTAAAAAAACCAGCTCGCATTCAAAACAGGTTCCAGTCATATCGGACTTGACATATGCAGGTTCTGTGTGGTTATGAACGAAATCTTATATCATTCTTCGTGCGAAACAGGATGTTGGTGGCGATTATGGAAGTGGAGAACGAGTCCTTCTCTCCAAAGTAGACAACAAAAGGCTAGAAAATACTGAGATCTGGTGGACGTGGTGACTAGCATGGTCGTGCTCAAAAAATCAGTCTTTGACGATGCGAGTTTGTGTTAACAGTGACCATGTCCTCTTGGAACACAGCATTACCGTATGGGAGCAAACATTGTACCATAGGATGATCCTGATCGGCCCAGTCGCTCACATAATCCTTGACAGTAATGCTACCTTACAGAGTAACCATGGGGCTCTAGGAACACCAAGATATGGTTGGCCAAAACCACGACAAGTTTCACTCTTGGGACGTAAACTTGGCGAGATCTTCGAAACGGTGTCAAACGAGACTAATCCGACAAGATTACTTCCTTCCATTGATTCCAACAACACTTTCTCCTGTTAAGGGCATTTTGATCACGGATGAGTGGTTTTCGAATTCCAGCTCGCCCTGCATTTCCCTGCTTATGGAGTTCCCTTTATGTTGTTTTCGTGCTGAAAGGATTCGCGAGTACGACATTTTAGTGACTGTGGTGCTATCACATAGGTAATCCTAAACGGTTCAATTTTGGGTCCACTCCTATTCTTTATGTATATGAATGACCCTCCACTAAACATTCAACGTTAGTACCTTTTGCAGACGGTCCTATTCTCATATGAAATCCCAGTAGAGAGAAAGCAACATAAAAGTTACTAATTCATATTTTCCATAGAACTATTAAGTGTTACATGAAAATGGATTCTCTCTAAATTTTGAAAAAGCACACTACATTCAGTTCTGTACAACAAATAGTGTTATATCAACAACTGACGTAACATGTGAACAGGAGTCAGTAAGTAGTGTAGAATGCTCCAAATGTTTGAGTATAAATACTGATGGAAACTTTAAATGAGAGAAGCCTATGAGCAGGTTTCTCTAGGAATTAAGTTCGGCTACTTTTACTCTTAATATATTTGCTAAACCTTGGAAAAAACGTATCAACTTCCTGATATATTTTGCCTATTTTCACTCTATGATGTAGTATGGAATAATTCTCAGGTGTAACTGATCACTTAGGAAGAAAGTATTGATTAAACAAAAGCGAACAGTATGAATAATATGTTGTGTTTACTCACGGACGTCACATAGGTACATCTTGAAGCAGCTAGACATTTTAACAAGGCCGTCGCAGTGCATTTTTTTGATAATGAAATGTGTCATAAATAATCCATCACAATTTCAGAAGAACAGTGATATACACACCTACAACACTAGAGAGAATGATGACTTTCATTATCAATGGCTCAGAGAAGAGTTCAATATTCAGCATAAAATATTTTGATAATTTGTCGAAGAACATAAAATGTCTGGCGGTTAGCGAAGCAAGTTTCAAATCTAATTTAAATAATTTCTCCTCGACATCTCCTTCCATGCCATTGACGAATTTGTACTGAAAAACTGTTAACATTTTAAGTGTAGTTGGATGAGTAGGAATAAAATGATATTGCGTTCGTTAATGTTAACAGAAACCATATATACATATCCTCTAAACTGACTCATTCCACGTCCTTTCGATAAAAGAACCTTTAAAACGATCTATGGAACACGTAACCAACTAACATCAAGTTCCGCAGTGAATTTTGTAGCTGTGTCGTCTTATTTTTCGGTACAGTCCTTTTCAATGACCGTATTTCACGATTGCTCAACAAACTATTTTCTCTGTGTTGTCACTTAGCGCATGATGTTTCCCCGATTTTCCTGCCTGCGATGTAAATCTTCTATATAGTGCCTCTTGAAACGTCAGGCACTTCGGCTATCTTGGTCACGGAAGGACCCATCATAAGAGAACCAACCATTCGACCGCGATCGGGATCACTTAACTCTGACATAAGTTATTCTACGGCGTGTGTTCACTACCTGTCAGATATGAAGTCATTTGTTCGCACATATCGCCCTCTACCTTTTCGGAAATGTGGGAGTTAATTCGTATGTGCAATTGTAGACTTAAAAAAAGTGATTCTAATGCAAGTGTTAATGTTGTGATATTGTGTTTGGGTTGTACGATGATGAGAGAAGGGAGAAGGTGTAAGCCGGTGCTGGTCCATAGCCCATTCAGCTCAGTGCTCACATCTGAAGTCCTCATATCATTTGAAACTGCAGATAAGTTTGGTATTTAATACAGGACATTGTCACAAAGACTACCGATGGGGAACCTCCCCTTTGCTGGCCAAATAGTGGCAGTGAAATTTTCATCCACCACCAGGATTCGAACCGGCATACCTCCGAGTTGACCGCCACCACGTGGACCTACATTAGCGACGTCGTCTGCGGAGATGAGTGTTCAGCACTAATCATTTGCACAACCTTTGAACCTAATTGAACCAAACAGGTGAAAGCAGTAGGCAATACGCCACAGTGTGGATAAGTTTCAAACACTGTGCCCATTTTGCCAAAGATCTGTTAAGTGAAATTAAAGGTTAGTGATGTAACTGTATTTATCAACTCTAAATAATCAAACTGCGACCAAGAAACACGGTGATGGTGTTGGCACTTCTCCACATAATAACGCTTCAATGAGACACAGTTTTGTATCTCTATGCCTTGGCGGTACCTTGTTTCTAGAAGTCTTCACATTCATTACTCAGAAAACTTCCACCTGGAAAACCAAATCGCCGTCATTCTCGAGCACGGGGTCAGGGATTTTCTTCTGCCCCGAGATGACTGGGTGGTGTTGTGTCGTCTTGATCATCATCATCATTCCTCCCTAATACGGTCGGAGGAAGGCAACGGCAAACCACCTCCACTAGGACCTTGCGTAGTACGGCGGTGCGGGTCTCCCGCGTCGTTGCCCCACGCGCTGTCAAGAAGCATGGGACTTCATTTCTGTTCCATTATCCATCTTCAGCAACGGTATTTCTATTTGCTGAAATAATTATCAACCATGTGCTCAAAAGAAATTTCATTCCTTTACCTGTTTCAGGCACTTAATGCCCTTCTTCACAATTTGAATTATTCGCGAGCGTCAAAAATAAGCTGGTGTATGCAGCATATGAACACATAGCAACGTGTTGTATACCCAACTTATTTTTGGCGCGGGCTAATAACGTCATAGTCATAATCTTCTGAAGAACGGCATTAGATACCCGAAGCCGGAAATGGAATAAAATTTCCTTTGTGCAACTGGTTGCTGATGATTTCAACAAATTCTGAAAATTCCTGCAACAATATGGTTTCTTCAATCGAGGATCGAGGATGAAGGCTCTGAAAGTTATTTCAGGAGAATACTGGGGATGAGGCCAAATTCGACAGCTCAAAGAAACTATGTCCTTTGCAGAATAAGCTGAGGCTACGCCTTGACAGCCTCCCGTGACATCTGCCCGTATGGCCGAGCGGTTCTAGGCGCTTCAGTCCGGAACCGCGCTGATGTTACGGTCGCAGGTTCGAATCCTTCCTCGGGCATGGATGTGTGTTATGTCGTTAGGTCAGTTAGGTTTAAGTAGTTCTAAGTCTAGGGGACTGATGACCTCAGATGTTAAGTCCGATTGTGCTCAGACCATTTGAACCTCCCGTGACGTCGTATAAATTCCGGTAAGATGGTCCTCTGACGGCATTCCCAAAACACAGTGTGATCTTGTCTGATGATGGTCGGGTCTTTGACTTTTTCCAGTGCGTGCTTTGCTCGTGTGACTGTAGGTCACTTTGTAACACCTACCACTCGTCGATAATGATTAAGCGTCTAAAGAAATCATCTGTATTCGTCTACCACAGCTGCAACGTTTTCACTATGGTACTGCTCTGGCGGGCTTATGAAATTGGTGCAGACAGTTCCGCAAACCGTCGTTCAGAGTGTCGTTCAATATGTTAGAATTTCACTTTTTCCACTGTGATGCTCCGGTCTTCGAGCACCAAAGGTTTCACTTCTTCGCCGGCCGGTGGCCGAGCGGTTAAAGGCGCTACAGTCTGGAACCGCACGACCGCTACGGTCGCAGGTTCGAATCCTGCCTCGGGCATGGGTGTGTGTGATGTCCTTAGGTTAGTTAGGTTTAAGTAGTTCTAAGTTCTAGGGGACTTATGACCACAGCAGTTGAGTCCCATAGTGCTCAGAGCCATTTATTTTTCACTTCTTCTGTGGTTCCCGGTTCCTCACAGACTGGTGATGCGCCATTCCGTTCTTCGTTTTCCAGGCTTCTTTGACCAGACCTGAAGCGTCTCCGGTAGGGACCGACTGTGTCACATGCTGGAGCTTAGTAGCCGTACACTTCCACCAACTTATAAGGGATTGTTGTAGTGGTCCTCCTCTATAAAAGCAGACAAAGATTAACTGCACCATTGTCCACTTGATTAATAGTTGCACCCTTCTATTTTACTTGTTCCAGCGGCGAGGAATTCAATTCATACCAGGGCTGCTGACATGTACCTGCAAACAAATGAAAAAATAGTTACATATCTATACTTTTTTTGAAGTGATAATCCAGACTTCAATGACGCCCTCGTATAAGTGCGTAAATCTTTCAATATCAATAAAATCACTTTTGGCACAGAGCTGTTTCAGTTTAAATATCTTACTAAACCCGACGTCGGGATCCTATTTAAAGCAGTCCTGTTCAGTACCACCTAATTTCTGGTTTCTGGGTTCACTCCTCACCATGTAAGGTCTTATTTCGGCTATCTCGAGATAACTGACGTCACTGCAGTGGAACCTCATTATACAGTGCTTAGTAAAGATGACAGTGGTTTGGTTGGATGGAAAACAGCTCATTGTCCTTCCATAGCAGACGACTAACAGTTAACAGTCATTGAAACAGCTGAACGCCCCAATAGCATGAACAGAGTGAATGGCTGCAAGTGGCTAGTGGCCAGGGTGCTACCGTTATCACCCCAATGGGCCGCATATGTTCGCCGGGATAAACAAGCTGCCACAGGAGAGCTTCGACGCGGCAACAAATTCTTGTGGCAGAAAGCGCTGCCCCTTGGTACAACCTGCCTTGTCGCTGATACTGTCAGTCATCTGTTTCAGTACATCAGATCATCGGCTCTGCACATTCTCCCTAAATTTGCACAGTCCAGTTACTTCCCAGTACCTCAACTTCGGATGCCACGAGACAAGCGGAGTAGGTAATTAGAGAAACTATTCACATCGTCGCCCTGATCAGGACCGCAGCCAGTGCGCTCAAATAAATGCGAGAAACGATTTTATTCGAACATACATATACACTACTGGCCATTAAAATTGCTACACCACGAAGATGACGTGCCACAGACGCGAAATTTAACCGACAGGAAGAAGATGCTGTGATATGCAAATGATTAGCTTTTCAGAGCATTCACACAAGGTTGGCGCCGGTGGCGACACCTACAACGTGCTGACATGAAGAGAGTTTCCAACTGATTTCTCATACACAAACAGCAGTTGACCGGCGTTGCCTAGTGAAACGTTGTTGTGATGTCTCGCGTAAGGAGGAGGTCGGATTGTAGCCTATTGCAATTGCGGTTTATCGTATCGCGACACTGCTGTTCGCCTTGGTCGAGATCCAATGACTGTTAGCAGAATATGGAATCGGTGGGTTCAGGAGGGTAATACGGAACGCCATGCTGGATCCCAACGGCCTCGTATTACTAGCACTCGAAATGACAGGCATCTTATCCGCATGGCTGTAACGGACGTGCAGCCACGTCTCGATCCCTGAGTCAACAGATGGGGACGTTTGCACGACAACAACCATCTGCACGAACAGTTCGACGACGCTTGCAGCAGCATGGACTATCAGCACGCAGACCATAGCTGCGGTTACCCTTGACGCTGCATCGCAGACAGGAGCGCCTGCGATGGTGTACTCAACTACGAACCTGGGAGCACGAAAGGCAACACGTCATTTTTTCGGGTGAATCCAGGTTCTGTTTACAGCATCATGATGGTCGCATCCGTGTTTGGCGACATCGCGGTGAATGCACATTGGAAGCGTGTATTCGTCATCGCCATACTGGCGTATCACCCGACGTGATATTATGGGGTGCCATTGGTTCCACCATTGGTTCCACGTCTCGGTCAGCTCTTGTTCGCATTGACGGCACTACAGTGGACGTTACATTTCAGATGTGTTATGACCTGTGACTCTACCCTTCATTCGTTCCCTGCGAAACCCTACATTTCAGCAGGATAATGCACGACCGCATGTTGCTGGTCCTGTACGGTCTTTTCTGAATAGACAAAGTGTTTGACTGCTGTCCTGGCCAGCACATTCTCCAGATCTCTCACCAATTGAAAACGTCTGGTCAATGGTGGCCGAGCAACTGGCTCGTCACAATACGCCAGTCACACTCTTGATGAACTGTGGTATCGTGTTGAAGCTGCATGGGCAGCTGTACCTGTACACGCCATCCAAGCTCTGTTTGACTCAATGCCCAAGCGTATCAAGGCCGTTATTACGCCAGAGGTGGTTGTTCTGGGTACTGATATCTTAGGATCTATGCACCCAAATTACGTTAAAATGTAATCACATGTCAGTTCTAGTAGAATATATTTGTCCAATATATACGGCCAGAGGTGGTTGTTCTGGGTACTGATTTCTCAGGATCTATGCACCAAAATTGCGTTAAAATGTAATCACATGTCAGTTCTAGTATAATATATTTGTGCAATGAATACCAGTTTATCATCTACATTTCTTCTTGGTGTAACAATTTTAATGGCCAGTAGTGTAGTTTCTAATGGGCTAACCCACCTGCGGTTTTACTAGCTATCTTGCACTCGTGTCATCTTTAGTGAAGGAGACCGAGCGAGCTGTCGCGATGGTTAGCACAATGGACTCGCATTCGGGAGGACGACTGTTCAAACCCGTCTCCGACCATCGTGGTTTATGTTTTCCGTGATTTCCCTAAATCGTTTCAGGCAAATACCGTGATGGTTCCTTTGAAAGAGTACCGCCGATTTCCATCCCAATCCTTCTCTACTTCGAGCTTGGGCTTCGTCTCTAATGAACTCGTTGTCGACAGGATGTTCAATGGGTATCTCCTCCTTAGTGAAGAAGAATATACAAGTTCATAGGATTGAGTGTATATGTTCCAGGGGTTGGAGCAAATATGGAAACACCACAATAAATGCTTGCTGGAACATAAAATTTATATGCCAACCAACCCTGTGGGTAGCGCTGTGTTATCTGACTACGAACGGAACCTGTGCAATGTCCTCAATTCGTTGCAAGTGTCAGCCCTGTTTAGAATAGTGTTCAATGTAGTTGTAAATGCGTTACGTCAGAGCTACATAGCCCCGAACGTCGGCAATTTATTGGTACTCTCACGGTGGGTGCTTCCGTAACCAAAGTAGATGAACCACTTACAGTTGGTAGAAGTACCATGTTGAATATTTATTTCACATCCTCTAAGACACAACGTGGACGAAATTGAGTGTATAGTGATCATAATGGAAGGTCATTGAGGAGGATTCTAAAGAACACAACAGCGGAAAAAGTCACTACAAAACTACGTGTCGCACTAGCACAAAAAAAACAGCAAGGGAGCTCCATAAGCAGAGAATTGCAGTGAAAGCTGGAATACCGAAAGCACTCGTCAGTGACGCAAATTCCCGCAACGGGAAAACATGGTCCCTAAGCCGAAAAGTCTGTCCTGGGAGCAATGGAAGAATGTAATTTGATCGGATGAGCCTTTTTGCCCACTGTTACGAACTTCTGGCAGAGTTTACGGCGCAATAGTGAAACATGGCTAGAGTTCGATGATTATCTGGGCAGCGATATTGTGGTATTCCAAGGACCCCTTGGTTACCCTGCAAACCCGCACAACTACCAAGTATTAAACCAACATTTTGGCCGATCGGGCATAATGTCTGTTTTCTAATGGTGATACTGTGTTCCAAGACGACGAGGCCTATTTACACAGATTGCAACGTTCAGTACTGTTTATAGGGCCACCAGGATTAATTGTCACATTATCCCTGTCCACTGCAAATACAAGATCTCAAGTTTACTGAGCCTAGGTAA
Organism: Schistocerca cancellata; assembly: GCF_023864275.1. NCBI lineage: Eukaryota > Metazoa > Arthropoda > Insecta > Orthoptera > Acrididae > Schistocerca > Schistocerca cancellata. The sequence continues at coordinate 266,332,936 of NC_064631.1, read as the reverse complement.
TTTTTTTGGAGAGGAGGGTAGTTGATCGTAGTCTACCTCCATCATCGTTACCCAAACTTCCGACTATTCTGCAGCAACAACTGTATAAGATCCAGGATCAGTACCAGTATGAATCCATTTCAAGAGGATTGGAATCTGTTTTGAGTGCCTACACCGTATTAGGCATGGTAATGTGTTGTGTTTTTCGTCTTTCCATAAATCTGACGCAACCCTGCAGGCTCCTACACTCAGATCCATCTGAATAAAATTCTTTTGTCCACCAAGCTGCTTAATTTATATACTAAGGAATGTTATAACATTTCGGGTTTTTGGGTTTGAGTACTCCCTACACAATGTGATCAAAAGTATCCGGACACCCCCAAAACATACGTTTTTCATATTAGGTGCGTTGTGCTGCCACCTACTGCCAGGTTGATATGTCAACGATCGCAGTAGTCACTAGACATCGTGAGATAGGAGAATGGGGCGCTTCGTGGAACTCACGGACGTCGACCGTCGTCAGGTGATTGGTTGTCACTTGTGTCATCTGTCTGTACGCGAGATTTCCACACTAATAAACATCCCTAGGTACGCTTTTTCCGATGTGATAGTGAAGTGGAAAGTTGAAGGGACACGTACAGCATAAAAGCGTACAGGCTGACTTCGTCTGTTGACAGACAGAGACCGCAGACAGTTGAAGAAGGTCGTAATGAAAATAAAAAAAAAGAAAGAAAGCTAAACTCCTTCCGAACAGGCCATGAAGTCCCAAAGGTACCGATCGGCTGCCGAGTCATCCTCAGACCACAGGCGTCACTGGATGCGGATATGGAGGGGCATGTGGTCAGCACACCGCTCTCCCGGCCGTATGCCAGTTTCCGAGACCGGAGCCGCTACTTGTTAGTCAAGTAGCTCCTCAGTTTGCCTCACAAGGGCTGAGTGCACCCCCCTTGCCAACAGCGCTCGGCAGACCGAATGGTCACCCATCCAAGTGCTAGCCCAGTCCGACAGCGCTTCACTTAAGTGATCTGACGGGAACCGGTGTTACCACTGCGGCAAGGCCGTTGGCAGAGTGTGTATTGCCAAAAGTAAAATTCGGATTGTGACAACATAAGACATCTACAGCCTTCCTTATGACCTTATTTTCTTGCAACCAGTTTCAAGGCTTCAATGTGTCATCTTCAGGCTGTTGAGGTACAGGTTGATATGACCCCTATATACACTCCTGGAAATTGAAATAAGAACACCGTGAATTCATTGTCCCAGGAAGGGGAAACTTTATTGACACATTCCTGGGGTCAGATACATCACATGATCACACTGACAGAACCACAGGCACATAGACACAGGCAACAGAGGATGCACAATGTCGGCACTAGTACAGTGTATATCCACCTTTCGCAGCAATGCAGGCTGCTATTCTCCCTTGGAGACGATCGTAGAGATGCTGGATGTAGTCCTGTGGAACGGCTTGCCATGCCATTTCCACCTGGCGCCTCAGTTGGACCAGCGTTCGTGCTGGACGTGCAGACCGCGTGAGACGACGCTTCATCCAGTCCCAAACATGCTCAATGGGGGACGGATCCGGAGATCTTCCTGGCCAGGGTAGTTGACTTACACCTTCTAGAGCACGTTGGGTGGCACGGGATACATGCGGACGTGCATTGTCCTGTTGGAACAGCAAGTTCCCTTGCCGGTCTAGGAATGGTAGGACGATGGGTTCGATGACGGTTTGGATGTACCGTGCACTATTCAGTGTCCCCTCGACGATCACCAGTGGTGTACGGCCAGTGTAGGAGATCGCTCCCCACACCATGGTGCCGGGTGATGGCCCTGTGTGCCTCGGTCGTATGCAGTCCTGATTGTGGCGCTTACCTGCACGGTGCCAAACACGCATACGACCATCATTGGCACCAAGAAGTGACTCTCATCGCTGAAGACGACACGTCTCCATTCGTCCCTCCATTCACGCCTGTCGCGACACCACTGGAAGCGGGCTGCACGATGTTGGGGCGTGAGCGGAAGACGGCCTAACGGTGTGCGGGACCGTAGCCCAGCTTCATGGAGACGGTTGCGAATGGTCCTCGCCGATACCCCAGGAGCAACAGTGTCCCTAATTTGCTGGGAAGTGGCGGTGCGGTCCCCTACGGCACTGCGTAGGATCCTACGGTCTTGGCGTGCATCCGTGCGTCGCTGCGGTCCGGTCCCAGGTCGACGGGCATGTGCACCTTCCGCCGACCACTGGCGACAACATCGATGTACTGTGGAGACCTCACGCCCCACGTGTTGATCAATTCGGTGGTACGTCCACCCGGCCTCCCGCATGCCCACTATACGCCCTCGCTCAAAGTCCGTCAACTGCACATACGGTTCACGTCCACGCTGTCGCGGCATGCTACCAGTGTTAAAGACTGCGATGGAGCTCCGTATGCCACGGCAAACTGGCTGACACTGACGGCGGCGGTGCACAAATGCTGCGCAGCTAGCGCCATTCGACGGCCAACACCGCGGTTCCTGGTGTGTCCGCTGTGCCGTGCGTGCGATCATTGCTTGTACAGCCCTCTCGCAGTGTCCGGAGCAAGTATGGTGGATCTGACACACCGGTGTCAATGTGTTCTTTTTTCCATTTCCAGGAGTGTATATCACATCTGTTGCGAGCATTATTGGGTACGCAGATAATGTGTCAGCACTCCAACCATCAACTGACATTTTCTGCGTTTCCAGTAATGCTGGCAAGTGATGTGATATATATTGCCAGACACCTCCTACCAAAAGGATAGACATGTAGAATTTGGAGGCGGTGGTGTTATGGTGTGCTCGTGTTTTTCGTGGAGGGGGCTTGCACCACTTTTTTTGTAAGGCACTATAGCAGCACAGGCCTACATTGATGTTTGCTTCCCACTGTTGAAGAGCAATTCGGGGTTGGCGATTGCATCTTTCAACACGATCGAGCACCTGTTCATAATGCACTGTCAGTGGCGGAGTGGTTACACGACACTAAGATTCCCTGTGATGGACTCGCCTGCACACCGTCCTGACCTGTATCGCATAGAACACCTTTGGGATGTCTTAGAACACCGACTTTGTACCACGTCTCACCGATCGACATCGATTCCTCTTCTCAGTGCAGCACTTCCCAGAATAATGGTCTGCCATTCTCCAAGAAACCTTCCAGCACCTGACTGCCTGCGAGAGTGGAAGCTGTCATCAAGGCTAAGGGTGGGTCAACACCATATTGAATTCCAGCATTACCGATGGAGGGCGCCACGAACTTTTAAATCATTTTCAGCCAGGTGTCCGGATACTTTTTATCACATAGTGTATATAATGTCTTACTTCGGATGCCAGGAGACAACCGAACCTATGCTGGAACCTCATTGGACAGTTGGTTCAAATGGTTCAAATGGCTCTGAGCACGATGGGACTTAACATCTATGGTCATCAGTCCCCTAGAACTTAGAGCTACTTAAACCTAACTAACCTAAGGACATCACACGCATCCATGCCCGAGGCAGGATTCGAACCTGCGACCGTAGCAGTCGCGCGGTTCCGGACTGAGCGCCTAGAACATTGGACAGTTCTAAAACAAAATATCAGTGGTGTGATTGTACGGAATGCATTATATTCTTAGAAATAATTAAAGAACGGATGATCACGGACGATGTCTACAACAGGCCGCGTATGATCGCCAGCGAGCAGCTTGTCAAGAACCTGGTTCACGGACATAAGCTGCCATACAAGTACTTCGCCAGGAACCGAGGTCTAACTGTAGGAACCACTACCCCTAGGCACAATCTACCGATTCGCTGGTATCTGTCGTTCGTCCGTCGTAGTGGAGTAGGCTATAGGCTCTCCACAATAGTCGGAACTCTGAACTGTGCAATTACGTTCCTGTACAGTGAAGTCAGTTGCCACGTGGAAACCTGGATAATATGATAACTAAGAGATACTGTTTGCAGTAAACAGCAGCTTAGTCGACCCGAAGAGGAACGCTGTAAACGCACTCAAAACGACGGCTCACATATAGGGTGTAACACAAATATACGGTCAAACTTTCAGAAAATAATCCTCACATGTGGAGGCTGAAAATAAATCGTATGGAAATGGGTTTCTGCAGCTCTTAGATACATTCATTAGCTACTTTGCACCGAAACCTCATCGATAAACAGCACTTTAGCATTAAAGAGAGAGTAAACACATTGTTGAACGAACCGTTTTTCAGAAGTGAACCCGTGCAGGAAAACTAGCTGCTGATAGTACCTGCAAACACTGTTCATGGTACGGATAAAACAGGTTCTCATCTAGCGTACTCCAGACAATCATGTGACCAACATTACTTGTTGCAGTTAATTGTCTTACGCTGACAGAAGGGTTATCGTCAACTGCACGAAGAAGTTGCTCCTGCAGTTAGGTGTACTCGTCCTTCTAGGCCTCACCCAGTGGCGATTAGTAGGCTTCAATGTTCTGTGCTTCCTAAGACGACGATCAGTTACTTCAAATGTCCTCCTGTCTGGGGATACTGTCTTTCTGTAAATCTCTCTGGATACAAACGTTGAGTATCACGGTCATTGCCATCTGCTAATCTGTACAGCAAATGCACTTCTGGCAGTTCGGCATTTGAGTACGCCTCCATTGCAATTTACAAGAAATCGCGTCTGTGACGGACACTACACAGTTGATGCTACATGCTTGGAACTAGTAGAGCAATTACTTTAGTCCCATTTCAGTATCACCTTCGTCTAATTGGCACAACAGACACGGGCGGTGTATATAAGAATTTGCAGTTTCCTATACATTCTGAGGAAACGTAACCAACATGGTACTTCGAACATTTCCTGTAATAAAAAGTTTCATGTAACGCTAGTACGTTCTGTTCCTGTGCGTTTCACATGACTAATGTAAGATAAGAGGAATATGCATTTGCAAAGTACGGGATTTGCATTTTTTGCTGGTGACGTTTCTGTATGACGTCTGTGTAAGGGAATCACTATGTCCAAGTCTTCCATCAGAATAGATCAACAGAATCTGTTAACTGAGCTCGAATTGCCCATGTGTCTGTTGATTCAGTCAGAAATTCTCATGAAGTAGATCACGTAATTAACTGTTAGCGTTATGTTGCATGGAATAAACTTCATGGAAAAATTCATCTTTCTATAGGGTTTAGAAATGTAAAGGATACCGTACAAATGTAAAAACTGACAAAGAATAACTTAGGTAGACATGTCGACTGAACCAGAAGCGATGTGAGTCGATTTTTACAGACGGACTGCTACCCACAAGCCACTGGTCAGCGGAACGAACGCGCAACTTCAGTAATTTGATAGAACACAACATTATATACACCAAATATCTGATGGTTATGTCTGACAATTTAAATTTTTAAGAAAAAACCTTTTCATTACAGGCCTCTAAAGAGTGTCTGCCCCCTTCGAATTTAGACTATAAAGTTTTCCTCGCGAGACTTGAGCCTATGCCAGGCTTGATTCTAAGAAAGATGTGAAGTTGACTTTGTGAGAAGATTTCAATAGAAACTCCCTGATTGATTCTCCAGAGAAAAGAATATTAATGGATATACTTCAATCTTTCAACGTTATACAGTAATACACTTTTCAATTAGGGATTCAGGGAAACACTCTCACGATGGTAGACAGTATCTGGATACAGTATTGTTTAGTTGATAACCTATCAGATCATGATAAACAGATAGTAATACTATCAAGACAGATTGTTCGAACTGGTGAACAGAGGATTTAAAGAAGAGTCCATTTGCAATGTAGACATTTAAAGCCAATTTCAAATGGGAAATCGGTACGAAAACTACAACACAGGCTCTTGAAGACATATCTAACACATTTCTTCAAACCTTTACCACTTTATTAGAACTGGTGTTCCCCGCTATAACACTGCAGGCAGGTATGCAAAACAGATAAGCTACCGAACTGTATAACTAATGGCATTAGATTATTACATAGGAGGAAATAGTTTGAACATAATACGAGGGGCGGTCAGAGACAGGTGATAGAATTCCACTACAGACATTACTGAAAAGTGCTCAGGAATGTCATCAGGCAGGTTAAAACAAAGCTTTACCTACAAAGAGAGCATATAAAACTCTCTGAATTAAATTAAGTTTTTATGGTCAATACTTAATGAGTTGTGAAGGCAGAATGTGGAAACCCAACATATTACATCTCTGTTCCATGTGACCGAAACTGATAGTTATTCACCAGAATTATTCAAAACAATTACTTCTAGCCATTAATTTACAAGTTAAATCACAAATTTATTGGTAGGTAAGTATACAGAATTTTGAAAGATTATGTTCTGAGGAAACTACATCACATGCAGCCACAGGAAACAAGCAAAGATGAAAACTAATCAATTATTTTATCATTAAATAGTAAAGACTCCCAAGGGCGAGATGAAATTTCAGGTGGGATTATCAAGAGCAGTGCATTATATATCGGTAGTGTACTCCGTCACGTGCACAATGTCTCTGGTCAGTTTCCTTAAAGATTGAACTACTCGTTAGTGAAACCATTTTATAGAAAGCATGAAAGAGATTATGTAGACAACTATCTGCTAATTTATTCAAAAGTGTTACGATAATAGTCTCACACCATGATATGAATAGTTTTCTGTTATGATTCGCAGTTAAGCTACAGAAAAGAAGTATCGACACAGAGAGAGTGGCTTATACTTTTGTACGTGTGACACTAGCAGAGCTAAAGATTGGTTGAGGACAGCAGGTATTCTATTTTGTTTAATAGAACCATTAAATCTTGTGGAGTATGACATGCTTGTAAAATTGTGGGATTAAGGAAAGTGATAGATAATGATTTTGGAAACAATTATTCTGCATATTGGTTCACAATATTGCTGAATATTTGAAATAGAATGTTGTCCTCTAGCGTCAACAATCATTGAAGAGGTTTGACTCCGATTGGGGTGCAGTAAATTGTGGGGGGGAGGGGGTGTAGCGGGAGGGGGTGCAAGAATTCTGTTCTGGGACAGTTGCTTTTCTTGCTGTCTGTCATTAATCTGCCACTAAACATTGCAGATTTTGGAGAAATATTTCTCTTTGCAGGTAGCCCAAGTGTTATTCTGAACGACGTCGAATGAAATACATTGATCAGTCAGAACATTATGACCACATACCTAATAGCCGGTATGTCCACCTTTGGTGCGGATAAGCGGCGACACCTAGTGGTATTGAAGCAATGAGGCCTTGGTACGTCGCTGGAGGGGACTGGCACCACATCTGCATACACAAGTCGCCTAAACCCTCTAAATTCCTGAGGGGCGCCACTTTCAGTCATAACCCAGATGTGATCGATCTGTTTCATATCTGGCGAGTTTGTGGCCAGTGCATCAAGTGGACCTCGCCATTGTGTTCCTCGTACCACCCCATCACACTCATGGGCTTGTGATATGGCGCATTATCTTGTTGAAAAATGCTTCTGCCTTCGGGAAACATGATCGTCATGAAGGGGTATACGTGGTCTGCAAGCAGTCTAGGTGACTCCTTGATCGTCATGGTGTCTTGCACGACCACCACTGGACCCATGGATGCCCACCTGAATATTCCCCAGAACATAATGGAGCCGCCCCCAGCTTGTCTCCGTCCCGCAGTATAGACGTCAAGGAACTGTTCGCCTCAAAGGACACAGATTCGCGTCCTCCCATCGGCATGATGAGGAAGGTATCGGGATTCATCAGACCATGCAACGCTCTGCAACCTCTGCAACCTCCAGTGCCCAAGGTTACGTGCCCATTTCAGTCAAAGTTGCCGATGCCGTGGTGTCAACATCGGCACATGCACGGGTTGTCGGCTGCGGGGGCCCATCATTAGGAGCGTTGGGTCCACTGTGTGTTCAGACACTACTGTACTCTGCCCCGCGTCGCCGCCTGTCCTGTTTTACCCATCTGACCAGCGCTAGAAGTCCGACGTCTTTAATGAGGGGTGCTCGCCCAGCCCCACGACGTCTGGACGTGATTTCACCTTCGTTTCGCAACGTGTTGAAGACAATCATCACAGCACTCCTCGAACACCCGACAAGTCGTCCACATTTCGAAATGCTCATGCCAAGCCTCCGGGCCATCATAATCTGCCCTGGGTCAAACTCAGATCGCGCGTCTTAGGCATTATACACATAGACAGCACGCTGACTGATACTACGTGCACCGTGTGTGTGTCTGTCTAGCAATGATTCCTCCCAAGACGACACTGCTATCGCCCGGACGGGCTTATACCGATAGGAGGTAGGTGAGTCTTATCGCTCTATTATCTCTTTTATTCACGGTATGACACAAAGCTCTTTTCTCCACGGTACGTTCTGTACCCCATCTTTAGCTATCCAATAACCTCAAACGACCTTCGGCACTCGTAATACCAGATTACGAAAGCTTTTATACGAGAATATACTCCATGTTTCCCTTTCATTTATGGGTACATTGCAGAGACTTAAAAAGTTTTCCTAACTCATTATGTAAGACATAACCAAATGTTTTCCTAGTGGCTTTCTTGCTATAACCAGACTATGTTTAACATAATATCTGGCATATTAAGTAAAACGCTGTTCAACCGAAAATCTCGTTCATTAGTTTTGTCGTCATATTTCTCAACCTTATTCCCGCAGCATAACATAACACTAAAATTCACTAATATTTTCAAAATATTTTTGGTGTGTATCCTGTTACCTCTTTCCAAGACATTCATTGCATTCAACATATCTTCCAAGTTCTTTTCTGGCCCTGATAGGATTACGCCCTCAACTGCCAACCCTAAAGTTTCTGTTTCTTCATTCTTAACTTTAATTTTTTTTCCAAATTTGTCCTAAGTTTCCTTTATTGATTTCTACCTACATAGATTGAATAATAGGTGGAATTGGCAACAGCACTGTCTCCCGTCCATATGACCTATTGATACTTTTTTTTCCACTTCGACTCTCAATTCATTCGATTTTCTATATAAATTCTATATAACTTGTACATGACCTTTACATAACACCTGGTAACATCAGAATTTCAAAACATTATTACTATCAAAATTATCACGGCTTACTGTAAAGTTACAGAAGCTATAATCATGAGGTTGTTTGTCTCGATCCTGTCTTCAAAGGTAAACCGAAAAGTCAGTTTTCCCTCACTTGTTGCTACATTTCTGTGGAATTTATACTGAACTTCCCACAGGATTCTACGAATCGTTCCAACTATCTGTATACAATGTTTTTTTTAGTATTTTTTCAGTCATGAGCTTTTCACTGATGGTTCGATGATAACCATGTGACATGTTCGTTGTTTATAAGGGCCAACAAAAAAAAATTACTTCTGAGGGATTTGCTGCAGCTTATACCCAATGTATCACGACTTCGATGTGGATATAAAAGCACCGATATGTAGGCAAGGGATTAGTGTGGCATTAGGTCTTTGCGACGCGCGTACGGTACATGCGGAAACGTGAATTATGGCGACGTTATTACCAAAGGTCTCCAAACAGGACTAACGTGTTGTTAATCTTCTCTTGGTGACGAAGGACAAAACGATGAACACCCATCGAAGAAAGAAGAATGTGTATGGGGTGGTATGTCTGTCGAAAGCCACCGTTGCTCGACAAGGAGGGCTCCTGCTTCATGGAAAGGCAGCTCCTCATATCGCAAATTTCATAACGCAGATGTTACATGTGGAAGACACTCGAGCAACCACCCTGTAGTACTGGTCTCTACCCCTTGCGATTATAACGTCTTTGGTCCCTTAAAAAAGACCTTGAAGGTTCGACGATTCCTATCTGACGAGGATGTGTAGCAGCCAGATACGGACTTCTTCACGCAGCAGTGCACGATGTTTTATCAAGCAGATTTCTTCAATTGATAAATGATTGCAGCAATCGTCAGCCCATTTTGTCCAATTGATATATCGATTCAGGACTGTACGGCCTTCAAACGGAAAATTTTATATCCCCCCTGTAGAGTATTGGGGTTATTACATTCTTCTTCGATGTGCGTGAACATTAGTCTGTCTCATAGTATCGCACTTGTAAAGTGGAATACTTTGCCTCCTTTCATTCCGCACAATAACTGGATGTCCCCGAAGAGCTTAGCTGTGAACTCTGAAAATAACAGATCATACAGTTCTCTACAGTCAAAAATATCGCACTTCTCCTGATTCTGCCCGCATCTCGTGGTCGTGCGGTAGCGTTCTCGCTTCCCACGCCCGGGTTCCCGGGTTCGATTCCCGGCGGGGTCAGGGATTTTCTCTGCCTCGTGATGGCTGGGTGTTGTGTGCTGTCCTTAGGTTAGTTAGGTTTAAGTAGTTCTAAGTTCTAGGGGACTTATGACCACAGCAGTTGAGTCCCATAGTGCTCAGAGCCATTTGAACCATTTTTTTTCTCCTGATTCTTCAACTTCTTCCAGCGTAATTCATGACGAAGTAGATCATTGGGCAACGATCGGAAGTCGGTGTACAGTGGGCACAATATATCAGCAAGTGACTGCGCTGTCTTCAACAGGTGCGCTAATAAGCTGATTGCATAGGAACTGGAACAAGTGTAAGGAGGTTGTTTAGGTTTTTATGTTGGTAACGCCACGTAGCACTCTGTATGAAAATCACTGACTGTGCTGTGTGCAGTCTGTGGCTGGTTGGCATTGTTGGAATATTCACTATTTTAGTGTTGGGCAGTTGGATGTGAACAGCGAGTGGCGTTGCGCAGTTGGAGGTGAGGAGCCAGCCGTGGTCGATGAGCGAAGAGAGATTGCACAGTTTTGAGAGCGGACGATCTGGACCTGTGTCCGTGAGAAAAACGAAATTTGTCAGACTGGATGTCATGAACTGAGATATATATATATATATATATATATATATATATATATATATATAATTACTTTTGAACAATATTCAGGTAAATACATTGTTTATTGTCTATCAAAATCTTTCATTTGCTAACTATTCCTATCAGTAGTTAGTGCCTTCAGTAGTTAGAATCCTTTATTTTGCTGGCAGTATTGGCGCTCGCTATATTGCAGTAGTTCGAGTAACGAAGATTTTATGAGGTATGTGATTCATGAGAGGTATAGGTTATTGTTAGTCATGGCCATTCTTTTGTAGGGATTACTGAAAGTCAGACTGCGTTGCGCTAAAAATATTGTGTGTCAGCTTAAGGATGATCAGAATAAGTAAAGAGAAAAATGTCTGAGTACGTTCAGTTTTGCTCACCTGTTTGAAAATCGAATAACGTAAGGGGTTTACCAGCACAGTCTTTCATAAATTTTTCTAAGGGGATGTTTCATATGTCGACCCTTAGCCGAGGATACCTCACTGGAATCTTATGATTTTTTCTTGTAGTTTGTGCAATTAATGTAGCTATTGCGTATTGCTAGAGCGTAATTGGCCACGTGGGATTAGACGAGCGGCGCTGCAGTCATGGACTGTGCGGCTGGCCCCGGCGGAGGTTCGAGTCCTCCCTCGGGCATGGGTGTGTGTGTTTGTTCTTCGGATAGTTTAGGTTAAGTATTGTGTAAGTTTAGGGACTGATGACCTTAGCAGTTAAGTCCCATAAGATTCACACACATTTGAACATTTTGAGAGCATAATTGTACACACAATTTCCTTTGTAGTTGTATTTTTTCATTGTTGTACAGTGAAACAGTTGTGGTGTGCATGTAGATTTGCATCAAGTATTTCGCAGCTGCGCTTGCGATTAGCTAGATATTATTTTCAGTGTTATGTTAATATGTTTTCTTATTTTTGCTCTTCAAATTGCGCTTTTCTTGTTATCGTGTGAAATACGTGATAATTATGGCGTGTGAAAAACGTAACAGTAGGCTCCAAAGTAAATTGAGAAATGATAGTCACGACGAGCGTAGCTTATCAGCACCACTGTGTAATGAATTAACAGACATTCAAAGTAGTAATTTGGTAATTGTGCATAGGGAAATGGAGTTGGTGGCAAATAATGTTGTAGACAGTGAAAGAATTAGTGAACAGGGAAGCATTATCGATCGATCGGTCGGCAACAGCTCACCTCAGGATTCCGAAATGACAGGACACAATCTTACAAATACTGTAGATTCAGGTTTTTGAGTCCTCACCGTTTTCTCAAATAAATCAAGACACATTTTCTGTTTTTCAAAATGCGAATACTGCTGGTTCAAATGCACTGCCGAATAGCACTGAGGAACATGTTTCAGACACCACTGCATTGTTATTACAATTAATGCAACAAATGGGACAAAACTTCAAAAGTTAGACACAATGGAACAACACCAGAGACAAACACAGCAACAGCTTCAAAAGTTAGACACCACGCTCGAACAAACACATGAAGGTTTAACTGCTGAGTTACTTAAAATTGAATCTAAATGTCAAAAATTCTGTAATGACGTAAAGACGCAAATTTGTGAGCATTTCCAACCTTTTTTTTCGCGTCTGGAAAATGCAATACAGAATCACGAAGCAGCCAGAAAGGAACTGCAAACTATTGTTCATGAAAATCACGACACCTTGCAAGTTAAAATTGACTCAGTTGCATCTACCGATTCGGTTACACAACTTGCAAAAACTCAGGAAAATATAAAGGACACAGTAGATACGTTTTCAACTCAAATGGACACTCTGAAACTTGGTTCAGAAAAACACACTGAGGAAATCTGTTCATTATCGGAGAAAGTAGCCGAACTTTCAGATCAGTTCACTAACTTATCTACAAAGGTGGATGATGATCTGAATGACGCAAGACCTATAGCCTTCACTGACACAGAAGAGTATGCACAAATTAAGAAATTTATACAAAATCAAATTAATACGCAACGCAAAAGAGAAATCCGGGAAGTGCAAAATCAGTTGGCACAAGTAATACAAGAATTACATATTTCAGAGGACACTCGCGCTCCAACACGGGAAGAGAGACTTAGAAATACGGAAAAGCCACAAAATAATAACACAGAGCATTTCGGAAATTATGAAAGAAATTGGCAATGGCACACTATTACTTGGAAACATATGATTATACTGTGGAGCTCGTACTTTGTGCTACTTACTAATATGCTTATGAGTTGATGGGAAATATTCTCACATCTGCACACCTGATTATGACAAGTGTCTTTCTATGAGAGTTGAGAGAATTTCTACTAACTTACGAAATGACACATGGCTACTGAATGATGTTTTTATGCTTTGCTTTGTATATAGTTGCTTTTTTCATTTGATATCTGGTTTCCATCTGTGTTGCAGCATTGGTTTTATAAAATAAAATTAAATGCATTTGCTAATGTGAACACTTTCTGTCAACAGATCTGTTAAATAATAATTTTATGATCCACATTCTTCAAAAAAGGAGCTTTTGGAAAGGAAAGAATAATAAGAAGGGACTAATAACAGTAACTGCATACTTAATTTTTTTTCAAGTACTTGGTAACATTTTTTGTAGAATAAGTTGTTGTGGTGCACCACTTTAATAACATTGACATTAAGATGTGAATAGACATTTCTATTATCTGCGTTGTTGTCTTTAGTGTACTATTTTTTCTGCTTCAGCTATGTCATATTTAGGTATGAGTTATTTGCTGCTGCTGTTTGCCAGGCATAGTGTTACTGAATTTCACTTTGCATTACTATGTTAAGCCAGTTTTACTACTGATTTATTTTTCTTGTTGCTTCACAGTGGCTCATATTAGTTGTAATGTAGCATTCGCTCTGCTACTTTAGATATACTGCTGCTGCTTTGCCAATTTGCGTTTTTTTTGTCATTGGTGTTTGTGTTAATTGTTTTGTGCTGCTGCATTGCCTCGTCCCTTAGTTTATGTATCTGAGCTCAGTAGATTTAAGTTAGCTTAAGAGGGGGGATAGTATATAAGAAACTAACTATGGAGAATAGGGAAACAATGCATTGAGAAGTTATATGAAAAAGATTTGGGCCAAACTGAGTAGTGTACAATGAAGAATAATTATTTTGAAAGAGGATATGAACAAATCAGTAGGGTTTGGGGACAACAGGAATATATAGGACTTTTTGGAATAATGATGAACGAAGGGAGATCTCCGTGAAGTAAAGAAAGTTTTGCTTGCAAAAATCTGCAGTAAAACAAACCCTGTCTTTTCCTTTTGTGTTATTCTGCTATGTCTTTGTGCACCCTTGTGTATTTGTGTTCTTCCTGTCTTTATGTGTTTATCTGATAAGAGTTATACTGAAGAATTTTTCTAATTATATGTTATTTACTTTGTAAAGATGTTTAGACATTATTTATTCTGTTCTGTTTTAATGCTTATCTGTGAAATTAATGTTTCGAAAACTATTCTAATTATTTTATTTATTTACTTATGTCGTAATTCCTGTAACACTGATGTATATGTTTATTTCTATTCTTTTGTAAAGCCTGTATTACTACAAATGTTATCTGTATTATAATGTTTTATGTTTTAATTATGTTTTCTGTGCCTTTCTAATTCTATTCTCATGTTATAAAATTGTAATTGACACCAGTTCATCAAATTAAGTAACTTGTAAGCATTCATTTCAGTGCACACATTTCTGTTGGTCATATTCATAGTCATTACTATTATTATTATTCTTGATTATTATAATTTTTTTTTATTGTTATAATTATCATTGTACTACTTTTATAATCTCTAATTTTTTTCTGTAACATTAATACTGTATAACATGTTATATGTTCTTAATGTTCTGTAGAAACTGAAATTTGTTGAATCTGAGTATGCCTGGTTAGGTGTGAGAGAGGGCCTGAAGGCCCTAATCTTGCCAGGTAAAATAAATAAAAATAAATAAATATATGCACAATATGTGAGAATTATGGACAATTAGTGTTTGCACGTATGTTAAAAATCCAGCAAGGGACTGGTTAACAGAATTGCTGGTCCTAAGATCAATTCCAAAACATTGTGAGTGCACAAGTGGTGGTTTATGGACTTGCTATATCGTCCGTAAGACTCTTCAATGGTGATTGTGCACCCACACAGTCGCAACAGATGGCTGCTGGCCATCTCTACAAGGACTTCACTGGATCTGCACCTTTGATGGCCCTCAAATACCATTATCTCTACAAGGACTACCGTGGGTCTTCACCTTTCATGGTCCACTAATACCATCATTTCTACAAGGACTGCAGTGGGTCCACACTTCTGGAGGACCACCAATACCATACACTCTAGCAAGACTACAGTGGGTCTGCTCTTTGATGAACTACCTACCGGTATTCTTCAAAACTTCGACTGACTCTGCTGTGGATTTGCTCTGTTGTGGCCCATTACCTGTCTGCATGTCAAGAGTCAGCACTGTCTTTCTGTTGGAAGGACAACACTACTTCTTCAAGACTGAATGGAGATCCTCTACTTCCATGTGCATTTTCTTTTACTGCTCAGACTTTGAGAAAAAAACTGCAATAACTATTGTGATGAATGATAAGGACTGTCTTTAAGGACTGTGACAAAATCTTTGCTTTTGACCAACAGTGTATCGATAAGGGTGTGCATTTGATATATTTCTTATCGTTAATGTGAAAATTTATTTCCAATCTGTATTGGCTACTGCCCAAAACAATTTGTAAAATTTTTGTGGGGAGCATGGGGGCTATGTAAGTAGGCTGTTTAGGATTTTATGTTGGTAACGCCACGTAGCGCTCTGTATGAAAATCACTGAATGTACTGTGTGCAGTCTGTGGCTGGTTGGAATTGTTGGAATACTTACTATTGTAGTGTTGGGCAACTGGATGTGAACAGCGCGTGGCGTTGCGCAGTTGGAGGTGAGCAGCCAACAGTGGTGGATGTGGGATGAGAGATGGCAGAGTTTTGAGAGCGGACGATCTGGACGTGTGTCCGTCAGAAAAACTAAATTTGTAAGACTGGATGTCGTGAATTGATATATATATATATATAATGACTTTTTAACACTATTAAGGTAAATACATTGTTTCTTCTCTATCAAAATCTTTCATTTGCTAACTACGCCTATCAGTAGTTAGTGCCTCCACTAGTTAGAATCCTTTATTTAGCTGGCAGTATTGGCGCTCGCTGTATTGCACTAGTTCGAGTAACGAAGATTCTTGTGAGGTAAGTTTTTCATGAAAGGTATAGGTTATTGCTAAAATGGCTCTGAGCACTATGGGACTTAACATCTGAGGTCATCAGTCCCCTAGAACTTAGAACTACTTAAACCTAACTAACCTAAGCACATAACGCATATCCATGCCCGAGGCAGGATTCGAACATGCGACCAAAGCAGTCTCATGGTTCCGGACTGAAGCGCCTAGAACCGCTCGGACACCGCGGCCGGCGGTTGTTGTTAGTCACCCCCATTCTTTAATAGGTATAATTGAAAGTCAGTTTGCGTTGCGCTAAAAATATTGTGTGTCAGTTTAGTGATGATCAGAATAAGTAAAGAGAGAAATGTCTGAGTACATTCAGTTTTGCTCAGCTGCTTGAAAATCAAATAACATAAGGGGTTTACCAGCACAGTCTTTCATAAATTTTTCTAAGGAGAGGTTTCACAAGGTTTATATACGCCCCCGCCCTCCACCGTACTCGCGCTCCGTTCGCGGCCAGCGCCCATGTGTGTGTTTACGTGCAGCATCACCTCTCCACTCTTCCCGTTGACACTCGCTCCGACCGGGCTTCGCATACAGGGATGGAAGCTGGCAATGTCTCGGCTGACACTCCACTTTCTCCCAACGGCATTTCCTTGTGTGATATCACTTAATTACGCTAACTGCTGGCTCCCAGGTCTCACTAAGCATGCAGCCACCATCACGATTGATGATCCATTCTCTTACTCGAATATCAATAGTTTTTTCAGTCCTAGAAAAAATGTGCGTCAGAACCTTAACATGCTCGTAATCCTTTCCATACAATTCCGATGGGCTTTCTCCTGGCATGATATGCGTGAGTCTTCCGTTATCCACTGTGTCCTAGCAGGTCCCGCATCTTCTCAGTGTAATATTGGTGAGATGGGACCATGACTGCATTGCCGTATGTTCAGGATATCTGGATCTTCTCTTAAATACCATATTGCTTCCTTCCAACATACTACAGATTTTCAGTTTCACAGGTTTTCCTGACACGAGAGCAGGACAAGTTTCAGAACGTACTTCTTCAGCAGGTTTAGGGGGAATTCGTATAGCTGCCAGCTCCACTGTAGTGTGTCTGTAACATGTGTAGATGTAAGAGTGGTATAAAATTGAGTCGTTTATTAAGAAACGTAACTGCATCGACATCCAGCTTTCTGCCCCTGAGATTGATGATAATCTCTCATGGATCATCAGAAATTAATTTCTCTGATACACGTTCCAATTTCGAGATTTGACGTAAGGTGACCTTCCTTCATGTGGGTCTGCTATGGACCTAGTGACACAATAAATCCTTTCCTATGCCCTAGAACTGAACTAGATGGCCAGCTGTTGTGTTTCGAAAGGTTCTTTTTAGTCGAGTCCTTGTACCAGTGCGTAAAACGTACTTTCTCCCATCCCCAAGCTGACTGCCATGTTTCTTGATTCTTCTAGCCGTCCAGTCAATGCGATACGCTACCTTGACGAATTTCGGCACCTCACAAGGAATGTAAAGACATTCCAGTGGTTCAGCTTGTCAGGTCTTTTCTTTCTGCGGTACACCTCTACGTAAATATATATGACGTGATTTTTTAAGATCTCTCAGCGTAAGCCATGACGAAATAGTTCGTGGATGAAAGTGACCACATCATATTCGCAACTCGGTGTGTTTCGTAGGGTGTCATAACAACTTTAAGCTTAGTGATTATTGAATGCTCGTAAGCCTCAACGTTATCTCTGTAGTCACCAGAGTATCTTTAAAACAATACTTGAAATTTATTCGTCAGAAAATTGACGTACAGGTAACAAACATTTTTAAGCGTATCTTGACGTCTACATACTTTCTCTTCGATAGTGGTTACTACGAGAAAAAGTTGGACGAGCCATCGGGAGTCGGCTTCCACCTGTTATCGCCAACACGTGTATGAAACGATTCCAGGAGGAAACCTTGGAATCAGTCCGACGGAATCCTATGTATCTTTTCCTTACGCCAACCACACCCGCGTCATATGGCCACATGGTAGATACAAGATTAATGATAACATCTCACACCTGACTGCAGAAGGGTATGAAATTGTTAGTGGCGGAATATTTCTTATCCCAACTACACGGAATGAATCACCATCATGTTAAGGGACTGACACACTCGTCTCTCTTCTGGAACTGTGTCATTAAAGAACCCATAGAGATTCGAGAAGTGGAGCAGCTGATCAATCGTGACTGCATCCTTAGTAAGACCTGGGAACATGCACTTTGACTGATTAAGAGGAGGAAAGGGTTAATGGGTCTTTTGGGGAAGGATACCACACAGCGAGGTCTTCGGTCTCATCGTATTAGGGAAGGACGGGGAAGGAAGTCGGCCGTGCCCTTTCAAAGGAACCATGCCGGCATTTGCCTGGAGCGATTTAGGGAAATCATGGAAAACCAAAATCAGGACGGCCGAACGCGGGATTGAATAGTCATCCTCCCGAATGCGAGTCTGGTGTATTAGCCACTGCGCCACCTCACTCGGTGGAATAATGATGAGGGCAAGACAACACCCAGTCCACGAGCGGAGAAAATCTGCAACCCGGGCCCGCTGCATCGGAGGCAAGCACGTTACCACACAGCTAAGCAGGAGGACGAAGAGAAAGGAGATATCCCGCAACGAATATACTGTGGGCAAGACGGAGCAATAGCCGAAACGCCACAAGCTTGTGTTCTACAGTGCGGATCGGGGTCGGAGCGACGCGTCGACGGGAGGAGTGAAAATAAGATGTGGACACGTGAACACAGGTGGGTGCGGACAACGACCAGAGACTGAGATGCAGCGAGATGGAGAGGAGATACATAAGCCTTGTGCCAGCTCCTAGGCAATCACTTCAATAGCGCATCTGATAACAGGAAACATGGTTACTTGACGAAATATGGTGCCCATAGAACACTGACCTCCGGTCTTTCATTCTTTGTCATCCCACCTCATGTTGAGGCTACCCTGAAGTGCAGAAGTTAAGGTCGGAAGTAACTTTCGAATGATGTGTCACACCCATGTAAAATAACTTGATGAAACTGGGATCATATTATATAGAAAGAAGTGTTACAGTATAGCACAGTAGCTAATTAAAAGAAATACACAAGGGACTTAGAGAAATAAGCTTTTATTCAAAGACAATCCCACTGAAGTCATCGCGATTCATGATGGTCCTCTGGACGTTGCTAAGGGTGGGACATGCTTCTTAGTTGAGTGTGTGACTACCGCAGACGGCAATGCGTACTATGCAACAAGCTCCAACCAACACGATCACGTTCGGCAACGTTCATGGGTGCATTACGTGTTTCAGATAGTCGCCGTGTCAAGGTACGGTAAGCATTGTCTATCGTGATCGTTTTAGTGGTCTAGGTGTTACGTTGTGGGGAGGCATAACGTTAGGTGAGCTTACTGACCTACGAATATTTGGACACGGTTCACTTACCTATAAAAGTTCTTGTGACTACGCCTTCCCCTTATGCGTTTTTTGAGGGGCGAATAACACATGACCGCATGGAACAGCGCAGATGTGGGAGCTCTTGGAAAGAGGGAATATTCGGTCAGTGTACTGGCTATCCCATGGAGCACGTATGATGTGTGGTGGGAAGACGCACAGCAGTGCGTCGGCTTGCACCAACAACCATCCAGCAGTTTTGAACCAAGCCGGTCTAGGAATGGAACGCCCTGACGCAAGAACTCCTGGCCAGCGTTGTGCCTGGAAGGGGAGCACGGTTGCAGAGCTTGCTTTCCCATCCGTGGTTACCACGTACTCTGTCATGACCCATGTCCTGCCTTTTGTAACGTCCACAGGACCATTATGATTCGTGGTGATTTCAATTTGATTATTGACTTTGATAAAAATTTCATTTCTGTTTGTATGACTCAGTATTCCTTTCAGCTACCTTCTGTGCTATACCATCGCCGTTCTTTCTATGTGTGGTCTAATTTTCACAGAGATATGTTACTCTGCAGTGACGTATCATACGAAAGTTGCTTTCATCATTGAGTTTAGCACACTAGTGTAGCATACCAACAAATGAGTAGCAAAATATCTAAAATGATACACAATGATCAGAGACGTCGATTGGTAGCTAAGAAGCAGGCATGAATTGACTGTGCCTATGTCGTCGATCCACACTGGGAAGTCAATGTAACATGAATTGCAATGTGGCAAGATTTTTGCAATTTGAACGTCTATTAAGACAGCTCCAGATTTCGCAACTTGTCCAAGATGAAACTGTTATCTCTCTTAAAAAAATCTGTGGCAAATGAATTTCAACTGGTTATTCCACCGACGGGTCTCAAAAAGATGATGTCGACGCTAGAATTTTGATATTTTAGAACAGTATAGGGTGGTTGATGTCAACGCGGTGATCTGTCAAAGCTGATTGGGCTGTAGGCACCGCGTATATCTATGGTGTTCATCGGACGTTTCATGAATTGTCTGCCCGACGTTCGAAGGGCCACATTGCAAACCCCAGATTTCCGGAGCATCTTTAACGGCATTCAAGAGTGCTGCTGCCTTCGGTGAAGGTCGCAAAATCACTTTCACTTACCGCTTGCTGAGGATCGCTCCTATTTCTGACTATAGGCTTCCCAAGAATGGCAGAAAAACCATGGATTTAAATCATTGTATGCGTTTTTCTGCATTCCTTACGCCCAACTCAGGTTTTGTTCGTAGCGCATTACCTCTCTGCCGTGGAGAACACCCGCCGGCTTTGAAAACTCTGTATAAATGTAGAAACTCATCCTGCTAACTGATTTCGTCAACAATGAGGTTTTCTGTGTGAACCAAAGTTCTGGGATCACTTATTGTCTAGTAAGGATGGTGACAGCTCTCTGCACGTAAATATATTCCCGATCAACTTCACGTCCCAAGTTCCCATCATGTTTGCGACAGACGTAATCATCTGAAAATAAAAGGTATCCCTGCCTTTTGGTTTCCATCGTAAACTGGCTTTGTTCCCCGATGAATTTCAGGCAGTTTAAAAATTGTTGTAATTTATTTTCACCATACCGGCACACTACTAACGTGTCGTCAAGATATATCGAAAATACAGTGGACTTCAAAGTTTCATGTTCCAGCGCCTTTTCCTCGAAGACATGCATAAAAATATTTGCCACCAAGGACGACCAACTATCCATAAAGACACCGTCAGTCTGTTCAAAAAATTCCTTACAAAATAACAAGTAAGTTGATGTCACAACAAGCCTGGACAAAGCTGAAACCGTTTGATCAAACCTTTTGTCAATAAGAGTTGAAGACTCTGAGAGGGAAATCTTTGCAAATAAGGATAACATATAGAAGTTAACTAATAAATCACAATATTTGAGTTCCAATTCCTTAAAGTACTAATAAAATTCCGCAGGGTTACGTATGTGGTGAGTATATTTTCCGACAAGATGTCTCAAAAACGAGGCTAAGTGTTGGGCGCAGTCGTAATGTGGAAAACCAATTTAACGAACTTCTTCTTATGGAGCTTTAGAAGTTCATATAACTTCGGAAGAACAGTAGTACTCTGTTCCAATCTTCGCACAACTTATGGTGGAAAGGGGGAGGCAGTCAGAAACGAAGCTGTCCTCCGTACCAACCGGTCAGTCGGTCCTTTATTGACCTTCCGATATGTGCTATCAGTCAGGTAACAGCACACATAACCGCGTTAGGTGTCAAGAGACATTTATCATATGGAAGATCTGCCGTTTGGGTATCCTGTCGAAGGTTCCGTATTGCAGCCCTCTCTGTCGTAGATATGTTACCGCTTTGCCGATGAGCTTCCATAGCAACACGAGAAGATTCCTTTCTTATTTTTTCAAATTTGCTTCTCCTGCTGAATCTGTAGAGAGTGGTCGAACAACTTCTTCAGCGGCACTGATGGACGCAGGTGTATTATACAACAGTTTCTGTCTATGACACAGAAGCACACACTGAATGTTCTGTTCCTTGTTTGTAACTAGATACACTACTAGAAATACCTAATTACAAAATTACTGAGGCTTTCCTGGGCACTTGCTGACATAACGCCTGTTGGCTTCTGTCTCGGATTCTTCGGCCACCAAGTGCTTGAAAGTGTGTTAGATGATTTCTCTAGTGATTCGCCAGCACAAGTGAGTCGCATTACCAAAGTCTGATTCTGCATTGCAGGTGGTGAACTCGAGCCCGTGGTCGTAATCATATATACGAGAGATGTTCACTAAGTACTGCAACCCATTTTTTTCTGAAAGCAGGTTGGTTTTATTTAGGGTTCCAGTACACCATATTACTCCCAGATACAAAGCCCTACTTTTCAACGTACCCCCTATTCAATGCAACGCTCTTAAGCCACTTTACCGTGAGAGCCTGATTCTTCACATGGTATCACTCAACTGGTCGATATCGGAGCCAACGTCCTGCTGCATCAGTAATCTTTGCACCACCCACGTACTGCTTTCTGTGGAGTGCGGCCTTTATTGGGCAAAGAAACGACAACCGGATTCGGGTGTAGGGTGAATGAGAACGTACAATGAAGGCTTTCACGGCCGTATGTTTCAGCTGCCGAGAATTCTTCCGGGTTGTATTGCCGTGGTTTATAGAACTCTTCTGTCCCTAATGTTTCGTCCAAATCTACGTTGGATATCTTCGGAGGTGCTCCTGGTTGAGCTGAGTCTTGCCGACTGATGAGTCGGACGTCGAAGAACGGCCTAAATACCATGGAAAGTGGGCGTGGTCTGGATTTCACGTGATAGCAGGATATTGTTGTCAGTTTTGACATGGTGTCTTTATTAACGGTGATTTCGCTTAACGAAGTTATGCTTTACACAGCGGATTTTTTTCCAGTAGATTTGACTGCTCTTTTCATACACTGTCAGTTCGAGTTGGAAGATGAATTTTATGAGCAGGTTGATGGAGTGGCCATGGGTAACCCATTGAATCCTACGTTCGCAAATTTTTACAGGGAAAAATTCGAACAATTAACTCTGGATAAAGTGAATAAGAAACCATGTCGATGGTATCGATACATGGAAGATACACTCCTGGAAATTGAAATAAGAACACCGTGAATTCATTGTCCCAGGAAGGGGAAACTTTATTGACACATTCCTGGGGTCAGATACATCACATGATCACACTGACAGAACCACAGGCACATAGACACAGGCAACAGATCATGCACAATGTCGGCACTAGTACAGTGTATATCCACCTTTCGCAGCAATGCAGGCTGCTATTCTCCCATGGAGACGATCGTAGAGATGCTGGGTGTAGTCCTGTGGAACGGCTTGCCATGCCATTTCCACCTGGCGCCTCAATTGGACCAGCGTTCGTGCTGGACGTGCAGACCGCGTGAGACGACGCTTCATCCAGTCCCAAACATGCTCAATGGGGGACAGATCCGGAGATCTTGCTGGCCAGGGTAGTTGACTTACACCTTCTAGAGCACGTTGGGTGGCACGGGATACATGCGGACGTGCATTGTCCTGTTGGAACAGCAAGTTCCCTTGCCGGTCTAGGAATGGTAGAACGATGGGTTCGATGACGGTTTGGATGTACCGTGCACTATTCAGTGTCCCCTCGACGATCACCAGTGGTGTACGGCCAGTGTAGGAGATCGCTCCCCACACCATGATGCCGGGTGTTGGCCCTGTGTGCCTCGGTCGTATGCAGTCCTGATTGTGGCGCTCACCTGCACGGCGCCAAACACGCATACGACCATCATTGGCACCAAGGCAGAAGCGACTCTCATCGCTGAAGACGACACGTCTCCATTCGTCCCTCCATTCACGCCTGTCGCGACACCACTGGAGGCGGGCTGCACGATGTTGGGGCGTGAGCGGAAGACGGCCTAACGGTGTGCGGGAGCGTAGCCCAGCTTCATGGAGACGGTTGCGAATGGTCCTCGCCGATACCCCAGGAGCAACAGTGTCCCTAATTTGCTGGGAAGTGGCGGTGCGGTCCCCTACGGCACTGCGTAGGATCCTACGGTCTTGGCGTGCATCCGTGCGTCGCTGCGGTCCGGTCCCAGGTCGACGGGCACGTGCACCTTCCGCCGACCACTGGCGACAACATCGATGTACTGTGGAGACCTCACGCCCCACGTGTTGAGCAATTCGGCGGTACGTCCACCCGGCCTCCCGCATGCCCACTATACGCCCTCGCTCAAAGTCCGTCAACTGCACATACGGTTCACGTCCACGTTGTAGCGGCATGCTACCAGTGTTAAAGACTGCGATGGAGCTCCGTATGCCACGGCAAACTGGCTGACACTGACGGCGGCGGTGCACAAATGCTGCGCAGCTAGCGCCATTCGACGGCCAACACCGCGGTTCCTGGTGTGTCCGCTGTGCAGTGCGTGTGATCATTGCTTGTACAGCCCTCTCGCAGTGTCCGGAGCAAGTATGGTGGGTCTGACACACCGGTGTCAATGTGTTCTTTTTTCCATTTCCAGGAGTGTACATTTGGGGTTTGATCACATGGCAAAAAGCTTTTGTTATTTAAATAGTATAAATCCTAAAATCCAGTTTACCATGAAAATGGAGAAAGACAATGCAGTATCCTTCTTGGTTGTCTTCGTTATGAGACAAACTGTTGGCAGCTTGAAACATAAAGTCTTTCGCTAGGTTACACATACCGACAGATACTTGCATAAGGACTCTAATCATCATCCAAAACAGAAAAGAGGTAATTAAAAGTATAGTGGACACAACTACAAGAATTTGAGCGTGGGAATACCTTGACGCCGAGTTAATATATCTGAAGCCGGCTGTTGGGAAGAATGGGTACTCTAGTGAGGAAATAAGAGTTTTGCGACAGAATAAAAGGAGGCCTACGGACAACAATAGGACACAGAGAAGGAAGAACTCGTTTTCTCTACCATTCATGAAAAAAGTAACCGATCAAATCGGCAGGATTTTAAGGAAACATAGCGTTCGACCGATATGCAGACCAACTAAGGAAATAGGCCAAGCACTTCGTTCCGTTAAGGATAAACGTCCCCCTCTGTCTGCAAGTGGTGTGTACAATGTTCGGTGTACATGTGGTTGGGTCTACATTGGAACTACAAAGAGAAGTGTGAATTCACGGTTGAAGGAACATAAAAGTCTTTGCCGACTGGGGAAAACAGACAAGCCAGCCGTGGCCGTGGCGTGATCACGTAGTGAAATTTTCGGAAAGTGAAGTTTTATGTACTATGACGAACTATTATCCACGGCTATATAGAGATGCCATCGAAATATATAAACATGGGGTTAATTTTAACAGAACAGAAGAAGCTATGAAACTCAGCGATATATGGACAGTGGCGCTATAGAAACGATGCGAAGTTTTTATCTTTGACGTGCTATGATCGTTAGTTATATTTTATACTTGACAAGGATTATCTCTGCTTTCACGTGGAATCCAGACCACGCCCACTTTCCAAAGCATTAAGACCGTTCTTCGACGTCCGACTCGTCAGTCGGCAAGACTCAGCACAACCAGGAGCACCTCCGAAGATGTCTAACGTAGCTTTGGACGAAACGTCAGGGATAGAAGAGTTCCATGGACCACGGTCATACAACCCGGAAGAATTCTCGGCAGCTGAATGAGGAAGAACAGTACGATGAATATCTGTGAGGTTCTCTCGGGTGCACAGACTTGTAAGAGGCCTTGCGTTGTAGTGAAGAAGTACGAGTTTGTTTGCATCTCTGTGGCGACATCACATTGCAGCACTCACAGCTCTGTGCGGTCGTCCGGGACCCCTGAGGGCGGACAGATTTGCGCGACCTTGTTGCGATGATGGCAGATGCCTCGCCCAACCACTCAACCGTCCTTTTGTTCACTGCCGGGTCTCCATCGACATTCTACAAGAACCTGTGAATATCTGTGATGACCTGCTTTTCTGCCCAAAGAAATTCAGTGACAGCTCTGTGCTGGGAACGCACCTCTGTTACCGATGCCATTTTGATAGCATCACCACTTACCGGAATTTCATGAACAACAGAGGCTGAAACGGAAATATTCCACGATGCCTCTCACAACAAATTCTACATTTTTCAACTAAAATCAGCTGAGAGAAAGAACTGTTTTTCATTACTTATCAAACGGTCCTCATAGTTCCGCAGTCGCCTCTGTAGCTGCTCGGTCAGCGCATCAGATTGATAAGCAAAGGGCCCGAATTCGATTCCCGGCCGGGTAAGAGTTTTTGTCGTTTCCCACTCATCGTGACATGACACTAGTGATATAGCTTTTACCTGGTCACTTCCGCTGTGGTTGTCCCTTGCTACCTGCGAAAGACCGAGCTACATCCAAGATAAATCTGCACGGCATCTCCAGTGTGTGCTTAAAATGAAGAGACGTAACCCAACCAAATAATTTTCAGTATTCCTCCACAAACCGATTTATAGACTCAGCCAACGGCTATGCCGCATTTGTGACAGCGGTTCCCGTTAGATCACTGAAGTTAAGCGCTTTAGGGTTATGCTAGAGCTTGGGTGGGTCGCCGTCTGTGTCTGCCGAGCGCTGCTGGTAAGCTGGCTGCACCCAGCACTTGTGAGGCCATTTGAGGAACTACGTCATTGAGAAGTAGCGGCACCGGTCACGAGAACTGACCATGGCCACGAGAGTGGTGTGCTGACCACATGCCCCTCCGTAACCGCATCCAGTGACGCCTATGGTTCAGGATGACATGACTGTCAGTCGGTACCGTTGAGCCTTAACAGGCCTGTTCGGACATAATAAAGCTGAGATACTTCTGTCCAATTCTGGTAATGTTGTTACTAGAGAATAAATGCAAGGCTTTTATTTTGCCCATTTGACTATCCATCTCGTAAAAAGCTACAGAAAGACGATATACTTTGTAAGTAGGCTGTTCCGGTTTTTATATTGGTAACGCCACGTAGCGCTCTGTATGAAAATTACTGGCTGTGCTGTGTGCAGTCTGTGGCTAGTTTGCATTGCTGTCTGCCATTGTAGGGTTGGGCAGCTGGATGTGAACAGCACGTAGCGTTGCGAAGTTGGAGGTGAGCCGCCAGCAGTGGTGGATGTGAGGAGAGAGATGGCGAAGTTTTGAAATTTGCAATACTGGATATCATGAACTGCTATATACATTATGACTTTTGAACACTATTGAGATAAATACATTGTTTGTTCTCTATTAAAGTCTTTCATTTGCTAACTATGCCTATCAGTAGTTAGTGCCTTCCGTAGTTTGAATCTCTTATTTAGCTGGCAGTAGTGGCGCTCGCTGTATTGCAGTAGTTCGAGTAACGAAGATTTTTGGTGAGGTAAGTGATTTGTGAAACGTATAGGTTAATGTTAGTCATGGCCATTGTTTTGTAGGGATTTTTGAAAGTCAGATTGCGTTGTGCTAAAAATATTGTGTGTCACTTTAAGCACAGTCATGTATAATTGTTCTAAGGGGACGTTTCATAACTTCGTTACGTTAAACTGGTAACTACCAACTTGTTTAATAGCTTTTGTTATATTGTTCGTTATTATATCTCGAATGCTAGTGAAATTGTTGGCTCTTATGACATCGCTTGTCGTGCTGCTGTTGTGTGCACAGGGTCACTGATACGATGTTACCGACCTCCTGGCAAAAACATGTTACTATGGTGCAGCGTTCCACAGTACGGACACATCCGAGGCCGCTCTGTGCCTTGCGGAAACAGCAGCATAGCTAGCCTTCCCTTAAGGTCATCAGTAGTTTTTCATCACAGACACGAGCGCAATAAACAGTGTGTTACCTCACCACGGTGGCCGTCAAGTGTTAATGTCTGCCCATAAATGTGTTACTGATAAATGCTATGCGGTATGTAAGAAACGTAACAGAAGAACCTGAAGAAAGTTCTGCCACGCGAGTTCAAGTTATTCTTAAGCAGCGGTCAGCAACGAAGGACCTTCGCTGAGCAGGAAGTCAAGATCGAAGTCAAGATTTTTCTGACTAGAAGCTCTGTTCGTCACCTTTAGCAGTTTGCATGCGGTCAACACGAAGTTGGCTGTGTGTCCTATGCAACGAACACCTGTATTAGACTAGAATGCTAGAGGAAATTTTGGGAAAAGGGAAATGCTATGGATGCAACAGCGTCCTTGAGCATATGCAACGAAGGAAATGGACGATTGTGGTGCAGAGGGACTGTGAAAAAAAAGTTTTACGTAACTGGTCGGAATTCACCAAGACAGATTTGGCGCACCTGTAACTCAAACCGAGAGAAATGCCTATTCAAAAAAACGTGGTGTTCCAGAGGCTAGGATCTCCTTTCGCCACTTTCCCCTGAAGTGGAAACAATTATACAATCCTACGCGAAGGCCTTCCGAGATCATCGCTGAACTAAAGGAGGTAGGCAAAAAATAATGAAACACGAAAATTGGAATCAATTACCACACCTGACGCGGTGTAGGAAAACCATTCGAAACAGCGCCCAGTCATCTCACAATTAAAAAAATGCCGGTCTAGGGCGGTTTTTAAGGGAATCATATGTCATTGTTGCTGCAAAATGGGCAAGTTCCGTTAACTATGATGATAATGGATATCGCACCCCTCTCACCAAAATACACCACAAAGGCTGTATAGCATTGGGATCTGGTGACTGTGGTCATCAGGGGAGATGCGAGGCCGGTCGTTGTGGCCCAGCGGTTCTAGGTGTTTCAGTCCGGAACCACGCTGCTGCTACGGACGCAGGTTCGAATCCTGCCTCGGGCATGGATGTGTGCGTCGTTCTTAGGTTAGTTAGGTTTAAGTAGTTCTAAGTTCTAGGGGACTGATGACCTCAATTGTGAAGTCCCATAATGCTCAGAGCTATATAATTGGTTGGACCTGATTAACCAAAGGACCACATAATTTTGGTAGTAATGCGACCTTGGGAAGTAACCATGGGGTCATAACACGACATGACTGCCAAACTTACCAACGGATCGTTGCCATGCTGGATTCATAGGGAGTAAACTTGGCCAGAAGTTGCCAACAGAGTGAAACACGACTCTGAGCCGTGCTGCAGCTCGCATTGGTGCTGTTGTTGGTTTACGTCCTATGTCGGAGGTCAGACTGTGTCGTTTAGTTGACATGGTTGTTGTTGTTTGTATTCTTCTTGCGTTGACTGGCACCACTTGGTTTCGCAAGCGTTGCCTGACCTCGTTGTTCTAATGGGTCGTGGGAGTGAGGTTGGGGACTCCGGAGAGCGAGGAGAGCAGTTAAACAACACTCCGGGACCGCTGGCAGCACGCATGCACTGCCGGATACAAGGACTGTGGTCGCGAGGGTACACGACCTAGTCGTCAACCGGATCCTACAAGCTTTAAGTTGAGTGGATTTTAATCCTAGCAGTCAAACTTCCACCATTGTGAGATCTGGAGATTCTCCAGTGACTTGGGTTCGTGTTGCTGCTCGCAGTGTCGCCGAGATATAGAGCAGTGAGGGGAGTACTTGGGGGAAGGCGGATCTAATTAGCTTTCTCGACTTCTTGTTACTAATTTCTGCATTCAGTGTCTTACTATTTGTTAAGTTCAACCAGCGTTATTTTTCCTGCCTGATAGCCGCTAACGCCCGAGTGACTGCCCTGGAGGTTAGTGTATGAAATGGCGTTGCAAGTTTCCTCACCTTGCCACTCCTGTTCGATAAGGCGTGTAGTTTTGACAGTTTCCTTCATTTGTAGGCCGATTGGTGTAGTATTGGTTCATTTCTCCTTTCAGACGCTCTAAATACAGCATTCTGAGGACGTAGTGCTGACCACCTGCTCTGGCCTTGGTGTGGTGTTCATTCACTGCATTGGTCATCAGACGTTAGGTAGCTTCAGTAGATTATCATTAGTCATTCTTTAGACTGTCACTAGTCTGAGTTAACATCTTGTGAACTGAATGCAACTCTTGGCTGCCTTTCTCATAGCTCGCAATCGTGTTTTTGGCCTGACCTACTCTGAGGTCGGTTCCTGGAGCACCGTCTGTGACTAGCCCTTGTGTTTTATAGGTTCAAAATGGCTCTGTGCACTATGGGACTTAACGTCTGTGGTCATCAGTCCCCCAGAACTTAGAACTACTTAAACCTAACTAACCTAAGGACATCACACACATCCATGCCCGAGACAGGATTCGAACCTGCGACCGTAGCGGTCACGCGGTTCCAGACTGAACCGCCTAGAAACGCACGGCCACACCGGCCGGCTTGTGTTTTATTATCGTATTATTAATTTATTATTGTATTTCCAGGTTACCATGATACGTCTCACCTGTTTGGTGATCAGTTGCTTGTCCTTTTGAATTAACCTTGTTATTATATTTGCTCTTGTATTGTATGTTTCTAAATTTTTTAAACTTAATTGCCATTCTTGACGTTACAGCAAGTTTAAAAGGTTGTGCTACCATGTTCACTATCATTTTGTCTCACCTGTTTGGTGATCAGTTGCCTGTCTTTTAAATTAACTTTTGCTGTTGCCTTGCCGTTTGACATTATGTTGTTAAGTTTTTTTTATATAATTGCCATTCTTGGCGTTAAAGGCCTTCAGCCATGACTTTCGCTACTTGTCTTAAAATTCTAAAGTGGCAATTGTATTTTAGCAGTTAACCTTTAAGACCTTGATCATTTGTCTCCAGTATTTTAAAAACTGTCGTTTGTAAGTTACAACAAGTTAAACAATTCTTAATTTATTGCCATTAAAGCCTTCAGCCGTGAAACAATTCGTAATTTGTTGACATTAAGGCCTTCTGCAGTGAGTGTCATTACTTGTCTTAAAATTTTAATTTGACAATTGTATTTTTGCAGCGAGCTTAAAGACCTTGGTCACTTGTCTTTTTGTATTTTAATAACTGTAAATGAAAGTTCCTCCCCCCATAAACCGTGAACCTTGTCGTTGGTGGGGAGGCTTGCGTGCCTCAGCGATACAGATGGCCGTACCCTAGGTGCAACCACAACGGAGGGGTATCTGTTGAGAGGCCAGACAAACGTGTGGTTCCTGAAGAGGGGCAGCAGTCTTTTCAGTAGTTGCAGGGGCAACAGTCCGGATGATTGACTGATCTGGTCTTGTAACACTAACCAAAACGGCCTTGCTGTGCTGGTACTGCGAACGGCTGAAAGCAAGGGGAAACTACAACCGTAATTTTTCCCGAGGGCATGCAGCTTTACTGTATGATTAAATGATGATGGTGTCCTCTTGGGTAAAATATTCCGGTGGTAAAATAGTCCCCCATTCGGATCTCCGGGCAGGGACTACTCAGGAGGACGCCGTTATCAGGAGAAAGAAAACTGGCGTTCTACGGATCGGAGCGTGGAATTTCAGATTCCTTAATTGGGCACGTAGATTAGAAAATTTTAAAAGGGAAATGGATAGGTTAAAGTTACATATAGTGGAAATTAGTGAAGTTCGGTGGCAGGAGGAACGAGACTTTTGGTCAGGTGAATACAGGATTATAAATACAAAATCAAATAGGGGTAATGCAGGAGCAGGTTTAATAACGAATAAAAAAAATTGGAGTGCGGGTAAGCTACTACAAACAGCATAGTGAACGCATTATTGTGGCCAAGATACACACGAAGCCCACGCCTACTACAATAGTACAAGTTAATATGCCAAATTGATGAAATGTATGATGAGATAAAAGAAATTATTCAGGCACTGAAGGGAGACGAAAATTTAATAGTCATGGGTGACTGGTATTCGAGAGTAGGAAAAGGAAGAGAAACAAAGGTAGTAGGTGAATACGGATGGGGGGTAAGAAATGAAAGAGGAAGCCGTCTGGTAGAATTTTGCACAGAGCATAAATTTATCATAGCTAACATTTGGTTCAACAATCATGAAAGAAGGTTGTATACATGGAAGAACCCTAGAGATTCTAAAAGAAATCAGATAGATTATATAATGGTAAGACAGAGATTTAGGAACCAGGTTTTAAATTGTAAGACATATCCAGGAGCAGATGTGGACTCTGACCACAATCTATTGGTTATGAACTGTAGATTAAAACTGAAGAAACTGCAAAAAGGTGGGAATTTAAGGAGATGGGACCTGGATAAACTGACTAAACCAGTGGTTGTACAGAGTTTCAGGGCGAGCATAAGGGAACAATTGACAGGAATGGGAGAAAGAAATACAGTAGAAGAAGAATGGGTCGCTTTGAGAGATGAAGTAGTGAAGGCAGCAGAGGATCAAGTAGGTAAAAAGACGAGGGCTAGTAGAAATCCTTGGGTAACAGAAGAGATATTGAATTTAATTGATGAAAGGAGAACATATGAAAATTCAGTAAATGAAGCAGGCAAAAAGGAATACAAACGTCCCAAAAATGAGATCGACAAGAAGTACAAAACTGCTAAGCAGGGATGGCTAGAGGACAAATGTAAGGATGTAGAGGCTTATCTCACTAGGGGTAAGTTAGATAATGCCTACAGGAAAATTAAAGAGACCTTTGGAGAAAAGAGAACCACTTGTATGAATATCAAGAGCTCAGAAGGAAACCCAGTTCTAAACAAAGAAGAGAAAGCAGAAAGGTGGAAGTAGTATATAGAGGGTCTATACAAGGGCGATGTACTTGAGGACAATATTATGGAAATGGAAGAGGATGTAGATGAAGTAGTTGACAGAGCACTGAAAGACGTGAGTCGAACCAAGGCCCCCGGAGTAGACAACATTACATTGGAACTACTGACAGCCTTGGGAGAGCCAGTCATGACTAAACTCTACAATATGGTGAGCAAGATGTATAAGACAGGCGAAATACCCTCAGACTTCAAGAAGAATATAATAATTCCAATTCCAAAGAAAGCAGGTCTTATCAGATGTGAAAATTACCGAACTATCAGTTTAATAAGTCACAGCTGCAAAATACTTACTCAAATTCTTTACAGACGAATGGAAAAACTAGTAGAAGCTGACCTTGGGGAAGATCTGTTTGGATTCCGTAGAAATGTTGGAACACGTGAGGTAATACTGACCTTACGCCTTATCTTAGAAGAAAGATTAAGGAAAGGCAAACCTACGTTTCCAGCACTTGTAGACTTAGAGAAAGCTTTTGGCAATGTTGACTGGAATACTCTCTTTCAAATTCTAAAGGTGGCGGGGGTAAAATACAGGGAGCGAAAGGCTATTTACAATTTGTACAAAAACCAGATGGCTTTTATAAGAGTCGAGGGGCATGAAAGGGAAGCAGTGTTTGGGAAGGGAGTGAGACAGGGTTGTAGCCTTTCCGACGTTATTCAGTCTGTATATTGAGCCAGCAGTGAAGTAAACAAAAGAAAAATTCAGAGTAGGTATTAAAATCCATGGAGAAGAAATAAAAACTTTGAGGTTCGCCGATGACACTATAATTCTGTCAGAGAGAGCAAAGGACTTGGAAGAGCAGTTGAACGGAATGGACAGTAACTTGAAAGGAGGATATAAGATGAACATCAACAAAAGCAAAACGAGGATCATAGAATGTAGGCGATTTAAGTTGGGTGATGGTGAGGGAATTAGATTAGGAAATGAGACAATCAATGCAGTAAAGGGGTTTTGCTATTTGGGGAGCAAAATAACTGATGATGGTCGAAGTAGAGAGGATTAACGTAGACTGGAAAGCAAGGAAAGCATTCCTGAAGAAGAGGAATTCGTTAACATCGAGTATAGATTTAAGTGTCAGGAGGTCGTTTCTGAAAGTATTTTTATGGAGTGTAGCCATGTATGGAAGTGAAACATGGACAATAAATAGTTTGGACATGAAGAGAATAGAAGCTTTCGAAATGTGGTGCTACAGAAGAATGCTGGATATTAGATGGGTAGATCACGTAACTAATGGGGAGGTATTGAATAGAATAGGGGAGAAGAGGAGTTTGTGGCACAACTTGACAAGAAGAAGGCACCGGTTGGTAGGGCATGTTCTGAGGCATCAATGGATCACAAATTTAGCATTGGAGGGCAGCGTGTAGGGTAAAAATCGTAGAGGGAGACCAAGAGATGAATACACTAAGCAGATTCAGAAGGATGTAGGTTGCAGTAAGTACTGGGAGATGAAGAAGCTAGCACAGGATAGAGTAGCATGGAGAGCTGCATCAAACCAGTCTCAGGACTGAAGACCACAACAACAACAACAACAACAAATGAAAGTTGCAGCAAGTTTAATCAATCCTTAATTTATTGCCATTAAGGCCTTCAGCCGTGAAACAATTCTTAAATTATGGCCATTATTTTCATTTGTTGTCGATTTTAAATAAATTTTGTGTGATTAAAAGAAAAGCCAACCAATAGTAACTGACTACGGCTCTGTCCATAATCGTAACCGAATCCTGCCTTCCTTGATCATCAGGTCTCACACTCATCCGAGCAAATTAATTCCTTCCATTAACTAAAAGTGCACGTTTCATCCCTTCGGCTCCACGTTCTCCTGTTACAGCCATTTTCATCACTGATGAGTGGTTTTGGAAGTACAGCTCGCTCTGTAATTTCCTGCTTCTGGATCTCCCTCCGAGCTTTTTCTTTTTTTTCCATTTTTCGTCCCATTCATCCTCAATGATCGTCCGTCAGTAACACACAACGCACACTTTTGCCCCCATTGTGACTTAGCGGATGATTTTTTCCTCTTTCCCTGAGCGTGGAAAAAGTCTTCGTTACGGAAGCATCCACCATACGAGCACCAACTATTTGTCCACGTTCAAATGCATTGTCTCCGACATAACGCACTCACAACTACTCATAACACTGTTATTACAACGACTGACAACTGCAACGTAGTGAGGGCACTACCTAGATGCCGTTTCTTAGTGAAATAAAACAGTACAACCAGCAGTCTTGGCTAACAACTGCATTTACTTCTGAGCGTGCATTTCTCGTGGGGTTTCCATGCTTTTGTCCAATTCCTGTATACTAATTCTGCTTGCCTCAAGTGAAGGATCCCTGCCTATTTGTTATGTAAATAACACGAACAATTGTCTCAAGAATGGCGTTTGCTGGGATGGGACCGATTCTTGTTACTTCTTTTTAGCCGTCGTGGGGACCTGCTGTTTAAATAGTTTTGCTCGTCGTACGCGTGTCTATGAGACTGCTGGATTACGAGTTTACACAACTAAAAATGTAAATGTCGTATGACTAGGGCCTCCCGTCGGTTAGACCGTTCGCCGGGTGCAAGTCTTTCGATTTGAAGCCACTTCGGCGACTTGACCGTCGATGGGTATGAAATGATGATTAGGACAACACAACACCAGTCTCTGACAGGACGAAATCTCCGACCCAGCCAGGAACCTAACCCGAGCCCTTAGGATTGACATTATGTCGCGCTGAGCACTCAGCTACCGGGTGCGGACTTCACACGACTGCAAGCTAGCAACCACGTGACTGCTGCAGTCCTGTGACAACTGTGTCAGCGGGAGCCTCAACGTGACCAAAACAGATCCATGTATAATTAACGGCTGTGTTCGGAGACTGGCAACTCAACTGATGAAATTACACTCCTGGAAATGGAAAAAAGAAGACATTGACACCGGTGTGTCAGACCCACCATACTTGCTCCGGACACTGCGAGAGGGCTGTAGAAGCAATGATCACACGCACGGCACAGCGGACACACCAGGAACCGCGGTGTTGGCCGTCGAATGGCGCTAGTTGCGCAGCATTTGTGCACCGCCGCCGTCAGTGTCAGCCAGTTTGCCGTGGCATACGGAGCTCCAGGGCAGTCTTTCACACTGGTAGCATGCCGCGACAGCGTGGACGTGAACCGTATGTGCAGTTGACGGACTTTGAGCGAGGGCGTATAGTGGGCATGCGGGAGGCCGGGTGGACGTACCGCCGAATTGCTCAACACGTGGGGCGTGAGGTCTCCACAGTACATCGATGTTGTCGCCAGTGGTCGGCGGAAGGTGCACGTGCCCGTCGACCTGGGACCGGACCGCAGCGACGCACGGATGCACGCCAAGACCGTAGGATCCTACGCAGTGCCGTAGGGGACCGCACCGCCACTTCCCAGCAAATTAGGGACACTGTTGCTCCTGGGGTATCGGCGAGGACCATTCGCAACCGTCTCCATGAAGCTCGGCTACGGTCCCGCACACCGTTAGGCCGTCTTCCGCTCACGCCCCAACATCGTGCAGCCCGCCTCCAGTGGTGTCGCGACACGTGTGAATGGAGGGACGAATGGAGACATGTCGTCTTCAGCGATGAGAGTCGCTTCTGCCTTGGTGCCAATGATGGTTGTATACGTGTTTGGCGCCGTGCAGGTGAGCGCCACAATCAGGACTGCATACGACCGAGGCACACAGGGCCAACACCCGGCATCATGGTGTGGGGAGCGATCTCCTACACTGGCCGTACACCACTGGTGATCGTCGAGGGGACACTGAATAGTGCACGGTACATCCAAACTGTCATCGAACCCATCGTTCTACCATTCCTAGACCGGCAAGGGAACTTGCTGTTCCAACAGGACAATGCACGTCCGCATGTATCCCGTGCCCCCCAACGTGCTCTAGAAGGTGTAAGTCAACTACCCTGGCCAGCAAGATCTCCGGATCTGTCCCCCATTGAGCATGTTTGGGACTGGATGAAGCGTCGTCTCACGCGGTCTGCACGTCCAGCACGAACCCTGGTCCAACTGAGGCGCCAGGTAGAAATGGCATGGCAAGCCGTTCCACAGGACTACATCTAGCATCTCTACGATCGTCTCCATGGGAGAATAGCAGCCTGCATTGCTGCGAAAGGTGAATATACACTGTACTAGTGCCGACATGTGCATGCTCTGTTGCCTGTGTCTATGTGCCTGTGGTTCTGTCAGTGTGATCATGTGATGTATCTGACCCCAGGAGTGTGTCAATAAAGTTTCCCCTTCCTGGGACAATGAAATCACGGTGTTCTTATTTCAATTTCCAGGAGTGTATATCCGATGGGACCCGTAGATATAAGATTTGCGTCTCTACCATTTGTTGATACCGTAAAATCACATTATGTTACGGATATAACTGTGTCACTTTCTGTGCTATGTGTAGGAACCAAAGACGTTACTCCTTGCCAAGAAAAGCAACCATCATCATTTCATTATCTCAGATTTTTATTATCTGCTGCTGAATGTAATGTTAATGACTCCGATTTGGTTCTTGTTCTGATAAAGTCGAAGGGAACGTATAATTGTGAATATAACGTATTATAACTCGACAGTAAAAGTTGTATTCAAGGAACAAGTAAACAAGTGTTCATCTCTGATAATTATGCGAGACTCGAACATAAATATTACTATTTATTGTCATCCTAATTACTATAGAACGTTTTAGCTTCATTACTTTCAAGTGGAGTTGGTGAGACGCTGGGAGGGGAGGGGAAGGGGCGGATTGGTGTACGAACATGCAAATAAACAAGGCGACTTTCAACGGACTCATGAGTACGCCACGAGTAAACTGCCACAGTTCTTCACCAACATATTACCACACGAGTAAACACTCACAAGGCGAGTTTAGTTCAATGACCATTTCAATACACCATTTAAAAACCAAGAAAACATGCTAATCTTCTATATAAAAGCATAAAATTCAAAAAAGAAAACGATTTAATGTGTGTACCATTGCCAGGACTAATCTTGAGTATGGACATATTCATACCATATACCACAACGTATTGTATATGTCACAAATATTGTATGCATTACAATTTTTTGCATATTTCAAATGGTTCAAATGGCTCTAAGCACTATGGGACTTAACATCTGAGGTCATTAGTCCCCTACACTTAGAACTACTTAAACCTAGCTAACCTAAGGACATGACACACATCTATGCCCGAGGCAGGATTCGAGCCTTCGACCGTAGCAGCAGCGCGGTTCCGCACTGAAGCGCCTAGAACCGCTCGGCCACAGCAGCCGGCTTTCTGTATATACGATTGCTGGAATAATTCAGACAAGATATATGCACATGAGAAAAAATTAAGCTCGCAATAACTGTAACATTGGACGACTACGAGCTACGAAAATCAGGTGAATATCTTGATTTATATCTTTGATGACTCTTCTAAATGGAGTAGAAGGGAATTGTTAGTAATAGATAGGCACATTCTTTTTTATAGGTTAGACGTAGTCAGTATTATCTTTTTTATAGGTTAGACGTAGTCAGTATTAATTTTTTTGTGTCAACTATATGTGCGACGTTGTTGCTACAGAGTCCACATTAGATTGTTTGTGAAGTGATATTTTAAAGGCACACCCAAGCACGTTATTGCAGGAACAGACCATTTATGACTGAGCTGTAATTCATTTAATCATTTTAAACGGATTACGACAATCTGTGAAGGAGGTTAAATTTTTTATGGTTAAAACAAGACTGCAGGCTGGAATGGCGCAACAGACGGAACAAAACATTCAGAAGGCGGTGAAAGTACAGAAGGTTGCGGATCAGTACATAAATGTTGGCGCGTATTGAGCAGATATCGAGCTGATTGACAACCGAATTTCTGTACAGCCAGGCGGTATTGCCAATAGAAGTACAGGCCACAAAGGCAGCAGTACAATATCAGGTCATTGAATCACAGACATTTTACAGATTTCAAGTGCACAGGGAAGTTTAGCTGACGAATTCGGACAGTTCCGTGATCAATAAATGCATTTGCAGAAGCATTTGATACTTTAAATTCGGGATCGAAAAAGTAAAGGTAGGGCAAGGTGAGTTAATTAGCATTGTTGCCGAGCTGTCTCAAGCAGTAGGAGACGTTACTTGTGGACAGTGTGATATCATCAATACGTAACTCACACAACAAGCAGAACAGTTTACGGAAGTTTCCCACCAGTGGCTATAAGAAAGATACCCAGCTGACAACTGCTGTTGAACAGAAGGTTCATTCAGCGGTAAACAAAGTCCTGTAAGATAAAAATTTTACCAATGAAAAGTTTTTCAGGGGTTTGCGAGATGCTGGAACTCAATTAAGCGGACAGTTATCTGAATGGCGTGTAACTATAGATTAACAGATGGAAGATGTCAGTCAGCAAATCAACAATGTACGTCATACTTGGCAGGATAATTACTCATTCATTGCTGATAATGATTACATGACAAAGAGAGCTAGCCCAGACCCTGAACAACAATCTTTTAAACAACTTGATCAAGTACAGACACCAACATCACCTTATGCGAATGTAACATCAGATCATGTGAGTGATTATTCAGCATTACATATGGAAAAAAAATGATTAAGTAGAGACAGTTTCCATTTTTTAATCCAAAGAAGAAAAGTTTACACACAATCGTTTTCGTCAGGCCATTTAAAGGTGTTTTACCTAGGACCTGGACCGGAAATCAAAAGACAAGTTATATGAATGGACATACCTTTGGTGATTGAGCCCTATGGCCAGTTCACGCAATACACATATCGTATTCCAGAACGAATTTATTGCAAAGTATTGGTCACCTTCGATCCAAGGGAGAATCCGTAAGTAGATTTACAATTCAGAACTGCACAATTCACAATCAGAAGCACTACGCAGATACTTTGAGCGGTACTGAAATAAGACTAAATATTCAGAGGAACCAGTATCCGCCAAAGATGTTATTAGAATATTGAAAGCGAAGCTACCAATTGACATTCTGAAATAAATATAAATTTTGACGAGTTTTTTTTCTGCACTAGATGTAGTAGGCATGTTGATGGAGGTCATAAAGGCCAGAGGTATTAATGACAATGGTTAAAACTGTTCTAACACAAATAATTATTCAGATATGGATACAAACAACTTTCAGCAGCAATTGATTGTTGATGAAGTCAACAAGGCGGTTTCTCGAAATACTATGTACAGTAAAATGAGTAGCTCAAGAAATAGAAGTGGGAATAACAATGGCAGTAAACACAGGAAGGAAAGATATGATAGACGGTGCAGTCCCAGCTATAAAAGAAATCCAGCAACATCACACTGGAATGCGAATTCCAATAATCAGCTGAATCATAATGAGGCAAGTAATGATTGTCGAAGTCATTCCCCTTTTACTACTGACATACTGATGAACAAACTATGCCCATCAATCAACGTCATAAAAACTAAATGCGACGAACTGTAGCCCTAAAAGGCTGGTAGAACTAAGTGAATAGCGTTGTGACAGCAATATGAAGATGATACGGTATAACAATGGAGCTGACATTAGGAGCAAACTATTGTTTGGTGACCAACCTTGTAATCTTAAACCGAAAAATATGCCCCAAGTGGCTAAAAATGTTAATATTGTGCGATTCAAAGTTTTGGCAATTTTAGACACTGTTGTAAGTGTGGACGCTGTCTCCACAGCTCTTATGAATCGATTCCAGGGACGACCTAATTTGCCAACCTTGCCTGTAGCGAACTGGAAAATACTTGCTGCTGTAGGAGGATGCTCTCGCTCTATTAACCTACAAACAAGAATTAAAAGTAATGGGACTGTTGATTGCAATTGCTACCTAATCTCGTTCTGGACTTGATTTTGTGTCATGAGTTACTGAGAGAGATGAATGCAACAATAGACTTCACCTAGAGTAATCTCGTGTTAACTAGAGATGGATTTCTTTCAACAGTCAATTTTATGATGGAAAAAGGATTACCTGGACACTATTTTCAAGGAATTGCAGTAAAAATAATTACTTATGATACTGGCAGGAGGATCATCATCCCTCTGACCAATTCATCTAGTCTAAGGATATTTGAACAAACTAACCAAAAGGTAACTGAATATAATGCCCTAATGCCACAGCAAAAGATATAATTAAGACAGTTGCTAAAAGAATATGCTGTCGTATTTGATGAGAAGCCAGGATATTTATATCTGTGTCATCTAAATGTGAACCTGCATAAAACATACTGTCACAGGTTTTACTACATTCCATGGGTGCTAAGGGCAGCAACTGACCAAGAAGTGCTTAGCTGGGGCTTTATAGAACGATCCTATAGCCAATAATGTGGCCTGTTACTCATGGTACCACAATCAAGTGAGCAATAAATAAAATAATTCTTCCAGTGAGGACACAACCTTGAAACATAGAAGAGTTAATTGAAATATGTCCTGGTATCAAGGTTTTCACAACAATATATTTAAGATCTTCATTTTGACAAGTAGCACTGGACATGTAACTACAAAAGTATACGGCATTCCTTTACTTGTGATGCAGTTACCAATTGACAATGTTGCCATTCGGTCTTAATGTTAGATCAGGTGTATTCATTTCAGCACTAGAATCTGTTAGGATCTGAGTTATTTGGTTTAGTTAAATTGTTTTTGACGATATTTTAACTGCAACACCAATTTGGAAGCAACAGATTGAGATTATATGATGTGTCCTGGGAAATTTTAAACATCAGAAAGACTGCCAATCTCAAGAAGTCAACGTTTCCTTGGACATTTAATTTCTTCCCATGGAATTTTTCCTATGAGGGGAAAGGCTAGCGCAACAGGGAATTAACTACCACCACACAATAAAACGCAGTTCAAGGCACTTTTAGCATTAGCCTCATTTTACCATTGCTTTACGCCAAATCAAATCCTAAATTAGGATGCCTTGTTAAATTTATTAAAGAACTTGTGGTGGCAATGGGCTCATGAGTACCAAATGGCATTAGGCAATACAAGAACCACTTGTCAATGCACTAATATTACAGGATACAGATATGACAAAGATTTTGGATCAATGCTGGGCGCATCGTCTTGTGAATTAGGAGCATGCCTATTTCAGATTCTGTTAGGTGATGGATGACCAGCTTTTTGCCTCACAGATTTTGCAAGTCGAACGCTTACGAACTGAATGAACATACACAACTACAAAATTGGAAGCATTGGCAGTGATATGGGCGTTTCACACATTTCATTATTACGTGGCTGGAGCAGATACAAGGATATATTGTAATAATCAAGCACTGAGCATTTTGAGTAACTTTAAGTTTTTACATCCACGATTAGCGCTAATTCTACAGGAATATTCTGCAGATGCCTTATCAACATTTCCAGAAACATCAACAGATGTTACTAAGAGAAGAACAAACTATAGAGTTCATACACTCCTGGAAATGGAAAAAAGAACACATTGACACCGGTGTGTCAGACCCACCATACTTGCTCCGGACACTGCGAGAGGGCTGTACAAGCAATGATCACACGCAAGGCACAGCGGACACACCAGGAACCGCGGTGTTGGCCGTCGAATGGCGCTAGCTGCGCAGCATTTGTGCACCGCCGCCGTCAGTGTCAGCCAGTTTGCAGTGGCATACGGAGCTCCAGCGCAGTCTTTAACACTGGTAGCATGCCGCGACACCGTGGACGTGAACCGTATGTGCAGTTGACGGACTTTGAGCGAGAGCGTATAGTGGGCATGCGGGAGGCCGGGTGGACGTACCGCCAAATTGCTCAACACGTGGGGCGTGAGGTCTCCACAGTACATCGATGTTGTCGCCAGTGGTCGGCGGAAGGTGCACGTGCCCGTCGACCTGGGACCGGACCGCAGCGACGCACGGATGCACGCCAAGATCGTAGGATCCTGCGCAGTGCCGTAGGGGACCGCACCGCCACTTCCCAGCAAATTAGGGACACTGTTGCTCCTGGGGTATCGGCGAGGACCATTCGCAACCGTCTCCATGAAGCTGGGCTACAGTCCCGCACACCGTTAGGCCGTCTTCCGCTCACGCCCCAACATCGTGCAGCCCGCCTCCAGTGGTGTCGCGACAGGCGTGAATGGAGGGACGAATGGAGACGTGTCGTCTTCAGCGATGAGAGTCGCTTCTGCCTTGGTGCCAACGATGGTCGTATGCGTGTTTGGCGCCGTGCAGGTGAGCGCCACAATCAGGACTGCATACGACCGAGGCACACAGGGCCAACACCCGGCATCATGGTGTGGGGAGCGATCTCCTACACTGGCCGTACACCCCTGGTGATCGTCGAGGGGACACTGAATAGTGCACGGTACATCCAAACCGTCATCGAACCCATCGTTCTACCATTCCTAGACCGGCAAGGGACCTTTCTGTTCCAACAGGACAATGCACGTCCGCATGTATCCCGTGCCACCCAACGTGCTCTAGAAGGTGTAAGTCAACTACCCTGGCCAGCAAGATCTACGGATCTGTCCCCCATTGAGCATGTTTGGGACTGGATGAAGCGTCTTCTCACGCGGTCTGCACGTCCAGCACGAACGCTGGTCCAACTGAGGCGCCAGGTGGAAATGGCATGGCAAGCCGTTCCACAGGACTACATCCAGCATCTCTACGATCGTCTCCATGGGAGAATAGCAGCCTGCATTGCTGCGAAAGGTGGATATACACTGTACTAGTGCCGACATTGTGCATGCTCTGTTGCCTGTGCCTATGTGCCTGTGGTTCTGTCAGTGTGATCATGTGATGTATCTGACCCCAGGAATGTGTCAATAAAGTTTCCCCTTCCAGGGACAATGAATTCACGGTGTTCTTATTTTAATTTCCAGGAGTGTAGTTTTGCATATGAAGGATGCAGAAAACTGTCGAGCCTATTTTCGACTGGGTAGAAACATGGCACATATGCCCATTCAACCCACTGATGAGTTTGCATTCCACAAGACTGCGTAGAAAAACTAATCTAGCTTGGACACATAGTATGGGCTCAC
This sequence comes from Schistocerca cancellata, assembly GCF_023864275.1. Taxonomy (NCBI): domain Eukaryota; kingdom Metazoa; phylum Arthropoda; class Insecta; order Orthoptera; family Acrididae; genus Schistocerca; species Schistocerca cancellata. The sequence goes on along the minus strand of NC_064631.1, from coordinate 266,289,439 downwards.
TGTGGAGTTTACAGATGCTCAGAAGAGATGCAAGTATGTTTCATATTCTTACTCTAAGAAGAAGTGTCCAGCAAATAATATGGAAAAGTCAAGTGTGCCAAATGGCTAAACCTTTAAACCACAGCACCCAAGGAATTTTACATCTGATCAACGGGATTAGGCAAATTTTGATATCAAGGTTCAATCTGGAAGCCAACACAATAGCGAGGTTTTTTCGCGAATTCCACAGGTTAATCCGCACTTATAGTCCTCATAGGCAAACATTGAGAGTGGAATATCAACAGCCATTTGAAGAAGTATCACTTGAGACTACGCCAACAGATCTTCTCTTAAATAAAACGAAAAAGAATTTTTGCATCAATCGGCTACCAGAGATGATGGATGGTTATAGAAGAATGTAGGGAGGCCCAGATTCGTCAAGCATTTGAAGGCAAAAGCACAACAAAGGAACAAGTACTACGACCGGCAGTTCAAGAGGATGCAACAGTACTCAGAGGGAACAAAGGTGTTTCTAAAGAGTCACCCAAAGAAGTCATTACTTAAGAAGAAAATAAATGGTCTTTTGTGAACTAAGGACCATACCACATTACATCAGTAACGAAACTTATTGCATGTGTCTTGCGTTACCCCACCAGTAACAAGGTGAACGGGATGTACCCTCATCACCATAGAAAACCAAAGTATTCTAAAGACTGATGTAATCAGCGAGAGTAATATTTTTATAGCGTTTAGTGATAATTTTTGCGTTAGTGTGTTCTCAACTACATTCAAATGTCACTGACAAAGTTTATATACATTTCATTTACCGAGATTATTTTCTCATTATATATTTTATGTTGACTGTGTTCCATGCACATTAATATTAAGTGTATGTGTCATGTTGCAAGAAGTTTATTAAGCAATTTTGTTACTTTTTCTTAGTCGTGCGTTAGTAGTGATAGGTTTTAACTATCACTGAAGAGAATTCAAGTGATCTATTCCTGCATGACATCCACAGAAAAAACAATTAACTACGTCTCCACATTCCTTAACCTTAGTTGTGTCTAACTGTTACTAATACAGAGATCTGAGTGATGTCTGTTAGATTCCTTTGGGCATTTTTTGGCCTTAGTTATTTTTTCGCGGTTGGGGTACCAGCCCGCGTGAAACGAGTCTTAAAACATGGATATGAAGATACACATACAAGGTACAGCCGCAATCCATGCTAGTATCCATTGCAATTTAGCATACCTTAGCTTACTTGTAATAGAGAGTGTAACGACATGCATGTGCAAAAATGACTGTCAGACTACCTGTATTTTATAGGCATTCCGGCACAGTGTTTTCATAGAACAATTTACTAATATTAGCTCCTGTGCAATGACTTTCAAAGACACATAATGATATGTATAAACTCTGTGCTGTGGTTAACATGAACTTTGTATTGAAACTGGTGTTTCCGCAAGACAGTTCAGTTTCTAATTTTGTCATAAGTTGTGCTACCAAGTGATGTAATGTGACCTGTCACGAATGTTGAATCAGTGTTATGTATTGTGATCAAGTCTACTCGCACTGCTATCTGCAATTAACTGTCATGTCGTAATAGATCATTACATTTCCGCGAGTGGTGTGCTACAATTATTAAATGATGCAGTCACTAAACCATTTGGTATTCTCATGATAATTGAAAGAACAAAGTGCTCTGAAGTTCCGCTAATTTATGTGGACCAGAGGCTACACATGTTATCTGTGTGTTAACAATTCCTAAGTTTCTCAGGGACAAACCCTAATCCGAATCTATAAGGACCGGAGATTCTTCATAAGAGGAAGGATTAAATGTAAGATTTCATTCACTTCTAACAAGCACAGTTCACAGAAATTCCCTTTCAAAGTTCTAATATGCTATTACGATGACTGTTCCATGTCCCATCATCGAGCTGTTCCTATAGCCACCCAAGGAAAGGTTACGATCCATGTCCAACGTCCATCCTGAACACGTCTTCCTTCGATCAATATGTTGGCCGTCTGCCCTGTCAACTTCATCATCTATCACCAACACGACGACAGAAGACAATAGTATATTCAGAAGAATCTCAGGTTCAGTGGTTGTGATATCAGACATGTATCTAAGTAACTAGCCTAGGACTAGGACACAAACGTTTATCGGACGTTATTCACCAATATAGTTAAATCAATATAAATTAACACACGTTGCAATTCTCAATGCTGAAGACCTCAGTACGGTTTTTTGTGGTTTTCCCGTTCATCCATGCTTGAGTGAGGAGGCATGTTATAATCGAGGGCAGATTTTTCCAGTGTTGAGAACATAGTGAACATCACACAACACTTAAACCTACATCACAACATGCGAGTACAAATGCAGATTAATACATAATTGTCATGATATACAGGAACAACGTTCAACTGAACAATCCAGTGTAAACTAACAAACATTACTAATGATGTGGCGTGAAAACGTATAAAGAATATTGCATTCAGTGATTGAAACGTGAGCTTAGAACTGTATGATGCAGGTGTTCAGCATCGATTCGCAACTCATTCTGCTGTACTCCTGGGGACGCCATTGTAATATGACATTTAATTACGGGAATAATTGTGTCAGATGCTGTGCTGTACGTACGAACCAAAAACTCCTTACACAGGAAAGCATTATCTATGATTTTTATTGCCTCTGTTATTGAATGTAATGTTAATGATTCCGATTTGGTTCTTGCTCTGATAAAGACGAAGGGATAGTATAATTGTGAATATTACATATCACAGCTCGACAGTAAGATTAAAGGTTGTATTCAAGGAAGAAATAAACGAGTACTCATTTCTGATAAATAATTAGGTGAGACTTTTACGTAAATATTACTCTTTCTAGTTATTCTAATTTCTCTATAATTCTTAAGGCATGCTATGTCGGAGTGGAGCTGGAGAGACGCTAAGGAGATTGGTGAACGAACCTTCAAATAAGCAAGGCGACTTTCAACAGACACAAGAACATGCAATAAGAAATCTGCCACAACCTTTTACCATCATATTACCATACGACAAACCACATACAAAGCGAGTTTAGCTGACTACACCATGTGGAAACCAAGAAAACATGCTACTCTTGTCTATAAAACCATAATATAATGTAAAAATAACTATATAATAAATACCAATTCACGCTTCTGGTCTCGACACTCTGTTTCTTCCACATCAATACTGTCTGGTGTTGTCGCAGACTACTACGAGACATCAGGTTTTATACATCAAGGTAGCCATTTATAAATCTGAAGAGAAACTGGTTTCCAAGATCCCGAAACTTTCCGCAGTAAACACCTCTACCAAACAGGAAGTAAATGTACAGATATTCCTTGATAGTTGCGACATAAAATCCATGTTACATTCTGTATAATAAAATCGAGTATGTGGGATATTATTCCAATACAGGGATTCACTTACTTTTGCGATGTGGCATCAGTCTATCCTTATTTCTAATTTTCGTGGTGTGGAATGGGACATCCGTTCATTTATATTTTCTGTGGAGAAATTCTTATGTGATTAATAATTTCGTTTACAGGGTCGCATCCAACAATATTTTTCCTATATTTTTATTCAAAACTGAAATGAGAATATATTAATTTCTTTTATAACTAAGGATATGTGAAGTAATTAAACTAAAGAGCAAGACGTGTCTGTGTAATTTAATGGTGTTAATAAAACAATGAATAATAATCTCTACATATTAAAACGGTGTGTGGATGTATGTATGTTTGACTTCTCCTCCTGAACCACTGCGTGATACATAACCTACTATCTGGAAAGGAGCGCTGTGGGTGTAAGTACTACCTAACTCTCAGCGCGGTGATGTTGAAGTGAAAGAGAAGTAACTAAGCGCGCGCAATACCCAGACTATATTCATCCAGTAACTGGGAATTACAGCACTTAATGACTTGCAACAACCTTAACACATAACTGCAAAACTAGAAGAAGCACCCTCCATAAAATGATGAAAGGGAATAAGTTTATCGCTTACCACATTCGCACTGTTCGCTCAGAGTAAGTGTCGCATCAGGCAAGTCGTTTCAAGTTAATAGTTCTTTAGTCACAAACTATTTTGTACTCCGTGGCTGCTGAAAGGCATGATGTTTGAAGAACTCCGCTCACAGCTGGTAAAATAACTGTTTATTAAAACACGGCTGGTTTCGCGGCTTTAAGCCGCATTAATTATTTTAAATTCGGGGATGATTTTTATTCGCAACAAGAAGACTTAGCCATAGGCTCTCCATTTGCCTATTGCATAGCAAATATTTTTAAGACTAACTTTGGGGAAGAATTTATAACAAAATTTCCTCATAATGCTAGAAGATTAATCTTATGGAATAGATATGTTGACGACGTTTTCATATTATATGATGGTGATAATGTTGAAAGCGACCCGTTTCTTCGGGATCTAAACAGTTTGAACCGAGAGATACAGTTCACTGGGCAGTGCGCTGAGAATGAGACCTTATCGTTTTTGGACCTCTAACCTGACCGTAAAAAATGGAAATACAGACTTCGATATTTACCGAAAGCCAACCACTACAAATCCTGTCATACACAGGCAGTCATGTCACCCATTGAAATATATAGCCGCAGCACTCCGAGCCATGTTAAACCGTATGTATGAAGTGCCTTTTCCAGAGAAGCTCAAGTGGCTGAATATGAAGTTGTGAGTTATATAACGTATGAAAACGGTTTCGACCCAGAAGATATTAACGCAGTTAATAGAATTAGACAAAGGAACGCTCTATTTTTGGTAGACTACCATATCTGCGTGCAATATCCGAAAAAAATTGGCAGACTTTCGAGATCGAAAAACACTATTCCAGCGTATTTTACATTTTCAGATCTAGGCAGAAAACTCAGGCACAAAGAAAAATCTGTGGTGAATAAACATAATGAATAGTGTGTATTTAGTTTTGCATGGAATCATTGCCCCAAAAAGTGTATAGGGTATACCGGTAGATCATTTCGACTAAGATTTAAGGCTCAAAATGGAGCAAATGGCTCTGAGCACTATGGGACTCAACATCTTAGGTCATAAGTCCCCTAGAACTTAGAACTACTTAAACCTAACTAACCTAAGGACATCACACACACCCATGCCCGAGGCAGGGTTCGAACCTGCGACCGTAGCAGTCCCGCGGTTCCGGACTGCAGCGCCAAAACCGCTAGACCACCGCGGCCGGCTAAGATTTAAGGAACACCTTAACTTAAATAATCTCCACTCTGCGTTAATGGCGTAATTATTCGAAGAGGGGCACAGCATCACAGGGACTTCAGATAATTTAAAAATACTTCACAAAAAATCCATTTTCAATGTATTAGAGGAAGTGGAAATTTTTTGACATGAAAAAGAAAACGCACAGTTCACGTTGAACAACCAGTTGTAATTAAAGCACCATAGTATTCTGGCTAATTTTGTTTGTTTGTATGGTTAGGTGCTAGTAGGTAATACATTTATGTACTATTTTCGCTTGTTAAGGTAGCGATCCAGCGCTCCTATTCATAAGTATACAACGTCGCTCTGCCCACATGGATAGCTTCCGTTCCGCCAGCCAGCTAGTGTCTCTTTATCGTTCTTGCGCCCTGCTCTCATACTGGTAAGTATTTTCGTTTCTCTTTTTAAGCGCAGGTAAATTTTAAAGAATAGGGCATTTTTTCTTTACCTTTCGCTCGCCATAATATTTACGATACTCTCTGTAGAGTACTTTTGACTAGGAGCGATAAAGATGCCTATCATCTTTTAACACTGTGTGTATATTTTAGACATTCCTTTACTAATTTTAATATCCGTCAAAAGCGGTGACACTGTACTTTGCTTTTTACCACGTTGATTCACCAGATGATGCGGCTTACAGCGTTCAGACCGGTCGTGCTTTAATAGACAACAATTTTACCAGCTGTGAGTGGAGTTTTTCCTAACATCACACTTCTTTAGTATTAACTCTGTTCACAAAACATTTTGCAGGCAGTGCCCACATGTAACATCACTGAATTTAACTGGAAAATTATATCTTTGTGTGACATCATCAACACTGGGATGCGAGAGAAACTAGGTTTACTTAAAACGTGGCGCAAGTTACCCGCACTGTACTCAACCAACGTCTGATAAAGCACTTAGCGACTTCCCATAAATTTTAAAATTGTTTTAAACCTGTCCTAAACTTTTTCTCGCTTACTTGCTGAATGTCAAATATTTACTATATTAACCCATTTCACAAGTAATCAGAATTTTGAAGCTGTTTTACACAGGGGAGTTGGATTCATTGCGGTTTATGGTCATTTCCTACCTGGAAAGAAGCGCTGTGGAAATTAGAAACACATACATCCCACAGGAGTGGTAATTAAACGGGTGTGCCACTGAAGCATAACTCAGGAACACTTGGAAAATGTCATCCGAGTTCGTCAGGTACATGATCTATTATTTTTATGAAAACGTTGTGGGAATAAGATTATGCACTACCACTTAGAGACGAAGTGTTCATGAGAAGGGATGACGTAAAAATATACGTAAATAACCTGATTATTTATTTGCTGTATTTAATTTATATGGAGCATTCTTAAAACTACAGCTTGTAATTTCTGTCTTATTTGTGCCTTCCAGTGTATCAAACAGGTAGCGAGAATGAGCACTTCAGTGTGTCAGTGTTCTCCTGGACCGAAGATCAAGTCACACGGCTGAATACCACCGACAAATTCATCACCATGTTTGGTGCCATATGGTGTAAGAAACCTGGGAACCAGACATACATATTGAATCAGCCCCTAGATCGTCTCTGGAGTCATATGATGTAAAACAGTTGAGACTCAGACATATATAACGAACAGCCCCTGGGTCAATTTCCAACAAACGTGGCACGCAGAACCTTGATAGGAATAAATCAATACCTGGGAAACACCATGTTTCTCAGCTAATGTATACATGTGATTGGTACACACCTCGTTGATGTCAGAGTTCTTCGTGCAAGTACAGCACCAGTAATTACGGATTTTAGAGCGAAGAGATTTGCTATGATAAAGTTCTTGTTAAGTGTCTAGGAGAAATGCATAAAGTCTCATAAAATAAATGTTATATTTTACGAATAGCTAACCAAATAAGTCTGAAAAATCCAACCTGTTTTAGTCAGTACATGTCACCTACAGATCTGGTTACCTAAAAAAAAAAAAAGAAGAAGAAAAAAAACAAAAAAATGTCACTGAAACTACGACACGTCGGTCAACATTCGTAGACTTGGAAGAGGTGCATGACGATTTTCTGAGACGATGAGTGATCGACTGCATGCTTCTTCTCGAACACTGTATGGCGATTATATATTTTATTCAGTTTCATCTAAGTAGAGTCCACATAGGAATTTTATGTATCATCATTAGGAGGGAACGAAGTAATCACATCAGCGTTGTATCATGCCCTTCCTCTTATCGTCACCGTTATTAAAATGATTATGAAAGAGATATAATGACAAGGAAGGTTAGAGTGTAATGCTTTATGCAAGTTGAGGTAGTCAGAGAATGAACGCCAGCTTAGCTGAAGACGAATGAGTGGAGGATGCCTCCTTTGTCAGTCAACTGGCGCATCCATAAATTCGCTTCGCTTGACCTAGGCAAAGCACAGAGAGCCTAATTTAGGATAGCCAGATATATCCGAAACTTTTGTTTAAGCTAATAACTACTGCTTCCTCCCACTAACGAATTTATAGAAACATGCGAACGTTTCTCTAAACACTGACCTATGCGTAGCACGCTTAACATTCTCAGTTTTGCAAAATTCTCACAGATACATTAATCGTTTATGTACTGGGAAAGTCGAATTTGTAACCGTGTCCAGACCACGACTAGAATGATGTAAATTTGATAAGACAGGTAAAGAAACAATCCGGACAAAACCAAGTCCACATGCGAGAACTGTCATTAAAAAGATGGATAGGATTTCATATGAGAATTTAAGGACGTGGCACAGTGGAATCGGCCGTCTGTGGTCCTGCTCTGCTCTTTTATACAACCCGGGAGACCACGGTTTCGCGTCACATGATATGATGTGGTGTGGTGGACGGCACGTTAATTGCAGAACCGCTCTCAGTGTAAGACATCTGACGCGATTTTTTTTCCCCGAGACACGCTTGGAACTAAATGCCTGAGATGTGCAATACTGACCTTACGACTTATCTTAGAAGGAAGATTAAGGAAAGGCAAACCTACGTTTCTAGCATTTGTAGACTTAGAGAAAGCTTTTGACAATGTTGACTGGAATAATCTCTTTCAAATTCTAAAGGTGGCAGGGGTAAAATACAGGGAGCGAAAGGCTATTTACAATTTGTAAAGAAACCAGATGGCAGTTATAAGAGTCGAGGGACATGAAAGGGCAGCAGTGGTTGGGAAGGGAGTGAGACAGGGTTGTAGTCTCTCCCTGATGTTATTCAATCTGTATATTGAGCAAGCAATAAAGGAAACAAAAGAAAAATTCGGAGGAGGTATTAAAATCCATGGAGAAGAAATAAAAACTTTCAGGTTCGCCGATGACATTGTAATTCTGTCAGAGACAGCAAAGGACTTGGAAGAGCAGTTGAACGGAATGGATGGTGTCTTGAAGGGAGGATATAAGATGAACATCAACAAAAGCAAAACGAGGATAATGGAATGTAGTCGAATTAAGTCGGGTGATGTTGAGGGTATTAGATTAGGAAATGAGACACTTAAAGTAGTAAAGGAGTTTTGCTATTTGGGGAGCAAATTAACTGATGATGGTCGAAGTAGAGAGGATATAAAATGTAGACTGGCAATGGCAAGGAAAGCGTTTCTGAAGAAGAGAAATTTCTTTACATCGAGTATAGATTTAAGTGTCAGGAAGTCATTTCTGAAAGTATTTGTATGGAGTGTGGCCATGTATGGAAGTGAAACATGGACGGTAAATAGTTTGGACAAGAAGAAAATAGAAGCTTTCGAAATGTGGTGCTACAGAAGAATGCTGAAGATTAGATGGGTAGACCACATAACTAATGAGGAAGTATTGAATAGGATTGGGGACAAGCGAAGTTTGTGGCACAACTTGACCAGAAGAAGGGATCGGTTTGTAGGACATGTTCTGAGGCATCAATCGATCACCAATTTAGTATTGGAGGGCAGCGTGGAGGGTAAAAATCGTGGGGGGAGACCAAGAGATGAATACACTAAGCAGATTCAGAAGGATGTAGGTTGCAGCAAATACTGGGAGATGAAGAAGCTTGCACAGGATAGAGTAGCATGGAGAGCTGCATCAAACCAGTGTCAGGACTGAAGACCACAACAACAACAACACCCCGATATCTGCATATTCTACGTCTATCATCAGACGAAGGATAAATCCGGCACTTTTCGCTAAGCAGAGCCACACGCAATCGATTCAGGTTCGATTCAGGTAGCCCTTGAACACTTTCTTCCGTCACCAAGCGTTGGGAGGGGCGGAGAGGGAGTTATAGTGCTGTCATTCATGAACTCACGGTGGACAAATTGGTCGTGTTTAATGGCGCCTGGTTAGTGCTTCAGATAAAACAGCTTCCCATTGGTGGGAAATGTGCCAGCGGCTTGGTGCAGTGGTAACACCGGTTCCCGTCAGGTCATCGAAGTTAAGAGCTGTCGGGCTGGGGTAGCACTTGGATGGGTGACCGTCCGGTCTGCCGAGCGCTGTTGGCAAGCGGGGTGCACTCAGACCTTGTTAGTCGAATTGAGGGGCTACATGACTGAAATAGGGGCTCCGGTTACGAAAACTGACAACGACCAGGAGAGCGCTGTGCTGACCACAAGCCCCTCCGTATCTGCATCCAGTGTGGCCCCTGGGCTGAGAGGATGACACGGCGGCCGGTCGGCATCTTTGGGCCTTCCATGGCCTGTTCAGACGAAGTTTACTTTTATTTAGGGGAAATAACTGTTCTTTATAGGTTGCGACTCAACAGTTGTGGGAAAACAATCTGGTGACCGAAGCAAGTGTTATAGTTTATCAGGGAAACTGATGTGCTCATGTATTCTCCAAAGAATACTTATTTCACCTATTTTGCGAGCTAATTAGCAGCTTTCAAAATTCCTTTTTCATTGCTACATAGTGTTTAGCCTGAAAATTCAAATGGTTCAAATGGATCTGAGCACAATGGGACTTAACATCTGAGGTCATCAGTCCCCTAACCTTAGAACTACATAAACCTAACTAACCTAAGGACATCACACACATCCACGCCCGAGGCAGGATTCGAACCTGCGACCGTAGCAACAGCTCGGTATACTGTGTAAATGGCTCTGAGCACTATGGGACTTAACAACAATGGTCATCAGTCCCCTAGAATTGATTGGCGACTCCATGTTGTCTTGTGCACTACGACCAGATAACAGGTATACTTGAAAAAAGAGACAGCATTGGTCGTATATTTTTTACTATAGCAAAATCGATTTTCTGTCACTGAGTGACCATCTTCAGTGCTACATTGTATAACCTAAATTGGGATGCACTGTTGTCACTAAGCTTACGACATTCACATAGTCTATGTGAATGCCGTAAGCTTAGTGACAACAGTGCATCCCAATTTAGGTTATACAATGTAGCACTGAAGATGGTCACTCAGTGACAGAAAATCGATTTTGCTATAGTAAAAAATATACGACCAATGCTGTCTCTTTTTCAAGTCCCCTAGAACTTAGAACTACTTAAACCTAACTAACCTAAGGTCATCACACAACACCCAGTCATCACGAGGCAGAGAAAATCCCTGACTCCGCCGGGAATCGAACCAGGGAACATTGCTGTGGAAACAAACTACGTATACGAGGGCTGTTCAGAAAGTAAGCTCCGATTGATCGCGAAATGGAAACGACTATGATAATCCGATAAAGCTTTGCACAGATGTGTTGGGCAGTGTCTCTAGTATGACCCTAGATAGCGTCACTCCTCTCATTTCTGAGCTCACAGTGATCGCGTAAAGTTGGCTAGAGAATAGTGTCTCCCGCCAAGTACGAGGACCTGGTGAGAAATTTCGCCTGAAGCTATACAGCCAACATTACATAACTGTCGTGCAGTTTCTTCTACAAGGCAATATTCTCAGCCGCATTCTGAAGGGGCAATGAAGATGCTCCTGCATCGTTTTCAATTGGAAATGTTTGACTACCCACAATACAGCCCGTAATTGACTCCCCCTGCGTTTCATTTCTGCTCACATGAACCGCTGGCTATGAATACAACATTTTGGCACAGATAACGAGCTGTAGGCCAGCGTAGAGAATTGGCGGAAAGCACTGGCGGCTGTCTTTTAAGATGAGGGTATTGGAAAGTTGGTACAACGCTACGACAAATGTCTTAGTCAGAACGGCAACTACGTAGAGAAGTAGCTGGATGGTGTAGCTAACTGTTAAAAATAAAACATTTCTAATTTTCACTGTGGTTCTCATTTCGCGATCAATCGGAGCTTACTTTCTGAACAGCCCTCGTATATGGGTACAACGGTGTTTAAAAACTATTCAGGTCGCTATGATTGCCAAAGACCTACAACCGAGCAAGCGTAATTTGAGGTTTGGTGGGATGTTGAACTGTTATCATAACCGCACCGTTTAGACGATACTGTGTGACAGCACTCCGTTACCTGAGATGGTTAGTTCCGAACGTATTTTGTGCGCTAACTGACCTATCGATTATGTCCCATAAATATTCGATGCAATACTTGTCAAGCGATGTGAGTGACCAGATCATGTGCTCGAATTGTCCAGAATGTTCTTCAAACCAACCGCGAAATACTCTGAGTCGGTGGCATGGCGCACTGTCATTCGTAAAAATTCTATCATTGTATGGTAACTTGAAGTCTGAACATATCCGTTTCCAGCCAGCAATCAGTTCAGTTGGATCAGAGGACCAACTCCATTCTATGCAGACACAACCCACAGCATTATGGGACCACCACCAGCTTTCACAGTGCCTTGTTGACAACTAGCGGCCATGGTTTCGTGGGGTCTGGGCCACACACTAATCATACCATCTGCTATTAACTGGAATCTGGACTCGTCTGATCGTCCCACGATTTTCCAGTCGCGTAGGGGTACAATCGATGTGGTCACAGCACAAGAGAAGCGCTGCAGGCGAGGTCATGCTGATAGCAAAGGCACTCGCTTTGGTCGTCTGGCGCCATAGCCTATTAATGCAAAATTTCGCCGAACTATCATAACGCATATGTTCCTCATTTGTCTGATATTTATTTCTACAGTTATTTCAAACAGTGACACTTGGGTGTTAGCAATGACAACTCTAAGCAACGCAGTTGCTCTCTGTCATTAACTGCTGTGTAATACCTAACATTTGGTATTCTCAACGCACTCTTGACGCTGGGAATCTCAGAATGCTGAATCCCCTAACGGTTTTGGAAATGGAATGTCCTGTGAGCCTAGCTGCACGTAGTACTCCGCGTTCAAAGTCTGTCCATTTGCGTCGTGCGCCCATAACGACGTCGGAAACCTTTTCACAAGAATCACGTGGGCACAAATCCACGTCCAGTGCACTGCCCTTTTATACTTTGTGTTTTTACCGTGGGATTTAATAGTTGGCTCTGAGCACTATGAGAGTTAACTTCTGAGGTCATCAGTCTCCTAGAGCTTAGAACTACTTAAACTTAACTAACCTAAGAACATCACACACATCCATGCCCGAGGCAGGATTCGAACCTGCGACCGTAGCGTTCGCGCGGATCCAGACTGCAGCGCCTAGAACCGCTCGGCCACCTCGGCCGGCCGATTTAATGGTATCGGACAAAATAAACTCCGCCTTGCAATATGGCGTAAGACTGCAGTGGAAGGCTTCCGTTTGCAGTGGCTGATACAATATTTTCTCCTCAGTTCTCAGTGAGGGCACGGCTGTCTCTGGCGCTGGTATAGCTGGAATTAGCCAGGCGACATCAAGGTGGACAGCTGTCACTACTGCGCACTTCCTGCCGAAGCAGTTGGGTAGGTTCGTGTGCACGTACTGCCACAGACCGGACTATCTTTGCTGACCTCCAAACAGTTAAAGGCTCAGTTTCCAGGATATCTGGCGACTGGCCATACGTTACACTGGTGGTAAACAGCTGTAACAGATTTTCTAGAAACAGTCTTATTCAAGTGAACAGGTTGTAGTAGCTTAATGTTTTCTTCATAATCTATGCGTTTAGAACACCTGCAACTGTGCCATTCGTGATTACAGTAATGAAACATTGAACCAGTTACATATTGTGGTATTTCCCCATGAAAATATTATTGTGTTAGCGGAACAAAAATAGAATACTACATTGCATTGTGCCTCAGAATACTATTGCTGTGAGGTTGGGAAAACCCAAAGGCCTGCATCGGGAGCAAAATGATTCAATTCAATTTTAACTTAAGACATGATTTCAACAAGCTCCTATGTAGCTCACTCTGCCCCTGTTGCTGTCATCCTTTCCTTTCTCATGGAACCAGATGTAGAGATCGCTGAAGACTAAGGATGAACTGGATGGTGGTTGACCGCGTTGAAATGTATTACAAGGTGACGAAGCATGTCGCAAAGCATAGAAAGAAAAATTGGACTCCGAATAGTAAACAATTTAGACTGCAGGTTCTAAGAAAGAGGATGCAAACAAGCTTACGATACTGCGCCGATGGCGCGTAATTGTCACATCATCGAAAATTGGCAGCCTAACGGCATTAAAGTGCCGGAACATATAACAAACTTTTACAGACAATTAGTGATACTTCATGTGCATATTCACATTAACTCAAAAAAAATTATTCATAGTTACTTTAAGTACATAAATATGGCGTTCTTAAGTGTAGTTAGACGGGAGAGGGAGTAGAAAGAAGTACGACTTACTTCGTAAGTTTCATATAAAAGAAAATCAAAATTAACCCACTGATTTTAGTGTATGGGGAGCAAGGAGAAACGAATTCTGCTACGTACTTAATTAAATGACAAAAAGTAAACTATTACATCGGTCCTTGAATGGCTATGACATGGATTTCTGTTTTAAAGATATGCTCACTTGACACAGAAGTGGTTACAAGGCCTAACTGATTAATATCTTCCTATGGTATGGACAATAAGTTTTCTAGTTCATGACGTGTAGAATTTCAGAACTTGTCATATTTCGTGCCTGAAGTGTTGGAACCAAAGGAACGGCACAGGCGACGCCTTCCGCCTGGATTAGGACTCATATTTGTTCTCAGCCTCTTGAATGAAGGTCATCAGGTGGAGCGATAGACAGAAAACATCACTGAGGTTTACTCGACTTCCCAAAGTTACCTCAGTTCTTTGGTTTACAAGTGCATGACGGAATTGTACGACACAATTACTAATAAGCAGTGCATGACCCACGCAAGATATACAGAAAGAAGCAGTCTACATGCACAAATAACGCTTTACATAGCTGGAATAATTGATACATGCAGAGTGACAATTCTTGAAAAGTAGTTCAGAATGGTTCTAAGTACTGTGGTACTTAACATCTGAGGTCATCAGTCCCCTAGACTTAGTACTACTTAAAACTAACTAACCTAAGGGCATCACACACATCCATGCCCGATGCAGGATTCGAACCTGCGACCGCAGCAGCAGCGTGGTTCCGGACTGAAGCGCGTAGAACCGCTCGTCCACAGCGTCCGGCGACAATTACTGAACTACATGTAATGAAATCGTAGTAACGTCTGAACGGATTGCGTTAGGACGTTCAAACTGCACGGTTGGCCGCGGGACGTGATGGGAATTATTATGCGCCTTTATGGTTTGGTTAAGTGACGACGCCAACTTTCATTTGGATGGGTTCGTCAATAAACAAAATTGGCGCATTTGGGGGACTTAGATACCAATTTCGCAATCGAGAAGTCTCTTTGCGCTCGAAGTGTGGCTGTGTGGTGCGCAGTGTCCTTTCACGGAATAATCGTGTGATATTCCTTGATGGCACGGTGACTACCGAACACTACGTGAAGGATTTGGAAGAGGATTTCATTCCCATTATCTAAGGATACCCTTATTTCGGAAATATGTGATTCATGCAAGACGGAACCCCGCCCCATCGAAGTAGGAGAGTGATGTCCTGGAGGAGCACTTTGGGGACAGCCTTCTGGCTATGAGGTACACAGAAATCACTGGGTTTGGGCCTCGATTGGCTGCCATATTCTCCGAATCTGAGTTCATGCGACTCCGTTTTGTGAGGATATTTTAAAGACAAGATGTACAGCAACAACCCCAAAACCATTGCTGATCTGAAAACCATTCAGGAGGTCATCGACAGCATCGGTATCCCGACGCTTTAGCAGATTATATAGAATTTCGCTTTTCGTCTGCGCCACATCATTACCAATAGGCGTATCGAACATGTCATAAACAAAATCCAAATATCTGTAGTGACTTTTACATGTTGAATAAAGTGTTTGCACGCTGTAGTTTTAACTAATTTACTGTTTTCATATAGTTCAATAATTCTCAATCTGTATGTACACATTTATATATTCCATCAAACGAAACCGCGTTTAGTGTAGGAAACATTTGAATTTTTCATGGTTAGAGCATCACTTCGCTGTTTTGTATTGTCTCCGTTGGATATAAACGAGTTCCGTCATTCAAGATTAGGTTTTTTATTAATGGCTTAGCATGCACAGTGTGACTGTCTCTATTGAACAGCCCCATAAGGTTTCATTCACAATTCAAGCCAATAATGACGGCGAACCAGTTAGAGCCACCGTCGGTCAAAACTGATATACAATCTAGAGCTATGGTTGACATCCGTCCAGATATATCGGGACCGTCATCGTTATGGACCCTCTTGTCCCCATATCCCGACAAAGCCCAATTTTGTCCCGACTTTACAAAATACTGTTACGAGCTTGGCTCAAGTATTGAAGAAACGCAGTCTGTTAGCACAACATGTAAATGCAGCCTGAGTCAGTTTTAATTAGGTCAACGAGCTTATGTCGACAAGGCCGTCTCATAGATGGCGTTGTATGTGTAGACGATACACCTTCTAGATCTAGCGCCATCGTTTTAGAATATACCAGACTTCTCCAGTAGTACGGCTGGTGGAACTACTGAAGCAGCGCCAATCGGTCTGTTCCCTGTTGAACAGCAATCTGATAAGACTATACTTTCTAAACGTAATACCAACAGCGGGAATAGGTTAATGTTTCCTGCCGGTGTACAGGACGTGAAGTGTGTAGTGAAGTGTACTTTGAATATTGAAATGTTGTTGTTGCCTGTTTATCGTCTAATAAACCTGTCATAGCTTACGAAAATGCCTAAGGATGGAAAAGAGAAAGTCCCACTTTTCGGATGATTGCACAAAAAGTGATCTATTGTCAAGAAAGGAAGTACGGGTCAGTATGCGTAGACGCGTAGCTGTTTCTTCTCCGTAACTCATGAAAATATTTAATTATTTTTCAATATACATACAACGACAGAGAAGCTAAAAGAATTATGCTTATACGATGATGGCTGTTGTTAATGCCCGCACTTGAGAATTGTTAAGCTCCGAATTCCATTAGACAATTTTTTTGACGCCGAAGACAAGCCACTTAAAATAATTTCAGATTTTTTAGTAGTCTGACCACTGAAATTTACTTGACGTTTCTGCAGTCAAACGTGGCTCTGTAAAAGGTGTGGAGTGGAATAAAGTTCAGGTAATTGAAATAAATATATAAATTGTTTCCAAGAATATATGCGTATGAAGAGCTTTTTAGAAACGAAGCTAGACTAAGGAATGGAGAATGGGAGAAAGGTAGATTTGCTTTCTTAAGGAAGCCAAATAACTTAAACGTAAGGACCAACTGCTAAAATTATGCAAGTATGTTTTTTGAAGCCGTATTTTCGACGATGTCAGCCCAGTGGTCTGATAATGAAATCGACCTACTGCCAGGGACTGTGGAATCAATCTTACAGGGCCAGCTGAACTTCAGGTTAACTGGCATATAGCGGCCTATAGGATTATCATTAAGGGATGGTTACAGACCAATAGTAGAAAATTGATTGCTGTTGGTAGCGAAGTTAATCAGAAAGATCGTAGTAGTGAGGCTAGGCGGATAATCTCTGACAACTCGTTCGCAAAGTTGCAGAATGCGTTACAAGATTTTTTGAAAAAATTTTCTTATTTATCTTTGCATTTTGTTGACCATATAGTGGAATTTTGGTATTTTATGGTGGAAATAAGCAATCTGTACGAATTAAGGTTAATTTTTGTAAAGGTGAAAGAAATCTTGCATGGAGAGGTATTGCAGGTTATGCGAGATGAGAACACTTGGAAACAATTTCTCGCTAGAATTTGCAGAAAAATTCCTCCCAGAGCTCTCCAGGTTTTAACCTGTCACGAATATGGTCGTGAAACAGGTACTCACAAATTATTAATAAATTATGCTGAGCGAGTTAAAAGGAACCTTGTGGTATTGGAACTCACGTATACTGAAGAACAGATAGTACGTCATAGTTTAGGTGTACTAATCACAGGCAGTAGACAGATAACGGTATTTTGTCCCAAGACGTTGGGTCAATTAGACGAGGTAGGCTCGGAAATACAGACTATCGAATTCGTCGATGTGCGTAGAGGTAGCCAAGCCATAACTGAAGAAGTTTGGGAGAGTTAAGGCGTAGATGGGCTAATACTTCAAACAACGTATGGAATTTTGGTGAAGCTGTGTATATAAGACGTGAATGCGTGCTAGTGGAGAGCCGGAGATAAGAACAATGACAATTACAGCAAGGTCTGGGCAGATTAATCAGGATGATTGAAGATGCATGCACGGTACTGAATTATGGACCAGTGCGCTCACTGGTCATTTAGGCAGTATGACTTCGGCAGTAAACTATGAATGTCTCTAGAGCATCAACGAACTATAGGTGGGATACCAGATGGAGGGCAATATTTTATTGCAGAAAATCGAATTTGACAGTAAAATGATGGTTTGCCTTTCTTGTTTTAAAACAAAATCTTTATTCAATCTTTGTTATAATACAAAATAAACAACTACCTTATCTAATTAGTGGTTCTTATTGCTGTTACAGTGATTTATTAATTAATGCAGCTATTCTACGACCTACAAGTAGTGTTTATGTGATTATTTCCTATAGGCAATCTACATTTTGCTTTTGGTTACTGACTACGCATTAACTGTATTCTACACTAACCATCTGCTACACTACCTGCAACATTACATTTATTTATTTATTTATGGTTCCGTGGGACCAAATTAAGGAGAAGTCTCCATGGTCATGGAACAAGTCAGTACATGAAATTATAACACGATATTAGAAAGAGACAAAATGAAATATAAAAAAACATATTCAGGTGACAAGTCAGTTTAAATAAAGAAAATCAACAATGTAACACTGGACTTTGCTTAATTTTTTAGCTCTTGCAGGAGCTCCTCGACAGAATAGATGGAGTGAGCCGTGAGGAAACTCTTCAGTTTAGACTTAAAAGAGTTTGGGCTACTGCTAAGATTTTTGAGTTCTTGTGGTATCCTATTGAAAATGGATGCAGAAGAATACTGCACTCCTTTCTGCACAAGAGTCAAGGAAGTGCATTCCACATGCAGATTGGATTTCTGCCTAGTATTAACTGAGTGAAAGCTGCTAACTCTTGGGAATAGGCTAATATTGCTAACAACAAACGACATTAAAGAAAATATATACTGTGAGGGCAATGTCAGAATTCCCAGACTATTGAATATGGGTCTACAAGACGTTCTCGAACTTACACCACATATAGCTCGAACAGCCCGTTTTTGAGCCAAAAAATACCCTTTTTGAATCAGCAGAATTTCCCCAAAAAATAATACCATACGACATAAGTGTATGAAAATATGCGAAGTAGACTACTTTTCGTGTTGAAGTGTCACTTATTTCAGATACTGTTCTAATGGTAAATAAAGCAGCATTTAATTTCTGAACAAGATCCTCGACATGGGCTTTCCACAACAGCTTACTATCTATCCGAACGCCTAGGAACTTGAACTGTTCCGTCTCGCTTATAATATGCCCATTCTGTCTGATCAAAATATCGGTTCTTGTTGAATTGTGAGTTAGAAACTGTAAAAGCTGTGTCTTACTGTGATTTACCATCAAATTATTCTCCACAAGCCATGAACTTATTTCATGAACTACATTATTTGATACTGTTTCAATATTACACACAAGATCCTTCACTACCAAGCTGGTGTTATCAGCAAACAGAAATATTTTTGAATCACCTGTAATACTAGAAGGCATATCATTTATATAAATAAGAAACAGCAGTGACCCCAGCACCGACCCTTGGGGAACGCCCCACTTAACAGAGCTCCATTGGGACTGAACATTACTACTACTCTCAGTATTGCGGAGAATTACCTTCAGATTTCTGTTCTTAAAGTAAGAGGCGAACCAACTGTAAGCTACTCCCCTTACTCCATAATGGTCCAACTTCTACAGTAATATTTTGTGGTCAACACAGTCAAAAGCCTTCGTTAAATCAAAGAAAACACCTAGCGTTCGCAACCTTTTATTTAATACGTCCAAAACCTCACAGAGAAAAGAGAATATAGCATTTTCAGTTGTTAAAACATTTCTAAAACAAAAATGAACATTTGACTGCAAATTAAGTGAATTTAAATGCTCCAGTAACCTTGTATATACAACCTTCTCGATAACTTTAGCAAACACCGATGGCATAGAAATAGGTCTATAATTGTCAATATTATCCCTGTCTCCCTTTTTATAATGTGGCTTTCCTAGTGAGTACTTTAATCGGTCAGGAAACCGACCACTCCTAAAGGAAAAGTTACAGATATGGCTAAGTACTGGGCTAACATACATAGAACAATACTTCAGTATTCTGCTAGATACTCCGTCATATCCATGAGAGTTCTTGGTCCTTAGTGATTTAATTATTAACTCAAGCTCCCTCTTGTCAGTATCATGGAGGAGCATTTCAGGCAACAGTCTCGGAACACTTTTTTCTAAGAGCACTATATGATTCCCTGTTGGGACTAGCTTTCTATTTAGTTCACCTGCTATATTCAGAAAGTGATTATTAAATACTGTACATATATGCGACTTAACAGTAACACGGACATTCCCACTACGCACTGATTCTATATCCTCGACCTGTCTCTGCAGACCAGCCATTTCCTTTACGATTGACATTTTGTGCCAGTTAATACAAACCTACTATGAAATGGCCATGCCGACCGAGCTAATCGCAGTGGGTGTGCCCCTGACACTGGACTGGCCCAGAGTCTTTAATTTTCGATGCAGTTTTAATTATCTGGTACTACCCTACAATTAAATTCTACTGTACTAACCTGTCCTACGTCCGATTCAGTGCCCTAGTCAAATCCGGTGTTTGGTACACCCCTCCCTCCCCCTAGTGCTGAGCCTGGCGGATCCCGATCATAACGGCGGTCGGCCAGTCCACGCCCAGGCGGTATGGGATTGGTGTGACCAGGTGTACGTCTCATCATTTTCTAAATTTCACGATTCTCCCTCAAATATCCCTAAAGTACATTGAGCGATACCTCGTTAACCAGGCTATTTAAGACTTGAAATGTAACCCCTTGTAGCAACAGGTTAAATGTGTCATGATTTGGTGTTTACTGCCGTAACGTAGCAGCAACATCATTTTGCAAGGGGCACCCGAAAATCATGGGCATTCGAAAGCACATGCTCGGGGCTTCTCTCCTGTGCTCCAAAGTCACACGCAGGTGAAGCACTTCTCCCAAACCACCATAAATATGCCGGATATTGTCCATGGCCAGCGAGAAAGTTCAATAAACACCTCATTGGCTTAAAATACCCCCTAGTCATCCTTTCCCTAACGTCAGGCAGGAGTTGGAACGTTCTTCTCCCAGTATTTTCTGCCTCCCATGATTCCTGCCATAATTCTATTCCTCGTCTTTTGATTGATATCCTATCTCAAACTTCAACACCCAAAATTTCCCTTGTTCTTCCATTCTCCTCTTATTTGACCCAGAACCATGTGGCTTGCTCCCTAATTTTGATGTCTAGGGGACAGAGTCCCAGTATAATCAACAAAGCTCCTCATGGTGATGTCCCAGTTACCCCTACCAAACGTAGCAACATGTTCCTTTGCTCCCTTCTCACGGCCATGGCGGGGACGACCCTCGTGAGCCTGTGTGCCCAGACTTCCGAACCTTCCGAACCATATTATTAAGGTAAAATTTTATTAACTTCGCTGCTAAATGGAATCTTTTTTACCCAACACCTATGAGGTTATTGAGTGCTTCTAAGGCTTTTGGGTCACAGTCTCAATGTGTCTTTTGAAGTTGATGAGTCCTAGGTATTGTGCTTCTCTACACTGAAGATCTGGCGAGCCCTCAATTCATACTGTCTGGTTTCTTATCAGTTGTCCTTTTAGGAGAAGATATGTGGATTCGGAGGGAGCAACCTCCATTTTCATCTTAAAGCACCATTCCTGCAAGAATTGCAAAGCTCTTTCGATCTTTGGATCTAATTCCGCCCGGCTACGGCCGCCGACCAGCAGGAGGAGGTCGTCCATGCAGGCTATCACCTCTAGCACATCCTCACTCTCCTTCTTACTATCTAGAAATGGGTTCAATTGGATGTCCCAAAATAGTGGCCCCAATACGGAGCCCTGAGGACACCATTTAGTTATTATTTTCCTGACTTTCCCGCTACAGGATGACAGCCAGACGTCACAATCCTCACAATAGGACAACCATATAGCGGCTCTGGACACTCTTTCTCCCGCAGGCAGGAGAAGATCGAAGTCCACCACAGAGATGCCAATGATGTACTTGTATGGGGCTGAGCCACAGACCTAGGCCACCAGGGTGATTGCGTCAGACTCCGACCACGCATGCCTAAAGCTGAACTGCCTGTCACTCATCCCGCACAGCACCCAGTGTGCTGCCAGTCTCAGCCAGTACTTTCTCAAAGACTTTCCCAGAAGATCCAGTAAACAAATAGTTCTATACGTTTTTGACTCTGTCGGGAATTTCTCTGGTCCCTTTTTGGTAATGGTCGTGCTTGCCTTTTTCCATATTTTTGGATGTCCCTTAGGCACCCATTTTATAGCTTTGTTAATGTTGTCACTAACTGGGTGAGAGGAACTGCACCACCTCCGTGAGAATGTCGTCCGACCCAGGAGCTTTCCCCTTCTTTAGTGCTTCGATCAGAGCAGCTACCTCTTCCTCTGGAAAGGGTAGTACCTACCAACCAGGTTTCAAATGGTAGCAGAGCGTGGTTACGATTGTGATATTGCCATTACAGATATTGTTGGTTTGAATTGTATTTCTGTTAGTGTTGTACCATATTGTCTTGGTTGTTGATTGTTTCGGGTAACCTTTTTTAATGGCGGTCAGGCAGTGCCCAGGGATGGGCCTGTTGAGGAAGGACCACCTTGTTTATGAGCTGGCGATAAGGCGTCGGTCGATTGAGGGCAGTGCTCCGACCCGTTTGCGTGTTACCGTTCTTCACCCAGTTGATGTCAAGCCGGATGTGATGTGTGAGACACAAGCCGCCCATGAATTTTGGTGTAAGGCTATTAGGGGCCTTGAGGACACCATTTGTGTTTTTGTAAACAGTCAACCTAGTGGCAGTCAAACTTCCTGACGGATTAAAACTGTGTGCCGGACCGAGACTCGAACTCGGGATCTTTGCCTTTCATGGACTAGTGCTCTACCAACTGAGCTACCCAAGCACGACTCAAGCCTCGCCTCACAGTTTAACTTCTACGAGTTCCTCGTCTCATACCTTCCAAACTTTACAGAAGCTGTCCTGCGAACCTTCCAGAACTAGCACTCCTGAAAGAAAGCATATTGCGGGGTCATGGCTTTGTCACAGAATGGGTGACCTTGCCCGCGAACGGCAAAGGTCTCGAGTTCAAGTCTCGGTCTGGCACACAGTTCTAATCTGCCAGGATGTTTCATATCAGCGCACACTCCGCTGCAGAGTGAAAATCTCATTCTAGTGGCTGTCAGTTAGGCAGGGTTGGCACAGTTAGTGCATCTAACCAATCGGATAGCGGATTTAGGCATGTTAAGCTTGGAGGATCATCATAAAAAATTAACCGCCTAATTGGGGTCTTTGGTAAATGCATTGCAGTTTAAGCTTACATGTTTCGAACTGGATGGGAAGAGGACTGAAGAGCGGGACTTGCTATATCGAGGAGGAACCGGGAGCCAGCCCGGCACTGGTGTTATATCCTCTGAGAAGTTAGACGCAGCGTTTGCTAATTTGCCTAAGCCCCTGGCGTATTTCTTTAGGAATGTAACTGAATCAGCTGTAGATCGACTTGAGCGGATTGAAAACTTATTATGGTTGTTGGTTCGTCTTGAACTACACGCTACTGCCTTTCGCGTGCCGCACCAAGTAGTTTTGTCACTATCGTACCCGTTAGCTAGAGGTGAGTTGAGGAACCTCGTATCCCGAGCCATGACAGAAGGGTTGTTCTTGCAGCAATTGAGGAAACTTGTCATTGGCCAGAGATTGACCACCGCAGTTCGGAAATAGCTTGAGTGTCTTTACATTTGGGAGATGCAGCAGGACAAAGAGGAGTTATATCAGTATGTGGACAGAGCTCAGACGGCCTGCTTGGTCTTGTTGATCGATTTGCCAGAACGGGAGTTGGTGTCTATTATTCTCACAGGGATGCGAGCGGCGGGTAAGTCGTACTTTCTTTTTTGTCATTAAAAGGGAACCCCGGCGTTGCTTCAGGTGCGGTAGCACGGCTCATTTGGTGCGCTCTTGCGTTCAGCCTCGTTCGCCCAGTGCCAATAAACGACGCTGGGCTGGGCATAGACCTCGGGATCGAGCCTTTGGACCTCGGCGTACCTGTGTTGTCGCTCCCTCATTACCGCTCTTGCCTTATATTTGTTCTCGAGTAGGTGGCCAACCTATTTGTGCTCTTTTGGATTCTGGTAGCTCCTTTTCGCTATTGAGCTTCGAATGGTTTTTTGAATTTTGTCATCTCACGAAACTTCAGTCGGTCCCTTCTCTGGTGCAGAGATGTCGGGTACCCAATGGCCTGGTGTTGCCTCAGCATGGTTGGATCCGAGGGAGTATATCGCTTGGGGATTTCTCCTGGCCCTTGTCCTTGGTCAAGGAGCTGCCGGTCGATTTCATTTTGGGAAGTGGTTTCATCAATAAAACTGATTTAGTCTTAGATTATTCCGGGCACACCTTTTCCTTCAAGTTCGCTCCTGCAGATTGGTTTCTGCGAGTGTGCTAAACGTACTGTGCATCGAAATGCCGGCACCCTGGCAGTTGAGGCTGTGCCTAATGAGCTCGATCTTACCCATCTCTCGTCACATCAGGCTTCTCAATAACAGAATTTGTCACAGAGGTTCCCTGAGCTACTTTGTGATAGGTAGGGCGTTACTAATGTTCTTAACTACCACATCCTTCTGTCTGATGATATTCCTGTCAGGCAGACCCCATATCGTCTTTCACTTCCTAAGCTGAAGACACTAAGAGCTAAAATATCCAAAATACTTGCGCAAGGTGTTATTACGCCTTCTACATCTGCCTATGCTTCCCCCATATTCCTTGTCCCTAAGGATCAGTGGCGGAATTTTAGGACTGTTGTTGACTATCGGCGCCTGAACTCGGAGGTTGTCCTTGAATGTGTTCCTCTGCCTGACCTTCATAAACCCTTTACTGGGTTTGCCGGTGCTAATTGGTTACTGCGCTTGATTTGAATCAAGCCTATTATCAGATTCCCTTCGCTGAAGAATGTAAACTTGTTGCAGCATTTTGTACTGATTGGAATCTGTTTGAGTTTAACAAGGTTCCCTTTGCCGCCGTTCTTAAATCGGTTTCTGGATAATATCCTTGAAATTAATCTGTGTTTATAATTATTTGGACGACTTGGTGATTTATAGCCGTTCGTTTCAGGAGAATTTGGATCATATCCAGCAAGTTTTTGCGAAATTGCAGGGAGCCGGGTTACCTGTGAAACCCAGTAAATTGACGTTAGCCGGGCAGCAGGTGTCCTTTTTAGGTCACCTAGTATCAGGTCAAGGCAACGGCCTTGCCGCAGTGGATACACCGGTTCCCTTGAGATCACCGAAGTTAAGCGCTGTCGGGCGTGGTCGGCGCTTGGATGGGTGACCATCCAGCCGCCATGCGCTGTTGCATTTTTCGGGCCGAATAGTAGCGGCCCCGGTCACAGAAAACCATCATAACGACCGGGAGAGCGGTGTGCTGACCACACGCCCCTCATATCCGCATCCTCAATAGAGGATGATACGGCGGTCGGATGGTCCCGATGGGCCACTTGTGGCCTGAAGACGGAGTGCTTTAGTATCAGGTCAGAGTATTCCCATCGACCAGGAACGAACTAAGGCATTAAGAACTCTGCCTCCGCATACTGATAATTTTTGAGTTGCCAGGTTCATAGGCATGGCGAATTATTTTCTGTGTTTTGTCCCTAATTTTGCTCAGTTGGCGGCTCCCTTAAATGAATTGCTCCGTAAAGGATTGCATTTTGAATCGGGACCTGTCCAAGAGGCCGCGTTTGAGCACATTAAAGCAGTTATAGCCAACCTCCCGTTCTCGGAGTGCCGGATTTTAATAAACTTGGTCCATACTGACGCTTGTAATGCGGGTATTTCGGCTGGCCTCCTTCCGAAGTTCGAAGGGCAGAGGCAGCCATTAGCGTACGCGTCTCGTCGGTTAACCAGTGCCGAACTTAAATATTCTCTCTACGAGTGTGAGTAATTGGTCGTTTCGTTCGAGCTTGAGATTTACCGCTTTTACCCTGGGCATCGGGTTTTTCAGCTAAAAAACGACAATAAAGCATTAAGCTGGGTGTTAGCCAGATGGCCGGCCGTAGTGGCCGTGCGCTTCTAGGCGCTACAGTCTGGAGCCGAGCGACCGCTACGTTCGCAGGTTCGAATCCAGCCTCGGGCATGGATGTGTGTGATGTCCTTAGGTTAGTTAGGTTTAATTAGTTTTAAGTTCTAGGGGACTGATGACCTCAGAAGTTAAGTCGCACAGCGCTCAGAGCCAGTTGAACTCATTTTTTTTTTTTTTTTGTTAGCCAGATGGGCAGTACGCATTTATAAATTTAAGTTTGACGTTACACACATAAATGGGACTGAAAATGTTCGCTGGACATACATCTAGTGAGAGCACCTGGGAAACAGAGGGAGGCAGTCTTAGTTGTATCGTGTTAGGCAAGATTCCTCATTTATTTGATGATGTTGCTCAGGATCAGGATCAGGACCCTACTTGGGCACCCATTATGCAACGCCTGTTGGCTGGGGAACTATTGGATGTGTACATTATCAAGAAAGAGGGTGGGACGTGTTAAGCAATTCAAGATCTGTTTACCAGTAGCTCTAGTGCGCCCAGTTTTTCATTACTTTCATGGTTCGTTGGTTGGTGGGCACTTTGGAACCTATAAGACCTTGAAAAAATTAGGAGCATTTGACTTGGCTTTCCATGTCATGAGAAAGATGGTATATCATTGTCGGTTGTGTATTGTGGCCAAACCTAAGAACGCTCTTCAACAGGGTCTGTTGAGTTCTGAGCGTGAATCCTGTCCTATGTACAAACCCTGTATCGATTATGTGGGGCCCTTACCTCGTACTAAGAGAGGTTATTGGTAAATATTGGTTATTGTTGGTGCGTTTTCGAGATTTAACTGGCTCCTTCCGAGTCGTAACGTAACTGACACAACCACTAATTCTCATTTAACTAATGTTTTCAGTGTTTTTGGACCCAACCCCCCCCCCCAAACACACACACACACACACACACACACACAAACATATAGTTAGTGATAACGCGTCGGCCTTCCTTTCGGCTCTCTTCAAGGCGTTCTGTTTCCAAAACGCAATCAAACATGTGACTACTACACCATATTATGCGCAGGGCTCTTTTGCGGAGAAGGTCAATCGAAATCTTAAATCCGCTTTGATTATTTTCCATTGGAAGAAGCCTAGTATGATTCTAGTCTTCCTTGGCTTACCTTGGCTTTCAATACCGCCAATCATGAGGCTTCGAAAGCTACTCCGGCCTCCTTAATCCTTGCCTATCCTGTTAATTCCCCCCTTTCGAACTTATGGGGAATTCAGGACCTAATTCCGGCGGATATTACCCCTCAGGTCATCAAGAAGAACTGGAACCGTGGCAGACGTAATATTCTCAGGGCCCATAACAAGCAAGCTCAGTATCATTGGCGAGCCCTGGTTAAAGATAACAGCACCGGTAAGCAGTACCGGGTCCTCCTTAGCAAAGTTAAATATGGTTAGCCCAATTGCTGAGTTAACCCCGGGTTGGCGTTTGAGGGTGGGAGGTTGAGCTGTGTGCGGCTCGCGTTCATGCCGTTTGTTGTTTAGCATTTTGTCACATGGA
This sequence comes from Schistocerca cancellata, assembly GCF_023864275.1. Classification (NCBI taxonomy): domain Eukaryota; kingdom Metazoa; phylum Arthropoda; class Insecta; order Orthoptera; family Acrididae; genus Schistocerca; species Schistocerca cancellata. Next base: position 266,262,102 of record NC_064631.1, on the reverse strand, counting down.
GTGGCGTCTTCCTTCTTCCTTACTTACTGGTGTAACGAAGTTGCTGGCTTGCCTCCTTGAGTGGAAGTGGCAGTGCTTATCGATACTAGTACTGTCGTACTATCTTTGGTGTTACTGCTAGTATTTCCGGGTGATGGTGGTGTGTGTGGTAGTCAGTCGGTTTGGACGTAGCAGCGAGGAGGTCTCCATGGCACAAGGCCAGTCGGGACCGCTGGCGGCGTGCATGCGCTGTCGGATCGTGAGGCGCTAGCTGCGAGAGCGACAAAGTTTGTAGCCCACCGAACCTGGGCGCTTAGTTGAGTGATCAGTTAACCTGTTAGGAAACCTCAACTATTCTGACATCTCTTCGTTCATTTGTGGGTAGTTGCTCCCTGGGCCGTTCGAGCTAGCAGCAACGTATGATGTATTGGAGTCGGCGAAACCTTGCATCCATCTTCCTTTATTGTGATTAATTATTAAATTGACTATTATTTGCAGTGATGTCAACCAGCGGTATTTTCTGCCCTCTGGCCGTTAACGCCCTAGTTACCTGCCCTGATCATTAGTGTAGTCTTCCGGTAGTATGCCTTTCCTCGTCGTGTTGATGCTGTCTGGCATTGCGTATAGTTCTACAGCATTTTGTTTGGTTCATACTTTGCTTAGAGTGGTTATTATTGCCTTGGCCGTTTTCAGACGCCAATTTCTGAAGACGTGGTGTTCGTATCCTCGCCCTCGGCCGATATTTTCCGTTACTATGCTGTTGGTCGGACGGAAGGGGATTGGTTAAATTGTTGGTCGGTCCTTGGGTCGTCCCTAGTTTGGGTTGTCATCTGATTACAATCTTCAGTTCTTGGCTGCCTGTCTTACCTCACCTTACGTTTGAGCTGCCTCCTCAGGTCGACGTATGGAACACTTCTCAGCACCACTTGTTCTGTTTGTTTTAGATTGTGATTTTAATTTTAGTTTGAAGTATGGTGCGAGACCTTTGACCTTGTATTAATTCAGTTCTTTTAAATTTTACATAAAGGCCTTTAGCTGTGTTGCATTAAAAAATTTTGAAGACATTTTATTTTTAAAAAATATTTTTTTCCTTGAATTTGTTCTATCTGAAATTGTTTGTAATCCAGGCCCTAAGCCGGTAGTTTTTCGATCTGTTATGTGGGCCTTCAGCCAAGGATTTACGTGAACCCGTTTTAAAAGGCCTTCAGCCCTGTGTATTCTTTAAAGGAGAATTATTTTATAAGATAGACAAACAATTTAAAATAAATCCATTCTGACTTGGTGTTCAGCTCTTCAGCCATTGTTTCAAATTTGTTTGTGGCCTTCAGCCGTGCAGTAAGTTAATATTTCATTAATTAGGCTTTGGCCGTTCTGCTGTAAGGTTAAAAAACATTTCTCGGTTACAGAAGAAATTGTTTATTAATCTTTTAATTATAGTTGTCCTTTAGACGTGTAGTGTAGGCCTTCAGCCGCTAATTGTTTTCAACTGCATGTTTTTCTTAAAAAATTTTACCTTCTATTTTTAATCGCTTTTGATTTCTAAGCCAGGTCTTCAGCCGTTTTTGTTTTGATGTGGTTTTGGGCCTTCAGTGAACCGAACAATGACCCCCATACAGTGTCGAACTGGTTTTGCCCCACTGCTCCCTGGTTCCAATTATTTTATTGTTAGGCTTGTAGAAGCAGTTCGGTGTTATTATATAGTCGGCAGACATTTCCCCAGAAATTCCTATACTTACCACACTCACTATGTTAGTGTGTGATTCTGTATAACCGAATGAGACCCAGTTTTAGCCAGCTTTAAGTCTGTGTGTCCCAGCTGCTGCCTCCATCTTGACCCAAAGGTGAAGTGGAGGCATGTCCAGCATGGCTTCCATTCCAGCGGTTGATATGCTGCTAATTCACCTGTTATGGCTACGCAGACCAGTCTCTGCACCTTAGCTGCAACTCGCTGTTCTACCTACTTCCACAACACTGTGGCCCTGTAGGAAGTCCTAGGTCTGACCACTGTGTTGTATATCCAGTGCATACCCCTGGGGTTAGGCCCCAGTTTTGCCACAAGCCCTTCTGGTACTCACTAGAGTACTTTTTGCCTTGGAGCAGATACTCATAATGTGAGGGGGCCCATATTACCTTCCTCATCTAAGGTTACCCCTAGATATTTCACTATCCACTTCACAGGTAGAGTTTCACCGAAGAGCTTTAGATTCCAACTTGAGTGCTGAATATGTCTCTTCGTAGATGGCATGACTACAGTGTTCTTACGATTAACTCTCAGATAATATTTGATGCACCAATTTTGCACAATGTCCTAACTTCCTTTTGCCATATTTCTAACTGTGTCAGTAAATTGGCCAAGTACTACTATGACAAGATCATCTGCATATCCTTCGCAGAAGCATTGTCTGGAATTTAATTCCTCAATGAGTTCGTTCACCACTAGATTCCACAATAGAGGGGACAAAACTCCTCCATTTGGGCAGCCTCTAGTGGTGTTAATTACTATCCTATCATTCATCATGGTAGCCTCTACTTTCCTTCCACTATTTTAGTGTATTTTACTTCATTTTTTTCTCTTTTTCTTCGCGTGTTTGTGTGTGTGTGTGTGTGTGTGTGTGTGTGTGTGTGTGTGTGTGTGTGTTTGGTTGATTATGAAAACCTTCCGCACTTCCCCGCCCCCCTCCCCCCTTTGTGTGTCTGTATTTCTTACTTTTTCATTTCTTTTATTAACTTAGGCAGAGAGAGTTTTTCCTGATGTATTGTAAGAGGTCCGAGCAGATGTAATTTTGTGTAAGAGGTCCGTGCGGATGTAATTTCGATGTATTGCTCATGCACTGCCTGCGATATGCAGGGTAAAATAGAATCTCTGACCAGAGAGCAGTGTTGACTGCAGTACGAACTGTGTAGCTGTAGCAGTTAAGTTGTTGCTAGTCTGCAGTCTGCTTTGGTAAGGTGTATCCTGTTCGCTGGGCCGGTCGCGGTGCAGCGATGCCGGAGCCTGAGTATTATTGTATAAGGTAAAAATCAGCCTCGCGCATATGTAGTAATGTCATCTCAAGTCCCTTGTAAATGTTTTAAAATTCTCGTAATAATAATCTCTCATAAAAAGTAACTTTTAACAACCATTCATTTAAATTTAAAGAATTTACTAATTTCTCGCATCCATGATCATCCCGATTGTTGCAAAAGAAAAATCAGTTGCTTCCTTTCATAAATGACGACTCTATCGGCCAGCATTGCCCAAGGCTGTGCCAGAAAACATTATTTTAAGAGCAGATATATGTGCGTTATCCGGCGACTTCATTTAGGTAACAATTTTTCTCTTTTTTATTCAGAATGATCTTTCAGGGCCATGACGCAGCACTGGTGATGTCCAAAATTTACCAGGTCAATTCACAGTCAATTATTGAAAAGTTATAAGTGAGCGACAATTTAATTGAGAGGTTAGTTACATTGTGAGGTTAGTTACATTGTGCTATTACCAGGTTACTGATCTTTTTTTGTCGGGCGTTACACTGAACGTGAACAACATAATCACAATTTTTTTTACTGTTGAGACACTTAGAAATTTTCCTGTTTTGAGGTTACGCTAAATGTGAAAGAATTTTGTGAGTTTAGATTAAATGTGAAGGAATTTTGTGGGCACGTTAAATGGGAAAGAAATTTTGTTCTGAGGTTACACTAAATTAGAATCACTCCTATTATTTTATAAAATAATGTGGGGAGGTTACATTGGCGACAACCGGCCAGGATCGTATTTCTCTGTGAATTTCTGAGAAGTAGTCATATATCTGCTCTTATTTACTTCAATGTAGTTTGCATCTGGCGCAACGCATTTACTAATTTGTCACTTTTTCTTTCACAGATCATCGGCAATTTATTGCTCTTTGTTGTAATTGTGTTTGTTCCATTCGCTTTGTCTTTGTTTTATTTTTTGCTTAATTTTGATTTGTGAAAAATGCCGCGAAAAACTGTTAACAGTACATCACGATGTGCAATGAGTGAAATAGCCGACTCAAATATTTTGACCAATAATACTTGCGACACTCAGTGTAATAATGATAATCCCCTAATTACAGATAATCAGTGCCAGCCGATCACTAGTATTGATTTTGATCCTAATGATGAGCAAACAAATGCAATTATGTAACAATTGATGACGTGGCACGTTCCGTTACAATGAACGCTGCCCAGTTTGACACACCCGATTTGCAAAATTTGCATAGTGAACAGATAAATTTTTGTCACGAAGATGAGCAATGTAGTGAAAATGTCAGATTTATTTGATTCCGAGGTAGTGGCCCACAGTGCACATCCGATTGGCAAACCTTTTCGAGAATCACAGAATGACCAAATGATTACACAAAAAGTGACAATTGCAGGTATGCCATCAAACAGCACAGAGAATAGAGTAGGTAATATTGGCATGGATCAATTTATGGCATTATTACTACAACTTAATGAAAATTTCAAACAACAAATTAATGAATCGAACAAACAAATTAATGAAAAACTAGACAGCAATTCCAGACAGTCGAATGAGAAACAAGACAATTACAGACAACTTAATGAACAGAACAAACAAGTTAGTGAACAGATTACAGCCGTTGCCGCGCAATGTCATGATGCTAAAGAACAATTACGTGAGGAAATTAAGGCTTGTGGTAGGAACAGTAGTGAAGAAATTAGATCTATGGCACAAGAATTAAGTAATACACATGCAGCAACAACTAAATTAGAGATGAAATCAGTGCAGTCGCTAAACAATGCTCTGAAAACGCAACACAGCTACGCGACGAGTTTAAATTAATGTCAGCAGAACTCTCACGTACACTGGATGCGAAAGTAGGCACGAAATTTGACCAATAGACCAGCGAATTTGACGAACGTTTTAATCACCACCTACAAAACAGTGAAACGGGTTACCGTAAATTTATAAACAATTACTGCACAGAGACAGGAAGATAAGCGTAAATTGTTTACGAAAGCAAAAACATACGTAGACAACAATATTGCTACAGTATCAGACGAAATTAATACTATCAGACAGTTGAACACCGAATTGCATGATGAAATCTCCGATCTTAAAACAAAACACACACACACACACACGCACACACGCACACACACACACACGACTTTCACGCAATGACGAACAGACTTGAAAAGTTGGAACTAATACAGGATCCCGATGCCGTTAAAGCAGACGTTAAAAAAATTGAACAAAACCACACGTAAAATACAAAAGCCAATTAATGCTTGTGATACTAAAAACGATGATCAGGTAAAAGTACTGACTGAAAAATATGGTGAATTGGCCAGTCGTATTGATGTTATCGAATATAATAATGACACCAAATCAGACGATACGTCAGTAGTTTCGCTCAATCAAACACCCGGATTCCAAAATTTACAGCAGACGATCAGTGAGATAGGTTCGTCCAATAATACATTACGTAGAAAATTGTCAACTATACAGCAAGAAGTGACTGAGATGAAAAATATTTCAGCCTTTAACACATCACAGCATACGCCACTCTCCGAACATTTGTCAGACTCACACAGTCAGTATAATTTAGGTAATTTACAGTGAGTACGTGACTTATATTCCGAACAGTCACAGACAAACAGACTAGCATACAATCCTGAACCTTTTCTGACATTCAGAGACGAAAATTTTGATCACAAGCACTTTCTATCAGTGAGAAAATTTAAAGTATTTAAATATGACAGAACACAGATACACTTTTTGGACTGGATACAACAATTTGCTTTTGAATTTTCACCAGCATTGTCTGTAATGCAGAAACTAAAATTTTTTTGCAGCGCGTAAGTGACCTCAGGGGATTCATTACACTTGGATGAATAGGTGCCGTAGCGTGCACAGGGCACCAAGCCGTAGTAGTGCTATTTCATCTTTAGTTTTCTGCGCTGCTGCCTTTTCTTTTACTATCCTTTATATCTATCAAAACAGCTCTTCAACTATCGATCTATCTAGGATTATGAATTAGTAAAGAAACCTGATACAAGTTTTTCCTGAAAGTGACAGTTATCATTATACGCTCCAGGAATGATAACCACCAGAACTTTAATAACAGACAAATTTTTAATTATCAGTATCGACAAAATTATCAGCAACTGGAAACAAATTTTGGTAACAATAGAGGTTTTTCCCCACAACAACAACAAAACCAGCCCGTTAGCATACCTAACCAACAATGGAATATACAAGGTCAAGCTTTAATATTTCGCCGCCTACACGTATAGCGTCGGCTCCGCTAAATAGTAACGGACAGCAACAAGGAAATCAGTACGTACAGAAAACACACCATTACAACTCATATCGCAATGCGCCGTATATCAATGACTACCATGACAGACGTAAAAGTAATGAGCACAATTTTCAGCGTACGTTTAATAACAGTCGGTCTTACTAGCAGCATAATCAACCACAACAACAGATCATCATGAGTGCACCAGACAGTAGATATCATCCCGAACGTAATACGTCAGGAAGAAATAACAGAACAGTACAAATAGACGAAATGCCACAGCATCCTCCCGAAAATAACAGCACGTCAGAAAGAATTTGACTAGATACAGTACAGGTGACCTCTTCCAACAACGCAAGTACTACTTTTGACACAGAGAATCTTGTTCACGAAAATGTTATTACTTTTGACGACATTCGATACACACTTGTGCATTAAAGACAGAATCACAACGTATGTAGACGACATTCTTATTGCAGAAGCTAACTGGTCTGAACACAAACTGATTCTTGAACAACTGTTACAAACTTTGCGTTCACAAGGACACACGGTTAATCTTAGCAAATCACACTTTGGCAAAACCTCTATAAAATTTTTTGGACATGTAATTTCAGCAGAAGGCATTGCGCCTGACCCGGAGAAACTTCAAGCTTTACGTGACATTACTGTTCCTACGACGAAGAAACAATTACGCAGCTTTCTGGGATTAATTAACTTTTTTCGTAAATTTATTCATTACTCTGCTTTAGACACCCCTAGATCATGTCAATTGACGGGTAAAAACACTATTTGGTCCTGGGATAGCCAAGCACATTCTGAATTCGTCAGTCTGAAACGAGCTTTGTTGAATGCATCACTTTTATCACATCCAGATCTTACTAGTAATTTTTCCATTGCCTCCGACAGTTCTAACACCGCTTTAGGCGTATACATTTTTCAGGAAATTGAAGAAGATGGTACTACAGTAATTAAAAACATTGCCTTTGCGAGTCGCATTCTGTCACCTGCTGAACGTAATTATTCTGTTACAGAACTTGAAACATTATGTGTTGTATGGGCATTTACGAGATTTAGGCATTTTCTTTATGGAAGACATACGACCGTTTACACAGATCAGAGCTATCCAGTTTTTACTTTCCGCTAAATTTACACACGACAGATTAAGCAGATAGAAACCTTATTTACAGGAATTTAATTTTACAATTGTTCACATTCCCGGTACACAAAATATTGTAGCAGATGCGCTATCCCGTTCTCTCAGCAACAATCAGCAAGACATCGCAACCAACTTCTGCCAAGCAAATTCTAGCGTCATGTATATTCAACAAGTTGCATTCGAAAATTTCATTTCGGCGTCATTACGAGACATAGCACAGGAGCAGAGCAAAGACAACGTATGGAAAGAAATTAACACCTTTGGCAATATAGGAATAATGTTACCATCAGAAACCATTACACTGTACGCAATAACATTCTTATATTTTGAGTAAAGTTCAGTCTTGATCACACCATTTATGTTTCAATGACATAGGTAACCGGTTATTTTTACGTAACCATCATCAGACCTGTGGATTAATTTTAGGAAATACTAGAAACCAATCTTTAAATAAAATGAAAGTGTCTAATGACGTCAAAATTTAACAAGATAAAATAAAATTAATTATACCCATGGCTCCCTTAGGATGGTAGGCGGACCTCTCCTCAGCTGCTACGAAGTCAACTGATGGTTATGAGTACTGAGCACGAGCTTAAATATGCAGAGGCTCCGCCTACTTCCTGTCACACTACTTCACAACTGCCAATCAGCGTTCATAATATGACGCCATCGTTAAAGTATAAAAGAAGGAAATACACTAATAACATAAAATCGATTCATTTAAAATGTCTGATTAACAGATAGTTAGTACGTGTACAGCTTATTTATATTTTAGATAAAAACGGTAAACTACGATGTGTAATAGTTGAGCCCTCTATGGGCAACCTTAATACTATTAGAGTGTTAGTTACATCAAAGATGTGAAAGTCCTTGGAGCTGTGGTACATATCGATTACACCGAGTCGCCTACATCACAATTACATCTTTGTTGGATGTTGCAGAATCGTCTTACTTTAACTGTAGTTGGCCGGCCGGTGTGGCCGTGCGGTTTAGACGCTTCAGTCTGGAACCGCGTGACCGCTACGGTCACAGGTTCGAATCCTGCGTCGGGCATGGATGTGTGTGATGTCCTTAGGTTAGTTAGGTTTAATTAGTTCTAAGTTCTAGGCGACTGATAACCTCAGAAGTTAAGTTGCATAGTGCTCAGAACCATTTGAACCATTCTTTTTAACTGTAGTTTTCATAGTAATATTCTTTATAGCAGGAGGGTAGCAGCCAAGAGTACGTTCCGCATTATGTATGTCTGAATAACTGATTAGACCACTGATTAAATTTTTAGAACTCATCGATCTAATAGTTTTTATAATAATCAATGTCAATTTCATAAAATTTTTATATGTTGTACAGCATATTTTACATACATAGCTTTTGCCATGAGTATAACTAGTCTTATATTTTAAAACAAAAGAGTAGGTGCTTTTATTATAAAAATTTCGTCAAAAAGTTCGTGATAATATTTTTCGCGAAAATCTAATTGTTCATTGATCAGCATTGATGATTTGGTTTTCAAATGAGCATATATCTCGATTTATAAGTAATCCTTTATTTGCATAATGAAGAACTTCTAAATTCTGCTCTACTGTCCCCTTAGCATGATTATTGAATGCTATATGATGGCCGAATACAGACTTTGTTCGTGAGGTACCTGACGTATGTTCTTTGTACCTTACTGCAAAATTTCGACCTATTTGGCCGATGTATATTTTCTCACAGTCTCAACATTGGATCTTGTACACTCCTGATCTGTAAATTTTCCATTATCTTTACTTACGGTATGTCTTAATTTTTGTTGTAAAGTATTGTCAGTTGTAAATGCTATTGTTATTCCAGAATTTTTGAATAAATTAGTAATTCTATCTGATATGTTTCCCATATATGTTATCTTCATATATTTTGGATTACCTATTAGTGGAGTACTTTGTGATTGTTGCACTTCATTAAAAATATCTACCTGTCGTGTGTCAAAAGAGTTGGTTTCTGCAATTTGTTTTAAGATGGTCATTTCCTTTTTGATCTCATTAGCTTCTAGCGGTAATTTTAGTATTCGGTGTATCATAGACATTGTGATGCTACACACATAGCCGCTGTAGACATTTTTGGTCCGATTCCCAGCACTAATAGAGGTTTTTGCTACATCTTTGTCGCTGTTGAACTCACTTCAAAATTTGTAACCTTCACTCTGTTACGCAAAGCTACTGCTAAAACTGTTTCGAAAGCATTTGTAAAACATTTTCTATTTCATGTAGGACATGTATTGAAAGTAATTTCCGACAATGGACCACAGTCTCGATCTGCTATATGGACACGTATGTTACGAGCAAGAAACTCTTCTCCGATCTATATATGTAAGTATCACGCTTCTTCGAACCCTTGTGAACGTCTAATGAAAGAAATTGGTAAACTATGTAGAATATACTGCCATAAAAAACATATTGATTGGGACACACACATACTCTCATTCCAGGATGTAATTAATTCCATACCAAATGAATCTACTATGCTATCTCCGACTGTTATACTGAAAAATGTTGAACCACCTAACAAAATTAAAGAATTAGCATCCTTTTCTACCTCTTGTCGACTACGACACCATGAAATAATTGACACTGCACTCAACAACTTCATACCTGCCGCAGAGCGCTGGAGAAGACAGCAAAAACAGGTTTGTACACGCCGTGACTTTCACATTGGACAGAAGATATTAGTACGCACACATTATTTATCCAACAGAGGAAAGAGAAGATGTAGTAAATTTGAGCTTCTATACGCAGGTCCATATGGAATTCGTAGCATTCCTCACCCCATTGTAGTACATGTCGAAACTTTAAGAACCAGAAAAAGCAAGGGCAACCACCATATCTCCAATATTAAACCCTTTATCGAATGAACAAACTTTATGATTTATCACACTGTAATGCCATTTCCTGATTTTTATATGACCACTTATGCAATTATATTTACATGAACACTTACTGATGATTATCGTATTTTTTCTTGGCAAGTGCCTGGCAAGGTAACGTTAGCAGTTCGCTTTTCTTGTCGTTACACATCAGACTGTGCACATTTTTCCAGATAAACTTACATATTTTATGACCACTTGAGCAATGATATTTATGTGAGTACTTACTGATAATGATCGTATATTTTCTTGGCAAGTGCCTGGAAAGGTAAGGTTAGCAGATCGCTTTTCTTGTCGTTATATATCAGACCGTGAACATTTTCCATTTTTCGTGTATGTATGATTGTTTTCCTGTATGCTTTATGAAATGTTTAAGATGTAACAAACACCAGTTGACTTTGACATTTTTGCTTATGATATATCAATATCTTGACTATTCTACACTTTTGGCTACTGCATTATGAGACTGTGTGTACATTTTTGCACATGAACTCTCTATGTTTTTGACATAATACGTTTTCTGTCATGCTATGCTGTATGCTTAATTATATCACTAGAAACAAGTTTTAATTTAATGAGTATACGATTTAAATGCAAGATATTAATCGCTATTCATCATTTTCAGAAAGCAATAACGTGCAAAGGAAATAACTTGAACAAACCACAGTGAATTACTATGAAATGGGAATTTCACCTTCGGAATGAACGAAAGAAGATGTAATACCAAGTCATGAAGAGTAAATGGATCAGAATTAACAAGCATTAACAAGAATATACTATACACATCGTATGATAGCAGTCTTAACTAATTATTTTTCTTTCAGAATACGAGGCGATTGATGCAGGCTGTCAGAACTACACATCTTAGTTTTAGTGATGAAATATGCTAGAAATAAGAAACTCTATACTATGAATAGTTGTATGAAGTAAATGGTAATTTGAATAATGAATAATGAAGTGTCTTTTTTGCAGATGATAATAAATGATGACAAATAATTATATGAAGAATATGCTAATATGAATAATGAAGTTTTTCTTTGCAGGTGATGACAGTAATGAAGTTATGGTAATATGAATAATGAAGTTTTTCTTTGCAGATGAGGATAATGATGAAGTTTATATATTTACTGTTAGTTAAGAAATGTTGTGTAGTTATTTAAGTATTTGTTGCAGTTCGTTTTGACAGTATGTCTTATGTCGCATGGTATAATGACTGAGTGTCCATTATAATTATCCAGACTGTTATGCCGTGGTCGATTGATGACTTCTGTGTCGATTCCCAACGTTCCGTCTCCGACTGCGGAGACATCTTCAAGGGGGTCCGTAGCTCAATGGAAGGTCCAACACACCCACTGGCTCGCTACTGACTGCCGCTAAATTCCGTGTCCGCGCGCTCCCACGCCGCGGCGTGACGTCACGTGTTTTGAAAACGTCAGTGCAATTGGCCGCTGTCCGTCGCCGTCGATCGCCGTTGCCATCACCCAGTAGTGGGCGGGTGGTACACATCTTCTTTAACACCGGCATCCATATGCCGTTTAATTTCACACCCTCCTCCTTACGGCTGAAATTATTTGGATGTTTAGCGATTTCGATTGCCTCCCTGTAGAGCCTTTCATAATATCCGCTTGTGGCCGCTAGTACTTGCGTCTACTCGAAACGAATATTGTGGTTCCCTGGCTGGAAAGCATGCTCCGCAACAGTTGATCGTTCCGTTTCTCCTCTTCTGCAATTTCCCTTATGCTCTTCCAAACGTTTAGAAACAGTTCTTTTAGTGGTACCCACATAAACATCACCACAGCTGCATGGGATCCTATACACTCCAGCTTTTTCCAGTGGTTTGCGAGCGTCCTTGGCAGGCTTAAGTTATTCCTGTATCTTCCTGGTAGGCTTGTAAATTACGGTAATATTCCGCTTCGTCAAGGTCCTCCCTATTCTTTCCGTTACATTTTTAACAAACGGCAGGAAAACCTTAAATTTTTCAGTAACCTATACGTCAGTATGATTTCTGCGTGGCTGCCGCAACGCACGTTTTATTTCGGCGGACGAATATCCGTTCTCCATTAGTGCATTGTGGAGATGTTCCGTCTCATCGTCGAGCAACTCAGGTTCACAGGTTTCTAGCTCTGTCCGCTAACGTCTTGATAACACCCCGCTTCTGTTGTGGGTGGTGGTTCGAATCCCGGTGCAAAACTCTGGGTGAGAGAAGAGCCTTAAAACTCCTGAATGACGATGCAGTTAGTCATTAAACCTGTTCTAGTACTTGCATTTGTTTTTACCCATTTGTGTGTGTCATTCATGAATGTGATCACATATACTCTACTTGTTTCATAACCTTGCTATAGCTGACTCATGACGAATGACGTTACTAATCCTTATTTGCAGCAATAAGACAAAAGCAAATATTTTCATCCCCCAGCAATTAATTATCGATCCCAACGCAATGCATTGCTAGCACAAAAAAATTGTATTACCAGTCCCAAATAATGCTACCAGTTTAAGAGATATTTCTAGTTCTAAATATAATGCAAATTTCTCAGATGTTTTCTAACCACAGACCTTGAGTCATAGTTACAGTGTGTTACTTTTTAAATATGTCCTATGTCACTTGAATGATGAGTTCTGAGTAATACTGAATGATGTTTTGGAATAATGCATAAATGCTATGCCAATAATTTCTGTAAATAATATTTTGTTATGTCACTTGATTGATGACTTCTGGATAATACTGAATAATGTTTTATAAAACGATATGAATACTTTGTAACTGGCAATGAGTGCCAATAATGATTTTAAATACGTCATATGTCACTTGAATGATGAAAAATGTTTTGTAATATTCAGTTCTTACTATATGTTTAGTAACTGGCCAATGAATGCCACTGTTTCTTATATTTTAAATTTGTCTTATGTCACCCACATGATATCATATATGAATACCAGTAGCTTGATGCTACACTCTTTAGCTCCTGTTTTGAATGATCACTTCTGAACAATGCAAAAAATGGTTTGTAACTGGCCAATGAGTGCCAATGTTTACTGTAATTAGATGACTTATGAATAATGTTCTGTAGTACCCCATACATAGTACATAAATGTTTAGGAACTAGGCAATTAGTGCCAACAGTTACTCAAATCGGTTGATAGACAAGTGTAATTCTGAATGATGACTAGCATAAGACTTAATGTCCTTCACCCTCTGACCTAATTACCAGAAATTACTGCAATATCCGTTTGTCCTGTCCTTCCTCATGATCATGGAGCACTATATTTGGTTTTTGCACTAATTTTACGTTGGTGAAAGAGTATGGATTCTACAAGAGTGTGGTGTTGACACATCATGCTGTCCACCACCTTGAACGATGGAGATGTTATTATGGTCCCACTGTTTGGTGTACCTGATGTACTACCAAAATGATAACATTGAATATTAATACGACATTTCAGTGTCTTGGCTACACTGATTAATACTTCAGAGAGGAGAACTTCAGATTGTCTCACTTGGTGTTGTGCTTCTGTAGAAAGATATGGACTTTCAGTGCAGCTACGTGCAACCTACTGTGCTACAACCATGATGCAATCCTTCCCTTTCCTTTCGTAGTTCTTATAAAATGGTAAAAAATATATACAGTGCGTGTGCACTTTATGTCATTTGTTAATATGTTTTGAACTCATTGCGTATACATTTTGTCATTTCTTCATATGTTCTGTACTCAGTGCATGTGCACTATATTTCGTTTCATGTTCTGCACTTATATATATGTATATACTCTGTGACTGTAAACTTAGTTAATTAAGTAGATTATAGGAAAATTTGTTGCTCATGGCAAGTCCAATTGACTCATCATCGCTGCCAAATTCCCCCCCCCCCCCCCCCCAGTGGAGGGTTATGTAAGAGGTCCGAGCAGATGTAATTTCGATGTATTCCTCATGCGCTGCCTGCGATATGCAAGGTATAAGAGAATCTCTGACCAGAGAGCAGTGTTGACTGCAGTAAGTTGTTGCTAGTCTGCAGTCTGCTGTGGTCTGGTCTGGTGTATCGTGTTGGCTGGGCCGGTCGCGGTGCAGCGATGCCGGAGACTGAGTATTATAGTATAACGTAAAAAGCAGCCTCGCGCATATATAGTAATGTCATCTCAAGTCCCATGTAAATGTTTTAAAATTCTCGTAATAATAATCTTTCTCATAAAAAGTAACTTTTAACAACCATTCATTTCAATTTAAAGAATTTACTAATTTCTGCCATCCATGATCATCCTGATTGTTCCAAAAGAAAACTCAGTTGCTTCCTTTCATAAACGACAAATCTATCGGTCAGCATTGCACAGGGCTGTGCCAGGAAACATTATTTTAAGAGCAAATATATGTGCGTTATCCGGCGACTTCATTGAGGTACTTTTTTATTCAGAATGATCTTTCAGGGCCATGACGCAGCAGTGGTGACGTCCAAAATTTACAAGGTTAAATTCACAGTCAGTTATTGAAAAGTCATAAGTGAGCGACAATTTATTTGAGAGGTTAGTTACATTGTATTATTACCAGGTTACTGATTTTTTTTTTTTTTTTTTTTTTTTTTTTTTTTGTTGGGACGTTACACTGAATGTGAACGACATAATTATAATTTTTTACTCTAGAGATTTAGAAATTTTTCTGTTGTGAGGTTACGCTAAATGTGAAAGAATTTTGTGAGCTTAGATCAAATGTGAAGGAATTTTGTGGGCACGTTAAATGGGAAAGAAATTTTGTTCTGAGGTTACACTAAATTAGACTCGTATTCATATTATTTTATATAATTTTGTGGGGAGGTTACAGTATATCTGTTCGTTTATCACACGTTTGTTCTCTGCTATGGCTCTCTGGATGTTATGTTGTGCCTGAACTGTTGTAAGGTCTTCGTTGTGGCTCTTGGTGCTAATGATTTCCATATCGTGCCCTGTACTGGTAAGATGGTGTTTCAAATATTCTGCAAATGCGGAATGATTTGTTTCATATTTCCAACACCTGATGTATTCTTTATATGTTTAAAAATTACGTCGTTAAAAATCATAATAAAGAAAGCTTGTATAATCACTTAACAATACCGAAAGACTCACACACACGCACACGGATAGCAGTATGTAAAATAATAATTATCAACACAAATTCGTATGTTTTTGTAACAACAGCAAGACCAAAAATAATGCGCAACCCAAAGCAGTCGGAAATTTTATTTAATACCCAAAAAGGTATTGTCTTTCACTTACGTTTCAGGTGTGAATGTGTCTGCTTTGTACTTATGAAGAAAAGGGGGCATTGAACACATGCCGAGTACTGGTAGTACGTAATAAGTCAGCTACCTGTTCGGGTCGCATTCTTTCGTATGTTGGACTGCAACTCTCTGCTCACTGCCTATAAGTAACATATCGCTCTGTAGGCGTCCATTTACAGGCACGATAAATGCAAAAAGGACTCTACTACACGTTACTGTTTGCTTTTTACTACAATTAATGAGATACATGATACTATCAGATCATCCCAATCAGCTTTTATTTAGTTAACTGAATGACATACAACTAAATACTTAAAACGATTTCGTGCAGAAGCCATAAGGTTTAGTGACGCACGAAGTTAGAGCCTTGTCATACGTTTCTCTTATCAGTCAAATGCATTCTTTCCTTATGTTTGTCAATGGTGGCTGGTCGTACTATTTGGAAAAAGGAACAAAATTTCTAGCACCGGAGATCTGGAAAATATGGCGTAACTGAAGAATATGCTCTGAGCTGTTCATAGTAGAACAAAACTTCTGGAGCACAATATAATTATAGTTACGATAATGAACTACTCCAGCTAGTTCGAATGGTTCTGTTCAAAAGTGTGTGTGTGTGTGTGTGTGTGTGTGTGTGTGTGTGTGTGTGTGTGCATGCATCTGTAAGAAAAGAAGAAAGTGTGGGGAAAATTTTTACTCACTCAGCGATAATCAGAACAAATGAAGAGTTGAAGAAGTTTATTTGCAGTTTCACTTGTTAACAGAGTAAGAGTGATTTCGCATCACTTAAAGACACAGTGTGGATGGAGAAAAATCATTGTAGTTAAAATTATAAATTTTCTGATTATGAATCTCTGGGACAGTATTCATGTGGGCGACGTATCATGGCTGACTACTTCGTGTCAGCTGAATGGTGTGTGCAGCGCCTGGGTCGGCTCAGAAGGTGATGCCGCGCTGCTTCCAGGTGTCTGCGTGTTTCTTGGCGTACTCCCCAGTGGGGTCGAACTTGGCCTTCAGCTTGGCCCACTCTTCAGGGTACTTCTCCGTGACGTGCTTCAGGGTCTTGGTAGCTCTCTCCAACTGGCTGGGCGTGCAGTCCAGGCACCCGTTCGCCACAAATTTTGGCAGTCTCTCTGCAAGAAGAACAAACGCATTAAAGCGACTGGCAATCAGCTGAGGTTGTGAGGTTGCTTCACTATTACGAAAATGTATGATTTAAATGCATCCTGCGTTAGTTGTGGTAACGGCTACACATTTCAGAGTTACATGTGAAACGTCCCCTTAGAAAAATTTGTGAATGACTGCTGATAAACCTCTTACATTATTTGATTTTCAAACAGCTGAGCAAAACTGAATGTACTCAGACATTTCTCTCTTTACTTATTCTGATCATCAATAAACTGACACACAATATTTTTAGCGCAACGCAATCTGACATTCAACAATCCCTACAAAAGAATGGCCCTGACTAACAATAACCTATACCTTTCATGAATCACTTACCTCACAAAAATCTTCGTTACTTGAACTACTTCAATACAGCGAGCGCCAATACTCCCAGCTAAATAAAAGATTCTAACTACTGACGTCACTAACTACTGATAGGCATAGCTAGAAAATGAAAGATTTTGATAGACAACAAACAATGTATCTACCTTAATAGTGTTCAAAAGTCGTAATATATACATCAGTTCATGATATCCAATATTACAAATTTACTCTTTCTGATGGACACACGTCCAGATCGTCCGCTCTCAAAATTCTGCCATTTCTCTCCCCACATCCACCACTGCTGGCGGCTCACCTCCAACTGCGCAACGCTACGCGCTGTTAACATCCAACTGCCCAACACTACAATAGCGACTATTCCAACAA
Organism: Schistocerca cancellata; assembly: GCF_023864275.1. Taxonomy (NCBI): domain Eukaryota; kingdom Metazoa; phylum Arthropoda; class Insecta; order Orthoptera; family Acrididae; genus Schistocerca; species Schistocerca cancellata. Next base: position 266,244,682 of record NC_064631.1, on the reverse strand, counting down.
TGCCAACCAGCAACAGCCTTCACACAGCACAGTCAGTGATTTTCATATAGAGCGCTACGTGGTGTTACCAACATAAAACCCTAAACAGCCTACATACACATGTACGGAATTTTTGTCTCTAAACACCATCGAAACAGAGAACCATGGAAGAAGAGCCAGCAGTCTGATTCCATATTCCTAGATTACGGGAAATCGTTTTACACAGTGTCCCTCTACAGACTAAGGTCCGAGTATCTGGAATAGGTTCCCCGTGTTCATCTGAGACAGTGGTTTCTCCTGGAGTTTCCCAGGGAAGTGTGACAGGAGGGGTCTTCTTCGGTACAGTGTGAAGAAAAAAATGGCGCATTTCGAGGTCGGCATGCTGTTCCTCATCCAGATTCAAGAGCAAAGTTTAGCTAGGAAAATCAGGTCGGGGGCATTCTGAGATGATATGTACGAAAACGAGGAGCGGACAAGACATCCATATCGCGCAACCTATTGAAACGCATAGAGCAAAGTGTATCACTCCGCACCACCGTACCAGGCGTTGTTGCTCACTGAGTACCCTGCTGCGACATCAAACCCACATCCACCACCGAGCTATGGTTCAAATCCTCGTCAGGTTCGTTATTTACTTTCTTATTATTTTGGAATCCATTGCCTAGTTCTCGTTTATAAGCAGGACATGATTTGGTCAGACGACAACAACCCATCACATGACAATGGGACCCATTAAACTGGATGCATTTTCCTACCAGCTGAGCAGTGCGCAACCATAACTAGCTCTGTCTAGATCATCTAGGGTGGCATCCCAGTGGAATACACAAACGATGAAAATGTCAATAGGCTTGTGGGGCGGTCTGCTGCTGCTTATGCGTGTATCCTCATAGGTAACATCCCGATAAGAAAGTTTTCCGTCGCCTGTAGCATCGGCTTCAGAAAACCGATAATATCCGTCCAAAAAGTAGTGGACAGTGGTCGTCCAAGGACTACACGTATTCCACAAACAGAGGACGCGGTTCTTGAAACAGTTCAGCAGCGGTCTCGTTGAAATACCCGTGATATTGCAAGGCACTTACAGATATCTTTAAAACTAGTTGGTGCGGTGTTTCACGGTGAAGAACTGCATCCATATCATAACACGTTAACTTAATACCAGCTACCAGAAGTGTCTTTCAATGAGTACAGTTTTGTGTATTGCTTTTGGACCAGTTGGAAAGTATTGAACATTAGATAAATAACGCGATACGGACTGATGAATCCAACTTCACTGGTGAAGGTGTTTTCATATGACCTATGAGCGTGGCTTTCAAACGCGCTTTGGTAAAAACCTGGTGTCTAGATTCGTGAGAGGAGCGCATTTCGATCCTTATCTACTGTCGGACAAGTTGAATCCACTCCTGTGTAGTGCTTTCAAACGCGCTTTGGCAAAAACCTGGTGTCTAGATTCGTGAGAGGAGCGCTTTTCGATCCTTATCTACTGTCGGACAAGTTGAATCCACTCCTGTATAGTGCGTTTCTTTGTGATACTTTGCCTGACACATTAGAAAACGGTCCACTCGGTGTTCGGCAAATGCCATGGTTTCAGCAGGATGGTGTACCGCCACACTTTTGAATGGATGTGCGTAACCATTGAAATGAAGCGTTTCCCGGTTCTGGTACACTTAAAGAAACATGTTTATAGTACTCCACCAATGCACACTATCTAACAGCTTGCGGGCATACCGATTCGACTGCGGCAGATGCACGTGTGTTGCGTGGCCTACAGCAAATTATGATACAGAAAGTGGTGAAGTGTTTGCAAACGCAAGGTGGTCGCTTAGAAAATCTTCTGTGAAGTGAACTTTGCTCATACGTGGTCGTACCGGCTCTGTGATAACAATTCTGGACTTCTAATGTGCGGAATGGAACTATCGTGCGTAGTATCAAGTGCACCTTAGTGTGGCGTACCTTTCGTGTTTTTGTACCTTTCCGGATACAGAGAACGTTACAGCAGCCGCTATTATTTTCTATTGCCTTTGTTTTATGGACGGAACAAAGTTATCGTTCACGTCAATAAGAAGTCGATGTTACCTCTTACTGTTTAAATAACTGAATTGTGATGAGAAGTCGCAAGCCGAACCCCAGGAGAGGCATTTCTACTTCATCTTGTAGATACATAAATGAGCTGTAGAATCGGATGAGCAGCATTCTGCGAATGTTTGCTTATGAAGCTTGAGTGCACGGGAAAGTATGATGCAGGATGACTTAGTCACAGTGGCGGTTACGTACGGGAGCGGACCTCCTCCCCCACACCTCACCACTAGCCGGGCCGACCGCATTACCACCCTCGCCGACCCCTTCAGTCAGCCCTCTCGCTATTCGTTCGTGTCTGTCGTCAATCGACTCGAATGAATCGATTTTTCGAGTAGTTTTATTTTCCTATATAGCATGCGCGTTCGCGTCACCGTATTTTAGACGTTTCTGTCTGGCACATCGATAGCTAACACACACCCATGAGGAAAGTCGCGGCCATTATAGTGATTGGATGCGTTATTCTGTCTGACATTTGTACCAGAAAATTCACGAGTATTCTATTCTTTTTTGTGCCCGCCCGGTTAGCCGTGCTTTACGGGCGGCTTTACAGGCGGGAAGGAGCGCCTGGCCCCCGGCACGAATCCTCCAGGCGGACTTGTGTCAAGGTTCGGTAAGCCAGCCAGTCTGTGGATGGTTTTTAGGCGGTTTTCCATCTGCAAGGGCGAATGCGGGCTGGTTCCCTTATTCCGCCTCAGCTACAGTATGTCGGCGATTGCTGCGCAGAAAAGTTCAACACGTACGCGTACACCACCATTACTCTACCACTCAAACATAGGGGTTACACTCGTCTGGTGTGAGACGTTCCCGGGAAGGGGGGGGGGGGGGGTCCACCGAGGGCCGAACCGCACAATAACCCTGAAAGAGTGGTTCGGTGTGCGGCGGCGGAAGTGTGGACTGCAGTAGTCGTCGTGGGGTTGTGGACCTCTGTGGCTGCGGCTCCATCGTTTCTAGGCCTCCGGTTAACATACAATATAGCAAAATTGTTTTCTTGTACAGAGAACCTTCGAGGTCAACAATGAAGGACGACCGACTTAATGGCTTAGCTCTGTTGAACACTCACACCGACGATGATTGTCCTATTGATGATATAATTAACCAATTTTCCAGGAAGAATAGGCGCGTAGAATTCATCATTTAAGGAAGAGAACCCCTATTGTAACTTCTTTATATCATAAGATGGCATTGTCTTATATATGTGTATAAAATGGTTCAAATGGCTCTGAGCACTATGGGACTCAACTTATAAGGTCATCAGTCCCCTAGAACGTAGAACTACTTAAACCTAACTAACCTAAGGACATCACACACGTCCATGCCCGAGGCAGGATTCGAACCTGCGACCGTAGCGGTCGCGCGGTTCCAGACTGTAGCGCCTAGAACCGCTAGGCCACCCTGGCCGGCATATATGTGTATAATCAGTTAAAATAAAACTTCCTTAAACTTTACATGTGACTTCACTATTTTTTATTACAGTAAAAGCAGAGGTAGCTCAAGATATCTTAAGCGGCTCTTCCTTGGAGTTTTTCTCTATCTTCCACTGCTTAGACAATGCTTTTATTTGATGTGATGGATAGCAGCTTATCCTAATGTAGAAAAATGTAACTTACTGCAGATGACTAAGACAAAAAACGATGTAATTTTCGAATACAGTATTGGTAGTGTGTTGTTTGATTAAGTTGCATCGATTAAATATCAAGGCGCTGCGTAGCAAAGCTATATGAAGTGGAATTAGCTCATAAGGACGGTAGCAGGGGAGGCGAATGACCAGATTTGATTTATTGGGAGAGTTTTCTGAAAGTGTAGCTCATCTATAAAGAAGGCCCTGTGTAGAACACGTATGCAGTATATTCTTGACGACTGTTCGAGTGCTTGGGATCCCCACCAAGACGGATTAAAGGGGCGGGTTTCTAGATTTGTTACCGGTGTGTTCGGTCGACACGCAAGTATGACGGAGCTCATTCGCGAAGTGAAATGGGAATCCCTGGCGAGAGGACGACTTAATTTCACGAAACGGTGTTAAGAATGTCAAAGGAAGTAGCAATTACAGATGACTGCAGAACGATTCTACTGCCGTCAGCGTCCATTACGTGTAAGGGCCCTGAAGACAAGACAACAGAAATTCAGGCACTTACGGAGGCATATAGGCAGTCGTTCTGTCTCGTTCCATTTGTGAGCGGTAGAAGAAAGGAAATGACTAGTACTAGCACACGGTACTCTCCGCCATGCACAACAACGTGGCTTGCGGAATATATATGTAGAGGCAGACATATATGTAGATGTAGGAAACCATTTGTAATGTAGTTCTACTAACTGAGTTACCTATTGGCTTGAAAGCAGCAACGAAGAGTAAAAGTAACTTATTATGTTGGGCACTGAAAATGAGCAGCCGCGTTGCTTGGGTGTTATGAAAAGCACCGTCGGTATCTTCCCTGTGGATGCTGTCATTAGGAATTGCAAGATAGAAGCTACTCTTTTAATTACTAGGTAAAGTAGTAGAGCATGTAAGAAGAAACGAGTAATGTACTGATCAAACGCTCATAAGACTGCAGACAGTAAAAGTAGCCGAAACATGGACGACATTCGCAGAAAAACAATATGCAATTACGGAAGTTAAATAAGGGTCTTTACTTTGAATAACCTGAAGTTGGAGTGCTAACTAAAAACGTAGAGAAAACTATGAGCCAAATAACTACACTACAGGCCATTAAAATTGCTACACCACTAAGATGAAGTGCTACAGACGCGAAATTTAACCGACAGGAAGAAGATGCTGTGATTTGCAAATGATTAGCTTTTCAGAGCATTCACACAAGGTTGGCGCCGGTGGCGACGCATACAACGTGCTGACCTGAGGAAAGTTTCCAACCGATTTCTCATACACATACAGCAGTCGACCGGCGTTGCCTGGTGAAACGTTGTTGTGATGCCTCGTGTAAGGAGGAGAAATGCGACCCATCACGTTTCCGACTTTGATAATGGTCGAATTGTAGCCTATCGCGATTGCCGTTTATCGTATCGCGACATTGCTGCTCGCGTTGGTCGACATCCAATGACTGTGAGCAGAATATGGAATCGATGGGTTCAGGAGGGTAATACGGAACACCATGCTGGATCCCAACGGCCTCGTATCACTAGCAGTCGAGATGTCAGGCATCTTACCCGCATGGCTGTAACGGATAGTGGAGCCACGGCTCGATTCCTGAGTCAAGAGATGGGGACGTTTGCAAGACAACAACCTTCTGCACGAACAGTTCGACGATGTTTGCGGCAGCATGGACTATCAGCTCGGAGACCATGGCTGCTGTTACCCTTGACGCTGCAGCACAGACAGGAGCGCCTGCGATGGTGTACTCACCGACGAACCTGGGTGCACGAATGGCAAATCGTAATTTTTTTTAGATTATTTCAGGTTCTGTTTACAGCATCATGATGGTAGCATCCGTGTTTGGCGACATCGCGGTGAACGCACATTGGAAGCCTATGTTCGTCATCGCCATACTGGCGTATCACCTGGCGTGATGGTATGGGGTGCAATTGGTTACACTTCTCGGTCACTTCTTGTTCGCATAGACGGTACTTCGTACAGTGGACGTTACATTTCAGATGTGCTACGACGCGTGGCTCTACCCTTCATTCGATACCTGCGAAACCCTACATTTCACCAGGATAAAGCACGACCGCATGTTGCAGGTCCTGTACGGGCCTTTCTAGATACAGAAAATGTTCGACTGCTGATTGACCAGCACATTCTCCAGATCTCTCACCAATTGAAAAGCCGGCAGCGGTGGTCTAGCGGTTCTAGGTGCTCAGTCCGGAACCGCGGGACTACTACGGTCGCAGGTTCGAATCCTGCCTCGGGCATGGATGTGTGTAATGTCCTTAGGTTAGTTAGGTTTCAGTAGTTCTAAGTTCTAGGGGACTGATGACCACAGATGTTAAGTCCCATAGTGCTCAGAGCCATTTGAACCATTTGAACCATTTGAAAACGTCTGGTCAACGGTGGCCGAGCAACTAGCTGGTCACAATACGCCAGTCACTACTCTTGATGAACTGCGGTATCGTGTTGAAGCTGCATGGGCAGCTGTAACTGTACACGCCATCCAAGGCCTGTTTGACACAATGCCAGGCGTATCAAGGCCGTTATTACGGCCAGAGGTGGCTGTTATGAGTACTGATTTCTCAGGATCTATGGAACCAAATTGCGTGAAAATGTAATCACATGTCAGTTGTAGTATAATATATTTGTCCAGTGAATACCCGTTTATCATCTGCAATTCTTCTTGGTGTAGCAATTTTAATGGCCAGTAGTGTATTTGGAGATACTTCTTTCCTACACACTGAGAAGGCATTAGCGTGTGAGGGTCCCTGAATTAGGAAAGAGGGAAATGGAAATGGGCTAATAACTCGTGCAGCAACCAAAACATATCCTACAACTGAACGTGCTCAGCCTATGCTTCAATACTTCATTTACCAATGACCTCGCCAAACGTTAATTGTGAAGCAAAATTGAAGTAACAATAGAAGAGCAGGAATTGCATTAGCAACTGCAGATTTGAACCACTATCGGCTGCATACTGGAATGTGGACAATGTGTCACAACCTGCACTCGTACATTACGTATAGTGCTTTCCAGGAAATACATACTCCGAAGCGACAAAAGTCACGGGATACCTCCTAATAGTGTGTCGCACCTCCTTTTGCCTGCAGTAGTGCAGCATCTCAACGTGGCGTGGACTCAGCAAGTCGTTATAAGTCCCCTGCAGAAATACAAAGACGTGCTGTCTCTACAGCCGTTCATAATTACGAAACTGATGCCAGTGTACGATTTTATGCATGAACTGAACTCTCGACTATGTGCCATAAATCTCCGATGGGATTACTGTCGGGTGATCTGGGTTGTCAAATCATTCCCTTTAATTGTTTTTTTCCATTTCCACCGATCAATGACTGGAATTGTTTATCTTTGTCTGATTGGAGACATTTGTAGCCATTCATGGACTTCTGAAGTCTTACGGTGCGCCATGTCTCCCTCCGAGGCGCAGTTGTTCACGATTGGTTTGAAGAACGCCGCCGTTTCTTATGTCTAGAGGATCGTCATCAATCGCGGTGACTTCAGTGTAACTATCGTCTTTGAATAAAAGAGTCATTTCTGTTCGTCTCACTGCGTATTTCGTTTAGTTACCTTCTGTACCGAATTGTACTATACTGTAGCAGTTCTTTCCATGTATGGTCCAAGTTTCATCCAGCTGTGTTACTTGCCACTAACACATCATCCGAGAGCTACTTCCTTCCTTAAGTTTTTTGTAGTACAGACCAATGAAATGAACTATGTTTTTTTAAAATTATGACTTAATGACATGCGCAGTGAACAGTAATAACTAAATACAAGGGACACTGCATAGCTAGAACTTACCAGTAGACCCAGAAGAAGCCCGCGGCAACCGTGGCCGAAACTTTGGTTTTTTCCAGCAGTAGTTTTATACAATATGACGCGGTCTCATACCCAAAAACTTTTATGTCGACTAGTACAGAAGAAGTGACAATTCTTACCCAGTACCTGAAATGCAACACATCCTCGGAACCCCTAGTTTGAGACATTTAATCGTATAGGAGTGCAGAGGACTGATGCAAGTCTACAAATAAATGTGGGTAGTAACTCTACGTAGTGAAATGTCTCGTAATGCGTGTCCTGCTCTGCGCTTCGCTAACAGTGCGAAGATTCTGGCCGCAACGAATAAATCTAATCAAATTTCCCGCTTCCATAAGTATTACCTACGTTGTTGTACAATTCTAGGAACTAGCAATTCCTCCTCGTGGATGGTATCCCTGGTATTCCAGTCGCTGGCACTTGTAGAAGTTACAAAAATAACATTCAGAAATTTTGGTAAATACGTCTACCACAGCAAAAAAATGTGTGAAATCTTATGGGACTTAACTGCTAAGGTCATCAGTCCCTAAGCTTACACACTACTTAACCTAAATTATCCTAAGGAAAAACACACACACCCATGCCCGAGGGAGGAGTCGAACCTGCTGCGCCCCATGACCGCTCGACTAATCCTGCGCAGCTCTACCACAGCTATTGTGTAATACCATTGTTAAGCCTACTGCATGACAGTAAACACGTCACAGCATATAGTATATATTTCATCTGTTACAGCTAATTGCTTCACTAAGTGCTACAAATAATTTCCCATGAAAGCGTAAACACTGAGAGTCCGGCAGGTGCAGTTTAAAGATACACGAACAGTGCATCGTTACATAATCTAATTACATCTCTATCAAAAAGTTACATCTTTTGAAAATTAATTTAATACGTGTTCAACGTTATTATCAATGTAATTATAACCTGTACTAGTGAAATTCTGCTACTGTTCGAATATATTGCGCAGTCTGCGTTCCATATCAATCTCACCTTGAATACAGCGTCTTAACTAGAGTGTACATCTTGAAAGAGTTTTACACGTGAAGGAAATTTGTTCAAATGGTTCAAATAGCTCTGAGCACTATGGGATTTAACTTCTGTGGTCATCAGTCCCCTAGAACTTAGAACTACTTAAACCTAACTAACCTAAGGACATCACACACATCCATGCCCGAGGCAGGATTCGAACCTGCGACCGTAGCAGTCCCGCGGTTCCGGACTGAGCGCCTGAACCGCTAGACCACCGCGGCCGGCGGACATTCGTTCTGAGATAGTGTAATTGTATTGCTGTGCTATATCAATAGGAAAGAGCGGCATAAAAAAAAATATTTTTCTAAAAGGTCACATGCTAAATTAAGGAAGAGTGATTACATTTCTGACTAGCATTAAAATTCCGGAAGTTGATCACGGAATTAGTAGCGTCTTTTAGAAGTGAGTCACAATAGATTACACTCCCGTGATTAAATGGACTATTTTAACAATGATAATTTTGCGTATTCAGATTACTGGGACGTATCCCATTTAATTCGTCAACATCTTACCCGAATTCACATCAAGCAAATTTTGGGCAGTACCTGGTAACCGGCTGTGTTACCACTTTCCTACCAAAATGATTAGGCCCTACTTGTCACTGGTTTTTAGTAAAACATCGAATGAAATTATAGAATGGAATAAGTGTCTTACTATCAGAACAAGATGGGGTAATGTGGTTATTTTCTGGAAAACACATTGCTATGAAACTTCCTGGAAAATATACGACACATTCTGGGGAACAGCCTCAGGCCCCGTCTCGTATATAGATAGTTACTGATACAGACTAGCCAGATTGTTCAGGTAAGTCGACGAGATGTAGTATGAGAAATAATTTCAGTATGTATAGTAGCCACACGGAGGATTTTTATGTCTCTCTCTCTCTCTCTCTCTCTCTCTCTCTCTCTCTCTCTCTCTGTGTGTGTGTGTGTGTGTGTGTGTGTGTGTGTGTGTGTGTGTGTGTCTGTGTATGTGTAAAGCTGGGAAGCACTTGCCGTGACTGCTTCTGTATCCAGATCGCTTGTCTCACTCCGTTCAGAAAACATCGAGAGAGTTGTGTACAAAAATTCGTGGGATCAAATCGTTTTATCACAAACTGCTGGTTTTGTGGGTATGTATCTGCACAACATGTAACGGAATATGAGGGAGGGCAATAGAGTTGATCAGTAAGTTGGACCATTTCCAAATACGAAATGCAGCAAAAAGAAGTTGAAACGTAAATCATTCTTTGGACAATATGTCAGTCGCATAATATGAATGATGGGCATTCAGTGTTGATAAATACGCTCCCAGTTAAAAAATGTGGAAAGTTGCTTGGTTATACGAAATATTTGCATTGATTTAAGGTACAGACTGAGGGAAACGGTACTCACAAAGGGTGGTTGTAATATCTCTGAGCTAGCGAGAAGTATGAAAACGTGAGAACTTATTATACACGTTCTAGTCACATTAAAGTGGCTAACGTCTATGTTCGACAAGTGCAATAAGTCGTGTACGCGAGGCGTCTCGAGGGACGCGGAAAACTGTGCATTCATTGTTGTAATGCGAAAACGGATCGATCTATCGACGTGCAAAAGGGTATTATCGTTGACTTTTGGGTCAAGGGTGGAAGAATTTCTGAAGTGGCTCAGTTTGTAAAATGATCGGGTGCCGCTGTGGGTAAAATGTACTATACGTGGCAAAACGGCACTATCAGAGGCAACTGTGATGCAACACGAGACATAGGGGGTGAACGATGGCTGTGGAAATTTGCACCGGAGAATAGACGTATGACATTACTGGCAGTGAGAGGGTTAAAGTAACTATTACAAATCTTGAAGCACTATCACTTGAGAGGCATTAGGTTTCACTCTACCGGTGTCTGTCATCCGACTTCGGGATGTTTTTGAGACTGTTAGTAGCAGGAATGGACGCCCTTCTCTCCGTTTGCATCCACTTTCTACCTGCTACGCACAGCTCGCAGCTAACTCTACACATCACCGCCTATACCCACATGCATAAGCCGATGAGTACTGTCCCGTCACCGAGGCTTAATCTGCCTTTTCCTTTCATTTTGCTCGATGCATATATTCCTGCACGTAACCTTGTTCTCAGGCTTACGCAATAACATTTTTACATAAAACTCTTGAAGACCTCTGAGCCCCCAACAAATTTACTGAACGCTCCTGATCTCTAACAAAGACAAACTGACTGTTCCCAGTTAGCTTGTACAAAAGTACCAACCGCCTCATTTCGTTTGAGCACGTGTATAGCAGTTGTATCCAGAGTTACATTAGTGTACAGAATTCACGACATCACTCCATCTGTCAAACGTAAAAGTGAAAGAAACTAGAAAAAGAGAAAAGAAGGCAATGAAAAGGATTGTTGTCTCCAAAACAAAAGACACAGATCCGGAAGCAAGTATTGAAGGCAAGAAAATGCGTTTACGAACCTCGATTGAAAACAATGTGATGGCAATTACGTACCGAAATATTCAAAGTCCCCATCAAACAGAGTCAACGCAGGTCATGGATGTTCTGAATTCTATAAAAAACCATACATGAACTGCAGTATACGCCTAAGAAATTTCAATGAGATTGCAGACTATAGTCATTTGATAGGTAGGGCGGTAGAATAATGGTTATTTGACATATTAAATGTAATTTACTGCAAGTGGAATTGGCTAATTACGGTTTTGAGTTCAGCCACTGTTTAAGATACTACACAGAAATCAGGAGTTTTGATGAAAAAGGTTCATCATAAAGTGATCCATAAGATGTCAATAACTGTGTTAGAAAAGTTAATGTATCCAACAAATAATTGAGGATGTAGAGTCCAAGAGCTACACTGAGATGAAGAGATTAGCGCAAGAGAGGAATTATTGGTGGGCCTCATGAAATCAGTCAGAATGACTGATGTCTGAAAAGAGAAAGAGTGGAAAGGGGGGGTGAGAAAGTCGAGGGGGGGGGGGGGGCGAGGAGAATCGCGATTCTCCACTTAGAGTGGAGGCTACGAGTTAGATTTACACTGAACACCGAGCACGCTGCGGAATAGTCCCATATTTGTCGCGAACTGCTGCGCAGTGACTGGGAAAGAGCATAGCTCACTCCAGTTTAGAAAAGTATCAAAGATCGGAAGCTCAGAATTATCAGCCAATGTCGCTGCCATGCCTTTGTAGTGGGATTAAACAGCGTATGCCGGCCGCGGTAGCCGAGCGGTCCTAGGCGCTTCCGTCCGGAACGCGTGACTGCTACGGTCGCAGGTTCGACTCCTGCCTCGGGCATGGATGTGTGTGTTGTCCTTAGGTTAGTTAGGTTTAGGTAGGTCTAAGTTCTAGGGGACTGATGACCTCAGATGTTTAGTCCCATAGTGCTCAGAGTCATTTGAACCAAACAGCGTATAGTTAATTCAAATACTGTGGCGTTTCTAGAAGAAGACAGGTTTTTCTCTAGGAATCAACATGTTTTCAGAAAAGCTTGCTTTGTTCATACATGACATGAAGGCGAACGTCTTGTTTACGTTTCCTAGATGTCCGAAAGCCTTTCGACACTGTACGACATAGTCGATGACTAAGCGAGATTGTATCATAAGTCTTCGTTGATATTTGATTGATTTGAGGAATATTAGAGGTAAGGAACCCAGTATGTTGTAATAGACGGCAGTTTTTTAACAGAACAGAAGGAAAGTCGGATGTACCACAAAGAAGCATTGTAGGAGCTCTAATGTTTAGTCGACTGATCAGACACGGTCAGCAACACTGTTAGGTTATTCGCTAATCTTATTGTTGCCTACAGGAAAGTATCTTCTCTGGACAACCGTAAAGAAATTCGTAATATTTGGAAAGATTTCTTCTTGGTCTAATGAATGGCAGTACTCTTCAATTATAGGTAAATGCAGTATAACGACTAAACAAAAGAGAGAATCCAATAGTATCTTACTATAAGATTTGTGGTAAACAATTTCAGCTCTACATGGCTCAAGTTTTAGTCCTAATACTAAGGACGCAGACACTTAGGTAAAACCAGTAATAGGGAAGACGAGCGGAAGACATATTTGCTGGAAGTATTCTGGCAAAGTGCAATGTAGTGGATGTCAAGGGGAATGCAAACAAGGTGCTCGCCCCCCAAGTCCAGAACACTGTTCCACTGTTTGGGACGCTTGAGAAGCAGGCGTGCCCAGAGACGTCGGCTGAATTAATGGACACGCTGCTAAGAACTTTACAGGGTGTTCAGCTCTTCTGGCAGGGTACCCTGCAGTCGTACTGCAGGGAAATTATTCTGGATTACGCCCCTCTATTTACGGTTGCGGCAGGTCCCGACTTTCTGTTTATGGATGACAATGCCCGCCCATACAGGACACAGCTGTCAGACACACTGAATGAGAAGATGCTGAACGTATGGACTGGTCTTCGTAACTCCGGTCCCAAAACCTATAGGGCATACCTGGGATGCTCCTGGCAGACGCGTTTCTCAAAGAACACCCCCTCCACAAACCATGCAAGAACTGAAAACCGCCTTGCGAGAGGAACGGGACAGTGTACTCCAAGGCCTCTTCAACAGTTTGGTAGGCAGCATGAATATCAGGTACAAAATTTTCAGTGTCTCAGGAGGCCATATTCCTAACTGAGAGTCAGATATTGACCTGCATATTGAGAATCTAACCCGTGTGAATCGTGAACATTATTTATGTCTGTTATCCTGCTTTTATACGTGGTGAAATCTGTACCATTCTTCGTTATAAATATACCACTCAACACCTATTCCTTATGTACTGCGTTTTGTATCGTCCGTCATTGGCTGTGATTGTACCTGTCCAACAATGTCTCCATTCCTTAGCAATTGCTAGTCAGTGTAATTACGACTTCCACCATTTTTCAAAAGATTGCAACATTTTCCCTCCAAGTAAACTAAACACGTGTAGCACTCAAGATTTAGTTCTATTAGTAATTAGTGACAAGTGTTGCCAGTCTCTGTAGTACCAGCACTGTAGCTGTTTAGCTACTACGCATTACCTGAAAGAGATATGAAAGAGCTTCAGTACTCACTTTTGATTTCTTTCCCCTCGTTGGTGCACCTGCCCTCGTCCGCATCGAGCATACACTGGATGTAGGATTTCAAGAGACGTTCGTTGTTGAGCACTTCGTCCACGTTGAAGCTGTCTAGCTTGTCCTGCGGTGCAGCCTCTATGCAGAGAACAAACAGTCCCAAGAGGCAGCACAGGATTAGCTTTCCGGCCATGGCTGTTGTGTCTGAGTCTGGGGCGCGAGCAGTACTCCCTGCCGTAGACAGGGGACACCTCCTCTTATAGAGCCTGGCGTGAGTCTGCACACGTGACTCAGCAGGGGGAACGCAGGAAGTGGCACTTGCACTCGTCACACTGAAAAACCTGTGTCAATTCGTAAGTGCCGTCCGTGACCTTGTCATGATAAGTATCGTTGCGTGACTGTACCTTTTCACAAAAGAGCTCCGAGTTTTTCGTTTTTACACTTCTTATAACGAGACTTACATCACAGTGAGCGACACACGTCGTGTTTATGCAGCTCCAGTCGAATCTGCGAGCAAATAAAAGTGAAGCTGGTTTGAAGATTATAGTTATTTCATTTATTTAGTGAAAGTTTTAAGAAATTTGTAAATAATAACAAATAAACCTCTACGATACGGAACCACCACCCTCTGGTGGTGTGTTACTACGATATGCTATTGAGAACAACACTGCGGCTCAAGCCTACTTCCGTTGCATCAATTGTAGTCTGAGTGTCTAACCATCCCTGGACATCAGTGAATCCTGAACAAGATCCTAGCAGAAGGATCGAAAAGTCAGATATTGAAGAAGTTTGAAGAGACATATGAGGCGGCCTAACGACTCAAAATATACCTTCAATACAATGGCCAGAATGCTTGCCGACTTAAATATGAACAAAGATGTTTATTTCAACAATACTGATCACCAAATGTAGCCCTTTCTGCTATATCTTCATGATGAGTGTGCTGTGGACACGACTCTCTTTCAGTATGACAATAACCGCGTTAACAGATGTGGATGCGTTCGTTACAGGTTGAACAAACACTGAGGCTCTCTTCTTCACCAGTACGGCGCCGTTAAATGCTGTACATCTACCCTGTAAAAGGCAACGACCCGACTGACTGACTTAGTGACTCGTCATCGCGCAGCCCAGCCCACACCACTACGGATGGAAACAGGAAATGTGCATAGGGTGTTGATCTTATATTGTACGAGTGATAAAGAAGGAATTTTACGAAATTCCATTCCTAATGGCGTGAAGGTTTTTTGAAAATACGTCGCTATTAATGCTGTTTTGAAGCTACAGCAACGACAATTGGCATTTGATTTCTCGGTAAAAAATACAGAAATACGTATATCACCATTTTTGGACATTTAGCCCCTATGGGAGCGAAATAGCTGGTGAATTTAAAAAAACACTATTAAAGAACTGCGGAAGCATTTTAAAAGCTACATCTATTTATAAAAATTGGTATTTGACTCCAAAGTTGATTTTTGTCTCTGCTACAAATTAAAGAACGTGCTTCAGTATTTTTGGAAATTCAATCACTAAGGGGAAGAATAGCGGTGACAGCTTTTTTTGAAAATGAATCGTTACTAACGTCCTGATAAAGAATCTTTAAAGCTGTATTTATGAAAACTGATATTTGACTTCTCGGTTGGTAATGAAAGAAATATGTGCGTTTCAGTGTTTTTGGATATCCAATCCGTAAGGGGATGAAATAGGGGACGAAAATTATTGTGAAAATATTGAGTTATATTAAAACATTTTCAAAGCTATGTCTATCAATATCTGTATTTGACTTCTAAATAAATATGTTTTACGTGATGAAAGTTTCTATGTAAATATTACCACAAGAACTCAAAAGGCATAAGTAACGAAGATCTCCAACATTGGCTGCCACAAAGAAATTTCGGAAAAGACCATACTTCTATAGCCTCAATTAACAAGCAAAGTTTAGAAGATTTTGCAGTCTGTGAATAACATTAAAATTCGAGTAATGAAACCAAAAAAATCCGTGCAGACCACACAGTCAACGCAAGCCAAGAAGCAGAAGCCAACCTAATTCCATATAAAATGTCTGAGATTATTCGGAACATCCAGTGGAACGGAAGATTTAATATCAACGCAATTTGGTTACTCTACAGAGTGAGACCGTCAATGAGTGGCTTCAGCTATATATGGGGCACATGAAGAAACTTGGAGACACTCTTTCTCGCCGAACTGACACCATGAAGGCTAGAGTTAGCGTTACATGGTCACGATCACCCAACATCAACATAATAAAAGTAGTCGCGTGGGTTTGTCTTCCAGTCATGTCTGAGTCCGAAGGGCCACTGTGGCAGTTGGTGGGAGAGGGGAACAGAGTCCATCCTTCCACTTCGCTGCTTGTCGGCTGTTTCCATCAAGTACAAGTACCCCTCGAAGGACTAGTGATTTTCCAGGAAGAAAGATTGAGAGCCGAGGTCTTCCAGTTGTTAAAATTAATGTGACACGTCTTCATGTTAGCGTTAAGTACTCCAACATCATTCCCTCTAATTCCCTCTCCTCCTCCCGCCCCCACCCATCCACCCACAGACCCACACACACACACACACACACACACACACACACACAGACCATTTGCGCGCTGTGAACTCAGTGCAACACAGTTGTTCGGGAATGCGATTATTGAGCATGCTGCCTTCATGCGCTGCTTTACATACGATATTAGCGTAATATCACCTGGAAGTAACCTTTCTTTCCCGGTGTACTTATGTTACACCACAGTTTTCTGGTGGACCAGTCATTTCCCCTGTAAATCCTTGTCTTGCCATAGCAACTATAACTGCATGTCAGTGCAGTAGGCTTTGATCTCGACCTGCTTCATGTAAAAGGCTCCGGTCACAGTGGAACCAATTTCTAACGTGACGCGGACGAATTTATATAAATGAAATTTATATTTTTAGATAAAAATTTTTTCTTTCTAATTAGTTCTAACAAACAAATTTATTATAGAAATACATCATAATAAATAAAATACCGTTATATTCCCTATTTGTGATGTGTGGTGATAACACGTTTACTCACAATCGCAGGTAGATATCATTGTCATCTGTAATTCGACAGTTTTTTTAAATGGCGATCAAAAAGTTTCCATTCGAAGGCCATACAGTGAAGAATAGGGAGGCGAAGTCGCTGTGAGCACCAGGTTGAAGATACCCACATGGTATAAGTCCTGCTGTGGAAAAGCCCATTCGCAGAAGAGCTTCTGTGAAGTTTGGAAGGTAGGAGATGAATTGAAGCTGTGAGGAGCAGTTTCGTGACGTGCTTGGGTAGCTCAGATGGCAGAGCACTTCCCCGCGAAAGGCAAAGTTCCCGAGTACGAGTCTCGGTCCAACACACAGTTTTAATCCTCCAGGAAGTTTCATATCAGCGCACACTCCGCTGCAGAGTGAAAATTTTAGCCTTCAAGCCTTTTTTTAAAGGGACCGAAGGCGAGATAGTCGCATGTGGAGAGACCAATACTATAGGGCGTGTGCTCGAGTGTCTCCAAGTTGTCCGTGTCCGAATGAGTCTGGGCTTCCAGATCGACCAGCATCTTGAGTTTAATCGCGACCAGCAGGACTGTGGCGCACCATTCCACAACGGTGGTTTCTAACTGACGTGCTTCCCCGTTCGATGTATGCCGGTGTGTGTCCTTCGGCAGCCATGAAAAGAATCATGGCACGTTGGTCCAGTTGGGACGCATTTGGTTATAAGGGACGCGTTTCGTTGCATATACGCTGCAGCAACGGCCTCAAACGCAAACTTTTCCATCGTCCTTTGCATATATTGTCTACAAAATTTCGCACGAAATAATGTAAAGTCTATAAAGTAACGAACATAATTCGTTGGCTGGTGTTACTATAATTTTATTATACTATAATTGCTTAACGTAAAACAACTGTATGTGATCGATTAATAGTAAGATTTCACGTAGACAATAGTAATAAATTATTTACTTGGGTGACGTATTTACCAACCAGATTTAAAACGATGTTTTATTGCAGTTTTGAGTAAGGCACTGGAGGAAAATATAGGTTTCTTTCCTTTAATATGAAAACTGAAGCATTTATTACGACACTAACGCCATAAATAAGTATAGCGTAATCTTCTCGTTGTGCCTGTCTGTAAGTCCATGTGCCATCTTTATAGTGAGTAGCAGTCTGTCCTTATCATAACATTGTTGATATTCCAACCTGGACTTCACTATTTAATTTTGTATCGTGCACTTATTAGCTTAAGTCTGGCTTTGCAGAAACAATTGTTTTGTAATCTATCTGCCGCCGATAAGGAACGCCGGCAGAATAGTATTAAGAAGGCAAACATATGAATTGTGAGCGCCGTCCTATGTTGGAAATGTTGACTAGTAAAGCCGATTTGACTCAAACAGCAGACGCGATACAAGTTTCAAAAGATTTGTCGCCTCAGACTAGTGTAACTCATCGGTCGATTCGTCCGTTGCCGACACCTCTACGACTGTAGCCTAAATTCCGATACACAGTTTTCTTTTTTAAGATGAATATCCTGACCGAGTGGTACTAGGCGCTTCAGTCAGGAACCGCGCTGCTGTTACGGTCGCAGGTTCGAATCCTGCCTCTGGCATGGATGTGTGTGATGTCCTTAGGTTAGTTAGGTTTAAGTAGTTCTAAGTCAAGGGAATTGATGACCTCAGATGTTAAGTCCCATAGTGCTCAGAGCCATTTTTGATGAATATCTTTAACAATAAACAACACACCAGTAGTCACCCTATCCGACGGTAGGGTATCCTAGAATGGACAGGAATGGCGGTTAATTAGTGAGTAGCCCACACTCGCCGTAATAAACATGCAGAGCTCAGTATAAAGTATGTGATCTAAAGTATCAGGACACGGCCAGCAAAACATACTTTTTCATATTAAGTGCATTTTGCTGCCACCCATTGCCAGGTACTCCATATCAGCGACCTCGGTAGTCATCAGACATCGTGGGAGAGCAGAATGGGTTGCTCCTCGGAGCTCCCGTACTTCGAACATGGTCAGGAGACTGGGTGTCACTGGTATTATGCGTCTGCATGCGAGATTTCCACAGTCCTAAACATTCCTAGATCCACAGTTTACGATGTGATAGTGAAGTGGAAACGGGAAGGGACAGGTACTGAAAAATGTGTACAGGCTGACCTCTTCTGTTGACTAACACAGACCGCCGACAATTGAAGAGGATCGTAATGTGTCATAGGCAGACATCTTCCACAGGCCGACCTCGTCTGTTGACTAACAGAGACTGCCGACAGTTGAAGAGGATCGTAATGTGTAGTAGGCAGACATCTATCCACTGCAAGAACTATGACACTTGGATTTCATGGTCGGGTGGCTGCTCGTAAGACACACTTCACGCCAGTAAATGCCAATTTACACGATTGGTGTAAGTAGTGTAAACATTGGACGATTGAACAGTGGAAAAAGTTGTGTGGAGTGACGAATCACGGTACACAATGTGGCGATTCGATGGCAGATGTGGGTATGGCGAATGCCCGGTGAACGTCATCAACCGGCCGATGTGGCCGAGTGGTTCTAGGCGCTTCATTCTGGAACCGCGCGACCGCTACGGTCGCAGGTTCGAATCCTGCCTCGGGCATGGATGTGTGTGATGTCCTTAGGCTAGTTAGGTTTCATTAGTTCTAAATTGTAGGCGACTGATGACCTCAGAAGTTAAGTCGCATAGTGCTCAGAGCCATTTTTTTTTAGTGGCTGGTATATAGCGGAGCCTGGTGCAATGTACGCTTGAGTGTGGAAATAATGGTTTGCGCGGATGGAATTTCTAAACAGTCAGTAGGAAAAATGCGCTTAAACTCGTCATCGACAATAGGCTATTGATATTCCAGCACCATTAGCTGCCAATGCGAACCATCCCACAAAGATATTTATCCTGAAATGAAAAATAGTTAACCTTCCAATACGAAAATAACTAAAATGACGCTGTAGTATACGGTTAAGTCTCACAATAAACCGGTGTTAACATTTATTTGTATCTTCGATTATAGTCCAGAAATCGCGATGTAAGTTTTGAATAATAATGATGGCAATCCCTTAGTCAAGTTTTATGCACACTTAACTTGTATCATGAATGATATAGGGTCTCAATATTTCATTTCCTTGTAAGAAAATCGGTAGCAAATGGAAGACTGATGGCAGCAAGCACATTATGCACTGGGAGCAAAACATCTCTTAATTCACCATGATATGCTATTTGATCCCTCAACGGGAGCAGTACCTTTTAATTGCAAAATTCTTTTGCTAACATTCATTTTTCGAAAGGCATTAAGCAACTGATTACATGCGGAAACAATCTGGGATTGTCGCTTATGTGCATATAAACAATGTTTTCCACATAGACATAATCAAATTTGTCTTCGTTCATATAGAATGTACAGTGAATAAAGTATCTGCATACACACTGAAAAAATGTTTGCTTTTATATTGTTTAAGGATTCATACGAGAGTCATTCAATAATTAAAGAGACAGATTGGTGTGGAGAAAAAACTGTTAGTGGGCCAAGTTTAGTACTTTCATGGTTTTAAGCTGGCATCACTGGGATAAGCCCTTATCAGCTGATGTGTCAACTTTGCTTTTTTTATAATCTCAAAATTACAAGATGGCGAGTCCACCTGAAACGCCCACGTTAGTTGAACAACATTCTATTATTCATTTTTCACTTGGTGAAGGTGAGAAACCAGTGAATATATACTCTAGAATGTCTAAAGTTTATAGTGAAGATTGTATGAATGGCGCAAATTTTTACAAGTGGGTAGAGCCGTGACACCGTTCTGGCCGACCAGCTGCAGTTTCAAGTCCCTTACTTGTAAGTCGAATTGATGACATTATTCGTGCTGACCGTCGTGTGACTGTGGAAATGATAATTGATAAGGTACACGTTACTACGGGTACAGTTCATAACATTATCTGTAAGAAGCTGAAGTATCGCAAAACATGTGCAAAATGGGTCCCAAAGAAGTTGACGCAAGGTTGAGATTGTGCACCGAGGTAAAGGAAGGTTATGAAGGAGAAGGTGAGCACTTTTAACTTGTGATGAAACTTGGGTTCACCATCATGAGCTAGAATCAAAAAGACAAAGCACTGAGTGGTAGCACACCAACTCACCAGTCAAGAAAATATTCAAAACCCAAGAATCTGCAGAAAAAGACGTGCTGACGGTGTTCTGGGATACTGAAGGTCCAGGTATTCGTGATTATCTCGAAGAGCAGCGTACGTGAATAGCCACTACTATTCAGATTTGCTTAAACTAGGTGAAGCCAGCAATGAGACAGGGATGTCGTGGATCTCAGAGGCGAAGTGTGATTCTCCACCAAGACAGCGCACGTCCTCATATTGCTAAACTAACACGTGACCATTGACAAATTGGGCTGGGAAATACTCTCACCCTCTTATAGTCCTAGTGATTTCCATTTGTTTGGTGCACTGAAGGAGGCATCATGTGGGAAGAGGTTCCACGACAATGAAGACGTGAAAAGGTAGTATAAATTGGTTAAAACATCAAGATAAACAGTTTTTTGCAGCCGGAATAAAAATAGCTTGTAGCCCATTGGAACAAGTGCATAAAAATTCAAGGGCACTATTTTGAAAAGTAGAAACAAAAAGTGGTAAAAATAAACGCTTTTCTCTCAATATCAACTTGTATCTTTAATTATTGAATGACCCTGGTATTAAATCACTTTGTTGACGGAAAAAAGCATGTCAAACATTTATTGTCTTAATAAGTTTTACGTTTTTTAATATATGTTTGTTATTGTTGTTAACAGTTCAGTTAGAGACAATTCTATTTGGTGTTATGTGCTTATACCTGTACTACAGTCTTTACGCCCAGTTGTGTCCTCAGTGATGGATATCTCCACTCCCTGGAATCTTAAAAACTGCTTCCCCACTTGGACATGTCTCAAACAGAAAGCCAGGGTAAAAACCTCAAGTGAAACCTTCAATCCTGAGTCACTTAGGTGCTACAACGAGTTTTCGCTTACGTTTGGTGTCAGTATAATAGTCAAGAAAATAAATATTGTTAGGTGAAATGGTGAGTATGTTACCAACAACACTGCTATTCCCTTGTTTTTGCTCGACAGTAGGTATCCTAGATGCATTTTTTCATATGTTTTATAAAACTGAGAACGTGATAATATAAATGATGGTTTCAGTTCATAACATACAAGCATAAGCATTATGTATAACGCCAATTTTGTTATACATGAGTGCTGGAATAGGAGAATTTTAGAATCTAGTTGTTAGAAATCATTAGAAATCAAAGAATCATTCTTATTATTATTCTGCTCTTGAATGTAATAGTAACCTATGTGTGACATCTGAATGGTTTCAGTAGTACTGATCGTTTAGTGCATGATGGGGTGGTATGTCGAACAGAAGAACGAGCCAAATAAGTTGCGGCTTATGTGTGAGTTAAGGTAATCTGCAAACATAATCAGAGATGAAGGAACCGGCTCAGAAAGGCGCCACCTAACAGACGATGATGGACTATATGAAACATTCGAAAGCCACAATTAACCAAAAATTAACCAGCAACTTCTTGTAAGGAACTTAACACATAGCAAAGGTAACACTAGAAGATACCTTTCAACTGATATAAATTGTAATGTAGGTAAATTCAGAGTGAGCTGTCATTTACATATTTACGTTGTAACGCTCTTTAAAAAGAAAACTTTTGGACACTTAGTAAAATTATTCTGCGGTTCATAGAATACACTGAGTATGGCGAGTGCAACAGAAATTTGTATTGTCTTACCTCTAAAGCAACAATGGTGAAACGCGATGTTATGGTCTTTCATAAAAAAAATATAATGCTAGCTACCGTCTCAGCAGTGTGCAATGACTTTGACATGCATATGAAATTCTTTTAGCTGATAAATGAAAACAATTAAGAAAATCCAACTTCTTTGAAAAACATATGACCTGGACAGTGAGGCGGTACTGTTGTGGTTAATTGCTAACACTTAATTTCTTTAGCAAAATTACATTGCCAGTTAAGTTCGTGTTTTCAAAACATCTACAATTGAAGTTACATTGATTAGAATAATATAGCATATTTACTAATTTATCCAGAAACACTGAGATTTATACTGCAAGTAATACCTAACCTCACTAAACCAGCACAAATGCAAATCATCAAATTACATATAGCTCTGTTAACAAATCTTAGAAACATTACAAAAGTGAAATATCTAACTAACCTTTTTGTCAATTAGTTTATGTACATTCTGGGGTAACTTAACAATTACAGATTATCAGCCAACTCATCTGTACTAATGCGATGGCAAATTGAACATCATAATTGCTTATCATCTTTACCTTGCTTTTGAAAAGACTTATGCTTCCATGTTCTCGTAATTCCTGTATTAATCTAACACTTGGTGGCTTCACAGAGCACACCACAAAAACTGCCTCCTTTATCGTCTTTCGTTCACAGTCAGCTACCTACCGCTTGGCACCAAGTGCTTTCTTACTCTAACAGTACAATCTCAGACGAGTATCAGTATCTTTGGCTCTGCGATGGTCCACAGTCAGCGATCCGCTTTATAAAACCTATCAGAGACATACATTGTTTATAGTATACAAGTTTCGTTTTAGTTTACGTTAATATTATTATAGTATTCAGGTACCACATACAAGTGTGCCCTAGTAGACTCCTTTGAAAACCCTTCATCGGGGTTTAACAGATTTGCCACATATTTGGAAGTACTTTGTACAACAAATCTGTGATAAATTTATCTCATTACTGATAAGTAGAAATCTTGAGTGGTACTGAACCATTACAGTGTAGATGCAAGAACCATTATAAAATAACATGTCTTGATTGCACAAAAAAATTTAACTGTATAACATCGTTAAACCTGAAGGAAAAGTCATGGCTGAAGCCTGTGAAAATTTTGAAGTGACTGCACCATGAAGTCCATTTCTTTTGCTTTTTGCAGGTTCAACGAATGAGCAGTGACCAATGTGCATTGCAATCAGTGTACCAAGAGATCTGAACTTCATATTAATTTCTTCAGTCATGTGCAGAGATACAATAGGTACTCGGCAACAAATTACCAACAACCATTGTTGCCGATTATCATAATATCAGTAATGTGATGACCATAATCGTCACTGCTCTTCATAGTGGAGACTCTTCTGAGATACAAAAGACAAATGTATAGTCACTTACGTTGAAGTATGAATGCCAATAATTAATTGCTCCAATGCCATGACAGAGGTAGGAGACCGTATAATGGAAGGTATGAAAAGGTAGCAAAACCAAGGTAGTGGAACATGACATTTCTACCTGTTAACACCGAGTAATCTATCTAATCAGTAAAAGTTCAGTATCCTAATGAAATTACATACCCAATGACGCAACAATGCTTTACATCAAAGTGATTAGTCAAAATTGAAAGTGATATCTCAATAAGACAAAATCAACAAGTATGGCATCAGGCTACCAATTAAACTTAGATTAGCCTAACATGACAGACAACAACACTGGTTCATGGTATTATACTGTGGCTCTCAGTGACCTTCTACATGCAATACTGAGACGTTATTACTTAAGAAAATCTAACAGTAAAATCTAGAACTGAATGACTCCTGGTGACCAAGTACTTGAAATACATGCAAATCTTAATAACTAAAACCACCATATAGAAAATATCAGTGGCCTTTCTACATACATATATGCTGATCTTAGTAGTTATAAAATGTAACAGAAATCATCTTTGGTTCTCAAAAGTGGCCTAGTTTTACATGAAATAAATGCTGATCTTAATAGGTTAAAAATGATTCAGGCTCCAAGTGGCCTCAACATCAAAGCTTAGAAATTATCATAAAATATCGTTTACGTATAACACTATATGACACTCAGAGGCCTAGGTATTATTCATAATGAAAATATGTAATTCGACATGGCTTTTACAAGAACAAAGTGCATAAATAGTAGTAATATATATAAGTATGGCAATGTATGAGTAAAGACACAATATTTACATGTTGTACAGAACCCTCATCCCTTCATAAAGCAATCTATTAAATGCCTTTTATCTCTAACAATGCGCATATCTACAGGGAAGGATATGGGAATGATTGATATGGGCAGTGCACTTTATCTGTAAAGAACATGATTAACAGTCAATCGTCATTCTTGAGTCAAGAACTGCTATCGGCAAAGCAAAGAATAAAATGTATGTATAGCACTTGTAAGCATAAAGACAGAGGTACTAAGTGCAACATAGTCAACAAAATTCTTCTGGGTTTGAGGCTGCATTGTCATCTATAAAATTCCGACATTTCAGTGACTGTTGCAAGAGGCCTTCCTCACACCCTGAGGAAGAGGAATTGCAACAGTCGCCGAAACGTCGGAACCTTACAGATGACAATGCGACCTCAAACCCAGAAGAATTTTATAGACTGTGGCAACGGCTGCGGAAGCCTACGTTTACACTTAAGTGCAATATAGCTTACATCAACATTCCATCATGTCACAAGGTAAGACATTTTCTTGGAAGGGACACAACACACACAGAATACATATAAACATCATACAATATCATTATAGAAGAATCATCAATATATCAATATAATCCTCAATATTGAAGTGCAGCTCAGGGCATCGACACTCATTAAACATCAACATTCCATCATTATTCCAGAAAAAATTGGTGCAGCTTGGGGCATGAACCCTCATTAAATATTCTAATAATACTCTTATACCTAACACAAAATGCAGAGAAAAATTCCTTAATCCTAAATCTTTATAGGCAATCTGTCTAATATACCTAGTACACTAATAGGGTAATGTGTATAAAGGCCTGCCATGAAACAGTGTGAGAAGTGTCAATGGTGTTTAGTATTCCGTGTAAGTTGTTTATGTGATGCTTTATATGTAATGCGTTTCCCACTCACCTTTGTGGGTGGCGCATTTCACACTTTCATGTGCTTCTATTTATGAGCATAATGGCTAGTTTGGATACAATGTGACTTTAGTATGTTGGTTCTACCAAATATACAATATGGATGAGTATATGTGATGGACATGAGTAACAGGCTTAATCGATTTCTTAAATCTACATAGATGAAAGCAAGAGAACTAGATATCATCAATATGAAATTAGAGCACAAGACTCGGATAAATGAAACATGGCAACATCATAAAATACAATTTTGAATAACCTAATGAAAAACGTAATAATAATTCATCAGGCAATTGCATAAATTTCAGCATAGCATTATAAAAAAATAGCACATTACAGGGCATCAGTTAAGACAAAATAGCATAAAAAATCAATGATCATAAGATATACAGGGGGTCTCTTGATCGTGACTGGGCCAAATATCACACGAAATAAGCGTCAAATGAAAAAACTACAAAGAACGAAACTCGTGTAGCTTGATGGGGTAAACCAGATGGTGCTATGGTTGGCCCGCTAGATGGCGCTGCCATAGGTCAAACGGATACCAACTGCTTTCTTTTAAATAGGAACCCCCACTTTTTATTACATATTCGTGTAGTACGTAAAGAAATATGACTATTCTAGTTGGACCCATTTTTTCACTTTGTGACAGATGGCGTTGTAGTAGTCACAAACATATGGCTCACAATTTTACACGAACAGTTGGCAACAGGTAGGTTTTTTAAATTAAAATAGAGAACGTAGGTACGTTTGAACATTTTATTTCGGCTGTTCCAATGTGATACATGTACCTTTGTGAACATATCATTTCTGAGAACGATGCTGTTACAGCGTAATTACCTGTAAATACCACATTAAAGCAATAAATGCTCAAAATGACGTCCGGCAACCTCAATGCATTTGGCAATACGTGTAAGGACGTTCCTCTCAACAGTGAGTAGTTCGCCTTCCGTAATGTTTGCACATGCATTGACAATGCGGTGACGCATGTTGTCATGTGTTGTCGGTGGATCACAATAGCAAATATCCTTCAACAAGAAATCCGAGGACGTCAGATCCGGTGAACGTGCGGGCCATGGTATGGTGTTTCGACGACCAATCCACCTGTCATGAAATATGCTGTTCAATACCGCTTCAACAGCACGCGAGCTATGTGCCGGACATCCATCATGTTGGAAGTACATCGCCAGTCTGTCATGCAGTGAAACATCTTGTAGTATCATCGGTAGAACGTTACATAGGAAATCAGCATACACTGCACCATTTACATATGTAACGTTAGCGACAACACCGGACGGTGCACAAGTCCCGCCCAATCACCCCCCTCGACACCAATCCATATCCTAAGCTCCGCCCATGGTCTGCCGCATGTTCCAACATCAAACTTGTTCGTATCATAGATATGCCAGTCATAACAAGGGAGAAAATCAGTAGTTAGTACGAAATACAGTTTTTCCCGTATCATTGTGAAAAAAAATTAGAAATATGTTCACTGAATATGCGAGTTGAAAAAATCATAAATAAGAATGAAAAATAAAAATGTTGTCCACACTGTATTTTTTATTTCATGAGCTTTCATCTGCACTATATCAAAACATCTGATATTTGTTAACTGCAGTGAGCGCAAATTTCCGTCACCTCGCGTAGTGTAAGAAATTCTGTTGGGAAATATTAATTAGTAGTATCGCCAAGGATGCTGTCCATTATCTCGATTGTCTAAAGTCAATGTTGTGCATAAACAAGGCAAAGTCGATGTCTTGGTTTGTTTCTGATTACCTCATTAAGACTAAAGAATATAAGAGTGGGATAACGTAGAAATGCGTAATGCAAGCAGTCAGATATTTATACAGTGATATTCTTCATTAATATTTGCCTGTGTAATGGATGAATTTTTACTTACTGCTTGCTTTTAGCAGACACGAGATTACTTTGAGTTCTTCTTCAGTGTTTGAGAGCTTTAGAGCTGCCTAATATTAAACGTATGTACATAATTTCGTCAGTGTCATTCCAACACATCTTATTGTACTTTAACGTCTGTTAGATATCAGTTTTGACAGCAGTTGGTCACAACAGTCAAGATTAGGTACCTTGTGTATGATAACTTTATTGAGAGTGCACATCTATGTTTCATTTTGACAGTATTACACAAACTGCTAAGAAGTACTAACAGCACAACACTGCTAGTATGAACAACCGCGGTAAAACAAAAAACGACGAACAAAAACACGACAGCGACAAGGACTACCAAAGATCATATTGATCTTGGTTGGCGTGGCGGGGGTAGGTGTGGATGAGGATAAATGGACGGGGCTTGTGCAAATGTCCGGGGCTGTAGCTAACATTTCCTCATTTAGATTGCCCTCGATGAAATTGGGGCCAATTATCCTTCCTCCCATAACGCCGCACCATACATTAACCCGCCAAGGTCGATGATGTTCCACTTGTCGCAGCCATCGTGGATTTTCCGTTGCCCAATAGTGCATATTATGCCGGTTTACATTACTGCTGTTGGTGAATGACGCTTCATCGCTAAACAGAACGGGTGCAAAAAATTTGTCATCGTCCCGTAATTTCTCTTGTGACCAGTTGCAGAAATGTACACGACGTTCAAAGTCGTCGCCATGCAATTCCTGGTGCATAGAAATATGGTACGGGTGTCATCAATGTTGATGTAGCATTCTCAACACCGACGTTTTTGAGATTCCCGATTCTCGCGCAATTTGTCTGCTACTGATGTGCGGATTAGCCGCCACAGCAGCTAAAACACCTACTTGGGCATCATCATTTGTTGCAGGTCGTGGTTGACGTTCCACATGTGGCTGAACACTTCGTGTTTCCTTAAATAACTTAAGTATCTGGCGAACGGTCTGGACACTTGTATGATGTCATCCAGGATACCGAGCAGCAAACATAGCACACGCCCGTTGGGCATTTGGATCACAATAGCCATACATCAACACGATATCGACCTTTTCCGCAGTTGGTAAGCGGTCCATTTCAACACGGGTAATGTATCACGAAGCAAATATTGTCCGCACTGGCGGAATGTTACGTGATACCACGTACTTATACGTTTGTGACTATTACAGCGCCATCTATCACAAAGCGAAAAATGTGGTCCAACTAAAACATTCATATTTCTTTACGTACTACGTTGTTGTGGTCTTCAGTCCAGAGACTGGTTTGATGCAGCTCTCCATGTTACTCTATCCTGTGCAAGCTTCTTCATCTCTCAGTACGTACTGCAACCTACATCCTTCTGAATCTATTTAGTGTATTCATCTCTTGGTCTTCCTCTACGATTTTTATCCTCCGTGCTGCCCCCCAATACAAAATTGGTGATCCCTTAATGCCTCAGAATATGTCCTATCCACCGATCCCTTCTTCTAGTCAAGTTGTGCCACAAATTTCTCTTCTCCCCAATTCTATTCAGTACCTCCTCATCAGTTATATGATCTACACATCTAATCTTCAGCATTCTTCTGTAGCACCACATTTCGAAAGCTTCTAGTCTAAACCATTTATCGTCCACGTTTAACTTCCATACACGACTACACTCCATACAAATACTTTCAGAAACGACTTCCTGACACTTAAATCTATACTCGATGTTAAGAAATTTCTCTTCTTCTGAAACTCTTTCCTTGCCATTGCCAGTCTACACTCTATATCCTCATCAGTTATTTTGCACCCCAATAGCAAAACTCCTTTACTACTTTAAGTGTCTCATTTCCTAATCTAATTCCCTCAGCATCACCCGACTTAATTCGACTACATTCCATTATCTTCGTTCTGCTTTTGTTGATGTTCATCTTATACCCTCCTTTCAAGACACTGTCCATTCCGTTCAGCTGCTCTTCCAGGTCCTTTGCTGTCTCTGACAGTCTCTGTCTACATGAATAAGTAATGGGGGTTCCTTTTAAAAAAAACGCAGTTGATATCCGTTTGACCTATGGCAGCGCCATCTAGCGCGCCTACCATAGCGCCGTCTGGTTTCCCCCTTCAAGCTAGACGAGTTTCGTTCATTGTAGTTTTTTCGTTTGTTGTTTCCATGCACATGCGTATGAAAAAAGAAAAATGTGCAAGGCCTGAAATTATGGTGAGAGAACCGATCTTCAAGATTCTCGCAACTGGGCACGTCACCACCTAATAAAATGCTGAATAATCAAGGAATTGTGAAAACAAGGTACCAATAGAATTTGTATAAGCATGGGAAATGCATCAGGTAAAAATAGGTTGTGTCATATTATTATGTACACTCATATGTAAATTAGAATAAGCATATATAGAAGCAGACAACATAAACAGGCACAATTCTAAAAAAAAATTGGCAGTTAGCATAGTTCCCAGAAACTACCAAAAACATTTTATATAAAGCTGAAAGGTGGAAACATAAATAGTTGTGGTATGCGATCATCAAATTCATCTAGATACGTGAAATGAACCAAAGCACAAGTTACTCCATAAAGTGCTTGACGTTGCTGATGTGACGATTGCCTTGAGATTTTCTCGTCCACAAAGTTTCAATATGAACCACATTGGGATGGGGAAGATTACGTATCCTAAAAGATCAATAATATAAAAGTTCAAGTTTATTGCGACGACGTTTTCCTCTGTTCAATAGGTAGTGAGTGCGTCCCATGGGAAAATCCTGGAGGTTACTTACCTGTTTTTGTTCACGTTTGCGGCACTGTTCTGCACACTTTATATTGTTCAGTGCGATTTCTACAATCTCACGGTGACGTAGTCATGCTGCAGTAGGAAAAGAAACAATTCCACGAATTCCGTTAGGTGGATCTATAAATTTCAACACAAGATACTGCGAAAGTATGGTGGAGTCGTTTGGTATGGAACTGATGACGTCCTGAAAACCTGAAATGTGTTTGCCCAGTCAGTATGTTTTTTGAGACAGCAAATACGAGAAAGTTTTCTAATCTCTTTCATGATGCGCTCTGATGGATTGGAAAGAAGCATGGTATTTGGAGATAAAAATTGGTGTAATATATCTAGCCTGCAATATGCTTTTCCGTAACACAGATCGAAATTGAGGTCCATTTTGGGAGATTACCTTCTGAACATGTCCAACATGAGGCAAAAAATGTTAGTAGAAGCTGTAGAAACAGTTGTAGCAGTGGCTTTTTGTAACGGAGTGAGATATACAAATTTCGAAGTTAGTTCCACAGCAGCGAATATGCAACAGAAACCGTTTTTAGTTCTTGGAATGGATCCAAATAGATCAACAGCTGCCATATGTCCTAATTTTATGACTACAATGGGGTTCAGAGGGGCAATGAGAGATACTACAGGAGATTTAACTTTTTGACAAATTTTGCAGGTCACCAAGACGCGTCGAATACGCTTTTCCATATTTGTGAAACAGAAGTTCTGTCGTAGTATCAAAAAGCGTTTACGAGCACCATAATGGACGTAACTGAAGTGTGTATACCAGATTAATTTATTGAGAAGTTCTTCAGATATGCAGAGAGTCAAATTATCGCTGCCAGGGCGAGCGCAGCAAAACAGAATATTATTGTGCACGGTGTAGTAAGTTCTGATTATTGTCTGGCTCGTGTCACGCCACAGAAGTTTGATCTCTGTACAGACGTCGTCTTTGCTCTCAGGGGATGTCTTTTAATGACGCTGAAATAAAATTTTTAAAAGATGCCTGTTTAATGTAGAAAAGACTGAAATTAGTTTGACAGAAATTAGCGGCAATCTCTTGCTGGTTACTGCACAGTGAGCATGAAAGTGCATCAGCTACTGTTATTCTTGGTTCCTGGAATGTGGACAATGATAAACTCAAATTCCTGCAAATAAAGTTTCCAACGACTAAGTCTGTCATGTGTGAATTTGACTGATAAAAGAAAGTGAATAGCTCTGTGATCTGTGTAAACTGTTGTGTGTCTGCTGTAGATAAACATATAATATTTCGAGTTCGGTGACGGAATAATTTCTTTCAGCCGATGTGAGGATGCGAGGAGCAAAGGCGATGTTTTTCTTAACGGTTGTACCATTTTCCTCTATTTCCTGAAATACGTGGACACCAAGAGCAGCCCTGGAGCTGTCCGCAGCAATCGAAAATTTCTTTGTCGGGTAATTATGTGATACATGTGGAGTCTTAAGTAAAGCTTTTTTTAGACTGAGGAACTCGGACTGCGCTTGGTCGTCCCGCGACCAGATATTATTTTTACCAGTAAAATGAAACAATCTAGGGGTATTGATTGCTAAGTGGTGTATGAACTGGCGAAAAAAACAGATCAAACCGAGGAATGTGCGAAGTTGTTTTTTGGTAAACGGAATTGAAATTTCACGGATGGCTTGTAGTTTGTCGGGATCAGGCGTAATACCGTCAGCCGAAATTACGTGACCTACAAATTTAATGGAAGCCTTGTGAAAATGAGATTTACTGAGGTTCACGGTAACACCTTCTGTAAGAAAGGTTTGTAATAGCGTGCGAAGAACAGAATTATGATGTTCTGACCAAGAAGATTCTACAATTAGAACGTCGTCAATGTACGTGCTGATTCTGTCTTTTAATTCATTTGGAAGAATAGTATTCATCGCACGGATGAATACAGACGAGCTAATTGTTAAACCAAAAGGCAATTTGCAAAATTGGCAGCACTTACCGACATGAAGGAAAACAGTGTATTTTTTGCAATTAGGATGCAGTTGTATTTGCCAGAATCAATATTTTAGGTCCAAAGTAGGAGGGATTGACGTTCCGTGAAATTTTTTCAAGAACTCTTCCAGCGTTTGCAGACGATCAGATTCAGTAACCATCATTTCTTTGATCTGACGTGTATCCAACACAGGTCGAAGTGAGCCATCTTTCTTGTTAACATTGTGAAGAGGGTTAATATATTGACTAACAGCTGCTTCAATGATACCTTGATCTAACATAGCCTGAAGTTCTCGCTTGACTTGATCTCTGTAGATGAACGGAATGCAATAATGTTTTGCATTAACTGTATCACGCAGTTTTACTTGGAACTCGTAAACAAAACTGGACAATGTTCGTGGTACATTGTTAAATACTTCAAAGTGCTGTAAAAGAATATTCATTAACGGATGGCGCTCTTTGCCGGTCGAGGCTTTACATTAATTTACCTGCACAACGTCGTAGTCAGATTCATCAGGGAGATAGTTACTATGGAAATACGTATTTGTAAAGAATGTCTTATGCCAATTAGTATTCTTAGATCCTGAAATGACGTCTATTCTGTTAATGTCTTTTTCGTCAGCTGAGGGAGTATTGTGGAAAGTGACAACTAGTATTGGATTTCATTATAAGCAATGACTTCTTAAAGTTGATAACAGCGTCATGTTCGACAAGGAAATCCATGTCAAAGATGACGTCAGTTGTTAAGAGAGGGACGATCCAGACATTAGCATGAAAAGTGTGATGAGCAAGTATAAAAGATAGGTGGTTTTCAGTTTCACATCTACTCCCTTGTTGGAGACTGCACCTCAAACTTCCGTTTTACCAAGTGCAAAGGTAGGACAGATATTATCGGCGTTACCTTTTTCAAATGATGTTTCATTTATCACTGTTACAGGTGAACCGGTGTCGATCACTACAGAAAATAAGTACAAGCCAATTTTAATTTCAACTATAGGATGAGAAGTATTCTTTTAAGTTTGGTGTCTCTCTTTTAATAGTGAGTCGCTAATGGCGTCAAAAGCTATGACGTTTTGCTGAACGGTATGATGAGTAGCAGAATGGCATTGTACATTGTCCGATTGAACAGAGTCGGTAGTTTCTAGTCATGCATTATTAGTGGGCTGATTGGTGGCAGAAGATTGCTGCGTTGGTTCAGTTATATATACTGAACTGTACGGTTGGTTTGGTCTGCGTCAGCGGTCTAGTCGCGCTCAATCAAAATGTAACATGATTCCTGAACTGTACTTGGTGTATGGCAGCGGGAAAAACAAACTTAAAACTACATTATGTTAACTCATTCTTCCGTCGAAAGACAACAGAAACGAAAACAAAGAAAATAACTTTTCTTTTATGGCCTTAAAAATTTATCAGAGTGTGTAGGAGACAATAGATTTTGTTATATATTCACTTTTTAGATGTTATTTTACACGAAACCGTTGAAATTGAAAACAAAAAGTTTTGTTACGATCTAAAAATTGAAGCGAACGCGTCATACATTAGAAATTAATAAGTAGTTTTACAGAGAAGCGTTCAAAATTAAGGTTAGACTGTCTTTTCACGATCTAATAACTTGAATATGTAGCAAACAAAAAAACACGTTCGGTATTAATACGTGAATCTACAGGAAAACGTAAGAAATGAAAATGAAATAGAGATTTCGGTGCACGAGCTAATAACTAAATACAGACGAACAAACACATAACGGGATTTGCTGTTGTATAATTTTACAGGCTACAGTGGAAAAGTCCAATTTCTTTTGTAATCTTATAGTTAACGTGTAAACATTATGGTCTGTGTAGCTAGACGCCGCATAATAAGTGTACACAATACCATTAATCCATATAGAGGCTGAACAGTTTTGTACCGCACCTACGGCTCTCATCGTAGCTCTTTCTAACGGTATTAGCAAAGCTTTTACGTATTTGTCGACAGAACTGAACTACGTTGTTTATTAACAATTTTTCATCTGAACGTACTCTCCGATAACGCATATATCCGCGATGACTATACATTTCAGGAGACGGCAAGAATACGCATCAGTTGTACAATACTACAGTATCAGTATGACTTGACTGTACAGCGCCGAGCGACCTAGGTTATTCGGGTATTGTTTAGTACTGCCGGGTGCCTTCGGTCAGGTCTGCATGAAACGAGGTTTAGTTCCGTTCTGCCATCGGCAATTGCAAAATAACCAGTTAACACATTGCTTGTACATCCAATGAATGTGCTATAAGTTGTAATAAAATCACATTATAATCTTAAATTTTTAAAACTAATATGAATAAATAAAGCTTGCGTTTGGCTTTGATGGCAGAAAACTCGTTGATCATATCTTCATAATTCAGACTGTTATAAGTTAAAATGCAGGACGGCTTCGGTGTGAAGAATGAACAAGGCGTTCTGTCTCTCCTCAGACAACGTATAACGTAGGTACGATTTCAGTCATTTGAGAGCCGAAAACGAGCGTTCTGCTGAGCAATTTGTATGTGCCATACATAGAAATATTCTAAGAGCAATGTCAACGTTCGGAAACACGGAATGTAGAATGTCTTTTCGTAAAGATTACTCATTTCGACTGGTATACCACTAATCTCTGTGTCATATGACGCTTGAAGTTTTGCTGCACGTTTAGCAATATCGTCAGGTGAACTGTTCGTGAGGTTACTGAATACTGTGAATGACTCCAACAGTGTTCTATAGCTTTCGTTCCTCCTCCCTAATTCGGTATACAAGTTTTCGAGTACTGGGAGAAATGTTTCGACTCTAAATTTTTCCCTTCGTGTCAGAAAATCTTCTTCAGAGTCCGTTTCTTCGTCATCATGAAGTTTGAGTTTTAGTGATATTTTATAGGTGCATTCATAGTCTATATCAGTCTCCACGGATTTATTTTCATAATAGTCGAACAGATGCAATAAATCCCCCAAGTGATTCATATAATTCATGCACTATTTTAGTATCAATATTTACACTTTGCAATTTCAGATTTACAGTATTAAGTCTCTGCAGTATGTTCTTCCATCATGAATACTGTTTCTAGTCCGCTGAGTTGATACAATAAAGCTGAAGCCTCATTTCGCACAAGTGCTTTTCAAATGTACTATTGGCAATATGTGTGAGGCATTGACAACGGCCTCACGGTTTTCATATGGACGTTTCCTCTCTTGCTAACCAACGTGTTTTTGATCAACTTTTTACCGTTTTGCTTCCTAGTTTCATGAGGGAAAGAGGTTTATCGCAGTGCTGTCAAGAAGCAGAGAAAAAATTACAAAGGTTTTGCAGTAGACTGTAAATTGAACATGCTTCGCGACAACAGCTCGCAGCACTAGTGCCTACTAAATTCAAAGAATGTGCTGCACAAGATAGATAATGCGCTTTCGGATTTCGTTCTTTAAAGCGTGCCGGCAAACCAGTGTCGGTTCCTGACATATTGCTTGCATTGTCATATAAGTGGCCTCTGCAGTCAGTAATATCAATGGAAAATGTAGACATGGCTTTTAGTACAGCCTCAGCTTAGTTTTCGGACTTGTTTCTCGGGTTTGGTAAAAACCGAAGGAAACGTTCAACAGGATCACCATTCTCGTTCACGTATCTTAATATGAAAGATAATTGACCAGTATATGAAATGTCCGCAGCAGAATGTACTATTATAGGGAAGCATTTGGCCTGTTTTATGTCACTTATTATAATTCTTTTTATTTGTTCAGAAAGAGGCTCCATTATTTCATTACAGGTTGTTGAAGAAAAACAACTTGTGTGTCCCTGTCCTGGATTTCCATATCGTTCAATTTGCTCTGTGAGAAAAGGATCAAACTTGGCTATAAGTTCAACAGACATCATAAATTGACCGTTATGTGTAGAAGGTAATCTTTCAACGTGTGCACGTAGGAGAAGTCCAAGACTTGTTAGCTTCTTCACTACTGTAAACATCCTTTTCAACAGACTGCGCCAATACATTTTTTCTGTCTCACGGCCGGAAATGGTAATATATTGTCCCAAATGACTTTCTTCTTGTTAAGAGTGATAACTCATTATTTTGTGTTCAAGTGAATTCTCATGATGAAATAAAATATTAGAAATATTCTTCCAGTCCGCAAGACCATTAATAGCAATCGCGTCCTTACCCACGAGCAATTTACATGGTGCACAAAAAAATGCATCGGTGCCACAAGGAGTATACTAGAAAAACACGCAAAGTTGATCCACCATTAAAAAGTTTAGGGTAAAACACATTTTTATTCAAATATATGGTTCTATCGTCTATTTATCTTCTTGAATTAGAAAACTCATCGTTAAAATTTTGATTAATGCCACGTTGTAAGAGAATGTCGATTGTGATTCATTGACACACCATTCTGCAGGATCTTCACTAACGATGTTATTTCTATTTGTAAAGTCTGACTCGACACTTAGTTTTTCGTGAAACTCGAAATCAGGAACAATTTGCTTGTCTTCATTTTTAAGTTTTGTTTCGTCTGTATTTACTTCTTTTACAACAGCTGCAGTGCTAGACATATCATCCCTGCTACTTGAACTGGAACCAGCAACGTGTTTTGCGAAAAATTTATCTACTCTGCCAAGTGTTTTTAGAACATTGGCTTCTCGTTGTCGCCTTTCCTTCCATAATTTCCGAAATGCCATCCTACTTAAAATTATATTTGCTTTTTTCACTGTAATTCATGTTGAGACACTTGCAAAATTGTCAACCAACAGGCAAAACAAAAGAAAAAAATTGTAAAAGGAAAGACAGAAAGACTGTATCCAGTTCCAATCGTACTACACCGTACATGAGCACAAAGTTTACTACTTTGAACACGGAACGATGAACTGGTCAACTCGGATTACTCGACGTAACTGTGCTATCAGAGAAGGACAACGCAGAATAATTTAATTTCATTGTCGTCTGTTTCTCTGTTGTCAGTGAACAGTAGAAGCACACCTGCCGACTGGGATTCGTCTCGTAAAGAAAACGGGACAGTCCCTTTTTTGGCTTCTGTTTCCCGCGTCGCCGGAATTTTATCTGGGACGCAAATATGTTCTGAATATTCTTGATGCTGTCTGTCATTTTTAAAAAACAAATAATTTTTGCACTTTCTCGCAGTGAAGTGTGCTGGATCGACTCTTATCCCACTATTCTTATAACATTTTAGTGGTTTCTGTAGGCAGAGAAGACAGACTATAAAGTGTAAGTAGTCTTGTTGGCAGTTGATGTGGTGTGTTGACATTTGTATGAACACTGCTGTTATGTCTACACGCAAACGCACGTTTGGGTCCAACATAAAATAAAAATAACCTTTACTCGAAGAAAAAAAGCTTAATTAAGAAGTTTAACATAAAATATGCAATGCCACGTACTATTCGATTGCACGGAGTGGGAACTTTGATATCGTGCAAGCTGCAGCACAATAAATGAGACAATGAAAGTTTGTTTCTTCTTCTTTTTTGGCCAAAAAAGTAACTAAGTAAATAAATAAATAAAATTTTTAAACTGTTGTGAAGTGTATTTCACACGTTATTAGATATTCTGCTTACGTTCTTTTCATATAAACATATGTTTAAAAACGTATAACATTCCCAGAATCAACATGATTTGTTAAACAGGTGTCATTAAATCAAAGCTCACATATCACAGAGCTTTCACATTAA
Source organism: Schistocerca cancellata (assembly GCF_023864275.1). Taxonomy (NCBI): domain Eukaryota; kingdom Metazoa; phylum Arthropoda; class Insecta; order Orthoptera; family Acrididae; genus Schistocerca; species Schistocerca cancellata. Next base: position 266,206,898 of record NC_064631.1, on the reverse strand, counting down.
TTACAGTAATGGAGGGTTGACTTGATACTTCCTAGTAATTTCTACAAGAAATTTAAGTATTGTCCGGTTTTACACACTGAGGCTCAAAGTTGTTTCAGTATTTAAGAAACTGCTGATTATTATATCAAAGTTTTTCAATGGTCGCGGTATTTTCCCGGGGAAAATATGGTAGGGTTAAGTAGAAGCCAACAACATTCTCGGAATAATAACGTTTCAAACATTGTATTGAAATTGTCATTCTGACAGCTTACTTCAAAATATTTTGAACAATCATGAAGATGATACCAGACAGAAACCCAGTGTTAAATTTCCATTCAGTCACCAAGCAAACTATGTATATTTCCAAGCTTGTATTGTCGAATTTCGTTCTTAAGGCTTATTTAAACTAGCAAGTTGTATAACAATATTAAAATTTTTTGTCGTTTGTAAGTAAAAGATTAAAAAAAGAAGAAAGCAAAAACTGCTGACCCCCTTAAATTGCCGCCTCTAAGGCCCGTGCCTAGTGGGCCTATATGTAAATCCGCCACTGCAGAGACATACATCGTTCATAGTATACTAGTTTCATTTTAGTTTACGTTGTTGTTATTATCGTATTCGGGTGCCACATACAGGTGTGCCCCTATAGATTCCGTTCAACTTTGCTACACTTATTACACGTTCAGTCCACATTAGGTAATTTGTGTCGTCGACAACATGGCTTTCTTTCACCTCTAAGACACAGTCATCGAGCTTTCCCCTTTTCTTTATTAGAGCACTACGCCATGTTCTGTATTATATTTCGTAATGATGGAGCAACGCTGACATCGCACAGTTGCTTGCAGCGTCAGCTCTGTAACATTTGGTGAGGTTCTCGCTCGGTACCGTCACAGACACTTTTACTTCTTATTCACGGGTGGTGTATAATTAAACACGTCGATACGATGAGTTCAGATCAAGTCATTTCAAGTGCGTGCGTCTCATTACACTTCGTGCATCATTGTTTCAATATGTCATAGCAACAGTGCATGTGATTGCTTATCCCATCAGTTAAGCTAATCTGTCAGTCTTATGGCTTCAGCGGAATACACTAAAATTTGGCTACCCCCAATCCCTCGAGAATACAGCCACAGAAATACAACATTAGTTGACACTGCAAGGAATTTACGTAATTATCTTCCTAGGAGTTTTTTTTGCAATAGTACTTGTGCTATCAAGTTCCAGTTTATACTTTTGCGTGTCTCCGGAAGTCACGAGCACAATAATTGTAAAAGGAATCATAAGAGCAGCAGCACGTCTGTACTGGCCCATTCACGAAAACCAAGGCCGCAAGTTTTATACAATAATACCTCCATAGTGTGAAAATACTTCACGAGAAATCACAATGGATATACAACAAAAAACAATCAGGTAATTACTCTTCCAAAATTCAAGTGGCTCGTTCCTATCAAATATGTACCTAGGTGGGCACGTTTATAAGTCTACAAGGTGAGACTTCTTCCGTGGATTTATTTTATCTACCTTTTATACAACATTTACAAAATGGTTACTACATTCCTGAAACAAACATCGGTTTCACAAATATATACGCAGAACACTTATCTTATACTATATATTGCTTCACAGTTAAGTCTCTATATTTTCAGTCATTTACACATGAGAATGTATACACAGTATAATATATCTGAAGAAAACCTTCATTAGATACACTATCAACACATCTGAATCAACTGTATAAACTTATGATAAGCTAATAAACAAGTTCCTGGATGTGGTATGCTTACGGTTTTAGATGGTCCTGCATAAAGCAGTTTTCACGTCTTGTTTCTCCTCTTCAACGGCGAACATCGAGGATGGTCCTCAGTGACAACTTGATTCCAATTTCAAACTTCCGGATCTTCTTAGTTTCGTTACCATAACACCTCTTCCGTTGAAAGGACTTTGTTGTCAAGGTGATTAACACTTCTGTTATTTGTTTCCTCTGCACGGGTGCGATTCGTTGAAGGTTGGATCAAGTCATTATATATTTCTTCAAATGGCCATAGATAATCTATCCGCTCAGTTTTTCTGTTGTGATATTTTTTAGTCATTAGTCATCAGACTGGTTCGATCCGCCTGCGACGAATTTCTATCCTGTGCCAAATTTTTCATCTCTGAGTAGCACACTTGCAACCTACATCCTCAATTATATGCTGGATGTAATACAATCTCTGTCTTCATCTACAGTTTTTGTGCTCTGTACCACGAAAATTAGTTCCTGATATCTTAATACATGTTCTATTATCATTTCCATCTTCTGGTCAGTATTTTCGATATATTGCCTTCGTCGCCGATTCAGCGGAGGAATTTCTCACTCCTTAACTTATCAACCCACCTAATTCCAACATTCATCTGTAACAAAGAGCGCCCATTCTCGGTGGCAAGAAGGGTCCCCCATCCCCTCCTAGTCCTCAGGGAAAGCGAAATTATGTTTAATCAGGTGTTTACCTTTGAAGAAAACTATTTAAAATTCGGTATTACGCAGGTTTTTAACAGGGTTTGAAATGAAATTCTTTAGGCTAATTATTCAAAATAATTCACCCCTCCCCCCCCCCCCCAGTTTGCCCCCTACCTCCAAATTACAGTAAGGGTGTCCTTGTCTGAAGCACCATATCTCGAATGCTTCGATTCTGTCCTGGTTTTCCCATAGTCCATGTTTCGCTACCAATCAATGCTGTGCTCCAAACGTACATTGTTAGGAATTTTCTCCCCACATTAAGACCTAAAATTGACATTAGAGGACTTCTATTGGCGCGGAAACCCCTTTTTGCTAATGCTAGCCTGCTTTTTATGTCCTCCTTGCTCTGTCCATCGCGGGTTATTTTCCTGCCTTGCTTTCCTTAAGTTTATCTTCTTCATGACCACCAATTATGATGATAATACGTTTCTCGCTCTTCCCTTTTTTGCTACTTCTCATAACTTTCGTCTTTCTACCATTTACTCTCATTCCATGTTCTGTACTCTTTAGACTGTTCATTCAGTTCAGCAGATCCTGCAATTACTTTTCACGTTCACTCAGCACAGAAACGTCATCAGCGAATCTTGTAGTTGATAGCCATTTACCTTGCACTTCAATCCCACTCTTGAAGCTTTCTGTTACTTCAGTCAACGATTCTTCAATATAGATTGAACACCAGGGACGATAAACTATATCTCTGTTTTACAATCTTTTTAAGCCGAATATTTCGTTATTGGTCTTCCACTCTTAATATTCACTCCAGGTTCTTGTACATATTGCACATTACTCGCCTTTCCCTACAGTTTACCCCTATTTTTCCCAGAAGTTCGAACATCTTGTACCATTTTACGTTGTCGAACGCTTTTACCAGGTTGACGTATATTGATTTTTTTGTAGCCTTGCTTCATTTATCAACCACGACGTGAGAACTGACTCTCTAATTCCTTTACCTTTCCTAACGCCGAACTGATCGTCATCTGACGTGTCATCAATAATTTCATTCTTTCGTATAATATTCTTGCGAACAACTGGGATACATTACCTGTGACGTTGATTATGCGATAATTCTCGCAGTTGTCGGTTATTATAATCTTCAGAGAAGTGTTGTAAATAATATTTTTCCGAACGTCTGATGGCGACAGAGTGATACATTCTAGACATCAACGTGAATGTTCGTTTTGTTTTGTTACCTCCCCCCCCCCCAAATGATTTTAGAAGTTCCGATGGAATGTTATATATATCTTCTATCTTATTCGATCTTAGGTCTTACAAAGCTTTCTTAAATTTTGATTTTAGTACTGAATTCCATATCCCATCCCTATTGACTCCTGTTTCTTTTCCTGTCACAACATCAGCCAGGTCCTGCTCTTCATACAGGCCTCCAATAAACCCTTTTTACCTAATCACTCTCTCCTATGTATTTAGCAGTGGAATTCCCGTTGCTCTCTATTTGTTACTACCTTCTTCAAAGCAGCCCTCAATATACTTTTTCTACCTGTGCACTTTCTCCTCCGTATTTAGCAGTAAATTCCCATTGATCAATGATTGTTACAACCTTTGCTTTCCATTTCACTAAAGGTTGTTTTGCATTTCTATATACTGAGTCAGTCTTTCCTACAAACATTTCATTTGTAATATTCTCACACTTTTCCTGCAGCCATTTCGCCTCAGCTTCCTTGCATTGCCTATTTATGTCATTCCTAAGTGACTTGTATTTCTGTATTCCTCGATTTCCCTCGACATTATTGTACCTCCTGTTTTCGGCGATCAACTGAAGTATATGTTCTCATTCCCATGGTTCCCTCACAATTACCTTGCTTGTACCTATGTTTTCCTCTCTGACTTCTGTGATTCCTGTTTATAGAGATAGCCATTCGTTTTCAGCTGAACTCCCTACTGAAATGTACATTATCACATTATCTACAGCCTCAGAGATGTCCAAGCGTATCTCTTCAGTCCTTAGTATTTCCGTATCACACTGATTCTCCCTTACTAGTCTCTTAAACTTCAGCCTACGCTTTACTATTATGAAACTGTATCTGAACCTATATATGCTCGTGGATACACCTAAAAATGCAATATCTGCTTTCGAAATCTCTGCCTGAAAATTGTGTATCATATCTCCCACCCTTTTCCAAGTAGACCTCTTCCTCTTGTGCTTCTTGAACAGAGTATTCACAATTTCTATCTGAAATTTCAGCCGAAATCAATTAGTCCCTCTACTCTCTCATTCCTAGGACCAAGTCTGTATCCTCCCATAACACTTTCTTCCTTTCCTTCTCCTACAACCGGACACGTGGTCTGATGCGCCTTGTCACTATTCGAGTTCTCCCTCGGGCATGGGTGTGTGTGTGTTGTCCTCAGCCTAAGTTAGTTTAAGGTATATTAAGAAGTGTGTAAGCTTACGGACCGATGACCTCAGCAGTGTGGTCCCATAGACTCTTACCACAAATGTTCCTACAAATACATTCCGTTCCCCAAAGTACATTAGATTTTCATGTCCCTTTACTTAATGAGTCACCTGTTCAGCATCCTCATATGCTTTTTCATTCTCTTTGTTTTGTGCTTGTGCCATCACCATGCTTATCTGAATTGTTGTAGGTATTGGTTTGCTGCCGCTTGTGATGAGTACAAACCTATCACTGAAATGTTCCTAATAACTCACTCTCTGCTCTACCCATATATTTATAACGAACCATACGTTACACTATTTTCTGGCATTGTTGATTTTACCCTGTTCAATCTGATCAGAACTCCTTGTCTTTCTTCCATTTTAGTTCACTGACCACTATATATAGATTGAGCCTTAGCATTTCCCTTTTCAGATTTTCTAGCTTCTGTACTGTGTTCAGACTCCTGACACTCCACGCCCCGACTCAAAGAATGGTATCCTTTCTTTGGTTATTCATTCTTGTTCTCGTGGTCACCTCCCCCTGTGCTGTCTCCTCCTGGTGATCAGAACGGGGGACTGTTCCAGAAACTTTTGCCAATGGTTTGATTATTACGACACTTTTTCAGTTATTGGGTATATGCCCGATCGAGCACATTATGTATCTCAATGCAGTTGTTTCCATTGCCTATTGCACCATCGTTCCATTGACCATCACTGATCCTTCTGTCTTTTAGGGGCAGTTTCCCACTGCAGGGGCAAGAGAGTGCCCTAAATCTCAGTCTGCCCCACTGCCCTCTTTAACAAGGCCGTAATCAGAATGAGGATTATTTCTTATGCCTGAAGTCTTTAGCGGCCACGGCTGATAATTTTAGTTTCATTACCCCTAGATAGGGAAACATTCTGACGATACGTCTGTGTAATCTGGTGGAATTCACAAAACATCACTTTGATAACATTTGCTTTTGGGTGGTAGTATAAGTCGGGATAAGCGCAGTTCAATGTAGTTCAAAAAATTTCCCACATGATATCCAGTAAAGTTGATAGCATTATTAGATAATAATTCAGGTAGTTTACGCACATGAGCAATGAAATCTTCAACTAGTTTTATTGTTTACCCTTTCTCTCATTGCAATTTTTTGGAGCTACTTCTTCATGTACTTAGTGGTAAGATCAAACATAGCTACTACGTATTTCACACTCCCTCTAGTTCGGGGGAGTGGACCTTAAAATTCAACAGATACGATGTGTAGTGGTTTCTCAGGTAAGATCGAGTGTAATAATTCTTAACCATTCTGGTTAGGAGGTTCGATCTTCTGACAAAAACAACAAGTTCTTTATAATTTCGGTACCTTCGTCATTTGATTCGGAACATAACAATAACCACGAACCTTATGTTCATATTTTATCACTCCACAGTGGCCCCTGGCGTGATCTGTGTGTACCATTTCAATCAATTTTCTTATTTCGCTGGAATACAGACAAACAACTGCTTGAAATTTGGATGCCACTGATGGAATAACAATTCTTTGTATCCTATATACACTCCTGGAAATGGAAAAAAGAACACATTGACACCGGTGTGTCAGACCCACCATACTTGCTCCGGACACTGCGAGAGGGCTGTACAAGCAATGATCACACGCACGGCACAGCAGACACACCAGGAACCGCGGTGTTGGCCGTCGAATGGCGCTAGCTGCGCAGCATTTGTGCACCGCCGCCGTCAGTGTCAGCCAGTTTGCCGTGGCATACGGAGCTCCATCGCAGTCTTTAACACTGGTAGCATGCCGCGACAGCGTGGACGTGAACCGTATGTGCAGTTGACGGACTTTGAGCGAGGGCGTATAGTGGGCATGCGGGAGGCCGGGTGGACGTACCGCCGAATTGCTCAACACGTGGGGCGTGAGGTCTCCACAGTACATCGATGTTGTCGCCAGTGGTCGGCGGAAGGTGCACGTGCCCGTCGACCTGGGACCGGACCGCAGCGATGCACGGATGCACGCCAAGACCGTAGGATCCTACGCAGTGCCGTAGGGGACCGCACCGCCACTTCCCAGCAAAATAGGTACACTGTTGCTCCTGGGGTATCGGCGAGGACCATTCGCAACCGTCTCCATGAAGCTGGGCTACGGTCCCGCACACCGTTAGGCCGTCTTCCGCTCACGCCCCAACATCGTGCAGCCCGCCTCCAGTGGTGTCGCGACAGGCGTGAATGGAGGGACGAATGGAGACGTGTCGTCTTCAGCGATGAGAGTCGCTTCTGCCTTGGTGCCAATGATGGTCGTATGCGTGTTTGGCGCCGTGCAGGTGAGCGCCACAATCAGGACTGCATACGACCGAGGCACACAGGGCCAACACCCGGCATCATGGTGTGGGGAGCGATCTCCTACACTGGCCGTACACCACTGGTGATCGTCGAGGGGACACTGAATAGTGCACGGTACATCCAAACCGTCATCGAACCCATCGTTCTACCATTCCTAGACCGGCAAGGGAACTTGCTGTTCCAACAGGACAATGCACGTCCGCATGTATCCCGTGCCACCCAACGTGCTCTAGAAGGTGTAAGTCAACTACCCTGGCCAGCAAGATCTCCGGATCTGTCCCCCATTGAGCATGTTTGGGACTGGATGAAGCGTCGTCTCACGCGGTCTGCACGTCCAGCACGAACGCTGGTCCAACTGAGGCGCCAGGTGGAAATGGCATGGCAAGCCGTTCCACAGGACTACATCCAGCATCTCTACGATCGTCTCCATGGGAGAATAGCAGCCTGCATTGCTGCGAAAGGTGGATATACACTGTACTAGTGCTGACATTGTGCATGCTCCGTTGCCTGTGTCTATGTGCCTGTGGTTCTGTCAGTGTGATCATGTGATGTATCTGACCCCAGGAATGTGTCAATAAAGTTTCCCCTTCCTGGGACAATGAATTCACGGTGTTCTTATTTCAATTTTCAGGAGTGTATAATACAGAATCCTTCTGATTTTTATTTCACATTAGTTTCTCTGTAGATTGTGCCATGAGGATCGTTCTCTTGTACGCTGACAAAGCGTAACCTGTCGCAAAATCATATTCAAGTAAAATTTAAGACCATCTAGCACATGTCGCATGAAGTAGTTCGCAATTTTGCTAGAAGTTTAGTACCTGATGGTCACAAGAGACTTACATATGCATTCATGTTAGGTAGTAATGATACTTTCAAAAAGACCATATAACCAAAAGTGGTTCCAGTTCTACGGTGGTACATCGTTTACTTGGAGTAGATATGAAACTTATCTGATCTGCAATGTATCTGTTAATAACCCAAATTCAAGTGACATGGCTGGATGGTGTAACAATTTTGAATCTATCACTGTCAATTGATCTTATCAAACGCAAGTTGGCAGTCGAGAGCCAATACAAAGGTATATCTGTCTTGAACAGGTTCTGCACTTAACTGATTTGGCACAGATCTTCTATAAAACGAAGCTTATTAGAGAAAACCCTTCAGTAGTTTTTTTGAACTCAGAGCTGTAAAATTCGATGTTTTTTTCCGAATTACCGTTACTTCTGGCTGTACAAAGCTCTCTAGCACGTTCTGCAACAAGGCAAGACCTTCATTCAACGTCTTAGATGCTGTTAACAAGTCATTAATAATTGGCGTTACCTGGCCCCACAGGTCCAAGAACAGTATCCAAAGATGTGGTAAATGTAGCATAGCTTACATTTAGTTCAAAAGGCAACACTCTGAATTGATAACTTCTTCCAGACTAAATAAACGCAGCGTATTTTCTTAATGCTTGGTCAAAAGGAACTTGCCATTAGGATGACAGCAAATCAAGACTGGTCAATTATTTAACATCTTGAAACGTTCTTCTATATGCAGTGTCTGGGTCTCAACTGGGACGATCACTGTATTTATCATCTTTTCAACTACAACAAGTCTTATGCTTCCCCACAATTTAGCAATGGACTGCAGTAAGGACTATCAGATGCTCTCATCACTTCTCATTTGAGCATATTCTTAATTTCCTGGCCAGCTGTTGATCATTTGGCCATGGAAAAGAGTATGAACTGTCACAAATGGTTCTGTGGGGTACAATATTCAAGTAGCAGGAGTCACTTTGTGTTATTTGAGGTTTCTGTACAAAAACTCGAGCACATTGCTGTAATAGTTTCAGCAATCTCACTCACTGAGCTTCTGCCAATGAGTTTGATTCAGGAGTCTTAAACGTAATTTGTTCCACAGTTGAAGGAATACTTGTTGTAACAGGCAGATATGTTGGAAACCCGTTTTTTCCTTGAACATCCACTTGATAGTAATCCCTTGACAGTTACTTGCCTTATAGATTCACCGAAACTTGGTCACCTTCAGCAGTAAAATGGCCTGAAGGAAAGTCAACTACTGCATCCTTTTCTGTAACATGTCAAGTGCTGTTACACAAGCTGTGACAAGATTCTGTATGACTATGAAGGTGCTGATGCTGGCTACATTTACTAGCTTTATATTAAGTTTTGTGTGTAGCCTTACATTCCTTCAAGGGCTCCCAACCACTTTTATGATTTGACAGTTAGTTATGGAACAGGTAAGTACCTGCACTTCGTCCAGTATTCTTTCAAATGGCACACTTGATATCACATCAACAGTGATTCCTGTGTCTAAGACCAATATATCTCCATTACCTTCACTTTCTGCATCTACAGTGTACTGCAGCACAGCGAAGGTACCAGTGTGACATCAATTAACATCTTGTAAAGAGTTTCTTGATTAATATGACACATCCTCACCCACCACTGACACTTTGAAGCAATATGTGGTCACTTCTAGTTTTCCAGATCTTGTAGATCGACTGTAGTCATCTACCACCTCCATGATTACTGTGTTTCAGTTCCAACAGGCAGTGGTATTCAGATGTGGCAGTTGGCTACTCTGCCACTGCGCTTTGCTCTATCGAAAATGACATCCTGGATTGTATCGCCATTCCATACTCTTCTTCTTGTACCTCTTATGATGGTTCCTATTATTTACACAGTTCTTATTTCTGTAGCTATTACCACAATGCTTATTTTGTAAGTTTTGTAATCACCATTTCTTGATCCACAATAATTTCAATTTCTATTGAATCCTTGATTATGCTGTGCACCTGATGCACCTGTCTGATTAACGACCTGCTGCATTCTTGCTTTTGCGTTTCATGTATTCTGCCGATTAAATCAAGAACAGACATAAACACTTTGTGATTTGATTGAAGCACATGTCTCAATTTTTTATGTGTCTCCATCGGTAAACTTGCCTTTAAAATTCGCAATATATTCAGATGCGACATTGCTTCACACCAATATCAATTTTTGGTGACATACTTCTTAAAATATTTTGCAAAATTCCTTGTCTGAAATGGAAATTTTTGAGATTAGAGCTCCCTTCCTTATTCTTTCTCATATTCCACTGGACCAGCACGTAGCTAAAAATGCCCTTTCGAATTACTTGTAGCCTCCACATGATTCAGTGGCTTCCACAGCCAGAAGCGATGCATGTCTCTAAATGTATGCAATGAAGTAATCTGTCATCTGGCCTTCCTTTCGTGGGAGACCACATTCATGTATAATGTTTAGGAAGAACCTTTTTTTATCTATTGGCTGTTAATTGTTGATTTATTTTACACAAACCGTGATTTCTTCTATTGTACTTAAAATGAGAAAGAAACGAAACCCCACATTTTCGAAGCACAGAATTTCTCTCTCGCAGTCGGTTTTACAGAAAAACCCATACATTGTCATTTAAAAAGTGAGTGTCGTATTGTTTTTGAGAGCAGCGTATAAAAACGTAAATGAAGCTGATCAAGAACTTTTCGAGATTTTTGTTGATAATTTTCGTTTCCTGTATGTTATTATGTGCATATTTACACATCACATATTTTAAAATAATATATAATATGGTGTAGTAGAAAATCTGAAGTAAATAAGTCAAGAAATATGTATTTATAAAGTATATACATAAAAAATACTTACACTATGTCCGTCCCAACGTTTATTAGAATATCGTACAAAAATTAGAAGTAAATCGGTCAAGAGCTTGTCGAGAATTTTGCTAACAGCGTTTAATATTTTTACAGTAAATATATATGTACATACTATATATCTTTTTACAATATCTAGCCTATGTCCGTCCGAACGTTTATCAGAGTAACGACTAAGAGTTTGAATCAAAAGGGTAACAACATGAAACAATGACTTGACTTTATATACTAGTACAGATATCGGAGCTGTGGAGGACATTTTTAGCGAGATTTTATCTTCAAGCAAATTTTTTTCCTTTCTGTTAAACGTCTTCCAAGGTGTTAGGTGCGTTGCTTCACATTATGTATTTCAAAATTCCGGAGATAAGTTGATCAGACGGTTATTTACCGTCTGTTACATGGCCATTAACACGTTTAAAACAGTGACCATGGAGTGAGAGGGTTCATTACAGCTGTGGGAGGAGACTGATTATGACAGTGGACCTGTTCTTCTGTCGCAGTTTCCACGTAACTGTTAGTTTTCACATGAAGCACTAAACGACTTCTGTTGTGCATACCCGCCGTGTTTACCGCAAACTGCCTGAGTGGCGGCATATCGCTCTTCTTCTTGACCGTTTCAGAGACGTTAAAGAGCAGCTCGTCGCTGTGTTTACATTGAGCGCGCTGCTTCCTAGAGACAGTAACACCATTACTAGATAAACCAGTTGTTTACAGAAAGACGCTTCGTCGTCCAAAATAATCACAGGCTTCAGATTTGTTTCAATATTGCTTCAGTAAAATTAATATTAGCACATGAGTATTCATTTACTTTCACAATTTGTTGACTGATCCCAAGGTTATATTTGAGATTAAAACTACTTATATGAAATGTTTAAATAACTTACGGGAACACAACCAGGTAAATGTCTCAGCAACCACCGATATTTCTCCACGTGAGCATCTCATCACCATTAAGGCACGAATAGAAAGGAAGATCCCTATGCGTGTCACCCTAAATTCTCTGTGGGCCGCTCTACGTCAACATGGAGATGAAAGATGGTGTATTTCCGATAGACATGCACACGGTCCACGTCTAGCAGTATCACACAAGCAAAGTTGCCAAACATCGTACATTATCGATAGTTATATATTAGTTAGCAATTAGTGAGTAAGTAGCGCTATCTCTGTGCTCAATTGTTTGGCCTATTAGTCATGAGGTAACGTGCTAGTTTCACCTCAACAGCTTCATTAATAACATTATTCCATTAAATGTAAGTGTACGTCAGAATCTATGTGTCTCTACGTTTCGTAGGGTAAATGTCTCTGTATGTTGTTACATTCGGTAGTTTGAAATTAACCATAGTGAGATTCTGGCATGCACTTGAATCGCTTTTAAAAAACCGTCCGTGTTTCAGTGTCTAAAGATATTCTAGCATGCACTTAAAGCGTTATTAAGAAAGGTGATGAGCTGGAACTAGAAAGTGTCGTTATAAATAGATAGAAACGGATTATTTTGCTTAAATTCTGTCTGTTTTTTCCTTGGTCAAACAGCGCAGAGATACTGTAAACTGTACTTCGTCCCGCTGCTTCTTGTCAGTTTATATTTCTGCATCGAAAACGTCTGGCCTTGGTTATCTAAGGCTATGTGCTGGGCGTGTCGCTTACGGTGTATGTTGGCGTTCTAGATATGCCATGTGTTTCCTTGTTGACGTAGCCTCACACACTTCTGTTTCAAGCTGCCGTGCATAGCGATCTCTCGATTCATTTGTGCCTTGGAAATGCCGCTTGTTGTCGACGACCTTACCCGGCTGCATTCCTGTAAATTGTTTGATAATTAATGTATCGTGCCTGAATATATGTGAGGTTCTGTGCGAACTCAGCAGCCCTCTCACTCCGTCTTGGTGTCGCTTTCCTGAACGAAATATGGTAACTGTCAGTGCTGAGTGATGTTTGTCCGGATAACTTGCAATACCCGAACGTTACCAATCAGTGACTGAACATCACTAAAGTTTAAGCGGTGATCAAAATGATACCGATCAAGAGCGTTGCTTCACCGTATATCCAACGTAAAGCAACTCCGCTGCTGTTATACAAGCATTGACATGTAGGCAAGGGACTGGTGTGGCATTCGTGCCTTTCCCAAGTGTGTGCGGTAAATGCGGAAACGTGAACTATGATGACTCTGTTATGAAATATGTCTATAGTGAACCAACGTGCTGTTATTGCCGGCCGGAGTGGCCGAGCGGTTCTAGGCGCTACAGTCTGGAACAGTGCGACTGCTACGGTCGCAGGTTCGAATGCTGCCTCGGGCATGGATGTGTGTGATATCCTTAGGTCAGTTAGGTTTAAGTAGTTCTAAGTTCTAGGGGACTGATGACCTCAGATGTTAAGTCCCATACTGCTCAGAGCCATTTGAACCATTTGCTGTTACTCTTCCCTCGGATGCTGAAGGACAAACACTGGTAAACATCTACTGGAGAATGAAGAATGTGAATGGTGCAGTATATCCGTCGAAAACCACTGTTGTGTAACAGCGCTCCAAGGTCAGTGTTGCTGCATGGTAACGGACGTCCCCATATCGCAAATATCGTGACGCAGTAGTTACAACTCAAGTAGTCGAGCATCCGCCCAATAGTCGTGACCATTCCCCATGCATATGTCACGCCTTCGGTCCATTGAAAAAGGTTTCAACAGGTCGACGATGCCTGACTGGAATAATGATTCTGTGTATCATCTTCGACCGGAAACATTTAGATCGCTCCTTTATACTCGTATAATTGTAGTTTTTCGTCTAACACAAGTTAGTAACAACATATTTATGTGATCAAAACACGTTATCTGAGAACCTCGTGTTTCTGATTTTGATGAATGTCTTATAGCGTCATAAGTCACATTTTAAGCGCTGTAGTAAAACACAGCTGCTCTTCCTGCATCGTCACTGGGGCTCTAGCTTTGGATCTGCGTTTTTCTTTCGTGCAGATAGAACGAAAACATACAGTGATAAGCGACGAGGAAAAAGAGCACACGCCCTGATGGTAGCATGTGCTATACACAGCATGGGTCTATGAAGTTTATTACTAGCCCCTTCTTCGTGCCTTCGGGTTTTGTCTTATTTCCTGCATCTCATACACGATCCGTTAAAACAACTGCTTTCTTTCGATCTACAACTATTGTTTACAATGGTAGACAACCAAACAACTCCTGTTATTTTGTTTGTACGTGTATTACGTTTCACCCGTTAGAAATATGTGAATATCTCCTTACAGTCTGTAAGTAGGCTGTTTATGTTTTCTTATTGGCAACGTTATGTAGCGCTCTGAATGAAAATCACTGGCTGTGCTGTGTGCAGTCTGTGGCTAGTTTGCATTGTTGTCTGCCATTGTAGTGTTGGGCAGCGGCAGCTGGATGTGAACAGCGCGTAGCGTTGCGCAGTTAGAGGTGAGCCGCCAGCAGTGGTGGATGTGAGGAGAGAGATGGCGGAGTTTTGAAATTACATATATTATGAACTGCTATATATATTATGACTATTAAGGTAAATACATTGTTTGTTCTCTATTAAAATCTTTCATTTTGCTAACTATGCCTATCAGTAGTTAGTGCCTTCCGTAGTTTGAATCTTTTATTTAGCTGGCAGTAGTGGCGCTCGCTGTATTGCAGTAGTTTGCGTAACGAAGATTTTTGTGAGGTAAGTGATTTGTGAAATGTATAGGTTAATTTAGTCAGGGCCATTCTTTTGTAGGGATTATTGAAAGTCAGATTGCGTTGCGCTAAAAATATTGTGTGTCAGTTTAAGCACAGTCTTGTAAAAATGTTCAAAAGGGGACGTTTCATATGTCGACCCTTAGCCGAGGATACCTCACTGGAATCTTCTGATTTTTTCTTGTAGTTTGTGTAATTAGTGTAGATTTTGTTTATTGCTAGTGCGTAATTGAATTGAGAATCTCCTTTGTAGTTGCAGTCTTTCATTGTTGTACAGTAAAACAGTTGTGGCATGCATGTAGATTTGCACCAAGTATTTCGCAGCTGCGCTTGCAATTAACTAGATATTATTTTCAGTGCTATGTTAATATATTCCCCTATTTTTGCTCTTCAAATTGTGTTTTTCTGTGTTGTTGTGTGAAATATTGTGACAATAATGGCGTGTGAAAAACGTAATACTAGGCTCCAAAGTAAACTGAGAAATGACAGTGAAGACGAAAGTAGTGTGTTAGCGCCACCATGTAATGAATTAACTAATGTTCAACATAGTAATTTGGTAACTGTGCATAGGGAAATGGAGCGGGCGGCAAACAATGGGGTAGGCAGTGAAGCAATTAGTGAACAGGGAAGCATTATCGATCGATCGTTCGGCAACAGCTCGCCTCAGGAATCCGAAATGATAGGACACAATTTTGCAAATACTGTAGATTCAGGTTTTGCAGCCTCACCGTTTTCTCAAATAAGTCAAGATACATTTTCTGCTTGTCAAAATGTGAATGTTGCTGGTGCAAATGCACTGCCGAAAAGCGTAGAGGAACAGATTCCAGACACTAGTGCATTGTTATTACAGCTAATGCAACAAATGGAACAAAATCAGAGACAAACACAGCAAAAGCTTCAAAAGTTAGACACCACACTTGAACAAACACGTGAAGATTTAACTACTGAGTTACATAACATTGAATCGAAATGTCAAAAAGTCTATAATGACGTAAACACACAAATTTGTGAGCATTTTCAACCTATTTTTTCGCGGCATGAAAATGCATTACAGAATCACGAAGCAGCCATAAAAGAACTGCAAACCATTGTTCATGAAAATCATGAGACCTTGTGCGCTAAAATTGACTCAGTTGCATCTACCGATTCGGTTACGCAACTTGCAAAAAGTCAGGAAACCTTAAAGGACACAGTAGATTCGATTTCAACACAAATGGACACTCTGAAACTTGGTTCAGAAAAACACACTGAGGAAATGTGTTCACTATCGGAGAAAGTAGCCGAACTTTCGGATCAGGTCACTAACTTATCTGCAAAGGTAGATGATGATCTGAATGACACAAGACCTGTAGCCATCACTGACACAGAAGAGTATGAACAAATTAAGAAATTCAAACAAAATCAGAATCAAATTAATACGCAATACAAAAGAAAAATCTGGGAAGTACAAGATCAGCTGACTCAGGTAATACAAGAATTACGTATTTCTGAGGACACTCGCGCCCCAATATGGGAAGAGGGACGTAGAAACACGGAACAGCCACAAAATAATAACACAGGGCACTTCGGAAATTATGAAAGAAATCGGCAAGGTACACCGAATTTTGAGATGGAACCGCCGAAACGACGTAAGAATGACCGACATGCGACTCGCCGACATGATGATTTTGACTATAAGCTGTTCATTACTACACGTAAATTCAAAACATTTAAGAATTCTGGCAACGACATTCATCCACAAGCATGGCTCCATCAATTCTCTCATTGTTTTCCTCCCAACTGGTCGTTAGAGCACAGATTAGAATTTGTGTGTGGCTACTTAGAGAATGAACCAGCTGTAAGAATGCGATCGGTCATTCACGATTGTCACAGTGAAGGAGAATTTTACCATGCGTTCCTGTCAGCATATTGGTCTCAAGCTACACAAGACCGAGTAAAGCATAGCGTCATAATGATGAAACATTTCGAACAATCTGAATATTCCAGACTTGTGAAATATTTTGAAGACATGTTGCACAAGAATCAGTACCTGTCAAATCCATACAGCCCCTCAGAACTCATCCGCATTTGCTTAATCAAACTGCTTGAACATTTGAGACATATTATTTTAGCAGGACATTACAAAGACGACATTGAAGCTTTTGAGGGACTGTTACAAGAGCTGGAAATTGACACAGACAGTCGCGGGATGCGAAAACAGGGAAACAATCACTACAGGTCACATCCGTCACAATTCCGTGACGACAGAAACAATAACTGGACATGACAAGTCTATTCTTACAACGCAAATCGTGACCAAAACAGACACCACCCATATGACAACCACTGGCAGAGTAATAATAGTTACAGAGAAAGATCGCATTTCCGTAGTAATGAATATGACAGAGATTATCTTACAACAAGACGCACAGTTTAGCGCTACAGTACACGTATTTGAGTGATTAATTTTGTACTTAAAACATTTATTTTTAAAGATATTTGAAGTACAATGGTACAAAGGTTTTCCATGATACATTTCATTCCACTGCTGTAACCTGTAACACCTGAAGGTATAATTACATTAATCCTCAGGGGGTACACGCTTACTTTGTGTACCATGTGTTTGGCAAGCACAAGGAGCCCTAGCTAATATGGTATTTGCTTATACAACTTTACACATCGGTACCATATTCCTCTAACACATACATTACACAGCTATCTGATCATTTAACTGAGAAGTAAACTTTTTTTTTACATTAGTGACACATGTTTACACAATTACACAGTTGGATAACTTCACACTTATGAAACTGTATTTTGTCTGTACTGTGTGAACTCTTCATATTTTTTCGGAACCATTGTGATACTATAAGAGCTTTGAATGATATATTTGGTAAGGGAGCATGATTTTAAAGTACGTTTGAAGTAGATGACACCATAGAAATGAGCAGAGAATTTTCTTTAGGTTTTGAAATTATTGTAGAAAGCTACGACGTTTTTGAGACTTGACTGAGGTGTTATGATGTTATTGTTATGACGACGATGTGTATTATGCTACTAAGGTATGTTTATGATTAATAAGCTGATGCTATATGAGTTATTTGATTATGCTACGTATCAGTTATGATGAAATATTGAAGAAGTGTCGACGAATATGTATATGTGTAATAAGGTAAGGAGTAATGAATAGTGGTTAGGGACTCTGACTTGTGAAAAAGGATGTTGGAAACCAAGAATCATACTTTAAGAGTTATGAAATGCGTGTAAATGCATGAATGTATCACAATGCCGACAATAACGTTTTGAACACTGTTATATTCATAGGATTTTGTTTCTACACATTTGCAACGTAAATTCTCGACCTGTGAAATTTTTATATGAGACTGTCACTGTAGCGGAAACTGCTGTCGTAAATATTTCGGTAAGAAAGGTAAGTGACCATGACGTAATGCATTGTGAGCGGCCAGGTGTGCCAGCCACCTTGAGAAAAAGCCATCAGGGTGTGCATTCCACAGGCACAGGTAGAAAAAAAAGGGAGGCCATTATCCTCGCTGTTGACATTCCTTTGTAGAAAGCATCGTAAATATGACACCCTCGAACTTGAAAACATGATAACACTGTGGAGCTCTTAATTTATGATATTTACTGCAATGCCTAATGAAATGACGAGAAATATTTTTATGTCTATACACCTGATTATGACTACTGTCTTTCTAGTTGAGAGAAATGCCATATGGCTTGCTTTATGTATTTATTTGCTCATTTTCTTTAATATCTAGTTTCTAGCTGCACTGCAGCATTGTTTAAAATAAAATTTTATGAATGTACTAACACAGATATTTTATGCCTACAGATCCAGTAAATAATTTTATGATCTATTCAAAAAAACGAAGGAGCATAAAAAGACATTTCCCTTCACAGGAATTGCATATGGAATTTTCTTTTCAACTACTTGGTAATTTTTTTGGTAGAATAACTTCTTGTGGTGCACCACTTTAATTACATAGACATTAAGATGTGACCATACATTTCCCTTTCCTGCATTGTTGTTTTTACTGTAATATTTTTTTCTGCTTGAGCTTTGTCATGTTTAGGTATAAGTTACTGCTGTTGGCCAGGCATAGTGTTACTGAATTTGACTTTGTGTTACTCTTCTAAGCCAGTTTACTACTGATTTATTTTTCTTGTTTGCTGCTCATTGCCTTATATTAGTTGTAATATTGTTGCTTACTTCGCCAATTTGAATTTTTTTGTCATTGCTGTTCGTGTTAATTGTTTTATGCTGCTGCATTGCCTCGTCCCTTAGTTTAGCATCTGAGCTCAGTAGATTTAAGTTAGCTTAAGAGGGGGTAGACTATAAGAGAATGAGCTGCGATCAATTGGAAGAAATGCATTGAGAAGTTATACAAAAAAAGGACAGAAAGCAGGTATAGGTAGGATTTTCTTGGAAATAAATAATGAGGTAAGAAATATGTGAAATAAATACAGAAAGCACGCTTGGATAGGATTTTTTTGGTGGAAGCAAAGGTTTAAATAAGACGAAAGATCTATGGAATGAAGTTTTGGGTTGGACTGCAGTACCAAATGTTACACTGAAAACAAACCCTGTCCTTTCCTTTTGTGTTATCCCACTATGTGTTTGTGTACCTTTGTTCTTCCTGTCTTTATATGTTTATCTGATAAGACTTATGTTGTAGAATTTTTCTAATACTCAGCTACATGAACTATGATGAGGAATACTGTTATCCACAAATATAATTTGCATTAATAATATGTTATTTACTTTGTAAAGATGTTTAGACATTATTTATGTGTTCTGTTTTGTTTTAATGCTCATGTGTGAAGTTGATGTATCAATAATTATTCTGATCTTTTATGTATTTACTTATGTCATAATTCCTATAACACTGATGTATATGTTTATTTCTATTATTTTGTAAAGCCTGTATTACTACAAATGTTATCTGTATTGTTATGTTTTTAATGATGTATTTTGTACCTTTGTAATTGTATTCTCATGTTATAATATTGTAATTGACACCAGTTCATCAAATTAAGTAACTTGTAAGCATTCATTTCACTGCACACGATTCTGTTGGTCATAGTAATGCACAATATGTGAGAAGTTGGGACTGTTAGTGTTTGCACGTGTGTTACTAATTCAGCAAGGGACTGGATAACAGCATTGCTGGTTCTAAGGACAGTTCCAAAAAACCTTTGTGAGTGCGCAAGTGGTGGTTTATGGACTTGCTATATTCTCCGCAAGACTCTTCGATGGTGAATGTGCACCTGCACAGTCGCAACAGATGGCTGCTGGCCGTCTCTACATCGACTACAGTGGGTCTGCATCTTTGATGGCCCACCTATATCATTATTTCTACAAGGACTCAAGTGGGTCTGCATCTCTGGTGGCCCACCAATATCACAATCTCTACCATGACTACAGTGGGGTCTACTCTGTGATGACCTACCTACCAATATTCTTCATAACTTCGACTGACTCTGCTGTGGGTTTGCTCTGTTGTGGCCCATTACCTGTCTCCATATCAAGAGTCAGCACTGTCTTTCCGTTGGAAGGGCAACACTACTTCTTCAAGACTGCATTGAAGTCCACTACTTCTGTGTGCAATTTCTTTTAGTAATGAGACTTTGTAAAAAAACTGTAATTACTACTATGATGAATAATCAGGACTATCTTTATGGACTGTGAGAAAATTTTAGCTTTTGACCAACATTGTATCAATAAGTGTGTGCATTTGATATCTTTGTTATTGTAATTATGAAAAATTTTATCAAATCATTATTGGCCACTGCACAAAACAATTTGTAAAATTTTTTGTGGGGAGCATGGGGGCTATGTAAGTAGGCTGTTTATGTTTTCTTATTGGCAAAGTTCCGTAGCGCTCTGAATGAAAATCACTGCCTGTGCTGTGTGCAGTCTGTGGCTCGTTTGCATTGTTGTCTGCCATTGTAGTGTTGGGCAGCGGCAGCTGGATGTGAACAGCGCGTGGCGTTGCGCAGTTAGAGGTGAGCCGCCAGCAGTGGTGGATGTGAGGAGAGAGATGGCGGAGTTTTGAAATTACATATATTATGAACTGCTATATATATTATGACTATTAAGGTAAATACATTGTTTGTTCTCTATTAAAATCTTTCATTTTGCTAACTATGCCTATCAGTAGTTAGTGCCTTCCGTAGTTTGAATCTTTTATTTAGCTGGCAGTAGTGGCGCTCGCTGTATTGCAGTAGTTTGCGTAACGAAGATTTTTGTGAGGTAAGTGATTTGTGAAATGTATAGGTTAATTTAGTCAGGGCCATTCTTTTGTAGGGATTATTGAAAGTCAGATTACGTTGCGCTAAAAATATTGTGTGTCAGTTTAAGCACAGTCTTGTAAAAATGTTCAAAAGGGGACGTTTCAAGTCGAGACACCGCGAAATCGATCAGCGATGACTGTGAAACAGTTTCTCGTGAACAGTCA
Organism: Schistocerca cancellata; assembly: GCF_023864275.1. Taxonomy (NCBI): domain Eukaryota; kingdom Metazoa; phylum Arthropoda; class Insecta; order Orthoptera; family Acrididae; genus Schistocerca; species Schistocerca cancellata. Next base: position 266,185,901 of record NC_064631.1, on the reverse strand, counting down.
CAACTCAGAACACACTGCAACAGTACAGAGGCTCTTGGGTGATGCTATGGAAATAGTGTACGTAATGGAATGGATACATATGTTGATATTTACTTAATCGTGAAAGCGTGCTTGGACTGGTGGTCACATGCTGCATTCATCACTTACTGCAAATTTTAACTTTATGCCTGTTTGAGACGAATATTTGAAAGGAATAGAGTGTGAAGCAGCTTTGCCTTTTCGCTGGTGAGTCAACAGTATTACCATCGAAAGGAAAGCGCTGTAAGCAATATCAGCTGTATTTCTGATACAAATTTAAGTTATTTTCCACATAGTTCCCGAAGAATAATAATATATTTTCAGTACATATTGTGCTACTTGCACCCAACTTTACCTTTTATGGAAAGCCCCTTATCGAGAACACATTGGAGGCCTTTTGTTTTAAGAACATGTTGAACAACGTTTCAGTGGGTGGAACAATCTCTGGCTCGCTCAAGTGCTGCTAACACAGCAGCGGATTCACAGTAAAGAAACGCATTCTGTTTTTAGGTGTGTTTTTCTTCGCCATTAGTATGCAAATATATTGACTAGCACAAAAATGTTTTAGAGAGGTTGAAACGATGTAATGTGTCTGTAGAGACCTAGAAATTTCTCACATTTCGGTTTAAAGGAGAGTTTTCGTACTCCAGAGAATGTGTTATAGAATCATCAAATATTTGTGTGATAATAGTCACATACCATAAACACAATCATTTATTTCGCTCTTAGTAAATACACTGGAAAGAAGTGCGTTTTACAACGCCACAGCTATTCAAACGAAAACATGGTGATGTAATCAGTTCATACATACTGAAGTGTCAGAGACAGTTATTGTACGCGCAGACAAAGTTGACACTCGGCGCGCTGGCTGATGGGAGCGGCTGTAAATGGGAAATGCCTTTGCAGTCGCTCCCATCAGCCAGCGCGCCGAGTGTCAACTTCGTCTGCGCGTACAATACTGAGTCGTGTTTCTGCTCGTGTTGGTGCTATTTGTAGGTTTCCGTCCTCTGTTGGAGGCCAGGCCATATTGTTTAGTTGACACGGTTGCGGTTGCTTGTTTTCTTCTCGTGTTGACTGGCGACACTTCGCTTTGCTAGCCTTGCCTGTCCGTTAGTGGCAGCAGCGGCGGTTGTCGATATGTAGTAACTGTGGCCCTATCTTTGGGGCGACGTCGTGGTTCTCCCGGGTCGAGTCAGTGTGCAGTTCGGTTGGTCCGCTCAGTGCGGGTACACGCCGGGATCACTGGCGGCAGGCGTGGGCTGCCGGATCGAAGGCCTGCCGTCACGAGGGTGCACGGCCTCATCGCAACTGGATCCTGCAAGCTTTAAGTTGAGTGCATTTGAATTCCAGTACAGAAACCTCCACCATTGTGAGGTCTTGCGCTTCTCCAGTGACTTGGGTTCGTGTTGCTGCTCGTAGCGTTGCCGAGGCGAAGGGCAGCGAGTGGAGTGCTTGGAGAAGGCGGATCTGATTAACTTCCCTAGATTTCTAATTACTATTTGTTGCGTTCAGTTTGTTACCATCTGTTAAGTTCAATCAGCGGTATTTTTCCTGCGTCATAGCCGCTAACGCCCCAGTTATCTGTTAGTGTATGTAACGGTAGTGTACGTCTCCTCGCCTTGCCACTGCTGTCCAATGAGGCGTGTAGTTTTGAGAGCTTTCTTTATTGTAGGCTGGTTGGCGATTCTTCTACTCTGGTGGTGGTGGTTCCTTTCTCGTTCTGGGCGCTCTAAGCACAGTATTCTGCTGACGGAGTCCTGATTGTCGGTTCCGGCTTTGGCGTATTTTTGCGTCTTTGCATTTGGTTTATTGGACGTCAGGTAGCCTCAGCAAGATTATCGTTAGTCATTCGATAGACTGCCACTAGTCTGAGTCACTATATTGTGAAATGAATGCAACTCTTAGCTGCCCATCTCATCGCTCGCGAAAGTAGTTTTTTTTTTTTTTTTTTTCCCCGTACCATCTCAGGGGTCGATTCCTGGTGCAGTCTGTGACTGGCCCTTGTGTTTTATTATTGTATTTTATTCTATGTTTCTAAATTTTATGTAGTTGCCATTCTTGGCGTTACAGCAGGTTTAAATAATTGTGTTGCCAAGTTTACCATCATTTGGTCTCACCCGTTCGGTGATCAGTTGCCTGTCTTTTAAATTAACCTTACTACTGCACTGCTGTTTTACAGTATATTTGTTAATTTTTTTTATACTTGCGGTTCTTGGTGTTAAAGGCCTCCAGACGTGACTGTGGTTACTTGTCTTAAAATTCTAATTGGGATCACATTGGATATTTTTAAAAAACTTTAATTACTGTGTCTGTATTTTGTGCTCATTTGGCACATTGTAACGCACTGAAAGCACTGTTAATTACACAGTTCTTTATTGCTTTATTAATAACGTGTGATATCTTTATTTATTGCTAAGTCAGGAATTACCGTTTTAAAATAAATATGTGTAGTTGAAAACGTAACTGATTACGGCCTCGCCCACAATCGTAACCGAATTCTGCCTTTTGGCCGGCCGCTGTGGCCGAGTGCTTCTAGGCCCTTCAGTCCGGAACCACGCTGCTGCTACAGTCGCGGGTTCTAATCCTGTCTCGGGCATGGATGTGTGTGATGTCCTTAGGTTAGTTAAGTTTAAGTAGTTCTAAAACTACGGGACTGATAACCTCAGATGTTAAAGTCCCATAGTGCATAGAGCCTGCCTTCCTTGACTACCAGGTTTCAAATACCTTCCGTTGAACTTGAGAAATGTAAACGCCATTGCAAGATGACAGAGGACGTTTCCGGTCACAGGCCACTACGCTAAAGTTGTTCCTCGAGGGACTTGTTACAATATTTCAAACCCTTCGCTATCATTTGGAAACAACATGTTTCTTTTATTTTGTACCTTGCACATGAAAGCATAGAATATTTCAAACGTTTTTTTGTTATTGTTTTGAAACAACGTTGGACGCAGCCATTTCCCTTTTCATTTCACCTTGGTCAAAGAAGCACCGATATGGCCCAAGACATATATAGTTCGTTACCACCGCAAGCCATATGGCAATATTCTCCGGTCATTAAACATTTCTGTTCATTTTCTTCAAGCTTTTATTGCTTTGTTTTTTAAGGAACCATTTGCACTCGGGCACAGACGATATTTAATTTACTTAGATTATATGTATCGATTTTTCAAGACAAGAGAAAGCCAAATAAAGGAATTAACATCGCTCTCTTGTCACAGCCAATAGACTTCAACACTCTCTTATATCATTCGCTGTCCTAGAAGGATGTAATATTTTGTGTGGCTCCACAGTTAGCCATATTGATACTTATTTGCAGAAAAGAGGCGCAGAATTATTAAGTCGCTCTCATTTGTGAATTATCTGCAATTATTTACCTAGAATTTTACGTAAGCGTTATTCATATCGTAATGTATATGTCGAAATGAATATATGTTTTATTTAATCGTATGCTTTTCTCTGTTTTAGTAGTTTTAGTCACCTCATTATCATGATTGAAGCTGAGGTCAGATATCTGACTTTGTCTACAAAAAATATATAATGAGCCCTGCCTACGTTCCGTACATCTTCAGACGTGTGAAGCTCGATAAATTCACGGCGTAGATTTTAATGTCTCAATTACTTACCCAACCAAACAAAAATAATAATTATTATTATTACAAATTATTATATGTTATTATTTTATTTTATTTTTATTTGTTAAAATTTCCTTATTTCGGTTTTTATTTTCTGTCCGTTTCTGAATGCCTTCGTCAAATTTTCTATTACAGTCGATATAATTAAATGTGATGTACTACGACAGGAAATGTGGAACGTAGATGTTGAGGTAGAAGACAGAAAGGTTGACTACACGACATAACGTAGAGTGCTTCCTGAAAGAGACTGGTTCCAACTTGTCGGCCCCAATGGCAACCTAATGAGAGCAATTCTGTAATTAACTCACGGGCCTTGCGGCGGAACGTATTGGAAATCCTTGACAGTCTAGATTCAGTGAGTGACCAGTCGCTCTGCATCTCATACTCAGTCGTAGACAGCCGACTCACATGTACGCATCGTACTTTCATACGGAACATAAAATACACTTCCATGTTAATATAATTAAGAATGCTTGGTAGCTATTTATGATCAATGAGATTTGTAGAGCTGTGAAATAATATACTGATAAAGTTCCTGGGAGAAAGTAGTCACAAGTAATTTGCTTCATACTTTGAGGTAAATCACTGTCAAAGCTCAAGTATGAGTGAATAATTCATAGTGTAATACTGAGTCATATAGAAATTTTGCGAGGGGTCTGATCTGTCAACTAAGTATGTTTGTTTAAAGAGCGTTGTTTGGTTTCAGGCAGGTGAAAGTTCCTAGAGCGATGTGCCTGTGAAATCTTGTGATATTGCGTCTAAAGGAGCTGGATAAAAACAACGAGAAATGCGTATCTGAATGTAAATGCAGATTCTAGTCAAGCCTGCAAGTTCTGTTGTTGTATTTTACTATTAAAGGCACCTTTATAACGTCCTCAATACGTTGCAAATGTCAGACGTACTTGGACGATTGTTCTGTGTAGTTGTGAGTGCATTATACCGGAGGGAAGTGAATACGAATCTGTGAAAATTATTGGTGCTCGTACATCGGGTGTTTCTTTAACCAAGGCAGCAAAAGTGTGTGGCGTTTCAAGGGCCACCGTATCTATGATTTATACAGAATCCACGGATACTTCATCGGCTAAGTAAGAACTTGTACGAAAGTGTGTGCTTGGTATTCGTGACAGATGGTCAATGAAGGGGATTGTAACGAAAAATAAGAGGACGACAGCAACAAGAGTCACGGCGGATCTGAATGTCGTTCTCGGAAATCCATTTACTATCAAAATAACACCAATGGAGATCCATAAGCCGGGAATTGCAGGGCCAGCTGGAATTCCGACATCACACATCAGTGATGGAAATTCCCACTACAGTAAAACATAGTGCCGAAGCCATAAAACATAGACTGCGGAGCCATGGAAGAAAGATATTTGGACGCATGAGAATCGTTTCACACTGTTTTCAACTTCTTGTTGAGTTATCGCTTGCCATGTGCCAATCCAAGCCTAGGAGACAGAGTGAAACATCCTGGTGTTCTATGGACCACAAGGTTACTCAGCAAGGTCGAATTATTGACAAGGATTATGTGACCATTGTGGCCGATGAGGTCTACCCCATTGTATAATATTTTCTCCACAGTTGTGATGCCATGTTCGAAGACGACATACCCTTTGTTCACACCGATTGCATGGTTCAGGACGGTTTTGTGATCACGAGAATCAATTGTCACTCTGGTCACCAGTCGCACCAAATCTAAACGTTATTGAAGTTTGTTGTCTACTTTGGAGAGAAGGCTGCTTGATCACTATCCACCTCCACATTCTTACCTGAATTTGCCTCTATTTAGCAGCAAGGCTAGTATAAGATTCACTTGTAAACTATCTAAGAACTGGAATGACATTTTCACTCTGCAGCGGAGTGTTCGATGATAAGAAACTTCCTGGCAGATTAAAACTGCGTTCCTGACCGAGACTCGAACTCGGGACCTTTCCTTCTCGCGGGCACGTGCTCTACCAACTGAGCTCTCCTGCGAACCCTGCAGAGCTTCTGTAAAGTTTGGAAGGTAGGAGACGAGATACTGGCAGAAGTAAAGTTTTGAGGAAGGGGCGTGAGTCGTACTTGGGTAGCTCAGTTGGTAGAGCAGTTGCCCACGAATGGCAAAGGTCCCGAGTTCGAGTCTCGGTCCGGCGCACTGTTTTAATCTGCCAGGAAGTTTCATCTAAGAACTGTACAGTATTCATTTATTTCGAGACAACAGGAAGCTGTTTAGAATAACAACGATTTTTCTACACAATATTATAATGCGTTTTTGGTGTTTAGATATTTTTGTCCTTTTCCCCATGTACATCTACACCCACACTCTACAAACCACTCAGATAGGACATTCTACCATGCAGCTGTTAGGGTTCCTTCCCGTTCCCTTCAGGTACTGAGTGTTGTAAGAACGACAGCTGGAATACTGCTAAATGCGCGGTAATTATCAAGTGTCTAGCACTACAGGTTCTTCAGCATTATCGAGACACCTTTCATCATTAGTACTGCTCATCCTTGTTTCGCAAAATGAGTTTCACCTGCTTATCCACCGTTAAGAGTGTGCAATGAACATATCTCAATCAGTCAAGAGAGAATGGAAGATATAAGGAAGCTTCGGCCTTACCTGCCTGAAGAAACGCAAGTGAGAGATTTTTATGCGCAGATTTTTGGACATCCTACTAATAGAGACGCATAGCATGGTTGCGATTGTGAATACGTGTAGGTTGTACAATATTTCGTTGAGGATATATGTCGCATACATTGGAGAACATATTACTCTCTATTTCGTTATCCATACGTTAATAAATTGCACTAAAACGCCATTAGTTGCAAATAATTTTATGTGGAAAACCTTGTGTCCACAGTCTTTCACAGAAAGCTCTCATGTTCAATAGTTATACTTATTGATATTTCAGTTTCTATAATAGGTTTGTGCAACCTCTTTGGTCTAGAGTAACATACCGTGTAGTAGAAAATGTGGGACTTTTCTCAACAAATTTCAGTTAGTGGTCATTCTGATTAACACGACCATGGGCTTCCTCTGAAAAATTTTTGGCACAGCACATGAGGGCTTTTTGATTTTATCTGTTCAATTTTCAAGAATGTTTCTGGGTATGACACGAACTTTTCAATGTGACAGACAGCTTAAATGCTACAAATGAGTGCAACATTATTTCGACAAGAATAAAGTAATATGTCTTCCAGACATCATCTGATCTGGCTGATGTTGAACTGTTGTTGCACGTAGTGGAACACTATCTCCCCATTATTATAATCAGGCACCTCACAAGGAATAAGAAACGGTCTCTTGAAAGGATGCTAGCACGGTTTGATCATTTTGAATATGAAAGCGCTGTACCATATTTCATGAGAGTATTATTTAATCGAACATCTGTAGCTACCAGGAAGCCGGAAACAGAACTTTGACGATGGTGAACAGTGGAAGAAAGATGGAACTTAGGCTGCCGCACTTACTTTTGATCTCCTTGCCCTCGGTGATGCACCTCCCGTCATCTGCATCAGACATGGACTGCATATAGGATTTCAGGAGGCGGTCGTTGTTGAGGATCTCGTCCACGTCCAGGTTGTACAGCTTGTCCTGCGGCGCAGGTTGTCTCGAAATGGCAACAACGTTGACGAGACAATAATAGAAGATCAGATTTCTCGCCATGACTACCACTGCAATCCGCCGAGACTGTGGGGTGTGGTCAAAGGTGAGCTCCTCTTAAGCCGCCGCTCAGAATATGACGACATATGACAGGGTAACGAGGTGGGGTGCCTTCGGGAAGAACTAGCGCTCACACCTATGGTAATGTGAAACCTGCGCGTGTTTTCCTCAACTCTCGCGATCTTCAGTAGCCAGCTCTCATTGTAATATCCCACTAGCATTCTCCAGCATGGGAGCCAGCAAAATAATCGGCACCTGTAATGAGCAATACACTTAGCATGGTGCAGTTATTTTACATATGCTGTCCTCTTTTCAGTTACATTAATTACAGAAAAACAACCCCCACAGATACTTTAATATTATTTTATGTTTATCACAGTTGACAGAAAACACTCTATATGTAATTGGCCATAGTTGAATCATGCTCAACAGATTTCATCTCTTGTTCTGTGGAAGGCGGCGAGATATCGAGCTTTTCGTTCCGTAAGAAAAATTAAATTAATTTTCTCAGTTAACAACGAAAAAGGACATACAGGGAATAAAATTCTAGGAAAATGTACGTATTATTATGATGAACTGCTGCTGACCAGCTACGTGAAAAGTCTCCAGACACTGCAGTGGACGAACTTTTTCAGGAGACCATTATTCCAGGAGGAAATACGTATATACCAATATCTACTCCAGATTCAGTGCAACTGAAATCTTTCTTATCAAGAGTGACAAAAAATTCGTTTTACGTTTTACATTATACAGCAACTCATATTTTTCACTTCGTTTTGTTTAATAAGGCAGAAATTGTAAGTTTAAAATTTCGTGAAAAGTAAAGTATTTGTATTACGCCTGGCTAAAGTGTGTTGTGAACTACCAACTATGTCTCAATTCGTCCTATTTTCCTAATGTGATCGTTGTGTAACCTGGGTGGGAAAAGCAGTTAGAGACTACCGCCTCTTCTTCGATGAAACTTGTCTGAAATTTAGTACATGTTTCTTAAAAATGTAAGGTATCTCTATAAGTTTTAGAACTATTTTTTGGGCGTTATCGTTTCGACGAAAAAGAGTTATCGCTAAGGAAGCATAGCTTAGTATTAATTTTCCGTGATGTGGACTGTTACGAAACAAGTTCACTGTCTGGAGATCTGTGACAAACGTGTCTTATAAAGCATTCACTTCATAGTCAGTATTTGCATAAGTAATAATAATAAGTAATAAAGCGAGATCTAAAAAAACTGCAAAACCGTCAATGTTAGACTGTTGTTTTTATTTAAGTGGTGATCAGTTTCGAACCTTAGTGGTCCATTATGCAGCAGCATCCAGTCAAGGATCCACGCATACAGCACTGGACAATCGTCCACATATTGTATCTTACACTTAGCCATTGACACAAGCAATGTGGTCAGCGAACACACCGTAGGGTGTTAAGGTAGGACTCAGGAGGATGGTTTGATAATGGACTATAAAGGTTCAAAACTGGTCACCATATAAATAGAAAGAAACGCAGGTCCAACTTTGACGGTTTAGTAATATTACTGACTAATAATAAGTTGCTACCGATTGCCAATCAGCATGCTGGAAGTGCGTAAAGCGAGGTCTGTTACTCTTTTGGTTCATATTCTTCATGTTTCAAATAGTATTTTAAACGTTATGCCATATTCTACACTCCTGGAAATTGAAATAAGAACAGGAAGGGGAAACTTTATTGACACATTCCTGGGGTCAGATAAATCACATGATCACACTGACAGAACCACAGGCACATAGACACAGGCAACAGAGCATGCACAATGTCGGCACTAGTACAGTGTATATCCACCTTTCGCAGCAATGCAGGCTGCTATTCTCCCATGGAGACGATCGTAGAGATGCTGGATGTAGTCCTGTGGAACGGCTTGCCATGCCATTTCCACCTGGCGCCTCAGTTGGACCAGCGTTCGTGCTGGACGTGCAGACCGCGTGAGACGACGCTTCATCCAGTCCCAAACATGCTCAATGGGGGACAGATCCGGAGATCTTGCTGGCCAGGGTAGTTGACTTACACCTTCTAGAGCACGTTGGGTGGCACGGGATACATGCGGACGTGCATTGTCCTGTTGGAACAGCAAGTTCCCTTGCCGGTCTAGGAATGGTAGAACGATGGGTTCGATGACGGTTTGGATGTACCGTGCACTATTCAGTGTCCCCTCGACGATCACCAGTGGTGTACGGCCAGTGTAGGAGATCGCTCCCCACACCATGATGCCGGGTGTTGGCCCTGAGTGCCTCGGTCGTATGCAGTCCTGATTGTGGCGCTCACCTGCACGGCGCCAAACACGCATTCGACCATCATTGGCACCAAGGCAGAAGCGACTCTCATCGCTGAAGACGACACGTCTCCATTCGTCCCTCCATTCACGCCTGTCGCGACACCACTGGAGGCGGGCTGCACGATGTTGGGGCGTGAGCGGAAGACGGCCTAACGGTGTGCGGGACCGTAGTCCAGCTTCATGGAGACGGTTGCGAATGGTCCTCGCCGATATCCCAGGAGCAACAGTGTCCCTAATTTGCTGGGAAGTGGCGGTGCGGTCTCGCAGTGTCCGGAGCAAGTATGGTGGGTCTGACACACCGGTGTCAATGTGTTCTTTTTTCCATTTCCAGGAGTGTATAATAAACGGTTCTGGTTATCTTTTATATCATTTCACTGTCTTTCGCTAGGTCATTCTGTTCGTCATTTTCTGAACTTTAGGAATCACAAGAGGATGAGGAACACTTGGAAATGGCAGTTTAATATGGGAAGATTTCAGTTAGTTACATCTTCGTCAGTGAGATACTAGGAAATCGGATAACGGCGTGTAAGGCGTACCCAGGAGTATATACAGTCTCAGATCACAAAGTTATAGTGCTGAAGAATAGGCTGAAGTTTAACAGATCAGTCAGGAAGAATCAACACACAAAGAAGGAGATATGGAAGTACTAAGGAATGACGAGCTACGCTTTAATTTCTCTAAGGCTATAGATACAGCAATAAGGAGTAGCTTAGTAGGCAGTACAGTTAAAGAGGAAGGGAAATCTCTAAAAAGGGCAATCACAGAAGTTGGAAGCGAAACATAGGTACAACGAAGGTCACTGCGGAGAAACCATGGGTAACAGAAGGAATAATTCAGTTGATCGGTGAAGGAAGGAAGTAGAAAAATGTTCAGGGAAATTCAAGAATACAGGAATAAAAGTCGCTGAACAATGAAATCAATAGGAAGTGCAGGAAGTGCAGGATAGCTAAGACGAAATAGCTTCATGAAAAATGTGAAGAAATCGATAAACAAATGATTGCCAGTAGGACGGATTCAGGATATAGAAAAGGCAAAACAACCTTCAGTAAAATTAAAAGCAGGGATGGTAATGTTAAGAGTGTGAAACCTTCCCGTCTCCTCTATATCTCTTTTTTTACGCAACTTTCCCTTTTACAATAACCTATGAAACCTTCCCTTAGAATTTCTACCTCTTGCTTAATAATAACAAATGAAATCTTCCCTCTGAAATTTATTCTCTTTCTCAATTGTGGCATACAAATTTAACTGCTGCTTATTAAAAGGGATTTTCTGATTATTTCGACGAAACGTAGGATGTGTCGTCGTCGTGGCCCTCAGTCGTTACGTGCAATTACACAAAACTGTTCCTTACGTTTTTTTTACTGTTAATGGATCGCCATCTGACTGCTACATCGAACTGCCATATGAACATACTTACTCTGTTTTACTGTACTCTATTAGCTGCTGGTGGGCTGTTATAATAAGTGGCTGTATTTATTACCAAAGCTGACGTTATTCTTTAATAGCAAAGCTGACATTATTCTTTAATTAATTTGACTGAAGTTACGTAATTCAGAGTTAAACTTTTTCTTGACAACAATAAAATTTTGCGAAGTTTTACGTTGATGGTTTTTGAGATGGATTATAATCAGTAATGCAATATTGCTGGCAAAAAATAATTATAATGAAATGATTTTACGATTGTTCAAATGGGACTTACTTTTTACAATAATCTTACAACTAGCAATGCGCAAACATAAGTTCAGTAGTCTTGAGTTTCTCAAAAATTAATTCAATAATATTAGTTCCTCTTATGATAATAGTTGGCTGATATCTCTATACATCCGTTTATAATCTCTTGTAACTCATAGCTAGTAGCTGGCAGGCACACCGCTCCTCTCAACCTCTCGCTTCCGACCTGCTACCGACTCGCTTCACATCTCGCTTACTACTGACTTCCTACGAACGCTAAAGTGCGGTCTCTCTTGCCAACAATGCTTCCTGGTGCAGACAATCCCTGCTACCATTACAAAATGTATCAATGTGTGGTCTTTCCCGCTCTTTTCTTATAATGTATCCATACGCTGTCTCTCCCGCCCTTTTTAAAATTATATCAATGTGCGGTCTCTCTTGCCAACAACACTTTGGTGCAGACATTCCCTGCTGCCACAATTATTTCCAACATGACAAATATTAATTATTCCTAATTGTAAAATACAAACATCTTTCATAAATTGTGGTTTCACAATAGACAATATAAATATACACGTCTTACAAGTGTAACGGGAATTCCTACGATAAATGCAGAGGAAAGAGCGGATAGTTGGAAAGAGTACATTGAAGGCTTGTATGGGGGTAGGGGGTGCAAGGGGGGGGGGGGGGGGGGAAGATTTGTCTGATGTAATAGAATAAGAAACAGGAATCGATTTAGTAGAGATTATGGATTCAGAATTAAAATCAGAATTTAAGAGAGCTTTCGAAGACTTAAAATCAATTAAGGCAGAAGGGATAGATAACACTGCATCAGAATTTCTAAAATCATTGGGGGAAGTGGCAACAAAACGACAATTCACGTTGGTGTGTAAACTGTGTCCCTCTGACTTTCGGAAAAATATCATCCACACAGTTGCAAAGACTGGAAAAGCTGACAAGTGCTGGAATTATCGCGCAATTAGCTTATCAGCTCATGCATCCAAGCTGTCTACAAATATAATACACATGAGAATGAAAAAGAAACTAGAGGATGTCTTAGATGACGATCAGTTTGGCTTTAGGAAAGATAATGGCACCAGAGACGCTATTCTGACGTTGTGGTTGATAATGGGACAAGAGTAAAGAAAAAACAAGACACATTCATAGATTTGTCGTATGAAAAAATCGTTCTACAATGTAAAATGGAACAATGGTGCAAGACATTCGAAATTATGAGAAAAGTAGGGGTGATTCATAGGGAGGGACGGTTAATATGCAGTATGTACAAGAGTCACGAGGGAGTAATAAAAGTGGACGACCAGGAACAAAGTGCTTGGATTATGAAGGGTGTAAGACGTGGATGTATTCTTTTGTACAACCATTTCAATCTGGACATCGAAGAAGCAGTGTTGGAAATAAAAGAACGAGTCAGGAGTGGAATTAAAATTCAAGGAGAAAGGATATCAATTAGCTGATAACATTGCTATCCTGAGTGAAAGAGAAGAAAAATTACAAGATCTGAATAATGGAATGAACAGTCTAATGAGCGCAGGGTATGCATTGAGAATAAATCTAAGAAAGACGAAACAACGTAGCTGCAGAAATGAGAACAGTGAGAAACTTAACATCAGGAGTTATGGCAACGTAGTAGATAAAGTTAAAGAATTCTCCTACCTAGGCAGCATAATAAGCAGTGACGGATTGTGCAAGGAGGACATGAAAAGCAAACTACCACAGGTAGAAAGGGCATTCCTGACTAAGAGAAGTCTGCTAGTATCAAATATAGGCCTTAATTTGAGTAATAAATTACTGAGAGTGTACGTTTCGAACACAGCATTGTATGGTAGTGAAACATAGACTGCGGGAAAACCGGAACAGAATAGAATGGAAGCATCGGAGATGGGGTACCACAGATCAATGATGAAAATTTGGTGGTCTGATAAGGTAAGGAATGAGGAAGATCTGCGCAAAATCGGAGAGGTAAAGAATATATGGAAAACCCTGACAAGGAGAAGGGACAGGACGATAGGACATCTGTTAAGACAGGAGGGAATGACCTCGATGGTACTAGAGGGAGTTGCAGAGGGGAAAAACTGCAGAAGAAGACAGAGATTGGAATACATCCTGCAAATAACTAAGGACACAGATTGCAAGTGCTACTCTGAGATGAAGAGGCTTTCAGAGAAATTCGTGGCGGGCCACGTCAAACTAGACAGAAAATCCGATGACCCAAAAAAACCTTTAAGACGAATAGACATTTCAGTAAGACGAGATTTTCTGCAAAAATAACTTGTTTATCTCTCTTGGAAATTAAAAACGGTTTTCTCGCCATTCATTTTGAGTAAATGAAACTCCCTAAGGTTCAAATAACTGCCATATGTGTCGGTTTCACATCGTCTACTGATCACTAGAGACAATTGTGCAATAACGTGTAGAGGCTACCTGGAAATACCGTAGAGAGATGAGCAATAGTTTGCCCACATTGGTAGCGTGATCAGTGTCCCTTGGGGACAAAGAAATAGGTTATGTAGCGAAAAAGCTTTAATTCGTACCATATGTAGATGTTAACACAATGCTCCATATTAAGCGAGGGCATTGCACTGTTGAATGCAGAAGTCAGGTGTGCCGCGAAGTTCGAAAGCTTGGTTAATTTTTTTATATTTCAGTATTTTTTTTTATTTATTTATTTTATTGCCTCTTTAAGCCTCCTTCCAATATTTATATAAGAAGTCATGTTACTCATCTTTTTGCTTCAATTTCTTAGGTTAGTTTAGTTTAGTGTAGCTATGTCATGTTCCACAAATCATTTTGACGAATATTTTATCGAAATGATGTGGAACAAGTCAGATTACAAGGTATATATACATACATGAATAGTGCTAATATTAATATTACTGAAATTTTTAGTTCTACACATGCAACTACATTTAGAGGTACGTTTTTTTTACCAGTTCTGAAACAGAAACTCGTCCATGGAACAGAAGTTGTTGTCCGAAAGAAATGATTTTAAGCTAGATTTAAAACTTGATCTGCTACCTGCCAGACACTTTATGTTCTTGGGCAAACGATAAAAGATTTTTGTTGCTGAATAATGTACTCCTTTTTGAGCAACGGACAGTTTCAGTAACGGATAGGAAAGGTCATTTATCCCTCTTGTGTGGTACATATGAACATCAGTGTTATTCGCGAATTAAGATGGATTATTTATAACGAATTTCATTAGTGAATATATGTACTCTGATGGTGCAGTTAAATACGTAACTGCTTGAAAAAGTCCCTACATGACGGCCTTGGGTGAACACCACTAATTATTCTCACTGCTCTCTTTTATGCAGTCAATGCTTTATGTCTAAGCGGTGAGTTACCCCAGAAAACTATTCCATAAGACACTATTGAGCGGAAATATGGAAAGTACGTTAGGAGGGTGATCTGTTTCTTACCAAGACTAGTGATTATACGAAGAGCAAAAGAAGCTGAACTTAATTGTTTGAGAAGATCAGTAATATGCTTCTTCCAGTTCAAGTTGTCATCAATGTGAACACCCAAAAATTTGGAGAGATGTACCCTGTTAACTGAGTCCTGTTCATATGCTACATCAATTATCGGTATGACTCTATTTGATGTAAAGAACTGGATATAGTGAGGTTTTTCAAAATTAAGGGAGAGTACATTTTCTGAGAACCACTTAACAATTCTTTGGAAGACATCCCTAACAATATCTTCAGCTGCTTTTTCTGCAATGGGATTTATTATAACACTCTTTAATCTGCAAAAAGTACTGGTTCTGCTTGCTGAACGTGTGAGAGCTCATTCACATGAATAAGGAACAGCAAAGGACCCATAGTTGAACCCTGTTGGACTCCCTTTGTCATAACTACCCATTCTCTAGAATTTACCGTCCTCCCAACATTATTTGTGTTATTCAGCACAACGTTTTGCTTTCTGCTCGTTAAGTATGATTCAAACCACCTGTGTGTATAGCCATCATTTCCATAAAACCTGAGTTGTTCTAAGAGTATGATATCAAATGCCCTGCAGAGATCACAAAAAATACGAACTGGCGATAATTTGGTATTTAGGGCTTGTACTATTTGATGGGTAAATGTGTAGATAGAATTCTCAGTCGAGTAACCCTTCCCGAATGCGAACTGTGACATGCTGAGTAAATTATTTTCACTTAAATGCGTGACTACTCTTGAATACATAACTTTTTCGAATAATTTAGAAAATGAAGTCAGCAATGGGATTGGTCTATAATTGTTTAAGTCACTCTTATCCCCTTTGTTATGAACACGTTTGATAATTGCGTATTTCAATCTGTCTGCAAAAAATCCCTGTGCCAGAGAAGCATTACATAAATCTCTAAGGACTCAATTTATTAAATCAGAACAATACTTCAAAATTCTGTTAGAGACACCATCAACACAACACGAGCTCTTGTTTTTCAGTGTATTTATAATTCCCTTAATTTCAGTGGGAGATGTTTGTGCTATTTCTAAAGGTCGAAAGTCCTGGGGAATTACATTTTTAACATATTTTTTTGATTCTTCAGCTAAACCCTTTAACCCTATTTTTGCTGCTACATTCAGAAAGTGATTTTTAAAAATACTTGCAACTTGTGAATTATCACTCACAACATCATCATTTAGCTTTATTGTTATGGCATGCTGTGCACTGTCAGGCTGCCCCGTCTCCCGTTTGACAATATTACAAATAGTTTTAATCTTATTATCCACATTATTAATTTCTGTCAGAACATATAAGCTTGTTGACTTCTTAACGACTTTCCTTAAAATATTACAGTATCTTTTGTAGTAAGCAAATAACGTCGGATCATGACTTATTCTGGCCTGTCCATATATTTCCTTCTTCCTTTTCCACGATATCTTAATTTCCTTAGTAATCCATGGTTTACTTGACTTTGTAAAGGCTGTTTTGTATAACGTTACAGGAAAGCAACTCTCAAATATTGAGACAAATTTACGGTGGAATAAATTGAATTTGGCATCAGCATCATTTTCTGTATATCCTTCATCCCATTCTACCTCTTCTAGGCTGCTCTTAAAACTCTGTACACTGTTCGCATCAATAAGCCTCCCTGCCTTGTATGAACCTACCTGAATCCTGTAAGGTGCTATATGTGTTATTCCCATTAACTGTGCATCATGATCAGATAGCCCGTTTACAACTGGATGGACATTAATTGTTTCAGCCTGAGCACTGTCTATGAAAATGTTATCGGTAAGTGACCTATATCCTGCTGCACACAAGATGGAAAATTTACAACAGATACTAGATAGAAACAATCAAGCAAAAAATCTAGCACAGTTTTCCTATCCGTATCTTTTAAGAAATCTACATTAAAATCACCACAAACCACTAACTGCTTCTTTTTTGTCTGAAAGGTAGCTCAATAATGCCTCTAGATTTTTCATGAATAGCTGAAAGTTACCTAGAGGTGATCTGTAGACTGTAGAAGTATATTGCAGTAGCAACTCACAAGCACATGCTTCAAGGATCTGATCTACACAAAAACTATTTGTTTCAATATTTTTGACTTTGTGTCCAGTTTTTATATAAGTAGCGACTCTTCCTTTTTCCATATTGACTCTACATGAATAAGATGCTAATCTGTAATCCCTTAAATTTAACTCCTCCATCCCTGCGGTTACATGGTGTTCAGAGAGACACAAAACATCTATACCTTCAGAATTTATCCCATTTCCTAGGCATACAAGAAGCTTATCTACCTTATTCTTCAGTCCCCTAATTTTCTGATGAAACACACAAATTTTATTTCTTTGGATACTAATACAGAAATTATGGTACTGTTCTGTTTTAATCTCTTTCAATACTCTCTGTCTGTAACCTGACTCTAACCTAAAAAATGGGTCCCTCTGACTCAGTAATCACAGGTATTCAGTCTTGTGTGCTTGTGGCCCCCTAACGTTTTCTGCAAGAAGATCAACTAATCTATCCTTTCCCTTCAGGTGCAGGCCATGACTAGTGTAACCACACCTCCCAATTGCGTCAAGAGGCACAGCACATATATAAGATTTAATTTCTGCAAACAGTAACATCCCCCCCCCCCCCCGTCCCGCCCAGTTCTCTGTTAACACTGTTGACAGCCGTATTAACCCAGGGGTGGTCATGGCGCTGCAAAACATCCACAACCCCACATGAGTGTGAGCTGTTGCTGCACCTATTACATCCAGGTCACACCTAATACTGTAATCAGAATTGCTAGGCTGGCTGTTTCCAGCTCCTCCTACTATAAGAACATGGTCCTCGCCATCGAAATCTTTGCACCCCTAGGATTTCTGTAATGTGGCTAATCTTAGCACTAGGTTTCACAATGCTTGTGACCTGGTACTCGACTCCTAGCCTATACTGTAGCAATTGGCCTTCGCCTCTCCCATGACTGCTACCTAACAGCAGGACTTTTTTCTTTCTGATTGAATTTACTCCTGACCTAGTATTACAATTGTTACTACGAGTCCGCTGCACCCTACTTTGCACAAAAACTGTTTGAGGCTCTTCTACTTCAGGTAACAAATCAAACTTATTACTCACTGGAATCCGAAAAGTGATTTCTGGGGTTTCCTCCTTCTCACTACGACTTGTTACTGTTCCCAGCTCACATTGTCTCTTTCCCCCTTCAACCTGTCTAATTCGAAGTACGCCAGGACTAGTTCAGCCTGAAGGGTACAAATCTTTTTTCCCTGTTCCACGATTTACTTGTCACGGCTACATAATCTGCAACTCCATTGGCGAGCCTCATCTGTCACTACAATCACAGCAGTGAAACACCAGCCCAAAATCCTGACATTTCACTCCCATGATCGTTAATCTATCACAACATCCACATTTGTCACAGATGACGACAGATTGAACAGTACAAATTGCACTACAGACAAACAACATAAATGCGAATAATACAAATTACACTCCAAACAATTCCACTACACCAATTAATAATTAGTAGAAAGTAACTTAGGTTCCGGTGAGATGAGCATAGAATTTCTGGACGTCAGGCGAATGTAGCAGTAGGCGAATGTAAACAGCGCGAAGTTATTTGCTGGTGTAGATTATAGTGGCGGAAACGAGTAAGAAACTGAAGAGGCTCGATATTTTCTAACGACAAATTTGAACAGGCGCCATCACAGAATTATGTATAAATACTCTAATGGAAACGAAAACACCACTTAACGACTTTACTGCACAATATGGAAAATTAACTGTACGGATGTATAGAAACACAGAAAACACGAACCGAATGCAAACTATACACGCACGATACTCTTCACAATAAAGCTACACAGACACATCCGGAAATTATTGAATATTCACATAACGAAAACAAGCCCACGCCAACGGCTTGCACTCCGGAAGAGTTATCTTTTCACGAAAACTATGCATGTTAAATCCAAACCTTCAATATATAGATCACAATAGATACTAATTCACTTATTTAAACTACAATATTGCCTTAATAAATTGTTTTTCCACGAGAAAACACCTATATTTACGAGCGCACTGAGTAAACACGCACGCCTGCTCCATGTTTTGATTGACTACAAAGATTATCTCAGCTTAGTAATTGAAACAACGTTATTACTATTATAGCAACAATAATAATTAAGTAATGACAAAAAAGGGATTTTATATATACTGACGATAAAAAAAGCGCAACATAAGAATGATTAATGTAGAACAATGAAATTTGGGAAACTCATTGGCCCAGGAAAGTGATCAACATTGCAAGTTCACAATTTAAAGTAAACGCGAGATAAACCAATGTGAAAGTCAACTGATATCTAGGCAGAACCAGCTTTCATCAGAAAACACAGCGGACCTCCACCTTGCCCTCCAATGACCTCTCATTTGATAACACTGAAGTCCCAAATACCGGTGGTTTGGAGTCAGTGGAATGCACTCTACAGGGCATTTGGCTCGCAGATGTCCTTGAAGTAACATATTTATAGCAGTTTATGTCACGATGGTTGCAGCTGCTGATCAAATTGCTGCTGCAGTTACAGAACGATGCGCCAGAGCCATACTCCGAACACAATCGTGTTACCTCTCCATAGTGCCACATGGCCAATCGTAGACAGATCTTGCGACCGTACATTCCCGTGACCACCGCTGCCACCAATCGTATTCAGTGGTTACATTCCAGCTGCGTCTTTCTCTAATATCGCTGCAAGCAACATTCAGCTTCTCGTAGCCATATTACACAACCTCGTTCAAACTCAGTGACGTGTTGATAATGGTGTCTTTGTTCCTTTAAGAGCATTCTTGACTAACATCAACTTACCACGTCCAGTCTCAAACATAACTAAAGCTCATGACCGTTAAGCGTGTATTGAAAGCAAACCTGACGTGTATCGTCATAGTGGTGCACTAGCGCCGGTCTCATGAAACTGGCGCGAAATTTGAACAGACATCGCCTTTTAGATGTAGAAACACGCCTACCAAGTTTCGTTTGCGTCGTACAACTCTTTCTTTGTTCAGCGATATAAATACCACAGGCAAAGAATTAGTGCACCTGAAATGACGACGCAGATTTGGATCCAATGACAGGATATGCCCCCTAAAAGATAGCGGTGTGTACTGATAACAGTTTCAACCGTATTTCTTCAAATAGTGAGAAGCAAATAGAACGCCACCTGTAATAGGGAGAGCTCACACCCAGAAAGCTCAGTGTGCCCTGCAGCAAGCAGGCAACAGTGCTTTAGAGGCGCACTCGTGCTCCCTACATCTTTATGATAGAGTTTGAAAGATGTCAAAGTCTGAACTTCCGATTAGCGGGATAGTCCTTCTAGAGAGTTGCCACACAAGTTGGACATGTTGTGTCAAGTATGAAACGTGGCTGGTGTCGCTGGTCACGTGAAAATTCTCACACCCTAGATGAGGTTCTGGACGTCAACGCCAACACAGACGATCTCCAGTATTGTCGTGTTGTAAGGGAAACAATGGCAGGTGATTTTCATATCGGGTCTACAGCGGGAGCAAAAACATCATCTTGACGTAATATTTCGGCTTTTGTAAGAAAATGAATCACCTACAGCCGTCCTTATCATGTCATTTATTGTATAGCTACCAGTTTTGGAACTTCATTGCATCATCTTGAGGCTTGTGTTCATCAACAGTAATGACAGCAATATAAGCACATCAACAATGTGATACAAAGACAAAGTAAAAACGGAATGAGAATCAGGAAGGAGACCGTAGAAGTGAATTTACGGTAATCATCTGATAGAACGAACAGATACATCCCTTGTACACACTTATAACATACCGTAACCAATTTCCACTCTACACATATTAGAAATATGCTATTTATTAACAACCTCATTAAATAAATATTCTTTGATTTTTATACGCCAGTCAGACAATACGTTATCTGCACAACCCAGAAACAACCTATGGAATGATAACATAACTGTAGAATGTGATACATGAATCAAAGAGACTAAGATGGCTGAAACAAGTAAAAGAAGAAACATTATATATGTGCCATACACAGAAAATGAATGTCCAAGACGTGTCAGAGGACCAAATATGCCCCCCCCCCCCAACCTATGATCATAACACATGTAAAACATATGAAAAAATCCCTCAAGAAACGCTTCATGGTAAACAACATTCATATGCAAATGGATCCATATATTATGTACTGCTAAGAAACCATAACACACAAGGACACTAAGTAACCTGTGAGGATTCAGTGTACCAAAAAGTATGATTCAACACTATCTACTCAAGCAGTATCAGGAAAGCTTTCTGACTAGCAAACCACTCAAAAGGTAAGCAATGTATTAAACATAAGTGAACACAAGAAAAGTAAAATGAAATTTAAAATTACACATACTTGTGAATAAATGTACTGTAACCTGTACACACCTTGGGCTTTCGACCACATTAAAACCTAAAGCCATTACATTCACGCAATCAAAAGTTCTAAAGAAAAAAACATACTGGCCATACATATCACATTTTTAAATGACCAGTGAACAGTCCATACAACATGAAAGTCATTAAATTATAAGTAAATGTAGCACGTCTATTAAATGTAAGACAATAAACAGCTGACAGAAATCCTTCAGTTGACAATACACTCAATATTACAACAAAAACAGTGACAATGCCACAAGTTGTGTCCAGTGGAACTTAACTGAGGGTAATGCATATTCAAGTAAAATTGCAGACAGTAACATAACCACTACATGAGTCACATACAACTACAGTAATTCAATAATAACGATAAGTAAACATTCAATGATATCTATTAATAATTTTATGGTTAACCTACACAGTTCAAACTGACAGGTCAACGACAGCAATGTTCAAGTCAGTAACCTTCCTAAGTCATGTACCACTCAGAAAGAGCTCATGTACTATAGACACAAGCGAACACAAAAAAAATTAAATTGAATTTTAAAATTGAATGTACTTACGAATAAATGTACAGTAACCAGTACAAACCATGGTCTTTCAACCACATCAAAAGGAAAAGCCATTACATCCATACACCAAAATTCAAAAGAACCATACTGGGCGTACACATCACCTAACACACAAATTGCATTATCAGTTCATCAACTAGGACATTGTACAAGATGCCAATTATGAAATCGTAAGAAAATCCAATTCTTATGTTTAATGTACGATTATGGATGTACACTCCTGGAAATAGAAAAAAGAACACATTGACACCGGTGTGTCAGACCCACCATACTTGCTCCGGACACTGCGAGAGGGCTGTACAAGCAATGATCACACGCACGGCACAGCGGACACACCAGGAACCGCGGTGTTGGCCGTCGAATGGCGCTAGCTGCGCAGCATTTGTGCACCGCCGCCGTCAGTGTCAGCCAGATTGTCGTGGCATACGGAGCTCCATTGCAGTCTTTAACACTGTTAGCATGCCGCGACAGCGTGGACGTGAACCGTATGTGCAGTTGACGGACTTTGAGCGAGGGCGTATAGTGGGCATGCGGGAGGCCGGGTGGACGTACCGCCGAATTGCTCAACACGTGGGGCGTGAGGTCTCCACAGTACATCGATGTTGTCGCCAGTGGTCGGCGGAAGGTGCACGTGCCCGTCGACCTGGGACCGGACCGCAGCGACGCACGGATGCACGCCAAGACCGTAGGATCCTACGCAGTGCTGTAGGGGACCGCACCGCCACTTCCCAGCAAATTAGGGACACTGTTGCTCCTGGGGTATCGGCGAGGACCATTCGCAACCGTCTCCATGAAGCTGGGCTACGGTCCCGCACGCCGTTAGGCCGTCTTCCGCTCACGCCCCAACATCGTGCAGCCCGCCTCCAGTGGTGTCACGACAGGCGTGAATGGAGGGACGAATGGAGACGTGTCGTCTTCAGCGATGAGAGTCGCTTCTGCCTTGGTGCCAATGATGGTCGTATGCGTGTTTGGCGCCGTGCAGGTAAGCGCCACAATCAGGACTGCATACGACCGAGGCACACAGGGCCAACACCCGGCATCATGGTGTGGGGAGCGATCTCCTACACTGGCCGTACACCACTGGTGATCGTCGAGGGGACACTGAATAGTGCACGGTACATCCAAGCCGTCATCGAACCCATCGTTCTACCATTCCTAGACCGGCAAGGGAACTTGCTGTTCCAACAGGACAATGCACGTCCGCATGTATCCCGTGCCACCCAACGTGCTCTAGAAGGTGTAAGTAAACTACCCTGGCCAGCAAGATCTCCGGATCTGTCCCCCATTGAGCATGTTTGGGACTGGATGAAGCGTCGTCTCACGCGGTCTGCACGTCCAGCACTAACGCTGGTCCAACTGAGGCGCCAGGTGGAAATGGCATGGCAAGCCGTTCCACAGGACTGCATCCAGCATCTCTACGATCGTCTCCATGGGAGAATAGCACCCTGCATTGCTGCGAAAGGTGGATATACACTGTACTAGTGCCGACATTGTGCATGCTCTGTGGCCTGTGTCTATGTGCCTGTGGTTCTGTCAGTGTGATCATGTGATGTATCTGACCTCAGGAATGTGTCAATAAAGTTTCCCCTTCCTGGGACAATGAATTCACGGTGTTCTTATTTCAATTTCCAGGAGTGTATAATAGCAATCTCTGAGTTGACCATACATTCACTATTACAGCAAAAATGTTGGCAATGCCATTAGTCATGTCCACCAGACCCAGAAAAAAAATGGTTCAAATGGCTCTAAGTACTATGGGACTTAACATCTGAGGTTATCAGTCCCCATGACTTTGAACTACTTAAACCTATCTAATCTAAGGACATCAAACACATCCATTCCCAAGGCAGGATTCGAACCTACGACTGTAGCAGCAGCGCGGTTCCAGACTGCAGTGCCTAGAATCGCTCGGCCACAGCAGCTGGCCCAGAACCTGAGTGAGGGTAAATGCACACCTATGTTAATGGTTTCATAACCAGTAAATGTGCCGCCTAGGACTAAAATAAGTGCATGTTAAAGAGAAGGAGACCTTTCAAGTTGTCGAGTTATAATTATAGGGTTACCATAAACAGTTTAACCACCAAGCACCTAACTGGAGGCCAATGACAGCAACGTTCATGTCAGCATAGATCATTATTTGATACATCCTATAAGGTATTCTAGAAACTATTTATCATGTACAAAACGGAAGTATGACCAGATAGGGGTGAAGAAGGGAGAAAAGGGAGAGTTATCGTAACCACACATTCTTAAGTCAGATTGTAATAGACACCCAACAACCCACGATACAAATGACGTACCACTAGAATGAGACCAAGCAGAGACTCGAACAATTTCAATGCTTTGTCAAGAAAGCATACGTCGATACGGAAAAGCCCTCCACACTCATATTAAAACTGCACACAAAAACACCAAGAACACTGAGGAACTCACCTTAGTTGATGCTGAAGGGCTTATGACGAGCCAAGTATATGTTGCATCAGTGGCCAACAATTGGTTTGGGCAGACTAACATCAGAACGACATTAAAGCAGCAAATACCAGAAGGTGCATCTCAAATGACCACCATTAAATGAATGCCAGAAGTTCCTATATCGGAGATGCTGTCTCTCCAACCATAAACTGTCAACTAAGTGGTAAAACATTCAAAATAGAACATTCAAGGATATGTGTCAGTGAATACTCAAAGAAGTCGGTCGACATCAAAATTGACAGTGTTAGAGGACCTTACAGTCGATATCAGTAATCGAAAACAGAACCGTGTACAATGAATATCGTATCTGAAACATTTAGGTAAGAGGATGAAATCCAATAAAGGGGTGAAGTCAAACAAATAATAGAAAGTAGTAAGTCGAAATTCGTAATGGTTGACATGAAAACCATGTGGGTCAATACATCGAGGTTACAGTCTGTCTGTACAATATTAAAGACGATATGTACTGTTTACAATGTCAAGGTAATTCTAACGTCCAGGGCAACTACTATGGTCTATGTGCATAAGAAATTTTTGGTAACAGTCAAAGAATAGTTTGTTATTCGTCTCAGTTTGTCTATTCAACAAACAATTAAGAGCTTTGTGGGAACGGATATAAATGTTCAGATCTTCTATGATGTCCATTGTACCTCCTTTAACTATGAAGTGCTAAATTTTTAGATTCTCATCTGCACCTAAGACGGCATGTTCTGTAGTCTTTAAATGTTTTTTGTATGTCGAATGTTTAATTTTATGCAGGGAAGAATGTAACCCTTTAGTATCAAGTAAGGTGAGTTCCTCAGTGTTTTCGGTGTTTTTGTGCGCATTTTTCATATGAGTGGGGAGGGCTTTTCTGTATTGATGTAAGCTTTCGTGATGCAGCTGCGTAATTTTTCGTGTCTCTGCTTGTTCTCATCAGAGTTGTATGTCATTTGTATTTGTGGTTTTTTTGGTGTGTCTTACAATCTGTCTTGTGACTGTGCAGTTACTATAACTCTCCCTTTTCTCCCGTTTTCAGGCCCACTTCCGCCCAGTACCTATTACAAGTCACATTTCCGCCTTTTTATAACTGTTATAACATTGACTAGGTATGTGCCTGTTACCCACTGTCATTAGTAGTTGGATGTTTCATGATACAGTTGTTACTGTACATAGTTAGGGGTATCTGTCATACTTTGGTTTTGTACATGATAAATATTTTCTAGCATAGTTTATATGATTTATCGAATAATGACCTATGCTGATAGGAACGTTGCTGTCATTGGCCTCCAGTTAGGTGCTTGGTGGTTAAACTGTGTATGGTAGCCCTATAATTATAGCTAGATAACTTTATATGTCTCCATCTCTCTAACATGCACATACTTTCGTCCTAGGTGATACATATGATGGTTATGCAACCGTATTACTGATTACATGCGTATGCATTTACCGTCACTCAGGATCTGGTTGACAAGACTAGAGGCATTGCCAACGTTCTTGTTGTAATAGTGAATGTATGGTCAACTCATAGATTGCTGTTATACCGGTATGTCCATATTCTTACATTAAACAGAAGTATTGGATTTAGTTACGATTTAATAATTGGCATCTTGTGTAACCTCCTAGTGTGGTTTGTGTGATAGGCGATTTGTATGGCCAGTATGGTTCTTAGGAAATTTGGTGTAATGGCTTTTTCCTTCGATGTGGTTGAAAGACCAAGGTGTGTACCGGTTACGGTACATTTATGCATAAGTATATGTAATTTTAGATTTCAATTCATTTTTTGTGTACTCGCTTGTGTCCAATACATAGGAGCACTATTTGAGTGGTCTGAGAGTCAGAAAGGTAGCTCACTTGAACGTCGCTGTCGTTGGCCTCTAGTTAGGTGCTTGGCGTTTGAACTGTGTATGTTAACCCTAGAATTACAGCTAGATACCTTTGAATGTTTCCTTCTCTTTATTACGGAACTATTTTAGTCATATCTGAGTCATGTAGTGGCTATGTTCCCATATGCTGTTATACTTTGATTTGTATTACCCTCGGTTAAGTTCCGCTAGACACGACTTGTGGCATTGTCAGTGTTTTTCTTGTAACAGCGCATGAATTGTCAACTTATAGATTTGTGTCATGTCTTCATAGTCTTACATTTAAGAGACATATTACATTCACTTATAATTGAATTACTGGTATGTTGTGTGACCAACGTACTGGTCAAGTTAATAATGTGGCTTGCCTTTGAGACAACATGTATGGCGACTATGTATTTTTCTTTGGAAATTTTGATTGCATGTATCTAATGGCTTCAGGTTTTAATGTTCTACTGGTTACAGTACATTTATTTATAAGTAAATGTAATTTTAAATTTCATTTTAGTTTCTTTGTGATCTTTTGTGTGTAATGCTATGAGTACCTTTTGAGTGGTTTGCTAGTCAGAATGCTTTCCTTAAACTGCATGAATAGATAATGTTGAGTCATCTTTTTTGGTGCCCTGCATGTCACAGGCTATTTAGTGTCCTCGTGTGGTACTGTCTTATGGCAGTACATGATAAATGGATGCATTTGCACATCAATGTTGTTCACCATGAAGAGTTTCTTGTGGGGGGTTGCATATTTCTTACGTATGTTACAATCATAGGTGGTGTCCTATATTTAGTCCTCTGACATGTCTTGGACGTTCATTTTATGGACATGACACATAGATGATGTTTCTTCCCTTTACTCTTTTCTCGTGATGACTGGGTGTTGTGTGATGTCCTTAGGTTAGTTAGGTTTAAGTAGTTCTAAGTACTAGGGGACTGATGACCATAGATGTTAAGTCCCATAGTTCTAAGAGCCATTTGAACCATTTTTTTACTCTTTTCTGCCAAAGTAATCTGCTTAGAACAATTATCATTTCATACGGCTATTTTTTCGTTCCGTAGGTGATTTCAGGGTTTCGTACGTAATTTATTGTCCGACTGGCCAATGAAAGTCATGGAATATTTATGTAATGCACTTATTAATAAGTAGTATATTCGTAGAATGTATTGAGTGAAAATTCGTTATGGTATATTTTAGATAAGTGACAATGGACCTATCTGCTCGTTCTATCAAATGGTTATTGTAAATTCACTTGTAGAGTCATGTCCTTGATTCTCATTCTTTTTTTGTTCTGTCTTTGTACTGCATGGTAGGTAAGTTGATGTTGCTGTCATTACTATTTATGCATACAGGACTAGTGTCAAAGCTGGTAGCTATACAATAAGTGACATCATAAGATCGGCTGTATGTGTTTCGTTTTCTTACACAGTGAACGGGTGCAGTCCACCAGACATCCAGTCAAAAGAATGGGATACAAAAAATTAATATTTCGGCGGTCTACGCGGCCGCCATTTTCAGGTGAGTAAGCCGTCACACTAACTCGTCGGAACTGCAATTGAACCGCAGCGGAGGCTCCTACGAACAAAACCTGTCGGTGCACCGCCTGTGCGCGGACGTAACCGCCCTCCAGCGCAAAGCACAACAGCGGACCGATGGTAAAAGATTGTGGAAACAAAAAATCTATACCAAACACTGATGACACTTTGAATGGTATCAGAGTATGTTACCGCTGTGTCCCTGCCGTAGTATTCATATTTCATGTTATTTTATTTGCTTACTACATTTTGTGTATTTGAAAACAGTCTGAGAAAAACCGTGGACTATTTGTTCAATAACCAGCTTTAATATTACTTTTTGTGGTTCCACACATTTCAGCAATATTCCGGAATAAATAACACGAGACTTCTGTGAGCAGCTTCTTTCGTAAATTGTTTGCAATCTCGTAGTGTCCAACCAACGAATCGAAGTCTGCCACCTGCTTTACCTACAGCTGAGTTTACGTGATCGTTCCATTACATTACCCCACAAGATGTTGCACCCCAATGCTGGCCTCAGTGTTTTCAGTTGTGACTCGTGATAAAAGTAATGACTGCATAATACTTGTCACCGAACTGTCAATCTTTGCACCACTTTGAAGTCTCATGATGACCTGACTGGATATATGTGCATCTTCCAACTACTTGATATGGTTTTTCGTTCTATGGGATCTACAGTTTATCATAGGTAACCAAAGGACTACCTTAGTCACAAATACTGTACAAAATCTAACCGGAATTGCATCGGAAGCTATTCCCACTAGCAGTCGTTGAATTTGTACAATTTGAGTACAAATCTTGTGGGTATAGAACCAATAAATTTCATCCAGAATTTAGTTACAGAATTATAATATTTCTGAAATCTACGTCCTCCTCAAGATCATAAATTAGCCCAGGGTAGAATCTTGTGTTTAAATTGAAAACTGAACCATCATTTCTGCGCAACACTGCCGAGTTTGACCCACCTGTGTATGCTGATGACATTTGTATAATGATAACGACACACATTTAGATGTAACTGAGACATGTACAAGTAATAGTTGGACTAATGACTGTACATGCCTTAATTAGATGGGAATGTGTCGTTATGTTTACGTTCAGTCTACGTGACTACTTATAACGCACCGGCGATACCTGCAATATCAGTTGAAAATCTAGATGTACATGGCAACAAAAATGACAGATGACCTTACGACCGACGCTGATTTTCTTTCTGTCCTTAATTTTGTAGCACCTCACATAGTAGACTCAGAAATGTCGTCTGTCGATATTTCACTACAAACAACGTTTTATATAACCCATCTTTTATCCAACTCATGTGATACCATCTTCCATTTATTCTGTTTCGTGTTAAACTTTCCCTCCCCACATGTATTGTACGAAATACCCCCGACATTCTGTTTTAATTTCCTTGCTTTGGTCTTCCAGATGAGCTCCAACTCTCGACTGACCTATATACTGACAAGTTCACTATTCCTGAGTGTCTCGCTACACTGCAGCTTCCACGTGCTAACAAAAAAGGGAATTTTTTACACGGCCTGTGTTTGAAGTATTTTCTCAACTTTCACTCTATCTGCCCATCTCTTTCAGAGTCTTTTAATACTTCCTAACGGTGAAGCTCGATTTATTGAAAAAGTTTTGTTTGAATATGTCAGACGTAAGCTTTTTTCGGCTATCTTTCTTCGGCCATATTGCGCAATCTTGCTATTCACATAGCACAATACTTCTATAGCATCTAGTACCGTGTCTACCCTAATTTTGATGTTCAAATACTATACTAAATTAATTTAGACTTAACTTTGTTTATTGTTAAACGTAGTTATAAGTCCATCTCATTTAATGGAAGTCCTTTGTCTCCCTTACTGCTACAACGTTTACGTATTATTTGAGTTTTGTCATTGTCACTGCTCTCCTTGCACTTTTACTGAGAAGAAGGCATGCGAGAGAAGGAAACTGAGAAGCTGCAGTACTACTCGTTTAGCGCGCAAAGGTCCCAGGCAGGAGGCCTACAGAAATGGACACCTTCTTTGGTTAGAGCCGACCGCCGCATCCTCCTTTCACAGTCAGTTCATCACTGTTATGGTAAAAGCAGTACAAATCTAAGGAGAAACCAGGCATCAAGGCATCAAAGGTCTCGAAACACTGTTCACACCTACCATAACTATCCTACTTCATATGATAATCAGCCTCTGGGTCACCTTTATTTTTGGTAAAGTACCGGTTTGTGTATCGGTACACGAGATGAGGAATACTCTCGTTTTATAGGTTTATACGCGGTGAAAGAGGGATGGCAATACTTTCTTGACTAAAGTTGTTCATCTGCATAAATCCGGCCATGTGGTTACTGTTAGCTGGGAACCCATAAAACTGAGTGACATATCGAGTAGCCGCAGGTGGTCTGCTGCATCCGCCAGCCTCAGAACTGTTCATCTGCAGCAGAAGTCCCTGTTCACGATTAACGGGTAAATAGCTAGCACAGATGAAATGTCCTCTTGCGACTGGGATTCCTTGTGACGTGGATGTAATCGGTGTAGACGTGAATGCTAGAGATTGATTAGTTACACGTTCCGTAAAGTTGTACATCAGCTAAAATATTGTTGTGGTACAAATTGGAATCAAAACTCCTCACATCTAATTCGCCTTATTGTCGTCATAAAATGACTGGACAGGAACCCGTGTTCATAAATGTATATTTTTGGCAAAAAACGTTCGCTTAGAGTTTGCTTCTCTGCAGGGCCAAGAGAATAAAAAGTAATAGTAACTTACCTACTTGTAACTAGGGTAACATTGATTTTCAGGAACTAGCTAGAATGGTAACGGTGTTCAGTGCAAATGGCTGTGCAGTAATGGAGCGACATGGAGTTTACAGGTGTCAGAAGAGAGATATTGAAAATTATCAACAGTTATTTGCAGCAACTATGGTAACTGCAATTATGGTAAATCTCCCATTCAATAGGCTCAGAAAGTTTGAAAATATTATTTCACAAGTTTTCCGTTAAGCGCGTTAACGGTTCGCCGACGAAATGTGGTACTTCGTTAGGCGTTATTTAGTCCCTGAGGTGTACATCACCAAACTATTTTGTAACGGAGCTTTAGAAACAACCTGTACGTGGTATAATGATTGTTTCGATGGTGTGTCAGTGTGGAGTCAGTGAAACAATTGACACTTCTTATTTCCAACAGCCCCGCGTAATGTAAAAGTCAGACAGTAAAAATCATCAAACGAAAATCTGATACGCATCAGAGATGTTGATCATTACTGGGAAAGGTACACTAGAAAATATCAAGAAAGTAGACAGAAGACTCATAAAAAAATCCTATTGCCCAGTAAGACTAAAGAAGACTGCAGATTGCAGAATAGACAAGAGACTGAGCAGATATCAAGTACAATATATGACCTAAAAAAAGTCGACTGAAATATGACGGGCTACCAAGAAAATTTCGGAAAGCTGACGAAATGAAAGATGTTGGGATATATACAAAACTTAAAGAACCTAACGTTGATCACGAGAAGTAAATAAATTGAACACAGGAACATGTTAATCGGACGAAGGGAAGAAGATACATAGTGAAAGGGTGAAAGAAACATGGCATTTGAGAAAAACTCACATTAAGTACACCCTTTTCGTAGTAATCTAGCGGTCTATAAGTATATGTCAAACACTGTGATGTAGGCCCTACAGCAGTGTAGTAGCATCATACAGAATGATTATTATTAACGTTTAAACACCTCCGGAGGAACGTAGACGACTCTGAGACAAATAAATTAATATAAGAAAAATAGTGACGTAAATGTTGGAAATTACTTCAAAAACGGATGACAAATATTGGATATGTGGCGTCAAAACTCTTTCACCACAGGTTACCTCCCTGGGCGGCAGTAGTTGAGCCGAGTGTTCATGTCGGTGTCGACCCAGGTCTACGTGTACGTCTTAAGTGCGGAGAGTTCAGAGTTCGAGTTTTGGGTCTGGCGGGCTGTATGTTTTTCATTGCATGAGGCGTTACAAGTTTACAAAATGTTTTATTATTTCCAGTCTCGCGCTCTCCGCTGTTTTATTGCAAAGTTTAGTACAATAGAAACCGAACGTATTGAATCACAAATAAATCAGTATAAGTTTCCCAACTACGTCGTTAACAGTAAATGGCCTCGTTTTGTATACTAAATAATGTCTGTAAACAATATACGAGGAGCCAATAGGAAAGAAAGAAAAAATAAGAACAGCTCTTACTTGATTAGACCGAGGGCAATAATACTGTGACGTCTAGTTTACAACAGATCAGAGATACAAAAACAAACTTCGCATCGATCAATCCTTCCTTCACCCCAAGCCCAATCGCTGGAAGTGCGGTAAGATAGGCATCTGGTGACGTCATATGTTCTACATTTCTCATCCATTTTTTGAGTATTTCCCGATATTTTCGACCCATGTGTCTTATATTATATTATTTGTCTCAGCGTCATCTAAGTCGCTTCCTGGGTCTCCAGACGTTAATAAGAACTACCCTGTACCTATAGAGTTGTTTTGTACTGTCAATTAGTCCCTTTATGTGTTGTGTAGTAAATAATGGAGCAATTCGTAATCCATCACGATAACTACCAATCACTCACAGCCGCATTTTTATCAAATATTTAAACGTGTGCGATGTATATGTCTCAACTTTACTGTACAAAGTGTATGTGTAGCTGTAACGTCTACCACATTGTGTACATGTGGGTGCGGATAATTGAAAGAAAATTTTAAATTATTGGTAACTTACGCTATCATTATTACAATATTACGAAACAATGATAATAGTAACGCTATTTTAAAAATAATTTAGTTTCACAGCCGAAAACCAGTTGAACCCTTTCGTTTTTACCCCTGAGAAAATTTCATTTTTACTTCCAGGGGGTCGTTACCGGCAAGTTCAGATCCGCTGTTATAAATGATGATTCAAACACAGTTATAGGAAAGTGGACTTCGAAAGGAGTCATACTCTGAAGCAGGAAATTGTCGAGCAACCTACCAAAATATGAAACACAAATTTAACAATAAACATTTATTTCATATGATAATTTTTGGAATACTGTGAACGAGTGAAAGTTAAGAAAGTGCGTTGAGTGACAAAATTGGATGAAGTTGTCAGATGAATTTACGGTCACTGAAAGTTCCTGGAAAGAGACAGGAGTTACTGTTGAATTGTGTACGACGATGGTGACAGCTGAGAGCTGAGTCTTTCTTGTGCGGCGATCAGAAATTGACGCCCCGCTCCTTCCAGGCCTCAGCATACTTCTTGGTGTACTCGCCCGTGGGGTCGTACTTGGCCTTCAGCTTCGTCCACTCTGCAGGGTACCTCTCTGTGATGTGCTTCAGGACCTTGACAGCTCTCTCCAGCTGGCTAGGCGTGCAGTCGTTGCAACCCGTTGACACCAATTTTGGCACCCTGCCTGTAGCAATGTAACAGAAAAATCATGTGAAAATGTTTCATTGCAAACGGCGCAAGATATTAAGTTTAATATTATTGTTGATTTATATTTCCAGTGCACTATCGGATTATTAATCATTTCACTGGATGATACTCGCTAGCTCCAAGTACTAACAATAGATGTGGTACTCCTTGACTAGGAGTTACTTAGAACGGTGCACTGAACTAATAGGCGAAGTAAAAAATGCATTCTTCAGACGTCGCTATCAGGTAAAGTGGGCTGGAAAGAGAGTTGTGTTCTGCAGCGGCGGACATTTACTGCCATGAGTGAGGGTACAGCATGGCGGTGGCGGTTTATGTTGCTTAAGGTAGCAGAACCGCGATGTGCTGTCGGAACGGGCGGGAGGTTAGCCTCTGGTTGGATGAAAATTATTTCAGGACATTGTACCAGAAGAAAAAGCGTCGGGGGCGGAAGAAGGCGAAAGGACATGCTTTTAGTGCGAAGAAATGCGAAGAATCAGAAATGATGGTCTTTAGCTGACCTCTGATGAATCTTATCGGGGAGCACATGCCCCGCTGAAAGGCACAGACATGTTTTTGTTTGGCAGAGCTTTAAGAATGTAGGAGGGGAAATGGAACCTTCCAGAAAACCTTCTGAAAGGAGTACGCGCTTCAGGTGACTATCTGCAGATCCATGGCCTGTGTAGTGGAACATATTGCTATTGTACAGGCTACTGGGATTCGTCACTTGAGTGCAAACATGGGCGCCTTGTGACCAGTAGGGAGCCGGCCGCGGTGGCCGAGCGGTTCTAGGAGCTTCAGTCCGGAACCGTGCTACTGCTACGGTCGCAGCGAATCCTGCCTGCATGGATGTGTGCGATGTCCTTAGGTTAGTTAGGTTTAAGTAGTTCAAAGTTCTACGGGACTGATGACCTCAGATGTTAAGTCCCATAGTGCTGTGAGCCTTTTTTTCGTTTTTTTTTTGGTTTTTTTTTTTTTTTTTTTTTTTTGTTTTGCACTGATGAGAGACATTTTACTCTGGGGTTCGAGCATGAGATTCTCCTGGTGAGGATCACAGTGGAGAAACTGGCGGTTAGGTTTTTAAAATCTTTGAGTTTGTGAGAAGAAGCACATTAATACAATTTTCAGTAACAGAATTCTTATTGTGTTTACACGAGTGATGATTCTTTAGTTCTCTGTGAATCTGACATAGTCTAAATTGAATCCTTACATGAGAACAGGTGACTCGAGTTTTTGTTTCTGTCTAGTGAGTCAACAGAAATATTGACTTGTGTTCTGACTTGTACTGAGGTAATTGTAGCACTAGGAGTTTGCTTATTGCATGTTGCATCCACTGTATAGGCAAAGAATTGCATCTAAGTCATGTACATCATCTGCCGCAGTGAGCATATCAGGAGTGCAGTACAACTGCTGTCCGTAAGTCAATATTTGATACGTGCACTCCAGTACGACATACAGAGAAACACTCACCGTAAATGAGATGAGTTCTATTTGGTTTCCCACTGAGTGTTTTCTGAAAAAGCCAGTCAGGGTGTATGTCTTTTGTTTCTCGCTGCTACCACTGCCAGCCAGCTCTGTCCCTGTTGGTCCATCGTTGGTACAGGACAGCGCCTGGTCAGATATTTACCAAAGAAAACTCGCCAAACAGCTACTTATTTTTAGATGTTATTGTATTTACAAAGGTGGTTTCGGAGCCTCATTAATGCCATCTTCAGGCCCCTACGCACTCCATGTATCCAGAATCACGTAGACCGATACACGCATAACCGGAGCCATTAACACCTGGATTCTGTAATTTTTTTACAAAAACTGTGCAAACATGCACCACGAGAAACGTGTGCTCCGTTTTTGTCAAGTTACACAAAAAATTCACGGAACACAGGTATTCATGGCTCCAGTTATGCCCGTATCGGTCTATGTGACTCTATACACATTGAGTGCGCAGGGGTCTGAAGTATGCAATAATGAACTGCCTAAGCTATTCGTCTAAATAAGATAATACCCGAAAATATACGGCTGTGTAGCAAATTTTCTTTGGTAAAAATTCTCGGTAAACAAACTTTGTGTCCATTCGTCTAATAACGGGGATCGAAATCTAAAGTAACTAAAATAGATGTTCGGCCAATATCAAAATTACATATGGGGTAGAATAGAATATTGTGTACTTCATATTAATACAATTATTTTGCCCTCTACATGTCTTTCGAGAATAAACAGTTTACGGTGTCCACATTGTGATTATTCTTATAGTATCCCTAGAGAAATAATTGGTTTGATGCCATAAACAGAATTGATGAAAACCTACTACTCCATCTTACTATTTATGGAAATCCCTAAGTAGGCTGGCAATGGGAGGCTGGTTTTAATCATTTGTGGTCGTGAGAATTCCATTGTTAAGGCAACATTACGCTGCCACGCATATACACGTCATTTGTTACAAACACCATGTGGGTTTACAAGTGATGTTCTTCAACATAATGTACCTGGAAAGAGAACGAATTTCCTTTAATAATGAATACGTTGTTGACCGTTAAAACTGCCACACCATAAAGACAGCACGCAAAATCAGTCAACGTGACATCATGTGCTTCTATGTGCGAGCGATTGGCATTTCAGCGCAACTGCAGGGAGTGGGTAAGACTAAAGCCAGCTATATTCTGGACCTAACGACAGATTACTCAACGGGTTTGTCATACATAAATCGCAACTGAAGTTTGTTTGTTTCGGAGATCTTGTTATGCCGCCTTAAGAAGAAGAAAATTCTACTTGTAATTCGACTGCAGCTGGATTGTGGGTCTCATCAGCATGGCGACCACCACGGCCGTTTTCACTGACGCAGCAGCACATAGCGGCAGGGCTGTAAATGTGTCGTCTTCCAGATAGGTACCGCTTCTGCATGCAGCATCACTATGCATGTGTTCATGTTTGGAGACACGGAGGAAAACGAACGTTACCAGAACGCATTCTTAACTGGTTTGATGGCACGGGATATCTTTAGTATGCAACATGGTTACAATTGTTTTGCGTAGCCTGTTATCTGAACAACAGTCATTACGTTTCTTTCTTGCTCAGGCTAGCAGATGAGTTCTATCTCCGACGTCCCCATGAATTAATCTTTCAACACTACAATGAAAATCAGCTGCTTACCCGTGCTATCCTGACCTATCCAGACTGTTGCCGTCCTCAGCACGTTATCCACATATCTGACTCAGTGATCAAATCTGGCGAACAACTGACAAGAGACTCGCAGGAAACTGTTCGGGAGCCACTAAGAATGACAAAATATGATACAGAGTTGAAGACTTGTGGAATAACGTACCCGCAGTTCGAGTCGGTTCCTGCCAAACGTGACAGATCTGTATACCAGATTGCAAACCGTGTACACTCCGTACCTCCTGCAAATTTAATCACATTTTCCTCCTACCACATCGATACGTACAATTTCATTTACTGGTGTTTTTTGTAATGGGAGATAAAAGTGACGCCGGATTCATCAGT
The DNA here is from genome assembly GCF_023864275.1 of Schistocerca cancellata. NCBI lineage: Eukaryota > Metazoa > Arthropoda > Insecta > Orthoptera > Acrididae > Schistocerca > Schistocerca cancellata. The sequence goes on along the minus strand of NC_064631.1, from coordinate 266,149,398 downwards.
ATCTAGCGACGAAAATATTTTATATCAGATCCGCAGAGAAATTCATTATATGCCTGATTTTCTCGGCCACACGTTTAATCTGTCAAAACACGTGCCGTTGAATGAACGGTCAATATGATACAACCCAGATAATTTCAAGCACAGGACTTCAGTGAGTGTAATGTAAATGGTGCTTGAGACTGTCCGTCGATGGTGGCAACAACACGTCTCTTACACCGTCTTGGGAATATGTAAGAGAGGAAAGAAGGAGCTTAACTGTTGTACAGATACCGAATTGTCTTCCATTGGCTTATTACAATCAAACGTTCTTTGTAGTAACAAGAGAGCTTTTCTACCAGGTACTAACGTTTTCCACTCATTTACAGCACACGCATGTGCACCAGTGTTTCAAGTTCATCCACATCAAATGATCGTTACGATTATTAGTGTATTATAAAGAGTTGGTGTTCGAGTCCCTATTATTATGGTTATTTTATTTCGTTTGGCTCTTTAAAATTCGTAGAATCAGTAGTTACCAATAGTATCCTTGCAGTATTTCGTCCGTGCAGTTGCCAATAGATCGCTAACGACTACCCTAAGATGCATGCTTCTGTCTGTTAGCGATCGTACTTCGATAGAACTCAATGACTATATTTGTATTTAAAATTGCGCATATTTTTCAGACTGCGTCACAATAATAACACGGAAGAAATTCAGTGTGCAGATAAATAAACAATATTGGACTAAAAATGTACAGGGTTAACAGCTGGACCTTAAAACAGTGAGAAAATACTTCATACTGAACAAAAGGCAATGCTAAAATTACTGTCACCGGGAATGGGCCTTTAAAGTAGACGACTGATGTCGCTTGCTACGTTATCGTATAAGAATATCAGACAGCAAAGGAAACATCTGTACGCTAATATAGAATGAAACGTTCGCTTTAGCACAAATAATTTGAAACAAACAATCGAAGGAGATTGTTGGAAAGATGATAAAAACTGGAATAGCAGAGAGAAGAAGCGAAGGTGATTCTCTTTTACACAGAAGCGATCATTGTGCAAAAAGATAAAGGCATGGTCAAAAAGAGATGGACAAGAGGTGGAAATTGGAGAAGTATCACATTTTTGACAGAAAGCTAAACCATACGTCGTTGGGGATTAGATGGGGTGGGCGAGCAAAGAATATAAACTAGGGAGGTAGAATTTATCGTGATTACTCCAAACTGCCACAATTCTTTGTTTAGATTAAAGCAAAAGGCGAATTGTAAGCTCTATGAAACGTTACCTTAATTGGCAAGAACATTTCTGATCAGGACATGAAATTTCCTATATGATAGAACACTGAAACGCTACGAATGGGTGTAAGATTGATTTGACAAGGATAAAGTAGCACGTCTTCCTGATATCACGGAGTTTGTCTGTTCTTACACTTATGAATGGTGGGCTCCACGTAGTTCCCAAGTCGTGCAGCGACCGTAAACCATAAAATAACCAAATATGCAGCAACCAGTTGCAAATTCATGTTTTATTTATTCACTTTTGCAAATCGATTTCAACTGATTAACAGCCATGATTGGTGTTTTCAACCAATATGTGCCCTGAGTAGTAACACTGTCTTAAGACAGTAATAAACAATATTTAACTAACATATTAGTTAAAACATGATGTCTCAAGACAGTATTACTACTCAGGGCACATACTGGTTGAAAGCACCGATGATGGCTGTTAATCAGTTGAAATCGATTTGCAAAAGTGAAGAAATAAAACGTGATTTTGCGACTAGTTGCTGCATATTTGGTAATTTAATGTTCTTACACTGCTGTTGGTCTTAGGGGAACACAATACCACCTTACTGCAATTGCACACCTAACAAGGAATAAGAAACAAAGTTTCTTGAAGGGATGCCATGAATCCTCCTGGGCAACCTCAAAGAATTTGCAGTTATTAATCTCGAGCATGATTTGGCCATTTTGTATATGAGTGTGCTACATCATCACCCATGAGCGTATTATTTAATCGAACATCTAGGAAAACGGGAATCGAACTCTAACGATGGTGAACAGTGGAAGAAAGAAGCGAACGAGAAAGAAGGAAGCTTAGCAGTCGCACTTACTTTTGATCTCCTTGCCCTCAGTGGTGCACTTTCCGTCGTCTGCATCGAGCATGCACTGGATGTAGGATTTCAGGAGGCGGTCGTTGTTGAGGATCTCGTCCACGTTCACTTTGTCCAGCTTGTCATCGGCTTTCACAGAAACTGCAACAACGGCCACGAGGCAGCAGCAGAGGATCAGGTTTCTCGCCATGGCTACTGGTGCACTCCGCCCGCACTGTGAGATGCGGTCACAGGTGACTGCTTCTTATACCTCCGCTCTGGCGTATGAATACCTATGACGGGATAACAGGGGCACGAGGTGGGGCGCCTTCGGGAAAAACTAGCGCCGACACGTGCGATAATGCGAAAACTGCGTGGCTTTGGTGAACTCCTGCGACCTTGAACAGCCAGTTCTCACTGTAATTGCCTCACCAGCATCCCGCGGTATGGAAGACAGCAGAATAATCGACGTTCTTATTGAGCAATATACGTAGCGTGTTGCGGTTTCCTTAAATATGCTACGCTCTATGCAAATCAGAATTAATGTAGAAAATTCTATTAGTAGTAGCGGTAACAGAATCATGCTCTGCAAATGTCACCTCCATGGGAGGCCGTGAGATTCGAGTTTTGTGTACCATGCGAAAAGAAAAATAAATATTTTCTGTTAACAACAAAAATGACCATGGAATAACATTCTAGAAAAGTGTACGTGTTAATAAGACGAACTATTGTTTAATATCTATGCGAAAAATCCCAAAACACCGTAATAAACTAAGGTTTTCTCGCTGTAACTCGTAGGTCAAATACTACAAACCAGTTCTCGTCTCAGTATCCCACCGTACAAAAACAGACACACTTGAATGCGAGGAATTGTCTTAGCTGGAATACTTTTTGTCAAAAGTGGCAAAAAATTTCATTCTATTTTTTGGAAGTGCACTACTGTTTGTGGAAATTACAATACGAAGAAAAAAAAGCATGAATGCAATTAATTTAATACCACAGCTTGTGTACATAACAATGATTGCCTTTTCAAATCGGCGGTACATGTCCTTTGAGCCCTAGTATTCAATATATCGTGTGGCCACCATGCGGTCTGGAACCGAGCGACCACCCCGGTCGCAGGTTCGAATCCTGCCTCGGGCATGGGTGTGTGTGATGTCCTTAGGTTAGTTAGGTTTAATTAGTTCTAAGTTCTAGGCGGCTGATGACCGCAGAAGTTAAGTCGCATAGTGCTCAGAGCCAGAGTCACCATGTGCTGCAATTTGAGCTGCTATACGCCGTGGCATTGAATCAGTAAGGTTCTGAAAACGTTCCTGAGGGTTTTTACTCCATGCAGTTTGTATCGGAGCCCACAAATGCGTGACACCAGTTACTGGAGGACCGTGACGCACCAGCTGCCGACTAACCATATCCCAGACATGTTCGATGGGCACCATGTCTGGCAAAAGTGCAGGTCAGGGTAGCAGTGGTGCCCGTACCTGTACACTCCACGCAGTATGTGGCCAGGCATTGTCTTGTTGAAATGTGGCCTGTGGAGATGCCTGAAACAGGAGGAATACCTCAGGCTCCTCAACCTCCGTTAGGTACCGGTGCCTTCAATACGTACAAGGCAAGATCGGTAGTTGTACGCAATGGCGCCCCGAACAATCAAATCTGGTGTTTGTCCGCTATGACGCTGCACAATGCAGCCCTCCAGTTTACACTCACCACGGTACCGCCGGACTCGTATGAGGCAATCACTGTAGGACAGGTTGAAGCGGGACGCAACCGAAATGATTACAAGTTGCCACTTAACATCCCAGTGACGGTGTTCACGTGCCCATTGCAGTCGTAGGAGCTTGTGGCTTCTGGACAATGGAAGGCGACGTATGGTACGCGTGCAACCAGTCCAAACTGCAGCAGACGGCGACAAACCGTCGATGTAGAGAAATTGACACCTGTGACAATGCTCCAGCGACGAGCCAACACTGTGGATGGCGCTGTCCAGTGCGTAATGGCAATGCGGACAAGATGACTGTCATCCCGTGCTGTGGTCATGTTCCGTGGTCGAGTTCCCGCTCGTCGCTGCGTACGACCTTCCTCTATCCACTGCTTCACACACGCATCATTGTTGTAGCAGCATGCCCTGTGCGAGCCGAAATGTCACGGTATGACAACCCCGTTTCCCGGAGACCGATTATTCTGCCCCGTTCGACCTCGCTCACATGCCGATATGGCTCCCTTTAACGTGGACGAGGCATGCTGGCACTCACTATATTGTTTCCACCTACGTGACAGCTCTGCATCGCCTACACTAAGCGCAACACCGACCCTGTCGGACCGATACGAGAGGGCCCTGCTCGACCCACGTGTACCACACCCGTTGCCACTTCCACCAAGTGTGGTGCTATTCGGGTAATTGCTTCTCGGTGTTACACTTTTCCCAAATGGCAGTGTATATAGCAACACGAATGTTGCACATTTAGTATTGTTTAATAACGCAAAAGGTGTAACTGTAAATTTGCATGAAATTCAAAGCTTATTTTACGCCTTGTTGCACAGTGTTAGAACCACCATGGATGGGAAAGGAGTTAAAGGCTATAGCGTCTTCTTAGTTGAAACTTGTCTGAAATTTGAAATTGATTCTGAAAAGTATATTTCTGTAGGTTTTTTAATATTTTTAGACGCCATTTTCGGCTAAGTAAATTTATCACTAAGGACTCATCCCTTGTTGTGTGTGTGTAATCTTATGGGACTTAACTACTAAGGTCATCAGTCCCTAAGTTTACACACTACTTAACCTAAATTATCCTAAGGACAAACACACACACCCATGCCCGAGGGAGGACTCGAACCTCCGCCGGGACCAGCCGCTCTGTCCATGACTGCATCGCCTTAGACTGCTCGGCCAATCCCGCGCGGTGCCTCCCTTGTTATTTACTTCAGTTAAGTATACTGTTACGAAACAGTTTCGCTGTCTCGATATGTGCGATAAACACTTTTAGCAAAGCCTTCATTTCCGCCCAAAATATGCTCGCAAAAAAGCGAGACGCAATAAAGTTACACTACCGTCAAAGTAACACAGAAGTTAGTATTTATTAAATGGTTCAAATGGCTCTGAGCACTATGGGACTTAACGTCTATGGTCATCAGTCCCCTAGAACTTAGAACTACTTAAACCTAACTAACCTAAGGAAATCACACAACACCCAGTCATCACGAGGCAGAGAAATAGTATTTATTAAATTGGTGAACATCTTTGTAGGCAATTATGAGGCTATCCAGGTAAGCTCTATCATTACATCATAAAATCTGTACACCGCCCACATGTTTATATGAGTGGCTGATTGCAAGATACCATTTGTATACAACTGTCCACTGCTGCAGATGTTCGAAACTAGTCACCACTTAAATAAAAAACGCACTTCTGTGCACAGTATGCTAAAAATGATTAAAGTGAGATCTGTTATTATTATTGCCATATTTTATCATAAGGGGGCCAGGTTGCATTTTTCTCCAGTTCAATCACATACGCTATGTGATGGAAAGTATCCGGACATCTGGCTGAAAGTGACTTATAAGTTCGTGGCGCCCTCCATCGCTAATGCTGGAATTTAGTATGGTGTTGGCCCACCCTTAGCCTTGAAGACATCTTCCATTCTCGCAGTCATACGTTCAATCAGAGGCTGGAGATTTCTTAGGGAATGGCAGCCCATTCTTCACGGAGTGCTGTGCTGGGGATAGGTATCGATGTCGGTCGGTGAGGCCTGGCACAAGTCGGAGTTCCAAAACATCCCAAAAGTGTTTTATGGGATTCAGGTCAGGACTCTGTGCACGCCAGTCCATTACAGGGATGTTATTGTCGTGTAACCACCCCGCCAGAGGCCGTGCATTATGAACAGTTGCTAGATAGTGTTGAAAGATGCAATCGCCATCCCCGAATTGCTCTTCAAAAGTGGGAATCAGGAAGGTGCTTAAAACATCAGTGTAGGCCTGTGCTGTGATAGTGCCTCGCAAAACAGCAATGGGTGCAAGCCCCCTTCATGAAGAACACGACCACACCATAACACCACCGCCTCCGAATTCTACTGGTGGCACTACACAAGCTAGCAGATGACGTTCATCGTGCATTTTCCATACCCACACCATGCCATCGGATCGCCACATTGTGTACCGTGATTTGTCACTCCACGCAACGTTTTTCCACTGTTCAATCGTCCAATGTTTACGTGCCTTACAATAAGCAAGGTGTGGTGTCACCGCCAGACACCACACTTGCTAGGTGGTAGCCTTTAAATCGGCCGCGGTCCGCTAGTATACGACGGACCCGCGTGTCGCCACGGTCAGTGATTGCAGACCGAGCGCCGCCACACGGCAGGTCTAGAGACACTTCCTAGCACTCGCCCCAGTTGTACAGCCGACTTTGCTAGCGATGGTTCACTGACAAATTACGCTCTCATTTGCCGAGACGATTGTTAGCATAGCCTTCAGCTACGTCATTTGCTACGACCTAGCAAGGCGCCATTATCATTTGCCATTTACCTTGTGATGCATGTACCGTCAGACCGATGTTCACCAATTATGGATTAAAGTTAAGTATTCCAGAAGCTAAGTACCTTTATTACTATACTCAACTCCTATAACTGTTCCAGACCTCACGCCAGCCTGCGTGAGCTTAAGCGCGTGCCTTTCGGCTTCCTCCTCCTAGTGGCTTGGCTGTCCTTGCCAAGTCACAACACAAGGCGTCGCTTAGTATTTACCGGCGTGATGTGTTGATTATGAGCAGACGCTCGACCATGAAATCCAAGTTTTCTCACCTCCTGACTAACTGTCATAGTACTTGCACTGGTTCCTGATGCAGTTTGGAATTCCTATGTGATGGTCTGGATAGATGTCTGCCTACTACACATTACGACTCTTCTCAAACGTCGGCCGTCTCCGTCAGTCAACAGACGAGGTCGGCCTGTACGCTTTTGTGCTGTACGTGTCCCTTCACGTTTCCGCTTCACTATGATATCGGAAACAGTGGACCGGGGGATGTTTAGGAGTGTGGAAATCTCACGTGTAGACGTGTGACACAAGTGACACCCAATCACCTGACCACATTCGAAGGCCGTGAGTTCCGTGGAGTGCCCCATTCTGCTCTCTCACGATGTCTAATGACTACTGAAATCGCTGATATGGAGTACCTGTCAGTAGGTGGCAGCGCAATGCACCTAATATGAAAAAGTATGCTTTTGGGGGTGTCCATGTACATTTGATCATATAGTGTATTTCACTGAGATGACATTTTCTGCAAAAATAATTTATTTTGCGTATTTGTCTTGGAAAATCAAAATTACTTTCTTGCCATTTATTTTGAGTACATAAAACGTCCTAAAGTTCAGATAACGGTGATAGACGCCAATTGCCTGTGCGTGAGTGACACTCTATCAACTGAACACTGTAGACTAATGTCGAAAAACCTATAGGGCTACCTAGAATTAGCGTAGAAAGACAGGTACGTACATTACTTAGTCACACTGTACGAATAATACGTTGAACACCTTGGTCGCATGATCAGCATCCGTTGGGGATATAGAAAGGGAGTGGTTTCTGAAAATGTGTACCATATGTAGATATTAACTCGATACGCTACACTGAGCGAGTGCGTTGCACTATGGAATGTAGACGACAGGCATACTACGTCACTGGAAAATGCAGTTGATTTTTTATCTTTCATTACTGCTTCTTCATGCGTACTCTTTCTGTTACGTAGTGAACCGTCTTTCTAAGCTTTTTCCTTTCAATTGGTAGTGATTTAGAAAAGATTGCTGTATCGTGTGGCAGGTGGCAGTTGACGCTAAATAACGAAAAGTGTGAGGTGATACAAATGAGTTCCAAAAGAAATCCGTTGGAATTCAATTACTCGATAGAACAACTTCAGTTGGAAAGACGACATAGATAATATTGTGGGGAAGGCGAGCCAAAGGTTGCGTTTCATTGGCAGGACACTTAGAAGATGCAACAAGTCCACTACAGAGACAGCTTACACTACACTCGTTCGTCCTCTGTTAGAATATTGCTGCGCGGTGTGGGATCCTTACCAGGTGGGATTGACGGAGGACATCGAAAGGGTGCAAAAAAGGGCAGCTTGTTTTGTATTATCATGTAATAGGGGAGAGAGTGTGGCGGGTATGATACGCGATTTGGGATGGAAGTCATTAAAGCAAAGACGTTTTTCGTCGCGGCGAGATCTATTTACGAAATTTCTGTCACCAACTTTCTCTTCCGAATGCGAAAATATTTTGTTGATCCCAACCTACATAGGTAGGGATGATCATCAAAATAAAATAAGAGAAATCAGAGCTCCAACAGAAAGGTTTAGGTGTTCGTTTTTCCCGAGCGCTGTTCGGGAGTGGAATGGTAGAGAGATAGTATGACTGTGGTTCGATGAACCCTCTGCCAAGCACTTAAATGTGAATTGCAGCGTAATCATGCAGATGTAGATGTACATGTAGATGGTACGAAGATATTTGTGAGCTTAGTAACTGATATAGCTGTAGCGGCAACACCATTTAAGATTGGAAAAGTTTAGCTTCGGTGCAATAGTTCGGAGCGCACAAGTTTCAGCCAGGCATGGGCCTGTTGACAGTAAGTTACACTACCAGCAGTTGCGAAGTAAAATGGAGGCCACAGGGCCGTTGATCTGCTGAAAAGAGTAAACGCAGCGGTTTTCATGGCGCAGGTTACAGGCAGAAGGGGCCCCTCTGGTCCATCCCAGGTGTTATGTCTACATGACTCGGAATGGCATGTTAGCAAAACAGAGGCGCACAGCCGAATAGAAATAGGCACCAGTTCACTAACAAGGCATTCAAGTGTGACAGCTCTCCTGGATTGTGGGGGGTGTCACACCACCGGCTACACGCAGCAGCAGATGGGGCGCCAATGCTCCAGTCCACGGCAGGTCGCTGGTTCGACCCTCTGAGGCCAACGCAGGGTCCGCAGCCAGCCAGCGGCGGGCCACGCCACAGCTCGATACTGCAGGCAGTCTTGCTAGCTCTCAACACACGCCGGAGGCATCCCGAGGCGAGGGCCGTAGATTCGGACCCAGCTCACGGGCACTTGTTATCGCCGCAATCTTAGCCACGCCGGCGAGGAAGCACGCCGCGGGCCGCCTTGCAGTGCTGAGGCAGGAGGGGCGAGGAGCTCTGACAAGGAGGCGGCACGACCGTGGGGTCGGGGATTCGTCCGAAATTTTGTGTGGTGAAAGAGGACCTCTAACACCTCACGTGGTTAAAATATTATGACGCACTACCCGGAAAATCCCGGAGAAAATCGATCCAAAGTTCCTTAGGTGCCTTATGAGTATAAGATGTTTATCCATTGCCGAGCCGCCGTCTGGCCTAGATGTTTAGGCCTCGGAGTTTTACGACAGGGATGTCGGGTTCGATTCCTCCGTTGGCAATTGTTTTCATTTCTTTCATTTTCTTTAGTTATTCCACCAATTATTCAGAAAGTTTCCCAAACCTACATGATCTTTAACAAATTATTTACATTATTGAATAAAAAGTATTTTATTTTTGTCCAACAACACAATTCATGGCGGTGGGTTTTTCATTTTTAATTGTAAATTATATGAGGGGAAACGTTGGGTTTTTAATCAGAATAACAAAGTCGATTGGGAAACATTTAGTTTTTATATATATAATAATTATAAACAAGAACTGCAGTGGTAATTCACGTAAAAACAAACAAAGCAATAATTTTTGCGACATCTTGCGCAACATATAAAGGCGGCTTTTTTTTTCAATCACAGGGCGTTTGCAATAAATCTGTAGAAAACCATGCCCCATTAACATTTACGAAAATGTTTTGAGTTTCTGATAATTTTGAGGCAAACCAGGCATATTGAATCATGTCTCGGTATATTGGTGACGATAATTGACGGTGAATTATAGAATGAATTTTTATACGGTCTTCCGGGGAATTAATTTCACGATTCTTCTGTAACAATGCGCTGCAATTTGGCAAGCAACAGAAGAAAACAATAGTGCCAGAGGAGGAAACGAACCTGCGACCTCTGGCGTAAGGGTCCGAGCGCTAACCATGTAGGCCAGACGGCGGGTCGGCAATAAGCTAACATTTCATACTCATACGGCACTTAAGAAACTTTGGATCGATTTTTCCCGGGATTTTCCTAATAGTGCGTCCTAATATCTTAACCACGTGAGGTGTTAGAGGTCCTCTTTCACCACACAAATTTGCGGACAAATCCCCAACCCCACGGTCGTGCCGTCTCCTCGTGAGTCGACTGCCGGCCCATCCTGACACCGTCACATACAAGGCCAACACACAGCGGTACGCTGCATGGGTCGCTGAGGCAGCCACTCTGCGCGAAGCCGTTTTGCAGACAGCGAAGTGGTGTCCTCATCCTCAGGATTGAAACCCGGTGAAGCTGACCGACAAGAATGGGGGGCACTGTAGCTGGAAATAATAAATCACTTGGGAAACTGGGACGAGTTTTAATATGGCACATCCTGACAGCCCATCCTCGTCCAAGATTCCTCTACATAACGATAGTATTACGATAGCAATGTTAATAATTAAGTAATTGTAAAAACAGTATATATATATATATATATATATATATATATATATATATATATATATATATATATATATATATGGTGTTACAAAAAGGTACGACCAAACTTTCAGGAAACATTCCTCACACACAAACAAAGAAAAGATGTTATGTGGACATGTGTCCGGAAACGCTTAATTTCCATGTTAGAGCTCATTTTAGTTTCGTCAGTATGTACTGTACTTCCTCGATTCACCGCCATGATTTCATACGGGATACTCTACATGTGCTACTAGAACATGTGCCTTTACAAGTACGACACAACATGTGGTTCATGCACGATGGAGCTCCTGCACATTTCAGTCGAAGTGTTCGCACGCTTCTCAACAACAGATTCGGCGACCGATGGATTGGTAGAGGCGGACCAATTCCATGGCCTCCACGCTCTCCTGACCTCAACCCTCTTCACTTTCATTTATGGGGGCATTTGAAAGCTGTTGTCTACGCAACCCCGGTACCAAATGTATATACTCTTCGTGCTCGTATTGTGGACGGCTGTGAAACAATACGCCATTCTCCAAGGCTGCATCAGCGCATCAGGGATTCCATGCGACGGAGGTGGATGCATGTATCCTCGCTAACGGAGGACATTTTGAACATTTCCTGTAACAAAGTGTTGGAAGTCACGCTGGTACGTTCTGTTGCTGTGTGTTTCCACTCCATGATTAATGTGATTTGAAGAGAAGTGATAAAATGAGCTCTAACATGGAAAGTGAGCGTTTCCGGACACATGTCCACATAACATATTTTCTGTCTTTGTGTGTGAGGAATGTTTCCTGAAACTTTGGCCGTATCTTTTTGTAACACCCTGTATATAAAACTGCCTTCTTATAAGACCTTAGATTTAATGAAGCAATAGTGGAAATAACATGCAAGACATTAGTGAGAGCTATTCATGAACCTGCCTTTGAAAGTTTCTGACTAGTAGAGAACTCGTCTTGCAGTTTTAAAACGATTGGTGGGATAATGATATTGCCGAAAAGATGAAGGCGAAAAAGGAAGGCAGTAACAGATAGCTTTTGAACGGTAGGGTAGCTGTGTAAGACTGAAGAGAGAGGCAAAAAAAGCAGTAACTAGAGCAAAAAAAATTATGTGATACCTTAAATGTGAAATATTTATAACTATATAGGGAGTTCGAAGTCCAAAGAAGCACGGAAGATACTGAAACAGCTAGGGGTAAACTTACCGCTTATTAGCCTAGATAGATGGGAAACACACTATGAAGATCTATTGAAGGCACATAATTTGAAGACACACGTGGTTTTCGTAGACTCGCAGAAGGCGTGCCACAGTGTACCGCTCTCTAGGATGTGGAAAGCAATGAACAATAAGAAGTTACATAAATATTACGTACAGGCCGTTAGAAATCTGCATTCAGATAATACCTCTCATGTTACAGTTGGGAAGATGCTGTTACAGAAATTTAAAGTTAGCCAAAGACTGGTACAAGGAGGCTATTGAGCGCCTACCCTCTTTAAAGTATTTTTCAATGAAACACTGGAAAATTGGAGAAGGAAGTGTAAAAGCATGGGAATTGGGGTCGGTGATGAGCCTCTGTACTTCTTAAATCTTGCCAACGATCAGTTCATCTTTGCCGAAGAACAAGAGGATGTGTCTTATACGATAAGAAAGCTTAAAGGAGAATGTGAGCAGTGGGGCATGAAAATTAACTTTACAAAGACTGAATACTTGGTTTTCGGAGGTGTAGGAAGGGATCTTGTGACGTATGATGATCTATAGTGAAGTGCAGCCTTTCATATAAATATTTGGGGACAATCATTTCGGATAAAGGTGGAAGCAACGAGTAAATAAGGCACAGAATAACAAAGGGAAACATGGTAATTACGCAGTTACGCTCCATTATCTGGATGGCAATTTTAAAAGGAGGATATACGAAACTAGCATACAGCATCGCTCTATACGGTGCTAAACTGTGGGATGTCTCCAAGATCAGTGAGCAGAAATTAAAGACAATGGAAATGGAGTTTTGGAGATAAAGTTTTGAAGTACCAAGAAGAGACAAAATAAGAAGTGAAGTGTTATGAGAACAGATGGGAGTTACAAAAGACATTGTAGACACAATTTAAAATGAACAGCTAACACATTATGGTCAGCTTAGAGTAATGGCAGAGGAAAGGTGGCCTTCAGAATTATTGCACTGGAGAGCTCCAGAGGAAGAGCCCTTCTATACTGGAACGATGGAGGCATTTGACGCAGGACAGGGCTATACAAGAAAACTGTCAGGATAGAAGGAGGTGGAAACTCCCATGCGAGAGACGCCACATGATGTAGAAAAGTCGCAGAAAAAGATGATGGTGTGCAACTGGTGCTACAGTGACCACAAGGACTAATAACAGGCAGCCCACAGAAAGGGGGCTGAGGCCACAGCGCCCTTGCGCCGACTACCGTTGACCTCTGTACAAGCCGGCCGGAGTGGCCTAGCGGTTCTAGGCGCTTCAGTCCGGAACCACGCGGCTGCTACGGTCGCAGGTTCGAATACTGCCTTGGGCAGGGATATGTGTGATGTCCTTAGGTTAGTTTGGTTTAAGTAGTTCTAAGTCTAGGGAACTGATGACCTCAGATGTCCCATAGTGCTTTGAGCCATTTCAACCTCTGTACAACAGGAAGTCCGTCTGCTGTGGTGTCAGTCACATTCGGCCTGGAATGGAATTATCATCAGTGAAGAGCCCTGCTTCGAATTTGGCCTGTATCACCAGCGAAGACGTATCTGGAGGCTTCCAAAATTGCAGTGGAATATCAACCTGACTGTCGCTCGCCATCCAACGTCCCGATAATCAGTAGTGATGGCGTGCCCGAAATTTTATTTCATAGCAGAATCCCTTTGGTTATCATGCACAACAGTCTGACAGCACAGCAGTACGTCGACGATGTCTGCACCCCGTTTTGTTGCCCTTCAGGTCCAGCCATCCTAGGTTTATGTTTCAGCAAGATAATGCCCAGCTGAAAAAGGTGATAATTTCTACTGCTTGTCTCCGTGCTTCTCAGTCACTACCTTCGCCAACAGCGCCGTCGGAAATCTCCCCAGTTGAGAATGTATGGACCATTATGGGTAGGACCTTCGAACAACCTTAGGATTTTGACGATCCAACGTGCCAGTTGGTCGGAATTTTGCACGATATCTCTGACGGAGACATCCAAAAACTCTATCAATCAATCCCATGCCGAATAACTGCTTGCGTAAGTGTCGTATGTGGAACAACGTGTTACTCACTTACTCAATGTGTGAAGCTGATTCTCTTCTATAAATCATCCAATTTTTGTGAAACTGTAATTATTATCTCTTCTGTACATGTTCACGACATCTACCTATTTCCCTACCAATCAGATAATTCCTTCGTGATGTGTCGTTTTTTTGTCTAAATAATGTATATACACTCCTGGAAATGGAAAAAAGAACACATTGACACCGGTGTGTCAGACCCACCATACTTGCTCCGGACACTGCGAGAGGGCTGTACAAGCAATGATCACACGCACGGCACAGCGGACACACCAGGAACCGCGGTGTTGGCCGTCGAATGTCGCTAGCTGCGCAGCATTTGTGCACCGCCGCCGTCAGTGTCAGCCAGTTTGCCGTGGCATACGGAAATCCATCGCAGTCTTTAACACTGGTAGCATGCCGCGACAGCGTGGACGTGAACCGTATGTGCAGTTGACGGACTTTGAGCGAGGGCGTATAGTGGGCATGCGGGAGGCCGGGTGGACGTACCGCCGAATTGCTCAACACGTGGGGCGTGAGGTCTCCACAGTACATCGATGTTGTCGCCAGTGGTCGGCGGAAGGTGCACGTGCCCGTCGACCTGGGACCGGACCGCAGCGACGCACGGATGCACGCCAAGACCGTAGGATCCTACGCAGTGCCGTAGGGGACCGCACCGCCACTTCCCAGCAAATTAGGGACACTGTTGCTCCTGGGGTATCGGCGAGGACCATTCGCAACCGTCTCCATGAAGCTGGGCTACGGTCCCGCACACCGTTACGCCGTCTTCCGCTCACGCCACAACATCGTGCAGCCCGCCTCCAGTGGTGTCGCGACAGGCGTGAATGGAGGGACGAATGGAGACGTGTCGTCTTCAGCGATGAGAGTCGCTTCTGCCTTGGTGCCAATGATGGTCGTATGCGTGTTTGGCGCGGTGCAGGTGAGCGCCACAATCAGGACTGCATACGACCGAGGCACACAGGGCCAACACCCGGCATCATGGTGTGGGGAGCGATCTCCTACACTGGCCGTACACCACTGGTGATCGTCGAGGGGACACTGAATAGTGCACGGTACATCCAAACCGTCATCGAACCCATCGTTCTACCATTCCTAGACCGGCAAGGGAACTTGCTGTTCCAACAGGACAATGCACGTCCGCATGTATCCCGTGCCACCCACGTGCTCTAGAAGGTGTAAGTCAACTACCCTGGCCAGCAAGATCTCCGGATCTGTCCCCCATTGAGCATGTTTGGGACTGGATGAAGCGTCGTCTCACGCGGTCTGCACGTCCAGCACAAACGCTGGTCCAACTGAGGCGCCAGGTGGAAATGGCATGGCAAGCCGTTCCACAGGACTACATCCAGCATCTCTACGATCGTCTCCATGGGAGAATAGCAGTCTGCATTGCTGCGAAAGGTGGATATACACTGTACTAGTGCCGACATTGTGCATGCTCTGTTGCCTGTGTCTATGTGCCTGTGGTTCTGTCAGTGTGATCATGTGATGTATCTGAGCCCAGGAATGTGTCAATAAAGTTTCCCCTTCCTGGGACAATAAATTCACGGTGTTCTTATTTCAATTTCCAGGAGTGTATTTCTGAGCATGTTATTTATCAGTACCAATATTGGACGAGAGACAATATGCATTTGGATTAGCTAGAGGAGTGAAATGAAAGGTTAATATGAAGAATGGATACTGGACAAGCAATATTTAACAGCAAAAGCAATTCTAAATTAGGTACTAAAGAAGAGGGCTTTGTGAAGAAAGGAACAGAGTCAATATTATCCTCTAGTAAACAGTATCTGTGTATTTATATATAAAATTGCTGAGTATCTGGCGTAGCATGGATATGTATTTATTCTAGTATTCTATTAATGCATCTCGCCGGCCGGAGTGGCCTTGCGGTTCTAGGCGCTACAGTCTGGAACCGAGCGACCGCTACGGTCGCAGGTTCAAATCCTGCCTCGGGCATGGATGTGTGTGATGTCCTTAGGTTAGTTAGGTTTAATTAGTTCTAAGTTCTAGGCGACTGATGAACTCAGAAGTTAAGTCGCGTAGTGCTCAGAGCCATTTGAACCATTTTATTAATGCATCTCCTCATTCTCCCCTCCCTGTACATCTCCACTTCCCCTCTCTTTGTTCACTTCCTCTGCCCCTCACTTGTGTCCCTCTTCTCCCACCTCCCTGTCCATCCACCTCCTCCTCCCGCCTCTCTCTCTCTGTCTATTCTTTCATCACCTGTCCATCTCCTTCTCTCTCTTCTATTTCCATCTCCTCCTACACCTATGTCTCTCCACCTACTCCTCTCCCCTCACTCCGCGGATCTCATCCCCCTCTTCCTATTCATCTCTTCCGCTTTCCTATCTATGTATATCTTCTTCTCTCCTCTGTCTCTGTCTGTCTCTTCCTCTCCTGTCTCTCTCCATCTCCTCCTCTTTCCTTTCTCTTCCAATCACATTCTCTCTCCTCTCTGTTTATTTCCCCCTCCAATATCTGTGTCGATCTCCCCTTCTCCAATCTGGGCCTGCCTATTTCTCCTTCTCGCCGTCTCTCCATCTCCTCGTTCTCCGTTCTCTTACCATGTTATTGCATTCACTTCAACAGGAGGTTGTTGATTTTACTCCAACAGTATTTTTCTTTCCATTTGTAACTAATATATGTAACAAATTTCATTGAAGTCGTTTTTGTAGTTTATGATGAGCTTTTTACCCGCGAATTTGCCTGCACATGCACATGTAAAATATATTTCCCACACGTTTAACATATTTGAAGCTTACTTGTACAGATATTTAACCTAAATGCCTAACGAACTTTGCCCTGCAGTTTCAGTGCTTCTGATGTCCTATTTCCTGACCTATTTGCTGTAACATGATGTAATTTTGCAGGTACATCCAGTGGTATGCGGGTAAGTGGCTATGGCCTACGTAATATGTTAAGAATAGAATTAGTAATAAAGAAGAAACAAACTTACACCTGATGCATGATGCAACGATTTCGCATACATCTCAGTTTTTATGATGTCTTATATCCCTAACTACTCATCGTACAGAGAGATATCTTTTTTATGTACATTTGGCGGCGTACGTGGATACTGTCTACGAAATGTGTTGCGACTGATGTAAGGAGCAAAGAAGTAATAAAGTAAAACGTCATGCATAGGGCACCAGTTTTTTCTTATGTCTCCGTATTTGACGTCATGTCATCTCAGCTATTTATCGTATAATGGTATATTTTGCTAGATATATTCAGTCGCAGATGTGAATACTGTCTGCGAAATGTGTTGTGAAATGAGTTTGTAGTAAAGATGTTATAAATTAAAAGTTCTTGCGTCGTATGGCAGTTTTACTGCATGAAAAGCGAAAACGGAGGAAGCGACAAACTTTTTTCCTTTCTTAATTTTGTAGGGGCAGTCAGCGAGAAAAAGTTTCGTAAAAAGTTGAAATTAATTGTAAGTTTGTTGCAAGTCGCTGGCTGGTTTCATTCGTACATATTGGATGACTAAATTCCTTTGATATGTGGATGGTTCTTATTACCACAGTAATTCTTTCCAGACTGTAAATGCATAAAGATGTGTAGCACCCAGTCATACAGAAGTACTAAAATTTTTATAATTTGCATGGATGTGAATATGTTCAAGAATGGTATCAGAGTACGTTACCGTTCTATCCCTGCCGAGGTTTTTTATTTACATTTTGTGTGTTTGAAAACTGCGGTAAAAACAAGGGGACTGTTTGTTCAATAAACTGGTTTAGTATTAATTCCTATGGTTCCCATACGCTTCAGCAATATTCTAGAATAAGTCACACGAGGCTTTTGTGAGCAGTCTCGTCTGTAAATTGTTCGCAGTTTCACAATGTTCTACCAGAGAACTGAAGTCAGCCATATTGTTTTCAATTTCACAATATCCTACCAGCGAACCGAAGTCAGCCACATGCTTTGCCTACAACTGAGTCTACATGATCATTCCATTATATTCCCCCGCAACATGTAGCACCCTATTCTTGGGCTTACTGTTCTCAACTGCGACTCGTATACAACTTACTGCGTTGTGTGTACTGAATGTATGACAGTTACCGACGAAATGTCAATCTTTGCACCAATTTGAAGTCTTATCAAGATTTGACAGGACATTTGGGCCACTTCCAACTACACGGTATGGTTTTTTGCTCTTTGGGCCATACTGTTTGTCCTAATTAACTAACGGGCTATCTCAGTAATAAATTCTGCACAGAACCTGACAGGAATTGAATCGAAGGCCACTGCAGCAAGAAGTCATTGAGTCTGTGCAGCTAGAAGATTACACGAGTACACATCTTGTGGGTAAAGAACCAACCACATTTCTTCCTAATTAACTTAAAAAATTGTAGAACTTCGGAAATCAGCTCTGTCTTCACGATCTTTGCTTAGCCCATAGTAGTATCATGTATTTGAACTGAAAAAAATGGACTATCACTTCTCCATAATACCTACCGAATTGGACGCACGTAAGTAGGGTGATGGGATTTCTCTCACAAATCCTGGCGGTGAGTTCCTTGTTCTACAGTCACCGCCGTAACAATCATAAATTCGCTGGCATTGAGCAATGCTGCTGCGGCAGGCCCCTCATGGTGTTCCCATTCGCATGACTTCTGATGTTGTCCATGCTGTATATCCCACTGCAACAGAACTTTTTCAACTCCTATAGTAGAGGCAGATTATAGTCCATTTTCAACCGTGCCATAATAAAGAGATGTACGTATAGAACGTGGTACACTAATGATGCCGACGACTGGCTGGCATTTTCAGGCATCCATATAACCCACCAGGTAGAAATACGTCATGCCACAGAAATTCTTAACAGCTTGTTGTAACGTGTCCCAAAGGCATGCTTGTACGCAGTGAGCATATACCACACAATACTTTGTAAAGATATCTATTTTAGCTAACGTGAATCAGTTTAGGGATAGAAAAATCTGAAGCTACGCAATATAACGACGATATTGATCCATAGGTGTTCCATATACTCTCTTCTGCCCATGCAGCTTTAAACACAGAATAAGTTTTCCCAGCTCTATATAGCAAACATTCTGCTCCACAGGTGCTCATTGAATAATGTCATATGAGTGGGGCGACGAAATAATAATGGAAACTGATTAATAATTGCTGCTTGAATGATTAAAAAAATTCATTGAAATGAATAATGGAAAAAAATTGGATGGTACACATATTCTGGGTGAACTTCAACTGGCACTAATATCAATAGACCTTCAATTTCAATACAATTAAGACCTATATTTATCCCTTGAAGTTACGTACTTCTTCCCATTAGTTCCATTGTGCATAGAGCTGATACAGGATCGTCCCTCCGCTGCTCACGGTAATTCCTCTTGTCTTCTTTGAACCTCGCGATGCAAGATTCTCAACGCGGGTGAAATGATGAACAGACGGGGTTATTGATATAAATATGTATAAATAAACTTTGTCTTCTTAATAACTTCTATATTATTTTTTAATATACGATTGGAATACTCATTTTTAAACAATACTGGCACGGCGGAGCTAGTCACACGTCCGCCTGCTACCACTTATAGAAACAAACAGATGAAGATATAGAAATTAATCAATTGAAAAGCGTATCTCTTCTCTTTTTAGTATGAAACCATCATCTCTGGCACAAAGCAATTCGTTAATTCACGGTCTGTTTTACCTGTATAATAAGAAAAGAACGAAGAAAAAAAGAAAAAATAATATGCTCCATAACCAATCCCCCCCCCCCCCCCCCCACTGTGCACTGACGTCATACGGAGGTGCACAATGTCTATGCTTATTTCCCTTTCTGAGGGTTAACCCTGGCCGGTATGGGCAGATCCTTTATTTTTAGCCATTGGAGTTATCCTGTATGATTACCAATTTGTATTGGTGTGTCATCTTCTTTTAACACATACATACATACGTTTTTCTTCATAACAAAGTGGTTGCTGTAACAGCCTAGTCCCATTGTTGTCAGTCAGTATTTGCCCAGTGTGTAGCTCGTGAAGCACAAGCGCGCAGCGCAACGGTCGATGTCGCCCCATCTCGCGCTCGCATGTTTAGTACAAAGTCAGTGTGTCCGTGTCGTACG
Source organism: Schistocerca cancellata (assembly GCF_023864275.1). Classification (NCBI taxonomy): domain Eukaryota; kingdom Metazoa; phylum Arthropoda; class Insecta; order Orthoptera; family Acrididae; genus Schistocerca; species Schistocerca cancellata. Next base: position 266,129,397 of record NC_064631.1, on the reverse strand, counting down.
TTTACAGTGGCTTTCTCTACACACATTCGTGAAGATCGTGTTCAGCAGCTTTATCCTTTGTGAAATATTCGATGCGGTGACAACTGGTTTCCACATCAGCGCACCTAGGATTTTATTTCAGCTCCTCGGTCACACTCATTCAGTCGGGATACCAGCCGCATATCCGACATCCGTCTACAAGGTACGTTTCTTGCCGCTTTTACGACGTTGTCGATCACAGAACATACAGGTTTTGCGACGTTGTCAGGCACAGAAAATTCATGTTACACAAAGTATTGTCGTCTTTAGTTTATCACGAGCATACCGACGTGTATCACACACACGCTTAACACTTTGCAGCGAGGTTTCGTATGTTTTTGCACTTCGTTCCTGAGTGTCATTCATACAGTTGCATTACATGATGTTTCTGTACTGTCCTTTCCACATACTACACACACAACAACAACAGAAATGCAAATGCAATTACAAAATACACTTATTATTTTCATTTGCTGACTTGCTATTATCTTTGCTTAGTCTGCTACATATTCTCTTCCTTTTTCATTGCTCGTCGTTATATTTTAGTACATCTCCTTAAATTAAAGTTTCGTTTCATTATTTGATTCCAGTTATATGAGTACACACATTACTGTCTTTTGGTCATAATTTCTTCCTGTAACATTAATACAATAATACATTCTGTTTTCCTTTAGGGCATAAATTGACATACATTTCATTTCAACTTATAGTGACTTCTTGTCGGAGCATATTTATTAATTCCAAAGAATTAAAGTAGTAAACAATAGTCGCTACAATAGATACTACTCGCCACTCAGGTTACTATGCGTAGCCTCATCTCTCTAGCATTCTCTAGGAAGGATCTACGCACTACAGGGTTGAGTAAATTCCACGGAAAGGCATTTATGTGTTCAGTTACGTCTCGTTACTAGAATGAACTGTGATCCCAAGAACAAAGTTGTTCGTTATTGATAAGCACAAATCAAATCTGACGATACCAATCGTATTAAGTACTTATTCTGTCTTTAAAAGTGAAGTTCAATGTTCACTTGTTATTTTCATTGTATAAAAGATAACTACTTCATATGCTGAGATATACAGAGTTATCAGTACGGCATGTTACGTACAATGAGCGTAAAAAAGTGTTTACATAAAAAAGAACGTGCATAAAAATTTCAATGTAAATCAGGTGTTCGACCCCTTCAGAGGTAGTCTACGCCTGCAGTAGTTAGGTTTAAACCCTTTGATAATTTGGTAGTGCTCAACCTTAGTTCAGCATCGTGATACGAGACGTACTGCAACTGTTTTCTTCTTCACATACTTTTACACTATCACATTCATTAGTATCATTAACTTATAACGCTATTTATCTTGCGGTGAGGTCCTTCTTATGTTTCTAGGGCACCTAACACTCTACAAGCATTTATCTCTCTTCACTTGAGGACGTGTCGGTGCATCGTTCTCAGGAAGAGTTAATTAATTTTCAGTTAATAAAATCCGTCCTGAAAAATCATGACCTAAGAATGATAGTAATGTTTTTAGAGTACACGTAACATCACTGCGTATCTCTGTGGTTAGATATTGCAGCTCTGTTATCGAGACAAGGTTCCATCTTTGATTAAATTTCACAAGGACCAACACTCTACTTCCAAAGAAATCAGTTTTATTTTATCAAAGTTCATAGTCAGATTTCGCGATTATATTAAGTTTCGGACGGGCAAGATTTTATTAACATTCTAGAAATTAGATTTATCTGTCTTTCTCATGGTCGAATTATGTCTACAGATTCTGATTCATATTCAGATTCACTTTCACACACTGAGAATAAGCGAACCATATAAGTTCTGGCAATTTCCTGAGATTATACAAGTTGTCAGATAAAGTGCAGCACTCTTGATCGCTTTTTGCTCATAGTTTTGTTTAGCTGCTACGCTATTTGCTTATCATTTGCGGTTTTTTACAGCTCATTGGGATAATTTCTGAAGATTTATTTTCTTTTTCAATATTTTTCTATTATAATTACCATGCTGGACCACACAGTGTACAGCAATTCTCGTAGCAATCATTCTCAGGCAGTCAACATGCAAAATTCGAGTGACAACGATACCTCGGTTTCTGTTACAGAAATAGCTGCAGCCGCAACAATGCTTGAGGTAGATGCTTCGTTAGCAGACAGCCAGGCAACGAGGGATATGTACAGTCCTTTACATAAAAACTGACCGCCGGCTGGCCGCCATAGAGACTAAGTCAGAGTCGTTCACTTAAGGTGGCCAATAAAACCGACCGCCCCTGACAACGCTAAGTACGGCCATCTACACAATCTGGCAACACTGTTAGATGCGGAAGTGTCAGGAGGAAGTGTTGTCACCTTCCAAGATGTCGTTGTGTTGGATGAGCCCATGGTTTTGTGGTTACCGTCACGAATTATAAACTTAGAGACGTGTGTTTGCGTCCAACTGTATTTACTTATTTATTTTGTCACTTTCCGGCCCACGTCTAAAGTTATGAGTCTGACTGAACATCGGAGATAATTAGCTTTAATCTACCCACCAGTAATAACTAATACTTCCTGAAACAATACCGCAGGACAGCTCATGGCTGCGTCGCGATCACAACAGCTTACGCTCGAGTATTTCCTCGATCTGCTGTGGCTACCGGCCACCGGCCAGACGCCACCCGCCGCCTGAAATCGGGCGACGCTGAAAGTCTATGTATCAACTGCCATTTTCGAATTTGAAGTTCTTGCAGTTAAGCATTGGATTTTGCATACTCGAAAATCGTGAACTACGGTTAAGCGTTGTAATATGGGTCGCAAGTGAAAAAAGTGTAACATCTACAACACAAAATTCACTTTTGATATAATAGAAGGGTGAATGCAGAGGAGGCCGCTCGAAAGATTTGAACTGTGCGTGGAGTGAGTGATTTTGGGAAATATACGCCAGGAAAAGGTATTCTTGTTTCCACAAAGATCGTTCTCGAATGAATGATTTTCTGCATTAAGGAAGTTTCGACTACTGATATAACTGATGGATTACCATTTAACCATCATGCGACATTTACATTCACCAGACAAAGTTCAGAAGTCTGATGTAGGTGTACAGCATGCACTAACTCGAGCCGGCCAGGGTGGCCGAGCGGTTCTAGGCGCTACAGTCTGGAACCGTCCGAACGCTATGGTCGTAGGTTCGAATCCTGCCTCGGGCTTGGATGTGTGTGATGTCCTTAGGTTAGTTAGTTTTAAGTAGTTCTAATTTTTAGGGGACTGAAGACCTCAGAAGTTAAGTTCCATAGTGCTCAGAGCCATTTTGTAACACGATGCCGCGCGGGATTAGCCGAGCGGTCTATAAGCGCTGCAGTCATGGACTGTGCGGCTGGTCCCGGCGGAGGTTCGAGTCCTCCCTCAAAAGGGCATGGGCGTGTGTGTTTGTCCTTAGGGTACTTTAGGTTAAGTAGTGTGTACTCTTAGGGACTGATGACCTTAGCAGTTATATTCCATAAGACTTCACACACATTTCAACATTTTTTTGCAACACGATTGTGCCTATTTTAACTCGAATTGGTAGGATATTACCGACTTTTGACTTCGAAAAGGTATGTATTTACTTCATGTCCTGTATCGTACTCAAGCATTATGAAAATGTGTCACTTCATTGATAAAATTACGTGTTCACAATAACAAAAGATATGTCGGCAGAAAACAAAAGTGGCATCATGAATATTTGCAGTACCACAAGGTTTTCGCTCTGACTGAAAGTATGAAGACGAATTTTGCTCGAGCATTGCCTTATTGAGTTTCTACCTGCCTGCTTGTAGCTCTGCTACAAAAACAATTAAAAACCTGGGTTTCAGCGAATCTCGAAAGGCGAATGAAAGCAATTTGCAGCTGGTAGGCAAGCACATTACCTCGGAGCTATCGGAAAGGTGCGGCGTCTGTGTCTTACTAATTGGTCCAGTAGCCTCTATGACAGATAAATCGCAACACAGAGTGGCCGTGTGGTTCTAGGCGCTACAGTCGGAAACCGCGCGACCGCTACGGTAGCAGGTTCGAATCCTGCCTCGGGCATGGATGTGTGTGATGTACTTTGATTAGTTAGGTTTAAGTTGTTCTAAGTTCTAGGGGACTTATGACTTCGGAAGTTAAGTTCCATATTGCTCAGAGCCATTTGAACTATTTGAAATCGCAACACAACAGACGAGAGTAGTTATATTTCCCGTGTGAACTCAAAAGCATTAACTGATGTCCTTTTATCACATCTCAAGAGAAAATCACTCACTTTATTCAATTGATATGACATGATGATGTCAAATAAATTTAGCAGGATAGATCTGTACCATCAAGAAAGTAACTCGTCGGTCACAGAGTTGCCATACATATTCTGCGTAGTTGCAGTGGTTCAGTTATACCACCAGGAAGAAAACCAGGAAATGTGTTCTGTGAGTGACCTCGGAAATGACTATACCTTCGTCTCAAAACTGTGGATGGCAAGGCCGGAATATCCTCATTATGTGTCTATGAGTCTTATATGCATTTCTCTAACTAGATTTAGGGACTAGAGTGTAATTACTTGTAACACATCGATGCACTAAGTGCAAACGAAACGTTATGAATTAATAACTGCGAAATAAATCATGTTTTACTAACTTAATCGGACCGAAACCTTGGAAACGTGTTCACCAGACGCGATTTACAATTTTGGAGCTTCTCCAGTGGTTGAGTCCGCCGCTCGTGGTCTCGCGGTAGCGTTCTCGCTTCCCGAGCACGGGGTCCCGGGTTCGATTCCCGGCGGGGTCAGGGATTTTCACCTGCCTCGAGATGGCTGGGTGTTTGTGTTGTCCTCATCATTTCATCATCATCCAAGAAAGTGGCGAAATTGGACTGAGCAAAGATTGGATAATTGTACGGGCGCTGATAACCACGCAGTTGAGCGCCCCACAAACCAAACATCATCATCATCATCATCCAGTGGTTGAGTTAGCAACGTATCTTTGCTATACAATATTGTTATTGAGATCACTGACATTGGTACACCTGACACAAGATAGACATGACCTGACTTCTTGTTGTAAGCTTTTCTGACGGAAATGTGTTTTGGTGTATGGAAATGTATGGTGTGTGTGTGTGTGTGTGTGTGTGTGTGTGTGTGTGTGTGTGTGTGTGTGTGTGTGTGTGCGTGTTTTCGTGTTCAAGCACAATCTGAATGAATACTACTAACATGAGAGAGATAAGCAACAATGAATATTGCATCAAATGTAACTGTAAAGTATTTTAATGCGATGGAAAGTTACAAACCGAATCTTTACCCAAGCCATGTCCTGCATATTACGTTAAGTAAGTAAAATCTATTAACTCCATAATATTGTTAGCAGAGACAGTGCGCTCTTGTCGCGGCTCGCGACAAGTGCAGCGATCAGCAGTGCCCAATGCCGCCGCAGCTACTTTGTATTCCCGCGAGGGTTTGGACGATGACGTGCGTCTAGCACTAAAGACTTTCGATGGTCCATCGAGACCTGAATAATTATACAGGATGTTTGAGGAGGAACATTAAATATTGTAGGAAGTGGTAGTATAGACAAATTGCAGAAATAATGCTATATGACATGTGTCCAATTTTTATTGAGTACATACAGTTGGGTTCGTTTGTTGGTCCTTACAGGACTCGGTTGTCTACACTTCCTTGAAAATGAGCTTCCAGCTTTATTGGAAGAGGTTCCTTTGGCTACAAGGAAGCGTATGTTCCTCTAGCATGACGAGGTTCCTGCACATTCTAGTCATCAGGTGACACATCATCCAAACCTAACATTTCCCAGAAGATGGATCAGTAGATATAGGCACTTTTCTTGCCCACCAAGGTCGCCGGACTTTATCCCTTTGGATTTTTGCCTGTGTGGATGGTTGAAAGGCGCAGTCTACAGAGAAATAGTAAACCCAAAAGCCGATTTGATCGTTCGGGTTATGAATAGTGCAACCCTCATAAAAGAACGCAAAGACGACCTCAGAAGAGCTACACGTGGTGTTATCAACTCAACTCAACTGTGCGGATTCCTAAGGGACCAAACTGCTGAGCTCATCGGTCCCTAGACTTACACACTACTTCAACTAACTTATGCTAAGGACCACACACACACACACACACACACACACACACACACACACACACACACACACAGAGGGCCTCGGGAGGACTCGAACCTCCGGCGGGAGGGGCCACGTAATCCCTGACACGGGCCTCAAACCAAGCGGCCACTCTGCGCGGCGTCATGTTATTAAGGGAAGTCAAACGGGCATTGAAATTGGTGGCGGAACTTTTAAAAATAAACTGTGAATGTCCTCATTTGCCTTTGCTTTGAGTTTTTTAGGGTTACGCACTAACAGCTGTATCTCAGTACTCAATAGAAAGTGGATACACATATGTATGGAATTTTTTTATGGAATTCATCTACACCACCACCTGTTAAAATATTTACTATTCTTCCTGAAACACCCTGTATACGCATATATGTGTGTTGCCTGTTCTTTCGGATATGTTCCAAAGAAAAGACACCACGAATCAGGGTTCGAACCTGGTCAGGCACAAATTTTCATCTGGCGCCGTAGCTGTAATTTTAACGCCCTGTGACAACAGCCTGGACATCGTTCCTTCGACATTTAATGGATTAACAAGGCAGTCTGTTTCGAATCGTAGTGTCGGAAAGAACAGACGCCACATACACAGACACACACACACACACACACACACACACACACACACACACACATTATATATATATATATATATATATATATATATATATATATATATATATAAAGGTGCTATTCGGAAAGTGTTTGGCAACTCAATGACGGACTGCAGCTGCATTAAGCTACTCATTTCACAATATATAGTTGTAATTTTCTGAACAATTTATGTTTAGTAAGTGACAGCGATTAGGAAAACTTACGTTTTCGAGATGGTTACCCTTTGCGATAATTAGGGTGTCTCTCATCGTTTACTTTGTGGGAAACCTGCTTCTTTCTGTCTCAACCTATATTACAGCAATGCGTGAATGCTCTCGTTCCTGATACCTCACTGGATGTACTACTGCAACTGTAGCCAAAGATTCAAATCCCGCTGGAAAAGTATATTTCAAGTCAGATGGTTTTGTTCCTCCGCTGTTGTCATTGGAAACGATCACAACGAAATTAAGTGTAGGAATCCTACGAAACCCTTAAGTTCATACTGTGGTGCTGTGCAGAAGAAAAAAAGTTGTTTTTCACAATTATCATATGAAAGATGGAGTTCGCCAGATTCCACTAATTATAACACCTTTATTAGTTATTGTTTCACAAGCGCTTTTCTGCCACTTATTGTAACTATCTTTTGAATGTTGGAGCTGGAAGAATAGAAACATCAGATTTTCGCCATATGGGATATTCGAATTCATATTAAGTCTTGACGTTTCGACCAACGGCAGAATATCCGTCAGAAAAGCTGACAACAAGAAGCCAGGTTATCTCTGACTTTTGTCAGGTGTACCAATGTCAGTGATCTCAAGACGAATATTGTATAGGAAAGGTACGTTGCTAACTCAACCACTGGAGAAGCTTCAAAATTGTAAATTGCGTCTGGAGAAAACGGTTTCAAGGTTTCGCTCCGATTAAGATAGTAAAACAGAAATAATTTCGCAGTTATTAATTTATAACGTTTCGTTTGCACATAGTACATCGAAGTGTTACAAGTAATTACACTCTAGCCCCTAAATATAGTTAGAGAAATGCGTATAAGCCTCATTGATACATAAGGAGGATATTCCGGCCTTGCTACCCACAGCTTTGAGACGAAGATATAATCACTTCCGAGGTCACTCACAGAACACATTAGCTGCTTTTCTTCCTGGTAGTATAACTGAACCACTGCAACTACGCAGAATATGTATGGCAACTCTGTGACCGACGAGTTACTTCCTTGATGGTACAGGTGTATCCAGCTAAATTTATTTGATATTATCATGTCATTTCAATAGAATAAAGTGAGTGATTTTATCTTGAGATGTCCGCAGCTCGTGGTTGTGCGGTAGCGTTCTCGCTTCCCGCGCCCGGGTTCCCGGCGGGCTCAGAGGTTTTCTCTACCTCGTGATGACTGGGTGTTGTGTGATGTCCTTAGATTAGTTAGGTTTAAGTAGTTCTAAGTTCTAGGGGACTGATGAGCATAGATATTAAGTCCCATAGTGCTCAGAGCCATTTGAACCATTTTTTCTTCTCTTGAGATGTGATAAAAGGACGTCAGTTAATGCTTTTGAGTTAACACGGGAAATACAACTACTCTCGTCTCTTGTGTTGCGATTTATCTTTCATAGAGGCTACTGGGCCAATCAGTAAGACACAGACGCCGCACCTTTCCGCTAGCTCCGAGGTAATGGGTTCGGAAACCAGCTGCAAGTAGCTTTCGTTCGCCTTTCGAGATTCGCTGAAAGCCAGGTTTTTAACTCTTTTGTAGCAGAGCTACAAGCAGGCAGGTAGAAACTCAATAGGGCAATCGTAAGACAACGCTCGAGCAAAATTCGTCTTCATACTTTCAGTACCCCTTAGTGTCAGAGCGAAAACCTTATGGTACTGCAAATATTGATGATGCCACTTTTGTTTTCTGCCGACATATCTTCTGTTGTTGTGAACACGTAATTTAATCATTGAAGTGGCACATTTTTGTAATACTTGAGTACGATACAGGACATGAAGTAAATACATACCTTTTCGAAGTCAAAAGTCGGTAATATCCTACCAATTCGAGTTAAAATAGGCACAGTCGTGTTACAGGCACTTACTGTTTTATTAAGGTTGACTGCCGTCGAGTTGTTTCTGTAGTAAGTTGAATTTAATTTGTTTTAGTACTGTGAAGATTTTAATTGCGTTTTCCATTAGTTTATTGAACACAATAGTAATCATCAAAGAGAAATTAATTAGCAACAGTATATTCTTCCACAATATGTAAAAAAATCTGACAATGCTAAAGTAGTTTACCAATTCTACGCGTGTAGAAACCTATTGGATCTAACGATGTCATTAAACCAGTGTAGTTTGAAGATTTTCGTCTAGAAATGAATTGCCTTGACGGTTGATCGATCAAGAGCGGGAAAGGTTAAACATTACGAGTAAACGATCATAGAGACAAGTTCCTGGGAGATGACTTCCCCATCAATGACTGTGCCTGAAAGATGACTTCCTTATCAAGCTCGTGGATAGTTTTGTTTCTCAAATCAACAGAGTGCGTTATCATGCAGTAGCAAAAAAAATGGTTCAAATGGCTCTGAGCACTATGGGACTCAACATCTGAGGTCATCAGTCCCCTAGAACTTAGAACTACTTAAACCTAACTAACCTAAGGACATCACATACATCCATGCCCAAGGCAGGATTCAAACCTGCGACTGTAGCAGTCGCGCAGTTCCGGACTGAAGCGCCTAGAACCGCTCGGCCACCGCGGCCGGCTCATGCAGTAGCAAACATGAAGTAGTTTTGTCGGTTGATTTTCTTACACTGCTACCGAAAGGTGTCTCAACTGTTGGCAAGAAATTCCAGCTGTGATGGACAAGCCCTTGGGGAAGAATTCGTACTGCAAAACACACATTTGTAGTTATCAGATGGAAAATATAGTGTTCACACTACCCTTCACTCGAGTTTACGTCTTTTGGTATGGCTCAGCCTTTCACTTCTTCTTAGGAAGTTAACGATAAAGGCATCGTAACTCGTCACCAGTAACAGTATTGCGTAGGAATGCCAAATGAGCGACCTGATGACGTTCAAGCAAAACTGCAATAGTAGTCACTATGTTGATCATTCATGCGAGAACGATCTTTGTAGAAAGAAGAATATCTTTTTCTGCCGCATTTTCCCAAAAATCACACACTCCACACACAGTTCAAATCTTTCGAGCTGCCTCCTCTGCATTCACCCTTCTATTATATCAAAAGTGAATATTGTGTTGTAGATGTTACACTTTTTTCACTTGCGACCCATATTACAACGCTTAACCGTAGTTCACGATTTTCGAGTATGCAAAATCCAATGCTTAACTGCAAGAACTTCAAATTCGAAAATGGCAGTTGATACATAGACTTTCAGCGTCACCCGATTTCAGGCGGCGGGTGGCGTCTGGCCGGTGGCTGGTACCCACTGCAGCTCGAGGAAATGTACGAGCGTAAGCTGTTGTGATCGCGACGCAGCGACGATCTGTCCTGTGGAATTGTTTCTGGAAGTATTAGTTATTACTGGTGGGTAGAATGTAAAGCCAATTAAGTGACCAAAAATAAATAAATAAATACATTTGGACGTGAACATGCATCTCTAAGATTATAATTCGCGACGGTTACCACAAAACCACGGGCTCATCCAACACAACGACATCTGGGAAGGTGACAACACTTCCTCCTGACACTTCCGCATCTACCAGTGTTGCCAGATTGTGTAGACGGCCGTACTTAGCGTTCTCAGGGGCGGTCGGTCTTATTGGCCACCTTAAGTGAATGACTCTGACTTAGTCTCTGTGGCGGCCAGCCGGCGGTCAGTTTTTTATGTCTAAGACTGTACATTATACATGTTTCAGATGTCAACACTTTTGAGAAAAACTTAAATATTTCTTCTGGTGATGAGACGCGAGACTCGGTACTTAAGTTTTAGATCCCGCGCAATGTGACGGTATCCTACAGGGACGCTATTGCAGTTTTATTGGGAAGACGCAGCAGTGAAATAGAACACAGGCGAACAGTCACTTCATCACACAACTATTAGCACCAATTCTTTGCAGAAAAACGCACTTCCTCTTATGCTTCAGCACTTATTACAAGGAAGTAACAAAACACTAGCAAATCAGTTATCAAGTCACCATGAAACAAAATTGCAAGAACCCCGCAAAATACTTGAAACAAACAAATATAAAGCAATGACTCAATCCTAAGAAATCTAACGACAGGCAAGAAAACAAGAGTTTCTACAAGAAAAAAATTGCAAAAACACAGACACAATCACAACGTCAGTTTTCTCAGAGTGTGGCTGAGGATGATACAAAATTCAAGGAAATTATAGATACATACTAAAAAGACAAAGCTTCAGTTACTGAAAAATTAACAGAGTAGTTCCTAGTGCAACAGTAGCAACATTGCAGCGCAAATCACAGTGCTTTGCAACAGAAATCTTTAAAATTGACACCAGTCCGAAAGAACACATATCGATGAACTTTAGAAGCTGAGGAAATCGAAGTAAATACAGACGATAACTCGGCAAACACATAACGGATACAGTTTAAAGATACAGTACCAAAGAATTTCAGATCTTACAGAGTTGGAAGGAAGTGTAGATGACGACGATGAAACAGCACAAACAAGAACTCATTAGGTTAGTCACACATCTAGCTGACATAGAAAAGCATTTGACACAAGAATAACCGACACTTGATTGTAGTGAGAACTATCACGGAGGATAACAAAATTTCGCACAAAAACATCATTTTGGGCCACTTATACGGGAAAGAGGATTTGAAAATAAACGCAAAGATTCATGTACACATTGAAACAGACATAACTTTAACGACCTAACAAGCACGACAGATTTTACAACAAACATTTTTTATCAGAAAGTTTGAAGTTTTTTACAATAGCATTAGTTGTTCCACAAAAACAAGGGAGAACTGCCGGATATCAGTAACGTCCTGCCACAATATTTCGGCGCAGAGTCTTCTGGCCATCTTCTGGTGAGTGCCACTGCAGTAGTACTGGCGAGTACGCGCTGAGCTCCGCTATTTAAAGCCATACCGAGGTGACATTGCGCATGCGCTGCTCAGCGTGCGCGTTCAAAACAACTCCATGTGCTGCGCCTCGCGCCCTTCACGGTGAAAGCTTGGCGTATCAATATCAGGTCGATTTTCATCTTTATGCAGATAACTACGTGGACTACGAAGTTTCTCTATAACAGGATTCCAAGCAGAGTTTAGCTGATAACCGCTATCTCGATTGATGAGAGTCTCGATGTCAGACAATCTTATTTCCACAGATTCATTGATAATCGAGCTCCAAAAGTTTGATGAATGGGCCAAAATTTTTGTGTCGTTGTAATTCATGGAATGGTCTGTGGAAATACAATGTTCGGCAACTGCGGACCCACCAATCAATATGACCCACCAATCAATATGAACATCATTTCTGCCCTTTTTATTGCCCATGAGAAACACACATTGCATGTTGCACCACCATACAGCGAGACCTTCAGAGGTGATGGTACAAATTTTTGTACACACCACCACCTCTAGTACCCAGTAGCACGTCCTCTTGCGTTGTTGCATGCCTGTATTCGTCGTGGCATGCTATGCACAACTTCATCAAGTCACTGTTGGTCCAGATTGTCCCACTCCTCAATGGCGATTCGGCGTAGATCCCTCAGAGTAAGTGATGGGTCACGTCATCCATAAACAGCCCTTTTCAATCTGTCCCAGACATGCTCGACAGGGTTCATGTCTGGAGAACATGCTGGCGACTCTTGCGATGTAACTATCTAAACATTCTGCGTGGTGTCTGTTTGTTCTATATCGTGTCTCCCTACCACTTACGCGCAACGACGTTCTGAGCGTGTTTTTTAGGGAATTGACTAGTTTGAACCTGGGACCTGTTGCTGGTAAGGAGACGTCAGACCACACATGACCTGTAGAATTCAGAAGAGTTCAGTGAGACTAGCGATGATATAACCAAATACGAAATGATTTCAGCGTCACCTCCACTGCACTCCCTGTAAAGGAATCTTAATACTACCTAAATTTAGTGGAAGGGGTTCAAGGTTTTCCTATTTTTAGTTAGCTGGTAAAATAACGTCGAAAAAGCAGTTAAGTTTAGCATTGGAAATTTTATTCTACCCACAAAACATCATTTATAAATTGCACTATTGATAAAAGGAAATGTTTTAATACAGGATGGTAAAAACCAACTGCGTTCAACTAAAATGTGAACGAATATTCCCTGAATGGGTTTCCATGTTATACAATGGATCGAAGGACGACCTATGCCAAATCACTTCTATAATCTAGGTTTAAATTCAGTTTCACAAAAGAGAAAACTATCAAAATGGTCTACAGTGACCCTCAATTATCTTTAATTACTCATCTAACTTGTCGTAAATACCAGTGGTTGATGTGGCTTCTCAATAACTATATAACACAAAAATCATCGCGTTTCAGATTTTTACTTCAAGTGGCAAATGTGAACACCATGAGCTTTAATTGACGATCGACACTAGTATTACGCAAAAAGGGGTTGTAGCAGATGAGACTTCTGCAGTTCTGAGTGAAGCCTTACGCGCCCAAAAATGCGGCATCGCTTGCGTTCATTACCTTGTCGGCGTTCGTCAGGGGGCGGCAGCCGGCGCAGCTCCGTCCAGCTCGATCTCTCGGAAGCAGCTTTTCACCTCGCTGTCTCGGAAGCAACTCTCTCCTAACTTCTCCTTACTACAATTTAACGAAGTTGGTTTAAAAGTAACTATCTGGCTGTGTTTTCATCTGACCAGTCAGGTACTCAATGTTAACCTTAAGCTCCGCCTATAAAAATTCTGTCTATCCACTGAGATACGTTATACTTTTTGTCGGGGGCAATGTTTACAACGTAACAGAGACGCGAAAAAGTCTCACGCTAAAACTTGCAGCTGGTGTGGTCCTTTTAGCGTTATCGTAAGATCTATACTGTTCTTCTAGAGGAATATATCTTTTAACATGGGCTCGGGGGTGGTCCTAATGCAACCGAGACGCGGAAAAGTCTCACGCTAAAACTTGCGGGTGGTGTGGTACTGGCAGTTAGCTGGTCGATCAACAGGAATTTCTGCCAAAGGGGTAATCATAAATACAGTATTTTCATGTGTGAGTTATTTATATGCTAGACCATACGTAAAAAATCTGTGTGCTTTTCTATACCTAGTAATGTTACCCGTATCTAATACTGACGGTGCAGGTAATGGCACTTTATGTGTGTTGGCGGAATCGCCCATTCCATTAGCTGAGGGAGCTGCTGTGCCAGGAAGTGTTTTTCTAGCATTCTTTGCACCCTTTGCTTTTTGGGCCGATGCTGTACGTTTAGCTGTTTCTTCGTTCATAGCACTATTTTCTCTGTCAGAGTCAGAATAGGGAACATATGGTCGAAGGTGATTTGGATCCCCTCCGTTGTCGTCAGAATCTTCTACGTCCTCTTCCGAGTCGATTTCAGGAACACTTTCTGAGCTCGGTGCTCATGATGTACCGCCAGAAGTTGATGGACGTTCGTGATCTATGGGCAAACCATGACGTGCACGTGACATTAGCCACTGTTCATATGCATAACGTTTCTGGCCTTCATGCATTTCATTCCAATTTGGGCGTTCCCAAGGTGGCCAATCGTACTTCTGCTGAAGGCGAGAAACGTTATTATTAACATCGACATATAATTTATAATCAATTATTGAATATTCATATGCACGTAAATACACATACCTTCTGGTTTGCCATCTGGTTTTATTGGATACAAAACTTTTCCAATTTTTCTTCAACAAACGATTTTATTTTCAGTCTGTATTTTCCTGCAAACGAATGCCAATTGCGTGTATGGCTCCAATCTATGGCAAAGTCTACAATAGCTTTAGCATCCAACTTTTGAACTCGTTCTCGGAATTCTTTTTCAGTAAATGCACGTTCTCTAGCTTCTTTTAACAGGCGATCGTACCCGACGTCGTGTTACTTGGCAATTGCATCTGCTGCATTTCGCGGTGCGCCTATATTTATAGGGTTTCCAGGCCCAACATAATCGCTACCTGGCAACGTCAATCCTTTGTTACTTATTCGATCAACTAATTTTTTTGTACCATACGCTACTCCACCACCGGCCAAAGCAGTAACACCAGCAGCTCCAGCAATTTGCGCTGTTGATAAAGTCGCGGCAGTTGCGGTACCAGTTCCAGATAACACTGTGGTCAAGGTTGCGCCGTCCACTGCTGTTTCAGCCGTTCCAGATAAAAGCGGTGTATTTTCGTCTGTATCTACATCTATTGCACGGATTCTGCATTACAAATCTGCAAACAACAAATCAGCTATATCATCGTCGTCTTCCTCTGAATCCGATACACTGCTTAACGAGCCACAACAATGTACACTTCTGAACAATGGAGTATTTGCACAAAACATGCACCAGTGACTATATTGTTTAATATGTGGTGGACAAGTTACCCCAAATGAAAATGATGGTGTCTTAGTTACCATATTAACTTTCATTTAAATAAGACGTGGTTGCAATAGTACGTTTTGCCATGAATCAGATAATTTACATAAACAGTTCTCACAAATAGTATATACAAAATGCTTGTAACTTACTTCGTAAGAAAATACTTTAATTTTGAATCTACTTTGCCAGAATGTAGAAATGTCAAAAGAAGACACTGTGATTAAACCAAGTGTTTCCCATGGAACTGGAATTCCTGCTCTTATTTTTGCACAAGCTTCTAATGCATCATTTACGATCTCACAAATCATTGAAACATTCTCACTTTTATTAAATATATAACATTCTGGCAACCTATACGAATTTAAAATGAAATTAAATTTCGAAACACGAAATTCGAACAGAATATCTTCCCGTATAGTTTGTACTACATCTAATTAAAAAACATCCAACGCATTTTGCAGTCTTCCACAAACAGCAATTCGTGCAAGCTTGTACAAAGTTTCCATTGTGATAGAAGTGTACTTACTATTTCTGGCAACTCGTTAGCGACAACAGAAGTTCTCGAAGTCGATTCAGAGGACATAATGTACAGACGACAATACCATGCCCCTTATATACTGGAGTGGTTGCAACCAACTTCAGTTATCAATACTCACATGTCTGTCACTCCAAAACGAAAACTTCTACACGTGCCAACCTTTAGCTGGCGTGGGTGGTTGCTCAGATAATTGTCCTAAAAGGACAAATTATCTCAGTGGGACAGGGACCGCCACCATGGTGAATGACCTTGGGCGCTCGAAACACGAAGACGAGTCGTCATGTCTTCATTTCATGAGCGCCCAAGGTCATTCACCCACCGGGGCCCCCAGGGTCAGCATAGCGGCGGTCCCTGTCCTGCTGAGATAATTTGTCCTTTTAGGACAATTATCTGAGCAACCACCCACGCCAGGAAAAGGTGGGCATGTGTAAAAGTTTTCGTTTTCGAGCGTCATGCAGTGCCCCCTTTTTGTTCAATATGTATATAAATACAGAATCTTCTATATTTTATTCAGTCAGCACAATGTCGTGGTTAAATCAGTATTTAAGCACAGGATCACATAGTTGCATTCAGTACGACAGAGGACGATATTGAAATAGCGGAACATGGAAACACCTTTAACGTTAATAGGGATAATAGTATACGGACAATGTTTCGATGAGATGCCACAGATGATATTAGGTACGGAGAAAATCCAGCATATGATGATTTAGACGAAGAAGTCGTCGAATTTGAGTTGGAGCCAATGCCATCAGAAGAAGTTAATACTGGACTGCGCCAGCGTCATCCATATCAGTAGGGCGAGGAAGGTCACACTGCAATAGATGTACATACAGACGAAAATACACCGCTTTTATCTGGAACGGCTGAAACAGCAGTGGACGTCGCAACCTTGACCACAGTGTTATCTGGAACTGGTACCGCAACTGCCGCGAATTTAGCAACAGCGCAAATTGCTGGAGCTGCTGGTGTTACTGCTTTGACCGGTGGTGGAGTAGCGTATGTACAAAAAAATTAGTTGATCGAATAAGTAACAAAGGATTGACGTTGCCAGGTAGCGATTATGTTGGGCCTGGAAACCCTATAAATATAGGCGCACCGCGAAATGCAGCAGATGCAATTGCCAAGTAACACGACGTCGGGTACGATCGCCTGTTAAAAGAAGCTAGAGAACGTGCATTTACTGAAAAAGAATTCCGAGAACGACTTCAAAAGTTGGATGCTAAAGCTATTATAGACTTTGCCATAGATTGGAGCCATACACGCAATTGGCATTCGTTTGCAGGAAAATACAGACTGAAAATAAAATCGTTTGTTGAAGAAAAAATTGGAAAAGTTTTATATCCAATAAAACCAGATGGCAAACCAGAAGGTATGTGTATTTACGTGCATATGAATATTCAATAATTGATTATAAATTATATGTCGATGTTAATAATAACGTTTCTCGCCTTCAGCAGAAGTACGATTGGCCACCTTGGGAACGCCCAAATTGGAATGAAATGCATGAAGGCCAGAAACGTTATGCATATGAACAGTGGCTAATGTCACGTGCACGTCGTAGTTTGCCCATAGATCACGAACGTCCATCAACATATGGCGGTACATCATTAACACCGAGCTCAGAAAGTGTTCCTGAAATCGACTCGGAAGAGGACGTAGAAGGTTCTGACGACAAAGGAGAGGATCCATACCCCATTCGACCATTAGTTCCTCATTCTGACTCTGACACAGAAATAGTGCTACAAACGAAGAAACAGCTAAACGTACAGCATCAGCCCAAGAAGCAAACGGTGCAAAGATGGCTAGAAAAACACTTCCTGGCACAGCAGCTCCCTCAGCTAATGGAATGGGTGATTCCGCAAACACACGTGATGTGCCATTACCTTTACCGTCAATATTAGATACGGGTAACATTACCAGGTATAGAAAAGTACACAGATTTTTTACATATGGTCTAGCATATAAAGTACTCACGCATTAAAGTGCTGTATTTATGATTACGCCTTTGGCAGAAATTCCGGTTGATCCACCATTTTGGTACATGACCCCCTCAGAATTTGATTTATTACCACATGGTAGTAGAATTGTTCATTGCTCTGCACAAGTGATTGCACGTAATACCAGGACTGCTATCCCAACAAATTCAAGTGACTCTGAACTTGCAACTTTAAATCTAAATAAGAATATGATTACTTCTGTGGGTATTAATTTAAAAATACCTGGTGTTAATGTTACGCCTACTGCATTTGGCTCATCAGCTCCTATGGAAACCAGTAGTATAGATCATAAACGTAATTTTAATCCAATTTGGAAATCGTGATACGGGTATAAGAATAATGAAGTATCGTTTTTAACTACAGTACCTGCCCATCAATTCGGACAGCCCATTAATTTGAAATATTATTAACTTTTTCTGATGGCATTTGCTCCAACTCAAATTCAACTACTTCTTCATCTGAGTCATTATATGCTGGATTTTCTCCGTATCTAATTTCATCTGCTGCATCTTGTCGAAACATTGTCCATATACTATTATCTCTATTAACATTAAAGGTGTTACCATGTTCCGCCATTCAATATCGTCCAATGGTCCTGGATATAAAGTTCCTCTGTTGTACTGAATTGAACTATGTGATCCTGTGCTTAAATACTGATTTAACCACGACATTGTGCTGACTGAATAAGATGTAGAAGAATCTGCATTTATATACATATTGAAGAAAAAGGGGGCACTGCATGACGCTCGAAAACGAAAACTTTTACGCGTGCCAACCTTTTGCTTGCGTGGGTGCTTGCTCAGATAATTGTCCTAAAAGGACAAATTATCTCAGCAGGACAGGGACCACCGCCATGCTGACCCTGGGGTCCCCGGTGGGTAAATGACCTTGGGCGCTCATGAAACGAAGACATGACGACTCGTCTTCATGTTTCGAGCGCCCAAGGTCATTTACCCACCGGGGCCCCCAGGGTCAGCATGGCGGCGGTCCCTGTCCCGCTGAGATAATTTGTCCTTTTAGGACTATTATCTGAGCAAGCACCCAGTCCGTCCCTTATCGTAGGGCCTTCCAGTTTAACACGGTTCTGCTCTCGGCTTCTGTTCTCGTTTCTCCCCTCGGAACTGCATCTGTCTCACTGTGGGAAGGTATGACATGCATTTAGGCATTCTTGTGTTAGTCAGTGGTATTCCCTTTGCTCACTCGTTACTCGTATTACTTTAGTTAATTTAATGTCACGATTTATTTGGAGCTATGTGACATACTACTGGATTTGCTTATCATGTCAGGGTTTTCATGGAAGGTATTGGATTTGCCTGACACCTTACAAGTCACCACCCTTCGAACTTAATTTTTGCACTTAATTTAGGCAATGATTGAATCGTTCTCTAAGGTCAGACAATAATTATCCCATTCTCTAAATTTTGTTGCCTACTGTTCAGCCACTTATTCTGCTCTATGCTAGTTTGTATTACTAATTTATATTTTTATATTCTTCCACATTATAATTAAAAATGACAAGAGAAGAATATTTTATGCTATTATTAATTTTTAATTATTATCTTTCTTTATTTAAGTGTGAAGTTTGTATTTTAAAAAGTTTGTTATCGAAAGTGAGGAGTCTTTCACATCGATTTTCTTAGAAATATATATATTTTTATATAAATGTAGTAATTAAGCAAAATCTATTCCTAACACATTTTCTAAATATCATGTACAAGTAAAATGTTTTTGTTTCTAGACACTCATTTCAACATTGTTATACTAACAAATAATAATTATTTCCAAGAATTGCTTTGACAAAGAAATATACATGCACAAGTATTGAGATATTATCCTAACAAATTCTACAAATGTTAAAAAAAAAGGGAAAACATTCAACAAGATAATTTTTTATTCTTTGTTTTTATAAGGAGAAAATAAGTAAAATATAGTTATTCTTTTATTTTTATGAGGAGAAAATAAGTGGCATATAGTTTTAGTGTTTATTATGCCCTACTTTTGTTCTTTATATACTGTCCATTTCAGAACTAATTACTTATTTTTATCGATAGTCTATTTTTTTATTTAAGTCCATAGTCAATGACTGTTATTTTGTAGTTTATTAGCTGTCTGGAGTGCTTAAATTATATAGTTTTTCACACATTTCTTTTGCACAATTCCTACATCACATAATTTGATTTTACACACTCACACAATCCTATGAATGTTTAAGCATGAGGTTGGCGAATGTTTTTGCACGAAGGTGATGGACTTGAGCGAGATGGATGTGGGCAAGTATTTGATGTACAGCTTCATTCATCGTTCCTTGTTGGCTTTGCAAGTGTGTGTTGTTGTTGTGGAGGTCCCATAATGGAATGGAGCTGTGAGTGCAGAATCTCATGGTTTACTGGCTTTGTATGCGTGAAAGTCATCGTTATGTGTCGCTGAAAGCGGTCGTTTTTCGTTGTAATACTTCGCAGACGACTAGTTTACAATAGGATAGGGATTTGGGAAGGTATGTCGTCTATTCTTCAGCCATCTTCTTTTTTGGTCTCAATCTTGCGAATCTTCAACTTCTGTTCTTCCTGCTTTTTCTCTGCTTCTTACTTGATTCTTGGTTCTTCTCTGGGCAGGATATGGAAATATTTATTGATAACTAGTCGCTTTGAAGTTCTCCTCTTAGTAACAGTTTGATAAATTGTTTGGGCATGTCATTTTTACTTTGTGGACGTTTTCTTCAGTTTCGTGCATCAGCGTGCTGTTTAATAGCGATAGTGTGACTATTACACATATTTTTTGCCAATGGTGGCTTGCCCAAGCAGTCTCCTCGTCAGGCTGTTTTTTGCTCGCTCCGTTCATTCGGCGTGCTCGGAGACCTTTCCGGCGTTCGGCGTCCCGTCACGTCACTGCAGGGTGTTCCATCCCAGCAGGGTTCCACCTTGCGGGCAAATTTATCGCCCACTCCGGTTTCCAGGGCCTTCTGTTGATCTCGATGTCCTTTCCCTTCTCTCAACGCTTGTGCCTTGTAGGAATCACGTCTTGCTAATTACGTCCTTTTCTTTCTTCATACTTCTCACGTTGTAACTTGTGGGTTGTTGCATCTGGTCTTTGCTGGAGTTTTTACAATGGTTCTTAAAAAAAAGTTTTACTTATATTCATATAACATATGTCTAGTGCCTAAATTGTTTTACGCCTTCTTAAAAAGCTTTACAAATTTCGGTGCCCTTTCCATGTTACAATTCTAAGATATTTTGAATCTTAACTTCTACAAGAAATCCTCAAATTCGTTTTTTTTGTGTAGTGTTGTGGTGTATAGCATTTTAGTATTTCATGCTGTTAGACTATCTACGCTTTATCCCTTCACCTTAATCTATGGTACTATTGGTGCTATTTTTGTGTTTGTTTCTATTGAAACTACTTTCTTTTTCCCACCTTCATCTCTCTTCATTCTTTCTCCTGACGATCTTATCTGCAACATAATCTTGAAATATTGTGCTGATTATTTGCCAGTAATAAAATTAATCTTCAAACTTTTTGATATGGCTCACATGGTGAAGTCCGAAGGTTTGGCCGGTTTTTGGGTTCATTAGTTCCACAGCATTATCGTGAGCAATTCGGCTAATTATGACAGGTCCTTTGTATGCAGAGTAAAACTTATGTATTTTGTGTTTCTGTTTCCTGGAGAGATGGTGTGTTTTTACAAATACTTTCTGGCCTACTGAGAATGTTCTTTTCATTGCTGCTCTATCTCCTCTTTCTTTTATTTTAATGGCTGCCTTTCTGATGTTGGAGAGTGCTGCTGCTATAACTTGTTTGTGCTGTCTACGTGGTACAATAGGAAATCTAACATTTTCTCTGGTTATGTTTGGGGGTTAAATATTTTTAAGTACAGTAACTGGAGGTAGTAGTGTAGTGCAATGTGGCATTTCATTTATTACTTCTTGAAAATCTTTAAGGTATATATTCCAGGTGTTGTGTCTTTTGCCTGCATATAATCGGCATAAAGTGCCCATGTCCTTCACAGATCGTTCTGCTGGATTTACACTAGGTTTGTGTTTATATATGTAGATGGGTTTTATTTTGTGTTGTTTTAACATGTTCTGCTATTGCACTAATTTGTATTGTGAGCCATTATCCGAAGTTATTCGTTCCACTCGACCTACTTGTCTGAGAAAATCTTGTCTAAATGATTTACTTATAGTAAGACCTGTTGCCTGTTTTAATGGTGTCAAGGTAACATATTTAGAAGTAAGTTCCAAAACGACAAATATGAAAATATATCCATTTTTTGTGCTTGGGAGGGGCCTCATCAAATCTGTAGCAGCTTGTAACCTCCCCGCAAAATTTTTAAAGTCAATAACCTCCCCATGTGAAATTAAATGGCATTGGATAATGTAAACATGTGCCATATGGTGTCTTCCCACAAAAGTGAATAATAAAAATGTGCCAAGTGTAACCTCCCCGCAAAAATAAGAAGTCAATGTGAATGAACTAAAAATCTAAACTCCCAAACAGAATTAACGTTAAGAAATGAACATTGCTCGTAAAACCCTCAATAATGTTAATTAAACAATGAACCAAGAACCCACTGTAACATCTGAACACAAATAATTAAACCTGACAAATTTTATAAGGGCAGCGGCGCTGACCCTCGGCCCTGTGCAATAATTAAACCTGAACACAAAAAACCAAAATTCTTACATCAGTAAACTCCATCAATATCTGCTCTTGTTTTACGGCACAGCTCCGTGCAATGCTGGCTCATGTTTAATTCCGATTCTTGGAGGGAATGCATGGGAAATATTATGTAACTTAAAATGAATCTTTTTGTTTAAAACAGTTACTTTAAAAGAAAATTATTATTGGGGCAATTCTTGAACAAATTAATTACAATTAACATATGTTATTAGCTGAGCGCAATGCTGCTTCATTACCTTCGATAACAATATACCTCGTCCAGAACCGTGACCAGAGACCCGTGTCGACGCCTGCCGACTCCTCACACACAACTACGTCTCTCGCGTGCTACTGCTCTCGAACTGAACTCTCGCCAGGTCAAGTGCAGACTAGCAACGATAAATAACTCTCTAGTCAGAGATTCTGTCATGCCTCGCCATCGCTGGTAATGAATACATATGAAATGTACGCGTTTCATAACCCTCCACTGGGAGGGCAAAAATTTGGCAGCGATGGTGAGTCATTTGCACTTGCCATGAGCAACAAATTTTTTCATAATTAATTGACTTTAAATTAGAGAATATACAGATGTAGAGCATGAAGTAAATATGGTGCACATGCACCAAGTCCAAAACATATTAGACAATGACAAAAATACATGTACAATGAGTACATAACACATCAGCAAATCAGAAAAATGTATATACAAATCAGATTGATAAATGACAAAAGTGCACACTTACTGATATTCAGCACAAAACATATTAACACATGACATAAGTGCACATGCACTGAAAAATTCTTCAAAGTTTTCACAACAAATAGACATAATGAATACAAATCTCATTAACAAATGACATAAATTGACATGCACTGTAGTTCAGAACATATCAGCAAATGAAAAGAAAATGTACATACAATGAGTAGGAATCATGTTAGAACAATGACAAAAGTGCACGCACTATAATTCAGAATATATCAGCAAATCAAAAAAAAAATGTGTTGGTCATAAATACAAATCATATTAGCAAAAAATTATCTTCACTATGTTAAAAAAATTAGGATAGGAAAGGGAAGGATTGCATCATGGTTGTAGCACTTTAGGTTGCACGCAGCTGCACTGAAAGTCCATATCTTTCTACTTTAGCACAACACCAAGTGGAACAATCTGAAGTTCTTTTCCTAGAAGTATTAATCAATGTATCCAAGACACTGAACTGTCGTAGTAATATTCATGTTGTCATTTTGGTAGTACATTAGGTACACCAAATAGTGGGACCATAATAACATCTCCATCGATCAAGGCGGTGGACAGCATGTCATGTCAACACCACGTCCTTGTAAGGTACACCAACGTAGAATTAGTGCAAAAATCAAATATAGTGCTCCATGATCAAGAGTATATATAGGACAACGGATATTTCAGTAATTCAGGGTAGTTAGGCTAGATGGTGAAGGACATTAAGTCACATACTAGTCTTCTAGTCTTCACTTGAGAATTACATTAGTAGTTTGCGGCATTCATTGCCCAGTTATTGAACATTTCTGTACCATGTATGTAGTATTACAGAATAATGTTCATAAATTGGCGTTTTACACAGACCATTGGCACTTATTGCCTAATTATAAATCATCAGAAGTCAAAATATTCATATGGTGTTTTACAGAGAATATAGGTACTCATTTCCTAATTACAGGTTATCAGAAGTCATTAAGAACATTGGCACTCATTGCCTAATTACACTCCTGGAAATTGAAATAAAAACACCGTGAATTCATTGTCCCAGGAAGGGGAAACTTTATTGACACATTCCTGGGGTCAGATACATCACATGATCACACTGACAGAACCACAGGCACATAGACACAGGCAACAGAGAATGCACAATGTCGGCACTAGTACAGTATATATCCACCTTTCGCAGCAATGCAGGCTGCTATTCTCCCATGGAGACGATCGTAGAGATGCTGGATGTAGTCCTGTGGAACGGCTTGCCATGCCATTTCCACCTGGCGCCTCAGTTGGACCAGCGGTCGAGCTGGGCGTGCAGACCGCGTGAGACGACGCTTCATCCAGTCCCAAACATGCTCAATGGGGGACAGATCCGGAGATCTTGCTGGCCAGGGTAGTTGACTTACACCTTCTAGAGCTCGTTGGGTGGCACGGGATACATGCGGACGTGCATTGTCCTGTTGGAACAGCAAGTTCCCTTGCCGGTCTAGAAATGGTAGAACGATGGGTTCGATGACGGTTTGGATGTACCGTGCACTATTCAGTGTCCCCTCGACGATCACCAGTGGTGTACGGCCAGTGTAGGAGATCGCTCCCCACACCATGATGCCGGGTATTGGCCCTGTGTGCCTCGGTCGTATGCAGTCCTGATTGTGGCGCTCACCTGCACGGCGCCAAACACGCATACGACCATCGTTGGCACCAAGGCAGAAGCGACTCTCATCGCTGAAGACGACACGTCTCCATTCGTCCCTCCATTCACGCCTGTCGCGACACCACTGGAGGCAGGCTGCACGATGTTGGGGCGTGAGCGGAAGACGGCCTAACGGTGTGCGGGACCGTAGCCCAGCTTCATGGAGACGGTTGCGAATGGTCCTCGCCGATACCCCAGGAGCAACAGTGTCCCTAATTTGCTGGGAAGTGGCGGTGCGGTCCCCTACGGCACTGCGTAGGATCCTACGGTCTTGGCGTGCATCCGTGCGTCGCTGCGGTCCGGTCCCAGGTCGACGGGCACGTGCACCTTCCGCCAACCACTGGCGACAACATCGATGTACTGTGGAGACCTCACGCCCCACGTGTTGAGCAATTCGGCGGTACGTCCACCCGGCCTCCCGCATGCCCACTATACGCCCTCGCTCAAAGTCCGTCAACTGCACATACGGTTCACGTCCACGCTGTCGCGGCATGCTACCAGTGTTAAAGACTGCGATGGAGCTCCGTATGCCACGGCAAACTGGCTGACACTGACGGCGGCGGTGCACAAATGCTGCGCAGCTAGCGCCATTCGACGGCCAACACCGCGGTTCCTGGTGTGTCCGCTGTGCCGTGCGTGTGATCATTGCTTGTACAGCCCTCTCGCAGTGTCCGGAGCAAGTATGGTGGGTCTGACACACCGATGTCAATGTGTTCATTTTTCCATTTCCAGGAGTGTATAAATCATCAGAAGTCATTACATAATAATATTTATATAATGATTTACAGAGAACATAGGCACTCATTTCCTAGTTACAAATCATCAGAAGTCATAATAGTCATATGGTGTTTTACCGAGAACACTGGTACTCATTTCCTAATTACAAATAATCAGAAGTCAAAATATTCATATGGTGTTTTACCGAGAACATTGGTACTCATTTCCTAGAATAATGTTCATATATTGGCGTTTTGCACAGAACTTTGGCACTCATTGCCTAATTATAAATCATCAGGAGTCAAAATATTCATATGGTGTTTTACAGAGAACATTGGTATTCATTTCCTAATTACAAATCATCAGAAGTCATTATATTCATCTGGTGCTTTACATAGAACACTGGTACTCATTTTCTAATTACAAATCATCAAAAGTCATTACATAATAATATTCATATAATGATTTACAGGGAACATAGGCACCCATTTCCTAGTTACAAAGTATTTTATATATATATATATATATATATATATATATATATATATATATATATATATATATATATATATATATATATATATATATTGCTAGCAATGCATTGCGTTGAGATCGATAACTAATTGCTGGGGGATAATAATATTTGAATTTGACTAATTGCTGCAAATGAACATGTGTAACATCATTCGTCATGAGTCAGCTGTAGCAAGGTTATGAATCAAGTAGAGTATATGTGATCACATTCATAAATGACATAGACTTAATGAACAACTGCTTATAGCTCATTAATGTCATAAATAATTTCTCCTGCAAAAAATATACAAAAATAATGGATTATTAATCTGAAGGAAGAAACGCATTTTATGCTGAAAAGTAGTGAGCTCGAATTAACAGGCAGTGAAATGTGGATAAAATGTGTTCCATAGCTGTCCCTTCCAAAACCTTCATTCATCCTACTATGCAATAAAACACATACTGTCAAACACAAACTGCAACAAATACTTAAATAACTACATAGCATAAATACATAACTTCAACATTATCCTCATCTGTAGAGAAAAAACTTCATTATCCATCACTTCATTATCCATATTATCATAACTCCATTATCATCACCTGTAAAGAAAAACTTCATTGTCCATAGTAGCATATTCTTCATCATTATCCATCAGCATTCATTATCTCTGCAAAAATATCACTTCATTACTCATTATACAACTATTCCTTATCTCTAGCATATTTCATCACTAAAACTAAGATGTGTAGTTCTGTCTGACAGCCTGCATCAATCGCTTCGTATTCTGAAAGAAACAATTAGTTAAGACTGCTATTCTACGATGTGTATAGTATATTCTTGTTAATGGTTGTTAATTCTGATACATTTACTCTTCCTCATAAGGATTTTGCATCTTCTTTCGTCTATTCCGTAGGTGAAATTCCCATTTCTGTTTAATTTATTTCTTTTACACCTTATTTCTTTCTGAAAATAATGAACAAAGATTAATGTCTTGCATTTAATTCAATAACCCATTAGATAAAAACTGGTTTATAGTGATATAATTAAGCATACAGCATAGCATGACAGAAAACGTAATGTGTCCAAAACATAGACAGTGTACAGGTGCAAATATGTACACAGAATATCATAATGCAGCAGCAAAAAAATGTAAAAATAGTCACGATATTGAGATATCATAGGGCAAAAATGTGAAAGTCAACTGGTGTTTGCTATATCTTAACTATTTCATAAAGCATACAAACATACAGGAAAACAATCATACATGCATAAAAAATGGAAAATGTGCACGGTCTGATGTGTAACGACAAGAAAAGCGACCTGCTAACCTTACCTTGCTGGGCACTTGCCAAGAAAAAATACGATAATCATCAGTAAGTGTTCATGTGAATATAATTGCATAAGTGATCATAAAATTAGCAAATGGCACTATAGCATGTTAAATCATAAAGTATCTTCATTCAATAAAAGGTTTGACGTTTGACCAGTGGTGGTTTCCTTTGGATTTTCTGGTTCTCAAAGTTTCGACGTGTACAACATTGGGGTGAGGAATGCTGCGAATCCGTTATGGACCTGCGTATAGAAGTTCAAATTTACTGCACCTACATTTTCCTTTATTAGATAAATGGTGTGTACGTACTAATATCTTCCGTCCAACGTGAAAGTCACGGCGTGTACAAACCTGTTTTTGTTGTCTTCTCCGGCGCTCTGCGGCACGTTTGATGTTGTTCAGCGCAATGTCAGTTATTTCATGGTGTCGTAGTCGACGAGATGTAGGAAAGTTTACTAATTCTTTAATTTTGTTAGGTGGTTCAACATTTTTCAGTATAACAGACGGAGATAGCATAGTGGATTCATTTGCTATGGAATTAATTACATCCTGGAATGAGTGTGTATCCCAATCAATATGTCTTTTGTGGCAGTATATTCTACACAGTTTACCAATTTCTTTCATTAATCGTTCACAAGGGTTCGAAGAAGCGTGGTACCTGGATATATAGATCGGAGTAATGTTTCTAGCTCGTAACATACGTGTCCATATAGCAGATCGAAATTGTGATCCATTGTCAGAAATTACTTTCAACACATGCCCTACATGAAATATAAAATGTTTCACAAATGCTTTCGAAACAGTTTTAGCAGTAGCTTTGCGTAACGGAGTGAAGGTAACAAATTTTGAAGCGAGTTCAACAGCGACAAAGATGTAGCAAAAACCTCTATTAGTTCTGGGAATCGGACCAAAAATGTCTACAGCGGCCATATGTCTCAATTTAACAGGTACAATGGGATATAATGGAGGAATATGTGAAGTTGTGTCTGACTTAGCTTTCTGGCAGATTTTACATGACGCTAAAACTCGTCGTATACGTTTCTCCATGTTGGCAAAAAAACAGTTCTGTCTCAGTATAAGAAAACATTTTCTAGCTCCGTAATGTGCGTAACTTAAATGAGTATACCAGATTAATTTGTTAACCAGTTCGACAGGAATGCATAATAACCAGTTGTTGCTGTCAGGATGAGAGCGGCGAAACAGAATGTCATTGCGTACAGTGTAATGGTATCTAATCGTAACATTATTCTTATCCTGCCAAAGGTGATTAATTTCTTTCCACACGATGTCTTTACTTTGCTCTTGTGCTATGTCCTGTAATGACGATGAAATGAAATCCTCAAATGCAACCCGTTGAATGTACATGACGCTGAAATTTGTTTTGTAGAAGCTGGCTGGGATTTCTTGCTGATTGTTGCTGAGAGAACGAGATAGTGCGTCTGCTACAATATTTTGTGTGCCGGGAATGTGAACAATTGTAAAATTAAATTCCTGCAAATAAAGTTTCCATCTGCTTAATCTGTCGTGAGTAAATTTAGCGGAAAGTAAAAACTGTATAGCTCTATGGTCTGTGTGAACGGTCGTATGTCTTCCATAAAGGAAATGCCGAAATCTCGTAAATGCCCATACAACACATAATGTTTCAAGTTCTGTAACAGAATAATTTCGTTCAGCAGGTGACAGAATGCGACTTGCAAATGCGATGTTTTTAATTATTGTAGAGCCATTTTCTTCAATTTCCTGAAAAATATGTACGCCTATAGCCGTGTTAGAACTGTCAGTGGCAATGGAAAAATTTCTGGTAAGATCTGGTTAAGATAAAAGTGGTGGATTCAACAAAGCATGTTTCAAATAACATTTTCGTGAACAAGATTGTGTGTGTCAAAAATATTGCTTGCGTTACTGGAATATGCAACCTGTACTGTATCTAGTCAAACTCCAACAGACGTGTTATTATTTTCAGGAGGATGCTGTGGCATTTCAACTATTTGTACTGTTCTATTATTTCTTCCTGACGTATTACGTTCTTGATGATGTCTACTGTCTGGTTCATTCATGATAATATGTTGTTGCTGATGTTCTTGCTGCTGATAAGATCGACTGTTATTAAATGAACGCTGAAAATTGTGCTCATTATTTTTACGTCTGTCATGATAGTCATTTCCATATGGCGCATTGCGATAGGAATTGAAATAGTGTGTTTTCTGTACGTACTGATTCCCTTGTTGCTGTGCGTTACTATTTGTTGGAGCTGAGACTATACGTGCACGCGGCGAAACATTAAAGTTTGGTTGACCTTGTAGACTGCATTGTTGGTTAAGTATGCTAACCGGCTGGCTTTGATGCTGTTACGGTGAAAAATGTCTATTGTTACCAAAATGCGTTTGTGACTGCTGAAAATTTTGTACATACTGATGATTGCGATTATCTGTTATTAAAATTACGCTAGTAGTTCTGGAGTGCCTAATGAAAAATTGTCACATTCGGTAAAAGTTTTCTTATTCGGTTTCCTTTACTCATTCTTAATCCTAGATAGAGCAATAGTTAAAGAGCTGTTTTGATAGATATAAAGGATAGTAGAAGAGAAGGCAGCAGTGCAGAAAACTAAAGATGAAACAGCACTACTACAGCTCGGGGCCTTATGCACGCTACGGCACATATTCATTAAAGCGTAATGAATCCCCTGAGGTTTATTACACGCTGCAAATAAATTTTGGCTTTTGTGTTACAGACAATGCCGGTGAAAATTCGGAAGCAAATCGCTGTATCCATGCTAATTGTAGTTGCTGTATTACATGAAATGTTGGTAAAAATTCAAGAGCAAATTGTCGTATCCAGTTCAAAGCTAGTTTCTGCGTTACAGCTAATACCGGTGAAAGTACAAAAATAAATTGTCGTATACAGTTCAAATCGTGTATCTGTGCTCTGTTATTATTAAATTCCTTAGATTTTCTTACGGATAAAAATTGCTCGTAATCTACGTTCTCGTCACTGAATTTGAGAACACGTTCAGGTTTGTGTGAGAATCTGTTTGTCTGTATCATTTCGGATTTCAAGTTGCGTAGCTTTTCAGATTTTAAGTCGCGTAGTCTCTGTAAATTGCTTAAGTTACACTGGCTGTGACAGTGCGACAAACGTTCGGAATTCGCCGTATGCTGTGACGTGTTATTAACTTAAATATATTTTATCTCTGTTACTTTAATACGTTCGTCATTCTGCTTATTCTTTTGTTCACATTTCTTCTCGACTTCCGTATCCACAGTGTGCGAAAGTTCTGGTGACTGTAAATTAAACTCGTCGCGTATCTGTGTTGCGTTTTTAGGACATTGTTCAGCGACTGCCTTAATTTCGTCTCTATGTGATTCCGTTGTGCCTACACGTGTACTACTTAATTCTTGTGCAACAGTTCCCACTTCTTCATTACTGTTATTAGCACAAGCCTTAGTATCCTCACGTAATTGTTCTTTAGTGTCATGACATTGCACGGTAACCGCTGTAATCTTTTCACTACGTTGTTTATTCTGTTCGTTAAGGTTGTCGTGTTTTTCGTTCGGCTGTTTAAAACTTTCATTAAATTGTTTGTTCTGCTCCCTAAGTTTTTTGAGAAAGTCGTCTTGTTTTTTAATAAGTTGTTTGTTATTTTCTTTAAGGTCATCTTGTTTTTCAATAATTTCGTTAACTCGTTGTAGCAATAGTGCCATAATTTGATCCAACCCAATATTACCTACTCTATTTTCTGTGCTGTTTGATGGCGTATCTGCAATTGTCACGTTTTGTGTATCCATTTGGATATTCTGTGATTCTAAAAAAGGTTTGCTAATCGGATGTGCATTGTTAGTCACTACACCGGAATTAAATAAATCCGTCGTACTCTGATTACTCTGTTCATTTTCATTAGAAAAATTTATCTGTTCGTCACGTAAATCCTGCAAACCAGGTGTGTCAAGCTGGGCAGCGCTCATTGCAACAGAACGTCCCGCATCATCTATTGTCGTTAAATTAACAGAGGATACAATTGGATTCGTCTGTTCATCACTAGGATCAAAATCAACATTAGTGGTCGGTACACACTGGTTGTCTGCAAATGGAGGATTGTCATAATTATGCTGCATGTCGCAAGTACTATCGGTCAAGATGTTTAACTCGGTTATTTCACTCACTGTACCTCGCGATGTACTATTAACAGTTTTTCGCGGCATTTTTACACAAATCACAATTATTCAATAATGAAACAAGGACAATGCAAAATCCAACAAACACTATTACAACAAAGAGCAACAAATTGCCGATGATTTGTGGAAGAAAGTGACAAAGTTAGTAAAAGCGTTGCGCCAAATACTAATTATATTTTAAGTAAATTAGAGCAGATATCTGACTACTTATCATAAGATTCACAAAGAAATACGATCCTGGTCCGGATGTCGCCAAGTGTAACCTCCCCGCAAAATTTTATAAGTCAATAATAGTGAAATCATAACCTCCCAGATGTTGTCTTGCCACAAAACTGAATAACAAAAATGAGCCAAGCATAACCTGCTTGCAAAATTAAAGAATAATAATGGCCCAAATGTAAACTCCCCACAGTAATAAAAGTCAATGATAATAAATATGTGCAGAAAATGTTAAGTCCCCACAAAATTAACGCTAAAATGAATCTGATAAATTTTATAAGGACAGCTGCGCTGACCTTCGCCCCTGTGCAATAATTAAACCTGAATAAAGAAACCGAAATTTTTACCTTAGTAAAACTGTATCACTATCTGCTCTTATTTTTCGGCACAGCTCCGTGCAATGCTGGCCCATGTTTAATTTTGATTCTTGGAGGGAATGCATGGGAAATATTATTTAACTTGAAATGAATCTTTTTGTTTAAAACAGTTACTTTAAAAGAAAATTATTATTGGGGCAATTCTTGAACAAATTAATTACAATTAACATATGTTGTTAGCTGAGCGCAATGCTGCTTCATTACCTTCGATAACAATATACCTCGTCCAGAACCGTGGCCAGAGACCCATGTCGACGCCCGCCGACTCCTCAACCACAACTACGTCTCCCGCGCGCTACTGCTCTCGAACTGAACTCTCGCACGGTAAAGCGCAGACTAGCAACGATAAATAACTCTCTGGTCAGAGATTCTGTCATGCCTCGCCATCTTTCCATATTAGGAAAATGGCTTGTTTGTTTTATGTTTAAAAACATTTCTTTGGTCCAAAGTGGCCATTACTTAAATGTGTATACCATATTTACTTATTAATTAGTTTATCTGGGATATAAATTAACCATTCATTCGTTGCAACATTTCGTCTAAAAAATAAAACATTGTTTTTTACGGGATAGTGCTGTCGAATGTCTGGAAAATCCTTACTTCTCCACTTGTGTTTGATTCCTAGTATTTCGGGATCCTTGTCCTGTTCTTTGCCTATGTTTTTCAATGCTGTCGTAATGTAATTTTCGAAAGGTACTTGTTTCATATAGTACATTGTAAACTGGTCTTCTGCTGCTTCCAAACCTATGTTATTGGATGCACCCTGTGGACATCGTGATAAAGCATCGCCTAATACATTCGCTGGTCTTGGTATGTGTGTAATAGTGAAGTCAAATTCTTGTAGTATTAACATCCATCTGGCTAACCTCCCATGAGTTAGTTTGGCGGATAACAGATATCCTAATGCTTTGTGGTCAGTGTATACTTTTGTTTTTCTTCTGAATAGGAAGTATCGAAAACGTTGGAAGCCCCATAGGCCAATGCTTCCAGCTCCGTGACTGAATAGTTTTTCTCGCTTTTTGTGAGTACCCGACTGGCAAATGCAATTGTTCTATATGATCGTAGCCCTGCCTGTTCGTATTCTTGGAATAAAACAACTCCTAAACCTGTTTTCGCGCTATCAGTGGCCATACAAAAATTTTGTGTTAGATCAGGTTGTGCCAAAATCGGTGCTGTTGTTAGTGCGTTTATCACTTTTAAAAATTCTTCATTAGCTTGTTGATCCCATACCCATGGCGTGTTTTTCCAAGTCAATGCATATAGGCGTGGTGTTGCGAGAGAGTGGATCCAAATAAATTTTTTATAGAATCCGGTGAGACCTAGAAATCCTCTGAGAGTTTTCTTATTATATGGAGTACAGAATTCTTTGATTGCCGTTAGTTTTTCTGGGTCGGACATTACCCCTTTCTCTGAAATTATGTGTCCTAGAAATTTGACCTCTCGCCTTCCAAATTTGGATTTTGTTATATTTACTGTGACCCCATGCTCTTTCATGATCTGTAAAAACTGATTTAATGTGTCGTTGTGATGTTCCCAAGAGGGTTCTACTATAATCACATCATCAACATAACAAGTAATTTTTTGTAAAATTTCAGGACTGAGTATGGTATTAAATCCCATAATAAACGCTGCTGACGATATGTTTAAGCCAAATGGCAATCGTTTAAACTGGTAACATCCACCGAATACGATGAATACTGTAAATTTTCTACATTCTGGGGCCAATTCTATTTGCCAAAAACTACTCCGTAAATCAGTTGATGAAAATATCTTAGCACCGTGGAATTTTGTATCAATTCCTCTAATTTTTCTGGGAGATCTGTCTCAGTGATTATGATTGTGTTGATCTGTCTGGAATCAAGCACTAACCTGATGCTCCCATCTCGTTTTTGTACAATATGGAGCGGGCTGTTATATGTGGAGGTAGCTGGTTCAATAATATCGTCATCTAACATTTTAGAATCTCCTGGAATACTTTATTCCTGTAGCTTAATGGGATTGTATAGGGTGGCGCTCTAAATGGTTTGTGCAGTTTTACTTCAAACTTGTACTGAAAGTGCTTAATACTGCCAGTCTTAGGTAAAAATACCTCTGCTTTATCTCGTAAAATACCCTCTAATTCTTTTTTACTGTGTTCCGAAATACCTTGAACTTCTTGCAATTTTTCGTCGATTTCTTTATGGACTTCTAACATGAGTTGAGGCGATTCCCCCTTTTGTGCATACCATTATAATTCTTCATCCTCTTTATCTCGCGTCATTCTTAATTGTTTGTTTATAACTGGTATTTCATTTAATTTTAGCTTTTGCTCAAAGAGACGTGTGACATTCCCGAATGTTACGCTACCTTTCCCCACATCTATTATCGCTCGTCTCTTATTTAAAAAATCTGCACCTATAATCAAATCTAGAGATAGTTTAGGTATAATCACGAAGTTGGCTTCGATCTTTTGACCTTGGCAACGAAAAAGTTAACCTTGTTTGTCTCGTAACTTCTGCAGCATTGTTTCTAATAGGACCTCTTACTTTAATCTTACGTGTCTTCAGAACTGGCAATTCCTCATTGGCATTACACTGCATGAATAAATTTTCTGTGATCGCAGTCAGTTCACTTCCGCTATCAATTACAATATTGACTGGGATATACTTTACCATGGCCTTCACAATTGGTTGAATTTGAAAGGGTTG
The DNA here is from genome assembly GCF_023864275.1 of Schistocerca cancellata. Classification (NCBI taxonomy): domain Eukaryota; kingdom Metazoa; phylum Arthropoda; class Insecta; order Orthoptera; family Acrididae; genus Schistocerca; species Schistocerca cancellata. The sequence goes on along the minus strand of NC_064631.1, from coordinate 266,094,566 downwards.
GTCCTGTTCTTCTTCTTCTTGCAACAACGAATCCTCCACTGAATCATACAAGAGTCTTTTTAGGAAGTTCCCTTGTGAATTCGAACTTTCTGTAGGATAAGCTTCGACTGTTACTTCACTCTCTTTTATTTCCTCTTCTCTATGTCTTCCTTCATTTACGCTTTCTTCAACATCCTCTACTTTTTCCTCATCCTCGTCTATCGTCTCCTTCTTCGTCGCTACTTCCACATAATCGCATCTAAATGCTCTAATTATCGCTTCATAACTTCCTTCATTATATACGTTGGGTTGTGTACCCACTAGTAACTTATGTTCAACTTCTGTCGACTGCGCATTATCCTCATTGAATTCGTTTTCCCTGGTTTCCATCTCAAATAGCTCTGCAATACTCATTACTTCGTCCTTTCCTTCTACATTCGTTGTGCATGCCTCTGGTAATTCATCTTCCTCGTCAGTATTCTCCCATTTAATTTCGTCCCAACACCATATTGTTATTTTCTTGTCTTCGTTTTCATTTGGTCCCTGCGGATTTGTTTCTTCCTTCTTCTCTTCTTGTGATAAGATTTTCACTTCTCTGTTCAAGGTGCTACAATTGTCCTGGATCGGTGCGTCATTCTCTTTGGCATGGGCGCTTTGCTGTCAATTCGAACGTTTGTCGGGGTTTGGTGGTCTTACCTCCACCTCTTCTATCTTTATTCTCTTTTCTTGTCCAGCTTGTTGATAATGGTTTCTTTGTTGATAATTTGTCGGTCTATTGGTTCTCCAGTTCCGTTCTCCGTTCCGGTTGTCGTTATTCCCTCTGTAATAGTTGTTGCCGTTCCTGGGTGAATTATAGTTATTGCCATATTCTCTTCTAAATCCATAACCGGTTCTTTGTTAAAATCTATTCTCGTTTCTTGGTGCGAAGTTATCACATGGTTCGTAATTATTGTTTCTTCGTACTGTGTCTTGTTGATTCCACTGCTTTTTGCTATCGTTTTTACGTGCGCTTCGTCTTTTTCTTGCGTCATCTTCCGAAAATATGAATTCTAGTTCCGTTAGAATACCTTTAAATGCTTCGACGTCATTGCCTCCGCGACCTACTAATGATTGCTGGTATTTCAATGCTAGCTTCATCGCGCATAATTTAATCAACTCTCCATCACTGTGTGATACATCTGAGCATTGATTTTTGTTTGCCACTGCTTCGAAAAATTTCACGGGACTCTTCTCTCCTGAATTTTCAAAATATGGGTTCTGTAATAATTCGTACTTCACTCTGTTCTGTGCTTCGCTGGACCAATATCGTGAGCGAAACTTCTCTCTGAAATCTTCGTACGATCGGCATGTCGCTGCAACATTCTGCATGATTTCTGCGACTGTTCCTGACATGTGTGCACATATAAAGTCTAATTTGTGTGCTAGCGTCCAGTGTTCTGGTAATCCTACTCGGAATTGATCAATAAAAGTTCGTGGATGTAATGAGTTTCCTTCTCGAAAGTGTTGAAATTTTCTGACTGTGAGGAAACGATCGTTGTCGTACTTCGTCATAGTTCCATATGAAGTTCGCGAATCTTCGCCACTTTTGTTTCTGATCATTTCTCCCGTCGTTCATTCCGGTTGTGGTAGACCCATTGGATATTGTCCACTGTAACTTTCGCCAACCCTTGCGTAGTATCGTTGGAGTGGTACGCAATAATTTTCTTCCATCGGTTGTGAATGTGTAGCTGAATGCACTGCACTGTACTCTTCGCGACCTGGCTTTCCATTGTCACGTATTGGAATCGCAAATGCATGATATCTTCGTTAATTGCTTGTTTTCCCGGTGCTTTTACAGATACGGATGTGGTTGCAGACTCTTTGCTTGTTCGGTCCCGTTCACTACGCTCTTCAATGATTTGCAACAACTCTGTTCGCAATTTCTGAAATTGTTGCTTCGTTTGCGCTTCTATTTTGACTATGCGGTTATCATATCTTTTCAGCGCTGCTTTTATGATACGTTTGTGTAACACACTGTTTTCAACAATTTCACGCGCTGTACCTGCTGCTTGTCTAGTAATTACGTTTATCTGTTTCTCTAGTTTCTTGACTTCTCCCTGGGTGTTGTTTCATAATGTTTTGATCTCGTCCTGAGTGTCATTGCGCAATGTTTGTACGTCCACTTGTACCTTGTCAATGTCTGTTCTCAATTGATTGTAACCTGTTATTAAGTTTCCTATCACTTCTCGAGATCCTTTTGCCTCGTCTACAATATGACTTAGGTGTAACTGAATTTTTTTGTTTTGTTCTTTAATCTCACGCATTTGTCTCGTGGTTTCTGCATTCTGAATTTGAATTTGGTTCGCTATGTCTTAATTTTTCTTGTCATGGTTTCCGTAATTTGTTGCAGTAATTCTGCCAGATTGGTGGGTCCTATTACGTTTTCTTCCGACGTCCTACGCTCTGTGTTTTCGCCCAATTGTTGGTTTGCAACCGATTGCATTGAACTGTGCGGTGACACGTTTCTGCTCGCATTCCTTGTACTCTGTGGTGAGGGAGCTCTGATCACTTGTACTATGGGTTCTACGTATTCAAGACGCAAGTTAGAATCCTCATCGACTGTCTCTCTACTTTCCTGCTCCTCTGTCGTACGCTGACTTACGTTTTCTATGCCTTGGCGTACACTATCCTCGTTATGGTGCGTTATATGTCCTATTTCACGCGATACTGCATCGTCTGTTGTACTGTCTTCTATGCTCTGTCCATTTTCATGCTGGGACTCTACCTCAATTCGGTCAAGATCTCGATCTGCCATTGCTAATCTTTCCGAATCCCTTATTTTCTGTTTTAAAAGCAATTCACGCGCCCTACTTCGCGTCAACATGCGCTCATACGATCTCACGCGTTTCATAAACTTTTTGTTCACACGAGTTGACACTACCAAGACTGACAATCCATTCACTTACTTGTTGGGTCAGAACCAACTTGTCAACGATGTATCCGCCACCTGTGCGCTTGCATTGAGGAGAAAACTTAATTCTAACAATATTAAAATTCACAACTTAATTATGCTATTGTCTCTGACACTTTCTTACTATCTATCGCTGCAGCTACTGTTTTTGAGTATTTAAAACTTTAGGAAAAAAAATTTTTTTTGCTACGAAAATTTTTCAACAGGATATTTTTCTGACCTAGTTAGGCATGTGATCGACCTTCATCATGGTATTTTACCATCCTGGCAGGGTCGCCATTTTCTATGCATTCTGCGTGGTGTCTGTTTGTTCTATATCGTGTCTCGATACCTCTTTCGCGCAACGACGCTCTGAGCATGTTTTTTAGGGAATTGACTAGTTTGAACCTGGGACCTGCTGCTGGTAAGGAGACGTCAGACCACACATGACATGTAGAATTCAGAAGAGTTCAGTGAGACTAGCGATGACATAACCAAATACTTAATGATTTCAGCGTCAACTCCACTGCACTCTCTGTAAAGGAATCTTAATATTAACAAAATTTAGTGGAAGGGGTTCAAGGCTTTCCTATTTTTAGTTAGCTGGTAAAATAACGTCGAAAAAGCAGTTAAGTTTACCATTGGAAATTTTATTCTACTCACAAAACATCGTTTATAAATTGCACTATTGATAAAAGGAATTGTTTTAATACAGGATGGTAAAAACCAACTGTGTTCAACAAAAATGTGAACGAATATTCCCTGAATGGGTTTCCAGGTTCTACAATGGATCGAAGGACGACCTAAACCATATGACATCTATAATCTAGGTTTAAATTAAGTTTCACAAAAGAGAAAACTATCAAAATGGTCTACAGTGACCCTCAATTATCTTTAATAACTTATCTAACTTGTCGTAATTACAGTGGCTGATGTGGCTTCTCAATAACTATATAACAGAAAAATCATTGCGTTTCAGATTTTTACTTCAAGTGGCAAATGTGAACACCATGAGCTTTAATTGACGATCGACACTAGTATTACGCAAAAAGAGGTTGTAACAGATGAGACTTCTGCAGTTCTGAGTGAAGCCTTATGCACTCAAAAATGCGGCATCGCGTGCGTTCATTACCTTGTCGGTGTTCGTCAGGGGGCGGCGGCCAGCGCAGCTCCGTCCAGCTCGCCCTCTCGGAAGCTACTCTTCACCTCGCTGTCTCGGAAGCAACTCTCTCCTAACTTCTCCTTACTACAATTTACCGAAGTTGATTTAAAGAAAACTATCTGGCTGTGTTTTCATCCGACCAATCAGGGTCTCAATGTTAACCTTAAGCTCCGCCTACAAAAATTCTGTCTATCCACTGAGAAACGTTATACTTTTCGTGGGGGGCAATGTTTTTAAAGTATGCAACATAAGAGAGACACGAAAAAGTCTCACGCTAAAACTTGCAGCTGGTGTGGTCCTTTTAGCGTTATCGTGAGATCTATACTGTTCTTCTGGAGGGCTCTGTCTTTTAACATGGGCTGGGGGGTGGTCCTAATGTTACAGAGACGCGAAAAGTCTCACGCTAAAACTTGCGGGTGGTGTGGTCCTAGCAGTTAGCTGGCGACGTGGGTGTCCGTCCGTCCCTTATCGTAGGGCCTTCCAGCTTAACACGGTTCTTCTCTCGGCTTCTGTTCTCGTTTCTCCCCTCGGAACTGCGTCTGTCTCACGGTGGGACGGTATGACATGCATTTAAGCATTCTTGTGTTAGTCTGTGGTATTCCATTTGCTCACTCGTTACTCGTATTACTTTGGTTAATTTAATGTCATGATTTATTCGGAGCTATGTGAGATACTACTGGATTTGCTTATCATGTCAGGGTTTTCATGGAAGGTGTTGGATTTGCCTGACACCTTACAGTTATCCTGAGGGAAGTGATTCACAAGATGTGCATGATGGAGCGCGAATTGTCGTCCATGAAGAGGTATGCCTCGCCAACATGCTGCCGATGTGGTTGCCTATCGATTGGAGTATGGCAGTGACGTATCGTACAGCCGTTATGGCGCCTACTAAGACTACCAGCAGCGTACATCGGCCCCTCATAGTGCCACTCCAGAACATCAGAAAGCCTCCACCTTGCTGCACTTGATTGAGAGTGTGTCTCAGGCGTTCAGCCTGACCGGGTTGCCTCCAAACACGTCTCCGACGATTGTCTGGTTGGAGGCATATGCAACACTCATCAGTGAAGAGAACGTGATGCCAATTTGACTCCATGACACGAATATGTGTGACGGAATATGTCTAACGTTTAGATGGCCAACTCAAAACAAATAAGTACACCCACGCATCACTTGTTGTGTGCATGGTGCAAGAAGCAGTACCTCTGATGGTGAAGAGTTTGAGTGGCACTGGCTCTAAGCGGCACACTAGCAAAGGTCACAAGTATCACCGTTTAGGTAAAGACCGTTCATTACTAGTGAAGCGCCAGTACAAGAATGTCCTTTTCTTTCTCTCGGCTTTCCTCGCTATCGTGGTAGCATAGCGCATTTCCATCTTAGACTACTCCCACTGTAGCACAATCCAAACACCATCTGCAGCACGGCATTTGAAGCTAGGAGACCGCCCCCTGCTCTGTATACATAGATTTGACTAACCAGCGACTTTAAAAATTAATTGGGAGAAAAGGAAAAAAAGAATCAGCTTCACAGCCTCTTTCCCACGTAATTACGCCGTGTCTTTGCTAAAAGCATGACCTGGATGGCACCACAGCCCTCCATAAAGAGATCGTTGTCTTCCCTTTTGCGTCCATTTCGAACTTTCCAAAGAATGGCCATAAACTTGCTTAAAGCCCCATGCCTTCACCAATATGTTTTGTAGCAGAGTCTGGACGCCTGGTCGCCATTGACCTGTCCAACAGAAATTCGCAGAAACTGACAGCCGTCTCATCAGCTTTCCACTTTAGAAGGGTCCATCCTTTGCTTTATTGCCAGTCTTCAATGCTCTTCCCATAGCTCCAGTTATTTCTCGGCGCTAGTCAGCCTACCTGGGCGCGGCCGACGACCGACCAGCGCTATCCTATGTGTCTGCACAATGAGATCGGCGGACTTGGCAGTCCACAAACGTTTTCACCCAGGTTCCGCAGAAAAAACGCTCTCGTCAGCCCTCAGTCCTCGTACGCTTTTATTGCAGTCAATTAACTCAGCAGCCTCTTCCTTTGAACGCAGGTAAAGCTTACTGCTATTCCTTCACTAGAGCACACAAGCAAGAGCGTAAATTACTGCCAACCATTTCATCATATGAATGAAGTCAGATCGTATCCAGGATAGCAACCAAGTAATATAGATCATCTTCCCTAAGAACATTAAGCAGCATGACACCATATCAGATGTGGGAGTGCCCTCGCCGGCCGCGGTGGTCTAGCGGTTCTGGCGCTGCAGTCCGGAACCGCGGGACTGCTACGGTCGCAGGTTCGAATCCTGCCTCGGGCATGGGTGTGTGTGATGTCCTTAGGTTAGTTAAGTTTAAGTAGTTCTAAGTTCTAGGGGACTTATGACCTAAGATGTTGAGTCCCATAGTGCTCAGAGCCATTTGAACCATTTTTTTTTTTTTTTGGAGTGCCCTCAATCTCTCAACCAACTTCACAGCGATGCGACAGTATCAGCCAGCAATGACTAGAGGAGAAGATCTACACAGAAAGATGTACTACCAATCTGACCAACGATACTGAAAATACCATTTGGTCAGAAGATTTTAGGGGCACGTTGCTACAAGATAATAGGAGTCCCAAGAACTAATTTATCATCCAGTAATGAGAATACATAGAGGCAAATATATTTTAGACGCAGTTTTAGTTTTTGGTTCTCTAGTTTCAGTAACCAGTGGTGCAGCATTCAATAAATGTAATTAAGATGAAATTTGCTCTGGTTTAGTATTACATAGAACGAAAGTTAGAGGAGCTGTTTGAAGGAAAGTTGACGTAGTAAAATCTTAAAACTACTGTACAAAATCAGATATTCTTGGCAGACTTCTGGGTCGTTCCACTACTAACAACAGAATTACGCTTAGCATGATTTGTTTAAACAGACAAAAATTAGTTTTGGGTTCAGAGAATTCATGTATTTCGGCTCAAAACAGTGACATGCTGGTTGCATTGCATTTACAGAAGCATGTTTCAGTGGAGGAACAGGAGATTGGGAAGCTATAGTTTATCACGTCAAATAAAAGCATGAATTGGAACACTTCATTATTCACTAATGCAGAATCTCCTATTGCTAATGAAAATGAAGAATATAGACGTTTCTCAAACAGTACGAGAAAAACATTAGACAGGCACGAAGGTGCAACAGACTGGGATAGGAAACAATTACAGGTAGTCCTACATTTCTGGCAGTGTTCCGGGCACTATGCCCAGATTTGTTTATGAATTTTAAGTAAAACCTCACAGTACTTCTGTTTCTAGACATTACGACATTCCATTCATTTATAGAGACAAAGTAAACCAGGAATTTGAGTCCGTACTCCAGTAAGGCATAACTGAAACAGATACTATCCCATATAACTGTCTGTTACACGTTGCTCCAGGTAAGGATGTTTGTCTCGCACTTGTTTTAGATTCGAAACATAACAACAGAAACAGATACACCGCAAACATTAGATGAGTTGCTCCAAAAATTTCACATGGTCACCTTATTTTCCACACTCGATTTAAAATCAGGATTCTGACACATCAAATTACACCAAGATTGTCACAAATAACAGCCTTTTATGCTGCGGAATTTGTTATCGATTTTGCAAACTGCCTTTAGGTCTTAATATTTTGTCTGCAGCTTTCATAAGAGGTTTGAACTCCATTCTTCCAACACATTTAAAGGCCAGAATCATTATGTCGATGACATACTTATTGCTGCTACCAACATAAGAACATCTTCAACTCATTATTGGAAACATTTTCAAGTCATGGAATTACGCTCAATTTAAGCAAATCTGAGTTTGGAAAGTTTTCTATTAAATATTTAGGACGAATCAGTTCAGCTCCTGGTATTGGACCCGATCGAGACATACTTTAGGCCATTCGTGACATTGCAGTTCCTATTACTAAATGCCAAGTTAAACGTTTCGTAGGTCTCCTTAGTTCTTTTTTTTTTGTCGTCTCTTCAATACAAAGCTCAGGACACACAAAGATTATGCCAGTTAAACGATAAAAACTCGCATTGGTTTTGGATAGAACAAGCACAAAAGGAATCTGTTAAGCAGAAACAAGCTTTGCTAAATGCACCTTTACTGCCTCACCCGACCCTTTCGCGTGATTTTTGCATAGCCACTGTCAGCTTCAAGACAACCCTTCGCAATCACGTGTTTCAATAGATTGAGAAAGATGGCGTAATGTTATTAAGAGCATTGTATTTGCCGGCAGTGTTTTTTCTGCTTCTGAACGGAGTCATTCAGTTACGGAACACAATACTTCGAATTTTTAGTTTTTTGGGAAACACACAATAATAATCAGAGACAGCCATGCGTTACAGTTTCTTAGGACCGCTAACCTTTCTCATAATCACTTGGGGAGGTCAGCATTATATTTACAGTAACTTCATTTCACTGTTATGCACATTCTTAGAAAAAAGAGTGTTGTTGCTGACCCCTTTCACGATCTCTTAGCGGCTCATAATTTGGTTCATCCACATAATTCTGTCAGTCTAACTTCAGTCTGATATACATACAACAGTTTGCTTTCGAAAGTCGTGTTTGTTCTAGTTTAAAGAAGATTGCGAAAGAACAAGATACAGATCCCATGTCTATGAATATCAAGGCAGTTGTGGAGACACACAAATAATTCGACAGCTAAACATTAGTATTCGGTTAGGAACAACACTCTCTTCAAACGTTTGGAGCCTGACAGCGTTATCTGGCTTGTCTGCGTTCCGCATGATTTGGTCAAGAAGTTAGTCTAGTACACTGATTTTAGTTACGCACACTGTGACTCCAGAAACGTTTTTACGTATTTCGTCAGACATCTTATTTCCTCAACATGGAAGAAAGCATCCGACGTGTTCTGACCAAATTTAAACTCCATCATAAAACTAAAACATCCACAACTTCACATTCTGTTCAGCTGTTTCCAATCATTTTACATAAATTACGTCATTTAACAGCCGTGGACCTGTATGGAACCCTTCCAACGAGCAGCCAAAGTTCGTATATTTTTGTGGCGGTAGAACTCACATCAAAATTTGTCTCTTTTACACTACTTCGATTACGAAAACTGTCTCTGCAGCATTTACGAAGGATTTTTTCAGAGAGGTTGGACATACCGACAAAGCTATCTCTGACAATGTACCTCAATTTCGTTCGATGCGTAGATCGAAAAACAGAAAAATTACACCAGTTTTAATTTCCCAGGACCAAGGTTCTTCCAACGACTCTGAAAGAATCACGAAAGAAACTGGAAAATATTGCCGATTCTACTGTCACAAAAAAAAAAAAAAAACACACAGATAAGGGCAGGTATACTCAAATCTTTCAGGACATCATACATTCTTTACCCAAAGCTTCAACTTTACTGTCTCTTCATTTGTTACGGTCGCAGGTTCGAATCCTGCCTCGGGCATTGATGTGTGTGATGTCCTTAGGTTAGTTAGGTTTAAGTAGGTCTAAGTTCTAGGAGACTGATGACCACAGATGTTAAGTCCCATAGTGCTCAGAGCTATTTGAACCATCCTATCTTCATTTGTTACTGTAAATAAACTGACGCCAGACGAAATTAGAGAAACCCTACTTTTTCCAACGACACACAAAGCTTTCTTCAGACATCATGAAGTTATTGAAACTGCCCTTAAAAACATAAAACACATAGCGGAGAAGACAAAACGGCTACAGAAGAGGGAGGCAACACTAAAGGGCGCAGGGCAGGTCAACAGGTGTCAGTTCGTTCTCACCTATTGCCATGCATCTCAAAGAACAAGTTTCACTGATTCTTCTTAATCTACAATGGACCATTCCGTATTCACCAAATAGCTATCACGAATGTAATTAAAGTTGAAACATTGCGCACAAAAGAAAAGAAAAAATCACTTGGTCTACACCACATTTCCAATATGAAACATTTTATACAGTAATTCATTGAGCATTTTTTCTTTTGCTAGTTAGTACGCATTTATTAGCATAGTCATGTTGTGATACGTGTGAATTCCACGTTGACGAGTGGATATTGTAAATGTGTAGAAGATACGTTATAAGCCAGTTCATCCGAGGTATGTGTAGATCGTAGTTTTTCCCCCTTACATAAGGTAGGGAGCCAGACCATTTCCTTGCAATTCTTTCACGTTATGTATTTCTGTTAATGTAACGCTCTTTTCTGTTGCACATATAAATTATAATGTCACTAATAATGAAACTTTCTAGCGATATGTGTCACACAAAGCTTCAGGCAAAGCTCATTTCCAAAAAAAGAAGCAGTAACTTTTAGACGAGTAGAAATGAGTAATGGCATAATACCGTGGTTGTTGGTTGGATGGTAACATTGGGTACTGCATAAAGTAATGCAATTTTTCTTACAGGCTGACAAACTGCATTATGCAACAACTGGATAGTATTTGGCAGTTGTTGCACAGTACTTTATTGTGGGACAGGTAGAGAATTTTCGATAGGATTTAAGAGCACTAAACAAAATGGTAGGAGTAATGACTGCAAGTACAACGTCATATGATCTGTTTTTTAGGTATATACACTGCTGCACCAAAGAAACTGACACAGGCATGAGTATTCAAATACAGGGATATGTAAACAGGCAGAATACGGCGCTGCGATCGGCAACAACTGTATAAGACAAGTGTCTGTCGCAATTATTAGAACGGTTACTGGTGCTACAATGACAGGTTATAAAGGTTTAAGTGAGTTTGAATGTGGTGTTATAGTCGGTGGACGAGCGATGGGACACAGCATCTCCGATATAGCGATGAATTAGGGATTTGCCAGTACGACCATTTCACGAGTGTACCGTGGATATAAGGAATCCGGTAAAACATCAAATTTCCATCATCGCTGCCGGAAAAAGGTCCTGCAAGATCGAGACCAACGATGACTGAAGAGATTCATTCAACATGAGAGATGTGCAACCCTTCTGCAATGTGCTGCAGATTTCAATTCTCGGCCATGAGCAAGTGCCAGCGCGTGAGCCATTCAACGAAACATCATCGATATAGGCTTTCGGAGCCTTCGGCTCCACTCGTGTACCCTTGATGGCTGCACGACACAAAGCTTTACGCCTCGCCTGGGCCCCGTCAACACCGACATTGGACTGTTGATGGCTGAAAACTGATGAGTCTCATTTCAAATTGTATCGAGCGGACGGACGTGTACGGGTATGGAGACAGCGTCATGAATCCATGGGCCCTGCATGTCAGTAGAGGACTGTTCAAGCTGGTAGAGGCTTTGTAATGGAGTGGGGCGCATGCAGTTGTGGTGATCTGGACCCCTGACACGTCTACATAACGGCTGTTGCAATAATGGTACGAGATGCAGTTGATCTGTTGCAGAAGAGACATCAAATGTGAGGGACAACAATTCCACAGTGTAAGTTTCATGTGTACCTAAACACTGAATATTATCAAGAACTTACTATCTTGGTAATAATTATGGTGAATGCAATTATGGTAACTCTCCCTTCCAATAGGAGCCGAGAAATTGAAAAAACTGTTTCACGAGTTTTCCACAAAGCAACTAAACGGTTTGCCGCCGAAATATAGTACTTCTTAAGGAACTATTTGCTCTCTTAGGCTTACTTCACCAGAGTATTTTGTAACCAAGATATAGATGTACGTGATATATTTATTGTTGCCATGGTGCGCATCACGTAGCAGTTATTTTATTAATTTTTTTCTTTTCTATATTTTTAACTGAGAGATTATTGTCAGTGGTTCACATTTTTGACACCGTTATCCACGAATGGAATCAGATATTAGCTGGTAACCCCCACACCCTCTCTGCAGCACGTCCCCATCACCATCAACATTGCCACCTAACGAAACTTTAGAATGAAAAACAATTTTCTTTGGACACTTATGTACATCCTTCAACTGGCGAAAGATTATTGATATTTAGTTTTTGTAGGTGTTTTATTAAATCACGCACTAATTAGTCAATTGAATAAATGGTTCTGCTTATTGCTAACAGTGTAACGCAATATAAAAGTCAGACAGGACAAATCAACAAACGGGAAATGTTTTACGCATCATAAACATTCGTCATTGATCGGAAAGATACACTAGAAAAATCAAGAAACTAGAGAGAAAACTAATCAGAAAAATCCTGTGGCTCAATAACAATGAAGAAGGCTACAGATTGCAGAGGAGACAAGAGACCGAACAGATATTTCATATAGTACATGACTTGAAAAACGTCGACCGCAATTTGACGAGCAGATCAAGAGAATATCGGACAGCCGACGAACTGAAGAGATATTGGGATGCACATAATGCATTAAGAACATAACGTTGGTCACAAGGGAAAAGGAGCTTAAGACGAGAGCAAGTAAGTCGGAAGAAAGGAAGGAAAAACAATAATATTTGTAATCAAAAAAAGAAGAACTAAAAGAAAAGAGATATCAGATAAAAACAGGTTTTACTTGGTTACAGCTAGGACGGTTACAATAGATCACAGTCCCAAAAAAATATATCAATTTTCCACCGTGTGTCAATCCTCCCTTCACACCCAAGCCCAATCGCTGCAAGTGCGGCGAAGTACGTCATCTGGTGACATATTATCAAATTTCTAATCTAGTTTTGGGAACTTACCCGATATTTGCGACTCCATGTGTCTTATATTAAATGACTTGTCCCAGCTTCATTTATAACGATTTGGAGCTTTCAAACGCTAATGGGAATCACCCTATGGAGTTGTGTTGTACTGTAAATTAGTTCCTTGATCTTTTGCGAAGTACAAGATAAAGCAATTCGTGAACCACTGCGATAACTATCAATCTCTAGAAGATGCATTTTTATGAGATAATTTAACTTGTGGGCTAAATATATATCTCAACTTTACTGTTATTGATGCATATTACAAAGTACAAAGTGTATGTAGCCGTAATATCTACCACATTGTGTCACATGTTGATGCTAATATACGAAAACAATGTATTTATTGGTAACATACGCAATCATTATTACATTCTTAGTAAATAGTGATGGTAGCAATGATATTTTTAAAATTATTTAATTTCACTATTGAACCATTGTATTGTCTCCCCTGAAAATATCATTTTAGTCTTCAGGGGGTGATTAGTCTCAAGTTCGGAACCACTGTTATACGTTACGATTCAAACAAGTTATTGAAAAGTAGGACTAGGAGAGGGATTCATATTTTGATGCAGGAATTATCATTCCTCCTACCTAATTATGAAACGCAAATTTATCAACAAACGTTTATTTCATATCATAACTGTAGTAACATTTTGAACAAGTGTAAGCTAAGAAATTCCGGTGAGTAACCAAATTGGATGAAGTTGTCACATGACTTTAAGATAATGGACAATTTCAGGAAATAGACAGGATTTGCTGTTGAAATGTGTACGAGAGCTGCGACAGCTCAGAGGGGAATCGGACTGGCGTGGCGCTCAGAGAGTGACGCCGTACTGCTTCCAGGTGTCGGCGTTCTTCTTGGTGTACTCGCCCGTGGGGTCGAACTTGGCCTTCAGCTTGGTCCACTCTGCAGGGTGCTTCTCTGTGATGTGCTTCAGGCTCTTGATAGCCCTCTCCAGCTCGCTAGGCGAGCAGTCTCCACATCCCGTCGCCAACATTTTTGGCAGCCTGCCTGTAGAAATATCAAAGAAAATCTTGTGAAACAGTCCATTGTAATTTTTCTACTTACATTTAATAATCAAAAAATGTACAAATGTGTGTGAAATCCTAATGTGACTTAACTGCTAAGGTCATCAGTCCCTAAGCTTACACACTACTTAACCTAAATTATCCTAAGGACAAACACACACACCAATGTCCGAGGGAGGACTCGAACCTCCGCCGGGATCAGCCGCACAGTCTATGACTGTAGCGCCTCAGACCGCTCGGCTAATCCCATGCGGCTACATTTAATATTCTAGTAGATTTATATTTATATTAAAACACAGTATACAGTGCACAATGGGATTATTAATCATTTCATTGGGTGATACTGGCTAGCACCATGTACTGACAATTCCTGTAGTACTGCAGGACCAGGAGTTGCTCGCGGTTGAGCAATGACAGAAACGGTAAAGTGGATCATGCGTTGCTCAGAAGCCGCTATCAGCTAAAGTGGGCTGGAAATAGAGTTGCCATGTTCTGCAAGGGCGGACTTGTAATGCCATGAGGGAGAGCAGAGCATGGCGACGGCAATTTATGATGCTCAAGGTGATATAACTCTGTAGTGAGGAGGTTATTCTCTGTTGGGGTGAAAATTTTTTTGAGAGTAGTGTACTTGGAGAAAGAGTTTTGGGGCCAGAAGAAGGCGAAATAACATGATTTTAGAGCGGAGAATTGCGAGGGAATGATGGTCATGAGTAGCACTTGGAAGAATACTTTCATGGGAAGCGCGTTGCATGCTTCCCACTGAAAATGACAGACATGTTTTCTTTATCAGAGGTTTAAGGACGTAGGAGGGGAAATGGAACCTTCCAGGCAGTCTTCTGAAAAGAGTATGAAGTTCAGATGATTATCTGCAGAGTCATGCCTTGTGTAGTTGAAGTAATGTTTTTGTAAAGTCTGCTTGAATTCGTCACCTGAGTCAAAACGTGGACGCCATGTGTCCAGGAGTGAGTAGAGTACGATGTAAACAAGATCTTCAATCCAGGGATTGACCAAGAGCACATACCTATTGGGATTCATCAAAGACATTTCCCTTTGCGGCTCCAGCATGAGATTTTGTTGGCGAGAGTGGAGAACCTGGTGCTTAGATTTTGAGAAGTCTTGATCTCACCACAAGGAGGACATGAAGTCAATTCTTTGTAACGGAGTTCTTATTCTGTTTACTCGACCATGATTCTGAAGCTCTCTGTGAAGTAAGACATACACTAAATTACTTCTGTATGGGAGAACACTTGATTCGAAATTCTGTTCCTGGCTAGTGAGCAAACAGAAATATTGACTAATACTCTGAGTTGTTCTAAGTTAATTGCAGCCCTAGAAGATTGCAAACGGCATATTGCATCTACTGGATATGCATAGAATTCCATGTTCACCATGTACGTCTTCTGTACAAAGGTCGATGCCCCGGCATCAATATGAGGGCTCTTTGAATTTTATTTACAACGATTGTGCACACCTGTAGTCGGAGAAATGTGTGCTGAGATGTTGTTAGGTTCTACAAAAAATTCACCGTATCCAGGTACTCTTGGCTCGAGTTAAGTGTATATCGACTATTTACGTTGTGAAAGTTGTGATCCATTTTAGTAGCATCCCGGGTGGAATGATTGGTTTTTTGCGCTAAACAGAAGTGATGAAAATCTACAACTCGATTTCTCGTTTTACGGAAATCTCTAGGGGTATACTTTCAATAGCAGTATCATTTTGATCATTTGGAGGAATGAAATTGTGGTGTAAGGGTAACATTACGCAGCCACATATCCATACATCATGTTACAAACACCAAGTGCATTTACAAGTGATGTTCCTTAAGCATAATGTATACGGAAAAAGAACGAGATTCCCTTCATCATGAATACAACCGCTGACTGTTAAAATTGCAATACCATGAAGGGAGCACCCAAAATCCGTCAAACTGGCATCACGTGTCTTGAGAGGGAGCGATTGGCTTTTTAGCGCAACTGCACAGAGTGGGTTAGACTAACAGCAACTACATTGTCGATGTAATGATAGATTACTCGACAGTTTTATCATACAGAAACCACAATTGAAGGTTGTTTCTTTCTCAGAAAATCATGTTATGCAGCCTGTAAGTAGAATAAAATTTGTAAGTAGGCTGTTTAGTTATTTGTATGTTGGTAGCACTATGCAGCGCTCTGTATTAAATCTCTGACTGAACTTTGTAAGAAACTCTGTGGCTGGTCGGACTGAATGACGATTTATGTTCGTGTTTGAACTCGATGTCACGTCATTAAGGTAAAAAAATACATTATTTGGTTTGCAACAAAATCTTTCCTTTCCTAACCACACGCCTATTGGTAATTAGTGGTTTTAGTAGTTAGAATCTTTTATTTAGGTGGCAGTATTGACGCTCGCTGTATTGCAGCAGTTCCTCATAATGAAGATTTTTGTGAGGTAAGTTCTTAATGAAATGTATAGGTTATTGTCAGGATTGCTTCTTATTCAGGGCCATTCTTTTGTATTAAGTATCTGAAGTCCGGTTGTAATTTTTTTTGAGCAGTCAGATTGCGTTGCGCTAGAATATTGTGGGTCAGTGTTGACATGAAAAGAAAAAGTTAACAGAAAGTAGGCTCAGTACGTTCAGTCTTACTCAGCTGTTTGCGAATCAAATAACGTATAAGTTTCATCTTGTCAGTCATTCAGCAATTTAAATACAGGTTCACACATTTAAATAAAGAAGATTCAAATTTTACTTGTCGAAATGCTAAGTGGTGCGTATCGTTGGCTACTGACACTGCAGTTTATCGTTCCAAGATATTACTTCTTGCGATTTTTCGACATCTCACAATTCCCATACGTATAACGAATCGATGGCTTCAGGTGGGCCGTAACGTCACACAGGATCTCAACATCCGCAGGCTTCTAACATCATGAGTAATGATGTTTTGTTTGCTTGGCTAGGATGGACTGCACAACCGTATCTCATACTTTTGCTCAGAAATGGACATCTTTGTAACAAAACAAGTACCCACAACGACAGCGGAGTGACGTCTGAGGCATACTGCTCCCTCGGCGTGGCGACCACCACTGCCGTTTCGTCTGACGTAGTAGCAAATAGCAGTGTGCTTTGTAATGACTGGTGAAAGTGACTCCGGATTCATCAGAATCTTGTGACAAAAATTGTTTATGTTAAGTCCGCTGACAAATTTAATATCTGTCTAAATTTGTTGGATTGTCGTTTAATCTGTCAACACATATGGTGTTGAATGAACGGCCGATATGATACAACCCTGAAAATTTCGAGCACAGGACCTCAGCGACTGTAACCTAAATGATGTTTGGGATCGTGCATCGACAGTGGCATAACGTGTCTCTTACACAGTGTTGAGAGTGTGTATGAGACGAGGATGGAGCTTAATTGTTGTTCAGATATCGAATAGACTTCCATTCGTTTATTTTAATAAAATGTTATTTGGGGCAACAAGACGTCTGCTCTATTACTTAATAATGTTTTTTAATCATGTACAGTACACTTAGAGGTTTAATATGCTCCATTGTTTCAAGTTCATCTAGATAAAGTGAACACTGCGATCAGTAGTGTATTATAAAGAGTTGGTGTTCGAATCGCTTATATTATGATTATTTTAATTATTTCGTTTGGCACTTTAAAAGGCGTAGAAAGATTAGTTACCTGTAGTGTCCTTGTACTTTATATCATAACAAACTTATTCATTATATTACTTTGGATCTATTGAATATGTAGTGTGCATGGATTTTTGTTACTCAGCTCATTAATTTTCGTTATGTGATCCGTGTACATAACACTTGATGTTCCATCTGTACGTCGTCATGCTGTTCACAATGGATCGCTAACGACTGCCCTGAGATCTATTGTAGTGGTGTACTTTGATAGGACTCGATGCCATTATTTGTATTTCAGAGAGCGCACGCTCTACAGACTTCGTCGCAATAAGAAAACGAGAGAAGTTCAAGGGATTTTTCGCACAAGATTCGCATTAATATGTGCCACACACTGATCAGCTACACTGAATCCACGAAATAGATCACAGAGTGTCACTGAAATGATACAGGATTTGGGATGAACATCATTAAAACCAAGGTGTTTTTCGTTGCGGCGGAATCTTCTTTCAGTCAGCAACTTTCTCCTCCGCATGGGAAAATATTTTGTTGACGCCAACCTAACATAGGGAGAAACGAACACCATAATAAAATAAGGGAGATTCAACCTCGCACGGAAAGATATAGGCGTTCGTTTTTTCCACGAGAATTGTGAAGGTGGTTCGATGAAGCCTCTGCCAGGCACTTAAATGTGATTGCACTGTATCCTTATGGATATAGATTGATTTATTTCACTGGTGTTTATAACTCCATTTCAATGTTTTTATAATCTATTTAAAACTACTCCACTCACACATGAATACATAGTTTCGAGCGTCGTTGCCAGTTCTCAAACACATGGTGCAAGAAATTCTTTTTCAGGTCCTTAAGAACAGCCTCGCATCCCTTCAGGAGAGTTTGGTTGTTCACAAATCGCGTACTCTTAAAACTTTGCCTTTAGCGATGGGGAAAAAATAGAAGGATGCAGGATAGGAGCTATAAGACGGATGGGGCATACAGGTAACGTCGAACTGATCCAGAAACTGCGTGTCTTGGTTTGCGACTTGAGATCGCGCAGTGTCATGGTGAAGTCGCCACCCACTCAGAGGAAGTTCTGGTCGTTTCCGTGCAATGTGCTTCCTCAATTTAGCCAATACTCATCGGTAGTATGGTGCCGTAACAGTAGTGCATGCTGGTATATAAATACAAGACAGTCAAAAAATGTGGTCACCATCACTATCCTTGTAGATGAAAAACATTCCCCTCTTTTCCGTTGGAGAATATAGCGATTTCCGAACTGTGCCGGCTCAGGTTGTTTCAGGCTCATAATGATGCACCCATGACTTATCATCGTTAATTATAATTTCGGAAACGCTTTCCCTCCATCGGTGAAGAGACATAGCAACTCACGGCTTTCCTCCATTCGCACATCCTTGTGTTCGGCAGTCATACGTATTATCACTAACAATAATCTCAACATTACATGTCTTTAGAGAATGGCATCAAACGAACATTGCGAAGGGTGCTGTGTAAACAATGTATTCAGGTACAATTACTTTTCGTAATGTGAGTTGTTATAATTACACGCTGGGTGGGGCCACACGTGCGCAAACGTTCATACCGACTTAGCCATCTCAGCATGCACAAGCCTTAACTAGCTCCGTCATTTACTCCCAGATCGACATCCAGTTAAATTCGTTCACCTTGGTGTAGTTGTCACACGACGTGAAGCAAGAGATTTCATGATGAAGAGGGCTAGAGCGCGTTGAAGCTCTTAGGAAACGTGTGGTGACGGTTGTGTCTGAAAGAATACATTCCCGAAAAGTCAGTTTTCGGTTTTTTTTCTTTGACACCCAAATATAATTTTAAGTTGTTCCATTTAATTCTCATTTTGTGTACTCCATAAAAGAAAACAGCGAATCAGGTAAATGGTGGGAAGATGTGTCAGTGATACGATAAGTATTAAACAAAGACATTTGTCCAAATGTTTGCCTGTGGAGAAATTAAGGGAAGCATACAATGCAAGCTGCCTTCTTTGATTGTTGCATTATTTTTGCTGTAGTTTGAAACTGGGCACTAAACTTTTCCATTATAATCATTGACAGATCAAAAAACCTGGCAGTAAATAAACAATATTGTGCTGCTAAAGTATAGGATCAAGAGCTGGACCTTATAAGTGGGGGGAAATACTTCAAACTGGACATGAGGGAATGCTAAAATCACTACATCGGAATTGGGCCTTTAAAGTAAACGTAGGAGACAGAGGTTGTGCGAAACGTCGTCGTATAAGAATATCCAACAGCAAAGTAAACAATCTGTACACTAATGTATATGAAAAAAAAATTGAATTTGGCGCAAACAACTTGACACGCCGAATCGAAGGAGATTCTTGGAAAGTAGACGAAAACTGGGTTCGCTGAGAGAAGAAGCGAAGACGATCCTCTTTTTACATAGAAGCGTTTATCGTGTGAAAAGTTCAGGAGAAAGTGAAACCGAGATTGACAAGAGGTGGAAATTGGAGAGGTAGCAAATGTTTATCAGGAAGGTAATTCATATGTCCCTCGGTATTAGATAGGGGTACGAATAAAATATATAAACCAGGGAGGTAGAAAAATGTTGATTATCCAAACTGTCAATGATTCTTTCTTTAGATTAAAGCAAAAGCCGAATTGTAAGCCCTAAAACATATCCTTAATTGCCAAGAGTATTTCTGAGCAGGACATGAAATTTCCAATATGGTAGAACACTGAGACGCTACAGATGAGTGTAAGATTGTTGTGACAAGGTCAGCATAATACGTCTTCTTGACATCATGTGATTTGTCTGTTGTTAACTGTTATTGCTCGTAGTGCAACACAGTACCTCCTGATTCTGATCGGGCAGATCTGGCAATGTATAAAAAACGGCGTGTCTTGAAGAGTTGCCATAAAATCTGTTAAGGAAATGGTACAGAATTTGTAGTTATTAATCTCCAGCGTGATTTGGCCGTTTTGCGTATCAGACTGCTACACGTTATTCCCTGAGAGTGTCCGCCTCCGGTAGCTCAGAGGTCAGGGCGACAGAATGCCAATCCTAAGGGGCCCGAGTTCGATTCCTGACTGGGCCGGAGATTTTCTTCGCTCAGGGACTAGATGTTGTGTTATCCTAATCATCATCATTTCATCGCCATCGACGTGCAAGTCACCGAAGTGGCGTCATATCGAAAGACTGGCACCCGACGAACGGTCTACCCGACGAGAGGCCCTAGTCACACGACATTTACATTCAATGAGTCTATTATTTAAACGAATATCTGTAGCTACCAGGAAAACGGGAAAAGAGGTTTAACGATGGTGAACAATGGAAGAAAGAAGCGATAGAGGCACGAGACGGAAGGAAGTTTAGCTGCCGCACTTACTTTTGATCTCCTTGCCCTCGGTGGTGCACTTTCCGTCGTCTGCGTCGAGCATGCACTGGATGTAGGATTTCAGGAGGCGGTCGTTGTTGAGAATCTCGTCCACGTCGAAGTTGTCTAGCTTGTCTTGCGCCGCGGCTTGCGACGAAATGGCAACGACGGCCACGAGGCAGCAGTAGAAGATCAGGTTTCTCGCCATGGTTACCGGTGCGCCCCGAACAGACTGTGGCGTGCCATATCTGGTGAGCTCCTCTTATACCGCCGCTCTGACGAAAGAATGCATGAAGGCCTAACGGGGTATCGAGGTGGGGTGCATTCGGGAAGATCCACCACTCGCATCTACGATAAAGCGTAACCTGCGTGGGTGTCTGTTGACTCCCACGACCTTGAATAGCCAGTTCTCACTGTATTAACCCACGAGCATCCTGCAATATTGGAAACAGCAGAATAATACACACTTTTAATGAGCAATATACGTAGGATGGTGCCGTTTTCATAAATATGCTGCGCTCTTTGCAGTTAATTTTTGTCATAGAAAAATTGCGCCAATGACAGCGTGGTTCTCTTCCACAATTGCACTAATTTTATTCGATCAGAGTCAACGGAATACATTCTATGTGTAAGCAGTCGTAGTTGAATCATGCTCAGAAGATTTCATGTCTGTGGAAGCGGGTGAGATGTCAAACTTCGTGTCCCATGTGGAAAGAAAATTAAAATTTTCTGTGTTAACAACAAAAATTACATACGTGGAATAAAATTCTAGGACATACATGTGTTGATTGATGAACTTTTGTTGACTAGGCATGTAAAAAATGTCCGGACACCGCAATAAAACAGCATTTTGAGAATGTACTTCATAGAGCATATAGGTACATATCAGTACCTATACTCGACACAACATCCGAACGTACAAAGAAATGCAGATATGAGTGCGAGCAACTATCTTAACTGACATGTTTTTTGTCAAGTGTGACAGAAAATTTCGGTATTTTTCTTAAGTATGGTGCAACGAAGAATTTGTATTCTTAGTAGAGTTTAATTACCCGAAAGGTGTAAGCGTAAATCTTCGTGAAAAATAATGCATTTATTTTATGTGTTGTTAGAGTGTGTTACGAATCACCAGCTAAACTAAGTCGTTTAACGTGGCTGTCGGAGAACATTGATGGGATAGGATGAAACTTGTCTCAAATTTTGAACTTGATTCTCAAAATTATAAGATATCTCTATACGTTTTTAAATAGTTTTACACGACGTCACTTCGGCGAAATAAAGGAGATCTGTAACAAGTAGGTTGTGCAAAGCATACATTTCATAGTGAAATATTCGCCCCAAATGTTCTCACAATAAAGCGAGACGCAGTAATATTACAAAACCGTCAACGTTACTCCGAAGTTTGTACTTATTTAAATGGTGACCAGGTCAGAAACTGGTTTCCGACCTTCGTATGAAACCATCCAGGCAAGTTCTTTCATAATACACTCCTGGAAACTGAAATAAGAACACCGTGAATTCATTGTCCCAGGAAGGGGAAACTTTATTGACACATTCCTGGGGTCAGATACATCACATGATCACACTGACAGAACCACAGGCACATAGACACAGGCAACAGAGCATGCACAATGTCGGCACTAGTACAGTGTATATCTACCTTTCGCAGCAATGCAGGCTGCTATTCTCCCATGGAGACGATCGTAGAGATGCTGGATGTAGTCCTGCGGAACGGCTTGCCATGCCATTTCCACCTGGCGCCTCAGTTGGACCAGCGTTCGTGCTGGACGTGCAGACCGCGTGAGACGACGCTTCATCCAGTCTCAAACATGCTCAATGGGGGACAGATCCGGAGATCTTGCTGGCCAGGGTAGTTGACTTCCACCTTCTAGAGCACGTTGGGCGGCACGGGACACATGCGGACGTGCATTGTCCTGTTGGAACAGCAAGTTCCCTTGCCGGTCTAGGAATGGTAGAACGATGGGTTCGATGACGGTTTGGATGTACCGTGCACTATTCAGTGTCCCCTCGACGATCACCAGTGGTGTACGGCCAGTGTAGGAGATCGCTCCCCACACCATGATGCCGGGTGTTGGCCCTGTGTGCTTCGGTCGTATGCAGTCCTGATTGTGGCGCTCACCTGCACGGCGCCAAACACGCATACTACCATCATTGGCACCAAGGCAGAAGCGACTCTCATCGCTGAAGACGACACGTCTCCATTCGTCCCTCCATTCACGCCTATCGCGACACCACTGGAGGCGGGCTGCACGATGTTGGGGCGTGAGCGGAAGACGGCCTAACGGTGTGCGGGACCGTAGCCCAGCTTCATGGAGACGGTTGCGAATGGTCCTCGCCGATACCCCAGGAGCAACAGTGTCCCTAATTTGCTGGGAAGTGGCGGTGCGGTCCCCTACGGCACTGCGTAGGATCCTACGGTCTTGGCGTGCATCCGTGCGTCGCTGCGGTCCGGTCACAGGTCGACGGGCACGTGCACCTTCCGCCGACCACTGGCGACAACATCGATGTACTGTGGAGACCTCACGCCCCACGTGTTGAGCAATTCGGCGGTACGTCCACCCGGCCTCCCGCATGCCCACTATACGCCCTCGCTCAAAGTCCGTCAACTGCACATACGGTTCACGTCCACGCTGTCGCGGCATGCTACCAGTGTTAAAGACTGCGATGGAGCTCCGTAGGCCACGGCAAACTGGCTGACACTGACGGCGGCGGTGCACAAATGCTGCGCAGCTAGCGCCATTCGACGGCCAACACCGCGGTTCCTGGTGTGTCCGCTGTGCCGTGCGTGTGATCATTGCTTGTACAGCCCTCTCGCAGTGTCCGGAGCAAGTATGGTGGGTCTGACACACCGGTGTCAGTGTGTTCTTTTTTCCATTTCCAGGAGTGTATGTGTACACTGCCCACATATTTGTATGAATGATTGAATGCAAGACAATACTTGCGTATGACTGTTCTATGCTACAAATGTCTGAAACTGGTCACCATTGAAATAACATACAACTTGTGTGCAACTTTGTAATTTTACTGAATCATAATAGATTGCTGCGCATTGCCATCTAATAAAGTAGTAGTAAGTAAATTGAGATATGTTATTATTATTGCTATATGTTATCACAAGAAGCCCAGCTTGCATTTTTCTCCATTTCAGTCACGTATTTCAATCAGAAGACAGATTCTGAAAAAAATGACTTATTTTGTTTATTTGTCTTGGAAACTCAAAATTATTTTCTCGCCATTTATTTTCAGTAAATGGAATGTATTAACTGTGATAGAGGCCACTTGTCTGTATGTCAGTGTCACTCTGTCCACTGAACACTGTGGACTTATATCCAGAAACTTGTACAGCTACCTGGAACTACCCTAGAAAGACAGAAACCCACGTCCCACATCCCACAGTGATACTGTACGAGTAATAGTTTGGTAGCGTGGTCAGTGTCCGTTGATGACATAGTAAGGGAGTGGTTTCCAAAAGTCAAAAAGATGTAGTTAGTACCATATGTTAACAATATGCGCTACACTGAGCGAGTGCATCGCACTGTGCAATGTTGATTTCTTTTATCTTTCAATATTTTTATTTATTTTTTATTGTTTCTTTATTCCCTTTCTATCTATTTATATAATAATTCTTTAGTTTCTAAACTTTTCCCTTGGAGTTGTTACGAAGATTCTTAGCTCAGCAAATGAAATAATGATATTTTTACCATAGCAACAATAAGCCTTGGAAATGTGCATTCAGATAATACTTGAATTGTTGATGTTGGGACGTTACTATAACATAAACATGATGTTAGTAAAGCAGTGAGACAAAGCTTAGCGCCTACCCTCTTCAAAGAATGAGGGCTATTCGGAAAATAAGTTCTGATCGATCGCGAAATGGAATCTACTGTGAAATTCCGATGAAACTTTGCACAGATGTGTGGGCAGTGTCTCTAGTACGCCGTCGACTGCGTCACGTCGTTCTTTTTTAGTTCTGAAAGCACATTGAGCACGTTAAGGAAACAGCGTCTCCCGCCAAGTATGAGGGCCTGCTGACAGATTTCGCCTGATGCTATGCAGTCCACATAACACAACTGCCATGAGATTTCTTCTTCATAACAATTCTCTGCCACCTTCTCGAGGGCAATGAAGATGTTCCCGGAGCTTTTTTCGATGATGAATGTTTGATCACACACAATACAACTCTTAACTCACTGCCCGTAAGTTTAATCTCTGCTCACATCAACCGCTGGATTTGAAGACGACGTTTTGCACAGGCAGCGAGCTGTAGTCCAGGGTAGAGCATTGGCGGGAAGCACAGCCGTCTGCCTTCTATGTCGAGAGTATTGGAAAGTTGGCACAACGCTACAACAAGTGTCCAAGTCCGAGCGGCGATTATGTAGAGAACTAGCTCGAATGTGTGCCTAACTTTTACGAATAAAATATTTTCAATTTTCACAGTGGTTTCCGTTTCGCGACCGATCGGAACTTACTTTCTGAACAGACTGCGTATTTTTGAATGAAGCACTGAAAAATTGGAAAAGGAAGTGGAAAAAATCGGAACTAGAGTCGATGACGACACCAGGATCTCCCTAAATTTCGCCGACAATCAGGTCACTTCTGTCGAGGAAGAAGAGGATGTGTCATATGTTAAATAAGTTTAAAGAAGAATATGAGCTGTGGGGCATTAAATAACTTCATAAAGACTGAATACTTGGTTCTCGGAGGTGTAAGAAGGGATCTATAGTAAAGTGTATCCGTTCGCATATATATTTACGGACAACCATTTCGAATAAAGGTGGAAGCAACAAGAAAATGAAGTACAGGACAGGAAATGGAAAGAGGGCATTTAAGCAGATACACTCCATCATCTAGAATAAAACGACATAAAATAGGACAAGGAGGATGTATATACTAAACTATAGGTGAGAGCGTTGCTCTGTATGGCGCTGAACTGTTCAAAGACTCCAGAGTCAATGAAAAGAAATTAAAGGCAACGCAAATGAAGTTTTGGAGTTTTTGCAGTTTTTCTTTAACATAGGTTATTTATAACACATTTTTGTGACAACTTACATCATATTAGAATTTTCTCTTTCTGATTTTGGTTCAATTGGTTCAAATGGCTCTGAACACTATGGGACTTAACATCTATGGTCATCAGTCACCTAGAACTTAGAACTACTTAAACCTATCTAACCTAAGGACATCACACAACACCCAGTCATCACGAGGCAGAGAAAATCCCTGACCCCGCCGGGAGTCGAACCCGGTAACCCGAGAAGTGCTTTTACATATCATAACCCACATTTTATCCGTTGTACTAAAACATAACTCTCTTTAGTTTTTCTGTATCGCCTCATCGGCACTATCTATTTAACCGCGTGATTCTTTTGTGTGAGTCGATCGAAAACATACCACGACCAGTGACAAAGAATAAAAGCATACGCCATGATGGTTGCAGATGCTTTATAGGCACTATAAAATTTGTTACCATGCCCTTCTTCATGCCTTTGGTTTGTCTCATATTTCCTGCTACACATGCTCAATCCGTTCAAACAACTGCTTTGTTTCAGTATTTTGATCACTGTTTTTTCACTCTTTGTATTTACTTCATTTAGCGCAGTACAATGTCTGCAACTATTGTTCACAGTTGTAGACAACCAGACAAGTATTGTTATTTTATTAGTAAGTGTACCCCGTTTTGCCCAATAGAATTATTTAAATCTCTCTTTTCAGTCAAGGGAGAGATAAATGCTTCGGTGATGACTGCGAAACAGTTTCTCGTGAACAGTTAGCGCTGAGAACATAGCTGTGTTTCACTGCAATAGCAGAGGCGCTCTTGAGTGATGTTATGAGAACAGCGTCGCCAACGGAGCGTTTACAGATGTTGGTTCTACTAATTTCAAGGGGAGGAGTGTGCATGAACTGGTGGGTCATATGCTGTATTCATCACTTCTGCAAAATTTAACTTTAAGACCGTCTTAGACAGGGATTTGAAAGGAATAGAGTGTGAATCACGGCATAAATCAGCTTTCACATTTCACGGGTGGTTCAACAGTATTGCTATCGAAAGTAAGGAGCTCTAAGCCATTTCAAGTGTCTTTCTGCTAGAAATATAGGCTATTTTCCACACAGTTGCCACAGAACTATAATCTATATTTAACATAGACTGAGCTACTTGCATTCACCTTTCATTATGAAAAACCCGCTACAGAGAAGGAATTGACGGCGTTTAGTTTTAAGAACTTGTTGTGCAACGTTCCAGTGGAGGGAACAATCTATGAGTTGGTCAAGTGCTTCTACGGACAGCAGCGCAAGGCAAAGTAAAGTAGTTTTTACGTATGTTCTCTTTCCCCATCAGTATGCAAGTACACTTTCAACTAGAAAAATTTTTAATGTTGTTTCAAACAACGTAGTGTTTCTGTAAAGACCTATAAATTTATCATATTTCGGTTCGAAGGAGAGTTTTCGTACTTCACAGACAGTGCTATGTAATAATTATTAAAATACTGGTGTGATAATAGTTACATAACATACACACAAGAATTTATTTCTCCCTTTAGTGAATACACAGAAAAGGTTTGAGGTTTATGAAAGGACAGGAAAGTCAAATGGTAGCTTGCTGATGTAATGAGTCAATAAGTACTAAAGTTTCTGATACAGTTACCTGACTTGAGAATTGTAAATGTCATTGCAAGATGACATAGGATTATGCACGTGGTCATAGGGCGCTATGCAAAATCTGTTCCTCAAGGGACTTCTTACACTGTTTCAAATATTTTTGCATTGATTTGGAACAACGAGCTTTTCTTATTTTTTACCTTTGTCATGAAATCATTGTATATTTCAAATGTTTTTGTTTTTATTTTGAAACAACTTGAACACAGCCATTTACCTTCATCTTGGTCACAGAAGAACCGTTAAGGCCTAAGGTCGTGTACTATATGAGCGACAGAAGCGAGGGACTTCTGGATACACGACACTCCAGCGACAAGGAGCAGCATCAGGCGAAAAGCTTAGGTTTCTTGTGTGCGAGCGACCATGTCGCGCTATAAGTTGGCTGCTTAGAGCCAACCAGCTGTTTCTATAAAACGTCGTCCCTGACATGTATAACACTGTAGCTGGAGAGTAAGGCTACAGAATTAGGTTTACTTAAGAAAATAATGCGAAAAGCAATGCTGTGCATGAAATTTACAAAGGGGGGAATATCTATGGAGAATTTCATAAATATCATCAACTACAAAGATCACCAGACAAATTCTTCGAATACACGTGAATGAGCAGAGGAACATTCGACTACCTCGTCAATAAATTAAATACGAATGTTTTTTGTATGATCAAGAACTTTTAATAGCCAATAAATGCAGATGAACGACTACTACATGACTAACTACGCTAAATACAAACAAAAGTTCACAGTTCGATAACAAAAGCTAGCTGTGGTGTAGGGGTAGCGTATACAGTCAGTGCTTATATGTTTGAAAAAGGTTCTGTGTTCGATTCTGGGCTATACTTGTATTTTTACTTGCTTAGTTACAATTCTGTATACTAAGTTTTGTGTATACTGTTTACACTGCATCGCTAAGTATAATTTTAAGGTCTTGCCAAAGAACTTGATCTTCACACCTATCCCAGGATATCACACACATTTAATTCCATGAAATTTTACAGGTATTTGATGCTCCAAACTTAATACATCAGCCTCATGGTTTCTCTAAATAGTCTGTAAAAGTAAAGCTTACAAAATTTTTGAAATGAAAGTCAAACGTTTTGTGTAATGATTTGTCTAAAAGTATGAAATAAAAAATATTAGGGAATCGTTTGGTGCACCTCATTTTCTGTTCATGATTTAGAGCATCATTCAAAGGTACGTAGAACGTTTCTCTGACCTACATACTTCTTTTACGCAAATCATTTCATAAAATATTTGACTGATTTCTTTCATTTTTTAATTTCAAGTTTTATTCAGAAAGCATGATCTTACCCACTTCTCGTTTGCCTTCCTAACGTACTTGATTCGAAGGAAGCCCTTTTGACATTTAAATACCGCCCCAATGTATCTTTTTATGTGCAAAATAGCTAGGTCTTGAACAGATGCAATTTTTGGCACTTCATTTACATACCATAGCAGCAGCTTTTCGTGAAATATTTCAATTTTTCTTCAGCTTATTAATTAAGTTTTTCGTTAATTACCTTGATTACTTTCAAGCAGTTAAATATTTTCATTCTGAACTAGACTTCATGCTGGTCACTTTGATACCGCGTTTACCTGTTTCTCTCCCTTTGTTTGGCTATGAAAATTTGGACAAAACCTCATGGTGTAAGTTGTAGGGAGCTTTGTTTTCGCTCTGCTGACGCGTTCACAAAAACGTATCGAGTGTTAATCATATGAGGAAATAGTCCTTTCTGTGTGCTGTCATTTTCTAAATTCGTCGTTTCGATATCTTGAACCTTTTATGACATACGTCGATTTTTACGACCACTTGATTCACGAAGCGCAGGAAAGGTTCGGTGCGCCGCGAGCTACCCGTCCGCTGATGTAACAACCAGTATCTCAAGAATGAAAAGAGATATCATTCCGCTCTCAACTTTAAATACAATTTTGATGTATTGGTTTTATTTTATACGCAATAATGTATGGCGTTAAATGAACTATGCGGAAAGTTTTCCTCTGCAGATTCTTAAAAATTTCTTGCAGCCATGTACTCAATTTCGTGTAGTACAGTAACTATAACGAGTAATGAAAATAAATTCAGACCTTTATCGTTTAAAGATATCAAGCTATAGGTTGCGGAAGAATCAATCTTTTTCACTGAATAGTTTTCTTAAAATCGGACGTTAAGTAATTTATAGCTGCCGCCGCGTCCGCTCCACTGCTTTGCCGAGAAGGCACGTGGCTGTCGTTGCTCTGTCGCGCGTGCTGCAGCGACAAGACTCAAAAACGTTTGAATTCGAACGTCGCCAGTTGCAGCGGGAGACAGGCAGCGACACAGATGTCGCTCACGCAGGACATTTCCGTAACTACACCTGCGGTTGTGTTTTGTCGCCTGAAGCTGTCGCGCGCTGTCTCTCGCTTCTGTCGGTCCTACCGTACATAGTTTCTTATTACCGAGGGACTGTACTCTGTTTATAATATTCATTTTACTTCAAATGAAGTTCGTACATAAATCATGTAGCAATGTTCTCCTTAACATTTCAGTTTTTTTTTCAAATTCGTATTCTTTTATTTCTTTATTTCGTTTTTTGTTTTCTGTACCATTCTTAATACCTTCTTCAAAGTTTATATTACAATCGATATAATTAAATATAAACTGCCACGACATAAAGTGTGAAAGTAGTTGCTTGGATAGAAGATAAGAAAGAAATTAGAATTATATTAATACCTTCAGCTGCTGACGGGCATTGATATATATCAACGGGACAGATGAAAATGTGTGACCGGATCGGTATTCGAACCTGGGATCTCCTGCTTATATGGCAGATGCTCTATCCATCTGAGCCACCGCGTGCACAGTGGGCAGTGTGACTGCAGGGACTACCTCGCACACGCCTCCCGCGAGACCCACATTCTCACCTTGCATGTCCACACACTACATTCGTAGCGTCCCACCCCAACGCACTCATTACTCGTGAGTAGACAGTCTTACCAAGTCCCGTAAGAGTTCGGGGAATATATGTGCATCTGCACGGAAGAAGAAGGTCATGGCTGGTATTGCCAGAACTATATCCTTTAAAGGATATGGTGTCTGTTCTTTCGGACATGTCCGAAAGAACAGACATAATATCCATATAGGTATATAGAAAATAAGAAGGTTGACTACACGCCAGAATGCTGAGTGCTTCCTAAAATAGACTGGTTCCAACTCGTCTGCCGCAACGGCAGTTTCTTTCCAGAGCCTAATGAGAACAATCTTGTAATTAAATCGCTTGCCTTGAGGCGGGACGTACTAGAAATCCTTGACAGTCTAGATTCGGTGAGTGACTAGCGGCTCTCCATCTCTTACTCCAGTCGCTCATACGTATGCTTTGAACTTTTTGTACGGATGCATGTTAATGCAATTAAAAAGGCTTGGCAGCTATTATTGATAAATGAGGTATGTAGAGCAGTGAAATAATATTCTCATAAAGTTCTTGATAGAAAGTACATACAATTGTCTGCTGCAGAGTTTGATGTAAATCACTGTTAGCGTTCAAGTATCAGGGAATAATTTGTGGTATAATTCTTATGCATGCAGAAAATCTGCGAGAGTGCAGATCTGGCGAATAAGTATTATTGGTTAGACAGCGTTGTTTGGTTTCAAACAGGTGAAAGTTGCTAGATCGATGTGCGTGCCATATCTTGTGATCTTGCGTTTAAAGGGGTTGGACAAAAACCGCGAGAAATGCGTATTTGAACAAAAATTTGGATACTAGTGAAGCCTGCAGATTTCGCTGTTCTACCACGAAAAGCACCTTTGCAATGCCCTCAATATGTTGCAAATTTACTAAATACACGGAAACTTCATCGGCTAAGTCACAACTTGGAGGAAAGTGTCTGTTTGGTATTCATGACAGATGGTGA
The DNA here is from genome assembly GCF_023864275.1 of Schistocerca cancellata. Lineage (NCBI taxonomy): Eukaryota > Metazoa > Arthropoda > Insecta > Orthoptera > Acrididae > Schistocerca > Schistocerca cancellata. Next base: position 266,063,320 of record NC_064631.1, on the reverse strand, counting down.
ATGAAGAGGACTGTAAAGAAAAATAAGGGACCAACAGATGCAAAAGTCACTTTAGAACTGAATTTCATAATCGATACTAAAACAACACACCATCAATGGAGCTCCATAAACTGGGAAATGCAGAGCGAGCTGGAAGTCCGAAATCACACATCAGTGACGGACATGCCTGTTACAGTAAAATATGGTGCCAGACCCATAGAACGTGGACTGTGGAGCCTACGAGGCAGAGTGAAACACCCTGGTATTCCATGGAACACACAGTTCTTCCTCAAGATCGCATTATTGACAAGGATTATGTGACCATTTTTGCTGATCAGGTCCACCCCACGATATATTGTTTGTTCCTCATTTCTGATGCCGTGTCCTAATACGACATGGCCTCTCTTCACACAGTTCGCATCGTCCAGGACTGATTTTGTGAGCACGAGGATGAATTGTTGCCCTGGCCACCGCAGTTACCATATCTAAATATTATTAAGGTTTTTGGTTTACTTTGGATAGAAGGATGTGTGATCTCTATCCACCTCCATCGTTGTTACCCGAATTTGCGATTATTTTGCAGGAAGGGTGGTGTAAAAAAACTGTACACCCTTTTTTCATTTTGAGGTAGTTGCCCTGAAGGTCTTTAGAATGTCAGCGTTTTTCCTACACCGTATTAGATAAGATAATGTGTTTTTGGTGTTTCCATACTTAAGTCCCTCTCCTCATACACACCTACACTCACACTCTACAGACCACTGTGAGGTGCATGGCGGTGGCCATTTCCCATTGTACCATGTTAAGATTTCTTCCCGTTCCCTTCGGGTACTGAGTGTTGTAAGAACGACAGATGGAATATCTGTGTGTGCCCCGTAATTATCTTGTGTCAATTAGTTCACGATCTTCTGCGTTTTCGTGAGATTTTTCATCATTCATGCTGCTCGTCTTTGTATACGTTCAGTAACCTGGATGGGTATTATTTTCAGTGGTTCCCATACGCTAGCACAGGTTGTACGATTTTTTGTCAGCTGTTTCCTTTGTAATTTGCTTGAAATTTCGTGGTGTCCTACGAATGACCGAGTTCTTGCACCTTTAATGTGTGTATGTGTATTAAGTTTTATATGAATTTTTATTGTTTTGGGCGTCTGAAATCGAGCTCGGAAGCTTCGAATTGCTTAGACATGCTCTCTCAGCCTCGACAGAGGTCCTGTGCCTTATAAAGAGGAGTCATGGGTTACCTTTGCTCTGCGAAGAAGCGCGCCAGATTTACTTCTTGATCGCGAGGAGAAGAGAAGAGCTTTGGCCTTAGATGTTGTTAGATGTTTTTGTTTAGTAGCAGCAACAAACAATGGCAATTTTTAAAATTATCTTTTGAATCAGTAGAAGACTTATTTAGTGGAGAAAAATAATAAATTTTTACACTGGTACGGTAATATTTGTGAAGAATGAATTACAGGTAATGATCAAGTGTGGGTTTTTTTTGCGGCAGCAGTTAGATAATGCAACATCTTGGTTCTTCACACATACAGATCATAAATCCATTTGTTTTTCATTTTTTTCTTCGGATTTGTCGATCATTGAGTAAGAAATGTATTTAAGAATTAGATTTTGGAATTCTGTTTAAGGATGCAATATACGTGCGAAGTTCAACATTTGTCAGTGCAAGTTTTGTAATTCTTGGGTCATTGTTAAATGATTTCAGAGAAAGCTTAAATATCTTGGAAGTTTCAGTGAATTTTATTACGTCTTTAGAAATGAAATAGGAATTGAGTTTATTTGAACCAGAGTCATTGTCCACGTCTAAAGAGTCAATTAATTTTCAATTATTTAAGATTCATTATCAAAAAATTATGATCGAAGTGTGATAGCGATGTATTTAGAGCACGCTTTGTACCTCTGTAGTAGGATTTTGCAGCTCTGCTAACGTAGTACCAAGATAAAACACACCGTGCAGAGAAAATATTCTCCCTTTGATTAAATTTCACGGGACCAACTTTACTTTCAAAGTAGCCAGTTTCTTTTTATCAAAGTTCATTGTCAGATTTTGTGGTTACAATGAGTTTTAGAGAGGGATTTTCATAAGATTGTCGCAGTTAGATTTATCTGTCCTTCTCGCAGCTGTATTTTGTCACAAAGATTTAGAATTAAGCTACCTACAAATTCTGATTCAGTTTCAGATTCACTTTCACTCATTGAAAGTAATCGACACAAATAATTTTCACTTGGCGACATACGTTTTCGGTTCGGACGCCGGGGAATATTCTAAGATTTTCTTAAAGCTGTCGGATGAAGTGCATTTCACCCGTTCGCTTTTTCCTTGTAGATGAAGTGCATTTCACCCGTTCGCTTTTTCCTTGTAGATTTGTTTTGCTGCTGCGCTGTTTAATTTTCATTTGTGCTTTTTTACAGCTCATTGGGATGATTTCAGAAAATTTCTTTACTTTTTTGAATATTCTATGTGCTATTTTAATTAGCGTACCGTCCAACACGTTGAACAGCATGACATGTAGCAATCATTATCAGACGCCCAATATACAAAATTCAAGTGACAACAATACCATAACTTCGAACCACTCACCTATTAATGCTACAGAGAACAATTCAGACAAAGCAACGCTATTCATAGATGCTTCCCTACCCTACAGTCAGGCTTCGAGGAATACGGAGAATACACATATTTCAAACGGCAGCATTTTTGCGAAAAACAATTATAATTCTTTTGATGAAACAATAATTAAGCAAAATCTGTACAAGAATAGAAGAAATTTCAAAAACACAGGCACAATTACAACGTCAATTCTCTTAGAGAGCGACAACATTTACAGAAATTACAGGTATATATCGAAAAGAGAAAGATTCAGTTATTGAAAAAACTAACAATGTAGTTTCTAGTGACGCGGGTGCGAAATTGAAGTGTAAAACACAAAAGCTTTCGGAACAGATGCAGAATTGGGAAATGAAACGAAATTGTACCGTTGGCCGTGAGACCCCTATTCGGGGAAATTCGGCAGCAAAGTGCCTGTCTTAATTCAGTCGACGCCACATTGGGCGACTTGTGCGCCCGGATGAGCATGAAATGATGATGAGGACAACGCAACACCCAGTCCACGAGTGGAAGAAATCGCCAACCCGTCCGGGAATCGAACTCGGGCCCACTTCCATGGGAGGCGAGCACGTTACCACCCAGCTACGCAGGTGGGTACAGAATTTGGGAACTTGAAAGGACTCTGTTGGATTCCTTTCATGTTAATTTCTAAAATATGTTGCCATTTACAGCATAAATTCCTCTTCTAAATTTACTGTGGCGTTTCTGACTATCTGGGAGGAGACTGAGTAGTGGAACGTGTTACTTTTACACATAAACAAGCAGTGGGGCAACACCCGGAGCTAATGGCCGGCCGCACCAGTGCGACCCTTCGCGGAGGCGATGACCTGAGATGGCCGAGCGATCCACCGCGCGGAAATCCATCTGCTGGCAACGCACCATACGCACGCGACCGTGACGAGACGGCCGCAGTGAAACGACAGAAGACAGGGGATAAAGGGGCGTGGAGCCTTTTGACAGGTACTGTCCAGAGAAACTTGCAGACGTCAATGACGCCTATCAACATTTCCTGACGGATGCCCACTGTCAAGCGACAGTAAACCATGGTTAGATGTTCTCTGGTCGCTAAGGGAGGCAGAAAGAAGAGCCATTAAGTGTCATCCTTGCCCAGGAATATCAAACCGGCGAGCCAGTTGAGGATAACTCAATAATGTAACAACACAAGGGGTGTGGAGCCTTTTTGACACATACTGTCCAGAGAAACTGGTAGACTTCAACGACGCCTATCAACATTTTCTGGCGGATGCCCACTGTCAAGCGACAGTAAATCATAGTTCGATGTTCTCTGGTAGCTAAGGGTGGCACAAAGAAGAGCCATTAAGTGTCATCCTTGCCCAGTAATATCAATCTGGCGTGTCAAACGAGGATACCACACGAATTTGACAACACAAACATGGAACCAAATCGAGATGCACGTGACACGGGCCACCAAGAGAAACTTCATGAGAGGGCAGAGACGGCGGGATTGCACGCAACAGATGGACAAAAAGATCCCTACTGACAGCTGCGGCGACGAAACCCCCCCCCCCCTCCCCTTATATTGTGCCTCGGAACAGTGGAACTACTGAGTGTGTCAGTGAACAGTGATTATACGTTTCTTAGTTCAATGCATATATGTGTGTTTCTGTCAGAGAAACTTTGACTCGTGTGTTTTGCAGGGGTTCGATTTATTGGTGTTTCTTAGACTGACTCTTGTATTTTGCAGGTGTTCTATTTATTGTTTTTTTTAGACTTTGACTTTTGTATTTTGCAGGTGTTTTATTTACTGGTTTTTTTATTAGACGTTGACTATTGTACTTTCAGAGCTGTTTTATTGATCAATGTTTGTTCTTGTGTGATGTATTAGATTTGTGATATTTTGTTTCGTAAATTCATTCCTGTGGCATTGCTTCGTTTATCAGTCAGATAGCTATTCATTCTCATTGGACTATGATCGATTAACCTTTGCTGGGGCATATTTATAGTGAGGAACCCCATAAGAGTAACAATCACATAATTAATTGTAGTTTCAGTATAGTGACACAGTGATCATTGTTTGCTAACTAACTGAAATATAGTAGAGTGATTAAATTAGTGCCACAGAGTTATTTTAATTCTACAAATTATTAGTTTTATAAGATATAGAATTTTTTTGCGATAACCACTTTGTAAAACATGTTTTTTGTTCTCTTATAATTTTTTTGCTTTTGCAGATTGTGCATTGTAATGTTCTGCTTTTTAATACTGATGTTATGTCATGTTTATTTTTAATTGCTGTGACACCTTTGCTATTTCCATAAATTTTACTAGTTAATCAACAGTCATAAATTTTCCTGTGATCAGTTGGCTCTTGCAATGAGCAAATACTGGTGAACTCCATAAGGGTAACAACCAGGAACTGTTTTCATATTAATGACACAGGAACAATTGTTTTTACTTGCTGACCAAATTAGGTCTACACTATCTTTTAAATAGGTGTCACAGATTGTGGTGTTTTTCTCTTTGAAATTGGTAGATTCTAAAGATGTGTTGAAATTATTGTGTTTTAGCAAGTAGCTGGTAACTTTTTGCCTATTCTTTACATTTTTGGTTTAAGTTGCATGCGAGAAGCCTGCTTGGGAATGTGCTAGCATGGCCAGAAAATTCCCTGCACAGTCTTTTCCCGGAGCGTTGGGGTTATGAAAAGTCTCTGTTGGATTCCTTTCATGTTAATTTCTAAAATATGTTGCCATTTACAGCATAAATTCCTCTTCAAAATTTACTGTGGCGTTTCTGACTATCTGGGAGGAGACTGAGTAGTGGAACGTGTTACTTTTACACATAAACAAGAACGATCTGTCACACTACTACACTTTAAAACACAGTTTATATGTAATTCATGTCACACAGTCTCATATGGAACTTACATCCGCTTTCTTTTATATACTGTATAAGATAAGATACTGTCATCCCCCTTCCCTTCTGTGTGAGAGGATGAATGAGCAAATGTATTTCTAGTTGCATGCTTGAGGGTAGCAGACAAGCCTGTCTGCTAGAGAACAGTAGGACCAACGTCGGAACAGGTAGCTACGCTTTCTAAAATCAAAGAGGTTTCTATCCTTAGTATGGTCCTCTCCGTCCCTTGTCATGTTGGTATAGGAAGCTGCCCCTCTGGCCACTTCCGTTTGTATCTGTGAGCCACCCTCAGGAAGGGACCAGGTCAGTCTGTCCGCGGCGAGCGTCTGAAGTGGTAAGATCTCTGGCTAAGCGTGTGTCTGCTAAGTCTGTAGGACAATGGATTTCTTAAGTTCAGCTCAACTGAAAATTTAATCACCTTTATTTCAGGTTTAGCTCTAAAATATCTAATGTTATCTTAAATTGCAACACAGTGTAATTCGAGTGTGAAGTTCAGAATATATTCCGGTAGTTGCTTTGTCACTACTTTATGAGTAAAGTGGAACCACGTGTTGATCAGTAACTCTAACTAGCATAATCAATCTTCAATGTGAATGTGCGTGAGATTATAACGTCTCATCTTGACAATATTTTTCAATATAGCAACTTTTATTTATGTTCAACCCACGTGAGACCAGTACCACGTGCTTATACAATTTTTTGACCCATCAGGTTAATAGTAAGACGATAGTAACCAGTTCGAGGTTTTTTCTTTTGTAAATTGCTTTTCTATCTAATTTATTTTAATTATCAAAATTATTGTGGAGTTACACTCTTTGTGTAAACCAAGTTGAGTACGTGAAGCATGTGGTGTAATCATCAAAGTAGCCCTCAGCTACTCTTTTCGGGAAGATTTCACAGAGAGTTAATATGAATTTAGTATACCAGTGTGTGGTAATTACATGACGGAGAGGATTGCGCTACGAACGTAACTTCCTTGGGTGAAGATTGAATCGGTTGGTTGTGGTTAGTTTCCTCTTGCATATGTTTCAATGTTCTTCGTGTGTTATTTTATGAATGCAGTCTTGTAGGCAGTCTCCCAATCTTGGCTCCATATTTGATGTGTTCCGTAATATTACAATCTCACATTTTCACAATCCTAAATAAGGCACCAGCTTAGTTATGAATCGAGTTTAATATGCTGAAATTTCAATGATCAATGTTAAAATAAATTTCCAAATATAAACTGATTTATTTCCTTTTATTTAAATTCTCTTTTCATATACCTGTCACTGGTTGTCGTATGACTATTAAAAGATTATAATTAATGTTAGTCTGGTTGCGAATTTGGTAAGCTAGACTGGATACCTGGTGAAACAGTTGCTCAGTAATGCAAGGTTAACTTCCCCAGACAGCTCACAGCTTTTAACCCACTTTTATGGTCTTGAATATCAGCACCGCTTACACCACAAATTAAAGCAACAACGTTACAAACTCAAGTATATAAACCCGACACCAGTGCAAAAGAACAATTTGGAACACTGTAAGCAAAGATCGATGAAGTTTCGAAGTTCAGCAAATCGAAGTAAATACAGACGATCACTTGGCACATACGACAATTACAGTTTAAAGAAATCGAAAATTTTAAATATGTAGAGCGTTTGTAGAAAGGACCGATGACGATAAACAAACAGCACAAACAAGAAATTAGTAGGTTATTCAGTCATCTAGCTGACATACAAAAGCATTTGACACAAGATTATGAGACACGTGATCGTAGTGAGAGCCATCGTGGACGAGGAAATGATTTCGTCCAACGCCAACATTTTGGCCGACTTTTACGTGTAAGAGACTTTGAAAATGAATGCGAACGTTCATATTCATATTTCAACCGACAGAACTTTATTGACATGACAAGGCACTACGGATTTGACTTCAAAAAATTTTAATAAGAAGTTTAAGGTTTTTTATAATGGCATCAATGATTTAGATCCCTTAGATTGGCCTGTGACACGCAAGTCAGAACTTATTTGCAGTTTTCTGGAAGGTGAACCAGCTATGCCGATTCGATATACACACATCAAAAAGAGTTTTGCATCACCCCGGTTCCCAGAACTCCTGAAGATAGGCGTTGACTCTGGATATTGTATCACAGACACAGTCTCTTTGACTGTTCCGAGATGTCACTAAACCCGCCCAAAGATGTAAGCAACCATGCATGAGCAGCGCCTATTATACGGAGGGGGTCCGAGAGCCGATCAGTTCCAGTCATTCCACCAAGAAGGAGGTACACAGCTCGTGTTGTCTATGGTTCAACCGTGCCTAGACGGTCAAAACCGCTGTTCGATCGCGTACGCACTGTTACTTTGTGCCAGGAAGGGCTCTCAACAATGGAAGTGTCTACGCATCTCGGAGTGAACCAAAGCGACGTTGTTCGGACATGGAGGAGATACAGAGAGACATGAACTGTCGATGACATGCCTCGCTCATGCCGCCCAAGGGCTACTTCTGCAGAGGATGACAGCTACCTCCGGGTTATGGATCGGAGGAACCCTGAAAGCAATGCCACATTTTGAATAATGCTTTTCATGCAGCCACAGGACGTCGTGTTACGACTCAAACTGTGCGCAGTAGGCTCCAGGCTGCGCAACTCCCAATATCCATGGCGAGGTCCATCTTTGCAACCACGACACAATGCAGCGCAGGACAGATGGGCTCAACAACATGCCGAATGGACCGCTTAGGATTGGCATCACGTTCTTTTCAGCGATGAGTATCGTATATGCCTTCAATCAGACAATCGTCGGAGATGTGTTTCGAGGCAACCTGGTCAGGCTAAACGCCTTGGACACACTGCCCAGGGAGTGCAATAAGGTGGAGATTCCCTGCTGTTTAGGGGTGGCATTATGTACGCCGCTGGGGGTCATGTAAGGTGCCGTAACGGCAGCACGGTACGTGAATGCCATCCACCGACCAATAGAGCTACCATATCGACAGCACATTGGCGAGGCATTCGTCTTCATGGACGACAATTTGCGCCCCCATCGAGCACATCTTGCGAATTATTTACTTCAGGATAACGACATCGCCCGACTAGAGTGGCCAGCACTTTCTCCAAACATGAAAACTATCGAGAATGCCCGGGATTGAAAAGGGCTGTTTATGAATGATGTGACCCACCAACCCCTCTGAGGGATCTAATCAGAATCGCCGTTCAAGTCTGGGAAAATCTGGATCAACAGTACCTTGACGAACGTGTGGATAGTATGCCACGACGAATACAGGCATTCATCAATGCAAGAGGACGTGCTACCGTGTATTAGAGTTACTGGTGTGTACAGCAATTTGGACCACCACCTCAGAAGGTCTCGCTGTGAGGTGGTACAACATGCAATGTGTGGTTTTCATGAGCAATAAAAAGGAGGAAAATGATGTGTATGTTGATCTCTATTCGAATTTCCTCTATAGGTTCCGGAACTCTGAGAACCGAGGTGATGCAACACTTTTCTTCATGTGTGCATTGTACGATGGTGATTCGAAAAGTTCTCGAAATCACAACGAGAGGTCAGCGCTAGCGCAACGAGTTGTCACGTGGTATTCATTGGCCTGTTGCCTGTAAACACGTGGCTCGTTAGTGCTCTTGGATGAGAGATGTGGTGGTGACGTGGCTCTGTTGTTCCTGCGTTGTGATTTGCGAAGACGAAAAAAATCGAGATTTGAGCAGTGATTAAGCACTTCGTAAAAAGAAAAGAAAAATAAAGAAAAAGATGTGAAAGCAATGGACATTCATGCCGATTTCCAGAATACACTTGGGGACTCTGTTCCTTCATATTCATCTATTGCCAACTGGACAAATGAAATTGAAATTGGTCTGGAGAGCTTAGAAGATGATACGCGTAGCAAATAAAACAAACTTAACCATTACCTGTAATCCATTCTTCCCAAATGTAGTTGTATCAATGTGAAAATCAATTCTCTTTCTCTCCGGAATAAGTCTTCTACTGATTCATAACATAATTACAAAAATCTCCATCGTTGGCCCCTTGCTGCTACTAAATCAAAACTCGACTGTTAACATCTAACACAAAATCTCAACTGTCCATCTCCTTTCCTCTCCTGGAGATCAGTAAATAAACCTGGTGCGCATCTTCGAAGAATAAAAATCACCTCTGACTCCTCTTTGTGCGGTGTAGCATCTCCATAGAGGCTACGCACGCATGTCTAAGCAATTCAAACGTTACCACCCCTATTTCAGTTATCCAAACAAGAAAAAATAATACAAAGACTAACATATACAAGCCGTCCACTGATCTCTAGGCCTCTTCAGCCATAATTTAGCAGTATGAGATTTGTAATTAACAAATATTGCACACCTAAATCCGCAAACGAAGATAAATCACAAAGGGCATAAGCAGAAATAAAGGAATTTTAACCATAAGTAGTATAGAAATATAAAAGGATTTATAACTAACAAAATTGTTTTCAGTAGTCATGCACAGGCGCATCAGCATGCTCAAAACATAAGTTAAAGATCAAGTATGCTAAAGTCAGTCTTTTTACACCACTGAAAATTTGTGTTGCCATCGTTGAATTACATGTACTCATTGAAAATCGTCGTTAACTTGAGCGAAAGGCAAAGGTCCTGAGTTCGAGTCTCGGCCCGGCACACAGTTTTAATCTGCCAGGAAGTTTCACATCAGCGCACACTCCGCTGCTGAGTGAAAATCTCATTCTGGTATCAGAAAAGTGATTAACAAGATATTAGAATAAACGCCTTGGCTGATCGAAATTTGAAAGTACCTAAAAAGCTCAAACGTAAGACCAACAGACGTTTTAGAAAGCGACATTTTCAGACACAAAACAGACAAATGGGAAGTTACATCAGAGCCACGAAAATAAAAAGGGTATATACCAAAGTGTTCGGAAGAACCTAAACAAGCCTTTTTAGAAAGAATGGAAGCCGACTGGAACAACAAGACGAACATAGAGAAAAGTTGATTGAGTTATTTGCTTATTGTCTTCCATTTATTGGGAGAACACGTTAATAACAGTAATAAAAATGGCCCAAATGGCTCTGAGCACTATGGGACTTAACTTCTGAAGTCATCAGTCCCCTAGAACTTAGAACTACTTAAACCTAACTAACCTAAGGACATCACACACGTCCATGCCAGAGGCAGGATTCGAACCTGCGACCGTAGCGGTCGCGCTATCCCAGACTGTAGCGCCTACAACAGCTCGGCCACCCTGGCCGGCAATAGGAATAATCAAAGTTCAGTGCGTAGCCGTATTTTCAAGTTAATTTGCGATGTGAAACAAAAGGACTCGTTCCACATCTTTACGATTTATCGTGCAAATGGTGCATGAAACGAACCAACTAATTAGCAAATTACAATCGGAAAGTGGTTACAATACACGACAAGCAAACACTCAGTAACTGATTTTTCTTTTTTTATCCTGCCCCACTAAATCTTCTTGTTAATCACAATAAGCACCACAACCACTCTAGCATCTACTATTTTTTTCCCTCTGCTGGTCTTTCAGCGCCAATCTTCTCCTTTTGGACATTTCAAACTTTCTTCACGCCAAAGTACTCTACTGTGGAAATTTATATGTTCACTCGGTTTCAGCATTCTTATACAATATCATATATCAAAGTCTTTTACCTACTTTCCAACATAACACGGTGTGATGTGTAAATAAGACTAACACACATTACTGCTACTTTGACAACACTGAAAACGATCACGACCATAAAACATCTATAAATTGGATTTCGATTTGCGATGGAAAAACCGCATACAATTAACTCTAAGCAAGTCTTAAGTCATATATTACTTAAAAAACCCTAAACAATTCAATTCGATCACAAAAGACTCTTCTTAGATATTCCTGATGCGATCGATTCCAGACTGTGTGCTCCTCGGTGTCGAACCATTAACACGTTAAAATAATACATTAATCAAGTATACTTTCAAGAAAATTTACTGATAACATTGCGAGAGCAACGGACCTGAGAAGGTATTAGTTTATTCCCGTATTTCTTGGAATGGCCAATGTGACAGATACAGAAATTCTTAAGCTACAGTCGTCCCCACCGCTCTCCACTCACAAGTGAAACAGAACTCCCACGAGGGGCTATGATACGCGTAGTGGTACATGATACACACTGTAAGTGGACTCTTAGAGATCATTGATATACGAGAGTTGCCAGACAGTAAAGCACCGCATTTTTTCCCCAGCCGAAAACAATGCTACGAGTGCAAAACGTTACGTGTGTATTATTTGGAGTCTCCCGAGAGAGCTCGCCAAGTTTCCGCACTTGCGACAGATAACGTAGCTACAGGACAGTTTCAAAATGGCGTCTGTAGGTGCTGAACGTCACAAGCAACGTGCAGTCATTGAATTTATCACTACAGAGAAAGAAATTGTGGGGAATATTCACAAACACTTGTGCAAAGTCTATGAAGCATCTGCTGGCGACGAAACTATAGTTAATCGCTGGACACGGAGGGCGAGGTCATCACAAGGCTATTCGGCGGAGCTCCTGACCTAGCCCTCTCGGACTTCCACTTTATTTTTACGTTAAAGGATGACACTTTGAGGACGATGAGGAGGTGAAGCACTGGCTCCACCACCAGGACAACGATTAGTACCGACAGGCGCTGGAGGAAGGCTGTAAAACGAGATGGAGGTTACGTGGAAAAATAGGGGGTGTAGGTAAAACACCATTCTTTCATGTGTGTAATCATCATTATGTTCACTACAGAATTGTTGATGAAAAAAATGTCACGCACTACTCTCTGGGCAACCCTCGTATGTTAATATTTCTTCTATTCTCAAAATTGCAAGTCCATGAAATTTTGTGATACAAACGTGCAGTTGCCGAAACTCAGGCTTCTGTGTAGATGTAGGATGGCAGAAAATTTCATTCGGTTAAGAAAGATTGCTTAGCCTATTTTAATGTTCCCAAAGATTTCATTCAGACTCCAGCTACTTTGCCTAGCTTTCCTCCGCGTGTAACATTTTTTTTTTTTTTAAGGGAAAACTGTGAGAACCCTTACATCAGTGACCATCAATGACTGGAAGAGAGTAATTTGCTCAGATGATCAATCCGTCTCGTCATCGTTTCTGGACGTATCAGGCAACTAAAATGACCCTTGACCAAACATACTATTAATCTACGTTTAAATGCAGTAGTACCGATTGCAGACGGAGATCAAGTTACGTCACAGGACTGTGGTCCGGAGACATAGGAGACGATGACGCGATAAGTTGTGAGGTTGTGTCTGACACCTGGCAAGGTAATATTCTACCTGCATAGAACATTAAAACTACTCAAAATGATCCGTGATGGAAAATTTTATCGCCCAACAACGAATGGTGATCGATAAGTAATGCAACCCATTTTTATTTTCTGAAAGCGGGTTGAATGTATTCAGGATTCCAATACACCATATTATTCCCAATTCTTTTGAATACAAAACCCTATTTATCAACATAATCTCTGTTAAATGTGAAGGTCTTACGCCACCATATTTGGAGGGCCTGTACGGCAGCATGGTACCACTCTACTGGTCGTAGTTGGAGGCAAAGCCTTGCTGTTTCATTAGGGGAGACTAGGGCACGTTGGCCATAATTTTAAAAAATATATATAGTAATTTTTTTTACAAATTTAAATTTATGAAATTATTGCAAAAAATTTTGACCAGTCTTACTGAATCTGGATCACAATTATTAACCTTGAAAATATGAGTTAAAAAGATTAAAAAAATTAATTACTGGACATATGTCAGTGGGCCAATCTGCCCTTACCTCGGGGTAAGTTGGCTCAGAGGCTGGGGCACGTTGACCCATGTAATATTACTAAACTAGTATAACTTTCGAATACAAAATAAAACGAACAGTTATCAAGAAACATACTTTAATGCATCAAATCAAGTTGAATATAGAGTTAAATGCTTAACATTTTCTTATGACAAAGGGAAAGCTTAAAATTATTAAGAATTATAGTGCCTTCATACAAACCAATCAACTTTAATCACTGTCCACATCCAAGGGATCAGCACAGTTACAACACCCATAAAATACACTCCTGGAAATTGAAATAAGAACACCTTGAATTCATTGTCCCAGGAAGGGGAAACTTTATTGACACATTCCTGGGGTCAGATACATCACATGATCACACTGACAGAACCACAGGCACATAGACACAGGCAACAGAGCATGCACAATGTCGGCACTAGTACAGTGTATATCCACCTTTCGCAGCAATGCAGGCTGCTATTCTCCCATGGAGACGATCGTAGAGATGCTGGATGTAGTCCTGTGGAACGGCTTGCCATGCCATTTCCACCTGGCGCCTCAGTTGGACCAGCGTTCGTGCTGGACGTGCAGACCGCGTGAGACGACGCTTCATCCAGTCCCAAACATGCTCAATGGGGGACAGATCCGGAGATCTTGCTGACCAGGGTAGTTGACTTACACTTTCTAGAGCACGTTGGGTGGCACGGGATACACGCGGACGTGCATTGTCCTGTTGGAACAGCAAGTTCCCTTGCCGGTCTAGGAATGGTAGAACGATGGGTTCGATGACGGTTTGGATGTACCGTGCACTATTCAGTGTCCCCTCGACGATCACCAGTGGTGTACGGCCAGTGTAGGAGATCGCTCCCCACACCATAATGCCGGGTGTTGGCCCTGTGTGCCTCGGTCGTATGCAGTCCTGATTGTGGCGCTCACCTGCACGGCGCCAAACACGCATACGACCATCATTGGCACCAAGGCAGAAGCGACTCTCATCGCTGAAGACGACACGTCTCCATTCGTCCCTCCATTCACGCCTGTCGCGACACCACTGGAGGCGGGCTGCACGATGTTGGGGCGTGAGCGGAAGACGGCCTAACGGTGTGCGGGACCGTAGCCCAGCTTCATGGAGATAGTTGCGAATGGTCCTCGCCGATACCCCAGGAGCAACAGTGTCCCTAATTTGCTGGGAAGTGGCGGTGCGGTCCCCTACGGCACTGCGTAGGATCCTACGGTCTTGGCGTGCATCCGTGTGTCGCTGCGGTCCGGTCCCAGGTCGACGGGCACGTGCACCTTCCGCCGACCACTGGCGACAACATCGATGTACTGTGGAGACCTCACGCCCCACGTGTTGAGCAATTCGGCGGTACGTCCACCTGGCCTCCCGCATGCCCACTATACGCCCTCGCTCAAAGTCCGTCAACTGCACATACGGTTCACGTCCACGCTGTCGCGGCATGCTACCAGTGTTAAAGACTGCGATGGAGCTCCGTATGCCACGGCAAACTGGCTGACACTGACGGCGGCGGTGCACAAATACTGCGCAGCTAGCGCCATTTGACGGCCAACACCGCGGTTCCTGGTGTGTCCGCTGTGCCGTGCGTGTGATCATTGCTTGTACAGCCCTCTCGCAGTGTCCGGAGCAAGTATGGTGGGTCTGACACACCGGTGTCAATGTGTTCTTTTTTCCATTTCCAGTAGTGTAGTAAGCCCAATGCTTGCAATTTGTGCACTGAATCCATTGTGCTCCAGGTTAACTGTTTGAAAAAGGCTTGAGACACCTTAGGCACAGTGAATATTGAACTGCCTCATCGTCATCATCATCGTCATCGTCCATTGGCTTCTTCTTGCGTTTGAAGCCCACTGCAGTTGATTTAGTTAATTTCATTCTACCATTGCTCCTACTTTCTTTTTGAAAAAGTGCTTTTTTAGCCTGTGATTTAAGTTTTCTTTCCAATAGTTTCGCCTTCTTTTTTTGCACCTGTTTGTTCTTCCTCTAGGGCTTTTTTTTTTACTGGAGTGTCTGTCACAATGGCAGAAACTTTTTTCATTTTCCCTGCTCCAATACTTTTTCTGGGCTGTGCTTTTTCAAATGGCCTGAACTCTTCTGAAGTGGGAAACGGTCTTACGTTTATCTCAGCTCGAGTTGATTGACTGTTTTCAGTGTTTGGGTCTGGCCTATCCGAAGTGTAGGAAGGCATAAAATCACTGTCAGTGAAAATATTTTTGTTAAAGGGGTTGATCCCAGTTATCGTGAATCCACTGGTTATGTTATTGGGAGTTGTAGCATTTGGAAGTGCTATTCGCACTATAGACGGGATGTCGTAGTCATAGGCCGTTTATTATTGGTAACCCATGCATCATAAGCTGAGTTCACCAACTTTTTAAACGACTAATAAACACTTCTGTCTAAAGGCTGCAGCTTGTGGATACAATGCGCCGGAAAAGATAGAAAGGTGAGTCCATTATCTTTACAAAAATCTAGAACCTCAGAGTCAAGATGTGAACTGTGATTATCAATCAAAACCGAGCAAAGGCGTTCTTTTGAGCAGCAAGCGTGTAGAAAAAAATGTTTCATATATTTTGCAAAGTTTGTCTCTGTCATCCATCCCGAAGGATGAGCTGCTCCATCACACGCAATCGGGCTGTCAAGGATAAAATGAGGCTTGAAGTTGACCCTCGGGAAGATGAAGAATGGAGGCACACTATTATCCAATGCACTAACCGCAAAAGCGATCGTAACAAGTGACCCTCTCTCAGCCGATGTCACTCGCCCTATTTGGCGAAAACCTCTCCGAGCGACTACACGACCAGGACGCTGGACGGTAGTTACTCCAGTTTCGTCAATGTTCCAGATGTCCGCAGGGTCACCTTTAATCATTTTAAAACTATGTCGAGATTATTAAGAAACAATTCTACATTATGCTTGTTGAAACTGGTGCACCGGGCTAAACTAGTTGCTTGAGGAGTCCGAATGGAGAGATGAGGGTGCCTCTTCAAGAATCCTGTGAACCAATCACTTCCCGCCATTTCGGTCTCGGTCCATGTTTGAGGTATTTTATTGTTGCATGCAATAGCATATCTATACGCAAACCGCCTGACTTCTTTCGGGGAAAGACCATAATATATGTCACTTGCCTTCATGAGGTATTTCCAAGCATATTTTCTTGTTCGGAATTAAATATCTGAAAATAAACAACTCTAGTTAAGTTACCCATAGAGGCACAGTTTTTCTTTTCATGTGTGTGTGTATGTGTGTGAGAGAGAGAGAGAGAGAAATCAGTAGGCCTACAGTGCACAAGACGACGTAGAAATAGACACAATCACAATGGCAGGGATAGAGAAAAAACATTAGAAATTGAAAAATAGCTTTGCAAATAAAAATAATTTTAGTTAACAACATTTCATACCTGAAATCTTTTATCATAGCCCAATTTATCCCAAGGCTTCTTGTCCGCCGCTCGTGTCGGGCACGGGGTCCCGGGTTCGATTCCCGGCGGGGTCAGGGATTTTCACCTGCCTCGAGATGACTGGGTGTTTGTGTTGTCCTCATCATTTCATCATCATCCAGGAAAATGGCGAAATTGGACTGAGAAAAGATTGGGTAATTGTACGGGCGCTGATAACCACGCAGTTGAGCGCCTCACAAACCAAACATCATCATCATCCAAGGCTTCTTTTTGTCATTAAGTATGTGTAGGTCTCCTCCAGGTTGAGGGTTTTGGTCCATTGGCATTGGTTGAGGTTCAGTTTCAGTTTCCTGAAGTTCAATTGACTGTGTAGGCTGACATGAGGTCTGTTTGTACTTAGCACAGTACCTCCCCAGAGTTTTTCTTGTAATCCCAAATACCTCGCTAGTAGCCCTCTCAGATCTTCCCTTTTCTTTTACTTCTAAAACTGCTCTTAGCACCATATCTTCAGAAATAATTCCTCTTCCACTTTTTCTTTTATAATTTTGCACCATTTTTATGTTCCTGTAGATAAAACAAATGGTTTAAACTAAGGCCGTAACTCTGATGTTATAGAAACAAAGAAATGAACCAGATTATGACTACTCAGATCGCTATTTAAGATAATAAGAAAATTTACAGATTGATGTTTTCTTTTTAAAACGCTCTCTATCTCGCGAATATGACGATCTTTTGACCTCAGAAACGTATCGAAATATGTTTAACTTCGAAAATTATGTTAATAATTTCACAAAATGAAAGAATTATAAATATTATTACCATTAAAAATAACAAATCTTTCATCGAGATTAAAAAAATTTATAGGACGGCGCAGGTTGGCCTGGGTTGCCATCGTGCCCCGTCGTCTCTGGGCCAACCTGCCCCATCGTCAAGTTCACAATAAATTCTATTCGTCACAAAACCCACTAAAGCAATTTAGATTGTATGCCATATAGAAATAATCCTTAATCTACGACGTTTAATTATATTACTCACCTTTTGTGCCTAAAGTAAGCAAACTTTACATAACACACATTTAACAGACGAGTAGAATTTTACTCATACACGCACAAAAACAGTTAATCAACACAACTTGTTCAAAACTGCTCCGCCGGCCATATTGCTTCTGTAGAGAGAGCAGAACAGTGCTACCAACCTGCTGATTGATTCACAGCACAATCTAGCGTCTATTGTATGAACTAACTCGACTGGGCCATCTTGCCCCTATGGCCAACGTGCCCCCGTCTCCCCTATCCTTCCAATCATCCACGTACTGCTTCCCCAAGGAGCGCATCCTTCGTTGGGCCAAACATATGGAAGTCTTTTGTTAGGCAGCGAGGAACTCAGTGGTCACACACCTTTTGAGTATCCCAACTGGTGAACGCGTGGGTCAGCACTACCAACAGAGGCGTCCAGTCACTGAGCGAGATTTGACGTCCGTCAATCACTTCGACTGAGAGCGTTCGCACGTTCCAACATTGCAGAAGTCACATCTGCAAGTAGCTGGCCGGCAGGTAGAATATTGGAGAGGTTTGCGCGAACTTGTTGCGCCTCGCTCAGCGACTCACCCTCCTATGTCTCTGCAGATATTCTGCAAGCGTCTACAAATATCTACGAAACTGAATGACAGCTCTCTCCCTCGAAAGCAACGCCGATACAGACGCCTCTTTGAAAGATACATATACTGCTGCCACAAATCGGATCTTCATGAAACTATACGTACTGAAACGAGAATACTCCGCCGCAACAAATTCCACATTTTTTGACCCGAAACTGGCAGAGAAAAACTGCGTTGCACTACTTATCGAACGCTATTCATAACACAAAGAAAGAGCTCTGTTAATAGACCAAAGAGGAAGTACAACACATTTATATAATTTTTACCTCTTCAGTTTATGATAAAAAAATATTACGCACGCACACAGACACACACACATACATACATAGTGCCCCACAATCCATCCTCCCTCCATGCCCACCTCTAAACGCCCTACATTCTCCTGTCTCCCTCTAGAACTCCTAAAGCATGTGAAGAAGGTGTGCAGTGGGCTCAAGTACAGGCTAGTTGCAGACAAGTGTCTAAACGTGACGTATAAGTTGGAAGAAACCGGTACTATAAGCTTTAAACATATATAGAACAAAGATGGGATGCATCAATACAAAATAAGAATGAATGTAAGTAAAATTCTCAAATAGTAGTTGTAAATAGAGTTAGTTACATTGAAACGGCTGACAATAATGACTACGGATCTCACTTCAAAATGTAGTATGTATAATTAAATATTTTTGTTTGTATTATAGGCCACTGGAGATGCATAGCATAAAGACGCGAAACATGTTTGGTACACAGATACATTCAGTTGGCAAACACTGAAGTTTTATTTTCAGTTTGATAAACAATAGATAAATATTCTTCGTCTGTTTATAGATATGTACATGCTAAATTGATTTTGCCGAAGTGCATCAACATTGTGTCTTAGAGCCGTGGCCTGTAAGTTAATTTGTAGTATCATGTTTGATTCCATGGAAATGATTTTGTCCCACGATGTGACGTAAACTAGGACAGAAAGAATGTCAGCATCCGTCTCGACATCGTCTGTCTTTTTCATTGCATTACAGATCTTGAACTGACAGAGCATCTGTCATCAGTGAGATGTAAGTAGTCATGTAGACTATCAGGCGTGTATAAGTATTAGTTGGACTAATACTTGAACATACCTTAGTTAGATCACAATGCGTCGTTATAATTTACGTTCGGTCTTCATAACTATGTATGATGCAGTGGCGATAGCTGCAGTGTCAGTTGAAATCTAGGTCTGCCTTGCAACAAAAATACGCATATGATATTACGTCCGAGACTGATCTCCTTTCTGTCATTAATTTGTCGTATTCCACGTAATAACCTCGGAAATATCTGACACGGTTCACGTCTATCGGTATATCCCTATAAGCAGCCTTTTATTTAGCCCAACTTTTATCCAACTAATGTGAGACCATCTTTAATTTATTCTGCTACGTGCTAAATTTTCCCTACCAACATGTATGACACCAAATATCCTCGACAGTCTCTTTTGAATTTCCTTGCCTTGCTTAGCCTTCCACTTGACGGCCAGCTCTCTACTGATCTATTTGCTGAGAAGTTTACTGTTCCTGTGTGTCCCGTTACACACAAGGCAATCTTTTACATGTTCTGTGTTTCAACTATTTTTTCAATTGTCACTCCATCTGCCCATCTCATTTAGACGCGATTAATATTTCATATCAGTACAGCTCGGTTCGCTGAAAAAGTTTTGTTTCTTTATGTCAGCGGTAAGCTTTCTTTCCCCTTCCGTATTTCAGTCATATAGCGTAATCTCGCTCTTCACATTCTAGAATACTTTTATGTCACCTAGCACAGTGTCTTTCCTACTTTTGATGTTCACTATGCCGCTACTCTTTCTAATACTGTACTAAATTACTTGTTAATTAAGTTTGTTTTTAGTTAAACATAGCCCGCATCTCGTGGTCGTGCGGTAGCGTTCTCCCTTCCCACGCCCGGGTTCCCGGGTTCGATTCCCGGCGGGGTCATGGATTTTCTCTGCCTCGTGATGGCTGGGTGTTGTGTGCTGTCCTTAGGTTAGTTAGGTTTAAGTAGTTCTAAGTTCTAGGGGACTTATGACCACAGCAGTTGAGTCCCATAGTGCTCAGAGCCATTTTTTGAAGTTAAACATAATTTTACAGTCCATCTCTTTCAATGGACATCTTGTGTCTCCCTCACTGCCACAAGGCTTACATAATCTACATCTACATATACATTTATACTCCTCAAGCCACCCAACGGTGTGTGGCGGAGGGCACTTTACGTGCCACTGTCATTACCTCCTTTTCCTGTTCCAGTCGCGTTTGGTTCGCGGGAAGAACGACTTTCGAAAAGTCTCCGTGCGCCCTCGAATCTCTCTAATTTTACATTCGTGATCTCCTCGGGAGGTATAAGCAGGGGGAAACAATGTACTCGAAACCTCATCCAGAAATGCACCGTCTCGAAACCTGGAGAGCAAGCCAGAGGTTACTTTAACGTCTGTAGACGTCTCTCCATTGAGAACAACATGCTGTGTTCTGTTTGCTTAAAACTCTTCAATCCAGCCACACAGCTAGTCTGATATTCCGTAGGCTCTTACTTTGTTTATCAGGCTATAGTGCGGAACTGTATCGAACGCCTTCCGGAAGTCAAGGAAAATGGCATCTGCCTGGTAGCCTGTATGTAATATTTTCTGGGTCTCATAAACAAATAAAGCGAGTTGGGTCTCACACGATCGCTGTATCCGGAATCCATGTTGATTCCTACAGAGTAGATTCTGTGTTTCCCAAAAGGACTTGAACTTCATCGTGCTGCCTGTTCTCCTTGCACCTGCTTACACCTCACACTAATTATGTACCACTCGTCTACTGTGCAGTGGTCCCTGACAGGAGGCCCACAGAAATGGGCACTTCCGTAGTTAGAGCGGATCGCCGCATCCTCGTTTCTGAGTCAGTACATCACTATTATGGTAGAAGCAGTACAAAGCTAAGGAGAAACCAGGCATCAAGGCACCGAGAGTCTGGAAACACTGTTCACACCTACCGCAACTATCCTATTTCATGAGATATGAGTGAATCTCCTTCATTTGTGTTAAAGTACCAGTTTGGGTATCGGTACACTAGATGAGAAACAATCTGGTTTTAAATGTTTGCTACGCATTGAAAGCGGCATTCCGAATACTTTCTTGACTAAATTTGTTCACCTGCGTATATGCGGTCACCTGGATACCGTTCGCTGGGAACTCACAAAGATGAGTGTTATATATCGATTAACCGCCGGTGGTCCGATGTTACCATCAGCCTCAGAACCGTTCATCTGCAGCAGAACACCCTGTTCTGCCTAGCGCAGATGATGTTTCTCCTTAGGGTTGGCAGGCTTTCTGACGTCAGGAGGATATCATCGTCGTAGACGTGAATGCTAGAGGTTCATTAGTTACAGACACTATAAAGCTGTACATCGTCTAAAACATAGTTTTAGTACAGAACTACTACACATTCGATGTGGTTTATTGTCTTAAAATAACTGAACAGAAACCCATATCGACAAACGTGCTTTTTCGCCCTAAAAAAAAAAAAAAAAAAAAAAAAAAAGAATTGCTTAGCAATTGCTTCCATCCTGCGTCAGCAGAGTAAAAAGTAATAGTAACTAAGTTGTAACTAGGATAACATTGATGTGTGAAGAACTGAGTAGAGTCCTGAGGTTGTTCAGTGCTAACGGCTGTTACAGTAGTGATGACACATGCAGTTTATCAACGGCAGAAAAGAAATCGTATATGCAGGACGACATTTCCACAGTGTAAGTTTCATGTGTATCTAACAATTGATAATTATTTACAACTTATTTTATTGATAGCAATTATGGTACCTACAATTAGGTTAAGTCTCCCATCCAATAGGCGCAAGAAAATAGAAAATAATATTTTACAAGTTTTCCCCGAAACACGTAAAATATTTCGCCGCCAATATGTGGCACTTCGTTAGGCATTATTTACTCCCTGAAGTGTATTTCACCAAACTCTTTTGTATCGGAGATTTAGAAACACCCTGTACGCGGTACAATTATTGTTTCGATGATGTGCCTCACGGATAATATTTTCTTTATTTTTTTATTTCCCTTTTTTAATTGGGAGGATATATACTAGTCATTCATAACTTTTGTGACACTATTAACTCCAAGTGAAACCAAAGACTAGCCCCACACCATCTCTGCACTTCGCCACTGTTATCATCAAAATTACCCCATAATAGAATAAAAAATAATTTTCTTTGAACATTTATATTTACAATGACGACAGAAAAATGATATTTAGTTTTTGTGGGCGTTTTATTAAATCACACACTAATCAGTCAATGCAACAACTGGTACTGCTTATTTCTAACAGCTTTGCATTATATGAAAGTCAGACAGTACAAATCATCAGGCATGATCTCTTACATGCGTCAGAAAAGTTTTTCATTGATCAGAAAGGTACAGTAGAATATATAACTTGAGACAGAAAAATCCAATGACGCAGTAAGGCCAGATAAGGATACAGATTGCAGAATGGACAAGAGACCGGATAGATATCTAATGTAGTAGATTGGGAGGTACATAAAGCAATACGAACATGACTTTGACCACAAGAGGTAAATAAATTCAAGACAAGAGCCAGATAGTCGGAAGAAAGGAAGAGAATACACAGTGAGAAGGTGAAAGCAGTGTGGCGCCAGAGAACACCTCATATCAAGTACACGCACCATATGGTACTCCAGCGGCCTACACGATGACACATTAATATTATTAATAGTAAAAATAATAATCACAACAATAATTCTGTGTAGGACCTACAGAAATGTAGTAGTCATTATAAAAAGCGACTCTTATTAACGTTTAAACACCTCCAATGCGACATAGATGATGCTGAGATAAATTGTTTAATATGAGACACATGGGGTCTACAATGTCGGGAAATAACTGAGAAGTGGATGGCAAATGTAGAGAATGTGACGTCACCGAATGACGTTCCTGGCCACACATTCATTGGCTGAGCCAATGCCGTGAAGCCTGGCCTACGCGCGACTCTAAGTTCAGGGTCGAGTTTGCGCTTGGCGGGCAGTACATTCTTCGTTGCGTGAGACAATCAAGTGTTTACAGTGAGGTAGTATTTATTGCTTTTTCCAGGTCTCGCGCTATCCGCTGGTTTATAGCAAATTACATTGCGTCAAAAGTAAATTAGTGCACGGTTCCCAACTGCGTCGTTAACAGTAAATTGCCTACGTTTTCTTTGCTAAATAATGTCTGTAAAGAAAAAAAAGGTCAAAACGAAATAAACAAAAACTAAGAACAGCTCTTGCTTGGTTATGGTGAGGATACCAATTTCATAATTTCTAAGTTTACAACAGATAACAGGTACGAAGAGTGCTATATTTTGCACCGTATGTTCGAGAGCAAGCATCGCATCAGTCAATCCTCCCTCCACATCCAACCCAAACCGCTGCAAGTGCGGTGAGGTACATCATCTGGTGACGTCATATGTTCAACATTTCCTATTTATTTTTGGGGTATTTTCGATATTTGTGACCCCCTGTGTCTCACATAAAGTTATTTGTCTCAGTGTCCTCTATGTCGCTTCGAGGATTTTCAAACGTTAGTAAGAATCCTGCTGTAAAGTTAGAGTTCTGCTGTACTGTCAATTAGTTCCTCTACCCCTTGCGAAGTAAATAATGAAGCAATACGCGATCCATTACAACGACTACCAACCACTTGGAGACGCATTTTTGTGAGATATTTAAATGTGTGCGATGTGCATGTCTAAACTGTACTCTCTTAGATGCTTATTGCATAGGTAACTTACGCAATCATTACTGCACTCTTACGAAACAGTGATAATAGTAACGATTTTTAAAAATAATTTACTGTCACAGATGAAACGAAATTGAATCCCTTCGTTTTTACATCTCAGAAAGTTTCATTTTTGCCGTCGGGGAAGATTACCCCCAAGTTCGCTGCTAGTGTTATACATGATGATTCAAACACAGTTACAGAAAAGTGGGACTTGGAGAGGGATTTATATTTTGAAGCAGTTAATTATCGGTCGGCGTACCACAAGGTGAAACACATATTTAATAATACAAATATATATCATATCAAAATTATTGTAACATTATGAACAAGTACAAGTTGTACGTAGACTGTATAGGTTTTTTTATTGGTAACGCCACATAGCGCTCTGTATGAAAAATCACTGGCTGTGCTGTGTGCAGTCTGTGGCTAGTTTGCATTGTTGTCTGCCATTGTAGTGTTGGGCAGCTGGATGTGAACAGCGCGTAGCATTGCGCAGTTGGAAGTGAGCCGCCAGCAGTGGTGGATGTGGGGAGAGAAATGGCGGAGATTTGAAATTTGTAAGACTGGATGGCATGAACTGCTATATATATTATGATTGTTAAGGTAAATACATTAATTGTTCTCTATTAATATCTTTCATTTGCTAACTATCCCTATCAGTAGTTAGTGCCTTCCGTAGTTTGAATCTTTTATTTAGCTGGCAGTAGTGGCGCTCGCTGTATTGCAGTAGTTCGAATAACAAAGATTTTTGGTCAAGTAAGTGATTTGGGAAAGGTATAGGTTAATGTTAGTCAGGGCCATTCTTTTGTAGGGATTTTTGAAAGTCAGATTGCGTTGCGCTAAAAATATTGTGTGTCAGTTTAAGCACAGTGTATAATTGTACAAAGGGGACGTTTCATATGGCGACCCTGCCAGGGTACCTCACTGGAATCTTCTGATTTTTTTCTTGTAGTTTGTGTAATTAGTGTAGCAATTGTTTATTGCTAGCGCGGAATTGTAGAGAGAATTTCCTTTGTAGTTGTAGTTTTGCATTCTTGTACAGTAAAACAGTTGTGGCATGCATGTAGATTTGCACCATGTATTTCGCAGCTGCGCTTGCAATTAACTAGATATTATTTTCAGTGCTATGTTAATGTGTTCCCCTATTTTTGCTCATCAAATTGTGATTTTCTGTGTTGTCGTGTGAAATATTGTGACAATAATGGCGTGGGAAAAACGTAATACTAGGCTCCAAAGTAAACTGAGAAATGACAGTGAAGACGAAAGCAGTGTGTTAGCGCCACCGTGTAATGAATTAACTAATGTTCAACATAGTAATTTGGTAATTGTGCATAGGGAAATGGAGCGGGCGGCAAACAATGGCGTAGGCAGTGAAACAATTAGTGAACAGGGAAGCATTATCGATCGATCGATCGGCAACAGCTCGCCTCAGGAATCCGAAATGACAGGACACAATTTTACAAATACTGTAGATTCAGGTTTTGCGTCCTCACCATTTTCTCAAATAAGTAAAGACACATTTTCAGCTTGTCAAAATGTGAATGTGTCCGGTGCAAATGCACTGCCAAACAGCGTAGAGGGACAGATTCCTGACACTAATGCATTGTTATTACAGCTAATGCAACAAATGGAACAAAATCAGAGACAAACACAGCAAAAGCTTCAAAAGTTAGACACAATGGAACAACACCAGAGACAAACACAGCAACAGTTAGACGCAATGGAACAAAATCTTCAAAAGTTAGACACAATGGAACAAAATCTTCAAAAGTTAGAGACCACACTTGAACAAACACGTGAAGATTTAACTACTGAGTTACATAAAATCGAATCGAAATGTCAGAAAGTCTGTAATGACGTAAAACCACAAATTTGTGAGCATATCCCACCTATTTTTTCGCGTCATGAACATGCATTACAGAATCACGAAGCAGCCATAAAAGAACTACAAACTATTTTTCATGAAACTCAAGCTAAAATTGACTCAGTTGCATCTACCGATTCGGTTACGCAACATGCAAAAACTCAAGAAAAGTTAAAGGACACAGTAGATACGATTTCAACACAAATGGACACTCTGAAACTTGGTTCAGAAAAACACACTGAGGAAATAAGTACACTATCGGAGAAAGTAGTCGAACTTTCGGATCAGTTCACGAACTTATCTGCAAAGGTAGATGATGATCTGAATGACACAAGACCTGTAGCCATCACTGACACTGAAGAGTATGAACAAATTAAGAAATTCAAACAAAATCAGAATCAAATTAATACGCAATACAAAAGAGAAATCCGGGAAGTGCAAGATCAGTTGGCACAAGTAATACAAAAATTTCATACTTCAGAGGACACTCGCGCTCCAACACGGGAAGAGGAACTTAAAAATACGGAAAAGCCACAAAATAATAACACAGGGCATTTCGGAAATTATGAAAGAAATTGGCAAGGTGCACCGAATTTTGAGATGGAACCGCCGACACGACGTAACAATGACCGATATGCTACTCGCCGACACGATTATTTTGACTATAAGCTGTTCATTACTACACGTAAATTCAAAACGTTTAAGAATTCTGCCAATGACATTCATCCACAAGTGTGGCTCCATCAATTCTCTCATTGTTTTCCTCCCAACTGGTCATTGGAGCACAGGTTAGAATTTATGTGTGGCTACTTGGAGAACGAACTAGTTGTAAGAATGCGATCGGTCATTCATGATTGTCACAGTGAAGGAGATTTTTATCATGCCTTCCTCTCAGCATATTGGTCTCAAGCTACACAAGACCGAGTAAAACATAGCATCATAATGATGAAACATTTCGAACAATCTGAATTTTCCAGTCTTGTGAAATATTCTGAAGACATGTTACACAAGAATCAGTACCTGTCAAACCCATACAGCCCCTCAGAACTCATCCGCATTTGCTTAATCAAACTGCCTGAACATTTACGACATATTATTTTAGCAGGACGTTGCAAAGACGACATTGAAGCTTTTCAGGGACTGTTACAAGAACTGGAAATTGACATTGACAATCGCGGAACGCGAAAACAGCAGCACAACAATTACAGATCACATCCGTCACAATTCCACGATGACAGAAATAATATACGACAAGGCTATTCTTTCAACGTAAATCGTGACCGAAACAGACACCACCCGTATGACAACCACTGGCAGAGTAATAGTTACAGAAAAAGATCGCATTTCCGTAGTAATGAATATGACAGACACAATCATAGAAACAGACAATATGGCAACCAGAACTATTATTATCACGGGAGACAGAGTAACTTCAGACGCAACGGACCACCGCGCAGTTACGGTTCAGGGAGAAATTATCCTCCATGTGACCGACAAGAAAGAAATTATGGAATCTACCGACATGCCGACACAATATAATCGTGACGATAGACTTGAATTGCATCAGAACTGGCGAGATTCAAACAGAGCAGGGCACTCTCGACAATGTGAATTTGTAGAAGTTAGGTCTCCTAATCCCAGTAAAGACGCGCGCCAACAAAGACACAGACAATGGCTCGCACCGCAGGCAGCCACATGCGCCTGTTGGCTCAGGGAAAAATAACATAGACGCTAACAATGAGAAAAATTCCAGTATTCTTTACCGAAGTATACCACATGATAAATGTGTTTAAGTTGAAACTCTGCATACTAGGAAGATCAAAGGGTTACACCACATTTCACATGTAAAACCATTTATTGGGAGATAATCTGCTTTTTAACTTTGTCTTTGCCATAAAATTTTTCACTTCACGTTACTAGTATGCTTTGTCAGACTTAGAAACTGTTAACATGCAACAACGTTTTGAAGACTATCCAGTCTAGAACCCAGGGAACATTTTTAAACAGAAATTACGAATGCATTGTTATAGTGAACAGACGACACAGTGTTGTTATTTGTACATTCTTGCTTGTTAGTTGCACGATTACATAACGACTATAGGACTTACATACTTAGAACATATACTGGTACTGCTAATGAGATTTTAATGCAACATTTTGGTTTACTTGAAAATACATTCTGGATTTAAAGTACTTTCTGTGAAATACCAGATGACACAGTGGTTAGTTTATGTGACAGTACACGATTTTATCACGACGCTACTAATGAGTGACAGTTTACAATGTTGCTTTTGCGGTGTATCTGTTTTATATCTGCACAGTTTTTCTGGATTCTTCTGTAAAGTAAAACATGTTTTAGTAGTAACTTTAGTGCTATAGCTACAAGGAGACAGCCTTTTCCGTAGGACAACAATACGTTACAGCACAGTACTTTCCTCATCACGGCAATAAGCATTACTAAGATATCTATACGCAAAGCATTTCACTTTTGTTTATCATGAGGTTTGTACATTGACTTCTGCAGAACTTAGCTTTCGGAGGACGATAACTACGACACTTCCACAGAGATTATCTTACAACAAGACGCACAGTTTAGCGCTACAGTACACATATTTGAGTGATTCATTTTGTACTTAAAACATTTATTTTTAAAGATATTTGAAGTACAATGGTACAAAGGTTTTCCGTGATACATTTCATTCCATTGCTGTAATCTGTAACATCTGAGGGTATAATTACATTAATCTTCAGGGTGGTACACGCCTGCTTTGTGTACCATGTGTTTGGCAACCACAAGGAGCCCTAGCTCATATGGCATTTGCTTATACAACTTTAAACATCGGTACCTTATTCCTCTAACACAGAATTACACAGCTACCTGATTATTTAACAGAGAAAGACAATTTTTTTTTACTACATCAGTGACACGTGTTTACATAATAACACAGTTGGATAACTTCACACTTACGAAATTGTATTTTGTCTGTACTTTGTGAACTGTTCATATTTTTTCGGAACCATTGTGATACTATGAGAGCTTTGAATGATGTATTTGGTAAGGGAGCATGATTTTAAAGTATGTTTGAGGTAGATGACAATATTCAAATGAGCAGAGAATTTTTTTTTTTAGGTTTTGACATTATTTCAGAAAGCTACGACGTTTTTGAGATTTGACTGAGGTGTTATGGTGTTATTTTTATGACGACGATGTGTATTATGCTGTTGAGGTATGTTTATGATCAATAAGCCGATGTTATATGAGGAATTTGATTATGCTACATATTTATTAAGATGATATATTGAAGAAGTGTCGACGAATATGTATATGTGTAGTAATGTAAGGAATAAGGAGACTCTGGTTTGTGAAAAAGGTTGTTGGAAACCAAGAATCGTACTTTAGGAGTTATGAAATGTATGTAAATACGTGAATGTATTACAATGCCGACGAAAATTTTTTGGACACTGTTATATAAATAGGATTTTGTTTCTACAGATTTGTAACGCAAATTCTTGACCTCTGAAATATTTTTATATGAGACTGCCACTGTAGCAGAAACTGCTGTCGTAAATATTTCAGTAAGAAAGGTAAGTGACCTTGACATAATGCGTTTTGGGCACCCAGCTGAGAGGTAGTCGTCTGACAAAAGAAAGCCAATAGGTGGAGAAAAAAAAGAGGCCATTATCCTCGCCATTGACATTCCTTTAGAGAAAGCATCCCAAATACGACACGCTCATTACTTGGAAAGATACTTGCATCTGCACACCTGATTATGACAAGCGTCTTTCTACAAGGGTTGAGAGAATTTCTACTAACTTATGAAATGTCACATCACTATTGAATGATATTTTTATGCTTTGCTTTTCATAGTTGCTTATTTCATTTGATATTTAGTTTCCAGCTGTGTTGCAGCATTGGTTTTATAAAATAAAATAAAATGCATTTGCTGATGTGAACACTTTCTGTCAACAGATCTATTACATAATTATTTTCTGATCCACATTCTACGAAAAAGGAGCTCTTGGAATGGAAAGAACAATAAGAAGGGACTACTAACAGTAACTGTATATATAATTTTCTTTTCAAGTACTTGGTAATTTTTTGTAGAATTAGTTTTTGTGGTGCACCACTTTAATTACGTAGACATTAAGATGTGAATATACATTTCCCTTGTCTGCATTATTGTCTTTAGTGTAATGTTTTTTTCTGCTTGAGCTATGTCATGTTTAGATATAAGTTATTTCATTTGCTGCTGCTGTTTGCCAGGCATAGTGTTACTGCATTTGACTTTGTGTTACTCTGCTAAGCCAGTTTACTACTGATTTATTTTTCTTGTTTGCTGCTCATTGCCTTATATTAGTTGTAATATTGTTGCTTAATTTGCCAATTTGTATTTTTTTGTCCTTGCTGTTTGTGTTACTTTGTTATGTGCTGCTGCATTGCCTCGTCCCTTGGTATATATATCAGAGCTCAGTAGATTTAAGTTAGCTTAAGAGGGGGTAGACTATATAATAAACTAACTATGATGAATTGGAAGAAATGCATTAAGAAGCTCTAAGAAAATAGTTTGGCCAAAAAGAAGTAGTGCACAGTGGAGAAAAACTATTTTTGAAAGAGGATGTGAACAGAATACAGAAAGCATGCTTGGATAGGATTATTTTTGGCTGGAGCAAATGTTGAAATAAGAGGGACGATATATGGAATGAAGTTTTGGGTTGGACTGCAGTACCAAATGTTACACTGAAAACGAACCCTATCCTTTCCATTGTGTTATCCCCCTATGTGTTTGTGTACTCTTGTATATTTGTGTTTTTCCTGTTTTTATGTGTTTAGCTAATAAGAGTTATGTTGTAGAATTTTTCTGATAATATGTTATTTTCTTTGTAAAGATGTTTAGACATTATTTATTCTGTTCTGTTTTAATGCTCATGTGTGAAGTTGATGTTTAGAAAGTTATTCTGATCTTTTATGTATGTACTCATGTCATAATTCCTGTAACACTGATTTATATGTTATTTCGATTCTTTTGTAAATCCTGTACTACAAATGTTATCTGTATTGTTATGTTCTTTAATGATGTATTTTGTACCTTTGTTATTGTATTATTAAGTTATAAAATTGTAATTGACATCAGTTCATCATATTATTAACTTGTAAGTTCCATTTCACTGCACATGTTTCTGTTGGTCATAGTATATGGACAATATGTGAGAAGTAGGGACTGTTAGTGTTTACACGTGTGTTAATAATTCAACAAGGGACTGGATAACAGCATTGCTGTTTCTAAGGACAATTCCAAAAACTTTGTGAGTGCACAAGTGGTGGTTATGGACTTGCTATATTGTCCGCAAGACTCTTCGATGGTGATTGTGCACCTGCACAGTCGCAGCAGATGGCTGCTGGCCATCTCTACAAGGACTACAGTGGGTCTACATCTTTGATGATTCATCAATACCATTATTTCTACAAGGCCTGTAGTGGGTCTGCACGTTTAGTGGCCCACCTATACCATACTCTCTACCAAGACTACAGTGGGTCTGCTCTGTGATGACCTACCTACTAATATTCTTCAAAACTTCGACTGACTCTGCTGTGGGTTTGCTCTGTTGTGGCCCATTACCTGTCTGCATGTCAAGAGTCAGCACTGTCTTTCCGTTGGAAGGACAACACTACTTCTTCAAGACTGCGTGGAAATCCACTACTTCCCTGTGCAATTTCTTTTACTGCTCAGACTTTGAGAAAACACTGCTATTTTACAGTGATGAACGATCAGGACTGTCTTTATGGACTGTGAGAAAATTTTAGCTTTTGACCAACATTGTATTGATAAGAGTGTGCATTTGATTTCTTTGTTATTGTAATTATGAAAAATTTTTTCAAATCTTTATTGGCCACTGCCCAAAACAATTTGCAAAATTTTTTGTGGGGAGCATGGGGGCTATGTAAGTAGACTGTATAGGTTTTTTTATTGGTAACGCCACATAGCGCTCTGTATGAAAGTCACTGGCTGTGCTGTGTGCAGTCTGTGGCTAGTTTGCATTGTTGTCTGCCATTGTAGTGTTGGGCAGCTGGATGTGAACAGCGCGTAGCGTTACGCAGTTGGAGGTGAGCCGCCAGCAGTGGTGGATGTGGGGAGAGAAATGGCGGAGATTTGAAATTTGTAAGACTGGATGGCATGAACTGCTATATATATTATGATTATTAAGGTAAATACATTGTTTGTTCTCTATTAAAATCTTTCATTTGCTAACTATGCCTATCAGTAGTTTGTGCCTTCAGTAGTTTGAATCTTTTATTTAGCTGGCAGTAGTGGCGCTCGCTGTATTGCAGTAGTTCGAATAACGAAGATTTTTGGTGAGGTAAGTGATTTGGGAAAGGTATAGGTTAATGTTAGTCACGGCCATTCTTTTGTAGGGATTTTTGAAAGTCAGATTGCGTTGCGCTAAAAATATTGTGTGTCAGTTTAAGCACAGTGTATAATTGTACAAAGGGGACGTTTCATGTAACATTATGAACAAGTACAAGTTAAGAAGTTGCGTTGGGTGGCCAAATTGGATGAAGTTCTCACAAGAATTTATGGTGACGGACAATATCTGGGAAGGAATAATATTTGCTGTTGAATTGTGTGCAACTGTGACAGCTCTCAAGAGAGTCGGACTGGCGTGGCGCTCAGAAATTGACCCCGCGCTGCTTCCAGGTCTCAGCGAAGTCCTTGGTGCACTCGCACGTAGGGTCGAAAAACTTGGCCGTCAGTTTGGCCCACTCTGCAGGGTACTTCTCTGTGATGTGCTTCAAGGTCTTGAGAGTCTTCTCCAGCTGGCTAGGCGTGCAGTCGTTGCATCCCGTCGCCACGAATTTTGGCAGCCTACCTGGAGCCATGTCAAAGAAAACTATGTGAAGTAGCGTCATTGCAAACGACAGAAAGAGTATGTAACACGGCAAGATTTTGCCACCTTGAGTGTAAAATACTTGTAGATTTATATTTATAAAAAAGCACTCTTTGCAGTGCACAACTGGATTATTAATCATATCAACGGTTGATACTGGCTAGCACCACGTACTATAAAATTTCTGTATTATAGTATACCAAGAGTTACTTAGGGCTGAACACTGACAGAAAAAGCGAAGTGGAGCATGCATTCTTCAGAAACCGCTATCAGCTAAAGTGAGCTAGAAAAAGATTGTTCGTGTTCTGTATTGGCAGACATTTACTGCCATGAGAGAGAGCATAGCAGGCGGCGGAAGCTTTTGATGCCAAGGTGGCAGAACACTGTAGTGGAGTGAAGGTCTGTCTCTGGTGCGATGAAAAGTATTTCAGAATGACATTCTTGGAGAAAGAGCGTCTGGGATGGGTAGGGGGGGGGGGGGTTGGAGGCAAAAGGAGATGCTTTTAGAGCGGACAGATGCGATTCATGAGTTAACCTCTGAGGAATCTTCTCATGGGAAGCACCGGTACACACCTCCCACTGAAAAGCAGAGAAATGTTTTTGTTCGGCAGAGTTTCAAGGTTGTAGTGGGAGAACCAGAACCTTCCAGAAAACTTGTCGAAAGGAGTATGAGCTTCAGGTGATTGGCTGCCGATTAGTCACCTGTATAGTGGAAAGTACTGTTTTTGTAACAGCCACTGGGATTCGCCATGTGAGTGCTAACATAGACTCCAAGTTCAAATGGTTCACATGGCTCTAGGCACTATGGGACTTAAAATCTGAGGTCATCAGTCCCCCTGACGTAGACCTACTTAAACGTAACTAACATAAGGACATCACTCACATCATGCCAAGGGCAGGATTCGAACCTGCAAACGTAGCAGCAGCGCGGTTCCAGATTGCAGCACCTAGAACCGCTCGGCCAAAGCGGCCGGTTGGACCCCAAGTGTCCAGGAGGGAGCGGAGTTTGATGTGAACAAGGACGTCCATCCAGGAATTGACCAAGAGCGCAACCCTACTGGGATTGATCAAAGGGATTTGCATCTGGTGCTCGAGCATTAGATTTTGCTGTCGAGAGAATCTGACCGTCAGATTTTGAGAACTCTTGATTTCGCCACAAGGTGCACTTTAAGGCAATGGTCTGTAACAGAGTTCTTATTCTGTTTCGTCGAGTCATGATTCTTTAGCTCTCTGTTGAGTCTGACATACGCTAAATTGCTTCCTTACGGGAGAACACTTGACTCGAATTTCTGTTCGTGGCTAGTGAGAAAACAAAAGAAGTATTGGTTCGTGTTCTGACATGTATTGAGGTAATTTCAGCCAACGGTGCAGTACAACTGCTGTTCGTACATCAGTGTATGATAGGTGCCCTCCGCTCCTACAGATAAACACTCAAATCAAATTTGAAGAGTTTCATGTGCTTCCCCACTGAGCGTTTTTTGAAAGATCCAGTTAGGGTGTAGATCTTCTGTTTCTCATCGCTACGCAGTATCAGTCAGCTATGTACATCTGTTTATCCATTGTGGTTACAGATATTTACCGAGGAAAGTCGTAAAACAGCATTATATTTTCAGATGTTATTTTATTTAGAAAACAAGTTTTTGACGCTCATTAAAGCCATCTTCGGGCCCTAAAGCACACCACGTATACATAATCAGATACATTGATACAAGCATAACTGGAGCCATCAGTACCTGGATTCCGGGAAGTTTTTGTACAATAACAGTGGATACCTGCTACTCTAGGTATGTGTGCTCAGTTGTTCTCAAGATCCGCAACAAATCCACGGACTACAGGTATTTATGGCTCCAGTGTGTATCGATCTATCTGACGGTATACGTGGTCACAGTTTAAAGAAAGTCAAACATACGTTGAGCTAATGTCGAAATTACATTTGGGCTACAATCTGCTCTCTGCTTGTGCCGTGATGAATAAAAAATTTAGGGTGTCCATGCTGTGATTAGTTCTAGTAGCATCCCGAGAGCAGTAAGTTATGTGTGAAAGTGATGCGGCGAAAGTAATTCGATACTTCGTTTTACGGGAATCCTTAGTTGAATCCTGTCAATGGCAGGATCGTTTTAATCATTTGTAGGCGTGAAAATTCCATTGTAGAGGTAACATTAAGCAGCCTCACATACACACCTCATATGTATGTGGGTTCGTAAGGTTGTACCTTAAACAAAACGTATACGGAAAAAGTACGAGTTCCCCTACGTCATGAATACGCTGCTGATCGTTAAAACTACAACACATTGAAGGCAGCACTCGAAATCCGTCAAATTGGCATCATGCGCTTGGATAAGCAAGCGATTGGCTTTCCAGCGCAACTGTACGGAATGGGACGTAATAATAGATTACTCAATGGGTTTGTCACACAGAAATCAAGACTGAAGTTTGTTTTTGAGAAGATCATGTTATGCCGCCTGTAAGTAAAATACTACATGTCGAAATTCGACAGCGGCGCAATCTATCCATGATATTGCTTTTCATAACGTCACACAGGATCTCGACATCTTCAGGCATCTAGCATTAGGAGTACAGATGTTTGCTTGCTTGATATCGCACGACTGCGCAACTGCATCACAGACCTTTAATAGAAAATAATGAAGCACAGAATATCCAACACAATCCAAGAAACATAAAAATTATCATTAAAACGAGAAATCGTTTTATAGAACAACAAAACACAGAGATTTGCAAACGAAACAATACTGTGTATGCCGTTCACCCATCTCGTAAACTATGCGTTATAAACGTGTTCTTTCTAACCAGAAAGAATGGTGTGACAACTGTAGAAGAAATGATTTCGAACTGTAAACTCAGAAAATCGGAAAAGTCAAACTAAGGCGTTAGACAAATAAACGTTAGCTTTCAACTGTTTCCACTAAGGCGTCAGGGTCAGCTGACAGTCAAAATCGCTGCTGTGGTGGTGTTATATAGCCCAAAGATGGCTTGTGATTGGTCGGTACGTTCCATCATGCTGTCGTAAATGGTGTCAACGTCAGCTCTGGTGGTGCCACCGCCCCCCAGCATCGCGTAAACATTACGAACAATATCAACGGCTCTTGTCCGCATTGAGGGCTCGCTTCCAAACACCGCTAGGATTATATCCGCCGTCACGCTTGAAGGTTTTCTCACACATTCTTATTTCTACAGCCACATTAATTATAAGAGTTCCAGTACGTGGAAGCCTATGCCAGAACTTTTGTTTCGTCAAACTGTGTTTTGTGTGTGTGAGGCTGTGCTCAGCAACTGCGGGTTTATTAAGCTCACGATTTTTAATGTGCCGTTTATGCTCTGCACTGCGGTCGGAAACGGTGCGGATGGGCTGACCTATGTAATTAAGTCCGCAATCTTATTGTCTGTTGTAAATTTCAGGAACCCTGAGGCAGAGACTGTTCTTAACAAGGCATGTAATCTGCTTTGTCTTCTTACTAATGTCGGAAAACAGACCTGATACCTCGTCTTCCCAGGTCTGTGCCTATTATTCTGGATGTAGTGCCGTAGAAGGGAAGGAACGCAATCGGTGACTCATCATGTGAATGTTCGAGATTTTCAGATTTCCTTTTCTTGGTGAACTCTGACTTGATACCACGTGATACACAGCAGTTCATTGGAATGCAAGTGGTCTTCGTCAGGGATTTTGCTCTGTGTCCCAGTGTAATCAAAGCTGCTCTCTTTTGTATTGGATGGTGAAAACTCTGGGCCCTCAGATACAAATCAGCTCGCGGCGGTTTGCGCTACGCTGAGTGGCCGATATGTCCATCCGTCTTTCGTAATACCAGAACATCTAAAAACGGCAATTTTCGCTCTCTCTCTGCCTCGACGGTGAAGTGGTTGTTTGGGTGCATGCTGTTCGTATGTTCCTGGAAGTGCTCAAGAGCTTCTACACCATGCGGCCAGACCATAGACGTGTCGTTAACATAAGGATGAAATGAAGCTAGTAGACGAAGGAATGCTGAATTTAATGCGCGTTCAACAAAATGTTCCATAAAAATATTGGCCATTGCTGGAGACAACGGAGGAACCATAGTCATTCCTTCCTACATTTCATAAAATATACCGCCGGACAAGAAGTAGGTGGTCGTCGTAACAGAACAACTTTATCGTTTGAGGATGAAAATTCTATGCCAAAAATTTCAATGTGTCCCCAAGAGGAACTTTTGTAAATAGTGAGACCACATACAGGCTGATTAACAGATCGTTTGGGTCAACTCTAACGTATTTAATTTTCTCAGTGAACATCAGAGTTTTTGATATGCTGATGTGTTGACTCCGGCTATCGCAGTCATCAACTTAGTTAAATATTTGGCCAGCCTGTAAGTAGGACAACTAACGGTGTTAACAATTGATGTCAAGGGAATAACTTCCTTGTGGACTTTAGGTAATCAGTACAGCCGATGAAGTCTAGGGGCTCGTGCTCTAAGATTAATGGTGCCATTCTCTGCTAGACCAGAATTCTTCAGGAGTTCTAGCGTTTTTCTATTGTGTGAAAGAGATGGTTCCTCTTTAGCCATTAGTACGTGCTATCTTCGAACAACTATGCCACTACGCTGTGATATTCAGTGGTATCAAGAACAACGGTGTCAATTCCCTTGTCAGCAGGAAGTACCACAAGAACTTCATCTTTCCGCAAACACGAAGCCCTTCTCACTCTACTCTCCTAGTGTTAGGTTTGGGTTACTTGGCTGAGGCTAAAATGCGACTGATGGTAAGTCTCTGTTGATTCATCAAGGACAAGGGACATCAGTTGGTCAAGTAATTTATTTTCAATGAAATTTCCCAACAGCCATGTGTTTGAGATGTTATTGTATTTAAGTTTGACTACCAGTTGCAGTATTCCATTATGTCATCTTCTGGTATCTTATGCATCTCTCAAAATAAACGATATTGTCATAAAGTGTCATATACTCCTGGATGAATTCAAACCGTATTCCAAGTGCTTCGTTCGAAGGCTTGATTGCAACCAGCGGTCGGAAACGGTGCGGGTGGACTAAAAGATGTAATTGCTTCCGCATTCAGGTGGGACGTTGCAAATTCCGGGAATCCTGGGGCCGAGACTGTCCTTAACTTGGCGTAGCATCTGCTATATCTTCTTAGTAGGTCGGAAAACAGATCTGACACCTCGTATTCCCAGGACCCTGCCAATTTTGCTAAATGCAGCGCCTCAGAATGGAAGGAATGCAATCGGTGGCTCATCACGTGAATGTCCAACATATTTACGTTCCTTTTCTTGGTGAAAGCTGACTTGATATCACGTGATCCACAGCCGTACTTCCGAAACACATGCTTCAAATGATTGGTTCCGGGATTCAAGTCGTCTTCATTAGAAACGGTTTTTGCTCTTTGTCCGAGCGTAATCGAAGTCGCTGTCTTCTGTACTGGATGATGAAAACTCTGGGCGCTCAGATATAAATCAGTGAGCGTCGGCTTGCGGTACACTGAGTGGCCGAGACATCCATCCCATAATCTTAGTGGTGCATGGTAGCGTGCTGTCGATGCAGAGGAGAACCATAGATAATCGTCGCAATGTTTACGCTACGGTGAGAGCGGCGGCGCCACCAGCGCAGACATTGACACCGTCTGCGACAGCGTGACGTAACTAACAACCAATCAGAAGCCGTCTTTGGGATGTTTAAGGCCACCACACCAGCGATTTTAAGACAGTTGCTTCAGACGATAGCGGTGGTGGAAATCGTCTTAGTCTCGAGATTTTTCCCTCAACTAACGCGACAAGAAGTCACAGAATGTTTTATCCAACAGTGTCGCCGGAAAAGACTTCATTCTCATATAAAGTAGAAGTACTTATTGTAGACGAAGCATGTTGCTGCATGTTTATGCCGAGTAATTCTATAATAAGAACGAGAAACAGTGACATACAGAAAAAAGGACCTATATTGAAAAGTAAAAAGTTGAGATCCAAGAAAATCGTAGAAACAGGTGTGGGAAGATCTCCAGGAGCAACAGATATACGAACACAGAAAAAGGTTAAGACATGTTCACTATTGGGCGTCTGCACTGGCGAAGGATGATGACTATGATTCTCTGTTCAGTGACATTTAAGTGTTCGACAAAGTAATATGAATACCATTCGATAATCATTTCGTTACTGCAGTCTACTTACTGAATGACCTCTCAAAAGGTTTCTTGCCATTTTTTCCTCAAAATTTAGTTTATCTGCAAGGATTCAGATACGCCAATACGCCTGAGATTATTGTATTATGATGTTGGTTTGTTGTCATTTCGCAATTATCTCACTTAAGAGAGGGCGTTTTTAGCACCTGGGTGTACCCCAATCAAATGTCGAAAATATTTTTGGGTTATTATTATCACTTCTGTTTAGTACCTCGCCATTATAAGAAAGTCCTTGGGAAACGATCGCCTGCTCACAACAGTAGTGGAGGAAATATTGGATTTACTAATAAATATAGGGTGACATTAACGACGGGTGCCATCACTAACGAGAACCTCTACACGATGGTAGCACTACTGAGCATTACGCGCCTGTAGAGAATGGTATCAAATGAACATTGCGAAGGACGCTGTATAAACAGTGAATTCACGTACAATTTTTTCGTAATGTGAGAATTATATGCTGGATGGTGTCACACATGAGCATGTGTTCGTACCGACTCAGCCATCCCTTCACATACAAGCTTTAACTTTCTCTCTCTCCTTTTCTTTATTATTATTTTTTTGAGAGTCATCAGTCTCCTGACTCGTTTGATGCAGCCTTCCACGAATTCCTCTACTTTGGCAGCCTCTTTGTCTCAGAGTAGCAGTTGCAATCTACGTCCTCAATTATTTACTGGATGTATTCCAATATCTGCCTACGCTCTAATTAGGTCCCTCATTTTCTACCGGATTATAAATGACGTTTCGTTATATTTCATCGGTGTATAATAGCCATATGAGGTGGAGGAAGAGACTCCATGATGAAGAGCCGCTGGAGCACGCTGAATCTGACATTCTCTCCAGGAAACGTGCAGTTACGGCTCAGTTTCTAAGAACACTTTCCCCAAAAGTTAGTTTTTCGGTTTTGAGTGTTTGTCCGAAATATAGTGTTAATTTCATACAATTTAAGCTTTCACGGCTGGTACTGACATCACTTAAAACTTCCAGACTAATAGGCCATGATCGACGTGTAAGACTTTCTCTTAAAGTATGGAAACGTACAAGCAAACCACCTAACAGTTATGTGTCGCACGCACACAGGAAGGGGTTGATGGATGTCAGTATAGATAAAAACATTGTCTTTCTTATCGCAGACAAGAGTGATGCCGCGGTCCTGATGACGAGTGAAGACTATCATGAAAGGATCAATAATATTGTGGATCCCACTACTTATAGAAAACTTCAGAAGGATTCAACTTCAAAGATTTAAAAATCACTAATCTATTGGAGAAAGCGTCTTCTCTTCCCTTGACGATAAGAAGCAACATCCCAAAACTTTGCGTACCCGCCTAGTCTCTACGGATCATACAAGGCGCACAAACCACAGATTCCTCTGAGGCCTATTGTGAGTGCTATAGGGTTACCCTCCTGCGACTTAGCTTGACACCTTGCCTCAATGCTGTAACTTCATGTCGGTGGAACTGAAAGTCACATTAAAAATTCGTACCATTTCATCAACAAATGAAAAGAAACGCTTGTAGGTCAAGGTGAATTCCGATTAAATGGCTCTGAGCACTATGGGACTTAACTTCTGAGGTCATCAGTCCCCTAGAACTTAGAACTACTTAAACCTAACTAAGCTAAGGACATCACACATCCATGCCCGAGGCAGGATTCGAACCTGCGACCGTAGCGGTCGCGTGGTTCCGGACTGAGCGCCTAGAACCGCTCGTTCATCGCGGCCGGCGGCAGTGATACGTCAAGTATTAAAGTAGGACATTTGTCCAGAGATTAGCCAATGGTGAAATTAGGGGAACATACAACTCAGGGTGTCTTCTTTTAATCGTTGAATTATTGATGCTGCAGTGTGGAACTGGACGTACAACTTCTCCATTAGCGTTGTTGTCCGATTAATTAAGTTAGAGTTGCAATTAAATAAACAATATTATACTACTAAAGTATGGTATGAACAGCTGGATCTTAAAATGATGAGAAAATAATTGATATTGAACAATAGGCAATGCTAAAATTACTTACATCGGCAATAGGCCTTTAAAGTAGACGTAGGGGATTAATGTTGCGCGAAACGTCATCGTATAAGAATATCCGACAGAAAAGGAAACATCTCAACACTAATATGAAATGAAACATCTTGACACGGCAAATCGAAGAAGATTATTGGAAAGAGGATGAAAACTGGATTTGTAGAGAGAAGAAGCGATGATGATTCTCTTTTACATGAAAGCGTTCATGGTGCGAAAAGTTCCTGAGAAAGTCTAAACGAGATTGACGTGAGGTGGAAATAGGAGAGGTATCACATTTTTGGTAGGAAGCTAATCCATACATCTTTGGGGATTAGTTGAGGGTGCGAACAAAAGATATAAAGCAGGCAGGCAGTAAACATTGTGATTGTCATACAGCATATAATTTTTTGTATAGATTAAAGCAAAAGGGACACTTTAAGCTCTCTAAACGTTACCCTGAATGTCCTGAATATTTCTCAGCAGGACATGAAATTTCCAATTTGATAGGAAACAGAAATGCTGCAAATGAATGTGAGATTGTTTTGATAAAGATTAAATAATATGTCTTTTTGACATCGCGTGATTTTTCTGTTATCAAGTTATTGTTGCTCATGGTGAAACACAATACCATCGTATTATGCTCAGGCAGCTGACAAGGAATAAGAAACGAAGTGATCTGAGAGGATGCCATGAGATCTCCTAAGCAACCGTACAGAATTTGTAGTTATTAACCTCTAGCATGATTTGGTCATTTTGCATATCAAAGTGCTACACCATAATGAGTGAGCGTATTATTTAATCGAACATCTGTTGGTACCAAGAAAACAGGAAGAGAGGATTGACGATGGTGAACAATGGAAGGAGAAGCGAGAGAGGCATAAGAAAGAAGAAAGTTTAGCTGCCGCACTCACTTTTAATCTCCTTGCCCTCGGCAGTGCACTTTCCGTCGTCTGCATCGAGCATGCACTGGATGTAGGATTTCAGGAGACGGTCATTGTTGAGAATGTCATCCACATCCAGGTTATCGAGCTTGCGCCGAAACGCCAAAAACGGCCACGAGGCAGCAATAGAAGATCAGGTTTCTCGCCATGGCTACCTCTGTGCTCCACACAGACAGTGGTGAGCGATATCTGGTGAGTTCTTATATCGCCGCTCTGACGTATGAATACCTATGACAGGATAACAGGGTAACGAGGTGGGGCGCCTCCGTGAAGAATTAGCGCTCCGATAATGCAAAACTTGCGTGGATTTTTCTCAACTTCCGCGGCCTTGAATAGACAGTTCTCACTGTATTACCCCACCAGCAACTTGCAGTCTCACAGTTAACGGAAAACATCCTATGTGTAAGTAGCGATAACTGTGTCATGTTCAGCATCTAGATGGAAGGCCGAGAGATGTCGAGTTTTGCGTTCCGTGCGAAAAAATAACCATATTTTTCTCTATTAATAGCAGAGAAGGGCATTCGTGGAACATCATTCTAGAAGAATGTACGTGTCAATATGATGAACTATTGTAGATCATCTATATGAAAAATCTCCAGAAATCACAATAAACTAACTTCTTCAGGCTGTGCCTTCGAGAGCAAATAGGTAAAAACCAATACCTATTCTCGACTCACCATCCCAACGTACAAACCGAGCCAGATGTGAGTGCGAGGAACTGTCTTAATTTAGATATTTTTTGTCAATACTGACAAAAAATTTCCTTTTATTTTTTGAACCATATTTCAACACAGATTTAGAATTTTTAATATTGCTTAATGACGCGAAAGTATAAGCGTAATTTAACGCGGAATGCAAAGCATTTATTTTCGCCTTGGAAGTGTGAGTTATGAACCACCAACGAAACTACGTCGCAA
Source organism: Schistocerca cancellata (assembly GCF_023864275.1). Classification (NCBI taxonomy): domain Eukaryota; kingdom Metazoa; phylum Arthropoda; class Insecta; order Orthoptera; family Acrididae; genus Schistocerca; species Schistocerca cancellata. Next base: position 266,020,460 of record NC_064631.1, on the reverse strand, counting down.
TTAAACGTATTTTCTTAATGTGGCCATTGTATAACATGTATGTCTGTCTCGCTTTCTTCGGTGAATCTTGCCTGAAAATTGAACTTTAATTCTGAAAATTATATCTCTATAGGTTTTTGAATATTTTTAGACGCCATCGTTTCAGCTACATAACTTTATAGCTAAAGAGGCGTCAATTCGTATTTACTTCAGCTATGCTTACTGTTACGAAACACATTTGCTGCTGGAGATGTGCGACAAACACGTTTTTTAAAGCCATCATTTCATAGTCAAATATCCAGCCAAATATGCTCTCAATAAACCGAGATGGAATAAAATTACTAAACCGCCCAAGTTGCACAGAAGTTTGTATTTGGTGAAATGGTCACCAGTTTCTGACCTTTGTACTCCATTATCAGACAATCCAGGTAAGTTCTGCCATAACATCATAACATGTTTACGCTGCCCAAACACTCCCTTAAGTGGAGGAGTTCAAGATACTATTTGTATCCAGTGCTACAACCGTACGAAGATGGTCACCATTACAATATAAACGAATTTCCGTGCATAGTGTGCTAGAAGTAAGCAATGTGAGATCGTTATTATTATTGCATATTTTATCATAAAGAGTACCGACTGCATTTTTATCCATTCACTCACATATTTCAATCAAATGACAGTATCTGAAAATCAATAAATAAACGTCCTAAAGTTCAGATAACTGTGATAGACGTCTCTTGCCTGTGTGTCAGTATCACTCCGTCTACGAAACACTGTAGACGAATATCCAAAAACTTGTAGGGCTACCTGGAACTACCGTAGAAACACAAGACACCGTCCCAAAGTCACACTGTATGAGTAATAGTTTCGGCGCCTAGGTCGCGTGATCAGTGTCGGTTGGGGACATAGATATGTTGTGGTTTCTGAAAATCGGTTCGAGTAATTACCATATGTAGATATTAAAACTGTGCGCTACACTGAACGAGTGCGTCCCGCTGTGTATTACATTTGAAAAATTCGGTCTATTGTTTCAGCTTTCAGTATATGTATATATTTTTACTTTATTGCTTCTTCATGCATTCTATCTCTTTTTATAAGTCGTGTTTCCATACTTTTCCCTTGGAGTTGTTACGAAAATACTTCTCAGCTTCGTAATTGAAATAATAATCTTATGGCCATTGGAATAATAACAAATAATCGTGAAGAAGCAAATATGTACACACTGACAGGAAAAAATCGGAATACCAAAACATAAATAATGGAGAGTAATGTAATTTCAGAATTAATTTTGTCAAATAAGTAATTAACACGGCAAGATAACAGGTTAATGCAAGCGCGAGATAAGCCAATGCAAAAGGGAAGTGCAGTAATAACCGGTGAAACCACCAAAATGATGAATGCAAGCATGTAAATATGTATGCATTATATTCTACAGTTGGCGTATCTCAGTCTGTAGGATAGAGTTCTATGCCTGTGGCACTTGCTCTATCAATACAGGGGCGGTTAATGTTGTTTGTGGATGAAGCTCGAGTTGTCATCCGATGATGGTATATTTGCGATCTATTGGAGACAGATCTGGTGATCCAGCAGGCCAAGGCAACGTGTCGACACTCGGTAGAGTACCTTGCGTTACAATTCAATTGTGTGTGAAATCTTATGGGACTTAACTGCTAAGGTCATCAGTCCCTAAGCTTACACGCTACTTAACCTAAAGTATCCTAAGGACAATCACACACTCCCATGCCCGAGGGAGGACTCGAACCTCCGCCGGGACCAGCCGCATAGTCCATGACTGCAGCGCCCTAGACCGATCGGCTAATCCCGCGCGGCTTGCGTTACGACAGCGATATGTGAGCGAGCGTTATTCTGTTGGAAAACACGCCCTGTAATGCCACTGATGAATGGGAGCACAGCAGGTCCAATCACCAGAACGACGTACAAATATGCAGTCAAGGTTCCTGGGATAACAACGAGAGTGATTTTGTTGTCATGCGAAATCGCACCGCAGACCGTAATTGCACGTGTCTAGCACGGAAACAGGTAGGTTTCAGACCCTCAACTGGCGTTCTTCAAACGAAGTCAAGGCAATCACGGGCACCGAGGCAGAAGCACTCCCCATTTCAATGAACACTCGCTTGAAACCACTGAGGTCAAAACGGTGGTGGTTTGGGGTCAGTGGAATCCACGCTACAGGTCTTTTCTCGGAGCATCGTTGCAGTAATCTGTGAGAGTTTGCTCTGTTACAGTGGTGGCAACTGCTGCTTTGTTTACCGCAGCAGGTGCAGTGCAACGCGCCAGAGCTGTATGCCAATCACGATAGTCTTACGTCTTCATTGGGCTATATGGCCGTCCGGAGTCCGGCCTTCTTGTGACCGCGCAGTCTCGTAACCACCGCCGCCAGCCATCATGTACAGTGGCCACATTCCTGCCAAGTCTTTCTACAGTATCGCAGAAGGAACACCCATCTTTTCGTAGTCCTATTAAAAGGACCGGTTCAAAGTCAGCGAGGTCCTGATAACGGCGACTTCTTTGCTTTAATGGAATTCTTGAGTAACAGTCTGGTAAAAACACCGGGACCGTTTGTTCAATAACGCGCGTTAGTGTTATTTTTTGTGTTTCCCATACGCTTCAGCAATATTCTAGAATAAGCCACACGCCTCTTTTGTGAGCAATTCGGTTCGTAAATTGTTTGCAGTTCACAGTGTCCTGCCAGTGAACCGATGTCAGCTATATGCTTTACCTACAACTGTGTCTACATGATCATTCCATTATATTCCTCCACAAGACGTTGCTCCCCGTTGTTGAGCTGACTGTTTTCAATTGCAACTCGAGATCTATCTTTCTACGTTGAGTGTGGTGACTGTATGACAATTGTCAATGAACTGTGTATCTCTGCACCACAATGAAGTCTTATTAACATCTGACTGGATACCTGAGCAACTTCCGACTACTTGCTGTGGTTGTTTGTTCTACTGGACTTACAGTTTGTCGTGGTTAACTAACAGGCTACTTCAGTCGAAAATTCAGTACAGAATCGAACAGTGTTTCCATCAAATGCCACTGCAGATAGAGGTCGTTGAATGTGTACAGCAAAAAGAGTACATGAGTACACACCTTCTGGTAAAGAATCAACGGATGTTTTTCATTGCCAGTGGTATAGGTAGATTATCGTCTACTTTGAACGGTGACATAATACAACTCTTACAAAATAGATAGATAGTTTAGATAGATGTATAGCAGGACTTTGGTGCAGGAAGTACCATAGAAAGAGGAACGCAAATAATGACAACGACTGGCATTTTCAGACATCTATATACCGCACCAGGTAGACTGGACATCATACAACAGAAATTCTTAACACCTTGTTGTAGGGTGTCCCAAATGGGTTTTTGTTTGTAGTGAGCATATACCATGCCATATATCGGAGACATATCTATTTCACCTAACGTGAAGCAATGTAGGCCTAGAACAAGCTGAAGCTACGAAACGTAATGGCGATAGTGAACCACAGGTGCTCCACATACTCGCTCCTGCCATGCGGCTTAAAACACTCAGAACTGATGCTGTTACTACCGAAGAACCCAGCTCTATGTAGCGAACATACTGCTCCACAAGTGCTAACACATATTTGTATTATCTCCATTGCTCATTCTGTCTTCTTAGTTTCTTGATCTAAAAACGAAGGCGTTGACTGGTCATAAGTACCCTCGATATTCCGAGCAAGAATTCCAGTCTTGTTTGACATGTCTCACGCTGTTGCCGTACTTTGATTGAAGATATTGCGATTTCCAGCGAGTGGACACAAATAAAGAAACGGAAAAAATGCAGCACTTTACCATGCTTAGTACGGGCATACGATACAGCTCCTATTTTGTTTACATGGTTGTCAGGTGTCTAGCCGGGTGTAGTGGTTTTCGTAAAACGATATTTCGTCACGAACAATACGAGACTGGAATAGAACCGATAGAGGTACTCAATATACCCTCCGCCACACACCGTCAGGTGGCTTGCGGAGTATGGATGTAGATGTAGAACGTATCTCCCCGTTATCTTTAGGTGATAACTGTACAACGAGAGTCTTTGCTACATCCAACTCCTTTATACTGTTACGGTCCCTCACTCCTTTCTGCACTGCCAGCCTTACGGCGCGACCGGTGGAGTGACGATGGGGAGGGTTGGTTGATAGGGCAGGGTGTGGGGGGGGGGGGGGGGGGAGTTGCCGTCGGAAACTGGGAGTGAACTTTGATCCCTCAGTAGCCTGTGGCGTGCGTCGGGTGCGAAAGTCACTTTCGTCCGACTCTATGATTCTAGTTGGCTCTTTACTGGGTTCCAAGCTTCGCTGAGAGTGAACTCAATGTCTCTGTTGATGAGGCCATCAGCCACTCGCATTTCAGTAGCCTCCTTTAGACCACAGTCCGGAAACGACGATGTCTGTCTTATCACTTCCTTTTCTTGATATTTCATGAAGTCCCCTGTATCCATACAGTGTTCTGCAACCGCACATTTAGTTCGTTCCTTAACTTTGAAGTGTTTTCTGTGTTCCTTGCATTTATCTTCAATTGTCCGTCCCACCGACGTACTACTTACCGCATTTACTTGTAATACGCTACACTCCTGATTTATGAATCCCCAACTCATCTTCGCTATGCCTAATAATGCACGAGATTTTGGAGGTGAACGGAAAACGCAATTAACGCTCTACATCGAGCCAGGTTTCTGCCGATTCTGTTCGATTTTTTGCAGCTTACGCCAGATACACCGTTGCCTGTTTCTGGGGTTGTACTTTCTGCCTGAAAGCACGTCGGATTTGTCCATCGTCGTATCCGTTCTTCTTGAAAAAACTTGCGTAAGATGGTTAAGCTCCCTTCGTAAGCTTTCTTCTTCTGATATTGCTCGGAACCTGTGTACTAGTGTACGTATCACACCCTCACGCTCTGTAGGTGATGGCAACTGGCAACGTGGAATTGCAAAACAGTGTGGATGGCTTTCATGTACAGACTGCTTGCCATAGTGCCATTTGTTGTGCGCTTGACTAAGACGCCATTCTCTTTCACCTTCATCATTAATATGATAATGGAGTGTAGAGAGTTGAGATGTTGGAGGAACTCTTGAAGTCTTTCACTTCCATATGGCCACACCATAAGTGTGTCATCAACATGTCGGAAAAACCATATAGCCTTAAATACAGATGTTTAAAGAGCTTTCTCTTCGAAGTCCTCCATGACTAGGTTTGCCACAACTGGTAGCAAAGGGCATCCCACGGCGACGCCATCCTTTTGTTCACAGCAGTCGCACTAGAGACAAAGAATGGTGTGAGGACAATTTGGAAGAGATTAGTCATTGTTGGGTTGAATTTATCCCTGATCAACTTGAGAGAAACAGCAAGCAGCCATTACTTGAAGAGGGATAGCATATCAGAGCTCATCATAATGTTCTGTTCACCGAGACGTAGTCCTTGCACCTGTTGAATGAAATGTACAGAGTTCCTGGTGTGTATCCATTCAATTTTCTGTATGCTGGATTCTCGAGTAGGTCATACGTTTTGGGGTTATACTTCGATAGTTGTAGCGGTACAGTACCACATCCTTTGTCCACAAGTAGAATGACTGTTTCAGGATCGTTCCGTCGTTCTCGAATTACAGCTCTTTCCTCTTTCGTAATGTTAGTCTTCGGTGGGACGTATCTAGTGTGAGCAAGACACGGTTCCCGACCTGTTTCTTCCGCATAGTTGGTAGGAAGGGTGCAAATTACTTGTTCCACTGATGAAATCTGCTACAGGTATAGCAGTCGGTGTTTTCCAGAACTGATTTTGCCGCTTTATCACTGTGCTTCCCAGTGAGGTTGATTATGGTACCCCGTTGTTGCTCTTCTTGTGGATGTCCTCTCGCTGCCAGACGTTCGAACTTTGAGACTTGTTTGGTAGTAGCACTGCGCCGAGGTCGGTCGGAATGAACCCAAGAAACGGCGACAGCCCACTCCCAAGAACCAGGCTAGAGTAAACAAGCCATCTCTAAGTGGAGTGTGAGTAATTCCTTAGATATCGAATCCAGTCGCCGACGTGTGTATCGGATCCTTTCTCTTACAGGCGCCGGACTAGCTTTTCTTGTGATTCGTGGGCGGCCGCGGATTTTATATGGTTGGTTGTCTTCACGAATGTTGGTATTATGCTGTGGTCACGGCACCTCAGCAAGGTGACAGTTCTGAGAGATGCTCTTTTCTGTCGCGAAGTTTATCTAGCATCACCTCACCGCAGAGGAATCTGATTTGTGATTTTATGGTTTCCCGGAGAATCAAGTGTCTAGCCGCGTGCAGCCGTTTTCGTAACACGATATTCCGCCAGCGTACCTTGCGTCATCTTCAGTTGATGCCTGTAGGATAAGCATCTTTGCTGCGTCCCGCCTCCAATGGAATATCTGACATATGCCGGCAAAGTATCCTGCAGAATCGGCAGAATCTAGCACAGAAGTATCGTTAAATCCATTTTCCATCCATCTCCAAGAACGCGTGCCCTATTAGGCTCTTTGAAAGATGTCTTGGATTTCCATAATTCAGATTTTTACTGTATTCCACGTAAATGCAGTAAGTTGTATATTGAGAAGACTGCATGGACAATCGAAGAGAGGTGCCGGAAGTGGCGTATATCCATCTGTCTGTTTGGTAGTGTATCGTGTTAGTATGTGGGACAAGTTGGTTAAGAACTTTCGTGCTTATATTTTATTATATAAGTATTTACACATCACATATATTAAAATAATATGTTACTCATCCCCAACCGAACATTTAATAGATTATCGTGTAAAATCTGAAGTAAATCAGTCAAGAACATTCAGATGTTTTTGCTGTAAACCTTTCCTCTTTGTGAATTACCATACGTATATTTATATAACAGGAATCCTTAAAAAATATGCAACGTACTTCCGTCCGAACTCGTCAACTTTGAAGTGAATCGGTCAAGAACATTTCGGGATTTTTGAAAACAACTTTTCCCATTTATAACAATTATATATATATATTTATATACCACATACGTAAAAACTGCGTTCCGTATATCCGTCGGAACGTTTGTTAGAGTATCGAGTAAAAATCAGAATGAAATCGCTCAAGAACTTTTCAAGCTTTCTGGTAACAACATTGGACAATGGCTTGTCTTTGTACACTGCTATAGATATGGAAGTTGTTTAGCACATTTTCAACAAGATATTATGTTCAACAAGATTGTTTTTCTGCCTGTGTAACAACTTCTGGAGTGTTATGTGCGTTACTTAAATTCTGGAAATGTGAAGATGATCAAACTGTTATTTACCGTCTTTTACATGGTCGTTCACACCTTTAAAACAGTGACCGAGGAGTCAAAGGGGTCAGTATAGATGTGGGAGAAGACTGACAATGAATGTTTTTGAGTAGCAGCGGGACGTACGTTCAAGTATTCATTAATCGCGGTTTTCTTCCACTTGCTTTAGACATAACACCACAAGATTTGGCACGCACATCGTTCTAGCAACTTTCACATCTCTGAAACCAACCAACGCTCTTTAAACAATTATACGTTCTTGGCAGATCTGCCCTCTCGCAGTTTTTCTGTATAGAACAGTATACGCCTTACATTATTCTCTGATACTTGAGCGCTAACAGCGCTTTACACCAAATTATGCAGCTGATCACTAGTGACTACTTTCTACCGGGAACTCCTTGAGGATATTATTTCAGTGCACTAGAAATCTCGGTGATCATTAGGAGCTGCCAATCATTTTTTCATTATATTACATACATGTATATTTTATGTTCCGTACAAAAAGTTCGATGCGTACGAGTTAGTCGGTTGCCTGCGACTCAAGTATGAAATGGAGAACCATTGGTCACTCACTGAATCTAAACTGTCAATGATCTCTAAAGGAGCGTTTACACCTTTGTGCCTGGCGGCTAGTGACCATGCGGCTGTGTTTGTCTACACCCAAGTACTGACACGTAGCTCACCGCCTGGTATGGATAGACTTCTGCGCCTCGGCACGGTGGACCGTGCGCACAATTCAGAACCACGCGTGACTTTGCACCGGTTCATGGGCCGCCTTGCCTCTTTGTGCAACGACCGTATGTGCATAGTGCGCACGTAAAGTTGCACAGGTATAAACGCACCTTAATATGTCCCACCGCAAGGGCAGCGAGTTAAATACAGAATTGTTCTCACTATTCTCTGGGAAGAAACTGCCGTTGCGGCAAACGGGTTGGAACTAGCCTCTCCCAAGAAACGCACCATTATGCAGTGCAGCCGACTTTTTTATCTTCCACCTGTACATCTAATTCTAACACTTCCTGCAGTGGTAGGCAATTCACACATAATTACATCGGTTGTAATAGAAACATTGAAGAAGGTATTATGAATGGCACAGCAAATAAAAACCGAAATAAAGAAAAAAAACAATAAAAACTTGAAAAAACAACTGAAATGTTAAGGGATGAGAAAACATCCCAATATGCTTTACATACGAACTGTTATACAAGTAAGATGAATGTTATAAACTGAGCACAATACCGCGGTAGTAACAAACTACATACTTCTTAGGCTTCAAAGGTGCTTCTGTGAGAAAGCTAAAAAAGGATAGGGAAATGGCTGTGTACACGAAGCTTCTAAAAAATAAAAACGTTTGAAATATTTGATGCCTTCATAACGAAGGTGCAAAATAAGAGAAACATATTGTTTCAAAACGAAAGCAAAAACGTTTGAAACATTGTAAGTAGTCCTTCGAGGAACAAATTTAGCGTAGCCGCCTATGACCGGATACGTCATTCTGCCATATTGCAATGGCGTTTACAATTCTCAAGTAACTTTGCTGTTGCTTCATAAACCACACTCCTTTCTTGTCTATTCACTACAGAGCAGAATAAATTCTCGTGTATATCCTATGCAACTTTTATCACGCCAGTATTTTAATAATGATTTCATTGCACACTCTCTGCACTACGAAAACTCTCCTTTAAACCAAATATCAGAAATTACTAGGTCTTATTGAAAACTACATTGTTTGAACCTATCTTAAAAATTCTTGTGCTAGATAATGTTTTTGCATAATGATGGAGAAGGAAAACACACGTAAAAACAGAATGCGTTTCGTTCTGTGCCTTCCGCTGTTGTTCGTAGCTGCACTTGACCGACCCGTCGATTGCCCCCCCCCCCCCCCCCCCACTGAAATGTTACACATGTCCTTAACAGTCTCCGTGAGGGGTTGTTCATAACAAAGTTGGATGCAAGGTGCACAGTCTATACGGAAAACAGATTATAATTCTGTGACAACTGTATGGAAAGCAGCATAAATTTAAAACAGAAGGACAGCTGAAACGTGTACAGCGCCTTCCTTTCGCTAATAACGCTGTTGACCCACCAATGAAAAGTCAAAGCTAATTTTCGCCGTGATTAACACTGATTAACATGCTGTTCCTATCAAATAGCTGTCTCGGATGGACATACAGTTAAAATTTGCAGTAAGTGATGATTGCACCATATGACCTGTTAGTTCATGCACACTCTTCAGCTGGAATTTAAGTATAACTAACATCTGTGTTCACTCCATCAGGGGCGTTGTTCCCACATCATCACCCAAGAGCTTCTCTGCTGTTGCAGTGTAACCCTGCTTTGTTATGAGTAGTGACTCTACACGAGAAACTGTTTCACAGTCTTCACTGATGCATATAACAGAGTCTGGCCTGTAAAGAGAGAATTAGATATTTCTAATTTATGAAACAGAATACGGTTACTAATAAAATGACAGGACTTCTGTGGTTGTCTAAAAGTGTAAACAAAATTGCGGAACACTGTACTCGCCTTCGTGAAGTAAATACGAAGAGTGAAAGATTGGTGATTAAAAAAAAACCGGTTGTTCGAAGGGATCGAGTAAGTGCAACAGGAAATATGAGACAAATCGAATGCAGGAAGAAGGACCTACTAACAAACTGTGTAGAACGGTGCTGTATAAAGCATCTGCAACCATCAGGACGTATCCTTTTTCTTCGTCACTGGTCATGGTATGTTTTCGTTCCCCCTACGCAAAAGAAGCACTCGGTTCCATAGCTAGTGCCCCGGTAGCGATGTTCAAAACTGAACATAGTTGTATTTTAGTACAACGATTAAAATGTGATAAATGGCACGTATAAGCCCTTCGTCAAAATCAGTAGAACGAAGATCGAAGATAATGTAGATTATGTCATAAAAATGCGTTATAACTAACCTTTGTTAGAAGAAAAACTGCAATTATATCAGGGACCGCTAGAAAAGTTACCATTTGAAAGCTATACACAGAATCGGTATACCAATAAGGCTAAACCACTGTGAACATTGGGTCATCATCCCCCCTCTACTGCACATGCTCCTTCGACGGTAATCGTCAACATTTCAAGGCATTTCACAAGGGATCGAAGATGTGACAGTCGTATGGGGAGAGGTCAGGACTATTGGGCGGATATTCGAGTGTCACCCATTAGTTGACGTAACTTCTGCGTTACGACATTTGCGATATGAAAATGTCCATTACCACGAAGCAACACTGAACTTGCAGCGGTATTCCATAACGTTGGTTTTCGCAGACTTGCAGCCCCATAGGCATTCTTTCTTCACCGGTACCGCTGCTTGTCCTTCAGCAGCCAAGAAAAGAATAACAGCACGTTGTTCTGACGTGTTTGATGATAACACCGTCACAGTTCACGTTTCCGCATTTAGCACACACACGTAGAAAACACACTAATGCCACACTCATCTTTTTCCTACATGCCAGAGCTTGCGTAAGAGCATCGAGGCTCGCTACATCTACATCTACATCTATACTCCGCGAGCCACCTTACGGTGTGTGGCGGAGGGTACTTATTGTACCACTATCTGATCCCCCCTTCCCTGTTCCATTCACGAATTGTGCGTGGGAAGAACGACTGCTTGTAAGTCTCCGTATTTGCTCTAATTTCTCGGATCTTTTCGTTGTGATCATTACGCGAGATATATGTGGGCGGTAGTAATATGTTGCCCATCTCTTCCCGGAATGTGCTCTCTCGTAATTTCGATAATAAACCTCTCCGTATTGCGTAACGCCTTTCTTGAAGTGTCCGCCACTGGAGCTTGTTCAGCATCTCCGTAACGCTCTCGCGCTGACTAAATGTCCCCATGACGAATCGCGCTGCTTTTCGCTGGATCATGTCTATCTCTTCTATTAATCCAACCTGGTAAGGGTCCCATACTGATGAGCAATACTCAAGAATCGGACGAACAAGCGTTTTGTAAGCTACTTCTGTCGTCGATGAGTCACATTTTCTTAGAATTCTTCATATGAATCTCAACCTGGCGCCTGCTTTTCCCACTATTTGTTTTATGTGATCATTCCACTTCAGATCGCTCCGGATAGTAACTCCTAAGTATTTTACGGTCGTTACCGATTCCAATGATTTACCACCTATGGCATAATCGTACTGGAATGGATTTCTGCCCCTATGTATGCGCATTATATTACATTTATCTACGTTTAGGGAAAGCTGCCAGCTGTCGCACCATGCATTAATCCTCTGCAGGTCTTCCTGGAGTACGTACGAGTCTTCTGATGTTGCTACTTTCTTGTAGACAACCGTGTCATCTGCAAATAGCCTCACGGAGCTACCGATGTTGTCAACTAAGTCATTTATGTATATTGTAAACAATAAAGGTCCCATCACGCTTCCTTGCGGTACTCCCGAAATTACCTCTACATCTGCAGATTTTGAACCGTTAAGAATGACATGTTGTGTTCTTTCTTCTAGGAAATCCTGAATCCAATCACAAACCTATACACGTTACATATACGCTGTAGCAACACCCTCAAACGGAGACATCTAGTCCGCCCTTATACTATAATAGTAATCATTTACAGATTGGTAAATATCACGTGTTGCAAATTCCCAGGACAAACATTACTCGGCACTGACGGTTAACAAATTTCGTTCACAAACGGCACGAAGACCGAGTGAGAGGCCTGTTGAATTCGTACAATACCTCACTTATTATCAAAAAATTTACGGGAATGCAGCTGGGTAACGTCGTCGATAGCAAGCGGTATTCCGACTGGTGAACTCTCTATCATTGCCAAGCCACAAGTGAATCGAGAGATCGCTGTGCATGTCAACGTAAGACAGAGATGTGTGATGCTGCGTCGACAACGAAACAGACGACACGTCCAGAACGCCAACACACACTGTAAGCAACGAGTCAAACACATAGCCAAGATAACTAAAGCTAGACCTTATCTATATACAAATATTAACTGACAGCGCCATGGAGCTGTGTATACAATGTCTCTGTTTTGTATGATTATAGTTGGCGTCTTCTTGGAAGGCGGCCATAGTTTCAGCCGTTCTGCGCATCCCTCGCCATTAACTACTAACTGTCCGCCCCGGTAGCTGAGTGGTCAGCGTGACAGACTGTCAATCCTAAGGGCCCGGGTTCGATTCCCGGCTGGGTCGGAAATTTTCTCCGCTCAGGGACTGGGCGTTGTGTTGTCCTAATCATCATCATTTCATCCCCATCGACGCGCAGGTCGCCGAAGTGGCGTCAAATCGAAAGACCTGCACCAGGCGAACGGTCTACCCGACGGGAGGCCCTAGCCACACGACATTTTCATTTCCAACTGCTAACTGCCAATCTTCCGAGCGGCTAGCCATGAGTTACAAACTAGACTGCGAGAATCTCTCTCCCACAAGCTGCGCTGTTGCTGTATACTGTTATATTATAGTTTTGTTCTCAGAGCGACCGAATATTTCATTCAGATTCGATGTTATTTTCTCGTAACAGTGTAGCTGTGAATGTGTATATGTATACGCTTTAGTGTGATTTCCAAATGAAAATGACATGTGACAGCAATAAACGTGAAGTTTCCCACAAGAAACTTTAACTAAATTGTGTGCCTATCGAGTATCTTCTTAGTTGTGCGACTGGTTTTATGGTTTCCTGTGAGGCAGATGTAATAATCTATGGAAAATTATCTAAAACACAACTGATATCTGGCGTTTGCAAGGAAGTGTTATAAAATTAGAAAACGTTTTAGACAAGTATCTGTATGATGAGAAAAGTGGCAAGTGACTCTAAATAATGAAAAGTCCAAAGTCATCCACGTGGGTTCTAAAAGGAATCCGCTAAATTTGATTTACAGGATAAAACACACAAATCTAAAGGATGTAAATTCAACTAAATACTTAGGGATTACAATTACGAATAACTTAAAATGCAACTATCACACGGATAATGTTGTGTGGAAAGCAAACCAGACTGCAATTTATTGGTAGAACATTTAGAAAATCCAACAGGTCTACTAAAGAAGCCGGCCGCTTTGGAAGAGCGGTTCTAGGCGCTTCAGTCCGGAGCCGCGCTGCTGCTACGATCGCAGGTTCGAATCCTGCCTCGGGAATGGATGTGTGTGATGTCCTTAGGTTAGTTAGGTTTAAGTAGTTCTAAGTCTAGGGGACTGATGACCTCAGATGTTAAGTTCCATAGTGCTTAGAGCCATTTGAACCATTCTACTAAAGACACTACCTACACTATGCTTTTTTGCCCTCTTCTGGAGTATTGTTGTCAGGTATGGGATCCACAGCAGATAGGATTGATGGAAAAAGCTTTAAGCAGGGCACCTCGTTTTGTATTTTCGCGAAATAAGGGAGAGACTGCTACCGATGTGATACACGAATTGAGAAGAAGGAAGGAAGATAGGATTTAGCGTCCAACCCCCAACGAGATCATTAGAGACGGAGCACAAGCTCGGATTTCGTCAAGGATATCGGCTGTGATCTTTAGAAGGAACCATCCTGGCCTGTGCCTGGAGTGATTTGGGGATATCACGAAAAACCTAAATCTGGATGGCCGTACGCGTGGTTGAACGGTCGTCGTCCCGCTATGACTGTGCCACCTCGCTCGATACACGAATTAGTGTGGCAGTCATCAAAACAAAGGCGTTTTTCGTTGTGGCAAGAGTTTCTCATGAAATTACAGTCGCCAATTTTCCTTCTCAGAGTGTGAAAATACTTTGCTGGCACCTACTTACATAGGGAGGAACGATAATCACAGTTAAATAAAGGAAGAGTAAAGCGTGCGTATTCCCTGCGCGCTGTTCGAGAGGGGAACGGTAGAGAAATAGCATGAAGATGGTTCAATGAACACTCTGCCAGGTACTTAACTGTGAATTGCAAAGTAATCATGGTGATGTAGATGTGGATTTAGGTGCTTCATAAGCAGTCGAGGAGGTTTGTGTCCCACATTTATAACTTCTTTAGATGTGAATCTGAAGGCGATACTTCAATTTTTGACATTCTGAAGACTCAAGAAAGAACTGCAGAAGCACATGTTGGCAAGAGAACTTGTAACGCCGGAAATGCATATCTTCCTATTTCCATCTCCTGCACTATAATTTTTCCGTTGTTGACATTTCTGTGTCTTTATATATTCTAATTGTTTTACTGTTTGTATATATATACTCCTGGAAATGGAAAAAAGAACACATTGACACCGGTGTGTCAGACCCACCATACTTGCTCCGGACACTGCGAGAGGGCTGTACAAGCAATGATCACACGCACGGCACAGCGGACACACCAGGAACCGCGGTGTTGGCCGTCGAATGGCGCTAGCTGCGCAGCATTTGTGCACCGCCGCCGTCAGTGTCAGCCAGTTTGCCGTGGCATACGGAGCTCCATCGCAGTCTTTAACACTGGTAGCATGCCGCGACAGCGTGGACGTGAACCGTATGTGCAGTTGACGGACTTTGAGTGAGGGCGTATAGTGGGCATGCGGGAGGCCGGGTGGACGTACCGCCGAATTGCTCAACACGTGGGGCGTGAGGTCTCCACAGTACATCGATGTTGTCGCCAGTGGTCGGCGGATGGTGCACGTGCCCGTCGACCTGGGACCGGACCGCAGCGACGCACGGATGCACGCCAAGACCGTAGGATCCTACGCAGTGCTGTAGGGGACCGCACCGCCACTTCCCAGCAAATTAGGGACACTGTTGCTCCTGGGGTATCGGCGAGGACCATTCGCAACCGTCTCCATGAAGCTGGGCTACGGTCCCGCACACCGTTAGGCCGTCTTCCGCTCACGCCCCAACATCGTGCAGCCCGCCTCCAGTGGTGTCGCGACAGGCGTGAATGGAGGGACGAATGGAGACGTGTCGTCTTCAGCGATGAGAGTCGCTTCTGCCTTGGTGCCAATGATGGTCGTATGCGTGTTTGGCGCCGTGCAGGTGAGCGCCACAATCAGGACTGCATACGACCGAGGCACACAGGGCCAACACCCGGCATCATGGTGTGGGGAGCGATCTCCTACACTGGCCGTACACCACTGGTGATCGTCGAGGGGACACTGAATAGTGCACGGTACATACTAACCGTCATCGAACCCATCGTTCTACCATTCCTAGACCGGCAAGGGAACTTGCTGTTCCAACAGGACAATGCACGTCCGCATGTATCCCGTGCCACCCAACGTGCTCTAGAAGGTGTAAGTCAACTACCCTGGCCAGCAAGATCTCCGGATCTGTCTCCCATTGAGCATGTTTGGGACTGGATGAAGCGTCGTCTCACGCGGTCTGCACGTCCAGCACGAACGCTGGTCCAACTGAGGCGCCAGGTGGAAATGGCATGGCAAGCCGTTCCACAGGACTACATCCAGCATCTCTACGATCGTCTCCATGGGAGAATAGCAGCCTGCATTGCTGCGAAAGGTGGATATACACTGTACTAGTGCCGACATTGTGCATGCTCTGTTGCCTGTGTCTATGTGCCTGTGGTTCTGTCAGTGTGATCATGTGATGTATCTGACCCCAGGAATGTGTCAATAAAGTTTCCCCTTCCTGGGACAATGAATTCACGGTGTTCTTATATCAATTTCCAGGAGTGTATTTATGCATTTATAATTGGTTTGTTTTGTGAATATTATTTGTATTTTTACGCTGGGTCTTGCCTAGGGAAAACTATGCTATCGAACGAATACATCGAAAGGTCATCTGGAGAACGAAAGTGCTTAGGATCTTTGGTAGTGGGAACTCTGTCGCTTGGAGCGCGGGAAGAGAGAGAGTCTGCCTGGAGTAGCGAGTGGAGCAGGTGTGTTGTGTGACGCTCCCGCGAGTTGCCGCGCTTTCGGTGTTTGGCTGAATGTAATTGCGCTCGACTTGCTAAGATAGTTTCTGACACGGTGTCGCCGACGGGAAGCATTAGCTGGCGCACATCAAGAGCCCGTTTCGCCTGGTGACCGTGTCGAAAATGAGGCGCGCCAACATCCAGCTTCTGCAACAGCGATGGCCGACAATGAGTGACTGTCGCCACCTCCTCGATCTACAGCTTAAAACCTTCTATCAACCAACAAGGAAGACTGGAAGCACGTAAAGTTTTAGAACTGTATGGCAGACCTCAGCTTTTAAAACTGTTCAAATCACCAAATTACAGCAACGTAGCATGAACCTTTGTTGCTCGTTGTCCCAATTGCATTACCAAGCAGGGTCCCTTCCTTTTCCGGAATGAACCCGAGTGTCGTTGAACTTCAAACGCCAGCATTAAAGCAATATTATTCTATTTCACTGCTTTAATTTCAAAGTCCAGTTAAAGTATTCATAGCTGGCTACAATATTTAAATTACACAAGCACAAATTATGAGTGCGACTTTTGTTACCATATTTTAGCTTACCTGTGACTGCAGCTCAGCTTGGGACGTACTAAGTTTTACTATTGTTAATTGTTCAGAATCATTTAATTCAAGTTCAAAGTTAAATCTCTTATTTCTAAATTGCGTAGATTCAAGTAGCTTTTGAAATGATTGTTGAGGTAGTCCAAGACTAATCGTATTTTACTGAATTTCGATGTGCTTCAGAAAGAAAGCTCACTATTAACTACACTCACTAAATTAACTTTCGATTTTTCGCTTTTATTAATTCTTTTGCTAAATGAAGTTAGAGTGTAGCGAAATGTATTACTTCTGACAAACTTTCAGTTTTCACACTACACGTGTCAACCTTCAGTTGCCACGCTTCTAGTGGTAATTATATGTGTAATAACCTTTCTTTTTCAGTTACTATAGTAATTGTCCTTAGGACTGGCGACCGTAATTTCCCCCAAATCTCAAATAACTAATTAAAGCTAGTTAATTGTTGACGTAACGGCCGCACATTTACTCTCTTTATTAACTTTACCCCTTTTCAAAATTAATTTCCACCAGTTTCATTAGCATTTTTCCTTTCATTTAGATGTAACCCTTTCCTCCCTCTTTTCCGACAAATTAACTTCGGTGACGATTGCTTTTCCCAAATTTCCATTAGGTACACGCGGTTTAATTTTTCCCTGTCATTAAGGTCGATAAGTGAGGGGGAGGTTACAAACTGTATAGAGAATAGTAATCAAAAGTGTCTGAGCTGTAGAAACCTCAGGGAAATTCATTTTCGTGTCACCTGAAAGTCATCGAAATCACATGAAACCTGTAACACAAATACCGTAGATGGTTTTGATAACGATGTTTGAAACGTATATAAGAAGGGAATACCCAGCATCACAGAAACTGATCAAATCGACTTCAAAGATAGAGCTTCGTCAATGCAAAGAATTTTGAAATACATTGGTTTCAAGTATGTTAAGAAGACAGTTTTTAATTAAAAGAAGTGACACAGAAGCAGCACGAACCACTTCCGCTACAAAGACGCAGGATACAACAGGTGGAGGTAGTTCTACAGTGAATTACCTTGATGAAACATGGGTGAATCAAAATCGTTCCGTGAATACCTGCTGGAAAGTGAGTGATGGTACTAAGTTCCGTTAGGAAAAAGTTCTCGGATACTTATTCAGCATGCTGGCTGTTCTTTGATTTGGTTTCTGAGAGTAAACTTGTATGTAAGTGTAAGACAAACAGTAGTGACTACCATTCTAAAAATAACGCTGTCACTTTCAATAAGTCGTTTGCTGAACAGTTCTTGAGATACCGAGCTTCGAAGTCGGTCAGTGTCACTACCGTGCCAGTTATCATTCAGCTGTACAGAGAAATGACCAAGTACGAGCAGCAGGAAAGGGGATATTGAGCTCTGGCTGAAAAATAAAAATGTTCCGGACAATATAAGCCAGACTCGTCCTGAACTCCTGCAGTTAATTTACAAAACTCACGCGACACAACGTACAAATTTTAGTTTCTTGCTCGTGAATGTGGCACACAGTTTTGCGTTTACCCACATATTACTGTCACTATAATCCGATAAAATGAATTTGCGCGCAGGTTACAAGCTACTTGGGGAAAAAACAAAACATTCGGGATAACAGACGCTGAAAAGCTTGTGCGTGAAGCAACAGACAACATCCCCCTTCACCGTTGGGACACTGTATGTGTCACTCTGAAAATTTTCGGAAATAAGCTTTCACAGGAGGTGAAGATGAATAAGACTTGAACCAATCATCACAAATTTTCAATCACATTGTTCAGACATAGATTTGGATAGCAGATGGTATTATGATGTAGACTTGGAATGAAAATAAAGTAATAATCTTCCTTTGGTTTTAAAGATTCATCGCTTAAAAATGGTTTTGTCAACATATCAATTACGTCGTCGTCGTCCCGTCCCCTCCTCCCCCCCTCCCCCCCCCCCCCCATGAACCATGGACATTGCCGTTGGTGTGGATGCTTGCGTGCCTCAGGGATACAGGTAGCCGTACCGTAGGTGCAACCACAACGGAGGGGTATCTGTTGAAAGGCGAGACAAACGTGTAGTTCCCGAAGAGGGGGAGCTGCCTTTTCAGTAGTTGCAGGGGCAACAGTCTGGATAACACTGATCTGGCCTTGCAACACTAATCAAAACAGCCTCCCGAAGGCATGCAGCTTTACTGTGTGGTTAAATGCTGCTGGCGTCCTCTTGGGTAAAATATTCCCCCATTCGGATCTCCGGGAGGCGACTACTCAGGACGACGTTATCAGGAGAAAGAAAACTGGCGTCGTACGGGTCGGTGCGTGGAATGTCAGATTTCTTAACCGGGCAGGTAGGTTAGAAAATTTAAAAAGGGAAATTGATAGGTTACAGTTAGATATAGTGGTAATTAGTGAAATTCGGTGGCAGGAGGAGCAAGACTTCTGGTCAGGTGAATACAGGGTTATAAATACAAAATCAGATAGGGGTAATGCAGGAGTAACTTCTATAATGAATAAAAAATATGAGTGATGATAAGCTACTACAAACAGCATAGTGAACGCATTGTTGTGGCCAAGATAGATACGAAGCCCACACTTACAACAGTGGTACAAGGTTGTATGCCAACTATCTTCGCAGATGACGAAGAGATTGTTGAAATGTATGATGAGATAAAATAAATTATTCTGATAGTTAAGGGAGACGAAAATTTAATAATCATGGGTGACTGGAATTCGACAGTAGGAAAAGGAAGGGAAGGAAATGTAGTAGGTGAATATGGAATGAGGGTAAGGAATGAAAGAGGAAGCCGCCTGGTAGAATTTTGCACAGGGCATAACTTGATCATAGCTAACACTTGGTTCAAGAATCATGAGAGAAGCTTGTATACATGGAAGAGGACAGGGGATACTGGAAGGTTTCAGACACATTATATAATGGTAAGACAGAGACTGAGGTACCAGGTTGCAAATAGTAAGACGTTTCCAGGGGCAGATGTGGACTCTGACCACAATCTATTGGTTATGAACTGTAGATTAAAACTGAAGAAACTGCAAAAAGGTGGAAATTTAAGGAGATGGGACCTGGATAAACTGACAGAACCAGAGGTTGTACAGAGTTTCAGGGGGAGCATTAGGGAACAATTGACAAGAATAGGGGAATGAAATACAGTAGAAGAAGAATGGGTAGCTTTGAGAGATGAAACAGTGAAGGGAGCAGAGGACCAAGTAGGTAAAAAGACGAAATCCTTGGGTAACAGAAGAGATACTGAATTTAATTGATGTAAGGAGAAAATATGAAAATTCAGTAAATGAAGCATGCAAAAAGGAATACAAACGTCTCAAAAATGAGACCGACAGGAAGTGCAAAATGGCTAAGCAGGCATGGATAGAGGACAAATGTAAGGATGTAGATGCATATAACACTAGGGGTAAGACAGATACTGCCTACGGGAAAATTAAAGAGAACTTTGGAGAAAAGAGAACCACTTGCATGAATATCAAGAGCTTAGATGGAAACCCAGTTCTAAGCAAAGAAGGGAAAGCAGAAAGGTGGAAGGAGTATATAGAGAGTCTATACAAGGGCGATGTTCTTGAGTACAGTATTATGGACATGGGGGAGAATGTAAATGAAGATGAAATGTGAGATATGTGTGAAGAGTTTGACAGAGCACTGAAAGGCCCTGGGAGTATACAACATTCCATTAGAACTACTGAAAGCCTTGGGAGAGCCAGCCCTGACAAAACTCACCACCTGGTGAGCAAGATGTATGAGACAGTTGAAGTACCCTCAGACTTCAAGAAGAATATAATAATTCCAATCCCAAAGAAAGCAGTTGTTAACAGATGTGAAAATTACCGAACTATCAGTTTAAGAAGCCACAGCTGCAAAATACTAACGCGAATTCTTTACAGACGAGTAGAAAAACTGGTAGAAGCCAACCTCGGGGAAGATCAGATTGGGTTCCGTAGAAATGTTGGAACACGGGAGGTAATACTGACCCTACGACGTATCTTAGAAAATAGATTAAGGGAAGGCAAACCTACGTTTCTAGCATTTGTAGACTTACAGAAAGCCTTTGACGATGTTGACTGGAATACTCTCTTTCAAATTCTGAAGATGGCAGGGGTAAAATACCGGGTGCGAAAGGCTATTTACAATTTGTACAGAAACCAGATGGCAGTTATAAGACTCGAGGGTAAGACTCGAAGGTCATGAAAGGGAAGCGGTGATTAGGGTTGTAGCCTATTCCCCATGTTATTCAATCTGTATATAGAGCAAGCAGTAAAGGAAACAAAAGAAAAATTCGTAGTAAGTATTAAAATCCATGGAGAAGGAACAAAAACTCTGAGGTTCGTCGATGACATTGTAGTTCTTTCAGAGACAGCAACGGACCGGGAAGAGCAGCTGAACGGAATGGACAGTGTCTTTATGGAGGATATAAGATGAACATCAACAAAAACCAAACGAGGATAATGGAATGTAGTCGAATTAAATCGGGTGATGCTGAGTCAAAGCCGTCTGTGGACTGAAGACACAACAACAGCATCAATTACATACACGGTATATGACCGCTTCTTCGATTTTATTGATTAGGAATATGTAGCCTGTGAAGTGTTCAGACTATAATGTCCAACACATATCTCAAGGAGAAGTTAAGGTCTTCTCAATCTGTTGTTTTACTCCCGAGAAAGCGGCTGGAAAAAATTCCTCAAAATTCCAGTATTTCACACGTAAACCCCTGTCATTTTCATGGCACGAATTAGAAAATGCCTTAAAACGAAACGGGAACGTTACCTGTCGAGATATCGGTGGTTTTCGACGTTATCGGTCTGTGTTCCGTCGTGTTATTCACAGAAGATGATTAGTACTTTGCTTGTTCAATGTATCAGAAATGCGTTCTCCCCTTGTAATGTCGAACTACTTAGTTTAAACTCATAATGCCTGTTGACACCGAAAAATAAGATAAAATACTGACAATTTTTACGATAGTTTTACACATAGTGATTTACATTGAACTGCAGTGAAACACACCCATATACGTGAATTGTACACAGTTAAAAATTATATAGGTTAGTAACGGTTATCACACCAATATAGCGATTTCGGTTTGAGTTTGAAGGTTATTTTGTTATGTATTACATTTTTACTCATAGTCCAAATCGCAATAAATGACTATGTTTGCAACTATTTTCGATGACCTTGTCGTCAGACAATTGACGTTTTGAGAAAAATTGTACTTGACGTCTTCACAAATCTGTATCAGCTGTTCTCGCCTTCCGATGTCACACAAACGATCACTGTGGAGCAGTGGGCGCAACCTCAAGACTCACAGGTCAGATTTTTCTCATGTTGACGAATGATCGAAATCGGTTTTTTTAAATGTATTATTCCCTCATAGATTTTAACGTTTAATACGGTGTACTGAAGCCAAATGAACAGAATTGTTTTCTACAGCAGCATTGTTTGGCAACGCGGACTTCGTTTGCGTGCTCTTTGCCGCCACGCATGCGCAAACTTCATCCCCTCCCCCTTTACATATCGCTCCGCCTCTATGCGCCGAGGCGCCATCCTACATGAACCTGACTATAGGCAGATAGCAGGCAGAATTTAAGCAAAATAATCCGTTTCTCTTTATAACTACACTTTATAGTTTCAGCTCAACAGCTTTTTTTTAATAACGCTTTGACTGCGTGAAAGAATCTCAATAAAGACAAAACGCTCTTAGTTCATGTCAGAATCTATATATTGTTAATTTCAAAATATGGAATATAACAACACACAGGGACATTTACCCTGTGGAACATAACGACTGAGAGATGCTGACGTACATTTCCACTCATTGAAATAATGTTATTAATGAAGCTGTTGAGGTGAAACTAGCAAGTTACCTTATAAGTAATAGTGGAGGTTTTCTCTTAAAGAATGCCTGGAATCCTGCCCCCTCCATGATCAAACAATGGAGCGCAGAGATAGCGCTACTTACTCACACATCGTTAACGCACATTTTACTATCGGTAAGATCTGGTGTTGGTTAGCTCTCGTTGTGTGCAAGTGCTAGAGCTTTACGCTATGCATTGTCCATCTACAGTACGCCATCTTTTATCTTCACGTTGACGTAGGACGACTCACCGAGACTTTAAGGTGCCACGCAAAGCGATCTTTCGTTTTCTTCGTGGTTTAAAATGAAGAGATGTTCACACGCAAACATATCAGCGGTTGGTGAGAATGTTATCTGACTGCATTCCTGTAAGTTATTTGAACATTCTATCTACATATATTTGATGTTATATATAGTAGAAACACTCATTTCACCCGAAAATCTGAACTATCATTTCTTCGCAACACCTGCTAGGTTGAACACTCATGTACAGAGTGACGATATTTTTCCCGCAATTGAAAGCGAAATCCGTTCTCTGACAGTCAATGCCAAAACAACCACATTTTGATTGGTAATGAGCAATTATGTCCCAGTGCGGCCTACTGCTGTTCCCATTGATATGATGTCTGATATTGTCCATGCAACACATCAGACTCCAAGAGATATTTTTCAGGTCCGATAATATAGATGGGTTATCGGCTACTTTTAACCGTGTCTTAGTAAAGCCCCTTTGAGGAGAAAGATGCACCTAATTTCGTCTCAGGTTATAGACCAGCAGACGGGTTTTAGTGTGGGATGTGCTAATAGAACGTGGTACGCAGATAATGTCAACGACTAACCTACTGTGGTACCTTAATAACGCACTAGTCAGGAATGCATCATGCCACAGAAGAAGATGAATTCCAGTTGTGTCTGACAGCATCCCACAATGTTACTGGCTTTAGAATGAACATGTTGAGATATAGGTGGAGTGTATAAAAATATGGAAATAACAAAAACACAACACTTTACCATTCCTAATTCTATGTAGGGACACCATAGGCATTCACTAAAGCTTCTAGCCGTCTTGGAATGGGTAAATACATCTACATCTGGCTCTCTGTTTACAGTCTTCAAGCGACATTAACACTAGATTGTTAAACAATAGTAAATTTTACGATTACAACAGGGTATAAAACATGACATTTTAGCTTATCTTGTGTGTAACATACCATACGAGATTAATAATGGTAATTAACTAATAATAACCTGTAATTATGAGTTCCTTAGAATAAAGTGGAGTAGTGAACATTACAATAGTTTAGTACCAATATAGAAGTTTCCCCCCTTTAATGTACTAGGGTTAAGTTTCGAGGCGGAGGGTATTTTCTGGTCCACTGTCACTTCCTTTTTTACGTATTTCGGTCGCTAAAACCATACAGATCCTGTACAGGAGATGCTACAATTCATCTTAGTGTTCAAAAAACCAGTCTTTTACAATGCGAAATGCGTTACAATGTGCCTTGTCGTCTAGGAATGCAGAATCACAACTGGGGACAGTCATTGTGCCATGAGCTGGACCTGATCAGCCAAAATGGTCTAATAATCCTAGGCAGTAATGCGACTATACAAAGTAAAGATGGGGCTCATGGAATACCACGATATGACAGCCTAAATCATCGCCAGCGTTTCACTATTCAGAAGTAAACTGTGTCACAAGTTGGATACAGCGTGAAACAAGACTCATCCGATCAAATTACGTTTTTACAATGTTCCGAAGTCGATATTTTATAGTCTGGACAGCACGTTTTCCTGTTATGGGCAGTTGCATTACTGATGAGTGATTCTGGAATTCCTGCTCTTTGTAATCCCTTGCATATGAAGTCCCCTCCGTGTTGTTTCCATTCTGACAGTGTTCGCGAGTGCAACACTCAGAAAGAAGAAAGATTAGGTGTAATATCCCGCTGACATCGCTGCCAACTGAAACGGAGCAAAAGTCCTTATAGTGTCAACGATGAGGAAGGATATCGGCCGTATCCTTTCACAGCAAACATCCCGGTATTTTCCCAGGGCGATATTGGGAAAGCATGGAAAACCTGAATCTGAATGGCTAGACGGTGATTTGAAATGTCGGCCTCCCGAATGCGGCGACATTCCATCTTGCAGGGACTTTAGCAGTTGTTGCCCTCTCATTTTTCGTCAGAATTCTCTTCGGTGACAGCTTGTCATGATGGCTTAACACACACCTTCGTCCAAGTTGTGACTTATGTTTTTTTTTCGTCTTCCCTGCGTGTAGTATAATCTTCAATACGGTACCTGTTGCAACTCTAAACATTTCAAGTACCGCAGTAACTGAAGCACTCACCGCACGAACACCAACATTTGAATTCAGTTAGCTCCGTTGTAATGCCCTCACAGTTACACAGAACATTCTTCTGACACTTGCAAAGTATTGAGAACATTACGCAGCATTGAGAGCATTGTGCACGGGCCGTTCGTGATCAAGTACAACAACAAATCCTGCTGCCTTAGCTAGCATCTGCGTCTATGTTCAAGCATGCATTTCTCGTGGCGTTTATTTTCTTTCAAGCCATGTCTACTGCTGTAATTCAAAGAACCGCAAACAGTACAGCTTGCAGTGTAAGTAGTGCAGCCATCTGAAATTTATATTTCTATTTAATTTCCTTTGATCTAACTTAACATCAACGCCTAAAAGCGTACATATTCGCAATGTGCATTGTGTAAGACACCAAAAAGATTAGAACACCAAGCCACTGAGAGAATACGGCGGTTGCAGACTTTTCGTTAAAATTAAGTGCGTGGATGGTCTCATACACTGCACAATCTTTTCAGATGTAAGTCTTTTACTTGTGGATCGGTCTTATGGCATAACGTAGGTCTCCACCGCACCGTAACTGACAAACAGCTGTCTGTCTCTGTCTCTAGATAAACAGCATTTCTGTAGGCGATATTTTACTATAATCCTCTTACTAATATATTTATTTATTGGTATCGACGAAGCAGACTACTCTCATCTAAATACCCTTGATTTTGGCAGCCAAAGAACCTTTACATTCAGTTTATTAAAGCATGTTCTGACAAATAAGGCTCAACAGTGGTGAGTTTCGAGAACACCAAACTCATTCAGTAAGTGGGATGTCTATGGATGTAACTATAGGAAATAAAGGGATCCTTGTGACGCTTAAGCCTGATCTGGGTGAATTCCATGTTAGCTAACAGCAAATTTGATAACTTTTCTCGGGTGTTCAGTCGTTCATTATTAACGTGCAAAAGGGGAAATTTGGGAATTTCTTTCACAAAGCAAGAAAGGCCCCACACAAAATTAAGGAGTGGCAGATGATGAACATCAACAGATTGTAAGAGAAGAGTACACTGACGTACGAGTACCACAGAAACATTAGCGGATATACCACTAACGGATTAGGTCTTGATCTGTGTGAGGAGCGTTTTATGATCTGTGATCAGTATGTGGACAATCCCTCCTGCCGTCATTGCAACTAGATGAATCTAGCGATGCTGGTGCTTCTTCATTCGAGAATCTTCTAATTTGACCTCGCGAGGCTAAGTACATCCCGTTCCAACCTCCTTCCCTCGGAAGAAGGTCGGAAGAGATCTCATAAATCGAACCTGTCACCTTATGTATTCTGTAAAAGAAGCGGCCGCCATAGAAGAATTAGCCAGCTAAACGTGCCGCATTTCTCTGATGGACATGCAAGACAGATACAATAGTATGATCGAAACTGGATTAGTGAAGTCACACTAATTTCTATCAATCTGTCTCTATATGACACCTTTCTCCATTTGGTACTTAGATGAGACGTTACTCCTTCTGAGTTCTAACCATATGATTATTGATTGTTCTCAAATGCCTTCTAAATTATAACAACTGCCATCTCAATGTGACTTAGTGAAACAGATCCCTGAAAATTTTATATTTACGTAGTACTGATTTTTAATTTTAGTTCTGCAACGGCTGTAAATCTTTGCTACATGAGTGAAAATACTAATATAGTCAATTTCAACACTTTTAGGTTATGCAACCGGAATAGTACCATTTCTTCCCTCTATTTTTTGGCTGGTGACCTTACAGTCATCTTCAAGGTGAATCGCTGGTGGTATTTAAGCCATTAGATACAATACTGTGGAAAAAACGCTCGTGCATCAGAGATATCACAGTTGGCAAGAAGAGTGTCAACCACACATAAAACTTTAAACGTCTAAGAATGAAACGAAGAATTCACAGATTCAGCAAATTCACTATACTTGCGAATGATACGGTTGATTATTAAAATGAATGACGTGTTAGATTCCCAAGCCGTAAAGACTCAGAACGATAATGCATCTGAGAGCACAGACGTGAAGCAAGTGGTTTCCATAATTTGTCGTCTTGGTTGACCATGCTGTCTTGTACCTGTATTTCCATATTTTCCTTCACCATAAATTTTAACAGGATGAGGCGATCGGCAGTAACTTGACTTCCTCGTGGATCGTGAAATGGTCAATGGAAAGGCAATAGATCTTTTTGGCTGTAGAAAAAAGGTGTGCCCCTGACGTTCAATGTTGTTCTTGGACAGTGCGTATTGTTTGTCCCGTGTACCTTATACCACAGGGGCAAGGAATTGCATATACCTCTGCTTTTCGTAAATCCAGGTGACCGTTCAGAAATCCCACAAGAGCAGCCGTGTTGGGTGATGGAAAGATGGGCACATCAACTTTATGCTTATTCATTATTATAGCAATTTCGAAGAACTGTTTCCTATACACGGCAGAAAGGCCGAAGCCTTAACATCTCTTTCTTCTTACACTTTCTTTAGTTGGTTCAGTGTTTTTGGTTGCAGAATTCTCTTAATTTGATGTTTTTTTTATATCCATTTTAACTGATTACCCCCGCGCGGGATTAGCCGAGAGGTCTGAGGCGCTGCAGCCATGGACTGTGCGGCTGGTCCTGGCGGAGGTACGAGTCCTCCCTCGGGCATGGGTGTGTGTGTTTGTCCTTAGGATAATTTATGTTAAGTAGTGTATAAGCTTAGGGACTGATGACCTTAGCAGTTAAATCCCATAAGATTTCACACACATTTGAACATTTTGAACTGATTACCTCTTCAATGTGTACTACTTCAGTACACGAGCGTACTAAAAACTTCAGTACATGGGTGTACTGAAGTTTTTAGTACGCTCGTGTTTTTCGATATGACGGTGTCAGCTAGACAACTGAAAGTATAGATCGGTATGGTACACTCAGTGCTCCAGAACACAATAAAATAGGGCTTGGCCATTAATTACTGCAAGGACATCTACTTAATATGCCGAAAAACTAGAAAATCATTTGATAACAGATCAGATGATGATCTTAGCAAAAAATATTATTCTCCAGACGCATAGCATCTCTAATAACGTGATCGTCCACGTTGGACGTATTCCAGTCTCCGTCTTCTCCTATCAGTTCTACATCTACATCTACATCTACATACATACTGTGCAATCCACCATACGGTTTGTAGCGGAGGGTACCTCGTACCACAACTAGCATCTTTTCTCTCTGTTCCACTTCCAAACAGAAAGAGGGAAAAGTGTCTGCCTATATGCCTCTGTACGAGCCCTAATCTCTCTTATCTTATCTTTGTTGTCCTTCCGCGAAATATAAGTTGGCGGCAGTAAAATTGTACTGCAGTCAGCCTCAAATGCTGGTTCTCTAAATTTCCTCAGTAGCCATTCACGAAAAGAACGCCTGCTTTCCTCCAGAGACTCCCACCCGAGTTCCTGAAGCATTTCCGTAACACTCGGGTTATGATCAAACCTACCAGCTGAAACGCCTACGTTTCATATGTATTCAGTACCAGCGATGGCGAGGCATGAGAGAATCTCTGACCAGAGAGTTATTTATCGTTGCTAGTCTGCGCTTGACCGCGCGACAGTTCAGTTAGTTCGAGTGTAGTAGAGCGTGGGAGACGACAGCAGTTGCGAGTGGCACTCTGTCGGGAGTAGTTGTAGCGAGTGGACGGTTGTAGTGAGCGGGCGTCGACATGGATCGGTGGCGTGCTCTCCCTCCATCTCTGGTCACGGTTCTGGACGAGGCATATTGTCATCAAAGGTAATGAAGCAGCATTGCGCTGAGCTAATAACATATGTTAATTGTAATTAATTTGTTCAACAATTGCCCAATAATAAGTTTTTATAAAGTAAATCTACTAAACAAAAGTAATCATTTCAATTTAAAGAATTTTTCCTATGCATTTCCTCCAAGAATCAGAATGAAATATACGCCAGCATTGCACGGAGCTGTGCCGAAACATACGAGCAGATATTGAAGGAGTTTACTAATATAAGAATTTTGGTTTTTGTGTTCGGATTTAATTATTGCACAGGGCCGAAGGTCAGCGCCGCTGCCCTTATAAAATTTATCACGTTCATTTTAGCGTTAATTTTATGGGGACTTAACATTTTTGCACATTTTTATTATCATTGACTTTTATTACTGTGGCGAGTTTACATTTGGGCCATTATTATTCTTTAATTTTGCAAGCAGGTTACGGTTGGTTCATTTTTATTATTCAGTTTTGTGGGAAGTCAACATTTGGCACACGTTTTCATTATCATTGTCCTTACTACATTTCACGGGGAGGTTACACAGTAACCAATCTAGCAGTCCGCCTCTGAATTGCTTCTATGTCCTCTCTCAATCCGACCTGATAGGGATTCCAAACGCTCGAGCAGTACTCAAGAATAGGTCGTATTAGTGTTTTATAAGCGGTGTCCTTTACAAATGAACCACATCTTCCCAAAATTCTACCAGTGAACCGAAGACGACTATCTGCCTTCCCCACAACTGCCATTACATGCTTGTCCCACTTCATATCGCTCGGCAATATTACGTCCAAATATTTAATCGGCGTGACTGTGTCAAGCCCTACACTACTAATGGAGTATTCAAACATTACAGGATTCTTTTTTCCTATTCATCTGCATTACTTTACATTACAGTTTTTACCCTATACAACTTCCTCCAGTACCATGGAGGTTAGTACCTATTGCCTATGTCCTATCATTCAGTCCGTTTTTCTTGTCATGGTTTTTCATGAGCTCCTTTCTTCGACGATTTTAAAGAAATCCTCTTCACCCTTACTCTATCAGTCCACCTGACAATCGACAGTCGTCTGTAGCACCACTTGAACATTCTCACGCCCAGAGACGAGGTTTGGACTTCAAAACAGCACAGACGCCCTCCGGTATCGTCGTCTTGTAAGAGCAACAGTAGTAGATGGTATTCAAATCGGGTCTCCTGCCGGAACATAGCGTCATCTTGACAAAATATTTCGGCATCATCTTCAGGTGAGTAAGCCGTCGCACTGAACTTACTGGAATTGAAATGAAACTTCACCGGCCGCTCCTTTAAACAGTGCCGGTAGGTCCACCGCGCATGCGCTAACGTAACTGCCCTCTAGCACAAAGCACAACAGCACACTGGTGGTGAAAACTTGCGGATGCGATAAATTGTTATCAAACACTGTTGACGCCTTTTGATGACCGAAAGAAAGACGGACGCTTTTTAATGTCAAACAAAACAATGTTCGAACTCCTACTTAAAGGACACCGCTTATCTCTATAATTTTACCAGATAGTCAGATTTTAATAGCATCTTTTTCTACACAGTCTCCATAATGCCGCACGGGGAGAACCACTTGTGTCTCATTATACAACATTTTTATCTCCTTCAGTAAGAGAATATTCCGCAACAGCAGATTTTTCTGGCTGCAACAAACGCGTGTGGTGATGGTGCTCCACGCACCCTACGTATCGTCTGTCCAATATACGCTCTCCAGCTATGCCAGGGAATTTAGTAGACACCGGGCTGCTTCAAACGCAAATCATCCTTCACTCAGCCAAGCAGCACTATAGTCTTTGCTGGCAGACGGAATACACCTTTAATATCAAATCTCTTTAGAATTATCCCAATTTTTGGAGTTATGCTTCTCGAGAAAGGTACGAACGCCCCCGATTTGCCTGTTTCTTCTGTTGGTTCTCGCAAAGGTGCATTCTCTAGAGCATGATGGATCTGACTGTGGGTATAGCCATTGTGCCTGAACGCTGTTTTTAGATGACCCAGTTCTTGTGTCAAACTATCTGCATCTGGAATGGCATAAGCTCTTTTTACCAGTACACGTAGGACCCCTTTGCATGGTACGACGCATGACAACTTGATGCATGAAGATAAATGTCCCTAGGCGTAGGCTTACGATAAACACTGTATCCTATTGTTTCATCATCCCTCCTGTAGTCCAAGGCATCTAAAATCGGGAATTTACTACCCTTTTAAACTTCTATCGTGAGCATAATATTGGGATGCAGAGAATTAAAATGATCTAGGAAGCGATCCAGAGCAACCCTCCCCTGTGATCATACCACAAACGTATCGTCAACATATCTCCAATAACAAGTTGGCTTCAAGAACTGCGACTTCAGTATCGTGTCCTCAAAATTATACATAAACAAACAGGTGACTATGGCGGGTAATGGACTCTCCATAGCGGCTCAGCCAGTTTGTTCAAATTATTTTTCGTTAAACGAAAAATACGTCGACATGGGGATTGACAATATTCCCCACGTCGTAAAATGAGTACATCTTATTTCCATATTGTCAACTGGTAGAATTACCGAATCCTGGTCTTCTCTGGTGGACCGGATCGTGGCTCTTTCAAGCGAGGAGATAATTATTACTTCACGGGGTGGCACCCGACGCAACGTATGCGGGACGTCTTGCCTAATTTCATCATCTAAATGCTCGGTAAACCTGCACATCGCTGGCTCAACCACGGTGATGAATTCAGTAATGGGAACGTTTGTGGGGGCAGGTGCAAAATTTAACCTCTTTTCCAATACTACCAGCGTAGCATCGTCCAATTGTTTGGTTGTGAGATTAATCACGACATGTCGACGAGAGTCATCGTCCTTTACTGTAAACTGAGAAGAAAGCCGTTGAAAGTTCGAAGATAGCCTACTGACGGCGGTTTCACGGACCCAGTCTGATACTGCCCAGGGCGAGCTGTCAGAACATTCCCAGGATGAAGTAGACACCAGCGCCGTTAACTTCAAACTCAAATAAAATAAATCCTTGTATATTAGATCGAACTGTCAGCGAGTAAAACGAATACGATCCCTTATTAAGGAAAAACCAGCACGCTTCATAACGTTGTTGGCCATTATTTTGCCAATGTAATAAATATTCTAGCAAATATAGGTATCACATTTTCATTCCGGAATCGCAGCAGAAAAGCGAGGACTTTCAGAAACTTCCCCTTCTTCTTATGACGTTTATCAATCTTCCACAGAAAGTTCAAACATCTCCTTCCCGTAGACACCTTTAATGTTGCTCCGTAAACTTTCCCGGCGTAGTAACTGATGATATTCGTATAAGGTCTCCAGCTGGAAAATAAAGTCATCTTGACACAATATTTGGGATGTCCACCTGGCCACCATGTCCAGGTGAGTAAGCCGTAGATCTAACTCGCCGCGGCTCTATACACCGCCTGTAGTTCTACCGCACGTTCGTCAACGTAACTGTCCTCTAGCGCAAACCACAATAGGTAACCGGTGGTGAGTATTTGCGGAAACGATTAATCGATATCAAACACTTTGACATCTAATGATGACCTAAACAAAGATCGTTGCTTTTTAATGTCAAAAAAAAAAAACAGGATTCGAACTCTTACGTGAAGTTTCCCCTTATGTCTGTTTGTAATATGATCAGGTAGCCGGACTTCAATTGCTTCTCCCACTACACAGTCCCAATACAGGGGCAACCACTTGTGTATGACGTCATATCTCCTCAACTGTGTGTAGTACAGTGACATATTTTTATAGATAAAATCAGCGGGTTTTTTTGGAGACTGTATGCGAAATGTGTTGCAAATAGTGTTTGTAGAAACGAGGTAATAAAAGTCTTGCATGATGCGGTAGCTTTTCAGGCATCGAAGTCTTTATGTCGTCTTATCTAGTGAATTAAGCATCGTATAATGAAAAATTTTTCTGATATATTCAGTGGTGTGTATGAATACCATCTGCGAAAGGGTTCACAAATATCCACTATGTGATAAAAAGTATCCAGACACCCCCAAAAACGTACTTTTTCATATTACGTGCATTGTTCTGTCACCTACTGCCAGGTACGCCATATCAGCGAACTCAGTAGTCATTAGACATCGTTAGACAGCAGAGAATGGGTCGCTCCACGGAACTCACGGACTTCGAACGTGATCAGATGATTGGATGTCACTTATGTCATACATCTGTACACGAGTTTTCCACACTCCTAAACATCCCTAGGACCACTCTTTCCCAATACAGGGGCAACCACCTGTGTATGACGTCATATCTCCTGAACTGTGTGTAGTACAGTGACATATTTTTATAGACACAATCAGCGGGTTTTTGTGGATACTGTATGCGAAATGTGTTGCGAATAGTGTTTGTAGAAACACAAGACTAATAAAAGTCTTGCATGATGCGGTACCTTTTCAGGCATCGAAGTCTTTATGACGTCTTATCTAATGAATTAAGCATCGTGTAATGAAAAATTTTTCTGGTATATTCAGTGGTGTATATGAATACTATCTGTGAAAGGGTTCATGAATATACTCTATGTGATAAAAAGTATCCAGACACCCCGAAAAACATACTTTTTCGTATTACGTGCATTGTTCTGTCACCTACTGCCAGGTACGCGTGAAGGGATCGAATGAAGGGTAGAGCCACGGGTCGTATCGCATCTGAAATGTAACGTCCACTGTTGAAAGTGCCGTCAATGCGAACAAGAGATGACCGAGATGTGTGACTGTCGTCTGATAAACAAAGTAAGAGCCTACGGAATATCAGACCAGCTGTGTGGTTGGATTGAAGAGTTTTTAGCAAACAGAACACAGCATGTTGTTCTCAATGGAGAGACGTCTACAACGTTAAAGTAACCTCTGGCGTGCCACATGGGAGTGTTATGGGACCATTGCTTTTCACAATATATATAAATGATCTAGTAGATAGTGTCGGAAGTTCCATGCGGCTTTTCACGGATGATGCTGTAGTACGCAGAGAAGTTGCAGCATTAGAAAATTGTAGCGAAATGCAGGAAGATCTGCAGCGGATAGGCACTTAGTGCAGGATGTGGCAACTGACCCTTAACATACACAAATGTAATGTATTGCGAATACATAGAAAGAAGGATCCTTTATTATATGATTATATGGTAGCGGAACAAACGCTGGTAGCAGTTACTTCTGTAAAATATCTGGGAGTATGCGTGCGGAACGATTTGAAGTGGAATGATCACATAAAATTAATTGTTGGTAAGGCGGGTACCAGGTTGAGATTCATTGGGAGAGTCCTTAGAAAATATAGTCCATCGACAAAGGAGGTGGCTTACAAAACACTCGTTAGACCTATAGTTGAGTATTGCTCATCAGTGTGGGATCCGTACCAAATCGGGTTGACGGAGGAGTTAGAAAAGATCCAAAGAAGAGTGGCGCGTTTCGTCACAGGGATATTTGGTAAGCGTGATAGCGTTACGGAGATGTTTAGCAAACTCAAGTGGCAGACTCTGCAAGACAGGCGCTCTGCATCGCGGTGTAGCTTGCTGTCCAGGTTTCGGGAGGGTGCGTTTTAGGATAAGGTGTCGAATATATTGTTTCCCCCTACTTATAGCTCCCGAGGAGATCACGAATGTAAAATTAGAGAGATTTGAGCGCGCACGGAGTCTTCCCAGCAGTCGTTCTTCCTGCGAACCATACGCGACTGGAACAGAAAAGGGCAACTAAAGTGCCCTCAGCCACACACCGTTGGGTGGCTTGCGAAGTATAAATGTAGATGTAGATGTAGATGTAAGGGACACGTACAGCACAAAAGCGTACAGGCCGACCTCGTCTGTTGACTGACAGAGACCGCCGACAGTTGTAGAGGGTTGTAATGTAATAGGTAGACATCTACCCAGACGATCACACTGGAATTCCAAACTGCATCAGGATCCAGTGCAAGTACTATACCAGTTAGGCGGAAGCTGAGAAAACTTGGATCTCATGTTCGAGCGGCTGCTCATAAGCCACACATCACGCCGGTAAATGCCAAACGACGCCTCGTTTGGTGCATGGAGCGTAAACGTTGGACGATTGAATCTGGAGAAGCGTTTGTGGAATGAGGAATCACGGTACACAATGTGGCGATCCGAGGCAGGGTTTTGGTATGGCGGATGCCCGGTGAACGTCATCTGTCAGCGTGTGTAGTGCCAACAGTAAAATACGGAGGCGGTGGTGTTATGATATGGTCCTGTTTTTCATGGAGAGGTCTTGCACTCCTTGGTGTATTGCGATTCACTATCACAGCACAGGCCTACATTGATGTTTTAAGCACCTTCTTGCTTCCCACTGTTGAAGAGCAATTCGGGGACGGCGACAGCATCTTTCAACACGATCGAGCACCTGTTCATAATGCACGGCCTGTGGCGGAGTGGTTACACCACAATAACATCCTAGTAATGGACTGGCCTGCACAGAGTAGTGATCTGAATTCTATAGAACACCTTTGGGATGTTTTGGACCGCCGACTTCGTGCCGGCCCTCGCCGACTGACATCGATACCTCTCCTCAGTGTAGCACTTCCTGAAGAATGGGCTGCCATTCCCCAAGAAACCTTGCAGCACCTGAGTGCACGTATGCCTGGGAGAGTGAAAGCTTTCATCAAGGCTAAGGGTGGGCCAACACCATACTGAATTCCAGCAATACCGATGGAGGGCGCCGCGAACTTTTAAGTCATTTTCAGCCAGGTTTCCGGATACTTTTGATCAGATAGTCTAGCTAGTAGTAAGGAGGTTACAAATTAAAAGGTCATGCTTCATGTCGCAGTTTTATCCCGTGAAAAGCGAATAGGTAGCAAGCGATAAACGTGTTTCCTTTTATAATTTTTTGAGGGTCGTCAGCGACAAAAGCTTTGAAATTACGTGTCCAGTTTATTGCAAGTCTCTGAGTGCTCTCACTCGCAGATACTGGATGGCTTAAGTAAAAGGAACCCCTCTTCGTGGGCTACACTGCTTTTTCACTGCCTGGTCCATCAAACTGATGATAGGTGGCTGGTTCTTGCACCAAATTATAAATGGTATATGTACCATAAGATGTTTTTCCGATTTGATGTGGAACGTGCTCACGTACATATATATATACATATTTAAAATTTGTATGGATGTGATTATGTCCTGGAATGGTATCAGAGCATGTTACCGCTCTGTCCCTACCGTAGTACTCGTATTTCATTTTATTTTATTTCTTCCATTTTGTGTGTCTGAAAACAGTCTGAGAAAAATACTGCGACTATTTGTTCGATAGTCACCATCAGTATTACTTTTCGTGGTTCCCACGCACTTTAGGAATATTCAAGAATAAGTCAGACGAGGCTTTCTTGAGCAGTTTCGTTTGTAAATTGTTAACAATTTCATGATTTCCTAGCAATTAACCGAATACTGCCACCTCCTTTACCCACACCTGAGTCTACGTGATCATTCTATTACATTGCCCCACAAGATGTTGCACTCCCTTGTTGGCCTTACTGCTTTCTATTGTAACTCACGAGAAAACTTCCTGCGTTGTGGACAGTGACAGTATGATAGTTGTCAAAGAACTGTCAATCTTTGCCCCACTGAATTCTTATGAGGATCTGAGGGGATATTTGTGCCACTTTCAACTGCTTGGTATGGTTTTTAATTCAAGGGGTCTACAGTCTCTCATGGTTAACCGACAGGTACCTTTGTCACAAATTCTGTACAGAATCCAACGGGAATTGCAGCGACGGCTACTACTACGAGAAGTCGTTGTATCTGTACGCCGAGCAGAGTACGTGGCTAAAGAACCCACAAGTGTCCTTCAGAATTTACACTTACAAAATAATAGTACTTCGGACATCTACGTTCTCCTCACGATCAATGCTTAGCCCCTAGTAGGATCGTGTATTTCAATTGAAAAAAAGAACCATCATTACTGTACAACACGTACCATATTGGACCCACAATTGTATGTTGGTGACATGTGTATAATGATAACGACACACATCCCAATCTAACTGAGGCATGTACAAGCACTAGTTGGACTAATGATTGTACATGGCTTAGTTAAACTGGAATGCACAAGTGTAATTACGTTCAGTCTACGTGACTACTTACAATGGACTGGCAACCCCTGCACTGTCAGTTGAAACCTAGATGTGCAAGTCAATAAAAAAGGCGGATGACATTCCGACCGACGATGACCGTCTTTCTGTCCTTAATGTGTACTATCCCATGCAGAGATCTCAGAAATCTCTGGAACAAATCTCGTGTGTCGATATTTCACATAAACGACTTTTATGCAGCTCATCTTCTACGCAACTACAGTGATACCATCATCCATTTATTCTATTTCATGCTAAACTTTCCGTCCCCACATGTACTACACGAAATGCGATCGCTAGTCTCTTCTGAATTTCTTTGCCTTTGTATTCCAGATGAGCTCCATATCTCGACCGATATATACAGGGCTATTACAAATGATTGAAGCGATTTCATAAATTCACTGTAGCTCCATTCATGGACATATGGTCACGACACACTACAGATACGTAGAAAAACTCATAAAGTTTTGTTCGGCTGAAGCCGCATTTCAGGTTTCTGCCGCCAGAGCGCTCGAGAGCGCAGTGAGACAAAATGGCGACAGGAGCCGAGAAAGCGTATGTCGTGCTTGAAATGCACTCACATCAGTCAGTCATAACAGTGCAACGACACTTCAGGACGAAGTTCAACAAAGATCCACCAACTGCTAACTCCATTCGGCGATGGTATGCGCAGTTTAAAGCTTCTGGATGCCTCTGTAAGGGGAAATCAACGGCTCGGCCTGCAGTGAGCGAAGAAACGGTTGAACGCGTGCGGGCAAGTGTCACGCGTGGCCACAACTGGAGACCGACAGCGCCATCTTTCAACAGGATGGTGCTCCACCGCAATTCCATCATGATGTTCGGCATTTCTTAAACAGGCGATTGGAAAACCGATGGATCGGTCGTGGTGGAGATCATGATCAGCAGTTCATGTCATGGCCTCCACGCTCTCCCGACTTAACCCCATGCGATTTCTTTCTGTGGGGTTATGTGAAAGATTCAGTGTTTAAACCTCCTCTACCAAGAAACGTGCCAGAACTGCGAGCTCGCATCAACGATGCTTTCGAACTCATTGATGGGGACATGCTGCGTCGAGTGTGGGAGGAACTTGATTATCGGCTTGATGTCTGCCGAATCACTAAAGGGGCACATATCGAACATTTGTGAATGCCTAAAAAAACTTTTTGAGTTTTTGTATGTGTGTGCAAAGCATTGTGAAAATATCTCAAGTAATAAAGTTATTGTAGAGCTGTGAAATCGCTTCAATCATTTGTAATAACCCTATATATATATATATATATATATATATATATATATATATATATATATATATATATATTGACAAGCTCACTATTCCTGAGTGTCCCAGTATACTGCAGCTTCCCGTTGTCAACAAAGAAGGAAATTTTTCACACGGCCTATGTTTCAAGTATTTTTTCAGTTTTCAGTCTATATGCCCATCTTCCTTAGGGTCTTTTAATATTTCATACCAGTATATCTCGATTTGATTTCTTTGAATATGTCAGTCGTAAGCTTTTTTCTGCTTCCTCACGTTGACCATATTGAGTGACCTTGCTATTCATACTGCACAATACTTTTATATAATGTAGTACCGTGTCTTCCCTAACTTTGATGTTCTAATGTTATACTAAATTATGTGTGATTTAACTTTGTTTTGTTGTTAAATATAAGTTTTCAGTCCATCTCATTCAACAGACGTCTAGTGTCTCCCTTACTGCCACAAGGTGTACATAATCTTTTGAATTTTGTCGTTCTTACCTGCTCTCCTTGCACTATTACTAAGAGGAAGGCATGTGAGATAAGGAAACTGAGAAGATGCTGAGACCTGACACTAATTATGTTCCACTCGTTCACTTCGCAGTGGTCCCAGATAGTAGACCTAAAGAAATCTGCACCTTCTGTGATTAGAGCTGAACGTCGCATCCTCCTTTCAGAGTCAGTTTATGACTACAATGGTAAAAACCGTACGTAGTTGTGGAGAAACTAGGCATCAAGGCATCCAAGGTCCAGAAACACTGATAACACCTACTGCGACTATACTAATTCATGAGATTCAGTCTCTGAGTCACCTTCATTTTTCGTAAAGCACCGCTTTATGTATCGGTACACTAAATAAGGAATAATCTGGTTTTACAGGTTTACTATGCTTTGAAAGTAGGACTGGCAATCCTTTCTTGACTAAAGTTGTTCATCTATATATATACGGACATCTGGATACCGTTATATGGGAAAGTTGAGTGATATATCGATTAGCCGCCGGTGGTCCGCTGCACTCGCCAGCCTCAGGACTGTACATCTGCAGCAGAACACCCTGTTCACGACTGAAGGGTAAGTGGCTAGCGCAGATGACATTTCCTCTTGCGACTGGGACTCCTTGTGACGTCTGGAGGATGTAATCGGTGTAGAAATGAATGCTAGAATTCATTTGTTACATGTTCCATAACGTTGCACATCTTCTCAAATATAGTTGTAGTACAAACTGGAATGAAAACTCCTCACATCTAATGTGTCTTACTGTCATCATAAAACAACAAACAGAAATCTGTATCGACAAATATACATTTTGGGGCAAAAAAAATTGGATTACGTAGAGTTTGCTTCTCTCCGGCGCCAGCAGAGTAAAAAATAATAATTACTTACTTGCAACTTGATTGACATTGATTGTAAGGAACTGACTGGAAGGGTAACGGTGTTCAGTGCTAACGGCTGTCGCAGTAATGCAACGACATGCAGTTTTTCGGTGTCAGAAGAGACAAAATGTGTAGGACGAGACTTGCACAGTGTTAGTTTCGTGTGTACCTAAACAATGAACAGTATCAACAACTTATTTTCTTAGTAGAAACTATGGTAACTGTAATTATGGTAACTATCCCATCCAATTGGCGCAGAAAGGTTGAAAAATTATGAAACAAATTTTTCCTTAATAACGTATACGGTTCGCCGACGGACTGTGGTACTCCGTTATGTATTATTTACTCCCTAACGTGTACTTCACCAAACTATTTTGTAACGGAGATTTAAAAACGCCCAGCTCGTATTACAATTATTGTTTGGATGTTGTACATCACGAACCAGTTATTTTCTTTATTGCTTCTTTTCCTTTCTTTTCATTGTATGTTATATCAGTGGATCACAACCTTTCCGACACCATTAACTTCGAGTGCCATGAGATATTAGCTGGTAACCCCCACACCCTCTCTGCACGACCCCCTAGTCATCATCAACATTAGAACCTAGCTAAACTTTAGATAGAATGGAATTTTCTTTGCGTATGTTTAAAATGACGAAAGAAAATTGATATTTCGTTTTTGTAGGTGTTTTACTAAATCACACACTAACGTGGCAGTGAAACAACTGTCACTGCTTGTTTCTAACAGCCTCAGTAATGCATAAATCAGGTAGTAAACGTCATCAAGCCAAAATCTTATACCCATCAGAAATGTTGATCATTAGTCGGAAAGATACATTAGAAAATATCAAGAAACTAGAAAGAAGATTCATCAATAAAACCCTATTGCCCAGGAAGACCAAAGTATGCTACAGATTGCAGAGTAGAAAAGGGACCGAGCAGGTACAAGTATAATCCATGACCTGAAAAAACGTCAACTGAAATTTGACGGGCATATGAAAAAACTGTCGGAAACCTGACGAAATGAACAGATTTTGGGACATATGTAAAACTTTAAGAACCTAACGTTGATCACAAGAGGTAAAGAAATTCAAGACAGGAACATATCAGTCGGAAGAAACAAAGAAAATATACAGTGAGAGGATGAAAGAAACATAGCATTTGAGAAAAACTCGCATTAAGTACACGCTTCTCATGGTAGTCTGGCGGTATATACGTATAAATCATTGATAATAATAATAATAATAATAATAATAGTTCTGTGTTGTACTCCGTACAGCAGTATAGTAGCAAATACAGAGAGATTATTACTAACGTTTAAAATCTCCGAAGGGACATACATGACTCTGAGACGAATAAATTAATATAAGACACATAGGTTCGTAAATATTCGGAATTATTTCATAAACGGATGACAAATATTCGACATGAAACCTCAAAACTCTTTCACCACAAGTTACCTTCCCGCGCGTGCAGTAGTTAAGCCATGTCATGTCGGTGTCGATCCAGGCCTAGGTGCGCGTCTTAAGTGCGGAGATTTCAGAGATCGAGTTTTGGGTCCGGCAGGCTGTATGTATTTCATTGCGTGAAACAGTTACGCGTTTACAAGCTGTATTATTTTTTTAAAGACTCGCGCTCTCCGCAGTATTATTGCAAAGTTTAGTACGACAGAAACCGAATGTTTTGCATCACAAATAAAATCAATATAATTTTCCCAACTACGTCGTTAACCGTAAATGGCCCACATTTTCTATACTAAATAACGTCTCTAAACAATGTAAGAAGTACGAAAAGGAAATAATGACAAAATAAGACGAACTCTTACGTGATTAGACCGAAGGGAATGATTACGTAACTTCTACGTTTACAACAGATCACAGTTACGAAAGCAAGCTTCGCCTCGATCAGAAATCCCTTCACGCCCAAGCGCAGTCGCTGCAAGTGCGGCAAGATAAGGCATCTGGTGACGTAATATGTTCAACATTTCCCATATTGTTTTTGGGGTATTTCCTGACATTTGTGACCCCTTGTGTGCTATATTATATTACTTGCCTCAGCGTCATCCAAGCCGCTTCGTGGGTTTCCAGACGTTAATAAGAATCGCCCTGTAACGTTATAGTTGTATTTTACTGTTAGTCCCTTTATCTGTCGTGCAGTATATAATGAAACAATTCGTGATCTTTCGGGATAACTACCAACCACTCAGAGACGCATTTTTATCAGATATTTAAATGTGTGAGATGTGTATGTCTCAACTTTACTGTCATAGATGCGTATTGCAAAGTACACAATGTATGCGTAGCTGTAATATCTACCACATTGTGTCACATGTTGATCCTGGTATTTGAAGGAAAAACTTAAATTACTGGTAACTTACGCTATCATTATTACAATGCTAAGAAACAGTCATAATAGTAACGATATTTTAAAAGTAGTTTAGTCTCACAGTCGAAAGACAGTTGAACCCTTTCGTTTATACCCCTCATAAAATTTCATTCTTGCCTTCGCGGGTCATTACCCACAAGTTCCGATAAACTGTCACACGTGATGGTTCAAACATAGTTAGAGAAAAGTGGGACCTTCGACAGGGGTTCATACTCTGACGCAGGAAATTGTCAAGCAACCTACCAGAATATGAAACACAAATTTAACGATAAATTTTTATTTCATATGATAATGTTTAGAATATTGTGAACAAGTGTAGCGTTAGAAATTCCGTTCAGTGATAAAATTGAACGAAGTTATCACATGAATTTACGGTAGCGGAAAGTTCCTGGAAAGAGACAGGATTTACTGTTGAATTCTGGGTAACAGCTGAGAGCTGAGTCGTTCTTGTGCGGCGATCAGAAATTGACGCCCCGCTCCTTCCAGGCGTCGGCGTACTTCTTGGTGTACTCGCCCGTGGGGTCGTACTTGGCCTTCAGCTTGGTCCACTCTGCAGGGTGCCTCTCTGTGATGTGCTTCAGGACCTTGACAGCTCTCTCCAGCTGGCTAGGCGTGCAGTCGCTGCATCCAGTCGACACCACTTTTGGCAACCTGCCTGTAGAATTTTTTACAGAAAATGATGTGAAACAGTCTCACTGTAAACAACACAAAGAATTTGTAAGATGGCAAGATTTTCACACCTTACATTTAATATTCTTGTACATTTACATTTATATTAAAACAGTGTTCACCATGCACTAACGATTTCCGTACTAACGCGTGACTAGAGCTTACTGAAGGCTGAGCACAGACAGAGGAGGCGAAGTGAAGTATGCACGCTTCAGAAGCCGCTGTCAGGTAAAGTGGGCTGGAAAGAGAGTGGTCATGTTCTGCAGGGGCGGACATTTACTGCCGTGAGAGAGAGTACAGCATTGCGGTGGCGGTGTTTGTTGCTCAAGGTAGCAGAACCCCGTAGTGCTGTCGGAACGGGGCAAAAAGTATTTCAGGGCAGTTGTACCTGGGGAAAAAGTATCGGTGGCGTAAAGGCAAAGGGAGATACTTTTAGTACGAAGATATGTGAAAGCTCATAAATGTTTGTCATTAGCTGACCTGTGTGGAATCTTCTCATGGAAAGCACCGGGGCACTTTTTCCGCTGAAAAGCAGAGAGGTTTGTTTGGCAGAGTTTTATGGATGTAGGAGGGGAAATGGAATCTTCCACACAAACTTCAGAAAGAAGCACGAGTTTCAGGCGATTGGCTGCAGATTCATGGTCTGTGTAGTGGAACGTAGTGCTTTTCTACCGGCTACTGGGATTTGTCACTTGAGTGCAAACTTCGACGCCATGGGTCCAGGAACGACCTGACTCTGATATGAACGGGTCTAAGGGGCTGCAGTCAAGGACTGTGCGGCTGGTCCCGGCGGTGGTTCGAGTCCTCCCTCGGGCATGAGAGTGTGTGTTTCTCCTTAGAATAATTTAGGTTAAGTAGTGTGTATGCTTAGGGACTGATGACCTTAGCAGTTAAGTCCCATAAGATTTCACGCACATTTGAACATTTTTGTGATGTGAAAAAGGACTTCCCTCGAGGGACCAAGAGCACATTCCTGCTGGGATTTCACTCTGAGGCTCGAGCATGAGATTTTGCTGGCGAGAACCATAGTGGAGAATCCGGCTGTTAGGTTTTTAGAAGTCTTCATTTCACTACAAGGTGCACAT
The DNA here is from genome assembly GCF_023864275.1 of Schistocerca cancellata. NCBI lineage: Eukaryota > Metazoa > Arthropoda > Insecta > Orthoptera > Acrididae > Schistocerca > Schistocerca cancellata. The sequence continues at coordinate 265,977,014 of NC_064631.1, read as the reverse complement.
GTAGTCGATTCGCAGTAACAGAGCTCTCATTCTGTTTACTAGAGTGACGACTCTTTAGCTCTCTGTCGAGTCTGACATAAAGTAAATTGCTTCTTTATAAATCGAATTTCTGTTCCTGGGTAGTGCACAAACAGAAATATTGGCTCGTGTTCTGACATATATTGAGATAATTTCAGCACTATGAGACTGCGGCTAGCATATTACGTCCACTGTTTAGGCAAAAAATTCCATGTACGCCATTTACGCCATCTGCACAGCAGCTCACGCCACAGTGAGCAGATGAGCGGTGCAGCACAACTGCCCTCCATACAACAACGTACGAGTGATATGTGCACTCTGGTCCGAAAAAGAGAACAACAACACCATAAATGAGAAGAATTCCGTTTGGTTCCCTTCTGAACGTTTTCTGAAAGAGCCAGTCAGGGCATAATTTTTCTGTTTCCCGCTACAAACCACTGCCAGCGAGCTTTGTGTTCCTGTTGATACATCGTGGATACAGGACAGCGTATGGTAAAATACTGCCAAACATCCGCTTATTTTCAGATGTTATTGTATTTAGGAAGGCGGTTTCCCAGTCTCATTAATGCCATCTTCAGGTCCTTATGTACCACATTTATACACGATCAGACATATCGATACACGCGTAACCGGAGTCGTGGATACTTGGATTCGGCGAATTTTTTTACAACTGTGCACACACGCATCCCGAGAAATGTGAGCTCAGTGTTTGTCAAGTTCCACAAGAAATTAATGGAACGCAGGTATTCATGGCTGCAGTTATTCCTGTGTCAGTCTATCTGATTCTGTGTACATTAATTGCACAGAGGCCTGAAGAAGGTGCTAATGAATTACCTACACTATTTTTATAAATAAAATAAAATCTTAAAATATACGGCAGTTTGGCAACTTTCGTTGGGTAAGAATTCTTCTGTAAATAAAGTTTGTGTCCGTCCGTCTAATAACGGAGGTCGAAATCTAAAGAAACTCAAACACATGTTCTACCGTTCTCTAATTACATGTGGAGTAGATTGCGATGTTGTGTACTTCATATTTATACAATTATTTTGCGCTTTACAAGTCTTTTGAGAATAAACAGCTTACGATAGCCATGTTGTGCTTCATACTAGTAGTATCCCGACAGGAATAATTGGTTTAATTTGCTTGACTGAAACGATGAAAATCTTCTACTCGGTCTTACGTTTTATGGAAGTCCCTAGGTGAAGACAGTCAATGGAAGGGTCGTTTTAATCATTTGTAGGCGTGAGAATTCCACGGTAGAGATAACATTACGCAGCTGCTGATATACAAGTCATATGTTACAAACACATGGGGGTTTACAAGTCATGTTACTCGACACAGTATAAAAGGAAAGAGACGAATTTCCCTGCGTAGTGAATACGCTGCTGTCCGTTAAAATTGCAACACCATGAAGGCAGCACACAAAATCCGTCAGCGAGTCATTATGCACTTCTATATACGGGAGATTGGCATTTCAGCGCAACTGCTTGGAGTGGGTAAGACTAAGTTCCGCTGAATTCTGGACCTAACGACAGATTACGCAACAGGTTTCTCACACAGAAATCGCAACTGAAGGTCGTCTGTTTCTGAGAATATCATGTTATGCCGCCTGTAAGTGGAAGAAAATTCTGCTTGTCGAAATTCTCTAGTGGTGGTGGTGGTGGGGGGGGGGGGGGGGGGACTCATCATGGGGACCACCACTACCGTTTACTCTGGCGCAGCAGCGGATAGAGGCAGGACTGTAATTATATCGTTATTCCAGACTGGTGCCGCATCTGCATGCAGTAGCACCATTCATGTGTGCATGTTTCAAGACATGGAAGAAGAAGAAAAAGGACGTTAGCAGAAGGCATATGTCAACTGGTTTGATGCCATGGGATACCTTTGCTATACAACATGCTTACCTCTGGTTTGTGTAGCTTGTTACCTGAACGACAGTAATTACACTTCTTGTTTGTTCAGGCTGGAGGAGGTGTATTTTCTTCGACGTCTCTACGAATTAATCTTCCAATACAATAAAGCAAATCAGCTGGTTACCATTGTTGTTCTGACGTATCCAGACTTTTACCGTCGACAGCATTTTATCCAGATATCTGATTCACTGACCACATCTGGCGAACAACTAGCGGGATACTGGCACGAAATCGTTCGCCAGCCACTAAGAATGATGAACTATGATACAGAGTTAAAGCCGCATGGAATGACGTACCCACAGCCGACAAAGCTCACTTTGAGTCGAGTCGATGCCTATCTGTGTGAGAGCCATTCGTGCAGCCAAACGTGACAGACCTGTATAGTAGTTTTCTACCGTGTACTCTCCATATGTCCTACATATGTAATCATGTTTTCTTTCGACAATGCATACGCACAATTAGTAACATTTCATTTACTACCCTTTCTGATATTACAGTTTTTGTAGCCAACCTTTTTTTTTTTTTTTTGGCTTCATCAGCATCTAGTGACAAAAATCTTTTATCTCAAATTCGCTGAGAAATGTAATAGCTACCTAATTTTGTCGTACGGACGTGTAATCTGCTGACACATGGGGGCGTTGAATGAACGGCCGGGAAATGATGCTAGAGGCTGCCCATCGACAGTGGCAACAAGTCTCTTACACTGTCTAGGGAGTGCGTATGAGAGGAAAGAAGAAGCCTAATTGTTGTTCTGATACGGGTTAGACTTCCATTAGTCTATTTCAAACAAATGTAATAGTATTTTTAAATCATTAACAGTACACACAGAGGGTTAATATTCTCCAGTGTTACATCTACATAAAATGAACACTACGATTATTAGTGTATTATAAGGTGTTGCTGTTTGAGTCGCATATTATTATGATTATTTTAATTACTCTGTTTGACTCTTTAAAATTCATAGAAACAGTAGTTACTAACAGAGTCCTTGTATTTCATATCATGTCAAATGTTACTGTGGATCTGTTGAATATGTAGTGCCCGTGGACAATTGTATTTCGGAATCAATAATATTCTTTGATAGGTCCCAATGGCGTTTATCTGTATTTCAAACGCCCACATTATGCCGACTGCGCCACAATAAAACACGGAAGAAATTCAGTGTATAGGCAAATAAACAATATTGTACGAAAAAGTACAGGGTAAACAGTTGGATCATAAAAAAAGTGAGGAAATACTTAGTACTGAACAACAGGCAATGCTAAAATTATTTACATCGGCAGTGGGCTTTTAAAGTAGACGTAGGGGATTGATGTCAGGCGTAACGTCATCGTTTATGAATATATGGAAGTAAAGGAAATATTTGTATTCTAATGTGAAATGAAACCTTCACTTTGGCAAAAATATCTTGAAACGGCGATACGAAGAAGGCTGTTGGAAAGATGATGAAAACTGGATTCAGAGAGAGAAGCAGAGGAGGTTCTCTTTTACGTAGAAGCGATCATGGTGCGAAAAGGTAAAGACAAAGCCAAAAAGAGATGGACAAGAGGTGGGAATTGGAGAGGTATCAGGTTGACAGGAAGCTAAACCATACATCATTGGGGATTAGATGTGGGTGGGGGTCGAACAAAAAATATTTTCTAGGGACGTAGAAAATACCCTGATTATGCAAAATGCCAATAATTCATTGTTTAGATTAAAGCAAAACGCGAACCGTAAGCTTTATGAAACGTTACCTTGACAGGCAAGAACATTTCTGAGCAGGACATGAAATTTCCAATATGATAGATCTCTGAAATGCTACGAAAGGGTGTAAGTTTGATTTGAGAAGGATAAAGTCGCATGACTTCTTGACATCACTGGATTTTCCTGATGTTAAACTCTTTGTTGCTCTTAGTGAAACACGATGCTACCTTATTAGATTAAACACCTGACAGGGAATAAGAAACGAAGTCTCTTGAAGTTATGCCTTGAAATCTCCTAGGCAACCGCAAAGTATTTGAAGTTATTGAATTCCACTATGATTTCGCCATTTTATATATGAGAGTGCTACACCATGGCCGGCCGGGGTGGCCGAGCGGTTCTAGGCGCTACAGTCTGAAACCACGCGACCGCTACGGCCGCAGGTTGGAATCCTGCCTCTGGCATGGATGTGTGTAATGTCCTTAGGTTAGTTAGGTTTCAGTAGTTCTGAGTTCTAGGGGACTGATGACCTCAGAAGTTAAGTCCCATAGTGCTCAGAGCCATTTGCTACACCATGTTCCACGAGAGTATTATCTAATCGAACATCTGTAGCTACCACGAAAACGGGAATCGAACTTTGACGATGGTGAAAAGTGGAACAAAGAAGCAAAAGACGCACAGTAAGCTGCCGCACTTACTTTTGATCTCCTTGCCCTCGGTAGTGCACTTTCCGTCGTCTGCATCGAGGACGCACTGGATGTAGGATTTCAGGAGGCGGTCGTTGTTGAGTATCTCGTCCACGTTCAGGTTGTCCAGCTTGTCTTCAGCTTTCACCGAAACGGCAACGACGGCCACGAGGCAGCAGTAGAAGATCAGGTTTCTCGCCATGGCAACCGTGTTTCTCCGCTCAGACTGTGGGATGCGGTCGCAGGTAAGTTCCTCTTATACCGCCGCTCTGACGTATGACTACCTATGACAGGATAACAGAGTCACGAGGTGGGGCGCCTTCTCGAAGAACTAGCGCTCGCAGCTGCGATAATGCGAAACCTGCGTGGGTTTTCTCAACTCCCGTGACCTTGAGTAGCCATGTCTCAATTTATTACCCCACCAACATCCCGCAGTATGGGAGCCAGCGGAATAATACACGTCTGTATTGAGCAATACACGTCGCTTGTTGCGGTTTTCTTAAATATGCTGCACTCTTTGCCAACCAGAATTAAGTATTTGTAGTAGCTATAGCTTAATCATGCACTGAAAATTTTATCTCCGTGGGAGGCGCTGAGGTATCTCATTTCACGTCCCATGTGATAAGATTAATAAATATTTCCTGTTAACAACAAAACGACATACATGGAATAACATTCTAGGGAAGTATACGTATTAATAAGATGAACAGAATAATTGAATATCTATTTAAAAAATCTCCAGTTTCCGCAATAATGAACTTTTTCGGGCTGTACATCCTAGAGCAAATAGCTCGAAACCAGTACGTATTCTCGACTCAGTATCTCAAAGTAGAGACAAATACACACGTGAGTTCGAGGAACTGTCTTAGCTGGGAGGAGTGACTAACAATTTCGTTTTTTTCTTTTTTTTTAGTATACAGCAACACAAATTTTGTATGTTACTATCGTGAAATAACGCAAAAAGCGTAACTTTCAATTTATCTTAGAAGAAAGATTAAAGAAAGGCAAAGCTACGTTTCTAGCATTTGTAGACTTAGAGGAAGCTTTTGACAAGGTTGACTGGAATACTCTAAATTCTGAAGGTGGCAGTGGTAAAATACAGGGAGCGAAAGGCTATTTACAATTTGTACAGAAACCAGATGGCAGTTATAAGAGTCGAGGGACATGAAAGGGAAGCAGTGGTTGGGAAGGGAGTGAGACAGTGTTGTAGCCTCTGCCCGATGATATTCAATCTGTATATTGAGCAAGCAGTAAAGGAAAGGAAAGAAAAGTTCGGAGTAGGTATTAAAATCCGTGGAGAAGAAATAAAAACTTTGTGGTACGCCGATGACGCTGTAATTCTGTCAGAGACAGAAAAAGACTTGGAAGAGCAGTTGAACGGAATGGACAGTGTCTTGAAAGGAGGGTATAAGATGAACATCAACAAAAGCAAAACGAGGATAATGGAATGTAGTCGAATTAAGTCGGGTGATGCTGCTGGAATTAGATTAGGAAATGAGACACTTAAGGTAGTAAAGGAGTTTTGCTATTTGGGGAGCAAAATAACTGATGATAGTCGAAGTAGAGAGGATATAAAATGTAGACTGGCAATAGCAAGGAAAGCGTTTCTGAAGAAGAGAAATTTGTTAACATCGAGTATAGATTTAAGTGTCAGGAAGTCGTTTCTGAAAGTATTTGTATGGAGTGAAGCCATGTTTGGGAGTGAAACATGGACGATAAATAGTTTAGACAAGAAGAGAACAGAAACTTTCGAAATGTGGTGCTACAGAAGAATGCTGAAGATTGGATGGGTAGATCACATGACTAATGAGGAGGTATTCAACAGAATTGGGGAGAAGAGGAGTTTGTGGCACAAATTGACTAGAAGAAAGAAAATGGTTCAGATGGTTCTGAGCACTATGGGACATAACATCGGAGGTCATCAGTCCCCTAGAACTTAGAACTACTTAAACCTAACTAACCTAAGGACATCACACACATCCATGCCCGAGGCAGGATTGGAACCTGCGACCGTAGCGGTCACCCGGTTCCAGACTAAAGCGCCTAGAACCGCACGGTCACACCTGCCGGCGACTAGAAAAAGGGATCGGTTGGTAGGCCATGTTCTGAGGCATCAAGGGATCTCCAATTTAGTACTGGAGGGCAGCGTGGAGGGTAAAAATCGTAGAGGGAGACCAAGAGATGAATACACTAAGCAGATTCAGAAGGATGTAGGCTGCAGTAGGTACTGGGAGATGAAGAGGCTTGCACAGGATAGAGTAGCATGGAGAGCTGCATCAAACCAGTCTCAGGACTGAAGACCACAACAACAATAACGACAACAACAACATTAAAAGTAAAGTATTTATTTTACGCCTTGTAAAAGTGAAATATTAATCACCAAGTAATGTCGTAATTCGTCTTATTTTCTTAACGTGGTCAGTGTAGACATAGAAGGGAAAGGCGTAATAGGGTATAGCGTCTACTTTGATGAAACTTGTCTGATAGTTGGAACTTGTTTCTGAAATTTATTAGATATCTCTACCGGTTTTTGAATGTTTTTTTAGACTCCATCGTTTTCAGCTATGTAAATTTGTCATTGGGAAAGCATTGCTTGTTATTTACTTCAGTTACGTGTACTGTTACGAAACAAAATCGCTGTTGCGACAAACACATTTAGTAAAGCGTTCATTTTATAGTGAAATATCCGCCCAAAATATGCTCGCAATAAAGCGAGATGGAATAAAATTACAAAACCGCCCAAGTTGCACAGAGGTTTGTATTTATTTAAATGGAGACTAGTTTCTGATCTTTGTAGTCCACTACGAAACCATCCAGATAATTTCTACCATAACATCATAACATGCGTACGCTGCCTTCCGGCTTGAATGAGTTGCTGAATGCAAGAGTCTATTCGTGTACAACTGTCTGGTGCTACAAACGACCGAAATGGTGACCATTTAAAGAAAAACGAACTTTTGCGCGCAGTATGCTAGGAATATATAAAGTGAGATCTGTTATAGTAATTGTCGTATTTTATCATAAAGGGTTCAAGCTGCATTTTTCTCCAATGTCACGCAGATGAAGTTATCTGCAAGCATCATTTATTTCGTGTATTTGTCGTGGCAACTAAAAATCATTTTCACCCCATTTATTTTGAGTACAGGAAATATCCGAAAGTTTAGATACGGTAACAGATGGCACTTGCCTGTCTATCCCACCGTCGGATGTTCGAGTCCTCCCTAGGCCATGGGTGTGTGTGCTTTCCTTAGCGTAAGATAGTTTAAGTTAGATTAAGTAGTGTGTAAGCTTAGGGACTATGACCTCAACGGTTTGGTGCCATAGAATCTTATCACAAATTTAGATGCGCTACATTGAGTGAGTGCGTCGCACTATGGAATGAAGACGGCAGGCATTCTGCGACACTGAAACTTTCTGTTGATTTTTGGTCTTTATGTATCTTTATTTTTTTGTTTTATTGCTCCTTAATGCATATTCTCTCTACTTACATGATAAGCCGTGTTTCTAAACTTTTCCCAATCAGTTGTTAGGAAGATATATTTCAGCTTAGTAACTGAAATAATGATGTTATTACTATAGCAATATTAATAATTAAGTAATGGTATATATACCATCACGTATTCTCGACTCAGTATCTCACCATAGAGACAAATACAGACGTGAGTACGAGGAACTGTCTTAGCTGGAAATATATGTATTAATGAAATTTCAGGAATACTTTTGTCGAGGTAAGTGATTAAAATTACAAGATCACAGTTGAATGTAAGCGAAAGATAAAAAGTCGATTTGTGCGGTGGAGTTCCATGCCTATGGCAGTTGCTCTGTCAATACAGGGGCCGTTAATACTGTAAGGGGATGAAGCTGGAGTACTTGTACGATATTGACACCATATGTGATCGATCGGAGAAGATCTGATGATCCAACAGGCCATTTCAACATGTCGATACTCGGTAGAGCAAGTTGGGATACAACCTTATCCTGTTGGAAAACACCCTGTGGGCTGCCGTTGACGAATGGCACCACAGTTGGTCGAATGACCAGACTGAGGTACAAATATGTAGTCAGCAGCGGTTAAGAAAGAGAGCTAACCTGCTGTCATACGAAATGGCACACCAGACCGTAACTCCAGCTGTGTAACACAGCGACGATTGGTTTCGGCCCTCAACTGACGTTCCCGAAAACCAATTCACAGCCATCACTGGCACCAAGTCAGAACCAGCTTTCACCAGAAGAACAACAGACCTCTACCCTGCTTTTCAATGAGCTCCCGCTTAACATCACTGACGTTGCAGTTGGTGGTGCTTTGAGGCCAGTGGAAAGCACACTACAGAGCATCTGGCTTGCAGCTATCCTTTAAGTAACCGGTTTGTAACAGTTTATTGCGTCTCAGTGGTGCCAGCCGCTGCTGACTTTGCTGCAGCAGATGCGGTATGATGCAGCAGACCCATACAACGACACGATGGTCTTACCTCTCCGCAGGGCTACGTGGCCGTCCGGAGTCCTGTTTCTTGCGTCCATACATCGTCGCAACCACCGTTGCCAGCAGTCATGTACTGTGGCCACATTCATGCCAAGTCTTTCTACAGTGTCGCAGAAGGAATATTCGGCTTTTCATAGCCCTATAAAAAAGGAGTGGTTCAATGTCAGTGAGGTCTTGATAATTTCACATTTTTTCTTTAATGGAATTCTTGACTAACATCAAATCACCAAAACCAATCTCTAAGGTAACTAACTCCCATGACCGTTACAGCGCGTACTTAAAGCAAACGTCATCTGCCTCCTCATAGTGGCTACTAGCGCCACCCTTAAGCGACTGGTGCGAAATTTGAGTAGACGTCATCATCTAGATAAAGCAAAACACCTACAAACTTTCGTTTCTGCCTTACAACCATGTTTGTATTGCGATATATATACTGGCAGAAAAGGAATATTACACCTGGAAAGACGACGTCGATTCTGATCCGATGATGGCATATGCCATCTGGGAAATAGTAGATGTACTGATAATAGTCAACGTCTTGAGCGAGCAGATAGCGTAGTGGTATAGCTACCAGAGCCCCACATCTGTCTACTGTTTAATAGGGAATGTTCACAGCCACAAGGCTCAATCTGGTGGAGACTTGTGAAGCAAGCAGGTAACCGTGTCGTGGAGATGCTCTCGTGCTTAGCCAAATGACCGAGTTTAATAGGGGTCAAATTGTGGCCTTCCGAGTGGTGGAACGGTGCTTTCAGAGAATTACCATACAAGTTGGACGTGCTGCGTCAATTGTGCCACGATGCTGGTGTCAGCTGTCGCATGACCATTCTCACACATGTAGACAAAATTCTGGAGATCCACAGAGCACAGACGCCTGCCGGGATCGTCGTATTGTAAGGGCAGCAGTGACACACCGTACAGCTACCACGGCAGAGATAATAGGCCTCGTGATTCCACAAATTGTTGCGAATTGATTATTAGCAAACTAAGGGCATCAACACCTCTAGTACCTAGAACGAAAGGTTACTGACATTTCATCGATTGTCACATCCGTTCCTGCAGTACAATAATTTTGACATTTGTCTATAAAGAGTGCCACACATCTGTAACAGCTACAAGTCTGTCTTCAGCCTTAGTAGCATCTCTTGTAGTAGCACAGTCGAAACGCAAACAAGACAATGTGAATATAAATCTAGTGGCTCGAAACATATCATGACCAGATCCATCATTAGCGAAAAGTCCTACAAGATTTTTGTGATTAAATTTCAGTACTCCAGATAAATAAAGCAGACCTAGAAATGCTCTCAGTTTTATTATATCTAGCGGCTTTATGAATGCTGGTTGAGGAGCTCTGTATTTGTTTGACATGTCATGAATCTTGACGTTTGTATTAGTGAGTATTAGTGGTAAGAAACCTTCAGTTCAAATGGCTCTGAGCACTATGGGACTCAACAGCTTAGGTCATAAGTCCCCTAGAACTTAGAACTACTTAAACCTAACTAACCTAAGGACATCACACACACCCATGCCCGAGGCAGGATTTGAACCTGCGACCGTAGCAGTCCCGCGGTTCCGGACTGCAGCGCCAGAACCGCTAGACCACCGCGGCCGGCAAACCTTCAGTGACGAACAATTATCAAGCAGATAATACGTCAGTTCAATCAAGCATTATTGCACCACGTCTAGCGTCTCGAAAGCGACTAACTATATAGTGAGCACGGGTACGAGTTGTAGGAGTAGCTTCTTTTGACCACTTGTAGCACTGCTTTTTTCCAAAAAAGTATTTGTCAGCTTAAGGCCCAATACATGTCTCTTTACCTGATTCTTCACAACTACTTTCTGGTGTAGAGGTGGAATCATGATCACTTAGTATAAATTCATCCTCATCTTCTGTGTTCTCCTCATCAGACTGCAAAAACGCAGAATCATTGACTATTCTTACCAACTAGTCATCTGTTAATGACTTCGATGCTGCTATTCTGATAAATAATGTATACATATTCACATAACCCTAAAAATGACGTTATCATTGAAATTTTGCTCATTTTCAAGTACAGTAAGACTTCAGTCACGCAGCGCTCATTGAGATAATGAAAAACAACTTTCGTTAATGCTCTGGTTGGGTATTCTGAGACCTCTTTTTCTTTATCTCACAGAACATTACTGGAAACACCATATCCAACACACTGCGTTAAACGGCATCACTTCACTGAGAACTACCAGGAACACAGGCGACATCTGTTGTTCCATTCACATAGTATGTATTATTTTAATGTTACCTGGGATTCTCCAGGACCCCACTAGAGCAGTTAAGGGTTAAGCTAGAATAATCGTTAACACTGAAGATTTATTAATAACATAATAATCGAAGTGTCTTCCGCAGACCTTCTCACAAGATATTTAGCATTGGAGGCGTCTACGATGGACCCTCAATGCATCTTACCTTCCTATACGTACTAATATGGAGGAATTCCTTTGAATCCTCTTGTATTACTTAACACTAATCCTTTTCCGTGAGTTTTGTCATATTGTTGTTTTAGTTGTGCTTTCTGCATCCGATTCTATTGGCAGCTCATACAATTGATCAGTGGTATTATGCATTAAGTTCTGGAGTGTTCTGAAAACTAACATTGTTCTTTAGCAAGTGGAAGTGTCTATACGTAACATGTCTCGTCGTAATCTGTGTGAAGAATCATTCCATCACATAGTAAGCGCTAGATTCTTTTATGAATCTAATGGTACAACAATGAGTATCGTTTATCATTTAAAGGTAGAAGTATAGAGGCATTTTTTTCCGTGGATACAACGTCTACCACTTCCTCTCACAAGGCAGTAAATCAGTTTCTCTCTTAAAAAGAACGCTGCAGCGAGCGCTGTAACGTGTTTACAACCGTCTGCTGGAGGTACACTCACAAAAAGTGAACAGATAACAGCGTTCTAAGCTGGGCGACGAACTCCCGTTAATGCCTTTGCTCTTGACCTACCTTGTGGCCAGCTGTGTCGAGTTAAAAAAAAAATGCTTCAATCTCGCCTCGCGGTCTCTCAAAAACTTATTGTGATGTCGTAGTTTCTTACCCTGAGTGGACAATACATCTTTAGACAAGAATACACTTGAAAATACACAGCTCATTCAATCAATGACTTTATGTGTGAAATACGAAGTAGGCCTTTACTCTTGTGAGTACACAGAGTTTCCAGTAAAACCACATTGTCGTTTCTACTCTCGTAATGTGCGACTGGCTTAGCTAGTCACAGTGCTATTTCATGGGAATTGTTTCGAATATCTGGTGACCTAATTTCAACAAATTCACGCTGATTTTGCTGCTTTGCATCATTGGGTTGCCAATCTGAAGCTGACAGTTGCGGTTGTCTGCTTTGAAAATTGTGAGGAGAATTATTATGACTAGTACTATTGAGAAGGAATTGCCCGGCCCTGATTGGCATTGCCATGACTATTAGATGGCAAATCACATTGATTGTGGTAGCTATCTGGTGGATGGTTACCACCATAGTCAAAACTATACTGATATGCGTTATTTCAATACATGTTCTGGGGTGCATTGTTTCCCTGGAAACTGTCACTGTTATAATAATTGATTCCACTATTACCCTTGTTTGTAAAAATTTTCTTACCATTAAAGTGTCCATTGCGTCTGTTCCTTTGTAAATTACCACAGTTGCCATTGAATTGTTGATTGGGTACAGTGCTTAAATCATAATGTGTTTGCTGGTGGTTTTGTTGGTCGTAATTGTTGCAGCTGTTATGACTACTGTTAAGACACTGCATAGGCTGATTGTTCTGCGGAAACTGTGGGTTCTTTGCAAAGTGTTGCAAATAGTCACGTTGGTATGCATGATTTCCGTAATTATAATGGTCATTTGAGTGGCCATTATTACCGTACTGGTTTACGGAAGCTTGCATTTGCCTATTATTTCCACTTTAGGTATTTTTAGAGCCATGCCTATTGAGGTGATTGTCATCATCGTGATCTTCTACTTCTTGCAAAAGACCTGTGGACTCGTCAATATCGCCTTTGCATCTACTGGCTATCATGGCGTGTTTTACGTAAGTGAGCAGTTTTGTTACGCAAATACCGATAAGTTCTGCTGACTGTGCGGATTGTGTAAATACTGGTTTCAACACACCGTGCCCTCAAATTGCAATGTTGGGGTGGGAAATACCGATTTTTCGAACGGTTTCGGGCTTGATATGCTGGTTTTTACGCGGGACTGCTTTGTGGGATACCAGTATGCCGTCAAATAGGCGTGCTGAAATTCTGCCAGTGATCGGCATTGTTGCGCTATTGAACGCATTCTAGAAGCCGCCTCTTTTTGCATATAAGATCACATGAATTCAAACTTATTTGTAATCGGCCATTCAGGGAGTTAAGAATAATGGAATTGATCAAGCCAGACCCTTGCGTGTATTTCTTTAGTAGCGTTACGAAACGTTTTAAATTTTCGTACCTGAAAGAAATGTTTGTAATCGATTTTATCATCTAGTCTAGGTTCAAAATTGAAGGGATAGAATCTGTCACACAGAAAGAAATGACTTTCGTAATTCTTAGACCTCGACAATGAGTTGTGAAATATGTCACACGCATAATTAACATGGACGGACTATAACACAATTATTGCTGAAAAACAAAGTACATATATAATTAGTAACAAGGCAGCACAGCTGTAACGACTGTGTGTAATGTTGATCTGACTACGTTTTATAATTTCCAATGGTGTTGTGTAGCAACAGACGTCGCCATATGTAACGTATATGCAACCAAATCCGCAGCACCAGCGGCTAAAGCAACGTATATGCAACAAAATATGTAACAGCTACAGCCAATATTCCCTATGTTCGCCTGTGAAACTGTACTCAATAAGCAACCTGTGCTCTTAGTAACCGGAATCTAAACTGCATAACACTGTGTGTTGCGGCGGTGGGGTTCTTTCTGTCCTTTATGACGTACCTGCACCTACCTGTGAACATTGTCTTAGCATATCATCAGTAGGGAAGCTGAGTGAAACCTACTGTACTTCGACGTGAACCAGACTGCAATTAAAGTCACTGATCTACGTTTCGGGAGAAGCACGAAATGAAAGGTTGGAAATTTTGTCCTCAATTAATATATTCTGAAACTTAGGTGAACAAGTATCACTGCCAAGCTCGTGCTAGTCTTAACAGAGTCATTCACAATCCCTTTCACTCATGGTGTTGCATTTCCCGAAAACGTAATAGCTACAACAATACTGATTGTTTTTGATTGAGAATGCTCGCCAAATATTAAGTCTGTTGGTACCAAATGCAGTCACAGTTCTTAGCCACCGATCTGCTAAATACGCCACGCGGAATATACATCTTATCTCTTCACAAAATTCACTTAAAAATTCCGAAATTTCTACACACACATCGGAATAATTATGCCGTCACTTTCCAACACTTTTGATGTATGAAACACTGCTAGATCCAGCAACTTATCGGTTCCATCGGAACTACAACTACACACGTCCGAACTGTTTCATGGCTAGGCTCCGACTCTTCTCCAGAATACTTTAAGTCTTCTCTACCAGCAGAGCAAGGCGCGCGAAGAATATTGCTTTCCGTTGGTCAGTTTACTCAACAGCCAATAGCAAAACAACATTCTCCTGCGTAAATCCGCGCTTTTCATCAATAACCAATCGCAAAATCGTAAACCTAACGACTGCACTTTTTACCGACGTAATCTAATATTCTGAAGTTTTGCTTATGCATAAAGTTAGTTACTATTGTTATTTATACCTGAATTAACTTTCTCTTTACCATAAACTTACTTTACAAATCTATTCTACAAAAATCCCCTTGGTTCATATCCATACTTCTTCCAAAGTTCCCACACTAAATCCTACTACATAACTCGTTAAACAATTATCTTCATATTAACCTTAAACTACACTCACGCATCATTCATATTAATAAAACACATTTAAAACATTTTACATACACAAAAAGACATAATAACACTTTATGAAAATATCGTTCTAGTTTATGAAAGACATTCAATTACTTTAGTGCACTCTAGTGGGCACAATCGAAACTAAAATCACAGTCCCCCTATCCAGTATTGTCCTCTATCGGCTGATACATAAACTACGTGTGCGTCCAGTCTCGCATCACCATCTGTCACTCTCCAGCTCTGAGACACATCTCCCACTTAACCGCCTCCAAGGCAGGATCGGTATACGGCGCTACGCCTCACTGACACCTTTACTTGGAGAAACTGCATTTTTGATGACGCAGCGGCATGTACTGTCAGTGTCCTTTCACTGAGACAGCACTATTTAATAGTGGCTCTTGAAGGCAGATATCAGCATTGTTGACACAGTGGCTTGTATTGCCGGTTCAAATGGCTCTGAGCACTATGCGACTTAACTTCTGAGGTCATCAGTCGCCTAGAACTTTGAACTAATTAAACCTAACTAACCTAAGGACATCACACACATCCATGCCCGAGGCAGGATTCGAACCTGCGATCCTAGCAGTCCCGCGGTTCCGGACTGCGCGCCTAGAACCACTAGACCACCGCGGCCGGCGCATTGTATTGCCGGTGTCCTTGCACTAAGATAGCACTGTGTGATTGTATCTCTCCAAGACAAGGCTGAGCATTTGTCGCTGATTGCCACTCAAGAACAGGTATTTACTGCAGACCCCTTCATTATGACAGACCTCCTTGGTTGCTGCCATCATTGGAAGTGACGTCATTGTTGCAGACATCACTTGTGCATGTGCATTTTGTAATATGTTTGTGCCCTGGCAGATCCCAGTTACTTGGTACTCTATAATTTCCAGTGGTGTCGTCTAGGAACAGAGTTCGCCATATGTAACGTATATGCAACCAAATTGTGACCTCCCCGCAAAGATTAATAATTAAATGAAAATGTGAGCCAAGTGTAACCTCCCAAAGAATTGTTTATATTTAAAATATGAACCATGCGTAAACTCCCCACAAAATAATAATTAAATGAATTTTTTTTTAATATTGTGACCTCTGAACAAAACTGATTTTAATGTAACCTCTGAACATAATTGGCTCCGATTTATAGTCTCTGTGCAAAGAATGCATTCACACTTAATATTCCCACAAAATTCTTTTCTCATTTAATGTCAAGTTCGAAATAGAAAAATTCCTAAACACCAAAATAATAAAAAAAGTTATGTAACCTGATAAATTTTATGAGGACAACAGCGCTGACCTTCGGCCCTGTATTCTGAATAAAAAAAGCAAAAATTCTTACCTCAATAAAACTGCAATTATATCTGCTCTTAAATTAGTCTTTTTTCGACACAGCTTCGTGCAATGCTGGCAAATTTTTTTTTTCTTTTTGATTATTGGAAGGAATGATCATGCATTTGAAATATTCTTTAAATTGAAATGAATGCTTTTCTTCAAATGAGTTGCTTTATATTATAAAAATTATTATTGGGGCATTTCTTTGAACAAATTAAATTACAATTAACATACATTATTAAATATGCGCAAGGCTGATTCTTTACCTTCTACAACAATACTCATCCTCCAGAGTCCTGACCAGAGTCGCGAGCAGAGCACACAGCCGACGCATGCCGACTCCCGCCGACTAGCACGGACTGACGACTACTGTCGACTGCTGTCGACAGACAACTACCACCGTCGACTCGCACGGTCAAGCGCAGACTAGCAACAACTAAAGATAAACTACTGTCTCGTCAGAGATTCTGTCATGCCTCAGCCATCGCCGGCAATATATACGTCTTTCATAACCCTCCACTGGGGGAGGGCAAAAATTTGGCAGCGATGGTGAGTCAATTGGATTTGCCATGAGCAACAAATTTTTCTTAATTATCTAACTTTACAATCGCAGAATATTATCAGATATATACGTGCAGAACATGAAGTAAAATATAGTGCACATGCACTGAGTACAGAACATATCAGGCAATGACAAAATGTATACACAATGAATACAACTCTTTAGCATTTTTACAACAAATAAACATAATGAGTACAAATAATATTGACAAATGACCAAAGTGCACACGCACTGTATAAGTCTTTATCATTTTACAAGAATTTAAACGTATTGTATAAGTGTTTACCATTTTACAAGAACTAGGAAAGGAATGGGAAGGATTGCGTCATGGTTGTAGCACTTTAGGTTGCACGCAAATGCACTGAAAGACCATATCTTTCTGTAGAAGCATAACACTAAGTGAGAGAATCTGAAGTTCTTTTCCTTGAAGTATTAATCAGTGTAGCCAAGACACTGAACTGTCGTAGTAATATTCATGTTATCATTTTGGTAGTACATTAGGTACACCAAAGTGGGACTATTATAACATCTCCATCGCTCAAGGTGGTGGACAGCATGTCGTGTCAACACCACGTTCTTGTAAAGTACACCAACATAGAATTAGTGCAAAAACCCAATATAGTGCTCCATGATCATGAGGATAGACAGGACAAACGGATATTGCAGTAATTTCTGGTAATTAGGTCAGAAGGTGAAGGACATTATGTCACATAGTAGTCTTCATTGAGAATTACACTAGTCTAACAACTGAATTGAGTAACTGGTGGCACTCATCACCCAGTTACTGAACATTTCTGTACCATGTATGTAGTATTACAGAATAATGTTCATAAATCGTTTGTTTACAGAGAACATTGGCACTCATTGCCCAGCTACAAACTATCAGAAGTCATCATTCAAAACAGGACCTAATAAATGGCATAGTATTAACATAATTCACTTAATTATAGTACTCATAGGCATCATAGGTCATCTTATTACAGTAATCAGTGGCATTCATTGGACAGTTACAAAGCATTTTTTTAATGTTCAGAAGTGATCATTCAAAAGAAGCGTTAATTATTGGCATAGCATTTGTACATAATTAATCTAATTATAGTAATCATTGGCATCATAGGCCATCTTATTACGATAATCAATGGCATCCATTGGCCAGTTACAAAGCATTTCTTTTTGTATTATTCAGAAGTGATCATTCAAAACAAGCATTAATTATTGGCATAGCATTTGTACATAATTAACCTAATTATAGTAATCATTGGCATCATAGGTCATCTTATTACAATAATCAATGGCATTCATTGGCCAGTTACAAAGCATTTTTTTTTTTTTTTGCTAGCAATGCATTGTGTTGGGATCGATAATTAATAACAATATTTGCTTTTGAGTTATTGCTGCAAATGAACATGTGTAACATCATTCGTCATGAGTCAGCTGTAGCAAGGTTATGAAACTAGTAGAGTATATGTAATCACATTCATAAATGACATAGGTTTAATGAACAACTGCTTATAGCACATTAATTTCATGAATAATTTCTCCTGCAAAATATACAAAAATGGATTACTAAACTGAAAGAAGAAACGCATATTATGCTGAAAAGTGGTGAACGTCGAATTAACAGGTAGTGAAATGTGTATAAAAAATATATATTATCTCTAGCAGTCCTTTCCAAACCCTTCAGTCATCATACTATGCGATATAAGACATACTGTCAAAACGAACTGCAACAAATACTTAAATAACTACATAGCATAAATACATAAACTTCAACAGTATCCTCATCTGTAAAGAAAAAACTTCATTATCCATATTATCATAACTCCATTATTATCATCACCTGTAAAGAAAAACTTCGTTATCCATAGTAGCATATTCCTCATAATTATTCATCACCATTCATTATCATCTGAAAAAAGTCACCTCATTATTCATTATACAACTATTCCTTATTTCTAGCATATTTAATCACTAAAACTAAGATGTGTAGTTCTGTCTGACAGCCTGCTTCAATCGCCTCGTATTCTGAAAGAAAAAAATTAGTATTATTCTACGATGTGTATAGTATATTCTTGTTAATGCTTGTTAATTCTGATCCATTTACTCTTCCTCACGAGGTATTGCATCTTCTTTCGTTCATTCCGAAGGTGAAATTCCCATGTCTGTTTAATTTTTTTTTACACGTTATTGCTTTCTGAAAATGATGAACAAAGATTAATGTCTTGCATGTAAATCATATACCCACTAAATAAAAACTGGTTTATAGTAACATAATTGAGCATACAGCATAGCATGACAGAAAACGTAATATGTCAAAAACATAGACAGTGTTCAGAGGCAAAAATTTACACAGTGTATCACAATGTAGCAGCAAAAAAGTAAAGTAGTCACGATGTTGAGATATCATAGTGCAAAAATGTTAAAGTCAACTGGTGTTTGTTATATCTTAAATATTTCATAGTGCATACAAACAAAGCAGGAAAACAATCATACATACATACATAAAAAATGATGACAAGAAATGTGACCTTCTTTGTTCAGCTTGTATGTTGTGTAGTTAATAGAGGCGAGAATTGAAGACTTTAATGGAGAGAGAATTTAATAAAATTAATATGTCACTAGATAAAATTGCATAATTATTCATAAGATACGTGAGTTAATCTGGAAAAATGTGCACGGTCTGATGTGAAACGACAGGAAGAGCGACCTGCTAACCTTACCTTGCCGGGCACTTGCCAAGAAAAAATACGATAATCATCAGTAAGTGTTCATGTGAATATAATTGCATAAGTAATCATAAAAAAAATAGGAAATGGCATTACAGTATGATAAATCGTAAAGTATGTTCATTCAATAAAAGGTTTGATGTTGGACACGTGGTAGTTCCCTTTGGTTTTTCTGGTTCTCAAAGTTTCGACGTGTACTACATTGGGGTGAGGAATGCTGCGAATCCGATATGGACCTGCGTATAAAAGCTCAAACATACTGCATCTATTCTTTCCTCTGTTGGATAAATAGTGTGTACATACTAATATCTTCTGTTCAAAGTGAAAGTCACGACGTGTACAAACCTGTTTTTGCTGTCTTCTCCGGCGCTCTGGGGCACGTTTGATGTTGTTCAGCGCAATGTCAGTTATTTCATGGTGTCGTAGTCGACGAGATGTAGGAAAGGTTACTAATTCTTTAATTTTGTTAGGTGGTTCAACATTTTTTAGTATAACAGACGGAGATAGCATAGTAGATTCATTTGGTATGGAATTAATTACATCCTGGTTCAAAATAGTTCAAATGGCACTGAGCACTATGGGACTCAACTGCTGAGGTCATTGGTCCCCTAGAACTTAGAACTAGTTAAACCTAACTAACCTAAGGACATCACAAACATCCATGCCCGAGGCAGGATTCGAACCTGCGACCGTAGCGGCCTTGCGGTTCCAGACTGCAGCGCCTTTAACCGCACGGCCACTTCGGCCGGCAATTACATCCTGGAATGAGAGTATTTGTGTGTCCCATCAATATGTCTTTTATGGCAGTATATTCTACACAGTTTACCAATTTCTTTCATTAATCGTTCACAAGGGTTCGAAGAAGCATGATACTTGGATATATAGATCGGAGAAATGTTTCTTGTTCGTAACATACGTGTCCATATAGCAGATCGAAACTGTGATCCATTGTCGGAAATTACTTTCAACACATGCCCTACATGAAATAGCAAATGTTTTACAAATGCTTTCGAAACAGTTTTAGCAGTAGCTTTGCGTAACGGAGTGAACGTAACAAACTTTGAAGTAAGTTCAACAGCGACAAAGATTTAGCAAAAACCTCTATTAGTTCTGGGAATCGGACCAAAAATGTCTACAGCAGCCATATGTCTCAATTTAACAGGTACAATGGGATGTAATGGTGGAACATGTGAAGTCGTGTCTGACTTAGCTTTCTGGCAGATTTTACACGACGCTAAAACTTGTCGTATACGTTTCTCCATGTTGGTAAAATAACAGTTCTGTCTCAGTATAAGAAAACATTTTCTTGCTCCATAATGTGCGTAACTTAAATGAGTATACCACATTAATTTGTTAACAAGTTAATCAGGAATGCATAATAACTCATTGTTGCTGTCAGGATGAGAGCGGCGAAACAGAATGTCATTGCGTACAGTGTAATGGTTTCTAATGGTGTTGTTAAGAGAACGGGATAGTGCGTCTGCTACAATATTTTATGTGCCGGGAATGTGAACAATTGTAAAATTAAATTCCTGTAAATAAAGTTTCCATCTACTTAATCTGTCGTGTGTAAATTTAGCCGAAAGTAAAAATTGTATCGCTCTATGATCTGTGTAAACGGTAGTGTGTCTTCCATAAAGAAAATGCCTAAATCTGGTAAAAGCCCATACAACACATAATGTTTCAAGTTCTGTAACAGAACAATTTCTTTCAGCAAGTGTCAGAATGCGACTTGCAAAAGGGATGTTTTTAATTACTGTACAACCATCTTCTTCAATTTCCTGAAAAATATGTACGCCTAAAGCGGTGTTAGAACTGTCGGTGGTAATGGAAAAATTTCTGGTAAGATCTGGGTGCGATAAAAGTGGTGCATTTAACAAAGCATGTTTCAAATAACATTCTCGTGAACAAGATTCTGCGTGTCAAAAGTATTGCTTGCGTTACTGGAATATGCAACCTGTACTGTATCTCGTCAAATTCTATCTGACGTGTTATTATTTTCAGGAGGATGCTGTGGGATTTCCACTATTTGTACTTTTCTGTTATTTCTTCCTGACGTATTACGTTCGGGATGATATCTACTGTCTGGTTCATTCATGATAGTCTGTCGTTGCGGATGATTTTGCTGCTGATAAGACCGACTGTTATTAAATGTACGCTGAAAATTGTGCTCATTATTTTTACGTCTGACATGATAGTCATTTCTATACGGCGCATTGCGATAGGAATTGAAATAGTGTGTTTTCTGTACGTACTGATTCCCTTGTTGCTGTGCGTTACTATTTGTTGGAGCTGATGCTATACGTGCACGCGGCGAAACATTAAAGCCTGGTTGACCTTGTACACTACATTGTTGGTTAGGTATGCTAACCGGCTGGCTTTCATGCTGTTGCGGTGAAAAACGTCTGTTGTTACCAAAATGTGGTTGCTGATAATTTTGACGATTGCTAATATGTTGTACATACTGATGATTACAATTTTATCTGTTATTAAAATTACGGCGATAGTTGTCATTTCGGGAGTGTCTAAAGACAACTGTCACTTTCGGTAAAATTTGTCATATCGGGTTTTCTTGACTCATTCTTAATTCTAGATAGAGCGATAGTTAAAGAGCTGTTTTGATAGATATAAAGGATAGTAGAAGAGAAGGCAGCAGTGCAGAAAACTAAAGATGAAATAGCACTACTACGGCTCGGGGCCCTGTGCACGCTACGGCACATATTCATTAAAGCGTAATGAATCCCCAGTGGTTATTACGCGCTACAAATAAATTTTAGCTCTTGCATTACAGGCAATGCCGGTGAAAATTCGAAAGAAAATTGTAGTGTCCAGTCCAAAGATAGTTTCTGCATTACAGGTAAAGGCGATGAAAGTACAAAAATAAATCGACGTATCCAGTTCAAAGCGTGTACCTGTGCTCTGTCATTTCTAATACCTTAGATTTTCTTACAGATAAAAATTGCTCGTAATCGTTATCCTCTCTGAATGTGTGAACAGGTTCAGGATTGTATGAGAATCTATTTGTCTGTGTCTTTTCGGATTCTAACTCATGTATTCCCTGTAAATTACCTAAATTATACACGCTGTGTGAATCTGACAAATGTTCGCAAAGTGGCGTCTGCTGTGATGTGTTAAACGCTGAAACATTTTTCATCTCTGTTACCTCTTGCTGTACAGTTGACAATTTTCTACGTAATGTATTATTAGAAGAATCTATCTCACTGATTGTCTGCTGTAAATTTTGAAATTCAGGTGTTTCATTAAACGAAATCGGTGAAGTATCGTCTGATTTGCTGTCATTATTACTTTCGATAACATCAATACGACTGGCCAATTCATCATATTTTTCAGTCAGTATTTTTACCTGATCATCGTTTTTAGTGTCACAAGCATTAATTTGTTTTTGTATTTTACATGTGGTTTTGTTCAATTTTTTAACGTCAGCTTTGATGACATCGGAATCCTTTGTTAGTTCTAATTGTTCGAGTCTGTCTGTCACTGTCTGAAAGTCTACTGTGTGTGTATCTGTTTTTGATTTTAGATCGGAAATTTCATCACGCAATTCGGTGTTCAACTGTTTGATAGTATTAATTTCGTCTGATACTGTAGCAATATTGTTGTCTACGTATGTTTTTGCTTTCGTAAACAATTTGCGTTTATATTCCTGTCTCTGTGCGGTAATTGTTTCCATGACTTGTCGCTTTACTTTATTCTGTTCCTGGATAAATTTACGGTCACGCGTTTCACTGTTTTGTAGGTGATGATTAAAACGTTCGTCAATTTGACTGTTCTGTTGGTCGAATTTCGCGTCTACCTTTGCATCCAGTGTGCGTGAAAGTTCTGCTGTCATTAATTTAAACTCGTCGCGTAACTGTGTTGCTTTTTCAGAGCGTTGTTTACCGACTGCACTAATTTCGCCTGTAAGTGATTCTGTTGTAGCTGTTTGCATATCCCTTAATTCTTGAGCAACAGATCTAATTTCTTCACTACTTTTCCTAGCACAAGCCTCAATCTCCTCACGTAATTGTTCTTTAGTATCATGACACTGCGCGGCAACGGCTGCAATCTGTTCACTAAGCTGTCTGGAATTGTTGTCTAATTTTTCATTCAACTGTTTGGAATTGTTGTCTAATTTTTCATTCAACTGTTTGGAATTGTTGTCTAGTTTTTCATTAATTTCATTAATTTGTTGTTTGAGACTTTCACTAAGTTGTTTGTGATTGTTCTCTTGTCTTTAATTCTATTGTTTGGAATTTTCACTATCTTGCTTGTTGTGTTCATTAATTTGTTAAAATATTCACTAAATTGCACCAATAATGCCATAACTTGATCCATGCCAATATTAGCTACTGTATTCTCTGTGCTGTGTGATGGTGTATTTGCATTTATCACGTTTTCTGTAACCATTTGGTCATTTTGTGATTCTTGAAAAGGTTTGCCAATCGGATGTGCACTGTTAGTCACTATCTCGGAATCAAATAAATCTGTCCTACTTTGAGTATACTGTTCATTTTCGTTGGAAACAATTATCTGTTCGCTACGTAAATTTTGCAAATCGGGCGTGTCGAACTGGGCAGCGTTCATTGTAACAGAACGTCCCGCGTCATCAATTGTCGTCAAATTAACTGAGGACACAATTGAATTCAGTTGTTCATCGTTAAGATAAAAATCATTATTAGTGGTCGGTACGCACTGATTGTCAGTAAATGGAGGATTGTCATCATTACACTGAGTGTCGCAAATATTAACGGTCAAATTATTAGAGTCGGCTATTTCGCTCATTGCACATCGCTATGTACTGTTAACAGTTTTTCGCGGCATTTTCACTAATCAAAATTAAGCACAAATGAAACAAGGACAATGCAAAAATGCAACAAACACAAATATAACAAAGAGCAACAAATTGCCGATGATCTGTGAAAGAAAGAGTGACAAATTAGTAAATGCGTTGCGCCAGATGCAAACTACGTTCAAGTAAATAAGAGCAGATATATGACTACTTATCAGAAGATTCACAAAGAAAAACGATCCTGGCCGGATGTCGCCAAGTGTAACCTCCCAAAGAATTGTTTATATTTAAAATATGAACTATGCGTAAACTCCCCACAAAATAATAATTAAATGAATTTTTTTTAATATTGTGACCTCTGAACAAAATTGATTTTAATGTAACCTCTGAACAAAATTGGCTCCGATTTATAGTCTCTGAGCAAAGAATGCATTCACACTTAATATTCGCACAAAATTCTTTTCTCATTTAATGTCAAGTTCGAAACAGAAAAATTCCTAAACACCAAAATAATAAAAAAAGTTCTGTAACCTGATAAATTTTATGTGGACAGCAGCGCTGACCTTCGGCCCTGTATTCTGAATAAAAAAAGCAAAAATTCTTACCTCAATAAAACTGCAATTATATCTGCTCTTAAATTAGACATTTTTCGACACAGCTTCGTGCAATGCTGGCGTACACTTTTTTTTACTATCGGAAGGAATGATCATGCATTTGAAATATTCTTTAAATTGAAATGAATGCTTTTCTTTAAAAGAGTTGCTTTATATTATAAAAATTATTATTGGGGCATTTCTTTGAACAAATTAAATTACAATTAACATACATTATTAAATATGTGCAAGGCTGCTTCTTTACCTTCTACAACAATACTCATCCTCCAGAGTCCTGACCAGAGTCGCGAGCAGAGCACACAGCCGACGCATGCCGACTCCCGCCGACTAGCACGGACTAGCACGGACTGACGACTACTGTCGACTGCTGTCGACAGACAACTACTACCGTCGACTCGCGCGGTCAAGCGCAGACTAGCAACAACTAAAGATAAACTACTCTCTGGTCAGAGATTCTGTCATGCCTCGCCCATCGCCGGCAATGTATACGTCTTTCAAAATCCGCAGCACAAGTGGCTAAAGCAACGTATATGCAACAAAATATGTAACATAGCTACAGCCAATATTTCCTATGTTCGTCTGTGAAACTGGTCTGAGTAAGCAACCTGAGCTATCAGTAAACGGAAACTAACCTGCATAACACTGTATGTGTCTTGTATGAGTGTCAGTTTTACTGTCGTTTAAGCCCTCGACAGATTGTTACTTGAAAAACTTCAAACTAAAATTTCAGTACGCAATCTGACTGCGTATTTGAATATTAATTTACAAGTGATACTGAATCTGAATTACATGATATGTTGTGGTCTGTCAGTGTCTCCAATGTGGCCCTAAGCTTTACACTCACCTCTTTAAATGACTGCTTTTTTCGCATGTGGTTTACAGCAATGCGCAGCATGCATCAGAAGACGCTAAAGCTTATTGTTGCTAAGAATGAATTTAATAAAAAGGAGTTTACTTGGTTCCTGTTAACTACTAAATGTCTTTTCCGAAGCGATTTCATTAATTAAGTCTATTTAAAACTTCAGAATCATTATGAACAATTATTAATAATGACAATAACAAAATGACATATGTGTCAATATGGGCTGAGTGCTAGATTAACAAATTATTTCAGTTTTTAAAATGTATCAATATTTTGTAACCACAGCATATTATTTAGATGTGGAGAATAACTAATATTATTTGGATGATAAGGAGGTTCCTTTCACTGGGAAGCAAAACATGGGATTGTTGCTAACTCCAACTAACAATCACGAACCTAACCCTGCAATTCATTTTTCGCTATGTATTGGAATTTTACCTTAAATTTCATCTTCAAGCGTAGTTTAGCCATCTAGATCTCTCATGGCTATATAAATGATATCAGGCCTTGAGTGTGGTAAGATTTGCCATCACCGATGTTACATGTCGTCTATCTCCGAACTCTCGACCGACACTACTACTGCCAAGTTTCGCCCTCAGATTGTTAGTATCGATATCTGAGTGCCTTGCACAACGCAAAGAATAGTATTAAGTTGGGATATGGTTTTATTCAATGGAGAGTTCCGACTCTCTCCTTGCAAGATGACTTTCTCCCGGGGACTAGGAGTCCCTGTGACGTCAGGAAGAGGAAATCAGCATATATTTGTACCCAACAGACTCAGCAGAGTTGTACATCTTCAGTTAAAACAAATCTTTAATACAAACATTTTCACATCTAGTCTGTATTATGGTTGTTACAGTTGGATTAATAGAAACAAATATCGACAGATACAGCGAAGTTCGGTGGTAGATACTGTTACAATATTGGTACGAGATGCAGTTGGTCAGTTGCAGAAGAGGCATCGAGTGTGGAGGACGACACTTCCACAGTGTAAGTTTCAAAAAAATTGTTCAAATGGCTCTGAGCACTATGGGACTTAACTTCTGAGGTCATCAGTCCCCTAGAACTTAGAACTACTTAAACCTAACTAACCTAAGGACATCACACACATCCATGCCCGAGGCAGGATTCGAACCTGGGACCATAGCAGTCGCGCGGTACCAGACTGTAGCGCCTAGAACCGCTCGGCTACTCTGGCCGGCTGTGTAAGTTTCGTGTGTACCTAAACACTGAATATTATCAACAACTTATTTTCTTGGTAGTGATTATGGTAACTATAATTATGGCAACTCTCCCATCCAGTAGGAGCAGAGAATAGCGAAAAAATTATTTCACAAGTTTCCCCGAAGCACGTAAAAGCTTCGCCGCCGAAATATGGTACTTCGTTAGATACTGTTTGCTGCCTTAGGCGTACTTCACGAGAGTATTTTGTAACCAAGATGTAGAAACACCTTGTACGTCATATATTTATTACTTCGATGGTGTGCATCACGGGTCAGTTGTTTTCTTTATTTTTTGTTTTCGTATTTTTAATTGAAAGATTATTGTATGTAACACCATTATCCCCGATTGAAATCATATATTAGCTGCTAACCCCTACCCCATCTCTGCAGGACGCCCCCATTACCATAAACATTACCATCTAACTAAACTTTAGAATGAAAAGGTATTTTCTTTGTGTATATATATCAGCTGACGGAAAATTATTGATTATAATTTTTTGTAGCTGTTTTATTGAATCACGCACTAATAAATCAATGGAATAATTGGCACTGCTTATTTCTAACAGTCTCAGGTAATGTAGAAGTCAGACAGTACAAATCTCCAAATGAGAAATTTTGTACTCATCAGAAACGTTGATAATATCAAGATCCTAAAGACAACACTAATCAGAAAAAGCCTGCGTCCCGATAATACTGAAGAAGGTTACTGTAGAGGAGGCAAGAGACCGAACAGATATCTAATATAGTACATTACCTGAAAACGTCGGCTGAAATCTGACGCGCATAAGAGATATCGGGCCGCCGACGAACTGAATAGATGTTGGGATACACATAAAGCGTTAAGAACATAACGCTCATCACAAACGGAAAAGAAACTTAAGACGAAAGCACTTAAGTCGGAAGAAAGGAAGAAAGTGCATGGTGAGAAGTTCGAAGAAGAGTGGCGCCAGAGAAAACCTCACATAAAGTAGATGCTTCACTTGGTACTCTAGCGACCAAAATGAAATAATGATAATAATAATAATAATAATAATATTACTGTGTAGCTCCTACAGCATTATAGTGGCCATTATACGGAGAGATTTCTGTTAACGTTTAGACA
Organism: Schistocerca cancellata; assembly: GCF_023864275.1. Lineage (NCBI taxonomy): Eukaryota > Metazoa > Arthropoda > Insecta > Orthoptera > Acrididae > Schistocerca > Schistocerca cancellata. The sequence continues at coordinate 265,949,097 of NC_064631.1, read as the reverse complement.
CTCCCTAAGCAATCTATATGACATTTAGACAAATAATTAGACAGTGGGGTCGCAAATGTAAAGAAATACCAAAAAAGCGGATGACAAATGTTGGACTGTGACATCACCTCATGACGTTCCTCTCTAAAAATGCAGTGGTAGAGCCAAGTGTACAAGTCGTTGTGGATCGGTGCCTACTTGCACTACTTAAGCTCAGGGCTCGAGTTTCGCGTGTGCTAGGGAGTATCATTTTTAATTTTTTTTTTTTTTTTGCAGTTAGTTAGAGAGTTGTATGTTTATACTGAGGTATATTTTATATTTTACAGTCTCGCGCTCTCCGTTGGGAAAAGCCAAAAGGAAAGAGATGCAAAATAAATCCCAAAAGCATTTAAATTTTTCACCGTGTGTTCGAAAGCAAGCAACCGGTCGTTGAATCCTCCCTTCACGCACATGCCCAATCGCTGCAAGTGCTGCGAGGTACGTCATCTGGTGACATATTATCAAATTTCTAATCTAGTTTTGGGAACTTACCCGATATTTGCGACTCCATGTGTCTTATATTAAATGACTCGTCCCAGCTTCATTTATAACGCTTTGGAGCTTTCAAACGCTAATGGGAATCATCCTATAGAGTTGTGTTGTACTGTAAATTAGTTCCTTGATCTTTTGCGAAGTACGAAATGGAACCATTCGTGATCCACTGCGATGACAATCATCCTCTCGAAGATGCATTTTTATGAGGTAATTTAACTTGTGGGCTATATATATATATATATATATATATATATATATCTCAACTTTACTGTTATTGATGCGTATTACAAAGTACAAAGTGTATGTAGCTGTAATCTCTACCACATTGTGTCACATGTTGATGCTAATATACGAAAAAATTGTATTTATTGGTAACATACGTAATCATTACTACATTCTTAGTAAATAGTGATGGTAGCAATGATATTTTTAAAATTATTTAATTTCGCTATTGAACCATTGTATTGTCTCCCCTCAGAGAATTTCATTTTAGTCTTCAGGGGGTGATTAGTCTCAAGTTCGGAACCACTGTTATACGTTACGATTCAAACAAGTTATTGAAAAGTAGGACTTGGAGAGGGATTCATATTTTGATGCAGGAATTATCATTCCTCCTACCTAATTATGAAACGCAAATTTCTCAACAAACGTTTATTTCATATCATAATTGTAGTAACATTGTGAACAAGTGTAAGCTAAGAAATTACGGTGAGTAACCAAATTGGATGAAGTTGTCATAGACTTTAAGATAATGGACAATGTCTGTAAAGAGACAGGATTTGCTGTTGAACTGTGTACGAGGAGCTGCGACAGCTCAGAGGCGAATCGGACTGGCGTGGCGCTCAGAGAGTGACGCCGTACTGCTTCCAGGTGTCGGCGTTCTTCTTTGTGTACTCGCCCGTGGGGTCGAACTTGGCCTTCAGCTTGGTCCACTCTGCAGGGTGCTTCTCTGTGATGTGCTTCAGGCTCTTGATAGCCCTCTCCAGCTGGCTAGGCGAGCAGTCTCCACATCCCGTCGCCAATAATTTTGGCAGCCTGCCTGTAGATATGTCAAAGAAAATCTTGTGAAACAGTCTCATTGCAATTTTTCCACTTACATTTAATATTCTTGTAGATTTATATTTATATTAAAACACAGTATACAATCCACCATTTCATTTGGTTAGCACCATGTACTGACAGTGCCTGCAGTACTGCAGGACCAAGTGTTACTTAGGCTAGGCGCAAATTGAGACGCGTATAGCAAGTGTGACATGACACGACACTACAGCGCGAAGTCGTGCGGGTGCAGCGCATATTGCGACGCGTACACCATACTTCGCACGCGCCGACTGGCGACGCTCCGAGCTGACAGAACCGAAGCGCACGCAACCTGTTACCTTTCTCAAATGATTTTACAGAAACTATTCACTTGAAATATATGATTTTTGCCTTACTTGTAGCGTTATACGTCAGCTTCGTGGCGAAGTGCTCGTCAACTAGCTAATGACCATTCTTATTGTGATATACACATTTTAGTAAGACATTACGCAAAACTCAAAAACTTTGCAACGAAAATTAGGGGTCGCTATGATTTTGCGTTTGGTGCGTATTACACCATATGACACCATATGTTGCTGCGTATGAAATTTAGCTGACATGCTGAATTTTTATTTAGGTTTGGGTTGAGGTCTCTATCTGCCTCCGATCTCGAGAAAATGGATCCCATGTAGCGCGCTCACTGCCGATCTCACGTCCGCGCGCGAGTATGAAATTCTCGCAACATCTCTCATATCTCCTAAACCGCTCGAGACACCGAAACGACAGTTTGGCGAATGATAGCACACCAGGAGGAGAGTGTACTGTCAGTTCTTAAACACACGGAACTTTCTTATCTATGGCGATCTATCAGTACTTATACTTCCCTTTTTATTTATTTCACTCCAGTGACTGTAGTTTTTTAAGAGTTATCGACAGCTAGCGAAACAAGAGCTTCCTAGTATGAAAATAAACATGAAATTTCTTCTTTTATGTTTCTGCAAACCGAGACTATGAGGTTTTTCGTAAGCTATTGAGCTCTGTGATTGCCAGTTACTTGTTTAATGAGGCACTCCGTTTCGGAATTCTGTCTCAATAGCTGCTGTGAGATGAGTTTGGCAAATTACACTGTGACAAAGGAAAGTGCAATTAAACCATTCACCAAGAGACATGTGGCCGTTACTCACAAACGGTGATGCTGCTTCGAATGAGAAAGATTAACAACTCACTAAATAATAGATTGCAAATCCCGTGGAATTTTGGTGGAATCCACGTAACCCATCGTATTTTTAACACTGAGCGACTGGAATGGAAACTTACCAAAGGATTTTATTCCTTCTCTTGATCTGAGCAGTATTAAAATAATGACTAACGAATGATAGGCACATGCCAGATACTGGTTGCTCACCTACGGCGAATAAAATAGTTGGTATTGAGAAAAATAAACAACTTATCTGTCGCACAACACAATGGTCAGTGTATTGTCAGCAGCGGAGAATAATGCGCGCGACAGGAATGCACAAGCTAGCCATGTGTGCCTTGTGAGTTGGAGTTCGAAAAAAATTGTCATGAAAGTAGATGTGCCCTTGTCAGCAGTACATTTGAACAAATTAAATATATCTAATCATAATACTCTTTTGGGATATTCCTACTTTCGTAATAATACAGACCATTTTCTTGATTTGTATAGTCTGTTGTATAATTAGTTTATTAACGCTGATAGTGTGCATGCAACAATTGAAATGCTTTTTCTCATCACAGCGAACCAATTAAAACATTGTTATTTGTGACTGCTTTTCGACTGTTTCTAGCTTGCAGTGGAAATGTGATGTTCAAATGCATGTAGTACAGTGTGTCGTATTACATTATTACATCCATATCAGAGTAATCACATTGAGACTTTTATACTTCAGATCTTGGACGCTTTTTACCAGGAGCACAAAGGGATCACACCTGTGGAGATTATCACTTTCTAAATTTTTGTATCAGATCGTACAGATACGCCAGGTAGCGAGAAGATAACCTTCTTTTACTTTCCTAGCTTGATTCTTAATCACATGATTTTCCTTGCTTCACTACCCTCTGTCCCTTCTTACGATCTGAAAACATCGCGGAGGCATATGATACAATTCCAGCGGCCAAGGGCTCATCAGTCACTGAAGTATGCATTTTTCTTGACAGAAGAAAAGCAAAACAAAACTATACAGATATAGATAACAGAAAAGTATAATGTACTAACGAAGAAAGATGAAGCGTTTAAATGGCGAAAAATGAAACACTACTCAAGGCAATGAAATTTAGTACACAGTAAGGCAAAATTTATCGTATGGGCAATACTACCACTGCTCATATGCTCCGTTCCGATGTGAGCATATGGCCGGGCTACTTTTCCGCTCCCCGCCTCAAATTTCCCACGGTGCTAGCGAGGCACGCGCGGCGTGAGAAACTGTGCCTCAACCACAACGCCGCGCGACCTGGCGCAGGCGCGTGTCGCGTCCCAGTCGCGTCGCCTCGCAATTTGCGCGGTCCCATTTGAACCTGCGATATTACAAAAAAGGGCGCTGCGCTGCGTCGCGCCACACGCGCTATACGCGTCTCAATTTGCGCCTAGCCTATTAGGGTTGAGCACTGACAGAAACGGCCAAGTGGAGCATGCGTTCCGCAGAAGCCGCTGTCATCTAAAGCGGACTGAAAATAGAGTTGTCATGTTCTACAGGGGCGTACATTTAATGCCATAAGAGAGGGCAGAAATGGCGACGGCAGTTCATGATGATGAATGTGACGGAGCCCTGCAGTGCGGTCAGAGGGGGCGGGAGGTTATTCTGTTGGGGTGAAAACTATTTGAGAATAGTGTACCTTGCGAAAAAGTTTTTGTGGCTGAAGATGTCAATGGACATGCTTTTAATGAGAAGATGTGTGGGGGCACAAATAATGGTCATCAGTTGCACTTTGAAGAATCCTCTCATGGGAGGAGCGTTGCATACATGCCACCGAATATTAGAGATATGTTTTTCTTTATCAAAGTTGTAACGATCTGGGGAGGGGGGGGGGGGGAATTTGGAACTGGAAACTTCCGGATAGTCTTCTGAAAGAAGTATGAACTTTAGGTGATTATCTTCAGATTCATGACCTGTGTACTGGAAGTAATGTTTTTGTAAAGGCCACTTGAATTCGTCACCTGAGTGCAAACATGGGCGCCATGTGTCCAGAAGATAGTTGAGTATCATGTGAAGAAGATCATCAACCCAGGGATTGTGCAAGAGCACATCCCAATTGGCATTCATCAAAGACATATCTCGCTGGTGCTCGAGCGTCAGATTTTGGTATGGAGAGCCACAGTGGAGAACGTGGCGGTTAGATTTTGATAAGTCTTGGTTTCACTACAAGGAGCACATGAAGTCGATTCCCTGTAACAGAGTTTTTTTGTTTGTATAGCGATGTTCCTTTAGCTCTTGTGGAGTATGACATATACTAAATTACTTCATAATGGGAGAACACTTGACTTGAAATTCTGTCCCTGGCTAGTGAGCAAACAGAAATATTGACTCACGTTCTAACTTATTCTGAGGTAATTAGGAGCCATAGAAATGTGCGACTGGCATATTGCATCCACTGTGAATGCCCAGAATACAATATACAGTATATTATCTGTACAGCGGTCGATGCTCCAGTGAGCAGGTCAGTGGTGCAGTTCAACTGTTGTCTTTACGTCAGTATATTATATCTACCGCTAAGCATTATCAGCCAGTTTTTTGTGCGTGTCGATCTATCGTGGATAGAGGTCAGTCGCCAACCAGCCGTGTATTTTCAGATATTATCTTAATTAGAAAACAAGTTTCGGCATTTCATTAACGCCATTTTCAGCACCTGTGCCCTCCATGTATACAGAATCAGATACACTGATATATGCATAATTGGAACCATCAGTATCTGGAATCCGAGAATTTTTTATGACAACTGTGCGCACCTGCAGTCAGAGAAAAGTGTGCTCAGATGTTGTCAAGTTCCACAAAAAATTCACTGCTGGTTTTGCTGACTCCAGTTTAGCGTCTATCGATTTATTTGATCCTGTAACCATGGAGTGCATAGGGTATTGAGGATCGCATTAATGAGATGCCTAAACGGTGTTCTAAATAAAATAACATCTGAAAATATACGGCTGCTTGACAACTTTCCTTTGGTAAAAATTCTTTGCTAAATAATCGTTGTGCCCGTCTAAAAACTGAGGTCGCAGTCTAAAGAAAGTCAAACATACTCTCTGCCAGTCTCGAAATTAAATGTGGTGTAGAATCCGATATTGTGCACTTTATACAGTTTTATGAGAAAAAATTTATTCGCTATTCTTGATAATCGCGAGCTTGTACCCTGTCTCTGATGACCTCTCCGGTAATGATTCGTGAAACATTAATGTTTCTTTTCAAGGAGAAGGTGAAAAACGAAAGCTTCTTTGAACTCAAAGCACTACAGTTATGAAGCCCTATTAAATCTATTTTATATGGGTGGCGTTCAATAAGTAATGCAACACAGTTTCTTTCTGAAATCAATATGAGTTTTCTTAGGGTTCCAATAGAATGTACTATTCCCCACTCATTCCACTGTTAAACACTGCTTTCAAAATCATCTCTGTTCTATACGACGACCATACGCCACCATACTGTGAGGCCCTTTACGCACATATCGTGCCTTTCTCCTCTTCGACGTCGGAGCCAACGTCCTGCTGCGTCAATAACTTCCACATCATCCACGTACTTCTTCCCTCTGAATGCTTCCTTCATTGGTTCAAACAGGTGGTAGTCGGAAGCTGCGAGATCCTGGCTGTAGGCCGATGAGGAGGAACAGTCTAATGAAGATTCGTGAACATCTCTTGCCTGCGCAGCCTTGTGTTGTCATGGAAAGCGAGAAGTTCTTTGTCTTCTTTGTGGTAACGAACAGGCTGATGTCGTTTCTTCAGTTTCATGAGGGTGGCACTAAACACTTCAGAGTGGATCGTTGTTCCATGGGGGAGGACATAAAACAGAATAACCCCTTCAGTGGCCCAGAAGATCGTCGCCATGATTTTACCGGCTGAGGGCACGGCTTTGAACGTTTTTCTTTGGAGGAGAGTTGGTGTTGGACAAATCCATTTTTTTTTTTTTTTTTTTTTTTGTTTCGAGTTCGAAGTGATGAATCCGTATTTCATCGCTTGCGAAGATGTTCGAGGAAAAATTGAGACGATAAGCTTTATAATGCGCAAGCAGTTCCGCTCAAATGGTCCTTCATTGCTCTTTACAGGGTTCCGTCGGGTGGCCAGGAACCTGAAGGTCACACACCTTTTAGTCCCCCTACTGCTGGACGAGTGTAACAGCACCACCAACAGAAACGTCCAGTTGTGTGGCGAGGTGTTTGATTCGATTTGCCGATCACCAATGTGTCTGTAAGCTCGAACATCGCAGGAGTCAGCTGTGTCCGGCCAGCTGACACATGCAGATTGGACAGGTTTATACGACCTTTCGGTGATGATGAGAGACGCGCCGCCCAAAGACTTACCGCGCTTTTGTTTATTACCAAGTCTCCGTTGATATTCTGAAGGTGCCTACAAGTATCTTCGATGCTCTCGTTTTCCACAAAGAGAAAAAGAATGGATCTCTGTTACCAATGTCATTCTGAAGCCTATGTATACCACAACGACTTATCAGAACTTTATGACACTGTAGGGGCATATATAACGATGTCCCAGAACGATCTCCGGAGTTTTTAGACTGTAACTGGGCGAGAAAACAATGTGTTTCATCCCTTAGTGAACGCCCTTCATATACGCTTATGGATTTCTTGATTGTGTTGTCAGGGAATATAAAGTATGCACAGAAGATATTATTAAAAATCAGTGGTTTAAGGTCAACGCCTTTATAAAAGAAGGCAATAACTATGGAACACATTGTATGGTTTACATGACTGCCAGAATATTTCAATGCCAAGGGAGGACCAGGTAACAAAAAGTTAGGTGTGGAGTTTCAGTATCCCTTTACCCTGTTCTCTTTGCATGCCTTCTATATTTATACTAAATAATGCAGTAAATATTTACTCCGTTTTTATTTCGGCATTTTAAAAAATAAACAACATTTGCAATGGATTCGGTTGAAAAGATGGCTCAATAGCATTACTTAGAAATAAGATGTTTTCTCGTTGTGTCCAGTATTGTGAAAGTTATCACCGGTCTTGGAAACTTGGAGGACACTTTCTGATGTGGAGTTCTACAGCCGTTTCCCTATGTTCAAAGCTAATAACTCACTATTTAGCAAATATAAGAAAAGTAATAGTCCGTCAACAATGAAAATACGTTCCAACATCTTTCCACAAATAGCTAGAGACAGCGTCAGACTTTATCAGTCTGTTGACTGTTGTAAGCAAGGGTAATGCTATCAAGCAGAAAATATTGAGCACAATACAAGAAACATAGAAATTATAATTAAATAGAGGAACCGCTTTACGGAACAACAAAATACAGGGAGATTCAAATAAAACAATATTGCGCATGCCGTTCACCGATCTCGTAAATTATACATTATAAATGTGTCCCTTCTAAACGAAAAGAACATTGTGAAAACAATAGACGAGAGGTAGGTACTTTGACAAAAATGCTCAGTAAATCAGAAACGTCGAAATGTCAGACAAATAGGACAGGAAGTAGCATAAAGTGGAACTACCTATTGTAGACGAAACTTGCTCACGTATGTTGCTGCCCATTACTTGCATACAGAAAATAGACCTATATTGAAATATAAAAGGTATTATCGTAGAAAATAGTAGAAACATATAAGGGAAAATCTCCAAGAGCAACAAACATACGAACACCGAAGAAGGTGTCGAGAAAGTGTTCAACATTGGGCGTTTGCACTGGCGTAGAAAGAAGCTGATAATATTCTGTTCAATGACATTCAAGAGTTGGACAGACTGATTTGAATAACACACGATAACCACTTCGTTACCGGAGCATACTTACTGAATGACCTCTCAAAAGGTTTCTTGCAATCTGTTTTCCTAATATTAGAGTTTATCTGTCTGGGTTCAGTTACGACATCATGTCTAAGATTATTATATCATGACGATGATCTGTCTTCGTGTCGCAGTTATCTGACTTAAGAATGACGTTTCTAGCTCTCGCTTAGTTGATGTACACAATTCAAAAGTGTAAAATAAATCTGGGATAATAGTATCACTTGCATCAAGCACCTTGACGTTACTAAGAAATTGTCGGGAAGTAATGGCCTGCTAACTACAGTAATGGAGGAAATACTGCAATTACTGATAAACGTTAAAGACGTTGCTATCACTAACGATAACCTCAACACGATGGTAGCTCTAAACATCACTACATGTCTGTAGAGATTTATATCAAACGAACGTTGCGAAGGGTGCTGTGCAAACAATGAATTAAAGCCCAATATTTTTCTATATGTGAGTCGTTAGAATTAAATGCTGGATAGGGACACACTGACGCATCTCAGCACATACAAGCCTGAACTACGTCCGTCATTTATGCCCAGACAAGAACGACCTTCAGTTAAATTCGTTCACCTGGGTATAGTAGTCATGCGATGTGAAGAAAGAGACTTCGTGACGAAGAGGAGCTGGTGGACGTTGAAGCTCCAGGAAGAGTGTGGTGCCGGCTGTGTTTCTAAGTAGACTTTCCCAAAATGTCAGTTTTCGTTTTTCGCTAATTGCCCCAAACATTATCTTAAATTGTTCCATTTAATACTCATTTTGTGTACTCTGTACAAAAATTTTAAAATCAGATAAATGGTAGGAAGAAGTGTCAATGACACGACAAGTATTAAACCAAGGCTTTTGTCCAAAGCTTTGCCAATGGAGAAATTAAGGGACGCATAGAATGCAGGTTGTCTTCTTCTAATCGACGAATTATTGTTGCTTCAGTTTGGAACTGGGCAACAACTTTGCCATTAGGGTGGTTGTACGATTAAATAAATTAGAGTCGCAGGTAAATTAACAATATTACACTACTTAAGTATAGGATCAACAGCTGGACCTTAAAACGATGCAGTAATACTTAATGCTGACTAACAGGAAGTGCCATAATTACTTTCATCGGAATTGTGCCTTTAAAGTATACGTAGGGCATTGATATTGTACGAAACGTCGTCGTACAAGACTATCCGAGAGGAAAGGAAACATCTGTACACTGACATGTATGAAAAGAATCGTTCACTTTGGTACAAACAACTTGACACGGCGAAGCGAAGGTGATTATTGCAAAGCTGATGGAAACTCGGTTCGCCGAGAGAAGACGCAAAGATGATCCTCTTGTACATAGAAGCGATGATCGTGCGAAAATTTCAAGAGAAAGTCAAAAAGAGTTTGCAAGAGGTGGAAATTGGAGAGGTATCACATATTTGACAGGAAACTAATTCATACAGCACTGTGGATTATATGGGGGTGCGAACAAAATACAGTATATAAACCAGGGAAGTAGAAAATGACATGATTATCCAAACTACCACTGATTCTTTGTTTAGATTAAAGCAAAAGGCGAATTGTAGGCCCTATGAAACATTACCTTAACTGCTAAGAGTATTTTTAGCAGGAGGTGAAATTTTCAATATGTTAGAACACTTCAATGCTATTAGTTAGTGTAACATTGTTGTGACCAGGACAAAATAATACGTCTTCTTGACATCACGTGATTTGTCTGTTGTAAACCTGTTATTGCTCGTAGTGGAACACAATACCACCTGATTCTGATCAGGCATCTGACAATGAATAATAAACGGAGTCTCCTGAAGAGGTACCATAAAATGTGTTAAGGAAACGGAACAGAATTTGTAGCTATTAATATCAAGCATGATTTAGTGATTTTGCATATCAGAGTGCTACACCATTTTCCATGAGCGTATTGTTTAATCGAACATCTGTAGCTTCCAGGAAAACGGGAAGGGAGGTTTGACGATGGCGAACAGTGTAAAAAAGAAGCGAGAAAGGCACAATACAGAATGAAGTTTAACAACCACACTTACTTTTGATCTCCTTGCCCTCGGTGGTGCACTTCCCATCATCTGCATCGAGCATGCACTGGATGTAGGATTTCAAGAGGCGGTCGTTGTTGAGGATCTCGTCCACGTTGAAGTTGTCGAGCTTGTCTTGCGGCGCGGCTTTCGCCGAAATGGCAACAGCAGCCACGAGGCAGCAGTAGAAGATCAGGTTTCTTGCCATGACTACCGGGGCGCTTCGCACAGACTGTGATGTGCGATATCTGGTGAGCTCCTCTTATACCGCCGCTCTGAAGGGGTAACGAGGTATCGAGGTGGGGCGCCTTGGGGAAGAACTAGCGCTCGCATCTACGATAAAGCGAAATCTGCGTGGGTGTTTCTCAACTCCCGAGATCTTGAATAGGCAGTTCTCACTGTATTAACCCACGAGCATCCTGCGGTATGGGAACCAGCAGAATAATCGACACTATTAATGAGCAATACATGTAGCGTGGTGCGGTTTTCTTAAATATGCTGAGCACTTTACAGTTACTTTTCATCACAGAGAAAAAGCACCAACGACAGTGCCATTATCTTCCACAATTACATTAAGGTTATTTTATCAGAGTTAACGGAAAACGTTCTATGTGAAAGTAGCCATAGCTGAATCGTGTTCAGCAAATTTCATCTCCATGGAAGGTGAGATGTCGAACTCTATGCGAAAAGATCAATAAACTGCTCTCTATTAACAGTAGGAAAATTGCGTACGGGAATAACATCCAGGTATATATACATGTTAATATGTTGAAACATGGTTGGCCAGATTTGTGTGAAATCTCCAAACACCGCAATAAACGAACGTTTTCGGGGTATACTTTGTAGAGCAAAGAGGTATATGCTAATATCTGTTCTATACTCAGCATCACTATGTACAAACAAAGATTGATGTAAGCGCGAGGAACTGTTTGTAATTGACATTTTTTGTGTCAAGAGCGACAGAACTTTTGGTTTTTCTTAAGTGTACGACAAAGATTTTGTATTTTAGTATTGTTTGATAAAGCAAAATATATATGTGTAAATTTTAGTGAAAAGTAAAGCAATTATTTTATGCCTCGTTAGAGTGTGTTATGACTCACCAACTAATCTATATCCTAATTTCTCTAATTTTGTTACGGGGCCGTTGAAGAACGTGGATGAGAAAGGAGTTAGAGATTATAGCATCTTCTTCGATGAAACTTGTCTGAAATTAGAAAGTTGATTCTGAAAATTATAAGGTATCTTCATCGGTTTTTATATATTTTTAGGCGCAATCGTTTCCGCTAAATAAAGTTATCACTAAGAAAGCATCTCGTGCTATTTACTTCAGTAATTTGTGGTGTTACGAAAACGTTCATTATGTGGAGATCTGCGACAAATATAATGCGCAAAGCATTCATTTCATATTGTTACATTCGCCCGTAGTGCATTATCGAACCATCAAGGTAGGTTCCATTATAACATGTGTTCACTGACCACATGCTTGATGAGTGGCTCAATGCAGGATACTATTGGTTTGCGACTGTCCAGTACTACAAATGCTCGTAGCTGGTCACCATTTAAATATAAAACAACTTCTGTAATTTTATGGTATTATAATAAGTAGCTACTCATTGCCATCCAATACGCTAATAGTAAATAAATTGAGATCTGTTATTATAATTGCCATGCATTATCACAGTGTGTCCAGGTTCCATTTTTCTCCATGTAAGTCATATAATTCAGTCACAAGACAGATTCCGCAAAACTAAGTTACTTTGTGTATGTTTCTTGGAAACTCAAAATTATTTTCTCGCCATTTCTTTTGAGTAAATGGAGCTTCCAAAGGTCAGTTAATTATGTCAGACGCCACTTACTTGTGTGTCAGTGTCACTCTGTCCACTAAACATGCTGAGTAATACCCGAAAACTTGTAGGACTCCCTAGAAGTGCCATAGAAAGACAGGAACCCACGCCCCACATCCCACATTGAAAGAATATGGTCAATAGTTTGAACGCCTTTATTGTGAGTTCAGTGTCCGTTGTGGACATAGGAAGGGTGTAGTTTCTGTAAATCATTTAGAGTGACAAAAGATTTAATTAGCACTATAGTCGCTATACTGAGCGAGTGTGTTGCACTATGCAATGTAGAAGTCAGTCATGCAGCGATACTGAAAAACTCGTTATTTTTATCTTCCAATATCTTCATTTGCTTATTTATTTATTGCTTCTTCATGCCTTCTGTCTCTATTTATATAATAAGTCATGTTTATAAACTTTTCCCTCGTTGTTCTTACGAAGTTATTTTTCAGCTTAGTGACTGAAATAATGATATTTTTATTGTAGCAGTAATAATAATGAAGCAATAGTAAAACAGGAAATATATATACACTGACAGGAATAATCGCAACACGATAAAGTAATTAGTGTTAAGTTATGAAATTTCAGAAATAGTTTTGTCTAGGTATGTGTATAACTTAGAAAGATCACAGGTTAATATAAACTCGAGATACGCCAAAGCAACTGTGAGATATTGGTACATTAATAACCGGTGTAACCATCAGATTTTGAAGACAAGCAAGCAAATGCGCTTGCATTATGTTGTGCAGGCCGCAGATGTCAATTTGTCGAATGGAGTTCGTGACTATGACACTTGCTCTGTCAATACAGAGACGGTTAATGCTGATTGTTGATGAAGCTGGAGTTGTTGTCCGATTATGACCCATATGTGATCGACTGATCTGGTGAATCAGAAGGCCAAGACAACATGTCGAAACTCGGTAGAGTACGTTGGGTTACAATAGCGGTATGTGGACGAGCGTAATCCTGTTGGAAACACCCTCGTGAAATTCTGTTGATGAATGGCAGCACAACAGGTCAAATCACCAGACTGATCTGCTAATATGCAATCAGGCTCCGTCGGATAGCAACGAGAGTGATCCTGCAGTCATAAAAATAGCTCCCCATACCATTACTGATGCTGTCTAGTACGCAGACAGGTGGGCTACAACAGGCCGTCAGTTGGTGTCGTTGAAACAAGTTCACGACCATCACTGGCGCTGAGTTAAAACGTTTTTCAGTAGAGAACACAATGGACCTCAAGCCTGGCCTCATTGAGCTTTCGCTAACGCCGCTGAATTCGCAAATAGTGGTGGTTTGGGACCAGTGGTATGCACATCGCAGGGCATCTGGCCCGGAGCTGTCCTTGCAGTAACCGGTTTGTAACAATTCGTTGTGTCACAGTGGTGTGCCAGAGCCATACGTCGAACACGATCGTTTGCATTCTGGAATCCTGTCTTCTTGCAGCTGTACATTCTCGTCACCACTGCTGCGCCAGCATTCAGGTACAGTGGCCACATTCCCTCCATGTGTATTGCAGAAGGAACATCTAGCTTTTCGTAGCCCTTTCTCAAAGTCAGCGAGTTCTTGATAATGTTGTCCTTTTCGCTTAGTAGCATTCTTGACTAACATGAAGTCACCAAGCCCAATCTCAAAAGTAACAAACGCCCACCACTTTTTTTTTCCTTTATTGGATTTAGATTCTCCCCCAGAGGGGGGGAGGGGGAGTGGCAGTTGCACAATACGCCACTCTGCAGCCTACAGAAAAGTTAAAAAAACAGAACGAGGAGATATGAGAACAATAAAAGCTGGCGGTAAGACGGTGACTATTAAAAACTGGAGAAAAAGATGCAAAGACAATATAAAAACAAACGGTCGGTGATGTTGATTGAAACACATAGTAAATACACAGGCACAATTAAAAAACACAGCGACAGTCTGGTTTCTGTTCACATGAGATAAAAACACAACTAGCGACAATATGGTGGCTGACAGGGGACGCACAACGCCGATGACTCACTTAAAACAGCACTTCAGAGGTGACACGGAGGCAGACGGGGAGGGGGGGGGGATGAACGACCCAGACCGATGAGGGGGGAAAAGGGGGAGGAGAGGAAAGGAGAAAAGGGGGAAGCCGATGGAGGGAGGGGACATAGAAAAAGGGGGCAGGGTGGGTGGATGCAAGAAGGAGTGGGAAAGGTAGTGGGTGGGAGAGCAAAAGCACTGGGGGGAGAGAAGGGAGGCAGAGAGAGGGTAGGTGTGGGGAAAACAGGATGGAAGGGGGGGAGGTAGCCTGGGAAAAGAACAGAGGAAGGGAGGAGGATCAGAGTTGATAGGAGGGTTAAATGGAGGAAGAGAGGGCACCATCTGGGAGGGGGAGTCGATGGAAACCACATTGGGAAAGGGGATGAAATGTGCAGAGGTGGAGGGTAGGGGGGAAACGAAAGCATGGCAGAGGGCGATGATTGGGGAGGAGCGGAGCAACCAGGGAATGCCCACAATCGTTACAGCATATATTTAGAGCCAACCTAATCTGCATCCTCAATCTTATGCAACTGGCGCGATATGTGAATAAACATCATCTTTTAGATGTAGAAACAAACGTAACAACTTTTGTTTCTGTCACACTATCATATTTCTCTTGTGATATATGTACTGCCATAAATGAATTAGCACACTTGCAAAGACGACTTTGATTCAGATCTGATGGTGGCATTTGCTAACTGGGGAGTAGTGGATGTACTGATAATGCTCCCAACGTCTCCTGGCAACAGATAGCGCATTGACATAGCTACACTTCAATATGGAACACTCACAGCCAGAAAGCTCAATGTGCTGAAAACTTGTGAATCAAACATGTCACCATGTCAAAGAGACGTACTAATGCTTCCTACAGCCAAAGGGGCGAGTTTAGTAGTTGTTATATTGTGGCCTTGCGAGTGGTGGAGCGGTTCTTTCAGAGAATTGCCGCACAAGTTTAACATGCTTCGTCAATCTAGTAACGATCTGGAATCAATGGTCACATGAACATTCTCACACTCCCACACGAGGTTCTGGACGTCCACAGAGCACAGAAACCAACCATAATTGTTATATTGTAAGGGGTGCAGGGAGAGATCTTACATCTACCACAGCACACACGATAGAGCTTCTGAGCCCAGAAGTGTCAACACGATCTGCTGTGAACTGTCTACTAGGAGTGAGGCTACAGGCACCCACACCTCTAAACCGTCTTCCACTCACGCCACCGGATCGACATCCGTGGGTAGACTGGTGGCATCAGAGCATTACTTGGAAGACAGAATGGCACGCCATGATCTTCGGCAGTGAAAGCTTTTTCTGCCTACATGGCAAGTGATGGTCGTTTGCACATACGTTGTAGTCATGTTGAGCGTTGTTTCATATAGTGCAATCGTCCGAGACACACTGCCCCTCCCCCCCCCCCCCCCCCCCCGAGACCTTATGGTCTGAATGTCGTAAGCTGCAGCTCTTGTTTACTTTCGTTGGAGGACACAAAAGAGTACTCAGAACGTGCAAAATGTTTCCAGAATGAGATTTTCACCCTACAGCTGTGTGTGCTTGGCAGAGCACTTACCCACGAAAGGCAAACGTCCCGAGTTCGAGTGTCGGTCCGGCACACAGTTTTAATCTGCCAGGAAGTTTCATATCAGCGCACACTCCGCTGCAGAGTGAAAATCGCATTGTGGAAACATCCCCCAGGCTGTGGCTAAGCCATGTCTCCGCAATATGTCTTTCTGGAGTGCTAGTTCTGCAGGGTTCGCAGGAGAGCTTCTGTAAAGTTTGGAAGGGAGGAGGCGAGGTACTGGCAGAAGTAAAGGTGTGAGGACGGGGCGTGAGTCGTGCTTGGGTAGCTCAGTAGGTAGAGCACTTGCCCGTGAAAGACAAAGGTCTCGAGTTTGAGTCTCGGTCCGTCACACAGTTTTAATCTGCTAGGAAGTTTCGTGCAAAATGTTGTTAGACCCGTTCCTTTGCCTTGCAACAATAAGGTGATGTGTTGTTCCAACAGGATAGTGACCTCCCAGACACTACCCATTAAACTGTGCGAGGCATGTAGCAATTTCCTTGGGCAGTACGATCCCTGGACCTGTCCCTAATCGAACACATGTGGGATATGATGCGACGAGAAGCAACTCGTCAACCGACAAATCTTACAGAACTACTGACACTGAGAAGATTAATTTCCAGATGGCAGTAGCAATAGGAGGGAGGTGTATATTTTAGGTGATTTTGAAAGATGAAGATGCTCGCATGGTTGTAGGCTATTTTGGTGAGGGTACTGTAAGTGATAACAGAGAGACACTGCTAAACATGTGAATGCAGTACAGTCTTAATATAGGAAACAGTTTTTTTTAAACACAAAAAGATCGATAAATATACACAACACAGCCTTTAAGTAAATTAAATCTATAGTTTTTAAGATGTAGGTAAAAAAAGTAATTATGCAAAGGTGCAGAGTTTAAAGAGGACCAGAATGTGCATTTGACTATATCCTTACACTTCGGTGTGCACTTTGATTCCCCTTTAAAAAAAAGGAGCAGGTGGCAATACAACTGTAATGGTAATGGAGTAACACTTTACCAACTACGGTATAAGGTATAAGGTGATGATACAAGTATGTGCTTTAGACTTAATGGAGAGCAAGGAAGGCAGTAATTAGAGAAAAAAACTCTATGTGGGACCTGAAATGTGAATAAATTGATAACATCATAGGGAGTTCAAAGTCCAAAGAATCATGGAAGTTGATAAAACAGCTAGAGCAACAGACATAAATAGTGTAAACTTACATCTCATAAGCCTAGATACAAGGAAGGCGTACTATAAAGAATGGATCCAAATTTCAACATATTCACGTTTGCAGGAAAGGAACATGACACAGAAATCCAAGAGATAATAACAACGATAATAGAACATGCATTAAAGCAATTCAGAAACTGCGAGGCATCAGGACCCGTAGGTGGCTATATGGAATTGTCGAAGGTCGGGCCATACGTGGTATTTGAACGTCTTGGAAAGCTAAGTGGAGAGGAAATATGTGACGAGTTTAAAGAAGGGTTCATCGCAAATATATTTGAAAATTGATGCAATAATGCCCACGCAAATTATCGAGGCATCAAAATTCTCAGCGGTATATCAATATTGTTTGGTAAGATATTTAAAACGAGAACTGAGCGAGAAATTAAGGAAGTGGATGAGCTGAGTGGCTTTCGGGCAGGAACGCCTTGTCTCGATAATATCTTTGTCATGAGACAGATGATGACAAGAGACAGAGACATAAGTTGGAGACAAACATGGTTTTCATTGAGCTGTGAAAGGCCTATCGCAATGCACCACTGTATAGGATGTGGGAAGCAATGAACAGAAATCTGCATTCAGTTAATACTTGAATTGTTAAAATAGGGAAGTTACTATAACAGAAATTCGATATTAGTAAAGGACTGAGACAAAGATGCTGTTTAGCGCCTACCGTCTTTAAAATACGAGAGCCACTCTGACAGTAAATTCCGATCGCTTGCTTTGAAAATCTGATGAGCTTTGCATGGATGAGTTGGGTATCGTCCCTACAATGCCCGTCGATTGCGTCAAGTTGTTCTTTTCAGTTCTGACTGCACAATAAGCACATCAAGGAAATAGCGTCTCCCGCCAAGTATCAGTGCCTGGTGACAGGTTTAGCCTGATATCATGCTGCTCACATAACATTCCTGTCATGCAGTTCCTTATTCATTACAGTTCTCCGACACACTTTGCAGGGCAATGAAGATGCTACTGGAGTGTTTCCGATGGAGAGTGTTTGATCAAACACAATACAACTCGTAACTGGATGGAGTTTCATCTCTGCTCACATGAAATACTGGATTTGAAGACAGTATTTTGGTACAGTCAACCAGCTATGGACCAGCGTAGAGTATTGGCAGAAAACACAGGCAGCTGACTTCTATGACGAGAGTATTGGAAAGTTGCCACAAATATCTAAGTCGGAGCGGCGACTATGTAGAGAATTAAATGGAATGTGTGGCTAACTGTTGCGAATAAAGCATTTTCGATTTTCACAGTGGTTTACATTTCGCGACCGATCGGAACTTATTTCCGAAAATAGCACACTTATTTTTGAACGAAGCACAGAAAAATTGGAAAAGATAGTGTTAAAAAAATTGGAATTAGATTTAATGATGTCACCCCGTTCTCTTTAAATTTCTGCGACGATCAAGTCACGTTTGCCGAGAAACAAAAAGATGTGTATTATATGTTAAGGAAGCTTAAAGAAGAATATGAGCAGTAGTACAAAAATTAAGTTTACAGTGATAGAATTCCTGGTTCTTGGAGGTGTAGGAAGGGATGTTGTTATGGATGATGGATCAATAGAAAGTGTAGACGTTATTATAAATATTTAGGGACAATCCTTTCGAATAAAAGTTGAAACACAGACTCTGTCGTGATACTTGTATTTTACTTTAGTTTATTTATTTAGAATTCATGTTTTTGATAACAGTCTGGTAAAGCACCGCGACTGTTTGTCCAATAACGTGCGTTAGTATAACTTTTTATGGTTCTCATATGCCTCAGCAGTATTCTAGAATATGGCGCACGGGGCTTTTATGAGCAGTTTCGTTTGTAAGTTGTTTGCAATTTCACAGTGTACTACCAGTGAACCGAAGCCAGGCACATGCTTTACCTACAACCCAATCTACGTGATCGTTCTATTACATTCCCCACAAGACTTTGCACCGCACTGTTGAGCAGAATATTTTCGATTGCTACTGGTTATCTGAGTTTCTGCCTTGTGTGTAGTGACTGTATGACAGCTGTCAACGAACTGTCACTCTCTGCACCACTTTGAAGTCTTATCAAGATATGACTGGATATTTGCGAAACTTTCAAATACTTGATATGGCCTTTGTTCGATGGGACCTATGCTCTGTCGTGGTTAACTGATGGCCTACCTAAGTAACAAATTCTGTACAGAATGTGACAGAGACTGTATCGAAGGTTACTACCACTAGAAGTCATTGAATCTGTACAGCAAGAAGAGTACATGGGCTCACACCTTGTGTGTAGAGTACCAAGAAGGCTTTCTCCGAATTTACGACAAAACTATAGTAGATTCAAAATCCGCATTGTCTTCACGATCGTTACTTAGCCCTTAGCAGAATCATGTATTTCAATTGAAAAACTGAACTACCATATCTCCATCAGCGTTAAGTTCGTTCTTCAACAGACACCTCCGAAACAGTCAGATATTCGCTGGCGGTGATCAGTGCTGTTCCCATTCACGTGATTTGTGATATCGTCCATGCAGTGTATCCTAGTGCAACAGATGTTTTTCATATCCAATAGTGTAATGGGATGATCTTCTTTCACCCATCACATAATAGAATACCTACTACGGAGATAGATCAGTTAGATACACACAACAGTTGACAGGATTCTGGTTTAGGAAGTGCTCATAGAACGTGGCACGCAGATAATGTCAACGACGGGCGTTTTCAGGCATCTAAATAACGCACCAGTTAGGAATACGACGCCTTGCCACACAAATTCTTAACAGCTTGTTGTAGCGTGTCCCGAACGGATGCTTCTTCTCAGTGAGCATAAACCCCGTCATACTTCGAAAAGATATCTGTTTTAGGTAACTTCAAGCAGTGTAGGATTAGAAAAAGCTGAAGGTACGGAGAAAAATGGCTATTGTGAAGAATAGGTGTTCCACTTTCTCGTTTCTGGCCATTAAGCTTTAAAAACGCAGAACTGAAGAGGTTTACTATCTGCGAACGTGACCCAACTCTGTATAGCGAACATCGTGCTACAATTTCATTTTTTCCAACGCTCATTCTATCTTCCTAATTCCTCGATCTAAACACGAAGGCATTGACGCTTCAGAAGGATCCCCGAAGTTCCTAAGAAGAACTCGAGGAGTGTTTGTCGTTGTCGGCTTTCAATGAAGATGTAGCGATTTACAGTGGAGGTCATAATAGGGGGACACCAAAAACTCAACACTTTACCATTCGTAATGCTGTGTAGGGAATTATAAAGACTCTTTAGAAAAAAAAAAGTTCTGTTTGAATGATCCATGAAGTGACTTCTTTTCCGAAGAAAACATCGAACTATTTCATTAGAACTGAACGCTCCCGTCGGAACTGTTCTCAAGCTGGTGTTCATTAGTAAATCACAATAGATGACCTCTTAACCCGGATTGCTTTCACGCAATCAGACTCTTCAATGAAATTACCTAAGGGACCTATTTGAATAATAAAAAAAAATAGAAATGAATGCAAAACAGTGAAATTTTGTAAAAAAAGTTGTCAGATCGGAAATTGAACACATTAATGGTATCCCAAATACAATCGAGACACCGCGATAAAGAGCGAACCTGTAACAATGTTCATTTGAACATAAACATTATTTGTGGTTAATTTAAAGAAAAGAATAAGCATAGATTTTCTGTACAGTGAAGCATCAATATATTCACAAAGAACAAAGGCGTTAAACTATAAACATCAACTAATTTACAATGAATACAAAACTTACATTTTCATGTTTTTCTCATACATGGAACAGTCCAACAATCGCTGCTTTAGTATGTGTGATACTTTGTAAAAATTAAATGTCCTGGTGCGCGCATAAGTATTTTTTATCGTCACAAGGTTTACAAAAGCGTTTTTTTTCTTGGTGATAACGTGGTTTTTCACACTAAATGAAATATAACTTGTAGCGGTGCTACGCAACACGTCTTAACAAGTCGGCGACCAAACATCAAAGGTAATGAAGTACATGTTAACATATCGGCGACCAGAAGTACAACTACCTATAAAGACTCTAGAATTTTCCTAACAAATGATAAATTGTTCATTCTTCTGTTTCGCAGCTTCTTGCTATCAAGCGCTGCGGCAATGATTTTAAATATCTGCGCCCAGCGAGTCATAGTGTTTAAAAGTACCTTTTAAACGCTGGCCGCGCGTCTTGGTATAGGCGCACGTTATAAACAGATTTCGTTTCTTTACTCTCGCGTTGTCATGCTTAGTATCATTACAAACTACAGCTCGATGGCTGTCCTTTTCTCATATGCAAAATGTCTGAAATCCAATAATATCACATTGGTTCCCGCGTGAGGAGCGATGACTCCGTCAGTATCATCGCGACTCACGCATAGTTGTGATATTATTGCTTTCGTGAAGCAAGTTAGTATTACTTGCAAAAATTCTTTACAATAGATTTTACACACTACATCGGGCAAAGTGGTTAACATACAGAGTATCAGGTAAGTCTATTCGTACGACTGAAATTGATAGTAATTTGTCCATAGGGTAACTACATGAGAATTGAACTGTGCTCTTTCTAATGTATTGTACAGGGATTACAAATGTTCATCTCTCGGTAAAAGATAATGAAATTAAGATAAAGATACACATACAGAGATACATTATACATGGCATAATAAATATTGAAAAATAACAAAGAAATAAATTACTTGACTTCGCAGGAAGTCTGGGTGCTGTGTGCACTCGTGGAAAAACATGTTACAAAAAAATTGAAATTCTTGTTTTACAATTACATATTACAGGAATATTTTTGTCGTTGTTTCGTCGAGGATTTCGTGCAGTAAATACGTAGCACTTTACTTATTTGTGGCTTTCATGACCTTAAAAAAAAAAAAAAGGTTTCACTACACTTGGGTAGGTATGAGTTGCACTGGGAGCGGTAGAACTTCGGATATAAATGATTGCACTGCACTTGAGTGGGGAAATTGATTACACTTTCACAGTGGAGTAAAAGTAGGGCGTCACTTTCACTGTGGAAGTTGGAGTAGTTGTCGGGGTGTGATGTTGCGTTGGAAATACGTCGTGGGTCGGGAACTGGAAGATTGGTTCTGCAACATGTTGAGCCGTATGGTGGCGGTCTCTATTTCACTTGACACATGTCCGTGCTTCCATTTATGTTTTCGTACATGAAAAATCCAAAAAAATATCTGTATTAGAATGTGCTTAGTTACTTAGTCAAAAGAAAATTGGATTAGGTAAGGATAACAATTGTTTATGTACATAAGGTCTCATTCTCCTAGGAATGCTTAGTTCTCATATTTATCTATTTTTCTGGTTTTATTTGGTTCGACACGTTTTCGTCATTACTCGGCCTGGTCAGTAAATTCGGTAGCAATTGTCAAAATCGAGCTTAAGACTCTTCCGATTAGTGTCTTCATAATTTCACAAGGTACATGAGTGCTTAATTCATTACTTTATCATATTTTATTTTGAATGCATTTCAAACACATTTGGCATCCGCACTCGTTGCGCAAAAAAAAATTGATTGTTGAGCGCTCAGCGTACACAGTGTTACGTCCGTTGGTCACAATCACGTGATAAAACTTGACAGTTCCACAACGCTAGCAACAGTATTCTGCGAGAAGCAGAGCGTTTGGTGTCTAATAGCCGTGATGTGAGTTTTTACACAGTTTTTCATCGACTCTGGATTACGGAAGCAGCCAGATGCGGCGACTCCCGCAGCTGTTTCGAAGAATGTGTCCGTGGAAAGGCGTACAGTACCGTTTGTGGTAAGCACAACACTTATTCACTTTCACTCTTCGGCTTTCTACATCGTGGTTTCGTGGTACAAGTACTTATAACATTACTTCACACGCGGTATTTCACACGTGTCCTTGGAGTTATCACCTTTTCAGTTCGCACGTTATTATTAATTCGTGTTCACATTTATTTGGTCATGTTAAGGTTCACACGCACCACTTTTATACGTGTCCATTAATTACTTGTCTGTAGTCGGTTCACACGCAGCAGCATATATGTGTCCATTTATTACTGACTGCATTTTTACTACAAAGTAGAGTTAACATTTAGTGTACATATCATGTCCAAAAATTATTTACAAAGAAATATTTAGTCTCTCTGACTACAAGGCCTGACGAAAAGCTTGTCTCTTGTTCGTAGTTTGTGTTTCCAAGGCACTTTAGGTTTACACTTTGTTCGAAATCTTGTTGTTCTTTTCTTTTTACTGTAGTTACTCTTTTCTCAAGTTCAGCTCTTTTATTTTCTCTCTAGTACGTCGTTAGTTTGAAGACATAGTCAAAGTGGCTTCGTTTACGTGATGAACAGTTCGTGTTCAAATTATCATTAGGGAAATTGGGAAGCTTGGTGTTCCCTGTCGTGCAATTGCACATAACAAATCTTAATTGAACTCGCAATTTGCGGAGAATAAGCATAGCCCGTCGACAACCAATGTGTCACGACTATTCATTCGTATAGCCTGTATGTATCAATCATGCAACCAGCTCGTAAAATTCACTTCTCGACTGGATAAGGCAGGATGGTAAGGATACTGGTTAGAGGAAAACACAAAAGACTTTTATGGAGTGAAGAGATTTGAAGACACAGTGTTAATGACGTATGATATGATGAGCTTAACATAAATTATTATCACCTTAGTTTTTCATGACAAATAGTATAATTAAATCGATACAGTAGTTTCAGTGTCGTCTGATCCAGCTCTCTAAACAATTTTCTATGCATATCTAAAATTACCTAAACCATGCATTAGCAGTGAACTGTGTCTGTTAACTATCTTCTTTTCCATGTATCGTAAAATTAGTTTTCTAAAAAAAAAAAAAAAATCGACGTATCTCGAGGACCTGAAACAGATATTTCTAGTACTAAATTAGTTTATTTATAAATGATCTTTGTAAGTATTTCAGCTGCACTGTGCCGTAAAATTGTTAAGAGCGTATACGGTTTTCTCCGTATTGTAATAAAATAATTGAGTTGCGCACTTCTTTACTGCTACCTGGATCGTTATTGGCTTACTTGATTCTTATATGCTAAGCTGCTGCATTTTGCCTGCTGCGTTTCATAGGTGGTCTCATAAAATGAGTTATCACACACTCCTTATGCATGACATAGTATTTACCTCATTAGAGTAAGCGACCTTAATCATTTTTTTTTACCTACGAGCAATCATTCTGGTCTGAATGATCATTTTAATTTATTTCATTCAAGAGAAGAGAGCTTTGCTATACTTAAAACTATTGGTAGCAGGTGGCACTTAGCACGTCCCTGTTATAATATTTATTTGTCAGCTCTTTCGGTTGTAGCCGTTCATGGCTCAACTAACTTAAAACTAACTTACATCTAAGGCAAATCTTGCTCTCCTACAATAAATGTGTTTTACTTCAGGTGCTCATATAAATTATTTATCTTGTTGTGGCAGGTCGACAGGGTGTTAGTCCTGTGTATTACTCTCACATACGTTGCTACTTCACACATAGGATGACAACTTATAGTGTGTGTATATTTTATTTTAGCAGCTTAACTTAACAGATATTTTCAATGGTTGACTCGGTATTTCTTCAAGTCGCGTTATGAAACAATCCTTTTATTCGTCCAGATACAGGGTCAGCTAATACACTCCTGGAAATTGAAATAAGAACACCGTGAATTCATTGTCCCAGGAAGGGGAAACTTTATTGACACATTCCTGGGGTCAGATACATCACATGATCACACTGACAGAACCACAGGCACATAGACACAGGCAACAGAGCATGCACAATGTCGGCACTAGTACAGTGTATATCCACCTTTCGCAGCAATGCAGGCTGCTATTCTCCCATGGAGACGATCGTAGAGATGCTGGATGTAGTCCTGTGGAACGGCTTGCCATGCCATTTCAACCTGGCGCCTCAGTTGGACCAGCGTTCGTGCTGGACGTGCAGACCGCGTGAGACGACGCTTCATCCAGTCCCAAACATGCTCAATGGGGGACAGATCCGGAGATCTTGCTGGCCAGGGTAGTTGACTTACACCTTCTAGAGCACGTTGGGTGGCACGGGATACATGCGGACGTGCATTGTCCTGTTGGAACAGCAAGTTCCCTTGCCGGTCTAGGAATGGTAGAACGATGGGTTCGATGACGGTTTAGATGTACCGTGCACTATTCAGTGTCCCCTCGACGATCACCAGTGGTGTACGGCCAGTGTAGGAGATCGCTCCCCACACCATGATGCCGGGTGTTGGCCCTGTGTGCCTCGGTCGTATGCAGTCCTGATTGTGGCGCTCACCTGCACGGCGCCAAACACGCATACGACCATCATTGGCACCAAGGCAGAAGCGACTCTCATCGCTGAAGACGACACGTCTCTATTCGTCCCTCCATTCACGCCTGTCGCGACACCACTGGAGGCGGGCTGCACGATGTTGGGGCGTGAGCGGAAGACGGCCTAACGGTGTGCGGGACCGTAGCCCAGCTTCATGGAGACGGTTGCGAATGGTCCTCGCCGATACCCCAGGAGCAACAGTGTCCCTAATTTGCTGGGAAGTGGCAGTGCGGTCCCCTACGGCACTGCGTAGGATCCTACGGTCTTGGCGTGCATCCGTGCGTCGCTGCGGTCCGGTCCCAGGTCGACGGGCACGTGCACCTTCCGCCGACCACTGGCGACAACATCGATGTACTGCGGAGACCTCACGCCCCACGTGTTGAGCAATTCGGCGGTACGTCCACCCGGCCTCCCGCATGCCCACTATACGCCCTCGCTCAAAGTCCGTCAACTGCACATACGGTTCACGTCCACGCTGTCGCGGCATGCTACCAGTGTTAAAGACTGCGATGGAGCTCCGTATGTCACGGCAAACTGGCTGACACTGACGGCGGCGGTGCACAAATGCTGCGCAGCTAGCGCCATTCGACGGCCAACACCGCCGTTCCTGGTGTGTCCGCTGTGCCGTGCGTGTGATCATTGCTTGTACAGCCCTCTCGCAGTGTCCGGAGCAAGTATGGTGGGCCTGACACACCGGTGTCAATGTGTTCTTTTTTCCATTTCCAGGAGTGTAGATAGCAACCAACGTGCGGCTTTCTTAATATAATCTATGGTCCTTCATAAAAGTGCTGCCACTTGCGATTCTTATGATGAATCAAAGATGGATTAAAGTGGGTCTTTAATAGCACTCGTTCGTTTATACGATACGATAAGACTTTGCTAATGTGTTTGTCATGCGCCTCTTTTCTTAGGTTGGCATGAGTGGTTAAAGATATGAGAGCTTGTCTTAACTTGTCGTCTAATGTTACTTCAGGGTGTTGTAATTTTGGGATGGGGTCTACCAATTCTTTTCTTTCTAGTCGTTTAGAGACTAGTTCTGATGGTGTGAAACTAGTTGATGTGTGAGGTAAATTATTAACAATCTCTTCAAAGGGTGTGACGAAATCAATCCACCGTGTCTGCTGGTTTGGAGTATACGTTCGTATGAAGCGATTGAACTCTTTGAATATTCTTTCTGTGGGATTACTTTGCGGTCGGTACCGGGGTATCAAAATTTGTCTGATGTTGTTGGTTACAAGGAAATTTCTCCATCATTTCCCCACGAAAGTTGATGCGTTATCAGATAACATAGCTTCAGGCTTGCCAAAGCGAGGAGAATAGTCTTTCTCAATACGTCTAATGAGTGGTAGTATATTAGATGACTTCATTGCATAGAGTCTCACGTGTTTGGTAAAAAGATCTAACAATACGACCAGATACTTCACACCTCCTCTTCCCTTAGGAAGTGGACCTGCATAATTCAAACTGACAATTAGGTTGTGTCTTTCTGTACGTATCGGGTTTAAAGGTAAGGCATTTGACAAGTTGAAAGGTTTCGCCTTTTGGCAAATGGAACAATTCCTTAATAATTGGTGCACATTCTTGTGAAGATTAGGTACATAGCAGTATGCTGAAATCTTGCGTTTGGATTTTTCTGGGCCATAGTGACCCCAGGAGAGGTGAGTGTACCAAATGAGATGTTCAACATAATCTTTAGGAATACAGACACACCACCTTCCTGCCAACAGAGAAGTTCGGTGAAACAACACTCCATTGTGTACTTTATTAAATTTTGACAACGATTGATCAGGGTTGTTTTGAAGAAGCTGTTTAATTTCTAGGCAATTGCGATCTGTGTCTTGAAGAGTATTCATTTGACGACATGACGCAAAAAGTAACTCCGATGTAGAGGATCTTTCATAAGAAGAATTTTGTGATTAGAAATTTGTTCTATTAATTCAGTAGGCTCTGGCAATCCTTCCGGCATACGTGACTATGCATCAGCAATAATGTTATTCTTGCCCTTTACGTAAATAATTTCAAAATCATACTCTTGTAGAAATAAACACCATCGAGTAAGCCGAGGATGATACAGTTTGCAAGAGAGTAAGAAGCTCAGTGCTTGATGATCTGAGTATACTCTGATTTTGTGCCCATAAATATAGTAATTAAAGCGGCGAAAAGCCCACACAACGGCTAATCCCTCTAATTCGGTTACCGAATAAGATCTCTCACATTCGGTTAAGACCCGACTGGCAAAACTGATTATTTTGACTTCCTCCTGTCCATCAGTTTTGTCTATTTGAAATAAACATGCACTTAATCCTTGAAACGATGCATCGCAAGAAATGCAGAAATCTAAACTCATGTTTGGATGACTTAAAATGTTACTCTTTAGAAGGGCTTCTTTGATCTTGTCAAAGGCTTTTAGGCATTCAGAAGTCCACATCTAGCGGAAGTTTTTCTTGAACAAATTTAACAATGCGGGATTGTTCATTGATTGATTCAGAATGAAGCGACGGAAGAATGAAGCTAATCCAATGAAACCTTTTAGTTGCCTTTTAGTGCAAGGCACAGGGAAATTTTCTATTGCTGTTAACTTGCTGGGATCAGGTGAGATTCCTTCCGAAGAAATTATATGTCCTTAAAACTTGACTTCTTTCTTGGCAAATTTGGATTTTTGTAAATTTGCGGTAACACCAAAATCAGAGAATCTTAGGAGAGTTAAATGTGACAGCGAGAGCGAGAGCACCAGCAGCAGCACAGTACTGTTTGTATAAAGCGTTTATTTTGCATTTTGTTTACGACCTTCCACTAAGGAAGGGATTCTATTTGTGTTTATCTGCTCTGCATAGTAACTAACAGTTCTTGATAAAACTTTACGTAGTTTTCGTGTTAGATTTCTCAGTGTTTTCTTGATCGTTTAGAACAGAAAGCGCCCTAAAACCGTCTTTGTTTGTTTCGCGGCCGTTAGCCACTAGTCACTTGAATCAGCAGTTGTCTTGTAACAGCCAGAGCGAGAGCACCAGCAGCAGCGAGTACTGTTTGTGTAAAGCGTTTTTGTACTTATTTGCTGCGCTTAGCTTTTAAATAGTTTTTCTGGGAAAACCTAGCGTAGTTTTCGCGTCTCGTATTTCAGTGAGTGTTTCTTGATTATCAGAGTAGCTCATCAGAAGATTATCTTGGGAATTTGTCACCGTATAGGGTAGGGTAAACATAGTCATGTGTAGGGACTGTGGTTGTTGTGAGCGGACGCAAGGAGAATTGGCCACTCTTCGGGGGCAGGTGGAGGCTTTGTCTGTTAGGCTCATCGAGCTCGAGGCGCAGGCGTCGGCTCGTAGTGGCGTTGGGGCAACTGTGGTGAGACCTATGCCTACTTCGGTGGCCTTGGAATCACATGGAACCCCTGATGTCGCTGCGTCTTCCGGCAGTGAGCATCTTACCGGTCAGCCATCACTCCAGGGTGAATGGCGGACAGTGGTGGGCTCTCGCGTGCCTGGCCGAAAGGCGAAGGTGGGATCTGGCCGCGTGGCAGCTGCCTTACCCCTTTCCAACAGGTACGGGGTGCTTCCTAGTGGTGATGACATCGTTTCCGAGCCACCACAGGATGCCTCGCCTGTTGGGCCAGTGGCCGATTCTCCGGCAAGGTCCCGACAGTCACAGAGGGCGGGCCTATTAGTTATAGGGAGCTCCAACGTTAGGCGGGTTATGGAGCCCCTCAGGAAAATAGCGGGTAGGTCGGGGAAGAATGCCAGTGTGCACTCGGTGTGCTTGCCGGGGGGTCTCGTCCGTAATGTGGAGGAGGCCCTTCCGGCAGCTATTGAACGCACTGGGTGTGACCGGCTGCAGATAGTAGCACATGTCGGAACGAATGACGCCTGCCGCTTGGGTTCTGAGGCCATCCTTGGTTCCTTCCGGCGGCTGGCTGATTTGGTGAAGACAACCAGCATCGCACGCGGAGTGCAAGCTGAGCTTAATATCTGCAGCATAGTGCCCAGAGTCGATCGCGGTCCTCTGGTTTGGAGCCGTGTGGAGGGTCTAAACCAGAGGCTCAGACGACTCTGCGACTATAATGGTTGCAAATTCATCGACCTCCGTTATTGGGTGGAGAACTGTAGGGCCCCCCTAGACAGGTCAGGCGTGCACTACACACCGGAAGCAGCTACTAGGGTAGCAGAGTACGTGTGGCGTGCACACGGGGGTTTTTTAGGTTAGAGGGACCCCCCCTTGGGCGAAACGATAAAATACCTGACGGCTTACCAGAGAGGACATTATCATCGTTGATAAAGAACGTCCGTCCTCAGAGACCAAAAACAGGAAAAGTTAACGTAATATTGGTAAACTGCAGGAGTATCCAGGGAAAGGTTCCTGAATTAGTATCTCTTATTGAAGGAAATAGTGCGCATATAGTATTAGGAACGGAAAGTTGGTTAAAACCGGAAGTGAACAGTAACGAAATCCTAGACACAGAATGGAATATATACCGCAAGGATAGGATAAACGCCAATGGTGGAGGAGTATTTATAGCAGTAAAGAATTCAATAATATCCAGTGAAGTTATTAGCGAATGCGAATGTGAAATAATCTGGGTTAAGCTAAGTATCAAAGGTGGGTCAGATATGATAGTCGGATGCTTCTATAGACCACCTGCATCAGCAACCGTAGTAGTTGAGCGCCTCAGAGAGAACCTGCAGAACGTCGTGAAGAAGTTTCGTGATCATACTATTGTAATAGGGGGAGACTTCAATCTACCAGGTATAGAATGGGATAGTCACACAATCAGAACTGGAGCCAGGGACAGAGACTCTTGTGACATTATCCTGACTGCCTTGTCCGAGAATTACTTCGAGCAGATAGTTAGAGAACCAACTCGTGAAGCTAACGTTTTAGACCTCATAGCAACAAATAGACCGGAACTTTTCGACTCCGTGAATGTAGAAGAGGGTATCAGTGATCATAAGTCAGTGGTTGCATCAATGACTACAAGTGTAATAAGAAATGCCAAGAAAGGAAGGAAAATATATTTGCTTAACAAGAGTGATAGGGCACAAATCGCAGAATATCTGAGTGACCACCATCAAACGTTCATTTCTGAGGAAGAGGATGTGGAACAAAAATGGAAAAAATTCAGAAACATCGTCCAGTACGCCTTAGATAAGTTCGTACCGACTAAGGTCCAAAGCGAGGGGAAAGATCCACCGTGGTATAACAATCATGTACGAAAGGTACTACGGAAACAAAGAAAGCTTCATCATAGGTTTAAGAGTAGTCGAATTATAGCTGATAAGGAAAAGCTGAGCGAAGCGAAAAAGAGCGTAAAGAGAGCAATGAGAGAAGCATTCAACGAATTCGAACATAAAACATTGGCAAACAATCTAAACAAGAACCCTAAAAAGTTTTGGTCATATGTAAAATCGGTAAGCGGATCTAAATCCCCTATTCAGTCACTCGTTGACCACGATGGCACCGAAACAGAGGACGACCGAAGAAAGGCAGAAATACTGAATTCAGTGTTCCGAAACTGTTTCACTGCGGAAAATCGTAACACGGTCCCTGACTTCAGCCGTCGCACGGACGCCAAAATGGAAAATAATGAAATAAACGATATCGGAATTGAAAAACAACTGCTATCACTTAGTAGCGGAAAAGCATCCGGACCAGACGAGATACCCTTAAGATTCTACAGTGATTATGCTAAAGAACTTGCCCCCTTTCTATCAGCAATTTATCGTAGATCGCTGGAAGAACGTAAGGTACCTAGCGACTGGAAGAAAGCGCAGGTTGTTCCCATTTTCAAGAAGGGTCATAAATCAGATGCGAATAATTATAGGCCTATTTCGCTTACGTCAATCTGTTGTAGAATAATGGAACATGTTTTGTGTTCTCGTATTATGACGTTCTTAGATAATACAAATCTCCTTCATCATAACCAACATGGATTCCGCAAACAGAGATCATGTGAAACTCAGCTCGCCCTATTTGCCCAAGAAATTCACAGTGCCGTAGACACTGGCGAGCAGATTGATGCCGTATTCCTGGACTTCAGGAAGGCATTTGATACGGTTCCGCACTTACGTTTAGTGAAAAAAATACGAGCTTACGGAATATCGGACCAGGTTTGTGATTGGATTCAGGATTTCCTAGAAGAAAGAACACAACATGTCATTCTTAACGGTTCAAAATCTGCAGATGTAGAGGTAATTTCGGGAGTACCGCAAGGAAGCGTGATAGGACCTTTATTGTTTACAATATACATAAATGACTTAGTTGACAACATCGGTAGCTCCGTGAGGCTATTTGCAGATGACACGGTTGTCTACAAGAAAGTAGCAACATCAGAAGACTCGTACGTACTCCAGGAAGACCTGCAGAGGATTAATGCATGGTGCGACAGCTGGCAGCTTTCCCTAAACGTAGATAAATGTAATATAATGCGCATACATAGGGGCAGAAATCCATTCCAGTACGATTATGCCATAGGTGGTAAATCATTGGAAGCGGTAACGACCGTAAAATACTTAGGAGTTACTATCCGGAGCGATCTGAAGTGGAATGATCACATAAAACAAATAGTGGGAAAAGCAGGCGCCAGGTTGAGATTCATAGGAAGAATTCTAAGAAAATGTGACTCATCGACGAAAGAAGTAGCTTACAAAACGCTTGTTCGTCCGATTCTTGAGTATTGCTCATCAGTATGGGACCCTTACCAGGTTGGATTAATAGAAGAGATAGACATGATCCAGCGAAAAGCAGCGCGATTCGTCATGGGGACATTTAGTCAGCGCGAGAGCGTTACGGTGATGCTGAACAAGCTCCAGTGGCGGACACTTCAAGAAAGGCGTTACGCAATACGGAGAGGTTTATTATCGAAATTACGAGAGAGCACATTCCGGGAAGAGATGGGCAACATATTACTACCGCCCACATATATCTCGCGTAATGATCACAACGAAAAGATCCGAGAAATTAGAGCAAATACGGAGACTTACAAGCAGTCGTTCTTCCCACGCACAATTCGTGAATGGAACAGGGAAGGGGGGATCAGATAGTGGTACAATAAGTACCCTCCGCCACACACCGTAAGGTGGCTCGCGGAGTATAGATGTAGATGTAGATGTAGAATGTTCTTCCCAGGAAGTCGTTGCTATCAGTAAATCATTAACATAGACGGTGACTTGGTCAAGTAACTCTGGTCCTAGCACATGATCAACTGCTGCAATAAAAACACCAGAACTAATGTTGAGACCGAAAGGTACTACACTAAAATGATAGGATCTGCCGGCAAAGATAAAGGCTGTGTACTTCCTCGATGATGATGATAGTTTCACCTGCCAATAGCTACTTCGGAGGTCTATTGAGGATAAGAACCTCACACTATAGAATTTTTGTAGTTGTTCCTGCAGTGGTTCTGGTCTTGTGCATACTGGAATGATGATTTTATTAATATTCCTTGCGTCCAAGACAAATCTGACGCTTCCATCGTGTTTGAAAACAGGTAACAACGGGCTACTGTAGGGAGAGTCGGACGGTTCTATGATTTTCCACTTAAGCATTTTACGTATTTCTTGTTTGACGGCTTCTTTACGGGACTGCGGAACTGAATAGGTTGTTTTGCAAAAAGTATCATCGGGTTTCACTCTCATGTTAAATTCATAGTCTGCTATGATACCTGGTTTTCTGGAAAAAAATTCACAAATGTTGATAATAGGTCATGTAGTTCATACTTCTGTCTGTCGTCGAGTCCGTCTGTTTCCACAATTTTTATGCGTAACTCATCGGCAGTTGGTAATAAGTCAGGATTATTGTTGACGTCACTGAACTCGTCAACCGCACGGTGGTATTGTTGCCTGTCAGAAAGTCTACGTATTTTCACTTTACGTTCCAGGTTGGTTATCCTGACTTTGGTTCTCATTAGATGTATGACCAGTGTCCTATCATCTAGTCTTAACGTGCACTTACCTTCAGCTAAATCAATGATGCCACGATTTCTTCGTAGAAAGTCCATTCCTAACAAGCATGGCACTGACAGGTTCTTTACTGCTAAAAATGTGCACTGTATACAGTCGGATTTAAATTGTATTGTTGCTTGTACTTGCAAGCTAACCTTCTGTACTAGGGAGCCTACTGCTCCGGATACAGTACATCCTTGTAGAGGAAGTGAAGGAATTTTTGTTACAGAGCAAACCTTTTGATATACACACATAGACATAGCATTAATATTTTCACCTGTTTCGATAATGGCAATGATTGGTATATCATAAATTTGAATCAGAGTTGACGCTTGTTCTTGGTTTTCCCAAATGTCGTTGTTTTCGTAGGTGTTCTTTTCGTCTAATTGTTCGTCTTGTAAGTCTCTGTCGTCTTCGTATCTAATTACGTTGATATGTCTTTTAATGAAGTTGCCCCTCATTGGTTCCGCAGCTTCCCCGTGGAGGCCTAAAGAAGCTGATAATCTGCTAATGGTTTTCCGACTGGTGTGGAGCTGAAATGTCAGTTATTTTTACTTGACTAGTATTTTGCGACGTACCAGGTCGAAAATTTGCGTTCGTATCCCATACGACTTGTGCATCTCTTGATTGCGTGTTATTTGACATCGCGTTTGGTGCTTGGTTCGCCTGTGTGTAGAAAATGGGCGGATTTCCTTGGCTATTATGATCGACGGTGTCAGGAAAAGCATGCGACAAATTGTTCTGACTATTGTTCCTGAACTGTTGGTTGGGTTGGTGAGAAAATGTCGCATTTTTCGTCTGTGAAAAATTCATTTGGTGAGAGGGAGTGAAGTGACTCGGCTGACTGTGCTGTTGTGGCCTGTTATAATAGTTCCATTTCTTTCCCTTGTGAGGATTTCCATTATTCGTCTTGTTGTTCTGGTACTGGTAATTACCGTTGTGATTTATCAGTGAATTACCGTATTGTTGCTGTGTGTTTTGATAAATCGGATTGTATCTATTCTGGTGTGGATATTTGTTATATTGTTTTCCATTACGGCGGTTGAAACTGTTATGATTGCCGTAAGGCTGAACGTTTGGTTGTCCCGTGTTATGTTGGTACGACATTCCATTGACGCAATTTGTTATGTGCTGCTGCGGGGCGGGCGGTCCATTATTATAATTATTCCGCGCGCTCGCACGCACATCCTCATAGATCGTATCCAAATTGTCAAGAACAGAAAGAAAAGCTTCTAGGTCTGCTTCACTCACATCAACTAGTTTTTCTCTTATTGACACAGGAAGTTTTTACTTTAAGATCATGATTACATCTTTGGTTGAAATGGGCGTGTCCCAATACTGAATTTTACGTAGATATTTTTCTAAATAACGTCTCAGACCCCCTCCTTTGGTGTTGAAAGGTTCGGCGTTGTAAACCTCCTTTCGGAGTCTTTGTTGTATACCTGAACTCCAGAATTTATTCAAAAAATGCTTTTCAAAATCTGCATAGGTGTGACATTTGTGTATTATTTCTGTACCCCAAATTGATCCTTCACCGTGTACATAGCCTAAGATGAACTGTATCCGCTGCCTGTCGTTCCATGATTCTGGAAAAGCACCTGTGAATGATTTTAGAAATACCATGGGATGTATATTTCGTTTTTCAGGTATAAAAGGCTGAAAAACTGTGTTTTAGCACACTCTCGTCTCGCATTAGTTCAACGAGTGTTAGTTGATCAGCATGACTACGTGACGTGGAAGTTTCGTCACGCGTATTATTTACTGTTGGTGAGAATTGTACCTGACACTCGGGATATTGACGATTATCGTGTTCTGGCGGTAGTGAATACTCACTCTGATTGTCACCTTGCAATTCCGTAACTTGTCTTTTCAGTTGATCTATATCATTGCTTAGCTGACGTTTCCATTCCGGAAGATCGTGGCTAAATGCTCGTCTGATTTCACTTAATTCTCTCGTTAAAGTGTCACCAGAAGTACCGGGAGCGGTTAAGATTTCTGCTGTAGCAGATTTAACCGTACCCTTTAGTTCAGCGAGTACCTTGCTGACAATGTACTGTTCTTTGGATTGCATCCACTCTTCAAATTCCCTATTAAGTGTATTGCTTATACCGGTGTTGACATCTGCGATCTCTTTGTCAATATTGACATCGGATATTTGCTGAGAAAGGTCTTCAACTCGCTCGCCAACGTGGTTGACACCTTCTATCAATTAGCATACTCTCTCTGAAACATCACTGTAATGTTTCAAAGAGTCACTCGCAGTTGATTTACACACATCTATTTGGGCCTGCATATCTGTGAACTTGCTACCAATATTGGTCTCGGCGGATTCCACCATCGAAAGAACACTATCAATTTTTGCGTGTACGCTTGCGTTTAGCACGCTTGCGTAAGCAGTGGCAATGGCTTTAATTTTTTCCTCCATGGTGTCATTCGAATTTTTGATTTGTTCTTGGATGTCGGTAATAACAGAATTTATATTGTTCATTCGCACTTGAGTGTCCTCTATCCTTGATTCTAAACTGTTGAACCTGCTGTCACTTTGATTTGCTAATTGACTGATTTGAGTTTCAATATTGTCACTTTGGTTTGTTAACTGTCCCATTCGAGTGTCAAGATTACCCATGTGAGCTTCAATGTTATAACTCTTGTTTGTAAGCTGTGCCATGTTTGCTTGAAAACTGGTTTTCATATCAGCAAACAATTTTAGTATATCTGACAGCGAGCATTCACGTGACTGCGACGCGGTCTGTGGCGCCGACAGCTCACGTGTCGCTTCGTCGTCTGTTGTTCCCTCACTACGAGATTCAGGTTTGTTTACACCCGCGCGCGGTCTAAGTTGCCTTGGTTGCTCATCAGCCATCGTAAATTTAAAGTAGTTACACTGCGCGAGCTAGAAAAGATTTTTTGAATTATGATTTTCACTTGTCAGGTGCTCCAAGGATTTCGCATCCTGATTTCTCAGATATTGCTTGCACGTTATAAACAAATGAAACTCTGACACACGAAAATGCCAATATGGCAACGGGAGTGATAAAATAAATGAAAAACACTTATAGAGCACTGAAACTGGCACAGATAGCGGACATTGTGATTCACTAAAATGCACAACAATGGAAATTCTTGCTAACTATTTCTAACTATTGTAAGCGAAATGATGTGATAGAGGCGGATCTAATAGCAAAAGGAAACAGAAATTTGGAAATTAAATTGCTAGAGGAAAAGGAAAAAAGCGTAGAGAGTGAATGTCACGAGCCGACTGAATGCTCGGTACGCAAAGCATCAAACGTAATGAAAAATCGTACTCACATTAGTTGTCTTGCGCACTGCTATTTATTGCTGTTGTGGATTCTTACTGCGATTTTCTGCATAAGCGTCCTTTTTTTTATCACTGGTTTTGGTGGCTTCCAATTTTCTCCAGATGGTAGCATGAAAATAAAAAGAACAAATTAGTTTTTTAGTCAAGTCCCTGTTCGGGCGCCATATCTAGGGTTAAAAGGTTTACCTTTTCACATTTAACCTAATATAACATTGATGATGATAATTTATGGCAATGTTTGCCGACAAGATAAAGAATGCAACCTTTAACACTAGATTGCGTACTCACGGCAGTTCTCCTTGGCCGTTTTTTGGTACGACTTGGAAAGAGAGAAATATTAATGAATGATCGCCGATGCGTCGGTTCTCGATTGTGTTCAGGAGACGTACAGATTGATTGCGCAAAAATAGTTTCTCAAATGACCTCTTAACCCGGATTGCTTTCACGCAATCAGACTCTTCAATGAAATTACCTAAGGGACCTATTTGAATAATAAAAAAAAATAGAAATGAATGCAAAACAGTGAAATTTTGTAAAACAAGTTGTCAGATCGGAAATTGAACACATTAATGGTCTCCCAAATACAATCGAGACACCGCGATAAAGAGCGAACCTGTAACAATGTTCATTTAAACATAAACATTATTTGTGGTTAATTTAAAGAAAAGAATAAGCATAGATTTTCTGTACAGTGAAGCATCAATATATTCACAAAGAACAAAGGCGTTAAACTATAAACATTAACTAATTTACAATGAATACAAAACTTACATTTTCATGTTTTTCTCATACATGGAACAGTCCAACAATCGCTGCTTTAGTATGTGTGATACTTTGTAAAAATTAAATGTCTTGGTGTGCGCATAAGTATTTTTTATCGTCACAAGGTTTACAAAAGCGTTTTTTTTCTTGGTGATAACATGATTTTTCACACTAAATGAAATATAACTTGTAGCGGTGCTACACAACACGTCTTAACAAGTCGGCGACCAAACATCAAAGGTAATGAAGTACATATTAACATATCGGCGACCAGAAGTACAACTACCTATAAAGACTCTAGAATTTTCCTAACAAATGATAAATTGTTCTTTCTTCTGTTTCGCAGCTTCTTGCTATCAAGCGCTGCGGCAATGATTTTAAATATCTGCGCCCAGCGAGTCATAGTGTTTAAAAGTACCTTTTAAACGCTGGCCGTGCGTCTTGGTATAGGCGCACGTTATAAACAGATTTCGTTTCTTTACTCTCGCGTTGTCATGCTTAGTATCATTACAAACTACAGCTCGATGGCTGTCCTTTTCTCATATGCAAAATGTCTGAAATCCAATAATATCACAACCCGTTTGTTCATAACAGTCGCCATTGAATAAATAATGGCTCTGAGCACTATGGGACTTAGCTGCTGAGGTCATCAGTCCCCTAGAAGTTAGAACTACTTAAACCTAACGAACCTAAGGACATCGCACACATCCATGCCCGAGGCAGGATTCGAACCTGCAATCGTGGCGGTCGTGCGGTTCCAGACTGTAGCGCCTAGAACCGCCCAGTCACTCCGGCCGGCGCGCCATTGAATAGAAAGATGGCTGATGTGAGGACAAATTCGGAGAAATTAGTCTTGTCGGGTTGAATTTCTCATTAATCAGCTTGAGTGAATCAGCATGCGCCGTTCTGGTGAAGAGCGACATCACAACAAAGTCCTGGTCACGGAGCCGTAGTTCTTGCACTTGTTGAATGAAATGTACAGACTTCCTGATGTCGCGATGACATTTACCGACGTAGGGCCTTCATATTTCCGTTAAATATTTGGCCAGCATGTACGTTAGTGTCCCTTTGTTGGTTAAAGTAGGATGTAGAGGAACATCCCGCTTGTGAACCTTTTTTAAGCCAGAGAGATTTCGTGGGGCAGCAGCTCCGTGTCGAAGGTTGTTGAGATTTCCTTCTTCACTCTGTTGGTCGGGTCTCCCTTCACATATCCGTATGCTGG
This sequence comes from Schistocerca cancellata, assembly GCF_023864275.1. Lineage (NCBI taxonomy): Eukaryota > Metazoa > Arthropoda > Insecta > Orthoptera > Acrididae > Schistocerca > Schistocerca cancellata. The sequence continues at coordinate 265,910,412 of NC_064631.1, read as the reverse complement.
AACCTCGAGTATGTCACAAATTTTGCGGTTGTGCTCTGACAGCAGTAGAAGTGCTGTGGCACTTACTTTTTACCGCAGATATAATGAATATTTCAGAATCGTTCCGTAGTTCTCTACTGGCACTTCTTTCCACTTCCGTATTGTTTGTCCTCGGTGGGACGGCTTTAGTGAACTCGCGGAACGTCTCTCAAAGTTTTTCTTTCACATTTTTTCTAGGAAGGGAGGGAATTACAAGTTCTATACCACTGCTGAAGTTCGCTACAGGTACAGCGGTCGGTGTTTTAGAGAACTGATGTTGCCGCGTCATCAGTCTCTTTCCCCGTGATGTTCATTACAGTTCGCCGTTGTTGCTCTTCTTGCAGCTGATGTTCTCTCACAGCCAGATGTTCTAACTTGGAGACTTGTTCGGTAGCAGCACTGCGTCTAGATCGATCCGCATGAGCCCAAGAAACGGCGACAGTCACTCCCGAGAATCAGGCGAGATTAAACAGGGTATGTCTGAGTGGAATGTGAGTAATTTCTTAGATGTTGTATCCAGTCGCCGCTGTGTGTACCGGATCCCTTCCATTACAATTGCCACACTACCAGCTCTTCTTGTGAATCGGTAGGCGACCACGGATTTTATATGGTTGGCAATCTTCGCGAATGTTGGTATTACGCTCACCTCATGAGGGAGGTGATAGACCTAAAAGACACTCTTCCTGTAGCGAAATTTATCTAGATTCCTAAGTCTATGATGCATCTTCTCCCATTAGAGATGTCTGATTTGTGATCTTTGACTTTCCCGACGAATCAGCAGTTTGTACTGTTACTGGGTATCTAGCCATGCGCAGTCGTTTTCGAAACACGATATTTCGCCATCGTACCCTGTCGTCATCTTCAGGTAATACCTATAAAATGAGCATCTTTGCTACATCCCGCCTCCAAAAGCATAACTACCATATGCCGGCAAAGCATTGTACAGAATAGGTAGAATCGACATAACATTAAATGTGGTTTACGTCCACCTTCAAAATTGCGTGCCGTATTAGGCATGGTGAAAGTTAGCTTGGTCTTCCTTAAACTAGATGTTTACCACATTCCATGTAACTGCTGTAAGTCGTATACTGAGAAGACCGTACAGACAAACGCAGAGAGATGCAGTAAGTGGCGTACTTCCATCTGATTGTTTATGTGGGTATCGTGTAAAAATGTATCGTGTAAAATCAGGAGAAAATTTCAAGAGTCTTTCGAGTTTTTTTGGTTCACCATCTCCTCTTTATGAGTTATTATTATACATACATTTGTAGATTACGGATTTTTAAAAAATTAATAACTTGCGTCCGTCCGAACTTGTCAACTTGGAAGCAAATCGGCCAAGAACTTGTCAAGATTTTTGCTAACAACGTTAGTATATATTTAAAGATCATACATATTGTAAAAAGTATGTAGCATTTGTCATTCCGAACGTTTATTAGAACAACGTATAAAAATTTGAAGAAAATCGGTCAAGAACGTTTCAAGATTTCTAGTAACAACATTAAACAATGACTTGTCATTACACACTGCTATACACGATGTAGTCAAAATTATAGGGACACCAGCAAAAATATACGTTTTTCATATTAGGTGCATTGTGCTGCCATCTACTGTCAGGTACGCCATATAAACTACCTCAGTAGTCATTAGAAATCGTGAGAGAGCAGAATAGGGCGCTCCGTGGAATGCACGGACTTCGAACGTGGTCAGGCGATTGGGTGCCACTTGTGTCATACGTCCTAACGTGCGATTTCCAAACTGCTAAACATCCCTAGGTCCATTGTTTCCGATGACAGTGAAGTGGAAACGTAAAGGAGGACGTACAGCCCAAAAGCGTAGAGCTCGACCTCGTCTCTTGACTGACAGAGATCGCCGACAGTTGAAGAGGTTCGTAATGTGTAATAGGCAGACATCTATCCAGACCATTACACAGGAATCCCAAACTGTATCATGATCCACTACATGCACTATGACAGGTGAGAGGACTTGGATTTCATGGTCGAGTAGCTGATCATAAGTCACACATCACGCCGGTAAATGCCAAACGACGCCTCGCTTGTCGTAAGGAGCGTAAACATAGGACGATTGAACAGTGGAAGAACGTTGAGTGGTGTGGCGAATCACTCTACACTATGTTCCGTCCGAACTTGTCAACTTGGAAGCAAATTGGCCAAGAACTTGTCAAGATTTTTGCTAACAACGTTAGTATATATTTAAAGACCATACATATTGTAAAAAGTATGTAGCATTTGTCATTCCGAACGTTTATTAGAACAACGTGTAAAAATTTGAAGAAAATCGGTCAAGATTTCTAGTAACAACATTAAACAATGACTTGTCTTTACAGACTGCTATACACGATGTAGTCAAAATTATAGGGACACCAGCAAAAATATACGTTTTTCATATTAGGTGCATTGTGCTGCCACCTACTGTCAGGTACGCCATATAAACTACCTCAGTAGTCATTAGAAATCGTGAGAGAGCAGAATAGGGCGCTCCGTGGAACTCACGGACTTCGAACGTGGTCAGGCGATTGGGTGTCACTTGTGTCATACGTCCTAACGTGCGATTTCCAAACTGCTAAATATCCCTAGGTCCATTGTTTCCGATGACAGTGAAGTGGAAACGTAAAGGAGGACGTACAGCCCAAAAGCGTAGAGCTCGACCTCGTCTCTTGACTGACAGAGATCGCCGACAGTTGAAGAGGTTCGTAATGTGTAATAGGCAGACATCTATCCAGACCATCACACAGGAATCCCAAACTGTATCATGATCCACTACATGCACTATGACAGGTGAGAGGACTTTAGGATTTCATGGTTGAGTAGCTGATCATAAGTCACACACCACGCCGGTAAATGCCAAACGACGCCTCGCTTGTCGTAAGGAGCGTAAACATAGGACGATTGAACAGTGGAAGAACGTTGAGTGGTGTGGCGAATCACTCTACACTATGTGGCGTTCCGATGTCACGGAGTGGGTATGGCCAATGCCCGGTGAATGTCATCTGCCAGCATGTGTAGTGCCAACAGTAAAATTCGTAGGCGGAGGTGTTATGATGTGGTTATGTTTTTCATGTAGGGGGCTCGCATCCCTTGTTGTTTTGCGTGGTACTATCACAGTATAGGCCATTGATGTTCAAGCACCTTGTTGCTTCCCGCTGTTGGAAGAGCAATTCGGGGATGGCGATTGCATCTTTCAACTCGATTGTGCACCTGTTCATAGTGCACGACCTGTGGCGGAGTGGTCACACGACAATAGCATCCGTGTTTTGGACTGGCCTGCACAGTGTTGTGGAACGCCGACTTCGTACCAGGCCTCACCGAGCGACATCTATACCTACCCTCAGTGTAGCTCTCCGTGAAGAATGGGTTGCTATTCCCAAAGAAAGCTTCCAGGGCCTGCCAGAGTGGATGCTGTCATCAAGGGTAAGAGTGGGTCAACACCATATTGAATTCCAGCATTACCGATGGAGGGCGCCACGAACTTGTAAGTTCTTTTCAGCCAGGTGTCCAGATACTTTTGCTCACACAGTGTAGCTGTGGAGGGAATAGTCAGCAAGATTTTAACTTCAAGAAATTTTCTTTCTTTCTGTGTAACAACATCTGACGCGTTAGTGAGTTCGTTAATATGATCGAATTCTTGAGTAAAGAAGTTGGTAGAAGGGTTACTTACCGTCTTTTACACATCCATTCACACATTTAAAACAGAGATTTGCGGGGATCAGTATAGGTGTGGGTGGAGACTGCTTATGAAAGTGGTTCTGTTCTTGTCTCGCACTTTCCACGTAACGCTCGGGTTACTAATGCAGCACTAAGACTTGTGCTGTGCATCCACGTCGTGTTGTCCACAAACTGCAAGCGTGACGGCATACTGCTTTTCTTCTTGTCTCTCTTTCAGAGACGCTCAAGAGCAGCCCATCGCTGTGTTTACACCGGTGTGCTTATTGCTACAGACTGTAACGCCGTTACTAGATATACTTGTAGGTTACAGGAAGAGGCTTCGTCCTCCGAAACCACCACAGACTTCAGATTAGTTCCACTATGGCTTCCGTAAAATTAGTATTAGGACTTAAGTATTCATTTACATTCGCAATTTGTAGACTTATCCTAAGGGTAAATTTGAGATCAAAGCTACTTAAATGGAGTGTTCGAATAACTTACATGAATTCAATCAGGTAACGTTCTCAGTCACCGCCAATATTTCTTCAGGTGAACAGCCCATTATTTTCAAAGCAGGAAGAAAAAGAAAGATCGCTATACGTGACACCTTAAATCCTCGGTGTGTCAGTCTGCGTCAACGTGAAGTTGAAAGATGGTGTATTGCAGCTAGGCAATGCACACCGTAAAAATCTATCACTAGCGCACAACTAAAGTTCAGCAACACCAGACGTTATCTAAAGTTAAATATCAGTTAACAGTGAGTGAGAAAGTAACGCTAACTCTGCGCTCCATTGTTTGACCATGGAGGGAGCAGGATTCCAGGCAGAATTTAGCGAACAGCCTCCACTATTACTCATAAGGTCACTTGTTGCTTAACTTCAACAGCTTCATTATTAACATTATTGCAGTAAATGGAAGCGTACATCAGTATCTGTGTGTCGTTATATTTCATACGGTAAATGCTTCTGCGTGTTTTTAAATTCCATTTTTTGAATTTAACAGTATAGAAATTCTGACATGCACTTATAGTGGTTTTAAAAGTACTAAGAGGAAAGTGTCTTACTTGAGATTTTGGCACGCACTTAGGAGTCATTAAAAATGCTGTTGAGCTGAAACTAGAAAGTGTCGTTATAAACCGAAACGTATTATTTTGTTTAAATTTTGCCTGCTATCTCCCTGGTCTATCACCACAGAGACATTGTGAACGCTACTTCATATCGCTACTTCTTGTCATTTAATATTTCTGAATTGATAACTTCTCCGTTATCTGTGGTTGTCTGTTGGGCTCGTTGCTTACGGCGTATGTTGGCGTTCTGGGTATGTCGTACGTTTCCTTGTCGACTTAGCCTCACCCTTTTTTTTTCTTTTAAGTTGCCATGCACAGCGATTTCTAGATTCTTTTGTGCCTTGGAAGTGGTGGAGAGTCATCTGGCGAAATATAGTTACCCGGCTGAATTTCCATTTTAGTCTGATAGATCATTGGTCGAAAACACGTGAAGTGCTGAAAGAACTCAACAGTCCTCTGACTCCTTCTTGGTGTCGCATTTCTGATCGAAATTTAGTAACTGTATGTGCTGAGTGTTGTTTGTCTGTGAATTTGCAACATCCGATCGTTACCATCCAGAAACTGAACGTCACTGAAGTGTAAGGGGCGAACCAAATGTTTCTGTTTGAGGTCGTTGCTCCGACGTATATGCAACGTAGCACGACTCCGATGCGGGTGTACAAGCAGTGACAAGTGGGGGTTGGAATAGTGTGGCATTCGTGTCTTTCCTAAGTGTGTGCGGTAAATGTGGAAGGGTGAACTATGACGACGACGACGTTATCTAATGCGTACAAATTGGACAAATGTGCTGTTATTCTTTTCTTGGCTGGAGAAGAACAAACACCGATAGACATCCACCGGAGAATGAAGGATGCGAATGGGGCAGCATATCTGTCAAAAACCACCTTTGTGGAATTGCGCACCTTGTTCAGTGTTGATTCATTGTAATAGGCGTCTCCATATAGCAAATGTCGTAATGCAGAAACTATGTCAACGCAAGTGGTAGACACTCGACCATCCGCCCAATTTTCCTGACCCCTCCCCATGCGATTGCTACGCCTTCGATCCCCTGAGAAAGGCCTTCAAAGGTCGACGATTCCAGTCGGACGAGGAAATTGAAGCAGACAGTTACGTAATTCTTCACGCAGCAAGACAGGCTGATTCTGTGTATGGCCTTCGAACTGAAACTTTTTAAACGCTCCCTCGTATAGTTGCAGGTTTTCTTCTAAGACACGTTAGTTATAATACATTTGTATGACACAATCCACAGTATCGTAGGATTTGGTGCGTCTGATTTGGACGAATGGCTTATCCGTATCGTAAGTCTCATTTTAATCGTTGTACTAAAACATAACTGTCTTTAGTTTTTTCCATATCGTCACATGGACACCAGCTGTGAAGCCGAGTGCTTCTTTTGCGCGGGTGGAATGTAGACACACAACGGCCGGTGACGAAGAATAAGAGCATACCCCTGATGGTTGGCTATGCTTTAAGCGCTCTCTAAAATCGGTTGCTAGGATCTTCTCGTGCCTACAATTTGTCTCATATTTCCTGCTAAACATACTCAATCCGTTCGAACATCTGCTTTCTTTCGATATTTTGATCAGTGGCCGTAACTTTTGTACAAAGGTGTAGACAACCAGACAAGCCCTGTTAATTCATTACTAAAAGTATTCCGTTTCGACTATTAGAATTATTTAAATCTCGTTCTACAGTCAATGCAGCGTTAAATGCATCAGTGATAACTGCGAAACAGTTTTTTCGTGAAGAGTAGCTACTGAGAACATAGCAGTGTTTTACTGCAACAGTAGAGAGGCCCTTAGGTGATGCTATAAGGAATAGCGTCCACGATGGGGCGATTACACGTCTGTTTCATTTAATTTCAAGGTGAGGAGTGTGCATGAATTGTCAGGTCATATTCTGCAGTCATTACTTTTGCAAATTTTACCTATATGCCTGTCTTAGACAGGTATTTGAAAGAAATAGAGTGTGAATTACGGCACAAATCAGCTTTGACTTTTCACTGGTGGGTCAACAGTATTACCGTTGGAAGGAAGGCGCTGTAAGCAGTTTCAACGGTCTTTCTGCTAATTATTTACGCTATTTTCCATACAGCAGCCGCAGAATTATGATCTATTTTCAGCATAGGCTGTATTAACTTCATCCAACTTCACCTATTGTGAAAAACCACTCACCGAGAAGGAACTGATGGCGTTTAGTTTTAAGAACTTCTGCAGCGTTTTTTTGGGGGAAACACTCCTGGGTCGGTCAAGTGCTGCTCCGGACAGCAGCTGTAGTCACAATAAAGAACCGCATTCCGTTTTTTCGCGTGTTTTCCTTCGCCATCATATGCAAATACAATAAACAGTGCAAAAAATTTTAAGACAGCTTCAGACAGTGTAGTGTTTCTGCGAAGACTTTTCACACATTTCTCTCATTTCAGCTTAAAGGAAATTTTTCGTACTGCAGAAACTGTGCTATGGAATCCTTATTAAAATACTGGTGTGATAATAGTTTCATAGCATACACACAAGAATTTAGTTGGCTTTTTCATGAGTACATAGCAATGGACTGTGGTTTATGAAGCCATAGCCAAGTCAACGACTTGGTGGTGTAAATAGTTCATATATACTGAAGTTTCAGACACATTTAGCTCACGTTGAATTTGAGAGCAGTAAACGCCATTGTAGGATGACATATTGTGACGTGTCCGGTCATAAGTAGCTACTCAAAATTTGTTCTCCGGGGTACTTCTTACAATACTTCAAAAGTTTTTGCTATTATTTTAAAACAAAATGTTTCTTTCATTTTTCCTTGGTCATGATAGAACCGAATATTTCAAACGTTTTGGTTATCGTTTTGAAACATCGTGTACACAGCCGTTTCTCTTCTCTTTTTACCTTCGTCACAGAAGCACCGTTAATGCCTCGTGTATTGTTTGTTACTAACCTGCTATTCTTCACAGTTTTTAATTACCATTTTGATTGTATTAGATTTCGTATATAAGTCATATTGCAATGTTCTTTTATCACTTAACATTTCAGATTTTTTTCTCAAGTTTTTACTGTTTTTTTCTTAGTTTCGGTTTTTATTCTCTTCAAAGTTTCCGTTACAATCGATATAATTTTATATGAATTGCCACGCCAGGGAATGTGAAAAGTAAATGTCCATATAGAGGATAAACAGGTTGACTACACGCCATAACGGTGAGTACTTCCTGAACGAGGCTGGTTTTGACTCGTCTGCTGCAACGGCAGTTTGTTTCCAGAGCCTAATGAGAACAGTTCTGTAATTATTCGCTGGCCTTGCGGCGGGATGTACTAGAAATCCTTGACGGTCTAGATTCAGAGAGTGACTAGCGGCTCTCCGTCGCCAGTTTCAGTAGTTGATACGTATGCATTGAACATTTTGTAGCCGGCACGGTAGCTCAGCGTGTTCGGTCAGAGGGTTAGCTGCCCTCTGTAATAAAAAAAACTGAGTGAATGGATCAATAAGGAACTTCAACGGGCGTCAGGCGACGTCCACCACGAACAATTGAAACGATCAATAACGAACAAAATGAGATTAAAAAAAAAATAGCTGAGTGGTCAGCGTGACGGATTGTGATCATACGGACCCGGGTTCGATTCCCGCTGGGTCGGGGATTTTCTCCTCTCAGGGACTGGGTATTGTGCTGTTTTCGTCATCATTTCATCCCCATCCGGTGCGCAGATCGCCCAATGTGGCGTCGAATGTAATAAGCCCTGCACCAAGGCGGCCGGAACTGCCCCGCATGGGGTCTCCCGGCCAGTGATGCCAAGCGCTCATTTCCATTGAACTTTTTGTACAGATACATGTTAATACAATTGAAAAATCCTGGCATTTATTAATGATCAGTGACATATGTAGAGCAGTGAAATAATATGCTCACGAATTTCCCGGTAGGAAGCACTCACAAATAGTCTTCTGCGTAACTTTATGTAAATCGCTGTTAGCGCTCGAATATGAGGGAATAATTTGTGGTTTAATTCTGATTCCTACAGAAAATCTGCGACGGGGCAGATCTGGAAAGTAAGTACGATTGTTTGCAGAGCGTTGTTTGGTTTCAGACGGGTGAAAGTTATTAGAGCTATATGTGTGCCAAATCTTTAGACCTTAGGTCTAAAGAAGTTGGAGAAAAACCACGATAAATTCGTATTTGAACATAAATTAAGGAGCTATTGAAGCCGGCTGGTTTCTCGGTTGTATTTTACCACGGAAGGCACCTTTTCAATGCCCTCCATATGTTGTAAATGAGAGTCGTACTTGGAAGATTGTTCTGTATAACGGTGAGTGCACTATGTTGGAGGAAGGTCAGTTCTAACCTGGGCATACTATTGGTGCTCGTACGGCGGGTGTTTCTCTAAATAAAGTAGCGGAATAAATATGCTGAAACTTCATCGGTTAAGTCACAACTTGGACGAAAATGTGTGTTTGGTGTTCGTGACAAATGCTCAGTGAAGAGGACTGCTACGAAAAATAGAAGACGATCGGTGCAAGATTCATTACAGAACTGAATGTCGTACTCTGGAACCCATTCAGTACCAAAATAACACTAACGCAGCTCCACTCTATGGCGAGCTGGAATTCCGAATCCACATGTCAGTGATGGAAGTGCCCATTTCGGTAGAACGTGGTGCCGAAGCCACAAAACGTGGACTGTGAGGCCATGGTAGAAAGTCATTTGCTCGGATGAGGCTTATGTCACACTCTTTCCAGCTTTTATCGGAGTTAAAGTCTGCCGTATGCCATTCCTAACCTACGATGCAGAGTGAAACATCCTGATATTCTATCGGCCATATGGTTACTCTGGAAGGTCGTGTTACTGACAGGGATTGTGTGACCATATTGCCTAACTATTGCCACCCTGTGCTATAAAGTTGTTCCTCATTTGTGATACCGTTTTCTGAGACGACAGAGCCCCTGTTCACACAACTCGCATCGTGCAGGACTGGTTTTGTGAGTACTAGGATGAATTGCCACCCTAGCCCCCGTAGTCACAAAATCTAAACATTATTGAGATCTGTGGTCTACTTTGGAGAGAAGGTGCGTATCGCTATTCACCTCCATCATCGCTACGTAAATTTGCCACTATTTTGAAGGAAGGATGGTATAAGATTGCTTGAAAACCATATAAGAACTGTATAGTATATCCTCATTCTGAGGCAACTGGATGCTGTTTGGAATGCAATTGCTTTTTCTACACCGAAGTAGATACAATAACGAATTTTGGGTATTTCCATATTTTTGGCCTTGCCCCCATGTACATCTACACCCACACTCTACGAACCGCTATGAGTGGTATAGCAGAGAACACTTCCCGTTGTACCTTGTAGCTATTAGGGTTTCTTCCTGTTCCCTTCAGGTACTGAGTGTTGCAAGAACGATAGCTTGAATACCTCTCTGCGCGGTTATTATCAAGCGTCTGACAGTTCAAGTTCTTCAGTATATTCGTGAGATGTTTCATCATTCGTTCTGCTCATCTTTGTACACGTTCAGTAACTCGCGTAGGTATTTCTTTTTATGGTAGCCATACTTTTCAGCAATATTTTAGGATAGATTCGCACGAGTCCTGTGTCACCAGATTTCGTTGTATAATGTTTGAAATTTCATAGTGTTCTACCAATGAGCTGAATTCATCCTCCATGAAAGGTGTATGTGTTACGTTCTGTAGGAATTTTCCTTGTTTAGGATGTCTGAAATCGCACAGGTAGGGTCTGAATCACTTAGCCATGCGCGCACAACCACGACTGAGATGCTACGCCGCACAGAGGGGAGTGAGAGCTACTCTGAGAAAATGCCTGCCAGATTTATCTGTTGGTCTCGAGGAGAGGAGAGGAGACAGTCATTTGAGCACTGATGTTAGATGTTAACAGTTGAGTTTTGGTTTAGTAGCAGCAAGGAACAAACAATTTAGATTTTTCGAATTCTATTACGAATAAGTAGAAGACTTACGGTGATAGGACAGTATTCGTGAAATCGCAGGTAATGATTAAGTTTTTTTTATTTGCGACAGGAATTAGATAATGCAGCATTTTTGGTTCGTCAGACATCCAGATCGGGAATCATCTGGCTTTTCATTTGTTTTTGAGGACTTATCGATCATTGAGAGAGAGATGGATGTAATAACTCGTTTTTGGAATTGTGTTTAAGAAGAGACTATACTTGTGAAGTTGAACTTCTGCTAGTTCAGTTTTCGTAATTCTTGGATTACTGTTACGTGAATTCAGAAAAACCTTAAGCAGACACATTAAAAAAAGTTTTAAATCACCTCGGTTCCAAGAGTTAGGGTACCTGTACAGAAAATAGGAATAGAGATCAACATAAACATAATTTCCGCCCGTTTTATTGCTCATGAAAACCACACATTGGATCTTGTACCACCATACAGCGAGATCTTCAGAGGTGGTGGTCCAGACTGCTGTACCGGTACCTCTAATACCCAGTAGCACGTCCTGTTGCATTGATGAATGCCTGTATTTGTCGTGGCATACCACACACAAGTTCAGCGAGGGATTGTCGGTCCAAATTGTCCCACTACTCAACGGCGATTCGGCTTAGATACCTCAGAGTGGTTGGTGGTTCACGTCGTCCATAAACAGCCCTTTTCAATCTCTCCCAGACATGTTCGATAGGGTTCATGTCTGGAGAACATGCTGGCCATTATAGTCGAGCGACGTCGTTATCCCGAAGGAAGTTATTCACAAGATGTGATCGATAGGGTAGCGAATTGTCGTCCATGAAGACGAATGCCTCGCCAGTATGCTGCCGATATGGTTGCACTATTGGTCGGAGGATGGCATTCCTGTATCGTACAGCCGTTACTGCACCTTCCATGACCTCCAGCGGCGTACATCGGCCCCACATAATGCCACTACAAAACATCAGGGAACCTTCACCTTGATGCACTCACTGGACAGCGTGTCTAATTCGTTCAATCTGACCGGTGTATGGTGAAAAACTTTGACTATTTTTTGTCATGTGTTGTCCCAGGTGTACCCGCCTTCGGCGGTCTCTTCTTGTCTTTATGTAGTTAGGAAAAAGGTAGGTTTTGCTCATCTTTATTTAAAACGTTCAGAGGTAACTGGGCTCTCGCATTGGGTCCTCGGTTCTTCTGTAATTTTGTCCTTTCTTGTTGGAGAAACAAATGTTTGGTTTTGTCATATTTTTATTTTCTAAGAAATTTTGGCCTTTGTTTTCTTGAAAGTTCTTGTCCTGGTTGGTAATCTTGATTCTGAAGTTAATTGACTTTTCCAATGGTTTTAATCATGATTATCCTTTTACTATTGCTTTGGGTACTTTATATTAGTGCCATGGTATGGGGTACTATTGTTGCGACGCTTCTAAGCTGAAGGGTATATTGTCTGCATGTATCTATTTTTTGAAACATCTTTTAAGCATGATCTTCAATTTTTTCCATAATAATCTTTTCATTTAGTTGTTCATGCTTTTCAGTTCGTCCAGCGAGGTACCACGAGGGACCATGTCAGGCATGTGTTTTGTAGTATTTGCTGCTGTTTCATGTTAGTTTTGCAGGTAGTACACCATGTTGCGCTCCGTATAATATTGCTGTTTGAACTGTGGATTTGTATAGTTGGAGTTTTGTTTCTGGTATTTAATTCTTTGCTTTTAAAGAAGGGTAATAAAATGTTCATCATTTTTGTGCTGTTCTTTTTCGTTGTATGGTGTTGTCTTTGATGGTTAGAGATTGGTTATGTTTTATTCCGAGGTATATTGTCTTCGTGCTCCACTGTATAGTTTGATTTGCTACTTGTAGTAGCGTTCTTAGTCTGGGTTGTCTCTTTTTCGTGAAAAATACTGCTGCTGTTTTGGTTGCATTAAAAGTGAACTTGTTCTCATGTGCCCATGCTTCCATGATATCAATTCGTCGTTGGGCTCTTGCTGTTATTACGTCAATATTGCGTCCGGATGTCAGAAAAGCCGTGTCGTCTGCATAGAGGCTCAGGGTTACATGCGGTAATGTAGGTAAATCGTTGATGTATAGATTGAAGAGTATCGATGATATTACTGATCCTTGCGGGATTCCGGCTTCGGGTATTTTGGTGGTTGATCTTTTTCCTTGGATTGTAACAAAGAATTGTCTGTTTTGCAAAAAGCTATCGATAATTTTTATGTAACAATCTGGTATGGGTGTGGTCTGACGTAGTTTAATTATTAAATTTTCCTTCCATACTTTGCCATAGGCTTTGGATATGTCGAAGAATACTGCTGTTGTGGATTTGCTGAGATTGAAGTTGTGTGGGATGTATTGGGTGATACGGATTAACTGTAACTCTGCTGTTAATTCTGAAGTGAAACCGAATTGTTCTGGACGCATTATGTTGTGTTCAGTGAGACATAGTTGTAGACTTTTTAAGATTATTCTTTCAAGTAATTTTGCAAGTGTTGGGAGTAAACTTATCGGTCTATGATTTACTGTTTCCGCTGGGTTTTTCCCGTTTTGGAATGGGTCCTATTTTCGCAGTTTTCCAATTGTCTGGAAAATATTCCAGTATTAAACAGCTGTTGACTATTCTTGTCAATAGAACTATGGCTTTTCGTGGTAGATGTTGTAAGTGAATGTAGGATATTTGACCAGTACCTGGCGCTGTATTTTTCGTTTTCGATATTAACTTCTTTATTTCTGCTGGTGTTGTGAGTAAAAGTCTTTCTGTTGACGGTGTGTTCCGGAAATGTTGTAGGAGGTGTCGGATTCGTTTTCTCTGTTGTTTTGGTTTTGTTGTTCGTTATTTCGTAAAGACATTTGTAGATTGTATTCGTCGGCGAATAGTTCCGCTTTTGCTAATTCGTCAAATACCAGTCCTTCTGGGCCATTGATACCTCTGTACGGAGTGGGTTGCTTTCTAATGTTTCTGACAAATTTCCATTCGTCGCGTGTTTGCAGGAGGAAGTTCGACCTTTTGTCTTCCCAGGTTTGCTGCCGCCATTCTGTTACTCATTTGTGTAATTCTCTTGATAGTTTCTTCATTTCCTGTTTGTCGCGAGGGTTATGAAATTGCTGCCAGCGTCCTCTATATCTATTCCGTTGTATTTTTAATTCTTCTAGTAATAGTGGGAAAGTCTCGTGGTATGGTTTCGGATTAATGTTTATTGTTGATGCTCGGTTTGCGGCTGTTTTAATTTTTCTGGTGAGAACTGCTATTGCGATGTTAATTTTGTTTTTGGTGTCTAAGTTCATTGTCGGTCGTATGTTGTTGGTTAAGTATCTTCTGTACTGGTCCCAGTTTACTTGTATCTGTTGTGGTAGTGGTATTTGTAGAGCTGCTCGTTGGATTAGGATGAGGACAGGTTTGTGATCGGATGATAGATCATTGAGGATGATTGAAGTGGTGGAAGTGTTTCGTGGTGATGCGTAATGTCCCTTTTTATGAAAATAGCGGTTCCGCCTCCTCTTCTGTCCTGTTGGTCTGTTCTGTAGGTGTGCATATTAAGTGGTCTGAACGTCGTCGTCGGAGTAAAATGAGTCTCTGTTACTGCGATTATATCTAGTCTATGTCGGGGGTTAAATTCATTAAGTTTTGTTTGTGTCCGTTCGCGTTTCAGTTGCAGAATTTTAGGAGTCGTGTTTGCCTTTCGTGTGCCATTCTTTAAGGCGCAACGAAAGCCTTGATTATTCCCTCGACAAGACTGAGGAATGATGTGATTTTTTACTGCCATTTGGTAAATAGTGTTGCGATATATGTTAGTGCTTGGGAGAAACGCTGCATAATGCTGGCCGAGGTCATTGAACTTGCATCGTCATATTTTGTGGTGGGTCTATTTGCTGTTGCACCTGAGTGGTATTTGTTGTTTTCTGCAGTAGATGTGGAAGGGACGTTACGTCCGAGTTGCGAATTGTTGGATGTTTCCTTCTCTGTTCTGGTTTGTTGTGCGGTAACTGGCTGACCGGTGGATGGCTGTGGTACGGACGGTTGCTGAATTGTTGCTGGACGGGATGAGGTTCCAGGTTGTGAAGTGGATGGCACTGGAGAAGAAGCTTGCTTTATAATATGCTCTGTCGTCGTGTTGTGTTTTGGAGATGTTCTTCCGAATTTTGTGTTTGCGGTGTAAGTCTTGATATTTCTTTCATCCTAGAAATGAAGCTGAAAGTGCCACGTCGCGATTTACGCATTTTGGTGGTGACGTCCGTGGTGCGATACAGTTCTTAGATTCATGTTAAACCGCGCAACGCACGCATCGCGCATCGCGGCGAAAGTTTACAGAGGCTTGCAGTTTGTTCAGAGCATTGGAATTTTTTGCATTGAGATGGTCCGTCTTTAGGTTCGTAAGTTTCCACTCGTACTTTTGTGAGTGGGATGTATTTAAAATCATAGATTTTTCTGACTGTCCTTGCCTTTCGTATGTGTCACTGCGTGGGTAGGGAATGGGATGAGAGTCTTTGGTTTTTCGTCTCGCTTCTTGTACTGATACACCTTTGCCTGGGTGAAGCCATTTCCTTGTAGTTCGTATGTTAGCTCGTTTTTAGTTTAGACTTTCAGTTTGTTACTATGAAAAGCTTTTTTTTTGTGTGTGTGTGATATGTTACAATACAGCATCACCGGTCTATTGCGGTCTAACTGTGTTGGTGAGGCAGTAAATTTATCCACAGGGCAGTGACTGCGTCACTGCAATTCACTTTGGAGGTGTGGCGGTGGGACTTGTAGTCCCGTACCACCCTCTGACGGTGACGGTACTACATCAGTCAGGCAGAGAAATTTAGCCTAACGTGGGCGGGTGTCGTTGGAAAGTATTGGACGTAGAAAGGGGGCTAGTCCCGCCAAAGGATGCGTTCGTGGTGGGCGTGCCAGACCTATCGTTAGCCATGATCGGAATCCGATTCCTCTAGGATGGTTAGGGGAACCGGATGTCGATGCCAGCGGCGTGGAAGTGTGGTCCCAACGTGGCGTAACCCATAGACAGTGTCCCGCAAGGCATCCACTTTCTCATAGAGCCGCCGCGCGTTGTTGCGTATGGTCGTCTTTAGGGGGACGATACCCGCTTCCTCGTGGAGAGTGACAATTCTCGTGAGTGGCGGGACGTGCAGGCTCCACCTGAGCACCTTGTTCTGCAGGCGCTGCAACGTCCGCATCCTGGTGACACTAATCGTGGCCCATGCAGCAGATCCATACGTGAGGGCAGGCAGGATAATTGTTCGGTAAATGCGGAGCTTGGTACGCAGGTTAAGTTCCCTACTGCGAAAGTGCGGGTACAAAGCCCTGGTTAGCTTTTGCCCCTTGTTGGTGACATACTCCGCATGACAGTGGAAGAGCAACTTGTGGTCCATCTGGACCCCGTGATAGGTGGTTGTCGGGGACCAGGGCACCTGCACACCTGCAATCGAGATATTGCGGCGGAGGACTGGGTGCCGTTTCGTGAAGTAAACTGCCGTAGTTTTGGCGGCATTGAGAGCTATTTTGTTTGTCCGGCACCAGGTGATAGTGGTGTCCACCTGTCGCTGGAGGCGGGCGACGACGGCGTCAGTAATGCGGCCAGTGGAGTATAGTGCTATGTCGTCAGCGTATTGTGCAAGGTGGCACTCGGGGATGACCGGCATATCATTGACATAGATATTAAAAAGGATGGGAGATAGCACCGAACCTTGCGGAGTGCCTGCCGACAATTGGCGAATACCAGAACGCATTCCCCGTTGAGCCACTAGGATAGTCCTGCCACGGAGGAAGTCATCCACGATCTTGACATAAATATCCGGTATAGGGGTCTGTGTCAGCATCTTGTGTACGAGGTTGTCTTGCCAGATCTTGTCGTAGGCGTTTTGCAAGTCCAGAAAAACTGCAGCTGTCGACTTGGCAGTGTTGAAGTCTTTGCTGATGTGTTCAGTGATCCGTAGGACCTGAAGTTCAGCAGAGAGGTACGATGTGAATCCAAACTGTTCAGGACGGATCGTCCCAGCTGCTGCAAGAGGTTGGGAAAGTCGGTGAAGGATCACAGATTCAAGGACCTTCGCCATAGTGTTTAGGAGGCTGATGGGCCTGTTGTTGGTGGGGACTGTAGGGTCCTTGAACCTCTTGGGGATCGCAATCAGCTTGGCTTGTTTCCACTGAGGGGGGAAAAGGCCAGATGTAAGACAACAGTTTAAAATCTTGGTGAACAAGATGAGTGGTGTGCGGGGAAGGTGGCAAAGATGTTCATTTAAAATTCCATCCAATCCAGGGGCCGACCGGCCACGTTTCCGTCGAACGATGCGCTGAATTTCTGCCATGGACGTAAGAAGGGGAGCAGACTGGGGTGGGCGGTTGCGGAAAGCAGCAACAGCTGTCAGGACTTCATGTTCTTCCTGTAGTTCGTTCGGAGAAAGGTCCTGGACCAGAGGGCGGATTTGGGCCTCGAACGCATCTGCCAGCGTTTCCACAATTTTCAGGGTATCATAAGACAAGCCGGCTGCTGTTCGAATAGAATGGGCAGCCGCTGGCTTAGAACGACGCAGGGTGCGAATGACAGCCCAGTCAGATTTTTGGTGGAGTAGGAAAGTGGACATCCTGTCCTCCCACTGTTCAGACCTCCATTCGGCGAGCCGGTGGCTGAATTCGCGTTGGAGGCGTCTCATTTGGCGTTTGTCCTGAGGGTCACGATACTGCTTCCACCTCCGGCGGTAGCGGTTCTTTTGCACCTTCAGCTCTCGTAACAGAGGGGGCAAGTCGTCCAGGGGTGTTAAATTTCGAGGTGCAGTGGAGGTGGAGACTTTCACCGCTTTCTGTATTTTGGTGGTAAGGTAATCCACTGCACGGACTATATTGGCCGGTGTTGTCAAATTGAGGTCGTGTCGAGTGGTGTTATTAAGTACCCTGGCAAATCCCAATTGGTGAGGGTCGCAGTGGGACGAACATCAAATGAAAGGGCAGCATTGGTGAGGTGCAAGAGTACTGGCTCATGGTCAGAGTGTGGTTCGTGGAGAACTTCCAGTGAAAACTGAGCGGTGATGTTTTTGAAGATGGCCACATCCAGAACGTCTGACTGGCAGTTAGTACGGACTGGGATATGGGTAGGTTCGTGGGGGCCATAGACTGATAGTGCTAAAGTATCCTCCAGGTCAAGGAGAAGCCGGCTTTTGGGGTTAGACACACGAGAATGCCAAGCTGGGTGCTTGGCATTGAGATCTGCCCCAATGATGAGCCTGTCGAAGGATGACAATGTGCGGCGGTCTGCTTCCAGCAGTGGCTTGTTTGGGCTCAAATACGCTGCTGCAAAGGTAATGGCACCAAGGCGTGTGGAGATGGTAACTGCCGTGGCCTCTATGTGTTCCATTGGCTGGAGGGTCTCTTGGGTATGGACAAGAGCTTTGTTGAGGAATACAGCTGTGCCTCCACCACGGCGGTCGTGGCGGTCAGAGCGGTAACACACCATGTTGCGAAGGCGGAGATCGTCTGCCGGTTTGAGGTGTGTTTCTGTGACCAGTAAAACATCCACACGATGGTCATGGAGGAAGGTGTTAAATTCCGTCTTCATACGTTTTATGCCATTGGCATTAAAAATGCCAGTGACAAGATCCCGAGGGGGCTGGTGGTGGTGTGGAGGTCCATTCGCCATTACGACAATATTTGACTAAGCCCTTCCACTAGGGCGATGACCTTAGAGAGCCCGTCCTCTGACTGACAGATTTTTTGTGCAGTGTCACGGATAACAGCCCGGATGTGGGGTTTCGTGAAGAAGGAGATGACCTGGAGGATTTCGCGCATGTCCGCCCGAAAGGACGCATCAGTCTCCACCACTGGGGGAGGGTCCCGGGTGGTCTGCTTGCCCCTACGGCGCGCAGGTGCAGGTGAAGTAGTAGGCACAGTGGAGGTATGGGCAGAGGGCTAAGATAGAGCCACAGATGGACTGGAGGGAGCTGCAGCTGGCTCCTGTAGTTGGTGAGCAGTGGGAGCTGTCACGGAAGACAGACAATGAGGAGGAGACCGGGCTTCAGCAGCAAAGGATGTCGTGGAAGATTGGGCAGGAAGCGGCACAGGAGCTACCGAACCATCTGGTGCCTGAGTGGCTGGTACCAGAGTGGCTGCTGAGGACAGTGCACCAGGCTGACCCCGCAAAACAGGATAGTTGGTCACGTCCCGTAACGGTGGGGGAGGTCGATTTGTTCTCGGTTTCTTTTTGGGCGGACGAGAAGACTTCAGTGCCTTCTGATAAACAGGGCACCCCCTCCAGGATGCCATGTGGTGGGGATCGTGTGTCGTTCCCAAACATCTGGCACAGGTAGGTTTCTCCAAAGCAGGGAGTGTGCAGTTCTCCAGTAAATGTGGGCCAGCACACTTAACACACTGCAACGGCAGGGAGCAGTAATTCCCTGTATGTCGTAATCGTTGGCATTTGCGACAGATGGCTGGCCCGTTGCGGCCCTCGTACGATTCAATCCGGACTTTAGTGTACAGAAGATACCGGATTTGGTAAATCCTTTCTATGTCCTCCCTCCGGGAAAGGGAGACGACGTGGGTAGGGCAGGGGATCAATGCCCTGGTCTCAGGATTCCTCTTGCTATACTGGTGGACCAATGGATCTTCGAAATCGAGTCGAAGCAGTTCCTCCTTGACCTCCTCTGCCGTAACCTCTGGTGGCAAGTCCTTGATGACTATTTTGGTGCGGCGATTACCCGACGTCTGGTGGGTAAAGTAAGGCATCGCATTTGATCTTACGAAATCGAGAATGGTAAGATAGTCGTCCCTACTGTCAAGCAGGTATTTCACATGATCTTTTTGGTAAACAGCTATCAATTGGCCGACAATGAGCCGCTGGAGCTCAGTGTTCAGTTTCGTATAATTAGTGACATTATATACCATAATGGGGGGTATTTTCTCTTTCTTCAGAGGGCTTGACGGGATCTCTTGAGAAGGAGGGTCGGGAGCATGAGCCATTTCCTCATCCACAGGACCATACGGTGCGGCGTCCCCCGGCAGGGGGGTATCGGAACACGATCCGCTGCCACCACAGCCCGCGTGGGCGGAGGGGCGTCTGGAGCGACGGCCAGAGGGCTTTCCGACTGGGTCAGGGTGTCCAGAAGACTCGCCACGGTGGCGGGACGGCGTAGAAAGAGGTGCAGGTAAAGCCGGGTGGTGGTCAGACAGAGCCGATGTGTTCGCCGCTTCACTACGAGAAAGGTCAATTACTAGGCGGTCAGGTGAATCGTCGGACGACGACGACGACGCGGATGAACGGACCCTGACACGCGACGGTGGACAGTCTTCATGACGATCGGTTTCAGTGCCTGTGGTGTCAACCGGTGATTTGTGGCGGTTGACGCGATTCAAGCGGTCCTTCGCCCGTTGCGAAGTGGGCGGAGCATTGTGCGTGACGGGAGGCCGGGACGAGCGGCGTTTCCGACGCGGTTCTCCCCGAAGGGCGGCGGTGCAAGAGTCGGAGGGTCGCGAAGGCTACTCCGCGAGCCTATCCATAGTGGGCTCGGGTCCGCCTGATATGGCCAGGGGCCTGGCACGAGAGGACTACGCACACCAAAAACTTCCCAGCTATCCTGGGGTAATAACTACTAAGATACCAACGCTGTTAAGCAGTGCAAAAACTTTAACGATAGAACACGGTAACGCACTCGTATTACCAACAGTTTTAGGGATCCAATCTGAGGCACGATCAAAAGCTTTACGTGCCGTGAATTATTAATCCCGACAGTAGAATAAACTACCTGCGAGAATTGGATGTTCCGTGCTACGGACGTATCTCACTGGAATAAGTAGCCGAAGATGCCTATTGAAGGGCTCTGTGTAAATCGATTACATAGATCGGACGTGTTTTATGTTGGAGACATTTTGCTATTGTCACGCGACGCTATTAAGCTCCATTGTGAATATTTCGTTAGTCGATGGCACAATAAACAAATTCAAGGTGTGTATTTATCAATTTATAAAATATTTGACAAACATTATTCAGATATCACGTGACGTAGATCGAAGGGAGGTGCAGTATGGAATGATAGTGCGAGCCTGTATCTTTTCACAGTCAATATTCTTCGAGACAATATCTCAGAAGCAATGAAATTTTCGTTGATAAAAAAGTTAGACACATCAATCCATATGCTTCATACAACATAGCACCTAGTTGTGCCGAACGATCTTCGTAGCGAAATAAAACATTTTAGAGATTTCAGGTGGAGCAGTTCCGACGAGGAGTATCAGCGAGATCGACGCTGTGGGACGTACATCTAGCTCTCCTGTGGTATTTAAAACCAAAGACTTATATTCTTTAGCTACTAAAAGACTGAAGCTAAAACCTAAATAAACCCACCGTAAATCGTAACTAAAAATAAGAAAAACAAATAAGCAGACAATTCTCTTAAACAAAATTTCTTAACTAAATAAATTTATTAATTAAAATATATTAATCCGGGTTGTCTCCAAACAGGTCTCCCACGATTGTCTATTTGAAGGCATATGCGACACTAATCGGTGAAGAGAATGTGATGGCAGTCCTGAGCGGTCCATTCGGCGTGTTGTTGGATCCATCTGTACAGCACTGCATGGTGTCCCGTTCGCAATCATGGACCTCGCCAAGGACGTCGGGAGTGAAGTTTCGCATCATGCAGCCTATTGCGCACAGTTTGAGTCGTAACACGAAGGCCTGTGGCTGCACGAAAAGCGTTATTCAACATGGTGGCATTGCTGTCAGTGCTCCTCCTACCCATAATCCGTAGGTAGCGGCCATCCACTGCAGTAGTAACCCTTGGGCAGTCTGAGCGAGGCATATCATCGACAGTTCCTGTCCCTCTGTATCTTCTCCATCTTCAAACAACATCGCTTTGGTTCACTCCGAGACGCTTGGACACTTCCTTGTTCAAATGGTTCAAATGGTTCTGAGCACTACGGGACTTAACATCTATGGTCATCAGTCCCCTAGAACTTAGAACTACTTAAACCTAACTAAACTAAGGACATCACACACATCCATGCCCGAGGCAGGATTCGAACCTGCGACCGTAGCAGACGCGCGGCTCCGGACTGAGCGCCTAGAACTGCTAGACCACCGCGGCCGGCTCTTCCTTGTTGAGAGCCCTTCCTGGCACAAAGTAACAATGCGGACGCGGTATTGATCATGGCTGAACTATAGAAAACACGAGCCGTGTAGCTCCTTCCTGGTGGAATAACTGGAACTTAACGGCTGTCTGACCCCCTCCGTCTAATAGGCGCTGCTCATACATGGTTGTTTACATCTTTGGACGGTATTAGTGACATCTCGGAACAGTCAAAGGGACTGTGTCTGTGATACAATATCCACAGTCAACGTCTATCTTCAGGAGTTCTGGGAACCGGGGTGATGCAAAACTATTTCCGATGTGTCTATGTTTGAAGTTTCATTGAATATACACTCCTGGAAATTGAAATAAGAACACCGTGAATTCATTGTCCCAGGAAGGGGAAACTTTATTGACACATTCCTGGGGTCAGATACATCACATGATCACACTGACAGAACCACAGGCACATAGACACAGGCAACAGAGCATGCACAATATCGGCACTAGTACAGTGTATATCCACCTTTCGCAGCAATGCAGGCTGCTATTCTCCCATGGAGACGATCGTAGAGATGCTGGATGTAGTCCTGTGGAACGGCTTGCCATGCCATTTCCACCTGGGGCCTCAGTTGGACCAGCGTTCGTGCTGGACGTGCAGATCGCGTGAGACGACGCTTCATCCAGTCCCAAACATGCTCAATGGGGGACAGATCCGGAGATCTTGCCGGCCAGTGTAGTTGACTTACACCTTCTAGAGCACGTTGGGTGGCACGGGATACATGCGGACGTGCATTGTCCTGTTGGAACAGCAAGTTCCCCTGCCGGTCTAGGAATGGTAGAACGATGGGTTCGATGACGGTTTGGATGTACCGTGCACTATTCAGTGTCCCCTCGACGATCACCAGTGGTGTACGGCCAGTGTAGGAGATTGCTACCCACACCATGATGCCGGGTGTTGGCCCTGTGTGTCTCGGTCGTATGCAGTCCTGATTGTGGCGCTCACCTGCACGGCGCCAAACACGCATACGACCATCATTGGCACCAAGGCAGAAGCGACTCTCATCGCTGAAGACGACACGTCTCCATTCGTCCCTCCATTCACGCCTATCGCGACACCACTGGAGGCGGGCTGCACGATGTTGGGGCGTGAGCGGAAGACGGCCTAACGGTGTGCGGGACCGTAGCCCAGCTTCATGGAGACGGTTGCGAATGGTCCTCGCCGATACCCCAGGAGCAACAGTGTCCCTAATTTGCTGGGAAGTGGCGGTGCGGTCCCCTACGGCACTGCGTAGGATCCTACGGTCTTGGCGTGCATCCGTGCGTCGCTGCGGTCCGGTCCCAGGTCGACGGGCACGTGCACCTTCCGCCGACCACTGGCGACAACATCGATGTACTGTGGAGACCTCACGCCCTACGTGTTGAGCAATTCGGCGGTACGTCCACCCGGCCTCCCGCATGCCCACTATACGCCCTCGCTCAAAGTCCGTCAACTGCACATACGGTTCACGTCCACGCTGTCGCGGCATGCTACCAGTGTTAAAGACTGCGATGGAGCTCCGTATGCCACGGCAAACTGGCTGACACTGACGGCGGCGGTGCACAAATGCTGCGCAGCTAGCGCCATTCGACGGCCAACACCGCGGTTCCTGGTGTGTCCGCTGTGCCGTGCGTGTGATCATTGCTTGTACAGCCCTCTCGCAGTGTCCGGAGCAAGTATGGTGGGTCTGACACACCGGTGTCAATGTGTTCTTTTTTCCATTTCCAGGAGTGTATATTAAGTCTTAGGAAATGAAATTGGACTGGTTTTGATTTAAACCAGAGTAATTGTCCACGTCCCAAAAGTCAATTACTTTTCAATATTTAAAAAACTTTATCAGAAAATTAAGAGCTAATAGTGATGGCAATATTTTTTTGAGTAAGCATTGCATCTCTGCGTATCTCTGTTATCGAGACGCACTGTAGCTTTGAGAGGAGTTTACACTAAGGTAAAACAAATTATGTGGGGAAGAGATTGTTTCTTTAATTTCACAGGGACCAACTTTACTTAAAAAAAATTAATTTTTATTTTATCTAAGTTCGTAGTAAGATTACAATTAGTTTCAGGCTGGGCACGATATTATTAAGGTTCTCGCTGATAGATTTATTTGTGCATCCGTCAAAATGAATTTCGGTTCCAAGATATCCACAGATTATGATCCAGTATTAGATTCGCTTTCAGCCGTCAGTATTAATCAGAACAGTATTCTTCTCATAATCCAAAGCCGGGGCGTTATTCCGATCCCGCTTCAGAATCACTTTCAGACACCAGAAGTAATCGAAACGGCATTCGTCCTATGTCCGGACGCCGGGGAGCTTGTTAAGACCCTTGTCTAGCTTTCATATAAAGTGCATGGCTTTCGATCGCTATTTGCTTGTAGTTTTCCTTAGCTACTGCGCCATTTGCTTACAATTTGTGTTTTTTAATGCCGATTGGAATAATATC
The DNA here is from genome assembly GCF_023864275.1 of Schistocerca cancellata. NCBI lineage: Eukaryota > Metazoa > Arthropoda > Insecta > Orthoptera > Acrididae > Schistocerca > Schistocerca cancellata. Next base: position 265,886,212 of record NC_064631.1, on the reverse strand, counting down.
TGAAAGTCTCCTTACTCTTTTTCTAAGTATCTTTCTTTGCTATCATTATTACCATGCCGGAAACACAGTGAATGGCAAGTCGTTTAGCAATCATTCTCCGACAGTCAATATGCAAAATTCAGGTGAAAACAGTACCTTCTAACGAGTCACTTATTAATGCTACTGAGACCAATTCAGACACAACAGTTTATGTGATACTTCCCTCCCAGACAGTCAGGCTACGATGAATATAGGCATTACACAGATTTCACATGGAAACATTTCTGCGGAAAACTTAAATATTTTTTTTGATGATGAAACACGAGACTCGAGATTAAAAGTTTTAGATTCCACACAGTCAGACGGTATCGCTACTCCCACGGTGCAATTTTTTCGGAAAATGCAGCAGTGAAACAAAACTAAAAAGAAGAATCACTTCATTACGCAATTGTTAGCATGAGTTCTTTGCAGAAAAATGAACTTTCCCTTATATTTCAGCACTTACAACAAGAAAGTAACAATCTGCAACCAGATTGGTTATGGAGTCTCCTTCAAACAAAATTACAAGAAGACAACTAAATACTTAAAACAAAACAAAAAGGAAGCAATGTTTCAATCGTAAAGAATGTAACGATAGCCATGAAAACAGAATTAAGCAACTCTCTATAAAAACACGAGAAATAGCAAAACCACAGACGTCAGTTTTCTCAAAGAGCGACTGAGGTTGACACAAAATTAAAGAAATCTGAGGTATACGCCGAAAAGAGAAAGCTTGAACTAATGAAACAATTAACAAAGTAGTTCCTAAATAACAGACCAAATCACAGAATTAGGAAACAGAAATCTTTAAAATTAACTCCAATGCAAAAGAAGAATTTGAAACACTGAAAACGCGTATTACAGGACATTCGAACAAATTTGACTAAATGGAAGTAAATACAGACGTAACTCGGCAAACACACAGCCAATACGGTTTAAAGATGCCAAACAATATCGCACTTCAGAGCGTTTTGAGGAAGGACAAACAGCACAATCAAGAAACCAATTGGTTACGCGCTCGTCTAAGCTGACATTGGAAACCATTGGGCACAAGAGTAAGAGACGCGTGATTGTAGTGAGAGCTATCACGGACGAGAAACATAAATCCGTGCAAGAATAACAGTTTGCCCAACTCACAAGTGAAACAGACTTTGAAAATTCACGCGGACATTGACATGGGTATTTCAGCAGACAGAACTTTTAATTACTTAACAGGACACGACGGATTAGACGACAACAATTTTTTATCACTTAGATAATTTGAAGATTTTCGCAATCGCATCAGTAATTCACATTCCTTGCATTGGTCCAACAGGTTGGACTTTCTTTACCACCAGCTTGGCTAGTGACACAAGCTATAATTTATTTGCATTTTTTTGGAAGGTATCTATAGTAAGACAATGCTTTCCTTTAGAGGAATTTCAAAACGTATTTCTTGCAGGATATTAGTCAGAGATTACATAGAATGGTGTTAAGGACGAACTCATTTGTTCCCCAGTTTTGAAAATTCACAAACTGGAATCTTAATGCTGTTCTTCGAGCCCATAGTACAACAGAACCACCATCAGAAAGAGAACGTCAACGCATTCCGTGACGTTTTACAATCGCTTGAGATTCAAGAATACAATAGTACGTATAAAAACCGAATCTTTTAACAGAATAACAGTAATTACAATGACAGTAGGAATAGGGGACATTTCAGATCAATCATTGACAACAGAAATAGAAGATACGTGAGTAACCAACAGTACCAAAAACAGTATCAGTGACACAAGAATTTCAACAGACCACCACGATACGTTCAGTAACAATATCCGAATTTTTATCACAACAGCCAGCACTTTCATAATTCAAGGGGTAACATGAACAAATCTCCACAGAAACACAAGAATTATGCCAACACTTACGTAGAAAAGAATAACAATTTTCATATGCCTAGGCAGAAAATGTACAGTCACAATGTTTATGACAACAGACAACAGAACAACAATTTTTGTAAATGTACAGATATGGTATTAGGAGAAATGAAAATTACAGACAAGAGCAAAATTTTGTTTTGAATGTATCGGACAGTCGTTTTGAACCATGACAAGTTAAATCTAATAATACAGAACCTACACGATATGTTCAAATAGTTGACGTTTCGCAAACTACTTCAGCATAGAAATAGGCAAACATGCGCTAAACATAGTTTTAGATTCCAGCTCGCCAGTTTCAGTAATTAGTGATGCAGCATTCAATAAATGTCCATCAGATGAAACTTGCCCTACTTTACCACTACATAGAACAAACGTTAGAGGATCTGTGTAAGGGAAAGGTGACGATGTAACCTCACAAACACTATGTACAAAGCCACACTTTCTTTGTAGATTTCTAGACTGTTCCACCACTAACAACACAGAATAAGCTTGACATGATTTTATTAAGCAGATAAAAGGCAGTACTAGATTTTGAGAATTCATGAATTTCGCTACAATACTATGATAAATAGGTTACCAACTTTGAGAAGAGCTTCTCAATGGAGAAACAGGAGATTAACACGCTACAGTTTTCCACGTAAAACAAAAATGTGAATTGGAACAATTCATTATTCATTGATGTAGAATTTCTTATTATTAATGAAAATGAAGAATTTAGACGTTTCTCAAACGACACAGGAAAAAGTAGACAGATGTGAAGCTCGAACAGACAAGCATAGGAAACAATTACAGGAACTCCTACGCACTCAATTTCACGTACTGGATAACGTTCCCGGCACTATGCGCGAATTTTTTTATGAATTTCAAGTGAAACTTCGTAGTACTTCCATTTGTAGACATTACATTACATTCATTTATAGAGACAAAGTAGAACACTTGAATCTATGCTCGAAAAAGGCGTAACTGAAATAGCAGCTATCCCATAAAATTGTCCGTTACACGTTGTTCCAGAAAAGGGTGCTTCTCTCACACTTGTTTTAGATTCGAGATATAGTAACAGAAACAGACCGCAAACATTAGCTGAGTTGCTCCCAAAATTTCATGGAGTCACCTCATTTTCCTCACTCGATTTCCAATCAGGATTCTGGCACATCAAATTACACCCCAATTGTTCTAAATATATAGCCCATTTATGCTTCGGAATTTGTTATCAGTTTTGCAAACTATCTTTAGGTTTTTATATTTCATCTGAAACTTTCATTAGAGGTGTGAACTCTGTTCTTCCAATACATTTAAAGTGCTGTTACTTCCATGGCTTACATGTTGCAGAGCAATCCTGGTACCAACGTAACAGCATCTTGAACTCATTATTGGAAACATTTTCAAATCATAGAATTACGGTCAGTTTAAGCAAATCTGAATTTAAAAAAATCTATGAAATCCTTAGATTATATAATTTCATCTTTTGGTATTAACCCGACCAAGACAAACATCACGCCATTTGTGACACTGCAGTTCCTAGTACAAAACGCCTAGTTAGAATTTTTCTAGGAGTCGTCACTTCTTCTTGTTGTTTTATTTACTACAAAGCTCTGGACACACCAAGATATGTCAATTAAGTGGTAAATATTGAAACTGGTTTTGGGACGAACAAGCACAGACGGATTTTGTTAAACTGAAAGAATCTTTACTAAATACACCTTTACTTTCTCACCTGGCCCTTATAGCGTGATTTTTGGGTAGCTACTGACAGTTCCAACTGATATGGTATTGACGGAAGTAACTGTGAGTTTATGATGACGACGTTAATGGTTTTGTAATCTTATGGAGTATGTATTTGAGGTAACATGTTTTAAGATTTCAGGAGATATTCAATGAGCCTAGGGACTGTGGTGATGTGCTTTTAGTGCACATTCTGATTTGTTATGGTTTAGTGATTTTTGTCTAGAGTAGAAGATTTCATTCGAATGGTGACGAGATGTGTTGGGAAATTTGCTACTTTATTCGACACATTGTGATGAGAACCTTTGAGCTGTCAGCATGAATCTGTATTGCTAGGGATATTTACGAGAGATGACAATCCTGCTCATGTTCTTGATTTGAAAATTGTTTGTTTTTGCTTGTTCTAGCACCAGTTCTTTCCCTTTCAACATGTTAGTGATAATTTTTACTTTTTCACCTCGTCTTAACAGTTTTATATACGTTTACCAACCATTTAGCACAATTATTCTGTATCTTATTAGTCTACAGCTAGAGGTCTGCGCGGATAAGAAAAGTGCAATCCACATCCGCAAGGTCCTAACCCGCAACCACATCCGCAGCAATTAATCCGCATCCGCAAGTTCCTTATCCGCATCCGCATATATTTAAGTTTTGAATGGGTAATTAATAGTAATAGACAGTAGCACTTAGAATTATGGTATGTAATGTCATAGTTATTGTTAGGGTGCCGTTTTTGCCACAACTTAACTACTTTTGACTTCTTAAATCACAGGAAATGCTCTGTACCTACCCTAAAGCAGACCATTCCAGCAAGAAAGCACTGGCGCTCCGGAGCACACACAGGGTCTCGTGAGATTGGAAACGCTATTTAAAAAAATAAAATTCAATGTAATAGTATTAAATGATGAAAATACGTCTATAGAAACAATTATACACTCCTGGAAATTGAAATAAGAACACCGTGAATTCATTGTCCCAGGAAGGGGAAACTTTATTGACACATTCCTGGGGTCAGATACATCACATGATCACACTGACAGAACCACAGGCACATAGACACAGGCAACAGAGCATGCACAATGTCGGCACTAGTACAGTGTATATCCACCTTTCGCAGCAATGCAGGCTGCTATTCTCCCATGGAGACGATCGTAGAGATGCTGGATGTAGTCCTGTGTAACGGCTTGCCATGCCATTTCCACCTGGCGTCTCAGTTGGACCAGCGTTCGTGCTGGACGTGCAGACCGCGTGAGACGACGCTTCATCCAGTCAATGGGGGACAGATCCGGAGATCTTGCTGGCCAGGGTAGTTGACTTACACATTCTAGAGCACGTTGGGTGGCACGGGATACATGCGGACGTGCATTGTCCTGTTGGAACAGCAAGTTCCCTTGCCGGTCTAGCAATGGTAGAACGATGGGTTCGATGACGGTTTGGATGTACCGTGCACTACTCAGTGTCCCCTCGACGATCACCAGTGGTGTACGGCCAGTGTAGGAGATCGCTCCCCACACCATGATGCCGGGTGTTGGCCCTGTGTGCCTCGGTCGTATGCAGTCCTGATTGTGGCGCTCACCTGCACGGCGCCAAACACGCATACGACCATCATTGGCACCAAGGCAGAAGCGACTCTCATCGCTGAAGACGACACGTCTCCATTCGTCCCTCCATTCACGCCTGTCGCGACACCACTGGAGGCGGGCTGCACGATGTTGGGGCGTGAGCGGAAGACGGCCTAACGGTGTGCGGGACCGTAGCCCAGCTTCATGGAGACGGTTGCGAATGGTCCTCGCCGATACCCCAGGAGCAACAGTGTCCCTAATTTGCTGGGAAATGGCGGTGCGGTCCCCTACGGCACTGCGTAGGATCCTACGGTCTTGGCGTGCATCCGTGCGTCGCTGCGGTCCGGTCCCAGGTCGACGGGCACGTGCACCTTCCGCCGACCACTGGCGACAACATCGATGTACTGTGGAGACCTCACGCCCCACGTGTTGAGCAATTCGGCGGTACGTTCACCCGGCCTCCCGCATGCCCACTATACGCCCTCGCTCAAAGTCCGTCAACTGCACATACTGTTCACGTCCACGCTGTCGCGGCATGCTACCAGTGTTAAAGACTGCGATGGAGCTCCGTATGCCACGGCAAACTGGCTGACACTGACGGCGGCGGTGCACAAATGCTGCGCAGCTAGCGCCATTCGACGGCCAACACCGCGGTTCCTGGTGTGTCCGCTGTGCCGTGCGTGTGATCATTGCTTGTACAGCCCTCTCGCAGTGTCCGGAGCAAGTATGGTGGGTCTGACACACCGGTGTCAATGTGTTCTTTTTTCCATTTCCAGTAGTGTATTTTGCTGCTATTGTGCCAAGGTAGCTCAAAATGACGATGGTTTTAAACTGTTACTAGCACATTGCATCATTTACCGACAGTTTTTTGTACTCACTGCTTCGATGTGTCAAATTTTGAAGCCATTCTTATCAGCTGATGGTTATATTATAGCTTACGCATTCAGTCCTCGTCATTTCCAGGTGAAAATATTTACATAATTTGGCCTACACTGCAAAACGCTGGCGCACCTGTGAAAAAGTTAATCTGCCAGCAATAATTGACGTTGTATGGAAGAAATAACTCGTCTTCCGAAGAGTGACAACAAAATCAGTGATTATAGAACTTAGGAGTCAATTTAGCTTTAGCTAAAAATACGATTGAAATCTCGAACCTCATCTTTTGAGTGATTTATCGAATTAAGACGTAGCGATAAATGAAATGTCTGTTTCATTCTCTACTAAACAAAGTTTTTCACACATCCTCAACTTTGGACTAAATTACTAAGACAAAATTTGCAGTACGTTTCTCACTTAACAGCCGGCCGGAGTGGCCGAGCGGTTCTAGGCGCTTCAGTCTGGAACCGTGCAACCGCTACGGTAGCAGGTTCGAATCCTGCCTCGTGCATGGATGTGTGTGATGTCCTTAGGTTAGTTAGGTTTAAGTAGTTCTAATTTCTAGGGGACTGTTGACCTCAGATGTTAAGTCCCATAGTGCTCAGAGCCATTTTTCGCAGTAAATACTTTCAATGTTAAAAAATAAGTTTTTTCAGAGTTTAATGAAACTGCAAACGATTTCAAGATGTCTATATAAAAACCACTGTCCCATAACTTCAAATGTTAGGCACTGTTCCCCGTTAATCAATACCGAGTTACAGTTAAAATGTTCAATTTTATTGCGAATTTCAGCCCTTATCTTTACTAATTGGCTGGTAAATTAAAAGACACATTATTATTTTGGATGATTTGAATATTTTGTAAGTTTTCAATAAGATCAGAATAATCTTTCACGGGCTATCGCAGTCACAGCTTGTTGGTGGTCGTGAGCCGTAGTTTGAAGTCCCACTTGCAATTAATTACAAGGCCCGCCGTGCCACCGCTCCGACCCGGCTGTTTCACTGTTCACAAAGAGCGACGATGCTCGGCGGCTGCAAATGTCACTGTAGTGCACGCTAAAATGTAGGCAGGCACTTATGAGATCATCATTACCTAGTTTAATAATATTGACGTGTTAGCTGTTGAATGTTCTTGTTGCGAAGAGTAAAAATTTAAAACTGAGCTCTTTAATATGAAAATTACAACAAAACAAATTGATTGTTAAATATTTCCTTCTTTTACCTAATGCTACTTAAATGTTCTTGTTGGGAATAGTAAAAATACTAACAATATGTGGAGGAAATTCTTTACTATAAATATTACAATAAAAACTCACAGGCTTCAGATTAAATATTTTCATCTTCTGCTTGCTTCTGTTTAAAATTCTGTAAAAGAAAGAATCAGATGAAAAAAAAATGTAACTGATTCAGATAAGCCCAAAAAATACAGTGAAGGTTTTTATATTTTGGATTCACAAACGTTGCAAGTTGGTGGGTTACTGTTATGTTCCATTTGCTGATTAAAGTAGATTTGGCTGTACTCTTTAAATCTGCCAGAAATGGGCTGTCGCCATCATTTTTTTTCAAGGAAGGAGAGAAGTTTTAACTTCCACAACACACATAAATAAAGCGTTGGGGTTTTGGAGGCTTCGAGATCACAAGAAGCTATTTTAAATGGTGTCAGAAAGGTTATTGTATCTTCCAACATCCTCTTGTCTATAGAACCAATCAAATTATCTTGATTTTTCTCTGACAAAATTGACAGAACTTCAAACCATTGGGAATTAATAGACTCAAACATATCCAATTTTTGTTCCATCGTGTGTCTATATCTCCTTTCAATGACTTCTGAAGGCGATTCTGAAGACCAGATCTTTTAAAGAAAGTTGTGATAGCTCGACAGGAATTGATTAGTCGCTGCACGTCACTCTTCTCATCATTCGCGTTTCCTCGAGTCGTGTGCTCCAGCACAGTATTAAGAATATGTGCTGAGCACGAGAGCCTCTTGTATTGGCGAAGCGCTGCCACAACATTTGGACCTCTATCCGTAACGAACACGATGTTATTCACAGCACTGAATAAATCGAACGACCGTAGTATCTTAATTAATACAAGTTTTATGTTTTCTCCTGTTTCTTTTTTTTTTTTTTTAATCTCACTCTGAAAATTTCTGGTGCACAATACTCGATCGTCAAGTTTCACTTCTTCATAATTAACATAATGAGCAGTCACTCCCATATAGTTTATTTTACCGTACGAATCAGTCCATAAATCGACAGTTAGTGCTCCACCTATATCTCTGAATATATTCTTCACTTCTGCGGAGACAGTTTCACGCAGACGATCGACCGTTTCCTTCAAATTTCTGGATGATGGTTGGATGAGGTAGCAGTTCCTTAGCACTCACTGCACCGTACTTGCCCCCACATCAATAAGAAACTGTGCCGTCTCGAGAAACCCAGATCCACACGCAACTTCGAATGGTAAAATGTCTTTGCTAACAAGATTGATAAGTTTTTCTGTCGCGGCTGTCTTCAAATTTGGCGGAACTTCAGGAACTTTTACGTCTCCCAT